>NC_141915.1:38122500-40522500 GCF_057802395.1 Ceratotherium simum simum | reverse complement strand
CAGCATGCCAGGCAAGCACATAGAAAGAGTAACTAAAACCCAGATTTGCTGATTCAGTGTCAGGGCAAGGGATGGTTATGGAAAGCCTCCGAGCTACCCAGGCTAAGCATTAAAAGATGACGAGTCAGTACCCCCACTGACTATAGAAAAATATAATTAAAACTGGCAAGTTCTTGGATGTGTTTGCGTGTATGTAAATTTTCAGCACTTTGAAAATTGACCATCTAATCAAGAATCACCATGTTTTCCATGTATTCGCTTAAAGGAAAAACGTACCCTTTGTTGCTAAAAATAAAATACGTTTTGAGTCTGTGACATACTTTAAACTTCCATTTTAAATCACATAAAAGGTAGCTCAGTCCCAGTAGGTTCTAAATTTTGTTTTTAACAAGTCAGTTACCAGGCTATCTAAGGCGAATCATCTCACCTCACTATCCTAATTTATAAACAAAAGAGAGTTATTCCCCGGTCTCTTAGACCATTGCAGAGAAAACAAATTTTAATAAAGTACTGCAGATGAGTTTCAATAAAAGAGATGAGTTTATTATCATAAACTTGTTATTTTACAATTGTTTCTAATCTGTACCCTTAAATTAAGTCTTATTTATAATTATGGAAACAATTCCTTTAACTTTATATGGTTGGGTCAAAGTAATATTGCATTCTAAATAAGGGAATGTATCTTCCATAAAATTCTAATTTTGAGAGTCTGCAAGACCCTTTGTAATGTTTTTCTTAAAATGTCAAAATAATTTACTTCTGCTTATTGTTTTTTTGCTCTTATAACTCAGTCTTTTTCCTTCTTATCATGCTGTATAATAACAGTAATTTATAATAATGTATTATGTAATGATAAACCTTCTACCAGCCTCAAAGTTCCATGAGAGCAAGGATGACGCCTATTTTGTTCACTGCTGTATATCCAACATTTATCCCAGTGCCTGGTACGTGGTAACCGCTCGATAAATATTTACTAAATTATTTTTAAAGTACTGAAAATATTAATCAGCCCTAAGTAAAAGTAAAAGTGAAAATTTGGCAAGTATTCACTCAAAGATAAATCTGAATGAAGCCTAGGGACACCAGTAGAGATCATGAATCCTTTCTTCCAAGCAGAGCCATAGAGAACTTTTTTAAAATTTCAAATTTATTAATTTCTGTGCCAGCCATTTTCTAAAATTGCATGTGAGAACATTTAGATAAATATTTGCTCTATCCTATTAGGTGGCTCTTTTACTTACCTTCAGCTAATTTCCTTCTTCTTTGGAGTATATTTCTTTCCCCTTTCCCTTACTTTGAGTTTGACCTGCAACTTACTTGGATAAGGATGATGATAATTTATCGTTGTGTAGCACTCTATGGTTGTCTATGGACTTTAACCCATTTTATCTGACAGGAGCCGCACAATAATCTTCTGAGTAGAAGAATGTAGATATTATTACCCTTCTTTTGCAGAGGAAAAAGATAAGCCTCCAAAGAGTGAATTACTTGCCATAACAAGGAAGGTAACTAACGAGCAGTACTGGGACCAGTAAAGAGCTCTTCTGACTCCTAATGTGGTCCTCTCGATTCTACACCCCCTCCATAAAACCACACAGACATGCCCACCATCATGCACTGATATACAGGCATACTTAAAAGAGGAGGGGGGAAGAAAATGAGAAGAACCGTGGCTTGAAGAATGAGTGAGTCAAAGTTGAGTAGAAATGGCTTGAGGCATCAAGATGATCCTGGACAGGAGCCCACCTGTGCTCCCTCTTGAATACTGGACTATGCCCAAAGCCTAAATGGTGGACTAGAATTAGAATCAAGGTCTTTCCTATCACAGCTACATTTGATTTGGGGAGAAAATGCACTACATTGAAAGAAAAAAAGTGAATGAAATCAAATGTGGACAGATTAATCTAGCTTCGGCCCATAACCTCGCTTTCCATTGGTAGCAATTTCATTTGAATTTTAGTATTGTGGTCTTAAATTATTCTTTTACTTAGTAGGTAGACATAAGCTAAAAATTCAGCTTTCCCACACTTAGCCCTGAAGGAAACAAAGCAAGTCAGTTCTCAATAGAAAGATAAATGTCCAATGCACATAGGAAAGAATGATTTAACTTACCTAGTTATAAAAAATACAAATACAACAATAATGAAATTTCATTTTTCACCCACTAAATTGGCAAACATTTTTAAAATAAAATAACCATGAAAAGTATAGGGAAACAGGCATTCTCAAACATAGTTGGTGGGAATACATAATTAGAAAGAAATAGGTAAACAGAACTATTCCAGAGGGCAGTATAGCAATGAAGATCAAAGGATTAAAATATTGTTAATTAAAACTTGCTTCAATAATTCTTCCCAATAATTATTTCTGTTTCTGAAATAATCAGAAGTGTGCATAAAGAAAACCCAGCTGTTCTCTTTTGCCACAATTATGATAGAGAAAGCTTGAAAAAAACTTAAATGATTAACAGTATGAAATTTTTAAGTAACTTAGAAGTATAATTATATGATGAATGCTAGGAAACATTAAAAATAGCATTATCAAATGTACTTAAGAATACAAGATATTGAAAGTATATACATTTCAAACAAAAAGGCAAGTTATAAAACAGTAAGTACAATATGATTCCAGTAATGTAATAAAATGATAAATGTATAGAAAAATGATTAGAGGGATGTATGTAAATACCAATAGAGAATTTCTCCTGATGATGTTTATGGATAAGTTGTTTTCTTTATACTTTTCTATATTGTCCAAATTTTTCAATGAATATGTAATATTTTATAGTCAAAAATGGAATAGGTTTTTTTTTAAAACTCTGCCTGTATTTCTCAATAGCATATTTCTCCATATTAATGTAAGTTTGATCTTCAAAAGTGTAATGCTAAACTAATATACTATATATCAATTATATCTCAATAAAAAAGAAATTAAATTTTTTAAAAGTCCCAAAGCAAAAAAGAGTTACTAAAATTAAGTTCAACTCTTTAAAACAAAAATACTTCATCAGACCAATTGATGATAGATAAAGAGAAAGAGAATAAAAACTGACCAGCACTAGAGAAAAGATCTACATACTACAGCTGTGTTGTCATGCAATATTCCCCAGCAGGATTGGTGTTGGAATTACAATAGCAGACGCTTTTGTTGATAACTCATAAAGCTTGTGTTCCAGTGACAAATAGCAAGAGTAATCAGTACAGATTTAGCAAGGAACTCAAATAAATGTTAATTAGGAGAATAGAGACTCTTTATTAGCATCTAAATGTCAAACCAATCAAAGGATAATGGATACACTAACATAAACAAGAACCAGGAAAGAAGCCTTCTGGTTGGACCCACACCCAGTGGGGAGGATATATAAGAGCCCCAGAGCAAGGAGAGACATTCGCACCTCAGAAGGCTCATCTGTCTTTACAACCAAACCAGTAAAAAACACAGATTCCAAGCGCCATGGCTTGCTGCACTCCCTGCCGCTGCAGCGTCCCCACCGGCCCCGCCACCACCATCTGCTCCTCTGATAAACTCTGCCGGTGTGGAGTCTGCCTGCCCAGCACCTGCCCACACACTGTTTGGTTACTGGAGCCAACCTGCTGTGACAACTGCCCCCCACCCTGCCACGTTCCTCAGCCCTGCGTGCCCACCTGCTTCCTGCTCAACTCCTCCCAGCCCACCCCAGGCCTGGAGACCCTCAACCTCACAACCTTCACCCAGCCCACCTGTGAGCCCTGCATCCCAAGATACTGCTGACCCACGGCTGCTTTGCTCAGTGTCTGACACTAAAAGAGTCAACCCAGAAGCTTTGGTGTTCATCTGTCTCAACATCTGCAACTAATTGATTCTGCTTTTGAAGTTGGGGCAAGGATGGTGCTATCATTGACAGCCCCCCCAAAAGAAACGAAGAGACTTTCAATGGCCATGTAGCAGATATCAGTAACCAAGGGCAATTTGAGCAGGTAGATGCCTATCAGCTTTCCAAAGTTGTTCAATTCCTTCATATTAAAGTGTATCTTTCTTTGGGTGCTTTGGGAATACTGTTTCCAGTCTTGGGTGGTATCTTTCTGGAAATTAAGGAGTTTCTTCATGATCTTCCTAATAAATTTTACGTCTCTGGCATAGTACAAATGTCTACAATTACTTTTATTTCTGTTAATTCATTAAATGTATTTATTAGCTCCAAAAGTCATCATTTTAAGAAAAAACTGAGGACATCTGCAAAACTGAAAATGGTGGCAGTACAGATAAACGTTTCTTGCTTTTGTTTTTCTTGCTGTTTTAAGAAAACTAAATGTCCTTGCATATAAGATGATCCAGTATGTCGGCATACTTGAAAGTGGACTTTCCCTGACTTGTCCTCCCAAAAAATGGTCTAAGGTAGGTTGGGAAATACTGAACACAATCCGAAGACCAAATAAGGCATAACATATCCACTAATCCAGGTGACCTGCCCTATTTATGCAAAAAATTAATAAGATAATAATGTCATTATTTATTCAATAAACATTTATTAAATACCTATTATCTGCCCTGTATTTTATTGTCTCTTCTCAAAATGAGCTGTCTGACAGGTGAAGCAGATGCATACACAATACCCCTTCATTCCTTCATACAATTAACAATTATTTATTGAACGCGAGGCATTGCCTTACAATAAAAAATATAAGTGCTCTACCAGAAACATTAGTAAAGTGCTGTGGTACCATAAAATTAAGGACAATTAAGAAACTAAGATTGCTGCCACACTGACAAAGAGAGGGAAGACGTAGTCAAAGACAAATTGACTGGAGCTGGTGGTCACAGGGCTATAAAAGAGAAGGTGTCAAAAAAAGGCTAGGTAGTGGGGTTATGTCACCAACTGAGCATGAGAGTAGAGAAGGAAGAGAGAATTAAAAAAGGAAATACTGTGTTCTGCTCTAGACACGTCAGCTTTGAGGCACAAGTGGCATACCTAAATGGAGTTTAGGCAGCTGGAATTTGCACAACAGTGTTCTAGAAAGGAAGAAGATGTATGAGGGAGAGTGCAGAAGTCTGTGTAAAAGTTCCTATCAAGTATTTGCTGGGCACTGCATTGTACACACGCAGGATGAAATCCCATGAGGCTAGCAGCAAGTGGCTGCTAGGGGATGAAGAGCTGAATGGAGATACCGGAAGTCATTCAATATTAACGGACACTGAAGTCAGAGCCCATCCAGAGTGGACAAAACTCTCCGAGTATCTCAGGCATTCAACTGATGTTCCAGAAGAACACACCAAAGGAGTAAGGACCCCAACCTTGAGTAAAGAACACACCGAATTATACCTGCCCTAGAAAAGTCTAAAACCAGGCCTGAGAGGGTCAAGAGGATCTTCTAGTGATTTAACTTCCTGTCAGAACAAAACTCAGCCCTCAAAACTCTGCAACATAATCAAGACTTCCTAAAATATATCATCCAGAATGAACAGCATGTAATTAAAAATTGCCAGACACGTGAAGAAGCAGGAAAATGTCATCCATAATCAAGACAAAAAGCAGCCAATAAAAATAGGTCCAAAGACACGTAGATGTTAGAATTAGCACACAAGGATTTAAAAATAGTTATTATAAATATTTTCGTGGATTTAAAGAGAAAGATGAATAAGATGTGCAAGGGAAAGGATGGACAAGATGAAGAATCTCACCAGAAAGGGAAATTTTAAATTTCTAATAAATTAATAACAAATTTACTTTAAATTTAAATTAAGAGATTTTAATTTTAAAAATTAAATCTTTAAAATTAAAAATTTTAATTATTTAATCTTAAATTAAATAAGAGAGAAGCAAATGAAAATTCTAGAACTAAAGAGTACAATCTGAAATAAAGAATTTAATAGATGGCCTTAATAGCAGATTGGAAACTGCCAATTATTGAAATCGATGAATTAAGATAGCTCAAAATAATTAAGATAGATCAAAATTATCAAAAGTAAAACATTGAAAGAAAAAGATGGAAAAAAAAAATAAAAAAACAGAACCCGAGCAGCCCGTGGGACAGTATCAAGTGGCCCAACACATGTGAAATTGGAGTTCCAGAATGATAAGATAGAAAGTGGGGCAGAAAAATTGAGGGAAAAATGGCTGAAATTTTTCCAAATTTAGTGATTTATTTTATTAGCCTACAATTCAACAATCTCAACAAACCCGAAGCAGGATAAACACAACCTAAACACACACACACACACATCACACAGATAGAGTCAAACTGCTAAATAACAAAGATCAATAGACTATCTTAAAAGAAATAGGAAGGAAAAATACACATTAAATAGAGGGTACCACAGAGAAAAAGGTTGCCAGACTTCTATTCAGATAAAATGGAGGTCAGAGGACAATCAAACCTCATTTTTAAAGTCCTGAAGGAAAAAAAAAATATTAATTCAGAATTCTATAGTTTGCAAAAACAACATTCAAAATTGAAGGAAAAATGAAAACATTTTTAGATAAATAAAGCTGATAAAAAGCATTGTCTGAAAGCCTACACTGTGAGAAACACTAAAGGAAGTCCTTTTGGTTTAAAAGAGTAAATTATACGAGATGAAATCTCAGACCCACAGGGAGCATTAAAGAACACCAGGAGGGGGCCGGCCCCATGGCTTAGCGGTTAAGTGCGCGCACTCCGCTACTGGCGGCCGGGGTTCAGATCCTGGGCGTGCACCGACACACCGCTTGTCCGGCCATGCTGAGGTGGTGTCCCACATACAGCAACTAAGAAGGATGTGCAACTATGACATACAACTATCTGCTGGGGCTTTGGGGAGAAAAAGGGAAAAAAAAGAGGAGGATTGGCATGGATGTTAGCTCAGGGCTGATCTTCCTCACAAAAAAAAAAAAAAAAAAAAAAACACACCAGCAATGTTAAGTGCAGAGGGACAGTAGAGAATATTTTGTCAAGCAAATATATTGTCAGGCAACTACTTTCTCTTGGACAAACAGCCCATGACAAATACACAAAAGACTGGAATAGCTGCTTCACAAAAGAAGATACCCAAATGGCCAATAAATGCATGAAAAGTTGCTCAACTTCATTAGTCATTAGAGAAATGTAAATTAAACTATGAGATGACACTTTACACTGACTAAAATGTCTATAATTAAAATGTCTGACAACATCAAATGTTAGTGAAGGTATAGAACTAAATCTCTCATACATTGTTGGTAAGAGTGTAAAAGAGTATAATCATTTTGGAAAAAAGTCTGGTAGTTTCTTATAAAAAGAAACATATACCAATTCCATGACTCAACCATTCTACTCTAGATATTTACCCAAGAGAAATGAAAATATATATCCACAAAAATATTTGTACAAGAATGTCTATAGAAGTTTTATTCATAGTAGCCTCAAACAAAAAATAACCCAAATGTTCATCCAAAGAAGAATGGACAAACAAATTGTAGTATATTCATACAATGTGATGAAAATAATCAAAATAATAAGAAATTGTCACATGTTGAGATGTGTAGGGAAGCCATTCTGGCTTAAACCTGATTCAGCCTAAACTTGTTTTTCCTAGAGCAGCCTGACTTATGACCTGTCAAACATGCATTGTACATCTGCTTTAAACATTAAACATTACCCCAAAGCAAAGGATGCACTGTCTGAGGATAGGGACAGATACCTCCCTTCCTCTGACGTCAATACCAGTGCTCTTTTGAAGGTAAATTTTTCTTGCCAGAAATCAGGGTCAGGTTGACCTGCCGCACACATGCGAAACTGCAGCAAAATACTTCCTTGTGACTTTGAGGAAAAAAACGTATCCCTGTCAGGCTTGATGTATGTTCTTTGTTCTGAAATGGGATATTATCACGCTGCAAACCGCGCTTCTCTGGAACACTTTCTCCCTTTGTCAAGACTGCCTTCCTGGCTCAAGTAAAATTCACCTTATCTCTCCTATGTATAGAATGGTTACTGGTTATTTGTGTTGACAAATGAAATACTCCTCAGCAATTAAAAAAAAAGAACAAACTGCTGAAGCAAGCGACAACATGGGTGAATTAAAAATCATGATGCTGAGTGAAAGAAACCAGATACAAAAGTATGCACGCTGTGTAATTTTACTCATGAAATTCACAAATAGAGAATAGCCGTCTATAGTAATAGGAACCAGCGCAGTGTTTACCTTTGGGAGGTGGGGATTGAGTGAAAATGAGCACAAGGGAACATTCTGGTGTCATGGAAATGTTAGATATCTTGACCGGGGTGATGGTTACATAGGTATATGCATTTGTCAAAACTGCATTTCACTATATGTAAATTTTATCTCAATAAAAAAAATGGAGGAACAAAAAGAATATGTATTTGACAACTATGGAGGCATTGGGGACCAAGACTCATAAATTGGAGATCTTACACTGGCATTATATTTTATTATCTATTAAGTGAGAGATACTCATATTGTTTATTTCTTGACAACACTATACTGTAGAAGTGACAGGTATTATTCTTCCCACTTTACAGTGAGGACTAACTAAGGCCCCAAGGGGCTACATGACTAGATGAAGACCATACAGCTGGTAAGTAACAGCATTGGGACTAGAATATAAATACTATGTCCACTAAGACAGTGTTCTTCGTCCTCCGCCAATTCTCCTTGTCTTTCAGTGTTAAATTTCTTTCATAAGGAATCATGTGTTAAGACAGAAACCTCTGTTAAGCCAAGTGGTTATATTTTTAGCAAACATTTATTAAGGGTCTATTATATTATGTCCCAAGTGCTCAGGATAAGAAGACAAATAAGATACACCTGTCTTAAAAGAGACACTGTCAAAAAAAAAAAAAGGCACAAACATAAAAATTTTAAAGCAACGTGACATAAGTGGAGGTGTGTGCAAAATGCTCTGGAAAGAGCCGCCACCTCAACGTGAGGCAGTTGAATGCCACGGCAGCCGAGTCTTGACACGTGGGTTCACCCAGGAAAGGATGGTAGAAGAGCATTAGGCCAAGGCAACAGCACCAACAGAGCCTGAAGGATGAGACAGTATCAGGAAATCACCTAGAAAGGTAAATTGGACCAGATTAAGGAAGGTCATATTTGTCAATCTAGGAAGTTTGGACTTTATAAGTGGAGAGTGACAAAAAGTAGCTTTGTATTTTACAGAAATGATTCTGGCAGCAGTAAGTGGATGTTCTGAGGTAAGGGCATATGACAGAATCAAACAACCACAACTGAAGGCAAGCAAAGTGAAACAGATTATGCTTCATAATGGAGATGAAATTCAAGGGGAAATCTAAAATAGCTACATCTCAAATCCCTAGCCGTTCGGTACTGCACCAGGGATTTCCTCCAACGGAATTGCTGATCTGGAACCCTCATCATAGAGTTTTATTCCCCAGTTCCAGTATTTTAAATTTTCATGAAATTGAGGCCTTCAAAAATAAATAAGAGAAAGCAGGTTCCATATCTCAGAAGAAAAGCCTTCTGTAGCATCCTTGCCCCTACTCTGAAGTGTAATCAATGAAAGTTCAGTTTCCCATGAGGCACAGGAAATGTGGAGAAGGCAAGTGTCAGGAAATCAAAGATCATAACTCCAGGTCTTGATAACCAATTTATATTCTGGCCTTGGGGGGGCACAAATTATGCCCATCAGTTGTGTAAAGTGACTTTTCAATTTGCACACAGGCAGATCTGGTTCAAACACACACACACGCACACACACACACACACCTTAAACCCAGTTCCCACCTCACTCCTCCACCACATGAGCACAGCAAGACCACAAAAAGCATTGCAAAGATTGCTAATTACACGAAACATTTTTATGGTGATGGCACAAACAAATGGCATTTAATGAGTTGTAATATTAACTTTAAAAGGAGACAATAAATAATTTTCAATGAACAGGATCAAAATCTATGGGAATATTATTTTCCATATTGATAATCAGTTGTATCTATAATTACTCATTGGCCACATTTTCTTTCTTTCCTTATTCTGACAAAAGGACAATGCTTCCTATGAAGATTTTCTGAAGCAAGCATTTTATCCCACTGGCACATGGAAATAGTGACCTTATTTAGTAACCTGAAGTTATGCTTCTTTTATGAGGCATAAAACTCTGTCAGCAAATAAACAACACTAATGAATGTTCACATGAAAACTGGCACCAACAGCGATAAAGAAAACATCCGGTGCATTCTGTAAATACCCATTTGGGGGCTATATAAAAGTCTCAGCAGGGAAGGAGATTTTGGAGTCAGGCAACTGGAGTTTTGGAACTAGTCTTTGCTCTTCACTTCTAACAGGATGACTTCTGACAGCTCCCCCACGGGCAGCTCTTCTGAATCCTGTGCCAGGGCTTCTGATTGTGCGTTTGCTTCTACCTGTCCCGTGGAAACCACTTGTCTCCCCAGCGCCTGTGCTGCATCCAGATGCCAGACCCCTAGCTTCCTATCCAGGTCTCGCTTGCCAGCCGGCTGCTTCGTGCCACGCCACTTTGCTGGGAGTTGTAATGTTCCGTGCTTGGTAGGGAACTGTGCTTGGTGTGAGGATGGGGTGTTCAACAGCAATGAGAAGGAAATGATGCAGTTCCTGAATGACAGACTGGCCAACTACCTGGAGAAGGTGCGTGGCCTCGAGGAAATGAATGCAGAGCTGGAAGGCAGGATCCGAGAGCAATGTGAAGAGGATATCCCATTGGTGTGCCCCGATTACCAGTGTTACTTTGACACCATTGAAGATCTCCAACAAAAGGTCTAGTGCCTTACTGCCCTAATGCTCCACCTTCCCAATCTCTGATTTGCTTTATCTTTTTACTGTTCTATGGAGGAAGCCAGGGAAAGGGGACTTCCAAGAGGCGATGTGATGTAGAGGGTCCAGAGTACTTAACTAGAAGTCAGGAAACACCAGCACTAGCCCCAGTGCTGCCTCTAATTACTGATTGACCACAATAAACTCACTTACCTCTAAACTTTACCCTATCATCTATAGAATGATGAAAAACTATTAAATCTAAAATTACTTCTGTATGTAAGGCTGTACATCTACATTATTTTTAGCATAAGATATTGAAATGTCATTTTTTAATCATATAATTTCACCTGGTTATCATTTTCTTTTCTTATTGATGAATTGTTATTATCATGGCTGGGGACATAGTCATCATACAAACTACTTACAGAGAAAATTTTGAGTTCAACTGCCAAGGAACATTGCAAAATGTCTTGGGTCATTAAAAAACTAAACCTTTTTATTTCTCTATTTTGTTTATAAATTGGCACTGTTTTTTTCCTTATGAAGTGACATGGTTAACAAGAAAAGCAGGCTGAAAGCTATTTTATACTTTCTTATAAAGACTTTTAAGAGATAAATAATGGCATAGATGTTACATGAATAGATACTCATGCTTCTTTCAAAAAAACATTTATTACATAATAACTTACTTTCCAGATCTCGTGCACGAAGGCAGAGAATTCTAGACTTGCTGTACAGCTTGACAACTGCAAACTGGCCGCCGATGACTTTAGGTCAAGGTAAGTTTAATTTGAATTTGAAAATAATTTATGGTTGCCTCTATCTTTCTCACACGCACACACACAGACACAAACACAGCACAAATATTCTCCATATAATATATTTTTATGCTAAGAATTCTCACAAGGCTCGAATTTACCATTATTTGGGATATAAAGGAAATCACAGCACGTGGCTTCCCGGAGTCCACGTGTCACTCATCAGCACGCCCAGCACTCGGCACAGTGTCAGCAAGGTAAGCACTGGCTGTATCTCTTTTGCTGTGAAAGGTATGAGTCTGAACTGGCTCTTCGCCAGCTGGTGGAGACGGACATCAGTGGCCTGCGTGGGATCCTGGGTGAGCTGAACTTATGCAAAGGTGATCTGGAGGCCCATGTGGAGTCTCTGAAGGACGATCTCCTTTGCCTTAAGAAAAACCACGAAGAGGTGAGGAAAGTGGAAAATCGCTGAAGGGCTCTCAGAGTGACAAAGTTAAACTGATAGATTTCATGACATATATATAAAATTGCACTTGGGTAGATGTGGCTTAAACTGAAACAAACTTACTCGAGGCACTACTACTATGCAGCCTGATCATTCCCATGTGTCTCTGAATGTAGATGTGAAATGACCCCTGGCCAGTGCCAGATGAAGGGGCCAAACTCATCACCTGCCATTACTTTTGTGGAGTTAGCTTTCTCTGGAGGCTTTATGCCACTCCTAACTCTAATCCATAGAGTGTGAAAATCAGGCTGATAAACACAGAGTATGAAGGTCATTTCAAAAAGGGGATAAATACCCTTAAGGTCCATCCATGTTCCCACAAATGGCAAGATTTCATCTTTTTTGTGGCTGAGTAGTACTCCACCGTAGATATATACCACATCTTCTTTATCCTTTCATCCATTAATGGGCACTTAGGTTGCTTCCAAGTCTTCCGTATGTGGAAGATAAACAAACAAACAAATACATAGATATGGAGAACAGATTGGAGGTTACCAGAGGAGAAGGGGGCCAGGGGAGGGCAAAAGGGGTAAAGGGGCACGTGTATGGTGACAGATGGCAACTAGACTTTTGGTGATGAACATGATGCAGTCTATACAGAAGCTGAAATATAATGATGTACACATGAAATTTATATAATGTTATAAACCAATGTGACCTCAATTTGAAAAGGGGGGGGATAAAGACTCAGGCAATATTTGGACAAATATTTTTAAATATTCTGCATATATAATCTATATAAAATCATAAAATATGAAGTGTATGATTATCTCATATTGATGAAGCTAAAAAATGAGAAGCTAAATGATATAACCAAGAACATTTTCTCTTTGAACATTTGTTGATGATAAGAGCTAACATTTATTGAGACCTCATTATGTGCCAAGGACTTTTGTAAGTGCTTTATACGTATATTAACTCTCATATATCTCATAACCCTCTGGAAAAGGTAAAATTATTATACCCACTTCACAGATGAAGAAACTGGTGGTGAAAAAAGATTCAACCTAAGGAATCTAAATCTAAACTCCCTGCTCCAAAAAACAGAAGTGGGAGGCTATTGAGATGTCAAAGTGAATTCCTGCCCCCCCCCATTCTGTGACATTCTTTACTCCATTTCCACTTTCAGGAAGTCAGCTTGCTTCGTGGACAGCTTGGTGACCGCCTCAGTGTGGAGCTAGACACTGCCCCCACCATCGACCTCAACAGGGTCCTGGATGAGATGCGCCATCAGTACGAGATGGTGCTGGCCGACAACCGCAGAGAGGCAGAAGAATGGTTCGCTGTCCAGGTCAGCACCTGGGGCAATAAAGAGGCAGGCTTCCAGATTTCTGCCTTATTCGGGTTCTCTAATCGTGCCCGTGTTTCAGACGGAGGAGCTGAATCAGCAGCAACTGTCCAGTGCGGAGCAGCTGCAGGGCTGCCAGACGGAGATCTTGGAACGGAAACGCACAGCCAACGCTCTGGAAATTGAGCTCCAAGCACAGCAAAGCCTGGTATGTAAGGGAAAGACAGCTCTGTGTTGTCCCTGAAGAATCAGGCCCTGAGATACTATTCCCTCTTCCATAACCCAAAAGAGACACCCACAGTTCAGGTGGCAGAAGGTCTGAATTTCCAATTTGCAAAGGATTGCCTCTCCTTGCGTTTCCCAATCACCACTGTTTACCCGGCTGGAAGCAGAAATGACAGGTCAACAGCCTGTACTGTCCCAATGGGGTACCACGACCCTCCCTCCTAAGCTTGAGCATGATCCTGCAGCACCCCTCAGAGACAGAGAGAGAGAAGGAAAGGAGCAGAACAAAAGAGGGACTTCCGAGCCAAAGGCACTCACGCATTCCAGTGGGTTTTAACTCTCTATTGATTCAGGTCAATTTTCCAAGCTTACCATCATATCTAAAATGAAGAATCGTTTTCAGACTTTGCATTCTACAACTATCCTAAAGTTTCGCAGGATCCACTCCTCAACCTGACCCTTCACTGCACCCTACTCCACTCAAGCAACAAGAATACCCTGCATTCAGATGACTTTAACCACTTCCAGTCAAACACTGCTGTGTGCCACATCAGGTCCTATATAGCACACCCAGGAGAACAATGGCTGAGCACTCATCTTGTGAGAGAAACAACCCTCATTTAAGCCTCACAGTAACCTTATGGGGTAATTCCCTTTACTAACCCCATTATACAGATAAGGAAAACTGAGACTCAGATTAAGTAACTGGGGGTCATGCAATCGTTAAGAGGCGAAAGTGGAAGCTAAATCCAGTGGTTCAATTCCAGAGCCTCTTCTCTTAACCACACTATACAGCCCCTCCCGTTTAAGAGCCCACACTCAATGTTTCCTCTCAAATGCTGTTGATCCTCCATAAGCTACACAAGTGTGTTTCAGGCTGTGGTGGTCACAGTGGTGGTAGGAATAACTAACACTTATATAGCCCTTAAAATTTTTCCAGGAGCTGTTCTAAGTGCTTTACACATATTAACTCATTTAATACTCACAAGCATCCTATGAGATAGGTACTTTGCATTCCCCATTTTTTATAGAATAAAACTGAGGTGCAGAGAAGCTAAGTAATTTTCCCAAAGTCACACAGCTGGAAAAGGATAGAACAAGGCCTTGAAACAAGTGATCTAGCCCCAGAGACTGTGCTACACAGTCCTTTTTACACTCATTTCTTTCTGCAGACGGAATCTCTGGAATGCACTGTGGCAGAAACCGAGGCCCAGTACAGCTCCCAGCTGGCCCAGATACAGTGCCTGATCGATAACGTGGAGAACGAGCTGGCCGAGATCCGCTGCGAGGTAGAGCGGCAGAACCAGAAGTACGAGGTGCTGCTGGACATGAAGGCCAGGCTGGAGGGCGAGATCAACATGTACTGGGGCCTCCTGGAGAGCGAGGACAGCAGGCAAGTTCCACACAATTACTCTCAAAATCCCCCCCAGTCTCAAAGAGGCCCATGTAGGAAAAGCCCCTTTCTCTAAGATCTGGCCAAGGTCAAACCTCCCTAGTATATTAAAGTATCTTCTTAAAAGAGTGATGAGAAGCGGCTGAGGCTAACCAGATGACAATAGAAATGTTCAAAAATATTCTGAAGTTCTAAAGCAGAATAAGCATCATATATAACATTTCACGCTGGGGTCTCCCTCTGCTCCCGTCTTCCATTCAAGAGAAACTAGGAACATGCATAAGATGGCATTTGCAAAGCGAGAACATACATAAGATTTTATTCAATTGCCTCTGCTGCGGTGAACACAAAGCGACGACGCAGGATCCAGGGAGGAAATAGGCTTAAGTCAAAGGTTATTCTGCAAAGAGTGTTCTCCAGAACAAAATTTGCAGGGCAAATTTTGGCATCATTTTTTTCTGAGTTGACATTTTATCCAGCTTTCTCTTGTTAAGCTTAGTTCAAAATGGCTTTTACACAGGCTTTCCTGTAACCCGTGTTCTACCACAAGCACGTCAAGCAATACTTGTGAGCCGTGCTCGGCGTATGTAATGTGTCGGTACATTTCTGCTTATCATTTCCTCTCCTGCCTGCTTATTGGGAATATTCTAGGCATCTATAAAGGTTTCTTGCTAACCTTCAAATAAAATGTGTTTCATTCCTTTAGCGTGGTAAATATAGCTTGTGGCTTATCACTGTTGATATAAAAACCATTTGATGCTAAGGTAATTGTCTAAACCCATGTCGATAGTTTGATTTTGCATAAACTCAAGCTGAAAATATTTTTTAACTCCTGAAATACAAATAGATTAACTAATCCATGCAAAACATCATATATTATGGAAGATAGTTGTATGTATCTTTCCGAGAGGAAATTTAGGAATAAAATATAATAAATTTTATTTTATTTTATTTTTAATTATAAAAGTACTAGATTCCTTTTTTAAAAATTTGCCACGTGAAAGGGAGAAAAAAATCAGTCATAATTCTATGCCCCTAAACATCTGTTGTCAGTATTTTGGGAGCTTCCCGTTTTCCTTCCTATAATAGGCTTTTCCATATAGTAGAAATCATAGTTACATATGCCTATAGTTGTCTAACCTATTTTTTTCACTGTCATCTAAGCATTTTCAATTCTAATAAACATGTAAGATTGTCTTGTGACCATTATTTCAGTGGCTGCATAAGATCCCATAAGGGACATTGGTCTGTTATTGGACATTTAGGGTATAAGAAGAATTATTCTCACACATTTAAAAAGCAAAGTAGAGAACTCCCACTTCCAGAAAGATGAAGTAGATGTACTTTTCCCCATTCCTCTTCCTAAGTAAGACTAAAAACCCTGCAAATTACATATAAAACAAATATAGGCAGACTCTGAAAGGTGCAAGAAGACGTCAAACTGACTAGAGTCCTCGATGTCCAAGGAGCAATAGAGTGGCGAGGCCCTGGGTTTTCTTTGCACCTCATCTATCCCATAGCGGGCGCTGGAGAAGCCAAGGACCCAGAAACACCAGCAGGTGCAGATAGAAAAAAAAAAAAAAAGCTCCAAGAAGAGGAGTGACGGATGTAAAGGGAGGTAAGCTTTCTCTACTTCACTGGAAGCGATACCATGTCAACACCAGTAGACTATGATAAGCTATGTCTGTATAATGCAAGGCCTAGAGCGACTACTTAAAAACTGTGCAAAGAAATACACTTAAAAATGCTAGTGATAAATCAAAGTGGAATTCTAAAATATATTCAAGGAAACCACAGGAAGGTGGGAAAAGAAAATAATAATTATTATTATTTTATATTTTACATAATAAATTATATAACATAATTATATTGTTATTAAATAAAAATAAAAAAATAAGATGCAGACTTAAGCTCCATGATATCAATAATTACAGCAAATGGAAGTGGTCTAAATACACCAGCTAAAGGACAGAGATTGGCAGAGCAGATAAAAAAGCATGACCCAGCTATGTGCTTTCTACAAGAAGCTCACTTCAAATATAATCACATAGGTAGGCTGAAGGTAAAGGAATTGAAAAAAAAAATACATGATTGTTCATAGCAGCTTTATCTGTAATAGCCAAAAACTGAAAACAACCAAAATGTTCTCAAGATGTCAAGGCCATTATGCTGAGTGAAAAAAGGCAATCTCAAAGGGTCATATATTGTACAATTCTATTTATATGACATTCTTGAAATGACAAAATTATAGAAATGGAGAACAAATTAGGTGAAGCGTGAAGGAGATCTTTGAGGGGACTGAATGGTTGCATATCTCCATCGCAGTGGTGGGTACATGAATCCACACTTGAAAAATATAGACAGAACTAAACACACACAATGTATCAATGTCCACTTCCTGATTGTACAATTGTACTATAGTTGAGTAAGATATAATCACTGGAGAAAACTAGGATACATGGGACCTCTCTGTACTATCTTTGCAACTTCCTATGAATTTATAATTCTTTCAAAATTTAAAAGTTTTAAAAATCACGCACAGTGGAAAGCTGGAGAAAAGTTCTCCTCTTCACTTTTCTATTTCTATTTTTTGAGCACTCAGTAATAAAGCACATAATAATAATAGTTAATACAGAGTTGGTTTAAAGAAAAGTCAAGTTTCAAACCTGAAATTTTATGCCGGATGTGTTTACATAGCACTCTCCTGATCTAACAATAAAGAGTAGTAAAAATACTCAGAATAAAATATTTTTCAGGGGCCGGCCCCGTGGCTTAGTGGTTAAGTGCGCGCGCTCTGCTGCTGGCCGCCTGGGCTCAGATCCCGGGCGCACACCGACGCACCGCTTCTCCGGCCATGCTGAGGCCGCATCCCACATACAGCAACTAGAAGGATGTGCAACTATGACATACAACTATCTACTGGGGCTTTGGGGGAAAAATAAATAAATAAAATCATTAGAGGCACGGAGAGGAACCACAAATACAAATGAACACACCAGAGTCCAGCCTCCAACGGCTCACTTGGACCCATCCCCAAAGCACCTGCTGCTGCCCAACACACCTTCAACCCCTGACAGCTATCTTCTGTTCAGCAGTGTTGTCAGCCAGAATGCAAAACCTTTGTTTGTGTTTGTGTTTAAGCCCTGGCTATCTCAGGTGGAAATCTTAGGCCCAACACAGCTGTTAGTCTTAAAAAAAAAAAAAAAAGTATTTTTCAGGTAGATAAACCCATGAAATATTGTTCAAACTCCATTACTCTGATAATGAAATTGGAAAGAAATTTAATAGTGTTGCATCATAAAAGCGAGCCCTGGTGGTCTAGTGGTTAAGATTCGGTGCTCTCATTGCCACCGCCCGGGTTCGTGTCTGAGTCTGGAAACCACACTGCCCATCTGTCAGTTGTCATACTGTGGTGGCTGCGTGTTGCTGTGACGCTGAAAGCTATGCCACTGGTATTTCAAATATCAGCAGGGCTGCCCACAGGTTTCAGTGGAGCTTCCAGACTAAGACAGACTAGGAGGAAGGACCTGGCCACGCACTTCTGAAAAAATTGGCCATGAAAACCCTATGAATAGCTGTGGAGCATTGTCTGATATAGTGCCAGGTGAGAGGATGGTGCAAAATGACCAGGCAGGGTTCTGCTCTGCTGTCCACAGGGTCGCTAATAGTTGGAATTGACTCGACGACACTAACAAAAAAAGCGTCATAAAATCACAAACCTCAGCCACCTGGAAGCTTCCACCATATAAATCTCACAGACTGTCTGTCATGCACCTGTTCTCTGCCTTTCCTATGGTTTCTTTTCTGCCTTGGTTAAGATTGTGGCAAAAAAAAAAATGTTTTTGTTTAACAGTTTCCTCAGCATCTGTAATAATTTCCAACGAACTATATCCAATTTCCTCTCAGAAAGATACACATGACTACCTTCCAAGATATATAACATTTTGCGTGGATTAATTAATCTATTTGTATGCTAGGAGTTAAAAATATTTTCAGCTTGGGTTTATGAAAAATCAAAGTGGAACTTAAGTAGGAAAATATCTGTAATGTAAGATAACGACGTTGGGGGCTCTCGTGTTCCTTTTAGCCTTTCACAGCTGTTTTTACAAGTTTTTGCATAGAATTGCACTAAACATTATGTTAAAGACACAGGTTAATTCTAGATCTGACCATTTCTTGGGTTAGCCACTCAGTTCTAAATGGTGTTAGGGTGGGAGGGCTCAAGCTTTTCTGACCATACTGCACCTGGACTGGCAAAATGGCCTTTCCTCTCTACCTTCCAATAACGAAAAAAACTTCTAAAATGCTAAGGGCATTAGATATATGTCTACTTTGCAGTAGTTTAATATATTTTTATTTGCATAACAATGAATATACGTTTTTAAATCTGGTTATTGGAAAAGTATACACCAAAATTATCATTGATAACAAATCTGGATCACTGTATACTCTATAGTTAACCAAACAACCCACAACAAATTAATTGATAATGATGATGATAAACTAGGAGTGAATTATACATAAAGAGCAAAGATTTCAACCATTGAAAATTTTGATATCTCAAAACAGTACTGAGAAGTCTCCCTCGAAATTGCAGGAATGCCATCTTCTTCCACATGAGCATACGCAGTAGGCACTCCCCTGGGTTGTCAAACATTGAAATGGCCCTTGTACTTTTGGATAAAACAATAAGACCTCCTTCCATAAAATCTAGTACAGCCCTAATTTTTAGTTAAGAATATAATATCTCCATAGCTTTAATAATGCACTAAACAAGATGTCAGTAATTTTAGCACTTGGTGTTACATAAAAAATATAATCTAAAATATAATGCATCATTCATCTGTAAGAACCAGCAAAAAGTCTTGCATTCCAGGTTCTGTGTACAACTCACCCTCATGAGGACCCTCATGCAAAACAATGGCCTCAAATTTTACCTGCTCTAAATGCAAGTAGCATTCATGACTCAAGGCTCAAGTTTCTCATAGTGTATATTTAGTATTTACAATTCATGGATTCCTTGCTGGCTCTGCAGAGGTAGATATTCTCTTCCTCTCCCTTAGCTACTTATTTCAGGCTGGACCTAAAGCCCATCCTTCCTCTGTCCTGCACAGCCCCTTTTCCAGAAGACTCCATCCAGGACAAAGCCATAAAGGGAATGGCTTTCTATCACTCACAGACTTGCTCTTTCAGGAGAGAGTGTGGATTTAAGTTTTTACAGCTGAGATTCTCCAAAATGTCACATCAAAAGGAAGAGAACAGGAGAGAAGCACTTGTGGCTGCAGCATCTGGAACACGCTGCCTCCTCAGGCCCTGAGGGAAAGAGACTGTCCAAGCATCTTGAACTAGAAACTAAAGGCCTGGTTACACCTTGCCTAACTGCGAGGGGACAAGAAAGTGCAACCTTCCCATGTGCCCAAAAGGAGAGGAGAATCAAATATAGGTGAGCCCTGGAGTCTCACCCCAGAGCAGTCTTGAAACACCTAGATGAGGAAAGGAAGAGGGAACCCAAAAATAAATATGCCGTGAAGAAACAAGGCAAGGAGAGCTTGGAGAATGGCAAGGGATGCAATTTGGCTAGAATGTATGGAGTGGGTACAGAGTCATGGGACATGAGGTAAAGTCAGCTGGGTCAAGATAGCGGAGAGTCTTCACTGCCAAGTAATCAAGAATGCTTCTGGAGGAAGCATTGAGCATTTCTGCATAGAAAAATGGTGACATGTTAAGGCAGATAAAGAAGCTCTTCAAGATGGACTATGAAGGTTAGCCAGATTGCTAAAAGTTAACGAATGAGCTGGTGGTAGGAAAAGGAAGGTGACGGATACCCACTGCTCTATCAAAAAGTTAAGTGATGAAAGAAAGGAAGAAGCTGCCTTCATGGAAGAAGTGCTTAATAGTTATGGGTAAGACATATTTTGAGGTCAGGTAACAAAAACGCTTAAGGGAAAGGAAAATTGATCAAATAATAAAGACGTGAAAGATGCAAGAAAAGAGGGATATCATTGACGAAATGTGGTCTCGAAGGAATCAAAGAGGAATCAGCTCCATAGCCAAATAAAGCACTCAGCCATGGGAGGAAGGAACAACTCTGTCTGAGAGACACAAGAGGAGAAGAAAAATGATAAGATGGAGAGACAGGTATTGGAAGCAGAAACATTAAATAGTTTTCAAAACTTTTCTCTGATTCTAAAAGTGAAGATTCAATTTATGGAATGGCTATAAAAACATAAAGAAGAAAATAACATTCATCAGTAATTATAAAATGCAAAGAATTCCATTTAACATTTAGATATTTTTCCTTCTAGTCTTTTTTTTTTTTTTTTGGTATGTTTTAAAAACTATGAACTTTTTCAAACACTGTTATTTTATGGAGTCAAATTTATCCATTTTTTATGGTTTCTTGATTTTGAGTCACTGTTATAAAGGTCTTCCTCTGAATTATGAGAAAATTCTCCTATGTTTTCTTTTAGCACATCTATGATTTCAATTTTTCACAAGTGAATCTTTGATCCATTTGGAATCAAGTATGTGAATAAAGTAGTGAATGTTCATATAGTTACATAGCTGCATCAAATTTTAACTTTTCATGTTAACTGTAATTTAATGGGATATAATTTTCATACATTAAAATGCATTAATTAAAAGTATATAGCTCTATGAAGTTTGAAAAACATACACAGTCATGTAATCACCCAGATCAAGATATAGAATAGAATATCAAGATGTGAAATATCAATCTTGAGAGTTCCTTCATGCTCCTTCCCAGTCAACTCACCTCCCCCCCAAGGAGGCAACCACTCTTCTGATATCCAACACTGTAGATGAGTTTTGCCTGTTCTCAAAGTTAACATAAATGTAATCATACTGTTTGTGCTTTTTTATGTCTGACTTCTTCAGGTCAACATAATGTTTTTGAGGTTCTCCCATGTTTTTGTGAGTATCAGTAGTTCATTCTTTTTTGCTGTTGAGTACTATTCCATTATAGGAATATACCACAGTTTGTTGCTCAATCATTATCCTGCTTATGAGCAGTTGGGTTGTTTCCATTTTGGCGCTATTAAGAAGAAAACTGCTATAAGCATTCTTACACAAGTCTTTTTTGTGTATACGCACTCATTTCTCTTGGGCATACACCTGGTCATGAAATTGCTGGGTCAAAGGGGAGGTCCTTTGTCAGATATGTATATTGTGAATATTTGCACCCAGTATGTGCCTTGCCTTTTCACTTCTTAGTGTTATATTTTGATTAGCAAAAGATTTTAATTATGATGAAGTCTAATCTACTTTTTTTATAATTAACGTTCTCCATGTGCTAGAAATCTTCACTTAGCATGGTTATAAAGATATTGTTTCATGTTTTCTTCTAAAAATTCTATACATGTAACCTTTGCATTTAAGTGTTTAATCCATCTTGAATTAATTTCTATATATAGTGTGGGGTAGAGCTCAAGAGGTATTCATTTTTGCTCTACAATTATCCAATTGAATCAGCAACATTTATTGAAAAGGCTATCGTTTTCTCACTGACTTATTGTAGGACCTTTTTCAAAAATCAATTGACCATATATATGTGAGTCTGTTTCTAGACTCTATATTGTTTTTCATTGATCTATTTGCCAACCCTTATGCCAATATCACACTGTATTGATTATAGTAGCGTTATAGTAACTTGTATGAGTTTACACTCTCACCAGCAATAAATGAGATGCTGTACACAATACAATGCATTTGTCATCAATCTTTGATTTTTTTCAATCTGATAGGTGGCAAAAATAAAATGATATCACAGTGTAATTTAAATTTACACCTCCTTTCTTATGAGTGACATGGAACACTTTTTCTAAGTCACTTTTAAGTGCCTTTTGTATTTTCTTTCTGGTCACTGTCTGTGGTGTAATTGCAAATATTCTTTCCCAGTATATCATCTGTCTTCTGATTTTATAGGTTGTGTTTTTTACTCAAGCACAAGTTATTTGATGTAGTCAAATTTATCAATGCTTTATGGTTTCTTAATTTTGAGTCATTATTAGAAAGGCCTTCTGAATGCAAATTTATAAAAGAATTCTCCTATGTTTTCTTTTAGCACATTTATGATTTCACTTTTTCACATTTGAATCTTTGATCAACATGTAATTTGTCCTACTGTAAGGCATGAGGTATGATTCCAACATTCCCTGGCCTGCCCCCCCGACAAGCTACATGTGATAGTCTATCTTTTCTGCATTGATTTTAAATGTCACGTTTATCATATACTAAATCCCAATCCATTCGAGAGTATTTCTTGACTTATTCTATTCTATTAGTCTGTCTGACTGTTCATGCATTAATACCACACTATTTTAATTACTGAGGCTTTAAAATATATTTTAATATCTGGAAGGACTAGTCTCTCCATGGCTTTTCTTTCTTAGAATTTTCCTGGCTATTCAAGTTTGTTTGATTTTTCTCATAAAACTTCAGGATTATCTTGTCTAGTTGAAAAAAAGTCAATATTGGGAGGATCTTAATAAACGTATTGGGATCTAAGTTAATGTAGAGATAACTGACATTTTTATAATGATGAATAGAGTATTTCAGTTTAAGAACATGACATATCTTTCCATTTAGTCTAGTTTTCTGTCTTTCAGTATATTTTAACACTTTATTTATGTAAATCGTGTACCTTTCAAACTAGATTTATTCCTGCATATTTTATATTTGTTCGTGCTATTGTAGATTGTTTTTTCCTTACATGGTGTAATATGCAGAGTAATGGGCCCCCAAAGATGTTCATGTCCTGATCCCAGAACTTTGACTACATGATAAAGAGGAAGTAAGGTTGCTAATCAGCTGGCCTTAAAATAGCAAGATTATCCTAGACAATATGAGTGGGCCCAATATAATCACAAAAATCCTTAAATGTAGAAGAGGGAAGAAGAGTCAGTGTCTGAGTGATACAATGTGAGCAAGACTCCACTGGCCATTGCTGGCTTTGAAGATGGAAGGGGCTATGAGCCAAGGAATGTAGGCAGCCTCTAGAAGCCGGAAAAGGCAAGGAAATTATTTTCCCCTAGAGCCTCCATAAAGGATCAGGAACAAATAACTTTCTAAGAAAATGCTGAGTCTGTATTCCTGAGAAAGAACGCAGATACCTTTCAATAGATCATATTTAAACAGCAAACATAAACCAACACCATGACAAATTTTTAGCTAATGTATACCACAAGCAAACACTGAGCACTAAAAATGTTATAAAAGGTGGGCTTTGCAAAACCAAAAGGTCACCAGCCTCTTTTCCAAGAAATTTGTTAGCAATCAAACCCTACCTGGAAAGCTAAAACAGGAATCTAGCAATTTCCTTTAAATAAAGCCTTATTTAAGACTAACATTTTAATCCATACTCACAATGAAAATGGGATAACATTTGGACTGAACAAACAACAATGAAAATGGGAAAATCACTTGGGCAGAATAAAATAAAATACTGATTTCTAAGTACACCAATAATTATTAGATATTAATAGTTTCCCTTTTCTAGAGAAGAAAGGGAAAGAAGGATGGACTCATTCGTGGTCAGGCTCAATGCCAGGTGGAGAGGTCAACAAGGACTTAATGAAATTAATATACTCACATCTGCTTAATAATGGATGCTGTTAGAACTGCGACGACAGCTCCTTTTGAAGACATCACGTGAAGCTCTGGATCCAATGACAGGTAGCAGTTGTGATGGGTAACATCTTAGTAACAGCCTAAACGCACATTTTTATGAGACAATTAACTCTTCTTAGGCGAGTAAAAAGCAGACTAATGAGATGTTCCTATGGGATTTGATATAAACATTAGAAAGGAAAACATCCTGCCTGCTGCAACACCCCCTAGAGGAAAGGCTATATAAGCCCTTCAAGGAGGAAAAAGCCAAGAGGCTTGGAATTCAGACTCAGTCGCGGTTGCTTGAGCTTTTGATCCAGGGGACCACAGACTTTGTAATAAATCAAAGCTGGACACACCCTATGGATACCAAAGGCTATATAACAACTATTTCTTCTTCAACACCATGCCAAAGCTGCTCTAGGATTACAAATTTTAGGACCATCTCTTCTAACACCAACTGCCAGCATGGTGGTCTTAAAGCCAACAGCTGCCAACCAACAGGTCATGTTCTGAAGACTCGCCAGACCCCAGGCTGCCAACACACTCCTTGCTTGTGTCTCACGCCCATCTGCTTAATAAGCAATTTCAACGCCTGTCCCTCTGCGGATGATTGTGGCTGGGGTGGTGAAGGCATCAACAGTAACGAGAAAGAGACCATGCAAGTCTTGAATGACCGCCTTGCTAACTACCTGGAAAAGGTGCGAATGCTGGAACAAGAGAACGCTGAACTGGAGTGTAAAATCCAGGAAGAGAGTAACAAAGAGCTCCCTGTCATCTCTCCTGACTACCTGTCCTACTATGCTACCATTGAGGAGCTCCAGCAGAAGGTAAGATTCTTAGGAACCTGTATAATCAAGTTGTGAATTGATGCTCTCCAAGCAATAGTCATTTGCTAAACTTTAATATCGTTAGTTCCTTTTGTGCTGAAACATATTTTGTAGGATAAGAAAATCTCTTGTATGAAATGGTCCTCTTGAGGCAATATTCAGAGTTTTATACTTTTTCACTTTCCGAGAGACACTCTGCCATTATAACCAGATCACTCAGGGCCAAAAAGTGTTAACAATTCATTGCTGCCATTTCTTTAATAAAAATAAGAACACAGGGATCTGAGAGAATGAATTTTGTTTTAGCAAGTTCCTAAACAGTTTAGTTTTTGTCCATTCTGCAACCATCACCACTCTTTTCCCCTTTTATGCTTATTTTATCATCTCCAAATTGTTTAGTTTCTTCCCACACTAAACCTAAGACTCCTATTCAGAGTGATATGCTGCTGCTACACATGCTGGATTTATGCCAGATAATTACCGAGCACCAACAACAGTGCACCAGACGCTATTCCAAGCTCTGAGAAAATATTGTGAACTGATAAGTCCCTGCCCTCGTGGTGTTTACATTCTAGTGGATCATGGTATGTTATGCAGATTTGGGGTGGATTTTATATTTTAATAGTAAAACATATAGAAAAGTTTTTATTGAAGGATTTTTTGCTGATCTTTTAGGAAAATAACAAAGCTCTGACTTTCCAAAGTTTCCCAAGCTTCCTCAGCATAGCTATGAAAAGCCAAACTAGCCTTTCTCTGTTAACTGAGACACACACAAAAGCCGCTTGGTTTTTGAAGAAGGAGATCTTGGTGTTTGTCTCATTTGTGTGTACAATTTCTTAATTCTAGATCTTGTGTACCAAGGCTGAGAATTCCAGACTGGTCTCACAAATTGACAACACCAAACTGGCTGCCGATGACTTGAGAGCCAAGTAAGCTCACCCAACACTGTCATTCATGACAGAATTCACACCGTGTGTGACATTCAACACTCCCAATAAGAGTATCCCCAAATCTACTAACTCTCCTGCCCCACACCATGTTGTCACTAGCCCATAGAAGACCTTCAAATTCAGTAAATGATTAAGATTAATAACTGCTCACATGTATACAGTACCTGTAGTTTCCAACATATGAACGCATCTGATTATCTGCACAATAGTTCAGTAAAATAGGTAGGGCTAATATATTGTTACCCCGTTTAAGGTAAGAAAGCTGTGGTTTAATGGGGTTCAGTTACTTATCTAAAGGCATACAAGTTGTGCAAGATACAGCCAAAACTTGGACGCAGCTTTCTAAATCCTAATCCGGTGCTCTTTGCACTTACACCGCATTGCCTCTAGGGGGAGGAGAAGAAGGATAAATTCCCTCAGCTCCAAGAATGGCAGTGTGGCATCACTCCGGCAAACTAGTTTAGGAATGATAAATAAGCGGTGAGTTTATCACATGGTTTCACCTCTAAAGAGAATAAAACCCACATGGAAATACAGTAAATAAGAGGCCCAGAAGAAAATGCCCGGAAGGAAGTTCTACTTGGCTTGATTCACATCATCTCCCTTTTAACATCTTTCTTTTCATGTCTCATTGTTAAAGGTATGAAGCTGAGGTGTCCCTACGCAAGCAGGTGGAGGCAGATGCCAATGGTGTACAGCACATCCTAAATGCACTGACCCTGGGCAAAGCTGACCTGGAGGCACAAGTCCACTCTCTGAAGGAGGAGCTCATTTGCCTCAAAAACAACCATGAAGAGGTAAGAGAAAGACCAAGGGAGTCATTACAGGCTAAGCCTCTAAAAATAGTATCAATTCCTTTGAGTTGAGTTTGACAAAGGGTGTCTTCACTAGACACTACTCTGTTTTTTAGCCCTGATAATACCTACTGCTACTACCACTAGTTCAATGTGTTTCAAACCCCTTGCCTGTAACACAATATCTGAAGCCTCTATTGTCCTCTCCAGCTTTTCTGGGAGAAGGAAGCAACCCAACTTTCCTGTCCTCACAGGTTTTCCATCTTTTTGGAGGTATCCCTACACAGACTTCTGCCATTATTGATGTAAGTCAATATTGGCCTAAGCCCATACTAGCGTCATAGAGACTATGATCTCTCATAAATTCCACCTCTATGGAATTCTTCATTCTCTATGCAATGTTTCACCCATTACCCATCCCTGGAAGTGATCTAAATTCTTTAAAACCTTGATCTTTCTAGTCAATTCCTTTTAATGTTGCAAATATTTGTACACATAGTCATATCTGAAATAGCCTCAAGTCATTTTATAGCATCTCAGTAGCATCTATAAATCATGTATTGCTTTATTGTGGGCTATATTTCAGATGCAATTAAGCTAAATTATTTCTATTAGACTCAAATGAGAACACAAGGGAGTCATCTGTTCACCAAGAGAGTCACATTCTTTTTCTTTCCATAGGAAATCAATTCCTTACAGAGCCAGCTTGGAGACAGACTCAACATTGAAGTGACCACTGCCCCTTCTGTTGACCTAAACCGGGTTCTACAAGAAATGAGATGTCAGTATGAGTCCATCATGGAGACAAACAGCAGAGATGTGGAACAATGGTTCAACACACAGGTAGGGAGGGTAGAAAAGTCAAAAACAAAAAGTTGACATTGCATTTCCAGGAACCCTTTAATCAAAGTCATGTTTTCCCTCAAAATATCCATGGTCCTTGACTGTGTTTCAGACGGAGGAGTTGAACCAACAGGTGGTGACCGGCTCTCAGCAGCAGCAATGCTGCCAGAAGGAGATCATTGAACTGAGACGTACCATGAACATTCTGGAGGTTGAACTTCAGGCCCAGCACCGAATGGTACACGGCAAGCTGGCCAAGCCTAGCACAGCAGTGATGGCAACAGCCCCTGACACCTGTGTGTTGCAATGTTTCCCAAATTGTGTCCCTCAGAACAACAGTTCTTCTGTTTTTGCTGAAGACTCTATGGCCAAAAAAGGACTTTATGGTCAAATAAGTCTGGGAATGCTGGATTAAACAAAGGTTAAACAGGATACCTTCCTGCAGGCCTTTAATAAGCTGATGTGCACCATGAATCTCCAAGAAGGGGACATATGGTATCCAGCATTCCAAAACTTATTTGACTGTCGACCCCTTTTCTTAAGAGAATTTCATGGCAATAATGATCCATGGAGTACACTTTGGGAAACACTAAGCAATTTATTATATGCAAAACATTTTCAAGCTATCAAATTTATAAAATAATCATATAAGGGAAGTGGAATAATTATTAAGCCAATTTTATGGCTGAGGCTCAGAGAGCTAAGGTCATTTTCCCAAGCCAAATCCAAGAGAAGTTTCATCTCGTCTATTTTATAGATAGAGATGTGAGATCCCAAGACATTAAGTAGCTTGTCAAAAGTCACCAAAGAAATAAGAGTCTGAGCCAGAATGCAGGTTCCAAAGCTGGAACCACTTCTGCCTCACTCTACTGCCTCTCTGAAGTAGGAAATTATTTAAATGCTCTGATATGAAGGGTATTAGGAAGACCTTGCCCCAGAGCTGGTTTTGTCACCAGCTAGTCAAGTGACCCTGAGCAACTCATTTAACCTCTTTAACCTCAGTTTTCTCATGTATAAAAATTGGGATAATCATGCAAATAATAGATTATTAAAACCTAAAATTCCATTATTCTTAGACTTACAGAATGATAGAGCAGGAAAGAACTTTAATCATCAAAGTTTCAACTCTCATATTTTACATATAAAGGAATTGATCCAGGAAGGGAATTGTTTATGGTTAAATGCTGCTCACTTCCTTTTTAAGGTTCAAACACTCCTAGAATGAGGTGCCCTAGTAATGCATTTTTAATGCCTGGGTGTGAAATAAGTTGGAATGTTTTCTTCTCTCATAGGTAGTAGGAAAGTGTGGTAGGATATTATCAGATGATCAAGAAAAAGTAGATGGGGCCGGCCCAGTGGCGTAGCGGTTAAGTGCGCACACTCCACCACGGTGGCCCAGGGTTCGGATCCCGGGCACGCACTGTCGCACCGCTTGTCAAGCCATGCTGTGGCGGCGTCCCACATAAAGTGGAAGAAGATGGGCACGGATGTGAGCCCAAGGCCAGTCTTCCTCAGCAAAAAGAGGAGGATAGGCGACAGATGTTAGCTCAGGGCTAATCTTCCTCACAAAAAAAAAAAGAAAGAAAGAAAGAAGTAGAGAAGTAAACACTTAAAGGGAGGCAAAAAAAGAGGGGGATAAAGGAAAGCAAGCTTTAGCATAGTTGATAATTTTGTTTTTGGATTTATTTGGTTAGGAGGTAATAAAAGGGCTTGGAAATTCGTTACTACCTGTCATAAAGAAACCATTGTTTAAAATGATACAGATCACAAGTGACCTGGGCTTAAAGGAGTCATCATTATAAATCCTGCTTTCCTCCTCCATGATAGAGAGATTCCCAGGAATGCATCTTGGCAGAGACGGAGGCCCGCTATGCGGCCTTGCTGGCCCAGATCCAGCGTCTGATCGATAACCTGGAGGCTCAGCTAGCAGAGATCCGATGTGCCCTGGAAAGACAGAACCAAGAATACGAGATTCTGCTGGACGTCAAGTCCCGGCTGGAGTGTGAGATTACCACATACCGCAGCCTTCTGGAGAGCTTGGACGGCAAGTACGTAAAGTAAAAACAGCTTCTGTGAGAAAGATATTCACACATACACATGTATGTACTATCACTGGCAACAGGGCACAAGTGCTTTGATCTTCTTGCCAGTGATGGGCAGCTTTGGATGGAAGGATCCATACACTCTCTCCAGCTGTGCGTTTGGACACCTACAACTGTCATTAGTCTAGCTGAGCTGAGTTGTTTTGAAGAGGCAGTGCACCAGGTTAGTTCCTTATAGAATTTTTAGCTTCATAAAGCTTTAAAAATTACGAGGGAAGAAAATGGTTTCCCCAAAGACGAACATTCCTGGCAAGTTACAGATTTTCCCCCACTGAGATGAATATCTGACATTCATGAGACCAAACAGGACAACCCTGCTCCTTTTGGAGGAACATTCTGCTTGGGCTGAAACCCCTAACCTTGTCCAGCCACTTGTCGTTGATGCCAACAGCATGATGTACGTATGTGTGTTTCAGAAGTTTTTCTTATAGAAGTTGTAATGTTTTTAAATGATAAGAAACTAACCAACCCATAACGAACTGACCTAGAACGCAGAGCTCTTTGAAATCAACCCAGTCCAAGCTAACACTCCAAATGCAGACTTGGTTACAATTGCTAAGCAGACCTTCCTCCCCAAAATAATCAGTGAACTCTGCTCACAGCGTTCTCTTACCTGGCATGTCCACATAATGCCAACACAATGTTAACCAGGGCTATCACCTTGAGGAGCTACTGTGTACCACCGCGCCTTGAATCATCAAAGAAAGATGAGGCTTTCTAAAAAGAGTTCTTACTGTTAACTGCTTCTAACTCCAATTCTCTAAAGATTATTCATTTATAGACACCCAGAAGGCATTTTGGAGCTTCCCAGTGAAGCATTGAGGACTCTTCAATAGATGGGGATCAGGTCACCAGTAGTACTGTGACTGACTCCCTCATAAGGAAAACATCTGGTTAACTTCCTTCCCTCAGATAATAAACCCTTTGACTCATCCCTTATCACTGTTGATCCTATCAACTTAATTCCATTATATCCATTCTGCAGATGAAAAACTAAATCTCAGGAGAGTTAGCTGACTTACCTGAGGTCACCAGCTGGCAAATGACAGAGCTGGGCTCTGCCCCAGTCTTCGACTCCTGGCGTGGTCGTCCAGAACACTGTGGCATTGACTGAAATGGCGTCTTACATAATCTAATACTTCTAACCCTAGGATGCTGCTTTCCTATGGATCGAGTCTGATCCTTTTTCTTCCACTAACGAGATAGTATAAAATGAATCAATAAGCATTAGGAAGTACTTGTTTTGAGTGTTGAAAAATTAACCACTGCCATTTTTCTCCAGGGCCATCGTTGCCTGCCCTCAATCACAGGTAAAATTCTGGTTTTTTCTAGGTTTGCCTGTAACCCGTGTGCCATCAAATGTGAGCCTTCCACTTGCACATTCAGTAAGGCCAGAGCCAAAGAATGCACATCTCCTATTTACATGTCCTCAGCCCCCCGTGAGATATGCGAGCCCTGCAGTGCCTGTGGAGCCCTGTCCCGGATACTGGTTAAAATCTGCACCATCACCAAGGAGATTAAGGATGGCAAAGTCATTTCTTCTCACGAGCATGTGCAGCCTTGCTTCATCACCAGACCTGCCAAAGTCTAACATCTCAAGTGATGAAAATGACCCTCATTCATGAAAGAGAGGCCAGTACTTGCTCCTGCCAAAAAGGTTTAAGAACCCTTCAGGTACTCAGTTTCTTACTACTATAGCAGGTCCCCATTGCTAAATAGAATATCTTTCATTCTGCTCCTTCCCTAGGTCACTGCTGCCAACATGATAATAAATGACATTTATCTGGGAGCACATTTCCCATTTATCTGAGGGACGAAAACTGATTTGTAAGTGCCCATGAAGCTGACCTACATTACTTGACTCCACAGGTGATGGTCAGGTTTCTCTTTTGTTTACTCAGGCCTTGTTTACTTACGTTCCTCATTAGAGCCAGTCAGACAAGTTCTAGGATTGTTTTTGGCCAAGGCACACGAAGGTGAAAAGCTACAACCTTCTCTTCTAAACTCCTTTTTGGGATATAGAAAGAATCCTATAGGGCCGGCCCCATGGCTTAGCGGTTAAGTGCACGCGCTCTGCTGCGGGCGGCCCGGGGTTCGGATCCCGGGCGCGCACCAACGCACCGCTTCTCCGGCCATGCTGAGGCCGTGTCCCACATACAGCAACTAGAAGGATGTGCAGCTATGACATACAACTATCTACTGGGGCTTTGGGGGGAAAAAATAAATAAATAAAATCTTTAAAAAAAAAAAAAGAAAGAAAGAAAGAATCCTATAAGGGAACAGCATGAATAGGGAAAATTTAGTTTCCTTGAATAGACAGTCACAAGTCTGATCCTGCTGAACCCTGCTGTCTCAATTACTGTTTATCCATACTCACATACTTTACCTTCCCCAAGATATTTTTAAAGATGTCCCTGTTCTCCAAAACTTCGTGGACCATTAGGTTCTCCAGATATTTTCATCGAGAATCAGGATAGCTGTGAGGAGTGAATCTAGAGCATTCTGAAGAAACAGCACAGATCTTTTCATTAAATGTTTGCTATTTCTCTTTCTACTCTTTAGGGAATGGGAGTTGGTTCCAATTCTTTGACAAGGGACATGTAGCTGGAACTCTGAAGACATAACCCTGCTCCTCTATCTCTCTGAGATGGCTGGCGAGAAAAAATAACTTAGATTCCTGCTACAATCTATCCATCAAAGAGAAATAGACTTAATATCCACAAACTTTGCAGAAACGTAATCATGAATAATTGCTATTTGTAAGCACAAGGTAGTCCCAGTGTGAGAATGCATCATTTATGTACCAGCCATTATCATAGCTTTTTACACAGGGTCGCAGAGGGTCTAAGTCATTCCCTACCAAAATTAGTTGACATAGAAGTTTTAGTAAATAATTCCAAATGTGGAGTCAAAAGGCCTGAAGTCCTGAACTTGCCGCTTCTTAACTGTGACCCTGGGCAAAACATTTAGCCTTCGTCAAATTTAATTTCCTTGTTTGTTAAATGAGGATCATGCCTATTTCACAGGGTTGTTGTGAAGATCAAATGAAATTCTTTATTTAATGCTGCTTGGTATGCTGAGAAGCACTGCACAAATGTTATTTTTATATAAGCTTTGCTTTTAGCTACAGCCCTAGACCTAATTATCATTACTATCTGGTGTTAAAATTCATTCTCCGTGAATTTAGTTATCCAGTCATGAGTTTGAAGTTTTAATAGTGTTTGGCTTTGGGGATAAAAAAGAATAGAACAAGATCTCCTGAGATCAAGCCCACAATTCTACTCAATAAAGCATTTTTGAAGTCTTAGGGTATGTATCAGATATCAAGTTAGTGGCTGGTGCCCACATCAAAGATAAAAGCTTTGTTTAACTCACAGCTCAGGAATCCACTTCCTCCAGTCAAGTAGCAGCTTACACTAAGCGTGTGGAATGCAGAACTCCCAGAATGATCTTTTCTATCAATAATTTCCCACTCATCTGAACGCCCAGATTACCCCTGGTCAGTATTTAATTGCATCCTACCTCAGAGTGAAGGGTGGAGATATGGGAAGAGCGTGGGGCTTGGACTCAGAAACCCTGGGGGAGAGTCTCAACCCAGCCTGTGTATGTGACCTTGAGTAAAAGGCCATAACAAGATAGGTCCCACCTGCCACATGGGATGATAATGGTGAAAGAGTCTTGTAAACTGTAAACTGCTACACAAAAGGGAGTTTTTATTCCCTAAATTGACAACCAGGCATACGTCATTTCCTTCCATACCTTCCTCCTTTGTGTCCGGTTCAGTGATGGTCCCCGGTGGACCCCATACATACCATCAACACTAACTGGGAAACCAACTGGTGAGAGGCCAGAGCTGCTCGGTCTGCTCTGAGCTGGATTCCAACAGGATTCAGGGTTTAGGAACCTCGCTGGACTCAGGCTAACCCCAGGCTGATGCAGATGCCATTCTCAATTTATCCCAGAAATAGGATCTCTTCCTCCTACTCAGAACAAAGTGCCCCACATGCCTTCCACAATAAAAATACATTATTATATACTGCGTGGTAAAGAGGAGGTTTGATCACTCAAAGGCTTTTAGATTTTTTTTAGTGTTTTCTCTATATAAGGGAACGTAAAACCATCTGCTGGACCTTGTATATGAGTAGTCAAACCTTTTAAAGGCGATACGGAGTCTGGATTGTTACCAGGAAGCTAAATCAGTATCTTGTACAGCCACAGGAGGGAGTTGAAGGGGTTTTTTTACATAGTTTAGAAAGGCCAGCAGCTGGAATAGGAAAGGTGCTGATGGAGAGGGCAAGGGGGATTCAATACAAGTCTAAGTTTAGCACAGCTCGAAAGACAACCATGAATCAGGAAACAGCATGGTCTCTGGAGTCTGAGTTCAAATCCCACCTCTGCTTCTTCACTGTGAGACCTCAAGCTGGTTATTGAAGCTTTCTGAGCCTCGCTTTCCTCATCTGTGAAATGGGGATAATAGTAGTACCTACCATCAGATGACTGTGAGACTGAAATAAACTAAAGCATTAAACCACTTAGAGGAGTATCGGGAAAACAGTAAGTATTCAATAAATGTTAGTTGCTATTATTATCAATATTGCCATCATTAACACAAATGCAGCACCAGTGTGAGCCTCTTTGGGAGACAGTGCTGTAGAGTACTAGTAATGCCATTAATAATAATAATAATAATAATGAAATCTGCAGTGTGCTGAGCACTCACTGTGTATCAGGCCCTGTGCTGAGCCTGTTTCACATGCACAGCCTCTAATCCTCAGCACAGCTCAGCAAGGCAGCTCGTGTTACACTTCTCTCCGCAGGATGAAAATAAATCTCAGAGAGAGTAAGTGCCTCTCCCAGAGCTAGAAAGTGGCAGAGCCAGGATTCAGACCCAGATCTCTCTGACCCTCGAACTCACGCTCTTAAACGCTAGGCTGAATTATAGATACTTGAAACCAAGAAGTCTGTGAGTCCCAGTCCTGTAAGGCAGTTATAATACCAGGTTCCTTTCTCCCAAAGTCTGTAAAGTCCTAGTAAGACACCATCGTGCAGAGCATTGACTCCACGCAGCAGGAGGGCTTTTGATTTGCTAGAGCCTGTCTCGGAAAGGGAAGGGGTATCAGAATCCATTTGGTGGACCGTAATTATATTTGTAAACAAGAGAGGCATGGGGATACATTTTCTCTAGATTTTGTCTTTTTTCATGCTGACTCCATCTTAATAGGATAGCTGGTTTAAACCCTTCGGAATGCAACAGTAACCACGCTTCTCTCTTCCCCGTTGTCCCTGGACAATTAACTGCCCCCTGACCCCTATACATGGCCCACGACCTCTCCATCTTCATCCTCCAGCATCAATTCCGTCAATTTCTGCTTAGAAGAAGCCTCCCTAAAATTTTTCCTCCAGAGCTCAGTTAGTGGTAACCCCTTACATCACTTGCCTCCAGGATTTCTCTAGTTGACGCAGAAACCAAATCCCCTCAGGAGCTTGTAAAATTCAGATTCTTGGGCCTTACCCCAGCCCTTCTACAGTAGCTTCTCCAGGTGTGGGACCTGAGAATCCAAATTTTAATAAAAATTCTCAGCTGAAGTGTGTGTGCTGAATTAAAAGCCACTGCTTTCTAACTGATAGGTGCCTTTTGGTTTGGTGACTTGGTTTTGGTGCCTTTTTTGATGACTTGATGCCTTTTGGGGCTTTCTTTTAGGTTCTGACACTAGCTTGATAGATGACCACCCTTGCAGAGAAATTTGACCACACTGGCAGACAATTCCTCCTCTACACATCTAGCCACCTGTTTGTAAAGTGGAGTTAATCAAAAAGTTAATAAGTAACTCATTCAATAACTAACTCATTTAATCCTTACAACACTACCACGAAGTAGCTACGATTAATATTCCCATTTAATAGACAAGGAAACTAATGGACAGAGAAGTTAAATGACTTGCCCAATGCCACACAATAATAAGACTGGATTTTAAGTAATTTGTTTTCCTTAGGAAGGTCAAAATAGCACCTGATACATTATATAATCAGTCTCCAAGAATGGAAACGATCCACAGTAGCAACAGATTATTTTCAACTCTTCAAAGCACCTTTCTCGAGCTTGCTTGTCGCAGCTTCTAGCGAGAAACCACCCAAGGAGACTTTATGCCATTAGCATTGATAGTTCTCTTTGTCCAGAAATTCATAGACTGAGTTTTATTTTCTTAATTTTATTTTATTGTGTTAAGAATACTCAACGTGAGATCTACCCTCTTAACAGATTTTTAAGTGAACGATACAGTATTGTTATCTATAGGCACGATGTTGTCTAGCAGATCTCTAGAACTTACTCATCTTGCGTAACTGAAATTTTATACCCTTTGATTAGCAACTCTCCCTTTCTCCTTCCCTCAAGCCCTTAGCAACCGCCACTCTATTCTTTGCTCTTTTGAGTTTGACTATTTTAAATACCTCATATCTCATATAAGTAGAATCATGCATTATTTGTTTTTCTGTGACTGGCTTATTTCCACTTAGCATAGTGTCCTCAAAGTTCATCCATGTTGTCACATATTGCAGGATTTCCTGCTTTTTTTAAGGCTGAATAGTATTTCATTTTGTGTGTGTGTCACGTTCTTTTTTATCTACTCATCCATCAATGGACATTTAGGTTGTTTCCACCTCTTGGCTATTGTGAATAGTGCTGCAATAGAGATAGGAGTGCTAATATCTCTTTGTAAATTAGAAAGATATTTTGATGGCATCTAAGAGCATTTATCACATCAGAGATATAGAACCTGGGGCCCAGGGAGAAAGGTGACTGGTCCATGACCACATGGCCAGGGAGAGGATCCAGCACTCTTTCTTCTACTTCTCCTTCTCCACTGCATCTGTGGTAGAGAGCAGTGGAGTTGGGTTTGATGGAAACAACTCTGGACCAGAAGGCAGTGACCTCTGGTTCTAGTCCTTAGGAGGCTCATTTGACTTCTCTGTGTTGGACTCTGCGTACTCCCCAGGGATCTTTTTGATCTAACATTTTCAGTGTCTCTTACATTCCCTGATGTTACTCACCTTATTGTGTCTAGTCTTCTGCATCTGTAAATAGCAAATGACACCAGAAATAACGTCCTCCAACTCTCTCTCTCTCTGGTGTCTTTTAAATAAGGCAATTAGATGTTATCGATAAGATCTTTAAGTTCTTTAGAAGCTAATGACTGTATGTTATTATTATTAATTCCCATAATTTCCACTTATCAAACAATGGAGGAAAATATCTTACTCATTCCCAGAGTAGGTTCATCCTAATTCTGTCCATTTCTATTTAAAATGAGTTTTGATAATAAAAAGCATTTTAAAAGCAAATACCCTCTCCAAATGAGAACGAGGGAGAAAAAGATTAAAATTCAGAAGAAAAGGAAAGCATCCTAGAAGAGAGGAGTGGAGCACCATCCATGCTGGGAAGAATTTCTAGGCTGAGGCAATCAGCAGCCATGACACAGTGCCATGGGTTAGTATCAGTGCAAGCAAGCCTGGAATGCACTGTTTCAACACCGTGATCAAATGTCTTTCACAGGAAATGAATCCTTTGGCTATGTGGCTGGCTGGAAATATCTGGTCAGTGTATTCATGCATGATTCATAAGCTTCATGGGAACAACACCCAGCTCAAATGGGGACAACCCTATTTGACAACATTGAAAAGGCTTATGTAATTGAATTATCATTTCAGATTGAGCATTATATTTGGAGGGCTTTCTTAGGTGATTCTTTTAGGCCACAGGCCACCACTTATATACACGTAAGAAAATATGTAATATGACAATGTTTCTAAATATCCCAATTAAGGCGTCATCAGTAGAAAGTTTCTGAACACGTTTTCTTGGTCCTCCCATTCTCCTCTCCTCTCCCCTCCCCCTGATGCCCCCTCCTCTTTTTCTTTCTCTCTTTTCTCCTTCTCTGTCTGGAACAACTTAACAATCAAAGCGAACATACTGGTGGTACCTGGAGAAAACATCTGAGACAAAAGCTTATCTTACTATTTCCTAAAAAGAGAGCAAGTTTGGGGCTCCCTTCTCTGTGCCATTCTCTAAAGAATAACAACAAACAAAAAACAAGAAAGCCTTTCTTCAAAGCTGGGGGCAAAAATCTCTGATATTATAGTCCCTTATAGTGGCCCAATGGGCCCAGCAAGTGCTTGAGAGTTACCCTGCAGAGGACCATATGTACCCACTTGATGTCTGTGGCCACTGGAGAAGCAACTTAACTCGACTGAAGACCAGAAGACCTGGAGAGAGACCACACTTTGAGCTGAATTTCTCCAAATCCACGTAATTGGTTGTAGAGAACTGCCTATCCCCAACTTGTATGTAAGAGCAGAGAGGTCTTCTCTCTGCACCTCAGTGGGGAATAAGTGTTTGTCAGCTCATTGCTCATTGACCCATCAGCAATAAATAACTGTGCCCTCCTCCTTCACTGCCACTGTCCGAGAGACCACCCCCTTCCCACCCCTCAGTATAGCCCTGGTGGTGCAGAGAAGTCTCACAGTACAAGGCACATAAAAATTATAACCCATTTAAGAGGACTCTGTTACTTGAGGGAGAAAAGAAGACTAGGTTGAAACTTCAGAACAAGTGCCCCCTAAGTCATTAGAAAAAGCCAGAAGAGAATCTTGGCCATCTCTAGTCAAGAAGCAAAATCATGTGCTGATTAACAACAGATACTTGAAGCTAGACCAGCTGGGTCGGATTCCCAGCCCTGTCACCCACTGTGAGATCTTGGGCAAGTTACCTAACCTCTCTATCTCCACTTCCTCATCTTTAAAATGGGGCTATTAATAGCATCTACTTCATAGGGTTAAGATGATGACAATTAATGCACGCAAGGTTCTTAGAGCATGCCTAGTACCCAGTAACATTGTGAGTATGATTTCATTGTGCTACTTTGAGAAGCTTACATTCAATTGGCAAACAATCTCACTCAAGCTAATGAACTATTTCACTCGAGCTGACAGTGGCACAGTCATGCTAAGCCATCCTGATAACTAATAAAAGCACTAGATTAAGGATGCAACCTTTCTTTTTTTGTTTTAATTTTTATTTTTTAATAAAAATTATATATATTTAAGGTGTTTTGATATATATATATATAGTGAAATGATTACCACATATCCTTCCAACTCTTCTATATTCCAGAATGCTATGAAACTCAGTTGGAAAGGACCTCCCCATAAGATATCAACCTTCCTTCACACTCTTTGGCAGCCAATAGGAAGAAGATGGCCCAGGAAGAGGAGGAACACAGTTTGAAACCAGCCCTGTGAATAGGATCGCTTTCATGGAGAATGGACATGACAGGGCCATTCAGATAGGAGTGGTGGCCCTTCTCCTAGTGTAATTTCTGTTGCCCTTGTCTCTCATGGCCCCAGTGTTCCCTGGAGTCAGGTTATGGGTTCAGTAGAGAAAGTAGCAGGAAGGCTCCTGGAAAATGCTTCGAGTTAATGTAGCACAGCCAACAATTAGTCAAAGTGATTAGATATGTGCAGAAGTCACAGTGCCTCCTACAGCCAACAAGTAAAAAGAGTAAAGTTTCCTCTATCCAATTAAAAATTGATTGAATATTGTCAGCCACTGTGCTGAGTGCTCTACATGAGTTACCTCCCTCAATCCTCACAACGACCCTATAACACTATTATTGTTCCCACTTTACTAATAAGTGAACCAAGGCTTACAGAAGTGAACTAACTTGTTCAGTGTCACACAGTAAATGGTAAAGTTAAAATGTGAACAAATTCATGTCTTCCGTATTCCAAATGCCCTGGTCTTAATCACTCAAGTTTGACAGTATAATATCTATAGCCCAATCAAAAGCATGAATAGTTAAAGAAATATGTTTGTCATGGAGTTCTAAAGAAGATGACCCCTAAAAGCCACTCGACAGTGTTTACACCCAGCCCAATCCAGGAAGGAGTGACGCTGAGCACAATCACATCAGCACATGGAGTTGGGGCAGTTCAGGCCACATCCTAAAGACCCCACACCTCTCTCCCACTTCCATCTTTGCCAAACAAACTCCATATCACAATTTGGCTTCTCTGATACTCAGATACAACAAAGACGGCGCTCTGATTTGCAGATGGGAACTTTATGGTTGCAGAATGGATCATCTCTCTAGGTTAAATTAATAAGTTTGCATTCTGGCTCGCTCACCTGGCACTTGATAGTTCGGTTACTGTGAGTCAGCTCCTGACAATCCCTTTGGTTCTGGTGCACTAACAAAAATGGTGCTCTGCACCGCCCAGCCTGAGAACAGACACGACCACTGTGACTGCATAGAGGAGTTTCACCCTGTGAAGCTCTGCCTCGGAGACCAGACAGCCAAACTAGACGATGTCTCCATCTCATCTCACTGGAACGGCTGCAGTTAGGTTGCAGGGTTCATGTGAAGTTTATTGTGTGAAGATCGGCATGGGATAGCTCAGCTCCACTAGACAAAACCAAGAGGTCTCAATTAGCATTAGGAAAGCCTAGGTCTCATTTCCAATTCTTTTCATATTCATGGTGAGCACAGAGTCAAAACAATGGCTGCCAGATATCCATGTTTCCAACAGATGATTGTGGCTTCATTAGCGATCATGGGTTGCTTAAGCTTCAGGGGACTTCCTGGTTTTGATCCACCCTAAGATTAACAGGAAAAAAGGTGATAGAATATTGAAAGTCCACCCCCAGGATCCCTTTTAATAAAGGCTACAAATTGTTGAAAGGGGTAGTAATCAGAAGTGAAATCAAATGTATAAGGTTTAGATATTAAAAGTGGAAGATGCTATGTCTGCAAATTCATAGCAGGCACTGGGAGAAACAGACAAAATAAGGAGGAGGAAAATAGGCATGCTCCTATTTTGATACCACAGGGTAGGCCACAGGGTGAGATAAGCCAAGAGTTCACTTGGAGCTCACCCAAAGAGAGCAGAATGTTTCAAGTGACTAGATTGCAGGAATCATGTCCAGTGTCCCAGTTATAGCACTGTCTCTTCATATGAATGATATGAAGCGTATGTAGTAAACAGCAATTAGTGATGGAGAAACCCATGGTTCAGGTAGCCATCTCTGAGAGGAAGGTCCACAGGGGAGTTCAAGAGCTGAGGACAGAGGGTGAGATCAGGAGGGGGCTGGGCTTGGGTTGTAAATAAAAGGAAAATATTCACACCTGCCCTAATTATGGTAACCCTGGATCTGCAGGAAAGGCCTTGATTTTATGAATTTTATACTTTTCAATAAAAATTATTTGTGAAATGTTAAGTAAATGTGACAAATTCTATAATTTTGTGAAGCATATTATATAAATTAATTTGCAAATAAGAAAAGAATCTGCCTATAATTTGGCTAATGTAAAGTTTATGAAATAGAGTCACTACAACCATCTTTGCTGTTATGCTAATAATTAAAAATCCATATTAAATATGTGTATTGAAAATATATATTTTATAAATGACACAAAAAATATTCTATTCACCTTAATCTTCAGCAAAGTCAGTCTCTAGAGTTCCTATTTCTACGTCACACACACTCTCACTATATTAATTTTCTATTACCTCTGTAACAAATTAGCACAAACAGTGGCTCAAAACAACACAAATTTATTATCTTACAGTTTTCTATTTCAGAAGTCTGACAAGGGTCTCACTGGGCTAAAATCAAGGTGTTGGCAGGACTGTTCCTTCCTGGAGGTCCTAGGGGAGAATCCGTTTCCGTGCCTTTTCCAGCTTCTAGTGGCCGCCTACATTCCTTGGCTTGTGTTCCGCTTCTATGTTCAAAGTCAGCAATCTCGTCCCTCCAATCTCTGCCTTCATCACATCTCCTTCTCCAACACTGACTGACCCTTCTGCCTCCCTCTCCCCCTTTTAAAGACACTCGTGATTACATCAGACCCACCTGAATAATTCAAGATAATCTCCCTATTTTAAGGCCATCTTATTAGCAACCTTAATTCTATCTGCAGCCTTAGTTCCCCTTTGCCATATAACATACATATTCTCAGGTTCTGGGTATTAAGAGATGCACAGCTTTAGGGGGATATTATTCTGCCTATCACACTTGCCTGCAATTAAACCAAAAGAAAATGAGAGAGAAAGAGGAAGAGATTTCATGCATGCATTATCTCATATAACACCAAAACTGGAGATCGATGCATACAGTAATGAAGTCATGAGTATTAAAATCCATCAACCAGTCAAGTTTCCATGTTGTACTTCAAGCCTCAGGGAACACAACTGACATAAAGATAGTACATATTGAGGCTCATACCTTAACTAATAGTTTAAAGATGTAAACCTATACCATAACCATCTGGGGGTCATCTTTTTATAGCGACAATAATAACAACGAACATTTACTGAGTACTTCCAATGTGCCAGACAAAGTGTTCAGTGTTCTCTATATGCATTTTCTGCACAACTACTCATTTTACAGATGAGGAGCGTGAGGCATGGGAGGTTCATAACTTACTAGGGTCACGTGGACGGTTTGTGTCAGAGCCAGAGTTCAAACCCAGGACTATGTGACTATAGACCCTGCACTTTTAACCATCATGCAAAACTGCCTTTTCCTTTTTTAACCAATAAACATTTTGCAAGAATTTATCCCCTAATTGACTTATCATGACATCAATGTTAAAGAAAAAGGGCAATTAGCTAGAATGATTCTGTCCTTCCAGCCAGTTTTGGCCACTCTCCCCTGATCTCTCTTCTAATTCTGGGAGAGAAAGGAGAGAACAAAGGGGGAGAGAAAAAGAGTCATAGTCCATGGGGGAAATGAGGAAGAGGGAGAGAGGGAAGAGAGAGAACAGGAGTGAGATCTAACAAAAGGTGTTTGGGAATGGCTTTCACCTGCTGAAAAGAAATAAGACAAATTCAAGCCTTCCTAGGGAAGAACTATAAGATTGGTTGGCCGTGCTCCACCCTACCTTAAACCCCAGTTATTATAATACAACGTAACATTCGGAATATTCTAGTAACTTCCTAAGAGTGAAAATAGTGTTCATCCTAAAATATAAATAAATGTAACACAGTAAGAATAAGAATAAAATATACCAAATAAAGAAATTGGGAATTATATTTGGGATATAATTTACATAAAAAACTGAGAATTTAAAAGGCACAAAAGATATTGAAATAAATTCTATAAATTTAGGGCATTCTATAAAAAATATGTAACTTCCCAACAAACTGTATCCAAAGCCAGAACATAGAGAGATATGGGCTTATTTTACCTGACCAAAATAGAGTATTCTAACACACACACAAACACACACAAAAAAAACTATTTTAATAATAGCAACACTGAGCACTTTTTATGTGCAATGCATGGATTATCTAGTATAATTCCCACAATAACTCCATCAATCAGAGGTGAGTATTAATCTCAGTTCAAAGGTGTGGAAATCGAGGCCTGAGGGGTTGGACAGCAGACAGCAGAATCAGAATTTGAACCTAGAGCTCATAACCAGAACATTCATCAGCATAAACTTAGACTGACCTTCATAAGGACTGTGTTTATAAAATGTGAACTCTTGCAGTTAATGTTTATCTTTGAATTCATCTGGAGACAGAAGTATGCCTTTTAGGTTAGGATTTTTTATCTAGCCCCTGTGACCTCTTCACAATTTCACTGGTCTCCTCTCTCTCCAGAGCTGTGGGATCACAGCTGCAGGGTAGGCAAGGGTTGTTTACAATCGTGGTCACTCTCTGCCCTCATCTGCACACTGCAGTGTACAGATTACAAAGTTTAAGTGTGTACGTTATGTATCAATCACATAGCTCATGTTATGTGCGTTGCATACAGGTTACATAGTTCATGCAGGTACACTGCATAAGGATTACACAGCTCATGTATGTGCATTACACACAGATCACATAGCTCATATATGTATATTGCATGCCAATTACAAGGCTCACGTGTGTACATGACACGCTGATTTCATAGCTCATGTATGTATATTATATACAGATTACAAAGTTCATGTATGTACATTAACTCATTCACTCCCCACAATAGCCCTATTAATTACAGAGAAGATTATTAATTAGTCCCATTTTAATGATATGAAAATTGAGACCAGAGAGGTTAAGATCACTGAGGGGGTTAATAGCAGAGCAGGGACTTTAACACCCAGCCTAAAGCCCTTTCCACTAATCCTCACTGTCGCAAACACATAGAAAATTTACAGCATCATCAGTGTGACTTTTTGAAAAGGGAGGGCAGAATTCTTTGAAACTGGAAGCATAGAAAAAGCAATCATTCCTAACCAAAAGAAAAGAGAGAATGGGGAGAGAAAAAATCTAATTTTCCCAAACTAAAAGTCAAACCATGAATAGTAATTAATAAGCAAGAAAATAGGTAAGGAGAACCTCACCTACAAATACGGAAGGAGCAACCAAGAAATAAATCTGTGAAAATATTGTAAAGACACATGAAGTCACTGTAAACACATGGATGAAATATGAAGCCAGTGGTTACATAGGGGCTGGGCCCCATGGCACCTCTGCCATTGACTCACTGGACAACCTTAGGCAAATCTTTCTCCATTCACTGCTTTAATTCTTTCATCTATAAAAGAGAGTCCATCATGGTAGTTACTTGTCCATTAAACAAATTCAGAGCCTTGAACAAAAGAATACTTTAGCAAAATATACGATTACTTCCTGTCTAAAAGCGTACTGATTAGGATATGTATCAAACACGTACAGTCTAAGATAACATAATAACCACTATATTTATTATATAATCCTGTTGAATGGACGAATGCAGTATACACACGCTATGGATGCCATAAAAATCAATAAGAAACTGAATTTATTACGATATCTTCTTTTTCATGGCAGAAAACTAATTAAAGCTGTGCTACTCCTCTAACATCTCTGCATATTTCACTAAATCATTCTTCTACAAAAAATAACAAATAAACCACCATCGTCTCTCTTCCGGACAGGTGCAATAGTCTCCCAACTGATCCCCACACGTTTACTCTCTCGTTCATTCTCCACAAGGCTGCCAGGGTTATCTTTTTAAAATACAAACATGATCACAGCACAGCATTCCCCTGCTTAAAATCTTTCTGTGGTTTTCTGTGGCTCTTATGTTGAAGATCAAAATACTTAGCAGAGTTGAGAAAGCCGGGAATGCCCCAGAACCTATATGCATCACTAGTTTCATCTCATCCTACTTTCCCTCTTGCTCTCTACGCCCCAGTCACTTAGATTAGGTGTTCAGCAAATATTTCTTCAAGGAATGGATGAATGAATAGGTGAACAATACATTAAGGTTTTTTTTTAGTAGGAAGCAACATTTTGGTGAACCAAATAAAGAAATGGTTGAATTTCAGGCACCATCAACTGTCAAGTGGGGAGGAATCATAGTGTGCAAGGACCTTCCCACAGGCCTCCATACACTGAGCCTCACACAACGTGAACCACACTGGGCTAAAGGTGAAACCCACCAGGACAAGATTTCAGCAAATTGCACGAGATAATATCTCAGCAAACCAACACCAGTTACTCAAAAGTTCTCCTTAAATGGCAAAAGACAGTAACACCCAGTGAGCACTGAAGCTAATTTGCGGGTTAATTCAAGGATTATCAATGACAACAGCCTTTGCCTAAGGGATTTATTTGATTACCTATCATGTTCTTCGGATTAAGATGATAATAAGGAGGAAAAAGAAAAGTGAAATCATCTCAGTCTGTGTGAGCACTCCTCACCCACTAGTGGGGATGTTTTTCTTCTATAGTCTTAAATGAACAAAATCACCCCAACAGGCCTGGTGGTATGCCAGAGGTAGCGCAAAAGGACTTAAGCATTTCTCTAAAGCCAAGCTTAAGCCAGATTGTCCTGGCACTCCTTTCAAAGAAGGGATCTGGGTGGAACACCTCTTACCTTATCAGCAAGGTTTCGTGTCAGCTGCCAAAAGGAGGAGATGCACCTCCTCTTTTGAAGATGATAGTGATAAATGAGATTCAACTCCACTATCATGGGATGAGCTGGCCCATTCTTCCCAAACTTCACGCTAAGGTACCGAGTGACAAATATGTCACTCAAATGATGATGACTTCATTGCCACCAGGTGAAAAGGCCCTGACCACCGAGAAAATGAGGCTCTCTCTATTGGTGATAATGCTAAATTGTCGTGTCTCCCTGAGAAACTGGCAACTCTGAATTCAAGACATAAGTGAGTAAAGATCAGTAACTGCTCCTAAGCACCCCAGAACAGACCCTAACATAACAAGTTGTGCCATTTGGCAGAGTACTGAATTTGCTAAAAACAAAACAACCCCCCATACCCATAGACTGAAGGATCCTTGAAGGCAGGAGCCGTGTCTTATTAGTCTCTCTAGTCACAGAATCAGAGCACCTCTAAAGTAAACTCTCAATAAAATAAATAATTAAGTGAATTAAATTAGAGGATTTTAACCCTAATTATTTGTGGCTATGGATTTTAACTGACAACGGAATCAGAGACAAAATGTACAGTTTGGGGGTAGGAGAAAAAAATAATAGAAACATTTTAAACACAGCAGGCCACTTGTAAATGAACAGGTGCGTGAATCAACATCCCACGACTGCAAAACTTTTAGTGAACGTAAAGCATCATCTCTATGGCTTTAAAAAAATAATAGAGAGATTAGGGAGCTCCACAACAATGTAATGGAATCCTAATGCCAGTCCTAGCTCTGCTATCAACCAGCCATGGGCCCTTGCCAGAAAGAATTCCCTTCTTTTGTTTCTTGTCTGTAAAATGATGGGTATGAGACAGATGGTAAATATGGTTCTTTGAAAGTCCAACATTATGTTCCCATAAAACACGAAAATCCTAAACACTTTATTGGTAACGATAGGCCAGTAGAGAGAAGGAACCTTTAAAGTTTTACATCATTGGGTCCTAACTTTTTCTATTTACATACTTTGAAAAGTTAATGAAAGCTGTAACCTCTCTCTCAGAAGAGTGAACATATCAACATGCAAAGAAAATTTTGCATAGTTTTAGAGATTTTACTAACTTCCTGAAGTCTAGCCACTGAATTCCAAGTTTAAAACCCCAGCTTACATGGAAGCCCTGTCTTGTTTTTCAGTTGGGAAATTTTCCCAATGGATACAGAAGCTCCAAGACTTTAGCATCAATGGTCAAGGCCAATATAAGACATTCTGTTACAGCACTAACAACAGGAAGTACAAAACACTCTCTATGAAGTGTTCTTGCCCAGAATGTCAAACTTGAATCTAAAAAAGCCTTTAGATCTAACTACTACCTTACAAGAAATACAGGGGTCAGAGGACCATGTTAAAAATACCACAGAGATGCAATCAGCAAAATCCGGAATTTGGGAAGCTCTACAAGATTTGTCTTTGCTTCCCAGCCATTCTTTCTAACTCTGCTACCTGGGACCTCTTGCTCCTTCCCAACCATAAGAATCCCTTAAATATCCGTTCCGTTGGAGAGCTTATCTTTTTTAACTACACCTGCCCACAATCATCTTTCCTTTTTTTCTCATTTCTATCTCACTTAGTCTATTCCACACAATCCCCTACTGCTTTATATTCTTCCCAAGCACAAGGATAATAAACATTGATGGAGGGCCTGCCATAGCCCTCTGTAAACTGGAAGTGTTGAGGAATTAAAGATGTCGGCCATAGCCTGGGCCTTTAAGCTTCCTTACAATTAAGTGCTGGGATAACTAGGCAGTGGCTTGACATGTAATATGTGCAGCCAACATGGCTTCACTTTTTATATGTTTCAAATTGCTCAGAGACATGCTAATACAGATTAGGATCTTAATAAATACTTGCTGACTTAGATTTCTGTCAATACAGATCTTATTTAATTGAAATGTGCTTTTTGTTTCTTTAATCTGATATCTTCTCTTCTTCAAATTTCCTAACTCTTCTCTGAAGGCCCCAAATGCCATTCGTTTGTGGTCACTTACAAGGCTCTGTCTACCTCTGCATCCTTATCTAATTCTCACCTGCTTTAAAAAAATCAGACGAAGAAGGGTTTCTGACACAGTTGTCTCATTACCTACCATTTGAGAAAACTTCCTTCTGTGATCTTAAAACTCTTTTTGCCTCTGTCTGTTTTTTATTATTTTTCCTTGTATTTCAGTCCATATATACAGATACTATTTGGAAGCAACTTTACATTGGCTTACCTTCCCCTCCTAGTCTGAAATACTATATTGGATACTTCTAATTTAAACCGTCTATCTGTTGGCCCCTTTTTCCTGAAAAAATAAAAATATGAGAAAATTTTATTTTTATTTGGCCACAGTTTGATAAACTTAGGCACTTACAAAATGTCTGACGTGATGGCATTGCAGAAGTTGTGTTTTATTTCTGTAAATGTCTAATCATTCTATGTATCCCTCCAAATCACAGGATAATGACATAGCAATTTTACCTGAAGATCTACCACTCATCTGTTCTGAAATGTCATACATAGTAAAAATCTATTTGGGGATTGTTTTGGCTATTCTTCTCTCATTATAAAGAAGAAGGCGCCTATAGAATACTTCAGTGATGGAATTATTGTCTTTTTTGAAAGGCACGAACACACTGTGCTCCCAGTTAACGACAGCTAACTGTTGACAGGGCTCCCTTCTGATCCCTGATACACCCACATGCTACCCCGTTGATTTATTCACCACCCAACCTCTCCCGCAAAATACCCGTTCCCTTTTGATGACGACATCTCAGTTTATTAGAAAGATGAACTAATGTGAAAATTACAAATCTTTTAGGTGGAAAGTCATGCAAAGAAGAATAATTTATATTCTGAACTATTCGAACTTAACAGAAATAAAAAAAGGCATGAAACCATATCACAGGTGAAATGCTCATTGACCAAAAGGATGAGTAAACGTTGGACATCTGTTGAGAATGCAATTGATCCTTTATCCCTTGAGTTCTTTAAAAATAGTTTAAAACTAAGCTCAGCAATTGCAGTTGATCTACCTAAAGACAGAAAGCTGAAAGAAATGACTCGTTGTTGGCCTTCCCAGTTCTGTGATTCCTCAAACATAGGCATTTACAGGTCATTTTACTGCCTTTAAAAATTGTAAAATTCAAAGAATATGATGAAAGTGTAAAAATCCTGTAGAAAACACGTAACTAAAGTGAATTCATTTTAGTTTGTCAACTAAATTTTTAATTAACTTAATTCTTCTAAAATAGAATAAACTGTATGAGCTCATTTTTCTAAAATTATTTTAGCCATCCATCCATATGTCTACCAATATATACAGAAAGACAGTATCTAAAATAATGTTCACCATATTTTACCAATGGTTGTCTGTATGGTGGAATTAGGCAGTTTTTTAAAATCTTTTTTCTTATACTTTTATGTATTACTTGAATGTGATTACTTGAATTTTTTATGATAAGTATATATCATTTTTACCAAATAAATAAATAAATAAACACCATTTCTTTTAAATTCTAGTGGAACTCCACACATTGGAAGTTATGAGGAAAATCATTGTACAACAGTTCTAGAAGAGACTACTTCTCCCCAGTCCTCTCCAATCTCACCACCAATTTTTCCCTGCCCTGGTCCTGCTATCATACAAGAAATATTTTGCTGGAGGTTAACTCCTATAAATCCAAACTCCCACATACTGATGTAAAATGATGCATGGGCTAAATTTACAGGGCTAATAAGTCACTGCCACTCAGACACGCCTGAAATGTGCAGGGAAATAATTGATTCCATTGCAGATTATTGCGAGAGAGTTTAGGGAAATGGAGCGCAGCCTGGCTCTCACATGTCCTAGAGATGGATGATCTCATTTGTGAGGTTGGGTCCATGTGAACACGAACCAGAGCTAACCCTAAACTTGAGTCGAAACAAAAGATCAGGAACTGTCCACGTCCATCAGAACACTGCTTGCCACCACGAGTCTGAACAAGTCTCTCTGTTTCCCTCATTTACTCTATTTTTATCTTGACTCCCTTTTGTCTTTCTCTCATGTTCAGAGATGTAAGTGACCGTAGAACACTTTAAAAGGGAACTCCCTCTAAACAGCTTCAAGGCTTCCTTTAGTCTTGACTAAATTTTTCCGTCTTGCACACAGTGAGATGAAAAGTCCAGAGGACTTCTGCAAGATTTTGTTGCCAGGACGGACAAGCAGAGCCAGTGTACTTTAGGTGACTTTATTTGTAATTAGGAATGATTTTGCCTTTGGGGCTGGCTAGTTCACCCCTGGAAGAGGCTTTTTTCTACTCTGGTTTTATAGCTCACACTCCTAAAAGGGGCAGGAGGTAACGGTGTCAGAGGACCTGAGTTAAAATCCTGACTCTAAAAAGTTCATCACTGAGTTAACACACATTTATGAAATGACTATAAGAAGCCAGACTTTGGTGCCTCAAAGATAGAAGACACAATCCCTGCTTTCAAGAAGCCAGCAGTCCCAGAGGAGTGTGACAAAGACAGTACAATGTGGTGAGTGAAGGAATACGGATGGACTCAGGTCCAGGAGGGGGCTGGGCCCTGCTGGGGGCTCCCAGCTTCCACAGTGGGGCAGGGATACCATGCTGTCTGCCCTCTGGAGGATCTTGGGCTCCAGAAGAGGACTTTCCTCATAGAAAGGCCTCTCCAAGCGGTGGAAACAGCACAGACCAAGGCCGTGACACCTACAAAATTCGCATGTTGAATTACACTGCGTATGCAGATCAGCTCTGAACCATTCACCTCCTTGAGCTGCTGGTTCTTCATCTGTAAAATGCGGACAATAACCCTTGCCTGGCTACATCAAGAGTTGTTATGCGGATTAGATAAAGAACATCTAAGGGCTATGTAAACTGGGAAGTCCCATTATCACCATTATGAAAGAGCAGTGTTGCACAGGACTCCAGCAAGATTCAGCTCAATGATAACAGTGGTCTGTGGCAGAAAGAATCCTGCCCTGGCTTTGCCACTAACCCACCACCTGTCCTCTGCCATACCCCACCACCCACGGACCTCAGTTTTCTTCATCTGTAAAGTTAATGACTTGAACCGAGGAACGCTCGAGTCCCTTCCGATGCTCTTTTATTTCTAAGTCCCCTTTAAATCTCATTGCCAGTAACCAGCACGCGGCTCCCCGCCCCCAGACTATTTCTTTATTCATTCCTAACCTTTACCTTGGCAGACGAAGCATAAGATTCATCAAGCACGTTAGACAACCCGTGGCACATTTCCTGTTTTCCTCCGTCTGCTCTGCAGGTCACAGACACACAGAACCCAACCTATCCAGGGCTCAGCAGGGACAGGGCTGCCGGCCACTCAACAAAGGCTGCATTCCTCCCAGGGCTACGGGAAGGCCCAAGCACAGGCCGGGGTTGTTTGGTTTTGAGGTGTGCTGGGGATGAAAGTCACCCTGGAAATGGAAGGCTCGGTCATTCATTCATTAATTATAATTGAAAGTTTGTTCTTAAGAACGTTTCCTTTGAAATTACTTTCTATCAGACAGCGACGGCCACAAAGGCCTCAGATACTCAGAACATTCCCAATTCCTCAGCACGAGCATTTTTATTCCAGGATCAGAGATTCTGTTCTGATCTGGCTCTTCCCTTGTGACTGTCTCCCACCCTCACTTTAGAGCTGGGGTTTGTTTATTTGGGGTGTGTGTATGTGTGTCTGTGTGTTTCATGTCTCCTTTTTAAAAGGAAGTGTATACTGCACCAAATAACCTTTTTGTAGACTTTAATCTGTCCCTTTTCAGATAAATGAACAATGGAAAAACTCCGCGGAAAGATTAGAAAGACACCTGAGACTAACACCCACCTAACGCTGTGGGCCACACCTCGGGGTTACAAATGGAAGGGAGAAGCAAACTGATACATTGATGTGGCTCTAAACAACAACAACGTTTGTGAAGGCCCAGGGGCGCTCGGGATTGACCAAGAGGAAACACATGTTGCACAACGATACAATCTTGTTGGTACAGTTGTCAGAGAAGGGAACTCCCACAGCGAAGGGCATAAAACCATCCGGGGCAGTCTGGGGCAGCTCAGTTCTGCGGCGCCAAGGAGCAGAGCAGAGCCCAGCCCTGCCCCAAACACAGATGGGACCATGAACTCCAGCCACAGCTTCAGCCAGAACCCCTCAGCCTCCCTCCATGGCACCAGAGGCAGCTGGGGCTGGCCGGGGAGCTTCCCTCGGGCTCCCAGTGTCCACAGAGGAGCGGGCGGTGTCCGCATCTCCCTCTCCTTCACCTCGCCAAGCTGCCCACCCCCTGGAGGGTCTTGGGGGTCTGGAAGAAGCAGTTCCCTCCTAGGTGGAAATGGGAAGGAGACGATGCAGAACCTCAATAACCGCCTGGCCTCCTACCTGGACAAGGTGCGTGCCCTGGAGGAGGCCAACGTGAAGCTTGAAAGTCATATCCTGAAGTGGCATCAGCAGAGAGATGCCAGTGGTAAGCAAGATTACTCCCAATATGAGGAAAACATCAGCCGCCTGCAGGAGCAGGTAAGATCCTGGGTGACCCTGGAACTCGAAAGGGTGCTGCATTTCTAGGGAACCCATGGGAGGAGAAATCAGTACAAAAGACAATTTCCAGGACAATGGCAAAAGAGCTTAAAGCAATTGTGAACAGAAGTATTCAAGGATATTTTCTTATTATGCCTTAAATTTGGACTTGGGAAAGTCTGTTTTGTATATTTATTTTTCTGTACATAAATTATGTAGAAAACCTTAAAAATGTAAGGCCACCAGCTGCTGTCCAGTATCATTTATGATCCAACCATTAAACAGTAATGATAAGGGCCGGTATTCATTTCACATGCACAGTGCACAAGGCACAAGAGAGCATTTACTCCTCATGACATCAGTTCTGCTCCACCTCAAAATCCTAGCAATAGTGTGATTATCCACCAAAAAAAGCTGAGTTATACTGTCTTGGAGATCACACCTAAAAGATGTCACTCCAGTAGCAGATACATCATTGTGACATCCCTGGTTATTTCCTCTTGGGGGCTTATAGAAGTTCTTAGTTGTAGCTGCTCACAGTTTTGAAAATGGCATATTGCTAGAAAAAAAATAAAATGAGAATAACTTTTGGAATCTTAGAGTTAGGATTGGGTTATGGAGTCTTCTTCAAAAAATAAGTAACTTTTTAACCAAACATTAAAAAAATTAAATTTATACCTTCTGGGATGTGTCATAACATTGGCTAGAAGCAGAAGGAATTCGGCCATTTCATATTTTATTTTTTAAAGGTACACAACTTCCTTCTTATGTAAAGTGGCCCCAGAAAACTCCTTGTAAGATCATGATTTAACCCATCCTAGAAAGGGCATCACAGATTTCCAATATTTATGCGGTATTATTTCTCAACACTCAGTCGTCCTTGTATGGATGTTGGAAGGACAAATCAAGATAATATAAATCTGTCCTCATAATGAACCCTAATTATTGAATAATCAACCTAATAACTGCATAATTACCTTAACTATATAGTACATGGTTGTCTTTACGAAAAAACAAGGTGACTCAACAAACTTCACCATTTTTTTTCATTAATAAAGTTGCTTTGGTTTTAGAATGGAGAGAATAGAAGATTTTTGCAAATGGACAGCTGAGAACATAACTTCCAAAGGAAATGTGAGATTAGACCTGGTCAAATAATTCACTAGCTGACAGCAGAGAGAAGGAGGGAAAGGGGGAAAAGGGAGGGAAACATTTATTGAGCACTTATTGTACACCAGGCATCATGTTAGGTATTTAATACACATATCAGCACTGTCCAAGAGCTTTCTGCAATGATGGAAACGTTCTATATCATCTAGTTTAATTCTCACAACAACTCTAGAAAGAAACTAAAGCTCAGAAAAGTGAAATAGCCATCCAAAGCCACCAGGAAGAGGCAGAGGTGGGATTCTAACCCCGGTCTGTTTCCAATGGCCTTATAATTTCCATACAGCACGGTGCTGACTAGCCTACCTCATACAAAAATGATACTGTTTATTAATAAAGATAATGCAATACATTTGCATTGTTAATCATACAAGCATACAATACATATTTCACACGTATTATCTCATTCTGTGAAGCAGGCATTTTTATCCCCAACTTATAGGTGAGGAGACTGAGACCAAGTGGTTGCCTAAATTCTTTGGAGCAGGATTGAGAAAAGTGAGTGGGGGCAATGACAAGGAGCCACTCTCCAGGTGGCCGGGGATTCTGGGTTCTGACACTAAATAGGAAGCTTCTTCAGTTTCAGATTCCACTCTTCTCTGGATTTCTTACTTCAGTTGTATTTTCTCCATTTGTAAAGAAAACAACTCTTTGAAATGGAGTTTGTCTATCTATGCCAACCTCGCCTGCTTGCAGGTGAGAAAACAGAGGCCCAAAGAGGTCCCACAACCACTCAGGGCTGACCCCTGCCCGGGCCTTGATGAAACGTTCTGAGTAGACACAGCACTCTCCCACCTCCAGTCTAGGGATATTAAATGTTACTCAAAAAGTCTACAAGAAATTGAGCTCAAAAATTAATCCTATCTTTTTGAAACACATCGTTGGACATAGTCATAGGGATATTAGAATCTTAGAATAGCTCACAATAGTAACATATTTGGCATTTTGGTTTACGGTCAAAAATTCTATTTTCCTCTCCCCAGTATGAGATTACACACCCTGGAGCAACAATGCGGCACTAATATACCAACTAGTTTCTTTTAAAAGAATGAACTCAAGGCCTTGGGGAGAATCCAGGTGATTAATTAGAACATACAAGGCAAAGCCTATGCCTCATATATTGTTTCTCAGTCCACCCTCATCCATTCATTACCGTGAAGGATGTCTCAGAAATAGTCACTGTGTCATCACATGGTATCAGGAAAATCGAACAGTGGAAATAGTTTCGGTTTTTAAATGTGCTCCTATATCAAGTGCATTTCAGAACTCAGCACTCATGTACTATGAGAATGCTGGCTGGGGGAATCAGACTCTTAAGGTGGGCTTTGCAATGGATAAATTACCAATTTAACTCAGAAAAGCCAAATAACCCCACAGATGGTGTTATTGATTTTCTGATTCCGTGGGGCATCTAGTGCATGGTTTCTCTGGATGTCAATCAACACCTCGGTGCACAACTAAAGCTAACCCCAGGGGTCCCCAGGTCTTTTTGGAGGGAGCTACTTTTCATTTCCCATGAGCATAGATAATACAAAGAATAAAGAGCCTGGAGAGAAAAGCATTGGTAAGAAAGTCCCTAAGCAGCACTGTGGAGGGGAGACAAGGAAATACCTACAGAATCCTTTTTTAGAGCAAAGGAAGTAGTCACAGTACTATTTGGAATCCACCAAGGGAAGAAAGAAGTTGGGCAGGGGCAGCCAGCCTGGACATCTTTCACCACGAACAGCACAAGCTTGAGAATGCATTTCAACATATAAAACCTGAGGTTTATCCAACACAGACATTGGCTCTAATTAAAAAAGTGCTAGATTTTTAAAAAGAAAATTAAACAATTTAGATTTTTCTGAACTCATTTAATTTCAACTAATTTTTCAGAGTGTCTACAGTATGCCCAGAATATGCTAAGTATTTTACAACATTATTTTATTTAATATCTTCTAATCAAATTCTCACAACTCTTTGATGAAGCGGCTATTATTATTGCCTTTTTATGGATGAAGAACCAAGACTCGGCAAGCACACTCAGCGGGGTGCTGGGGCAGGATCCCAGGCCCTGCTCTTTGAGTTCCAGACCCAGTGTTCTTACCACCTCTGAATCCTGCCATTGTGCATTCATGACACCAAATTCCAAGTAATCAGTGGAGCTTTGAATAGGACCAGATTTTTAAAAGGTGCCTTTGTATTGAGGTATAACTTTGTCCTAAAAACTCCTTTCTAAATAAAGGAATTGTCTGTATACACACAATGGGACTGTCACAGGATTCTCTGGTTCAACTAAGTTACAGAAGTTTGGAACTAGGACCTCTAATGTCACCTGTTTCTAGTGCAAACTACTTATTTAACAGATAATGAAATTGAAGCCCAGGGAGTGGAGTGGCTGGCCCAAGTTCATGCTGTTGGTCAGTAACAAGAAGTAAAAGGAAAATCTCCCAGCTCCTAGTTCAGCACAATGCGTGATATAAAAGTAGTATTATACCTTTGACATTGAGATATCTTCCATCCAATTTTCCTAAAGACAGTGACATACATCAAAGGTGCACCATTTCTCTGATTACAACCACCTAGACCTATTTACAAATCATATATGTATACACAATTGCTCAGGGAGACACTTCCAACAACATTTTTCTTTTTAAAGTAAAAAAAAAAAAGTATATAAATATCCAGTGAAAGTCTTTAACAGGAGGCTTTAACACAGAGTTTATTAAGCTGCTTCATTCAATGGGAAAGAATTATTTCAGTGAACATTTTAATAGCTACAATGGGGCATTCTCATCACAGAATACATTACAAACACATACACAACATACCTACAAGTTATGTGTAGCCAGAAAAAAGAGTCGTCTATGCTGACAAGTCATATACCAGGAGACTAGAGGGCAGAAATGCAGCTCTCCTGTATGAGTGTGTCCGACTGAAATGACTCTCGGTGCGTGTTTTACAGATAGTGGGCGGTCAGCTGAACAATGCTCAGATCATTCTCCTCATCGACAACGCCAGGACGGCAGTGGACGCCTTCAGCCTCAAGTAAGTTCCTTCTTGACTGTGTTGTGGGGGTTTTTTGTTTGGTGGTTTTGTCTTGTTTTGAGGGTTGCTCTTGTTTTTGTTTTGCAAAAGGGAAACATCTCACCATTACTCACATATAAAATCTTACTAAAATACAATTAAAAGGTATAACAAGAACAAATACTTGTCTTAACCCTGGTTTAAACAAACCAGATATAAAATATATTTTTTGGTATGGGAAAATTTGAATATGAACCAAGAATTAGATGATATTGAAGAGTTATCATTAATTTTTTAGGTGTGATAATGTTATTATGCTTATTTAGAAAAACATATTATTCTTAAAAAATGCATTCTGAAGTATTTAGGGGTGAAATGTCATAATGTCAATAATCGACTTCAAAATACAAAATAGAATATAGATAAGGCAAATATGGCAAAACGTGAATGGTTGCTAAATCTAAGTGCTGGGCATATGATGTTTATTATTTTATTCTCTCTAATTAAAAAAAAATAACATTGAATCATCATCACAGAAAAACACGCATGAAATAGACATACAGAGGATGCACAGCATGTATTCAGTTGCTCCCAATAAACCTAAAAAGTAAGAGAGTCATTTCTAGACTAAGCTAAATCCTTACAAAGACCATAGCATTCTACCAACAGGTGTGCTCTTCCCTTCCTTCTAACCAAAGGTATGAAAATGAACACTCTTTCAAGAAAGACTTGGAAACTGAAGTTGAGGGTCTCCGAAAGACCTTGGATGATCTGACCATTGTCATAACAGACCTGGAACAGGAGGTTGAGGGAATGAGGAAAGAGCTCATCCTCATGAAGAAGCGCCATGAGCAGGTAGGACTCCCCACGAGCTCCTGATAACTGGCACAGTTCTCAATCTGCAAATTTCAGGTGATTCAATAGCTACACAAGAAACCACCAACTGAAGGCCAGCCCTATTGTCCTTCCACCTAAATAATCATAAAGAACCCATGTAAATATCTAATTTTTCCAACTTCAAGGTTATCTACTCAATAACAACAGCCAAAATACAATCACAATTAATGACGAATTGGACAACAATTTTGTTAACACACAATATTTACCTAGACTTGTTTATTAATATAATAGTGTAAGAATAAATGTGTGAGATTGAACCTCCTCCATTGACCCAATGTGCAGCAAATTGGGGGACAATAGAATAAAGAGAATCTGCCACTGGCCAAGGTAAATATGACTAGTGGCAAAACTAAGAATCCTAATTTCCAGAAGCATTTAACTGACTTTTAAAAAGTTACTATCCATCTAAAGTCCCTGAGACTCTAATAAAATGATAGAAATGCAATCCCCATTTTAGGCAAACAAAATTGCTTATGAACATCAAAGAGCCTCAGTTTCTGAACAGCTGGTCAGGCAGTGATTGTTCATTAAAACTTTCCTTGGGTTTCTTGGTTTTTATATCCTATGGGTGTCAGCCCTACAGAGTCATAATGCATTGACGAGATTTTAAAAGCCTCTACACCTTTTGGCTTTGGGTTACTGAGCTGCTTCCCAAAAGCTTTGGTCTAGAATCTGAAAAGTTCAACTGCTTAAATGTGTCAATTCACCCACAAATATTTGCTGAAGAGTACTTTATACACTGTGTAAGCATAATTCTTTCTGAAACGTTTTCAACCAAGGATTAAGCCAGTAATCACAGAGGCCATTTGATACCTGTCTGATACTATCTTTATTTTATAAAAGTATAAGAGAAAAAAAAGCATACAATGTTTTGTCATCAGCAAGTAATAACTGAGAAACCAAACCAAATCAGTGAAAGAGTAGTAACCACATAAGCTGAATTTCTAAAAGATGCCTTAACTGCTGCCCATCAACACACTTTCAGCCTTCTGATTGTCACAGCTGATTCATTTTCTTTCTCCATTATTCAACAGGAAATAGAGGAACATCATGTGCCAAACGACTTCAAGGTCAATGTGAAGGTGGATACAACCCCAGGGGAAGATCTGATTAAGGTCTTGGAGGATATGAGGCAGGAATATGAGTCTATAATAAAGAAGAAGCATCAAGATTTGGACACCTGGTATAAAGAGCAGGTAAAAGAAAGGTGCCCAGACTCCCCAAAGGTTCCATTTCCATGTGGTCCAATGCCAATGCCTCTGCCCTTTGCTTGGTCTCACAGTCAGCGGCAACGGCCCAGGAGGTGGCCAGTCCAACAGTTGTACAGAGCAGCCAAAGTGACACCCATGAACTGAAGCGTACTTTCCAGGCCCTGGAGATTGACCTGCAGGCGCAGTGCAACAGGGTGAGTCTGAGCTTGGAAAATCCTGGATGGGTACCGCCTCCTCCGCAAAGCTTTCCTTGACCTCTCTTTTGCGCCCATCTCCCCAAATCCCTTGGGACATCTCTCACTTCCCACTTTCCATCCAAATTGTGATGAGAATGATAATAAGAGCTATCATTTATTGAGTATCCACGTTGTGTCAGATGGTATGTTAGGGAGTTCATTGTATTAAATGTCATCAATCCTCACATTAACCTTTCCAGGTAGGTCTTATTGTTCTGATTTTAGAGATAAGGAAACCAAATCTCCAGACAGTTAAGTAAATAGGCCCAAGGTCACACAGCTAGTAAATCGTCAGTGGGGCGAAGCCATGTGGTGTTTTGGGGGTGGGGCAGCCCTAGACTCCCATAATCTCGACCAGGGTTCTCCCCACTTACAACCAGGCTGTCCCCCCAAACCCCAATAAAAAGAAATTCTGGTGCCAACATGAGTCGGTGGCAAATCCAGGCCTGCCTGATTCCAATCATTGTGTATGTGTCTTATCACCTAGTAAACTATAAATTCTTGAGTCTAAGTCATTTCTATAATCTTCATGGTTTTTGGTAAATTGCTTTGTGAAATATCTTAAGCATTCAAAATTCATTAAATAAAATCTATCCTTTGAGTCCTTTTGTAGCCTATCTGAATCTTCTAATCATCATCAATATCATTCCCCAGTGCTACTCCGCCCTCAGTCTTAAGGAGAAATAATTAGTTCATTTTATTGTAGGTGCACGTGATAAATTACTGCTATGTTGTAGGAATCAGTGATGGTGAACAGACATTTAAAACGTGCACTGTCACAGTGATAATAATGAGCACAGAAATAATTACAGTGTTTTATAGCTTTCAAAACATTTTAACATACAGTATTTCACAACAACCCTGTGAGGTCAATAGGGCATTTATATCCATTTTCATGCATTCTACTATCTGACACTATTCTAAGCACTGAGGATTTGACAGTAAAGGAGTTTTTGTTCTAGTGGGGATGACAGATAATAAATGCACAAATCATCAAAATACATAATATGTCAGATGGAGAAAAGTGCTACAAAGGAATGAAGCATGGGAGGAAGGTAAGGTGCGGCTGGGTGAAGAGCTGCCGTTTTGAACAAGGCGGTCAGGAAAAGTTTTACTGTTAAGGTGACAGTTGAGCAAAAACCTAAAAGTGGTAAGGAGGTGCATTATGTGGCTATGGCGGGGGGGTGGGTCCGGGTGGAAGGAACAGCAAATGCAAAAGCTATGAGGCACACGTGTGTCCAGTGGGTTGGAGAAATAGCAGGGAAGCCAATGTGGCTGCAGTGGGTGAACAAAGAGAAGGAGAAAGGAGAGAAGGGGCGGGAAGGGGAGGAGGCAGGAAGGAAGAGGTGGAGAGGCCATGGGGTAACGACGGAGCCAGACTGTGTAGCCTTGAACCTTAGAGGGAGGTTAAGAGGAATTTTTTTTTTTTTTTTTTTTGTGAGGGAGATCAGCCCTGAGCTAACATCCATGCCAATCCTCCTCTTTTTGCTGAGGAAGACCGGCTCTGAGCTAACATCTATTGCCAATCCTCCTCCTTTTTTTTTTCCCCAAAGCCCCAGTAGATAGTTGTGTGTCATAGCTGCACATCCTTCTAGTTGCTGTATGTGGGACACGGCCTCAGCATGGCCGGAGAGGCGGTGCGTCGGTGCGCACCGGGGATCTGAACCCCGGGCCGTCAGTAGCAGAGCACGCGCACTTAACTGCTAAGCCACCGGGCCGGCCCAAGAGAAATTTGAAATAGCAGGTATAGATAACATTTTGAGGAATTTTGCCGTAGGTGAAAGAGATCAGAGAAACTGGATGACAGCTATAGGTAGATATAGTTTCAAGAGAGAAAAATTTTGATGTGGGAGAAATTATTCTATTTGAAAGCTGGTGGGAATAATCTAGTAGAGAGGAGAACACTGATGATGCAAGAAGGTAGGCAACTGCTGAGATGACTGGAGCACAGACAGCTCATGCCTGGTAACAGGAGAAAACGAGTATCTGGGCACAGATTCAAGCACGTGGGTGGGAGTAACGGTGGGAGCTGGTGGGAGTCCTCTCCTGATGGCTTTCATCTTCTCAATGATGTAGGAAGCAAGGCCATGGGCTGAGCGAAAGGATGAGGAGGAGGGAGGTTTGAAGACAGAGGAGAAGGAATGAAATAGCGCTCTGGGAGAATAAGAGAGTGACTAGACCAGGGACATGTGGTTTAATGGGCAGGCAGCATTAAGGGCCCCCTGAAAGTCAGCAGCCACGATAAAATGAGAGTATCCAGCTCAGTTATGAGTTTCTCTTTAAGATTCAAATTGGGTGCTCCAGGAAAGCAAGTGGCAAATCCAAACAGAACGGGAACTTGAACTCGCTTCTCTGTATCCTAGCCCAGCAACTGCATTTTGCAGCTTTTAGAATTTCCTCAAAAATGACAATTTGTTACCATGGCCATAATCAAAAAAGCATTGCTTGAGACTTGGGTTGCCAGATTAACCAAATTAAAATATAGAACACCCAGTTAAATTTGAATTTCAGATAAACAACAAAGTTTTTTTGGTATAAGTATGTGTCATGCAATACTGGGGCAATATTTGTACTAAAAAAATTACTCGTTCATCTGAAACTCAAGTTTAACTAAGTGCCCTCTATTTTATCTGGCATCCCTCCTCGAGATCCTTCTGTGAAGATACAAAGAGACAGCCATCCCAGTTGCTATTTCCCTCTAGGAGTTTTCAATCCAGCCAGAGACAGAATGTAAGCACAAAGAGGTAAGGAACAGATCAGGGCAAGGCGGCATGTGCCCAACCCCAACCGAGTAGCGTAAACAATAAACACTCCAGGAGCGCAGCGAAGTTGCCAAGAGCTCCCCGACACAAAGTTTTTATACCCAGAAAATGGGCTTCCTAAGTCCTCACACTGCTCAACTCCTCACTGCCCCAGCCCCAAACCTGTAAGTCAGCCTGCTTCTCATCTTTGCATCCCGAGCAGCCACCAAGACATCTAGCAGAGTGGTCAGTGTATTCTAACTACTCAACAAGCACGTGCTATGGAATCAATCAAGCCACCAGTCAATTAAGGGAAGAAATATCACTTCCTCTTTCAGAAATCTGCTTTAGAAAACATGTTATCGGAGACCCAGTCTCGGTACTCCTGCCAGCTCCAGGACATGCAACAGATCATCTCCCACTATGAGGAGGAATTGAAGCAGCTACGCCATGACCTGGAGCATCAGAACAACGAATACGAGGTCCTCCTGGGCATCAAAACCCACCTAGAGAAGGAAATCGCCACCTACCGCCAGCTCCTTGAGGGAGAGAGTGAAGGGTAAGGCAGAGGCTGGCAGGGGAGAGGAGGACACGTAGGGCACCCAGCTTGTGTGTGTGTTCGTGTACCTTAGGGTACTACTAGTGATCGTCACTCTAGAGAAAGAGAGGTTTACGCTAAATTTCTCCTGAAGATACTTAGCTCAGGTTCTATTTCATTAAGCAGCAAGTGTGAATTAATCAGCTCTTACTCCCAGGACAGAGATTTGAGGTCAACAGTTAAAATTAATATATTAAAATCTCTAGAAAGAAACAACTAAGAAGGTTTGGCTGTAGTGTTTCCCAGTGGGAATGCACACAATTTGGGCTCCACAAAAAAGGAAGGTTTGGTAAATATTTTAGCCCAAGAGCAGGAAAAGATTCAGAGAGATTGAGATGTCTAGATTTTCAATCTGGTATTTCTGACCATCTTGGCAAACGACAATGGCTGTCCACAAAAAGGGCACATACATTCTACGACCCAAGACAAAGGTTTAGAAGATCTTTAAAAATACATAAATAAAATGTTATCGGACCAAACTTTGAACAGGCTGAACAGCCCAGGGGTTCCAGGCTTCAGACCCAGGATCCTGAAAAGGATCCTGGTGGAGGCAAAGCCTGCAGCCAGCTGAAAGGATAGAGGTGGTTTGGTAGACTTTCCCTGACCCCAGGGTCGGTGGGAAGCATTATTAACCGGCTTCTGGATCCAGGAGGGTTCTCCCATGACCTCCTGACCTTGAGACTACACAGCTCAGACAATTATCCTCATTAAAGATCCACAAATTTACAAGCAGGCAAAGGAAGTTAGTTCATCTTGAGAAGTTTTTATGATTGTTGCTAATACTAAAACGAGCTTTAACCTTTATCCCTTTTATAGGACAATGGAGGAATCTAAGTCAAGTGTGAAAGGTAAAAAAATTTCTTTAATTGTTTAAATCTACTTTATACAAATGAAATCAGCACGTTTATCCATTCTGTAGTATTCGTAATCCTTAGTGTACTCCCAAATTTCCTGTGTTCAATTTTTATTTCACTCCCAAACGGCCAGGAATTTTGAATTAACAAATTAGATAACACGGAACAAAGCGAGCTCTCAATATTGTCCTCAACAATATATCTGAAAGCTCTTTGCAAGCAGTGAAGTGAATGAAAATAATCATTAATATTATTCTATCTCTATTAAGTAATGGAGTCTGTTTACTAAACTCCTAGAAAATTAAAAGGAAATGATTTCACTAATCTCCCAAACTATATTCTGTTGTACACTAGTGTTCCATGAGATTTGAAACGTGTATTTTTGTGCTCTATGGCCAGATATGGTTGGGAATACTATGTGCCATTATCCTCTTCGTGAAGAGTCATGTTGTGTGTCAGTAACTTCAAGATGGAACAAGTACTGCTGTGGGGGGAGAAAGGAACATTTTACTTTGTGTAACCCAGTGCTCCCAAATATCTTTGATCTGGGAACTCTATTTTCTCAGATTACCTTTAACATCTCACAGAAAAGTTCCAAGAAACCACAGTCTGGGACAAGTGGTACTTTCTGTTAATTTACAAGTGGTAAAAATGTTCTAAGGCATTAGAGATTCAGAGAATCAGAGTTTGAGAAACCATCACAGAACAGCTGATCTAACTGCTAACCCCTGCAAGATCCCGACAGATGAACCTTCAGCCTCTCCTCACCCACCGCCAGGGATGGGGAACACATTACTTGGTGGGGTGGCCCAATCTGCTGTTGAAGAGGTTTGATTTTAACAAAGTTCTCCCCGTATGTGTATTAATGGTTTCAATTCTTCCCTCTGGTCTAGAATCAGTTTACTAATATGTCAACAAAGCATTATTCAAATAAATCATATCTTTGAAAACAGTGACCATGATAAACATCCCTGGCTTCTCACCCATTCCTCATAAGCATGCTTTATAGATCTTCAAATGAAGTGCCCAGAATGGCATTAGTGCTCTGTAAGCTCACAGAATCTGTGACACAAGTGCTACAAAGCCCACATGAGCAGAAAGGACTCCTTGAGTGCTTGTGGTTAGAGAATAGATTCTGCTTTAGGCATATCTAGGATGAAGGTCTTGACCCCTAGAAGGTGACGCTGTTTAGGCACCCTCATTTCCTGGAGGGTGGGAGGAAAAACCTTCCTGGTGAGATCTCTTTTCATTCCCGCAGAGCCCGCCATATTGCTTAGTGATCATTTTGGAAGGCACAGAGAGCCTCAGGTGCTGAGTGCAGGGAGCTGAAAATGAGTACAGTTCAGATGGTGGGAGGAGCATGGCAGTGACCTCTTCGTTGCTCTTTCCCTCAGCGTCTGCAGCTCCAAAGATCAAGGCCATCACCCAGGAGAGCATCAACGGAAGAGTAATTCTTTCGCAAGTGAATGAGATCCAAAAGTATTCATGAAACCAATAAAAGTTTTTGCCTGTTGTAAAAACTATTTTTCCCCAATGGAAAGTCCTTGCCCAGACACAAATGAGTGAGTCCTAAGAGGTATTCCCGGAGTTATCAAACTCAAACTTTTATTTTTTTCTCTGTAACAATCTCATCAGATGTTCCATAATGATCTTGATATACTGCTGCACTTTTTGAATCAAAGTAGGAGTTGATGAGCTTAAAGCTCTACTTCCCTACTGCAGTCTTCAGATTCCCATCACCGTGTATCTGTTTTGTAGCCAATAAAACTCTACACCACCTGCATCATGTCTTTTTTTATATTATAAGGAAAGATAAGACCCCAAGGTCTCATTCTAGTGAGGGATTCTCAGAACATTGTCCATGAAAGATCCAGATGCACCTTAATGCTTTGAACATGTCCACAGCAGCCAAACACCGGGCAGAACTGTTACCCTGCAGCCATGCAACCGAGGACGAGATGTGACTCATGAGGCTCTCCAGACTTCTGCCAGCAGGAAGGGGGGAAAATAGAGAAAGGGAGGCCTACAAAGCCTCACTGAGAATGTGAGATGACCAGAAATTATTCTATCTCACATGAAAATAAATAAATAAATAACCAACTTTAAGGGCCTAAAAAGGAGTTAAAGCTAGAAAAGGAAAATCAGAAGAAAAAAAATCCTCATTACAGATAGATACTAAGACCCTAAAAGGGGAAGTGACTTGTCCCAGATCTGAAGTGCAAATATTAGGATCCAGAGTATTATGTTAAGGTGTAGTAGGGGCTAAAGCACAGAGACTACACACTTCTGTGCTCTGAAGAAGATGCTGTTTTCTCAAATTGTAGCAGTGTGAGGCATTGTTCCAACGCTCATACAGAGGAGCAGTGCCAGAGAAAAGGAAGATAGAAATCATATCCACTAGGACATCATCAGAATGTTGGATGTAAAAGTATAGGATATTAATAATTTAAGGGACCATAGGCACAGGCTAGTCAAACTCTCCCATTTTACAGACAAATAAACTGAGGCCCAGAGCAATACAGGCATTTACCCTCTCACTCACTGGATTGTTGAGGCTGGATTTAGATCCGGCTCTCTTGGCTCCATTAACAGTTGTTAAACTAAAAGTGGTGTGATTTAGTTCCATTGTCATCTGACACATTGGCAATGCACTGGATATTTTTTGGCTCTGCGTTTTAATGCTCTCTTGGAAAGGACTGCTTTTGATATTTTCTGAATGGGGCATCTGTTAAAACTGGATTAGTCTTCCCTTTAAGGCAATAATTGGTGTTTCTGATTCTTAATGCCCAAAGAATAGAAAACTAACCCTTAACAATATGAAATTAGGCAAAAGGAACCCAAGATAATATCATCATTGCAAAAATGTGTTATTGGTTTAATTAAAACACATTAATTCTCTGGGGTAAAATTATAAATTTATCTTTACTGTGTGATTACTTCAAAGAATCTCAGAAATAACCAATATACTAACATCTTCAATGAGTTTTCTTTGTGCAATATTTATCTGTGGGAACTTCCGATGTTTTGAGGGGTGAAAATGGATCCATATTAGACTTCAATAGTTCTCTTTTTGTATTTCATTTTACTATGGGAACTTCTTTATGTAATAGGGTACTATAGTCTCAAAGCAGACCTAAAAATGAAATTGTTCTCTATTTTATCACAATTCAATCTGCTATTTTAGACATTATTATTTCTTTCTTGAAATCTAGAAATTATGCATAAATTTATACATATTTTCTCAAGGTGAAGTTTGAGCATTGCTAGCAAAATCTTTTGAAGAAAATTCAAAAAGAATGTGAAAAGCTGAAGGGAAAGTTATAATACTAGACCCAGAAAATAATCACTAACATTCCACTTACCATCATAGTTTATATATGATTTTGTAATAGTAAATCGTAACATATGGATAATTTTTTATTCAAGGAGCTAAAACATCCTTAGGGTCTTACTAATTTTCACTGTATCAATCACGGTGACCAACTCATCCCAGTTTGCCCAGGAAACCCCTCAGTCCCAGGCAAGCCAGGGTGGTTGGTCACTCTATCAATAAAGAACTGCTCTTGTCTTAGTCCGTTCAGGCTGCTGTGACAGAATACCACAGACTGGGTGGCTGATAAACAACAGAAACTTATTTCTCACGGTGCTGGAGACTGGGAAGCCCAAGATGAAGACACCAGCACAGTAGCGTTCTGGTGAAGGCCCACTTCCTGGCTCACAGCCTGTGTCCTCGCATGAGGCATGACAGAAGGGGCTTGGGAGCTCTGTGGGGTCTCTTTCACAAGAGCACTAATCCCGTTCATGAGGGCTCCACCCAAATGACTAAGCACCTCCCACAAGCCTCACCTCCTAAAGCCATCACCTTTGGGGGTTAGGATTTCAACATATGAATTTTTCAGATCCGTAGCATCTCTATTTCACTAAGGAGAGACGAGTAGAGAGAAATTAAACCATTTGCCTGAATAAAGAGACAACTGTATGAGCTTAGGCTCTAGGCAACATAGAATAACCTCTCTCCCACATCTAAATCAAAAATCTTTCAAAATACCCCTTCTAAATCAATTAGTGCCTATAGGTTCAGATGAATTACCAACCAAAGTTTTCATTTGTATTCGGTTTTGACCAACACACACCCAACCCACATAAAGGAGTGGGTAATAAATTCTATTGTTTTCATTACAGAAACACTTTGAGTAAATAGCACTTATTCCATTACTCAAAACCCAATTAAACAAATAGTTGGCTAATCCAGAGAGGTATAAAGTATTACTCAAATTTAATATTTATGTCAACATATTTTCCAACAGTATCATAACATAGTTGACTGGATAGATCCATTTAATATGTTTAAATCCAATCAAACACATGCCTTTACTAAATGTTCATTTTTCCGTTAATGTTTTTACACACCTACCCTATTAACAATGTGTGAAATTGGGAAGTAAACTTCTTAAAAATTCATTATTAAAGAATGTAGCAATTGTCTGTTGGGGGTAGAGGTCATAAAGCTGAGACGGGAGCAAGGACTCGAATTATGGTAGGAAAAGGTAAGAAAGAGAGATTCCAGAAAGTTCCTTTAGCACAGGGGTTCTCAAACTTGGTTGCCCCTCAGGATCACCTGGGTAGATTTAAAAATTCTAACGCTCAGGCCACATTACAGATCAATTAAATCAAGGATTTCGAAGGTTGGGACCCTGTCATCAACATATTTTAAGATTCCCAAGTAGTTACAACGTACAGCCAAGTTTGAGAACCTACTGCTTTAGTAGCTTCAGGTGAGTGCTTTTGTATTTGTTTGTATGCTCCCCATATGATTAATTTTTTAATACCCCCATAAGAGTTAATGATGACTAATAGAAAAATAAGGACCTCCTTCATGTCACTCCCAAATGTTTGTGAATAGAGTTTCATTTTACAGAATTGTAGAGAACTGCTTCCAGAAAGGACAGCTGAATAAAAACTAAGTAAGATAAATACTAAAAAGTATTTCACAAAAGTCTGCAAACTTACTTCCACCTAAGTCTAGTAAAATCTCTTTCAGGTGCTTAATCAAATATTTTCCAGAAGTGTTAGGCTCCTGTAATGAGTTTCTATGATGAAAATTTGCCATATTATTTTAGTCTCTTCATTTCCTTTACCTTTTAGATCTTTTTCACAGCAAAGTAAAATAGTAACATATGCAGATACGAGTCTCCTAGGGAAAACAGCTTTAAGCCAAGTGACTAAAAAATTTAATTGTGGAAACAACTAAGTAAATTTTTCCTTAAACAAGTATCAGAGTATTTTAGTATTTCCCAAATGCACATTTTATATTCCTCTAATAGTTAATCAGGCATCACATGTTAAGTTCAAATAAAAAAATATTAGCATTAGAAGAAAACATAGCAATCAACTTATTGAACCCTCTTGTTTAAGAGATGAGGAAGCTAAAGTCTAGAAACGTGAGCCAAGCCCTCCTGGGGCTCAGATCTCATACCCACTTATATGTAGCATCTCTGACACATGGAAACATCAGAACTGAAGAAAGAATCACATAATTTTTAAAACTCATAGCAAATTAAAAATAACAATTCTAAATGTATGAACTATTGAAAAGCCAAAATAATTAATGTATGAGCTCTTAAGCTGGAACCAATTTGTAAAAATGCCAATAATTGCCCGAAAAACGTAAGCCTGAGACAGGTACTAGCGGTTGAATATTTTTGTTTTTTTACAGATGGTTTTAAATAAATCACTTAACACAGACTATATGTAGCATGGAGATTTTAAAAAGTTTACACTGTGTCAAATAACATAACATACTATTTCTTTGGGATAAAAATAACATAAATCCAAAAATACATTTTATGGACATTAAGCAATATTGTACCATAGTACATATACACCTGTCTAGCCTTTCACAATTGCAAATGGATACTAGATAATAGTATTATTTTCTGAGTATGCAGTAGATATTGGTGGCCCCAATGAATCCCTACCACCAGGACCCATGTCTTTCTGTAGTCTCTCTCACATTTCCTCTGGGCCTCGCCATGTGACTTGATTGGGCCAATGAAACATCAGCATGACACAAATTGGGGTTTAATAAATGCTTACACATTGGGGCTTATCCTCCTGGAGTTCTCCCTCTAGGAAGCCAGCCACCACGTAAGAAGTTCATTTACCCTGAGACTACCGTGCTATGAGGACATCTAGCTGGCCTCATGGAAGACCACATGAAGGAAAACTCAGGCACCTGGCCAACAGCCCTAGCTGAAGCTCCAGACATATGACTCTGGTCAAGCCATTCCAGATAGTTCCCTGCCATTCAAGCCAACCCAGCTGAGGCCCCAGACATCATGGAGTGGAGATAAGCCATCCCCAGTATTCTGAATCTGAAATTCTGACCCACAGAATTATGAACAAATAAAATTGTTGTTGTTTAAGCCAGTAAGTTTTGGGGTAGTTTTTCATGTGGTGATGGATAAGCAAAACAGAGTATTTAAAATAGAAGTGTCTATTATTGGCTCAGTGGCAACAACTGATTTAAGGCTAGTCCATTAGGATCTCACCAAACCTTGACCAGAATTTTAGTCATTTTAACACTGAAATGGATCTCTACAGAAGTCCTGGTCCAATAACCACAGATGAGGCACCAAAGCTTCCAAAGGAAAAGCCCTCTTCCCTCTTCAGAGACGGCAGAGAGTAAAGCCACTGCCCACATATGTTCACAGCTCCTCTCTCTGCCTCTTCACAAATGGGGACCAAGCAATGTAACTCCAACCCGGAGGGGAAAACCATCTCCTGCTCTTCACTAGAGTATGCTGGGATGCCCAGGTAAATTCTTCCTACCTTTGAGTTTCAATTCCTTTTGACTCTGTCTTTAAGTTCCTCATTCCAGCGACATTAACAACTTCTGTATAAACATTTACGGTTACAATAAGCATCACACAGATCAAGAGTTTCACTGAAAGGTGATCAGTTTTCAACGCAGGTAAGCAATGTTCTCCTTCACCAAGGAACTATAAGGCCTTTACAATGATGGCCTCTAAGATGGTCATGATTATCAGGTAGCTCTTAGTTATAATGTTTACGTTTTTAAGTCATTAAGACCCTTGAATATATTGTCCATTCATTCTAGACATGTTTCTTCACAATGCCATACATTAAATGCTATACTCTTATATGGCCTTTAATCAATAAATACTTTTAAGATTTTTGGTGTTTATATATATCCCCTGAAGTGTCTTGTTGGATATTTGTGTATCACAACAATGTTGGTTTCTCCGACTTACTACATGCCTGAGATCATTCTCATATGTGTGACTCACTCCCCATCTCATTTATTCTATTACAACATCCGCATGTCACCATCTTTCTGAAGAGGATTAGAGCGTTTCTAAAATATATTTGCAGCGAAGTCATGCAAAAAGGAAAAGGAGACAGTGTCTCTGACATCCTTCACGATCTGATGACCTACCCATACTTAGGAGTTTTACTGAAGACCTCTGTGCATGCGTATGTGTGTGTGTTAGTCATACCAGTACACAGACTGTCCTACTCACCAAAACTTCTCTTTGAAATTTAAATTAGAAGCCATCTAATAAAATTATGAGTCATCTAATAAAAACTACAAGTCAATGTATGCTGATTTTTAAAATATGCATACACCTCATAACACTTATGCATGTGACATACATACACACACATACTAGAAGAAACTTTAACAACAGCTATTCCTGACTGAGCTTTGCATTCATAATCTCATCTAACACTTGTCACAACCCTTCAAGGCATTATTATCCTCATTTTACAGTTGAGGAAACTGGGGCTCAAATGGAGTGAATTAATTGACCTGTGGTCATATATATAGCTAAAAATGGTGGATCCACAATTTGTGGCCAATCTACTTGCTCTTCCTACTGTGTCACAAAAGTCAAAAATGGTTGCTAAAGAGTTATGTAAAATCTAAATACAGGCAACACATTCTGATGAACTCTTGCTGGTGTTTTTTATCTAAGGTGAGAGTCCAGAGATAAGAAATCTGAATGTACAAGGACTTAGAATAATACGCAAGAGTCAGACATATACACGCAGGACTAGGGAGGGACAGACTTTTACCTCTAAGAGCTACCTTCCCATTACCCAAACCTCAAAGCATTCAATCCTCTGTGCACAGAGGTGTTTTCTTAACTTGCCACTCCCTTAGCCTAAAACTCTACCAGTCAACACCAGGGAAGAGCTTAGCAAGTTCCAAAACCAGAGGACCTCACCCCTGAGTCTGTCCAGTTAGACCTCACACTCCCCGCTAGTTTCTATCAAAATTACCTCTCCCCATGCACTCAGAGAACAAGAAAGGAAGAGAAGATGGTAATGGATAGTGATGATGGATGGGCCACAGTTACACAAAATATGTTCAAGAGTCATCAGTTGAAAATATTTTATCCAGAGTTTCAACACAAAAACATATTATGAAGATTTCCATTTATCATTTCCAACATACTACTACTAGGAAGCAGTAATTTGGGGTCAATATCTAATATATATATATTATAATATATAATATACATATACTAGTGCTTCTCAAATTTTAATGTGCATACATATAACTTGGGGATCTTGTTAAAAACACAGATACTGGGTTTCTAGTAGGTCTGGGGTGGGGGCCCAAGATTCTGCATTTCTAAAAAGCTCCCAGATGTTGCTGAGGCTGTTGATCCATGGACCACACTTCAAGTAGCAGGATTATAGATGAGTTCAATCCATCAACCATTTAATATATCCCCTACACTAAATGTCTTATCTATAAGGCAGTCTCAACAGATTTAATACAGATTGAACTGGATGAAAAATACAGCAGGAAAGGTAACATCCTTAGAATCCCATTAGCACTATCTTGCTCAAAGCAAGTGAAGCGAGAGCGCTGATTAAGTAAGGCATTGAAAGAAAGTGTTTCTTGGTTCTGGTCAAAAGTGGAAAACAGAATGAAGCCTGGAAATTAAGGAAATCAGTCACCCTGTCCCAAATCATTCATTCCTGCCTCAATGCATTACATTAGTACAAGCCATGAAAAGTTCACCACTAATCAGACTCATTGGAAAGGATGAAAAATGCCCGTCCAATGTTGTCTATTATGTTAGCTAACACAGCACTAAAGTGTATGCCACTATTTACACACGAGTATTCACTTATAAAATTCTTCCTAAATTCTCTTCAAGGACCGTTTCTGTACTCAGTGAGCCAAACAATGGCTGAAGTTTTAAGAAAAATAACAATAACTCTGTGAAATTATATCCTATTCCACACTAAACTAAACCAGCTTGGACTGATTGCTTTCACTATTGTTACTGATGTTATCATTCTTTGTTTCCAAGAAATTCACATATGAGTTGGAATTAAGAATCCATGAAGAAGTATTTATTAAGCTCCCAACATTTGCCTACTATGAAGCCAGTCTCCATTAGGAAGACAAAGTGAGGAAGTTTGTGAAGTCAGAACTTCAGAGAAGGAAATTAAAATACACAAAACAGTCCCTTTGCCCAACTGCAGTTCCTGCCACCCATAATCATGGTAAGTAGTCATAATAATTATTATCTTTGGTGGTATTATGATAAGGAAATTGATTTGAGCCAAGAGACAAAAAAGAAGCATGTCTCTTCCGTAAAGTTCTTTCCCCCCTCTTAAAATTTTCTCCCACACTCAACAAAAACTTCATAAAGCCATCCGTGACGCTTTTGCCCAGTTCCACCAAGTCAGCCTCTATGACTGGCCTCACACCCTTCCCAAGCATCCAGGCATTACCACATGGCCTCCCCTAGTGAGGCCCCAGCTTGTTTTTCCAGAGGGCGGCAGTCATTACCTGAATGGCCGGTTTGCGGTTTGCGATGCAAGCTGCCTTAATGTGGGGCTTTGTAGACATCACGCCTGGGCTGTCATTAATGTCCTCTGAAAATAATAATCAGCTGGCTGACCAAAAAAGGGCATTCCAAGAAAACTCACTCATTCAAATGTTTGGGGAAGCCATGGAAAATCTAAATTTATTTACCTTTTAGTTATTCAAAGAAAGGTCTAACATACACACAAGGATAAGTCATCTACTAGAAGTTGATGAACTACACTTCTCACTCTGTCCCTTCTTCCCTCTACAGTGTTAAGTGGTTGGAAGGTTCTGGAAGAGATCTCTCTACAGAAGACAAAGAATCATCTGTCTTCCTCCTCTGCCCCTACCTCTGGTGTGAATGCACCTAAAGCCGATATGGCCCAAGGGAGAAGATGACAGCGCTCGTCTTCTCCCTTCCACCCCACTCACACTGTCCCTCAGCCAACCAGAGGTCAGAGTGACCAGAACCTGGCTCTGTGTCAGACCACACGGGGGCTGCCTTGGAATAGCAGGTGTCCAGAGTCAGTTCCCTTCCCCACCACAGGAAGCAGAAGGAAGAAACAGGCCTCAGACCCCCACCCAGGGACAAGCACAGGCCTGCTACCTATGTCTAGAGCAGGCAAAGGGTTAAAACCAGAGCCTCCAGAGAGGCGCCTATGGAGTCTTCAGACAGCTGGCAGAAGGAGGCTGGGAGCCTGCCCCTCTGGGCAAGCTGGCGACCCATCTAGGGGTCCAGACAGTGGGTGAGAGGGACCCACAGACACCCGAAGTGGGGGAACAATGGAGGGTGGAGCCCGGGGCTGGGAGCTCAGGGCTTTGATACACTAATATGCTTTTCCAGTATCTTCCTGGTAGTTCTTGGAATCGGATCTGCCCCACCAGGAGCATGTAAGGGGGAGAACTCAGAGCTGACTCCCATCCTTCTTTAGAAGTGAAACCGTCTGAGTGGTCTCGGCTACGCTTAAGGATCCGAATGAGGTCTGGAAGGCGCTCTTGTGCTTGTTTGAGTCCCACAGCAGGGGAGGCCGCGGAGCCTCTCGGATATTCGCTTCCTGCCCCCCACCTTTGTTTTGGTGCCTCCAAATAACCTCCGACATTTATATATTTATATAAAATTGTCTCGATATAAAAGCACCCCCAGTGCTTCTCCTTCTCTTGGTCACTTCCTCTCCTCTGTGGTCAGCCCCCGCTCAATGTTTCTTTGAGGGGAGGGAAAGGGGCATGTAACCTCTTGCTGTCAGAAGTGGCGAGAGGAAGGGGATGTTAAGAGGATGTGAAGAGGGACTAAAACCGCAGGCAGCAATCGTGTTACCTCAGTTTCCCCCAAACCCACTCAAACCTGGAAGAAACAGAATCCACTCACATAAAATGTGCATAAACGGGTTTAGGTCAGGCAGTAGACAAAACAGTTCCAGTTTACAATGTTCCCTGCTCTACCTGCTGGCTCCCTGCACAAGACAACTTGTCAGAGTCTATTTCCATACTGGCGTCTGTGTCTTCAAGGCATCCAAGTATATAGTGTATCTTTCAACAGATCAAAAGGCAAAAAGAAAAATGTTCTTGGATCAACTCCTAGAAAAACCTTGAACCAGATTTTCCTGGGCTGTTTCAGGCCTGTCGGTGCCTGTTACTTTGTACCGGGACATCTTTCTTTTAAAATATGGATTAAGCAATGTGATGAATGAAAAGATTAAAAGTTCACAATTCCAGCAGCACTGGTTTCTAAATTGCTGTGTTATCTACTTAAAAACTTCCGTGGACTCGTATCATCTTCTCTGCTCTCCGGGGCCGCTGGCTTTCTTACAAGGAAAACAGAGAACCTCAGCTTTCCAAGCAGAGGGCACTGACGCTTTCAGGAATGTTCTAAGGGGCACCAGGCGTCAATGCCAGATAGGAGTGGAACCAGACGGAGATTCGGATTTGATTATTTTCTTATTAATTGAAAAAGAGTTTGGGTTTATAAAGAATATAAAATAACAGATACATGGAAGATATTAACTGGGTTTTTAATATCTATAGATGCCTATAGGTTGGCCAAATTACACAGAAAGTTTCATTAGGACACAGCCACACCCACTTGTTTACATTTTTTCTGCTTTGGGTGACAACAGCAAGGGTGAGGAGCTACAACAGAGTCTCTCTGGCCCACAAAGCCTAAAATATTTACCATCTGGCCCTTACAGAAAAAATTTGCCAACCCCCTCTATAGATATTAGAGCAGGAGAAAGTGAGTTGAAACTACACAGGAACGGCCAGGCCCATCTATGTCAACATCTCTGCCAGGGAACAGGAACAGAATGTTAAAACTTCGCTAGAGCTGAGAGCACTTGCCCTTCGCACACTACTAAACATGAACATGGCTAATTTGAAGAACATCTGGATAGTCTGGGGCTGGTGTAATAATTTAAAAGATTGAAAAGTATCCGCTTCTCTCCCCTTCTCCCCCTGTAATTCATGCGTATGGTAAAAATAAGATAAAGGACAATTTTGGATAAAGGACAAAAGGATAACTTTTGCTTTTTACTTTTAAAATTGTAGTTTCCCAAATGCTTTTGAAGATCATCGGTCAACTGTTGCTCACCGAGAAGTAATGCTGTTCTTGGCAAAATGCCATACTCCCGGAACAGAGTAGGAAGGATGGTGGTGGTGACTCACAGACGGGTTTCCCCAAAGCCGCGTGGGGAGTGTGCTTTAAGCCTTCACTACATATGAAGGGCAAGTGCGCCCCCTGCTGACCAGAGAGGTAAAAAGGCCTGAACTCATCCCTTTTCCTGACCCCGGGCTCTCAGGTTGGACAAGGATCAATATTCCCTCGTGAGGGAATAAAGGAACACCAAACAGTCACAATTCATACCCAAGGCGTGGTGGCAGCTCTAAATCTCAGGAGTTTGTATAGCACGTGCAGTAACAAAGAACAACCACCCAAACGGAACCACCGGGTTCTCACCTCTCTCCCTAAGCCTCCCTGTCCGCTAAAAATAAAAATAAAACTACAGCCTTCTACAACAGCTCATTGAATACAAATTCCTTTAATAATTAACAAAGAACTTAATTCCTCATTTGAAATAGAATACTGGCCAACGATTTGGTTCGAAATAGATCGAACTATATGAAATTGCCGACATCCTACCTGTTTGGCTGACAAAAACGGCAATTTCATATGGTTCAACCTAAATAATTTTTGAGTCCATTGACGATTGACACAGAAATACAAGAGAGCCTGGAGGTGCGAAGTTAAGGGCAGGCTTCCCTTCTTGACTGACGGACACAGTGATTGGAGGCTGGGATACAGGATGTAAACCCTCTGGCCTCATGATTTTCCCCAGGACAGCCTCAAAATTCCTCTGACCAATGAAAGTAGAGGCTGAGATTTTAAAGTATATTCCTGTCATTTAGGCAACTCTGCTTCACGTGATATATAAACATTTTTTTTTTTTTACGATCATCAACGGCAGATGGCAGTTGTATAAAACAACACCAAGAGCCAGCTTCACGCTCAGGAGACAACGCTGCGCCTCCTCCTCGTGGTTTCGGGTGCTCTATACGTTCAGAGAAACCTCTCTAGTAACAAACTATAGAAATGATCCCTGAAAGTATAGTCTTTATAAACATTTTTTAAATTAGTTTTTTCTTTTTAACACAAGCATCCTAATAAAGGAGCTTGAGGGAAGAAGAGATTTAAAAATCATGATCTCACCATTGCCTCTCTGTCTGAGGTTCTACAGAAAAGGAAGATTTGCTAATTGGTGGAGTAGAACCCCCACTGACTAACTGTGAGACTGCAGGGGTGACTGCGCTACAGGGACCAGTGGCAGTGGAGGACTGGGTCCAGGATAGACACAGACAGTGTCAAAGACCAAGTGTTAAGAGTGCAGGGACTTCTGATTTGAAAATGGGAGAATCTGGGAAGCAAAACATTTAAAAGAGCTGAATACTAAGCAAATTAACATGTAGACTCGTTGATGCATCTGAGTTTTGCAGTAAAATCGATGTGAATCTAGATTTCATGATCACAGAGGCCTAGATAATAAGCACTCCTATGGGCCTGTTTTTCAGGAGTGTCAGCTACAAGAGTCACAAAAACCCTGAGTTATAGGAGGACTTTGAAGTAAAATAACAACGAGAAAAGAAGGGCAGGACAACAACTCAGTCACACAACAGTCTTAAAAGAACTTGGCAGGACCTTGAAGGAAAATTCAAAGTAGACTTATTTGAAGGGTCAAGTCAAGAGAGCGTATGGGTGCCCATACCCTGAGTTCGTCCAATACTTTGATACATTCCTTAAAATGTCCATGATGATTTAAGGCAAGAGTCTCTAGGTTAAAAACACAAAGAATCATGGCTTCTGATTTCTTGGATTTGAAAACACTGTGGGCAAACGCAGTCCTCCAGGCCATAAACATTGAATATAGTAAAAGCCTGAATTCTATCCTTAGCCTAGAACACCAAACACCCTAGGAGATTCCAATGTGCAACTTAACGATGGGGACCACTGGGTGAAGAGTTTCTCCTGTGTCTAATTATAATTCAAGGTAAGTTTGGGGATTTTAAATACAAAAAAGTATCCTACAGTTATACAATATATTCATTACAAGAACAAAGCAGAAAGCCAATCATCCAGCAGAGGGAGCAACAGGTAAATGAATATTTTTTTTACGTTATAACATGAAATCTTAAGACTTTAGAGCCCAAATGATTCATTTTATCTTCAATGATATTATTTCCTGAAGGGTAAAGAAACTTGGTCACGGTAACACAGAGAGTAAAACACGACATCTCTTGACTCTAGGTCCATGTTCTTTCCCAGGACGAAGCTGATATGGAATGACTCTTTTATATTCATTTACCTACAGAAACACGCGTTCAGATTCCTTATTTAGATTAAGAAATATGGCAAAATACACTTTAATTGGTAATAGACAGCATGAAGACAGGAAGGACTTTTAAGGAAATTACAAAGACATTTTTTCCTCTTTAAAATAGATAAATTGGACCTCTTATTTTCATTCATTCATTCACTCACTTATTAACTGCCAACTGTGTACTTACTATGTGAGACACTGTATCCAGACCTCACCTAACTTCACTGTATAGCCCTGTGTTGATATGGCCTCTTCTTCAGACAGCCCATTTCGTGGGATACAATACTGGGTATTATTGTGCTGTGTTCCCTTATGTGGCTGTCGGTGTACACTTGTACTTAGAGTGGGTAAGATGGACAGAATATTTCCGGATGAGCCTTCCAGAGTCACTGCACTTTATACTCTTACTTATTCAACACATATGTGTTGGCAAAGGTCCCGTCCTCAAACTTTAGGGTTCAGAAATTTGATTTTACCAGTCCACTCAGGGTTGATCAGGAGCTAAGGGAAAGGAATCATACAAACCTCATTAACAACTCTATTCGTTTACAATGGAAGTGTCATTGTTGCTGTTGTTTTACCGTTGTCTGGTGCACCTTTGTCTCACGATCAATTTGCCCACAAACTAAATTAGATATCAGAACATTGTTTGGTGATCCTGGAATAAAGGCAGAGGCTGTGAATAGGCTTGAAAGGTGTTTGTCTAAGGAATGTGAAAGCGGCTTCGCCACCAAATAGCAATCTGTTGTGATGAGAATACCGTCTCTGCCAGATGGCGTCTGTTGCACAACATTCTGTTGTCTGTTCCAGACCCCACCTATTTCCCTACGTTCACCAGGTGCTCCCATGGACACCCACCTACCAGCCCGAAGCTAGCCTCCCTGCCTAGACTGTGACTCCTCGGGGGGAGAACAGTCTTCCTCGTATTTGTACCTGAACAACGCTAGGCTCGCAGAACTTCTAACGATCAGATGGGTGGATGGAAGGATCGATGGACGGGTAGATGCATGAATGCAAAGCAACTCCAGTTTCCCAGACTCTGCCTGGGTGACCAGGGGCCTAAGCTTTGGACCCCATTTGGGAGGTCTTAGGGGTCTCACTCCGAATCATCACTAATTTGTTCTTTAGCTTTATTTTAATTTCTTTGCGTTCAAAACCATGTGTGTGTGTGTGTGTGTGTGATCACTGATACTACTTTCCCCTGTCAAATAATGATTGTAAAGAAAAAAGATGCATTTGAAAAAGTGGTATATTATTGATTCTGTTAATTTAACATCAGTATTTATAAAGCATGGTCTATCTGTATCTTTTTAAAGATATGAGGAACTACTCCATGGACAAAGTTCAATGGCTTCCCATATTACACAGAGTAAACCATTGCTATTTATCTTGGACCTCCTTTCCTATCACTCTCCCCTCCATCCCTCAGCAACAGCTCTGGGGCCCCTCTGGACCTTTGTACCTGGAAGGTGCCCCGCCCCACCACTTCTACACGGCTCTTCCCTGTCCCTCCAACTTCCAGTTTTCGTTGAAATATCACTCTCACAGTGAGGCCAATCCTAATTACTCTAGATACAAGTGCACCCTCCTCAACCCCAACCCCAACCCCAGGCCTCTTCATTTGTCTCCACAGCACGGATCATCCTCTGACATACTCTCCTCACCGCCAGTCTTCTCCCCGACTCTAAATTCCTCAAGGGCGTAAATTTTGGTGTTTTTTTCACTGCTGTATCCTCCATGCCTACAACAGGGTCTGGCACACATTTACAATATTTATAAATACTTGTGAATGAATGAATGAGTGAACGAATGAATGGAACATCAAATAGTCTACAAGGCTCACACTAAACAATACCAGTCCCTGGTCTCCCCACTCCTGAATCTTCCTCTCCAAAATCTTTTAACTATTTCTGGTATTAACCTGCATATTTCTAAAGAACATGTTTATACTGCTATTTCTTGATTATTCAATTTGTGACATTAAAGATCTAAATTCCTATTGTGGAAGATGACGATATGGGATTCTTATACCTCCTCATACCTCCAGTTCCCGTTTCTCCACCTTTCTAGTATAATTATATCACATTATTTTATAATTTACTTATATCTTGTTTTGTCTGTATCCCTCTGCAAGAATGAAGCTCCACAAACAGAAATTTTGTTTGGTTTGCTCACTGAAGTCTCCTCATGGCCTAGAACAGCGTTACACACATAGTACACGTGATATCGGCTCAGTACAAGCTAGACATAAGAGAAGCCATATTGGAGAAAAGAAACCATATTTTAACTTTGAATGACTTCTGATTCTTACTATCTTTAAACTAAATCAGGGTATAGGGCGTTGCTCCAGTCTCTGCATATCCAGTAAAAAAAAAATCAGGAACTAAGACCAGATGTCTGCCCCACCCGGAGACCAGATATGTGCCCCACCTGAAGACCAGATGCCTCCCCCACCCGGAGACCAGCTCCCTACATAACTGGCCTGTAGTCTTTGTTCGATAGGATGGTTCTTTTGGACATTAGTCAGCCATCTTCCCCCTTCCTAGCAAGCTGTAATAACACCCTTTCTCTCCTACCACCTTGCCTCTCAACTATTGGCATGTCTTACAACAGGCAGATGACCCCCTTGGGCAGTAACAGGCACTGAATAAGTATTTGTGGGTGAATGAATTCTCATATTTATAGTATGTGACTTACCCATGAGTCATTCATTATTGCATTCTCAGGATGCATTGGCCATCCCCCATGTCCCTTCTTGTGGTGGCCTGGCTGGTCTACTCTCCCCTGAATGCTGCACTGGTGTGTGACCACCTCCAGGCAACCTTCAACGACTCCCTTTCATCCAGTTTTACTCGGAAATCTCTCCTCTATATCCCCAAACTTTTCATTAACATTTACACTGATTCATAATTACTGATTTATTAATCAGCTTCTCCAACTAGGCTGCAGCCTCCTGGGCATCATGGAGTGTCTTGTTCGTCTCTGAACCACATCATCTATCACAGCATCAGACCTATTGTAATAGAGTCTCAAGAAGGTCTGAATGAAGAACAAGTGGCCCTGCTTGCCACTTTGAGAAATGACTCCTTCCTGTCCCACGTGAGCCCTCACGACAAGGCACTCTCACTATTTACAGAAATAAAGTAGGAATCAACTGTTTTTCCTTTCACTTTTCACTTCCCTGGGTAAATTAATTGCAGATTATTTCATTCACTTTATTTTTTCAACCATTTAGTTCTTTCTATCCACTTCCCTTGTTCACATCTCCCTCAAAAATAAAAATAAATTTCCACTGACAGAGTTAAATGTCAGAGCATCATGGCTTCTTTGAAAGTTAGAATTGTGGCCTTATGAAACATCTGATTTAATATTGCTTGACAAAATAAAGTGTTCAAAACTAAAACATACAACCAGTCGAAACATTTTCCTACATCACTACTACCATTACTTTCTAGCAGTGGTTCTCGAACTTTGCTGGGCATCAGAATCTCTGGAAGATTTAAGACACAGATTGCTGGGCTCCCATCCCTAGGGTCTCTGATTCAGAGGATCAGGGGCGGGGCCTGAGAACATGTATTTGTAACAAGTTCCCAGGTGATGCTGATGCTGCCCGCCTGGGGACCACTCTTTGAGGACCCTTGCTTCCCCATCACTCTCCAGGAGGTCTCAGGCACTAAGTTGATGCACCTGTGAATGGGTTAAGCTTCCCACTCCACAACCACCAGCCAAGCTAACCAGCTGTTGAGTGCATGATTACAGCACTTCTCAAACTTTAATAGGCACCTAAATCACCTGAGGATCTTTTGAAAATGCATATTCTTATTCAGCAGGTCTGAGATAGGCCCGAGATGTACATTTCTAACCAGCTCCCAGGCAATGTTGATGTTGTTGGTCCACGGACCAACCTTTGAGTTTAAGGCATTACAAATTGTACTAGGTAGATTAGTATAAAATTAAATGACTTTCTTAGGTCTCAAAGCTTTGAGTTGGTTCAAAGCATTTGATTTCGGTGCTGAGAACTAAAACTACCAATATACATTTACACTTTATTAAAAATTTTGACAAAATAGAAGCAGGTTAACACTTTAAGTTTCACCCATATAACACTTCCAATGTATGGGCCCAGCCGACTCACTGGCCTGCCCAGACGTACGGGGGCTCTGTTCAAACAGTGCAGATAATGATGAACTTGGTGGAGATGGTTGGGTGGGTGGGGCTGTCTATACAAGGCGATTTAGTAACTTGCTCTTTTTTTTTTTTTTTAATTTTTTGTTTATTGCAGTAACATTGGTTTACAACTTTACCCTGTGGTGAATGGTGTTTTGTTACATAGTTACAGCATTTAGCCTTCTTGGACATCTGGTTTAGAACACCATTATCTCATGCATTATTAAGTCCAATTCCCTAGAAGGTCCACATTATCTTTTTATTTCCCGGGCTATAAAAAGACTGTGGTGATGGGGAAGTGAAAGAAAACTCCTCCCAAAACCTACCTAATCCACGTACTTTCTCCTAGCTACAGTAAATATTAAGTTCACAGTGAGGAGAGCGCAGGGCCAGCTACAAAATTCGCAGGGCCCAGTGCCAAATGAAAATGCCGGACCCCTTGTTCAAAGATTACTAAGGATTTCGACACTGCAACAGCAGAGCATTAAACCAAGGGCCAGGCCTTTCTGAGGTCACATGCCCGTGAAGTCAACCCCAGGGGAGAGACTCTGACATAATGAAAAACTCACATATTAGGAAACTAACCAGACCCCCTTACACTCTTCCCTTCTTTCTCCTTCTCAAAACATATGGCAGAAAAGAACAGCTATAATGAGAACGGTAGTGTCATTCATTACGGCATCGAATGAAAACTGTCCCTGTCTCATCTTTGGCCTGCCTTTTCTTCATTTTTTGCTAAATATCTCAACCTTCTGGTTAAGAAAAACCTAACTAGATGCCACTGGTTCCAACAAGGACTAAATTGAACTCTACACCTTTGGTCTGATGATGATAATATAGTTTACCTAATCTATAACAAGGAAACATATAGCACAAATATGATTAGAGGCGACGGTGTATAATCTCAAATAACAAGCTTTCCAAGTCATCAGGCAGCACATCTCAAACTTAATGATTCACCAAAGACCTTGTTAAAATGCAGACTCTGATTCAGGAGGTGGGTACGAGACCCGGGAGTCATCTATATTTCGAAGCCAAGGACCACACTTTGAGTAGCTGAGCTCTAGAATTGCCCTATGCGTTAACGTAGCCACTAACCGCATGGGTTTCCTGAGCACTTGAATGTGGCTTGTCCAAATGGAGATGTGCTGTGAGTATAAAATGCACACCACATTATAAAGATGGTCCAAAAAAAAAAGTAAAATATCTAATTTATAATTTTATATTGATTATATGTTTTGGATATATTGGCTTTTATAAAATATATTAGAGTTAATTTCACCTGTTTCTTTTTACTTTTTTAATGTGGCTCCTAGAAAATTTGAACCTACATATGTGACCGACTGTGGGACAGCACTGTTCTAGGAGCTTAGTGGGAGCTTCGCTCACCATCCTCTCCATTTGATTATAAACTCCTCGGGGTGGGAGCGTGGGACCAGCCCTGGACATCACCCAGAGAGGGAACAACTTGATGTCTGAATTCATCTCTCAAGGTCTCACCATTCAAAGTTTACTTCTCTGGTTCCCTCCACCCCAACATACACACACACTCGCACACACACATTCGCACACAGACACACGTGGGAATGGGGTAGACTTGAGGACAGGACCTTGTCTTACGCATCATTATTCCTCAGTGTCCAGCACAGTCTATTACCTAAGTAACCCATGAGTATCTGATGTGCTCTATGTAAATCATTCATAGCTCCTCCCATTTATAATACCTCTGGGTCACAGTATATATTTCAAAGTTATCACGTGCTTTCTCAATTATAGTTTATGCAGAAGGTTGTCCTTCAGCTTATCTAGTGCTAGCTACATGGGCTCAATCAACATCAATGACACAATGCTACTAGCCTAGGGCATATTGAATGGCAAATGTCAGGGACCCTTTCCTCGTCACCATCACCAAGATTACAATTACTGCACCTCTATGATCACTGCTGCTACTAGTAGCTACAACTCACCGAATGCTTCCTCCACATCAAGTGTTGTGCTAAGCACTTCAAATATGTCACTTCATTTAACCCTTACCACAATGCTATGCTGGGCGTCATTACCATCCTCCACTTTATATATGAGGAAAGTGAGGCTCAGAGAGCTTAAGAACCTTGCCCACATTCACACAGCAAGCAAGTGGCAGAGACAGGATTCAAATCTAGATCTCCAAAGTCTGTGTTTTCAATCCTTGGTGTCTATAATACTAGCAGCGTGTTCAGGATCGTCAGTGCAGCAAAGAGGCAAAAGTGATGTCGGATGGTTTTGAACAGTGCTTTTTAATATCCACACCAAGACAAAGACATTCTTTAATTCTTTTTCTGAGTCTATTTTTTAAATGTATATATATCTCAATAAATAAGAAAATAGAAAAATGTCATCAATCTTTTTTCCTCCAAATCAGGGAACATGTAAATCCGACATTTCTTTTATACCAGAATGTTGTGAACACATGTGTATACACATCTACATGGGTTGTATACAAATATATGTATATACACATACACTGCATTTCAATTATTAACATGGGGCATATGGAGTAACACGGGCAAATAGGCTTATAAGAAAAAAATGGAAGAATAACTAAAAATCAATTACCAATGAACTGTTTATGATTAAAGCACAAATTTTGGAATGATCTTTGAAAGATGGATTTAAATATTTTGAGTCAGTTTCCGTTTTGAAGTCATTTTTTTCTAATGACTTTATTCTTTCTTATCAAAAGAGCTGGTTCATCCAAAAAGGAAGATTTTATGTTGGCAATTTTACTTTGGGGATTATCACCTGTGTATATAAATATCTTAATATAACATTAAAACACAAAGCTTTGAAATAATATGCAAGCTACTTGCTAAATCCATTTTGCTAGAACTGTGAAAAGGACAAAGTCTTAAAAGATTTTTCATGGTACTACCAAAAGAGATTTCATTCAAGTTTCCACATTAAAAATGTTGCATAAAATTCCTGGAATGCTAAGATGCAAAATGATGGAGACAAAATGGTCGTAATCATTGTGACAAAGCCGATTAAGGATCATGGTTTTAACACGAGAATGTGACAGTCCAGAATAATTGGTTTCCATTTTTACTCTTCAACTAATTAATCATTGCTGCTAGGGTCAATTTTTCTGTATAGATTTTCCATTTTGACAGTGCTCAGGCACTATGTCGGTGTAATCTAGGGGGAAAAAAGGATCTGAATTAGAGATTAAAAACCTGAACTCTAGTTGACTGTCATACTTATTCTGCTCAAAAAACATAACTGTTGACTGAACACACACCACAGTAAATACTGTGCTTTTAAAAAGCCACCAGGTAAATCTTTAACAAAGTCTCAAATGACTCAGGAACAAGATGAGTACTGCAGTAGGAAACAAAATGAATTATTGGTACAGATCAAATTGCTCAGGAACACCATGAGTCAACGTTAATGTCAGTTCCTCGGAACGAAGATTTTGCTCCTTAATTACTCCAGGCTTCCAAAACCTGTCGTCCTCCTGACAGCTCATTTCACAGAGATGCATTTCTCTTGAAAAAGGGTGTGTAGCTACCAGCCTGTCCACTCTATCAGTGTTAAGACTCAGCCATGAAATCCTGTTATATTTTGCCCTGGGCAGCAAGTATAAAGTATCCCTCAATGTACGTGTCAAACACAAAAGAAATTGTTCCAGGCTTTTCCTACCTTTTCATTGCCTAAAAAAGCAGAAAAGTGGGGCCAGCCCCGTGGCTTGGCTGTTAAGTGCGCACGCTCCACTACAGGCGGCCCGGGTTCGGATTCTGGGCCCGCACCGACGCACCGCTTCTCCGGCCATGCTGAGGCGGCGTCCCACACACAGCAACTAGAAGGATGTGCAACTATGACACACAGCTATCTAGTCGGGCTTTGGGGAAAAAAAGGGAAAAAAAAAGGGGGAGGATTGGCAATAGAGGTTAGCTCAGGGCCAGTCTTCCTCAGCAAAAAAAAAAAGAGGAGGATTGGCATGGATGTTAGCTCAGGGCTGATCTTCCTGACAAAAAAAAAAAGCAGAAAACCCCAAACAAAGAAGGCTTTGTGGAACACGAGGCATCAAAAATATTAGTTGCGTTGTGAGAGTCTAATGGTAGCAACTCATTCTTAAAAAAAATATTAATAAACCAAGTCTCCATTGATACCTCGTAAGTCCTCAGAAAGGTGTACAGCCCCTGGTGATGAGGCTAGGAAACACATCACAGGAACACAACACAAAACCGAAAAAAGCTCTACTATCTGCAGTCGTTATTGTCACTAGTGAGTCTTGTTGATGACAGTGCTTCTCTGCCTTCACTTTTCTAAATCAGGTTAAATGGGGCTCCTTATGGTGGGGTTGTTTCCTCCTGACTCTCTGAAGCCCAAGCTTCATTATCTAATCATTCTAATAATTATTATTCTAGTAAAATATTCTAATTATTACCTTATTATATGCTAGCATCCCAACTCTACAATTAACACATAACCTGGACCCCAGAGCCTACAGACTGACCACTCATCCAATGCTACCTTCAGGGTCCCTTGGGTCTCAGTGTTCTGCTCTCACCTCCCACACTTCCTCATCTTTCTCATCCACCCACAGTAAAATCCATGTCAGTATTTCCTCTGCCAGACCACAAGCTCCTTGAGAGCAGTGTCTGACCACCCAGTAAGCATTCAACAAATACTTGTTGAAGAATAAATGATTTGATTAATTTACCTGGTTATTTTTCTATTTTTAAAAGCCAGTTGTCAAAACTTCATTTCATGCTTTGCCAACTGCCTGGTTCAGAAAATGTTGATCTTTATAGGCAGTTGTCCTAAAACCTGTTCACAACTCCTCCTTCCAAAATTAGACATTAGGAAAAGCTTATCCTCTCTCAGTCTCTCTCTCTTGCCCTCTCTCTCTTTCTCTCTCCCTCGCCCTCATTTCAAGTTCTATCCTGCACCCTGCAACAAATTTTCAATATAAGCATCTGGAGCTTCTCTTTTAATCAATAGTCTGCTTTGTACAGTTTAACTTAAATGTGTGCACATTAAAAAGTAATGACATAACACCCAACCGAGCTGAAATGTGAACACCTCTGTCGTTTGTGTTCTGAAAGACTAATTAATAATACATCTCTTCATCTAGTTTGATGTATCTATATACACCATGCCTTGCTCTAAGAATATTCTGGGGCCAGTGATTACTGCCACACCGTAGAGCATCTATTTCAATTTTGTGCTATTAGGACCAAATGAAAGAAGATAGTGAAAGAATAGGTCTTTAGCCCTAGGGTGGAAACTAGAATGTGTGGGGCATATACCTTATATTAGCCTTTTAAGCAGTAATTTATTGGTGAGAGTTCTGTTTATAAAAACAGGGTGGTGTTTACGAGACAGCTTTCCTGGGTCAGGCAAACCTACTGAAAATCAATTTAGAGAGCAAACGTTATGTTGATTAACCTGAACTTTCCATATTTGCATTGTCGCTATAAGGAAGTCGTTTAATCTGTGAACACCTCAGCTTTCTTGTTTGTCAAATGAGCAAGGTGGCTGACGTGATTTTCAAGATCTCTCCCAGATATGAGAGCTTACAGTTCTTTGAGTTTAAAAATAAGCATCATGAAAAATAAGAAGACACGGTGAGTAACTGCCACTTGCTTGCTCTTTTTCAAAAATACTAAGTTTGGGTTGTTCAAGTAACATAAAAATACATCATAAAACTGAATCGCTGATTATTTCTTCCCTTAAAATATAGTCCAAAAAGTTCAATGTTAATTGGTTATTACCATTTAGTTAGCTACGTCTAGGCAAGATTTTCTAGATCCTTCACAAATTGCACTCAAGCACCATAAATACTACAGTTTATTTTTTTAAAGAATTATTTCTTGTTTTTTTTTTTTATTTTATTTATTTATTTATTTTTTCCCCCAAAGCCCCAGTAGATAGTTGTATGTCATGGCTGCACATCCTCCTAGTTGCTGTATGTGGGACACGGCCTCAGCATGGCCGGAGAAGCGGTGCGTCAGTGTGCGCCCGGGATCCGAACCCAGGCCGCCAGCAGCGGAGCACACGCACTTAACCACTAAGCCACGGGGCCGGCCCAATACTACAGTTTTAGGTTAACACAATAAATGAAATACTCAATTATATGGTAATGCAGCAGCACAGCAGTCTAGAGAAAGAGAAAACCTCTAGGCAGCATGAGGTCCATGCGAGGTGGCACCTCTCCCAGTCCCTGTGGTCTGTCCCTGCAGAGGTCTGACTCTGGAGTTTTGAAAGACAGAGTGAACTGGAATTATGGTGGTCATTTATATATAAGAGATAATGTGAGAGCCAACGAGGACAGAGGAAACCTTTCCTGCCTACCTGTTATACACCCCCAGCCCAGTTCTCTCCACATCATTCAACAGTCATCTTCACACAGACCTTCACTTGGGTCTAATGCAGGCACTGCAAACTTGGCACGTCCACAAATGAACACGTCATGTGCCCCTTTGCAACCCCTCCCCAGACCCTCTCCCAGCCCTGTCCCAGTGCCCCCTCAGTAAAATGCACCACCATCACTACCCAGTCACCCAAGTCAGAACCCTGGGAGCTATCCTTATCTCATCCTATTCCTCACACCCACACCCATTCATTCAACAAAGGGGTCACGGCCAAAGAGTGTACACACGCCGTACCCAAGAGACAGAAGTGCACAGGAGAGATGAACAGGGTGACCAACTGCTCCAGTTTGCCTGGGACTGTCCCAATTTTAACACTCATAGTCTCATGTCATGGAAAACTTCTCAGTCTCAGACAAACCAAGACAGTTGGTCACCCTGGAAAGGAGGGAATTTGGGAGCACAGGGACAGCTTTCTGGAAGAAATGACACCCAGAAGAAGAGAAGGGGACAGTGTGTGCAAGGGCATGGAATGGAGGAATATCAGTGGCACATGTTACCCAAGTGTAGAGTTTGAGGCATGGAGGGGTGAGAAGGGGACTCCGGAAGGTTAGGCAGGGGCTAGATCTTAGAGAGCTGTGTGCTGGACTTGACCACATAAGTGTCAGGAGAGGTGAGGTGAGATAGATTTGCATTTGTGGGGAGATGTTTTGAGACTGGACCTCAAGATTTATGAACATTGATGGCTAGAAGCAGGAGCTAAGCTGTTATTTTTAAGTTGTCAATAATTTCTTAACCGTGATTTTAAGGAAAGAAGCTAGAATTTGTCTTGGAGACAAATCATTCCCCTGTTTTGGGAGGAATTTGGTTGGACTCTCTCTTAGTCAAGCTGATATAAAATAAGTACCCACTTGTTGTCCTTGGTGAAACCTCAAACTTACGTGAAATAATCCAGACACAGGGCCAATCACAGGGGTGAGGAGGGACACTGTGCCTGTCAGGCTGCCCAGACAGAGACTTTGGATGTCACATTCAGAAGTGGTAGTATCTGGTTTCAGTGATCCTTTCTAGGATTGAAAGAAGATATTCATCCCATCCGTCAAAACCGCATCCCAGCACTGGACCACACAGCCTATAGTGCACTAAAACATGTTAGTATTTTTTATAAATCTTGTGATTGGTACAAATATATTGTATTATGATATTTTTGTGTTGAAAATGGTAATGTGTAGGAAATAAAAACACTTTAAACATGATAATTCTGGTTGCCCCATTTTGGATTTTTTTCATTTAATATATCAGGAGCCTAGAAAAATGGAAATGGTCTAGATGCCCCTCAAACTCTGAGAGAACTTGCAGTCAGATGTGCTTACAGTGTGAATCTGTGACCATTGTTTGCAATCTACCACACTATCTGTATGTATATCTCTTAATCATATATTATGTCGTTTTGCCTGTTTTTGTACTTTGTATCAATTGAATTGCCCTGGATACACTCTTTGGTGTCTTGTCTCTTTCACCTGACATAATTCTTTTTAAGATTCATCCATGTCAAGAAAGTAGTTTATCCATTTTTAACTGCTGCATGGCATTCCATTGTATGAATATATGTTGCCGTATTTATTCATTCTACTGTTGATGAACATTTGGGTTGTTTCCAGTGTGTGTACATGTATGTGTTTTAGTATTATGAACAATTCTTCTATGAATATTCTTGTACATGTCTTCAGGTAAATATGTGAAAGAGTTTCTCTGGGATATATACCTAGGAATGGAACTACTGGATGATAGGAATGTACATGTTCACCTTTTTGAGATAATGTCAAACTGTTTTCCAAAGTAATTGTACATATTTACACAGCCACTATCAGTGGATGAGAATTCCTCTAGACAACAATTGGTATTGTTCCACTTTTTAATTTATTCCAGTTGGTAGGTCTGAAATGAGCTATTCAGCTTACCTCTTCTGTGCAAATCTATTCACATTTTTGCCCACTTTCTCACTGGGTTATTTTTCTTTTTCTTATTGATTTGTAGGCATTCTTTTCATATTCTGGAAAGTAACTCCTTGTCAGTTACATGTATTATAAATATCTGCTCCCTGTGTGGGGCATTTTCTGTTATAATTATAGTATCATTTAATAAAAAAAATTGTTAAATTAGTATCAATTTTGTACGTCATTGTTTGCACTTTTTGTGTCTTTTTAAAGAAATACTCCTTTACCCTGATTCCTGGAGATATTATGCTGTATTTTCTTCTAAACATTGTATACTTTTTACCTTTTACATTTACATCTTCAATGAATCTGAAATTTATTTTTGTATGTTATATGTATATCTCACCTGAGCTGGGAATACAATTTCCATTTTTTAAATATGGAAACACTCCATTACCTTCCACACTGATTCATAATGCCAAACCAGTTGAAAATTAAGTTTCCACAAACAGTAGATCTGTTTCTGAGCTCTCTGTGCTGATTCATTGGTTTATTTGTAGATCAGTGTAGAAGCCATTACTCATCATGTGAAGGGCAAAACTGCAAAGTTAGAAAGTGTAATATGCATTTCAACTTGTCAATGTCTAAAGTTAATCTTTATCTTTACCCTTTTCCTGAAGAGTCAAGGACCTTAGAACAATTTAATACCTCTCACCCCCTTCCAGCTCTCATCTACTTTAATTCTATGTTGTTTTTCCTTCACAATACATATATTATTTTATAGCCAATATTCATTTAGATTTGTCACATATTTAGTGGTTTATTTGTTCATCATTCTTTTTTCATCTCAGATCTTTCATCTGGGATCATCTTCCTCCTGCTTAAAATACATTCTTTCAGATTACTTTTAGTGAAAGTCTGCTGACAGCAAACTCAGTTTTTCTTGCCCTAAAATGTCTTTATACCCTCATTCTTCGAAGATAATGTCACTGAGTAGGAAAATTCCAGAATGGCAGCGATTTTCTCTCAGCCCATTGAAGATATTGTTCCATTTCCAGTGTCCATTGTTGCTGTAGAGGAGTCAGCCATCGGTCTAATCACCATTCCTTTGTTGCTTGTCTTTCTTTTCTCTCTACCTGCTTGTAAGATCTTCTCTTTATTATTTAGTTTTCTGCTCTGATGTGTACAGATGTGATTTATTTCTATTCATTTTGCCTGGAATTCATTAAGTTCCCTTAATCTAAAGACTTGTTTCTTTAAACAATTCTGGAAAACTTCACTTGTTATCTCATTGAATGTTGTCTTTTCTCATTCTCCCTTGTCTCCTTCTGGAACTCCGATTGGAAATATTTAGACCTCCTTACTCCAGCCCTCATGTCTCTTGATTCCTCTGTGTCACTTAGCTGCCTTCTGGATAATGTCTTCAGAGCTATCTTTTGTTCAATAATTTTCCCTTTAGCCTTGCTTAACCCATTGTTGGACCCATCCAGTGAACTTTTAATTTTAGTTATAGTATTCATTTCTTCTGCATTATTTTTCAAATCTTCTTGGTAAGTTTTTATAATCTCTTAGTACTTGCTCCAATTTTCAATTTTATCTTTTATTAGTAAAACACTTTAATATGAGTATATTATATTTTCCTTCCAATAATTCAACAGCTAAAGTCCTTGTAGGTCTAATCCCACCGTTTGTTGGTGTGTTCACATTACATACAACTTTATCTGTAGGCATTCTTTGAGCCTAGATTGAAGTTGCATTATTTTAGAGAGGATTTGAGCTTCCTGTGCCAGCTGGCTGAGGGCATCACTGATCAGAAACCACTCTAAATTAAATTCTACACTTAAGATTTTCAGATTACACACAGACACAGGTAAATACAGACAACAAATTTGTGTCAGGCCAGCTGTGGTTATAAATTCTCAGGGAAGTTTTATTTTTCCTCTGCACCAAGCACCAAAGTTGAGACAGAATTTTTTCCTTACTGTACCCTTCTGCATGATAGCTTTATTTACCATGTACCCTTACTCTGAAGGCACAGTTCTTTGAGATACTAGGTTTATGTGAATGTTCCCTGTTAGTTTTCCCACTTTAGTCAGACCCTAAACTCTATATCTTATCTCCTGTGCCCTTACAGACATCATAAGAGAAGCTCAAGATTCTCCATGATTAAAACCCACAGAGTACAAGACAGCCTTCTCACTTACTTGTCTCTTACGGGTCCTGTTTTCATTTCCTTTTTGATCTCTGAGAAATCTTTCCTTTCATAATAGGTCTGCAATAAGTTTGAAAAGATAGATAGATAGATAGACAGATAGATAGATAGATAGATAGATAGATAGATAGATAGATAGATAGATAGATAGATAAAGGAAGGACAGGAGGGAGAGAGGGGGGAAGGCAGGGAGGCAGGAGAGCAGGGAGGCAGGAAGGCAGGAAGGTGGGAAGAAAGGCAGGAAGGAAAGAAGGAAGGAAATAGACAACAATGCACTTTAGTTGTTTCCCTTGGAAACATTTGGGATAGGGACATTAGGGGCATCTAGTCTGCCATACTCCATGAAATTGAACTCCTGGGTTGCAACTCTTTTACTTCTTAACATGACTAGCAGAAACAGCAGTCAATGGGCATGAAGAAACTCCCCACACTGGCAAATGCTTCTTCTCTCCTTGAAGTTGGGCCTCACACTTTTATTTATTCACTCATTCATCACTAATATGGCAAGTCAATAGTGAGTGCCTACTATGTTTGAGCCACTATGAGACAACAAATCTGCCAACTTATTGAAGCACAGCAGGGCGTAATTACCAAATAAATACAAAGCAAAACCTAAATACGCCAGATTGTGAAAATAGAATAATGTAAGTTTACTACATCAGCATCTTAAAACGTTTCATTATATAAATTTTCAAACAAATACTAGAGTAGTTAAAATAGTATAATGAATCCCCACAAACCCAGTGCCCAGCTTCAACAAATAACTCATGGCTGATCTTCCCTTATCTATATTCCCACCCTCCTTCTCCACCTCATATTATTTTGAAGCAAATTGAAGACATCATATCATTTCACTTGTAACTATTTGAGTAAGTACACTAATTTTTAAAGCACAGAGGCCATGATTTTTTCTGACTTAACTTTGTGTGGTATCTAGAACCACAATGCCTACAAATAACCACAGTTCCTATATGCCATCCTTCTCAACCAATGGAAGCAACATATCCTAACTGAGATGCCTGGGGAAGACAACCCCCCCAGAGACTGTAGATTCCATATGTATCATATCTGGGCTGCAATAGCTTGTCCTTAATGGGAAAAAAAAGTTGAAAGTCCTCTGAAAACTATAGTGTTTATGACAACTCTCCAAATTACTGGCCATGCTTAATACTAATCATTAATGCCCTCAGCAGAGTCTGCCTTGGAGGTCAAAATGCACCTCCTAGTAGCCACAAGGAAGTTGAGATCTAATAAATATTTATTTACAGATGCAATCATCCAACAGCCTGGAATATCAAGGGCTCTAAATTTATGACTTGTGCACGAACAAGAGTCAATAGGATCTGTATCTAATCCTCAGGTGTAATTCAGAAAAATTAATTGCTATGAAATACTAGCCTCATTTCTCGTGGTCACATTATAAGATATAATAATCTACCTAAGCGTAAAACTCAGTGTGACAGAGGAGCCAGCAAATTCTCCTGCCCTTACATAAGCATGTGGAAGTGTTCACAGTAAAAATTTTCCTACTCCAACAAATGAGTAGTTTGGATGACTGAACCCTACCATGATAGCCCTACTGTATTATATTTTACTTTAAATTTGGAATCTCAAAAAGCTACAAATACTAGCCAAAAAATGGTGTAATAACACATAGTTATTTCTCCAAAAAATTTCTCCAAAAAAAAGTTATTTCTCCAAAAATATTAAAAATGATTTTAATCATTTTTTTTCTTTTTGGTGAGGAAGATTGGCTCTGAGCTAACATCTGTGCCCATCTTCCTCTATTTTGTATGTGGGATGCTGCCACAGCATGGCTTGATGAGTGGTGCATCGGTCTGTGCCCAGGATTCAAACCTGCAAACCCTGGGTGCTAACTTAACCACTACGCCACCAGGCCAGCCTCCTGATTTTAATCATTTTAATGAGAGTTTAACTCTGTCACTTAAGTGTCATTGGGTTCAGCCATAAGGAAGAACTGTGCTAAACAGAACAAAAATTATCATGCTTAGTAACTACACTTATATTCCTTTCTAGTTATAAAGCTAATTCTTGATTTAAATAATGCTTCTACACACTGTGGTCATATGTGTTAGTGTATGAAATTCTTAGCTGAAACTAACTCACTGTAAAACTTGTGTAATTTAAACAATACAATTTTCCAATGACTTTAATCAAACAACCTGCTTCTCCTCCACTAAATGACAACAAAAAATACATTAATTTTGTAAATACACACATATAGAATAACACAGTTCATGGGCTTGTAAAAAGCTCTTCACTGCAGATTTTAGCTGTTACATCTATTTGCAAAGTAATTTACAGCTCTGTGACAAATGGCAAGATCTGCTAATGACATGTTCAGTCACTGGTGGTGTGGGCTGATGCATATAGGAGTGGATAAAAATATAAGTAAGAGCTGTCCACACATATACCACACAGTGCGTGAAGTAGGATTAACGCTCTCTGGCAATTTTTTCTTTCGTAATATAACTGAAGCAAAGTCTAATACAAAGTATTATTTAAAAGCATACTATTTATAAGAGGGAAATAATATAGTCTTACCTTATTTTAGAAGAGGGATATTGGGGGAAAAAAAGAAAAAAAAAACAACTCAGTCAAAAGTAAAAAAGCCATTGGTTTCCAGTGGAAGAAAAACGACGACGACAAAAATAGGCCACGAAATCAAGTAAATTGCCAGTTCTTCAGAATGTGTAGGGAGTTTGGATATGCCTTTTTTAGGTTTTTTGTTTTATTTTCCTTTTTTGTCTTTTTGTTTGCTTGCTTGCTTTAATCATATACAAACCTCAATTGAATTAAAGTATCAGGATGAGAATTAGTGAGATGTTTTCTGTGCCTTTCCCAATCCCTTCCATTTAACTTGATTAAGGAAACAATTTAAATGTTTCAGGGGAGGTGTAAAATTTTGGGCCAGGGAGTTTGAATGAGGGGGAGCAAATGAAAAAATTCTATTCAGCTGAACAGTGTTCATCAGATGCCCACTGGTGAGATCACACCCAGAGCTCAGCAAGTATCCGGAGGTTGACACACTTGCAGGGGCTTCAGTCCAACCATGGAGGCTGGATGGAGCCCCAAGGTACTGCACACTCCCACTGCCCATGGAACTGCTCTGCTCACGCTGTGAGTGTGGGGACCTGTGGGGAAGATCAGGCTACAGTGGAAGCTTCTGCCAGTGAAATCCATTGGGGATTCTAGTGGGGAGCAGCTATAGCTTCAGGATGGATGGAGCAGGGTCCGTCTCACGGTGGGTGTTGAGCTGACCTTATACAGAGGGGAGAGACTCCCCCACACACCAGGTCAGGTGCAAATCACTATGCTATTTATTCTAAGTTTCTAGAGAATGAGACCTAATGCCAGGCAGTGACTGAGAAGTTAAATGCATTATCTAATCTTAGAACATTCGAACTAGGAAAAATCTTCAAAATCATCTATCCACCACTCACCTAAATTCACTTAATTCACTTCCCCAAACTAAGTCTCCAAATGTATAAATGTTTCATTCCTGTTTTACATATTCAAGGTTTTATGCTTATACAAAATATTTTTATAGTCTTATAAAATATAATCTCTAAACAGGGATAAACTTAAAAGCCAAAAAAAAAAGCATAAAACAGAGATTCAGAAGAGTGATTTATCAATACATATAAACCCTTGTTCTTATGCAAATCAAAACCACAATGTGATATCATCTCACAACTTTTAGGATGGCTATCATGAAAAAGACAAGAGATAATAAATGCTGGTGAGGATGTGGAGAAAAGGGAACCCTGGTGCACTGTTGATGGGAATGTAAGTTGGTGCAGCCACTCTCCAAAACAGTATGGAGGATCCTCAAAAAATTAAAAATAGAACTACCACGGCCAGCCCCATGGCCTAGTGGTTAAGATTGGTGCACTCCACTTTGGCGCCCAGGTTCGGTTCCCAGGCACAGACCTACACCACTCATTGGTAGCCATGCTGTGGCGGCAACCCACATACAAAATAGAGGAAGATTGGCACAGATGTTAGCTCAAGGTGAATCTTCCTCAGCAAAAAAAAAAAAGAAAAAAAAAATAGAATTACCACATGATTCAGCAATCCCACTTCTGGGTATATATCTAAAGGACAAGAAATCATTATCTCAAAGTGATATCTGCACTCCTATGTTCACTGCAGCATTATTCACAAGAGCCAAGGTAGGGAAACAACCTAAGTGTCCATCAATGGATGGATGGATAAAGAAGATGTTTTATATACAATCATGTCCCACGTAATGACATTTCAGTCATCGACGGACCACATAGACAAGGATTAGTACCATATAGCCTAGGTGTATAGTAGGCCATACTATGGCCTACTATAGGTTTGTGTAAGTACACTCTATCATGTTTGCACAATGATGAAATCGCCTAATGACACATTTCTCAGAACATATCCGTGTTAAGTGACACATGACTGTATTGCATATATAATGAAACATTATTCAGTCATAAAAAAAGAAGGAAATGCTGCCATTTGCAACAACATAAATGGACCTTTAGGGCATTTTGCTAAGTGAAATAAGCCAGACAGAAAAAGACAAATACTGCATGGTATGACTTATATGTGGAATCTTAAGAAAAAGTCAAGCTCATAGAAACAGTGGTTTCCAGGGGCTGGGGGTGGGGAAAATAGGGAGAGGTTGGTAAAAGGATACAAACTTTCAGCTGTAAGATGAATAAGGTCTGAGAATCTAATTTAAACATGGTGACTAATAGCCAAGACTTAGAAGCAACCTGGGTGCCCATCAAGGGAAGAATGGATAAAGAAGATGTGGTACATATACACAATGGAATACTACTTACCCATTAAAAAGGATGAAACCTTGCCATTTTCGACCACAGAGATGGACCTTGAGGGCATTATGCCAAGCGAAACAAGTCAGAGGAAGAAAGTCAAATACCGTATAAACTCACTCATAAATAGAAGATAAAAACAACAACAAACAAACACATCGAGACAGAGATTGGATTGGTGGTTACCGGAGGGGAAGGGGGGAGGGAGGAGGGCAAAAGGGGTGATTAGGGACATGTGTATGGTGATGGATTGTGATTAGTCTTTGGGTGGTGAACATGATGTAATCTACACAGAAATTGAAATGTAATTATGTACACTTGAAATTTATATAACGTTATAAACCAATGTTACCTCAATAAAAAACAAAAAAGAAGGATCTGAGTAGCCACAGTAAACAAGCAGAACAGAATTCCTCAGAATACTTTTTCATGTGATGTTCAGGGAACACTTCCAAGAATGCAGTTCTAGTCACAACAGGTGGAAGACTAGATCCAGCAGGAATTATGCAGAGAACTGGGGCTGTTTCACCTAAAAAAGGGAAAAGTGGAGCAACCTCAGTCCTCAAGCCTATGACAGATTATTGTAAATAAGATGGAAACCGGGTGGTTTCTATACACACTAATAAAACAAGAAGAAAACGACTACACTAAAAAAACAATAAAAATAAACATGGTGACTATAGTCGAAAATATTGTATTGTATAATCGAAATTTACTAAGAGAACAGAACTTAAATGTTCTCACCAAAAAAAGAAAGATAAAAAACAAATTTTTTTTAAACGTTCTTTATTGCCAGTGTGACTTACTACTTTGCACCCACATCTGTCTTTTTAGGTACCTAAATTATTCATAAAGATTGCAAATATTCATTATGTGTATATTAGGATAAAAAAAATCTGCCAAGGCAGGTGCACAGGCTAAAAGAATACACCTTCCTGTTTCCTTTTTTTACCTCTGTTTAAAAAAAGAAATCACCCCTGAGCAAAGCTTCTAAGAAATGCCTCTAGTGGTAATTTCTGGAATGGAATTAAACAGATCGCTGTATAAAGGGGAAAAAAAAGAGCAAAGTAAGATGGACTGTGATGTCAACCCTAAGGTGAAAGGTCAACGGAGGAGGAGTTTCTTTCCTGTGAACTCTATAAAAGGTCAGCTCATCCACTGCAGAGAGACAGACCCGGCTCCATCCATCCTGAGGCTACAGCTTCTCCCTCCTAGAATCCCCAATGGAATTCAGCGCCAAAAGCTTCCAAAGAAGCCTGAGTTCCTCCTCGCAGGGCCCTGCACTCAGCATAAGGAGCTCCATGTATAGGAGGGGGGGCACACAGCACCTCGGGGTTGCACCCAGTGTCTATGGGGGAGCTGGAGGCCATGGCACCCGCATCTCGACCTCCAAAGGCACAGTGAGCTATGGGAGCGACCTCTCCCGAGGGGACCCATTTTTTGGCAATGAGAAGATGGCCATGCAGAACCTAAATGACCGGCTAGCAAGCTACCTAGAACAAGTGCGGTCCCTGGAGCAGTCCAACTTCAACCTTGAAAGGCAGATCAAGCAGTGGTATGAAACAAACGCGCCTACAACCAGTCGGGACTACAGTGCGTATTACAAACAAATCGAAGACCTGCAAAATCAGGTGAGAGAGGATGCCTGTGTTGTCTACTCCACTGTTTAGGTGCGTAATATATCAAGAGGGCATATACGTTAGGTGGTCCAAATGGACGTTGTAAATCAAATTGGGCTGAAATGCTACATCTATAAAAGTGGTATATTCTATCATCTACCCTTAGTGCTGGAGTACCTGACTACACAGTGGGATGACTTGTAAATCATACTGTCTTAAAATTTTTTAAATCTAATTACATAGGAAATATGAAAATTTTATCCTCCAATCTTATAATCTCTATTTTTTTCGCAGTTTACCAGCTCAGGGCTAAGTGGATAGTAAATATTTTTTCTGAAAAGAGCTAAAATTTTTTGTATGTGATAATGTCTTTTTAAATTTTTTCACCTAGTTCCAAAGAACTTTTGAAACCCCAGCCAATTTAGAGATTTTCCTCCTTTTATTTATGTAAATGTCGTAGTACAAGTATTAGAATACTGTGTCGTATTCCACGATAAAGTGATTCAGGGAGGAAATGGGGGGAAGGGGTTTAGGTCCTAACGATACCCAGATCTTTAAATGTCCTGTTTAATAACCTGATCATCACCACCAAGCAGTTGGGAAACCACTTCTACAGTAATAAAATGTTCAATTACCCCAATTCAAATTTATTGCAATCATATCAGAACCTGCTCCCATGTCATCCAAGAAAGGTGGAGTTCTCTGTTTTATCACTTATCTGGAATAAAAGAAGAAGACTTTGTTCCTCATTGAGGATTTCAGATATGACACTGAGCACATGCTCTGCTTTAAAATTCTTATCTAATCAAGAAAAAGTGTCCCTTTCATTTTCATTTCTATTTTAACATTCGTATTCCTTTAGAGCAAAGGCCACTCACTTACCAGCAAGTCTCTTTTTCTGGCATTGTAATGGACATCAGTATGATTTCATTCAGATTCTACAGGAAGTTACTTTGGGGTTTCAGGCACTTACAGATGTGTGAGGCAAAGGTGTTTAAATCGCCCTTTCTGCCAACAGGTCCTTCTTCTCAGACTCCCACTAAAAACATTCAGAATCAGCCAACCATTCTCCCCCACCTATCTCATGATTCACGTTTCTGCAGCTACTTTGGATCACCCCAAACACATAGGCACAGCCATCCGTTCCATTTAGCTGGGCAGATCCAGTATATGAAGGAAGGCAACCCTCTCCAGAACCGGATCTGCTGAAAGAGATACGTCATTGTAACATGTTCTACAAGCAGACTTCTGATCCACATGCATCTTAGAGAATTCACCCAGTTGAAAACCACTTCTTAAGATCAGGGGCTTATCCATCCTGATAGCCTCAGTGCCCAGCACAACTCCCACCACATAGCCAGTTCCCATTCATTCAGCCAATATTTAGCAGACACTAACTAGGTATTGGCACCACGCTGGCACTGGAGCATATGGTGGTGGACATAATATGATTTAGGGGGAAACAGGCATGGACAAAGGCAACATTTATCCCACACAGAGGGAAAATGCTAGCATGGAGGGCTGTGTGGGGCAATGAGAGCACAGGCAGTTATGTTTTGAGGAAACCAGTGACGGCTTCCTCAAGGCAATGATGTCTAAGCTGAGACATGGAGGAGGAGGGGGAGGAGGAGGAGGGGGAGGAGGAGGAGGGGGAGGAGGAGGAGGGGGAGGACGAGGAGGGGGAGGACGAGGAGGGGAGGAGGAGGACTTCACCAGGTGAGAGGGGCTCAGAGGAATGGTCTAAGCAGGAACAACATCAAAGGCAGGGCACTCAGTAAGGTTGATGGCTCAAGTTGAATTAAATTCTCCTTTTGTAAAATCACAAGAAAGCTGACCAACCCTGGGGACTAGAGTTGCATTTTACGACTCTATTGTGCTAAATACCCATATCATTATTTCTCCTTTCTACTCTCATGTGGAAATTCTTGAACACCATCTTTCATATAATAGTGGTTGGAGCTGAGGATAAACTCAATCATTTTAAGCTCTATCCAGTTGAAACTGTCGTTTTTTTCTCATGTATTTTCCAGATTAAAGATGCTCGACTGCAAAATGCTCAACGTGTCCTGCAAATTGATAATGCTAAACTGGCCGCCGAAGACTTCAGGCTGAAGTAGGTTCTTTAATATCATGGTAGAACTTCCTGAAAAGGAACTCTTTTTAGTAGTCCTTCATGACACTCAGCTTTCCATATTATTGTTGGTAAAGGAGCTACCATTAAATATTTTCAGAATCTTGGAATTTAAAGGTGTTAGAAGATATCTGGTCTAACCCAGCACTCAGGGCTGGACTTCTCTCTCCCACAATCCTAAAATCCGGTCACCCTGCATGTAACTGAACACCAGTAACTACTACTGTTTTCCTTGATTAGGTCTGGTTGCTAGAACTTTCTTTTTTAGTAACCTGGCATCTACCTTTTCACTCACTGAAGCTAACTCTGCCCTTTGAAGTAATAACAAAGCAGTTTACAACTCCCCGTCTGCATAAGTGCCCTTCTACTACCTAAAGGAGCCATCTCTCTACCCTTAGTGATTCTCCAAGTGAGCCATCCATGTTCCTTCGAGTGCCTACAAGTGCATGACCCAAGTTCCAGGGATGCTTTCGAGTTTGCCAGAGTTTTACAGTACACTCTAACTGATCAAAGAACTAGGACTAGGATCAAAGCAGTTCAAAATGCGTTCACTCTCTTGTAGTCATTTCACACTACCTGTGACCAGAGCTGTTCCTCATAAAGTGCTTCTACACTAGGGCTTCCTCATCCTGAATTTGTACAATGCATCAGCACTAAAAAGTCTGTTGTGATTTAGAAGCTTAGCATTTTAATGCTACAAGGAATCAAAAAGAAGGAAATGGGAAAGGAGATCTGAAGATTAAAGCAATAAATGTTCATTAATTTCAATTTTGCTAAGTCAGCATCTGAGTGTTCCATTGCATTATCATTTTTTTAAAGTGTGCTACTATAATAAAAATGGGAGTTTATGAGATTATAGAGGAGAATGTGTGAATTTTTAAGATAATTCACTTTGGATGCATCTGTTTACAAAATACTAAAAATAAATTGATCATGTACCTTCATTAAGTAGATCTAACTAGCCATTACTTAATATCAATAATGAAAACCCTTTGATAACACAGTAATTAAAGGAAAAAATTTTTTTATTTCTTTTAAAATATATTCTAGAATTTAGGAACTTTTAGAAGTTATTTCAGGTTGCTTTTTTGCCAATCACTCCAAATCACAGAGATTACATTATGGAGCAAATTATCAGATTCCCAGGTTCTCATGAATATTTTTGGAATGTATAAAGGGGGACACAATAATGTAATGAAATTGATCTCCTTGTATACCACATAAAACTCTATCTCATTATATTAATATTATCACTTCCCTAATGGCTTCAGAAGAACTCAATGATCTCTGCATACTTATTAATTCACAGGTATGAGACTGAGAGAGCGATTCGCCTAACAGTGGAGGCTGATCTCCAAGGCCTGAATAAGGTCGTGGATGATCTAACCCTACGAAAAACAGACTTGGAGATTCAAATTGAAGAATTAACTAAGGAACTGATTCTCCTCAAAAAAGAACATCAGGAGGTGAGGAAATATTCAGAAGTGGTATTGGGAATGATAGAATGGCTCTAATAATAGAAAGGAGGAGAAGGAGGAGGAAGAGTTGGTGGTGGTGGTGATGGTGAAGACGATGACAACAATAATGACATAAGCCCTAACTTCTTTTCCTAAGGTTGCTGTCAGGGTTAATGACTTAGGGCAGTACCTGGACTACAACAAGCCCTACCTAAGTTATTATTTTCTTTCTTTTTGACTCATTCCCAATCAAAGAAGCCATAAAACTTATTGTGTCTTTTCTGCTCAGCCTTATCTGAGAATGTGCTTCAGACTACAACCAATCAGGATTTTTCTGTCTCGTAGGAAGTGGACAGCCTACGCAGACAGCTGGGCAATACTGTCAGTGTAGAGGTGGATGCTGCTCCAGGCCTGAACCTCGGCACCATCATGAATGAAATGAGGCAGAAATATGAAGCCATGGCCCAGGAGAACCTTCGGAAGGCCAAAGAACAGTTTGACGTACAGGTAATAGCATAATTCTAAAGGGTAAGTAAGTGTGTAGAAGCCATCCTACAAAAAGAGATAACTCATTTTCTTTCTTTCTTCATTCCTTGCTTCCTTTTTTCCCTTCCTTATCTAATTTTTCATTTTTGGAACGTGTCTAGATTGAAACTCTGCAGCAACAAGTCACAGTGAGCACTGAAGAGTTAAAAGGAACTGAGGTTCAAACAAAGGAGCTGAGACGCACCTACCAGAACCTGGAGATAGACCTCCAGTCCCATCTCAGGATGGTAAAGCACATCTAACTTCCCACTCTCAATGTAGTGTGTGTTTACTAAGTGCCTGTGTTAGGAACTCTGGAAATGCAAAGACCTATAAGAAATAACCCCCATTTTGCAGAGCTGGCAGGGAAACAGGCCAAACAATAGATTATAATTAAAAGACAAAAAGAAATCAAGGAAAAGGGCAATGTACTGCAAGGATGCAGAGGAAAAAGTAGATCTAGAAGACTTCACAGGGAAAGGGGGATTTAAACTAGATCTGAAAACTTGAGATGAATTTTTAAGCTGGAGAATAGGGGTAAAGACATTCCAGGCTAAGCGAATCAGTCAGCTCACGATAAATTATGCTGTGGTAACAACCACAAAATCACAATGGCTTACAACACTACATCCAACATGGGTTGGCTACAGCTCTGCTCCACGACATTTCTGCTCCATGGGGTAAGCCTAAAGGAGTAGATGCTAGCTGGGACATGCCAGTGTTGCAGCAGAAAGCAAAGAGCTATGGCCAGACCATGCGATAGCTCTTAAAGCTTCTCCTCCGAAAAGGCACTTGTCAGTTTCACCTGCATTTCATTAGCTAAAGAAAGTCACATGACCAAGCCTGGTGTCAAGGGGATGAGGAAATCTAATCCTCCATGTGGAGGGGAACCGCAAAGGGCAGGAAGGGGAAGCAATAATACAGAAAAATAATACAGTGCCACAGTAAGAGAACAGTGAGCCCAGTGCTAAAAACAAATACAGAAAAACCCCAAGAGCTAGTGATCCTAGCTGGCTGGCTGAGGTTGCCAAGATGGAAAGAGTGGGCGATAAAGCTAGAAATATATGTGATGCACACAATAACCAGCCGCAGAAAATCTTCCCAAAAGACATTAAAATTGAGTCACCTCTTAAATCAAGTCCTCAAACAAGAAATATCCATTTTTTCTTGTGCTCATAGAAAGAATCTTTGGAGCATACACTAGAGGAGACCAAAGCCCGTTATGGTGACCAGTTGGCCGCCATCCAGGCACTGCTAAGCTCCCTAGAGTTCCAGCTGATGCAGATTCGGACTGATGCAGAACGCCAGAACAATGAGTACAATATTCTCCTTGACATAAAGACCCGGCTTGAGCAGGAAATTGCTACTTACCGCCGCCTTCTGGAGGGAGAAGATGTAAAGTAAGGCTCTTAGAATCAAGGGATATGTGTCAATGTCTCTATGCTGTGCTATTTTAACGTTTACACATTAAACTCTGTCACTCATTCCCCAGCATCAATGCAATCCCTAGCACAAAAGCAACTACACACACACATACCCCAACAACAACAAAACAAAAATATACCACAAAGTATACACACCCCAAAAATACCAAGTATAGCCTTTGTACTTGAGGTTGTGTCATAGGACTGAGTTAGAAAATGGTTATACAGATAACACAGATTATGCTTATGGTAATTTTTATGATTAATACACAATTGAAAACACAATAACTTTTTAAAATTCTCATTGAGAGGTCATGAATTCAACAGGCCACAGAGGTCTGTAGGAACCAGTCTGAGAATCGTCAGTGTTGCAGAAGCCACTGTCTTCAAATATCACACCCAAGAAAGTCAACAAGAGAACACAAGATTTAAAATTCCATTGTAATTGTGTTATTTTAATTACAAAAACTTCTAGCATATGTTAAACAGGTCAGTTTTGAAGTCTATATATTTTTCAAGTTAAAAAATAAGGCTCTCAAGTTTCAAGTAACAAGCATTATAAAGGGGCAAAAATACAAACACAGCATTAAAACACACATCACTTAGACTTTATTTTGAGACAAAAAAGGTAGGGCAGTGCTTCGCTTTCAAAATGGCAATAACACTTTTTTCTGTTTTTCTTCTTCTTTTCTTAAAAAAACATAGCACTACAGAATTCCAGTTAAGCAACCTGGAGGAGAGAGGTAAGTGTTCTAATTTTGACACATTTCCTGTAAGACTGAATGCTCACTTCGTAACTTACCACTTCTTATCTGCCATTGGTGAAAAGTACAGGGAGACCAGCTCTCAAGTGAGAGGATATTACCCTAGGGATTCTGAAAATCAGGCACGTCAAATAAAGACACCCCCATACAGGGAACTGTCACACTCCCTGTGACAGGGTAATTTTTTTTTTGGCCCGTTCTATTTCAGTCCTGAGACATTCTGAGATCCTGAAAACGAAAGATAAGATGAAAATGTGCATTTTGCTTAATACAATATTGTATATTTCTCTTTGGGGGTGGGGAGAGTTGAAACTTTGTAAATTTGGGGAGACTGGCACATTTTCTGCATTTTTTTATAAAATGGACTTAAGATCATTTAAGAAAGAGAATGGGTTCAACTTTTTCTAAAAGGAAATAGGTACAAAATAATAATAATTTAGAGTTGAATATTATAAAGCAGGAGAGTCATGTGTCTGAGTTAACATTTTATATTTAAATCTAAATTCAGATGTAAAGAAAACCAGGAAGATCAAGACAGTAGTGCAAGAAGTAGTGGACGGCAAGGTGGTGTCTTCTGAAGTCAAAGAGGTGGAGGAAACCATATAAACAGCTGCCAGAAGGAGATGCTGCTGAAGTTTTGAAAGAAATGTAGCTATAAGTTTTGCTCCCTACAAGAAAGTGGTCATCAGAAAGTACCATTAATGCTTTGTAGTGATTAGAAGGGAAAAAAAAAAAAAGCCCATTTATCAGTCTCTGTAATTGAATATGAACGTTTTACTCAGAGGAGCTGCAAATTGCCTGCAAAAATGAAATCCAATGAGCACTAGGATATCTAAAACACCATTACTGCCATCCTTGCCTCGAAGCACATTAATTACAAGCCATAGACCCCCTAATATCAATTCGTTAATGTTCCTGAAAATTACAGCACATTTCAATTATACTAAACTTCACAAAGCAGAGGAGTCTATCGAAATTGCAAATAAATCTCTCTCTCTAAATTTTTCTGTTTCTGAGTTGCCAACTCGCCTCTCAGGGATCCCTGGATAATTGAGTCATTTCTTGATTAATTTCATTGAATTTTCAGTATCAGTACAATTCTGCTAGCTTTGAGTTATAGCTGCTTTTTTCCATTGTCGCCACTGCCTTTTAAACCTCAACTCCGCTCTTTGAATAATTTGAGAGTCAAATTCCAATCATAAATGCTGAGCAGAATAAGAATAAGCACATTATCCTTGAAATGGGAGTAGATTGAAAGCAAAATTAGTCAAACCCTCCTCACGGCAGAATGCTTCTCCTTATGATAATAAACTGCATAAATCATTGAGTGCTCTCCTTTTTTTATGTGGTGAACGTATGTAGGAAATGTTTCTCACTATTTTTTTTAAAAACAGCTTTAATGAGACATAATTCACACACCATAAAATTCATCCTTGCAAAGTGTACAAGTCAGTGGTCTTCAGTATGTTCATAGGTTTGTGCAACCATCACCACTATCTAATTTGAGAGCATTTCATTACCCCAAAAAGAACCCCATTAGTAGTCACCCCCATCTACCTTCCCCCTAACCCCTGACAACCACTAATCCACTTCCTCTCTCTATGGATTTGCTTAATCTGAACATTTCATATAAATGAAATCATACAATGTGTTCTTTTGTACACAAATGTTCATAGCAGCATTATTAATAATATTCCCAAAGTGAAAACAACTCAAACATCCATCAACTGATGACTGGATAAACAAAATGTCATATCCATACAATAGAATGTTATTCGGCAATAAAAAGAAATGAGGTACTGATACATGCTACAACATGGATGAACCTTGAACACATTATGCTAAGAAGCCAGATAAAATAGAGGTATATTGTATTCTCACCCGTTTTGCATTTTTTTTTATAATTTTATTTATTTATTTATTTTTCCCCCAAAGCCCCAGTAGATAGTTGCATGTCATAGCTGCACATCCTTCTAGTTGCTGTATGTGGGACGCGGCCTCAGCATGGCCGGAGAAGCGATGCGTCCATGTGCGCCCGGGATCCGAACCCGGGCTGCCAGCAGGGGAGCGAGTGCACTTAACCACTAAGCCATGGGGCCGGCCCCTTTTTTGCATTTTAGTGAGCAATAACTGCCTTGCAAATGTTTACAGGAAAAATAAATTTGCCTTCTATTATTGTATTCCAGTAAATGGATAGCTTGGATTTAAATCTTGAGACTGTGTAAGTTGATAAATAAATAGGATTTTGAGTGTGATTATTATATTGAAAATAATAATGTGATTCACTAAAGAATAATAATATCTACCATTTATTGAGCACTTACTATGAGCTAAACAGTGTGCCACGCATTTTACATGCATTTCTCATTTAATCTTCACAATAACTCCATGAGATAGAAGCTATTAGATTGAATCATATAAACTCGCCAATATGTGATCATTTTTGAACTTCAAAAATAGCAATTTCATACAGTTTGACCATATTATATTATCCACATTTTACATATGAAGACACTGAGGATTACATATGAGGACATGAAATACGTACTTTCTCAAACCCATAGTTACCAAGTAACGGAGCAAGACTGAGCCTCAGGGCTGTCTGTCTGAAGTCATGATACCCTTTTAAGTAACATGACAAACAATTACTGGGTCACACTTGAAATGAGCATTTGCCTATTCTTAGTTGTTTTTTTGTTTTATAATTGTCACTTTCACTAGCCAGACACTTACAACACCCAATTGTCACAAATGTCCAACTAACATCACACACAAGACTTGATTCCGCACAACTTTTGTCAGAAAAGATATTATTCTGACCGACTCTCATTCCTTTGCTTTTAAAAGAAGTGAAGAGGTTCACTCTCATTTTTTTCTTAATTTCCTTCCAAGTCACTCTGGTTAGTAAATTGCTTTTAAAGACAAATTGCTTTTAAAGACATTAAGAACTTTTGGAAGTGAATTCTTTTTCACCTACCAAGACACATTCCAGAATAGTCTGAAACTTTGACATGCAAATACCAGAGACCATGAGTCTGATTAATAAAAAACCTACAGAAGATGAGTTTGAAATTCACTAGGTGAGGCCACTGTCAGACGGCAATAATGACCTTTTGTTAAAAGAGGTAGGACTATTACTTTTAACTCAATTTTCTATCATTAAAATGAAGACTAACCCTTGCCTTTTGGCCTATCGCTAGTTTCTTCCAAGTAATCTTTCAAAGAAAGTAGATGAGACCATACATACATGTGGAACCAGATGACTCCACCTCCGGTTCAACTAGTGCTTACTGTGTGAAAGCGAAGCATTAATCTCCGTATCTATCTATACTTTTTGTAGGAGCTAAGAAACAGAACAGCACGATCCTACTTCTGACAGGCATACAGATCCGGAGAAGATTCCTAGTCCTTAAATATAGGTCTCTTCATCACACATTAGAATCGTCATCAATGTATTTCATGACTTTATGTGAAATCATCAGTGCAGAAGTGGAGCTATCAAACTCAGAGAGATCACCTAGAGGTGAGGTTGGGACAGAGAGAAGTATTTTTTTCTGGGCTTTGGGAATTACTCCTACACAGAGCCTTACAACATCTAAAAAGAAGAATGACGTGGAATGGTATAAAATTAAACCCTGACCAGTGGTCACCCTCTGCTCTCACCCTTACCTCGCTCGGGGCAGTCTCGGGTACCCGAGTACACCTTCAAATAACAATTTCAACTTAAAGCATTGGTTAGTGATTTCTATTTTTTAATTTCACTTCAAACGTCTGTTTTCTCTCCCCTAGACTCACTTCCAAGATCCCCCTTACCGGAGTACTATTTTATCTTCCTCCCCCTCTCTTTCACCACGTATGATCCTCCCCAGCTTTTGAGAACCATTGAGGTCTAAAGTCCAGACCGCATCCTCAAGCGTGACCCCAGGGTCCTTGTTCTTCCTCATCTCACTAGCACGGCATAAAACATCAGTAACCCAATATTCTTTCACTCACTCACAGGATCTTAAAATGTTATTCAAAGCAAAAGCAAAAAGTGTTATGAACCAAGTGATCAGTGAACTGCAGAAAGCGGAAAGTCTGTCTGTAAGGGAAAGAACTCAGGTGGAAAATCCTGCAATCAAAGATGGGGAAACTAACCAATCTGGCATGAAAAGATAAGCACACATTTTACTTTCTAAAAATCTAAAGATTTACAAATACCACGTAAATAATTGTCTCTATTTTGCATATTCCCTAAACTGTACAAAAATGGAAGATGTAATTCTTTTGAACAGTTCACCCTGGTTGTAGGCATTTTCCTTTGTCTCAACTTATGTAATCACTTTGCCAACAAGCACAAGATTGTTTCCGCTTTATACATTCCCACCTTCCTTATTTTTACAGCTGTCAAAGAAAATTATTTTCACTTCTAAAAACTCTCAAAAAGAGGCTTGACTGTTTAACTTGGCCCTCCCTGCCCGCCCCCAAAAAGCCACTGAAGAAGAAATATTTCTCTTTTCAACTTCTGAAGTTGCTCCTCATTCATAATTGGATTCAGAATAAATCTTCAGAGTAAATTACAGCAAAGTCATTTTTAAATGAAATGAATTTTAAATGACACATTCAAACATATTAAGGATTAAGTTCTTTCAAGTGAAATAACTCCAGGATTGCAAGGATAAAGTTTAGCCAAACACTAGGCTAAGACTCAGGATAAAAAATGAATTAGACATAGTCCCTACCTGAGAAGCTTACAGTCTAGGATAATATATACAGTCACGCATCGCATAACAACAATGGACTGCATATACGACGGTGGTCCCATAAGATTAGTACCATATAGCCTAGGTATGCACTAGGCTATACCATCTAGGTTTCCGTGAGTACTGTAGAGGAGGAAGAAATTTTCCTCTACCCTTCTAGGTTCTTTTGCCTGGTCTAAGAATTAAAGTGACATGAGACAGATTAACAGGAGAAAAACAAACAAAAGTTTAATAACATGCATACATGGGAGAAACCCAGGGAAACCGAGTAGTTCACTAAAATGGCCCAAGCCCTCACCTTAAATACTATTCTCAGCTAAAGACAAAAAATGTTGGGGATGGGGAGAGCCAGGAACTTCAAAGACAATTCACAGATAGGTGAAAAGGAGCAAATGTTTGGAAAACAAGCATTTGTTTGGCCACACAGAAACAGAACACAGAGGCGAGCCCAATAAACAGGCTTTCTAGATTCCTCCCTGTCTACCACCTAGTTCGTGTTATGCTAGGGTGAGAGCTGCTTCCTGAGACAGGTTTTCTTATCTGAATTCTTTTAGGCAGTTAAGGGGGAGTAACAAAAAAACTTTCTGAGTCTCTTGTTTCTTAAAAAAAATCAGCTTAGGGCCGGCCCTGTGGCTTGGTGGTTAAGTGCGCGCGCTGCGATGCTGGTGGCCCGGGTTCGGATCCCGGGTGCGCATCGGGGCACCGCTTCTCCGTTCATCCTGAGGCCGAGTCCCACATACAGCAACTAGAAGGATGTGCAGCTATGACATACAACTATCCACTGGGGCTTTGGGGGGAAAAAATAAAATAAATAAAATCTTAAAAAAAAAAAAATCAGCTTACAATAATCCTCATGTTAAGGAGATACATTTTGGGGTGGCAAATTTTGTTCACCTTCGGTACACTCAATGATGTTGGGCACAACTGTGAAATCACCTAATGCATTTCACAGAATGTATCCCCGTCATTAAGCGACACATGACTGTAATGTGTGTAGAAACATAAAGCTGTAACATGTATATATAATGTATAGATATTGAGCAAAAGTATTTAAAATTTACATATAGGCATTAGAATCGGAAAGTACACATTTCAGCACAAAATTGTTTCCAAATTTAAAAATTCAAGTTATTCATATGCCTATATTATGTGATCATATCACTAAGTTACAATTCTGAATTTGGCACATTCTCTCTGGCCTGTAAGCAAGTAATAGCTTGTTTTCATTACTATGGCAATAAAATGGAGTCACTGTGTCTTCGGGGGATGCTGCTTGTGAGTGACTAATAATTAACAACCATAACATCAAGTTCCTGTGTGGGAAGTGCAAGTTTAATTAGTACTTTATAAGATCTCTGGAGATGCAGTTACACGTCAAAAGTAAAACCAAAAACACGTTTGCCTATATGCTTGCAGGATTTCATGTGTGGTGTCACTTCTTATAAACCGTGAAGAGTAGATTTCTAGGTCTCACCCTGTACACTGAGAAATGAAATTCAAGGAGAAAGCTTTCGTGAAAAGGAAAGAGCTATAAAGTTCCTGGTTGACGTGCAGGACGGAAGCCCAGGCTCACGACTGGAGGGTCCGAGTGACCCTTTGTCCTTTGCTTTCACTGTAAGCAGCAGGGTTGTGTTGTCCAAAAAGGCACTGCAGACCCGAATCCTATCTTTGCGACCTCCTGGCTGTGTGGCCTTGAATAAGTCACTTAACATCCTGACCCTCAGATTGCTCGTCTGTAAAACGGATTAAAAGTATCCACCTTAAGAGATTGCCACGAAGGTTAAAAATAATGCCTGTAGTTCATGAGGCCCAGCGTCTAGAACATAGTAAGTATGCAATAACTATTAACGATTCAAACAAGAATAAGCTCAGACAAAACGCCTGTAATATAGACTAAAGGAATCCTTGGTTAAAATCTCCATAGGAGGCTGAGGCCCCTGCCATTTCCACTTAACAGGTTTCCGTTCTCTGGAGAAATGAAACAAATGGATTATGGCCTCTTTCATCAAGCTGAGTCTGCATCAGATTGCTGCATCCTTTCTATAGCTGTTGTGAACGAGAATATGTAATTTCTGCCAATCTCTTGCTTCAAATCCCTTTATTTAGGAATCCCCCGTGCTTGCTCTTTGTGACGGGTATAGGTTGGAGCAAAATGTGTCCCTTTGCATATGTTCCTTCTATAATAAAGTAAAAGGAAGTTGTAATTGGATTTCACCACGGGTTCATCATTCCTGCCCTGGGAAAGTGATAAAAATGTCACGTAGTCCTCCTATTTGCCAGAAGTGACACTGGGTATTCCCCATAGAGGTCTGACATGGGCTTCAGGTATAACCCCTCTGCATTTGCCCCCAAATCACCAGTGCGCACAGCTGGCTCTGGCTCAGGACTGTTCACAGGACTGAAGAACCTCACCTTCAGGGAGGCTGGAGTTGGGGCAGAAAATATCTGGATATTTAGGGGGCAGGGGTTGAGGGTGCAAGCACTGATACAATATCAATACACAAAAATCACTGGTATTTTGATACACTAGTGATGCTGGGGGTAGGGTAGCGAACAATCAGATAAGGCTCCTGGTTTCATGGAGTTTACTAAGAAGGTTAATCCTTATGGAAAGGAAGATCTGCTGAAAATACTATCATATTCTGCTCAAAACTAGCATTTTTCCATGTTTAAGAGGTCTTCTTCCCAAATCAGAAAAAAAGACTACACAACATCCTAATGACAAGGTTTTAAAATTCTTGAAAATTCAAATTCCAGTATCAATCTGGAAAATGCATTTATTTCCTGCCTTCCACCAGTGGTTTTCACAACTGCTTCTGAAACTACATTTCACTAGAAGATAGACTAGATCATGATTGGATGATTTATATTGCATTTTCTAAAGGAAACAAATAAGACATGTAAGTGAAGAACTTCAAGAAGCTTAAGGCCCAGGAAGAAGTATTCATTCATTTATCCATTCAACAATCTCGCGCAGCTTTCCTAGTGTATATAAGATACTGGGCAGTGCTGAGAATATGGGCAATAGAATAATTTGGAGAAAAAAATTCTTTATGACAACCTATCTCTACTCCACCCAGGTTTCTTTTTTGTATAACAAATATGTAATGGGCACAAGTATTCAATTATTTCTATACCAATGAATTTTCAATATGTATAAATCATTTACTGTTGAGCTGGTCAAGAAGGGGGAGGACACCATATCTGGAATGGAGAGAGTGAACTTTTCAACCGCAACACCCACCTCATGTCCTATAAAAGGTTAACCTCTCCATCTTGCTGACACCGCTTCCTCCCAGGCTGTTGCCACCTTCCCCTGGCTGTGGATCTCTCCAGCAACACCATGTCACTCTCAGTGCGCACCTCTGGGCTGCCCCGGGGGCTGTCTTCCCAGAGCGGCACGTCGGGCAGAGCCTGGGGCATGTCTGCTTCCAGTGCTGGAAGTGGCTATGGGGGAAGTGGCTATGGGGGAAGCACCTTTGGCTTGGGAGGCAGCTGTGGGGGAGGCTTTTCTGCTGCTTCCATGTTTGGCTCTAGTTCTGGCTTTGGTGGTGGCTCTGGAAGTTCCTGTGCAGGAGGACTGGGCGCTGCTTACGGGGGAGCCCTGGGAGGTGGCTTTGGAAGCCTGGCGATGGGACTTGGGGGAAGCCCAGGAGGTGGCTCTCTAGGTGTTCTCTCTGGCAATGATGGAGGCCTTCTGTCCCGATCAGAAAAGGAAACTATGCAAAATCTTAATGACAGATTAGCCTCCTACCTGGATAAGGTTCGAGCTCTAGAAGAGGCTAATACTGAGCTGGAAAACAAAATTCGAGAATGGTATGAAACACGAGGATCTGGGACTGGAGACCCCGGGTCACAGAATGATTACAGTAAATATTATCCATTGATTGAAGACCTCAGGAATAAGGTAAGAATATGGTTCTTTGGAAGGGCTTTGGGAATTATTTTTTACTTTTTTTTTTTTGCCATTACAATATTTTACAGCGATAAATCACCTAAAACTTAAATGTTTTTCAATTTGACTGTATTTGGAGAAATTTCTCAACTCAAGATATTTAGTTTCATTTTATCATTTACCATAAAGTGACTCTATTTTTACTACCTTTCTGTAGGATATGTGTTTCTTAATTTTTAAATAATATTTATAAATATATTTTCTTTAAAAAAAGTTAAACTGCCTTACTCATAAATAGCATTTTAACATCACCTAAAAGTTTCCTGTCAAAAATATATTTGTATAATACTGGTATTTTAGGACCTTATTTTGAGTGTCTTCCCCTGTTTTGCCAGATCATTTCTGCCAGCATTGGGAATGCCCAGCTCATCTTGCAGATTGACAACGCAAGACTGGCTGCTGAAGACTTCAGAATGAAGTGAGTAGAACAAAAGAAAGACTAACGGTAACTGACGTGTCCCACCATTTCTCCTTATTCCCTATTTTCCTGCCTTCGTTGATGGCAAATATTTCAAACCTTCTGCAATTCACATGCTCCACACATTTAGTGTTTTGGGAAATTCACATTGGGCAGTCTAGAAAGTAACTAGATTCAAACACGATTCACATTATATGTCCTTAATTATACATTGCTTAAACCTAGGGCTATAGATCACCATATTTGTAATTTGCTATGGACTCATGATATAACATGATAATTCCACCAATGTCCTAAACCTCAACCTTCCATGTATGAAAATGAATCAACAATGTTTTTGGCTGCAAGTTAAATGAAATGATCTTTTTCCTCAGGACACATACAACTAAAATATTAACTATGCACTTATTTTTATATTGCCCCCTCCTTTCCCATACTCCACCCTCCCAGACATAAGGAAGAAACACTAATGTCCTTTTTGCTCCACAAAATTCCCACACGGGATGTTGCAGTGGTGAAGATCTTGCACCTGTAAATCTTGGTAAAAGTTATTAAAGAAGTATCAATGTTTTAAATTAAATCATGAATAAAAGTTAAGCAAAAAGACTAATTATTATTTTATTTTCAACTGCTTTTAGGATTCCATCAGAAATTCCACCTAGAGAGCGGCTCCTACTGTTCACAGCCAGGGCCGCCAGCCAAAGGGGAAATTGTTCCCTGGCGTGAAATGATATTGGGATTTCTTGCTGGTAGAAAAATATCACCTCATAATTTTTTCACTTCTCTCCAACTGAGCAGTAAACGATCACGAAAACAAGGAAAGGAAAACGTTATAAAAGCAGAAACAGCATTAGCATTATACATTGCAACGCTGCCATTTTTGAATAGTCGTACAGATTTATGCACAAAATAGCCCTGAAGATGGCAGGGGCCTTATTCCAATGGGTCTGTTAATTCCCTATACTGTTTGGTACTTGGCTTTCAGATATGAGAATGAGCTGGCCCTGCGCCAGAACGTGGAGGCCGACATCAACGGCCTGCGCAGGGTGCTGGATGAGCTGACCCTGGCCAGAGCCGACCTGGAGATGCAGATCGAGAACCTCAAGGAGGAGCTGATCTACCTGAAAAAGAACCACGAAGAGGTCAGCCAGACAGGCCAGCTCTCTAAGCTGCTTTTTCCTCCCAGACCCCAAAATTACAATTTTAAATTTACAAATTCAGAGTTAGAACAGATATAGATGATACATGATCCCCCTGTTAAAATGGCCATTTGTTTTGAATTTCTCTGTGTGTGTGTGTGTGTGTGTGTGTGTGTGTGTGTGGTGGTCCTGTTAAAGTTGAACAGATCAGAGGCACTATCTGATTTCATCATCTTCATCATTAGATAAGGACAAACAATTTTAATTGTCCCGATTTAGTGATTTTTAAAAATATGATAATTTTAAAGTTCAAAAACAAAAGTCTACCAATAATATATATTGTTACATATGTTAGAGAAACTGGTTACACCCAGTGTAATACACACCTGGAACTCTGACATGCCGCGGTGTATATCAGAGACTGGTGTATAGAATGGACACTAATCACGACCCTGGCAATGGGCTTCTAAAGAGCTTTCTACTGGAAATCGGTGACTATAGCACCATCAGTGGGCAAGCCTAGGTCCTGTCTGCAGCCCTGGGTTTCGCAGCTGTAGTTTAAACTGCCCAGTGCACTGTTTTCACCGGGCCTTCCCTTCTTGTAAAGGCCCTGGATCCCCAAGGAGCAGGGCCAACTCATCCATTAGGCATGGCAGGCACAGCGCTTAGGGCCTGTGGTAAGTTTAGGGGCCCATGGAAATGTCTTATGTTCTTTTAAAATCAGAAGAAAAATATTAATTTGTAGGTTAAAAAAATGTTTTAATATAATAACATGCTTGTCTGCATATCAACTCAGTCATAAAATAACATGTAATATTTTTTGTGGAGGAAGAGGCCCGCAAAAGCCATAATGGGCCCCTGCGCCCCTCTCTCTCACTCGCTGTCCCCAGGAGCTCCAAAGCTTCCGAGCAGACGGCCCAGGCCAGGTCAGCGTAGAAATGGACGCTGCCCCCGGAGTGGACCTCACCAGGCTCCTCAACGACATGAGGGCGCAGTATGAAGCCATCGCTGAGCAGAATCGTAAGGACGCGGAAGCCTGGTTCATTGAAAAGGTACCACTAACAAAAACAAAAGGCTTCGATAGGTTCGCAGAGAAGACCACTGAGAGCAGCGCTCACGTGCGTCCCCTTCCCCTCTTTGCCGTTGCAGAGCGGGGAGCTCAGGAAGGAGATCAGCACCAACACCGAGCAGCTCCAGTCCAGCAAGAGCGAGGTCACCGACCTGAGGCGCGCATTTCAAAACCTGGAGATCGAGCTCCAGTCCCAGCTCGCCATGGTAGGGCGCGCGCAGAAAGACGCGGCTTCATTCGATTCCCAAAGGAAATGCTGCACCCAAATTAGTAAGACCGTTGGCTGCCCTCCTTGTTTCAGTCCCCTCCATTGTTATGTCTGTGCCATTTGCCTCCCACGTGCAGAAGAAATCCCTGGAGGACTCGTTGGCCGAAACTGAGGGCGACTACTGCGGCCAGCTGTCGCAGGTGCAGCAGCTCATCGGCAGCCTTGAGGAGCAGCTGCTCCAGGTGCGCGCGGACGCCGAGCGCCAGAACGCCGACCACCGGCGGCTGCTGGACGTCAAGGCCCGCCTGGAGCTGGAGATCGAGACCTACCGCCGCCTGCTGGACGGCGAGGCCCAGGGGTGAATATAGATACCTGGGGCTGAAAATAACCCGAGTGGCTGACCAGCAGTGGACACCTGATGCAGTCTAGGGGGCAACAGAAGGAAGGGTTCTTTTTTTTTTTTTTTGTGAGGAAGATCAGCCCTGAGCTAACACCCATGCTAATCCTCCTCTTTTTTTTTTGCTGAGAAAGACCGGCTCTGAGCTAACATCTATTGCCAATCCCCCTCCTTTCCACCCCCCACAAAGCCCCAGTAGATAGTTGTATGTCATAGTTGCACATCCTTCCAGTTGCTGTATGTGGGACGCCGCCTCAGCATGGCCTGAAAAGCGGTTCCGCTGTGCACGCCCGGGGTTCCGAACCCAGGCCGCCAGTAGTGGAGCCCGCGCACTTAACGCTAAGCCATGGGCCGGCCTGGAAGGGTTCTTTAGTTGACAGAAAATAACAAATCTAGTAAAGACAGCCTTGGATTTATGAAATGCTCTACACTTTGCAAAGGGTTGTCACCCATTATCTTATTTGATAATAATTCATAAAATGCTGGGATGACCGATGGCACCACAGAGGCATACTGCAAAGCTCTGATACCAATGCCCCACGCTAAGAATGACACGTCAAATAACGGCCACCCCAACCCCCTCAGACCTACTGTAGTGACTTTCCAAAAGTAACAGCAACGTGGACTAGTGGGAAGAACTCAGGACCGGAACTCTGGAAATCTAATTTCTCAGACCACATCTTCCATTTGCCAGTTTGCTTCGCTTTGAGAGCTCATTATAGGCAGGTTTGAAAATACAAGGGCACTGCACCAATTGATTACTCTCAGGGTGCATCATTCAACTGCTCTTACTCAAGAAATTTGGAATACCTTCTCTACTTGCCCATAGTTTTATGTACATTTCTAATTTTTAGCTCAAATAGCAAACTCTTTATTGCTCCTCATTCCAGAAGGCACCGTGTGATATCACCTCCCTTGTTTTCTTTACAGTGATGGTTTGGATCAAATTTCTTCTGTGACAGATTCCAAATCTCAAGCACAGTCAACCGATTCCTCCAAAGGTATGCAGATTCCCTAAGAACCACTGAGAATAAGTCAGAATCATATTTACTAACAACTAAAACTGTCAGATCTCATTGAATATTGCAGTATTATTAATAATTTAAAGTATATTTGTATTCTGAGCCAAGGAAAAACATTTACGCATTTCTGCAGAAAAACGAGTAGTCTGTACTGTATTAAAACTTCTGGCAAGCCCAGGAAGGAAAAAATCTACTCTACAAAGAGGTATTATGAGCATCATAACCACTTTTTAAATGCTTAAAGAGAAAAATATTTTCATTTGTGCACCAGATAACACTGAATACATTTCATTTTCATTGAATAAAATGCATTTTTTCAGAATGCAAAAGTCATTTTTGGAAGTTTAAATTTGATAGATCAAATCAGCCAATACCTAATTTAGAAGCTTAAGTTAAACCACAACCAATTTTAGATGAATATTTGAAACACTAACTTTTGCCCCCTTTATTCCATTTTTATCTTTAGACCCAACCAAAAGCCGAAAAATCAAGACAATTGTGCAGGAAGTGCTGAACGGTGAGGTGGTCTCCTCTCAAGTTCAGGAAATTGAAGAACTAATGTAAACTGTCACAAGATCTGCCCCATAGTTGATTCCTTAGGAACAAGAAATTTACAAGTAGAAATTATCCCTTTCAGAGTAAGATGCTATATTAGTTCAATCTCTGTTTTTGTCTGTTTCATCTTCTTTGGATTCCCTATTCACTCTGAGTCCTTTTTGCCCTTCTGAAACAATATTCAATTACAAGTCATTGTGGCTATGTTGGTCTTTCAACAAATCAAAATTGCCTTACATCTTTCTGGACCTGGAGTAGTCTTTTAATCAACTTTCTTCTAGTGACCTGGAACATGTTTTTAATCACAGGACTTTGATCAAGTAGCATTGTTTTAATAAAGCTAATTTTAATGAAATATGAATGGTAATAATGTGAAATGTGTACCTTCTTGATTCCAACAATAATGTCAAGGGCATAGAGAGAGGTTTGTGAAATACTAATAATAAAGTAGATAAACACTGGGATAAAGGTTTCAAGGTTGGAGATTAAATTAAGAAGATTCTTTAGAAGTTCTGTCCTTTTTACATCAGTCCATTAATGTCACAGCAAAATTATATTGTCCGCTACAGGGTATAACAGTTGTCCTGTTCATTTTCTAGGCTCTTCTTTCATTCAGTCAAGAAACACTTATTGAGCCCTTACAGTGTGCCAGCCTAGAGACTCAAAGATGAATAAGATACAGTCCTCACCTGGAGGAGCTCACAACTGAGGGCAGAGATAGGCCTCTACCGGAACGGTGATACAGTGAGACAGGGCAAACAGAAGTTCAAAAGACACACAGAGGAAGAAGTGAACAATTTGTCAGGGGGCAACTTAACTGCTTCCTACAGAAACCAACCAGGCAGAGAAGGGAGAAGGGGAACAGAGGAAACACACGTGAAAGGACACAGGGGCATGAACAAACATTGCTTTGACGTCCTTTCTCCTATCTGGCACCAGTGAGGCCCAGGGTGAGGTGTCTATTGGGTGGGTCAGACCCACAAGTCAACAACAGATGTCACAGTCTGGGTTGGGGCAGAAGGTGGCCGAAGTCTAAACCTGAGTAGATGGTGGTTCAATCTGGGTTGCCAAATTCAAAACCCTAAAAGGAAAACAAGAGCAGGATTTAATGATTAAGAGTCTGGGCTCTGAAGCCAGACTGGGTTCAAATCCTGGCTCTGCTACTTTATAGCAAGTAACTTAACCTCTGTGTGCCTCACTTTCCTGATCTTTCAAGTGGGGTGGGTTTTGTGAAGATTAAATGAGGGTAACATACATAAAACACTAGGAACAGGCCCTGACACCTAGAAGTACTCAATATTTGTGTCCTGTTATTATTTACTGGATGGAACCAAAAGTGGTATGGAGAATCCAGGGAAACTGATGAGCAGGAAGTGTCAAAGGGAGCAGAGGGGAGAGGGAGGAGTCGTGCCAGCCCGGAGGAATCCTAGCGCTGAGTGCCAAAGCCCAAGGAAGGTTATTATGCCATTTTAAGCTGACTTGCTTCAGTACGCAGATTTCTGAAGTCACACTTTGTTTTAATATTTCCTAGTGTTTTCAGATGCTCCATTCATCTCACTTTATTGTGCATAGCAGTTCAACTCTGTCTAGCCCTCACCTTCCAGAACATGTCCTAGGAGAACCTGACCTTTCACACCCAAAGAGATTATCAAGGTCTTTTCCTGAACAAGGTCCACAGCCCCCAAGTAGCAAATGATGCCACTTCCTTGGTCCTGAAAAAGGACTGCAAATAGTTACTGTTTTAAACAACATCTGTTTTCCTTACAACTACATCTGAACTGTGTGAGACACAAAGGAAAAGGGGGTTTTGCACAAGTATAAATCCAGTGGTCATTTCTCTGCTATTATCTTAGTTTCTCAGCAGTCCCTTCTTTTGGAAATATTTTCTCCACTGGGTTCCCAGAGATATCGTCTCACTGGACTCTTCTTTGTGACTTGTGAATGTTGGCTCAATCCTCTTGGCTTCTTTCTCTATGCTTGCTCCCTACGTGATCTCAACTAATCTCATGGCTCTAAAGTAACCATCTATGGATGGGATGGGTGTTAACTACTTAGTGTGGTGATCATTTTGCAATAGACACAGATATCAAATCATTATGCTATAACCTGAAACTAATATTATTTTATATGTCAATTACACCTCAATAAAGTAACCATCTATGCATTGATTACTTCTTGTGGTAGCCTCCAACATGGCCCCAATAATTCTCACCTTCTGTTACTCATGCTCCTGTGTATAGTCCCATTCCACAATAAATACAGTAGACCTATTGAAGAAGTGACAGTGTGTGACTTCCAAGGTTAGGTCACAAAAACATTTCAGCTCTGGCTTGATCTCTTGGATTTCTCACTCTGGGGGAAGTCAGCTGCCCTTAAGATTATACTATGGGGGGAAAATCTACCTGAAAAAAAATCAGTGATTTCACAGAATTCCCACTGAAGATCCTATGGCTAGGATCTCATGGAACAGCCAGCAAGTCCAAAATCACAGTCCTATTCTGATAATATCTGAGCCAGAATATTCTATAGTCTTCAGTTGGCAAAGGAAGCATTAGATTTCTTATTATTTAAGTTTACTTTGCCCTACTCTCACTGCCAAGAAATGCTATTAGCACAGCATCCTTATCATGAGATTCCAGCTCTCCTTCACTAGACCACAAGCCCTAATTCAACACAGATGTGAAAGCTCCTTTTGGACTCAGCAATTAAAGAATTGCAGAAGTGAGAGGTCTGTCTTTAAGAAAAATAACTCATAAGAAAAAACCCAAGTACAAGATCAGACAACAAAAGACAAGCATGTTGTTTATGATTATTTTACAAGCTAAAGCTTTACTAATTTAAATTTTTACTTTTATATGTATTTGCTGTGTGTGTAGGCTAGAGAAAGGTCTGGAAAATATTGTATGGTTATCTCTTGGGGATTAGCAAGGGGTTTGAAGATTGTTTTGTTTTTATTTTGTGCATTTTTAAAAATGCTTAACAAACAGCATTCATAACTCTGATAATTAGGGGAAAAAATGAATTTTAGTTATCCAGAACAAATGAGTTTGCAAGTAGGTCACAGTAAGAAGGGAACCACCTAGAAAACAACCATAGGTTGCCAAAGAAGTCACTTCTTTAGGCTTTGTAAGAATGCCACCTACTGGAATTTTAGGAATAAACTTTTAAAAAACTGCTTTTCAAGCCATTTGGGGTATGTTTGATATTAAAAATTTATTTTTTAAAAAAAGAGAGAAAGAAAAGAGAAGATAAAAAAGCAAACCTTTTTAAAGGCCTTAACTTAATAAAACTTTCTTATTTAAATAGTAAGCGGGAGGGGGAGGAGGGGGGGCTGGCCCAGTGGCGTAGCGGTTTTATGCGCATGCTCCGATGCTGGCAGCCTGGGGTTCGGATCCTGGCACGCTCTGATGCACTGTTTGTCAGGCCGCTGTGGCAGCATCCATATAAAGTGGAGGAAGATGGGCATGGACGTTAGCCCAGGGCCAGTCTTCCTCATAAATAAATAAATAAATAAATAAATAAATAAATAAATAAATAGTAAGTGGTATTAGCTTCCAGAAAGTCCACCAGTAAGGAAGCATAAAGTAAAGAAGAAGGTTAGTAATTGTTTGAAGTTTATAGAACCAGACAGCCAATCTGAACTACTCAGGCTCTTAAAAATATACTCAAACATCAAAGGAAAAATTTGTTCATATAGCTGAGTAAACAGCTTTTTATGGGGTAGTATATGTTTCTTAAATCTTGGAACTGGAAATAAGATTTAAATGTCATTGTTTAATATTAGTATCATAAACTCAAAATCAAACTAAAAAACATCAGTGTCCTAATTGAATGTATCCTCTTCATCACTACAGCTTTTTAATAAAAGCTATGGTTGCAATATTCAGCAACATATTTATAAGAGAATTTGTTAAGACCAGAATTCATGGTTGAAAAATAATCACCTGTTGAAACAGATAAATTATGGTGCGTCCATACAATAGAATACAACCCACCAATAAAAGGACGGAACCACTAACACGAAAGCACAGTGGATGAATTTCAAGACCATTATGCTGAACAGAAGAAGCCAGACACAAAAGAATACATACCATATGATTCCCTGTATACAAAATTGCAGGAAAAACAAACCTACTCTATAGTGACAGAAAGCAAATCAGTGGTTGCCTGGGCTGAAATGAGTGAAGGAGCGGGGATTAACTGGTTATCTGGGAAGGGTCACAAGAGAACCTTTAGGATTGATGAAAATGTTCTATATCTTGATTATGGTGATGGTTACGTGGGTATATCCATATGTCAAAACTCTTCAAACTGTACACTTAAAACGGGCACATTTTATTGAATGTAAATCATACCTCGATAAAGTTGATTTTAAAACAAAAATAATAACTTAATCCGTCTTCATGATGTTGCTGTGTTGAAAGCACGAAGAGGCCATGTAGGGTAATCAACAGTGTGCTAGGGTGGGATTGCACCTGCTGATTGATAAATAGTCAGGAATTTTTCAAGCTGGCTATTAAACCACTGGTAACTTGAAAATGGCCATGATGGAAATACTTACACTATAGAACTAGGGCTCTATTTATGTACTCCCTTGGGGAGCCGGTTTACACCAGCACACCACTGAGCACAGGAGTTATAACGAACACAGATGCAGAGGCTGATTGCCTGGGTTTGAGTTGCAGCTCTGCGACTTTCTAGTGGTTTTATCTACCCCTCTGTTCATCAGCTCTTTGGTCTGTAAAATCAGGGCCATAGTAGTACCTACCTCACACCATCGTTACGAGGATCCAATGAGTTAATTTACATGTTGCAAATAATAAGCACTAACTAAATGTTAGCTGTTATTATTGCAGAAAGAAAAAACAAAGTTACTCTACAACTAAAGAAATAAATTAATTTATAGATTTCTTCCCAGACCTCTACACTTATTTATTCTTTTCCTTCTCTTCATGCAAATCCCAAACAATTCCAATTTTGAAAAAGAAATGTGCAATTTTCTTTTTCACCTGAAATATTTCTCCTTAGCTGACTGCTAAGGGGTCAAATTTTCTCACCTGACATACTGGAGGCAATAATATTTGTCCTCCCTACAACACAAGCTGTTGTGAGCATCAAAAAGCCAATTTTTGTGAAAGAGCTTTGTAAACTGTAAAGCATGTCAGAATTGTAAGATGCTACTGTTCATGGAGCTGCTCAGATTGAAGGGGAGGGTTCTTCTAGAAGTAAATAGAGAGTACAGAAAACAGACTGAGGAAAATCTTAGCCCTTTTGGGGATTATCACTCACAATTTTAGGGGTTTTTTCCTTTAGCGAGCATAGTATAACTTTTAGCAAAATCCTGAATAAATACAATGCTTTACACACATGCAATAGATTGCAAAATTTAGAGTAGATATTTAAACTTTATAGAATGTAAACACGTGACATCAAACCTTTTAGAAACAATTTCTGAACTCTGGTATTCCTTCAAAATTAAATTGATTGTGAATTTTAGCTGCTAAAAGATGTCATTGTTGGGGGCCAGCCCGGTGGCGCAAGCGGTTAAGTGTGTGCGCTCAGCTTCGGCGGCCTGGGGTTCCCAGGTTCAGATCCCAGGTGCTCACCGACGCACTGACGCACAGATTGTCAAGCCATGCTGTGGCGGCATCCCATATAAGGTAGAGGAAGATGGGCACGGATGTTAGCCCAGGGCCAGTCTTCCTCAGCAAAAAAGAGGAGGATTGGCATTGGTCCTCAGGGCTGGTCCTCCTCACAAAAAAAAAAAAAGATGTCATTGTTAATGTTTCATTATGCATATATTCCTAAAGAAATGCAATTTTTCTTCACTATCATGGAAACAGACCTTAGAAGCAGACCTTTAAACAAACCATACTAATAAAACAGTCCACAGAGAGGCAGTGGGGTCTCGTAGATAGAAACTAGATGGTATTTTAGGCTTCGCTCAGTGAGTCATTATTTTACTCACAACAAGTGACTCAACTTGAGATGATTCACCCTTTACAAAAAGACAATAGTAATATCACATATAATCACATTCGCCCAGCATTTTGGAATTCTCATGAAAATACCATAAACACAGGGTGTTATGAACTTGGCTGGTCAGAATACGTTCATTTTAGTTATCAGCTTGGAGCCCAACTCCTAAAGTTATATATGCATGAAGTTTCTGCTGAGAAAAGTGTAACCATTTTGAAATATTTCATTTATTTGCAAATACCATGGGATTTTTTTAAAAAATCACTTAAGGCTGCAATTTCACATTTCAAATGAACAGAGCAATACAACTTGTTTTGACCAGATCAAGTGTAATTTTTATTTTTTTAAACAACGTTCAGTTGGTATATTTATGTATATATGTGGAACATCACATATTCATTTATTTTTGTATTCATTCATTCAACAAACATTTACTTAGCACCAACTATATATAAGTTTTTACCTAATCTATTGAAAATAGCCTCAGTTTTTATGAACTGAAAGTAAATATATGATAAAGTTTCACAGATTATTTTTCTTTGTTGCATTGGTGCAAATGAAATAAGGTTAGTCATCATTATTTTTAATTGGCAAAAGTGTCATTGCTCCACACACGGTATACACTGATTAACAAAAGTGTGAGGATTTTTGGAAGATGTGACACCTCCTTGTTCATTTTTATGTGTTTTATAGTTTTAAAAAGGAGAAAGTTGTACTGTTAAACAGATATTTTCCAGGCATATTTCTAAATTATGATACTCTTAAATATTTAATTACATTTTGTATTACATTTTTCATTATATAAAAGTACCTCCAAGGTACATTAGGATGTTTTCACTGGACACCCATTTTAAACAACCTATGTGCTGATTCTGGATGACAGAGTAATTTTAATGTTAAACTTCTTTATCTTATTTAATAAGTGACCGAGTAGGCTGATAAATAATAAGATAAATTTTCATCACTGTTTTAAAAAACCAAACATATACAATAAGCATCTAATCAAGAGATAATCCTGGAACAAAAATTGCAGAATTAGACCCAGACTAGTACATAATTTATTCGCCAGTGGTGTTATAGATAAAGCAGAACAATGAAGTCTAGTTTCCTTAATCAGAAGGAACGAGTCCAGTCTTATTAATCAGAGGCTGGGGGTACAGAAAAGTCCTCCAGGGGGTGACTCAAAGGTGGGAGAGTTTGACTCAATTCCCCTCGGGAGTCTTCAGTGGAAGATCTTCCTCCCCTATGTGACTCTGGAAGGTGTTTTTACAGCTTGTAGAGCTGGAAGGAGCAAGGAGAACTGCAGGTGAACCAGTGGGAAGAGGAGAATCACTCTAGGGGAAGGTAGGTCTCAGCAGGGAGGAGAACCCACTGAACGTTTTAGTCATCATTATCATCATTATCAGTCACCCCCAGGGTACACAGCGAACAGCTGCGTGACAGAAGAGATGATTTCTGAGGAGTGAAGGGACAATATAATATTGTAATTCCCAAGATACAAAGCTGAAGTGGCAGGTTACACAATTTTTTGCTGATTAACCCAGAGGGAGATTTTTAACCTGCATTTTCCAAAGTACTGGCACTCTGAAAACCTAACCACATAAAACTACATTTCAAAAATGCATGACATGCATCATAAAACACTTGCTATATACAGATATATCCAGACATCTTATATCATCACGATAACTTCTCACTGTTTAGGATGTCATTTAATTTATGTTTGGTGTCATCAAAAAAATCACTAAATAAAAAGGTATTATTTTAACAAATATATACATTTCAGTCAAATTGAACTTCAGCTAAACAATCCAAGAAAAGTTATTCTACCATGACTCTTGGTCTAAAAATCCTTCAATTATAGCTTTTTAATTAGGTCAAGCTCTATGTCTTGAATCCATCGATTTACTTATTCATTCAGTCAACAAATATTCTAAGCACATCCCAGCCATAGCTGGCACTTTGCCTCCTAAATATCTGTGACCCAATTACTTCTCTCCATCTCCACCACCATCACCACCCTGGTCCAAGCTTCCATTCATCATCTCTCACCTGGACGACCACACAGCTTCCACTTGCACCCTCACCATTCCGTTCACCCCACCACAGCCAGGGAGAGATCACTTTGAAAACACAAACCTGATCCTGTCACCACTGCTTAAACTTTTCAAAGGCTTCCTATGGTCTTTGGAATAAAGAGCAAAATCTAGTAAGGTCTGGATTACCTTCTCTGGGGTCCCTTTCCCCTCTCTCCATTTGTGTGCTTCTCCTCCCTCTATACTTCACCAACCCTACTGGCCTAGTTCAACTTTTCTACACCCTGCTCCTTCCCACTGGCTTTCCCCCTTTGCCTAGAATGTGTTTCCTCTCCTCCTTGGCCTGCCTAACTCCTACTCACAGTCAGGTTTGAATTCAAATGTCACCTCCCCTGAAAGCCTTGACTAGCCTCTGCTCCACCTCCACCCACCACCACTAATCAAGTCAGGTTCTCCTATTACACACTCACAGTACACTGCTGCCTTCCTTCACAGCTCTTAGCAAAATTTGCAATTATGTATTTATTTATAGGACTATTGAGTTAACATCTGCTTCTCCCACTGTAAGATCTCTAAGGTTTCTACTGTTTTGCCTTCCACTGTAGCACTGGTGTCCAGCGCAATGCATAAAACAGCACATCTAGCCTACTGCATGGGAAACAATCAATATTTGTGTACATATGTGCATGGAACTGTGCACAAGTGCTAGACTATTTACCCCATAAAAGCTGGAACAATAGTACTGTGGTATCCTCAGTACTTAGCATAGGGCTACCACATAAGAGGCACTCAATAAACACTTGTTGCATGAATATTGTATTGTTAGATATATTTCTCCTATTATTTTCTTGAAACATTCATCAGATTTTTATCTATTTATTTATTAACTCTAAATTTTTCACCACTCATCTTTGGTAAACTGAACGAACAAACCCCAGCTTACTAATGCACAGCAGCTAAGCAGTGTCCATAAAATAGGAGGCACTGAGAGGATGTTTTGAATAGAGTTAATTTTAATGTATTTATTTTGGTTACTTTATTTTTCTGTTGTTGTTTCTTTTTTATGAGGAAGATCCGCCCTGAGCTAACATCCATGCAAATCCTCCTCTTTTTGCTGAGGAAGACCAGCTCTGAGCTAATATCTATTGCCAATCCTCCTCCTTTTTTCCCCCAAAGCCCCAGTAGATAGTTGTATGCCATAGCTGCACATCCTTCTAGTTGCTGTATGTGGGACGCAGCCTCAGCATGGCCGGAGAAGCAGTGCTTCGGTGCGTGCCCGGGATCCGAACCCGGGTCGCCAGCAGCGGAGCACGCACACTTAACCACTAAGCCACGGGGCTGGCCCCAGTTACTTTATTTTTAAAAATGCATGAGTCACACAGAAATGAATTCCACTTACTTTATTCTCCTTAAATCTTAATAAACAAATTATGCTATCAAGGACTAAAACACCACTAAGAAATTGTTTGCATTTTACTGAGAAATTCGTTGAATTCAATTAGCATTTTCAGAAAACCTTCAAGATACTTGACACTGTGGAGACATAAATTTTATTTAAAATATACAAATCCTAATTTGGCAATTTCACAAGACACATTGAAATAAATAGTATTGCTCAATATACTGTATCCGATGACTCAGCAGAAAGTGATCTTCAGTTTCAATAAGCAGTCTTTTAATTCATGGCACCTTTTTTTTTTTTAGGAAAGTAACCTGAGAACTTTTTCCCATACATCTAAAGAGTCCTAAGAGTTGTTTTCACAAAATAGAGTAACTTGGTTTCTATGAAGTCTTTATAAAGAAAAATAAAATGTGTCCATTAATGTTTACTTATAGAATCCTCTTACTCATCATTAGAGTGTGCTTCATATACAGGCAATCAACTAACTATGGATACAAAACTGAATTCTCTTAAAGCAACTGATGGAAGAAAGACTAGCTTTCTATGAAAAAACTGAGTCTGAAACCTTAATACTCCTGGCAATCCAGACAAAATAGAACTTATTCCCTCTTAGTTAACCAAGGCATTCTTTCTAAAATAGACTTTTCTTTCAATCAAACTAATATTTACTGGGCATTACGGAAGCACCTGTGAGCAAACACAGACATGTATGCAAATATGCATTACCGTGATGTAGAAAGAGATCTCCCCATGAGAGAAAGTGCAGATGAGGTACTTATAGAAGACTAGAAGAGAAGAGAATATACAGGGCTGGGGCACGAGGACTGGGGCTGCTTTTATGACAGAAGAAGCATTTGAGCAGAGCCTTGATGAGTATAGAAAATCTCAATGTATGGTGTTAAATGGAACTGGGGAGGCAGGAACAGGACCAAAGAGTATCTCCCCTGGAATGCTTTCCCACAAGACTAGGTGACCTTCTTCTGAGAACCCCATGTTCTTTGACCATGGTGGCCTGAACTTTATTTTTAGAAGATAAGTTTGTGCGTCTGATTCCTCTTCAAAGGCAGGGCCATATATTATGGCCATCCAGAAATAAATTCCCAGCACTTAATGCAGCATCTGGCAGAATGTAGGTATGCCAAATACATGTTGGTTGAAATGATGTTTAGAAACATCACGTTGTTTTACATATTGTCAAAATTACTGAAAAATTCAGAGGAAAAGATTGGCTGAAATCCAATGAAAACTATTAATCAAGCCCATCATTTGACACAGTTTTTAAATTAAAAGCATATGTTGATTAAATATTTCATTTTGGCACCAATTATGCCGTCACTGTGGTATGGCTCTAGTTTATGAGTTGCTCAAAATTCTGTAATCTCAGAATAATAATATAGTGTGTTTTAATCACTATATTGCAGCAAGTGAGGACACAGGAAAACAGAACCAACAATATTGCAAAGTGCCCACTAATCAATCTTTGTTAGGAAGAATGTCCTACTCAGCAGTGGTATAACTGCAGCAACACCTAACAGCTGAACAACCTAGAAGAAAAAATATGAATTGTCACGGAAAGCTTGCTTAGAGGGAAACAAAAGTCTAATGCGTATGATTAGATTTTGCAACAGCTCATGCTGTAATATAGAAATGTGATTTTAATTGAAGGAGGAGGATAATTATAGCTTAGGAGCCAACTGGTTAATCAACACCACAATCAGAAATGTCTGAGTAACAAGCCTTGGCCACCACCCAAGAAAAGAGGGTGAACCCAAAAAGTGAGTAAAATAAGTTTCCATTACAAAATGTGTTCAAGGACCTGAGCCATCCTGAAACCAAGGGGGACACAGATATTATGTTACTAATGATTTCTTACTAAATTTAAATAATTTCTATAGATTTAATAGGAAAACAAGAAATTCTGTGCTATATTATATCTCTAGAAGTAATATTATGCTGGAGATTGATGCAATGCAATAAAAAACAATTAGCATGCATTCCTTAAAAATATCTTCCTTGAACTAATACCAGAGACAGAAAAAAAGAAGTTAGATCAATCCTACAGATGTAGAAGTGATCCAAGTAATGGTAACCTAGATGATAATAGAAGAGAAAACCACGTCATCTAGGGAGCAATTGGATGAACTGGTGACCCCTTAGCTTAGAAAATAAAAGACTTAGAGGGTAGAGTAACCCTCTTCAAACACCCAAAAGACTCCAAAGCTAAGTTGTATGTGGCAGAATTCTGGCTACATTGTGTGTGGTGGATTTCAGTTCAAGGTAAAGACAAAGTTTTTAGTAATTAGAGCAGCTCAAAAATGGAACATCTTGTAAGACAATGAGCTTCCCTTCACTAGAAATATTCAATTAGAGACTGGAGATATTTGATTAAGGGAGTTCTGCTCAGTGTTGAATATTTTTAACAAGGGAAGCAAGAAGGGAACTAACATTTGTGAGTACCTACCATTTGCAAGATGCTTTGTATACATAATCTAAATTGGTAGTCTCAAACTTACGAATTCGATATTATATCTCATCTGAGGACACTAAGGCTCAGAGAGGTTAAGTAACTTACCACACACCCAGTGACAGGCAGAGCTAGAATTTGAAATCTGGTAATGACCTCTAGGGTCCCTCGCAAATTCTGTCCTGGTTGACGCCATGACAGTCATCGTGTTAGTAGTGTAGATAATTCTATTCTGATAATTTCTGTCAATTTATCTAGTTTGGCATTATTTCTGTCAGAATATCCAGAGACTCTTGGACAAAGAGCATATTAGCTTTCCCCTTGACATCAAACTCAAAAGATAAATCATCCTTTAGGTCCTTTCCAGCTGAATTCTGTAATTTTGATGACCAGAATCCCTAACAATCCATCTAAACTAGAAAGGGCAGAGAGTTCTAGCTCACATGGATCCAATCTAGGCAACTGGTTGTGGCTTCCTGAATTAATGTTATTTATAAGAGATATACAGCCAGTCTAGGTTCAGCAGGAAAGTGTGTCATTATCAATTAGAAATGTCCACCATAAGTACAGGATAGAAGAGCGGCAGCAAGAACGTTTTGTGTTTGTCATCTCTAATCTACACATTTCCTAAAACTATTTTTCATCATCAGTTCCCGAGTGTATACAACATCCATATTATTTTACCACCTAATTATTAAAAGTAATGCTTACTCTTATTATTCCCAAAACCACTAATGGAGGGTATGGGAATACATAGTAAGGCAGACAGAAGGCAGACCACAAAACTGATTATTAAGAGGGTTTTTTAAAATATAAGTTAGAATTAAATTTGGAATATTTACCTTGGTCCAGAATCTGTTCCTCTCAGCCTTTCAAGTCCAGAAACTGGACTTGACCAGTATACCCAGAGGTGACCTGACACTTGATGGCACACTTACAATGATTGTATTCATACAATACTAATGTATAGATTAGAATGCCAGTTTATTGACTAACAGTAAGGGACATTTCTTTACAAATGTTCAAGATCTCTTTCCCAATCACTCACTTTCCTGCTATAGGTGTACTTGGTAGGATGAATTAGGAATCAGCAAGTTGCTGCATAAGCACAGAGTTTGAGCTTCCCTGCATCCCCCTTTTGATATTCCCTGCTGACCACACTCCTTACCCAGTTGTTAGCTCCAAGAGATAGATTATATTTTTGTTTTATTAGTTCAGTTAAGAAGGCAACTGTATTTCCTTTGCTCCCAAGTTCATGGGGATACATCACTGTCACATCCATATTTATAACTGTAACTACTTCTTTCAAGTATCAGAGGGCAGCCCCTGGGTTCACAGTACATAAGAATGAAGTCTTTCATTTTAAAAGTGCAAAGGAGAATGATGTACACCTTCCAGACTCAATGCACATTCACCACAGTGACTCTCCTAAAGTGTAGAATTTATTTCAGTCATTTTTCTAATGACACCACATATCTGTTCTTTTTAAGTTCCCTATGATGAAGTTTAAATCAATCATCCAACAGGTGGTTTCCTACATCACTGAGGATTTACTGCATCTTGGATCACTATTATTTCTGATTAATCTTTCCTTCTGGGTACCTAAGTGCTATCTCACTTGTTGGCTCCCTCAGTGTTCTCCTTTTCTCTGTTTCCCAGAAGCTCTAAAGGGCTCCAAAATTCTACTTGCTTCTGTTTTCAAGTGCATTCCACACTCAACAATCTTGTCCTCACTCCTCCCTTGCTTCCTTCTCCACCATTCTTTTGTCTTCCACGCCCACTCAGGATGCTGCAGCAATACAAGACACAAGCGGCTTCATTCCATCCCCATCCTTTCCTTCCATAATGACAAATGGCCTGGCTTCTGTGCCCTAAATTGTTCAGAAAAGTCTTGCTTTCAGATCTTCAAGGATCTTGTGGCAACATCATGGATATTTTTCTAGCTTTCATTCTCCCTGATCTCTCTGCAGAATTTGAAACTCAAGACCTGGAAGGGTCTCTGGGAGGTTCTGGAAACTCTATCAGGTGAATCATCCATTCTTCAATCCATATTGTGATGTCCTGAGGCTTTTCCAGCCTTTCAGATCCCTCCTTATTCACTCTCTTTACTGGGTACTTATGTTTCCTCAGTGCTAAGCCTGATTTTGAGGGTTTCCTCAGCCTCCAGTCTTACCCTTCGGCTCTTCTCTCCATTAAAAAGCTGAGGCGCTCTCAAGGCTTCAACTCTCACCCCAATACAGATGATCTCTGTAGACCATCTGCAGCCTCTGTAGCCTCAAGCTCTCTCCTAAATTCTCATATCAATTTCCTTTTTAAAAGAAATTGAAATTTTCTCTTAATTTGCCCAAATGGTCATGTTATGTGATCCACAAACTACAAAGACTGAGAATAGGTATGTATTTTGGTTAGCAGCTTTGAAAGAATTCACTCTCTAGTACTTACATGGTCTTTACAGAACCCAAAACAGCCAAATTGAAAAGTGACTTTGCAGTCCTAGTCCTACTTGACATCTCTGAACTGTTGATATCTTCAATATTGTTGACCATTCCATCTTCTTGAAAGTTTCCTCTCCCTCGGCTCTCTTAAAACTTCTGTCTCCCGGTTCTCTCTTTTTCCTTTGAATGTTATCTTTTGTTTCTCCTTAAATGTTACAATTCCTCGAGGTTTTGTCCTTGGTCTTCATCTCAACCCATTCTCCCTGGGAAATCTCATCCAGTTTCATGGTTGTTTTTTGCCAATAACTTCCAAATCTAGCCACAATGTCTGAATCCCAGACCCACACTGCAACTGCCTATGGAATATCTATACCGCGATGTTGACAGGTGCTTTATCCTAATCGTCCATGTCCTAAACTCACTACCTTTCCTACAAAACCTGCTCCTCCTTTGCATTCCCATATTAGTTAATGGCACTCCCCAAAGTCCAAAACTGGAAACCTCTTGTCATTTAAGACTCCATCCCTCTCCTTCATCAACCTGAAACTAGTCAACAGTCAAACCTACCATTTCTATCTTCTATCTCCCCCTTCTTACCATCCCATTGCTACTTTCTTGAAGTTCTCATTATCTCTTCCCCTCCCCCCAGACTCTTACAAATCCTCCTATCTCATCTCCCTGCCTCCAGTTTCCCTTCAATCCACCAATACACTTCCAACAATGTTATCTTTCTATAAATTAAGATCGTGTTCATCCCCTGCTTAGCAACCTTCAATGGTCCACCCCTTGAGAATGAGATCAAGCCCAAATTCCTTAGAATGGGTATTAAAGGCCCTTCCCCATCTGGCCCCAACCTATTTTTCCAGTCTTATCTCTTGGCAGTCACTAACACAAACTTTATGCCCCAGCCAAACCAAAGTCTTCACAGTTCTTCAAATATGTCATGCGTGTTTATACCTCCTTTCCCCAGCTGGTCCCTCTGCCTAGAATTTTTTTCCCTCACTCATTTTTTAAGACACCATTCAAATGGCATCTCCCTAAGTTCTCTAGAGACTGGTTTCTATTTCTTGGTGCTTCATATGCTTTATACAAATCTGTATTATTAAACTCTTCATCCTATTTTGTAATTATTTGCCTTATCCCCTACCCTCCACACCCCAAGATATGGCTTCCTTGAGAGCAAGGACCACATCTTACTTATCTTTGCATCTTTCAGGCCTCGTAAAATTTCTGGTGTATGATATATAATCAGTGAATGACTATTGCACAAAAATGGGGAAATCAGAGCCAGAAGGTGAGGGGAAAAGGCCTAGAGACAAAAAAAGAACCTTCTTTACCCTCTTTCCTGCTTCAGCTGATCTAACAGTCAAGTTGTATTAATTGGAAGAATACAGAAAAGTACTTTCTCCAAAATTTCTATCACCACAGAGCCTGAAATTCCACTTAGGTAAAAGGTACTTTTTTTATGCAAATAGTTTTGGTGACTATCTCTCCACCCCCACCCACCTTTGTCAGCAAGTCACACCTTAGACTGAATTAGACTAACCAGATGGTTATCCTCCTAATTCCTATTCCCACAGCAGGCTAAAAAGTTTCAGATGAGAATGAGGAGAAATTAGGGCAATGGAGCCCATCAGAGGAGGACAAACTAAACTGGGATGTGGCTTTAGGGTATTAGGGAGCAACTTCAGAGCACAGGATAGCTGAAGAAGGGGAGTGCTGCAGAGAGGGAGGAAGCAGCAAAACAAAGATCCAAATTCAATGATGGAAACTTTGATAGGGACTGGTTCTTCTACTCCTCCCCAGAGATGGGCGAAACACCCTCTCTCACACTCAGCAAAAGCAGCCCCACCTCTGCACACAGGCTTGGCTCTTCAGGGGAAGAACTCATCTTCCACTGTCACTGAACTCCTACTACCTCTTGTGACCTAATTCTTGTTCCCACCTACTGCCCCCATTAGCCTGCCTTTCATCTAGTGAGGAGGTGAGGGAGAGAAGGGTGAGCTGGTTTCTGTAATCCCAAGACATAGGCTGCCACACAGGATTAGATCTCATCTTTTTTTTTTTTTTTAATTTTTTGTTTATTGCAGTAACATTGGTTTATAACATTGTAAAAATTTCAGGTGTACATCATTGTACTTCTATTTCTGCATGGACTACATCATGTTCACCACCAAAATACTAATTACAACCCATCACCACACACATGTACCGAATTATCCCCTTCACCCTCCTCCCTCCCCCCTTCCCCTCTGGTAACCACCAATCCAATCTCTGTCCCTATGTGTTTGTTTATTGTTGTTATTATCTACTACTTATCTTATCCTGTTACCTGATCCCATCTGAGACCTCTTTCCTCCTATCTTACCCGCAGCAGTGAACAGGCTCTCTGAGAGAAAGATTGGAAGGAAGAAGCCCAGAGAGTTTGCATACAGCAAACATAACATGTATCCAGGAATGTTTTCTGTCCTATGAAACTTGTATCAACATACCTTAAAGAAACTGAAGCCAAGGGCTGTCCATGAGGATGTCCCACTTATACTGAATGTGTGACTTGTGACGGTTTCTGAAAACCAGCCCTCCAGAGCACCCGAGATCCTGTCTATCTTACAAACCCTGTTTTCCTGCCTTCCTTTGATTCTAGAAGTCATTGATATTCTTCCAGTAAATTCCTTTGTTTAATGCAACAAGTCTGTTTCTGACTGCCATAATTAGCTACACTGTGAAGCCTACCTGGATCCTCCTGGAACAGTTGCTCAACTCGATCCTCCATTTTCCCCACCCTTTCTACATACCTCTACCATTCCACACTGGTAAGCCCCTGCTCTATACCTAGCACTATGCTAAGGGTCAAGAAAGAAACGTGAAAAATACGCGGTCTCTACCTTCAAAGAGCTTACACTTTGATAAGCATTTATTAACCTTTATTTCATGGTACTGCAATTATTCATTTCCTATTAACCTCCTGGAGGGTAAGGACTTTGTACAAGTCCTACCATACAGTAGAGTCCGAGCAGGAAATAACTGGCACATTAGAATTAGGAAAAATCAAGGAGAGTTTACTAAAAGGACTATTTGCCAAAGGTATGGGCATGGTGTAGGGAAACCACCAGGGGTAGCTATTATCACCCCCATGCCCAAAGGGACAAAGGAAGTTGACTCAGAAAAGGAAAATCATATAAAGAGGGTCATCTTGAGAGGAGCTGTGGCTTTTAATGAAAGGCCACACCCAACCTGTAGAGGAGGCCAGGGGAATAAACACCCCAAATTCATTTTCCTCCCTAAATTTCCTGATTGGATCCCCAGTAGGCAAATGTAACGAAAGCCAGAGGGCAGCTATCCCCCTGGAGCAGAAAGCAGGGTGGAGAAATGTGGAAAGTGGATCTGGAGGGGCAAATGGCTTTGCAGGGTCAGCACTCAATATACATTTGTTGAATTAGATTATTACTTCCACATGTATGCAGACAATTTCTAGTTTCTCTTTACTCATTTTTATTAGTTCTCAAGTAGCTATTATATATTAGTGTTTTCATTGACAGTTTTCCTGATACATGCAAGTTTAATTCTCTTCTTCCTCTCTGCTACAGAAATACATATAATAACATTAAAAAGACAATTGTCCTGAACCTAACTTCCCAATAATCAGTGTCTACTCTTGAAACTGTGATGAAAGCTGAGACTCTTCTGCCTTTCCATTCATTTTCACCCCCTCCATCCTGTGCACCCAAGTGTAACAAAATCATGGAAAGCTGACATAGAAAAGGCAGAACAATCCTCATGCTATGGGGATGGAGTGCAGTAGACTGAGGTGGAGATCACGGCACAAGGGAATGGGGTGGCACAGAACTTCCACTTGCAGGCATTTTGAATTCTTAGCATAAACTGGGAGTTAAGAAAGGAAGAAGCAGTGGCAGAGAGAAAGTCTGAAGAAGAGGCAACTTCCTGAAATTCAAAGTAGGGTCCAACTCTGAGAAACTGGCAATGGAGCAGGACAAGATCTGTGTATACAATAAGGAATAAGAAAATTTGTGCCTTCTGTTTAGTCTACTCCCCCACACGCATTCTAAAAGATTATATTACATTTTTGTTTAAGGCTACCCTTTTAGTGGGCAACTCTGATTTCAACAAACTTTGGCCCAAAATAACCTCCCTTCTCCTTACCAAGAACTGAAATTCCTATCGCAAGGAACAATCTCTCATTTCATAACTGAAGAAAAAAATCCAAAATGCAAATGCTTGGGTGCCTGGAACAACACACAGTGAATAAGGCTACATTTCCATTAGTGTAAATGAACAATACCATATCTTTTCCTTAGACAGAAAAAAAGGGAGCTAAAACACAAGAAAAGCCCATGGCTTCAGATGAAGAGCAGAGAGAGATTTCAACCTAGAGAAGAAAGGCTAAAGAAAGAAGAGAGTAGAGATGCCAATGACAAACTTTAACAACTCCACAATTTTGTCCAAAGGCAACTCTGCCCAGTTTGGGATATGTGTAGATGTCTAGAATCAATGCATGCTCAGATGTTGGGCTTAGGAGGAACTTTGGTCAAGAGGCATGTATGACAACTGTCAAAAATCTAGGGCCCATAACTGTCTCAAGGGTCCCTGGCACATACTAGGCATTCAATAAATATGCCTTGAGTGAATGCGTGATATAATTAGGGTTATGAGTCTTACAGACCACTATGGGCTAAAGTGGAGGAACAGCGGGGAGAAGAAGGAAAGGGAGAGAAGGAGCATTTATTGAGTGCCTACTATGTGCCAGGCACTATTACTTGTTTCTCATTCATTTTCCCAACATCTTTTGGAAGGTGTACAGATGAGGAAACTGAGACTCAAAAAGATAAGTAATTGTTACTGGAAAACAGTAAGCTGGAAAACAGTAAGCCAGGACTCAAACACAAATCTGTTTAACTCCCAAGTGTATGCACTACTCCACACAGACTCCCTGGAAAGGGACTAGCAGTTAGCTTGAAACACTACATGGAAGAAGCTGGGCTCAAGAGCATGAGAATGATATGAATATACAGGGTCAAAAGAAAACAAAGATTTTCTGTGAGAGGAGTGCCTGCAGTGTTTCAAAAAATGATCATTCATCATGGTTCAAAAGACAAAGTCATGAAATAATGGTCTTCTCTGTTTTTCCCTCTCACACATAGTTTTCTATCATATATAACCAACACCCTGGCATCAGGGTGGCTTCACTTGAGCATATGTGGCTCATCAATCACTAAACTAAAGGGCAGAGAGATTAAGTTGACCAAAAAAAACTATACTTTTTAAAAATACTGCTCATTAAAGATGATGTAATGTTACAGTGGTCTATACATATATAAAGCTCTATAAAAGTCTCCATAGTGCACCGACCTTGAGGCTATACTTTGACCTTAGACCTGTGCTATACTTGTGCGCAATGGCTTGTCCCTCTGGGTTTTGGCAGCACAGCAGTGCTGGAAGTGGCTGTGGGTCTCTCAAGACCTCAGGGGGAAGCAATGGTATTGTAGGGGGCTCAGAGAGTGTAGGGGGCCTCCTGATGGAGTTTATGGTGTTGGGATTGGGTTGGGTGCTGGCACAGAGTGGAGTAGCATGAGTGCTGGACCAAATGCTGTTGGCTCTGATGATGGTGGCCTTCTCTCAAGTAATGAGAGGGAAAACTTGCAGAATTGAAAACAACTGCGTAGCTTCCTACCTTCACAAGGTACATCGCCTGGAAAATGCCAGTGCTGACCTTGAATTCAAAATAAAAAGATGGTACGAGAATTTTGGAAAAGGAAACTTTGATGGTCAACCTGAAGACTATAGCAAATATTACAACACTATCAAGGACCTTAAAACTCAGGTAAGTTGTCTTACATAGAAAACAGCTTTTTTCCTGGCCAACCTACATTATCGCAAATAAATTAACGCATTTAATGTAAAGAGAAAAATATCTAATATGCATAAAGATTAACAAAAAATGGCTTGACATTCATTTGAAAGAGGAGACTTTGACTTATTATTCTATATTTCAGAAGTTCAAAAAGAAAATACACTTCACTGAAAAGTTTCATAAGAATTCCAGAAAGATTTGAAATAACTGTTTACCTAGTTTATACAAATATAGCTACGACTGGCACACACTTATAATTATTGAAACCTATGAAGTATATAGTCTGGACCTAATAGCACCCAATATATTTTGCTGAATGATATGATTCCTTTTCCTCTCTCAAAGGTCAACACAGGGGCCGGCCCAGTGGCGCAAGCAGTTAAGTGTGCATGCTCCGCTGTGGCGGCCCAGGGTACGCCAGTTCGGATCTCAGGCGCGCACCAGCGCACCGCTCGGCAAGCCATGCTGTGGCAGCAACCCATACAAAGTGGAGGAAGATGGGCACGGATGTTAGCCCTGGGTCAGTCTTCCTCAGCAAAAAAAGAGGTGGATGTTAGCATAGGGCTGATCTTCCTCACAAAAAAAAAAAAAAAAAGGTCAACACAAATGTTACTTTGGAAAACGTCAACACTCTGCTTCAGAGCAGCAGTTCTAGGCTCATTGTGGATGACCTGAACCTCAAGTTAAGTTAGAAAACATGTAAAGGATTGATTGTCAAGAAAATATTTTTCCCTATTCACGTTAATCAAATTTAACAATTATTACAATATTTACAATATCATTCTTTCATATTATTAAATACCCAAACATATAATGATCTTGTTTAAAACACTTAAATTACAATAAATAACAATCATAGGCTAGCTATCTGAAACCTCCTGGTTCTCTGAAATCGAACATGTAGCATATGACTCTCAAATCGTAGGTCAGAGACTCATTTTTATAGAACTTCAGGAGGTCCTCAGTACTGTACTTAAGAATGAGAGAATCTGGTTCCTTTCCTGGTCAAAGAGCAGAGGGCAGATTTTCATTCTTTTATGACTTTAATAATACTGTACCTACCATTTACTGAACATTGATGATGGGCTAGGCACTCTGCGAAGCACTTTTGCACAGATTAACTCATTTAATCCTCACAATATTCCCATTTTAATGATGAGGAAACTTAGGTTTAGAGAAGAAATGTGCCCAAAGTGACAGCTAAAAGTGGCAGAGGAGCAATTTGAACCCAGGTCTTTACACTCCGGAGCTGTACTCTTTAACCTCCCCTCTGCAGGATGTTTTAATACCACTGGATGAGAGGAGTTTCCATTACTCTCTAAGTTGTGTTTGTTCTTCTAATTGTGCTTTGTTCAGATACCACAGTGAAGTTGCCCTTTACCAGAGTGTTGAGCTTGATAGCATTAGCCTGAGAAGTCTTGGACGAGTTGACTCTGAACAAGACCGACCTAGCGTTGCAAACGTAAAGCTGGATGGAGGAGCTGATTTACCTCAAAAAGAATCATGAAGAGTTAGGAATTGCATGAAACGTTAATCAAAAGTTTCAGTATGTCAGCACTTGTGAAGACGATGGTGGTGGATGTCATTATGAGACACTCAATTCGTAAAACACAGGTAAAATAACTGTAAAGTCGATGTCTGTTAGGTTTTTCACACCTCTCTCCCTCTGCCTAGCCCTCTGGTCTCAGTGATGGCCCACAGGGGCCTGGGTCATGCGAGAGGGTCTTGCTAAACTTGATGCTTTCTAAGAGCGGCATCAATCGTAATGCACTGTGCTGGAAAGGACACTCAACCAGAAGCAGTATAAAAAATAAGGGTGGACAATGCTGAGTGGTGGGAATATAGTATTTCTTACATTATTATTTGCATCTTTCTGAATCTTAATTCTTGGTGCTTTTTCATATTGTGCAAATGTCTCAAAATTTTAAGAAAGAACTCTGGACTAAGAGTCAAAGCCTTGGCTTCAGATTCATGCTTTGTGACTTTGATGAGTTGTTACTCTGTGAGTCTCAGTTTTTTGCTATTAAAGATAACAATGCCCCTTTCTCCACCTCCCAGCAAAACTTACCTCTCAAGGTGACGGTCAAGATCACCTCGATGATGATTTAATATAAGTGATGAATCACATATTAAAACACTTTGTAAAATATAAAAATATTATTATTTTATATTTCATTGGTCCTGAACATTTTTGTAGTAGGATTGCCAGATAAAATATAGGACACCCAGTTAAAGTGGAATTTCAGATAAACAATAAATAATATTTCAGTACAAATATATCCCAAATATTGCATGGGACATATTTATACCAAAAAAAGTATTCATTGTTTATCCGAAATTCAAATTTAATTGGGCATTCTGTATTTTTATTTGCTAAATCTAGTAATGTTATTTTGTAATCTCCTAGAAATTTTTTAAAACCTTGAAAATGATTTCTGAAATCTATGTTTCCAGTTTTATCTTTTTAATCTTTTTAAGTTATCATATTCCAGATGCAAAAACCAAGTAACCTGTGGCATTTTAAACTATTTTCTTTTGGATCAGGAAATGAAGGGTGACAATGATAAGGTGCCTCATGTTGAAGTTAATGTAGAGATCAAGATGGCCTGGAAGTGGACCTGCCTGCCCTGCTGAACTAGACGAGGGAGCAACATGACATCCTGGCAGAACAAAGCCACAGAAAGCATGAGGCCTCGTTTAACGAAAAGGTAAACATATTACCGCCAAAAAAATCGTCCAATGTTAAACAGAGTTCGTGAAAGCTGGTACAAGGTGTTAATATTTTTATTCCACTCTAATACTTCAAAGTAAAGAACTGAATGGGCAAGTACTGGCTTCTGCTGACAAGACAAGTACCAACAGGAGTAAGATGGCTGAGCGGCCACAAACCCTCCCGACACTGGAATTAACACTTTAGGCACAACAGCCTCTGGTAAGAATGTTACCGTGTGTTGTTTCCAAAGTTCACAGTTACATGACTGGTTACAGATTTCTCAAACCATTCTACTTCTCCACAGAATAACGTCTGCACTGGAAAAATGAAAAGCAACTCTATTTAAGGCTAAGCCACAGAGGAACAGTCAATTAGATAAGAGAGCAAGACACAATGTGAAGAGTAAATAAATTTAGAACAGTTTCTTTAAATTTACAAATTAAGTTCTGTCTGGTAGTAGTTTAGATTATGTCATTCTGCTCTGTTTTTCTATATTGCAATTTTTAATGAATCATTTTTTCACTTTTATTTTCCATTCCTTCAGAAGCAATCTTTTCAATCTAGTTTGACAGAAACCGAAAGTAACTACTGTGCTCAACTTTCACAAATGCAAGAAATGATCAGCAATCTGGAGGTTCAAAAGTTCAACAAATCAGGACTCACGTAGATAGCCAGAACGGTGAATAGGAACAACTCCTGGGCGTGAAGATCTGAGTGGTGAATGGGATTGAAAAGCACCATAAACTAATGAATGGATAGTCTAGGTAAGTGATACAATAAATCACCCACTAAAACTCTAGCCCCTCTATTAAATACCCAGTTCTTAAATTGATCGTGTATACTTACTCCAACCTAGAATATCAGGCCAAGTAGCAGTTGTCATAAAGTAATTGACCCACCCCAACCAAGTCAAATCCACTATCCTCAAAACATATCCACGTCACAAAGTGTTTGCAGAACATCTCTGAAAACAACATTTTAAAATCAGCTAAACAAAAAGGAATCTGCTTCAAATCTGCTTACCCTAAAAATTCCATTCAGTTCATTTATAAGTAAGAAATGTAAGCCTATCCGAAAACAGCCCTGCAATGATAAAAAGGTTCTGTCCTCACCACTGTAATTTACATTTCTGGGACAGTCTTTGAAACCACAAAGCGAAGTTTAATTAAATATTTGGCAGGGAAAAGTAGTGGTTAAGAGTGTAGGATCTAGAAAAGACAGACCTGGTATCAATTCTGGCTCAGCTACTAATTTATTAGCTGTATTACCCTTTGCACGATATACAACCACTCTAAGCTTCAGTTTCCTCCTCTGTTTAAAAGGGTCTAGTAAGAGTACCTGCCTTATAGAGTTGTTAAGTGGGTTGCATGAGAAAATGTACATCAAGCCCTTAACACAGTGCCTGGCAGAGATTAAGTGCTAAATAAATGTTAGTGATGAAAGGTGGTGAAAGTTCTTGTTAGTCTTAATATTCTTACCCTTAGAGTAACTTGATGTCTATCAGAGTAATGGACTGTTACAGTAGTTATCCCAACATAGGTTGTGGGGTCCTCATCCTTGGATAGTTAGTTTAAAAAAAAAAAAAGCAATTCTACCAGATCATATTTAGATTGTAACATTTATATTCTAGATACATCTCACAGTTCTGTAAATATCCACTGACTTATATGTAAGCTTTAGGACTAGAAAATTCTAACCTCAGCCCCACATTTTAACCAAAATAATCTATATGGGAAATATTTTGTGAAAGACACCAAAAAAAGTTTGATAGCTTTTGAATTATGGAAATTGGAAAATCCCAAAGCAACAGAACCCCTTCATATCATAGTTTACTATTGAATTAATTCAGATATATACCATGTGTTCAAGACATAGAGTAAAAACCTGATAAAAAGCAGTTAATCTCCAGAAAGGGTGTTAGCTCCCTCTGGAAAAGCCAGTATTATGAAAGGATTAGCACCACAATTATGCATGGTGGCTAATTGCTCTGATTTGTTATTTTAATGACTGGTCTGGAGCTGAGGACAATCCTGCCAAAGAGTTGGGAATCTGCAGAAACTCAAGCAGAAGGGACCCTCAAAAAGTTAGGGCACAGTCCAGCCTGGGTACAGACAAGACCTACAAGTCTGACCTCATCAAGAGCAGGAACTCTTGCCCCAAATTAATTCTTTTTCTTTTCAAATTAGTATATTTTTTCCATCACAAAAGTAATGATAATGGCTTGTCCAGTTGGAGAGAGAAAATAAAATCACTTATGTTCTTGTTACTTTTCTAAATCACAAGACTGAAAAATATAATTCCGGGTCACTTCAGGAGAGGTTTTTCTTCTTTTTTGGTGAGGAAGATTCTCTCTGAGCTAACATCTGTTGCCAATCTTCCTCTTTTTTTTTGCTTGAGGAAGATGCACCCTGAGCTAACACCTGTGCCAATCTTCCTCTATTTTGTATATGGGTCACCGCCTGAGATTCGAACCCGCAAACCCAGGCCGCAGAAGTGGAGCGTGCCAGACTTAACCACTACACCATGGGGCCAGACTCCTGGAGAGTTTTAAGAGTTACTCATTGTGTTAAAGCAAGAGCTATGAAGACATACCTGTGTTCAAATCCCAGCTGAGCTCCTTTACTGAATAATTTTGGGCAAGCTACTTCATTTTTTAGTTAAAAGCTACCTCATACAGTTGCTGTCAGGATTTGACGAGACAAAAATTCAGGTCGAGTGCTTAGCATAGGCCTTGGAACATAGAAAAGTTATAAGCTCCAGAAACTAATTATCTGAGAATTAACTTTGCAAATCTTACTTGCATATTTATTTAATAGGTTTAATCCAAGAAATTAAAAGTTCTTTGGGTGTTATCAATCTTCAGCCTCGTGAAGGGGGCCCACAGAATGGTTATGGTAAATTTTCTCCATCGCTGTTGTGTGTTACATTTAAATAATTATTTAAGTCTATTCCTTACCATTCCCACCACTGAAAAAAAGGTGATTAGAACAAAGAACTATTCTCAATTTGTTATGAAACTGACAAGTTGTTTGATTTTTTAAAATCAGGTACTTAAAAAAATCTCTAAATAGTAAAATTAAGAGCTTAACTTCCTAAGATTTTTCTGTTAAATTTAAGCACATTACATACATTCACTTAAAATCACTGGAGTGGGGGATTACTGCTTTCGTTTCATTTCACCTCAACCTCTGTGTGTACCATTTTTAATCCAAAAGTTTCTCTATTCTTCTTAGATCTGCCCAGACTCCCTAAGTAAAAATTAACAAGACTTGGTAATAAAGTTATTCTCTCATTACTAGCCATCTTTGAGACGACCAATTCTGATAAACAACCACAACTGGACCTAAAGGAATTTTCTTGAATTTATGAATGGGAGAAAAAAACAGCCACTGAATTTTTGACAATGTCCAGTTTCAAAATCTTAAAGTTGGAATCTGTAGAGGTTGGTTGGTTGGTTTGGTACTTTCAGCTTCACTACTTTTTATGAAAACTAAAAGGGATACTATGTTTCTACTTTCTGTTCTATGTCAGTAAATTCTCCTCCTAATGCAGGTAATTCATAGCAAGCAATTGTGTTTCACAAAATGAAGTTAACTTGATCAAAAGAAAGAAACCTGTGACATGCTAATGAAACTTGAAAGCTAAGTCACGTTACATTTAATCTTTAAATTACACCACATGCATGGGCTAGCTAACCAGAAAACCAACTAAAATAATCAATTCTCCTAATTTAAAAAATTGAAATTTTAGAAGTACAGCTATATTTTAGCAGTTTACTAGTATCAAGATCATCTCAACAGATCCAAGACCAAAAAAGGGACCTTTAATGAACAGGAAAAGGTGAGTGCCAAAATGTTTTCTTTCTTTCTTTTTTTTTTTTCTGTGAGGAAGATCAGCCCTCTGCTAACATCTGCCAATCCTCTTCTTTTTTTGCTGAGGAAGACTGGCCCTGGGCCAACCTCCATGCTCATCTTCCTCCACTTTATATGGGACGCCGCCACAGCATGGGTTGCCAAGCGGTGCGTCGGTGCGCGCCCGGGATCCGAACTGGCGAACCCCGGGCCACCGCTGCGGAGCACGCGCACTTAACCACTTGCGCCACCGGGCCGGCCCCAAAATGTTTTTTTAATATATATAAAGTATATATACATATATTCTAAGATATATATCTTTATACATTTTAAGATATCTTAAAATTCCTGTACAAAATCTTGGATTTCTTATCATTCTTACACAACATTCTCACATCTAGAAGTATTAATTTGTTTTAAAGCAAAATTAAATTAGTTGTCTTCAACAAGCCTATATTTAAATTTTGAACTTGCACCATTGCCAAAACATATGGAAGAAGAGTTTAGAGAACACAATAAAAGCAAAGAAAAGAAAGTGGAAGAAGGCACTGAGGTGACATGAAAACATTCGGAGAACAAGAAGTAGCTACCAGGTCCAGCAAGAGTATCAGGCACCCTCCCTTATCTAAAGGAACTTAAATGTCTTATCTCATTGGGAACAATGATAATATAGCACTTTATAAAATACTAGGTTGTACACACAGGAAATGAAAATAAAGACACAGTCATGATTAGACTAATGGTGAGAAACCTCATGAAGGAGATGGCATTTCAGCCAAAGCTGGGAGTTGAGGTAGAATGATTTGAATAAGCAACAAAGTGGAAGAAGGACATTCTGAACCAAGAGCAACAAACAAATGCCTTCAAATGGAATAAAGTATAGTGTCTTGGCCAAGATTAGAAAGAAAAGATTGCTTATAATTAAAGGATTTTTTTAATGAAATGTTAACATATTTTTTCATTGGGTCATGGATTATTATTATTCTTATACATATTTTAATATTTACTATTATTATTATCCATATTTTACAGGGTAGTAAAATGAGACACAGAAAGGCTGAGTGTCTTGCCCAAGGCCACATAATTACTTTATGAGGAGAATGCAGCACTCCTTCCACTCCGCCAGCCTTACTCACCCAGTGCAGGGAGCACAAGGTTGGACAGAGAGAGTAGGGGAAGGTTATTCAAAAGACTCAATGCATCCACAAGAGAAATCCATTGTAGGTGCTTGAGTATGTCGATGAAGCGATGACACTACTTTTTCAAGAACATTAATCTTTCAGCAGTAAATAGAACAGATCTTAAGAAACATAGCACTGAGCCAAGAAAACCACTTCAGAAGCTGGTGATGTAATCCATGAGAGAAGTGGTGAAAGCCTGGGTTAGGGAAGTTGCAGTGGGACTAGACAAAAAGAAACAAATACATCAGACATGACAAAAGAAACAGTGACAAAATTGGTGACTTGGTAGATGTAGGAGATAAAGAAAAAAGTTAAAAATGAAAGCAAATATCATTCATAGAAAAACAGATGGCATGGTTTACCACAAAGTTATCAATAAAACACCTTTCCCCTTCCCTACTCTCCCGCCCAGCCATTTTCTCCTCACGTGCCATTTTCCATCTTCTAACCCTATCCTTTCACTCACTCACATTTTGCTGGCCTGCTGTGGGTTAGACAGTGGGTAAGGTTCTGAGAAACGGAGATCACAGTAATAGTAATAACAACAAGAAAAATTTATTAAGCACTTATTCTATATATGCCAGGCACTGTTCTAAATGCTTTATATATATTAACTCATTTAACTCCCACTACAACTCTATAGAGTAAGCAAAATTATTATTACTACTTTAGAGATAAGGAAATTGAGACAAAGCCACACAGCAAGTAGAGGGCCTGAAACTGTAACACAAGCAGTCTGACTCCAGAGCCCAACCACTTAACCACTCTGCTACACTACACTGAAAAGCCTTCATGTAGTTTCAGTATTTTTGTGACTTCCATCACAGTGCACTCCCAGAAGTTTTAGCAAATTTGTGTAATATGGCAGTCTCTGCGGATTTCAGAGTCCTGAATTTTAGAAGTTTGCCCATGAGAAGATATTGGGCAATATCTTAGTTGTCCTAATTACTCAGCTATCTGGGAGGAGAGTACCAAATCCATCAAACAATGGTACAACTTTCTACTCAGCTTTGACTCCATGGGTTGTAATCACAAAGGCACATTCAGCAATGTGCACAAAGCCACAGAACGTTCATGCAAAAAATGTCTAATTCTCAAACTTTATGTGACAAACAATAGAAAATTCTAAACATTCAGCTCATCAACCTTGCTATCTTGAGACATAACCTGCATTACCAGATTCACTTTTCTGCAACTACTTAAATTATTCATTATATTTCACTTACTTAGAGAAAGAAACTTGCAAATAGAATTTTCAACTAGAAACTTCAAAAAAAGAATTTTACTTGAAGCAAAATAAGGAAGAAATAGGAAACATCCAAATCCCAACAGTGAGATAAGTCAAGTTGATAACAAAGCTGAATCAACAACATGCTTCCAGAGCCAAATTAACCCCATGAAAAAATAGCACCTATACCCATCCTAACCATGACCCTAAATCCAGAAGAAATTAACGAGGAAACTGACAAACTGGACTACATGAAAATAAAATACCATAAGCACAGTCACCAATTCCAATATTGAGTATACACTGGATTGCCATACCACAATTTTACTACACCTGCCCTCCAGAAGGATGCCATAGGTTCCTAATTGTCAAATCAACAGTCTTTCTTCAATCTCCTTTCTCCTTGACTTCTCTCTGGAGAGCACCACACCTTATCTGGGCTCTCTCCTTCCTTAGCTTCCATGATCCTTCTTCCCCCTACCCCAGTCCCAGGTGCCCTCCTTCTCAGTATTATTTGCTAGCTCTTCTTCCCAGCCCCTAAAGTGGCTGTCGCCAAAAGTTCAGGCTTAGATCTTCTGCTCATTTCTTTCTAACTTCCTTCACTTAGGAATCCTAACTATCCTGAAGTCTGCTGCTCTAATCTCTCTCCAGAACTTTAGTCCTATGACTCTAACTGCCGAAAGACAGTTTTACATGAATATCCTGGTCTTACTCCAAATTCACATCTTAAACCAAACTAATCTTCTCTTCAAAACTTGACTTCACTATTCTTTGATTGTGTCCTCACACATCTCACACACATGCATGCGGGCATGCACACACACACGCACACACTCACATCAGACTGTTAGAACTCCTCTCTGTATTCCTCAACACCTTGTCCATGCTTCAAATGTAGCCCAGATTACCCTATACGGTATTATAATCTCTGATTCATGGGTATGTTTATTTGCCTTTCCAAGTAGATTGTAAACTCCTTAAGAGGCAGGAATTATATCTTAGTCATCTATGTATCCCCAGGAAATATTGCAAGTGCTCAACAAGATCTGTTAAGAGAAATTAATAAATATGGATGATCTGTTCCAGCCAAACTGGTCCATTTAGTCTCCACCTGCTTGGCATTTTCACAGTCCCCGCTTCCCAGAACAGTTCTCTCTCTGCTGCTGCACACATGGAAAAATCCTACTCATCCTTCACAAGACTCAGCTTAAATTCCACCTGCACCATGAAACTTTCTCAGGTGACCCCATTCCAACAAGACTCCTTGCTCATCAGTCTTACAGCGGTAGTTCAGTGTCATGAAAACACCATCATCTTTGAAGCTCAAAGGACTGATTCAAAACCAGGCTCTAGCATAAACCAGCTGTGTTACTCTGGGAAAATTCCTAAAGTTTAATTTTTTTCAGCTATAAAATGAGGTAAATAATACCTATCACAAAGAATTTGGGGGAAGATTATAGGAGAGTAAACCATCTAGAACATAGCAGATGTTCAGTAAATGTTCACCCCACTTCCCTCCCATTTCATGTACCATTTACATAGCACTTAAGTTGACAGTGTATGTTATGAATCCTCAATTAGATTGTAACAACTGGTAAGATCCTGAAGGACAGGAGCTGAATCTTGCTCATCTTTCTAAGAACCTATCAATGTGCCTTACATAGAGACACAATAAAAATTGAAAACAAAGAAATTATAGTTACAGTGGATTATGGCAATCAAGTGTAAATGGTGCAAGGACCAGAACTGACAACTGTAAATTTTCATCCAATTCAGCTGTAGAATTATTACATGGCCCCTCTGATGCCAAAGGCTGATTTCAACAAATGACAATGCAAATAAAAACAAATCAACTTCTAGAGTATACAAGTTAATGAGTAATCTTTAATAATAACATTAAAAGTAGCTTAAATGAAATGTGACAATCATATTAGAAGAGTCTCTATACACGTATTTGTTCCCTTGTACCTTTATGCAAAGGTTTCCTTTCATATATTCTTTGCTTTTATATGATTGTAATAGATCTCTTCATACCACTTGTTAACTAACTGAAACTAGAATGAGATTTTTATATTTTCCCAGCAGGGGAAAAAATTAAAGGCTAATACTAAAGCAAAACCTGTAAGATCAAGATCCAAAACCAATAATTACAGGTAAAATCTATCAAAATCTTTCTTTAATTAAAACGTTTTCTTTCCAAATTGCTTTCATTAATATCAAGGCTTCAACACGCTCTCTGAACTTACTAGAATCTTTTTTTCCTATACTGATTTATCATAGCCTTTCTTTACTGTATGTTATCTTCATTAAGGATCAATTCCCATGGTTGGGTTTCATTTTTCTTTTAACTACCGCCCCAGCTGCATGTGCTAACAGGTTGGAGGAGCTGTGATTTGTTGGGTAGTAACCTCCACTCTAACAATCAACTCTTCGTTAATGTTCCTAACAACATTCCCTTTCCCTACAGAAACTCATTCTATAGTGCTCACACACTGGAATGTGCAGCTACAAACTGATTTTAAAAGCAATTACTAATAGAAGAGTGTGTGCCAGATACCCTTCCAATATCTTCATGCTTCCAAGTACTTCTTGTTTTTTTGTCTTTTCCCATGTGGAGAAGTTTATGATAAGAAATAGAGGCAGTCAGTTCTATCAGACCAAATCCACCGGAACAGAGAATATAAATACGTTGGTATAGTAAGAAAAAGCGAAAAGCCAGGCATCAAAAGACCAAGTTTCTAATCTCAGTTCAACACCTATTATACATCTTCAGGCAAAATCATAACCTCTCTCAGCTTCCACTTCCTCTTCTACAAACTACAGATAATAACCACCATCCCTATCTCAGCAGCTTCTTTCAGAGATTATAAAATCACAGCATCACAAACAGCACTGTATAATTATAAAATACATGTGAATACATATGTATAAATATAGATGTGAATGTATTTTTGAACAATAGCAATGTCATAGTCTATAGGGTAAATGTAAAATAATTTTATGTCAAGTATTAAAGTCCCAATTAAACACTTCACTAGACAAACTGTTATACTAAATTCTATATCCAAGTATATCACAGTATATCCAAGGAAATTTTTTTCGAGAAACAGAATCTAGCTTGGAAACATATATTCACAGTCCAGTTCATAATTTTTGGAGCAAGTATCTCTAATCTGGATTTATATTCTTGCAAGCAAATTTTTACTCATAATCATAACATATTTAAATTCTCACTTTTCAATCAAACTTAATATAAGAAACTACTGGAGGTTAGTTCTTCATATCTTGTGCTAAGAATTTCTGCACCATGGTCTTCACATAACCCTTAAGTACGATGAATTTAAAAGTAAAAAAAAACAGGATAACTTTGTGATTTTAGATTTTTTTATGTTAAAAATAATAGCACCATTAAATTAGAAGATTCCTAAATCATTACTCACTTCCAATTTCCTAGGCAAAATATCAATATACTTTCATTCTCCAAATAAATTAAAAGATTCGCTATAAACATACACACATATATTTCCTAAATTGTGCTCTTACTGCTTTAACTTTTTATTTGTGAGAAATTTTGAACACTAGTTAAATTGTTTAGCATATATTTTTTATTTTCTTTATGGTTGCTTACAGTTTTGTACAAGATCCTTCTTATTGCATGATTCTGGCAGACTTTATGCTAATTGTTGTTCCAATTAATTAAAACTGCTTAAAATATAAAATTTTTAAATTAAAATCTTATTTTAATTATAATTTTGCAGCTAAAATTCTTTTTCCAAACTTTGCAAACATTCCGTGCAACCTAAATAGTGCTGAGAAAAAACTGGATTTTAAGAGTTGCTCAATGCTCTTCAAAAGGTGGAAAAACATAATGAAACATACGCTCATCCGAACTACACCCATTCTCAATTTCAACATAGCAAGCCTCCTGTTTGTTCTTAGGGCAAATTTAAAACCATACATATTGGAATTGGTTATTACTGAAGATAATTTATGCAATCATAAGCCAAAGATGCTAAACTAGCAAAAAGAAAACCATGCAAGTAAGCAAACTCTAACACACATGGGGCACACCCTGTCACTATATAAAAGCTTGTCACTGTCCTTGGTAGCAGGCACTCCCTGGGCTAAACAGCATCACCATGTCTGTTCAGTACAGCTCTAGCAAGCAGTACTCTTCCTCCCGCAGTGGAGGAGGACGTGGAGGAGGATCATCCATCAAAATCTCTAGCAGCAGAGGCTCCTCTGGTGGAGGATTTTGCTCAGGGGGGTTCAGTGGTGGCTCTTTTAGCCGTGGGAGCTCTAGTGGAGGCTACCTTGTGGGCTCCTCAGGTGGCTATGGAGGAGGATTAGGAGGAGGTTTTGGTGGAGGTAGCTGTGGTGGAATCTATGGAACCAGCAGCTTTGGTGGGGGCTATGGAGGAGGCAGCTTCGGAGGAGGGAGCTTCGGAGGAGGCAGCTTCGGAGGAGGCAGCTTTGGTGGGGGCAGCTTTGGCGGAGGCAGCTTTGGAGGAGGCTTCGGTGGTGGATTTGGAGGAGATGGCGGTCTTCTCTCCGGAAATGAAAAAGTAACCATGCAGAATCTGAATGACCGCCTGGCTTCCTACTTGGACAAAGTTAGGGCTCTGGAAGAATCAAACTATGAGCTGGAACGCAAAATCAAGGAGTGGTATGAAAAGCATGGCAACGCAGGCCAGCAAAGGCCTTGTGACTACAGCAAATACTTCCAAATCATTGAAGATCTTAAAAATCAGGTAAGGGGCATTTTAAAAATCCAACTTTAAGCCTATTTCTTATCCATGTAATTCAGGCAGATGACTCTTAAATTAAGCACAATATAGGTGTTCACTGTTTGCCTATTTTACTTTTTTGCTTCCAAAAATAATCCTGTCTCATCAAAGACAAACATTTGTGCGCGTATGGTCATTGCAATCTTCATCCAACATGTGTGTTATTTGTCTTATAGGATGGCAGAATACTGAGAATTTTTTAGGTTTTAATGAGTGAATAATGAATCCATAGTTAAAATACAGTAGATATTTACAAATATAGTAACTAAAAGAATTATCAAATGAATCAGAACAAAATTTATTCAGATTGATAACAAAAAAAATACTCATTGCAAGAAACATGAATTCTCTAGTATGGAAATGGGATGCTGCTTGCCGCTACGGAATTCATGAATAGCACCTACTGTGTCCTAGTTCAGAGTGTATTCATTCAGAATATACAAGTTAAACCAAATACAGGTATGAGTCAGTCAAAAGTTGGCTGAACTACATGGAAATCACAAAGTATAAAAGAGGGGGATACACTTGGAGGAACACATCTATATAATTCCAATTAGTTTTCAGATAGGGATGACATGGAAATAAAAGAGTATAGAAACTTCAAGAGAACAAATGACTCAAGTATATGGGTAAGCCTGCAATATTTCATGTTTAAAATAAAAAACTCCCCCAAGATTTTGTAAGAGAACAATATAAAAATGCGGTTCATCTATGTATGCCTCTATAAAAGCCATACCTGTATCTAATTTCTTTGCCTCTCTCTCCAGATTGTCCATCTAACAAATGATAATGCCAATGTGGTGCTCCAGATTGACAATGCCAGGCTGGCAGCCGATGACTTCAGGCTGAAGTAAGCTAAGTGAATGTGATAGAATACTGTCACAACAAACACAGAAGTTGTTCTTAACAATGACTTTGTATGCCCACAACAGCATTTATATTTTCATGAATTCATTCAAAGTTAAACAATATTGGAATTGTCAGAGAAATTTTCAATTTCAATATTAACTTTCTGGCAATATTAAAAAAAAGAAAATGCATTTTAAAGTAACTGCTAAGCTTCTTTGCTTTAAACCACTAATATCCCTACGTGAAATTGTATATGATAAATGTTGCCATGATGTGAAATCAACTCTATATTTGCTTTTTAAACAGCCTCTGCCTGGGTACACCTCCATTATATAAGCTATATCCAGTATTTGTATCATGCTTGTTTCAGGTATGAGAATGAGCTGGCCCTGCGCCAGAGCGTGGAGGCTGACATCAATGGCCTGCGCAGGGTGTTGGACGAGCTGACCCTGACCAAGGCTGACCTGGAGATGCAGCTTGAGAGCCTGACTGAAGAGCTAGCCTACCTGAAGAAGAACCACGAAGAGGTGATGCAAAAAGTTATACTTCCCCTAGCCAAAAAAAAAATGGCTCATTGTAATCACAGTGTAGTTATTAAATTTTTCTGTTCCTCAAATAGGCAATAAGAGACCTTCAAAATGTGTCCACTGGTGATGTGAATGTGGAAATGAATGCTGCCCCAGGTATTGATCTGACTGAACGTCTGAATAACATGAGAAATCAGTATGAACAACTTGCTGAACAAAATCGCAAAGACGCTGAAGCCTGGTTCAATGAAAAGGTAATTCATTTCCGTTCGTAGTGAAGCCAATGGAGGTTTGGTTATCATTTCAGATTTTTCTCATCTTTTCCCCTGTTTTTAATACTTTAGAGCAAGGAACTGACTACACAAATCAATAGTAACATTGAACAAATGTCCAGCCATAAATCTGAGATTACCGAATTGAGACGCACTATTCAAGCTCTGGAGATTGAACTACAGTCCCAATTAGCCCTGGTATGTTAATAACTCTCTCGTGAAATGACTTCAACTTTATCCTACAAAGTTTCATGCTCACATGAGAATGTTCAACACAACACAAGAGAAAGTGCAGGGTTGCGGTAAGAAAGTAGAAATAAAATTGGAATTCTTTGTTAATGGGCGAAAAGCATTATTGGTATTGATCTAAAAGTGTTGAAATTGAAATGTTCCCATTAAAGAAAAAACAATTTTTATTCATTTTCTTTACTCTTCTATATGATGTCTTATTAAATTATTTAAAAAGTTCACTGTACTCAACTGAACAATGAGGTCGTTAAGCCACAATATATTCTCTCCTCTTTGCAGAAACAATCCTTGGAAGCCTCCTTGGCAGAAACAGAAGGTCGCTACTGTGTGCAGCTCTCAGAGATTCAGGCCCAGATCTCCTCTCTGGAGGAACAACTACAACAGATTCGAGCTGAAACCGAGTGCCAGAATGCTGAGTACCAACAACTCCTGGATATTAAGATCAGACTGGAGAATGAAATTCAAACCTACCGCAGCCTGCTAGAAGGAGAGGGCAGGTAAATTACAAAACTTTTTAAATTATCCCAATTGCTTTTATTCCACATTCCAAATTGCAAGGCTTTTCCAAAACCCAAGGAAGTGCCAGAGGATGGGAGTAAGTGGGGAGAAAACAGGAGGCAGAGTACGGAAAAAGGCCCACACAATCACAGTCTCAACTTCCCATGAATTTGGCCCAAGGATGATTCTTAAGGTTGCGCATACTATATAAAATTGTTTTTAAAGAATGGGTTTTAAAACACATAATTGGCAGGGCTGTTTTTTCTCAAAACAATGTTTTGCTTATTTTCTAAAGTAACAATAATCTGGGAAGCGGCCCCCCGTCTTCCACCGTTAGCGTTAACCGCATATGACACTTACTCCCGGTAGCGGAGGCTTCTACGGCGGCGGGCGCGGCGGCGGAAGTTCCGGCGGCGGCTATGGCGGCAGTTCCGGAGTCGTCTACAGCGGCAGTTCCGGCGGCGGCAGCTCCGGCGGCGGCGGTCTCGGCGGCGGTTTCGGCGGCAGCTCTGGCGGCGGCGGTAGTTCCGGCGGCGGCTACGGCGGCGGCAGTTCCAGCGGAGGCCACAAGTCCTCGTCTTCCGGGTCCACTGGAGAGTCCGCATCTAAGGGGCAAAGGTCAGCAGAAACAAGCTGGGGTAATCAGAATTAGTTTTAACTTTCTGTGATGATTTTGTTGCTTTTTAAGCTCTAAAGCTGTTTAAAAAATTAAAATCTTAGGTAGGGTTCCCGCTTGCATTTTTTTAACAAACTCTACTCTTGACACCAATCGTAAAGGAAAAACGGCATGGTCTAAAATGCTATAGCTTAAACATTGCTCGGATTTTTTTTTTTTTTTTTTTTTTTTTTTTTAGGCAACGTAGAAAAGTTGAATTCTCTTTTTTTCAGTTTAGCGTGTTTTTCTTTTAGGAATTTGCTTGTTAATTAGTAAGGAGCCCCCCCCCCCCCAGTTGCTTGGTTTAAATTCTCTTTTTTTTTTTATGATTCGCATACAGATACTAACAAAACCAGAGTAATCAAGACAATTATTGAAGAGGTGGCACCTGACGGTAGAGTCGTTTCATCTATGGTTGAATCAGAAACCAAGAGAGACTACTATTAAGCCACATCAAGAGGACGGAGTCTCCCTTCACACAGGCCGTTATGTACAGATGCATGAAAAACAAAATCTCCAGGAAAACACTTCAATCTTAATGGTCTGTGGAAATAGGTTCACTTCTTGAAAATAAGGTGTCTAAAAGGTGTTTTGTGGTTTCTATATTTCTTCTTTTCACTTTGTCAGAAAGTGTTCTTTAATGGGAAAAAAAAAACTTTCTATTCTGATTTACTAATGAATTTCAATAAACTTTCTTACTGATGCAAACTATCCAATTTGGTCAGAATTGTCTTTATTTAAATTAGATATATTTTTAACCTTAAATATTAGTATATTATAGCATTTGAGGATTGGTTTATCTAGAAATTCTGAAGACAGAATTATTACCATTATGATTTCTCTGAGTAAAATGTTTTAATCTTGTGGGTGTGTTGGACCAATGTCAGTAATCTCACTGAGTAAAAAACCCGTGAGATCCCAATCTTACTCTTTCTTAAAGATACACAATATGTGGAAAGTTCCTAGTTTTTTGGCTTTGAATTATTTTGATCCTGGAAATTCTGAAATATCTCAAATAAGACCCCCAAAATAAAGTTAATTGGAAATTTTACATTTTCTGATTACTTGACTTCTTACATTTACCTGCCCTTATTTTCTCCCCATTACTATATTATTTCTGCCCATATCGCCCCAACAAAATTATTTGGTGTTTATCAGGTGAACAGGAGAAACGCTGTCAAGACATGGTGATGTCAATCTGACCAAAAGGACACCTCTAGGTCCCTACTCACTAACCCTGACCAGTGATCAGTACTAAAGACCTGGAACTTGTAGGGTCAACCCAGTCATATCCTTCAGCCAATAAGAACCCAACTGACATTGCTTAGTACTCTGCTAGTATATGGAGTAAATAAGGGCTAGAGTTATTCTATGCTCCTAAGACTACCTGTGTTCCCTGCTTGGTTCCTGGATTACCCATGTTCACCAAGTAGCAGCCTTCCTCAGTATCCTTCCTGATTTGAGCTCCTGTTTTCCCCAGGACCTGAGCCCTCGTCCCCAGGCCATTTTGTTTGGACTCCTACTGGGTAAACTCTACCCTCTGCACCCCACATTGATGACTGAATCCCTATTTAAATGTGAATGTACTTCCCTATAGTCAAGCCTCCATGACATACCTGGCACCAAATAGTACCATAGTTCGGAGACTCTCCACTTTGGTTCGCATGTCTTTTTATATGTGTACCAGCCACCCTTCTTGGGGGCGAGTCTTCTGAGGTTCACTGTTGAAGTCCTAACATGCCACATTGTAAAGCCCTGAAAGAGATGTTGCGGGTAAGGACGCTTTGAGCTCCTATTGTGTATATACTGACGGCTCTTTAAAAGCACTGTCTTTCAAAATATTTATTATCTAATAAAGATAACCATGTCACTGGGACCTAGGATATTGTTCATAATCTTAGATAGCCATTCTCTTTATTCTGAAGAAATAACTGTTTTCATATTCAATGACAATAATCTGAGACAAATACGAATATGTTATTATGAGATAGTTGTTTGTTATTAAGCTTTGTCTCTTCTCCTACCCACCCCTCCCCCTCCAAGCCAGGATCTCAGCTGATCAGAGTTCTTTATTTGGTTGTACAGTGACCCAAACCTTCATTCCTGAAAGGTGAATCATGGTGGTCCTATCTGCTTACCTTTTCCAATATCTCCTTAAACCATTATTTATATTAAATTCTCTCTGATAAAGAACTACTTTCCTGACAGATGTTAACTAAACTGATTGTGGTAATCATTTTTCACTATATGTCAAGATATTATGCTGTACAACTTAAACTTATACAGTGCTGTATGTCAATTACATCTCAATAAAACGGGAAAAAACTACTTTCTTGGCTGGACACTGACACTACAATTTAATAAAGACTGTCTAAACAAACAATTTGATTTTAACAAGGACATTGGGTATTTATGAAAAAATTCTTGTTAACTCTACAGGTCACTGTTTTTACTACATAGATTTATCATGTAGCTATTAATCAAAAAAATCCTGTACACATTCTTACAGATTCTAAAGTTGTTTCAGAGTCCTGCTGTTTAAGCAAGATAGTGTCCAATGAGACTAGCAGAGTCAGTTTTGGCGTTCATGTGGAATCATACTAAACAGCAAAAGCTTGTTTCTCCAAAGACTTTGCTTTATGCTACTATAGGCCTTAAGGCTTTGCAACCTGACCTGGATGTCTATTATGGCTTGATATTTTGCTTGAGAATGGAGAAGTAACTTTGTTACGCTCAGCTCTATAGGGGAAATTGCTTGAGTAAGTTTAACTAAATAAAGTCCATCCAGTATTTCCCATCTAGATTGCATGTTGAGAGTGGGAGTTAGGGAAAGAGCTCATTTGTGGTTATAAGCATGCATTTGAAAGTCAGTGATTCATGGACTTCCTATCCTAGCACTGGCATTTACAGATCATGTAACTTTTGGACAAGTTACTTCAACTCTTCTGAGTCTCAGTTTTCTTGTCTATACAATAGGTATAATAACTACCTCAGGTGAGATCATTGTGGGGATAAAATGAGTTAAATATCTACAAAGCCCTTAGAAAAATGCCCACCATAGAGTAGGTACTGAAGGAACAGCATTCTGTTCATCTTCAAAGAAATATTCTTATTGGCTAAATAACCTAGTTTCTCCAAAGATAGCCATGAGCATCACAATAATTCGTTAAAGAGGATGGTCATTAATGTGGTCTGCCAAGGGGTAGAGAACAAGGTCAGGTTGCTGTCCTAGGGCTGCGAAACTAAATTCCAGACAGTACGGATAATAATGAGACTGTGTCACAAAGGATTATGATTAATCTAGCCCTGTGAACTGAAGTCCAGTAAAATATAGCAAGAGGTTTGTGAAAGTAAGTGGGAAGGACCAGATGATTGCCCCAAAGTTTTGAGATAGTTGATTATCCCTAAAGGCTGCAGCTGTGGTCACCCTGATTATGAAGCAAACTATCCAAACTGTGTCCTTGGGTGATAAAGAGAAACAAGTTATCACGAAAGAAAGAAATCCAGACTGGAAGCCAGGTATGAAGGATTTTTTTTTATTTTATTGAGGTCATAATAGTTTATAACATTGTGAAACTTCAGTTGTAGATTATTATTTGTCAGTCACTATATATATGTGCCCCTTTATCCCTTATGCCCACCCCCAACCCCCTTCCCCTCTGGGAACTACTAATCTGTTCTCTATGTCCATGTGTTTATCTTCCATATATGCATGAAATCATATGGTGTTTGTCTTTCTCTGGCTTATTTCGCTTAACATAATGCCCTCAAGGTCCATCCATGTTGTTACAAATGGGACAATTTTGTCTTTTTTATGGTTGAGTAGTATTCCATTGTGTATATATATATATATAGAGAGAGAGAGATGATAGATAGATAGATAGATAGATAGATAGATAGATAGATAGATAGATAGATAGATATAGATAGATAGATAGATAGATAGATAGAATATATATATATATATACAGAATATATATATACATTCTTCTTTATCCATTCATCAGTCAATGGGCACTTGGGTTGCTTCCACGTTTTGGCTATTGTGAATAATGCTGCAATGAACATAGGCTTGCATACGTCTCTTTGAATTGTTGATTTCAAGTTCTTTGGACAAATACCCAGTAGTGGGATAGCTAGGTCGCATGGTATTACTATTTTTAATTTTTTGAGAAATCTCCATACTGTTTTCCACGACAGATATTTTTTTGAAGGGTACTTTTTGAACCAGATTGTCCCACAGAATGCCATGCCAAAGGAGGAAGGACTCTTTGAGCTGTCACATTGCTCCTCAGTGTCTCTAGATAAAAACATAGATACCATCAACATCCCAGCACTGAGTAAGAGATCTTTCCAGCCTAGTACCAGTTAGAAAAGCAAGAAATTATTTTGCGTTGGTATAAATACTGAACAGTACCTCAGGGAATGACATGGATAGTGTTCTGAAAATAGTTTTGACCTTCAGGATTTTAGCAAAGCAAAAATGACATGCTTAAGCTTTAAGTAACCTTTCCTACTCAGAATAAGTTATCTCAGAAAAATGCTTGAAAAGCATGAATAAATGGGTTCAAAGGCTAGCTGAACCGTGACCAAGCTAATGACCCCTTTGGAAGAGGAACTCTCATTTAAAGTTTTCATCTATAGAGCATCTGTAAGGTTATAAAGTAGGAAATCTGAAGAGAGTAGAAAACAAAGTGGCACCAAAATGCGTCTTGATAGATTGAACAACAGTTGTTGTAAAGATAAATGCAAGTGGGCTATTGCCAAGAAACCCATGAAAAGATGCCCCACGTCACTAATCATTAGGGAAATGCAAGTCAAAGCTGTAATGAGATACCATCTCACACCATTAGGAAAACTACTATCAAACAAATAGAAAATAGCAAGTGTTGCCATGGATGTGGAGAAATTGGAACACTTGTGCTTTGTTGGTAGGAATGTAAAATGGTACAGCTGCTGTGGAAAAAAGTATGACAGTTCCTCAAAAAAATTAAAAATAGAATTCCCATATTATCCAGCAATTCCACTTCCAGGACACAGCCAAACAAATTCAAATCAGGGTCTTGAAGAGATACTTGTACGTACCATGCTCACAGCAGCATTACTGACAATAAGAGTGTTGAAGGCATCTATTTTCCTCCCCTCTGTTTCCCCTGCCACTAGTACAGTGCCTGGTGCATCATAGGTGCTCATTAAATATTTCTTGAATGAACAAAACAATGAATGAATGACATCTGACAGGCAGCATATCTGTAGTCAAAAGTTTCATTTTGCTATTAACTAGAAATTCTGAAAAGGATTTTGTAAGAAATATGTTTACACTTTGAATTAAAGAGGGATTTTTGCATTGTTTGAGCTTTACTTTTCCACCTGAGCTAAAGAAGATTATATACACTGAAAGGATCATCACACTGGATCACAAGGCCCATTCTGGCCTGGTTCTCCCGGTTTCATGCTGTGTATCCTTGACCAGTCCTTTTCCTCAGATTCCTCGTCTTTAAATCAGAGGAAGGAAACCTCTCTTTCTAATTCCCAGGCTCATGGTAAGGTTCAAAAGAGATACCAGACAAGAAAGCCCTTAGGAAGCTGTAAAGTACCATATAAATGTAAGGAAATTTTATCTTTATATTCATTGTGCTATGGAACTTTGAAAAGACAAATGTTGAGGTTGCTACTCATCAGGTTTAATAATTTCCAGCTGAGGGCGTGTGGGACTCAGGCTGAAGTGGAGGGTCAGGCCCAAGCAACCTCCATTTGAAGGCGAGCGCTGCCACCTAGTGGAAGTAGAAAGGCAGGGGCAAGCATGGTTAACAACGTGGGATCCCCTGGGGTGACCTGACTGAAAAGCAGAAACCACTTATTTAAACTTAACGATTTTTTAAAAAACAGCTTCTTTCCTTTTTTTGTCACAAAATGTTCTTTTGGAAATATTTTCTTTACATATGCGGGATGGAGACATGTTACACCCATTGCTTATCTAATTATTATTATTTACAGTTAATAATCAGGCCCTGAAGAGATTTACAGTTCTTTATATGTTTTAACATTATAATTTACCATTTCAATTTTAATAATTCAATAACTTAATTAAAAGAATAATTTTACAACTCAGACAACATGTTAAGACCACTGATGGCAATATATAAAGGAGGTATTCGTATTAGCATGGATCATTTGGAGTAATTATATATCTAAAATACGCTCGTGATGCCAAAATCTCAAGGCCGTCTTGGACACACGCCAAGTCTTCACCTGGCATGTGCCTGGTGACTCTGAGCAAACTCTAACATTTCTGAGTCTCAGTTCCCTCATTTGCCAAATAAAGGGGCTAAATTAGGTGATGTCTAAGGCCCTTTGCAGCTCTAAAAAGATCCCATAACTTTGCCCAGAAAATGCATTTAAAGGCCATGCCGATGCAGGCCACAGTGCCTTGGATTGCTTGTGTCAACACAGTTCCAGGAGACACCGTGACACTCCTGGTGGCAAAACAACTTTGTGCCTGTCTTCACCGCAGAACCTGAAACCAGGCAAGTCCAACCAAGTCTCTCCTATCCCCCTTTTCCTGTCCTCTCTGCCATCGTTACCTCCACTCTCCTTGCCTCTGCCTCTAGAGGAGGCTTCTTAGGGCACATCTCCTTGCTCACGTCTTCTTCTCTCTCAGCTTGACCTCCCCAGATCCCTCCACACACACATCCAGTTTGTAACATAATAACAACAATAATAATAATGGCTGCCATTCATTGAGTTTTTCATTTGCGAGGCACTGTGCTAAGCATGGTCTCCTTTAGTGTCTCAACAACCTTATGAGGTGGAAACTCCTTTTATCCACATTTTGACAACTACTGGAACCCTCTCTGCAGAAGGGTTCAATTGGAAAGATATTTTTCACGTCATTAACCACTTAATGTGCCTTTCTCCTGAATTGGCCTAGCAACTTTTCTATCAGAAACTGATCATTCATCCCCTATCTCCATTCCCATCTTTCTCTCCACCTCTTCATCCCCTTCTGTATCCCTCCCCTCTCCCCCCTCCTCTCCCTCCTTTCTCTTCACCCCCCATACCTCTCTCCTCTCCTCCATCTCCCCTTCCACCTCTCTTTCCATTCTCTCATCTCCACTCCCACTGGACTTCAAGGCAGAATCTGTATTCTCTAAATCTCAATGCCACATCCAGGTTCACATCAATTAATTCTTAAGTGAAAACTCTTCTTTTGAGGCTAATGCCTCACCGCACCCTCCCATCATCTAAGGACTTTGACACCAGGCTCACAGTCCACTTCTCTCCCATATCTTGCCATCATGGGAGACTTCATGTCTGTGTAGACGGCCCATTTAACACTACAGTTTAATAGTTCCTAACCTCTTACTCCAATGACTTTCAGGTCAGTCCACTTCCGATCTCTTATTCCAGTGACTGTTGGGTCCAATCCCCATGGCTATTCACTAAACTTTGTCAAGATCTGGGGTTGTGCCTATTTGAAAATTCTAAACTCTGTCTTCCACTGTCCAACATTAACCCATCTTCCTTCACCTCTATCAATACCCTGCTCACACTCTTCCTGCTCCGTGACCTCATAAAGATGCCCAATGACCCAACCTTTGTCTTTTTCTTCAATGTATGTGTCCCTCTGGTCTTACTTATTTCTTTATTTATGACCATATAGTCAATCACCTCAACCATTTTCTCAAGAGCACCAGAAACTTCTTTGCTACTTTTTCCTTCTTCTGAACCTGCCTTCAAATTCCAAAACGCACATCAGCCTGATCATCATCTTCTCTAATCCTACACCAGAATAACTTCCAAATACAGTCATGCCTCACTTAACAACAGGGATACTTCTGAGAAATACGTTGTTAGGCAATTTCATCATTGTGCAAACTTTATAGGGTATACTTACACAAACCCGGATGGGATAGCCTACTGCATACCTAGGCTATATGGTACTAATCTTATGAGACCACCATCATATATGCCATCCATCACTGACTGAAACGTTGTTATGTGGTGCATGACTATATGCATTTGAATGTCGTTACAAATGAGAACCGGGCCCTCGGTTCTTCCTGACAATCCCTTCACACACTGCTAATCAGGTATTTTTCCCAGTTCCATGTACTTATTCTAAACATTCACACTTCCTATCAATCATCTGTTTCTGAGGTATGCCACCGACCCCTCAAACCCAGCTGGTCTAAAAGTAAACTCAGTATCTTCCTGCTCTTGTATTCCCTATCTCAGTTAATATTATAGGATTCCCAGCATCCGAAATCAATGACCTAAGAGTCATCCCCAACTCTTCTTTCCTCCTTATTCTCCAAATTCAATCAATGACCATATCCTCTCAACTTCTTTACCTCCCACTGCCTTCATCCTTCCCACCTGCATCATTGTCCTAACCTTGCAATTGGCCTTCTTTGTTCATTTCAACCTGATCATGTTGCCCTCTGCTTTTTACTTAGGATTCACTCCAAATTCTTTAGACTAGCAGAAGGCTAAACATTATACACCCCTGTCTGGTCCTGGCCTTACATTTCTTAAAGGTTATAATCATATCTTTTTCATCTCTGCATTTATTTACCATCATGTCTTCATTTTTGCATTTAGCATTGAACACCAGGCATAGTGGCTATACATGTTAAAGAAAGGAATCAGTCAATATTTATGTTATTGTTCAAGGTAATAAATAGATGTTATAATTGTGGTAAGACCACAGAAGTTACCAAGATCATATTTTTTTTAAAATAACACATTTTTTTTTTTGCTCTTGTGGGATAAAATAAGTATTTCTCTGGTTAATGGTTCTTTATACACCTCTCTGGTAATTAAGACCCTACTGTAGCTGATGGTACCCTATCACAATCTTACTTAACTTTTAAAACTTTATAATACCCTATGGCAGATAATGATGGTATATTCCTAGGGTCTAGATGAAAGTAAAGGATTACTCACTCAAAATTAAAAGTTAAAGTAATGAACTTAATATAGAATGAACCCTATTATATTTAAGATAATAAATATCTTGAAGCAACAGCCAGGGATGTTAGACATTAATTTAAAAAAAAAATCACCCAATTATACATAATTTCATGCTAATCTGAATGATGCCATTTTTCTTTTGGCATGCATAACTCAAATAGAAACACCCCAACAATTGTGTATAAAAGCCCAAAGAAACCATCAGGGCACAATATTCTGTTCTCCTTTGAAGTTACAGCTATCCACAGACAAGGTGAACGTTTCTCATACTACCATGTCTCTCCGATTTTCTATTGGGTCCAGGCATATTGGTTTACGGTCTGGATCTGGATCTGACAGACCATCCAATGGAGGCACAGGCTTTGCTGGCAGCAATGCATGTGGCAGCTCTGTGGCTGGAAGTGGCTTTTCCTGTGCCTTGGGAGGGCGCTTGGCCAGTGTTCCCAGTGGGAATCATGCTGGTGGCGCTCTTGGAAGTGCTGCTTGTGCTGGCTTTGCTGGAAGCGAAAGGGGCCTCCTCTCTGGGAATGAGAAGGTGGCCATGCAGAATCTTAATGACCGCTTGGCATCCTACCTGGATAACGTGCGAGCTCTGGAGGAGGAAAATGCTGAACTAGAGAGAAAAATCAAGGGTTGGTATGAAAAATATGGACCTGGATCTTGCCGTGGACTTGATCGTGACTATAGCAGATATCATCTAACAATCGAAGATCTTAAAAATAAGGTGAGAAATCACAAATTTGGAACTATTCAAAGTATTTAAAACTAAGAATTACCTGGCAAAAGACATAGAACTATAGTGGGAAATGCTTCATAACTGTTATCTGTAATTTATATTGTATTTAGTTATTATTTATTTTGATAAATAATTCTTCCTGTTAGTCAAAAATAGGTACTTTGATTCATGGATCTCAATGTAGCTCAAATGTTACTAGTTCCATTATTGTTTATTTTGAAATATATTCATTGATAAGAAAGTACTATATTCTAAAAGTTATATGAATATACAAGAAAAAATAAAATCATATCTGTAATTTTTAAATTTTATTTTATTTTAATTTGTGTGTGTGTGTGTGTGTGTGTCAGGAAGATTGGCCCTGAGCTAACATTTGTGCCAATCTTCCTCTATTTTGTATGTGGAACACTGCCACAGCATGGCTTGATGAGCAGTGTGTAGGTCCATAAATTTTAAATTTTAAACATTTTGGTTGTTAAGGAAGTACGATTTTTATACAAAAGCTTAATTGTGAAATGTTTTTTCATTCCTGAAATAATAAATTATAAGAGCATACTTATTTGTTGTGTCCTCCCTTTTGATTTCTTCTAGATTATCTCTTCCACTACTGCTAATGTTAATGTCATTCTGCAGATTGATAATGCCAGACTGGCTGCTGATGATTTCCGGCTAAAGTAAGTAATAGAGAAAAATCACATTCTAGAAAAAGTTGCCTATTTAATTTGTTAAATAAAATTTCAGCTTTATCCCAAGTAAAACAAACTATAACCTAAAAGATTAAAGGAAGTAAGGCGTGTTATAATACTACAATAGCATAGCATACAAAGCATGTTATAATATTGCAATCAGCTATACTCACAATGTATACATATTTATTACATTCTTGGGACAAAATACCATTGTATTTCTATGCCTGCCTAGAATAGTGCCAAGCACAAAGTACAATGCTCATAAATATTTGTCAACTCAGTAAAAATATTAACAAAGATAAAATTCTAAAATGGTACATTTTTATTGATTGGGATATGCTATTGGAATTTGTGTGATTAAATAATTGCCAATTATCCTGCACGGAATTGGGTGAAAGGCGTGGAGGAGGACTTTCTTTGTATATTTTTATAATATTTAGAGTCCTAATTCAATTTCTAACTTTCAGTTAAAAGCAATCAGGTTTTCTTTTTCTACCTCTTGAGGTAGTCTAACTTGTGCTGAAATTCATTTACTGCCCCTCAAGGTATGAAAATGAGCTCGCCCTTCACCAAAACACAGAGGCTGACATCAATGGGCTGCGGCGAGTCCTGGATGAACTGACACTCTGCAGGACCCACCAGGAGCTGCAGTATGAATCTCTGAGTGAAGAGATGACGTATCTCAAGAAGAGCCATGAAGAGGTAGGAGAAGCTTTAATTCCAGGCAAATCACAAATTTGTACATTTTAAATACTTTTGGGGGAGGGCATTAAATTACAATAGTAATTCGTGCTCGTTATAGTAATTCAAACAATAGCAGGACATATTAAAAAAAGATTTTCATTTCTCCCACTCTGCCCTTCTAATCTCATCCCCCAAGGTAATAAATATTAACAATTTGATCTGTATCCTTCCATTTTTTAGGCTGATATAATATTCTCTCCTTCTGAAAATAATACACTACTTTTACATTAATAAAACTATCTCTTTTTCCACTAGATTATTTCTTTCATTCATATAGGCCTATCTTCAGGTTAACTTTCTCACAAAAGACCTCTCTGACTCGGAAAAGATGTCAATGTTTCCTCTACTTAATGAGCCTGGGTTTACTTTAATGTTGAACTCTGCACAATAATAAACATTATTTGACATTTAATAGCAGGTAACTTCAACCCCTTAAAAAATTATTACCCCAAAAGTAATTGCAAAAGTCTCCAAACCAACGGATGACAAATTTTCAGAAAACACCCTGTGACAGGAAGTGCCTCATCATTGGTTAGAAATGGCTAAAACACCAAATCTTACTTGCCCTGAGCCCCAAATGAGAAAATTATGAGAGAGGGAAAGAGAAGGAAAATTGGAAAGGAAAAATTAAAATAAAAGAGAAACGAGGAGAGGGAAGAGAGTGATAGAGCAGAGGGCAGGAAGAGTCGGGCCACCAGAGAGTATAAGCAGGAGAGTGAAAAGCAGACCCACGCATTGTAGAGACTGTGACATCAGGAAAAGAAAGAGTCCCAGAAGAGAAGAAATTGCAACCACAACAGCCCAGCCAGGGTAGGGTCAGGATCACAGCAGGATTTGTAGTCCCCATGAAGACAAACTAACCAAAAAGAAGGTACCTCTGAATGCACTGAGGGTGGAAACAAACAGCCACGCACATCTCAACATCCCCTGAGAGTGATCAATGTCCCTGAGATAACTGCAAGCAATTCCATTTTCAAACTTTTATACCAACAAGAATTTTTCTTCACATAGAATCTTACACAAAACTCCCAAATATGGAAATAATTTAAAGTCATCAGTGGGTTCCTTGGGCGATGTAAATCTTTTGCTCTTGGTGGATACCGGCAAGCTGCTGATCTAAGGTCATAATAAGATGGCTTAAAAAAGCAGAAACACCTTCTGCAATCCTTCAAAAGCAGCTAAAAAAAGAAAAAAGTCAGCTACCTAGAGAACTAAGTTCAGGACATTGATAGGCTGATTTGTCCAGAAATCCATTTTCTGATTAGGTCCAACTGCTTAATGATTTGATCTGGGGCATATCCTAGAACAGAGAGGCCATAGAGTGTAGTTGCTAAGAGCAGACACTCTGGAGCTGGAATACCTACTATGTTCAAATCCTGGAGTGTTCGTATCCGAGCCCTTTCAAGTACTAAGTATCTTGGGTGAGTTACTTTATCTGTCTGTGCCTCAGTTTCCTAGTCTGTAAAATAAGTCTAATAATAGTACCTACCAGAGAGACATTGAAAGACTCGAATGAGTTGATGCATGTAAACTGCTTAGAACAGTGTCTGGCATATGACAAGCGCTCAATAAATGATAGCTGTCGTCCCTAAGATGAGAGTTCCTTGGGGACAGGGATTTTTATTTGCTTTTTCCACTGCTCTATTCCCATCAATGAGAACTCTGACATTTAGTCAAGAATTACGTGCTTCATAACTCTCTGGTCTCTATATCCCCTTCTCATTTAAAAGAATAAAACACTTCTCTTGAGATGCTGTGACTGTTTTTTGTGGTGTTGGTTGTGGTTGTTTTAATTAACAAGTAACTAATTAAATTGATGATTGGCATGACTATGGATTGGATAAGTGAATTTTAAAATCGTGTGCCTTAAATTATACACCGGAATTTAAACCACAAACTTTGAGACATAAAGTAAGGCCTTTGAACACTCGTCTCAGACTGCGGGTGATGGTAACCCGCCCCTAACGTCACGCTCACGTTTCCCTCCAGGAGATGAAGGCTCTGCAGGGCGCGGCGGGAGGTAACGTGAACGTGGAGATGAACGCGGCGCCCGGGGTGGGCCTCACGGTTCTGCTGAACAACATGCGGGCGGAGTATGAAGCCCTCGCGGAGCAGAACCGCAGGGACGCGGAGGCCTGGTTCAACGAGAAGGTGAGGGCAGCCAAGCAGCCTGGCCCCTACCGGACCGGCGAGCAAAGGCCCGTTTAACCCCTTTGCGCCCGGCCTTCCAGAGCGCCACTCTGCAGCAGCAGATCTGCGACGACGCGGGCGCAGCCACCTCGGCCAGGAACGAGCGGACGGAAATGAAGCGCACCCTGCAGACCCTGGAGATCGAGCTGCAGTCCCTCCTGGCAATGGTAGGTGACAGCGTGGGTCAGCCTGGGTTTTGTAATTCCAAAAAGTCCAACTGAAACCTTTCCCTTCTTCCCTGTGAGAGCTTTACCTACAAATACTCAGAGTAGAGGAGAGCAGGAAAGACAGACACTGAGACACTCAGAAAGAGAGGCAGAGCATTGCTTTCTCCCTGAGGGCACCGAGGATTTCCTTCCAGGTCGGTGCTCAGTGCTCGGTTTCTTCCTTGGGGTAGTTCATCTCAGCCCTACAGAGCAAGCAGCAGCAGTATTGCTCCACCTGAAAATTAAGCGGCAGGCCTCCTGTCATGCGGCCATGCAGGGCAGAACTGGTGTCCCCAGCACCTCCTCGTGTTGATGAAGGCCTATTAAAGCCATATTGTGTTTCTCATCAGGCAGAAGAAAAGAGGGTACATATCTGATTCCATATGAGCACCGTCGGCCTCTTCATCCCCACGGTGTGCAAGGCAGAGGTCCCATCCCGACACGCCCTACAGAGCCCGGCATTCAGGCACCTTGGCACCTACCCCAGTTACTTCAGAGGTTACCATGGAGACAACCCAGGACTAAAACCAGCTTCCCTTCTGGGGTGTGAGCCGCCAACACCCAAAAGGCTTGATTTTGAGAATTATGGCACCCACGTGGCCCAAGGGTTCCCTGTCCTCATCAGAGGTCTCATACTCCCTGAGGTCACCATGTTGTAAGACAAAGAAAAGAGCCGCTGTTATACAAACGAGTGCAGAAGGAACAGATGATTCAAAACAGTAGGAAAATTATTTTGATTTAGCGACCTTAGAAAGGCACGGTGCTTTCTTACCATATAGTATTCAGATTGGAGACTTGGTTTTACCACTGACTAGCCCAACTTACCCAGCATGCCCTTCTTCTCCTCACTCTCGTCACCTCCTCACTGCTGGCTAGTACCCAAGACCCTCCCTGCCACTTTGGGCTCCTAGAACCCTCCTTTCTTCCCCATTCCCTTCTTTCCTGCAACCAGAACCCTGAGGACCTGTTCCTGCTGCTGTACCCCTGAGCATGAATCCTCCCTCTCGTTTCTGAGCTATGTTGAAGGAAATAAATTCCTGAGTTCCCAGAACAGAATTTTAAGCATTTTCCCATAGAAGCAATGGTGTTATAGGGGCCGGCCCCGTGGCTTAGCGGTTAAGTGCGTGGGTTCCGCTACTGGCAGCCGGGGTTCGGATCCCGGGCGCACACCGACGCACCGGTTCTCTGGCCATGCTGAGGCCGTGTCCCACATACAGCAACTGGAAGGATGTGCAGCTATGACATACAACTATCTACTGGGGCTTTGGGGGCAAAAAAAAAAAAAAGGAGGAGGATTGGCAATAGATGTTAGCTCAGAGCTGGTCTTCCTCAGCAAAAAGAGGAGGATTAGCATGCATGTTAGCTCAGGGCTGATCTTCCTCACAACGAAAGAAAGAAAGAAAGAGAAAGAGAGAGAGAGAGAAAAAAAGACAGAAATTAGATTCTGTGCGGCCAGTAGTACTATAGTTTGGGCTCATGAGATAATCCACAAAAGAAGCCCATTTTAACACACAACATAACTGAATAGAATAACGATGGATTCTTTTGTCGTAAGATGAACACTAAGCATCATCTTCTATAGTTTAGTACACAAATCACGTGTAAGTTGGGAGTGATCTAAATATATAAACATTTCCCGTGCTCCCTGTAATATACAAACTTCCAGTTCATCCTGTCCTCCTTCCTCATCCACAAGCCAAACTTTACAGCGGGAGGCTGTGAGACAGAGATGCTGTCCCCTCTGATTTAGGAGAGTATTAGCAACCTTAAAAAGGAATGCCACATGAGGACACATCATCAGGGAAATTGAAAATTTGAACAGCCGAACACACACCTCACTGACATCTTGTCACTCGTTGCCTCACCCTCTCCATTAGCGTCCTGATCACCCTCCACTCCTCTGCCCCTGGAGAGCCCAGCGCCAGCCATGCAATGCTCTGGTCAGCCTATTTACTAAGTCAGTGGTTCTTAGCCCCTTTACACCCGAGGTCTGCATGTTATGATCAATATTTTATAACTCCCTCTTTACTATCCTAGAATGAAGTGAATAAGTGATATATTTAGCAACACACAAAATTTTTTTAAAGACTAGTATAATGCCATAACTGCAATAAAAAGGAAAAATGTAAGTATTTTTAAAATAAAATATATTTAATATATAAATACTCAGGCCTGACTACCCTCGAACATGTAATGAAAAAGACAGAGGCTTACATCTTCCTGTGATAAATAAGTTTTATTTTTAATAATGTAAGATCAGGAGTTGCTCCACACAAGAAGAAAAGGAAAATGAAAGAGTGGACACCCAGATAATAACTAATATCAGGAGAAGTAATAACCACCTAGATGTATTTATATATGATAAGGGAAAGAAGAAAATTACTTTAATTGAAGTAGACATCACGTGACAAGACAAATTACAGACTACGGAAGTAGAAATGAGGAGGTGTAATATTCATAAGAGTAGTGTTGAAATAATAACCTTTACTGTGTTATGAAATATATCTCTTGTCTTGAAATCCCACCCATGTGAAGGCATCCATTCAATCTCAAGAGCTTCATGAAAGGCCTTTGACTGACGATAGAAAATCGAGGACAGACTAGAAAAAAGAAACAGCAGCACAAAAGGCCTTGGAACAGTGGTGGGGTAGATCTCTGGGGATCATAGCAGAATAAGATTGAAAAACAACAGGCAACCCAAAAATAAATATGTAATTTCAAAAAGACAATTTCCAATATTGATTTCTTATTGTGCTACCCCCCAAAAAAAATGTTTTCATATATAGGTTGGTCATAGTATGAAATATTACGTAAATATCGTGACTGTCCATTGGAACAGTCAAAAGTCTCGTGGGAAAAGGGTCATTTATCCCACGTCAGGTCATCCAGGATGCCTGGCCCCTACCCAGTAAATACCAGTCACTTCCCCCTCCTCTCCACCTCCTGTTTTATTGTGATGAGCCCCACAAATTTCCAAAACTCCCCCAGAGAGCAGTACTGCTGTTTGCTGAGAAACACTGGTCTACATCGTCCTCAAAGTGGTTTCATCCCTTGCTCTGGCATCTTTTACGTCCTCAGAAACACTCCCTGGAGTGCTCCCTGGCGGAGACCGAGGGCAACTACTGTGCGCAGCTCGCCCAGATCCAGGCTCAGATCGGGGCCCTGGAGGAGCAGCTGCACCAGGTCAGAACCGAGACCGAGGGCCAGAAACTGGAGTACCAGCAGCTCCTGGACATCAAGGTCCACCTGGAAAAAGAAATTGAGACCTACTGCCGCCTGATAGATGGAGATGGAAAGTAAGTAACACCATTTGAAAGTCTAGTTTTACCTATTTTAAACCACAACCATATACTGCCCGTTCACCTTCCATGCCTCCAAGCCTTTTCTTCTTCATCCCCACTGCAGAAAAGCATGTCCACCTCTTGCCTCTGTGGTCATCTCTTCCATATTTTGTACATCACAACCTCTTCCTCATCTGCCTTGGATGACCCTGGCTGTCCCTGCAGATGCCCCACTTGTTGTCCATGTTAATCACTGTGGGTTTCAAGATTCTCCCCACCCCACCCCCAGTTCATTCCTAATATCACTGCTGCCCTGAGATAAACGTTCTCTGTACAAACCCCCAGGGTCTATACGTAAAAAAAATATATATATATATATATATATTCTCTGTAAGTTTTAAATTTGGGGGTTTAAAGAAAATCAAATGGAAACAAGGTTGTTTTATATCCTCTCTTTAGATAACACTTGATTACTTTCAGCTCCTGCACACAAAAATTTTAATATGTTCCTTTACAAAAAACTAAGATCTGTTTTTGGCATACAACGTTCACTTGAGTTCGTGTTCATCTGTTGATTCAATGAATATTTCTTAAGTGATAAAGAGACATACTAAAGAATAAACTGGTTTTTTTTTTTTTACAGCTCATGCTCCAAATCAAAGGGCTTTGGATTGGGAAGCTCAGGGAATTCACCTAAAGGTAATGAAATCTAGTTCTATTTCTGTTGTAGCAAATACTTTTACATTAATGGCAATCATACACTACGACAATGGTCTATGTTTAAGTAATTTTAACTAAAGTGCTCTGAACTTAAAGTATTATTTTGAATGGATAAAACTACCACAAACTATTATTATACATCTATACTTACTCCCTCAGCAAAAATGTACATAATTAGTTGTATTATAACCAGCAGTGGAATTCTTTGTCATGTAATCTTTTAGATTGAATATGTGTATTCACATATGTTTTATTTCTAGATTTATCCAAAACCACACTGGTAAAGATGGTGGTTGAAGAGATAGATCAACGTGGTAAAGTTCTTTCATCGAGGGTTCAGTCCATTGAAGAAAAGAGATCTAAAATTACCAATAGCAAGACAGAACAAAGGGTTTCTTTCTAGCTGTGATTATTGAGAAAAGAATAATTTGGGAAAGGATCCTGCACACCTGCATTATTCTAGTTATCAAGGGGATAATAAAAACCCTTTCTACCCTTAAAGATAAGTTACTTAGCAAAAATACCTGCTTTGTTAACTTTTACAGGATGTTGGGTGTTTTTTTCCCCCAAATAAATAAAAAAGTTGATATACATTCATTTCCATTCACTTATGACTAATAAATAATTATTTAAAATTTTTTTTCTGTGTCTAATTCATAGGGAGACATTTATGGAGTATATTTTAATTGCCTTTCACTCTAGCTTTAAATAGTAGTCAATACCACATGGCATTTCAGTATTAAACATTCACTAGACATAATCTTTAAATCTCACCATTTTTGCACGAGCGAAAATAATCTGGAAAATTTCAGAAATTCCCCTGTGATTGACAAGTCCCACCACTAGATGGCGCATTCCTGGTATTTTACCTAGGAGCCTGTCTCAAACTCTTCTGGAGATCTGGGCACTTCCCAGGATACCATTTCCCATATAATCAGGATTATCTCTGGGAAGATCCACAGCAATGAGTCTCATGCTAATGACTCTTTTTCTAGAGCAGAGATCGGCAAACTTTTTCTGTCAAGCCCCAGAGAGTAAATATTTCAGGTTTTGCAGGCTATAAGGGCTCTATTTCAACTACTCAACCCAGCCATTCTAGCAGAAAGCAGCCATAGACAACAGATAAACGAACTGAGCATGACTGTGTTCCAATAAACCTTTATTTATGGACACGGAAATTCAAATTGCAAATAACTTTGATGTCATGAAACATTATTCTTCTTTTTATTTTTTTTCAACCATTTAAAAATGTGAAAACCATTCTTAGCCCACGGGCTGTACAAAAGAAGGTGACAGACCAGATTCAGCCCGCCAACAGCTGTTCTAGAGCTTAAAATCTCAGGAGGCTGATGGACATTATGATTGTTGTGTCTTTCTATGTTTCTGTGTCCTGGTAGGGATTCCCAACAAATATTAAATTCCCGAAAAGGAGAGCAGCTCTCGTATTTCTCTAATATGTGGCCTGATCCTAATGAGAAGCTACAGTGAGGGCGAGAATTCTACCCAACAACCCAACAGTCATGTGGGAGTTCAAAGAAGTGGCAAAGGATGGGATATTTATAAAAGCTTGAGCCAAAAGTCATCAAATGAAGCAAATACTAGAAATTCATGGGGAAATAACTTCCCAAATGTACAATGTAGAGGGCTAGCTACATAATTTGCGGAGCCCAGTGTAAAATGACAATGTGGTGTCCCTTGTTCAAAAATCAGGAAAAAAATGTCATTAAAAGCACTAAAATATAAAATTTTTCCTTTCTTCTGCAGTCATACTCGACTTCTCATGTTTTTTTTATTTGCCATTTAATGTCATTCTAAATAAATAAGAATTAAAATTTTAGGGTACTGGTGTAAATTTTACTATTCATTTTTATATTGCACAATGCCAGTTTTAAATCCAAATATAAGAATATTTAACTTGTATACAGAATCACTGAAATTACACAATTCACATATTGTAGTTCATACATGCATATGTGTTTTGTTCTTATCAAAACAGTGAAAACAAACTCAACTCAGATGTTTTTATTTCACTTCTTTGTATGCTCACATTCTATTTTTGTATTTCACTTCTTTGTATGCTCACATTCTACCAACACTCTCCACCATTGGTTTACTGATGAGTAAGAAAAGACAAGAAAAGGAACTGTGGGTTGCCCTATCTTTCTACATCATTGTTTTTAGCCTAGGTAGTTGACTAATAACAGGAAGGTAGCACAAGTATATGATAGGGTTCCTTGATCGTTCATGTTTCGCAGAACACCATTGCCTTCTTTCTGCATTCGAAGCAAGTTCTGTTTGAATGGAAAACCTGGCCTCTTGGGGTTGTCAGAGACCCTGCTTACTCAGTCGTAGATGTAATATACTTACTTTGTACTCACTTTGAGTCTCACTGAACTCCTACACATTGTGGGTCCACCAGAATGATGTGCACGTGGGCACTGCATATGCTCCATGTGACTGAAGCAATAAGGAACAACTGCAGACAAGCATATTTCAAATATTCCTCTGCTCACTCGCATGCCCCATTGTCCCATCAGACTTCACTTACAAGGCACAAGTTCAAAGATAAAATTATTAAGAATATCAAGATGGCAGGGCCAGTCTGGTGGCATAGTGGTTTAAGTTTGTGGGGCTCCACTTTGGCCCAGCGTTCACAGAATCAGATGCTGGGTGTGGACCTACACACTACTCATCAAGCCGTGCTGTGGCGGTGTCCCAGATACAATAAAGGAAGATGGGCATAGATGTTAGCTCAGGGACAATCTTCCTCCAGCAAAAAAAGGAAGATTGGCAACAGATGTTAGCTCAAGGCCAATCTTCTTCACCAAAAAAAAAAAAAAAAAGAATATCAAGATGGCAACAGAAGAGCATTAAAACAAGTATGGGGCCCTTCTGAATGTGAGACTTTGTGTGACTGCAGGGGTTTCATGCCCATGAAACCAGTTCTGCTTATCAAGTGTGCTCATAACACATTGATCTCTAAAAACACCATCTTCCGGGTGATCTGCTTTCCATGGCAAGGCTCACTGGAGTACAGGGAGTACATATTGCACTTCGTGATAAGGGTACTATTGATGTAAAAAGATTAAAAAGGGAAACAATTCTAATTCATCATTTCTTGCCAAAGAAATAAACCAGAATTCCCTGTATCTGTGTATCTATTTAGCAAAGGAATGGATGTAAAATTAAATTCTGGGTGCATTTCCTCTATATTCTGTTGAGTTCATAGGATGGAAGGAAACATCCCATCCTCAGGCCTTGCAGTCTAAAATCTGTCCTTCCTTCCTGGGAGTGTGAGACTTGACCATGGCCTTTAGGTCTGTTATTTTCCTTTGCTCGGTAGAATTCTAGGGCTCCTGACTTCTTTAGGAGTTCTGCTAATTGATTACGTCTCCTTCTCCAATTCTTGAAGATTCATGTTGCTTTTTGCGGTGGTAGGTTTCTACACCAAAGGTACTTCCAAGGAATTGGTCTCCGTCTGAAGGAGAAGGAATTCAGATACCGGGCCTGGATGGTTGTTAAAGCAGAAATCACAAACTGCAGTTCCTTCTTCTGACAAACACCCAAGATTTGGGGGAGCTCATTGCAAGGAAAGTAAATTACCACTTATTGGGTGTTGCCAATGTTTTGATATTGCTATTTTTCTTTTGATTTTTTTGTCATACAGAAATTTATCATTCATCGTCACATTTATAAAAATTTCCATTCGTAGATTTTGAGTTTTACATCTGCTGAGAAAAGTCTTTGTCATTCCAACATGTTAAGTAAAATTGCCTGTGTTTTCTTTTAGTGCTTCAGAGATGCTCATATGATTTTTGTCATATGACATTTTTATCTGCTCTAGATAATGTTGAACTACCCCTATTTTTTATAAATAACTCCCTTGAAATATTACATACTATTTAATATACTATTGAATTTTATTTGTTAATATTTTACTTAAGATTATTTAAGGTATTTATTTAAGATTATTTAAGATTGTGTATTTCCAGAATATGTCTCTTCTCTGGGGACTGATTTCTCCTAAACTCTCATTTCCTGTGATTGTATCTTACTCAGTGTAATGATTTTTTTCTTTTATTTCTAATCCTTTCCTAAGTTCTGTCACCCCATTTCTAAGTTTTCCAGATTCTGGTTTATCTTCCTTTTTTTCCTTCTATCGGTTTTAATGCATTTTAGATGACTTTGAAATGATAGGTTATATCTCAATCTGTTTTGCGGGCATGTCTTTCTGATACACTTTCATTTTCTAGAGGGGTGTAATTCAGATCCTCATTTTCTTTTTTTTTTTTTTTTTTTTGTGAGGAAGATCATCCCTGCGATAACATCCGATGCCAATCTTCCTCTTTTTGCTGAGGAAGACTGGCCCTGGGCTAACATCCGTGCCCATCTTCCTCTACTTTATATGGGACGCTGCCACAGCATGGCTTGACAAGCGGTGCCTCGGTGAGCGCCCGAGATCCAAACCTGCCAACCCTGGGCCGCCAAAGCAGAGTGAGCGCATTTAACCGCTACGCCACTGGGCCAGCCCCCAGATCCTCATTTTCTTATTTTTGTTTGTTAACATTTGGGGGGATTTTACCTCAATCTTTTTTTTTCCTCATTTTTATAGGAAATTCGTGTTCCTTAACTTCCAGAATGAGTATAGCTCCACATAGCTTTTCTAACTTTACAGAGCTCCCTTTTCTCGTTTTCAACGAAGGTTCAAAAATATGTTGACCTGATTTCTGAAATTTCCCGCCTCTTTTCCTCTCCCGCACTTGTGTCTGGACCTTCTCTTTCCTTCATCTCTCTGACCCTATCCAGATCAGTTTTGATTCTTCTCCAGTAGTTTGTCCTCACTGTGGGAGGGAACCACAGCCGGCAGTTCTGAAAATTCCCGGGTCTAGACTGCTCCATTCACCTTCTGACTTCATGGAAGACTCTCTTCACTCACCTACTACTGGAAGGGCAAAACTCTCCCAGTTTCACCTGTTTGTCTCAAATTTACCTGCTGTTATTTTCAGTTGGCTCTTTTGGGATTCTCCTGTAATCACACCCTTCAGAAGCCTCTGGATTTCCCTCTTCTTCCCACAGAAATGTTGACAACATGCAGGTCTTACGGCTAATGGTAGTTTGTTCTACCAGCTTATATTTTGGGCTTCGTGGTCATACTTTGTCATCTAGATTTGTTGTATTAGTTGTACGTGGGTCTTTGGTTTTGTGGTATAATTGTTCTGTGTGATTGTTATGTGAGGATTCAAAAATTCTGCCACCATTGCTGTGATTTCCCAAAATTCATACCTTATTCTTGTAAGATAGTTTTGCTTAGTACTCAATTTTAATGAGATAGTTATTTTTTCTTAGTATTTTGTAGAGATTATTCCAGTGTCTTCTGATTTCCATTCTTGCTAGTGGGAAGTTGCTGACAGTCTAATTATGGTTCCTTTGTAAATCTCTATTTTCTCTCTGGCAGCTGTAAGGTCCTCTTCTTGTCTTTGGTGTTCTTCAGCATCACTAGAAGTAGGTTTTTACATTTACTTTGCCTCTTAAATTGGAAGACTGATGTTTCTAATCTATTCTAGAAAATTCTCACCCTCTACCCCATTCTCTTAGTATTGTCTCTAGGGGAACTCCAGTGAAAAGTGTGTTAGAACTTCAATCTCTTCCCCCACCCCCCCATTTAGAAAAACAATCTTTCATGTTTCCTACAGTTTATTTATTATCTCCTCAGTAGTGTCTTATCTGTTGCTTAATCCTCAGTTAAATTTTAAATTTTAGTTACATTTTCCATTTCTTTTTTAAATTTACCTGATCATTTTTGATAGTCACTTGTGCATTTTTAACACTTCCAGTTCCCTCTTTCGCTTCTCTAAATGCTAAACCCACACTTGTTGGTACAAACTTTCTTGTCATTTCATTATCATTGGTCTTTCATATCCTATTCTGTAGACTGCAGTTAGTGTTGACTCTTTAGTCATATGTGGTTTGTTTCTTCACGGGTTTACTTTATTTTATTGTGTTATTTCTGGCTGAAATTATTCAGCTATGACACTTGTTCAGGTTCAAATCTTATTTGTCAGTGGGGCTCTTAACAAGAAAATCTGTTTTTGGTTTGAGCATATTTCCAGGACAGCTCAAACTTCTGTGTTTGCTCACCACTCATGTTTCAGCTCTATATTTTTAGTTTCTTTTTTTATGACTTCCTTTATTTATTTATTTTTTGAGCTTAGTAATGAATTTAAAAGGACACTTATGGTAATTTATCCAGTGTTACAGTATTTTGTGGTGGAAGGGATTTCATAGTATCTAATCTTATTTAACTGCTAGACATGGAAATATCATAGTGTCTTTTTATTAAATTGGAGTCTGTGTCAACTTTATTTGTAAATTTTACAAGGAAATTTCTGTTGTATATTTGGGATTTCTTTTCTTGGTTGTTTTTTAATTAATTTTTACTTTTTATCAAGTAATGAATGCACTTTGTTTTAAAAGTCAAATTGTACTAAAAACAAACAGCAGCAACAACTTGTTCCCTACCTTCTTCCACCTCAAGCCCTGCTTTCCATAGGCTACCACTTAAAACTCTTTTAGTCATTTCTTGTAATCTTTTTCTCTATATTAAATAATATTCTTTAGTCAATATGTCTTGATTTATCAATTTTAGACATTACATATTGCCCTTTTAAAAGGAAGTTGAGAGGGGCCGGCCCCATGGTACAAGGGGTTAAGTGCGCGTGCTCCGCTGCGGCAGCCCAGGGTTCACCGGTTCGGATTCCCACGCGCACCAACGCACAGCTTGGCAAGCCATGCTGTGGCGGCGTCCCATATAAAGTGGAGGAAGGTGGGCATGGATGTTAGCCCACGGCCAGTCCCCCTCAGCAAAAAGAGGAGGATTGGCAGATGTTAGCTCAGAGCTGATCTTCCTCACAAAAAATAGAAATAAAAAAAGGAAGTTGAGAGTTTGGCTTTTACCATCTTTCTCCTCCTAATATAGCTATACCACAATATTTGGGTAAATCAATGTTCGGTATTTTTATCATTATGACTAAGTAAATATTGTTCATTATTGTGTCAAATGGTATACTCTAACTATGTTTTCTTGTACAATTTTTTGTTCTTCATGCAAGCAATATTTTTCTGATTTTTTACTAACTTGGTTTCCCATGTATCTTAATCTCTCACACCTCTTTCTTACATGACCAAAATCATCAATCATTTTCATCTATCCCCTGAAGACCTCCCTCAGAATCCTTCAACCTCCTACTGAATATGGACTATTTGTTTTTTGGTCCTACTACCCAGCTATCATTCAGGGACATTCATTCAATGCACTCTTGTATTACAGTCCCATTTCCTGGATCCTAAGCTTTCCCTTTTCTTGTTCATTTTTCCCTCTAGTGGCTTCCTGACAAAGTGTGCAAGGGAGGTAAGTGTTTTGAGAACTTTGACGTCTGAAAATATTTTTATTCCACTCTCACTCATAATTAGTTGTCAAAGTAAAGAATTTTAGTTTGGAATCACTTTCAGTTAGAATTTTGAAAGCATTTTTCACTGTAATCATGGCTTCCAGGGCTGTTGAGAAGTCCAGAGCCGTTCTGATTTCCTCATCCTTGGATGTGTGTTGTCTTTTCTCCTGACACTTTAAATCTTCTCTTTTTCTCCACGGTTCTCTGAAATATCCTGTACACAAGCCTTGCTGTGGTTCTTTTTCATTTATTACTCATGGTTCTTGGTAGTCTCTTTCAATTTAGAAGTGCAGTCTTCTGGTTCTGAGTAGTACTATAGAATGTGTTTATAAAATAATTTCTTGGTCATTTCTCCCTTCTCTCTTCTGGAAAACCCACTTACGGTGGTTCTTCTTAGACCAAGTCTCTAATTTTCTAATCTTTTCTTTTATTCATCTTTTTGTCCTTTGTTCTACTATTGGGGAGATTTTTTTAAAGCTTATTTTCCAACCTATCTATTGAAGTTTGATTTTGGAAGTTGTTTTTTAATAATTGCTTTATATATTTAGGTGCACCTACATTGGGTGCGTAGATATTTACAAGTGTTACATCCTCTTGTTGGATTGTTCCCTTGATCATTATGTAATGCCCTTCTTTGTCTCTTTTTACAGCTTTTGTTTTAAAGTCTATTTTGTCTGATATGAGTATTGCTACCCCAGCTTTCTTTTCATTGCCATTTGCGTGGAGTATCTTTTTCCATCCCTTCACTTTCAGTTTGTGAGTGTCTTTAGGTCTGAAGTGTGTCTCTTGTATGCAGCATATATATGGGTCTTGTTTTTTTATCCAGTCAGCCACGCTATGACTTTTAATTGGAGCTTTTAGTCCATTGACGTTTAAAGTAGCTATTGATAAGTATGTACTTACTGCCATTTTTTAACTTTTTTTGTTTTCTCAGTGTTTTAGTAGTCCTTCTCTGTTCCTTTCTTCTTCTATACAGAATTGATGGTCACTTTAGTTTGACCTCTGTCTGAAAGCTCTACTCTTTAACTCCCCTCCTCCCTCCTTTTATGTTTTTGATATCATATCTAACCTCTTTTTTGTGCATTTGTATCCATTACGTTCTTATCATGGAAATAGATAATTTTTCCTATTTGTGGTCTTCTCTTTTCCCCTTAAGTCAGTCCCTTTAACATTTCTTGTAGCACTAGTTTCTTGGTGACAAACTCCTTTAAATTTTGCTTGTCTGGGAAAATTTTGATCTCTCCTTCCATTTTGAATGATAACCTTGCTGGGTAGAGTATTCTTGGCTGTAAGTTTTTTCCTTTTAGCACTTTAAATATATCGTGCCATTCTCTTCTAGCCTGTAAGGTTTCTGCTGAGAAGTCAGCTGATAGCCTTATGGGGTTTCCTTTGTATGTAACTTGACATTCTCTTGCGGCTTTTAGGATTCTCTCTTTATCTTTAATTCTGGACATTTTGATTATGATGTGTCTTGGTGTGGGCCTCTTTGGGTTTATCTTTTTTGGGGCTCTCTGTGCTTCCTGTACCTGGATGTCTGTTTCCTTCCTTAGGTTAGGGAAGTTTTCATCTATTATTTCTTGAAATAGATTCTCTGCCCCCTTGTCTCGCTCTACTCCTTCCGGGACACCTATAACACGGATGTTAGTGCGCTTGATGTTGTCCCAGAGGTCTCTTAGACTGTCCTCATTCTTTGTAATTCTTTTCTCTTTTACCTGTTCACCTTGGGTAATTTCTTCTAGTCTTTCATCCAGCTCACAGATCCGTTCTTCTGTATCCTCTACTCTGCTTTTGAGTCCCTCTAATGAATTTTTCATTTCCAGTATTGTATTCTTCATTTCTGATTGGTCTTTTTTATATCTTCCATTTCTTTGTTGACATTCTCACTGAGTTCATCTATTCTTCTCCCCAGATCAGTGAGCATCCTTAACACTCTTAGTTTGAACTCTCTGTCGGGTAGGTTGCTCATTTCTGTTTCACTTAGTTCCTTTTCTGGGGTTTTGTCCTGTTCCCTTACTTGGAATGTATTCCTTTGCCTCCTCATTTTGTCTCTTTCCCTGTGCTTGTGTCTACGTATTAGGTAGGTCAGCTACGTCTCCTGCTCTTGGATAGGTGATCTTATGTAAGTGATGCCTTAGGAGGCTTCCAGTGTGCTTCCCTCAGTTCTCAATGTTCCAGGGGTGACCCCTATGTGGGCTACGTGTGTCCTTCTGTTGTGGCCTGTTTGCTCTCCCTCTAGGCACCCAGGGAGGCTGAGTTATGCTCCTGGCCAGCTGTTGTAATGCTCAGCTGCTTGTAGTTGTTGTGGGCCCTTCACTCTCTTTATGAGGTGTGGGGAGCCCCAGCACAGTTGGCTGCAAGTTCTAATACCACATTTGTGTTGCAGTATTTCTTTTAAGTGAGTAGGTCCCCAGCATGGCAGGTTGTTAGGCTCAGGGCCTTACAATTGCTGTAAGCCTCTAGCCTATTAGGTCTCTTGTCAGCTCTCTGAGGATTGCAGCTGGGTGGAGCTGGCCTCAGGCACAGGAGCACCCAATTATTTCAGGCTTTGGAAGGTGTGGCAAACCCCCTATGTGGGTCTTTGAGAAGCACAAGTCTTCTGCAGCTGACAAGCCCTGCCGCCCACAGGTCCACACACACAGTCAACACAGTCCTGCCCCGTGTGTGCGCCCCAACCTCCCCAAGCAGACCCAGTCTCTCCACGGCGGGAGCCCCACACACTCCGCCACCGCCCCACACTCTCCACCCGCTCCTTGTGCACACCCTCCCCCACTCAAGTCGGCTCAGTTGCCAGGCTGCAGAGAATCCAGTCACCAATCTATGCAGGCCCACAAGTTGCCTGAGGGCTTGTTGTTGGGTGGGGCCAGTCTCTAGGGTGGGCTGCCTGCCCTGGCTGAGCTGGATTAAATCGGTGCTCTAGCGGGTGGGGCAGACCCTGGGCTAGCAGGCCTCAGGGAGAACTCCAATGGCGTCTGTGTCAGCACGCCCACACCAGGCCACAACAATGGCCACCGCCAATGTCCCAGTCCCTGGAGAGGTCTCACCCCTCACTGAGATGCACTCAGGGCCTATTAGGTGAGTCTCTTTTCACCACAGCACCGTGCACCTTTCTTTCTGGTGATTTTAGGATGCTTTCTGAAATGGGTGAGTTTGCGTGCGGGCCCTTTAAGAGCCGGTTTTAGTTTCTTTGTGAACCGGGTTTTCTGGGGGTGCTCCCCAATGTTTTAGTGGCAGGCACAGTCAGATATTATGCCGCTGGTCTCGACTGTGCTGGATCCACAAAATGCCCCCAGCGGGGGCGCTCCCGGCTCAAGGCCCCGCGCCTGCAGGGAGGTCTGTGTACCTGTGAGCTGCTCCCGGCGGCCGTGAAGCTGGCGGCTTGTGAAGGCGGCGTTTTTCCTCTCCAGAAGGGAGTCTCTGCCTCTTCCACCTCAGTTAGGATTGTCCGTTGTTGCAGGAGTTCCTCTTATCCAGTTTTCAGTTCTGTCTCAGGGGTAATTTTTCCACGAGTAGTTGTAAATTGGCTGTGTCCACCAGAGGAGGTGAGTTCAGAGTCTGCTTACGCTGCCATTTTGACTCGAGATCCTGATTTTTAATTCTAAGAGCCCTTTCTTGTGCTCTGCTATTCAATTTTAATGATATTCTATTCATGTTTCGAATAGGCAGTATTTTTGTTACTTCTAAGGTAGGTAGTTTCTTTTTTGTTGTTGTTGTTTTTGTTTTGTTTTCTTTTTTGAGGAAGACATGCTCTGAGCTAACATCTGTTGCCAATCTTCCTCTTTTTTTGCTTAAGGAAGAGTAGCCTTGAGCTAACATCTGTGCCAATCTTCCTCCATTTTGTATGTGGGATGCCACCACAACATGGCTGACGAGTGGTGTAGGTCGCGCCTGGGATCTGAACCTGGGAACCCGGGCCCCAGAAGCAGAGTACACGAACTTAACTGCTATGCCACCAGACCAGCCCCTAAGGTAGGTAGTTTGTTTTTTAGAGTTTTCTTCAGCTTCCTTTATTGTCTCTGTTTCCCGTGAGTGCTATTTTTGCTTCTTTCTTTGAGTCTTTGTCTTTCATGTTGTAGTCTTTTCAGGGTATGGAGATCTTTGAAATTCTATTCAAGAGTAAGGCCTTAAATATTTGGAGGCTCTGTGTGTGCATGTGTGTATTTCATTCCAGGGTGGTTGTGTGGTGTTATGAGAGGTTCGGGGATTCGATCGGAGACGTAAAAGACACTTGCCACTCCAAACAAATGGACCGAAGGTATATTTTATTATATAGAGGATAGTAAAGGTGACAGTCTGCAAACAGATCCAAATAGGTCAAATATTAAGAGGGAAAAAACATCAGCCCGACTGGAAAGGGAAAATACCCACATCGGCTGAAGAGAAATGACACAAATCAACCAGAAAGAGAAACACCAGGTTAACCGAAAAGAGAACACATCAAATCAATTACTTCACATCAAATCAGTTACTCACAACATCCACGCCCCACTGCCGGGAGAGCTCTGTCAATCGACGCGGCTGGGCAAGGATCACACGTCCTGGGCAAGGTGTCCCTTCCGCAGGTGGAACTCTCTCTGGGGCTCAGTTTCCAGCAGTTTTTATACCATCAGTAATTTTCAGAGTAAGCAATTACAGAGTTTGCAGAGCAAGCATTTAGTGTTCCCATGCACAAATGGTTATCTGTGGCGTACGTGCACTGAGCCCCCTGGCTAACGTCCCAGCCCAGTAGTTGCGTACGTGCATTGTTCTCTTTGGTTATCGTCCTAGCCCGGCACAGATGGCCAGTCCATTCCGGGCCACGACGCTCCAAGAGCCTTGAAATGTTACAACTTGCAACTCTCTCCGTGGGAGAAAGGCCAGTTCCCGGGAAAAGGCCAGTTCCCACCACACAGAAAGCAGCTTTGTATTTCTTTTTTGTGCTGGTGGCTGTAGGTCAATGGAGCGGCCAAACATGGCTGTACTCATGTCAAGACATGTGGTGAGCTTCCTTTTGTGGGAAACACTCAAATATCTGTATCGGGAGGTCTTTTCTCTAGGATTTTTCAGTTTTCCTTGAGAAAGACACAACAACCAGAGTTGGCTACATAATTTGCAGAGCCTAGTGCAAAAAACAAAATGTGGAGCCCCTTGTTCAAAAGTCAGGAAAAATATTCAGTTAGAGGTATTAAAACATAAATATTTTTTCTTTAAAATTATTTCATTACTTATAACACATAATAGAGATAATAGTGACAGCTATATAATAACAAACTTACAAATTGCAAAAAAAAGTAACATTTTTGATGTCATAATTTTATGTAATACAATAAATCACAATGCTTTATTAATGTGATTTCTTGATTGATCAACAGATTTTTCTGGCTTGCTTTATGCAAATTCTCTTATTAGCTCATGAAAATTTATATTTTTAGAGACTTCATTTTCAATCTATATAATAGAAAGTTGATGTCCGTTGTTCTTGGCAAATGCAAGATCTCAAATAACCTCTAATGGAGAGAACGACATGAACAAAGACAACAACGTGGGGGTGGGGAGAGCAGTAAAATAAAAGAATAGACAAGTCAGGTAGGTAGAACCTACATCAAGAAGAGTCTTAAATGCCAGGCAAAGGAACTTCATCTAGTCTGTAGTTGATGGCTTGTAAACTGGAGGAGAGTGGAAAAAGGAAAGAAATACTTACTGACTACATATTATTCACAAGCACAGTTATTTTGCATCTTTGACTACCATTTAATAGCCTCACAACGTAAGTAATGTCTCCATCTTAGAAATGAAAAATCAAGGCTCATCAAATTTCAGAATGAAATTTCCATTGGTCCCACAGCTAGAAAATGGCAGAACTGGGATAGGAGTGTTGACGTATCTGATTCAAGAGCCCAGTTCCTTCAATTACACGAATGGTGTTGTACGTCAGGAATGGCGCTTCGGCACCCACCTGCCTACTGACAATGATGGAAAGGAAAAAGACTTGAATCTAGGACCCAAATAAGGTTCTAATAATTGAGCTGAAAGAAATGATAGTGACAAGAAAAAGAAAAGAGAGAAAAATACTTCAAGAGACACTGCAGAAATAGATTCAATAGGACCTACTGACTTATTGGATGCAGGCTGGTAGAAAATGATAGCAATTAAAGATTTCTTAGTGATCTTGATCATGACCCATGGTAATTCCACCAATAACTAATGAACTAATGAAGAAAGATGCAAAAGATCAAATTTTGATGCCAAAGTGATTGCACGTTCGTTGAGTTGGAAGTAGAGACAGAACATACAAGTAGCAATGTCTGGTGGGCATAGTAAGGTGCGGGTATAGAAAGAGGAAGAGAAAAGTGCTAAAGATGTATATTTAGAAGCCTTTCACATAGAGCCAAACCCATATGGGATGAGATCATAAAGGGAGAGTGTGTAGAAAGCAAAAGTGCCAAGCACAAAACTATTAGAAATGATAAAATTTAGAGCACAGGATGGAAGAAGGTAGAGGAGCAAACAGAGATGTGGAAGTATTCTTAGAAAGCAATTGTCCAAAACTCAGTAAGACTGAGGTGGTCAGTATCAAATGTGTCCAAAAGGGTGTAAGAGAATAAATATTAGAAATGATGATTAGATTGGAGATGTGGGGTAATTAGCAATCTTTGTGAGATTAATTTCAGTAAAGTGGTGGGACCAAAATTAAGGAGTAGGAAGTGAATGCAGAAAACTTTTCTAGAAATAATGAAAGGAAGAAATGTAAAAATAAAAGAAATCTAGAAATAAAAAATAGAATATACAGGCCATAGTCTAGTCCCTTCATTTTACAGATGAGGAAACTGAGGCCCTGAGAGGTTAACCAATATCTTTACTTAACCTGGTTAGCAACAGATCTTAGACGGAAAACCAGTAAAAATGAAAGGGTAACTCAGGAGGGATAATGATCAAGGGAAGACTTTCCGTCTCCAAAGAAGAGTCCATTCAATTCCTTAATTTTCCTTTAGGACCTAGCCTCCTTCCTCTGGTACCATGAGTGCATGGTCTTGAAATTATTTTCAACATATGTGAAAGAAAGATCATATTATCCATAGAAAACCATGACTACAATGCCTCACTTGCTGGAGAAAATGCAATGTTGATGGTCTGAGCAAGGGAAAGAGAAATTTGTCTATCACACTTTTTATCCTTATAGGAATTTTAGAGTACTGAAGCCTGGAAGACAGGAAGGATTACTCACACTAGATTTGAAATGCATCACTATAATAATCTTCATAATACTCCTCCCTGTCTCATTTTGGAGATAACAAATAACCCCAAGGCAACTATCCACCTACAGAAGTGGACACAGTACAGTAAAGACATTCATTAAAAAAAAAATCACCCAATTATGAATAATTCATGATGAGCTGGAAAACATCATTTTGCTATGGGTAGCAAAGTTCATCAAGAAACACCCTGATAATGTGTATATAAAGACAAACTGAACTGTTTGAGTAGGACATTCGCCATCAGAGCTTCACCCCAGGAGCAAGCGCTTCAGTCTGGACACCATGTCTGTGCGCTTTTCTTCTGCATCCAGACACCTTGGCTCTTGCGGGGCAGCGGGCTCTGTGCGGCTCTCTAGTTGGGGAGCAGGCTTTGGGGCTGGAAATGCATGCAGTGTGCCAGGCATTGGAAGTGGCTTCTCTTGCGCCTTTGGGGGCAGCTCACCTGCAGGAGGCTATGTCGGGGGGCTGGGCGAGGCGAGCGCTTCCTGTGCTGCCTTCACTGGGAGTGAACACGGCCTCCTATCCGGGAATGAGAAGGTGACTATGCAGAACCTCAATGATCGCCTGGCTTCCTACCTGGAGAATGTGCGAGCACTGGAAGAGGCCAATGCTGACTTGGAGCAGAAAATCAAGGGCTGGTATGAGAAGTTTGGGCCTGGCTCTTGTCGTGGTCTTGATCATGATTACGGCAGATACTTTCCAATAATTGACGATCTTAGGAACCAGGTAAGAAACACAACGTCATGAGGGTTAACACCCGTAAGAGTATTTAACCGCCACACACACACACACACACACACACACACACACACACATAAGCTGTCACACGCAGCAGGGCTTTGCTCTCAGCTTCTAATTTTCAGTAGTTCATTATTAATATTAAAAATAATTTTTATTAAAATTCTAATCTTTGAACATGGCTCACCCATCATCTGGTATGAGGTATACATGGTTATGCTTTTAGTAATATTAAAATATCAAAAACTACCCAATGTCTCCAGCTATATATTTATAAGCTTTTATATAGAAAGAGTTTTTTATGGGTGGGGTAGAGAGTAAAAGAGGTCATACTTAAATTTCCCATTTTCAAAAGAATCATCTTATTATTGGAGACAGAATGCCAGAAATATCACTCTAATTTCACAGGTGACTTTATTTCAAGGAAATGTGAAATAATGAAATGTGTAATTTTTAAAAGTATTTTCTCACTCTTAACTAACTCTCCATTTTTCAGATAATTTCTGCAACTACAAGTAATGCCAATGTCATCCTGCAAAATGATAATGCAAGACTAACAGCTGATGACTTCAGACTGAAGTAAGTAGAGCTGAAGAGAAACCAAAAAAGTTACCTAAGCATTTCCCTCTTTTATTTTGGCTATTTGAGGTCAGCTCAATTCTTTATTTTTATTTGTTTTAAACCAAATCCATGTTAGAATGACTAGCTGAATTATATATTTTACTTGGGAAATGTGGGGACTGACACGAATGTCAAGATCATATGAAAGAGAATTTTAAGTGTTCCCCTTCTCTTGCTTCAAAGAAATTTATTTATTGCACTACAGGTGATCTAACTGAAGTTCTCGGTATATTTTAACAGTTTGACCTCAAAGCTTAGTTTGCGTTTTATGATGACCTAAAAAGTGATGTGACTAATGTAATGAAACTTGCAAATATTGTTCTAAGGTTTGAAAACGAGCAAGCCCTTCACCAGAGCGTAGACGCCGACGTCAGCAGTTTGCGCCGAGTCCTAGACGAGCTGACCCTGTGCAGAACCGACCTAGAGATCCAGTTGGAAACTCTGAGCGAGGAGCTGGCTCACCTCAAGAAAAATCACGAGGAGGTAGATGCTTTGTCTCCCCTGATTTCACAATCTGCCTTCCTCCCAAAATTTGAAAATGAATTTCAGCTGACAAATATACTATTTTAAATCAGTATTCGGGAAGTAACTTGTCAATTTCTCCATAGGGTTTAGATTGTTTGAAATGTGCCTATCCACCCCCCTCAAAAGAAACAAACCCTAAAAAAAAAAAGTTGCTGACCGTATGGACCATGTCTGTCTAGCTCCTTTAAACATCTGCAGATCCTAAGATGGTTAAACGAATTTCTTCCAGGAGATGAAGGCTCTGCAGGGCGCGGCGGGAGGCAACGTGAACGTGGAGATGAACGCGGCGCCCGGGGTGGGCCTCACGGTTCCGCTGAACAACATGCGGGCCGAGTACGAAGCCCTCGCGGAGCAGAACCGCCGGGACGCGGAGGCCTGGTTCAACGAGAAGGTGACACCACGTCAGGGCGCGCTCACGTGGCACGGGGTGCTGATGCGAGCATCGCCCTCACACGGCTCCTAACGTTTCAGAGCGCCTCGCTGCAGCAGCAGATTTCTAACGATGCTGGCGCCACCACCTCAGCTCGGAATGAACTTACTGAGATGAAACGTACTCTTCAAACCCTGGAGATTGAACTTCAGTCCCTCTTAGCAACCGTAAGTAAAAATTACAAAAAAAAAGGTTTGCTTTAGAAATTGAGAAAAAATTTAAAGAGAATTTTCTTCCGCGTGATAATACTTATTTTCATTTTTATCCATTAATTACTCTGCTTGAAATAAGACCCATCTGCATTTTGCACAGTAGAATCCTCTTTGCCTGAAAATTATACCTAGATGCTAATAATTCGGAAACATTAGAAATTAGCAAATACAATTATTTTGAGGTTTTCAAAAAAGAAAATAGTTTTTACCTCGAATCTTCTCTCTCAAGTCAAAAGATCAAAAACCACTGTCCATGGAGTGCAAAAATAATGTTTGCACACCTCCTGGCTTTCTTCATCTAGCATTCCTTTTGGCCACTTAATTAAGAGCATTTACAAGTTCCTTTTGAAGTGGCATTAACAAGAAGCAAAGTAGAGGCATGAAGGTTGCCAATAAAGCTAAACATGTATGATGATAATAATAACCTTTTTCATTAGGGGTTTGCCCAGCACTTTTATCCACATGAGTCCACAATAACCTTGGGGTTTGGGCAGGGCCGACTTTATAATTCATGTGATACAAAGAAGTTAAGCAATTTTCCCCGAGTCCCTCAGTTGAATACGAAGGAGCCAGAACTTCAATCCAAATTTTCTAACTCCCAAGTCTATACTTTTTCCACTACGGCTAGTAAAACCTCCAGAGTTTATCAACAAAAGAGGCTATGAATTAAGATTTTATATAAAAATTCTTGCAGATGAGAGGGTAAGACACTCTCATCTTCATTCCAGGTAAAATTACAGCAAGCATCTCTCTGTGGGATAAACCCTATATAGACCCATTTGGATTCACAAGCCAATGAATCAAACTATTTAAAGCCTAAAAAGGTCATTCCTTTCTTTGGGTCATTCTGGAATGACCCAAATTCCTTTCTTTGGGTCATTCTGGAAAGTTTATGCAGCTCACTACAGATTATTTTTTAATCGAATAGCTATAATCCTCATCAGACAAGGCTGTCACATGATTAGAAATGAAGTAGCAAGTGTAGGGGGACTTTTACTCCTGGGGAAAGTGAAAATTTGTGCCAGACTCTACAAGCACAGGCTACATTGGTGGAGGGGAGGGATCTTTAGACTGTGCCCAAGAGGAAACAACTTCATCTTTGCTAACACTACTGGGCATTTGAGTACCATTTACCACCAACTGTGTTATTCTCAAATAGAAAAATCATATGACATCTAATAAAGGGAACAATTAATATTGAACAAGTGGAATCTTTCAAGTAAATATGGTTGTTTGCATTATGTAAGGATAACTGTCTTAATATCTCTTAAGTGCTTTACCTTATTCTAAAACAACACTGTGACATTTTCTACTAAACTGTTTCTTACTGATCCACAGAAACACTCCCTGGAGTGCTCCCTGGCGGAGACCGAGGGCAACTACTGTGCGCAGCTCGCCCAGATCCAGGCTCAGATCGGGGCCCTGGAGGAGCAGCTGCACCAGGTCAGAACCGAGACCGAGGGCCAGAAACTGGAGTACCAGCAGCTCCTGGACATCAAGGTCCACCTGGAAAAAGAAATTGAGACCTACTGCCGCCTGATAGATGGAGAGGATGGGTAAGTGCTGCTTCCATTGAGAAAACAATTTATTTTAAGGTTATTAAATGTTTTTGAAATCAACTACAGAGTATCTATGATCTACACCATATGGACATAAACCCCTTCTAGTTTTATTTAAGAATCTAGTGATCTTCCATCTTAAATCATTGTTTTTCAGTTTCCTCAGCAAAACACAGAGTGAAATAATTAATACAAGCTCTCTATATTTTTACAGCTCTTGTGTCAAATCAAAAGGCTATGGAGGACCAGGAAATCAGATAAAAGGTAAACAAAAGCTGTGTTGAGCATCCAATGTTTATTTGTATATGTTTAAAATGATGAGTTATTTATTTATTTATTTATTTATATTTATTTTTGTGAGGAAGACCAGCGCTGAGCTAACATCTATTGCCAATCCTCCTCCTTTTGTTCCCTTTTTCTCCCCAAAGCCCCAGTAGTTGTGTGTCATAGTTGCACATCCTTCTAGTTGCTGTATGTGGGACGTGGCCTCAGCATGGCCGGAGCGCCGGAATCCGAACCCGGGCTGCCAGTAGCGGACACGCGCACTTAACCGCTAAGCCACAGGGCCGGCCCCATGAGTTATTTATTTACCCTTTATAAAGCTGATAAATTCTAATAATTCATATGTGTCATTTTAGATTCATCTAAATCCACTGTGGTTAAAACGATTGTTGAAGAAATAGATCCTCGTGGCAAAGTTCTCTCGTCCAGAGTTCACACAATGGAAGAGAAATCCACCAAAGTCAACAACATGAAGAGTGAACAGAGGGTGCCCTCCTGAACACCAAAAGAATGGCCCCTAAATTAAAATACCAAATTGAAACTAGGTTCCTAAATAGGGGCCCTCTTATCTTTCTGCTTTTCTTCCTATGAATTAAGACAAACTATTTTCAGAATAGTAGTGTTTCTTTGGCTTTCTCTGTGGTGGCGTTTCGATAAAAGTTCTTCCTGTTGCAAGTCATCTTCACTGGTTCTGGTCCATCTTTGCATTTTAAACATACCCCCTAGTGGGAGCTGAATTTTATTTTTAGTTTACTGTGTTTAATTCAATGGTCTTCACAAGTCAGGAGTAAGTCTAACAGGAAAACTAGTTGGAGTCTTTTTCACATCTCTGTAAAAGTTTAAATCTTCCTTCCTTCTTTCTATAAATACTTATTAAGCACACACTGCATGCTGGTAAGGAGAACAAAACAGTTAATAAAATCTAATCCCTGAGTGCAATATGCTCATAGAAGTGGAAATAAGAAATTAAAGAAGCAAAAACATCCTAAAAATAAAGAAAAATTTATAAATGGTGATATTCGAAGGCAGAAGGGAAAAGAGAGAGATGTGGCAACTAGATAGGGCAAGTGGGGAATTCTACAATGTTAGCCACAAAACAAGTCCTAAGAAACTTAAGACTATTGAAATCATATTGGGTATCTTTTCTGACCACAACAGTACGAAACTGGAGGAAAATTCAAAAATATGTAGAAATTAACACACTCCTGAAAAACCAATGGGTCAAAGAAGAAATCAAAAGGGAAATCAAAAACGATGAAATCCAGGCATTTGTGACAACATGGATGGACATTGAGGGTATAATGCAAAGTGAAATAAGTCAGAGGGAGAAGGTCAAATACCGTATGATTTCCTTCATTAAGTAGTAGATAATAACAACAATAAACAAACACATAGAGACAGAGATTGGATTGATGGTTACCAGAGGGGAAGGGGGAAGGGAGGAGGGTGAAAGGGATAATTCGGCACATGTGTGTGGTGATGGATTGTAATTAGTATTTGGGTGGTGAACATGATGTAATCTATGCAGAAATAGAAGTATAATGATGTACACCTGAAATTTTTACAATGTTATAAACCAATGTTACTGCAATAAACAAAAAATTAAAAAAAATACCTTGAGACAGGGGCCGGCCTGGTGGCATAGTGGTTAAGTTTGCATGGTCCGCTTTGGCGGCCTGGGGTTGGCAGTTTCAAATCCTGGGCACGGACCAATGCACCACTTGTCAAGCCATGCTGTGGTGGCATCCCACATACAAAATAGGGGAATATGGGCACAGATGTTAGCTCAGAGCCAGTCTTCCTCAGCAAAAAGAGGAAGATTGGCAACAGATGTTAGCTCAGGGCCAATTTTCCTCACCAAAAAAAAAACCACATATGTATCTTGAGACAAATGAAAATGAACACAATATACCAAACTTATGGGATGCAGCAAAATCAGTACTGAGGGAACTTTATAGTAATAACCTACCTACAATAAGAAAGAGGAAAGATTGCAAATAAACAATCTAACTTTACATATCAAAGAACTAGAAAAAGAACAAACTAAGCCCAAAGTTAGTAGAGGGAAGGAAATAATAAAGACTAGAGCAGAAACAAGTGAAATAGAGACCAGAAAAACAATAGAAAACACCAACAAAACTAAGAGTTGGTTTTTTAAACAGATAAAATTGACAAATCTTTAGTCAGACTAACCAAGAAAAAAAGAAGACTCAAATAAATAAAATTATAAATGAAAGAGGAGACATTACAACCGGTGCTAGAAATACAAAGAATCATATGAGAATACTAAACATTTATATGTCAACAAATTGGATAATCTAGAAGAAATGGATATGTTTCCTAGAGACATACAACCTACCAAGACTAAATTATGAAGAAACAGAAAATCTGAACAGACCAATAATGAGTAAGAATATTGAATCAGTAATCAAAAGCTCTCAACAAAGAAAAGCCCAGGACCAGGTGGTTTCACTGTTGAATTCTACCACTTAAAGAAAAATTAACACCAATTCTTCTCAAACTCTTCCAAAAAAATTGAAGAGGAGGGAACACTTCCAAACTCATTTTACAAGGCCAGCATTACTGTAATACCAATGCAAGGCAGAGACACTATAAGAAAAGAAAATTATAGGTCAATAACTCTGATGAACATAGATGCAAAAATATTCAACAAAATTCTAGCAAACCAAATTCGACAGCACATTAAAAGGATCATACACCATGATCAAGTGGGATTTATCCCTAGGATGCAAGAATGGTTCAACATACACAAATCAATAAATGTGGAGAGGTAGCCCTGATGGTCTAGCAGTTAAAGTTCAGCATGCTCCACTTCAGCGGCCCAGGGTTCGATTCCCAGGTGCAGAAGCACACCGCTCATCTGTTGGTAGCCGTGCTGTGGTGGCTGCTCACATAGAAGAACTAGAAGAATTTACAGGGGCCGGCCCCGTGGCTTAGCAGTTAAGTGCGTGCGCTCCGCTACTGGCAGCCCGGGTTTGGATCCCGGGCGCACACCCACGCACCGCTTGTCCGGCCATGCTGAGGCCGTGTCCCACATACAGCAACTAGAAGGATGTGCAACTATGACATACAACTATCTACTGGGGCTTTGGGGAAAAAAAGGAGGAGGATTGGCAATAGACGTTAGCTCAGAGCCGGTCTTCCTGAGCAAAAAGAGGAGGATTAGCATGGATGTTAGCTCAGGGCTGATCTTCCTCACAAAAAAAAAAAAAAAAAAAAGAATTTACAGTCATACACAACTATGTACTGGGGCTTTGAGGGAGAAAAAGGAAGAAAAAATAAAAGGAGGAAGATTGGTAACAGCTGTTAGCTTAGGGTGAATCTTCCTCTGGAAAAAAAAATGTGATGTACCACATTAACAGAAGGAAGGATAAAACTCATATGATAACCTCAATAGCTGTAGAAAAAGCACTTGACAAAGCTCAACACCTTTTAATGATAAAAAAACATTCAACAAATTAGGTATAGAAGGAATATACCTCAACACAATAAAGGCCATATGTGACAATCCCACAACTAATATCATACTCAACGGTGAAAAGCTGAAAGCTTTTCTTCTGTATCAGGAGCAAGACAAGGAAGTCCACTCTTGCCGCTTTTTATTTTTTAATTGATGTTTTAATGGTTTTTAACATTGTGAAATTTTGGGTTGTGCATTTTTGTTTGTCCATCGCCATATATATGTCTCCCTTCACCCCTTGTGCCCACCCCCCACCCCCACTGCCCCTGGTAACCACAGTACAGTTTTCTCTGTCCATGTGTTGGTTTATATTCCACATATGAGTGAGATCATACAGTGTTTGTCTTTCTCTTTCTGGCTTATTTCACTTAACATAATACACTCCAGGCCCATCCATGTTGTTGCAAATGGGACTATTTTGTCTTTTTTTATGGCTGAGTAGTATTCCATCGTATATATATACCACATTTTCTTAATCCAATCGTCAGACGAGGGACACTTAGGTTGCTTCCACTTCTTGGCTATGGTGAATAATGCTGCAATGAACATAGGGGTGCATAAGCCTCTTTGGATTGTTGATTTCAGGTTCGTTGGATAGATTCCCAGTAGTGGGATGGCTGGGTCATAAGGCATCTCTATTTTTAATTCTTTGAGGAATCTCCATACCGTTTTCCATAGAGGCTGCACCAGTTTGCATTCCCACCAGCTGTGTATGAGGGTTCCTGTTTCTCCACATCCTCTCCAACACTTTTTGCTTTTTGTCTTGGTGATTATAGCCATTCTAATGGGTGTGAGGTGGTATCTTGTTTTGATTTGCATTTCCCTGATGATTAGTGATGTTGAACATCTTTTCATGTGCCTATTGGCCATCTGTATATCTTCCTTGGAGAAGTGTCTGTTCATTTCCTCTGCCCATTTTTTGATTGGGTTTTTTGTTTTTTTGTTGTTCAGTTGTGTGAGTTCTTTATATATTATGGAGATCAACCCCTTGTCAGATGTATGTTTTGCAAATATTCTCTCCCAGCTGGTTGGTTGTCTGTTCATCTTGATTCTGGTTTCATTTGTCTTATAAAAGCTCTTTAATCTGATAAAGTCCCACTTGTTTATTTTTTCTTTAGTTTCCCTAGTCTGGGTAGGCATGTCGTCCAAAAAGATTCCTTTAAAACCAATGTCAAATAGTGTGTTACCTATATCTTCTTCTATGAGTTTTATAGTTTCAGGTCTCACCTTCAGGTCTTTGATCCATTTTGAGTTAGTTTTTGTGAATGGCGATAGCAGATGGTCCACTTTCATTCTTTTGCGTGTGGCTGTCCAGTTTTCCCAACACCATTTATTGAAGAGACTTTCCTTTCTCCATTGTATGTTCTTAGCACCTTTGTCGAAAATTAGCTGTCCGTATAAGTGTGGTTTTATTTCTGGGCTTTCAATTCTGTTCCATTGATCTGTGTGTCTGTTTTTGTACCAGTACCATGCTGTTTTGATTACTATCGCTTTGTAGTATGTTTTGAAGTCAGGGATTGTGATGCCTCCTGCTTTGTTCTTTTTTCTTAGGATTTCTTTAGCTATTCGGGGGTTTTTGTTGCCCCATATAAATTTTAGTATTCTTTTTTCTATTTCCTTGAAGAATGTCATTGGGATTCTGATTGGGATTGCATTGAATCTGTAGATTGCTTTAGGTAATATAGACATTTTAACTATGTTTATTCTTCCAATCCACGTGCATGGGATATCTTTCCATTTCTTTATGTCATCATCGATTTCTTTCAATAATGTCTTGTAGTTCTCATTGTATAGGTCCTTCACCTCCTTGGTAAGATTTATTCCTAGGTATTTTATTCTTTTTGATGCAATTGTAAATGGTATTATCTTTTTGAGCTCTCTTTCTGTTAGTTCATTATTAGCATACAGAAATGCAACTGATTTTTGTAGATTGATTTTGTACCCTGCAACTTTGCTGTAGTTGTCGATTGTTTCTAATAGTTTTCCAACAGATTCTTAGGGTTTTCTATATATACAATCATGTCGTCTGCAAATAGTGAGAGTTTCACTTCTTCGTTACCTATTTGGATTCCTTTTGTTCCTTTTTCTTGCCTAATTGCTCTGGCCAAAACCTCCAGTACTATATTGAACAGGAGTGATGAGAGTCGGCAGCCCTGCCTCGTTCCTGTTCTCAGAGGAACGGCTTTCAGTCTTTCCCTGTTGAGTATGATGTTGGCTGTGGGTTTGTCATAAATAGCCTTTATTATGTTGAGGTACTTTCCTTCTATTCCCATTTTGTTGAGAGTTTTTATCATAAATGGATGTTGTATCTTGTCAAATGCCTTCTCTGCATCTATTGAGATGATCATGTGGTTTTTATTCTTTTTTTTGTTGATGTGATGTATCATGTTGATTGATTTGTGGATGTTGAACCATCCCTGCATCCCTGGTATAAATCCCACTTGATCATGGTGTATGATCTTTTTAATGTATTGTTGTATTCGTCTTGCCACTTTTATCCAATACAGTACTGGAAGTTGTAGCAAGAGCAATTAGGCAAGAAAAAGAAATAAAATGTACCCAAATCAGAAAGGAAGAAGTAAAATTGTCTCTGTTTACAGATGACTTAACCTTTTATGTAGAAAACCCTAAAGACTTCACAAAAGAAGTATTAGAACTAATAAATGAATTCAGCAAAGTTACAGGATACAAAATCAACATTAAAAAAATCAGTTGCATTTCTATACACTTACAACGAGTTATCCGAAAAAGGAAACTAAGAAAACAATCCTATTTACAACAGCATCACAGAGAATAAAACACTTAGGAATAAACTTAACCAAGGAGATGAAAGACTTGTACGCTGAAAACTATAAAATGTTGATAAAAGAAATTAAAGCAGACCCAGATAAATGGAAAGACATTCCATCTTCATGAATTGAAAGAATTAATATTGTTAAAATATCCATACTGCTGAAGTGATCTACAGATTCAATGCAATCTCTATCAAAATCCCAATGGCATTTTTTACAGAATTAGAAAAACAATCCTAAAATTCATGTGGAACCACAAAAGACCCTGAATAGCCAAAGCAATATTGGGAAAGAACAAATCACAATTCCTGATTTCAAATATACTATAAAGCTACAGTAATTAAAACAGTATAGAAGATATATAAATGGTCAATAAGCACATGAAAAGATACTCAACATCACTAATCATTAGGGAGATGTAAATCAAAACTGCAATCACATACCACCTCACGCCCATTAGAATGGGTACTATGAAAAAAAAATAGAAAATAACAAGTGTTGGCAGAGAAGTGGAGGAATTAGAACCCTTGTGCACTGTCCGTGGGAATGTAAAATGGCATAGCTGCTGTGGAAAACAGAATGGCAGTTCCTCAAAATATTAAAAATAGAATTACCATATGATCTGGCAATTCCACTTGTGGGTAAATACCCAGAAGAATTGAAAGCAAGGTCTTGAAGAGATATTCATACACCCATGTTCACAGCAGCATTACTCACAATAACTAAAATGTGGAAACAATCCAAGTGACCATCAATGGATGAATGCATAAGCAAAATGTGGTATATACAAATAATGGAATATTATTCAGCCTTTAAAAGGAAGGAAATTCTGACATATGCTGCAACATGGATGAACCTTGAGCTCATTGTGTTAAGTAAAATAAGCCAGTCACAAAAAGACGAATACTGTATGATTCCACTTATATGAGGTACCTAGAGTAGTCAAATTCATAGAAAGAGAAAGTAGAATGACAGTTGCCGGGGGCTGGGGGAGGAGGAAATGGGGAATTATTATTTAATGGGTATAGAGTTTCAATTTTACAAGATGAAAACAGTTATGGAGATAGATGGGGGGTTGCACATTACAAATATATTTAATACTACTGAATTGCACTCTTAAAAATGGATAAGATGGCAATTTTATGTTCTGTGTATTTTACCACAATAAAAAAATTGGCAAACAATGGTATGGTACTGGCATAAAGACAGACATCGAGCAATGGCACAGAATAGAGAGCTCAGAAATAAACCCACGTATATACGGTCAACTGATCTTCAACAAGGGCACCAAGGATACACAATGGGGAAAGGAGAATCTCTTCAACAAACAGTGTTGGGAAAACTGGATATCCACACGTAAAAAGAATGAAATTGGACCTCTATTATACACTATACACAAAATCAACTCAAAATGGATTAAAGACTTAAACATAACATCTGAAACTGTAAAACTCCTCAAAGAAAACATAGCGGAAAGCTTCTTGACATTGGTCTTGGCAATGATTCCTTAGATTTGACACCAAAAGCAACAAGCAACAAAACCAAAAATATATTTAGGACTTTTTAACATAACTTCCAGGAAAGAATCAACAATAGTGATACCCAGCACTTACTATGTGCTAAGCTCTATTCTAAGCATCATTTAATCCTCCCAACAACTTTATGAGGTAAGTATTATCACTCTTTTTTTACTGATAAAGGAAACTGAGGCAGAGAGTGGTTGAGTAATTTGTCCAGGGTCACACAGCTAACAACTGGAGTTGCTGGAATGCTAATCCAGGCAGTCTGTGTGCTTAACAACATAATACCATGCCAGTAGGACCCTCATGATTCCACCTTCCTTCTAACAAGAGAAGAGATTTAAAAAACTAAGTGCATTCTAACTCCAATCAGGCTGAGATTAAGCAGTCATCAGAGTCTCCTCAAACAAGCCATTTTGTGGGACGAATTAGCACACCAGAATCTGATTCTTAGAAAAAACTAAGACTCTAGTGACAAAACAAACCTCACTCATGTTCAAGAAAAATACTTTTCTAAACTTGGCTAGCAGAAATGTAGGTGAATTTCAAGCAACAGCAAAAGATATTGAAGCACGTTTGCAACGAAATACTAAATTTATCAGGAGAAAAATTAGTATACGATCATTAGAATAAAATAATGTAATGAAAAAATGTATCCTGAGATAAACAGACATTAGCACTGCATAATCTTAAAGTTTAATTCAATTCAATTATTTTTGAGTACCTACAATATACACATTATGTAATGAATGTTCTAATACCTAATAGATTCTCAAGAAATGATAATGATACGTGGCTGAATCCAAGTTTCTTACCATGAATAAAATAACCACTCTTGGGGAAGAAATATATAGGTAGAAATGGCCTAAAGAATTTGCTAAGTCTATTGCCCACTTCCAGAAAGGACTAAAGCATACTTAAACGTTTGTAGCATTAGTTTAGAGGAAATCTATGATTAAGAAAATTCAAGAGATGTGCCCTTCTGAGTAAATAGGCAACGTTTCGAAGAGTTAAGCATCACGCATTCCAGTCCTGCTTTGATACAGAAATGCTTTGTGATCTGTGTTGCCACTTAGCTTCAGAGCCAGCTCATCTCCAAAATGGTTCTAATAATATATGCTTAACTTATTTCACAAAAGATTATAAGTTAATTAGTATTTATAAAATATCTAGAGATATGTTAATAATACTTTGCAGTCTCATAATACCTGTTACCCAAGAAACTCAAGACTTATAAACTACTACACTGACAATATATACTCTATTTTTCTTGTTTTATTCATGGGAAACATGGGCAAAAGATTAAAATTTTGACCAGGTCACAACAAAATCAGTAACAAATCTCTGAATATGAGTTGCATCTCTTAACTTATCACACATTGTTCCAAACATGCGCTAACGTGGTCTGAATGACAGGTTTAGATTAATTATCTTAAAATATTTTTGGTCAAAAAAATCCATGCATTCTGGTCCATTAAATATTCCATATATTTAGGGGTAATAATGTTGGATGTTTTTCTAAGTATTCAAAATTCACAACATTGGAAAATTCTCATTCAGAAAAAATTACTGTTTCAAAACTATAATTAGTTAACCGATCAATTTGTACCATTATGAGTGGTAGAGACCTGACTCTGTCTGGCATGTTCATTTTATTATAATAATTTAAATAATTAACATTTACAAAATGTTTGTGCCCTTCAGACTGTTTTATAGTCATTAATTATTGGAACTTCTCAACATTCATTTGAGACAGTTCAACATTATTATTTTCATTTGCCCAGCAGGGAAATGAAGCACAACCAGATGGGAAAATTTCCTGTGAGCATCAAGGCAAGAGAATGAAGAGTCTGCTCACCTATGACAACTAATCTTCTATCTAGAGTACGATAATTATTAGTTTTCTAGGTAGTGATGAAAACATCCCTCTCCTTCATATATTTTACTCTCCACTCACCAATATGAAGCTCACTTCTCAAAATAATTCATAATATCTTAAATACATAAATTTAAACTAAAAGGCAGTAAACAATATTTTTGAGGTAGGGATATGACCATTTTGGATACTCAGAAGTTCTTTAAATGGACATTCTGCTCCTGGACTAAATCAAGAAATCTCAATACAAATAATTTTCTGTCAATGCCATATATTCATTAATTTTAGTTAAACTGACAGGGAAAGTACTACAGAAATTCTATTATTTCAGTTTTCAATTTAAAAAATCCATTGAAGAACTCCCACAACCAAAGGATCACTATATATTGAGAGTATATGATTTTAGTAAGAAAGAAAATACTCAATAAAGCATGAATAAAGAGATACTCCATAAGTACATGCAGGACAAAAGCAGTAGACATTTCTCATTTGAATCATTAACCATTTGTCATATGGGGGGAAAAAACCAGAATCTATTCCAAAGGTTAAAAAGATGTACATTTACTCAGATTTAATTTTGACCTTTGAAAGTATGATTTAGTATTAATCCACCTGGAACATTTTTCATATACAAAGATATCCTTGGGACAGCTTTCCACCTACAGTCTGGACACTATTAAAAATCACCCAATAATGAAAAACAACAATTAGGCTGCGAGTAATATTTTATGGCTGATTGGCATAGTTAAGAGTGCAATGACCTACTGAATCCTATAAAAGGCCAATGAAGCTAACTTCTATGGGTGGTGTACTTTGGCTTTGCTCTTCTCTGAGAAAGGGTCGCTCAGCTCTGCTGTCGCCATGTCTTTCCGACTCTCTAGTGGATCCAGGCGGGTCTGCTCGCAAGCTGGCTCTGGTCGACTGCCTGGTGGAGGAACAGACTTCAGGGCTGGGAATATGTGCGGTGGGTCAGGAGCAGGAAGCAGCTTTTCTTGTACTCTTGGGAGTGTTTCTTCTGGAGGAGGTTTCTGTAATAGTGGTGGAGGGTTGGGAAGCGGTGTCAGTACTGGGTTTCTTGGAAATGAACAGGGCCTCCTCTCTGGGAATGAAAAGGTGACCATGCAGAACCTCAATGACCGCCTGGCATCCTACCTCGACCACGTGCAAGGTCTGGAGGAAGTAAACGCAGACCTGGAGCAGAAAATCAATGGCTGGTATGAGGAATATGGGCCCGGTTCTTGCTGGGAACTCAATCATGACTATAGTAGATACTTGTCAGTCATTGAAGATCTTAAAAGGCAGGTAAGAAATATGGATTTGTATACTTTTACTACAGACTTTGGGTGTGCATAACCTAAAAAAGACAAGATATAAAACGTGCTTAATAAATTTACGTGGTATGGAATTGGCTCACTCCATTTTCCAGTGCTTAAGACAGTGCCTGGCAATAAAAATTTGTAGAATTAATTAATGAAAGAGAACTAGTTTCAAAATAGATGTAATCACTTTGTTAACCTTATATTTAGCTCTACTTTTTGATCAAGAGTAGTGAAAGTATCCACGATAGCAACAGCTTATACCTCGGCTCTCAAGCTCTGGACATTTATATCTGAAGAAAATCTAGATTCATTTACTGTAGGAAAAAAATGATACTAAAATAGATGTTTGACAGGTTAAGAAGATAAGACTCAAACTTAAATCTGGAGGCTCCCTTGACTTTCGGTACTTAACATTTTGCACAATCTACTCTCTTTAGATTATTTCTGTGACCGCCTGTAACGCCAGCGTTCTTCTACAAAATGACAATGCCAGACTGACCGCTGATGACTTCAGGCTGAAGTAGGTGAAAATAATTAATTATATTTAAGGTAAAACTACTACAGTTGGAGTCAACGACATATCTTTTGCTTTAAAAACCAACATGTTTTTATTGTCAGACTTGATTACTGAGGAAATTAAGTTAAATATGCCCTTATAAAAAGAGCTATCATAAATTTTAAACAATGCTTTCATTCAACTGTTAAGCACCTTGGATGACAAAAATCAATTCTGAAGAAACAACTCCTCCAAAATACTATTCATAAATCAGTAGGTATTCCAAAGTGTTTCATCACTTTGCTGTCACAAGAAGCTTCAGAAGTGTGTACAGAACGTCATGTCTTTCAGATATGAAATGTATGAAAAAGTTATGCTTTGCACCTGCCTCTGATCACAATTCTCAAGCATCTTAATCACCTTTCAGATATGAAAATGAGCTTGCCCTGCACCAGAGCATTGAGGCCGGCATCAACGGTCTTCACAGAGTCATGGATGAGCTGACCCTTTGTACAACCGACCTGGAGATACAGTGTGAGACACTCAGTGATGAACTGACCTACCTCAAAAAAAGTCACGAGGAGGTAAGGAACGCTACAGAGTGGCTTCGTGTAGGATCTGACGCCCTTCCTCAAGTCCACTGTTCATTTCATACCAGAGGGTGACTATCCATCAAATTTCTACCTTGTGTGTTAAGACTGATCCCTTTTCCAGGAAAAGAAAGTCCTGCAGTGTGCAGGTGGGGGGAATGTGAACGTGGAGATGAACGCAGCCCCAGGAATGGATCTAACCGTTCTGTTGAACAACATGAGGGCTGAGTACGAGGATTTGGCTCAGCAGAACCATAAAGACGCTGAGGCCTGGTTTAACCAGAAGGTACGTCTGTGGAAATCACACACCAGGGGTTTGTTCAGTAGATCCATGAGCTGGTGGCTAACCTTCTGACAATTATGCTTCAGAGAGCTTCGCTGCAACAGCAGATTTCTGATGATGCAGGAGCAGCCACAGCAGACAGAAATGAGCTGACGGAACTGAAACGCAGTCTGCAAACCTTGGAAATAGAACTTCAGTCCCTCATGGCCATGGTTCGTAGGAGTCACCATTGATTTGAATGTATGTGTGTATAAGTAAATACATATATATGGCTGAATATACATAACTAAGCATATATAACTAAAAAATAAGCCATATTAAATATATATAAATATATTAAATATGTATCAAGAATTTTGTCCATAAACATCACTTCTGACTCACCAGTACCGGAACTTAAAGAAAAAGTTTTTTTCAATGGAGAGAAAATGGTTTCTTTAAGCCTTGCTAATGCTGGTTTTCAACTGAAAAGATTTAGACCTCCTGCAAATATTTCTTTCCACCTGGAGCATGTTTAAAATATGAACGTATCATTTATCTTTGACACATGCAAGCCTTGCTTTGTTCTTTCAGAAACATTCCTATGAATGCTCCTTGGCCGAGACCGAGGGCAATTACTGCCTTCAGCTCCAGCAAATCCAGGATCAGATTGGGACAAGGGAGGAACAACTACAACAGATTCGAACAGAGACAGAAGGCCAGAAGCTGGAGTACGAACAGCTTCTAGATACCAAAATATTTTTAGAAAAAGAAATTGAAACTTATTGCAAATTAATAGGTGGAGAAGAAAGGTAAATGTTAACTTGGGAAAAAAAATAATCTCATATCAACTAGGTCTTCTCAAAACACATGAATATCAATATTGTATCCTAGAATTTCCTGTTCTAAAGATTGTACCTATATGGCCTCAGGAATTTATTATTGCACCCAAGTGAAATGAAAACAGGCAGCAAAATCAAATTTGTAAGTATGCAAAGTATCTGTATCTAGAGTAATAGGTAGAACATTTAAATATCCAATGTTGAACAATTCCAGGACTCCAATCCAGGGGGAAAATTGTTCTCTGATTTAGTGTTGAGGCACGTTTCTAATAACAATACACTCAATTTTACTGTTACTTCACTAGTTACCACACATGCACCCTGTATTAAGTGGGTTATTACATTTTCATTTGAAAGATGAGCAATGAAGATACAGGAAGATTTAGTTGGAGAAATCACCATAGCTTGTAAGCCAAGAGCAACAGCCCTGGGTGCGAATCACACCACTGCATGAACTTGAGCACATTGCTTAACCTCTATCAACTCCAGTTTCCTTACTGGTAAAATTGCCATAACAGCAAAACCACACTCTGAACACTTTTAACCATTGAGCCTCGCTATGTAGGCAAAATGCTCATGACAGTGGCTTGCACACGAAAGGTACTTGGCGATCAGTGGCTATTACTAAATGCTGCCCATGGTCCCACCATGAGTCAGTAACATCTTACTCATCCTCCAAGGCCAGCGTCAGCCCTCTACAGTTTATTCTCATGAGAACTCAACAGTGATTGCTCCCTCCTTCGAACAAACTGCTTATTACACCATTCATTTTTCACTTCTCTTACAACACCTTTATGCCATGTTGTAGATAACTTTTTACTTGCATATACTTTATTTTATTTTCAACACTGTAAACTGCTTGTATCTTCACTCTATATTTTCTACAGCACCTAGCCTAGCACCTTCTGCATGGTAGGCTCTCCAAACATGTTCGTTGGCCAGGAGATTGACTGAAAAGTCAGAATGAGAACTTGGAGTCCCCAAATTGCTAAATGAAAGAGATATCGGGTCACAAGGGAATTTTTGATCATAAATATCCATTTAACCTCTTCTTTCACTATACTGAAGTCATGAAAAGCTTACTAATGTCTCTGAAACATAAGAGGAATTTGAATCTTATTGAAACTAGAACTCCAAAACTTTTATTCTCAATTCACAGTTATTTATGAGCTCCCTAATGAAACAAAAAAATTCAATGATTTACTCTTCTCTTCACAGAAAAAGCAAATCTACATGCAACAAATCGAAAGGACGCAGGCCTGTAAATTTCAAAAGTCACATCAAAGGTATAGCAGGTTTTACTTGGTGTAACTCTTTTCAACTCCAGCAATTGTATTAAATAAGTCACTTATTTGTAAACTAAATAAAATTGTTTCTAAATTTAGTTCTAGTGAATGAAGGGATAATCGGTCATTATGACAGTTCTTAATATTTGTATTTTATATTCTTGTAAATCAGATGTGGTCAAACTATGAAATTATTGAAATGAAGAATCAATCCTGCAACATCTGTCTTCCCTGGAACCTACTTATTTACTTAGAACTCACTTATTTTCCCAGTTCCAATGCTTTGATAAAAAAGCTACTTTATTTTAAACCACAAAAGTAGGGCAAGTTGGTGTTCAAAAGAAGACAAGATTACTCGCTCCCGGCCTGTACTTGCCTGATCCCTTATGTTGTTTTAATCCATGTTTCATTTACGCTTTCAAACACCCAGTGTTCTGAAAACAGTGGTAAATATAAGATAGTCCCTGGCCTTGCTAAGCATAGACTTCGAACACGGTATTATATCTCAATTTACGGCAAACTTACAAACACCATTTTTTAAATACCTTTCAACCTGTTAAGAATGTGTACTACACTTTCATTTATTTTATTTTAGACTCCAAAGAAGAAATTGTTGTCAAAACAGTGGTTGAGGAACTGGATCAACTCAGCAATGTCCTTTCACTGAGAGTCCACTCGGTGGAAGAAAAATCCTCTAAAATAAGCAACATTACAGTAGAGCAACGAGTACCTTCCAAAGCCTCATAAGGAGAAGAAAGTTATTTTTTGTTAAAAGTCGCCCTTTGCAAAATCCTGTTGGCCAGAAAACCCAAGGAAATCATTTATTTCTGTTCTTAAAAAGAAAATGGCTAGAATTTGTTTTCCTTCTCTTCTTTTTCTCCTGGTCTTTGCATGTAATCCTTCTCAGGAGTCGGAAAAATCTTGATCTGTCCCTAGTTTTTTACTTTAGGGGTTTTTTGCCATTTCATTAAGAAATTTTCTATTGCAAGTTATTTGTGATAAATCTGGTGCTTTTGAATTTCCGCAGTTGATCTCAACATGACAGTACTAAGGATATGCTAATAAAATAAAATACTTCACTTCGCAGTCAATTTACTTCAATTCATGACAGGATCAAGCAGAAAGATTACTAGCCCTAACCTCTGGTCTCAATTCTGTCCCTGATTAACGATGTAAGTGACTAGATCTCTTAGGTTTTGGGCTTCTGTGGATGTAAAAGAAGATTATACCTGTTGATCATTAGGATTTGTTCACCCTTATAATGGCTAGCCTGCATGCGTGATCAGCTAATGTTAGTCTGTTGAATCTGAATCTGGAGAGCTGTTTTTCCACTTTGCAGTACATGCATCTCTCTGCCCCTACCATGGATGTTACTAAGTAAATTTAGAACTGTGCTACTCAAGCCTGGGGTGGTTCTCAATCTTGCTCATATCCTCCTCCACACAAGATGCTGCCTGACATCCTTACCAAACTATTTTGGAAAGTGCAGCCAGGGCTGGACAGCAGCAAAGTTCTAGGCTAAAGAGGTTTCTTTCATCTGGGGTGGAGTGAGGCAGGGAGCTCTGCAATTACCTAGATTTCCCACTTGCAGGACAGGGCATCACTAAAAGGTTTTCACCGACTGGTATATAGGCAAGGTGGAATTCAAAGTGGCCCATAAACACAGAACTGCACCACCTCGAGGAGCAGGGGACCCTGAGGTTTCATCTCCAAGTCTCAAAGATGGTCTCGATTGCCATTGTTTCCTCCTCCCACATAAAGTAGTTGACCTCAGCCCAGAGACAGTTTCTTGAGACGTGGGTACAGCTGAAGGTTACCTTTCCCAGAGTCTTCTTGCTATGAATGGCCCCATGGTGATAGAATACAACGGAGAAAGAAAAGTCTCTTCAATAAATGGTGTTGGGAAAACTGAACGGCCACATGCAGAAGAATGAAACTAGACCATTATCTCACACCATACACAAAAATTAACTCAAAATGGATTAAAGACTTGAATGTAGTACCTGAGGCCATAATTTCAATGGTGTGGAATTGGCTTTAGTTAGATTAGAAGTACTTTCAACTGCAGGACCATAATGACAATATCTTACATTTACTGAGTGTGTTTTATCTCACTTTACATGAATTAACAAATTTAATCTTCATAAAGGCTTATAAAAGTAGGTGTTTTTATTATCTTTACTTTACATATGATACAGACATTCAAAGAGATTAAGTAATTTCTCCAGAGTTACACAGCTGATATGTGACGGGGTCTAGATTCAAATCTAGATCTCCCTCTCCATCATGGTGACTGGAGTCCCATTGACCAGAAAAAAATCAGCATAAGAATTTCACCCAAGCACATTCTATTTTCACACGAAGATTCCATTGCCACCCAAGAGGCACCATAATCAGGCAGATCCTTGTGTGCATTATCAGCAACGACACAATAAGAAGTCTGGCTTCTAGTTGGTGTGAAGACATAGTCTTTTCCTCTCTGTTTATTACCCATCTCCAGCTTCTCTCCAGCACCAACCTTCTCTGTTGCCATATTGATTAAGTCCTGGTCACCACATGCCCCTCTCTCTGAAGCTACAGTTTACCTCACTATGCTTTGTTACCATCTCATTCTTACTAGTAGAGTCATCCAGAGGCTCTGTCTCCCAGGAACTGGAGGACTAGAGCCACAACCTCATCTCTTAAGACACTCGGCTAATCTACCATCTTACACCACAATGTTTCTCTTGTGACCACCAGTACTAGTTATTCCTTGTTCTCAATAGAGTTCTTACTCTTTCTAAGAACAATCTGACTAACTTCCATTTTTCTGTATCCACTCTTCCTACTTAAACAGATAAATAGACTTACCTATCTACATTATCTACATGAGACAGATTTATATTTGATGCAAGCATAAACTATGATTCCAAAATACACGTTTTTAGCTAACAACTATGCTTCTTGAAATGAGGGTTGGAAAGCTTAAGTACTCATCTTCATTTCTAAGAAGTCAGTATTAGCAAAAAATTAACAAGTGAATGCCTGTCACCAACAGTGGACAAATCCCAAAAACTATTATTGGGCATCTTAAATTGTTAACTACCAAACCTTGTCCAGTATCCATCATTCAGACACCATGGCTAGACAGAACGTCCTAGACAATTCACTTTCAGGCCCTTGGAAACCAATATTTTACAGAATAGGCTGAGAAAGTACTACTCTGTAAAGTTAGGACCAATAGGAATCATCATTGGAGTTCATGGTGAAACACGGACTGAGGAACAGGCAGGATCTCCCTCCTGACAAAGACAGCAAAATGTCTGTGCAGGAAGGACACAAACAGTATTGTGCTACATTAGAACTGCCTGAGGACATCTGGCAGGCCATATTTCGTCTCTGATCCAGATATTTTACATGTGCCCTGAGCCCCTGGGACTGATGCAAGAGTCACATTCTTGAAAGTGACCAATTTGAGGCTACGTCCAATCATGGCGAAGACAGAGAACATCCACCTTCTTTCTAAAAACGTCGTTGTACTGAACATGCGGGTTCTTCTCCCTCCCCACACCTCACTAAAACATCATTTAAGGAATGAGAAAGGTATAAAACCACAAAGATAAAAAGAATGAGAGAAGGGACATAGGTGGATAAAAGAAATCTGACAATTTTTGGAAGAAAGTAAGTAAGTAGAGAAAGCCTATCTGGTTCAGAATGGTGGAAGAAGCCTCAACAAAAAAATGCATGTTCAGGGAAATAATCGACCCCATAGAATGCAGGAGAGATTCAGGACTTAGAATAAGCAAGTGTGATGGAGGGCCAGGCTGAAGGACAAAGCTGAAGGCAGGGTGACTAACAGGTGAATTTACTATGACACTAATGGCACATAAGCTTCAGGGCCCCTCCTTAGCACAGGAAAGGCCCTGGCATTATGTTTGTATAGCCGTTTTTGTAAAATTTGCAAAGCTAAGATAATTTTACCACAATCGTTTAAGTCTGCTATCTCTTTCCACTCCCATTTCCCCTCCATCATCAGTTTCCTTCATGTCTGGTGGCATGAAATATCCACGAGCATTTTGATGGCCCTTCTAAAATAGGATGACCATATACTTTATTATCCAAATGCAACAACTGAGAGGGAGAAAAGGATGCTATTAAGCAAACATATTAGCATACATGAAGTGATCTATTGTAGGCATATGGACATAGGGTCACCCTAAATCAAGAGGAAGCTGAATTGAGCATAGCGGGATATATTTATGAGTGTCTCATCATTTCCATGGGAGGCTTCTAGGAATATTCCCACTGCCCACTGTGCTCACTCATACGTGAATGCATCTCAACAGCGGTGTGCTAAGTGAAACAAGTTAGACTCGAGGGGTACATACTGTATGATTCCACTTATATGACATCCTGGAATAGGCAAAACTATAGACATAGATAACTGGTCAGTGTTTGCCTGGAGCTGGGACTGTGGGGAGAGGTTGACTACATAGGGGTACAAGGAAATTTTGGGAGGTAACAACTGTTCTGTATCTTGATGGTGGTGGGGGTTACATTGCTATGTTTGTTAAAATCCATAGAATTGTGTACTGAAAAAGGATGAATTTTACTATAGGTATATTAAACCTCAATAACCCTGACTAAAAAAAAATTGACAAAAAATTTTAAGGAATCTATCCCAAAGAAAAATATGCACATGTTCAGCGTTATTAATAACAGCAAAAAGTTGGAAACAATCTGAAGGTCTCTTAACAAGATAGTGGTTAAACGAATTACTTAATATTAAGTTTGGCCCTGAGTAATAGTAACAAAATAACAGGACTTTACACAGATAGAAGTTTATTTCTTTCACACATAAAAATACAGAGGTAGGCTATTCAGAGCTAAGATGGTAGCTTTGCACCAGAGCATCGTCAGGGACCTAGGTCTTTTTCAGCTTTCTACTCTGCCATACTCAGGATGTAGCCCTGGCTCATGGTCCAAGATGAAGCTCCAGCCATCATATCCCGTCATCACACCCATTTCAGCAGGGTAGAGGAAAGGGAGAAGATGGGACAAAGACTGTGTCAGCTTCCTCTTAGATAAAGTGTCTAGAACATGCCACATATACTTCTGCTAACATCACACTGACTGGCTTAATCACATGGCCACAGTTAGCTGCAAAGAATGCTGGAGAAAATAGTCTTTATTGTAGGCAACCATTGCTCAGTTAAAAATTGGGGGTCAGCCAACAGTTTCTGCCACATTAGGCACCTATTCATGCTCTAAGCCATATTATGTAAGGTGAACAAAGCAAGTTACAGGACAACACATATAACACAGAGGATTCACATATGGCATATGCGTGTTTACACGCTACCTATGTATGCAAATGAGTAGAAAACCATTTGGAAGGGTGCAAACATCTGGAAAGGTAAACTGTAGTTACCTGAGAGATTAGGGAGGACAGAAGAGAGGGGAAGGTGAGGAGGAACTTTAACATTTTACTCTATACTCTTAGATATTGCTAGATTTGTTTACATCAAGAATGGTTTCATGCAGAAAGTAGAATGGTGGTTGCCAGGGACTGGGGGGTGGGAAAATGGGGATAAGTTGGTAAAAGGGTACAAATTTCAGTTATAAAATGAATAAGTTCTGAAGATCTAATGTGTAGCATGGTGACTAAAGTTAATTATACTGTATTGCATACTAGAAATTTGCTAAGAGAGTAGATCTTATGCATTCTCACATACACACAAAAGGTAACTATGTGAGGTGATGGATGTGTTAATTAACTTCATTGTGAGAATTGTTTCACAATGTATACAAATATCAAATTATCACATTATACACTTTAAATATGTTACATTTTTATTTGTCAATTATACCTCAATAAAGTTGGAAAGAACAAATAAAAACTGAGGGAAAAAAGAACAATACAATGCAGCAAGATTGATCAAAATCACTACACAAATATCAATTGCATTTCTTTACATAGTAAAATTTATCTAGATAGAGTGATTTCTAAAAGATACCTTTAGGGCCGGCTCCGTGGCTTAGCGGTTAAGTGCGTGCGCTCTGATGCTGGCGGCCCGGGTTCGGATCCCGGGCACGCCCCAAGGCACCACTTCTCCCTCCAACGTGAGGCCGAGACCCACGTACAGCAACTAGAAGGATGTGAACCTATGACATACAACTATCTACTGGGGCTTTGGGGGGGAAAAAAATGAATAAATAAAATCTTTAAAAAAAATAAAAGATACATTTAAAACAATATTAGAAAAATAGGTGGAAATAGTTATTTTAAAAGATGTGAAACTACATTATGGAAAAATCTGTAACTTTTTACTGAAGGACATTAAGGAAAACCTAATAAATGGAAAGAGGATTCCATATTTTGCACAGATATACACAACATCATAGACATGTCAATTTTCCTCAAATAGCTTTATAGATTTAAGGCAAATCCTGGGATCTGATTGTATTTGTGAAAAGCTGATTTTAAAATTAATACTAAAGAACAATGGAGAAAGAATATTTGACTTGATGGCACATAAGAACAAAGTGGAATACTTGTCTTACCAAATATCAGGTTATATTATGGAGCAACAGTAACTAAAATGATAAGGTTCTGAAACAGAGAGAAAAAGAGTACCAACTGAACCCTCACCTATATGAAGATTTTACTGAGGACAGAAGAGGCATTGGACACTTTCTTTATGACAATATGGCACTGCAAGGAAAGGACGGTGCCACTCAGTAAATAGGGCTGAAATTATTGCTATCCTTATTGGAAAAAAATGAAGTTTGATTCTGTTGACAGAATACTCAAAAATCATTCCAAACTACCAAATCCTTAAACATGAAAGGCAAAATGACTAAATGTTGAGAAAACAATATAGGAAAATATTTTTATGATTTTGGAGAGTTAATTATTTCTTAAATAAGATAAAATAATCACAATCCAAAAATCAAAAGAGTGATAAATTTAATCTCTTTAAAATTAAGATGATAATGGGTTAATATTCAGAATCTATAACAAACTCCTATAACTCAACAACAAAAACACAAACAATATGATTTAAAAAATGGACAAAAGACTTGACTAGACATTTCTCCAGAGAAGATATACCAACAGCTAACAAGCACATGAAAAGATCACCAATGTCACTAATCATTAGAGAAAGGCAAATAAAAGCTACAATGAGATACTACCTCATAGGCATTTGATAGCATTTGGCTGCTATCAAAAAAAGAAAATAACAAATATTGGTGAAGATGTGGAAAAATTGGAACCCTTGTGCACTATTGTGAGAATGGAAAATAGTGCAGCCACTATGGAAAACAGTATGGCATTTCCTCAAAAAATTAAAAATAGAATTACCATATGATCTAGTAATTCCACTTTTGGACGTCTTCCCACGAGAAATGAAAGCAGGGACTCAAACAGATACTTGTACACCCATGTTCATAGCAGCATTATTCCCAATAGCCAAAAGGAAGACACAACCCAAGTGTCCATCACCTGACGAATGGATAAACAAAATGTGGTATATACACACAACGGAACATTATTCAGCCTTAAAAAGAAAGGAAATTCTGATACATGCTACCACATGGATAAACCTTGAAGACATTATGCTAAGTGAAATAAGCCAGTCACAAAAGGACAAATAATGCATGATTCTGCTTACCCCAAGTACCCAGAACAGTGACTGGCACACAGTTAGTGTTTAATAAATATTTGTTAAATAAATGACTGAATGAATCTGCATGTTCACCACAGCCTCACATAATAAATATTCATGGAAATTGTGTCCAAAAGGCAATTTCCAGATTTTTCAAAAATTTCCATAATATTTAGGGTTTTCAATAAAAATATGGGAATCCACACCCAGTAGTTTACTGATGACTTTCACCTAAGTTAAACCACAATGAAGTAAAAACAGATGAAATATTTCCTTCCAGATTTGCTTCAAATTTTGCAGGGTCAGGAAATATGTTAATGTCCTTCCAAACACCCACAACACATAACAGCAATCAGGGGTGTGTTCCTAATTACCAAAATGGATAAGAGAAGACTATCCCTAGACATAAGTAAGTGTCAACAAAATATGATGCATGTCAGCCAAAATGGAAGTCAACTTCCCATGGGAAACAGTGACAAGAGGAGGAAAAAAACTGGTGATTGAAGGACCAGGTTGGGGAAATAATGATTCCAGTTCTGTTCTCTATTTCTGTGGAAAGAATTGTGAAAATAAAAGTAGAAAAAGTCTCAGAAACATCAAAATCTGCCTTGGCATATTAGCCCAAAACCATGACGCCAGATTTTTATTGTGTGGTGGACTGATGAGTTTTATCTTCTAAGGAGGGAAGTGAAGAATGACTCACTTACAATTTAAAAATGTAGTTAGGAACCTGAAATCGCTCCACCCAGACCCATTGCTCAGATAACCACCAACCTGAGGGCAACTGTCCTCCTACAGAATGGAGCCCCATGAAGCTAGTTACTAATTAGGAAAAATCATCCAATTATGCTAACTTGCTGAGGCCGGCAAGCCATGTTTTACTCTATGTAGGCAGAATTTCATCCAGAACACACTTGGGAATTGTCTATAAAAAGGCAAACAAGACAGTCGAGAGGAGAAGGCGCTCCATTCTGACTTCACAAATACAGCTCCGCGACACGCTTGCCCGGACACCATGTCTCTCCGACTTTCCAGTGCATCCAGGAGGGCCTGTCCCCGGCCCACCACAGGATCCCTCAGGCTCGCTGGTGGCGGAGCCAGCTTTGGGGCTGGAAATGCTTGCAGCATACCTGGAATCGGAAGCGGTTTCTCGTGTGCCTTCGGGGGCAGCTCATCGGGAGGAAATGCAGCGGGAAGCAATCTCTGCGCTGGCTTTACGGGGAACGAGGGGGGCCTCCTTTCTGGCAACGAGAAGGTGACCATGCAGAACCTCAACGACCGGCTGGCCTCCTACCTGGAGAAGGTGCGCGCCCTGGAGGAGGCCAACGCCGACCTGGAGCAGAAGATCAAGGGCTGGTATGAGAAATTTGGGCCTGGTTCTTGCCGGGGACTCGATCACGACTACAGTAGATACTTCCCGATAATCGATGATCTTAAAAATCAGGCAAGAAATTATACTCTGCAATTGTTTTTCTGTACTTTTATTTCTAAATATTTTTTTTCTTTCTTCACTGAATCCTGAAAACATGTATCATCCCTACTTGGAATGTCTTAAAAGAAATTTAAATTTAGCATTGGAAATAAGCGCTAAGTAGATTCAGTTGGTTAACCTCATGATAAATATGTCACTGAACAGTAGTAACTATACTAATTTTGATTATTTCCACTTCCTAATCTAAAAAAAAAAAGACTTTTGTTTTTTATTGGTTTCTGATAAATTGCCTTTAAAAAGTCGAAATCCCCGTTTCTAGATCATTGCTTCCACCACCAGCAATGCTAATGCTGTTCTACAGATCGATAATGCCAGGCTGACAGCTGATGATTTCAGACTCAAGTAAGTAGACTCACAGAGTAAAAGAATTCATGGAGATTAATGCAAAGCATTAAATTGAATTTATTTTTTGATCCCTCCATTAAATATTACCAACTCTTATTCCAAAACTGTGAAATACTTGGATTTAAAATAAACAATGTTATTACTTTATTATACTTTGGCTATGAAATATAAAGTATGAACTGCTGTAAAAGTATAGCGTGCTATACCCTCGTTCTTTTTCTGTCAAAGAAATACCTTAAAATAAAGAAAATAATTGTTATACAATAAACTTTGAAAATGTCTCTCGTGGCCAAATCTGCCACTTCAAAATTCCAGAATTCTAGCATTTGATCATTGATTGGTGAGTATTTCTCCAACCATGTGACGAACTGGAAAATCATTAACACTCTTTAAGGTATGAAAATGAGCTGGCTCTTCACCAGAGTGTACAGACAGATGTCAACGGGTTACGCAGAGTTCTGGATGAAATGACCCTGTGCAGAACAGACCTGGAGATTCAGTATGAAACCCTGAGTGAGGAAATGACTTACCTCACACAGAGCCATAAGGAGGTGAGAGCTGACTGTCTGCATCTTGCTGGCCCTCTGCCAAAGCTACCTACCTGACAGGAGACAATGTACTTGACTTCTTAAATAAGAAATGGGTTTAAGACCCATTGCGTGGCAGGCATGAGGCCTGAGTTGCCTTTAGAAGTGATGAAGTATTTGTACAGATTCGCCCTTGCTCTCTCATCAAGTTTCCCATGGGAAAAAAAAAGAATCACGTTTTCCAGATCAATCAGCGTGACAGGAGCAGTATTTGGCTGGGTAATTATAGCTAAGTTAAAATGGCCCGCTTAGGAGATTACACCTAATTAGATAAAATAAATATACTTTAAGGACATCCTAAGAAAACTAGGTTGAAATTTCTATCTAACAGTGGCAGATTGGAAACACTTAAACATTTACTCCATACATATGTTAACTACATATACTTAATACATATTCTCAATAGGTATGGCTATAAAAATAATGAGAGTGAAACTAAACTGTTATATCAAAATTTACACCTCCAAATAAATATACTTCCAAAGTGGTCACCACTGAAAACTGGATTTGAAATCGTATCACACAGCCACTGCTCCAAACATATCTTTGGGATTGCTTTCATGACCACTGTTTTCTGAGAAAACTTTTATTCTTTGAAAATGAATTTGATATTTTTTAAACAGCCAAAAGTCTTCTATAGTCAAGCCAAATGCTTAAAGCAGGAGATCCAGTTAAGAATGTTACTTGATTAGTCATGAGGCTGTCTTGTAAATATAACTGTTGAAGAACAACATTTATATAAATATACAGGTTCAAGTGTAGTTACAGCCCACGTTAGTTACTCAACAAATTTTTGATGAATTTAACGCAATTGATTTTTTTAATGACTCACTTAAAGGCAAACCCACATGCATCTTTTTTATCTTTTTCTTTTTCTGCTTGAACTGGGGAAGTTTCCACTAAATCCTCAGATGTGAAAACTCGATCTGGAGATAGAGAAGGTATAGGGACCACCAGGGAGGAAAGGATACAGGAATTGCCTGAGGGGCTTGGTGCAGGAAGGAAAGAAAGCCTCAGTACTGTCACTGGGGCCAATCCAGGGCCTGGGATGTGGGTGGGGAGGAGGCTTTCTGCAGCAGAGACATAAGCTGATCTGTGTTATTTCAGTGTACACAGTCTTAGCAGTGAGGTCTGCCGTCCACAGTCTTAGACCTGACTCACTGGATCCCAACAGCACACACCTCAGATGGAATAAGATGTACACTTGGGCTGGAAAACTGATTCCAACTTCTATGATGATGATAGTAAACATAATAACTAGCATTTATTTAGCATTTATATGCCAGGTAGTGTTGTTGGTCTTATTATTAATAGCTCTTTCACATCTTTCAACAACCCAGAGAAGGATTTTTTTTTATCCTCAATTTTCAGACAAGAAAATTGAGACTTAAGTTAAGTAACTATCCCAAGTTCACCTAGCTACTACAGGGCAGAACTAGAATTCACATAGAGATTTGCCTGACACCAAAGTCCATCATGACACTATAATGTCCCTGCGTAAGCTTAATAGCTTAATGAACAACTAGGATTCTTTAGCGGATGATGTTCTTTATTAATTAATTAATTACAAATAAATAAATAAATATGTTCATAGTTATAAATATTTATTTGTTTATAATTATTCCAATTATTCAGAATTATTCAGACCCAGCCCCTCCACCATGTTCATGCTGTGTTCAGGATATAGCTGAGTTGAGAACACATCAAAGCTGATCTCTAAGTGAAATGAAGACCAGTCTGCCAAAGTGGAGATGCTTCAGCCGTAAATAAATAGACTAAGAGATGATGGATAACTCATTTTAAATATCTTAAGGACTTTCATTTGGAAAAGGAATTAAGATTTTTTTCTGTGCAGCAGACCTAAAATTGATGAATTCGAGTTATAAGAGTAGGAGTTTGGTTCACCGTAAGGAAGGGCTCTGAAGCAATTAAAACTCTTCCAGAAAGAAAGAAATGAGGTAGTGAGTTCACCGTCGTTGAAAGTTATGTCAGCTGGACAGGAAATATAAAATATAGAGGGCGATCATTGCACAGCCTGGGAGGTGGAACCAGATGAACTCTAAGAACCCTTCTAATGCGAAGCTTCTGGACTTCCCGTGAGCTTCTGGAATAGCTAAACTGAACCCTTTCCTGCCTCTAGGAAATGCAAGTTCTGCAGTGCGCGGCGGGAGGCAACGTAAACGTGGAGATGAACGCGGCGCCCGGGGTGGACCTCACGGTTCTGCTGAACAACATGCGGGCCGAGTACGAAGCCCTCGCAGAGCAGAACCGCAGGGACGCGGAGGCCTGGTTCACCGAGAAGGTGAGTCTTGTCCAGAAAACAATCCCTCTGCATTTTAATGATGTTCACAAAACTAAGAATTGCTCCCTCACTTATGCCTTTTCAGAGCGCTTCGCTGCAACAGCAGATCTCCGAGGATGTGGGAGCCACGACCTCAGCGCGCAATGAGCTGACTGAAATGAAGCGCCATCTCCCAACACTGGAAATTGAACTTCAGTCTCTCTTAGCCACGGTATGAGAAGGACACTTTCTTACCATCTCCTAGGTCATCATTTTCAATATGTGCCAGCTGGTTTTAAAGCCCTTATCCATGTTGAGAATATATCCATATTTTTTATGTAATTAAAACTTAAGGAAAGACTAAGGCTTTATAGAGAGCAGCTAAAACAGTAACATCAATGTCTTTAGGCTTGTTCTACCAAAAAGAAAGATTTGCTCATTTTTGAGTGTCATAGAGTCTTCTTAACTATGTGTCAATGTGAAATCTAAAACGATTACAGTACAGGCGAAGTTAACAAGAGGAGAAAGTCCTATATCAAAGCAAATTCCTGCATGTCTGTATATCCGGCTCAGGTTCTTGACCGTTTCCTGACAGAAACACTCCCTGGAGTGCTCCCTGGCGGAGACCGAGGGCAACTACTGTGCGCAGCTCGCCCAGATCCAGGCTCAGATCGGGGCCCTGGAGGAGCAGCTGCACCAGGTCAGAACCGAGACCGAGGGCCAGAAACTGGAGCACGAGCAGCTCCTGGACATCAAGGTCCACCTGGAAAAAGAAATTGAGACCTACTGCCGCCTGATAGATGGAGAGGATGCGTAAGTAAAATAATCTACAGGGAAGATGTAATACACTGAAATCTGCTTGACACTTAGATCCCTGGGAAGTGAACATAAATTGAAATGATCACGTTTATTATCGTGAATGCTGAATATAAACATAATGCAGGGCCAGCCCGTGGCTTAGCGGTTAAGTGCCTGTGCTCCGCTACTGGCAGCCCAGGTTCGGGCCCGGGCGTGCACCGACCCACCGCTTGTCAGGCCACGCTGAGGCCGCGTCCCACATACAGCAACTAGAAGGATGTGCAACTATGACGTACAACTATCTACTGGGGCTCTGGGGAAAAAAAAAAGGAGGAGGATTGGCAATAGATGTTAGCTCAGAGCCGGTCTTCCTCAGCAAAAAGAGGAGGATTAGCATGGATGTTAGCTCAGGGCTGATCTTCCTCACAAAAAAAAAAAAAATAACATAATGCAGCACTGCCAAGATACAAATTAGCAACATCTTACAAAACCAAAATGCAACAAGCCCTGTATTTATGTTATGGAAAGTAAAAATATCACCTCGATGCTAAAGCAGAGTGGTTTCAACCGTGTAACCCACTGAAGCTCTTCTCACCCAACAGCTAAAGAAAATGTCAGAGTAATCTAGAATGGGAGGGGTTCTCTCTAACTCACTCTCTTCTGTGATATTTTCAACAATATGTGTTCACAGGGCTTGCAAGTCTGGAGGTTACAAGTCTAAAGATTATGGATCTGGAAACGTGGGAAATCAAGTCAAAGGTAATTGAAATTCTGTTTTATGCTATACTACTTCATTTTCAATGCACAGCTTAACTGTTTTTATATTCCCAGGGCTTAGTAAGAATAGATATAATAAAGATTTGTAGTGGATATTAATGTGTGTTAGATGTCTAACTTTAGTGATGTGTGTGCTAATTAAGTCACCATGTTTTTAGCAGACCAAGAAATCAAAACTCACCAAAAATGTTTAAGTATTTGTGCTTACTGCATAGTCCATCCTATATAAAAATCTCATTATTCTTTTAATTGATATAATTTTTTTTCATTTTTCTCAACTTTTTTGTTGTGGTAAAATACACAGAACATAAAATTTACTATCTTAAGCATTTTAAGTGTACAGTTCAGTGGCATTAAGTACGTTCCATTGTTTTGCAACCATCAACATGATCCATCTCTAGAACTCTTTTCATCTTGCAAAATTGAAACTCTATACCTATTAAACAATAGCTCCCCATTTCCTCCTCCTTCCAGCCCCTGGCAACCACCATTCTACTTTCTCTCTATATAAATTTGACTACTCTGGGTACCTCATACAAGTAGAATCATACAATATTTGTCTTTTTGTGATTGACTTATGTCACTTAGCATAATATCCTCAAGATTCATCCATGTTGCAGCATGTGTCAGAATTCCCTTCCTTTTTAAGGCTAATATTCCATTGTATGTATATACCATATTTTGTTTATCTATTCACTTGTTGATGGACATTTGGGTTGCTTCCACATTTCAGCTACTGCGATTTTATTCATCTTTTTTCAACTCTCTAAAATCTCCTTTTAAATTTTAATTTTTAGATCCAGCCAAACCTATAGTAGTTAAGAAAGTTCTTGAAGGAGGTAGACCAGTGCAGCAAAATACTCACCACCAGGCTCCACTCCTTGGAAGAGAAATCTCAAAGCAATTAATTTGAGACAGAAGAGAGAACATATGCCAAATACTCTCCAAGAAGAGAAGGCGTTATATATCTGTTGGGAAAAATGAGCAAGTCTAAGAGAAGTGTCTGTCCTGTTGTCTTTCTGTTACTGAAATATAGTCTCTATCTGGGCAATCAATAGCAGTATCTCCCCATTCATCTGAAAGAATGTCACATACAAATATGATGACTCATTTGATTACCCTACAGAAAATGTGGTCAATTCTTTGTATTCAATAAACTTTCTTCCTTGAGCAAGTTATCACTGGTGGTGGTGTCTTATCTTTAAAATGTTCATGTCTGTGGTACAGATGTATGAACACCTAACAAATTTGATTTATATGAAAACTTTTTAAAAAATAATTAACAGATTTCCCCCTAGATTTTCCTGAGGCTTTCCCAATAATTCAAAATGAGACAAATTTGGAAGGAATAAAAATACTTCCACCTAAATCCCCAATTTGCCATACTTCGACATAATAACATAATGACATGATAGCTAAAATGTATATATTTCAGATTCACTTGTAAAATAGTAATAGTAGTTCTCTCAAGTAGTTATTGTAAAAGTTAAACAAATTATTGTAAAGTGCACTTATGGAGTAAGTACTCAGTAAATGCTAACTTTTATTTTTTAGTACTCAATATTTATAATGACCAATTTTCAAATTTCGTTTCCTCTTTGAATGTATATTTAAATAATATTCCAAATGTAAGGGAGGTTAAAGCAACAGCTCTGATTTAGAATTCAAGTTCTAGTAACGGAGTCATTCACTCGTATTACAAAGTACACTTGATGTTTATAACTCAATCTTGATCAATGGATTTATATCTAATAAAGAGAAATAAATAATAATTTCCTCAGATCAAATATTACCCCTAGATACTTAGTTGACTCTGAATCCTCTATGGAGGGGTTATTCATATCGTAATCCATCCATGAAAATTTGATCAGGCTCCATCTGAAAACATGGAGAAAAGATGTTGGGGTCCTTTAAGGGCATGAGAATTACCCTTGAATTACTTTTATTGTCTTCTTCTAATGAATCTTAGCCAGAAGCCACTAGAGTCAAAATGCCTAATTATGCCCCCATCAGGTTATGTGAAACAAAAACATTATAATCTTAGAGAAAATTCCACTTGGGAAAAATACCTTGCAATTGTCTAAATGCTGACGGAATCTACATCACTCTTCCCACCTATCGTCAAATCTTACCTCATCAGAGTGATGCTTTCAAACATAAAGCTTTACACGACTGTATCCACTTGTCAAAATTCATAGGCCTGGGGCCAGCCCAGTGGCACAGCGGTTAAGTGCCTGCGGCTCCGCTTGGCGGCTCCAGGGTTCACAGGTTCGGATTCCAGGAGCGCACCAACGCACCGCTTATCGACCCATGCTGCGGCGGCATACCATACAAAGTAGAGGAGGATGGGCACAGTTGTTAGCCCAGGGCCAATCTTCCTCAGCAAAAAAGAGGAGGATTGGCATCAGATGTTAGCTCAGGGCTGATCTTCCTCACCAAAAAAAAAAAAAAATTCATAGGCCTGTACACCTAAAAAGGGTGAATTTATATATATATATATATATATATAAATTACACCTAGTGGTGTGCAGGAACTGCTTCTACCACCTCACGAGAATTTATTCTGTACATCTTTTCCCAACTCCTCATTTAGTGACGTCACGTTGGTAGCTTGAAATCAGCCATGGAGAAGGTATTTACAACACAGAAATTGGCAAACACTACAAACCAGCAGTCCCTCCCCCGAGAGCTGGTTATTAAATATTTACCAGCACTTCACTGATTGCACCTCAGTAAAAATGACTCTTAAAAGAAACACACAGTGGTGGCGCAAGAGGTTAAATGCGCACGCTTCGCTGCGGCATCCCGGGGTTCGCCAGTTCGGATCCCGGGCATGCACCGACGCACTGCTTGGCAAGCCATGCTGTGGTGGAATCCCATATAAAGTGGAGGAAGATGGGCATAGTTGTTAGCCTAGGGCCAGTCTTCCTCAGCAAAAAAAAAGAGGGGGATTGGCAGATGTTAGCACAGGGCTGATCTCCTCACAAAAAAAAAAAAGAAACACACAATGTTTGATCTCTTAAAACATATATATGTCACTGCCCCTCCTTCAATGGCTTCCTATTTCACTCTGGAATAAAATTAAATGTCTTCGTATGGCCTACAGGGCCCTATATGACCCGGCCCTTCCTATCTCTCTACTCACATCTTATACTCTCACCCTCACCCTCGGTCCTAACCTTTTCCCTTCATTTTATTCCTTGAATACCACAAGTTCATTCCTTCCTCAGAGCCTTGTGCTAGCTGTTCCCTCTGCCTGAAATGCTCTCCCCTCAGGTCTTCCTATGGCTAGTTCCTTTTTATCATTCCCATCAAAAGAGCTGTTTCTGACTGCTCTAGCAAAAGTCACTAATACATCACCCCACCTTATTTCCTTCAGGTCACTCATCACCATAGGAAATTATCTTATTTATATGTTTTATGTCGTGTTTGCTGTTCCTTCCCCTGAACTAGAATGTGAGCTCCATAATGGCAGGGATATTGTCCGTTTAGTTCAACATCATATCTCTAGCACCTAGAACACTACCTGACATATGGTAGGTACACATTAAGTATTTGTTGAATGAATTAATGAATATGTGCATTTAAAATCAGAGGTAATTTTTTTTGTTTAAAGTAAACTTTTTAATTTAACACACGTAGAAAAATGCAAAATCATAAGCATACAGCTCAATGAACTTTTATCAAATGTACAAAACCATGTAACCACCATCTGGATCAGGAAATAAAAAATTAACACCCAGAACCATCCCTTCGTGCCTTTTCCCAGTCACTGTCCATACTTCCCTCCCCAAAGATAACTAATACCCTGATTTCTTATACTACAGGCTAGTTTCACCCGTCGTTGAACTTTAATAGAATAAGACAGTATGTACTCCTTTGTGTGTGGCTTGTTTCACTCAACACAATGTTTTTGAGATTCGTTCACATGGTTGCAATAGCTAAAGTTCATTAATTTCAGTGCTGTGTAGTATTCCATTTTATAAATAAATCACAACTTATATATCCATTATACAGCTGGATGGCATTTGGGTTGTGTCTAGTTTTATACTATGATGAGTATTGTTGCAATAAAACATTTGTATACTTTTTTCTTTTTTGCTGAAAAACCAGAGGTAATATTTTAGATTGGAAACACGTCCTAAACTAAAGTTGGTCATTGAAACTATGAAAGGTCATGGCCGTGATGAGTCAGGTGCCTCCTTCTCCCTAACTAGTCTGGAGCCTTTCAAAGGGAGGATAGCTTACCCTACACATCTTTCACCACCTCCCTGCCTTGCTGCAAAGGCCATGCCTTGCACCAACTTAGTGAACAATAATTGTTCCATTGATGAGTGTTTGTGTAGTGACAGCCTTGACCTGAAAGAGGGGACTCTGGGCCCCCTGAGCCACACCCACATTTCTTTGATGGCAGAAGAGAAAACTAGAAGGGCCTAGATGGGTCCCTGAGGACAGAAAGGGGGCATAATAGGTCCACTGGAAGGACCAAGGCTTTCTGCCCCCAAATCCTCCAAGGTGGGGGGCCTAGGAGGTCTCACCAGGAGCCAGTCTCCCATTCAGGATGAAGTACTAGTTACCTGCACCAGAGACTGAGAGTTGATAAGCTTTGGTGAAGGAAAAATTATATTAAAGGGAATGAAAGTGATTAATATGTATGCCTGTAGCATAAAAAAAGAAAAGAAGTGGGGTCATTAATAAAAAACACTGAAGAATATCAATATTTAAGGAGTAGAGGAGGGGCCGGCCCTGTGGCTTAGAGGCTAAGTACGTGCACTCCGCTGCTGGCGGCCTGGGTTCGGATCCCGGGTGCACACCGACGCACCGCTTCTCCGGCCATGCTGAGGCCGCGTCCCACATACAGCAACTAGAAGGATGTGCAGCTATGACATACAACTATCTACTGGGGCTTTGGGGAAAAAAATAAATAAATAAAAATTATTAAAAAGGAGTAGAGGAATAAAAATCTACGAAGAACAGTAAACGAAACAGTCACAGAGGTAAAAAGGAGAATCAAGAGACGATACAGGAGGCTCTGTTTTGATTGATTCTCCTACTGGAAACAACTGAAAATGCTGGATAAAATCTTTTTTAAAGCACTAATGAGCTGGTAATAACATAAAGAAAATTCAGATCAAACACTACATGAAGGAGGGAGCCCAGAGAAGTAAGTAGAGATGTGAACTGCTTGAACTTTGAGGCATTTGCTGAAGCTGTGAACTTGAACTTCAGTTTTTACGGCCCCATAGAGTGCGAAAGACAAGAAATAAAACATAGCACCTGCCTGAGGTGGGGAGTATAAACAGAGAACCACCCTCTTCCCCATAAGCATGAGCCCCAGAGGTCCATGCATCCAGGGTAAGCATGACCTAGAAATGAACTCACCCACTGCCAGGGACTGCAAGGAAAGTCTCCTGTCTCAACCACTGACATAAAGGGAAGAGGAAAAAATTACCCTTGAGAATATAAAGGTACAAGCCAAACCTGAGACAGGTTAGTATCCAAAATTTGTACTACCTGACTGTTCCAAAACAACTCTAAACTGAGAATTTAGTTTGAGAGACTCTCTAACCACTGGTACCCCCCAGGTGGCCTAACAGAAACAAATGCAAATTTTCTCTGGATAAACCTACCATCATCTCAGGCCTCAAAGGAATATCACCAATAAAATTCTCAGGAAAATTAGTTGTTCATGATCAAAAATCACTAAACACAGGGAAACAAGTTGCAATGAGCAAGAACTAATAGAAATAATTATAAGACCTAGAGTATAAAAAATATGATGACTATATTTAAAGGAATAAAAAAGAACCTTAAAAACATAGCAGAATCCAAAACTCTGTAAAGAATAACTATGCAGATTTGAAAGAGAAACAAATGTAAACTTCTATATATAAAGAAGATAAGAGATGCCATTTAGGGGCCAGCCCTGTGGCCAAGTGGTTAAGTTCGTGTGCTCTGCTTCTGGCGTCCTGGGGTTTGAAGGTTCAGATCCCAGGAGCAGACCTACGCACTACTAATCGAGCTGCTCTGTGGCAGGCGTCCCACATAAAGTAGAGGAAGATGGGCATGGATATTAGCCCAGGGCCAATCTTCCTCAGCAAAAAAGAGGAAGATTGGCAACAGGTGTTAGCTCAGGGCTAATCTTCTTCACAAAAAAAAAAAAAAGGAAATGAAATTTAAAATCTCAGTGTTTACAGTCAATAGTAGATTAGACACAGAGAGAGAGAATTAGTAAATTGTAAAGAATTCTGAAGAAATTATCCAGACTTCAGCACAGAGAGAAATAGATTAATATATATTCATATGTATCTTCATGTTGTTCATATATATATGAATAACTATATAAGAAGATTAAGAGGAATGGAGGACAAAGTAAAACAGCACTATAAAAATGGCATAAAAATTTGAACATTGAGCAGACTTGGAGACAAGTTCCAAGTACAGGGTGCTTATTCAACATTCAACAAACATACAAAAATATATTCAGCCTCATTAGTAATCAGTGAAATGCAGATTAAAACTACAGTGGGATTCCATTTCACACTTTCCAACTTGGCAAGTATCAAAATGGCTCATTGTATCAAGTGTAGATGAAGATGTGGAGCAACAGAAATTCTAATATTCTTGTGGGATTGTAAATACAATTACTTTGAAAAATCGTTTGGTTTTACCTAATAAGGTTGGATATCTGCATGTTCTGTAACTCTGAAATTTCACTCCTAAGGTTAGAACTTTGAGAGATCCCCAAACATGTGCACCAGGAGACTTGTCCAAGAACGTTCATAGCAGCACTGCTCATAATAGCAAAAAACTAGAAACAACGCAGATAACCATCAACAACAGGATGGATGAATAAAGCGAGGCTTATTCATACCAGGCAATGTTATCCAACAGTGAGAAGTAATGAACTGTAACCCCTATGGTGACACTGTGTTGTGCCACCACGTTCCCTTTCAATGGAGGACTTCTTATCTCAGCTGCATGAGTATTCAGTCATCAGTCTCTCAGAGATTGCCTCAGCTACAGAGAGTCACCTCACCCAAGGTCATGCTCCTTCCTGGAATGACCCGCATCCAATGACTGATTGGTATAGGAGTGTAAAGGCCTAGACATCTCTGCCCAACTTGGGGCAACACTGAGCTCCAGAGCTCCTCATGGAAGCTCATCTTCTCCCTATGCCCAATCCTACTTCCTCCCCCTCTTCCACAAGTATTGATTCCAAGGGCAATCTTTAATAAGCACGCTGTACATGGAACTTGTCTCCAAGTCCGCTTCCTGGGGAACCCAACCCGCAACCACCACACACATCAACAGTATGAATTACAGAAACACAAAGCAAGTGAAGAAAGCACGGCCCAGAGGAGCACACAAGACATAATTCCGTTTGTATTAAGCTCAAAACAGAAAAACTAAATAATACATTATTTAGAGGTACAGATAGATGGTAAAACTTTTTAAAAAACTTTTTAAAAAAAAAAGTATAAGGGTACAAACTTCTAGTTATAAGATTAACAAGTTTGGAGATCTACTGTATAGCATAGTGATTATAGCTAAGAATACTGGATCACATACGAAAATGTTGCTAAGACAGTAAATCTCAAATGTTCTCACCGCAAAAAGGAAATATTAATTATATGATGGGATGGAAATGGTAACTAATACTAGGGTGATAATCATTTTGCAACTTATAAATGTATCAAATCAACATGTTGTACACCTTAAACTTACAAAATGTTACATATCAAATATGTCTCAATAAAGCTGGAAAAAAGGAAAAAGAAAACTCAGGATAGCGATGACATCTGAGCAGGAATAGGGAGATGCCTTGGGGAAAAACAATAGGAAGTCTAAGATATGGGCATGTTTCATCATTATTATTATTTAAACTACATACATAATTTTTCAATCTCTTGCAGGTAAGATATTTTACCATAAAAAACTTTCAAACGATACCAAAATTGATGCCAAGATTTTAAGTAAACGTGCCTAGAAAATAATGATGCCATTGGGAAACAGCAAACTGAAAGGGGATGTCTGTGGCATGGAAAGGTGGTGAGTTTAGTTTGGAACATGGTCATTGAGGTGAGGACAAGTGACTAATTTCCTAAAGGAAGAGAAAAGACCAGAGCAGGAGGTGGGGTTTGGGGTTCTACAGGACGGAGGTAACCACCGAGGCCCTGAAGGTAGATGAGAATGAAGAACCCTGCGAGGGTGAAGAGCAGAGGTCTGAGGAATGTGCTGAGCAGGGGAGAAGGATGCAGACAGAGATGAAATAGAGGAGAGGGCCAGAAACCGGGAAACCAGGAGGGAGCAGAGATAATGAAGTCCGGAAAGAGTATCATGTGTTCCCAGGAATGCAGCCTCCTTGAAAAATATGAGCATAAAAGACATTCCCCGCCAAATAAAAAAATACTTTTTGATTTTATGCCACTTGGGTTCTATGCCAGTGTTCCCATTCATTTAATAACAATAATCAAGAACATTCTCGGTAATAAGACTCTTGTTTAGTAACAATACTACTTAATTATTTCAAGCATTCTTGAAATTTAATAATTATGTCATAGAAAGAAGACAACTTTCAGGGAACATTTTCAGAGCTTCCACTCTGAAAACACACTGTAGCCAGAGTGTCAACACTGCTCCCTAATGAGATGTTTACCTTCTTTCTGCCACTGTTGCTGCCATCACCACCTCATTCTTGGTTCACTGGAGAGTTTACTCACAGCACCTACGAGAATTTTCAGGTGTTTGCATGGATGTCTTACCAGATAAGGTCTTACTTCATGGGGAAACCAAATCTTATAAAATTGCATCTGTCCTTTCTTAGGCTTAAAGTTATATTCACACAGACTTGCATGGGCAATAAAACTGCCCGAATGGTGGATTTATATTTAGTTATGGGAATAATCTAAGTGGAAGGAGGGAGACAGTATTGAAACTGATATGTATAGTCTTAACCTTATCTCTGCAAACATCTCTGATTTGCTCTTCTAAAATACCTGTCACCGTGCCACTTGGAAAGTACTCACAAATATTAACTGAAAACTTATAATTGGTGCTTTCATATTTTTTTGTGGAATAACACAACTTGGTCCCATATGTCTTCTAACCTTTGTGGAGGAATGAAGACAGGTCAGTGTGAACACAGGCAATTCTGGTGCCTATTACTCATTGGTTTGGCCAAAAAAGAATCAAGTAAGTGCCCACTACAATCTTAGGGACCAGGGATCTGTGGGAATCCAGAGAAATCCTGCTAGTGCTTTCATAGAGCTTACGTACTAATGGAGGGAGACAGGGCATAGGCTGTGTAACAGGACGTCGAATGCTGCTAAGTGCCTTAAAGCCGATAAACAGAGTGGCAGTCTGTGGGCTATATTAAAATTATTTAATTTAGATTTAATTTAGAGGTGTGGCTGAATGATGACACCGAGAGGCAATGCCATTGAAAGAATATTTTTGTTACCTATTTTTCTCGAGAGGAGGGGGCATGTCACGACACACAGGGCCACATAGACTCAGGATTGGTTGGTTTCCATATAAAAGATGTGCTCCCAGCAGAGCCCTTTGCTGTCTCTAAGAATTGGCTACCCTGGGCCAGCAAGATTTTTAAGATGTCAAAAATCATAAAAGACAGAAAATAAAAAGCATGATTAATATAGGGGCTGAGAGGCTCCTTTAGATGGGGTTGTCATTGCAGAGTTTTCAGAGGGATCAACGTTTGAGCTGAGGCCCAAATGGACGAGAAGAAGCCAATCACGAGAAGTTCCGTGGCAGCTAGTGCAAAGACCTTAGGGCTGGAAGGAAAAACCTTGGCACATTCCAGAAACACATGGTCAGTATGGCTGGAGCAGAATGAGAAAAGAGGAAGGAGGTTCAAATGAGGCCATGGAGGAAGCTGGACTCTACTCAAAGTTCAGCGGGAAGCCATGAGAGGTTCAGACCAGAGTGCCGTGAATCTGGAAAAGTCACTCTGGTTGCTGTGTAGAGACCTGATTGTAGGAAGGCAGGAGCGGAAGCAGGGAGGCCCTTGCAGGAACCTACAGGAGAGATGGTGGAGGGGTGGCCTGGCTGTGAAGACTCCTACTCACTCTTCTGTGGGAAGTCCTTCCAGAACACCCCCTCCATAGCACCTCGGTCCATAGCCTCACTCTATGTGATAATTGCCTATTTCCCATCTATCTCGTGATTTGGCCAACTGTGAGCTCTTGAGACCAGGGGCTATTTCTATCATCTCTGAATCCATAGCACCTAGCCCAGGACCAGACTCAGAGCTGAATGAACAAATGATGTGACTCAGGCTTCTACCAAAACAATTCAAAGCTGCACCTAAGGCCTAAAAGGAATTTAAATAGTCATTGAAACTTCTAAGTGCCAAAATAAACCTGGATCACTCCACACTGTCCCATACTTAGTATAATAAACATCCAAAAGGCATCTATTAAAATGAGTGCAAGAGAATCAGATCATCAATTTGGGGGAGAAATTACACAATAGTTTTCCTGAGATAATTTAGGCAAAAATTTCACCCATAATCTGTACTTTAACAAGAAACCATTCTATAGTAATGTGGCCAAACCGCAAAGAATGATGAGCGTCCTGGTCGTGTCATAAAGCGGTGATCCTCAACTCTGCTCAGCGTGTGTCCCCTTTGGGATCCACGTGAAAGCAGCAGGCCAGCCCCACCAGAAGTCCCGAAATGCACGCCCTTCCCCACTCCCAGCTGAGAATTATTATGGCGAAAGGTTGCCTGTACAGCTTTTGGCGCGTTTTGCCCTGCATAGGGTCCCCAGCCCACACTCACTCCCCAAGCTCAGTGTCCAAGAGAGAGGCATCTTTTTCTAGTTTGTACAAAGTTACAGGAAGGGTATAGCAGTGCTGGTCTATGTCATTAAAATACCAAAATATTTCACAAGACTGATAAGTAGCCACTGCCCAGAGGCCCCCGACTGCCCTCAACTGTGGTCCGAGGCCTTCCTCCATGCCCCCCTCCCCACCACCCAGTAACTAAACACGTGAGGGCCTCCAGGACCCCACTCCAGACTTGCCAGCTGCTGGTGCTTGTTCTGATTCATCAGTGCCCACGCCACATGATTATTAAATATTTTGACTATCATACTTGGTTTTATCCATTTTCCTTTGTTTTTTCTTTTTGTGTTTTCTTGCCCACATCCTTAGAAAACCCTTAAGGAACCATTTATAGGCTCTGGAATGGTCTGGTGTAGCACTATATTCCACAATTCCAGATGGTCAGTTTCCAGGGCACGAGAAAGTGACCAGAGCAGAAACCTTGTGACAATTCTGACTGGGTCCTAGCCTCAGCTGACAGATCAGGGCACCAGGGCTAAAACCATCTCTTCTAATTTATCTCATTAATAAATCAAACTAGGAGAGAAAAACATATTCTCTAACTTACTTAGAGAGAGGCAGCATAGAGGAGTGGTTAAGAGATCTAGCCCTAAACTGCCTGGATTCAAAATAATTTCTACTTCTTTCTAGCTGTGTGTTCTTGGGCAAGTTATCTAACTGTTCTGTCCCTCAATTTCTTTACCTGTACAATGGGATAACAATGATAATACCTACTTCATAGGGTTGTTGTGAGGATTAAATATCCAATCTAGGTACTTTGAAAAGTGCCTGGTTCATAGTAAGCCCTCAATAAATATAGCTAGTATGATGAAGAAATAAAAATGTAAAAATTAAGTCCATGGTATCAGAAAACTTTAAAGACATAGGAGGGCTTAGAGATCATTGAGTCCATGCCAAGTTTCCCCATGGGGGACTGAGGCCCCGGGGGGATGAAGTTGTTAATTCAGAGCCATCCCTGCTACTGAGAAGGAGAGAGAAAATCTTATCAATCCTTTTAAAGATGAATAATAATGCTTCCTGCTTTACCATAAGGCTCAGGCAAAGAACTGAATAAATCAGCCAACCAAAACAAAAGCATTCAGGAGGAAAAAATGACCTAATTCTAATGAATGTGTTGCCAAAATGGCAAGTCTACAAACAAAACAAAGAGCACAGCTCCTGATCCTGTCCTTTGTGATGTTTAGCCTGCAGGAATGCGGTGCCCAGGGTGGCCAAGATGTTCCTTCAGGCAGGAGGTATGACCCGGCAAGGTGCTTAACATGCTTGAACTAAGTGTCTAAGGCAGGAAGTAGCTGAAAGCTTTCAGGAAAGGGAAGAGGAACATGACTGTCTTGGTTCAGCAGGGTCTTCTACCTACTGGTGTAAAAAGGGGGTATATTTATACACAGTACTAAAAGAACATGGCTATAATTTTTTAATTATCTAGGGGATTTTGTAACTCTGAAATATAACTGAAAGTATATAGGTATCAGTGAAGTCTTCTTAACATTTATACACTAATTTAATTTTTCTATTTCTTCCAGCCTCACCTATAAAACTATATACAGAACCTCCAGTGACTAGCCTTTTCCACCCTAATTTAATGCTCTGCACCAGGCCACTGATACTCTCAAGTCTCACGATGCTACAATGACTTGGAAGTTGTCGTCTGAAAGTGAGAAAGGAAACACCCCTCCCTCTCTCCTCTGGGGTCTGTTCTGTAGAGGTGTGTTGGGGGGCCCTAAGGCCATCCTCAGGTTTGATGATTTGCCAGGACTCACAGAATTCAGAAAAGCTGTTATACTCATGGCTATGGTTTATTACAGTGAATGATACAGATTAAAATCAGCAAAGGCAAAGGGTGCATAAGACCAAGCACAGGAGAGACCAGGCATAGACTTCCGGTCCTTTTGCAGTGGGATCATACAAAATAGCACCTATTTCTCCCAGAAATGATGTGTGACAACACTTATGTATTACTGTCAACAAGGGAAGCTCACCCTAACCTTGGTGTCCAGGGTTTTTATTGGAGGTCAGTGATGTAGGCATGGAGCATCCATGTGACTCACCTTAGTTACTCAGTCTCCAGCCCCTTCAGGGGCCAAACTGATACAGTGTAGCCCAAGGACCCCCCCCCCCCATAAATCACACTGTTAGCATAAACTACCTGCATCAACAAAGACACTCTTATCAGGCAGGATAGTCCAAGGCGTAGGAGTTATCTCCCAGGAGCCAGGTTAAGGGCCAGACTTTTCTTCAGAAAGTGCAGGGTCTACACATCCCACCCCTGCTGAGTTAACCCTTCACTGCACAAGGGATCTCACAGCAGGGCCCTGAGATGGTACGGAGTTCCGCTTCAGCACATTTGTCCTCTACAACTCCCACCCTTGAACTGCCAGGATGGATGCGCGCTCCACGCTCAAGACCTCCACACCCCTTGGATGTCAAGGCTCTGTAGTCAAGTGTCGCTCATGGTGGAGTCCATCTTCCTTTAAAGTGGGCTCTCTCTTAGAGTCCTTCTTTAATATTTAGCATCTGTCAGGTGCCTGCATATCTGTGTAATGCATGTATCCAAAACCTAATCATGGAGGAGACTCGAGATCCTTTCACAGGAGGCCCCTCAGCCCCTACATAAAACAGAAGATAAAAACAATTACCCCTGGGCGTACCTATTCTCCACTCAGGATCAGAGAGATTTAACAGTGTCTGGAAGCTTTCACTATATAGGAGGGATAGATTTGTGTGCCCGTGAAGAATAACTGAATGAAGACAAGCTCAAGAAAAATTTACATTCCTTGAAACCGTTTTCCAGGTAATCAAAGCAAAAGTGGGAAATTCAACCAATACAAATAGACGTGTTTCAGACATACCAAAAATAGTATTTTTTAACCTATTGCTACAATTAAGCTTCCAGGTCTGGAAATGCAAGAAGAAAGAAATACAAATAGGTTCTTCCTTAAGTCTGACGTAAAAATTCATCTTCCAGACATAAAACTCACTCCTCACTTCCTCCGTACCTTCCATATGGATTTTTCTTTAATACTGGAGACAGAACTCAAGAAAACAAATGCTGGCATCACAATTAATTGAATGTGATTATACTTTATGTTTATAGATCACTTTAGAATTTTGATATACAGATACATAACAAAATTTGATCTTCACAAACCCTAGAAGATAAGAAGTATGATGACCATTTCCAGATCAGCATCCAGACCCAGAGATGTGACCTGTCTTGTCCTCAGTCTCTAAGCAATTAAGTGTCAGGACAGGACCCAGACTCAGGTCTCCCAACCGCCAGTCCAGTGATCTTCCCACCCAACACACTACCCCAGGAATTTGGCAAGGATTTCAAAAAACTCGATCCCTTCAAACTCGCTCCACAAAAAGTGATTTTATATAAAATGTTTTTAAAACATAAGAGAAGACATAGAAACTAATGATATAAACTTCTTTTCTTCAACATGGCCCTAAAATGTTTAATTTTATGCCACTGATCAATGCCAAATGAACAGAAAGTAAATCATATTCACTTCAATAAGGAGAATTCACTAAAACAAAGACTGAATGCTTCTAGGTCAACGAAACAAGTGTGATTGTCAGAGGGTCATAGGAAAATTGGTAGATTTCATGGGAAGTTTTGCTTAATTGTAACTTTCACCAAATTTGTTTCACATGGAGCATCTGAAAGCAGAGTTGGTGGAATTAAGGTAAATGATTAGAAAATATTACTCATTAAAAAAGATTAAAATTTTAATTCTAAGAAACTGTTTTACCACACCTATCTCTCTCTCTCTCTCTCTCACACACACACACACACACAAAGCTTCTTTCTTTCCCAAATAAACAAAATATTACAAAATATAAAATATCCAATGATAATTTTTAAACTTCTCCAAAGGGACAGAATTTAAGAGGGAAATACTGAATTTTGTGTGTAAGGGATCCTAAAAACTAGAAGATTCATGTTCTTTACTCATAAATTTCACCTCTTCAGGTGTGACACCTTTCAGCCTAGGACCTCTTCAAGGTAAATGAGTGGTCAGGGCACCTTCTCGGAGACTCAGTGAGGGTGACAACCATGAAGAGAGTGTGTGAGCAGTGAACTTTGATGTCATGAAATGAGTCTTGGGCGGAGTCAAGAGATCCAGGTTCTAACCCTTGTTCTTGCACAATGAGTTGTATTACATAAAGGAAAACATAACTTTTGAGCTTCAGTTTCCTTCTCTGCAAAATTTCCTGACTGCCTCTCACAACTTTAATAGTTATTTAATTATGCCGATATGTACAGTGTGGTTGAAAACCGCAAAAGTGACATTGAAATGCAAGCATGAATAGCAGAGGAGATTAGACAAGAAAATGATGGAGCAAAAAGTCTTGATTCTGATGAATCATTAGAACAAACTTTTGAAAAATGACACGATGCAAATTAGGGATAGTGGTGTAGGTGTAAGTATAGGTTTCCATGGTGATAAACACTCCTACAGTTAAGGCAGTGTCATGATGTAAAGACTGGGATCTACAACTGTGGGCTTTTCCCAAGAGAAAAGCATACCATCTGGCACCTCTTTTACCAGGATACAGTATAAACAAGCTGCTGATTTTAAAATCAAAATCAAAAAGAGATTTGGTCCAGCCAGAGATTATAGCAAATATTATCCAGTAGTTGAAGAATTGGAGTCAAACAGGAAACTACACTCCTCAATCTCCTTCTTATAGGTAATAGTTTTGTGGGATTTTTAAAATAGAAAATAATGTATTGCAACATATACATAGTCTTGCTTTCTATTTTTTAGGTGACTACTGCTAGTGATTAAAATCCCAGAACTATTTTTAAATAGACAAGGATGTAATGGTTATTCATTACATCAATTTGTCATTAAAAACAAAAGCAGTCTTCAGTTCAAAAGGGGGTTGTATTCCAAGAGTTGTTTATAAATTTTTCTACTTAACTAACACATTTCACATTTGCTGTATGCCAAGTATTGTTCCTGGTCCTTCACAAACACAACTTTAATCCTTATGATAACCCTCTGAAGTAGGAACTAGAGTTGTCATTTGACAGACGAGGAAACCAAGGTACAGAGATGTTAGGTAACTTTCTCAACATCACACAGCTAGTAAATAGCCAGATAATAAGTGCAGAACTGGAAATGCAAAAATGTGGCTCTAGGATTCTTTAGGCACCATATCATGCTGACCTTTTGGAACTTGAATATATTTTCCTACAGAAACAATGTTATAAATAGTTATAAAATTCCACAATCGCCTATTTAACCACATGTAGCTGGCTGAAATTTTATAGATCTATCGACATGCTATCCCTGGTTCCCAGCACAGTATCTGTCACAAAGTAAGTGTTCAATAAATGTTTGTTGAATTGAATATAGAACGGACACCCACTTATGACATTGGCACTCTAGAATGACCTGGAGCATCCAACAACAGGAACGTAGATGTTCTCCTCTCCAGCACCTCCTACGTTGGTCCCAACAGCTTGGTGGTGGAAAGGAATTGGGGCGATTGGGCCTTACACAGGTGGCACAAGTCTTTGGCAGCAGATGACAGATGGGGTCTTGGTTTTGGCAGCACGGCAGCAGCACAAAACTTCAGCAGCAAAACTGGGGAGAGAATCTGAGTTTCTGTTGCTAGGTAGTAGGATACGGTTGCAAGTCTGTGACAGAAGGTGTGTGAAGTACATAGTGGGATGGCAAGGTGAGCTTCTAGGACCAACCTACATGGAAACTGGGTCTCTAACTAGGGCAGCTGTTTGTAAGCAAAGGGAGATGATAAATCAGCCATCTGCAACCCAGAGTTTACATCTAGGTCAACCATTGGGACGGCAAATGTTCTCTCTCTATGGTTTCTCGGTAGGAAAACAATGTAAGTTATTTTTCTGACACTTTCTTCATAGTGTGAGAAATACATAAGAGAAGACTTGCTATGATCATATAAAATACCACATAAATTATACACTAAGTTCTCTAAGATCAGGGACTGTGACTTGTCAATTTTATTCCCAAGATCTAGCAGAAAGTTTTTCACAAGATGTTCAATTAATTATTGATAAAAGTTGAGTGATTACTGGTATGTAAAATATAAACGAAATAAATAACCAAATAATAAGATAAATAATATGATGATAAATCACATAATCACAAATAGAAAATAAGTAATAGAATAAATAAATAGAATAGTTGATAAATGAATATAATAATAAATTGAATAATAAAAAATAGAATGAAAAGTGAATGGAATCATAAGTAACCAGAGTAATAGGTGCATGGTAAATGAATGAAGCAATAATACCAACTATTAACTACTATATTCATCATAAACAGCATAATTAATTTGAAATAATCATATTACTTTGTTATGCAATGTGTAATGCAACAATAAAGAAAATTGACATTAAATCTATCCTTTCCCAAAATAAATTACTCTGAGGCTATCAAAATTCCCATCTCTAATTTTGAAAATCTTATGAAATTGCAGGAAGATGTGATTCCAGTTTATTCAAACAGATATTTTGATCCAACTTCCTCTTTGGACACAACACCAAAATCTATAAAGCAATGTAAGCGAGAATATTCTTTATCTGGTCAGTAAGTAAAGAAATAAAAATACAGGTGTCTTATAATCATCAAACTTGCTAAGAGACTAGATCTTAATTATTCCCACCACAAAAATGAAATAATAATTATGTGACGTGACAGAGGTGCTATTGCTACAATGGCAATCATATGATACTATATTTACACAATATTATATGTCAAATATACTTCAATAAAAAATAAAATAAACAAAAAGAAAAAAATACAGGCGTCTTGGGTCTTAATTCAAGCAACACCATTAACTAATTTGAGAGGTTTTTCTTTTTTTTCTTTTTGAAAAAATTTTTTTTATTGAGGTAACATTGGTTCATAATGTTATATAAATTTCACGTGTACATCATTATATTTTGACTTCTGTATAGACTGCATCGTGTTCACCACCAAAAGTCTAGTTGCCATCTGTCACCGTACTCATGTGCCCCGTTACCCCTTTAACCTTTCCCCCAACCCCCTTCCTCTCTGGTAACCCCCAATCTGTTCTCCGTATCTGTGTGTGTGTGTGTTTGTTTATCTTCCAAATATGAGTGAAATCATATGGTAATTGGCTTTTTCTGTGTGACTTATTTCGCTTAGCATAATACCCTCAAGGTCTATCCATGATGTCACAAATGGCAAGATTTCATCTTTTTTATGGCTGAGTAGTATTCTATTGTGTATATATACCACATCTTCTTTATCCCTTCATCTGTTGATGGACACTTAGGTTGCTTCCATGTTTTGGCTATTGAGATCTTAAAGAAATTATCACTCTGGGTCTTAAATTTTTAATTTTAAAAGAAACAAATCAGTTTAAATTATTTTACATTCTTAATTCCTTTCTAAGTGGTAGACAATTTACCTCGATAGATTTATTCAATATTTGCCTGAAGATTTTGGACTAGATAGCAGAAAAAATACATATAATTTCATAGAAAATATTATGCAAATATTCTTATTTGCACTAATTTTTAACTACTTTCCAAAAGTTCTGGTATCAAAACAGGGTTTATCTGCAATATGAAACAGAGATCAACTGCACAGTTGATACCTTGAAAACTTTGACAACTGTTGAAAACGAAAACCAAATTGATGAAAGCAACAACCCAAAAAAGAATCATGCCTCAATGCTTTTCTACTTTGCCTCAAAAATAATCATTTTCTTCAGGTTCCACTTTAACAAAAAGAATTAGAGAATATAGAAGCATAGGTTTTTCTGTTTTAATTTAGTTTAATTATTTTCTGTTTCTTTTAATTAGGCAATGAGATGGAGGAATATTCTAGCAGTAGCGTCATTACTGGAGGGAATGTTGCCCCAGCTACAGACCTGTCTCAACATTCGAATGTTGATACACATAAAAGTATCGTCAAGTAAAACTATAAGGAAGATAAAGAATGCTTCAATTAATACAATGGCTTGTCAAAAAATATATATTAGTAAACAAGAGTCTATTTCGGAGATCTGTTCCACCATGATGCTACAGACCAGAGTGAGTCATGGCCAGCTCAGTTCACTGAAGCAGCTGACCAAGCCAGAGATGAGATCATGAAACTAAACACATTCTTCACAATCATGACATTGAACTACAATTCTTAATAGCTAAGGTTTGTGAGAGCACCTAATTATAGCCTTAAACTTAAATCCAAAAGAATCCATAGATAAGGTCATCGTAAGTCTTTGTAAATAATTGTAAACAAAAATTTCAAAAATAAAATCCCTTAGAAAAGGTACCAAGGACATCAGATGTACATAGAAAAATGGTGAAGACTATAAAGCACTTGAATCAGATGAAATTAGGCTGATTTCCCAATTTAGTGCCAGGTGGGCTTACGGAATAAACAATAAAATACAAATGCAAAAAAGTGAAAATGATCAAGCTGTATGTTTGAATATAGAATTACAATTTACAAAGCACTTGTATATCCCCACATTTGACATTATAATCCTGTGCACTAGGTACGGCAGGAATTATCATCCCTAATTTTACAGGCGAGAAATCTATGGCTCAAAAAATCTAAGTTTCTAGCTTAAATGAAGTAACTAATGGAGTTAGAACCCTTTGGCAGGCCCTTTGACACCAAATCCAAGCTGGATTCTGTAAATGGCACGAGCGTGTAATGCACAGACCCGAGTTGGAGTCTCAGTTCCAACACTTCCCAGATACGTGTCCTTGGGAAAATCACTTCATGTCTTTGAGCTTTGTTGCGGGTTGATTCTTCAGGAAGTAGATGCTGAGAGAGAGTTTGAAGGTCAAAAGGTGTCTTGGGGAGCCACAGCTATGAAAAGAAAAGGGAGAGAGCAGGACTGGGCAGAGGCAGCTGGCAGACTGGGATGCACACCAAAGTCTTTGCCAGCCCAACAGGAGCTCTGGAGAAAAGATTGCCTGTTAGCACCCAGTATACCAAAAAAAGAATAGCCATTACCATTTGTCAACTGGATCTAATGGACTCATTTTTATTGTTTTATAATTTTAAGTGATTTTTCACAAATAATATACAGAAGTAAGATTAAAGGGATAGTGAAAAGCAGATTTACTAGAAATTTTAATATAAACTTAAACATAGAAAACCCAAGTTTTTATTCCATAGTTGCTGGTTTTGAAGGCATATATACCCAAAATGGGCAACATCCTTTGAATGCATGTCATGCATGAACCTGGGACATTTCCATTCTGTAAATATGGAGTCCAGATTTCAAATGCAGCTGTAATAGGTTCCAGCTCATCAACACTTCTGGTTCTTTCATTTGCATCAACAAAACTACGTACATTTGAGAACTTTGATGGATCTGAAGTTTTTTGAAGAAAGGAGCCATCCTCGTCGCTTCATAATTACGAAACGTCATTTTTAGATTTATAAACACTAGTTGAATAATCAATTCAATTTTTTTTTTATTTCTACATTACCTATCGCCTCCCAGTCACCTTCAAATACATCTGCCTTCCCCATCTGTGCACTCGCAGATCGTACCAAGTAAACTTTGGTCACAAACATCATACAAGATGAAAGACGACTGCCCGCCTCCTTCCAGCAGAGGTTCTGTTCTTGATACTGAGGATTCAGCAGTAAACAAAACAGACAAAAAAAAGGTCCTTAGAGCTTACATTCTAGTGGGGGGGAACAATGGACAAGATAAATAAATGAAACATGGTGTGTTAGAAAGTGATAAATGCCAAGGAGAAAGACTCAAGTATGAATGGGGAATATAAAATATCAGGGGAATATAAACTATCCGAGGGCTGGCTTAGAAATTTTATAAAACTCTGCAAATTTGTTGTTCTCATCACAGGGCTGTTGAGGCGTCTCCTTTGTAAGATCAGTGACGTCACCACATCTTCACCTACTTGTGTGAGAAGAGCTATGGAAAAAGTGCAGACTCACAGAATATATTTTCAAGGTAAATCTGCAAAATTTAAGAATGAGCATCTTATAGATTTACCTTCTCAGAGCAGAATAAAATATCATGGACATATCCGTAATTAATGCACAAAGTGGACTTTGATCTTTGAGTTGTTTTTTTTTTGTGAGGAGATCAGCCCTGAGCTAACATCTGTGCCTATCTTCCTCCACTTTATATGGGACGCCGCCACAGCATGGCTTACCAAGCAGTGCGTCAGTGCGCGCCCGGGATCCGAACCAGCGAACCCCGGGCCGCCGCAGCGGAGCGCGCGCACTTAACCGCTTGCGCCACCGGGCCGGCCCCCTTTGAGTTGTTTTTAATGCAAACTTTGGTTACAAAGAAAAAGAATGCTAAGATCGGGATAATTTTTTTAAATATTTAGGGATAGACCGAAACTAATGGGTTTAAGGAAGGGGAAAAAACTCTTTTGGCTGTTGAATCAGTGGGCTGAAAAGAAGCATTATTATTGCTCAAAAATCTTTCATAGAATGATTCAATGACAATTTAGTGGCTAACAACTCCCACTTTATCAACAGTGCTTGCTTTCAATGATATTCCACATAAATGAGCAAAGGCAGGCTTCTCTCCGAGAGAATGGTTACAATGCTCAACTTGTTCCCAAAAATTTAAAAGGGAATGTGAAGCTACTCATCATTATCATTGGATTAAAATAAGAAAGAAAAGTTTCCTGACAAATCACTACTGAGCAAAACTTGCATTTGAATTGTGACTAATGCTGAAACCTGGTTTAACAATCCTCCTGCAATGGCATTGGAAACATGTATGAGTTTAACGGACCTAGAGACAAAGAAATGTATAATTTGCCAACTACAGATTTCTATGAAGGTGAAAAAATGATTGGCAGGAAATTATAGATTGCAGAGCACTCAAGAATTCTAAGGAAATAATAACTCTAATTCTTCCAGTATTAATTGGCCCAATAAGGTAAGGTTAAGTCAAAATAAATTTTTTTATTTATATTTATATCTCTTTACTAAACTTTAGGGCAGTATGAAATTGTTCTATTATTGTTTGCTCAATTATTCCTTGCAAAATTTTCAGATAAATTTTTGGTAAAAAAAACAACAAAAAAAAAACTTTTGTTGGTGTCACTAGATTTTTTTAGGATGTAATCCACAGTGGATATTAGTTCCTAAAAAATTTCTCTGAGACTATTTCTTGACAATTAAATGTGAATCAGTAATTATACGAAGTCCATTAAAATGTTCATTAACTTTTTTTCATTTTTAAATCTCCTAGATCACTGCAGCCACTCTTAATAATGCCAACATATTTCTTCACCTGCTAGACTTGCAGCTGAGGACTTCAAAATGAAGTGAGTTTGCCTCAAAATATCATCTTTCATCACGGCATAAAACAAGACTTATTTTTTTACTTTTTACATAACATGTATATCAAGGAATTAATCCAGGCAATTAGGTCCAAGTGTCAGCCAAATCTAATATACTAATATAAAATATCTAGAAAAAGCTAAACAATTCAGAGTTTTAAAAATTGATTTGATAATCTTTGTTTAAATATTTCGAAAGAAGAATTTCAAGTTGAGCTGGATGGTGATGGACAAATACTATTTAAATTAAAGTTTCTCAAAGTAATTAATCTGATTCATAAATCATATTGCAAAAATCTCTTAAGGTACAAATATGAGCTCCGTGTACACCAACCAGTAGAAGCTAATATAAATGGTCAAAAAAAAGTGCTCAACGAGCTGAATCGGACCACATCGGGCCTCAAAACGCAGCCTGAAGCCTGACGGAAGAACTGGCTGCCTCAGGGAGAACCACGAGGAAGTGGGAGCAATAAACCCAGGAACGGGCTTCCTCAGGGCTGTTCCAAAAGGTTCCTGACCCCCAAGGGTTTTCGCTACTGTGACTTTTGCGTTCTACTCTGCCAGGAAATGAGCGCTTTGAAAAGACAGCCCAATGGGGACGTGACAGTAGAAATGAACGTCGCCCCAGGGACAGATCTGACCAGCTGCTGACCAGCATGAGAGAGCAATACCAGGAGTCGGCCCAGCACAATCGCCGCGCGGCCGAGGAGCAGTTCCGCAAGCGGCTCACGGCTGCAAAGCGCGAGAACACAGAATGCCAGGCCCAGGGACCGGAGCTTTGATTTCATTGTGCTTTGTTGATTTCATTCTCGCTGAGTGCGTCCTTGCAGATGCAGTTCTCCACCGATGCAGGAGCGGCTGGCTCAGCCGTGAACCAGGTAATGGAACTGAGAAGAGTCCTCCAGATTGAACTGCAGTCTGTCCTGGCCACGGTAGGTGAGAAAGGGGCACTCACTCGACTTACACTTCCAAAGCTTTAAAAAATTGTTTTGCAGGGCCGGCCAGTGGCTTAGCGGTTAAGTGCGCGCCCTCTGCTACTGGCGGCCAGGGGTTGGGTCCCGGCGCTCACAAAACGCACCGCTTCTCCGGCCATGCTGAGGCGGCGTCCCACATACAGCAACTAGAAGGATGTGCAGCTATGACATACAACTATCTACTGGGGCTTTGGGGGGGGCGGGGAAGGGAGGAGGATTGGCAATAGATGTTAGCTCAGAGCCAGTCTTCCTCAGCAAAAAGAGGAGGATTTGCATGGATGTTAGCTCAGGGCTGATCTTCCTCACACACACACAAAAATTTGTTTTGCAGACATCGTTTTGAAGCATGTTGGCAAAATGTTGGCATCTGGGTAAAATGGGAATAATAGTACCTACCTCGTAAGGTTGTTATGAGAATTAAGTGAGTTAGTAGAACAGTGCCTAGTGCATAGGGAATGCTATACTATATTATATATTACTATATACTATATTACTGTATACTAATATAATATACAGTAATGATTGTATACTAAGTGTATATTATATAAGTATATAAGTATACTAATAATAAGTAGTAATATACTATTATAATATACTCTGATTAGTATTGGTTATTATTACTATTATTGGTTTTTAATTATTAAAGCTAAATCTCCATTAAGTGTTTCAATTGAAGACACCCTCATCACAGAAACATAAGTTTCAGTATTCATACTCTGAATACCGGGCAGTTTTATTCTGACTGTGTCTCCATTTCAATTTGCTTGTTCATGTGTAGCAAAGTTCCCTGGAAGGGACCCTGGCAGACACAGAAGCTGACTACCTAGCTCAGCTGTCGGAAATCCAGCTGCAGATCAGCAGCCTGGAGGAGCAGATCTGCCAGATCCGGGGCGAGACCGAATGCCAGAACGCAGAGATGGACATCAAGACCCGCCTGGAGATGGAGATCGAGACCTACCACCGCCTGCTCGATGGAGAGGGAGGGCAAGCCATCAATACCTTGATTTTTATGTTTTCTAAAAAATGAAGAAATTATTTTTAATTCACACCTAAAAAATTTTCAGAAAGTTTCAAATAAAGTATCCCTTGGGAGAAAGATGCTACATTGGAAAGAAAATATGTCTGTTTCTTTACAGTTCTTTGGCTAAAGAGAAGTAAGTGAGGATAATCATTTCTTTCACTTTTTATTTCTTAGTAGTTCTGGAGGAAAAGGAGCTGGATACAGAAGGTCATTCTCTGTGGACTCGAGAGGAGGACCCCGCATGGCTCCACCAAGGAGTAAAGTTGCTTTTTAAAAATAATATTTTCTGCTTACTTAATGAGCATCTATCATTAGTAAAGGCCATGTTTTATTTTTTTTTAAGAAGATTGGCCCTGGCCCTGTGGCTTAGCGGTTAAGTGCGTGCACTCCGCTGCTGGCGGCCTGGGTTCGGATCCCCGGCATGCACCGACGCACCGCTTCTCCGGCCATGCTGAGGCCCTGTCCCACATACAGCAACTAGAAGGATGTGCAGCTATGACATACAACTATCTACTGGGGCTTTGGGGGGGAAATAAATAAATAAAATTAAAAGAAGATTGGCCCTGAGCTAACATCTGTTGCCAATCTTCCTCTTTTTCTTTTTTTTCCCCCCAAATCCCCATACATAGTTGTATATCCTAGTTATAGGTCCTCCTAGTTCTTCTATGTGGGACACCCCCTCACCATGGCTTGATGAGCAGCGCGTAGGTCCACACCCAGGATCCAAAACGGTGAACCCCAGGCGGCCAAAGCAGAACGCGAAAACTTAACTGCTACGCCACCGGGCTGGCCCCAATGGACTTTTTTTATCTCCAAAAATCTAGGCTAGAGTAATTCATTTTAAAACATGACTTGTGGTAATCATTTCACAATATATACGTATACCATATATACATATGTTGTGCACCTTAAATTCAATGTTATATGTCAACTATATCTCAATAAAACTGGAAAATAAAATAAGATAAGACATGACTTGTGAACCAACCTTTATATTTTCAGTTCTAAAATTCTCTTTTTTTTTTAGATTCAAATAAAAGCAGAGGAACCAGAGCAGTGTCAGTTCATGGCCAAATGATTCCATCAAAAGTCAACAACGTTTCTGATGCAAAATTCAAATAAGAGTAAGCGGCACTCTACCCTGGAAAAGTAAATGATGAATTCGAACAAATAAGGGAATAATCCAACAAGCCTGAGGAGACAAACCTTCGACTGCTACTGTAGTCGTTTCTGATATTCTCTTGTCTTTATTGGTTTGGTTTTGTCTTTGAAATGCAAAATGTGTTTTCCTTCTTAATCATTCTACGTCAATAAACTTTCCACCTGTTGCAAATCAACTACATCAGTCTTTGTTATGTGGTAATGCACTGACTTTTTTACAACAGCTTTATTGAGCTATAATTCACCCATTTAAAGAGTACAAGTCAATGATTCTTAGTGTATTCATAGAGTTGTACAACTATCACCACAATCAATTTTAGAGCATTTTTGTCACCTCAAACAGAGACCTTATATCCATTAGCAGTCACTCCCCATTTCCCCCCACAAACCCCCACCCTCAAGCCCTAAGCCATCGCTAATCTACTTATTGTCCTAAAAATTTTCCTATTCTGGACTTTTCATGTAAATGGAATCACATGATATATGGTCTTCCATGTCTGGCTTCTTTCACTTAGCATAATGTTTTCGACATTCACCCATGTTGTAGCATGTCAGTACTTCACCCCTTTTTGTTGCTGAACAATATTCTCTTGCATCAGTATACCACATTTTATTCATCCATTCATCAAATGATGAACATTTGGCTTATTTACACTGTTTTGCTACTATGAGTAATGTTGCTATGAACACTTATGTACAAGTTTTTTGTGGACATATGTTTTCATTTCTCTTGGGTGTATTCCTAGGAGTGGAATTGCTGGGTCATATGTTAACTCTATGTTTAACCCTTTGAGAAACTGCCAGACTGTTTTTCATAGCAGCTGCACCATTTTACATTCCTGTCAGCAGTGTATGAGGGTTCCAACTTCTTCACATCCTCGCCAACACTTGTTATTGTCTTTTTTTTATTATTATTATAGCAATCCTAGTAGGTATTAAGTGGTATCTCATTGTAGTTCCACACCGACTCTTTAAATTTGTTGTTTTATATTAGTCCAAAACCATGCCAAAAAAATGATTATGAAATATCTGATGAAGCTGCAGTTTTCCAGCTTTCTTATAGGGTCAAAAGTGCATACATGTTAGTTAAGATGACACCTGCTCTTTAGGAACCTGCTGTCTACCTGAAGACCACACTAATAGAAATGAAAATAAGGGAACCAAGTGTTTTTAAAAAGAGGAATTATGAAGAATGGTTTGAACTTCCAGATATCAAAACATTGGGATAGTGGATACGCCCCAGGGCTGATGCACCCAGCCCCTGGCTGCTGGAGTATGGGCTGCTGACAGCTCACAGCTGTGCTCCCATTGGGCATTGTCCTAGGCAGCAGGGAGCAACCTTGCCCACGATTATCCCCTTCCAAGAGAATGCCCATGGGGCAGTAACTGGCTGGTGGGAAGGATACAAAGGCTCAGTTCCTTTGCCTCAAATTGGACAACTCTGAAGGGCCAGCCCAGCTCCAGAGCTTCCCAAAAGATCAGCTGAAGCCTCTGTTGAAACAGCTCTGCAGTGGGCTTCTGCCTCTGCCCTGTCCTACCTTCCTCACTTCCTTACAGGTATATCTCCCAAGAGAAACTCCTTGATAGACCTCTGCACCCTTTTCTCCATCTCGAAGTCTGTTTCCAGGAATGTGATTTAAGAAAAGAGTATAAAGTTACAACAATTAAAACAATGTGTCACTGACACAGAAATCAACACCCCAGAAAAAGACCCACCTACATATAAGAATGATATTTTCAAATCAGTTGTGAAAAGTAGATTATTCAATAGAGGCTGCTGGAATAACTAGTTAACCAAGGGGCAGGGGTGGGAGTGGGGTGGGTGTTAAATATTTACCTCATATCACACACCAAAATTAATCCCATACAGATTACAGAAATATAAGAAAGCAAACCTTCGAAGACTTAAAAATTTTTTTAAAAGAAAGAATATTTATATATTTGGGGGATGGTGCAGGCTTTTTAAATCAAAAAACCAAAAGCAAAAAGCATGAAGGGAGAGGATAGATCTGTATCAAGAAAATACCATGCAGTAAGAAGTAAAACAAAATTAAAAGAAATTTTTTTTTTTTTTTGGTGAGGAAGATTGGCCCTGAGCTAACATCTGTGCCCATCTTCCTCTATTTTGTATGTGGGTTGCCACCACAGCATGGCTTGATGAGCAGTGTGTAGGTCCACTCCTGGGATCTGAATCTGCGAGCTCCAGCCTGCCAAAGCGGAGCACACAAACTTAACCACTATGCCACCAAGCCAGCCCCAACATTTTAAACTTTAATAAAATATGGTAAAAATCCATCCCAAAGCCAAAGGGAATCTATGCAGCTCCCCAGCCAGTGGACTCCAGATTTGGGCTGCATAAATTAAATCTCTGTCCTATCTGCAGTTTGGCGCCACCTGCTGGCAGCTATCTTCACTGTCTAAAATCAAGAGGATTCTGGGGCCTGCTGACTTCTAAGAAAGCAGCCCTTCCAGCAATCCGCAGCCTGTTCACTTGGCCTAACTCATGCTCAGCCTCCCCATCCCCCAAACTCCCAATCCTTGACCACCACCCCCAACCGTGCCTGTCCACCGTCATATCTGCCCTCCTCACCCTAGAAGATATTAACTTCAGCTAACCCTCTTGGGGGCTGGATGCAGAAGGGGAGCCAAGAGCCAATCACTTTATGTCTAAATGTTCAGCAATGCTGCATGGTACCAGGGGGTTACACTGTACTTGTCATATACGGCTGTCCAATATAGGGCTGGTGTCCCCAATATATAAACTCATGAACTGATCTACAAGTAAGTGATAACCATATCAATAAGTGGATACATGATACATATAAGCAATTCATAAAATATGAATGGCCAACAACATTAAAAAGTGCCCGATACCCAACATCTCTAGTAATCAAAGAAAGGCGTCAAAACAGGTCCAGTTTGCTTAATGGTAACACCTATTTTCACAAGGGCATAGGGAAAAAGCACTAACACATTGCAGGATGGAGTGTAAATGGGAAAAACCTTCAAGAGAATGACTTAGCAACGGGAATCAAAAGCCCTAAGAAAAGAGTATATCCTTAGGACCAGTAGTTCCAGTTCTAGGAATTTATTCTTAAGTAATTGGTTATTTAGTATATGCCCATTCCCCCCAGAGTGTTTTATCATAGTGAAAAATTAGACATAATAAAATGTCCAACAATGAAGAATCAATAGACTATTACAAAACACCCATCAATAGTCCATCAAAGGAATATCATGCAGTCATTAAGAATGTTCAGGGCCGGCCCCGTGGTTTAGAGGTTAAGTGCGAGCGCTCCGCTACTGGCAGCCCGGGTTCGGATCCCGGGCACGCACCGACACACCGCTTCTCCGGCCATGCTGAGGCCGCGTCCCACATATAGCAACTAGAAGGATGTACAACTATGATGTACAAGGGCTTTGGGGGGAAAAAAAGGAGGAGGATTGGCAATAGATGTTAGCTCAGAGCCGGTCTACCTCAGCAAAAAGAGGAGGATTAGCACAGATGTTAGCTCAGGGCTGGTCTTCCTCACTAAAAAAAAAAAAAAAAGAATGTTCAAGTTCGGCTGGCCCCATGGCATAGTGGTTAAGTTCTCACGCTCCACTTTGGTGGCCCAGGGTTTGCAGGCTCAGATCCCGGGCTTGGACTGATGCCCCAGTTATCAAGCCATGCTGTGGTGGCGTTCCATACTAAGTAGAGGAAGATGGGCACGATGTTAGCCCAGGGCCAATCTTCCTCAGCTAAAAAGAGGAAGATTGGCAACAGATATTAGCTCAGGGCTGATCTTCCTCACAAAAAAAACAAGAGAGAGAATGTTCAAGTTCATGTATTGACCTGAAAAGATGTCAGTCACCTATGGAGAAATGAAAAGTAGAGTTTCAAGACAATAAATACAGTATCATCTACTTTTGTAAGCAAATAATTGTACACAAGTTACATACATTCTTATTAAAAATCTGGAATGAGGCCCGCCAGGTGCCGTAGTGGTTAAGTTCACGCCCTCTGCTTCAGCGGCCCGGGGTTCACCGGTTCGGATCCTGGGCACGGACCTACACACGACTCATCAAGCCATGCTGAGACAGCATCCCACATAGAAGAACTAGAAGGACCTACAACTAGGACATACAACTATGTACTGGGGGCTTGGGGGAAAAAAAAAGAGGAAGATTGGCAACAGATGTTAGCTCAGGGCCAATCTTCCTAAAAAAAAAAAAAAAAAGGAATCTGCTTCTTAGGACCACTCCTGACTTCTACTGCTGGAAAACAAAAAAAAAGAATCTGGAACAACATCAAACATCAAAATGTTAACAGGGGCTATTTACGGGTACTGGAAATATGGATGATGTTTATTTTCTGCTACAGGTTTATATGTGTTTCCAATTTTTTTAAATACACATGTACTACTTGTAAAATTTTTAAATCTTTAAAGAAAAAAATATCTGTGTGTTTACATGTTTTTACAATGAATATACTCTTTTTTTTAATTTTTATGGAAAAATAAAAGAATAGCCAAGTGGTAAGTAATGTGTGGAAACCATAAGAACAATGAGAAAGAAGTACTTGGGGAGAAGGGAAAGCTGGCTCAGGCAGACGGCCCACCGGCACTGGCCCTGGGGCATGCTGGGAGGGAAGAGGCACAGGGCTTACCCCAGGAGGACAGGGCTTCTGGGAAACTGTGGCAGAGCTGTGGCCTCAGCTGGGAAGGGTTCACAGGACAAGATGAGTCTGAGTAGAGAGGTTGTAGATCCCAGCCAGGCTTGGTGGGGTTGACTGGGGATGAGCCCTCACAGGACCGGTCTATGGGCACAAAGATCACTTATGGGGCAACAACAATTTAACTAAGTCCTAGAAAGGTCTCCAAGTGTGCTGCCATTGACTTGTACATGGTATTGTCTTAAAATTATTTTAATCTTTTCTGCACCCACAGTTATGTCTCCTTTCCTATTTCTTTTTTTTTTTTTTTTTTTTTTTTTTTTGTGAGGAGGATCAGCCCTCGAGCTAACATCCGTGCTAATCCTCCTCTTTTTGCTGAGGAAGACCGGCTCTGAGCTAACATCTATTGCCAATCCTCCTCCTTTTTTTTTTTTTTTTTTCCCTCCCCAAAGCCCCAGTAGATAGTTGTAAGTCATAGTTGCACATCCTTCTAGTTGCTGTATGTGGGACGCGGCCTCAACATGGCCGGAGAAGCGGTGTGTCAGTGCGCGCCCAGGATCCAAACCCGGACTGGAGCGCGCGCACTTAACCACTAAGCCACCTGGCAGGCCCTCCTTTCCCATTTGTAATCCCGTATATTTTGAGTCTCTCTCTTTTTCTTAACCAGGCTCATAAAGAGGTTATCTAATTTAGTGGTCCCTTTAAAGAACCAGTTTTTGAGTGTATTTATGTATTTGTTATTTTCTATCTCAATAGTTACACTCATCTTTTTCATCTATTTTGTTTTGTTGTTCTTTTAAAAAAATTTTATGTACTAAGTTTCTTCATTGTTAGTCTCTCTTTAATAATGCAGCCATTTGAGGCTAAATACTTCCCTCAGCACAATTTTAGCTACAACTCGAAAGTCCAGGGACAAAGTTTTCTTCTTTTCCTTACTTTCTGGATGGTTTGTAATATCGGTTTTGATTTCCTTTGGTCCAAGATTTATTTAGGAGAATGTACCTTAATTTACAAATTAAGGTTGTTTTGGTTGTCTTTTTGTTATTTAATTCTAATTGTATCAAATAAAAACAAATCCTAACTTAGAGAAGGAGAGGCTTTCATCAGAAAGACTATTGTAATAGGGAGATCCTTCTGATCTCAGAAATCTGCAAGCATCTCAAAATCATACAAAAAAGGGTTTTTTAGTAGGGTAAAAGAGGAGGCAGGCAGAGAGAAGCAGAATTTTTGGAGGAGAAGGTGGGCAAACAAGGAGAAATGACCAGTGGGGTCTGACAGGAAAAGGGTCTCACTGTGGTCCCTGATTCCCAGGAGAAGATGATAAGGGGGCACGTTCCCCTTTTTTTGGTGCTTGCTCAAGCTTGAGGGCAAGCAGAGTTGAGGGGCCCGTAGAAAAGAGAAAAGCCTGTCTAGTTTGGTCAAGACTAAGCAGAGAATAAGAAATGGGCATTTGTGAACACTTGGTCAACTGTGACAGAGATGGAGCGCATTGCCTTGAAAGAATTCCCAGGCAAGTGTACTCTTCCTCAGTCAGCTACCTTCATCAGGCCTTCCCTCGGGGTGGATGCTTACAGGCCAGTTAATGAGAACCTCTAATTTCTAACCTCTCCTTTGGCATGATTTCCACCAAATAAGCAGTACTCTCTACCCAGTTCTCAAGTACACACACTGAACTTTTGCAGTTTACACACTGGCAAAGAAAATCCCTCCTAATTGTAATATAAAACACTTCGTAAATCTGACCGAGAAGTAATGCACTTGATAACCAAAATGCTAAATATTAGAGCTTTATGGGAACTTGAAAAATTATATAGTTCAATATAATATCGTTACAGATCAGGAAACTGTGGCCTCATCTAGAGACATCCAAAGTATCGGAACTTGAGAACAATTTTTATAAAGTTGTGTTACAGTCCTAGTGGAAAGAGGACAGAGAACACAAACAGGGGAAGGTTTCCCCTGCACCTATGAGATCAGACATCTTCCCATTCCTTTCCTATGACACTATTATTTTACCACTAGGATTCCTTGCCCAAAGATTTGCAGCTTCTCTTAGATCAGAAGACCAAAGAAGGGTCCAGCTCAGAGAGACAGAGGGGAGAATGCCCAGTGGATTGAATGCCCACGAGACGCGGGAGGCTGGGTCTTGCCGCTTACGTTACAATCTGGCTTATATATGTTTGTGGTTCTCTGAATAGGAGGCTGTTGTCTGTCTGGTATGAAAAAAAGGTCCAAAAACTTTTCAAGCAAAAATAATCAATAAACTCTGAGCCCATCTGTGTTGACTCTGGACCCTGTAGGACAGAAGCACCTCACCTTACAAAGCCGCTTACCCATGTGCTTAACTCTGCATAACTGACTAAATGATCTTCAGGAAAATCAGAAAATTGTGCTGTTTAAAGAGATTCTAGGGCCGGCCCCGTGGCTTAGCAGTTAAGTGCCTGCGCTCTGCTACTGGCAGCCCGGGTTCGGATCCCGGGCATGCACCGACACACCGCTTCTCCAGCCATGCTGAGGCCACGTCCCGCATACAGCAACTAGAAGGATGTGCAACTATGACACACAACTATCTACTGGGGCTTTGGGGGGGAAAAAAAAGGTGGAGGATTGGTAATAGATGTTAGCTCAGAGCCAGTCTTCCTCAGCAAAAAGAGGAGGATTAGCATGGATGTTAGCTCAGGGCTGATCTTCCTCACAAAAAAAAAAAAGAGAGAGATTCTAGAGCATTCAAACACAACAAGTACAAAGCTAAGTCATTTTCTCCCAGAACAAAATTTGGCAAAATGGTGTGACTGAACAGATGCTGGTGGAGAAGAGGAAACTTGCAAAGGGATATGCTTAATTGAAACAAGAGAAAGAATGGACAAGGGTGATGGGGAAGGAAGACAGGAAAAGAGAGGAAGGAGCGAAGGAAGAGAAACTGTCACAGAACTGGTGATTTCTGCTCTATTCTTGTAGGTGGTTTATAATTTCTTTGGTGTCTGACAAGAGCACAGGGCTGAAATTGACTTTTGGGTGGTGCCAGATCCACTGGGAGTGGCCTCTCAGGACACTTATTATCACAAAATCTTTTTTTTTCTCCAAGTAGTTGAGCCTGGTGGGGCTCACAGTGGCCGTCACCAGGACACTAGCCTAAACAATGATTCTCTACAGGGGAGGTACCGGACGATTCTGACACGACCTTCTCTGCCCCCTCCCCAAACAATACCTCCTCTCAGCCTCAAGCCCATCAATACACATACACACACACGCACACACACTGAGAATCACACACCCAAAAGGTGGAGAATGAAGGTTTGGAAGACAGTACACACCGTAAAGGACAAAAGATCAGTGACCCAAGTTGTACATGAAGCAAGTCAGGCCGTGGTGTTTTCTATTCAGTCAGGGAACATTTGTTGTCTATCTACAGTACGTTAGGTATCACAAAGAGGCTGCACACACATCGCACTGGAGCTTTTCCTTTTTCTGTGCTGTCTGCCACAAAAAGTTCTGCCAACACTCAGCAAATGCTCTATGCCCAGTTAGTTCCCTTAGCTCTTCTCACCCCATGCTTTTATTTGAAAACCAAACAACAGAATATTCTCTAGAATGAACAGAAGATAGAAGACCTGAGTTCACTCTATTCTAACTCTAAAGACTCATCAGGGGCAATATGCCATATCTTTCAATATTTGGTTTTCCTCCTAATCTAAAAACAAGGAATCTATTAATCTGAAAATTTTTAAAATACTAATAATCTATCTCACAAAACTGTTGGTGGTTAATTTGCAAATCATTTGCACTTATTACAAAAGTCATATTCTATAATGAAGTGTAGTTTATATGGTTCTTTACAGGTAAAAATAAACTGCTCATAAACTATTCAAGACAACTTATAGCTGAGGGCAGAGCATTGAACCGGGAACCCGGATGTCTGCGGCTCAGTCCGCTGGTTTTAAACTACCATATATTGAACAACAACAGGATTCCAGGCCCTGAAGCTGACATTTCTGAACATTTTGTTTCACTGGAACCTCATCAGATTCTTGAGGCTTTCATTTTACAGAAGAAAAAAATGCCAAGAACGAATCTGTGAACTTTGGCAAGTGATTATTTCATGTAAAGACAGTGAGTATTAAATTTGGGGATGTCTCAAAACAGTGGGGACTAATGTTTACTAAAAAATTCTAACACTTCAGGCAAGAACAGAATTGTATTTATGTATGGGATTAAAATCCTTTAATCTACCAAACACCAACGTTCTAGACAGTTTGCAAGTCACAGAATCAAGATGAGTCTGTTTGATAAATGACCATTTAAAACAAAAGGCACATAGATCCACAGAAAGGAAGCGTGAAAATGCATTTAAGGAAATACGACAAATAGAAGAAAATCCTGTGGATTTACCTCGACATTTACTTATACACTGCCTTATTAGGCAAAGAATTTGGGGCAGTAATGGCTGTTTTAGTCATTAAATGCCCTTCCCAGTAGTCATATCTGAAGTATAGAATATCAGAGAAGCATCTCAAAAGAACTTAATTTTGAAGCTGAATTTAAAAAACAAAGAAGAAATAGATGTCAGCATTAAAAATTGTATCAGGAAGAAAGCTAAAAAATAAGAAACAAGAGAGAATACCTCAGTTATCACGAGCTTCCTCAATTGAGACTCAAGTGTCCAAATATCCCAAAACATAGGGTAAGTAAAGCTGCTAAAATGAAAAACTAAAACTCACATGACAACTAAAGAAAAACTCCACAAACCCCAGGCAAAATTCAGAGGCCACGATACTGCTAAATTTTCTCTTTTTCTTTCCACCTAGGCTCTGAAATTTCTAAGTTTCATCAGATTTCTTTCACTTAGCTATTTTTCCTTTCTTTAAGCCTTCTTTTAGCCAAATGCCAGCCTCTGTGAAAATGGAAAGATTATATTTCATAATTTTAAAAGGGAGGAAAAGCCCAATGATTGTTCCTCCCATCTCAGTGTTTGCATGCCATTTAATCATTAGCGCTTGAACTTCTCTGGTTTCACAGCTCTGGGGAAGGGTGAGGCAGTAACCAACATACTGTAATGGTTGCCGCATTTTTTACCTTCCTTTGAAGGGTGTCATGAGAAATACTCTCAGCTTAATGAGTTAAAGTTTACAAAACACCTTGTACCCCTTGGAGAGATGGCACCCTAGATATGAGAACAGTTAACACCCCACTATAGTGAAAACAATGCAGGTAGAACATAAAAGCCAATAACATAAGGAGCTACAAAATAAAGTTAATTATCATCTATTTAATTATGTGTCCCAATCAAAGGCAGTCTAAGGCAAAATTAAAAGGCAGAATGTTGGATAACAAATAACTGAATGTAAAGATTAAAGCAAGCACATAGTTTAACAGAGAATACCGTGATTAAAAAAGAAAGTTGGAAATCGACAAAAGTCAGCTTCCTGAGTATAACAATAAGGAAGCCAAGAAAAATTTTTCAAAGCATCTATACTTTTTAAAAAATACACTTTTTAAAAAAATTTTGGTAAAATAAACATAACATAAAAGTTACCATCTTAACCATTTTTAAGTGTACAGTTCAGTAGTGTTAAGTACATTCACATTATTGTGCAACCAATCTCCAGAACTCTTTTCATCTTACAAAACTGAAACTCTCTACTCATTAAACTCCCATTTCCCCTCTCCCCACCCCTGGCAACCACTATTCTATTTTCTGTCTCTGAATTTGACTACACCAGGTACCTCATATAAGTGGAATCGTACAGCATTCGTCTCTTTAAAAAACCACACTTTTAAACCAGAGAAACTATTAGCAGAAGCGAATGGAAATAATCTAAAGTACAAAGGGACAGAAAAACAGGAAGCAGAAAGTGAACTGGGGAGGATTCTAGATTTCAGTATCTATAAAATGGCCCCGATCATAACATTAGTTATCGGAAGTGGATACAGATCCTCTTTTCTAAATGTCTTTTAAACAAAAACAGAAAAATATGAGCACTGAGTAGGCTGGGGAAACTCCAGGTTTCGGTATCTGCAAGACGACTCCGGCATATCTTTGGTTATCAGAAGCGGATTCAGAACCTCTTCGCCAAACAAAGACAGATGAAATCAACATCATCTCTTAATTTCTTAAGATTTGATTCTAAAGAAGGAAATTGGTATCATTCTATCAGTCTCAAGTTCAACAACACAATGAAAGCAGATTTGTAGCATCACACCAGCCACAATGAACTCTGATCTGATGCTAAGACTATCAGCCTAAAAACTTTTCCAATCTTTCTTAGACATTCTCTGCTCAAATAAGTGTGTTGCTGAGATTGTGTCGGAATCGTCCGGGTACCTCCCCTGTACAGAATCATTGTTTAGGCCAGTGTCCTGGTGACGGCCACTGTGAGCCCCACCAGCCTCAACTGCTTAGAGAAAAAAAAACATTTTGCAATAATAAGTGTCCTGAGAGGCCACTCCCAGTGGATCTGGCACCACCCAAAAGTCAATTTCAGCCCTGTGCTCTTGTCAGACACCAAAGAAATTATAAACCACCTACAAGAATAGAGCAGAAATCACCAGTTCTGTGACAGTTTCTCTTCCTTCGCTCCTTCCTCTCTTTTCCTGTCTTCCTTCCCCATCACCCTTGTCCATTCTTTCTCTTGTTTCAATTAAGCATATCCCTTTGCAAGTTTCCTCTTCTCCACCAGCATCTGTTCAGTCACACCATTTTGCCAAATTTTGTTCTGGGAGAAAATGACTTAGCTTTGTACTTGTTGTGTTTGAACATGGAAGACTACTAGTAAGTTTTTCATATTAAGAGTGAAAATATCTAATTTGATCTCAAAATACAAAGAAAACAATAACCTAAAATCACACACTTCAACAAACTTAGAAATATGCTGATTGAAATAATCATAGAGAAGGACAATTAAGTAAATCTGAAACTAACTTGATGCTAAAGCTAATTTCAACTTTAAGAGAACAATACGAACAAAAAGTTACAAGTGTGATGGGAAATTTCCATTCTCATCATATTAAGTATTTTAATTACACTTGTTAATCTGGGGAAGTGCTCTGCAATGGGGAAATCATGAAGCAAATTTAATAGAATTACTCTTTCAGGAAAGAATTGTCAGTCATCAAAACCTCTGAAAGATTAAAACTGTAATTCTGAAAAAATTGTTTTGCTTTGCTCCACCATATTTTTTTTTCTTGAGATAGTAAATGCCCAGAGGCTCTGACCCAGCTTCAGAGAAAGAGCCAGTAGAGTGGGTTCACAAAAAAGAAATTATCAAATTGCAGATTAGCAAAACTGTAACAGGGATTAAGAAGTGACACAGAAAAGGAACACCCTAAAAATGTGTATATAAGGGCCAAAAAGTCAGCCTGCAAATACTCGTCACTGTCACCTCTATTCGCCTGGACAAGTTAAACGTTTGCAGGATCATCATGTCTTGCTCATCTCGCATTTCCTCCTCCAGGGCTGGAGGCGGCAGCTCCGTCAAGGTGTCTGCTGGTGGCAGCAGCTTCAGCAGTGGAAGCAGATGTGGTCTAGGGGGTGGCTCTGCACGAGGCTTCCAAGGAGGAACCAGCCACTATGGCCTGGGTGGGGGATCTGGCTTTGGACAGGGTTTTGGTAGCTGTTCAGTAGGGGGCGGGTTTGGAGGAGCTTCAGGCTCTGGAGCTGTCTTTGGTGGGGGTTCTGGATTTGGTGGGGGTTCTGGATTTGGTGGGGGTTCTGGATTTGGTGGTGCTAGTGGAGGCTTCTACAGCTATGGTGGTGGTATGGGTGGTGGTTTTGGCGATGGGGGGCTTTTCTCTGGGGGTGAAAAGCAAACCATGCAGAACCTCAATGACCGCCTGGCCAGTTACCTAGACAAGGTCAGAGCCCTGGAGGAGGCCAACACTGATCTGGAGAACAAAATCAAGGAGTGGTATGACAGATTTGGGTCTGGGTCTGGAGATGGTGGAAGAGATTATAGCAAATACTATCGAATAATTGAAGATCTCAGGAATCAGGTGAGACACTATCCATTGCTGAGTTTCTATTATTTCTGTATCTTTTGCTTTCCTTCTGATCATGGACTGCAGTGAAGAATTTAAGTCAAGGAATTATTTGAAAACATATTTGCTTGTTGTATATGCAAAATGGAACTTGGTATTTTTTAACTATGACAGTACTGTATATGACATTCAACCACATTAAGTAACCATTAACTATTAATTTTCTGTTTGCATCTCAATTTGAGTATTTCTACATGAGAAGAAAATTTATACAATGTTTGGCAGCTAATTAACATGTATGTATAAGAGTGATGGCAATGAGTCAACACTAGCTTAATCTAATTATTTCATGATTAATTCTGGCAGGTTGACATATTTTAGCATCTTGCCAGATTTAAAACGTCTTTATGACATTTTTCTTCCTAGAAAATCTGGTGCAAATATTGTATGAGAATGTGGTTGAATCTAAAATGTTCAGGCACTGTTGCATAGGAAATATATTTTTAAAAGCTTTTTTCGAAGTGAAATTCGTGTTTCACACTATTTTCTGAAAGAGCTCATAGAATAACTAATCTTCCAAAGCAGCAGAAATATGCAGAGGACTGAATTCTATAAAACAATGCCTCACGCCTATTCCAGTAAACGTGCAAACTGTTAATTTTTGCAGAAAAATGTAGTCCAAATACTCCAGGATTATCAATACAGGTGTCATTACTAAGCAAGTTTTCAAAGCAATTCACCTTTAAAAGCTAACTCAGGGGACAGCTACCCTCAAGAGTGGGCTTGCAGACACAAGGTAAAAAGCATCCCTGATTTATTTCCTATTATTACCTTTTCCAGATCATTACTGCCACCATTGAAAATGCTGGGGTCGTCTTGCAGATTGACAATGCCAGATTGGCTGCTGATGACTTCAGACTGAAGTAAGAAAAGTAAAGACTTGAAAACGAATGTTGTAGGAATGATAAAATTCAATCCATTGCTTAATCTTTCTGAATTAAAAAAAAAATCTTTTAGGGGATCAAGACCTAAATTCACAAACATTCCAACGGTAAACTTTAAAAACCATCATTCCACCAACAAGAAAAGAGAGAGGCAAATTAAAGATGAAATTTTTGTTATACAAAATATTGACCATTGATAGAATTAACGTTAGGCTCATATTGTTCTTTATAGGGGAAAAACTCCTAAGAGAAAACTTAGTAGCCTTTATTTATCAAATAGCGCAGAGAAGAAAACTTTTTCTCGAACATGTAAGAAGGGATGGTACTCTTTGAAATGTACTGCACTGTCTTACTGCTGCCCCTTCCAGGTATGAGAACGAGCTGTATCTCCGGCAGTCCGTAGAGGCCGACATCAACGGCCTGCGGAAAGTCCTGGATGACCTGACCATGACTCGCTCCGACCTGGAGATGCAGATCGAGAGCCTCACGGAGGAGCTGGCCTACCTGAGGAAGAACCACGAGGAGGTAGGAATACATTCCACGTGATTCAACGACTCTGGCCTACGTATTTTCCCCCAAGTCCATTCTATAAAAATAAAATAAAATAAATTGTATTGAATTTCCAAGTCTTATGACAAGGAAAAAAAGTAATAATGAGAAATTATATCTGAATTTGGTGATGGGAGGGTTCCCTTCAGTGTCCTACTTTCAACTTTTTGCTGGCTATGCACATTTTAGGAAGTCATTGCTGTTTTGTTTTCATCACGATGGTCTTTTTTTGCTTCGTGCTAGGAAATGAAGAGCACACAAGGAGCCTCCGGAGGAGATGTGACTGTAGAAATGAATGCCGCCCCAGGAACCGACCTGACCAAGTTACTGAATGACATGAGGGCGCAGTATGAGGAGCTGGCTGAGCAAAATCGCCGGGAGGCCGAGGAGCAGTTCAACAAACAGGTAGATTATCACCACTGAACGGCCGAGCCCGCGGCCACGCACAGCCCCTTCCGCTCATTTCATCAGCCCACAATGACTGCATTTTACTTTTCTTTAGAGTGCAGCGCTGCAAGCACAGATCTCTACTGATGCTGGGGCAGCCAGCTCCGCCAAGAGTGAGATAACAGAACTGAAACGTACTCTGCAAGCCCTGGAGATTGAGCTTCAGTCCCAACTGGCCATGGTAGGTGCAAAGAGCTTTGCAAAATCTCCAACAGGGAGTTAAGCAATTCAGTTTTCTTTCTTTGCCAAGATATTCCACTTGGCACGTAATAAAAGCCATATTAACGAGGACTGTGTTGTGGTTGAAGAGAGCACAGAATATTCCAGTTAAAGATAATATACCCTATCCATAAAAGATTTAATTTCAAAACAGTAATGCCAACAAAAATTAAGGAAGCAGTGATATAACAATATAGGTTGTAACTTGGTAAAGGTGTCCTTCTCCTAGTACCTTATAAAATTTTGTATTTTTAAAAAACTCATCCAATGACTTATTTTCATGATGAATTTTTTATTTGCTTTTTCTCATAGAAAAGCTCCCTGGAAGGGACCCTGGCCGACACAGAAGCTGGCTACATGGCTCAGCTGTCAGAAATCCAGATGAAGGTCAGCAGCCTGGAGGAGCAGATCTGCCAGATCCGGGGCGAGACCGAATGCCAGAACGCAGAGTATGAACAACTGCTGGACATCAAGACCCGCCTGGAGATGGAGATCGAGACCTACCGCCGCCTGCTCGATGGAGAGGGAGGGTAAGTGAAAGTCATGAGCATGCTAACATGCACAGTTTGGGGTATTTATGTTATGAAACCATAAAGGAAGTTGGGGACTGGATTTGTATTTATAAAGAACCAATGACACAATCCGATCAAAAGACATCTACCGTCACCACGGAGAGCCCCCTGCATGGAGGGTTTCTCCTGCCTTTGCAAACTACGAAGGAAAACAATTCTTTTTTTCTACAGTGGTTCTGGTTTTGGAGCATGTGATTTTAGAAACTTGGGATCCAGGGATTTGATATCCAGTGACTCAAGATCTGCGAGCTCTTCTGGCCAAGGAAGAGGTAGACATGTTTTTAATGTTCATGATAATTTTATAATTTAAAAGTAAAGGCATGCTTTGCTTGTCATATAAAAAGTGTATACTATTGTCTACACCATTTTACCCAAAGAGAGCACACGTGATGAATGCACTTGAATTTCTCTTGGTCTGTGTTTCTGTGAGAGTTTCCAGACTGACGCTGTGATTCTACAATTTTCAGATCCAAATAAGACCAGAGTGACTAAGACCATCGTAGAGGAGGTGGTGGATGGCAAAGTCGTCTCATCTCAAGTCAGCAGTGTTTCTGAGGTGAAAGTTAAATAAGCAATTTCCAAATCGACAAGAGTGTCTTTCAGAGAAAAAATGTAAAGGACACAAAGGAAGAAATCGCATCAATCTAGTCATCTTTCTGAATAACTTTAGGGAACAGTTTCCGTTCAGAAATAGACAACTAACCAATTTTTCTGCGTCCTCTTCTTTTCTTGTTAGAATGCTCTGGAAAAAGTTGAAATGATGACTTGGCTTTACTTGTTTCTATGCTTCAATAAATTTACTTTTGCAAGTTAACTTCATTATTCCTGAAATTTTTTAAGAAATTCAATATTTTAACTAGAAATGAAAAAGCTATCTATTATAATCTAGCTGCATTATTATGTTACTAATATTAATTCATTATTTATATAGTACTTTCTTCATGAAAATCAAGATGATAGCCATTTTGTACGTGGACATGTTTAACATCACATTAGAACTCAGTGATAGCTGAAATTAGACCTCAGTGTCCCTAAAACTATAGCCAACGGCTTAGCCTACAAAGGATGAGACTATTTGAATAATCAGTCTATAGCTAACTGATGCCTAGTTTTTTATGTCCATCACTGAACTGGGTATTTCGTAAGATAGACACATAAGATATGCCTCCTACTTCAAGAAGCTTACATTTTAGACAGACAAGAAAGCTGAACACAGAGAAGACAGCGAACAATAAAGGGCGTTAATGCGGAAGGGCTCAATGCCACGATATTCACCAGAAGTGCCACAAGGATCTGACACAGCATGTTTGCTGGACATTTAGGAGACTGGCCAAAATAACAAGTCTGGGGAAGTAAGATTGGATATGTGATATGGTGCCAGATTTCTGGAAACCTTGAAAGCCCCAAAAGAGAAGAGATGCTCAGATACTTGTTCCCTTGCCAAATCTAGCCACACCTCTAGCCAAAAATTGTCACTTAGCCAAGCTGGTGTTTCCTTTCTCCACTCTCCATTGTTGAGGTCTTTTACCCTGTGAGTGGTCCACATGGCTGTCTTGTCTTGCTTGGGACAATGAAGCCTGTTAAAGTAAGGTAGGAGGTGGTACAGGGTGGGTCCCAGGAAGAATCAGACATAGGACAAAGCCAGGCTGAGTAAAGACTTTCCCACTCAAGGAATTTAATATGACCAGATCACAAATTAGAGAATTAACCCCACAAGCCAGTCCTCAAGAAAAGAATATAGGACTTCGCATAAAAAGCCAAATTTAAAATTACAAAAGGATAAACCTGAACGTAATTCATGTAAACTGTACCTTCAGATATAAAACCACTAAGCTGTATGAGCTATCAAATCTTAATAATCAAAACAACCAAAAATGTAATTTTTCATTTTCTAGGCACATTGAATAAAGCCGAATGAACCTACAGGCACACTGTGACTTCTGCTTAAATAGCTAACCACAGAATAAAATTAATAGCTAAGCGTGAAACCACTACTCAAAGAAAAAGAGCTACGTTGTCTTAAGTCAAACATATGTTTCCCATCAAACCATTACAGTAAATTAAACCTTGGATGTTTCTCCTCTGCTGAAAAGTTAAGAAATATGAACCAGCTGATCCAGCCTGGAGTAATGGTGGAAGGACAGAAATGGAAACCAGCTGTGTGCACCCTCCAGCCTCCCCCCCCACCCCACCCCACCCCGCCCCACTTCAGACCATCATGGCCACATTGGGAAAGCCTCTCTCCTTGGGTCTTCCTAGATCAAGCCTTCTCGTCCTGTACTACCTGGGACCTAAGTTTATGGCTATGGTCATGTTGAGGCAACAGTATGAGACTACTCTGAAAATCATCTTACAGTGAAAATCCTCATTCTGTGTTTCCTCGGCATGTGTTCAGATGCAGCATTTGTACTAAATGATTGTTAACAGATGTGGAAAAGACCAGATCATAGGTGCCAACATACTGAGATGCAGTAGAATGTGTTAAGAGTATGTTCAATTTTTAAAACTGAAACTATTGAACTATTTTGGATCATGAAATTTATTTAGAGTGCTGAATAAAACGTTAAGGACAGGGTGTTCACTCATTATTACCTGCCCTAAAATTATTTTAAAACCACACAAGCACATGTCTTATTTTGAAACTCTAAAGTTCAACTCTCCTTTAACTTTTTTTTTTTTTTTAATTTTTATTTATTTATTTATTTCCCCCAAAGCTCCAGTAGATGGTTGTATGTCATAGTTGCACAGCCTTCTAGTTGCTGTATGTGGGACGCAGCCTCAGCATGGCCAGAGAAGCGGTGCCTCAGTCCGCGCCCGGGATCCGAACCCGGGCCGCCAGCAGCGGAGCGCGCACACTTAACCGCTAAGCCACGGGGCCAGCCCTATCTCCTTTAACTTTTAAATGAGAGGAATGCATTTCTTTATCCTGAGAGTAGACTTACCCATAAGAAGGAAGATCCGGTCCCTACTTGCATATGGATTGTCGTCTGTTGACTTTTGATCCAGAGGTTCATAAAGTTGTTCTTGTCTTTCTGACCTCAAGGGACAACGGACAAGAATGGTGAGGATGCTGGAAATGGCATCTGTCCTCACAGAGATTAGAAAAAAGAAACAAAATTTATAGTGGGCAGAAAAGAGGAAACAGCCAAAGAATTTGAGGCTCTATGGAAAGTAGCCTAAACTTGCTAATGACTTCATGGAATTAGTGTTCAAAAGACCTACAAGAAGAAACAAAGTGCTGAATTACCCAAAATGCAGCTCAAGTAATATTTTCCAAACAACTGCCTCAAGTAACAAAATACTGCAAGTAATAAATCACTTAAAAATTATCAGTGGCTCAAATGTGATACTTGAAGAAAAGGAAATACTGGTCAAGCCCTTTTAAAAACAATTTATTCATTTGTAATGTGTCAACATGTCAACGTGTTGTACATGTCAACATGAAATGATAAGGTAGAAAGAACAAAAACTGAGGTAACACTTCAACCACCTTTTTTTAAGGTTAGTATTTAAATGACATGTAAAGGACAACCCCAGAGTGTACCACAGATCTATCATGTACAAAATGCAGATTCCCGGAGAATGGGAGTGATAAAGTGTTTACTTTGCTGACCCAACCACAAGGAACAGAAGAGTGTATGGGAGCTCGTTACAAAACTACAATAGGATGTGCACCACATGGTTCCAGCTTTCTTCTTTTTTTTGTTTTTTTGCTGAGGAAGATTTGCCCTGAGCTAACATCTGTTGCCAATCTTCCTCTTTTTCTATGTGAGCCACTGCCACAGCATGGCCACTGACAGCTAAGTGATGTACGTCCGCACCCAGGAACCACACCCGGGCCGCCAAAGCAGAGCACACCAAACTTAACCACTAGGCCACTGGGGCTGGCCCATCCAGCTTTGCTCTTAATGACACCATAGATCTGGGTAGTGTTCAAAAGGTCTACAGAGTAGCAAAACAAATTACAAGTCTAAAAGTCTTATTGCCATAGCTATCTTTTAAAAAGAAAAAGAAAAGATTGCAAAAAACATTGTTATAATATCCTACAAATGTACATCTATAAAGTACAATAGAAAAATTTACATTGACTTCCACATAAACTTGCCAGAAAGTCACTCACAACTCCGAGGAGAATTTCATTCTCTCTCTCAAAATGCATGCAGGAGCCACCCAGAGGTGGGAGAGCAGGGAAGATATCAAAGCTCAATCCAGAAACACTGACTGGCTATCAGCTGGGAGGGACACCGACATTTCAAAGACAAGGACTGTCTTCCAACCTACCTGCCACAAACTTGTCCAAAGTTCTGGAAACTGTTTTCAAGAAACTGCAACAGCCAAAGACAACACGTTATAATATGGAATATTCTAAATCATTACCAGAACAAGGTCACTTTGGGAAGCTATAAATATCATGATCATGGGGAGAGGAATTATCTGTGACCAATCATTTCTCATAATGGGACAACAACTAAGACCTGTCAGATTCCTTAATACCCTTAGATCCAGAGGTTTGGTATGTGCAAGGGGGTTTGTTGCAGTGTTTTCTAAAAGAACAAAAGTACAGAAACAGCTTGACTGTCTATCAGTAAAGAAGTGATTGATGGGGCCGGCCCTGTGGCTTAGCAGTTTAGTGCACGCACTCTGCTAGGGGCCGCCCAGGTTCCGATCCCAGGCACACACCGACGCACTGCTTCTCCGGCCATGCTGAGGCGGCATCCCACATACAGCAATTAAAGGGATGTCCAACTACCACATACAACTATCTACTGGGGCTTTGGGGAGAAAAAGGGGAAAAAAAGAAAGGAGGAGGATTGGCAATAGATGTTAGCTCAGGGCTGATCTTCCTCACAAAAAAAAAAAAAAGAAAGAAATGATTGAATAAACTATGTGCATCCAGACAATGGAATACAATGTAGCCATTAAAAAGAACGCATTAAATCTTCATGTATTAACCTGGGAATATATCTATGACTTTTTTAACTGAAAAAAGCAAAATGCCAAGTCAGTGCATATAATATAATACATTTGTATAAACAAAAATTCTAAAGGGAGAGAGGAGAAAACCCATATATATTTGTATGAGCATAGAAAAACGTACCCACATTGAAAGGTTAGCAGCTATTACCTGGTGGGAGCTGGTAAGGAACTGGTAGGCAGGGGAAGAAGAATGAGCACTTGTTCTTAATACATCTGTCAATTGCTTGACTGGGTCTATAAGTAAGTGTTGCTTTTGCATTTAAAAATTATTTAGAAAAAGTATACCTGAATGTGGTCCACTTGTGATGTAAAAGCATTAGAATAAATTAATAAGTCTATAATTAGTCTAAATTGAGGTTTTTATAAGCCAAAAAATGGGGGAGGAGACGAATTAGGAGGAGAAGAGGAATTTACATTTCATAAGCACTTATTATGTGTATAAATACCTTGGATCTATAGGCTTTATTTCACTTAATTCTCAAACTCTATGATGTAGATATTACTGTTTTTGTTTTACGGATGAAGAAAACGAAGCTTGGAGAGGTCAAATCACTTATGTAAAGTCACAGAGCAAATAAGGGAAAGAATTAGAACTCAAAGCCCTGTCTTCCTAATCCCAAGAGCTGTGTACTTTCCACTCTAGCAACATAAACCAAGTGCTACAGTCTCATATATTAGACTCACAAAGTAGTCTCATTCTATTAAAGGTACCCAGAGAAGTGCTATGTATATTTCCATTTTTCCACAACTGCTTCTTCTCCACCTGAAAGAAACAAGCAAGCTTTAAAATTTCCATAACAGTTTTCTGTCTACATAGAGAGGAGGAAGTGGTTGAAGTTGGAGACCAGAAGAGCTAAGGAAGATGCCCCTTGGCCTGAGCTCAGAATAGAAAGCAGGATACCAATGCCCCTTTGGCCATTAAAATTGAAGCTGGATTTCGAGTAGAGGGCAAAACCAGGGGAAGACCAGCTTTCTATGTGGGACAGGAGCTGTGTTCTGGCAAAGTCAAGTGCGGCACCCTGGAATGAGCTTCATAATCTCGAAGTGGCAGCAAAGTTGGGAGGTGAGACAGACGAGGCAAATAGTTCATTGAAAAGGAAATTTTTATGCACAAAAAGTACATATGATATGCCATCTAAGCAAGAGCCGTTCTAAAATTTTTATAGTAAGATGGTGAGATCTTCTGCAAAGGACTTTGTAAAAAAACCGATACGTGGATTTTGAGAAATGCAATTGGTTTCCAAGCATCCTCTCTTATTCTTGAAAAACCTCTATTGGTGCAGTTCAAAACTGAGATTATTAATGCCTGGAATTTATTGACCTTGTGGAAAGAGATTTTCATACCATCACAACATCTGTCAATTAATTCCTACACCCTAATCATTAGAAACACACATTGCTTTAGCAATACTCATTGCCTTCAGCTGTCTGTAAAATAAATTACTTCAAATGATTTTTTATTGGTTTGCCTAAGACCAAGAAGTCAGATTTTTAAATCTCCATGACAATTTTTATGCAAACACGGGCTTCATTGCACCACTTCAAGATGAGGTAATTTTGCTTTCCCCACTGGGTGGTCCACACCCGAAAGTTTCCGTGAAGATCCAATATTAGTGCTTGTGATTTCCATCACAATCATAGCAACATAAAAATCACAGAAGTTTAAAGAGTTGGGTGGTGATTTTTATTCCAACCTCCTACCCAGAAAAGAAATTCTTCCTGAAAGACTATTCTAGGCTTCCAGCCTCTGGTTGAAAGTGCCCAGATCTTGAAAAGTTCACGACTTGGTAAAACAACCCATTCCATTTAAGAACAAGTGAAATGTTAGAAATGTTTTCCTTACATTGAGCCAAATCTGTTTCCTTGTGTAACTTCCAGCACTGTGATCCTAGTTCAGGCCTTTGGAGCTATTTTTAAATGGCCGTTGTCTTCTCTTTTCTGAACAAAAATCCCAATCTCTTTAGCCATGCCTCATCTGACATTGTTTCCATACTCTTCATTATCTGGACCATAGGTTTTGGATATAATGGACATATTTGCAATTAAACAGTGCTCCTAAAATATGGCACCCAGAATTAAACACAAGGGTCAAGAGCAGTGGGAGGATGGTCCCTGGGCTTTGTAAATCTTTTAATATAGTCTAACTTTAGCAGCCACAGCATATTCACAACTCTGTTGAGCGGGAACTTTCGCAGAGAAACTTTATCCTTCACCTGATGTTTTGTTCTCTTTTGTGTTTTTACCTCATAGTACTTCATTTTTTTAATTCTACTTATTTTACAAAATCTTACTTATTTAGGGTCATCATTTCAGCCTGGAATTTTTTTTAATATATTTTCAATTCTCTTATTCAACATATTAAATATGTTTTGTGTCATTTAGAAAAAAAGTAACAACAAAAATCTAATATGAAAGTAGAATCACACCAATAACCCCACACTTGCCAATAACAAATATCAGCTTGACATGTATGTTTCCTAAGTACGCTGGGTCAGTATTTTATTCCATGTTAAATTGTTTCCATTTTAAGAAATGTTTATTTAAGTAGGGTGTTTGAAGACACTGGAACAGGCTCAGACCCCCCTTAAATAAAATGACGCAAAGGCCATGCAGAGAAAGAAGATCAAGTGACACCAAGTTTATTTACCAAAAAAATTTTGTCTTTCTAGCGCGACAGCTTTGTTAAAGATAGATAGATAGATAGATAGATAGATAGATAGATAGATAGATAGATAGATAGATGATAGATCGATCCTCCATCAACCTGTGGGTTTATTTCACTGCCTCAGACAACACACATTATGAAGAAAAATACATTTGGTACTATGGAAATAATGGGGGGAAAGGGCTTCCCCATGATAATAAGGAATTTGGGGGAGGGAAAGTGCAGCATGCAATGGTTATTATCTCCAAGTTTAGGATTTCTGCTAGAATTCAGGATCTGGATCTGTTGATTTAACTGCAAAAGGAGCAAGGAAGGGGCCGCCACTGCAAAGGTTTACAAGAACCGGGAGAAACTGACAAGTTTGCTGTTTAACTCAAAACTACATTGTATCAGTTCTTCCATTTCTTTTTAACTTTTTGGGGGTCTTATACTTTCATGAAATATGGATATAAAATTAGATACTATTTATTAGTCACTTTGAAAGTCCAAGCCAGGCTTTGAAGAAATTTAAAACTTAAAATTTTATTTTCTTACAATTGACAAAATTCAGGAAAAAAATAACAGAAGAATATTAAAATGAATCTGATCATTTTCTCTTCCTACATTTTATTCTTATTTAATGTACAGGATACATAAGCTAAGGATCTGCCACTTTCTGTTACTTCACCAGAAATCCCTAAAAATGATTTCAAATAGCTTCATCTGAAAAGATAGCATATTTATCATATAATTCCAAAGGAAAAAAAAGTGTTTAAGCATAGTGATAAAAACCTCGTGAGGGGACCGGTCCTGTGGCTTAACGGTTAAGTGCGCGCGCTCCGCTGCTGGCGGCCCGGGTGTGGCTTAGTGGTTAAGTGCGCATGCTCCGCTGCTGGCGGCCCGGGGTTCGGATCCCGGGCGCGCACCGACACACCGCTTCTCCAGCCATGCTGAGGCCACGTCCCACATACAGCAGCTAGAAGGATGTGCAACTATGACCTACAACTATCTACTGGGGCTTTGGGGGAAAAAACAGAGGAGGATTGGCAATAGATGTTAGCTCAGAGCCGGTCTTCCTCAGCAAAAAGAGGAGGATTAGCACGGATGTTAGCTCAGGGCTGATTTTCCTCACAAAAAAAAAAAAAAAAAAAAACGCGTGACGGCAGAAATTCTGTAAGGGAAAATACAAGTTTAACTAGGCTGATATCATATAAATATTATCTGCTTCATTTCTCCAATGTGAGATAATAAATACCTGAAGGCATTTTCTGTGCCTTTAAATAAATAAGACACTCTATGGAGTTTAACAAATAATTAACAAAATGATAATTTAGTATTACAGATGTCATTAAAAATCCTTAAGGCGATTCTATCAGAGATGAAACACCCACTTTATCAGCTATAAAAGGAGTTACTAATTGATAACTCTTAACACTCTCCTGGAGGTGTTGGGCTTAGCAGGGTCGAATGCCCTTCATCATGTCACACTTTGCTCAAAAATCAAGTCTATGGCAATTAGATTCTGGTCATGGGACAGGAAGAATTGATGGGGGAAAATATGGCTTGAGAGGCTGCTCAGGGGGAGATTTTTCCACCAACTTTGGGAGTGCCAACTTGGGAGGAGGTGAGAACGGCCTGCTCTCTGGTAACGAGAAGGATACGATGCAAAACCTGAATGACCGTCTCGCAGTTTACCTGGATAAGGTGGGCACTCTGGAGCAGGCAAACAGCGCACTTGAATATAAAATCAAAGCCTGGTATGAGAAATTTGGACCTGGAGCTAATGATCAAGGAGAAAAACAGGACCACAAGAAGTATTACCAGATAATTGAGGAACTTAAAAACAAGGTAAGAAATTTTGCTACTGATGGACAAAAGAACTACACTAAAAATGACAAAATATTAAAAGATTGGGAACATCTTACACTTATACCTGTACTTTTCTCAATTTAACCAGATTAAGATATTCAATAGGCAACAGAATATACCTCATAGCTATGTTAAATTTTTTCTAATTTGCTTACTTTTATATAGTTCATTTGATGGACAGAATTATAAAAATGTTTCCAAAATATTTAAATAAAATTAAACCAAATAAATTGCGTGTGCTTATTTTATTCTCAAAAAATATATAAATGCTATAAAGAAATATTTAGATAATTATTTAATGCATTTGTCATTAAAGAACCATATACATATAAAATTTCTTTGAAGACCCTGAAATTGGCATTGCTGAATATCAGTGTATAGAAGTTCAGAATGTGAGTGTAACAAACAACTTTTTGTGTCCTGCTTTTCCAGATATCGGAGGCAACCACTAAAAACACCAGCCTCATGCTACAGACTGACAACATGAAGCTAGCAGCTGAAGACTTCAGACAAAAGTAAGATGTGGTTACCTGCAAGGGCACAATTGAAAACAGCAGCTACGGGGAGAAACACCATGTGAAGCCAAACTCATTTTTATACTGGAATCACAAGTTATGAAAAGGGTAGTTTTCTTTTTAGAAATAAATGAAATCCTAAACATGGAAAAATAAATTAACTAATACACTATAGAAGGCCATTATTTACAAGGACGTTATAGTGATTCTGTGTTCAAATGAAGAATCACCACCTAATTTATGTTTCCTAAGTAAGAACTTTTATGTATTAGGTGTGTTTTAAATGAGGTTACTAAAAAGTGCCATTATATGTTTCTGAAGATTCTTTAATTTAACTCCCTCCTTAATGTGTGTGTACAAGGCCTTCAACAAGCAAGAGGGAAATAAGATGTGTCAACTGAGTCCTAAGAAATAAAAATGCTGGGAGGGTTCTTCCCCAAAGCTTTCAGCATTTTATATGCAGTGCCATGGTACCAAAAAAAAATGTGAAATGTTAATAGCAAATTATACTTACAGCAAATATTGAACTGAAGCTTAGCATTTCTGGATTGTTTAGAGTATAAACATAAACCTAATGACCACTGAACACATTTGAAACTTTTTCCAGGTATGAGGCTGAACTGGCCCCGTGACAGAGTGTCGAGACTGACATCAATGGCCTGCGCCAAGTCCTGGGTGGCCTGACTTTGTCCAACACCGATCTGGAAGTGCAGATTGAAACTCTGGCAGAGGAGTTAGTTTATCTCAAGAAGAACCATGAAGATGTGCGTGCCCATAGACTGAAGCATAACTTGCCTCTTTCTTCCTTAATTCTTGTCTTCAATTCCCCTTTAATGATGAGGTTAAGGAAAACTCATAAATGAAGTGACTTCTACTGCCAGTATGGTTGAATTTTTTGATGGTTGTTTCCAATTCAGGAAATGAAAGGCCAGCCAGCTGTTGCAGCCTCTGACGGGCACGCGGAGACGGACGGTGCACCTGGAGCTGATCTACCCGAGCTTCTCAATGACGCGAGAGCTCACTATGAAGCCGTGACCCAGCAGAATCGCCAGGACGCTGAAATTAGGTTCAACAACAAGGTAAACTAAAAACACAGCCAAGGTCAGGAAATGAGGACGACTCCCCTTCACTGATAAATGACTTTTGTTACCGTATTTCAGAGCAGAGCGCTACTACAGCAGATTGCCGCCGCTGCTGATGCATCCGATTCTGCTAAGACTGAGAAGAATGAACTGAAGTGGACTTTTCCGGCTCTGGAGATTGAACTACAGTCTGCAGGAGCCCTGGTATGTAAAAATCTCCCCCTGGGTGGATATGCCAAAAACCAATTTGTCCACACAGATAATTTCATGATTTCACCTCCACAACACGTTTCCAAAATACAGTATTATATTCCCTAATGAAGTTTATTTTTAAAGGCTCTTAAGAAAAATCCAAGATCTTGGGCTTCTCCAATTAGTAACTCAGACAGGAACATTTCCATTTAATGTAGGCAAAACATCTGGAAGCAAAATTATTAATTGCACATATCAGACCCTATTCTGCAAATACTACAGCTCCTGAATTAGCTGAGACACTGCAAATGTCGACCTGAGATGGCTGTTAGGGAAACGCTGGGCTGGCTCATTCAGAATGAGGTCGCTTGTTTCCGTCTCCAGGTAGGTGGTAAGGCGGGGTTCCTGTCTGAATGCTTGAGAGAGTTCATCTAGATAAAATGCCTTCGTTTAGATCAGCTAGGATTAGATTCAATACCAAGGAGTATTTATGTTGTGTTTTAATTAAGACTTAATACTCTTAAACTTGAATAACAATGTTTTGCTTTTTAAACAAATTTTCACTTCTACTTCAAAAGACAAAATTGTTCATGGTAAGCACTTATTAAGTGTCCAATGTTTCAGGAAAAGTGAGATAGGAACCAGGATAGCGGTGGCATTTCTGTCTTCTGGGAAGTACACTTTCACCATAGGGAAGCTTTTATGAAACTAATAATGCATTGGCAAGTTTCTATGTTTTCATTGACCTGGTAGACCTGGACCCCAGTCCCAGGTTGTTTCCAAACTCAGTGTGTAACCTTAGATAAGTCATTCTTCTAAAAGTATCCATCTCTAGGCCTCCTTTTTCCTTTATCTGTAAAACAAGGGAGTTGGTGATCCTTAAGGTAACTTCTGGTTGTAAAATCTATGACTTTACGCAACTAAATCTTTTTAAAAATCAGAAAATTGTCAAGGTGGCAAAATAAATGTTATTGTGAATTAAAATGAGATCTAGATTTACCCTAATTCAAGGAGTTTTCTGAAACTTTTGTAATGCCTTGCATCCGATGGCAGGTTCTAAGGTAGGGTGATCGGCCTTGGCACTGTAGACAGAGGGGCTGGATAATTCTTCGGGGAGGGTGGGTGGCTGTCTTGTGGGTTGTAGGATGTTTAGCAGCATCCATGGTCTTTATCCACTAGACACCAGTAGCATCCCCCCACCAGTTGTGACAACCAAAACTTCTCCAAACATTGCCATATGCGGGAGGGCAAATTACCCCTGTACCACAGGAAAACAGCATCTTCCTACTCCATGAGAGCACATGCTCACCATGGGACAAAATGCTCCGCTTGGTCCAAAAGACACAGGGTGAGGTTCCCTCCTTCCCATGAAATCTCAAACCTCTCCCCCTTAGAACATGGTGTCCAAGTGGAAAAGATTATCTGTCTTGAAAGAGAGGGGTTAGAAGAGAGAAAATGTCCGTGTACTGTCTCCTTTCTTGCAAAGTGTAAAAGGAACACTTTCTGATACTAATTTACCTAAATAACTCTTTGTTTCACCTTTTCTCTTGGGCAAACTTCACACTTCACTACACCCACAGAAAACATCCCTGGAAGCCAGGCTGACAGAATCAGAGGCCGACTACAAGACTCAGCTTGTAGACCCAGCTCCTCCAAGTCAGCAGCGAGACAGAGAGCCGGAGCACAGGCTACCAGCAGCTCCTGGACGTCAAGACATGCCTGGAGAATGAAATTGAGACCTACCATGGCCTGCTCGAGGGGCAGTGCTGGTACGTGAGAAGCTGCGAGTTGGGTGAAGAGGGGAGCAGGTGGGGCTGGGGGCAAGTACAGGTATCAGGTTGCTCCTATTTACATTCCCAACTAAACGCAAGGAGGTTAAACTACAAGGGTTGGACAAACCTTCACAAGACCCATCGTGGAAGTACAGTTTCCAACCACCCCCTTACCAGCTCCATGAAGGTGATGACCTAGGCCTCGATTTATGAACCCAGCCCCCTAGTCCCACGCATTACCACCCCACAGAAGGCACGCCACAAGTGTTTGCTCAACTGAACTGAAATTCAGGGCGGCGCTGTGGCTCTACTGAGCCTCCCTCCTCAGAGCACAAGCCCATCATAGCCAACATGTTACGTGCTTAATAGTCATTTGGGGTGGTGTAATTCAAAAACAGAATGAATGAAAAGTACAAAAAGCTAAAGTTCAATGACTCCAACTTGGAGCTTTTCAAAACGGTCCTGGATGTTATAATTTTTATGACTACCCAAAACAATCAAAACAAGAGTATAAGATGTTCTATTTTTCTTTTCGGTCATGAGTTTGAAACTGGGTCAAAAAGAGGAAATAAAATCAAGGGTAAGTTCTACAAGAAAGATTTTCCATTATTCTATTTCATTTTCTTCAGAGGAACAGTATATTCGAGGTCCAAAAGAGTTGTGTTTTTATATAACTTTATCACTTTTACTAAGCAAAGTCATATCAAACCAAGGCTCTAATTGTAGAATAGTTTCACTGAGACATTTATTAAAATAGTACTGTAATTTTTTCTGTGAAATGTATGTACACCTATATAAATAATAAATGTCTTAGAAGTTTTTGCTACATCACATTTAAGTGGTTTCCTTCTAACATTGTTCAACTCAAAACGTGGGAAGACATTTTTATGTATGTCTACTTTGAAAGGTCAACGGAAGTCAAGAAGGAAAGGAGATAGACTAAATAAAGAAAGTAAGATGCTTAATGGAAGACAAAAACGTGATGAAACCAGATTTAAACTTGTAGATTAGTTTAAGATTGTTTTTCAAACTGTGGCTGTAACCTATTAGTAAATCTTTAGAAATATTGGGTCACAATTGCATTTTTAAATGGAATGGAATAGGAAATACCAAAGTACATTTTGTCTACAAATAGTAAATATTATTTTACAAAAGTTTTCTTTTAATTATAAATGTGTGCTTGCTGTATACTGAAGTAATGGTATAAAATATATTTCTTCTTGTGAGGTGGAGTGAGAAAAGTTGGAAAGCTACTATGTTTTGTTTTTTGGGTTTTGGTTTTGCAGGTTTTTTAGCAACCTGTCTCTACCTCCATCAGTCAGTCTTCCACACTGATGCCAGAAGCATCACCTAAATTTGGATCACATCATTCTAACGTTTTACAAACACATGCTCTGCTCATTCCCCATTGCCTACACATGCTTCACCACGGCCCTCAATACCCTTCGCTATCTGTTTCCAACCTACTAATTCTCCATTCCTCTTTCCTACTAACCACCACCAGGGGCTGCCCTGCACATGTACCCTGAACTCCAGCCATACTGAACTTCCTTCTATTCTCTAAACCTGCCAAGCCTTTTCACCTCTCCGTAGAATATACACTATTGAGCATTAACTATGTGCCAGGCTTTGTGCTAAGCATTTTACATGTATCAACTAATTCAATACTCACTATGACCCTATACAGTACACTATTATCCCCATTTTACAGCTGAGGAAACTAAGACACAGAGCAAATTAAATAACTTGTCCAAGGCAGCTGGTAAATGACCTTTCCAAGGTTTTGACATAGGTAGTCTAGCTCCAGAGCCTATGTTGTTGATGCTATGGTAATTTTTTCTTTTCATTAAGATTTTTTTACCCCCTTTTCTCTGCCTTCTCTACCTGGAAAACTCCTCTTCATTCCTCAAGACCCAACTCAAAAGTTGCCTTATCTACAAAAACTTTGTCAGCTGCACCAGACAGATGTAGTTGTTCCACCCTCTGTGCCTGTTATGTATTTATTGCTATTTATGTAGCAATATGACAGGCATCATGCTCAGCACTGGAGGATCAAAGATGAGAGAGACATAATTTCTACCCCCAAAGCCCCTGCAGTGTGGCAGAGGAGACAGACACTTAGATCATTACAATACACAGTAGTAAGTGCAAGGATAGAGGTTATAAACATGGAGTGCCCGGACATCACGGAGAAGGGAGCTCTAATATATCCTGAGCTTGGAAGAGAAGGTGAGGAGGTAAAGATCAGACAAGGGCTCCTAAAGGGGTGGGGGAGGTGGGGGAGCTGAGCCAGGTCTGAGCTGAGTATTTATCCACAGGTGTTGTCCTTCTCTGTCACACATCTGCTTCTCCTGCCACCTGGCCGGTCCCCAAGGATCTGGTCCATCCATGTTTCCCCAGGGCTCTAACATCGTGCCTGGCTCACAGGAGGCACTTTTCTATGAGTGTATGAGCATACTTGTGGAGTGTTGGGCTGGTACATGGTTGAGGGGTTGGGATTTCTATCTGAGCAACAGACAAAAGTTCCCTAGACTTGAAGAATAATTGTGAAAGAATCACTGATACTATTTCTTCAGCACATTCTCTTATGACTTCACTTCTTTGTTGTGGATTAATTTGCCCTTCATAATTGGCTTCTCTCTTTTAGTTGGTCTTCTCTTGCTTGAGAACTTTGTGTTTTACTCCCCCAGCTTTGACATAGGCTTTCATCAGTCTTACAGGTCTGAGATCTGTCTCCTTTCCATCATCCCTTTCCTCCTCCCCTCTCATCACATTCCCCATTTTTCTTCCCACCCCTCATAGAGAGCTTTTGAGGAACTGATGCTTGTGTGTACGTGTGTATATAGTGTGTGATGTGTGTATGTTGTGTACTCATAATGTAAAATGATGTATTTCTTCTTGTCACTGGAAGTGAAAAAAGTTATGACCTTTGTTATAGAGTTTCCTTTATTTTTCAGTTTTCACTTGAACACACTTGCATGAAATGGATTGTGAATCTGTTCGCTATTGCTCCTAATGTCACTTCCTTCTCTATCTCTGAGAATTCTCTGAGAATTCATTGGTACTCCTAGAGGGATTCAAACTCTTCTTCATTTTTCAAGTTAATTTCTCTATGACTTAACCGTATACCATTTCCTTCCCTATATCATTGCAATGCCTCTCCTCTTAGGATGTCGCTACATTATAACAACAACAACAATAATAAAAGCAGCTACCGTTTACTAAGCACCTAGTATGTAAATATATTATAATTCTCACAGCAGTCTGTAAATTGGTCACGATCCCCTTTGCCCAAATGAGGAAACCAAAGCCTAAGGAGACTTTCTCATGATCCTAAAGCTCATATGGAGTGGAATAAGCCAAAACCAAACTCTAACGTTTGAGTTCCAAAATTCCCATTTTTCATCCACCCAACAAACTTATGAGGTGGGTACTCATATTACCCCCAGTTTATAAGGATACTATAATTTTCCCAGGTCACACAGTAAGTAAAAGAGTTGAAATTCAAACTCAGGTGGTCTAGCTTCAGTTTCTGTGCTATAACCATTTGCTATACTGAGTTTACTCTTTGTTAGTGTTTCATTGCCATGTAATATACGTACCAAAACTGCATTTATCATAAATGAAACAACTTGATGAATTTTCACAAATTGAATGCACCTGTGTAAACTAACCTCCAGCTCAAGAAACAGAACATGATCAGCAACCCCAAAGCCCCCTTAAGGCTCCCACCCTGTCACTAACACCTCCGAGGGTAACTGCTCTCCTAACTTCTAGCGCCATAACTATAGTTTTCCCTATTCTTTAACTTAATACAAATGGAATCATACAGTACGTTCTCTTTTCTGTCTGGCTTCTTTCCCTCAACATGATGTTTGTGAGATCCATCTATGCCTTTGAGGTGATTGTAGATCATGTTCTGCCTTCAATAAGCACATATGTTAGGTGTTAGAAGTTCAAAGATGTGGTCCCTATCTGGACAAATTGACAGTGTAGAAAGAGGAAAAATATATGTAAACATATAAATAACAAAGTATTAACCATCATTCTGACTGGGCTTTATCAAAATCACTCCAAATTAGTGAAGCTTTAAAAAGTAAAGATTGAAATCAATGAGATTATGTGCTTATCTTTATGACTGTTCAGTAGGTAGAGAAGTTAACAGGTGCCCAATAGGAGAATTGTCTTAACTTTCGATTAAAGTGGAATGCTTTATCAATTTACTTTATTTCCATCAACATAAAATTGAAAGTTTTATTTTCTTTTCACAGAACCAACAAAAATATTTCGGTACAAGACAATTGTTGAAGAACTTGTTGATGGCATGGTTGTCTCATCACAAATAAAAGATGTTCACCAAAGACCAGCTTAAGGAGCATCACATAAATCAGCCCATGAAAACTAAGACAAGTCGAGAACCATTTCATCTTAGTCGTGCATATAGGATAAGCCACGCAATGTTTAGAGAGGCAAACTGAAAAAGATGTGAAGACCAGGGGATGTGTTTACACACTACTGATATTTTAACAATGGGAAAAACAAACATTAGCAAGCTATTTGGGGAGTCTTTTGCTCATATGCAATAAAGTCATAGGAAGAGATCCATCTGCATTTTGCAGTTTTTTTAATCTCTGTGAATTTACCAAAATGAGTACACTTCTAATTCAGGAGGTCTAATTTTGAGGTTTTCAGTTCCGGCCCTGAAGCAATCAACTTGGGCTAAGTGCTTGGCTAAATACTCTAGACAGTAAACAATGACATAAGTACTCCCTTCTAGAAGCTACAATCTAGCTGGAGATGTGAGAGATACTCATGAAATAGTTCAGTGGCATCAGACTATCACACAGCACCAAAATTAGTAGTACAGATGATAATTGCCAAGGGATTTCACAAATGAAAGTTCAATATGGGCCAGAGAGGCCAGTGAAAAAACTCATAAAACTATAAATTAAAGCTGCAATAATATAACATTTCATACTCTTCAGTGAGCAAAAATTAAAAAGACAATATCCAGTGTTGACAAGGATGTGAAGCAACTGGAACTCACATCTACTACTGAGGGGAGTATAAATCAATTCAACCACTTTGGAAAACAGCTGGCATTATCTACTATAGTTGAAGAAGATACACTATGAACCAGAAAGTCCTCTCATTTATTTATTCATTCAACAAATATTGAGCTCCTACTATATGCCACGCACTGTTCTTTTTTGTTGTTGTTGTTTTGGTGAGGAGATCAGCCCTCACATCTAACCATGCTAACCACATGCTAACATCTGCCAATCCTCCTCTTTTTTTGCCGAGGAAGACTGGCCCTGGGCTAACATCCATGCCCATCTTCCTCCACTTTATATGGGAAGCCGCCACAGCATGGCTTGCCAAGCAGTGCATCAGTGCACGCCCGGGATCCGAACCTGTGAACCCTGGGCCGCCGCAGTGGAGGGTGCGCACTCAACCACTTGTGCCACCGGGCAGGCCCCCATGCCCTATTCTAAGCACAAGTTTCCAATCTAAGCTATCCTAGCTCTACACCTTAGCAAAATGTGTGCATATGTGCACCAGGAGTCATGCTCAGAAATTGTTCATAGAAGCACTGATTGTAATGGCAAAAAAAAAGAATGAAAACATCTCAAATGTCTATCGGTAGTACAATGGATAAGTAAATTGTGAATTCCTTCATAAGAACAGAATTCAATAAACCAGAGAAAATTAATAGACTAAAACACACAACAACAGGGATGAATTTCAGGAACATATGTTAAAAAGCAAGTTGCAGAAGAATATATACAATATTATTCCATTTATATAAAGTTTAAAAACATGTACTGCTATAAAATAATGAATAGTTTAATGATGCAAACAAATGAGGTTAAACTAAAAAGAACAGCAAGTGAAATACAAGCACAAAATTCAGGGGGCAGGAAGAGGAGGGGTGTGTAGGCACACACAAGAGACTCAGTGGTACTAGTAATGATGATGTTTTATTTCTAAACTGGGTGTGGTTCATGGGCATTTCTTGCATTATTTTTCTTAATACCCTGTACATATTTTATAAATATTCTTTTGCATCTATTCAATAATGCTTTTAAGTTCAATAAAGTGAAAAGGCTTGAATTTTGAAGGAAGGATTTGAATAGGCAGACATGAAGCCAATATGACTGAAGGAAAAGTGATAGGATTGACAATGATATATGTGGAACCGTGAAGGTGAATCTGACAGAGTGAAGAATTCACCTTGGAGGATGACAGGGATAAGATTAGATACATGGAGGGCCGGCCCGTGGCTTATCGGTTAAGTGCACGCGCTCCGCTACTGGCGGCCCGGGTTTGGAACCCCGGGCGCGCACCGACGCATGGCTTCTCCGGCCATGCTGAGGCCACGTCCCACATACAGCAACTAGAAGGATGTGCAGCTATGACCTACAACTATCTACTGGGGCTTTGGGGGGAAAAAAGGAGGATTGGCAATAGATGTTAGCTCAGGGCTGGTCTTCCTCAGCAAAAAAAAAAAGAGGAGGATTAGCACAGGTGTTAGCTCATGGCTGATCTCCCTCACAAAAAAAAAAAACGGTTAGCTACATGGAATAGGGTCAAATCATGGAGAGTCTTAAGAGCTTCTCTGAGGAGTACAGACTAATCTTAAGTTTCCCAGGGAACTCTTTATAGCTTTAGGATTAAGAGTAACCTGTCAAGGGTTGAATACGAAAATTAACATGACCTCTGTATGCAAGCTGGATTGGAGTAGTGGAAATAGAGACTAGAGATAAAGTAAGTAGGTTACTGCAGCAATTTAAGGATAAATTGACATTTTTCTGCACCAAGATCGTTCTGGGAGAAGTAAAGAACCTGAGAGACAGGATTTGGTTAATTATTAGACAATAAAGAGCTAATACAGGGTAAACAAAAATTCTAAAATTTCAAGGTGGAATAAAAATTGGAAAGTTGAGAGGGAGAGCAGAATCAGAAGGAAAGGTGATACAGCAAGTTGTTCATATATTGAGTTTGTTGTAACAATGGAACACTCAACTGGAAATATCCAATAGAAAACCAGAGATATAAATGGACAATTGCCTACAAATTGTGCTAAGATCAACATGTATAGCATGAAAAACACAATTGTCTTAATTGCTATGTAAAATTTATTATACACAGCAAAAATCCTAACCAACAGATAAACATTCAAACTTTCAGAGTTCATTTTTAAAATCACTTTACAACTAACAAAACTCTAGAAATTGAACTAAATATGATGTTTTGAGGTATGAATTATCTCAACTCAAGAACCACAACAAAGAGGTCCTTTCCAGAAGTGAGTCACACACAAAAACACACATGCCACATTCAGAAAGAAATCATGCATAGTCTGTCTCGTAGGTATTCAACTCAACTTAAAAAACAATATTGATTGCTTACAATGTGCAAGTACAGTAATATGGTACTATAGCTAAACTATCAAAGGTGTCATATAGAATCATACAGTTGAAAAAAGATCAAAGTTAATCCTAAAAGATTAACACCTAGCATTTCTCAAAGAGAAGTGAAAATTTTCACTAACTCTCAAACAGAGCTGACTTCAATGACCATCTCTTTCAACGTATGAGTCACTAGTTTTCTGGCTACTTGGAGAAGTTTCAAAGATAATGATTTTTGACAGTAACTGAGCTCTCCAAATGCTCAAAATTATTCACGGAAGTAGAAGTATTATATTCATGTAAAATGATATGCTCTACAGATGTAATTAAGTTGCATTAAACTGAATAATTGCTGGCATGCCATATTAGTGTCTTTAATCTGAACACAGTCCCACCCCCAAAAGGAAGATTATCATTCTATCCTAAATATACACAGTAATCCCTAAGAGAGCAACTCCTCTCCTGGTTACACAATGAGGAAGTTAAAACAAACCTGAGCCTTGCAATGAACATTTCCAGAACTCAAAATATATTTTTAAGAGAAGTTTAGCAATAACCAATTCATTTTCAAGAGAAGGTATAAAGTCAATAAAAGATTGTCTACTCTGATATTTATTCATTTGTTAAAAAGCATTAATAAGCGTGAAGTCTAAGGGATTAGTGGGAAAACCCACTGGATTAGTGGGAAAACCCACTGGATTAGTGGGAAAACCCACTAAATTAGTGGGATTTGGGGCAGGTTCCAAAGAAACATAAGACATACACTCTTTGCCCGAGAAGTTCACAATCTAGTTAAGGAGAAAACAATTACAAAGCATTTTGAACCTCCCTCAAAGGTTGTAGACAAATAGAATTTTTGTTAATCTATATATTTTAAATGCTGTTCATTTAATAATCAAGATAGGATGCTACTCCTCCAAGCTTGTGGGGAAATATATCTAAAAACAAAAAATTTCTTTTGTATAGCTAAAATTTCCTTTGTAAAATGTCTCTTTATAAAAAGCCAAAATGTACCATTTCTGGGACTCCAGTTTTTGTATATCAAGCTTACTTGGAAAGGGATCCACATATATATACAAATGCAAGGGTACTACCAGCTATGCACATGTGTCCTCCAAAGCTGTCCAACAGTGCTGAGCAGCTGGAAGGTGCTAAGATACTTGGAGACTGACTGGGAAATTGAAAGCAACAGAAGACGAGAAGGATGAGGAGGCAGAAACAGACGCATCTGATAGCAGCAGTCAGGGACCAGACTCCAGCCCAAAGAAAGTTGGAGGGCTCTGCCCTGGCAGTGGAAAACTAAGGAGGCCATGGGCATCAGGGAGAAGTAAGAAGGAAAACCAAAGCTGGGTCCTCATTCAAGGCATTTGAAACACATAGGTGCTCAATTCTGAGGACAAGACTATCGCTACTACAACAGCTGGGCAGGGCATATATCCAGGACAAGGAAGCGATCAGCCCTGCTGTCAGAGAAAGTTCATACTGAAACACAAGCTTGCTTAGGTAGGGTGGATGTTGATAGCCAAGCAGAGGAATTTCTGTAAACTCTTGCTTCCTCCATCATCAGCCATCCTCTGAGTTTTCTATTTACCACCTCTTCCACTTTACTACTTCTGTTTACCAGAAAACACTCCAGGTGAGGATCACACCATCCCTAATAAGGGTTCAAAATTTAGCATATAAGGTCTTTCCATGTGGGCTTAAATGTTCCCTCAAAAAAAAATACTTTTTTTAACCTATTCTGGATATTTCATCTAAATAGAAATATATAATATGTGTCCTTTTCTGTCTGGTTTCTTTCATTTAGTGTAATGTTTTAAAAGCTCACCCATGTTGTAGCATGTATCAGTAATTCATTCCTTATTATGGCTGAGTAATATTCCATTGTATGGATATACCACAATTTGTCCTCTCATCTGTTGACGGAAATTTGGGTTATTTCCACCTTTGGGGTATTACTATTAGTGCTGCTGTCCATAGAGACAGAAAGCAAATTGATGGTTACATGGGCTGGGGGAACAGGGAAATGGGAAGTGACTGCTTAATGGGTACAGGCTTTCTTTTGAGGTGATGGAAATGGTTTGGAACTAGATAGATGTGTTTGTGACACAACATTGGGAATGTACTAAATGCCAATGAACTGTACACTTTTAAATCGTTAATTTTATGTTATATAAATTCCACCTCCATTATTTTTTTTTTTAATTTCAAGGCAAAGCCTCCACTGCCAGCTGCCTAAAACGTGGGTGAAACGACAAATAGGAAATGTTACATATTTTTAAAAAGATTGCCTATACCATGTAGGCTATATTTCATAGGCAAGGTTGGACACTACCTCCTCTGTGAAGCCTGTTGGGGAAATATAATTAAAAACAAAATCTTCTCCCCATTCAGAAATTCTCTCCACAAAGGTGGTAGAGAAAGAAAACACTTTTATTATTGAATAAGCATTAAACCAGAATGTGATGCCCACAGGCAATCCACTGAGAGATTGCAAAGACAGAAAAGAATCTCACCCTTTTATATAGCCAAGCAGATAGAACCCGTTACACACGTGTTCTCAAGATAAACAATAATTAGTCTTCAAGTAAGAGGACTTGACAGCACCATTTGTCACTTGTAGTACATCCTAACTTTCCCTGGTGATTGGGGTCACCTTCTTTGTTGGCTAATAAGCTTTATACAAAGAAAAAACAAGTTCCTCATATCTTTATAACAGGAGGTAGTTTTGGAGAGAGAGGATCACCAAAGTTAGGCTCCTATTCTCCCACAGAAACTGGGAGATCTGGGTGTTATTTTCCTTGGATGTTGACCTTCCAAAGATATGGTTCCCAGGTCCTTGAGAAAGACATTCCTGGGTCATAAAGCTGGCAAAAGCCTTATTTAGCTTTTAAAAAGATTTACTTACCTTTCAAAGAGACAGAGAAAAACTTTACAATGATGAGTTTTCTAAAGTAAATGCTCTAAGAAAAGGGAGTGGAGGGATGTCTTTTTTCCTCATTTTCAACAGAGAGATTAAACCCCTTATTTTTAATTTGTATTTGCCCTTACAAGCCTTTTCTGATCCCCTCAACAAAAAGTAACTACTCCCAGTCAGCATGATGGTGGAGCGATCTCTTAAGTTACAGCTAAATGGACATTCAATAAACAACAGAGGATTCCCACATGGCACAACAGGATGACTGAGAGATCCACGCAGCTATACATCTGAAGGTGGGTGGACTGGATCCCCAGGAAGCACTAGAACTAGGTGAGTGCACCCCTCACCCTCCCTGGCAGCAGCAACTCAGGTCATGGAGCCTCACACAGCAGCCAGGAGCAACTGTAAGAGGAGGCAGAGGAAGCCTGGCATGGTAGCCCAGCCCACAGGATCACCCACTGTTCCACGGTGGCCCAGGCCATGGGAACACTCCCCACCAAGTGGCAGCAGCTCAGCCCCCACGAAAGAGCCCTTCCCACCAAGCACAGCAGCCAGCGCAACTGTAAGAAGAGGCAGGGGCAGTCAGACACATGTATGAATGCCTTTGGAGGGGTAGCCCAGCCTGCAAGAGTGCCCACCACGCCACAGGGGCCCCACTTGTGAGAACTCTCGCCACTGAGTGGCAGCAGCTCAGCCCCTGTGAAGGAGCCCCACTCACCAAGCACAGAGGCCCAGCCAAACTGCTCGTGTGCACAGGGCTGGCCCACGCCTTTGCAACTGATCCCCTGAGCACAGATGCCCCAAGCAGCTATGGCCAGCCTGTGCAAATGCAAGGCAGCTGTACTCACACAACTTCCAGCAGATGGGGCAGGATCAGAAACACAGCTCCTGCTCCCCCTAGTGGTAGCAGGTGGAATCTGTGACTTGATATTACCACAAATGTGCCAGCAAAAGACCAGTTCATCAAACACCACGAAAAACTACAGCAACACTTCAGAGCAGAAGGAAAATGACAAGTCTCCAGAAACCAATCTCAAAGTCACATTATAAAATTTATAATCTAAATGACAGAGAATTTTAAATAGTGGTCATAAAGAAACTCAATGAATTACAAGAAAACTCAGAAAGACAGTTCAATGAGCTCAGGAATAAAATTAATGAGCAGAAGGAATACTTCACCAAAGAGATTGAAGTCCTTAAGAAAAACTATACAGGGGCAGGCCCTATGGCATAGTGGTTAAGTTCAGCACACTCCGTATCAGCAGCCCAGGTTTGCAGGTTCAGATCCCAGGTGTGGCCCTACAGCACTCTTCAGCCTTGCTGTGGTGGTGACCCGCATACAAAATAGAGGAAGACTGGCACAGATGTTAGCTCAGGGCTAATCTTCCTCAGGGGAAAAAAAAAATAACTACAGAAATTCTGGATATGAAGAACAATTAATGAGATAAAAAATAATCTAGAAACCATAAAAAATAGAGCTGATGTTATGGAGGACAGAATTAGCGAATCAGAGGACAGGACTCTAGAAATGCTTCAGGTGGATGAAGAGAGAGAACTAAGATTTTTAAAAAATGAAGAAATTCTTTGAGAAATATCTGACTCTATTAGGAAAAGCAACATAAGGATTATAGGTATTCTAGAGGGAGAAACAAGCAGAGAGCTTGTTTAAAAACATAAGAGCTGGGGCCGGCCCTGTGGCTTAGCGGTTAAGTGCGCGTGCTCCACTACTGGCGGCCTGGGTTCGGATCCCGGGCGTGCACCGACACTCTGCTGCTCTGGCCATGCTGAGGCCACATCCCACATACAGCAACTAGAAGGATGTGCAACTATGACATAAACTATCTACTGGGGCTTTGGGGGGAAAAAGGAGGAGGATTGGCAGTGGATGTTAGCTCAGAGCCGGTCTTCCTCAGCAAAAAGGGGAGGATTAGCATGGATGTTAGCTCAGGGCTGATCTTCCTCACAAAAAAAAGAACATAACAGCTGTGGGGCTGGCCCTGTGGTGCAAGCGGTTAAGTGTGCGCACTCTGCTGCAGCGGCCCAGGTTTCACCAGTTCGGATCCTGGGCATGCACTGACACACCGCTTGTCAAGCCATGCTGTGGCGGCATCCCATATACAGTGGAGGAAGATGGGCACGGATTTTAGGTCAGAGCCAGTCTTCCTCAGCAAAGAGAAGGATTGGCAGATGTTAGCTCAGGGCTGATCTTCCTCACATAAAAAATAAAAACATAAGAGCTGAGAACTTCCCAAACCTGGGAAAGAATCTAGACTTACAAGTACATGAAGCCAATAGACCTCCTAATTACATCAATGCAAAAAGAATTTCTTCAAGGCATATAATAGTAAAACTGGCAAAAGTCAATGATAAAGAAACAACATTAAGGGCAGCAAGGCAGAAGAAAACAACCTACAAAGGAACCCCTATCAGGCTTTCAGCAGATTTCTCAGCAGAAACCTTACAGGCTGGAATAGAATGATATATTCAAAATACTGAAAGACAAAAACTTTCAGCCAAGAATACTCTATCCAGTGAAACTATCCTTCAGATACAATTGAGAAATAAAAGCTTTCCCAGATAAACAAAACCTGAGGGAGTTCATTGCCACTAGACCTCCATTACAAGACATGATGAAGGAAGCCCTCCTACCTGAAACAAAAAGGCAAAGATTTACAAAGCTTTGAGCTATGAGATAAACATGAACAAAATCAGAAAATTTCAGCTCTTTATCAGAACAGGTTAGCAAACACTTAAATATAACATAAAAGGTAAAAGGAAGGAAAGCATCAAAAATAACTATAAAGGCTTCAATTTATTCACAAACTCACAACACAAAAAAGAATAATTTGTGACAACAATAACTCAGAAGCAGAAGAGGAAAGGGATAGAACATGCTTGGGCTAATGGAGATAAGGGGCTATCAGAAAATGGACTATCTCATCTATAAGATCTTTTATACAAACCTCATAGTAACCACTAAACAAAAAATCAGAACAGAGACACAAATCATAGAGAAAATTGAGAAAATCATCACAGAAAACCACCAAACTGAAATGGCAGTCAGAAATACAGGGAAAAGAAACAATGGAAATGTAGAACAACCAGAAAACAATAGATAAAATGGCAGTATTAAGCCCTCATACATCAACAATCACTCTAAATGTAAATGAATTGAATTGTCCAATCAAAAGACACAGAGTTGCTTGGTGGATTAAAAAACAAGACGCAACAAAATGCTGCCTCCAGGAAACACATCTCAGCTCTAAAGACAAACATACGTGCAGAGTGAAGAGATGGAAGAAGATACTCCAAGCAAGTGGCAAGCAAAAGAAAGCAGGTGTTGCCATACTTATATCAAACAAAACAGACTTCAGGATAAAAAAAAAACAATGAGAGACAAAGAGGGGCAGTATATAACGATAAAAGGGACATTCCACCAAGAGGACTTAACACTTATGAATATATATGCACCTAACACAGGAGCAACAAAGTATATAAAGCAACTATTAACAGACCTAAAGGGAGAAATTGACAGCAACACAATAATAGTAGGGGACCTCAAGACCCCACTTACATCAATGGATAGATCATCCAGACAGAAAGTTAACAAGGAAATAGTGGATTTAAATGAAACACTAGACCACGTGAACTTAATAGATATATATAGAACATTCCATCCAAAAACTGCAGAATACACATTCTTCTCAAATGCACATGGAACACTCTCAAAGATAGACCATATGTTGGGAAACAAGAAAGCCTCAATAAATTTAAGAAGATTGAAAACATATCAAGCATCTTTTCCAACCACAGTGCTATGAAACTAGAAATCAACTACAAGAAAAAAACTGTGAAAGTCACAAATATGTGGAGACTAAACAACATGCTACTGAACAACCATTGGATGAATGAATAAATCAAAGGAGAAATCAAAAACTACCTGACGACAAATGAAAATGAAAATACAACATACCAGCTCTTATGGGATGCAGCAAAAGTGGTTCTAAGAGGGAAATTTATAGCAATATGGGCCCACCTCAACAAAGAAAAATCTCAAATAAGTAATCTTAAACTACACCTAACAAAACTAGAAAAAGAAAAGCAAACAAAGCCCAAAGTCAGCAGAATGAGAGAAATAATAAAAATTAGAGCAGAAATAAATAAAATAGAAACTAAAAAAAAGTAGAAAGGATCAATGAAACTAACAGCTGGTTCTCTGAGAAGATAAGTGAAATTGACAAACCCCTAGCCAGACTCACTAAGAAAAAAAGAGAGAAAGCTCAAATAAATAAAATTAAAAATTAAAGAGGAGAAATTACAATGGAAACCACAGAAATACAAAGGATTCTAAGAGAATACTATGAAAAACTGTATACCAACAAACTGGCTAACCCAGAAGAAATGGATAAATTCTTAGACTCATATAACCTCCCAAAACTGAATTGAGAAGAAATAGAGAATCTGAATAGACCAGTCACAAGAGATTGAAACAGTAATCAAAAACCTCCTAAAAAACAAAAGTCCAGGACCAGATGGCTTCTCTGGAGAATTCTACCAAACATTCAAAGAAAATTTAATACCTATTCTTCTCAAACTATTCCAAAAAATTGAAGGAGACAGGACACATCCTAACTCATTCTATGAGGCCAACATTACCCTGAAACCAAAACTAGACAAAGACAACACAAAGAAGGAAAATTACAAGCCAATATTGCCAATAAACATAGATGCAAAACTCCTCAACAAAATATTGGCAAACAGATTACAACAATACATTAAAAGGACCACCATTATCAAGTGGGATTTATACCAGGGACATAGGGATGGTTCAATATCTGCAAATCAATCAATGTGATACACCACATCAATTAATGAGACTAAAAATCACATGATCATCTCAATAGATGCAGAGAAAGCATTTGACAAGATCCAACGTCCATTTATGATTAAAAAAAAAAACTCTCAATAAAATGGGTATAGAATAAAAGTACCTCAACATAATAAAGCCATATATAACGAACCCACAGCCAACATCATACTTGATGGTGAAAAACTGAAAACCACCCCTCTGAGAACAGGAACAAGACAAGGATGCCCATGCTCACCACTCCTATTCAACATAGTGCTGGAGGTTTGGGCCAGAGCAATTAGGCAAGAAAAAGAAATAAAAATCGAAATTGGAAAGGAAGAAGTGAAACTATCACTGTTTGTGGACAACATGATTCTATATATAGAAAACTCTAAAGAATCCATCAGAAAACTATTAGGAATAATCAACATCTACAGCAAAGTTGCAGGGTACAAAATCAACTTACAAAAATCAGTTGCATTTCTATATGCTAATAACAAACTAGCAGAAAGAGAAGTCACGAATACAATCCCATTTACAATCACAACAAAAAGAATAAAATATCTAGGAATAAATTTAACCAAGGAGGTGAAAGACCTATACACTGAGAACTGTAAGACATTATTGAAAGAAATTGAAGAAGATATAAAGAAATGGAAAGATAGTCCATGCTTATAGATTGGAAGAATAAACGTAGTTAAAATGTCCATATTACCTAGAGCAATCTACAGATTCAAAGCAATCCCACTCAGAATCCCAATGACATTTTTACAGAAATAGAACAAAGAATCCTAAAATTTATATGGAACAACAAAAGACCCCAAATAGCCAAAGCAATCCTTTGAAAAAAGAACAAAGCTGGAGGCATCACAATCCTGGACTTCAAAATATACGACAAAGCAATAGTAATCAAAACAGCAAGGTACCGGCACAAAAACAGACACACAAATCAATGGAACAGAATTGAAAGCCCAGAAATCAAACCACACATCTATGGACAGCTAATCTTCAACAAAGGAGCCAAGAATGTACAATGGAGAAAGGAAAGTCTCTTCAATAAACGGTGCTGGGAAAATTGGACAACCACATGCAAAAGAATGAAAGTAGACCATTCTCTTACACGATACACAAAAATTAACTCAAAATGGATTAAAGACTTGAATGTAAGACCTGAAACCATAAAATTCCCAGAAGAAAATATAGGCAGTACACACTTTGACATCGGTCTTAGCAGCATCTTTTTGAATACCATGTCTACTCAGCCAAGGGTAACAAAAGAAAAAATAAACAAATGGTACTACATCAGCCTAGAAAGCTTCTGCAAGGCAAAGGAAACCAGGTACAAAATGAAAAGACAACCCACCAACTGGGAGAAAATATTTGCAAATTGTATATCTGGCAAGGGGTTAATCTCCAAAATATATAAAGAACTCATACAACTCAACAACAAAAACAAAACAACCTGATCAAAAAATGGGCAGAGGATATGAACAGACATTTTTCCAAAGAAGATATACAGATGGCCAACAGGCATATGAAAAGATGTTCAACATCACTAATTATTACGGAACTTTAAATCAAAACTACAATGAGATATCACCTTACGCCTATCAGAATGGCTATAATTACCAAGACAAAAAAATAACAAATGTTGGAGAGGACGTGGAGAAAAGGGGACCCTCATACACTGCTGGTGGGAATGCAAACTGGTGCAGCCACTGGAAAACAGTATGGAGATTTCTCAAAACATTAAAAATAGAAATACCATACGATCCAGCTATCCTACTACTGGGTATGTATCCAAAGAACTTGAAATCAACAATTCAAAGAGATTTATGCACCTCTATGTTCATTGCAGCATTATTCACAATATCCAAGACGTGAAAGCAACCCAAGTACCCATCAACTGATGAATGGATAAAGAAGATGTGGTATATATATACAATGGAATACTACACAGCCAAAAAAAAAAAGACAAAATCATCCCTTTTGCAACAACATGGACGGACCTTGAGGGTATTATGTTAAGCAAAATAAGCCAGACAGAGAAAGACAAACCCTGTATGATTTCACTCATATGTGAAATATAAACAAACTTATGGATAAAGAGAACAGATCAGTGGTTACCAGAGGCGGGGGTGGGCGAAAGGGGTAAATGGGCACATATGTATGGTGACAGATAAAAATTATACTATTGGTTATGAGCACTATGCAGTCTATACAGAAACTGATATATAATAATGTACACCTGAAATTACACCATGTTATAAACCAATATGACCTCAATAAAATAATTGACGTTACCCCAATAAAAAAATAATAATAAAAATAAATTATAATAATTTTTTTAAAAATAATTGAAAAATAAAAGCAATTACTCCCTTCTCAGAGGTGCCTCTCTGTGGCACTTCCCACTTACTACCTTGAATGGAGGCAGTTTCAATAGGATCAGTATCTGGTTCCTTTCCTCATCCCTCATGGTACTCAGCACACCACCCAGAGCCAAAACTCAGAAAAATCCCTAGACAACAGGAGAGAACGTTATGGTGATGGAAATGTTCTGTATCTTGACTATATCAATGTCAATGTCCTGGTTGTAATATTGTCCTCTAGTTTTATAAGATGTTACCATTGGAAGAACACAGTGAAATGTATGTGGGATTTCTCTGTACTATTTCCTACAACTGAACCTACAATTATCTCAAAATAAAGTTTAATTAAAAATGAAAAAGGCCCTTCAATGAATAAACACATGCGTATTATTAACCACTGAACAATAGTGACAAAACACTATAAAGAGAAATATTGACCAAGCTGAAGAGAAGAAAATTCACGGCTGCATTCAGGGGAAGAGTTGAGCCGAATTAAGGGATGCCTTTAGGGAACTTTGAGGAATACCTGTCAGGATGCTAAAAAGTGCTGTGCAGGCAGAAAGCCTGTGAGAACAGTCTAAGTAAAAAATTTTTAAACAAAATAAAATGTTTTTGAAGAAGGAGGAAAAAAAAGACAACAAACACAAAAGCCAAGAAAGGATGACTACAAGGCAAGGGATTAAATTGTCTAGAATAAACTAAGACTAGACTATCCAGGACACTTAATAGAAGACAGCAGGGCCAAGGTCATCAGTTAGAGACAGAAGATTTAGAAAAATCAGTATTTCAGAGATAGGAAGGGAAGCTAAGGGAACACCTGCCAATCGTGAGGGAGATGTACTTAGGACCCAACAAAGACCTCTCTTCCTGGGATCAGAAAAGAAAGGCAAATACTGCAGGTCAACTGGGACTGGTGGATGGGGGCACAGTTTTAGCCTAAGAACCATAATTTCAAAGGTTGGGACTTAATAAGGCAGCTCCAGATGAAAAAGGGGATGGAGAAAAGGAAATTGAATTGCTGAATAGTTTTGTTTAGTGCTTTGAGTCTGCAAAGCTAACAATATAACATGAATTGTATCTGTAATACACCAAAACTGTGTATAGTAATTGATTCTAAAATGGCCTCACCCTCTAGCGATGCTCATTTTTGAGCCTGGAACATCTGTGTGTGTCAGGCTGCTGTGAACAAAGTAGGAAGGGGAAGCGCTGTGGAAAATGCCAGAGAAAATAGGACCCAAAGGCAGAGTCCTTGATTAGAGAAATAACCCTGCCTTTTCCTCTTGAGTTACAGCAGCAAGGAATGAATTCAGCATCTGCTGTGAACACGTGTGCCTGCGTGTGTACTATATCCCGCTTAATTACTCCACATGAAACGTGTGTACAAGACACCTGGAAACACAAGCAAGCATTGCTCCTGCTCCTTGGAACATGCTGAAAGATGCTGACAAACACATTCCAACACAAATCTCTGCTTAATTATGTGCTTACCTGATACACGAAACACAAGATTAAACAATATCATGTGCAGGCATGCTCCTATGAGTAGAAAAATCAACAATACAACTAAAAGGGGACAAACCAGGAAAGTAAAGGCCTGTCAACTTATAACAATTTTTTTAAAGTACAAAAAAATCCATCCTTATTTGCTGACTAATTATGCATCTATAATCCTATTAAAATGCATGATTGATTAAAAAAAGAGACTCTCAATATCCTAAGCTGCTAAAGAAATTACACTTAATAAACAAAATAATACCCAAGCTGTATGAGATTATCCCCAAAATTAAAAGATCAATTGGACTGATATGTCTGTCTAAAGAAACAAGATTTATATTTCCAATTGCCTGGAGGAGAAATCCATTTAATATAAACTTGTGTTGCCAGGCATTCTATCTGATATGCTTTTTAGAATAAAACTTGATCACAATATTTATGTGTAGGACAGGAAAACATTAAATGGGTTAAGATTTGTGACCTCTGTATACAATAAAATTAGGAATTTTAAAAATTGCCCAAGCGCATTGCATAAAAAGTGCATACATATGTGCCCAAGTGTATTACATTAACCCATTATTTTCCCTTCAATATTTTTTTCCTCCTCAAAGCAACAATCCAATCTTAAGTACAAACAGGTTAGAAAAGATGCTATTTATCCCAAAGGTTAATGCCAAAGTTCCCAAAATCCACAAGATAGAGGATGTCTGCGTGCCTGACTTGCTTGGATTTATAAACACTAAAAACGTGGAGAGTGTGATGTTTTTGAACTACCGTACTTACCTGTCTTCTGGTAGTTCATCACCCCCCACCCCCACTTCCTTCAAGTAAATAGGTCACTGTGAGTTCATTGCCTCAGGGGAGAGTGAAACAAAAACCAAGTCCTTGGTCTTAGAATGAGGAGGACTGAGGGCCCAGACAAAACGTTCAGAAGAAACATCATTCCTTCTGGACATCTTTATTGTCTGCCATCTCTATGCCAGGCACAGAGCTAGAAAGTGGGGACAGAGCCATAAACAAGACAGACAGGTCTTGGGGCTTGCATTCTAGAATAGAGCCCTGAAGAATGGAAGAGCCTCCCTGGATGAAGGGAGAGGGCAGAAAGAAGTGATGAGACAGGGGTAGTGGTGGGTCTTCAAAAGAAGCCCCATGCTCTACTTCTGAGTCAGAGACCCTGCAAAGCAGCAAAACGGGAGGTTACTTTAGGGACCTGAGCGCTCAGGAGCGCTGCGCACTGGTTCTTGGATCGTGGCCCCAGGAAAGGGACAAGAGCCAAATAGGTTATGGTTGTGCAGTGTGTCTGGGCAGATGGGGCCACAAACAAGCTACCTGGTATTTCCAGGCCACCGGCACGCTGAAGCACTGAAGTGCTTCTCAAGCCCTCAAGCACGGAAAGAAGTGTGGAAGAGAGCACCTGGATGCTGTAAGGGCAAATATAAACTAAGAAAAAGAGGCTTCATTCTCCCTGTTGAAATAAGGGAAGAGACATCCCTCTCAGTCCCTTTTCTTAGAGCTTTTACTTTAGAAACCTCGTCATTGCAAATTCTTTCTCCGTCTCTTTGAAATGTAAGTAAATCTTTTTAAAAGCTAAATAAGCATTTGGCTGGTTTTGCAACCCAGGAATGTCTTTCTCAAGGACCTGGGAATCATATCTTTGGAATGTAAACATCCAAGGGAAGCAATACCCTGGTCTCCCAGTTTCTGTGGGAAGGTAGGAGCCCCTTTCCAAAACTACCTCCCGTTATAAAGAAGCGTGTTTTTCCTTCATATGAAGCCTATTAGCTAACACAGATGGTGACCCCAATTACCAGGGAAAGTTAGGATGGACCATGAGTGACAAATGGTGCTGTCAAGTCCTCTTACTTAAGGACTCATTATCATTTCTCTTGAGAACAGGGATGTAATGGGTTCTATCTGCTTGGCTATATAAAAGGGTGAGATTTCTTTTTGTCTTTGCAATCTCTTAGCAGATTGCCTGTGGTGTACATCACATTCTGGTTCAATATTTATTCAATTATAAAAGTGTTTTCTTTCTCTACTACCTTTGTGGAGAGGATTTCTGTGTTGGGAGATTTTGTTTTTGTTTCCCCAGCAATGAGAATGGGACAAGTGGGGAGAATAATAACTGACTTAGTGAACACAGACTTGGAGAGATGACATCAAAGACGATACGGGCCCCCTAGCCACAACTACAGAAGTTCCCCAAAACTTGGATGCATTTTGGAGAAATTTTGGAGAAAAGGCAGGAAACCCAATTGATGAGATTTAATTACACATCCTCTACAGAATGGGAGCTTAAAATAAAGATTAATTCGTTACAGGGTGTGGACTTGCTGATGTTTAAATTTGGGAGTCTTACTTCACACTTAACAACCCATCTCCTCTGGGTGGAAGGAAACGACGTTTATAACAGTGGTTCTCAAATTTTGCTGCATATTAGTCTTACCCGGGGAGTTTTTAAAATTCTGATGCCCAGGCAATATCTGGAGCTAATTAAATCAGAATCTCTGGAAGAGGGATGCAAGCCATCATTAGTTTTTAAAGTTCTCTAAGTGATTTCAATATGCAAACAAGTTTGAGAACCAGTGATTTAAAGTGGTACTTCTCAAACTTGAGTGTGCACACAAATCACCTAGAGATCGTGCTAAAATGCAGATGCTGATCTAAAAGGTCCAGGATGGGGCCTGAGAGTCTGCATTTCTAACAAGTTCCCACTCTAAGTAGCAACGATTTAAGGACCTCTAGCATGTGCCAAGTGCTTTACTTCTGGTTACTAAGACGTTTCATAGTAGTTATCCTCTAAAGGGTAGGCTCTGGGGTCAGACTGCCTGGCTTTGAATCTTGGCTCTGCCCTTCGTTGTACTTCAGTATTTTTATCTATAAAATGAGAATGGTGATAATGGCACCTACCAATGACAGTGGGAGTAGTGGTATGAGGGGTGTGTCATTAATTTCATTTTACAGATGAGGAAATTGAAGTTCAAAGAGCATCAGTACTTTACCATGCTCACTTTGCCGGTAATTGGTAGGCAGAGGCTTGAAGCCAGATCTTTTCCCACGACATCATGGTGCTTTAAGGGGCTGGATTTAATCTAATTATCCTCCTCTCTTCCCTGTTTCTGATCATGGAATCACTGACATTCTGGTTGCAGAGAGCGTAAATGAGTCATCTCTGACCTCTCCATCCTTTCTCTTCATAACCAGTTGCCATTTGCTAAAACTCACTGATTTCATGCGTGATCCCCCTACTCTGCTCCCATGGCATTAGTCAAATTCAGTTTCCCATGATCTCTCACTCTGAACTTCAAAAATAGCTTTATATTTCTTTTCATGAACAGTGGTTCTGTAATTGGTGTCCTTACTCTGAAATCTTTCACACTACTCCCAAGTTAACCTGAGCATGGGACTCCCCATGTCATAAACCAGCAATGACTCTCCATTACCTACTAAATAAAACTCAGTCTTCATAGCCTGCCTTTCCATGATCTGGCCCTTAGCCTCGGTTTTTGTTTTTTACTATTGCTTCTATAATGCCTCCTCCGTCTTTTCTTCCCACCAGATGCCCTAGGAGGTCACCTCTCCTCTTCAGAATTCCTCTAGCACTTTATCTGCACCTAGCACACTGCTGTGCAAACGGTAGCCCTCCAATAACCAAATGAATGAATGAGTGAATGGCCATCAGTCTTGAATTCTAATTCCCAAGGACCTAGGGGCTCACTCTCAAGAATGTCTCTAGAGCTGGTATCCTCAGCCTCAGCATTTTGGGAGTTGTGAGTGTGTTATAAAGAATTTGTTCCTATTAATAAAGTACATTTTCAAATGATCTCTTTTTCTAACAATTAGAGCAGATTCAAGATGATCCCTATAAGAATGACACCATTGCTTACTTGCATTATGATTTCTGAAGCTTTGGGAATGCCCAGCACTGACTGGGCTGGCCAGCAGTGAATTAATTCAGAAATTAAAAGAGCATGATGCACATTCAAAGGTCCTGTGAGTGCTAGAGCCAAAGATTGATTATTTCCTGAACTACACTCTAGATACAATTTCAGCCAAGCCACAAATACCAATAATGATATAATGATAGATCTATTCTCAAAAATATTTCAGTCACGTCTAGCAACTAGCTGGCCAGATTAAACAAGGAATTTAGGTTTGGAGAGAGAGAATGCAGAAGCAGATGGGGCAATATATGAAATACAGCCAAGAAAGCAAAGTACCAGTCCAAGAATGCCATTACATCACCCTATGACCTTTGGCAAGACGCCTTAACCTCTCCTGCCTCAGGCTCGTCATCTTTACAGGTTACAAAATGATAGGGATTGCGAAGATTAGATGAAAAGGTGCTTTTTAAAGTTAGAAGAGCTGCACAAATGTTATATTTACAAGTACGAGTTCTCATTAACCATAGTTTACTAATGAGGGAGCAACCCCACAATAAATCTTACCTCAGTGAATACACTCTGCACAGGGACCATCTGGTTATATTTCTTCAACCTTTTTAAAACGTTGGAAATGTTAACTCTCGGCTCTCATACTCTATTAGCACTTATCTCTACAGCTTCATCTGTAATATGCCTTCAGGAATTCACCTCAGTACATCAAGCCCTGCTGTCAGGCCAGCAGCCAGGCATGAGCCACACAGTATGCATTGGAGAAAAATACAGTCAATCAGTTCTGTGGCTAATGACAATTGTCAACTTCATTTGATGGTAGTTTTTCCCATAACTGTCAGAATATTCAAGATTTACAACATATTCTAACACCCTACCATAGCATTTCTGTTTAAATAATCCAAATGGTGAGAAAAACCGTAAAAGAAAAGTTTAGCTATCATGTTCTGGGCCCAGATGTATTTCCATGCAATATCTTGGGGAAACAAAAATTAATTTTCTTTGTAATACCCCATTTCCTTTTTACAAGATAAATTAATTTTTCCCCAAAAAGTGCTCAGTTTTACAGAGAACCAACTTAGAAATATTGAGGGTGTTTTCACTTTCCTATTCCTTTATGGAGGTCTGACATTTCTACTATACTGACAACGATAGGAGAAAAGGGTTTACCAAATATTTGAATAATTGATTAGAAACAGGGGAATTTCCTTGGCTTCTGAAAAAGGAGCTCTGCATCTTTAAGGCTCCACAGGCTCTCTCTGCTGGCGACGCAGACAGAGCAGGCTCTGCCGCAGCGACTCATCCTATCGATAAGGTTCAGTTAGCCAAGGTGGAGGATGGGAACAGAATGGAGCTGTCCCAGCTACTCAATGAGATCAGGGCAAACTATGAAAAGCTCCTCACCAGAAATCAGATAGAGACCGTGCTCTCAACAAGGATCCAGGTAATGATTTCATACAGACAGGCACCTTCCAGGATAAGGAGACAATCCATGTCTAACCAATTCCTGTCCCGGCCTCTCTGAGGTACAGTATTTCCTTTTCAATGCAGCATATACTGGGGAAGGAATTTAGCTTTTACTGCAATGTGACTGGGGCTACAGGGGGAAATGCTGTGATTATACTGTTAAACTACCATCAGATAAATGTGGATTGATGCATTTGATTTTTATATAAATTACGAGGTGACTATCATTAACAAAACATGGGGTCAACATGCAATAAAATGGTTCACTCTAACCTCTTTCAGGAAGGAAGCATTTCAAATACACTTCAAAGATATTACGGAGTTATTTATAGAGATAATTTAAATAATATCTTTAATATGACAAGCTTTATAGTAAGATTTATTGGCTTGCACACTTTGCAGAGATAAAGCTAAGTAAAATATTTCTAAAAGGTTCCCATCATCTTTTTAATGAGTTCAGTTTTATACCAGATTGTTATAAATAGAAATCATCTGAGTATGTGAACATGGCATTCAGGAACAATGATATAAATGGAACAATCAAAATTCCCCAAATTGATAATGACTCTCCACTTAGATTATAGATTTTTCCTTTTCTACTATGAGATATGTTTATTTCCAATATTAAGCATGCAATATTTAAGTATTTAAAAAAAGAGAGAGCCCAGGTAAATAAGGGCTAATTCCTAATTTCATAGACTTATTTTGTTTTAAAGTGAAAATCACCTTTAGCAATTAATTAAGGTCTCTAATCTTCAATCAAATGTACAAATAAATATTTTAGAAATGAAGATTCAGAAATTCAGGGGTTTGTGTGTGTGTGTGTGTGTGTGTGTTTTTTAGTTTACCTATCATATCTGAATTCAAATTCTATTCCAAGCACCCAAATAGAGCAGCGTTTACTTAAGAACATCACTAAAAGGGAAAAAATATTGCTAGGAAATCATAGGTCTTTATTCCATTAGCAATTCATCTTTAGTAACATTATAAATTTCACCTCTGGGTAACATTTTCAGTCTTCATAAAGAATGATCAGTATCCTAGATTAAGTAAAGTCACTGGGATATTTAAGTGTTGGAATAGGTCACTCACCTTTTACAAAAAGAAGAAAAAAATTAATAGATAACAATTTCTGAAAATTATAAATGAAATAAACATTTTATTTTGCAACAGTAAAAATACAAGTTATTTAGTTTACAAGTCACAATGCTGAAATGAATAAATTAAAGTGAAAAAGCAAGACTATAGTAAGTTTTCTTCAGTCTTTTTAACATAAATCTACTTTAGAGGATCTTCTTCAAAGAATTCAGAATGTCAGCTGGAATAAATTCAAGAAAGCCTGATTAATTATTATAAAATAAGGAAACACAAGCTATTTTAGTTACTTTTTGCTGTATAACAAACCACCCCAAAACTTAGTGGATTAAAACAGCTATTGTATTCCCTGGTATGATTCTGTGGGTTGACTGGGTTCAGTGGGGGTGATTCTTCTGCTGCACAGGACATTGGCTGGGACTTCAGTCATCTTGGGGCACAGCCTAGCTGGGACATCCAAAGTGGCTCACTCATGTGTCTGGCACCTTGGCAGGGGATTTCTGGAAGGCTGGCTCAGCTGAGACAACTGGGCCTGTTTCTCTCTCTCTCCATGTAGCCTCAAGGTCTCTCTCCATCTGGCCTCTCTACATGATCTCTCCAAGAGGGTATCCAGACTTCTTATATGTTGGATCAGGGCTCCCAAAAGCAAAGAAGTGGAAGTTGTCCAGGGCTTCCTAAGGTTTAGGTCTAAAACCAGTACTTCTGCCACACTCTACTAGCTAAAGCAAGACATAGTTCAGCCCAGAGTCAGCGTGGAAGGGGACCAAACGAGGACAGAAATTTGGGGAGGTGTGGTTCATCGGAGGCCATCTTTGGAATCCAGTTTCCACACAACCTAGCTGCCAGTTCCACACTCAAAATCCAAGAGACCAGTAGACACCAGCATTTTTATGCTCTCCTATTTCCTCAATTCCTGACGTTCTCTTTTGTCTTTGCTCTGATATTTGCTGCTGCTTGCCTTTACCAACTTAACACTAAGAACAAGTGATACAACAAGCCAAAAGAAGCATGAATTTTGTTCTCTAATTCCTTGTCCTAAACTTTATTCATAGACTTTCATTTACTCCAATGTTTCCTTTAAACAAAAAAAATCTATTGTACCATCAAATTAAATTTTTTTTATTTTAAAATGCATTTTTATAAAAAGATTAAAAAGTTGTCATTTTTGCTTCAAAATACTACAGTCGATTCCATACATGGCTCCTACTGCTCTTGGGGCCAAATGTTGAGAATTCTGTCAAAAGATACTTTAATTTCAACATCAGCATAAGAATATTTAAAGCTGAATATAAAATATTTCTCTTTTTATTTAATATGAGGACATTTAGAAAACAATCTTTAAAGATGTCATTTTTGCTACTACCCTAGATAGCCATAACTAACATGCCTTCTAAAAAGATCATTTTCAAAAAAAGATAAATCAACAATGGGTTTTCTTAATACTGAAGTCTATTTTGGAACCTCTAATGCCTATGATAACTTAATTCTCTAAATTATTCATAATATACTTTCTAGCAGTATTTACTCCCCGTTCATATACCCAGTCCCAGAATTGATCCGTTTAGGATTTATAGCAGCTTTTTATAAAGCAGTCTACAGGAAAATATGGGAGGGAAATAGTAGCTAATTTTCAATCTTTCTTCCTTAATGATATCATAAATAATGGAAAGTTAAGAATCAGAGGTCTCAAACTTCGGTCCTGCAAACCGTTACTTTTCATTAAAATAGATGTGTTTTTCTGCATCACAGACTATTACAGGAGGAAAGGACTTTTGAGGTTCCTTTTACATCTGAGAAAACTGAGGCTGAGAGTGCAACTGACTTGCTCACATATTTAATCAATTAGTAACTAAGCACTAGAACACATTTGTAATTAACAATTTGAAGAAAAAAATGATTTAATTCCTATACTCCTTTTCTATAATTGCTTTTAAATGTCTCATTTTCAAGAGTGCTCTTTGTTTTTTTTGTTATTGTTGTTGTTCGCTTTCTTCTAGCTAGAAGAAGATATAAGCAAAAAAATGGACAAAGATGAAGAGGCTTTAAAGGCAGCTCAAGCAGAACTCAAGGAAGCCCGTCGCCAGTGGTACCACCTGCAAGTGGAAATTGAATCCCTCCATGCTGTGGTGAGAATAATCTCAAAAGTGATCGGCCCATTGAGTCCTCAGATGTTACCTGGTTAAGAGAGGGAAAGGAATCATGTCCATTACTTTACAGGGAGAAACTAAAAACCAAGGCCACTGAATTCTATCCCTGGTCCTAGTTCAACTACCCCTGCCTCCATCATGACAAGGGCTATTATCAATTCATTCAAGGTTTAGTTCATGCCTATAAAAATGAAGTAATCCTTGCTTATCACACTGGGGTTCTCTAATTGTTGGAGTAGGGGAATAGAGCCTTTGTCATTAACCAAAGTCATAACAGTAGGGAGTCTTTTATCCATACCATTGAGACTTCTAACAGAAAAAGATTTAAACACTTCCTAAAACACCTTTTATATTCAATATTCTATACTTTCAATATTTAAAATATCAAATATAGTCAGCCCTCCATCACCGCGGATGTGGAACCCGCAGGTAAGGCAGGCCAACTAAGTGACTTGGGCATCCTCGGATTTTGGTATCCGTGGGGGGTCCTGGAACCAATCCAGTAAATCACTGTAAATCAGAGTGATATAATAAGTTAATCACACTGCAGAATATTTTTTTGCCATAAGAATTATCACACTATACCTTTGACATAGTAAGCTCTCTAGCTATATATATATATATAATATAATTTTTTTAACGTGGGTCATTCACAAAGCTGTAACAAAAGACCTCTTGCATAAATGTTGTACAATTATTGCAACCTTTTTAAGAAAGAACACAATAGGATGAAAACATTGCAAATCAGATTTCAGAAACACCTTTTGTTTCACTGATGAAGATCTATATAAAACAGGAAAGGGGCCTTGAAAACTCCCTACACGCCAGCGAGCAACATTACCAGACGCAGCTGCAAGACTTAGAGGCCGTGATTGAAAGACTAGAAAAAGAGCTACAGGAAGTAAGGCGTGGCATCGAAAAGCAGCTTCAAGAGCATGAGATGCTTCTCAACACAAAGATGAGGCTAGAACAAGAAATAGCAACTTATCGCCGCCTCCTCGAAAAGGAAGAAATCAGGTACCTCATTCCATATGGTTAATAACAAGTGGCCAGAAATATAGTGCCGCTTACATCATTGATGTAGTCAGAGAAATTAAATCTAAAAAACCCATCATCACCATGGCATGCTCGCCGAGCTCCGACAACAAAATAGGATTAGTATGCATTGCAAGGAATATGTGGGAGAACTATTTGCAGCCTCCCCAAATTATGAACATGATAACCAAAGTCAGGGACGTGAGCTACAACAAAGAGCACATTAAGCCTAGAACAAAAATGTTAACAATTCTCAATTGCTACAAAAATGACCTTCCTTAACTTTCTCACTTCCCTTGCCATTCATCTCTTTTAGAATTAGTGCCTTCTACGGACCACCCACAAGTAAAGCTGGGAAAATTCACATACTATTACCACATCCCCCACCCCCACCCCAAGAGCCCACTCCCACCACACATCAAACACCAAAATAATAATAATAATTAATAATAATAATGTGCTTATATTACAACCATAGAAAGCAATGTTGTTCTGAGTACATGTTAAAAGACTTCCAGATGTCCTGATCACAAAAGGTATCAGAAGAAGAACTCTTATTAATTCACACATTTTCATAATCTGTAATATCACTTATAAGGTCACATGGCTTTGAGCACAGCACAACTTCCAATTTTCCATGTTCTCATAAAAAGAAACCATTATTCTTGCTTGCTTCAGAATTCTGAGTCCTCTATAAAACTAGATGAAACTACTTTAACCTACAATAAGTCTTGACGTTTACTAAATCTTTGAAAAACATAAATTAAATTCAAAATATACCACTTACTAGCTGAGTGATGCTGGGCAAGTTACTGAACCTCTCTGTGCCTCAGTTTTCTCATCTATAAAATGGGAATAACGCTACCTCATAGGATTACTGTGAGGATTAAATGAATTCACGTTTCTAAAGTGCTTAAAACAGTGCTATGTAAATATATACATAATTTATTATTAAATAAAATAAATGGTTGTAAACTTTATTTAATGCCTAATCATTCAAGATGTTGATAAAGTGGTCTTTAATACAATTTTTTTAAACTTTGTTATGCTATATTTAAGATATACAAGAAAGTATCAAGAAAAATATAATGAACTCTCAGGTATGCACTTCTCCCAGCTTAAGAAGTGAAACGTTTACAACGTTGTTGAAATCTGCCCCCTACCCTGGGGCACCTAAACCACATCCCTCCAATCTCATCCTCCTCCCTCAGTCTAACCTGGCCCAGAATTTGATGCTTATTAGTCTCATACATTCCTTTATACTAATATGTATGTATCCCTAAGCAAAACATGAAATTGTTTTGCATATTATTTTAACCTTTATAAAATTAGCTACAATTTATCTTTTTTTTGTCCACTCAATGTTATACTTGGGAGATTCATCCATAAAGATACAGTATACCCTTAGTTCACTTATTTTCACTGCTAAATAGTGTTTCCATTGATGAATATACTACAATTTATCCATTCTCTTACTGGTGAGCATTTGTTTCAATTATATGCTAATACAATGTTGCTCCTATAACATAATTCTTTCCAATTTCAGATATTATGGTTGCATCCAAGGTGAAAAAAAAGAACAAAAACCTACCACAAGTAGAGTTGGTTTTGTTTTACCTTCAGGTGAGTTTCTGATATAAGTAAACTAACTTGAAAAGTGAAATGCCATTTATAGGGATTATTAATAAATTAAACACTCTAAAGTAGCTAAACCAAGCAATATTTGAATAAAGTTCGACATATAAATTGACTGAGAATAGTACTTCCACATTGTAATTTAATATTTCATAAGTAACATTTTCACAGCCATTATAAATGAAATATCTTTTTCAACAAAAGTCCCACAGAAGTGTGAGAATGAAAAAGTGGAAACAGTGACCAAACAGGCAATATTAAATGGAAATATCGTGAAGGAAAGCACTGAAGCTCGTGGTACTATCCAGTAAGTAAAATAATTCTGACCAAGAAATAATAATAAACACATGCAAAGAAATTAACTTCAATTGAGTAATCTCAGTAATCTTTGAATATTTCCAGACATAATTTTATACTGTGGTTTTTAATCTGACATGAATAAATATATATAAATGAAAACTCAGATGGAGTACTCAATCTTTAATTCACCATTTTCCTAAAAATATAACCAAAACATGAGAATGCCATACAATTCCTTAGAAATTATATTCATATGATTTTTAAAGTATATAAATTATAAATTCCACAATGTAAATTACAATTTAAAATGTAAATGTAAAATATAAATTATACAAATTTTTTGGCTTCTTTTTCACAAGAAATACATATTACATTTTTTAAAATATATCTATACTTCTTCATATAGAAAAGTTTATTTTATCATTTCAGGACAGAGAAAGTGGATGAAGTTATTAAAGAATGGGAAGGTTCCTTCTTTAAAGATAACCCTCGACTAAGGAAAAAATCTGTTTCTCTTCGATTTGATCTTCATTTAGCAGCCACTGATGAAGGGTGTTTACAGACTAAGCAGGATAATCTACCAGATATAGAAGTCAGGCTTATCATGAGAAGATCATGTAGTATCCCCTCTATCAAACCTCCATCAGCAGCTAATTAATCCAAAGACAGTATTTGACTTGATTTGAAAATGACATTGGGACAGACCAAGGTGGGCCATGCTGATCGCCTTCTGTCCCAAAATGTAAGTTAAGTACATGTGTTACGATCAATGTGTGATTCTATTCAGAAAAAAAAAGTAAAGGATAAAATTTCTCTGAGTCTAATTATGGGTGTATTTTTTGGAGAGGGGGAGCTTAAACATAAAATCAGAAATTCAGTACAGTTTCTATTTTATTTATTCTCCAAATAGTCTTCTTTTTCCCTTGAAATTTTATCAGAGACTGTAAGCATTAAGATGGCTTAGTAAAGTCTTGGAAATTTTACTCAATGGCTGAATATTCTAAGGAAAAAGGAATAGTTTGTTTAAATATGATTGTATTATCTTAAGAATCACACTGAGTAACTCACCATTATTTGATGATCCATTATATCTAAAAAGATTTTTCTACTTAAAAAAAGAAAGCAATTATAAACAAACTTTTAAAGAAGACTCAATATTCATTTAACCAAAATTTTTCCTTTTGAGACAATCATTTGCACACTTCGAAAAATAACTTTCCATGAGCAGTTCTGAGCAAACTAGAGAACAAACCTCTCAGCTAATTTGATGATTAAGTAAAATTAAGTTAATCTTCACCTGAAAGTTTTTTGTAATCATTATCTGATTTCCAGCAGAGTTTACTTTATTCAAAGAACTTTAAAGGTTTTGTCCTCCCCTACAGAAAATTAGAAGGCCAGCTGCACCAACATGAAATTACAATTACTAGAACAGAGTTATCCAACCTCTCACCACCTCAGCTGTCCCATCTGTAAAGTTAAATGTGATTAATTTGAGTATTTGATGTGAGCATTAGATAAGGTACTCTATAAAGTATTATAAATATTTCTTGCAATCATTTATGTGAAGTAAGATAACAGTACTGTTGTCTAAGCTAAGAGTATTTGCAGGATATGTTTTTAAATTGTTCAAACTGTAACAAATATGGGTAGAAAATATATTTGTGAATAAGTCAAGTATTGTTGCAAAGTTTTTTAAATAACCACACTGTTTAATACAGGTATATTTATTTTAAGACCTTAAATAATAAATACCTGTTTTAAAACATTAGAAATTTATAAGCTATTAATTTTTTTCTAAGCAGAAGAAATGTTGAGTACAACTCACCATACTTTTTTTCCCAGCTAAAGTATCATCTAAGGGCTCCAGCTACATTAACATTTTAGTACAGCCTTTGCAATCACTCTCTCTCTCTCTCTCCTTTATTTCAACTAGAAAAAAAAACGTATATTTTAACCAGAAGAAAAATATGTTAAATAATCTTTAACATAATACAGGGACATAAAATTTTAGATTTTCTTTCATTTACTTGGGATTCCTTTTAGCCTGGCTTTTTCTATTTAGTGAAAGGGATGATTTTGTTCTGTCAAGGATCTAACAGCATGTTAAGTGCTTATTCTTGTGTGAGCATCTGACCTAAAATACATCCTATACATAAAAGTATTTTCATTCGATATTAGTTAATGCTACTAACTTTATTAAAGCTTTGAAAAATGCAATCATATAAGCCACTGTACTAAAGTTACTGTACTAAGCAACTGTAATCATAATAAAACAATATATCTAGTGTAATCTTTTTGCAGTCTTAAAAACTTACTACTGGGCATCATGAATGTAACTGCTTGTTAAGTAACTCCACTATGCAGCTATTGTGTGTATAACATGAACATTTTACAATACAGTTCTTGAATTTATAACAAAGTTTTATTTGCTTTGGGGCGTTTTAAATCGGGATATGAATTTACCAAAGTAAATGATACCACTACAATAAAAAAAACTTCAAACATGAACTCTAAAGCTGCATTGTATTTGAGTTTGATACACTGTACTGAGTTTCAATGTTCCACTATGATTAGCTCACTTGGGGAATGAAGAAAACTGCAACCACAGTGGAGAGAGAATGGTTTTTATACTTTTTTTTTAGAAAAAAAAAAATCAAGAATGGTATATTCTAGGGGCCGACCCGGTGGTGTAGTGGTTTTAAGTTCACACGCTCCACTTCGGCGGCCTGGGGTTTGCAAGTTCGGATCCTGGGCGCAGACCTACATGCTGCTCATCAAGCCACGCTGTGGCAGCATCCCACATACAAGATAGAGGAAGACTGGCACAGATGTTAGCTCAGGGACAATCTTCCTCAAACAAAAAGAGGAAGATGGGCAACAGATGTTAGCTCAGGGTCAAACTTCCTCACACACACAAAAGAAATAGAATGGTATATTCTAATAAATGGTAAATTCTAATTAAAAAATCAAAATAAAAACAATCCCATAATCCTGGGGAAAGTATAATAACAGTAGCCACCATTTGCAAAATGCTGACTCTGCTCCTAGCACTGTACTCAGCAACCTCGTACATAATCTTTAATCCTTACAACAATCCTACAAGATGCATAATATTATCCTTATTTTATGGATGAATAGAAAATATTCTTCAATATCTCTGGAATAGTTCAACAAATGCATGCTTCCATAACAAAAAACAAAAATAAAGACTAATTCAAAGTACTAACAATTGTAGGATCCCAGCCTTGGAGCTGTCACTAATTACCCATGTAACCAGGAAGGAATCCCTTAAATTCCCTAGGCCTCAATTTTCACACTTGAATACAAGGGGAAAGGTGGTGGTTGGTAATAGTTCCCACCCTTCCCACCTCACAGAGTTGTTTGAAATACATACATGTGAATATATTTGGCAAAGTACTACTCAAATATACAGTACTATTTGGATAAAAATCGTCACTGGGAGAGAAGAATTTGTGAGGACAATTATAGCTGACAATGATTAAGTAATAGCTCAAAACACAAGGGGGAAAGAGAATTTTTTTAACCCTTCAGTTACCGCCAGAAGAATTATTCTTTCCCAGTGAGTTACCCAATTTGAACTATTCTACCACAGTAGTTTTTTAAAGTACAAAAATGTTCTCTAACGTTAATTTGAAAGTTTCAAATGGAAATGCATTATGAGACATGGATCAATATTAAACTTTAGTGAAATAATATGCATACACACATTACTCAAATTATCTAAACATGAAATCAAAGGAAAGTTTGTGCACAGGGCAGAATTTGGTTCTATGTTTACAAATTATGGCCAGCATGTACACACAGATTGCCAATATTTATGAACAGAATACAAATAAACATTGTGAAATAAGGTATATGTGCAAATCACTACAAGCTTTTTCCAGTTCCTCTCACACACTTAAAACTCTAGACCCAGGTTGTCAAACTTTTTCTGTGAAAACCCACATAGCAAATATTTTAGGCTTTTCAGGCCACATGATCCCTGCAGCAACTACATATACTATTCTGCCCTTGTGGCTGAAAGCAGCTAATACATAAATGATACATAAATAAATGGCCATGGCTGTGTTCTAATAAAACTACAAAAACAGGAGGCATCCCAGATCTGGCCTGCAGCTTTAGTTTGCTGACACATGCCCTAGATCCTCAAATAAGATCTATGGATGACAGATCATACCCCAAATTCTCCAGGACCATCCTGTTTTCAAACACTTTCATCCTTTTCCACACCACGTGTCCCAAATCCTCAAGGTATTTTGAAGGTAACACAGAGGTTGTAAAAGCAAACCATACTTTGTCAAATTCTACAAAACATTGTGAATCTACTCTGCCCTGGAAATCTGCTGGGCTTCGATATTTCACAACTATTTCTAGCAATAGAACTGAATACCCATAACTTCTGCTTTCACAGAAACAGCTGAGAAAATCAGCCTATTTCACCATTTTGCCTACAACCAGACTTTTAGAGGCTATTCAGCTCAGCCAGAGTTCTGTCCTGTCTTTCCCTATTTTAAGGGAAAAAAAATTCATTTCAGAAAGCTTCTTTAGAACACACTACAGAAAACTGCATGGCTCAGTGGTTGGTTCAAAATCTTTCTTGAGTCAAGACCTCTTCGAAAATCTGTTAAAGTACTAACCCTCTATCTGGGGGGAAAAAAAAAAAAGCACATAAAAATTGTGTACAATTTTAAACGGTTCATAGACCTCCTAGAGCCAATCCATGGACTACTAGGTGTCCAAGGACTGTGGGTTTTTCCTTGTTGTCTCCCATTTTCTCCTTTTTCTCCTTCCCTCACAGGGATGGTTCTCTTTCCACCCCTAATTCCATCTCCCTCCCCAGCTTCTTCCCACAGTACTATGGAAAGAAATCAAAGAGACCTGGGCTTGAATCCTAGCTTAATCACTTACTAGTTTTGGCTTCCCTGTTTTGGAGGAAGGAGAACCTCAAGGAAGTATGAGTACTGTCAGAGAGGAAAGCAGGTCAACTTCCTGGATCTCGCTGCCAGGAAGGAAACTAAACTCCCTGGGTCTAAGACTATCTCTGCAGTTCACAGCAAGGCCCCTGTGAGGGCTCCCAACAACCTTGAGAGTTACATATCGTTTAAATAGTCATATTAAGGAGGCATCCCATATTTTCCAGGAATAAGCACTGTTCCAAAAGTCTGTCCTGTGGTTCCCATCAACAACCCTGTACATGCAAGATCATATGTTCTGACGTTTGCTTGGGGAAAAAACAAACTACTAACTCAGACATTTCACTCTGCAGTCTTAATTTCTTCAGGACTAGGGAAGAGGTTTTTTTCCGTATTATATTTTGCCTCTTTTCTTCCTTTCTTAATTTTGCAAATCTTTGGGAGTGAAGAACCAAAGGGAGGAAAATGAGATGGGCATTCATTTACTCATTCCACAAATATTGAGCACCTGAATGTACCACGCACTGTTTCAGAGGTCAAAAATGCCCACCCTCAAAGAGCTTTCATTCTGATGGGAAGAAAAAGACAACAAAACAAATACATAATAAATATACTACATTGGGTGGTAAGTGCTACAGAAAAAACAAAGCACAGACCACGAATCGAGTGGAGGTTGGAGAATGAGTTGCAATTTTAAATAGGTCAGCAACGACCTACCGAGGTGACATTTGAGTAAAGACCAGGAGGTGAGAAATTGCATCAATGTCACTGCTTCACTCAGATCTCCTCCTTTCCTTTTTCACCATTTTTGTGCCACGCCTTTCTCACTACAGTGAGCTTTGTTCCTAACATCCAGCACCTGCGGCTTTTCTTCAAGAGGACTGCCTAGAGACGACACAAGGGAGCATCTGCCCCAGCACCTCACGTGCCCAATCCTCCACCATAACCTCAAAGGCAGGGAAGAAACCAGGCTGTAGGTGCTGGACAAGGCAGGAGAAAGAAGGTCCTGGGATCCCTGCTGAGGCCTTCGTGTATCTTACATTAATCCTTTACGTCTCTGATGCTTTTATATTAAAAAAAAGCACTTTCATGTACATTATCTCAAGCACCACTCAGGCTGCCTGTTATCCTTGGATGACCTCTCTTTTAGTCTTTCCCTTCACTATGCTCTTCAATTTCACTAATCTCTATTCATGAGTATACAACGAATGGGGTAGAGACTACTATCAAGTTATCAAAGAACCGTGCGAGTTCAGGGGAAGGATTGGAGGGCGAGCGGGGATGGGGTGAGTTTAAGCTGAAAGTGGGGGACAGTCGTTCCCGGGGAGGGAACCGAATGAGCCCAGGCCCCGCTGGGCGGAGACCAGTGTCGCCAGGGCCCACCACCCGGGCCAAGGGGATTGACACCCCTGGGCCTTGGCTCAGAAACCTGTGGCAAGGACTCCACACTCGCGGTTGCAAAACCTGAAAAAGTGCGTGTCGCTTTTCGCCAAGGATAATGCCGGCCGGTTCCGGCAGGACGTCCTGCAAGGCGCTGGTGGAGGCGAAAAACCCGCCAGCCGAGTCCTCCACGACTCCATGCCCGGCTTTCTCAGGGCGAAAGAGGAAAGAAAGGGACCAGGGGGGAAACAAACAAAACCCGCGGGGCGGGCGCGGAGCGTGGCCGAGTGGCGCGGGCCGCGAGGCCGCAGTGGTTCCGGGGCCTCAGGTCGGGGCGACCCCGCCGTCTTCCGGGCCCGCGCGCGGCTCCCACGGCCCCTCGGCGCGTCCCCCGCCGGCGCTTCAGCCCCTCACGGCCGCCGCACCCGGGCCCATCCCGCGGTCGGGCCTCTCTGCCCTCGCCGCCGTGACGAATCGGCGCCGCCCGGGAAGGTACCGCATTCGGGAGGTTTGAGGAACGTATGGGGCCTGAAAAAAATCCTTGGCCGTAGGAAGCCTCACCGCGTCCTCAACAGAAAGTTTATTTTTCTAAAGAGAGTCGGGGGGACCCGGAGAGACATTCAGACGAGTGTTGAAAGTGCGAGTGCGGAAGCTCCGCCGCGAGGGGCGGGGCCTGCGAGGGACAAAGGGAAGCGAGGCTGGAGCTGCGGGCGCGTTTTCTGCCCGCGGGTGAGTGTTTCCAACCGGGCTTGGCCGGGTCGGGGGGTGGGGAGGACGGGTGGCAAGTCGCGGTGTCCCGGCTCGGCTGGACCCCGAGCTCCCGGGGGTTGCTGGGGTTCAGGCTTGGCCGCGGGGCCAGAACTGGGGACCGATTGCGGCCTCCTTGAGGCCTAGCGGAGCGAGGGCTGGGAGGGAGTCCCATCTGGGGCCCCTCCTTGGCGGCAAGATTTGCCCCTTCCACTAACGCCGCGGAACTGGTCAGAGCACCTGTGCATACCCCCCTTTGGTGGAGTTGCTGGTGAAGTGTAGCCTCCACGACAAACCTAATGAAAGGACCTCAGAGGAAGCGCCTGGGGCTAGCCAAGCCCGTGGTCCTCACCCCCAGGAAGGTGGTTTCCCCTTGGTTCAGGCAGAGACCCGAGGGCTCGCGGTGTGGCTTCGAGGGAAGAGCGAAAGCTCTGCAGCCGTTTGGCCTGGGTTTAAAACCCAGCTCTGGCACTTCCTGGCAGTGTGTCTTTAGACAAGTTACTTAAACTCGCCGAGACTCTCTTGTTTCATCCGTAAATAGGAGTGGCAGTACATATCTCCGTGGTAGTTGTGACTGTCAGACGAGGTAGTGTAGGTAATAAGCCTGTCCCGTGTAAGGGACTCAACAAATGCTTATCTAGTATTTTATGCCAGGCGCCGAGGATGGATCCACTGGTGGGTAAATGTACAAGCCCACCCTTAAGAATTTATAGTACAGCGAAGGAGAGCAATTATTTTAAAGCGTTAAACAATAAAGTGTGACGTATTAAGGATCTTGTGGCGGATATTGTCAGGGCTCCCCACAGCAAGGCCAACTGGGTGTTGACAGCTCTCTGAATGTGCAGATTTCCACTAGAATCAATGGTTTCTGCCCGTTACTTAAGGAAAGAGGGCCCAGGTTGGGCCACTGAGAAAATAAACTGTTTCTTTCCACATCAGGCCTCTTATTCCTTATGCTCCAGGGAAGTCTCTTAAAATGCAACATAGAGGCAAAAAAATCCTGTTTGTTTCACATAATGTTGGATGAAAGTGCCAGTAGTCATAGAAGTTATTTGCCTTTTTTCTAAAAATGAATGTCTCTTTGTACGCACTGTGTGTGATGTATATTGATCTCAGGGATAAGCTCATGTGGGTACGGTCATGTTATGAACTGGTAAATACTAGGACAAAATTTATTAAGAATTGAGCTAGGTACTGGGACTACAGTAATCAATTAAATTGTTGCTGTTCCCAGGCAGCGTACGATCTAGCCATATGAACAGGTATAATACGATATAGTAAACAATATCATAGACCTATGTAAATTGAGTAGGTGTACAGATGAGGAAGCAATTAATTTTGCCCAGGTAATTTATCAAGAAAGCTCCATTGAGTAGATATATTTTGAAATGGACTATGAAGGCTTTGTAAGAGTTTTTCAGGTAGACTCTCAAAATTTATTCCCAGCAGTTACAAAGCTGTTTACCTCTATAAGAGAATGTAAAGGGCATTATCATACCAATTACCTTTTGCACTACCTCCAGGAATCAAATGCTGCTCCATTTAATAGGAGTTGTTATTCTAAAAGGAAGGTAGAGCTGCTGCTGAGTGGGGGCTGTCGGTATCTGGTAGGCCTTGTTGGAGTGGGCCCTGATAATACGTCATTCTGTTGTCATTAAATTTTTATCAGTCTGATTAAATGTTTACATGGCATCCATAAAATGTTTTCCGTACAAGAGGTGGCTCAGTATCATAAGAAAAACTTGAAAGTACGTGTCTAATATTACTTTTAATATCCCCAGTAATTTTAGTCATTTAATTCTGATGAACCAAATGACCTAAAGAATTACTAAAATATGCAAATACTTGATTACTAGAAGACAATGTAAAGTAATTTTACTAAGAAATACCACTTATAAACTACCCTATTCTTTAGGAAAACATTCTCTTATGCTTGCTGAGTTTTGATTCTCATTTTTTTTCTTTTTTTTTTTTTTTATTTTAGTGTCTCAGATTCATTCTTAAGGAACTGAGAACTTAATCTTCCAAAATGTCAAGTAAGTTTCATTTTTTATATTTATCAACCTATATTAATAAGAAACTAATGCCCTAGCAAATGGGAATTCCAAAATACTCTCATTTTTTTTCTTCAAAACAGGACCATTGGTAGTTTTGTTGCATAGTATTATATCTCAGTTGTTTACAAGAAGTTATTTATTTTCTTTCAAACAGAAAGACCATCTTATGCCCCACCTCCCACCCCAGCTCCTGCAACAGTAAGTTTTAATTTTCTTGTTAATGTAATAGCCAAGTCTGGCCTTGATACAAAAACCCAGATGTCTTCCAGTGACAGTCACTCAGTCATCACAGCAACAGGATGAAAAACTCAGCTAAAAAACAGCACTTCCTACTAAATAAAATAACTCTGCATCTTACCTTGACCAACCCCAACATTTAAAGAAACATACTGCTGAAATGCCAACCTCCTGCTCAGTTCTTTTTTTAATGGGAAATAAGGGAGAAGTTAACACTTCTTTCTTATTGATCTCCATTAAGAGTCTTTCAGGTTGATATTGAATGAATACTCATTCTGGCATTTATTATTATTTTTAAACCTAACCTTCAACTGGTTACATTTTTCTCTCCTTGTCTATATATAATTTTCGTGTTAAACAATAAAGCTTCCAGTTCTAGAATAACACTCATTGTAAATCTTTATTTTCAAGCTGTTCAAGTAAGGATTTCATTATCTGTGGGTCAGATCCTGCTATTGAATTTTATTCCACTCCATAAGTAATTTTCTATTGGTTTGGGAATTGATATGTTTCAAAGCATCTAAATAATAGTTGTCAACTAGTTTTTTACCCAGCAAGCTCTGGCCCAGCTTGGTCAGCATGTAAAATACTTGTCCAATCCGTAAAACAGATTTAACGGTAACTGTTCAGGCCTTGCTGAAATGGATTCCTTGTTGTTTTTTATTTTAAAACAACAACAACACTGTTAACATTGACCATACCCTACAAAAGCAGTTCTTTAACAGCTGTTAGCCCTCCTTCAAACCCCCCACTCCCTAAATTTCAGGCTAGTTTACTAATTAGGTCCTTGTATAATTTTGTTTTCTCCACTAGATAACTACTCTTATTTACTAACCCTTAGATATATGTTTTAGTTATGTTTGTCAACAATTTGTTTTTCCTTAGTAAGATGCTTTTAAAAAGAGATACTGTATCACATGTTCCCAGTTCAATTTATGTAACTTATAGTCTCTAAAGTTACTTCCAGTAGATCTGAAAGTCCTGTGTTTGGTTTGTTTTCTTTCTTAAATCAGAACATTTCTTACGGCCATCTCCTTGGCACTCTGCTAGTGGCTATACAGGTGGAGTTGAACAATTGAGATTCCTGACCTCAGAGCTAATCATGTACTTCATTTTTGGAAATGGTATAATTGTCATGTTTTAGTTTCAATTTTTTTTTTAGTTCCCTTACCTAATTTTCTTACATTGTTGCCTCATAATGTTGAACAGTGATTCTCATTGTTTATGCAACCTTTGAAGAAGTCATTTTGATGCAAATACTGCCTCTGAGTGTATATAGTATCTTGAAGACAAACTTGATTTTTTGAGATAATAAAGTAGCTCAAAAACCAAGTGTCCCTTTATGACTTCTCAAATGTAGAAAGGGATTTTTTTTGCCTTTCTTTAGTCATATTTCTGTACCATTATAATTTCACATTGACACATAAAATACGGAAGACTAGGGATTAGGACATCCAACAGAATGGATATTAAATGAGTTATCCTCCTTTTTTTTTCCATTACTTCTACCACCATTACCGCCACCACCACCACCCGTAAATGTACCACTCCAAGTAATATACACTTCTTTTGTGGCTTTGATGCTTCATCTGTTTTGCCTACTTAAATATGCTTGATTTGCGTCTTCTATGACTATATAGAAATTGATCAGTTGTTCTCTTCTCCTAAAGTATCAAATGTAATATCTGCTTGAATGTCTGTCTTTTGGACCCTAAGGGTATGTGCAGCGGCATCTTTTAGAAAACTGTTTATACAGCTACAGCTTAGTTGGGATGTGTTAAGTGTATTTTACATTATAAAATTCAGGTCTGATATTCTTAATTGCATGTTAAAATGAAATTACTGTCACTTGTTTTGATTGAATTTCATTAGGTAAAATACTTTTGGTCTCTGCTACATCCTTTTTATGCATTATACCTTGATTCTCGTTAAGCTTGGATGTCATTGTATTAAGCATGAGGGCACTGCTATACAAGAGCCCATTTGTGATCACATTAACACATAATTCACAAAAGCCAAGAATGCCGTTGCTGCAACAAGTAGTTGTGTTTGGAAAGAGCTAGAGCTATCAGGAAACTAGATGAAAAAATAAAGTTCAAGTCTGTCAACTAGAAAAGTAGTTTCACGTTAAAACTAAACGCAGAAATTGTTCATGATTGACCTGTGGAAGATGGATCAAAGAAGAGATGGAAGAGAAAGCCTATAAAAGAGGGACTGGGTTAAAAAGATCAGATAGTACCCCAGAGTGAAATCCGTGCATTTCTTACAAGTCTTTGTTTTGAAATCATGTATGTGACATCCATTAAATCCCACATATGTTCTTTTCGATTGACAACTTCTGGCTTCCTGATTTGAATCTCTTCTCATTTCTCACATTATATAAAATGATTTAAAACTGTCTTTGAGAGCGATGCATTTCTTGTTTTTATTTGTTTTTAGTAGATAAATACATTGATGGCATCCACATAACTGTCAAATAAATCGTGTTTTGTTTTGCATGTAAAGTGTTTTCAGACTTCTAGTTTATCACATTTCAAGCTTTCCTATCTCAGACATATCGCTGGGTTGTTATATCATACTATTGACCATCAAGTAATCCTGAATGCTTAAGACACTTCACTGTATTGCTTATCCCAAAAAACAAGCACGCACATTCACACTCACACAAATACCACTGGCCCCTGCAAAGAGAAGGAAAGAGGGAAAAAAAACACTTGCAGACTGGTTCCTCAATGAAATTACAACACATCATTGCTTGTTTAAATTCAGGTTGCTTTTGCATGCCATATGCAGATCATTTTTCATTTCTGTGTTTTCCTCGTTTGAGCTCATTTCTCATTCGTGTTTTTGTCTCATTTGTTTCCATCAGCAAATGCCCAGCACACCAGGGTTTGTGGGATACAATCCATACAGTCATCTCGCCTACAACAACTACAGGCTGGGAGGGAACCCGGGCACCAACAGCCGGGTCACGGTAGGAGAATCAACTATTACAGCATCCGGCAAACAACTGGAATTGACCAGAAATGCCTTCAGAGTTAGGTCCTTTTGAATCATCAGCACAGCCATTAAAAAAATTTTTTTTAACCTGGCTTTTCCACTATTTTAAACATTCGTTGTACGATCTTACACTGAAAAAAAATAAATCTGGATATGTACATAGAAGAAAAGAAGAATTCATTCTATTTGGTGGTTGGTAGAGATAAAGCCTTGGGTACTTAATGTTTGTACCATATGTACAAACCTAGAATTTCTTATGGTTAAAATACCCTTTTTGAGGTGAAGAGTATCTTTCACTTAAGGTAATTGGCATTAAGCTCAAGAATTCAGTTTCTTAGTAAAGGCTGGGCTTATAGACCTGGCTTTTTTTTTTGGCTGGCTTACCAGTTTGGACTGCTACACATAATTATTTGTCTTTTGGATTTAATATTTGACCTTCTAATTGAGATTCATTTCTCTCTAGTTAAAAAGAAAAAAAACTTATGTCATTTCAAAGAATTGCAGAATGAAAGTTGAATAAAATTAATTTGAAGTACCAGACTAGATGTCTACAACTAGAAGTGCATTTATAACCCATAGGATAAGGGATATGATTTCTGAAACTTAGAATATTTCATTTAAATGATCAACCTAAGATATCAAAATTGGCTGATGTACTTAAGACTTTTTATTTTAGAATCATCTTAAACTCCATTGAAAGAAGTTTAAGTACCAAAGAAACAAATAACTGTAAAAATGATTTACAAAAAATAAATCCAAAAGCCAAATACCTACGTACATTGGAATGTGGTATTGATGAGAATTTATACAACCCAGAATGGCTGTAAACTTTTTAGTACCTGGTTTTTGTTTGCTCTGTTCATAAATAATTCAATTAATCTGACTTCAAAAACGCCCTCTCACCCTGTAGTCAAGCTACAGCAGAAAGCTTGTACCTATCAGACTGTTATGACTATCTTGGTAAGCGTATTGCTTAGCTTGATAGGTTTGTTTGTCTAAATTTTTCATTGTTTCTGCATAATTTGTACTTCATAAGCATATCAAGTTTTACGTGCCATGCATATTTCATGGTATCTGAAAAGAATTCTGACAAAGTGTGTGTCTATGCATTTCACAATGCATACAGTTTCTCTGTGCATCGGTACATGTTTTTCCCTGGCCGAAATGTGTTGTTTCACAAGTATAATGGGTGGCAAGGTTATCAAATGATAAAGAACATTTTAATTTAAACAAGGAGCAAAATCAATTTTGGATCATTCATGTTAATGGAGAAAATTATTCATGGGCAATGAAAAAGAGAATGATTACATTTTAATAGCTCTGTACAGTCAGCTCTTGATTATCTATGTTAATGGAATAGAAATGGTGGTTAACTATAATATTAGAATCATTTGTATTTCCGTTTCTGTAAGCATTTTGTTTTTAACGTGGATGTGTCTATGGGAATTCTCTGTTAATACAGTGAGATCATTCAGTAGAGACTTAACTAGGAAAAGGAGAGTACACTCGCTGTCTCAGGGCCTGGGTCAATGATCTCTTCCTCTCCGTTCCTTCTTGGGGATGTTAGAACCCAACGTTTGGATTAGTCACTAGCTTCAGGATAGATTGGTATAGGCAGCTTGTTGGGCATGTAAAAGTTGGTGTTTTGGTTCTCTGGTGGTTTTCTGGTGTTATAGTCTTTTCACCACCAGACTGAAGTATATAATCAAACTGCTTAGGCTTAACCTGAAGGGCCTAGAAAATGGGAAAGCTTTTAGCCTGTGTTAATCCCGGCCCCTTCAACTTTTAGTGACCTCTCTCTCAGGTCATTGAATCATTCTCTAAGAAAATCAGTTATGCTTAAAGATTTACACCACTTTTTATATATCTAATTTAAGCTGTTAGGACTCAATAGATCTGATTTTGACCGTTTTAAAAGCGTTTTATTTTAAGATGACCCCAATTATGTGTTGCCCTTTTTTTTGGCTCCCAGTTGGTATTATTGTCTGCAAATCTCTTTAAGTCAGTGATTTGAAGGAATGATTCTGTGAAGCTCTATGAAGTAGTTTCCTGTAGGCTCTACAGAACATCTGGTTTTCCCTGATGACTCCAGTACACTTGAATAGTTTTCAAACAATAAACACTTTATATAGCATGTTGAAACCTTTTGGAGTGCTTATGATAGCTATGAGATGGAATTCACTCCTAGTCAGTTCTACATTCAGATGATGATTAACATTCTGTTAAGTACAGGTATGAAAACAGATTGAGACAGAATGTTAAAACAACTTATTTCTGTGCTGTTACGGAAATTCCATCCCAGAAAAAAATCCTAAAATAAGCTGAGAATTGGGAAGAAACAATAACAAAAAACTCTTGAGTAGCCAAAACAAATTTCACAAAATCATGGACTTTATCCATAGGAGGTTCCCAGGGCCTTACTCTCACATAAGCACAGTTTTTTTTTTGCCCTGAGCTAACATCTGCCAATCCTCCTCTTTTTTTTTTTTTTTTTTTTGCTGAGGAACACTGGCCCTGAGCTAACGTCCATGCCCATCTTCCTCCACTTTACATGGGAGGCCGCCACAGCATGGCCTGACAAGCCGTGCATCGATGCACGTCCAGGATCCAAACCTGCGAACCCGGGGCCGCCGCAGCGGAGCGCGAGCACTTAACCGCTTGCGCCACCGGGCTGGCCCGTCACATAAGTGCAGTTTTAACAAGCATAATTAATTAATTGTTTTCCCTCAACTCATTGCCAGTTGGAGGCAGAAAATTGGAAAGAGGGACAGTTGCTGCCTAGAGGTGATAGAACAAGGAAAGAAACAGCTAAGAAAAGAAACATGCCTTCCAAAAGCTCACCCCTGGGCCATTTAGTAAAGGGGTCAGCAGTGTTTCATATGTCAGACCAGAGGATTACAGCAAAGCAGTGGTTGTAAATGTGTTCAGTGCAAACTGCTTTTTTTCCTAAAGAGTAGAGAAATGTTTAAGACGTTGTAGAAAGATGTCTGTCTGAGACGGTAAATAAATTGGGAGTGGTTAGTGCTATAAATCTTGAATGTCCTGAAAACCAGCTAGAATTTAACTTTGTTGTTATTGTTTTGGGTTTTGTTTTATTTTGAGTTCTTTGCATCTTTTTTTAAAAATTGTTAATAGTGGTCTACCAACTTGAATTATTGGCACAATTCCAACTTTATTTGTAACCCACTTCATGGAATTCTGAAAGTTTGTGTTGGACATGACATAAGGTTAGCTTTGAGGGATTCTCCCCTACTCCCCCCCAAAGAACTGCAGGCCCTGAGACAGATCTCCTCCTACTAGCTGTTCATACCACCCATGGTGACAAGTTTCCATCCCCCATGGCTCACCTCCATTGCCCACCACTGGCTAAAAACAGGGCCTGGCTGCATGGGCACCAGCGTGAGTTGTGGTAAGAATGCATAGGAGGAGTGGAAAGAGGAACTACTGCTTCAGAGGTGAAATACGTTCTAATAAGTTCATGTATGAAGAAGCAGAGTTATTGACAAGCATATAGGGATGGAGGGAGACCCTCCTCATAGGAAGAGGAAACATTGTTTGAAAGCAGTGGAAGGGGGCACAAGCATGCTAATCCCTGAGCCCTTGGATGAAAAACAAGGTTATGATTGGGGTCCCAGCTCAGAATGGAGGAGTTTCCCTGGGGTTTCAACACATGCGATAGAAGGGGCAAAGGAGCAAAATGTCACTTGAGTTTTCTTATAAGGATTTGCCAGTCCCTGTCTTTTGATGATTAGAGTGAAGCCAGCACTTCTTCCCCCGAGCCTGGCAAGGAGAATCAATATCAGGAGTCTCCCAGGAATCTGGGTCCTTGATCAGATGCAGTCATGTGTGTTAAGACGAGACCAAGTTCAGAAATAGGCCCTCCTGGATGGGAGCTATCTGGGGTGCCCTCTAGAAGCTATCTGATATCTCTTCCCTAGATAGCTGCCCACAGAAGAACCTCTCTCTCATCTTTTTCTTTCCCCTTTTTTTTTTTCCTCTAACAAACTTTTTTCTTAACCTTTTTAAAAAATATTTTTCAGTCTCCCCTCCTCCTCCTTTTCTTCTGTTTTCCTTTTCCTTTCTGTGTCTTCCCTGCAAAACCAAAATTTTTTAATCAAATGGAATTTCTTGATAAAAGGCCTCAGTATAACTTAATCAAGCCCTCTGTCTGCCATTTCTCTGTTCCTGGTATACTTCTTCACTCCTACACTGTGATTAGGACTAAGGATAAAAAGAGGTGTGTCTGTAGTTCACACTTCTTGATCCCCTTTATGAAAAAACCCTAGATATGGGCATAGAACCTTAAGAAAAGTAAAATCTCTAGTCGTGATAAAGGAGATAAGAAGGTTTTTTGTTTTCCGTTGTTGAACCTAGGAAGTAGTTTTTGTGGTGACGGTGGTGTTGTTTACATGGGGGTGCATTCCTGAAATAGTATAAAATGGTACAAAGTCTCCTACAGACAGTGTGAGTGTGGTAAGTGCTGAAGGAGTTAGATTCTGGTACAGATAATCAAGTGTTGACTGTATGTGTAATGGTAAATTAAGCAAAATAAAGAGTGCCAGGTAATGTCCTAAATGTGGGACATTTGATATATAACCATATATATTCGATGTATGGATAATTATGTAATATTGTATTTGTTCTTACAGCCAGGTTGTCAAAGCAGTGGCAATGAACTGCTAAGTAAAATATTTAAAAATTATATGCTTGAAGTCATTTTCTTTATTTTCTTTTGATGTGAACATTTCTGAATTTGCAGTGATAGCTATTTTCAGTGGAGAAAATATAAGAATCTTGTATCCATGGACGAGTAGAAGAAAGGCGCATTAGCATTTTTTAAGGGACTCTCTTTTCAGTTTGCTGGTGAACTTCTTGCAATTGAATAATGAATGTATTTAACTTTTTTGTAGGCATCCTCTGGTATTACGATTCCAAAACCCCCAAAGCCACCAGATAAGCCGCTGATGCCCTACATGAGGTACAGCAGAAAGGTAGGTGCTCAGGAGCGGGAAAGGAGTGAGGACTGCCTCTTTGTTCTTTGCTTTACAATGAATTTCAGGTTGGCTTAGCCAGCTTTTCTGTGCATAGCCGGAGGAAAGGCTAAAGAATTGCAGTTTTTAGTGAAATTAGTTCTGATTTCAAAATCGCAGAACTAAAATCCAATGAGAACAGTTTAAATAAACTGTTAAAATCCTTAAGACAATGTTATGTAGTCTTTTGGAGAATATTTAATGACATGAGAAAAATGTTAAAAAAAAGAATACAAGACCACATGTATTAGTATCTTATTTTTATAAAAATAATAGCAACTACATGTTAGTTTGAGGGAAAAAAAAGCCTAAAAGACAATGGTTATCTCTAAACAGTAAACTTATGATAATTTTTATTTTCTTTATACTTCCTTGAATTTTCCCTCTTTTTGTTTTTTAGTGATGAACCTACATTACTCTTAAAATAACAATTATAGCCAGTATGTTTGGGAAGGACAAGAACATTTAGCTATTTTCACCACTATTTAGAAATTTTTAAATTTTGGTATAATTATTATATATATATTTGACGATATGGTGTGTTGTATTATGCAGATTAACCACTTTCCTTCTAAATTCTCATGAACTTTTAGAGACTCATAGACTAGGTTATTGAGTTAGCTCATCTTAAATATCTGCAGGGATTGGAGATGTCTGAGACCTGCCTTAAAGTGATCCAGCAAAGTACAGATGAAATGAGATTGGCCAACTGTTGATAATTATTGCGGCAGGTTGATGAGAACATAGGGATACGATACTATCCCCTCTGCTTTTGTCTATATTTAAAAGCTTCCCTATTAAAAAGTATTTTTAAAGGTCTATATTTTTAGGCGTCAGTACTGAAATTTCATCTGTTTCCTTTTTAAGGTCTGGGACCAAGTAAAGGCTTCCAACCCTGACCTAAAATTGTGGGAGATTGGCAAGATTATTGGTGGCATGTGGCGAGATCTCACTGATGAAGAAAAACAAGAATATTTAAACGAATACGAAGCAGAAAAGGTAGAATGGGGACTGCAGTGGGATGGATACAATGTAAAACGCATAAACATTTGCTTATTATTTATAAAAGAAACGTAAGATCTAATCAGACAGCTGAGGCTGCACTGAGGCTTTGTCTGCCTAGGTCAGTCACTTAATCTCTCTAGGCTTCAGATTCCTTATCTGTAAAAAGGAGATAATTATCATATCTTGATATTCATAGAGATAAGATAGGTATTCATTATAACCTGCAAAATGTTAATTATAAAACTGGAAAACATTTGAATTTCAGATAGAGTACAATGAATCCATGAAGGCCTATCATAATTCCCCCGCATACCTTGCTTATATAAATGCAAAAAGTCGTGCAGAAGCTGCTTTAGAGGAAGAAAGTCGACAGAGACAGTCTCGCATGGAGAAAGGAGAACCTTACATGAGCATTCAGCCTGCTGAAGACCCAGATGGTAAAAAAAAAAAAAAAGTGGGGTTTTGTTTATGCTTTCTCGGAGAATTAAAATGAGAAATCTCTTAAGTTTAAGTTTTTAGTTCCTATCCTAAATGGAAAACACAGCATAATTTAAGTGCCATTTCAATATTTTGATTAGTGAGGTTTGTATGTGAATTTCCCACAAGAAAAGGAAATGTCCTTTTTAGTGCAGAAAATAGCAAAAACTATTTATTGTTTATCAAAATCTTTGACTCAGAATACATGAAAAGGTTTTGAATAACAATCAAGGTTTTGCCTCAGCTGCTTTTAAAAAGCTAAATGCCTCCTAGTTATATCCTGTTTTCTTATTGGGTCCCTAAATTTGCAGAATTAAAGGCTCTTAAGGGAGAAACTTAATGAGTGGGAAGAATCATGAAATTTCTTTTCTAGTTAATTCAGAAATCCAACTAGAATTTATAAATATAGCTTCTGATAACACTCAGGAGAGTGCACACATACAAATTTTATACACAAATAGCAGAGCTTCCTAATTTGCATTCCACAGTTTGCAGGTGTGCAGATTGGGCCCCCTGGTTCTCTGCAGCCGGGGCGGTCTGAAGCTGTATGGAGCCCCAGAGATGGCCACTCTAGCTAGCATATCATCCACATATCAAGCATACTGTACAAGTAATGTTTTCTCTGTGTGCTGCTGTTATGTGGAAAAGGTTGGAAGCTCTAGCTACAAGCAACAGAAACATCAAGAAAATAATTTAAGATTCTGTTTTAAAGTAGCAGTAACAAAGAGGAAGCTTGTAAGAACTTTAAAGAAGATACTATTGAGAAAGGAAGCAATAATACCACCTAAAGACGTGAATAAACTGATATACTTTAAAGGAGAGAAAAATAAAAACGATTTGTTAAAAGAATGGACTGGGATATTGACAAATATTCCCATAAATACAGAATAGAAAATAGTAATATAGAGAATAAAATATGGAATAGAAACAATATTGAGTATTAAGCAGAATCAGTAGCAATAAAGACATGAGCATATGCAGACCTTAATTGCCCAAATTGGATTGATTAATGCAAGAAAAAGATATACAGAATTAAAAAATAAAAAAAAGATCCAGTCTACAAATAATTGGAAGGATAAGGGTCAGTATAAGAGGAAACAAAGGCTAGCAACATAGAAGCCTTAAGTAGAAAATAGGTAAAGTTTTCATTAGGTGAAAGAGAATGGCATGAACATTGAGGAGGACTGAAGAGGTTCGTTCAGGAACAGCCTTCAAAAGAGGATCCTTTTCTCTGTTTCTCCAACTTCTGTGCATTATATTTTCTAAGTTTGAGATAGGATCTTAAAGCTGCTAGTAAGAAAGGATAGATAATAATTAAGATGCCAGGATAAGGGGGCCGGCCCTGTGGCCGAGTGGTTAATGTTCCATGCGCTCCTCTTTGGCAGCCCGAGTTTGTGGGTTCGGATCCTGGGAGCAAACCTACTCCACTCATCAGCCATGCTATGGAGGCATCCCACATACATAGTAGAGGAAGATTGCCAGCAGTTGTTAGCTCAGGGCGAATCTTCCTCACCCAAAAAAAAAAAAAAAAAAAAAAAGCCAGGATAAGATTGACTTTAGACCTTGGCCTTTATCCCTCAGAACTGAGTAGAAAGAGGAAGACTTGGGAAGTGGAAATGTACATGAAACCAAGAGAAGGGCAGCAGGTCCATGAGTACAACAGCTGCAAAGATGACTGAAAGACGTGCAAGACACATGCAGTCACCCACACAAGACAGGGAAGGCTTTTTAAATTTTAGAGGATAGTCATGAGAGAGAAAGTAAATGGCTGGTGAATTACAAATAGAAAGTTAAGTAGAAAATATAAGCCTACTCTCCCTCTACCCACCAGAAAAAAATCAGACAGCTAACATGCAAGGAAAGACAAGCCAAAATTGCTAAGACTTTATTTCCCCTACTAATGGTCAACATGGGGGACATGCAGATGAAAGAAGAAAGCAAAAAATAACCACAGAAAAGATAACTTAGATGGAGGTAGCACAAATGTACCGTATATAATCTTAAGTGTGAATATGAAATACTCTTCCTTAAAAAGTAAAAGGGTCACCGAATTTTTTTTAAAAACACTATCTTGTATTCCAATAATTTTAATTTCAGAAGTATATATCCTAAAGAAATTACTTGAAAGGATACAAAAAGTAATTTGTACAACAGTTTGTAGTGGTGGTGTTTATGATAATAAGAGTTTCAGGAACTACTTAAATACCAAATAAGGGAGGTAGTAAAGTGTGACGTGGCAGCACAACTTGGGCCTCAGTAGCTGTGTTTCCTAAGGTGTGGTCCCTCCACCTCTGATGGGACACTACATTGATTAGGTGGTTCAGAGAGGAACTTGTGTTTTAATGTGTATTGCTTAAGAGGAAGATTTTTTTTTTTAAGTGAGTTAATTTAAATAAAAATATTAAGTAAGTAATACTACAGGTTGTTAGCAGATAAGTCAAAAACTGTGGAGGTGATAGAGTGAAGGTTGAGATTAAGGAAACACTCTTGCATAGCTATTAAAAATAAGCATATATGGGCCAGCCTGGTGGCTTAGTGGTTCATGCACTCCTCTTTGGCGGCCAGGGGTTCAAGGGTTCAGATCCCAGGCACAGACCAACACACTGCTCATCAAGCCATGCTGTGGCAGATTCCCACATACAAAATAGAGGAAGACTGGCACAGATGTTGGCTCAGGGCCAGTCTTTTTCACCAAAAAAAAATAATATGCATATGAATCAGATCCATACTCTATGTATATGAACTTGAGTGGATGAAAACAACGCAATACATTTACACACTGACAACTGTATACGTGTGTAAATTGATAAAAATGAAAAGTAAAATTTGGTATTAAACATTTTATTTTTTTCCTATAAAATTACTTTAGGGTTTTAGTGGTTTTTTAATCTAATAACATGTATATGCTGGTCTAGGAAACTGAACATTGCTAGAGATAATTGTTGTCTCTGCAGTGGGCATTTTCATTACTGTAATAGTAAACTACGATGGCAAAGACGTTGCCCAGTTCATATGTTGTCATCAGTTGTAAATGCCTTAAATTACTACCAAGAGAGTGAAACGTTTGGCAGAATTTCAGTTTTCCTGACACATGCAGCCTTCACGTTGATTTCCAGGCCAAAAGACACATGGTTTTATCTCATTTGTATTTCAGCCAAATTCTTTTCAGACACATGTCATCACTTAAAGATGTTGTGGGAAAAACCAGTACCTTAGCCAGTGAACACATTATGTCCTCTGTATGGTTTTTATCAAGTGACTGCCCCACTGCTCCCTTGATGCCCGTTAGACCCACTTGTTAGGCCAGTGAGGGCCATGGTAAAGGGTTAACATTGTTACACTCTCTTGTTTATGGTTACTGGTGACCTGATTTCCAGAACATCTTGTTTATTCCAGATTATGACGATGGCTTCTCAATGAAGCATACAGCCACTGCCCGTTTCCAGAGAAACCACCGCCTCATTAGTGAAATCCTTAGTGAGAGTGTGGTGCCAGATGTTCGGTCGGTTGTCACAACAGCTAGAATGCAGGTCCTCAAACGACAGGTCCAGTCCTTAATGGTTCATCAGGTAAAGGCACAAAACGTGTTATAAGAAAATGGGCCTATGCCACAGATCCCAGTGACCTGATTCTATACCATGCATCAATGTGCCTGTTGAGTATTTCAATGTTCAGTCTAACCTGTTCCTGATTCAGGGGAAAGGCTTGAGGGAGTGGACCTTTCCCAGAGATTTAATAAGTTTTTCATTAAAACTGTCACATGGAGGGCCGGCCCCGTGGCTTAGCGGTTAAGTGCGCGTGCTCTGCTGCTGGTGGCCCGGGTTTGCATCCCGGGCGCGCACCGACGCACCGCTTCTCCGGCCATGCTGAGGCCGCGTCCCACATACAGCAACTAGAAGGCTGTGCAGCTATGACATACAACTATCTACTGGGGCTTTGGGGGGAAAAATAAATAAATAAAAAAATTATATAAAAAAAAAAAAAAACTGTCACATAGAGCCTTGTGATGAGAAGTATATCCATTAAGAATTTGAGATATCCTGGGGCCGGCCCAGTGGCGTAGTGGTTAAGGTTGCGCACTCCACTTCAGCAGCCCAGGGTTCACGGGTTCAGATCCCCAGCACGGACCTACGCACCACTTATCAAGCCATGCTGTGGCAGGTGTCCCATATATACAGTAGACGAAGATGGGCACGGATGTTAGCCCAGGGCCAATCTTCCTCAGCAAAAAGAGGAGGATTGGCAACACATGTTAGCTCAGGGCTAATCTTCCTCACCAAAAAAAAAAAAAAAAAAAAAAATTGAGATATCCTGTCAACCTTTACTGCTTTACTAAATTTTTTTTTCCAAAGAAATTGCTCAGGCCTAAAACAGTATTCTTTAACATATACTTATTAATCTTAGTCATTCCTCTATGCTGCATTTTATATTTTAAAATCCTAGCTAGCTACATTCCGTAATAAATTATTTAAATTCAAAATATTTATCACACTATGAGAAAGTGTGGACCATTAAAAAATGAGACATATTTTCTGTGTTTGACATTTGCTTTAGAGAAAATAATTCAGTAATTATAAAGCCTGATCATATGTCTTACAGCGAAAACTAGAAGCTGAACTTCTTCAAATAGAGGAGCGACACCAGGAAAAGAAGAGGAAATTCCTGGAGAGCACAGATTCATTTAACAATGAACTTAAGAGGGTATCAACTTAATGTATTAACTATACTTTTATCACTGTGTCTGTTAATTTTTTTTTCATTCTTTTTACCAAAATAGTATTTTTATTGAATGTTGTTTACTTTGAAACAGGGTTAACAGGTAAGACCTTTGCTTTATAAAATTATTCCCATTTTCTGGCAAACTTGGCAGTAGGTTTGAAATATCATATAGTATACACACATGTACTAGGCCTGTAGACTCTAGAACCCTCTGATGTTTTAAAGTCTCATGCAATCATGAATTATTTTTATTTTATTGAGATTTATTTCTCAAATGTCTTCATTAGATGTAGTTCACTGTTTGCACTTTGTATTAAAACAAGTAAATCTAGTGTTTGGTAGCCTAAAAATATAAAATGGAAGCCTTGCATGCAATCCAGTACTTTCAGTATTGCCTCACCAACCATTTTGTGATATTGGATGTTAATGGCTGCTAGAGCAACTTTATTTTCCTGTAGACACCAGAGGTTCAGAGAAGAACCTAGAACCACGATTTTTGTCCCATATATGTGTGTATAGTTTGTTTCCCAAAAAACTCACTTTTGAAATAATTTCTCTGATTCAGAGATTGTAAGAAAAGAACATTACTAAGAGAGTTCTTTTTTTTTCTGACTACTAGTTGTGCGGGTTGAAAGTAGAAGTGGATATGGAAAAAATTGCAGCTGAAATTGCACAGGCAGAAGAACAGGCTCGCAAAAGGCAGGAGGAAAGGGAGAAAGAGGCAGCAGAGCAAGCTGAACGCAGTCAGAGCAGTATTGTTCCTGAGGAAGAGCAAGCAGCTAATAAGACCGAAGAAAAGAAGGACGACGAGAGCATTCCAATGGAGACAGGTAACTTACCAGTTGACACCAAAGTAAATGTCAAGGGTGTTTACAGCTTTCTTTAGTTTTGATTTTTCTTTCTCAGCACTTTTCAGAGGTCACTCTATTAATCTTGCCTCTTAGGTTATTCTCTTTATGACCTACCCATTTCTTTCTAAATCTTAATCTTTTATAGTAGATTCACTTAAAATGTTGGTATCAGTACAAAACAGCAGTGGTGTGTTGTCTTTAGTCTTCCTGTTTGAGGTCTTGCTTATTTGCCCAGATTGAGTCATGTCATTTTCTGGCTGGGAAATACAGAGTATAACGGCCCTGGAGTCAGACGGTCTGGGTCCAATACTGCTTCACCACTTGCCATAGTCATACCACCACCAAAGTCATGGTGGTATGACTTTGGATAAGTTCTTAATCTCAGTTTCCTCATTTGTAAGTGTTCTAGTACCTGCCTCCAAGAGTGAATTCCAAAGGATAGATAAGAAAATGTACATAAAATCATTCGGCATTAGACTTGACATGGTTATTGGCACTCAGTATTTTAACCTTTATTGCCAAAATTGTTTAAATAAGATGTGGTCATTGCTTTTACGATCAGTCATTTTTGGGGTCCTAGGACAGAGCTGGGCAAGTAAAACCTGCAGGCCACATCCTGTCCGCCACCTGTTCTTATAAATGAAGATTTATTGGAATACAGCTACACTCGTTTGTTTACGTGTTGTCTGTGGCTGTTTTGGGTTTACAGCAGATAGCTAAGTAGTTGCAGCAGAGACTGCCTGGCCCACATAACCTAAAATATTTACTGTCTAGCCTTTACAGAAAAAGTTTGTGGATCCCATCCTAGAAAAATTCTTACTTCCAGGTATACTGATTTTCCTGATTAAAAAAGCATTCCTCAAAGCAAAAAATAACATGTAAAACTTACGTAAAGTACAGATTAAATCGATTATTACTGGAAATTTTGAGATCACCTTACCTTCTGGCGCTATTTTGACCCTGCCCAGTGCACTATGTAAATAGGACTAAGCTAAAAGAATTTTAAGAAACACAACCAAAGGCTCCCTGTTGTTGTACTCCTGAGTACATAGTACTCAACTGACAACTTCTGATTTGACATCAGAAAACATTTAATGGAATATAGATATCTTTACCAGATATTTCTACAAAATTTAATTCAGCAGATTAACATTTCAGATAGTCAGATTTTAAGTTTCATTATCTGAGCGTTTTTCTGTTTTGTGTGAACATGTGTTTTATCTTAAATTTGGAGCATGAGTGTATTTTTGTGGTTAAGGCAAGAGCTTGAGAATTCAAGTGTGGATTCTTGCTCACTTTGCCACTAGACAAAACACCTCAGTCCTTTGCCTGCTTTGTCATCTACAAATAGAGCATGTCTATAGGTCTTTACTCAGATTTTATCCTTCTAGCTTAAGAAAGAAATGAAGAAAATTGTTTGAGGCTATTCGAGCAAAAACCTCATGCTCTTAATTTCTTACAGAAAACAGCCCAGCATGACTTTTAACAAAGTCCTTAAAATATTGACCTTATATCATTTCCATACCTGCTTTCTTACTTATTAAATGCAAAGCACTCCACAACAGCATTGTCCAATAGAAATAAATGTAAGTCACTGTGTAATCAGAAATTTTCTACTAACAACATTTTTTAAAAGTAAAGCAAAGCAAGTGAAATTAATTTTAATAATATATTTACTTAATCTAGTATATCCTAAACAATATCATTTAAACGTGTAATCACCATTTTTTAAAGTATTAATTTTTTATATTCTTTTTTCATACTAAATTTTCTAAATCTGATGTGTATTTTATACTTATAGCACATCTGAATTTTAGCTAGGAATACTTGATCTGTATTTGGATTTCATCAATTTACAGTTAAAAAGTAGATTTTCAAACCCCAAATTGTTTCAAACATGCTAAAAGTTCTTCAGTCACACCAGCTCACTTCAGATGCTCTGTAGCCACACGTGGTTAGTGGCTGCCATATTGGACAGCACGGCTCTAGAATGCCAGCATGATTAGAAGAGTCAGTTTTTGTCTTGGAACTAATCGTGACAAACGTGTGATTACAGAGGAGACACACCTTGAAGAAACGACGGAAAGCCAACAGAATGGTGAAGAAGGCACGTCTACTCCTGAGGACAAGGAGAGTGGGCAGGAGGGGGTGGACAGTATGGCAGAGGAAGGGACCAGTGACAGTAACACTGGCTCGGAGAGCAACAGTGCAACAGTGGAGGAGCCACCAACAGATCCCATACCAGAAGATGAGAAAAAAGAATAAATGTTGCCTTGTTTTATGTGTTCTAAATACTTTTTTAAATGAAAAAATGTTTTTTGAGTTTTAATGGTGTTATGTGGTTTGTGTATTAATATTTTCCTTGTCCGTATCACACCACCAAAGGCTTTTGGACCATTTAGCATCATGAGCCGAATGGCACAGTCACCTTTCTTAAGTGGTTGTGAAGATAGTTCTTTTCTTTGGAATTGTTTTTAGTCCTCGACTACTGAAAGCCTCAGAATTTAAATTAATTGAGAAAATGCCCACTTCTTTTAGAGAATTATCCTTTGATGCTGCAGAATCTACTCTTACAAATGCCTTCCTACAGCTCACTTGGGTGCTCACCAAAGCCATAGCTTTAAACCTTCCCAGTCCCAATCAACAGCTTCCCAGAAGTCCCCTTTCCTGTCTGCTTCCACAAAGAGTAGCTTCTTGAAAACATAATCATGTGAGTGTATATTTGTTCACTGACCCTTTTTTATTTTTAATCAGTGCTAGATGCCAAGAGTCGTGTTAGGGTGTTGAGTGTATCTGCAGCCACCCTTGTTGCAGAAACTCGTATTGATCCAGAAATAGTCTCCATAGTTAAAGTAGTTACTAGCTTATGAAATCGTCATTAAAGTGAACGTGGCACATATACACTATCTATGCTGCTTTTTGTTATAATTAATATTGGGTATGTTCTGGTAAATTTATCCTTATTGTACAGAAGAAAAAATTACTTTTTTTACCAAGTTTTCCAAAGACAGAATAGATTCTTGCAATGGAGCATATAACTTCAAAATGGTTAGCCCATGCTGGAAGACAAGCAGCTGGGAATTCAGTTCATTCACTTGAAATTGTTTTACAATAATCAAAACATTCAAAACCTCAAGGCTCAGGATCCCGTAGATGAGAGCCTACCTTTTTGATAAACTCCTAGTAAAGTCTTAGAGACTAGAAGCGAGACAGTTTGTGACACGCATGCTTCCCAAACCTAGAATAGCTTTTTACTGAATAGTGGTGTATCTGATGGTACATGTTTCTTAAAGGTCCAAATGTAATAAAAAGATGGAAAAAAAAGTCTCAGTGTTTTTAATGCACTAAAAATTTTTATGCAAAACAAGCATATAATTTTGTTACTGTAATGCAGTGACCGGATGGAGGGGCCACTCACAGACCTTATAAATTTGCATACTCACAGGGCCCTGCCTTACCCAACTGTGAACTGCTGCAGTAGTAAGTTCATTTGTACAAGACACTTGTGAAAATTAGTTTCCTTACATTATACTCATGTCACATATGGAAGTTGGTCTTTGACTCCAAAAGTAAAGGAAATATGTTTCTACATTTACATACGAGCATAAAGGAATCTATGATATTTGGGTTATCTTTGAAAAAAGTGTGGCTAAATAAATGTAAGCCTTCTGCTTACACGGAGATAACTCCTGTACATGGGCAAGACTTAATTTACAGTGAATTTACTCTACTGAGCTCATGGCACATAGTGACTATGTGACCACTCTTCAGCCTCGCGGGAGTGAGAGGAGGAAAGGAAACTTGATATCGGGTGGTAGCAACCCTTGATACCTGTTTTTCTAAACAAACTTAGAATCTTTCTTCTGGTTCTTTATTAAAGAACTAATTTATCAAACAGTTCTGTTTCTGGGTGTCGGCATTGTAGGGCTAAAAGAACTTCAGCCGTCTCATCCCCAACAAATTGGATATCCTCCTTGGTATGTACTCTAAGAGTCAAAACTGGGCAGAGAAGTTGTGAAATAATATGGGTGGAAAACTGCCGGAGCAAGTCGTCAGGTTACTTACTATGGTATTGAAGTCTCCAAGAGGATGGAAGTGGGTCCTTTGCGAAGCTGGAGATGGCAGTGGGAAAACAAGTCTTATCCAGACCGAGCCTGCCCATACAATGCTAGGGCAGTTGGCTGTAGGATGAATTAAGTCAGGAGACTTGACAGCTGTTAACCACGGGGGGAAAGATTGAATTAAAACTCCCAGTTGTCAGAGTGATACATGTAGAAACCACCAATGTTTGAGATGTTTCCTAGTTTCTTTGAGAATAAGGAATATAGTCGAGGTCTTTTGATGTTTTCGTTTATACATCCCCATAGACATTGGGCAAGTCACTTAAACCCAGCCTGTTTCAACTGTAAAATAGATTGAACTACTTTCTATCTCAGTCCCCTTACTGCTCCAAATAGCCATGATTTTTAGTGCATTTATTTTGAGCATGAATGCATAAAGCTTGAGAGCTTAAATTTTTATTGATTTTTAACAAATGAGAGAGAGGGGAATCCCCCTGATGAATAAATGAAAAGCTATAGGATATATTGGAGTATATTGGGAAGCCATTTGGTTTAAAACTAATTCGGCCTGACCTTGTCTTTCCAAAAAGACCTGAGATGGCCTGTTGAGCATGCATTGTACATCTGCTTTAAACATTTACAATGTCCCAAAGACAACAATGATGCCCTTAAAGATAGGGATATGGCTTCCCCCCATGTCAGCATTTCCTTAAGGATAAGGATCTCTTCCTGGAAACCAGATTAATTACCGACCTGCTGTGCTAGCAAAGCAATCTCATGACTGTTATAAAAGGGATATTCCTGTCGTAGGTGATGTATGCTCTTTGTTCCAAGATGGTATATAACCACTCTGTACAACCCACTTCTTGGGTGTGCTTTCTTCCTTCGGGGAGGAAGCCCTTCAGGCAATAGTCTTCAGACCTGGCTCATAATAAACTCACCCCAAATTTTGATTTATTGATTGATTACAGATTATTTGCACCAGCACCCCATAGTCCCCCGGTTTTCCTAGAGGAGTTTCAAATTTCATATCTTCCTCCATCTGTCAACAAGTATGTCTTTTATTTTTATTTATTTATTTATTTATTTGGTGAGGAAGATTAGCCCTGAGCTAACAACTGTTGCCAAGCCTCCTCTCTCTTTTTTTTTTTTTTTTGCTGATGAAGACTGGCCCTGGGCTAACATCCATGCCCATCCTCCTCCACTTTATATGGGATGCTGCCACAGCATGGTTTGACAAGCAGTGTGTCCGTGCGCACCCGGGATCCAAGCCGATAAACCCCAGCCGCCGCAGCAGAGCGTGCGCACTCAATCACTTGCACCACCAGGCCGGCCTGCCAATCCTCCTCTTTTTGCTGAGGAAGATTGGCCCTGGGCTGACATCCGTGCCCATCTTCCTCTACTTTATATGTAGGACGCCATCACAGCATGGCTTGATAAGTGGTATGTCGGTCCGCACCCGGGATCTGAACCTGCGAACCCTGGGCCCCCGAAGTGGAGCACAGAACTTAACCACTACGCCACCAGGCCGGCCCCAACAAGCATGTCTTTTAAATGGCTCTCCTACAGTACATGAAAATTATGTATTCTGTAAAGCAGAGCTTTCAGGAAAAGTTATGAGGAGCGATCTCATTTTAACACGATAATCTGAATGCCCTATGGAAAAGACAGAGTACTTGATTCACTATATTTGAAAAGAGAATCTCAAGTTAAATCCCTCCAAATTTTTAGTTTTGATCCTTCACATTTAGGTACTAGTTTGGGGTTTTAGACAGTGGGTGCTGACAGTGTGAAACTCCGACTGCCTGCAGTTAAATTGAAGCTTTGGTTTCTCGTGTGAACAAGCAATGAAGCTGGGATTATACTTAAAATCCTCATTTCAGAGGATTTGTGCTCCACCCCCAAGCACTACCATACACTGTCTCCCCACCTGGGTTCAGGGAATGCATGAGTTTTATCTTGTTTTTCACCGCTGGGCAAACCTTGCTGGAACAAGAACAATTGACTTCTTAATGATTTGCACATTAGAGGATTTAACGTCTTTAAAAATGAAAACTCCACTGTGCAACAACCAGCTAAAAGGAACTCAGCCTTTTTAGAAGAAATCATGCTGATTATAATTTGGCTTACTGTGATAATGTTTCTTTGATCAGTATGGTAAGGAAAATTCTGAGTTTAGCAGAAAACAACATCTAAATGTATCAGTAATTATAACACTGTTTACAAATGTCTTAATATTAGGTTGAACCATGTGAAATTGCCAATGTAGGTTTTTATCCACAAAATGACAATTTCACCTGGTTCAACCTAATAATTGTGCATTTTATAGTTCAAGGATAAGCCCGTAATAGCAGCTTTCTGAGAGAAGTGATGGAACTTTCAATTTACCAGACCGACCTCTATACTTCTCTAAAAATTACTGCATATTCTTAAAACCCTGATTAAACGCAAATCCCAAACAATCAAGTATTTAACAACTTGATTTTTAAAATATATTGCAGTAAACAGTTAAACTCGCTGGCTTATGTTCACATGTTTTTTCATTTAACACCAAAAAGTTTCTTATAATTATTTTGCATGTATTCAGGAATAAAAAGTGTTATGTGGGGAGGGGAAATTCCCGAATGATTTAATTGCTTTTTACATAAAACTAAGACAATAATTGCAGATACTGGCCACTATGATGAGCCATTGGAAAGGCAAGAAAGGCCTCCTCAGACTCCTTGACATTCAGGAGTGGCAAGGACCTTAGGTCAGCCACCTGAAGCACCCATCAAGCCCTTGGATAGAGAGAGCTCCTTTCCCCATGTCCCTTAAGATTGTCAAGTGCTGCTAAAATAAACACCTCTAGTCTTGGGGAGCCCACCCTTTCTTAAGACAGCTCATTTCTTCTTTAGTTAACTGAAAGTATTTCCTCTCATTGAGGTAAAATCTGTCTTCCTATGATTTCAGCCCTCTGGTTCTACTTCTATACCTCGAAGTCAAAAAGAATTGAATGTAATCCTCTTCAAAAGACCTTCAAATATTTCAAGACAGGTGCCCCTTGAGATCCTGCCATAGAACACAGTTTCGCCCTTCCAATGTCTCTCTTGCTGACCTGGGGGCAGAGGACTATCCCTTTTCTACTTTTGAGGTCTAGACCACTAGAAAGCACTAATATTTTCTCTAATAGAGTGAAATCATAGTTCCTCTGTAATATACTGCACTTCATCAAGGCACGACATATCTCAAAAACCATCTGTCTAAAATAAGGAGGGTTATTCTGTGACGGTCTTGCGGTCCTGTCCAGCACAAACTGTTTGTAACTATATTATAGACGCTAACTCCATAAAATGAGTATTGATTCATGTTTTCATACGAAGCAAATCGGCGAGAAAACAGGTTCAATTCACTCAGACAGTATTTCTCAAAGCTCAGTCATTTGCATACCACCGCCACAATTTTTCTGGGTAACATCGTACTATTATTACTTAGCTTTCTTTGAATCAACTTACTTATTCCACTTGAATAATTTATTTTAAAAGGAAACCTTATATCAACATAAATGCAAAACTATTGTCTTTTGTCATAAAAGGAAAATAATCTTAAACACAGATATTTTACTAGTTATGTTTATATTTAAATACATACTATTTTAAAGAACATTATTTAAAAGGTCTGCACACCATCCAAAATCGTCTGAAGGATCCCATATGTAGTGGGGATAAAGCTTTTTGGGGAAGACTGCACTAGAGAGAAGGTATGTTTCCTGCTACCTGGAGTTTCAGGAACCTTGTCTTCTCAGAAACTATCCTGGGTCAACAGCAGCTTAAAACTCAACGGCAAATTCGTGAAAGTTAGTCCCACAATCACCTAATAATAATAGTAGCCAACATTTGTTGAGCATTTACTATATTACCATGTGCTTTTCATACTTTTGAGTCTTATTTTCTAATTCCTGAAGATAATATTAGAGTAGATCACTTTACCAATGAAATCTATATTTATAATCTTGGGCCTGAGTTGATCCATCAACTCCTACAAATAATTTTTCTTGGAGAAAGGAAAACTGTCCTCAGGCTGTCGCACAAGGTACTAAATGATGTGGAGATTGCAGATCCATCCTAGGGATTTCATCGCTGTGGAGCAATAATCCAAAAGACTCAAGACAAATGAATCTACTTAGAGATCAGTGTTCTTATAATGGGAAAAGTACGTGTAAAAATTATTCCCTTTTGAATCCCCACCTCTTTCCTCCAGAGCTCTCCGTACCACCAAAATGAAAAAATACACACACACACACACACACGCACACAGAGTTAAAACAAATGACTCATAAACTTTTGGATGATATGTTATTGTGCTTCATAGAGAGCTGCCCTCATGTCTGATAGGGTGTGTTATGTTTGCATTTTACCCCTGTTGTGGTTTCCTGTCAATCTGTGAGCCCTGGGGAACCTTTTAGCAGACCTCCCTGGTTGGGGCTCAGAAATTTCCAGAAGTAACAATGTCAGATGGCTGCTACGCAGAGTTACTCACTCTCTGAACTTTACCCACCTCTTCCAGTGTGTGTGCTTTGGATGGGTCTTCTTCTTCCTCAAAAAACACTCCACGTCTCCTGGGACGTTAGCTTGAAAATCAAATGTCGGACACGGTCTAGGTGGACAGTTCTCAAACTAATGGGCATCAGAATTTCCACAGGGAGGCTGCCTGGGGGCGCCCAAGCCTACTGAATTAGAGTCTCCCAGGTTGCAGCCAAGGAATCTAGCTCATCAAAGTTCTGAGAACTACCAGTTTGGTTTAATCCCCTCATCTTCCAAAAGGGGAAACCAAGGCCCGAAGAAGAGAAGTGATTGACTCATCTAAGATCCAACTGTCTCAGAGTCAGGACTAGAATTGTCCTTTCAACTTCTTCTAGGGAGAGCAGATCCTCGGGATATTCAAAAGCCTGTTCAAACCTAGCTGGACTGAACTTTGCCCAGAGTTTGACATCCTTCACCAACTGGTACTTTTTCATGTTGCCCATTATGCCAGTTTATTTAGACCAGGATCACTTTCCTTGCAATGAAATCCTTCTACTTCTCTCCCCAAACAGCAAGTCATGGCACCATGAGTTGTCTTATCATTGCCAGCATCACTAGAAACCCAAAACCAGCTGTAACCAGTACCCAGGAACCTAGAGTTTGATATGCTCTCCAAAAGCAAAACTCATAAAATCCAACGTGTAAAGGATGAAATTCGCCAAATGAAGAGAGGCAGTGGAGTGGTGGCTAAGAATACAGGCTTTAGTGCAGTTCTGGGTTCAAGTCCAGTTTTGCCAATTCAGTTTTCTCCCCTGCACAATGGGGATAAAACGACTACAGTATCAGTTTCCCAGGGTGGTTGTGAGAAGAAAATGAGAGAGTGTGCGAAAAGCACTTTGCCTAATACCTGGTACATAGTAAACACTCAATAAATGTTAGCTGTTAGTGGCATTATTGTTGATGATGATGATGACGAGGACAGTTCAAGGCAGAGTACCTGAGAAAACGTGGGAAACATCAAACCCATTCAATGAGTGTATCTAAATACAGAGAAAGCTGTAACTTAATCAAGTGCAATATAATTCTAGCTGAAGCAACATCGGGTTAACAGAACAGGCAGTCAGCTTGGAATTAAGGAGAACGGAGCCACTCAATCCTTCAGCAAATTGCTGTTGAACCCCCACCAGGTGCCAGGCTCAGAGCTAAGTGCTTTGCACACATTATCTCATTTAACCCCTACACCAACCTAATGAGGGGATATGACGAGTATCATCCTTGTTTTCAACATGGAGAAACTGAGGTTCTGGGAAGTTAAATAACCTGTCCCAGATTGCACAATTAATTTATGGTGGAGACGGGATTCCCACCAGGTCTGTCTGACTCCAGTGCTATGGGTGGTAGACACCTCCAACTGGGAGATATAAACTCAAACTCACTGCCAACTGGCCTTCTCGCTTCTGCAACTCTTTAAAAGCACCAACACTTTTCTCATCACCCCTCCGGTTCTTCAAATGATTTTTTAAGAGGGAGGAGGGCTTAAAAGCAAATAACTTCTCTTTACGGAACAGTAATAAAGACTGATAGCCTAGTAGTCATTTCCCAAATATTTGTGCAGATGGATAATCCTCATTGATGACGTTCTGAGTCGTCGTAAACAGCAGCTCTGTGTATTTAAATCATTTTGTTGGTGTTTTCAGCCAGGCCCTCCTTACAAAACAGTTTTCACAGCACATTTAATGAACTGTAATTATTGCCCAAAGTAGGTAGCTTAACAACAAAGGGTGAGCAAGCGGAAGCGTTGGTAAGGGATCCCACCACCACAGTATCTGTTCTGAACACTTTGCAACCCAAGTGAACACGTCAACACATCAGCAATAGGCATTATACACCAAAGCAGGGGGCTGATGTGTGTGAAGCGCCGGGAAACCCGTGCTGGTCGGAAGGGCTGACTTGCCGTTGGCTGCAGCCAGGCTGATGCTCCAAGTCAGATCTGTGCGTGTCTGCTCTCTTATGAGAATTTTTGTAGCAAGATTCTTTTTTCAATATCGCCACCCACTTTGAAAGTAAATTTTATGATTTCCCACTTAATTTCCCAAGGTAGGTCTATAAACCAGGGGAAGGCGGAGAGGTAATAGACACACTTGAAAAAAAGCAGGTCGACTTGTTCTGCTGTGGCCTAAGGTGTTCTAGGTAGATGCACCTGGGGCGTCCTGCTGGCAGGGTAGTTAGAGCTCCAACACACTGGGTAGCTTGATCGCCTGCAAAGATGCAATTTATTTCTATCATTTGCCTTCTCAGGAGCAAGCAACAGAGGGCTCAGAGCCCCAGGCTTGTCTGACGAGGTAACTGCCTCTTCTCCAACAGGCGTCAGTCCCCTGAACAGGCGTTCCCTGCCAGAGGGGAGAAGGTGGGCTGTTTTTTGACCCATTGTGGCCGGAGGCAGAACCCCTAGCCTGATGGTGTCCCTGTAATATTCCATCCCACCCAGGAAAGCAGGCAAAGGCTGGGTCCCCTTGGGCATCTGTGGCCTGTGCAGTGCCTCCAGCGCCCTCTACAGGATGTTGTTAAGAACTGGATGCGAGGAACTAGGACAAAACTGTCCCTTTTACCTGGAACTGAGGGGGGACTTTCAGTGGGAAAACTGGGAAAGTCCCGGGCAAACAGAGACAAGCTGGTCACCCTATTAAATAAAGGGAGACCTCAAGTTGGGTGTAGAGGGTGGGACGGGGACTCTGCTCTATTAAACTGTCATCACTTTATAGTTGAATTTGGAATAGGGAAGGGACAGCATGGACCAGGATTCTAAGGAAAGAGGTGCAGGGCTACCTGGGAGGGAGAAGTAAGCTATTGAATAAGGGGGCTCTTTGCCCTGAGTCAAAGCCCCTGGGCCTCTAAAGCAGAGCAATGTTGTCAGATTCTGCATCCCAGGCTGGGGAGAGAGCAGAGGTTGGTGGCTTACATGTTTCCTTGTGAGCTGGGATTCATTCTTTGACTTTCATTCCTCAGCAAACAACTACAGGGCACCTGTTATATATGTCAAGACCTCTCCCAGGCACCAGGAATAAAGATCCAGTAGGACACGGCCCCCGCCTTTGGTCTGATAGAGGAGATGGTGAGTGCCCGCACAAATGAAAAACTTCTCACAAATGTGCCCTGGAAATGCCCTTACCCTACTCAGTGGTGGGAGCTCCTTCTCATGGGCCCCTGAGCACAGCAGGAGCCGACTGGCAGGAGTCAGGCCCAGGGCTTGAGTGGGGGGAGCAGACAAAGGATCACTGGAGTCATTGGAACCCTGATAGACCCCCGAAGCTAGACCACCTTCTCTCCTGGGCCCCAGGGACTGACAGAGCCTGGAAAAGACAGATGAACATCTCTGTTCCAAGCCTGAAAGAAGGAGCAATCAAATTTCCAGCCACAGGAGGTTGATTAAATAAATTATAATACTAAAGGTTTCTCGTGTCTTGATGTGATGTAGCAACATGGGGCAATGCATATGATGTCAGATTAGGCTCTTTCAAAGAGTAAATGTATATTGGGATCACACCGTGTACAATTAAATATGCGTCTGGACCAAGACCGGAAGGGAAAACTCAGAAACTGGATCCAGCATGTTTGTGGTAAGATTGGGGGTGATTTTTATTCTTCTTTTTTCAAAACTGAGGTTAATATAGTTAAATCATTTTATAATAAACAAGGGAAAAGATCTTTAATGTTATAAAGTTCACATGTACTACATTCTAATGAAGAACACACTTTAAAAAAACCACAAAACACTACTGCTGTAAATGAGACCTGTTACAAAAGGAAAAAGAACAGTCCTGGATTAACACGTTTGAAGTTACCCAGGAAGAGAAGAAACAAAAGCTTGTACAGGGGAATTAATTCTCCTTTCAACTCACTGGGCTAATTATTTTGTCCGTCTTCCCACCCTGCTGGTGCCAGAGGTGGCGTCAGAACACCCAGGCCAGAAGTGAATACACCAGCCCAAGAATGCCGGATTAGCTGAGCTGCCCCCAGGCAGGCTGGAAGACGTAATAAGAGGCTGGTGTCCTTCCAAGAGATGATCTTTGAAGGATAACAAATCCAGGCTGCCATCAAAATGAAGAGATGGTGACTGATTCAGCAGCCGGGCTGGGCTGAGTGGCGCTTCCTACGGCACTCGGGGTGTGCGTGCGGTTGACTAAGGAGGGACGGGAGGCTGCCAGGACAGGTTCCCAGCTGCTGAGGGCCCAGCTCCTGGGAATCAGAGGTGGGTCCAGTGCCAACCCAGAAGCTCTCCCTCTGTCACAGCCCCTCACACGCACCACAGGCTCCACTCACCCCCCTCCGTGGTACTTCAGAAAAGGCGTGAGATTGTTTATGTAAGTTTTAAACAGGATGCTTCCTGTTCATCCAGTTTCAAGACTCCAGGGGCGCCAGCCCGGTTGCTCAGCGGTTACGTGCGCACGCTCCGTTGCGCGGCCGGAGGGTTCGCAGGTTCGGATCCAGGCCAGCACTGACGCACTGCTTGTCAAGCCATGCTGTGGTGGTGTCCCATATAAAGTAGAGGAAGATGGGCATGGATGTTAGCCCAGGGCCAATCTTCCTCAGCAAAAAGAGGGGGATTGGCATCAGATGTTAGCTCAGAACTGATCTTCCTCACAAAAAAAAAGACTTCAGGGACGTGAATGAAGCCCCATCCCATCAAGTTCTCCACCCAGGGCCTACCCTAGGAGCTGGGGCCTCTCCCAGGGAAGGCTGAGCCTGGACTGAGGGGAAGGAAGTAGATATCAGCTTGTAGGAAATTTGAATAGTTGTTGAATCGACCCTGTACCAGAGCTTTATCCATTTGAAAACATGGTTCTGGGGTCAAAGGTGGCCACCCTTGGAGGCTGCCCAGTACCTTGGCTCCTTGTCATTCACCCCACTCGCTGTACCCTAGAAAGACAGAAGAGGCTGGAATAGCCAGACCTTCCTGGCCTCACCCGGAAAACCAACCCCCTTCCAAGCCTGTAGTCTGGGCAAATTCCTACAATGCCAGGGCCCTGTTTGCAAAGATTTCTGCCCCCTTCCTCCTGTTCCAGACCAGCAAACTTCTCTGTCATTCCCAGTCACCCTAGCTGGGTGCCCCTTGAGCCCTCAATCCTGACTCTGATGAGATTTCATCCGAGATTTCCATCCAAGGGGAATTTGCTATGAATATTCCTTCCCATCTCCCTCTCCCCACCCTCTTCCTCAGAAACAGACAAACTACCTCTTCTCCAGAAAAGAAGGTGATGGACAGAGGCAGAGGAGCCAGTGTCAGATCTTTGCCATGTGGTCATTCAATACATACTGATAGCTCAATAGAGAGCTCGGTGATGGGGCACACTCAGAGATGAGGGAGACCTGGGCCCAGGCCTAGGGTGTGAGAATCTCGGAGACAGAGGCAGAATGTGAACACCTCCAGCAAGGGTCACATGCGTGGTCCCATGAGCCAGGGATGCTCAGAGGAGGGAGACGAGCACTCCTGCGTGAGGACACCAGGGAAGGCTTCACAGGAGTGAAGGGCAGTGGGAGTGGAGAGAAGGGCATTGCAGGAGGGAAGGAAGGCCCTGGTGAGAAGTGAGGGCAGAGATAGACAGGAGCAGCAACAAACCAGGAAGTGGCGGGGGGCGGGGGTCTGTTTCCCAGCCCAGACTGAATCTCAGCCTCAACTCAATCCTCCAGACCTGGAGGCATAGGAACAGATCTTAGAATGTGTGAGGGGGATGTCCCTGCACGATGGTCCTACAGCCTTGTTCTCTGTTCTGGTCTGTTGGCTCTCAGTCCTGCTGGGATGCCCAGTGGCCCTGCATTTGACCTCTGGCAAACAAAGAGAGGAATATCCCTTCCTTCTCAGTAACTCTGATCCCCAGCTTCTCCTGGGCCCCAAGCTCCCAAACCCCAACCAAGCCAAAACCCACAGGAGGCAGGAGAGGGTCACCATGATGTCCCCTCCCCAGCAAATCCCCTGTCTGAACTCCACGTCCCAGCCCCTTATTCTCAGTTCAAGCCATACTACAGAGTCTTTCCCAAAGGACCATGGGAATGGCATCCTGAATTCCCTGGGACCATCCCAATTACAGACACTCTGGCCCCCTTGCAACTTCACACTTGCCCAATCATGCATTGCTGATATTCAGTGCGGAGTACATGGTTCCCAGAGCAGGGGGCACCGGCCGGGGGACTCTGCCCTGGGACTTGGCCTTGACATGATGCTGCCTCAGTGGCATCTAGCACTCCCTCCCCTCCCCACCGCCCCTCAATTCAGCCCTTGTGTTGTGTTTGTGTCCATGTGTGTCTGCACCAGGAGACTGCAGTCTCTTGGAGAACAAGGGTCTCATCCCATTTGCCTCCATGTTCTCCCTACCTTCCCACTGGCCTGTTGCATACCTCCAGTTGTCAATGAAATCTGTTAAAGCAACAAGAAAGGATGGAAACATGCCTACTGGTCTCTGGGGAAGACATCCCTCTCTTGGCAGCACATACCGAAATCAGGAGCTCTCAAAGGCTTCAGGGTGGGAGATCCCCAGCAGCCAGGAGAGTCCCACGGCCAGGGGAGATCAGCAGATGGTGACTCAGTGCTGGGGAGTCCAGCTCCTCCATCTTCCACGGCTGAAAAGTTCCACCCAGAGGGCAGTCGGCTCGGATCCCTCTTCACAGAGACCTTTCTCCACCAGGTATGGATGAGCCTCCATCCAGTTTTCCTGAAGAAACTCAGAAACCCCCAGCGTCTCTGAAGAATTACCTCCTTCTCCCGGAATAGCCGGTCCTCAGCCCTCACCTCCAGCCCCAGGAGTACTTCTTGTCTGCAAATGAGAGCGAAATTGGAGCAGCTCAGAGTTGTGCCTCCCACCTGGGGGAGCTCTGAGAACCAAATGAGACAATCTGTGGATGGGGACGAGCTACAAAAAAGTACAAGGCCCTGTTCAAACCCAAGGGGGTTTTTGGTTGTTGTCTACGAGGCAAGAGGTGCTGTAAGAGAATTCTCCCCTCCTGTTTTCACTTCCTCTTCTCTCTCTATACCCTGGGAAGGGGAAAATCCTGCCAAGATTAGCAGCTGATGTGTAAAAGTACCAAAACAACATTCTTCTAGTTGCATTTTAACAGCCACAAGGGGTTCTGACGTCTCAGACTCGAGACCTGAAAGAATTACTAGATCAGAACAAACTATGTGGGTGGAAATGCCCTCTAGTCCAACTTGCCACCATATTTCCCTGTCAAAGGCCCTCCAGCCTGGGCATGGATGTCTCCGAATGAAGGGCAGGCACTGTTCCCATATTCAGGCAGCGTCGTTGAAGACATTGTCACTGTGTTGTGCTAGACTGCACGGTCCTACCATCCACTGGTCCTTGGTGCGGGCCAGCGGTATTTCAATGGTTCAGAGGACCCAGGAATACCCTAATCCTGCCCAGCCTGTCCCCCTTCCCACAACAAGTTCCCAAGGGAGCCAGACCAAGGAAGAGCAGCTAGATGGGAGTCCCAGTACCCTAGCCATACCAGCACCAATAATGTCACCAGCTCTGGGAACAGTTCTCACACTTACTGGGATTAGTAATAACACACATCTGTGCTGTACTCTTATTGGGGTGGCAGGACCTGGGGTGAGCCAAGCTGGGAGTGAACAATGAAGGACTAGCAAGAGGGAAGGACGTGTTCAGCGGGTTGGGGGGTGGGGAATGCTCCCCCAGCCCCGCCCCAGCCTGGTGAACAGCAGCCCACATGTGCCCTCCTCTGTGAAGCCTTTCCCGGCACCTCCACTTCCAGGTGGAGTGAGATGCTCCCCTGTCTGTGGTTTTAACAGTCTGTGTCTCCTACCAAAGGGTATGGTCCCAACCTGAGTCACAATGGTAACCCCAGAGCTTGGCTTGTGGTGGTGTTAAAGAAATATTTACTGACTTTCATCTTTGTGCCCCCAGTGACTAATACACACAGTGTACTACAGAAGCGGGGCTGAGGAAATCTTCCTCAGTGAATGAGTGAATGAATACCAAGTGGTTATAGGGCTAGCACACAGCCAGACCTAAGGACAGGCTCCGTACCTTACACCACTTTTGCTCCCATAGAGCTTCGCAGTGGAGCAACCACTTCATTGGAAGGACTAGTTCATCTCGGTATTTGAGAATCACTCATGGAAGAAATACTTACTGAACTCCTAAAATGGGCCAGACTGGGTTCTAGGTGCTGGGGACACATAATGAACAAAACAAAAACCCCTGTGGTCGAGGAGTTTACATTCAGTGGGGAGTGAGACTAACTGTCTTTTTCGCCATATACACACCTGTCCTTCCCTTCGTGCCTTCTCCTTGCCCGCCCTGGGCTTTAGCACTTTAGGGCACTAGTGATGCCTGCTTCCTCCCAAGAGAATCTACATTCTTCGGAAAGGATAACAGATGAGGGACTTGTGAAAGGTAACCAGAAGAGTGAAATGGTGTCTTCTCAGTCTTATCAGTGACAGGTTCAGGGGAGGTGGCACTTTTGCTTCCTGGTCCTCCAATCTCACTTTGCATCCACTGACAGCATCTTCCGCCTTGGAGTGGAAGTGGCCTTCCTATTTTAATTCAAGTGAATTAAATAGAGTCATCTTTCATAATTGGATGAGGCATTAATGTCCTGATGGCCCCCCTCGCCCTGGGCACCTTGATGGCATTGGGCCTTTGGCGTGTCGTTGTCCTAGGTTTCCTCCTCAGGTGCATGACTTGCTTCTCTGGCTACCTGGTCCCCGTCAGGGCGTCTGTTAGGCCCTGTATGTGTTGCTTGGCAAGCATTTGGAGAGGTTGCCAGCCTCCAGGATGACTGTCTGCTGGAATGTGAGCGCTGTTCTTAGGAAGCAGTCCCCACTTTCCTGGGTGGCATGACTCACTCACTAGGCACTGGAGGTGGGTGCTGAAAGACACCGAAAGACTCATTTGCACAGAATGAGGGGGCGTGCGTCTGCCTTAGAGACATGGCCTATGTGGTTTTCCTACAGAGCTAGCCACACAGTGTAGTCTCAACAAAGATTCATTTTGAAAAAAAAAAAAAAGATATAAAATGCATGAGAGGAGCTATCTATTTAAAGTCATCACATAGTGAATTGTTGCAAAGTGATAAATCCTTTTTTATAGCAAATAATCTTAACTAGGTTTTCATGATGTGGATTTGTTCAAGGTTTGAAGTGAATTGCATCCTTCTTGGATTTGCTTTTCCTATGTCCTCGCAAAAGTTGAGGGGCTGGCAGCTCCTAAAAGTAGCAATCATTTACATAACCCTCTTCATGCCCACAGCACTCGGGAGGGGTGTCAGTATAATCCGTTACTGGAGGAAAGCCTTACAATTTCCGCAATCACGGGGAATTCAAAGGATGGTGTCGGCAAACAAAAGCACCATACGCTCCGCATTTCACAGTTAATAAGTAATAACCTCTTCATTCCTTGTCTATTTCTGCCAGTAAAATTGAGCTCAGCAGGCCTGCTTTTGTCCTTACAATGCCAACTGATGAAATCGCCTCCAAAATGCAAGCCAGCATCATGAACGCAAGTACCTAAGAAGGAACTGCAGAAGATGGGCTCTCTCCCCCGCAGCTGAGGAGGGAGAGGTGCCACCCTACATCAAAAAACCAGTTCAAAGAATCAAATTTGATAAGGGATTAGGTTGAAGATTTTCACAAGAATATACATCTTGTTCTCCTAGGCAATGTGCAGAATTGTGTGAACATTCATCGCTGTTCCCAGCTGGACTTGGTTAGAATAAATCTGTCCCTGGACGCATTTGGTAAACAAAAGGGTCTAGTAAGATTCCTAAGGCTTTAGAAATTGCCATGTCCTGTAAAAAGAGCCCCCAAAGACACTTGTGATTCTGACTAGTTTTCTCACTTGAGAATGGGTTGTCTTGGAAATAACATTGTAGCTGACATCTCTGCCTTCCTAAACTGTTCTGTGGGCTTTCTCTAACAAATCACAAGAAAGTCATTCCCACTTTCCTCTTCTCCCACTTGCACATGGTGCAAATGAAACCTAAGACTCTGCAGGCTTTATAAACACAATTTGAAAGGCTCAGTTATTGAAATTAACAGGACTAAGCATTTTCTTCCTATTGAATCGCCTATTAGATCATTTGAAATCCACCCTGGTGGATGCCGTGGAGTTGTGCTCCCTTCCCCCTCTCCCTGCCTCCTCTCTCCCTTAGACGCCCTCCTGGTCCAACTTGAACTTCCCTTTTGGATCCCTCCAAGTCTTCAGTTTGAAACAAGACCAACAAATCTTTATCGCTAAGTCTCTGTCTCTTGGCTTCATTTTACCAAGGATTTCTCTTCATTGAGGATGAACAGTGGGGAAGGAAAGAGGGGAGTGATGGATGGGAAAAGCAACCATCACTAATCACTAAAAGTTGCTCATCAAAAAGCAGCATCTCAATTAAAATGATTACGTGTTCATCAAGTTCAGTCTCACCCTATAGAGTCAAATATTGGATTTCGGTTGCCCCGTTGGGTCTGATTGAGATTTTCATTAGTCAGACATAAATTGGACAGCTGCCTCATTCTTGGGACCCTTCAGGACTTCTCAGAAGCAGCAGTACCCTCACATCCACAGTCTACCCACACACACACACACAAAATTACATTCTTGTAAGGGTAATCTACCTGATTCTGAGAACTCTTTCGGCTGGTCCCAGTTTGCTAAAGTGTAATCAATGACTGTGTTCTTGGGGTTCATTACATCCCCTCCCATAAAGCTACTCCTTCTCTACCCCAATCTTGGCTAATCAAAATCCTACTATCCATTCACTGAATACATTGAATACATCGAATACATCCTTATAATGGACCACTATGCAGCCATTAAAAGTGATGTTGTGGAAGAACAGTTAACGACAAGGAGGAAATTTCATGATATATTTGTCAAGTGAAACTAGCAGGTTACAAAACAACAGGTGCTATGAAGTATAAACCCATTTTGAAAGGTATATGTTCATTTTTTTTTAAAAAAGATTGTGTAGATATGGTCATCTGTTAGTGGTTTTATTTTCCTTTTTGCGCTTTTCAACATTTCACATTTTACGAGTACTTTTGTAATTGAACGAATGTAAAAAGAAAACATTCTACTTGTTATAAGTTGAATTGTGTCCCCCCCAAATTAATATGTTGAAGTCCTAACCCCCAGTACCTCAGAATATGTTTGGAGATAGGGCCTTTGAAGAGGTAATTTAGGTCAAATTAGGTCACATGGGTAGGCCCTAATCCAATATGACTAGTGTCTTTATAAGATGATATTGGTCACAGCACAAACCGAGGGAAGACCGTGTGAAGACATAGAGAAGACAGCCATCTGCAAGCCAAGGAGAGAGGTTTCAGAAGGAACCAACCCTGCAGACACCTAGCGGACTTCTAATCTCCAGAACTGTGAGAAAACAAATTTCTGTTGTGTACACCACCCAGTCTGTGGTATTTTGTTATGGCAGCCCTAGCGCAGTAATACATTACCCATCTTTCAAACACCAGCTCAGATGCCAGCCCTGGCATAAAGCCTCCTCTCACTCCCAAACCCTCCTTCCGTCTTTCTGTTGCTACTGCTGTTGTGTCATTCGGCCTCTTTTAGATTAACTTTTGCTCACACTTCTCCCCTGCGGCCTTGTAAGCTTCTTGAGGATGAGGTCCATGTCTTGTTCATCTTTTGCCAATCCACCACTGCTTGCTCAGATAGCCCAGAGGGCTCAGTGAGTGGCTATTGAAATAAGGAGAGAGCAACTTCCCTGGGATGCCAGCAGGGGTCAGACCACCTAGATGTTTCCTGGTGTTGGTGGTGGTGGTGTTGGTGGTGTTGGTGGTGCTGCTGCTGCTGTGTGGATGTTATGTGTATGTGTATTGGGGGAGGGTGTGGTTGCTCCAGGAGGGCACCACCTCTTACCAGTTGTGTAATCTTGGGGGGCAGCCACACTTCACACCTAAACCTTCAGAGTTTACAAAGCATTTTTACATGTATTCTCTTATTCATGCAGTTGTCATAACAATCCAACAAGATTGCATATTATTTCCTCCGTTTCACAGGTGAGGTAACCATCATCAGAGAAGGTGGAGAAACAAAACATTCAGTTGTGAAAACTTATAACAATAACAGGTAGAATGTACTGAGCGCCTGGCACCACACTGAACGCTTTGCATGACTTGTCCCAATTAATTCTCACAACGAGCCTGTGAGGGAGGATTTTTTACTAGACCTATTTTACAGATAAGGAAATTGAGGCTCAGTGGAGTTACCCGAGATCCCGCGGCTAGGAAATGGTAGAGCCACAGCCCACACTTAGGACAGTCTGCCATACTGCCCCGTCCCCACATAAATTAGCATATAGAGAGTGCTAAATGAGGGGAACAGACAGGATTTGCTCCTAAATTCAGAGACTGAGTTGGTCTGGAAAGTCTTCTTAAATAAGGTGAGCTTTGAGCTAAGCTTTTCGGACATACTTGAGTGGAGAGGATGGGGTGGGGCCGGCCTGCCTCACTTCATGCTGTTTACGGCTAAGAGTCTCACAAGTCAGATTTAACCACCCAATTCTACTCCCCACACCTCTCTTGAGGCCCCAGTATGTGCCAGCCACCGAGCTGGGAGGTGCAGGGATACAGAGAGGATGAAGAGGAGGTCCCTGCCCATGAGGAGCTCAGTCTCCTGGGGAAGACAGACTAGTGCCTAGTAATAGCAACTCAAGAACACATGAATCAACTACATTACCATGGCTTTAAGGCTTTATCCAGGGCTTTGAGGGGAAAGCCCTGGTCCCAATTCTGCCACTAACTTTCTATGAGACCTTAGGCAAATCACAGCCTCTTGTGGCCTCAACTTCTGCACCTGGAAGGCAGTTATGCTCACCAGTATACCACCAACATCAGACGGCACCTGGAAAAGAAGTCACTGAATGTGTACTGCAGAATGGCTTCCGAGGCTAACTTCAATCATTTAAATCCAATTTCCATTCTCTCTCTCTCTCCTCTTGTTTTTAAATTAGAAATGTGATTTTAATGTTAAGGAGAGCAGTCAAAGCAAAGAAATAGGTTTAAAAGTCGACAACACATAGATAAAGTCATGGGAGCAGGTGGATACTCAAGGAAAGTTGTTTGTTAAACAAAAGATTTAAATGAAAGGTTCCCCACTGGCTCACCTCATGGTTCCACACAATCAAAAACTCTAACCCCAGCAATTAAAATAAAGAAAAGCAGCTATTTATTGAAGGAGGGGATAGAAATAGCACCAATCACCGGTTTATATCCCCCTGGGATGGATGATGCTTTCAGAGGAGATGGTGTAAATGCATTAATCACACGGGTCCCCAGGGAAAGCCGGCGGAAGAGGGTTGGGTCTATAGCAATAATGTGATGCCAGTAGCACACCCATCTGAATCCAGAGCTAGGACTTGTGGGGGCCTCTCCTAACTCCCGCCCCTCTTGCTGGACCCTCTCCCCCTGGAACAGGCACCTCAGCAGTGGGGGCATACCTCTCATTGGCTCATTTCTTGTAAGACTCAAGAAATAAGAGGAAGTCTTAAGGGGTTGACCTGACAATATTTTCTTACTTATGTACACAAGCTGAATAAATGGGAACATTTCCCTGGCTGGGTCCAGTTGACCAACTCAGAGTTACTTTAGATTCTTGGGCACATTTAGCTCCTTGGTACATCTTTAATGTCATTTCTTTGTATTTTCTTTCTTTCTTTTTTAAATGACAGGACAAAAACTATCTGCAGTGGAAAATTCTTCCATGTGGATTGAACCCTTCACTTATCTCATCCCAGCCTCCAAGGTTAGATATCCATAATTTTAAGAGTATCCACTATAAGAAGGTGATCCTTTCTCTGGAAGGTAGAGAAGAGAGGAGACTCCTCCTTCCATGGGTCTTCCATTCTACAATCCCAGCGCTGCCTAAGTAGTACTGGGCTGCTTGGCATTCTACAACTCATCCGGTATATCAAGGGGTTGGGCTCTTAAGAAAACCTCGCCTTCCTGAGCTGTTGCAGAACTTGAGAAGCTGTGGTGAATGAGAAAGATTTCCCAGTAACTGAGCCCACAGGGTTCCGGGGCCTTCACAAGCTGAAGCCTGTGCCAGGTGACTCTCCTGCCTGAGGGCCAAGCGGGACAAGCTATCAGTGCTGCCATTCATTTGACGTAATAAGAAAATGCACCCAAATCACTTTCATTTGCTCATCTGACAAACATTATTATGTATCTATCTGCATAATATTCCATACAGGGGATACAAAAAATGAAAAGACAGGAACCCAAGATCTAGTGGGGGAACAAGGAAGTCTCTGTTCCTTCTTTCTCATGCTCCCACTCTAGTCCCATAAAAGTGAGACAAGATGGGTTGAGTCAAGTTGGAAAAACTATTGGGGTGAGCTGTTGACTACCATTTCGGTTAAGAACCCAGTGGCATCTGAGAAGTTTAGAATTTGTAGCAATCTGGGTAGCCTCAGACTATCTTCTATGCAGCGCTATTTGGAAAGTTACATTCTAGATTCCTACTAAGGGACAAGCCCATGAAAAGAAAACAAAACAGTCACAAAGCTGGACTCGCTGCCTGTTCTCCTATAGAAAAGAAAATGACACAGGTAGAAAAAGATGCAGGCAGCATAGATTTATGCTGGGACAGGCAGTCTAATGAGAAAAAGTGTGAATCCAGGTGCCAGGCTCCATGCAAGGGCCCTGAAGCCTGGGCCCAGGGGGTGGGGGTGGAAAACTGTGACCACCTGCCCTTTTCTGGTTGAGGAGTTATGGAAGGTGAGGGGAGAGGTTACTCTAGCAGCCTAAACTCATGCAAACCCCATCCCACCCCTTTCCCCGCCAACAACAACTTGGTGCCAAGAAGCTGGGTCCTGTTGTGTCCAATTGAGTCTGGTCGGGTCTGGTCAGGTCTGATTGGGTCTGGTCCAGTCAGGTCAGGTCTGACTGGGTCTGGTTGGATCTGGTTGAGTCTGATTGGGTCTGATCAGGTCTGGTTGGGTCTGCTTGGGTCTGGTCCAGTCTGGTTGGATCTGGTTGAGTCTGATTGGGTCTGGTCGGGTCTGGTCAGGCATGCAGCTCAAATACTGTCCATGTTCTGTGTGGACTAGCAGTCAACACAGAGACCTGAGTTCAAGTCCCGGCACTGTTCTTTGCTTGGAAAAGTCTCTGCTTCTCTTCAAGCTTCAGATTCCTCATGTATAACCTGGGGAACATTATCAGTACCTACCATGGGGTTGTTGTGAGGATTAAATGAGACAACTGCGTAAAGCACTTGAACAGTGCCCAGCAGAGATGGAAGCTCAATACTTGTTAACTGTTATTATCAGCTACATGGAGTCTTTCCCAACCCTCCCAATAAAAATGGCCTCTGCCCGTCCTTGAACTCACGTCACAGTCTGGCTTTATCTTTCATTTTCTGCCCTTGAAGGGAAGATCTCTGTTTGATTCATATCCACAGGATCGAGTCAGATTTCAAATGATAAGTGAGAATTTAAATGATTCTTGTGAGAGAGGGAGGAAAAAGAAAGAACCTAGAAGCAATGATGTCTATTGGCAGAAATATACAACTATTGCCAGCTACCAAAACAAAAACTGATTGAGCTGCTGGAGCATGGAATTCAGCTTGCTGGTTAGAGTGAAGTGGACATTAAAGATGGACTTGCTCCTACTCAAAGTGTGGTCCGTGGGCATCACCTGGGAGCTTGTTAGAAATGCAGACTCTCAGACCCTAAACCAAACCTATGGAATTAGACAAGAATTTTAACAAAGTGACTCCTATGCATGTTAAACTTGAGAAGCACTGGATAAACCAGTGGTTCTCAAGCTTGGTTACACACTGGAATCATCTAAGGAGCTTTTAAAAATCCTGATGCCCAGGCTGTGTCCCAGAACAGCTAGGATCTCGTTTATTTTTACAGCTCACCAGATTATTCCAATATATAGCCCAGTTTGAGAACCGTTGGTCTAGACCAACCCTAAAATTTACTGGTCAAGAAACTAAGGTCCGGAGGGGTAACTGACCTGCCCGAGGTCACATAGCAAGTAAGTGACAGTGCTTGGGACATGAGCTCATGTCCTCCAACTCCAGAGCTCTCTTCACTGTACTTCACTGCCCTGTGGTAGAGTTTGGGAAATGGGATGAGGTGAGGAGAGCACCAGGCTTCCCTTCTGGCTTGGCATCTTCATGGTTGGCTCCTGAAGGAGGAACTTGCTAGACATGGGTGGCCTTATGTCTTTGAATTCCCTGATGGACTATGTGCGTGGAACCTTACCTTCTGAGGCGGTAGGTCCCAGTAGCCCGGGGTCAGGTGAGATTCTGCTTCCTAACCAGTGATCAGTCTCTGAGCTAAAATAGCCCCCACATTCTCACCCAGCCAGCCTGACCCTTCCATTCCCACACACCCCTGTCTTCCCAGAGACATAGAGGGCTCAGGGACTGTCCCACCACCCAGGTCACGCAGTTCTCAGAATCAGGTGAGGTTTCTGAGCCCCCACAGCCTCAGCTCCTGGCTCCTCTCAGAACTGCTGGGACAGGCCCGTTCTCAAGTCAGCAACCGCGACAGTCTCGAAACCATCAGGGCTAGAAGCTCCCCTGTGACTTGTTTTCGCTCTCTTGTTAGGGTTTTGGGGATGTGTGTGTGTGTCTCAAACCTTTGATTGCCTCTGCTTTCTGACTTTTTCTGGTGTGTTTTTGAAGTGGCTTTTTGTTATTCTGCCTCGGCTCACTCACCTTTCTCAGCAGCCGTGGAAAACACTCAGCTCTGTTCTGCTCTCCTCTGAGCGCTTGGATTCCAAGTAAACAGCTCGCCTGCTGGCCTGACCAGGCTGAACAGGTCTAGAGGGCCTGTGCCCGTCAAGCCCTTGAAAATAAACATGTGGCATAAAGCTTACCCCTGCTCAAGGAGGAGGATGGGGTAGACACAAGAAAGAAGAAGGAACTTTCTAGGCATACAATTATCGATGGCCTTAGCAGATCTGTTCTGAGCCCTGGCGCAGGCAAGGAAAGCGACCTTCTCCTTCCATGGGCGTCAGGAGGCACCTGCCAGGAGCCTCTCTGGTCTCCTCTCCTGAAAACTGAGGGGCAGATCTAGAGCTGTGCTGTCCAATACGTTAGCCACTAACCACATGGGCTATTGAGCGCTTAAAACGTGGCTAGTGTGACTAAGGAACTGAATTTTGAATTTTGCTTCATTTTTAAATTTAAATAGCTACGTGTGGCTAGTGGCTGCTGGGTTGGACAGTGCAGCTCAACAGCAGTGGTTCTTAAAGTTGGCTGCACATTAGAATCACCTGGGGAGACGTAACACATTCATGCCCCCATCCACCCCTGGCAATTCCAATTTATTGGCACCAGGTGTGGACTGAGCCGTAGCGCTTTGAAAGCTCCACAGGTGACTCAAACGTGCAGCCAAGTTTGAGAACCTCTGGCCCAAAGGCCTTCTAATAGTTCTTCCACCTCCAACTTCCTACGTTTTGATTTGGTTTCTGCAGTTTTCAGAATTTGAGGACCAAGCAATTTACTTAGAGAATCACCTCAAGACATTGAAAAATGTTTTTCCGTGTTCTCAACGTAACACACGTTCATTGTAGAGAATTGAGAAAATTCAGAGAAATAAAGAGAAGAAAGTCAAATCTCCTAAAATCCCACCACCCAAATAAAGAGTTAAAACGTTTAGGTGTAAATCCTCCCAAAGATTTTCCCATGGATAGATCCAAAAATTGGGATCCCAAACTTGGGATCATACCATGCTTCCTATTTTGTAATTGGCTTTTGCACTTTGGTTATTTGGATAACAAATATTCATATACAGTCATCAATTGTAATGTTTACATGGTATTCTATCATATGTATAAATATGACAGAATTTATATCACAGTTTATTTATCCAAATCCATATTAATATTGGTCCCATTTTTGCTATTGTTTTAAAAAACATTGCTATGATAACAATAGCAATATCTGTATGAAAAGCTGTTCACTAACCCCTTGGGAGGAGAGGAGAGGGAAGGAGAGGGGAGGGGAGGGAGGAAGAGAGAAAATTTAAAAAAATAATTACATCAAAAGGCATATAAAACTCTAAGTAATTCAAATTACTCTCCAGAAAAGTCAAACCAGTTTACATTCCTACCAACAGAGCATGAGAGTACCTATTTTTATGCATGCTGGCATTGGGGACTGAGCTTATCAAATTTAACAAGATTCAAAAAAAAAAAAAACAACCACCACCAATAGGCAACTCATTGTTGTGAAGTTCAGCACACCTTTAATGAGCACTGACTAGGTACCAGGTGTCCCTTAGGTATTGGTTTGATAAAGGCGAATGGAATGCACCCCTATCCTCTGAGAACTCAGGGAAGGAGAGTTCAAGGGCTTGGCATGAAGTCAGGGAGGACAACATAGGTGCAAAATAGAAGTACAAGAGTCACACCATGGAGCAGGGAAGAAAAGCCCGTGATTCTTCACGGCAATGCTGGGAAGTCTGAGGGGGGCATTTGAGCTGGCTCGAGAAGGATGAATGCAGGCACCAGCAAGGGGTAAGAGGTGGTGGTATTTGGCAAGCACTGAAAGGTGCTGGAGGCTCAGAGGACTGGAAAGGTGTCACTTCTATCTGCCAGTGGCTCCTACATTCATCAACCCCCTACAGTCAGGAAGCTCCCCCTTGGATCTATCCCACAGCCTCTTACTGCTGCTTACATCCCTTCCCTCTGGTTATTTGTAGTGGGAACAGGAGACAACTTGGCTACATTCTCCATAAAATCACCTTCAGAGACTTCTAGATCAATGCAAATACCAAGCATGGTATGGTATGTTTTCATTTGGATTATTCACTCTTTTTTAAAAAAACAATGTTGACATATAATGTCATTATGTCCATTAAAAAAGAAAGAGTTGCAGAAGTCAAGGTCACAGGGTAAAAGTTAGAGTGATGGATCCCTGAGCCCAAGTTGCACATCATTCTTAGGTTGGCCGAGCCAGCCCTGTATAAAGAAGGAGGCAGCTTAAGTGCTGGCTCTCCCACCTAGGACCAGGGGGGAGTTCACTTCGTCTTACTGAGCCTATGAAACACGGATTGTAGGAATAGTGAAAAATTAGATTTGAGGGATGGGAAAGCATTTTCTTAAAAATAACAAGAATAAGAATAACCTGTGACTCCCATCAATGTGGGCCCACGGTCAAGTTAGCCCGCCTCTTGCTTTCTCTTTTCATGAGTCTCTGTGACCCACAAACACACACCCCCATTAAACCAAGTCTCTGACGTACTAGCATTTCAGGAATAAGGCAAGTCCCCAAAGATGGCCTTTCTTCAGAAGCTCACTGAAAAATGAATTAAGGAACTTACCCAACTGTGACTCGGAGCAGGAGATAGGAAAGGCATGACAACCACGGGGCCTTTGAGTGTGGGGTCCCCTTTTCCATCCACTGACCCACACTCCTCCTCTCCTAATTCTGCCCTATAACGTCAGGGACAGAATCAAATTTCCCACCTGCCCTGCCTTCACCTCCCCCTTCTCCTTACAGCTCTGTGACACACGTCCCTGGAGAGTCCCCCACATCATCACAGAACAAAAACAAAAACAACCACGAAAAAATACCAAACCTTCCCCCTTGCCACTCCCGCTCCTCCACCGAGTCACCCACATGATGGGGGTTAACTCGAGTTTCAAATACTAGAAATGAAATGCCTTTTTTTTTTTTCACTTCTGCTATTTACACAGAAGTGCCTGCCAGGGACCTCAGCACTAAACCCACCATAATTCAAGTTTATTTTTAGATTTCTCAGCTGTAGAAATCTACAAAATGCCAAAATGGGCTTGGGGGATTCAGTCAACCAGAGGAAGGAGAGGGAGGAAGGGATGAGCCGGCCGAAAACCTGCTCTCGGCCAGGTGCCGTACTGGCTCCTCTTCATTTCACCTCACAGGGACTCTGAGAAGAAAGCCCACTATCAATCGTATATTCTCAGATATTGAAACTGAGGTTCTGGGTAATTAAGCGACTCCGTCAAAGTCAAACAATCAGTCAGTAGTGGGATCTGGATTTGAAACCACGACTGACTCAAAGGCCAAAGTTCTTTGTGCTGAACCATCCCCCTCTCCCTTTTTCTCTCTTGCTCCCACGGCTAATTCATATGTACCTTCTTTCCCTGGGTGTTTGCAGTCTCCCTGCCCTAACTACCTGTGCCTTGCCCTTTTCTGCTTTGGAACAAAAATAGGGTCAATCAGAGAAGGTTCTGGAAACTTGAGTTTCTTTCCCCCAAAGCAGTGGCACAGGCCTCATTGCAACCCGTTTAAGTGACTGACTCCTTGCCCCCTACGAATCCTGGTGGGGAGGAGAGCAGAAGCGAGTTGGCACTCTCTCATGGCAACATGGGAGACTGGTGGATTTGGAGTTTCACAGATTAGGGTTGGAATCCCAGCTTGGACCCCTAAGGCACTTAAATGTCAGTAAGCCTCCACTTCTTCATCTATAAATTGGCACTGATACAGCCACCTGGCAGGGGACTTGAGACCCAAATGAGAAAATGTGAGAGAAAGGGCCCAGGTCAGATTCCAGAACATAGTCAACATCTAATAAATGTTTCCTTCTTCTCCTCCTCTCTCACCCCCTCAGGAGATGGGTACGGGGGTGCCACCAGGGAGCCTGGTCTGCAGGGAGCTTTGGTAACTATCTCTGAGAAAGCTCAACAGACTCATTTAGGCCTGCCTCCAACATTTGCAAGAGTATCAAAAGAGGCCTACACACCACCTGCCCAGGTATTTATGTTAGAAATCAAGCTAGTAACTTAATAAATAAAACAGGCTATATTCCATTTTGAAAATACATGTTTCCATAATGAAAAATATATTTCTTAATGACCTACGAGGGCCTGTTTACATTTAGAATTCTCAGATTCCTTGCAGAGCTTCCCTCCAGCCTCCAGCCCCCAGCCCAGGCCTGCAGCTCCCTCCCCTTCTCTTCCTACTCCCCAGCCTAAGCTGGGGCACTGCAGGGCAGGGAGACTCCCCAGCACACCTAAGCTCCGTCTACACCACCACCCCCATACACAGCCAGCCTTTCGCCACCACTTGAGCCTAGCGTTTCTGGGTCCTGGGGCCCAGAGCATGACACAGAAGTAGGGACGCAGACCAGCGGTGGGCCCATCCTTCACCTGACAGAGGAGTGCAGTGAGAAGACGACGGGCCTCCCTCCACCTGGATCTGAGGGCAGCACTACATTTGTTCGAGGTGCTGTTCGCCTGTCACTCTAAGCAGGATCCATGCAGTGAGCTGGAGCCACCACAGTTACCTCATCCTTCTTCCTGCGTTAAGCCCTAAACCTGACATTTGAAAGGAAATGATCCTCTTGACCATTTCAATCAGTCTGCAATAATATCTGTCTTTCCCCACCCCTGGGACAGGAGTCAAGGAGGGGGAGACTCTGGCATGCATACATTGATATTTACACCTCTATTTTCGTTCTTTGCTTTAAAAGTCTTTACCCCACAAACTATAAACAGAAACCAGATCTGTAGTTGCCAGGGGCTGGGGGTGGAGGAAGGGGTTGACTACAAAGGGGTTTGAGGGGACCTTGGGAGGCAACTGTTCTATAGTGTATCTTGCTTATGGTAGTGTTTATGCAACTGTACACATTTGTAAAAACCACTAGAACTGTACACTAAAATAGGTGAATTTTCCTGTATGTAAATTATATCTCAAAAAATGATGTAATAAAAATTCTCTCTTCAAACCTCATTTAAGGAGCAGGATTTGAAAGAGGAATGTGTTCAGACATCTAAATTAACTCCCTTTGGTGCAACATTTCGGGTAAGTCAGTGTAGTGGACACCTGTCGCATTTGTAGTTGCCCATCATCTTACAGATAGCCTTTCTTTCTGGAAGAAATTCCCTTGTTATGGTCCTTCCTCCCCAAGTAGAAGTCAAGGACTCAAAATTCCAGCCTCCCTTGCAGCTAGGACATGGGCATGTGACCTACTCTCCAGAAGCGCTTATGAGACATTGGTTCACAAGTGAGTACTGTGTGGGCACCAGGGCTGCATGGGGCTTCCATTTTTGCTGGTGTGGGGGCAGCAGAGGCATTTGACTTTGGGGCTTTCAGTGGTTGTGAAGTTGAGTTCCTGGTTACCAACTAGTGTTGCATAGGGGAAAGAGGATGGACAAGGGAGTTCCATTCCTCTCTCTCTGCTACTGGCTGTGAGTCTCCTTTGGGAACATCCTTAACTTCTCTGAGTCTCTACTTCTTCATCTGTAGAATGGGCAACACACTACTTACCTCACAGGGTTGTTGTGAGATTAAATGAGGTGATTCAGGGTCTGGCACACAGTAGGTGCTGAATAAGTCTTAGCTGTCATCTTTCCTCAAACAATAGGTAAGAGTCTTGAAATTGGTGACCTGCCTTATAAGCCTGGGAGCTTCCCCAGAGCAGGGGCCCATTGAGCTTTACTCAGAAGGCAAAGCTGACACTAATCTTTGAGGAGCAGGGGCAGGTGGCCATGCACATAACTAGAGATATCCCCCATTAAGCTTTCCTCCTCTGCCCCGCTTCTCTCTAGCAGTACCAAGGAGGCCACTATTTCATGAGCTCTGGGTGGAGCCTGTTTGGGGTCAAATCAACAGAAATATGCTTCAGTTTAATTTAACACCCACTGGTTGAGCACAAAGAATATGCCAGGTGCTGTGTTAGGCATCTAAGAAATAGGAAAGGAGGCCTTTACTTGTAATCTGATGGAGGGAGAAAGATGCAGATGTGCCTATGATACAAATTAGACTGAGAGATGCTGTCATAGCAGTGCGAACAGAATGCTGTGGGCTGGAGGCATCAGAAATTCTTCAGGAGGCAAGGGCTTTCTGTACTGGGTCTTGAATGATGAGTTAGAGTCTAACAGGGGGAGACAGAGCCAGAGGCATCTTAGCCTGAGAGAAGAGCACGTGGAAAAGCCCAGAAGAATGAAAATGCACAGTGTTTTGGAGGGAACTCCAAGTTGGCACAGAATGGTTGGAGCACAAAGTGGGTACAGAAATTGAGGCCAGAGCTGGTGAATGGGCCAGGTTGAGAAGAGCTTTGAATGCCATAAAGAGGGCACAACAGGACAATGAAGCAGCAAGGCCTCCTTAAACAATTGTGTGGGAAGAAACAGGATGGTTTCAAGACTCCTCCTATCTTTTCTTTCTGACCAAAGCTCTGCTAAGATTTCCTAAATGTGCGTAACTCAAGCTTCTCTGAACCCCACAGCCCCTCAGGAGAGGATCAATGGAATCCCCAAACGTGAGACCAGAGAGGACTGGTTCGATCCCCAGATGAGGAAACGAGAGAGGAGGTTCTCCTGGAAACTTGGCTGGCCGAGCTGAGAATGGAACCCACACTCTTTTCTACCGCAACAGAAGGTCTCGAGCTAAGCAAGCATAAAGACACCTGGGTTGTCTAATGACTAACATGTACAAACTCAGTTGTGACATGTGCAGAATTGGCCCAGCGGTGGGCTCGGTCTGGAGGTGGGGAGTGAGCTCTCTAGATTCTCATTCATCACTTGCCATGAGACCAACCTCGTCATTTTCCACCCCTGCTTTCACTGCAGAGGCTATTTCAGTCCAAGTTTCCGGTTGCCGTTGCCACCTTGCCAAGATAAAGGTCACCACTGAAGTCAACACTGGGTCTCACTGAAGGGCAAAAGGAGCCAGGGGGATTCTGGGCAACCCTCAGGCACACACAGGCCCTCTGGCTTGGAGCTGTTGGGGACAGCAGGACAGTGTGGCCAGCCCCTCCCTCTCTAACTGGCTGAAACTAGAATGGGATGAGGTTTTGCTGAGCAATTCTGGGAGAATAAACAGCTTCCTTGCTTTCCCTCTCACCTGCCCCAGACCCCCATCCTCACCTGTGCCCACCCCTTCCCTCAGGGAGCTTGGCGACATAAAAAACACAGACCTATAAACCCTTCCTCTCAATGCCCAACAATGAACCCACGCAGCAAAACAGGAAGCATCTTCTTGTCAAGGCAAACCCATTGTGCACGCGCGTCCTGACAAGTGGCAGGAAACCAACACTGGGCCGTGGCAACAGGTGTCGGGGTGACCTGAGACCTCCTGCTAGCCTGTGCCCAGACCTCCTTCCCTTTTCTTCCTCCTAGAGAGCTGTCTCCTTCCTCCCTGCAGCCTGATAACCCCTCACCTCACACCTGTTGCTCCTTTCTCTCTTGGTGGCCCGAGGCCTGATTAAGACCTTAGAAGGCCCTAAATCCTAAAAAGATTATAGCCTCTCTCCAAATATAATTCCTAATACTGAGCAACCAACACAAGATGTACACATATGCTGAAATTAGGAGCTTCTATTTTAGATTTTCTGATTACAAAATTCTAGGTAAGTTCAAAGCAGAACCTTTCTCAAATTTGGAGTGTCCTTGTCTGGCTGGGACCCTAAATCCATGCCAAATCTGCCTGTCAGGTTACCCAGCACAGGTGGAGGCCCTCTCTCCTTGGCTTCACATGGGAAAACACTATTCCCAAGTGAAATAAAACAGGGATTGGAGGTGGGGGCAGGGGTAAGAGGTGTGATCTTGGACTTTGTCCACTGAATTACAAGCCCAGAGGGACTGGAAGCCATAGGACACTGAGTAGAGCCAAGAATTTGGTACTTTGACCAGGGCTTCATCTACAAGAAAGGCAGGACTGAGTTTCTGTAGATCCAGCTCCCTCCAGGGAGCTTCCTTCTGCTGGGTCTGTCCAGATCAGACCTTCTAGAGAAGGTTTCTCTTCCTTCTTGCCCTGTTCAAAACTTTCCCTGTTCTTTCTCACAATAACGGGGCTGAGTTCATGGTAGCCTAAGTTTTTGTTTATCTTCTAGGTCACCAAGTCGTCAGTAAGTGGTTGGACTGAATGACTATGAAGGTTTCTTCCAGGTCTTGCTCCTTGCTCCTTCTCAGAAACCTTTGTTTGGGGCAGGACTTCCCCAAAGGCAGTGCGCACATTTTCAGAGAACAGGGCAGGGTGCAGGAAGCCTTCTCTGAGGGCATCTTTTCCAGGCAGGGAGGGGACAGCCATGGCCTGAGCCCTTCAGGTCATGCCTAGCGTCAGTCGGGCATGGTGGGAAAAGCCCCTTAGCTTGGAGTCAAAGGGCAAGTCACTTCTTCTCTTTGAGTCTCAATTTCCTCAATCAGAAAATTGAAACCTACCAAACAGAGCAACCCTGAAAGTTAAATGAGATAAGATACAAGAATGTGCTTAGAAATTTGGAAGCCCCATACAAATGTGGAGACATTGTTTTCCATTTTAGTTGACAAGCTCTTTGGTCATTAATTAGCCATGGCTTATTGGACCTTTGAGTCCTAGCACTTGGCCCAATACCTGGCAGAGCAGGTGCTCAGTAGACGGATGCTGAATGAATGGATGGACGAGTGAATGGAAGGATGGACAAATGGACAAGCAGAGTAGTGGGGAACAGTCAGCCCTGGGAAAAGATTTGCACACCATCTGTCTCACAATTCACAGCGGCAGGGATAGATTCACTCCAAAGACATAGCAGAAGCAAAAGCTATCTCATATGCCAAACTCAACCAACCCATTGCACAGGTAACAAAGGCCAGAAACCCGGCCTCCCGGTCTCCCCTGCAAGGAGGCCAAATTAAACAGTGTGGCTCTCCCCTTCTCTTAAACTCCCAAACTGAGCAATTCTGAGAAAGTAAGCAATCTGCTCAAGGTCTATTAGGGAAGACTTCTGGCCTTGGCCCTTGCCTCTGACCACTCAACTACCCACTCCCTCCGCCTGGATATTCCTACACCCCATAGATGCCACTTTTTCCACAGCCGTCCTGATTACCCTCCTATGTGCTCCTATGGCATCTTGGGCTTGCCCCCCACCCCTATTAGCTCTTACTACATTGTACTATAATTTTATCTTCCATTATTTTTTAAATATTATGAATAATACAATGAGACCTTTGTCCACCACAAACAAAGCATTACCAACACAGTTTAAGCTCCTAGATATCCTCTGCATTTGCATGCTCCTCCTTTCCCATCCTGAATTTAGTGTACACTTTTTCATGTATGTTTTTATACTTTCACTGCTGATGGGTAATTGCCTCTTTATTTTTCCATCTCCCCACTGGTATGGAATGAATGTTTGTGTCCTCCCAAAATTCATATGTTGAAGCCCTAATCCTCAGTGTGGCTACATTTGGAGATGGGGCCTCCCAGGAAGTAATTAATGTTAAATAAGATCATAAAGGTGGGGCCCTGATTCAATAGGATTAATGTTCTTATAAGAAGAGATATCAGAGAGTTCGCTCTCCCCACCCCCCCGCTTGCACACACTGAGACAAGGCCATGTGAGGACAGAGAAGGTAGTCATCTGCAAGCCAAGAAGAGAGGCTGACCCTGCTGGACCTTGATCTGGGACTTCCAGGCTCCAGAACTGCTATAAAATAAATTTCTGGGAGCTGGCCCAGTGGCATAGTGATCAAGTTCGCATGCTCTGCTTCGGCGGCCCGGGGTTCATGGGTTTGGATCCCGGGCACGGACTTAGCACCACTCATCAAGCCATGCTGTGGCGGTATCCCACATACAAAAAAAAAATAGAGGAAGATGGGCACAAATGTTAGCTCAGGGCCAATCTTCCTCACAAAAAAAATAATAAGTAAAAACATAAATAAATCTCTGTTGTTGAAGCCACTGAGCCCGTGGTATTTTGTTATGGCAGCCAGAGCTGACTAATATACCCACTGTGCTCCATGCGAGCTTAGCGAGGCTGGGAACCATGGGTGTTCATCTTTGTATCTGTAGAGTCCAGCACCATGCCTGGCACATAAGTGCTCATCAAATATTTATTGAATGAATGAATGAAGTCACTACAGAAGCAAAACAGGCGTCCTAGGCTCCATTCTCTGGGACCAGGGTGTTCTCTGCTCTGCCATGATACTAGTTCTATTCAAGCTGCTGATGAGATCAGGATCTGCAGTCAGTTCCCAATAAAATAAATTTAAAAGGAAGAAAGGGATTCCCAAGAAAGAGGTTCAGAGAGTGGCGGCATCTTAGGAAAAGGTTGAAGTCATTTCATCAATCAATTAAATGTTTATTAAGTATCTGCTTATTAGGTATTCAGTGTTGAACAGCCTTCATTTCTGTAAGGCAATCAGTCAGTGGAATACCAAAGACCAAGTGGTCCAAAGATGCCCCAGATATAAGCAAGCACAATGCATTTGCCTGTCTTACAGACGTGTCCTTTGTATGGACACTTTGGAGTATCCATGGCACTCCATCTGGAGAACATGAACTCGGAGAGCTTGCCGTCACTTATAAAACAAACCATATTCTCAGCACAGCTTGGACACAGTGGAACCCACTCTCACAAGCCCCTGAGCATCGATACAGGGCTTTACTTCTAGAGTCCCTGCTTTGACTTTTAAGATTCTCTAGAGACAAAGAGGCAGCAGTCTCAAGGAGCTGGCTTCAATTCTCTTGCTAGGCATACCATACATGCTCTTAACAAGTTGGCTGAGACAGAACCTTCTGTGATAGAGGATATCAGCCATGGGATCCATTACCATACTATTATTGAACTAAACCAAACTACATAAAAAAATCTGTTTTTAAAATTACAGCACTTGGGCCGGCTCCGTGGCTTGGCGGTTAAGTGCGCGCGCTCTGATGCTGGCGGCCCGGGTTCGGGTCCCGGGCGCGCCCCGAGGCACCACTTCTCCGTCCAACCCGGGGCCGAGTCCCGCGTACAGCAACTAGAAGGATGCGGACCTGTGACGTACAACTATCTACTGGGGCTTTGGGGGGAAAGAAATGAATAAATAAAATCTTTAAAATTACAGCACTGATTGAGGCAATGTAAAGACTACCAAAAAAGTACACAGCACAATCTTGTTTTCAAGAAGTACAAAGTCTATTCCAGAATAGAAAATAGTTTACATGCCATCGCTGTATATGCCAATTTGGGTGTCCCTAAAGTTAAATGCTGTGGGAGTTCAGAGGAGGGAGGGCATTGAAAGTGAGCCTGCCTTGGCCTCGAAGGATGGGATGGGATTTGGAAAGTCATCCTGGGTTCCTCCTATAATGTCCCGATACTAGAGGGTGGATTCACAGCGAATAGTCACTAATTGTACGCTAACGTGGATGGAAAGCTCACGATCAGTGTTGAGAAATACTAGGGAATCCCCACTGCCTCGTTCAGAGACCAGCTAAGAAACTGAAACTTAATGCTCCCAGGCCAAAGTGTACAGTGTCCACACAGCCAGAGTTGGAGGGGTTGGAAAGGACAGTGAGAGGAGGAAAAGGATCTGGGGCGGGCACTGCTACTTAAGCATCAGGCTGAGGCTGCTAAGGGGATCAAAATCAGAAGCAGCCCTTTATCTCCCCAACAACATGGTGCATCTACCACAAAGCTTTCCAGTCCTGCCCTGTGTACTGTATACTCCTGACCTGGGACCTTCTATAGGGACCTATACCAGCTGGAGAACCAAGAGAATCCTTGAGGATAACAAGGATTATCCTGAGAATGGATCTTGGAGCTTATGTGGTCCTATCCCACTACTTTTCAGGTGAGGATCCAAGAACCAGCAAAAGGAATTGACTTGCCTAGGGCCATAGAGTAAGTTATAGCAGAGGCAAGAGTGGAACATAGGTCTTTTGCCTCTAAGCTCATTTTTCTTAGAAGCATCTGGCACAGAGAAAAAGACTCCAGGAGGAAGCTTCTGGAATAGTTCCAAACTGAAGTTGCCCTGCCCTTCCTTACCAACACCCTGCCCAGATATAACCCCTAAGAGTCCTCTCCACCTAGATAAAGAGATTGCCTATATCCCTAAAAGCAAGTGGGCTCCAAATGCCAATGATGAGAGTAGCCAAAACCTTTGAGCTAGAGGGAAAGTTCCATGAGGGCTTCTCATGCCTCCATTTGGGGAATTTGGAATAACAGAGAGTGGTTAAGCAATGGGCAGGATGCCACAAGAAAGTCCTACACTTTAGAGTCTCAGATACCAAAGCTTAGGAATCTCCTAGGCAATCCAGTCTCCTCACTTTACATTTGATAAAACAGAGGCCAAGAGAGGGGAAGTAACTTACCCAAGATCATACAGGGAGCTGGTGAAGAGCTAGGCTCACTGCACTACACCCCAACTGAAAGTTCTTCATAATTCTGGGGAGAAGAAAAGCTATTCTATCTACTTGTCCATCTGCCTTCCAGCCCTATGCAATCTTGGATTTTCTTCCCTTGTTTTAGCTAAAGCATCATGTCATGCTTGGTCTTGGTCATAACAGGGGTGTAATCTAACCTTAACTTCTTCTATAACTTAAACTCCTTGGGGACAGAAATCACCTTGTATTGGTCAGGGTTGAAGCAAACAAGACCTGCTCTAGGTATTTCAAACAAAAGGAATTTAGCATAGCAAGCCAGTTATATAGAAGACAGAAGAGCTGAGAAGTCAAACAGGGGATGGTGAGGCCACCCAGAGATTAGTAACAGGAAGAAGTTGCCATCATCCCTAGAGCTGGAGGGACACAGGGAGAAAGTGGTGTTACCAGAGCCCAGAAACTAGGGCAGGGCCTGGAGCCAAGAGAGGGTTTACTCATCTGGTGCTGTCACCACAGAGGTAGGGGCTGGCTGATGGACTCAGACCAAAGACACGTAGTCATGGCTGGGATGCCACCAGAAACAGAGCGAGGAAAGAAACATCCTAGTGATGGAAAAAAATAAACCATGCAAGCAGTACCCAAAAAGGAGTTGGAAAGGCTATACTAATATCAGATAAAATAGACTTTAAGACGAAAATTGTTTAGAGACAAAGAAAGACATTTTATAATGATAAAAGGGTCAATCCATCAAGAAGACGTAACAAATAAACATACGTGCACCTAAACAACAGAGCTGAAAAACACATGAAGAAAACACTGACAAAATTAAAGGGATAAATAGGAGAAATATACAATTCAACAATCATAGTCAGAGACTTCAATTCCCTACTTTCAATAACGGATACAACAACTAGGCAGCAGATCAGTAAGGAAATAAAAGACTTGAACAACACTATGAGCCAACTGGACCTAACAGATATCTACAGAATTCTTCAAAATACACATTCTTCTCAGGTACACATGTAACATTCTTCAGGGTGTACCATATGTTACCATAAAACAAATCTCAATAAATTTAAAAGAATTGAGATCATATGAATTACATTCTCTGCCCACAATCAATAGCAGAAGAAAATTTGAAGAATTCACAAATATGTGGAAATTAAACAATACACTCCTAAATCATCAATGGGTCAAAGAAAAACTCACAAGGGAAATCAGAAAATACTTTGAGATAAATGAAAATGAAAACACAACATATCAAAATCTATGGGATGCAGCTAAAGCTGTGCTTAGAGAGAAATTTATAGCTATAAACACCTATACTAGAAAAAAAGAAGAAATATCTCAAATAAAGAACTTAACATTTCACCTTAAGAAACCAGAAAAACAAGAGCAAACTAAATGTAAATCAAGCAGAAGAAAGGAAATAATAAAGACTAAAAGGAAATAAATGAGCTAGAGAATAGGAAAAAGTAGAGAAAATCAATAAAGCCAAAAGTTGGTACATTGAAAAGACCAACAAATTGACTAATCTTCAACTAGACTTATCCTGATACCAAAACCACACAAATACATCACAAGAAAATAAAACTACAGACCAATATTCCTCATAATATAGATGCAAAACTCCTCAACAAAATATTAACACACCAAATCCAGAAACATACTAAAAAAATATTATACACCATGACCAAGTGATTTATATCAGGAATTCAAGGTTGGTTCAACATACAAAAATCAATCTATGTAATATAGCATATTTAATAGAATAAAGGACAAAACAAAACCAAGTTCATCTTAATAGACACAGAAAAAGCATTTAATAAAATCCAGAAAAGTAAGAATAGAAGAGAACATGATATACAAAAATTAACCCAAAATGAATCAAAGCTAAATGTCAGAGCTAAAAACTATAAAACTCTTAGCAGAAAATATAGGAATAAATCTTTGTGAACTTGAATTAGGCAATAGTTTCTTAGATATAACACCAAAATCACAAGTGACAAAAGAACAGTAAATGAATTGGGCCTCAAAATTTAAAAGTTCTGTGCTTCAAAGGACATCATCAAGAAAGTGAAAAGACAATCCACAGAGAATGGGGGAAAATATTTACAAATCATATATCTGATAAAGGACTTGTATCCGGAATATATAAAGAACTCTTATAACTCAACAATAAAAAACAAATAACCCAATTTAAAAATGGCAAAAGATTTAAATAGACATTTCTCCAAAGAAAATACGCAAATGTCAATAAGCACAAGAAAAAGTGCTCAACATCATTAGTCATTAGGATAATGCAAATCAAAACCACAATGAGATATCACTTCATATCCACTAGGATGGCTAGAATAAAAAAGACAAACAATAACAAATTTTGTCAAGGATGTGGAACCTTCATACATTACTGATGGGAATGTAAAATGGTGAGGCCACTTTGGAAAGCAATTTGACAGCTCCTCCAAATGTTAAACATGTGGTTACCATGTGACCCAGATATTCCACTTATAGGCATATATCCAAGAGAAATAACAGCACTGTCCAAACAAAAATTTGTACACGAATGTTCATAGCAGCATTATTCATAATAGCCAAAAAAGTGGGAGCAACCCCAATGTCCAACTGATGATGGACAACCAAAATGTGGTATATCCATACAATGGAATATTATTGGGCCATAAAAAGGAATGAGGAAGTGATACATGCTATAACATGGATGAACTTTGAAAACATCATCTAAATGAAAGAAGCCAAATACAAAGACCACATATTGCCTAATTCCATTTACATGAAATGTCCAGAATAAGTAAATCTATAGAGACAGAAAGTGGATTTGTGGTTATGGGGGGATGGGGGCAGGGGTGGAGGGGAGATGGAGAGTCACTGCTAATGAGTATGGGAGGGTTTGTGGGGGAGGTGATAAAAAACATTACTAGGGAGTGACATCACATCATGGGAGAGTAAGAGGTTCCTTTTGTCTCTCCCCTCTAAATTACAACCAAAAAATGTTCTAAAATTGATTGTAGTGACGGTTGTAAACTCTGTAAATAAACAAAAACCATTGACTGGTACATTTTAAAAGGGTAAATTTTATATATGAATTATATCTCAATAAAACTGTTCAGAAAAAGAAAGAAAGAGGGGAGGGAGGGAGGGAGGGAGGGAGGAAGGAAGGAAGGAAGGAAGGAAGGAAGGAAGGAAGGAAAGAAAGAAAGAAAGAAAGAAAGAAAGAAAGAAAGAAAGAAAGAAAGAAAGAAAGAAAGAAAGAAAGAAAGAAAGAAAGAGAGAAGAGAGAAAGAGAGAAAGAGAGAGAAAGAGAGAGAAAGAGAGAAAGAGAGAGAGAAGAGAGAGAGAAAGAGAGAGAGAAAGAGAGAGAGAAAGAGAGAGAGAAGAGAGAGAGAGAGAGAGAGAGAGAAAGAAAAGAAAGAAAGAAAGAAAGAAAGAAAGAAAGAAAGAAAGAAAGAAAGAGAAGGAAAGAAGGAAGGAAGGAAGGAAGGGAGGGAGGGAGGGAGGGAGGGAGGGAGGGAGAGAGAGAGAGAGAGAGAGAAAGAAAGAAAGAAAGAAAAAGAAAGAGAAAGAAAGAAAGAAAGAGAGAGAGAGAAAGAAAGAGAAAGAAAGAAAGGAAGGAAGGAAGGAAGAAAGAAAGAAAGGAAGAAAGAAAGGAAGAAAGAGAAAGAAAAAGGAAAGGAAGAGAAGAGAAGAGGAAAGAAAAAAGATACATCTTGGCATATCCCTTCCCTTCTCCCTTCCATCATCTGTCAGTGCCTCCCATTGGCCAAACCTGCCCAGAAGCCAGAGGGCAAAGTAGTCCCCTATGACACCTAGCAGGGAAGCAGTAGGATGGGGATACATCCCTCATCCTCTCTGACTCCCCAGCATGTGGTATTCAGGCCATAAACATTTGTTGAATCAATAAATGGCCTATTTGCCTGCCTTGGGCTGGGCACCCCGTCTTGTCTCTGCTGGGCTGCACAGGGGGCTTTTTGAACGTAAATGATCAGATGATTCATTATCCTATGACCAGTGAGTAGGTTGTCACTTTCTGTTACCTTACCCCTTGGTCCCAGAAGGCACTGGAGCGGCCCTGGGTGAGGCCGATTGGAGGGAGGAGCAGAGGTGGGAGGGGCAGGGAAGAGGGTGGCTCCTCTTACAACTTAAAAGGGGCTCATACCACTTCCTCCCCAGACAGGGGGAGCGCGAGGCCCGGCACAGCCTTCCTGTGTGGTTTCAGCCGTCCAGAGCGTGTCATGGACCTGGGTGAGTGAGCCTCCCTGTATGAGAAAGAGCAGTACTGGGGTCACTTTGACACCCAGACTGACTTTGTGGAGCGGGGGTGTCGGAGGGGATCGGAAGGCATGGGGGAGCCTCTGGAGAAATCAGGTTCTGGTGTGGAATAGGTGGCTGCTCCCAGAGAATGCCACCCTGTTCTCCCAGGCACGAAGGGTGCACCTTTCAGACCTGGGGAAGCGGGTAACCACTGGTACCAAGAAAGACAAGGGGGTCGAGGTCGTGTCTTTCTAGAACAGCAGGGACCGAGGAAGGCGGCGGGGCTGGCTTTGGTGGTGATCTGGACGGCAGCTGTTCTCGTCTCGGCTTGGGGTAATGGGTGACGGGTGAGGCTCTCTGGGACCTGTTTCATCAGAGGGAAATTCTCCTTAGAGGGCTCCAGACCCTCCACCGCCTCTCTGATTCCCACCTTTCTCCCCTGCTAAATACCGATTAGAACCTCTGTCCTCTTGGGGTTATGAGGAGGAGGAAATTGAAGGTGACTGCATTGTGCGAATGGTACTACGCCATGCAAATACAAGCTGTGGTTGTTTTCTCTCTGCCGCACATCCCACCGGCTTCGCTGTTGCCTCTTGCAGGTTAAAGGCTGGATGAGCAACATGAAATGGGACAGCAAGGGGCACTTGGCCTGGAGAAGTCACAGCCCCGGCCTCCAGCACAGCCCCCTGCCTCATTCATTCACTTTTTCTAGCCGGGCAGATGACTCTTCTCTTTAAAAAGCCCATCCTCTGCTCTAACCTCAATCTTAACTAGAGGGAGTACAAGGGAAACCCTGAGGGGCTTCTGAGGGTTTCGTCCAGCCCCAGACACCCCATTTGTAAATCTCAGCTGTGGAGTCAGAGCCGGCTGAGGCTACGAAGGCCAGGTTCCTGGATGGCTCGTTCTCACCAGCAAGCGAAGCACCACGGCGGCCTCAAAGCCGCAAAGGGTTGGCTTTAAAAAGTGAAGGTTCCCTGGTGCACCCTGTGCTGTCCTCACACCCCTCCCCACCACACCACAGCCTCTTGCCTTCATCTCTGCCTTTCCCGCCCACCCGGAACCCTGGGTGGACCTAGCAAACAGCTGTGAAAGGGTTAAAGTGGCCACCCCACCCACCACCCACCGGCTGTGAACTCCTGTAGGCAGAGTCTGATTCTAGCATCTCGGTCCCAGGTGTATTGGGGGTGTGAGCAGAAAATGTTTGTAGAATGAATGAATGGCATCGAGAACTCTGAGTTGATTTCAGTTTTTTTAAAATCTCTTCCAGCTTCCTCTCCTCCCAGCAGCCTATTCTCTAATCCCACTCCCCAGACATCCACACCCACTGACCACAGTCCCAGAAGGCAGACCCCACTCTTGCCTCTCTGATTGACCTCTGGGAAGGAAACCAAGCAGGGTCCTGGTGGTGTGCTGGTAAATGTTGGAAAACTGGCACCCCAGGGTGGGGAAGGGCCCTGATTCGTAGTGCTTGCCAATTTCCATAGTGTAAACTCTCCCACCATAGCTGATTTCAAGCCTGCAGCCGATTTCAAGTCACAAAATGACTGAACACAGAGTCAGAAAGAGATGTACACCACTGGCTCAACGAGCCTGTGAGAGCCAGCTCCAGCACGCTACTGAGGGTCCTCCCCCCAGACCTAGTTTGGGGGTGCTAGCCTCACGGGCTTTGATGGGGGGAGGGAGGGAAAGCTCTGGTCCAGGAGAAAGGGATGTTCTTGCTGCTTCACTCAACTCGAGAGAGCCCCAACGGCCGAGCCTGAAATACTGGTAGGAGAGGAAGCCACTGAGAAGCTTTGCTCAGAACGGGCTCTGGGCCGTTGGTAGGGCGGGTGGGCCACGAAGAATCTGTTTTTTCTCTCTTCATCTGCCCAGCAGGGAGCAAGAGGTGAGTGAGGGGGCAGGGTTTCTGTTACACAAAATGAAAACATCGAACCAGGGCTGAGCTGGTCTTTTTCACGGTTTGAATGCACAGCCCTGGGGTGCCCTCCCCACTTTGAGAGATGGGGCCTAAGACCTCAGCTAGAATTTTCCAAAGCAGAGAAAAGAAAAGTGACCCTGTGACAGACTTAACTCACACAGCTTGGCCAGATATGGCAGCAGAGGGGGATGCTGAAGCAATTCAGGGCCATCTCTCCAGGCATTTGGAGAGCTTGGCTGGGGAGGAGGAGAATGCTGCAGCCTAGGGGAGCTTTTGGCAAAATCTCTCCTCTTTGCTTGGTACTTTTTTCACTCAACTATCATTGATTGAGGAACTCAAGCACGATACATATTTCAATAAGCCACTGTGACAGAGAGAGATATAGTGCTGATGGGGCAAGGGCAAGGTGCTTGTGAAGCTCAAAGAAAGGAATAGTGAACATGAGTCAGGGGACCATTTAAGTTGGGTTTTGAAGGGTGTGTAGGAGTTATTAAACCAGAGAAGGAGGAGCAAGGGGCCCAGAAGTAGCAGGGATAGCAAACTCAATTGCCGTCAGTGGCCAACAATGTAAGGGAGGCAAGGGCCATATGACGTAGTAAGTGGAGGGGGGCGGAGTGAACCGGAAGGTACAAGCCTCACCTCATCCAAATGCAATTTTTTGAAAACTCCATGCAGCCAAGCAGAAGATGCTGGGGGCTCAGCCTGCAGGCTCCCAGAGGGCCACCTCTGACAAAAGCTAATAGAGACAAGAAAGAGGCAAGTGGAGGTGGGTGTAAAGAACCTGGCCATGCCAAGAAGGAAGGGAGAAAGGGAGGTGGGAGGGGCAGGCAGGGCCAATCCTTAAGATTTTGTGTGGCATTGCTAAGGAGTTTGGGCTTTATCCCAAAAGCAATGGAGAGCCAGTGAAGACTTTTCTTTTTCTATTAGGTGAGTTAAAGGACAAGATTTGTGTTTCAGAAGGAGCTTTGTGGCAGCAAGGAGGCAGCAAAGCCTTCCGTCAGGGCAGAGGTGGAGCCAGCTCTGAGATGTTAGGGGATAGAAGCAACAGAACTAAGTGACCAATGGGATGTGAGAGAGTGAGGATTCCCTTCATGCTCCACCGAGGTCCCTATAGGCAGCAGGCTCATGTAGCATGACACGGTAACAATGTAGCATGACACGGTAACAATGGAGCATGACATGGTAACAATGGAGCATGACACGGTAGTGAGACTTCCATTCAAATCTCAGATCCATCTCTTAGCAGCTGTGTGACCCCAGGCAAGCGGCTTAACCTCTCTGGGCCTCTATTTTCTGGAATACAGAATGAAAATCACAAGAGGTAGCTCGCAGGATGTTATAAGGGAGAGAATCATAAAGACCAAGAGGCAACATAGAAGAGCAGTTAGGAGCGTGGTTTCTGGAGTCAAACAGGTTCAAAGCCCAGCTCAACTGCTAGCCAGTGGTGTGACTCTAGGAAAGTTACTAATTTTGAAAGGCTTCAGTTTCCTCATTGCTGAATGGGGATAACAGCAGGACTGCCTCATAAGGCTTTTGTGAGGATGAAACAGTTTTGCGCATAGTGAGAGCTCAATAAATATGGATTATATCATTGGATAAAGCGGTTGATCCATAGTGAGTGTAAGATTCACCAGCTCGCATCAGTCCCTGCCAGTTGTCTGAAAGAGGGCCCCCAGGCCTCTCGCCTTCTCTCCAGATCCTTTATTGCTTTCTTGCTTCTTCCCTCCCCTTCTCCCCTGTCCCCAAAAAGAGAAAAGTTGTGGTGGCAATGAGGAATTCCAGAGATGAAAAAGTTTGGGGTGGCTTTTGGGGCCAGCTGTGCAGCCATGATTCCCTGGGTGACCTGGAGGGCCTGGGAATGTGGGCGTAGAAGTTCGGGGTTTAGGGGAGCAGCCAGCAATCCCCTCCTCCCAGACCAGAAGGAAGTTTCTCTTGCTGGGGGCTCAGGTTGGAGTTCTAGGGAATTTTCTTTTCATTATGATCATTACTAGAAACTCAAGTACTCAGAAAATACCCAACGCTTAAGTCAACCACTCCTCAACCCCTGAGATTCCCAACGGCACTGGTCCCACCAAGCTGCAGCCCAGGCCAGTTGCTTTATGACTTTGTAACAGACAGAAACGATCTGACTCATGGCTGCTGACCGGGCCCCCTCCGCCACACACCAGAGTTCCCCTAAGTTCCCGTTTGGTTACCTTTCTTGAAAACGGCCTCTGCTGGTCCTACAAGATCCTCGTCCACCGCCTCCAACACACCTGGAATGAGAAATCACCTACACACGTGCACGCACACGCGTACACACACCAGCCACCCCCCACCCCCCCAAGCCAGTGGCAAAGGACTGGGACAGGGCACAGGAGCAGGGGGTGGTGGAGTAAAACAGAAACACAGCTCTTGCTCCTCGTGCTTCACCTGTAGCTTATCAAAACTTTGAGGTTTCTCAGTTCTCACTCACAGTCAGAGCGGGCTTTCTCTAGAGTAACCGAAAGGCTTGTACGTGTTTAAAGAAACCTCGAGCGCTTACATCAAGATGAGTCAGTGGAGGATGGGTGGTGCGTTGGACCCTAAAGAGACTTTGGTTAGGGGTGGAGATGTGGACTCGAGCTCAGAGGCTGACGGACTAACTCAGCAAGGAAGGCGGAATGAGAGAGGGGAGCTATGATGTTGCCCAAGGATCCGTTCCCCCTCAGGACTGCAAATACTCAGGAGCAACCTGGGGACGACGGGACAGTGGGTGCCTGTCCCCAGAAGTAGAAAATGCAGCTAGGAAGGCAACACCCAGTGGACAGTGGAGGGCTTGACTGCCGTGCTAAGCATCAGGGGCTTCCTCCTTAGGGCTGGGTAGAGCACTCCTAAGGATTTAGGAGGAGGGGGCGGTGGGCGTTGGCATCGGTGCTGTGCTTTAGGAAGATGTGTCTGGCAGCAGCATGCAGTGTAACTTCCTTGAGGCGGGAAAAATACCTATTTATTTATGTGGCATGATGCCCTTCCTCCTTCCCACAGGAACCCCCAAGCCCAGAATCCCCCGCCTTAGGCATTCCCCCTGGAGCACATTAACTGTGACTTGAGTGTCATGCAGGGAGATTTCCAGCAGGTGGTGCTGTGGCCAAGGGCACAGAATGACTGGGAATGAGCTGCTTCCTCTTGGGAAGCTCAGAGGCCCTCAGCCTCCAGAAGGCGCTTGAAGCAGAGTCCCAAGCATTTCCTTGTCCCTACTGAGACTGGAGGTGCGATGGGCCGGCAAGTCCTGCCTTGACATTCATTTGTGGGATCGCAGTTACTGCCACTCCTGTGGGTCAGGCCCTGGCTGGAACTGAGGGTCAGGCTACAGAGGTAAAGCGGGCACAGCTCCTACCCCCCAGTGCTCCCAGACTGTTAGGGGAGATAAGACTTCTACATAAATAACCCTGCGAACTGTCCTCCCTGCTCAGCCCTCAGAGGAAATAAGTTCCAGGTCCAGCCCTCAGCTCGGCCACAAAGCAGAACTGAGCAGCCAAGTGCCCGTCCTCCGTCCGCAGCACATCAGGCCTGTGCTAACCTGAGGTCTCAACCTTCTGTTTAGACCCCAAAGGGCCACCTGACTTCCAGAATGGACCCAGGCTCTGACCCTGCCAGGCATGCCAGGCGAGGTCCCTTCCCACAGCTGGCCATGTTCCCCTCTCACCCATCTCCCAGGCCCTGGACTGGAAACAAGTTCAAGAAGAGAAAACACGCAGTTCAGTCCAGCAAAAAACCAGTGGTTACCTCAGAGAATGGTCTCCATCCCTCCGTGCCCTCCACAGGGTAATGTCCCCTCAGGCCGCCGTGGTGCTCCCTCCCTTGGAAGAAGGGCAAGCAGGGCATTCATTCATTCATTCATTCTTTCTTTCTTTCGTTAGCACTCAACTCCTAGGCACCGCCTCCATTCTGAGCCTGCACAGGTGAGAGGGAAGAGGTCCCAGCCTCAAAGGCAGGCTGAGGGAGTGGGCCAGGCGAACCACCAGTCAGTGATGAATGAATGTCGGTTGAATGAGGGGGTGTTGTGGAGCCGGTGGAACCCCGAAGCACTCTCCCATCCTTGAGAGGCCAGTAAACAACCTCAGTCCTCCACCCAGCCCTGTGAAATCCCCCTATTTCCTCAGCTGGCCCCCCTCAGGAGACACTCAGGGCTTCATATGTGTCTGCACCCACCTGGGTGCAGAAAAAATGCTCCCCAATGGCTATTGGCACCAGAGCAGTGCAGGACACACAGCCCCTATCACCACCGCCTCAGGGCCTTGCTGCCCGCATAACCTGACGTGGGAGGGGGCTACTCAGACCCAGGAGTCAAGGTCAATTGAAGCTCAGCCTTGAGGAGTGGTCTGGGCCAGGGTGGACTTTCCAAGCCCAGAGGAGCCCTGAAGAGCCAAGAAGCGGAGAGGGGCTGCCCTGCATTCTGATCCCACTCCTTTCTGGGACCTCGGAGTGGAGGAAGAAGAGGGGGTGAGGGCAGTGAGGGTGGGCGGCCGGCCAGGTGCTCCAAGGCACAATCTGGTTCTGATGTTCTGTTTCAGCAAACGTGGTGCCTGGAGCTTGTGATGCAAGTTCCCAAGAGCGTCTCCAGTATCCTCGGCTTTCTTTAATAACCGAGAGCTGTCCCTGTCAAGCGATAACTTTCTTACCTTGTCTCCTGCAGGCAAGCCAATGAAAAACATGCTGGTGGTGGCTCTCCTTGTCATTGTCCAGGTGAGGTCTACTCCCAAGGGAAGCTCTGTTCCCTCCTCCCCACCCCCCTCCCCAAACCCACCCCTTCCCAAGCCCAGGGTTTTGTTGGAGGAGCTGGGTGTTTGCTGGAAGGAAATAGACCCAGACACAAACCCATTTGCCATTCCTTAAGCTGATGGCTGCCTCTCTCCATCTGCTGAGTGACCCTGGAAAGCCACAGATGCCCTCTGAACTTCCTTTACTCAAGTTAAATTAAAACAGAGGAAAGTAAGTTATCACCACCTTCCCCACCCCACTTCCGATATCTCCATCCAGGAGACAGAAACATGAACTCCATCTGAGTTCTTGGAGAAAGAGGAGCTGCAAAAAGCAAAGGTCGTGAGGTTGCTGGGTTTTGCACATATGCGTGCACACCCACATGTGTAAAACTTCACATGAGAGCTGAGAAAAGAACCCTTGGTCTGGTGGCCTGTTTACTATCCTATCACCCCAAAGCTGTCTCCCTTCTCCAACCTCCAGCCAAGGGCTCCCCTCGAAGCCCCAGTTCCCTTTTGTGAAATAAAGAGACCCATCTGAGCCCCACTTGGGGGAGGGAAGAAAGGATGGGGCCCGGGACACTGGGAGGAGGGTGGATGGTGCACATACTTTACCGGGGCCCGAACTCTGCAGGAGCAAAGACCCCAGTTTACAAGGTTCTGCTTCTCAATCCCAGAAATGGAGACAGGAAATCTTCCCTACCAAGTGCCAGAGTTAGAAGAAACTGTAACTCACCGAGTCGACTTTCCCCCATTTGCTGGGGGTGGGAGCTCCTGGAGGGGGATGGGAGCAGCTGAGGCCAGAGCTGGAGCGGCAGTGCTTCAGAATTTGGCTCTTCCCCAGGTCTGAAGGCCAGAGGGGCAGCTTTCCAGGAGCTCTGGCCAGAGGCAGGCCTCAAGCTGGGCACTGTTCCCAAAACCCCATCCCAGAGGCCCCCCAGAGCTTGGGCTGCAGCCCACAGCCAGGTCCCCTTCCCCATCACCACTCCCTCCCCTCTTTCCCCCGTTTCCAGGACTCCAGAGGAGCTGTATTACTAGCAGTGGAGGCTGGAAGGGACAGCTGTGGCTCAGTCTTCTCTTTACTTGGGGGGATGGGGCAGGATGTGGTGGGGCTGTGGGCTGCAGAGGCATCAAGCCTAGTGGCCCGTGGCCGGGGCTTGGGGGGGATTGGGGGGTGGGGGATAGTAGGGGAGAAAGAGAAGGCAGGATGGGGTGGTAGGGAGCACACATCATAGAGGCTGGGCATGCTGCCCTCCTGGAAGGCCCTGAACCCCCTTATGTCCAGGCACTCCAGATCTAAGGTCTTGGGCCTTATCGTGGGTGGCAGAGGGCAGCCAGCCTCTCCCAGGACCCCCAGGCTGCAATCATGCCTGGAGGAGGGAAAAGGGTTGCCACTGACTTTTCTTCTCGAGATAGCAATCAATGCCCAAAGAAAAGGCTCCTGGACATTATGTATCCTCATCCTGTCCCCAAGCAGGACAGTGATGAATCCAGAATTTGGAAATGAGAAAGACAGAGACAGGAATGCAGGGAAGTCAGGAGACTAGGTTCCACTTCTGGCTGTGTAACCATGAGCGAGCCACATCCAGACACATCGCTTCTTCGAGAGCCTCCCTTTCCCCGTCTCTAAAGTCTCTCCAGCTCCCCAGTTGTATGAAAATCCATCATGTTGAGCTGCCCAGAGGTGGGACCACGAGCTTCCTGGGGCGGTCTTCCAGCCCAGCTCCCAGCCCTGCACGGCTCAGCGGTCACTGTCGCTGTGCACAGAGGCCCGAGGCGCATGTGTCCGCCTTCATTGATAAAATCACAGCAGGCTGCTGAACCTTCGCCCTGACCTGTAGACAGGCTAAAAAAAGCCCTGAGCAGCTGAGCCCTGCTGATTGGGATCTGCAGGAAGAGAGGCAGAGAGGTGGGGGGAGAGAGTGGGAGCACAGAGGGAGAGTGGGAGATAGAGCTGCGCTTCCTTCCAGGGGCTCCCAGAGGCCTCAGCCACAGCTGGGGATGCCTCGGCCCTGTGGCCCCCGTCATCGATTCCTGCAGTAGCTGCAGAGATCAGAGCACTGGGGCACACGTTGCCTGAGCGCCTGCTGCACACCGGGCGCTGTGCCGCGGGCCCCGGGGATCCATAAAAGTCTTCAAGACGCTCACCACCCATGATCACAGCAGCTTGCCCCAAACCAGGCTTCAGGGCCTCTTAACAGCACTTGTGCCTTCCTCCTTTCACACTCCAGGGCCTCCTCAACCTTAACCCCAAAGTGGATTTTCCCTCAAAAGCCGAGGTACTTCGTAGGCCCCCTGGAAAGCTCTTTCTACCAGGTTCTAAAGGAGGCTCAAGAAGAAAGACACATGTGCCCACTTTCCTGGGCTTTCCATCAGGCAAAATAAAACCTCCATGGAGATGAAATTGTGCCAGAGCCTGGGTTAGGTACCTCGGAACAACCAGGTGAAGGAGATAGTAATCATCTCCCGCTCACAGATGAGAAAACTGAGCCTCAGAGAGATGAAGCGTGTTTAACCAGCTCAGGGCTCATTTGACCCCAAAGCCCAAACTATTTCCAGTCCACCGTCAGCACATATGAGGTCAAGGCTCTCAGAGTCGGCAAAATCAGACCCTTGCTACTCACTAGAAATGCAGAATCTCAGGCCCCGCCCCAGCCTACTAAAGCAGGACATACATATTAACAAGATCCCCAAGGAATTCATATACATGTTGAGAAGCACTGATTTCAGACAAAAGAAGCACCTGGAAAGTTTAGAAAAACAGATTCCTGGGCCCCACCCCCGAGACTCTGGTTCAGTAGGTCATAGGTGGGGTCCGAGGGTTTGCAGGTGAGGCAGATGCTGCTGCTGAGGGGGACCACACTTTGAAATCACTGCTCTGGGCAATCCAGGGCAGCAAGATATAGACCTACTTAGCTAAACTGGATTGCATTCTCCTGTTCCCTTCCCCTCAGGTGTGCCTGTGCCAAGATGAAGTCACGGACGATTACATCGGAGACAACACCACAGTGGACTACACACTGTATGAGTCTGTGTGCTTCAAGAAGGATGTGCGGAACTTTAAGGCCTGGTTCCTCCCAATCATGTACTCCATCATTTGCTTCCTGGGGCTACTGGGCAATGGGCTGGTCGTGCTGACCTACATCTATTTCAAGAGGCTCAAGACCATGACCGATACCTACCTGCTCAACCTGGCCGTGGCCGACATCCTCTTCCTCCTGACCCTTCCCTTCTGGGCATACAGCGCGGCCAAGTCCTGGGCCTTCGGTGTCCATGTCTGCAAGCTCATCTTTGGCATCTATAAGATAAGCTTCTTCAGCGGCATGCTCCTGCTTCTTTGCATCAGCATCGACCGCTATGTCGCCATCGTCCAGGCCGTCTCGGCCCACCGCCACCGTGCTCGTGTCCTTTTCATCAGCAAGCTGTCCTGCGTGGGCATCTGGATGCTGGCCATGGTGCTCTCCATCCCGGAGCTGCTGTACAGTGGCATCCAGAAGAGCAGCAGCGAGCAAGCCTTGCGGTGCTCTCTCATCACGGAGCACGTGGAGGCCTTGATCACCATCCAGGTGGCCCAGATGGTGGTGGGCTTTTTGATCCCCCTGATGGCCATGAGCTTCTGCTACCTTGTCATCATCCGCACCCTGCTCCAGGCACGCAACTTCGAACGCAACAAGGCCATCAAGGTGATCATCGCTGTGGTTGTGGTCTTCATAGCCTTCCAGCTGCCGTATAATGGGGTGGTCCTGGCCCAGACGGTGGCCAACTTCAATATCACCAACAGCGGCAGCTGTGAGCTCAGCAAGCAGCTCAACATCGCCTATGATGTCACCTACAGCCTGGCCTGCGTCCGCTGCTGCGTCAACCCTTTCTTGTACGCCTTCATTGGCGTCAAGTTCCGAAATGACCTCTTCAAGCTCTTCAAGGACTTGGGCTGCCTCAGCCAAGAGCGGCTCCGGCAGTGGTCTTCCTGCCGGCACACCCGGCGTTCCTCGATGAGTGTGGAGGCCGAGACCACCACCACCTTCTCTCCATAGGAGGTTCCTCTGTCTGGACTAGAAGGACCTCTCCCAGGGCCCCTGGGTTGGGACAGGGAAGCTACAATGACTCAGGACCCAAAGGCTGCTGAGGGAAAGGCAGTTCCAGCCATTAAGATTTATCTCGTGGTGAAAATCCATGCCACAGAAGACAGACCCCAACCCTAGCTACCTCAGTCCAAGTTGTAAAGAGACGTGGCTGATAAGCTACCCCAGATCTGGCAACACTCCAAAACCAAGGTTGTTGTCCCCTAAACCAAAAGTGAAAGTCCAGAGACAGTTCACACCTCCTGGAGTGGGGGACAGGTGTTGATGAGAGCTAGGGTGGTGGAAGGGGCCTGGCGAGTCCTCTCAGTGAAATTTCTTCCCACCTGGAAAGAAGTTGTCCCTGAGATCCAAGGGCCGAGGCAAGGTCTTCCAGAAAACAAGGCTTTGTCTCCAAGACCAGAGATGGTGGGGAGACTTCTTGGCTTGGCAGGGAAAGGAGGACGCCAATGGGTCAAACTAACTCTGAATCCCTCCCTCCCTCTCTCTTCCTCCACTGTCCTCAGAGCCAGCAAGAAATGGCAGCCTCCAAGCCTCCCTAAAAGCTCATTTGCCCCTTGCCTGCTGACTCTCCTCAGGCTGCTGTCCCCCCAGGCTCTCCACAAGGAAGGGGTGTGGTGTTCCCTGCAGGCCAGGCGAGCTGCCTCAGCCCCGCCAAAGCCATGTTCCCAGCCAGGGCTCTGGAGCAGGGATGACGTGTGGCCAGCCCTTCTTAGGTCTCAGCTCTGCTGGGATGGGAGGAGAGGGCAGGGAGAAAGGTTAGGGGCCCGGGGGTGGGTGACAGTGCTGGCTGCTGAAAGCCAATGAGCTGCTGCTTTGTTCTTTGTCACGGGGACAAAAACCTCTCATCCTGTTCTGCTTTCAATTCATTAAGAGAGCATATTTTACTCATACACAAATAAAAGTTTTCCCTTGAGGAAACAACAGCTTTAAAAGAAAGGAAAAAGATCTTTGGTAAATGGCAAATGAGTGTGTTCTTGTTTTGCAAACCTCCACGCCCCACCCAGCCACCCCCACCCCCACCCCCTCCACTCTCCCAGTCTTCATTTCTCAGAGATGCTCAGAGCCACGAGGTCTGCTGAGCTCTGCTCTGAGCCCAGCCAATCACACAGGCCCAAGAGGCTGAAGGAGGTAGGAGGGGAGGTGCAGGGCATCCATCTTGCAAATACCCTTCCAGAACTTGTGGGATAGGACCCAAGCCTGTGCAGTCAGCAGTGACGCAGAGACACAGGTCTGAGCTGAGCTTTGGAAAGAACCAAGTTGCCCCTGTAACCGCTATGGCTGGGAACTCTCCCTGACCCTCCACAACATTTACACACTGGTCTGCTCATCTGTTCCAGCTCAGTCTGGAACTAGAGCCCCTGACCCTTTGTCAGTCTCCTCAGGTTCAAAACTGGTGTTTAGAAAGAGGGCCTCTCCCTGGCCTCAGAGACCACTGCATGCTGGATTAAGGGGGCTTGGGATGGGACTCATGTGATAGGCTGCAGTCTTTGCTGGATGCTTGAGATCCACGACCACCCATGACCCTCCCTGCTGACCGCTCTTGCCACAGTGGCCTTCCATGGTGTGGATACCCATCCACAGGGGCAGGGATTGAGGAATAGCCACTGCCCTCCACACAGGCTAAGTATCCATGTCACAGGTTGCCCTGATGCCTTCCCGGAATCCCAACCTCTCCAAGGCAGAGAGAAGGTTAGTCCAACCTGTGATGTATGCAAAGGTGTCTGAAGGGTACTACGCTGCAATAGCTTGGGGACCGGGGCGGGGGCAGAGACAGGGAGGGCTGAGGCACTCATGCAAAAGGCAATTCCAACAATTGTCCAAAGTGAAAAGAGCCTCGTTGAAAATGGAGCCTGCCTGGTAATGAAGCCTATTCTCCATTCTCATAAGCACATTATACTACCCTCCTCCACGGGATGCATTGGGCACAATTTGTCAGCTAGCCTCCGAGCCAGGAACCAGTGCCCTGAGAAGAATGAGGCTGGCGTTCACAGAAGCGGCATCAAATATTAAAAAGTGCAGCTGCAGCCGTGTGTATGCGAGCGTGGGGTGAGCAGGGCGATCCCAGTGCGCGTGTGTGGCCCTGTGGGGGACGTGCCCGGTGCATGTGGGTGTGGAGCCCGCTGGTGTGCACACCCTAATGAGGTTATGGATGGGAACACGATCCTCAGTTCCTGAAGGGGAGGAATGTAATGGAGCGGTCAGGAACAGGAAGCCAGGCCAACCGCACAAACTCGCCACCTCGGCTTCAAATACGTTTTTCTAAAATAACTGGACGTCTCCAAGTGTTTACAAAGACAACAAAACCCCCAGCAATGTTGATTCCCCAAACTGCTGTATCTCAGAAGTTCTGACCTCGGTTCCTTGTGGGCCTGGCCCCTGCTCCCTTGCCCGGCGCTCTCGCGTGCCTACCCTGAGTTTTAGGGGTCCCCTGGGAAGAAGGAATGGACTCGCTGAGCAGGCCCCCCCAGGGCTTCTCTCTCTCTCGCTCTCTTTTTCATCTGCCTCATACAACTGCCCATCTTCCTGGGTTCATTGCCCCCACGGCCCCTTTCCCGTTCCGTCCACCACCAGCCCCTTGTCCTCTCATCCTCCCCTGCTGCAACTTCAGGCCACAAATCTGTCCTTTCGGCCAGAAGCACTACATCTCAAATCATGGACTCACAGAGCTGAGGGACCTCAAAGATCAGCTGGTCCAACCCCAGTCATTCTCTAGATGGGGAAACTGAGGCCCGGAGGGAGCAACTGACTTGCTTAAGGAGATATTGCAATGTAGGGCTATTGGGTAAACTTGCTTTGGGGGCCTGAGGATCTGGCAGGATTTCGGGGGGTGGGCGGGGGAGGGCAGAAGCTCTGGAGGCCAGCCGACTTTGAATCTCCTCTCTAGCGCTTCCCAGCTGTGTGACCTTCAGTGTTGCTCAACTGCTCTGAATCTCAGATTTCTCAACTGCAAAATGGAGAGGACTTGGCAAACACTGAGCACAGTGCCTGGAATGTTGATGTGCCGGTGAGGAGCATGGAGTCTGCAGCCAAACTGCATGATTTGAATCTCAGCTGCACTCCTTGGGCTGGTTACTTCGTCTCTCTGTGCCTCTGTTTCCTAATCTGTTTAATGGGGATAATCATAGTACCTACCTCCTAGGGCTGTTGTGAAGAGAAAATGAATTCATATATGTAAAATGCTTAGAAATCCCTAGAAAAGTGTCATTGGTAATCATTAAAAGATGTTTAACAAGTGGTAGCACAAAAAAAAAGTTGCTAACCACAAGGAAACTAAATTCAATTCCTTAGCCCCATTTCCATCCACATACAATTTATAAATCAAGCTGGAGGGCAGTTTTGAGATTAGTCTGTCCTCCCACCAATTGTACAGGTGAGTCAACTGAGGCTCAGAGAGGGAAACTACTCACCTGAGGTCTCTCAGGAGCTCTTAGCAACACTAGAACTTGAACCGGGGGTCCTGAGCTCCCATCCAGAGCGCTTCCCCGGGACCTCCTGCACCCGCATGCACACCTCCACACACCCACGCTGGCATATGCCACCTTCATCCCAGACCGTCTAGCTCTTCTCCGGCAGGCACTGTCCCTCCTGTTCTGTGGCCAGATCCTTAAGGAGAAGCTCCCCACCCCCCTTAAATAGTTCTCATCCTTGCCCTTCTGTCTGGGAGAATGAAGTGCAAAAGAAATATGGCAGCGGGCCCAAAGGAAATCAGGCAACTGATCTTGTTAAGAAAGGATCCTCTTGGGAGTTAGGTTCTCAGTTGCATTTCTGTGTTGAGGGTGAACAGTCGGAGGGAGAAGAAACAGGCGTATGGGGGTGGGGGTGGGGGTTAAGGAAAATGACATGGGGAGAGGAGGGGAGCAATTCTGAGTGGGGGGCAGAAGGCAGAGGGGAGGTGGGGCAAGAGTGGGTTCTAGGGACTACACCACTGGGGCCCAGACTTGGAGAGTAGTCTCAGTGGGTGGAAAGATACCCCCACCTACACACACACACACACACACACACACACACACAGCTTCCTTGGGCCTTCCAATCTCAGGTGGGAAGAAAGGAGCTATATGATTCTTCGAGACAGGTGGGCCCACAGCCTTCTTTGCCAGGAGGAGGTTAGAAATGGCCCACTGTCCCTGGTCTGAGCCCCTAGAAAAGCCCCAGGGAGAGAAAGAGAGGGAGCCTTTCCCTCAATCCAAAAGAGCAATCAGCCCTCCCAGGCCTCACCCCGTGGGAGCAGACGTCAAGAGGCAGCACAGGGAGTAGAAACCTCATTACCCACACCCCCACCACCACATTGTCTTGTCTCAGGCCCAGAAAGAGGCACGACAAGGGGTCTGCTGCAGAGAAGGCTACGCAGCTCCTCGCTCACCAGCCAGAGCAGCTCTAGACTAATGAATCTCAACTGATCTTGTCCAAAATCAGAAATGAGGGGATGTGAATTCTCCCACGGGCTCTCCTGCGCGTGCACACACGTGTGTGTGTGTGTGTGTGTGTGTGTGTGTGGCCCAGTTCAGACTTCTCTGCTGTTGTCAGTTCTTTCCCTCTTCCTTCCCCTGGAAGATGGATATAACCTAATTTTTGTCTATTGTTCACTAACCCCAGGGAATTCTCTTGCTGGGTTGTTCTATGTCACAGTAACCACTACACAGTTTGGCCTCCAGGTTCTCATCTCTGGGTAAAGAAACATCTCCCTGCGTGGGCAGGGCGGGGTCAGGCTGTGCCTGGTTCTGACGGGGTCCCTTCCCTCGTGATGCAATACGTCCTGAGGTCAGACATGCATGCCCACTGGCAAGAGGGCCGGTGAGGAAACACATCTTGCCCCGGAGTCCTCTCATGCCTGTGTCAGCTTGCTTAGGACAGAATAGTTTATATTTGTTCTAAGTCGATGTCTGACATTGTGAAGTTCAACAGATGCTGCAGATGAAATGCCCCCAAACCCTGTCCCAATGTTTAAAAGAGGCCTGGAAATGCACGCACATTTATCTTGTATGGTTTATGCAAACTGCACTTGAGCGACTGAAGCAGAAACATGATCACGTGCAAAGACCAAGTGGGGCATTCTTCCCAGGACAGGGTGGGGGGGGGCGCGGTTTTGTGGTGTGGCCAGAGGCCTGGGGTCAAGCCAGGAGGCAAGAGTCACCTACAGTGGCACCAGCTCTGTGCCCTGCCCAGACGCTTGGACGTCCTCCCCGAGAGCCGACTCCGTGGACACCGTCGTCCTGCCCGCACTGACTCCTCTTCTCACCACCTGCCTTCTCTGCTCACTCTCATTTTAGGGGTGCTCGGCTGCCGAGAGGTGCTGCTGGCAACCTTCAAACTTGAGAGTCCAGGGAAGGAGAGGCAGGGAGAACAATGGGCAGCTCTGAACCTGGGTGGTTCAGGGAGACACCTCTCTGCCTTCATCTGCAGAGCAAGACATAGGCCTAGCCCCGCCTAGAATCCTTCAATCCCTTGTCAAAGGCAGAACTTGGATTTTTGTCCAAAAACTACACCTGCTTTGTCTCCAGCCTCCTTTTCAGTTACCCCACCCCCACCCATGCCCCCTATGCCCCAAACCTGGGGAGACCGTGGACTGCCTAGAGCTTGTGAGCTATCATTGCTGGGAGAGTCAGACAGAGGCTGGGTGACAGCAGGGTGGGGCTTGGGTGTCATGGAAGGGGTTGCAGGAATCACAGAGCCTTGGAGCAGAAGAGACTTGAGGAAGTGGAGGGGGCTAACCTAAGAGGAGAGACAGGCTCATATTTCCTGAGTGCCTACGATGTGCCAGGGCCTGCGCTAGGTGTATCACCTCCCGCTGAATTCTTAGGACAACGGGTGAGGAAACTGAAGTTTAGGGAGTTGTGTAACTTATCAGAGGTAGCACAGCTAGCAAGAATAGCTACAACCTTATTAGGACTTTATCATGGACTACACATTGTACTAAGTGTCATATCTTATTCCATTTAATCCTCACAACAACCCTGCTAGAGCCCCATTTTACAGATGAGGAAACTGAGACTCAAAGAGGTTAAGTAATTTTGCCAAAGTCACACAGCTACTACATAATAAAGCTACTTAGCGATGTCAACCAGTTCTAGCTGGCCTCCAAAGCCCATGCTCCTGCTACTCCACTCCACAGACCAACTAAATAGCTGTTTATTCATTACCAAATATATATGGGGCTCCTACTTTGTGCTAGGCATTGTGCCAGTAGTCTCAAAATGTGCCAGCCAACATTTCTCAAAACCTACTGGATGCAGAGCTCTGAGCTGGGTGGAGGAGAATCGAATAACAAAGACACAGCCCCCACCTGCCAGGGGAGTGTGACCCCACCCTGGGCAGCAACCAGGCCTTTGCTGCTCCCTGGGACCTCTCTCTCCTCTGGGCTCTGCTCCCTCGCAGGCTTCCTCAATAGGCTACCCCTCCAGGGCTGTATGCCCCGGGAGGCAGGTGTCCTGGCTCTGCCACAGGCTCACTGGGAACACAGCGGGTCGCTTTCCCTCTCTGGGCCTCTATCTCCTTAGCTGTGAGATGAGGGAGCTGGACCCCGTGATTTCCCCCTCCCTTCCAGCTCTGATGTGCTACAGGTACCGTGTCTGGGTGGGGTCAGCCGGGCAGGGCTCCGGGCATGTTGATGCCTGGAAGGGGTGCAGGGTGAGTGGGTGAGGGGCTGAGGAAGCTGCCCCACCCCCAGCTGTGGTTTCTGGTGTGGCCACCGTGGCAGCAGGTGGAGGGAAGTGTTTGTCACCCTTCCAACAAAGGCAGTAAAACAAAAGCCTCCCGGGGCACCATGGGAGCAGGCAGCAAAGGCGCCAAAAATAAAACACATCTTTCCTTTGATGGGCACCAGCAGCTACCGGGGGCCTGGCCTGGGGGTTGTGAGGAGAGGGCTCAGATTTCATGCCCCAGTGCAGGCGTGTGCAAGCATGAGTTGGCACATGCGCGCGCACACACATAGACACTAGTCATACAACCAGCACACACATACACAAAGTAGCACACTCACTCATACACATGACCACTTCATGGGCCTAAGACCTGTGCAGTCACACCAGGCCCTGCACCCAGAAGGCCCACACATGGTTTATTGCTTGGCTGTCTCCATTTTGAAATTTTTAATAGTTTTTGAACACGAGGTCGAGCATTTTCATTTTGTGCTGGGCCCTGCAAGTTCTGTAGCCAGTCCTGCTGGTATCCATTCATAAATACGTACATTCACAGTATGCTTAAGAAGCACACAAACATTTATGTACGACAGCACACACACTTCACATACACACAAAAGTACAAATACCTGCACACACACCCCCACAGACAGCAGTAGTCCCCTCATCCCTCATGCACACTCACTGTAGCACACATACGTGACCCAGAGGCCTTGGACACTCCCAAGGAGCACTTAGACACCTGCAGCTCATCTGCAGCTCATTGGCTCAGTTTGACATTGGGCAGGCAGCAGAACAAAGCACAGGGGAAGGGCATGGTGGGGAAACAGATTCATTTCCTCTACCCCTCAACATCCCGATAGCTACTGCCGGCTTCTCTCATCGGCCTTGGACCAGCAGATGGGACCAGAAAAAAAGGAAAGTGTGGGAAGTGGAAGGATTGATGGGAAGGGGGCAGGGCATGGGGTGGAGAGGAAGAGAGACAGCAAGAAAAAGGGAGAAGGGCAGGAACCAAGTCTCCAGGCCAGTTAGCCCGAGCAATGGTCCCGTAAGAGTTTAGAAGATCTTAGACCCAAAGAAGTAAGAACAATGGCCCTGTCTTCTCCCCAAAGCACACCCCCCCCAATGGTCCCGTAAGAGTTTAGAAGATCTTAGACCCAAAGAAGTAAGAACAATGGCCCTGTCTTCTCCCCAAAGCACACCCCCCCATCAGCCCCAGAGAGGCAGTCACCAGAGCCCCATCTCTGCTTCTTGCTGGCTACATGGCCTTGGGCAAGCCACTGAACTTCCCAGCCTCAGCCTCCTCCTCCGTGGGACAGGGGTAACAATGTCCGAATCTCGGGGTTGTGAGGGATGCGTGGATTCTGTGGCCACGCCTCCTGGATTCTCCCCAACGTTTGACATCTTGTCTCCTTGTCAGGCCTTGCAATCTGATCCTTGGTTCAGAAACTCGAGTTTCCCTCCCTCGTTCACAGCAGATGTTCAGACCTGTTTATTTCTTCTCCTCCTCTCTCTTCCCAACCAGATACAAACGGGAGGGGTGGACACAGTCTATCATCCACCTTCCTTTCAGGGACCTTCAGCATCTCGAGGTCCCTTTTGATCCCACCACATCCGCCCTTAAGCCAAGCAAGACCCCAAGGCCTGGAATTTTTTCTTTCTCCTCTATTTTCCACCCCAATAACCTTCCCTATTTAAAACTGTCCCAGGCTCTGCCCCTTCCCTGAGGGCCCAACAGTCTGTCAGGTGGTACCGAAGACTAAGGAGTTAATTGGGAAACAAATCAGCTCTAAGGGGTGTCTACCTTCTATCATGCCCTGATCCCATTACAGTCACCCACACGGAGAGAGGAATGGCCACCTGAGTGGCCACCAACAGGAACCTTGATTTCGCTGGAATTCTTACAAGAACATAGGTCGCTCAGATCCCCGTACACACTCCCTCAATTGACTGAGAAGGAAACTGAGGCACTGAAGAGTGAAATGACTTGAGCAAGAGGTGAGGCCTGTGGTCCTTCTGCCGTGCAGCCCCTATGAAACGAGATACAGGGTGGTCCTTCCCCACTGCCCCATCTCTCCAGCGCACAGCTGCTTCCCATTCCCCAGGCCGGTTGGAGGCCAGCCAGGGCAGGAGGTCTGGTCACCAGGTGCCCCTTGACAGGGAGGAGGGGGCAAGCAAGGGATCTGGCACCTGACTCCCATACCGGCTTCACCACTTACCATCTGTACAAGCTTGACAAGGGCTCTGTCCTCTCCAGCCTCAGTTTCCCCATCTGGAAACAGGTGAGATGTTGTTCCAACACTTTCCTAGAGCTGTTGGGGGAATTCCGTTAAATGAGATAGTGGATGTAGGAGCTCTTTGTGACTGCAACGTGATGTGAAAATAAAAACTTTTCTTTATTGGCTTGCTTAATATCTGAGAAATTAACAGAGAACAAGGGCCTCATCTTGGTGGCGACTAGACCAGAAGGCCTCCAGCCTAGACAACAGTCTGTGGGAAGAGTAAAGGCAGACACCCTTCCCATGACAGTAAGTGGGATAATCCTCTCTCGTGTGGGGACCTGCCTTGACCAAATGTTTAGGGGTCATTCTTCCCCAGGAGATGTAGGAACTGGCTCCCTTGACCTAGGAGAACAGAAGTCACTTGCTTGCAGCAGCAGCATGAGGGGAGGGCGTTGCTGCGAAATCATGTGGTCCTCACCAGGGCCCTGCTGGGCCCCTTTCTGACCACAGCTCCTTCCAGGAAGGGAAGCTTCATACCAATCTTAGCAGGTAAAGACCAACTCCTGATTGGCTGGCCCAGCCCAGTGCCTGGCACAGAATATGTCAGAAAACATTCGTGGAATAAATGTATGAATGCTGAATTTGGGGTCTTCCCACGCCCTTGACTCATAAGTTTAAAATCTACCCAAAAACCCCTGCATTGCAGAGATAGGGGCAGACGGGCCCCTCTGTGGGAAGAGCTGTTAGTCAAGGCTAAAAGTAGGGTCACCTTCCAGACACGCTGTCCTGGAAGAGGCCCAGACAGTAAACAGACAACCTTGCCCTCCAATGTGCACCCCCACCCCCTCCATGCAGGAGATCCAGGCTCTGACGCGTGCCCTCTGCAAACAGATGCCGTTTCCATGGGAACTGAAACCCCAGTTTGTTTTTCCCTCCGAGGTACTCTGTAATTTCCAGCACAGTCTGTGCAACGTCAGCATCACAACCTCGCGGCGAGCCGCTCCTCCAAGGCTGCATTCGCATCCAGCGTAGGGCAGCTGAGCTGACCCAGAGAGGTCACGACAAGGCTCCCCTCCCAGAAGGGCCTCCCCTGTATGCTTTCCTGCTGCAGAGAGATGCCCGGCAGAGGGGTGGAGCCAGAGATGAGTCCTTGAACCACCCTGAGGGAGGCCTGGGGGCTGGGGGAGAGTGGGGGGCGGACGGGGGCTCATTTCCAGTAAGAAGTGGGAGGGAAGGAAAAGGTCTCAGTCTGGCAGCCTGGGCCCCAGCGATGGGTAACAGATGATTTCTGGCTGCAGCGGGAGGGGCAGTTGGGCTCTCAGCAGTTGGATCATCAGCCTCTATTGTCTGAGCCTCAAGGAAACAGCCACAGAAGCAAAAGCAGAGTGGAGATGGACTTGGGGAGCTGAGGGGTGGGGGCGATTGGTAGACATGGCGATGGTGAACTTCAAGGACAGGATGAGAAGAGAGAGGAGGGGCTGCCCTTGCCAGAGGATGCTCTGCTCTCCATCTCCCATCCTGTTCAAGCTTGGGGCCTAGGGAGGCAGGTCCTTCCGCAGTCGCATCCTGAGGTGATGCAGCTCGGCCAGCACCTGACTGCAGCCTGCCAAAGACCCAGAGCCAAAGGGCCCGGCTTAGTTCACTCAGACCCCTGGCCCATGGTGGCTGCGGCCTCGGCCTCCTACTACCCACAAGGGCAATAGGGAAAGTTCTCTCTCCAGCCCCTGGGGGAGCATGGCCCAGGTGCCCTCAGGGGCCCCAGAAGAGGAGTGCAAGGTCAGGGCTGGAGTTTGGATGCCTTTGAACTAGGTGCTTGACCTCACTCTCTCTCTTAGCACCTTCGTCAGCAATGTGGGACATAACAATACCGCCCACTCTCTCCCCTTCCAAGGGCGTTGTGGGCGAGGTGAGGAGACTGGTGTGAAAGTGCTCAGCGCCTGGAGCCCCATTGTTGTTGTTGTTGTTGTTATGACCTGTGGGGAGAGTTCCACTCCACCCTGGTTTAACCCCGGGCTCTCCACACTTCCCACCCCTCCTGCAGAGCCCCCAGCCATGAGACAGGGCCACTGCCTTGCCTCAGGCCCAGTTCCCCGATTACTCAACAGTGTCCACCAGGGAGGCTTCAGCCCCGGGCAGGCGGCCGAGGCCACGAGGAAAGGGAGAGGAATGCAAACTGGAAACAGGATGTGGCCAACAGTGTCCTCTCCCCAGACTGGCAGCTATTGTTGCTGCTTCCCAGGGACCCTGTGGCCTGGGAAGCCAAATGGTGGAGGCCTGGTGGCCCTAGACCCCAGCCCTCCTGCCCTCAGCCGTCAGCCCTTGGAGGCCACGCAGCTCGGGGACACCTCCCCACTGCACCTTGCGGTTAACGACAACAGTCAAACCACTGACCTGATTTTCTGCAAAAAGGAAAAGATAATAGAGCACTTCCACGTGGGCAGTGGTACATGCACACACAGGAACACACAGGCACATGCACACACAGACACACATGCACACAGGCACACACACACACAGTCTTGTGCACGCACACGTTCACACACACGAACACTGGAAACATTCTCTGCCTCCTTGACGGGAACCCAGCCCCGCGAGAGAGAGAGAGGCTGAAGCTTCTGTGCCAGGAGCTTCCTGGGGTACAAAGCTCAGTGTTTACCTGCCGTGAGGGGCCTGAGTTCCCGAGCCCTCCTGCATGAGCATGGCCCATTTGACATGCCTCCCCTGATGGGGGACAGAGCCTCTAACATGATCTGAGTCTGTGAGGTGTCTGCTTTCCTGCCGGGGCCATAAGCTCCAGCAGGTGGGACTGTCTCCCAAGCCTCTGCAGATCCCCTAGTGCTGGCACTGTGCTGGGCCCCGACAAAGGAATTCATGAGACCCTCAACCCCCAAAAGGGCCTGAGAGGTCCTGGCAAGAAACGTTTGCCAAACAAACAAATGTCTCCCATCCTTGCACTTTCTCCAAACTGAGGGTCCCACAGACCTCAAAAATATCTTGGACGGGCTGGTCCGGTGGCATAGTGGTTAAGTTCATGCACTCTGCTTCAGTGGCACAGGGTCATGGGTTCAGATCCTGTGTGCAGACATACACACACATCAAGCCATGCTGTGGCAGCATCCCACATACAAAATAGAGGAAGATTGGCACAGATATTAGCTCAGGGGCAATCTTCGTTGCAAAAAAAAAAAAAAAATCTTGGGGCCAGATTCCACTACTTATAAGTGATAAAGTCTCCTCCTGGTAAGTTCTCGACAATGGTTAACTGTTCTTATTAATCACCATCAAAGGGCAGCCACCTCCCTCTGCCCACCTGAGACAGCACCCAGAGGAGCAGCTGAGTGGATGAACTCAGCACTCTGGCCACCCACCAACAGGTAGTCTTAGAGATGTACAGTGTCAGAGTGGGAAGGGACACCAGAGGTCACAGGCCAGCCCCTTAGGGACATGCCGGAGGCCTGGAGAGTCCTCAGCCACCCACTCCCAGTTATCCACCCTTGCTACTCAAGCGTGGTCCTGAACCAGCAGCACCCGGGAGCTCACGAGAATTGCAGAGGCTCGGGCCCCACGTCTTGGGAATCAGAATCTGCATTTTGACAAGATCCCCAGTTGACTCCGAGCCCAGTAAGGTTGAGAGGTGCTGCTCCCCCACACTGGGCTCAGCCCAGGCCTAGGCCTCCTAGGAGCTATATTCTGCCCAAAGAGCTACTCAGCTATGCCCAAGAGAGGCTGCAGCCAGCCCGCCTCAGCCACCACTGCCTTCCTCCCCCAAACCTTAAGGTTTGACGTGGTCATAACCTCAGAGCGTCCTAGCTGCCTGCATTGAAGATGGGCAGCCCCCTTCTGAGCATGGAAAAGCTCCATGCCCCTATCCTGCCTCCCACTCCACCTCCTCTACACCTTCCAGACTTTGCCCTTCCTGAAGTAAGGGGCAGTGGTGGCAGTGGGCCGTGTGTAAGGTCTCCTCTGGTCTGACCTAAACTTTTAAGGCCTTCTGGCTCACCCACTCTCTGGCAGCTGATAGTCACAAAGGTGACTCGTTGCTCCAGTTCTGTCTGGCCTTGACCCTGGGCTTGTGTACCCCCGGTTAGCCCTGTTCCAGATCCCCTCCGCTGGCTCCCCAGCCCCAGACTAGAGCCAAAACTTGGGCCTCCACCCCCTGCAGGCAATCAGCACTCCCGCTGAGCCCCAGCCGGCTTCAGGGAGGGGAGTTGTGTTGGTAAGAAGACAGTTTGGCTGAACCAGGAAGCCATTAACAGCTATCAACACCCCTAGGGTGTGAATATCATTGATTCATTTATTGCTATTAACATCTTAGTGTGAATTAGTTACTGGCTCTTTTTCAATTGGCTGGCAGAGAGCGGGATGGAACATCTGGACTGTTAAGTTTTGTTAGGAGATGCTGGTCTCAGGGAGGGGAATACGCAAGTCCAGCTGGTTTCCACCCCTCCCGCCCTACTCCAGCTAGCCACTGCTACTTATCTCTGGCCTCACTTGGATCCTGGGGCAAGGGATGCAGGCGAAGGCTCCTCCCCAGAGGTCTGTGCCTGGGAGTGAAATCACCAGTTTCCTGTTTTCCCCGTGTCCTGGTCTGGGATTTTGAGGGGTTCTATGAGGAAGTGGACTGCCTCCACCTACCCATGGATCTCGCATCACAGATCTCTGCCTTCAAGGCAGCCATCATATTCCCCAAAATGGGAGGAAGGAAGGAAGGGGAAAAACTGATATTTAAGGAGAAACTGATATTGATCACTGTGCTGTGTAACCATTAGCTCCTTCACTTCTCACAACAACTTCTGAGTTGGTACTATTATTATTCCCGTTTCACAGTCCAGGGAACTGAGGCCGGAAGAGGTTAATAATGCACACAAGGTCACCCAGCTAGTAAGCAGCAGAGCCAGGATTAGAACCCAGATCTGTCGGATTGTCCCACGACCTGCCAGGTCTAGAGAGGTGAGGCCATGAGTCCGTTTGCTCTCACTTGGAGACCAGCAGAAGGAGGTGGGCGGCTCAAACACCTCCCTCCTCATGGACTTCAGGAAAAAACTGGCAAAATGAGCCTTCACGATGGAAGGCTCCCCCACTCTCTCTCCTCCTGGAGAAAGTTAACAAAAGGAAAGGGAAATGGCAAGCCAGCCCGTGTAGCACCTGCTGGTGACCTGGATTTCTGCCCCTTCCTTGGACCCAGCCGCTATGCCAGCATGAGCATAGGGCCCAAAGACCCCGGACCCCCATGCCCAGGAGACCACAAGCCCCTGTGCTGTGGAGCTTCTGCTGGCCTGATGTAACTATGGCCAGAATGGCATAGACCCCAGGGCCCTAACTATCCTACCAGGTAGGCAGGAGGGCAGGTGAAGGAGCCAGCTAGGCCTGGGAAGGGGGTCAGCTTCCAGCTGCGAGCTGCTTCCCCCAACCAGGGCAGGCAGAGGATGAAAAGGAACAGTGGCGGCCTCTCCAGGCTGAACTGTCAGCAGCACCGAATAGCTGATCCTCTCCCCCTCCCCCACCCATGCCAATCCCAATATTTAGGAAACCAATATTTATTGAAGTAAGCCAGGGTGGTTATCTCATTTTACCATGAGCAATAGGTGCTGTTATCCCATGTGACGCTGAGGAAACTGAGGCCCAGAGGGGTTTACCAATTTGCCCAAAGTCCCACAGCTGGTGGGTGCTGAGGCTGAGAGGCAAGCCCAGGCCTCTCTGGTTCTCCCTCCTCTCTGGCCCGATACTTCCTCCAGGACCTCAGTGCTTTAAAAGTGAGCCTGACTTGCCTCTTGACACGAGAACCACAGTCTCCTGATGCCAAGTCCTCTGGCCCCTTGAGTGTCGTCAATGCCACTCTGGCCTGACTTCTGCACAGCCCCGAAGGCTGGAGGATGTCACCACAGGGCGAGGGGAGCTGAGAAGGTGTGTCCCACGTAAAGGGCAGGCTGCCTTATCATTCTTCCTCTGCTCAAAACCCTTGCAAGCCTCCCCATGGCCTGCTCAATGAAACGCAAACTTCCCATACAAGCCCTCCGCCAGCTAACCCCAGCTACCTACCCAGCCTCAGCGCCCCCATGACTTCCCGTCACTACTTTTGTTTCAGCTAAACTGAACTGCTCTGGGTTCCCCCAGGGATGTCTGCTTTTCCCTTCCTCTCTACCTTTGCACATGTTCTTCCTTCTCCCTGAAATCCTCGCCCAGCCATCTTCACCTGTCAGAATCCTATGCCTCCTTTGTGACCTGTTACAAATGCCGCTTCCTCCAAGTGACATTTTAATGGGAACTCTCCTTCCTTTAGTTCCCCGGGGTCCACTTCACAGGGTTTATGGTTCTCTAAAGAATATCTCATTCCCCCCGTCTACTGTGAGCTCCTAGCACAGAGTCCTGTCTTATTTCTTGGTGTATCTTCCCTGGTGCCCGGCACAGTGCTGGGCGCATGGCAGGTGCCTAGCAGGCCTGGGTGTGAACTGAATTGCCACAGCATATCTCTGGAGGCAAGTCTTGCACCTAGAGGGCTGGGGTGGCTCAAAATGGGACTCGGATTTCCTGGGGTGCAGAGTGCTCTTGAGCAAGACTCTGCCCCTCTCCGAGGCTGGTTAGAGGTGCCAGCTCTGTCACCAGGAATCATGAGAAATGTGGGAACGCGAGCAGAGCCAAGGAATGTCCCACCCACGACATCTGGAGCCACTTCCTTCCTGGAAGGAGAACAAAGTAGAAAGAGGAGATAAAACCTCTCCCTGCATGGAGGGTGTGGAGGGCTGGGCCCCAAATGGGCAGACCTCTGGGAAAGAAGGCTGCCAGGTGACAACTGGGGGTCCTGGGGGCCCCAGGAAGGAGGACAGGGGTGAGGTGGGTCAAAGACCCCTTCTCTTTCCCCTTCTCCTCTGCTCCTTCCAGCCTCCCCACTGTGAGCCCCAGACTTTCCACCCCGACCCCCTTTCTCTCTCTCCCTTTTCACCTCCTCCTCCCCAATCTCTCCCTCCTTTATCTCCATGACCACCTCCTCCCTGGACTCCATTGCAGAAAGACCACGCATGACTCACGACTCTGAATTTCCACCCCCTTATCTTGACATTCCAGACCTTCCCTGTGGGCTGCCAGCACACCTCTCCACCCTTCCCGCTTCCAACTTTCCCCCTCCCTGAGCTTTCTCGCCTCTTGACTCTTTGTTCATGTGATTCCCTCAGCCTGCAATGACCTTCCCACCCTGCTCTCTCCATCTCACCCTCTGGAAGTCCTGCCTCTCCTTCAAGGCCCCTCAGATCCCACCCCTGACCCCTGGTCAGAATACATTGCACCCTTTCCTGGGCACCCACCGTGCTTTCACCTCCCATTCAGCGCTCACTACACTCTGTCCTGGATGGAAACAGCAACAACAATAATAGTAATAGAAATCTTGTTTACCAAAGAGTCCTGCTTGCCTTTGCGTAGTAGAGCTGACACCGGGAAGTGGCTGCCCACTGGGGACTTTACTTCCCAGTCCCCATGGCATTAGGATGGGGCCATATGACTAGTTCTCACCCACAGAATGGGAGCACAAGTGGCAGTCCTGGGCCAAGGCAGTTAAGAAGCTGATGTGCCTTGTCCTTCTCTCTTCCCCACCCATTGCCTGGATGCCAATGGCCAAAATCATCTTGGAAGCCATAGGCGGAAGATGCCAGAGCTGTCAGCAACCTGCTCTCTGAATGAGCCCCACTGCTAACCTGGTATTTCCTGAGACCATTATAAGAGCAAGAAACAAACTTCTATTGCCTCTAAGCCATTACACATTCTTGGGCCTATTTGTTACACCAGTTAAGCTATCCTGACCAATACAAGGAACTACCAATTTCCTGAGCACACACGTATCCCATATGAGTATACCAATGTTTCACTGCTTTTCATCACTCAGTCTGGTTTTCATTTCTTCAGGGAAGGGGGTGGAGTATGACAGAAACGTGGAGGGAAAGAAAATTCCTTGGCTGAGGGAATAAAAGATCCGAAAACATCAAAGTCTATAGAAACTGTAGGTAACATGGCCAACCCGCTGGCTCAACCCAGGAGGAAACAGGCCCAAAGAAAAGGATTTACTCAGTGAGTTGGGGTTAAAACCTGCACTTCTGAAACCCCACCAGTGCTCTTTAAACCAACCCCCTGCCCCAAAGTTGAGGGAGGCTAGTGTACCCAGTTTCATGGATCAGCTCAAGTGTCCCCTCCTCCAGTCAGCCCTCCTTGGCGTCTCTACCACTCCCCTGTACTGCAACGGCTTCCTCACTTGCCTGTCTCACCCAGAAGACTGGGAGAGGGCAGAAACAGATTCTGTCTTTGTCACTGCTGCCTCCCCAGACCTCAGGAGACCTGGCACATAGTATACACTCTGTGGAACTGAATGTACAAAAGAGTGAAGGATAAACCAAGTGATCATACCTGCTATTATACATAATAATGGCCTCACATCTGCACAGTTCTTTCATTTCTCAAAGTATATAATCTCAATGGAACTCCGTGAGACCCCTGTGATTAGAAGAGTGATGTCAAGCGTACACACACATGCACGTGTACACGCAGGCAAACCAGCACATGCAGCTCCCATCCGTGTATATGTGTAAGTGTATATAGACATACAGACCCATCCTCTTCCTAGCCAGTGAGGAGGATGCCATGATGTGCTATTTCCTGTTTTATCTGCAGAAACAAGGCCTCTCCAACCCCACCACAAACACACACACACACACACCTGGTCTCTCACAAGTACAAGACTGTTTTTCCCCTTTAGCTGGAGGAGAGCAAAAGAAAGCCAGCTGTCCACAAGGGGGCATCCAGAGACCATCTGACTCAAGGTCTCAAAGCCAAGATTACTGATTTGGCCTCAGATAGACAAGGAGATGCACAGGAAAAACTGGGGAGCCTGGAAGGGGGTCTCACGCAGGAGCCAAGAGAAAGAGATGCTCAGACACTGGAGAAACAGGACAGAGAGACGGAAACCGAGGCTCAGTCATGAAATAATAGAAAAGGTAATCATGATCACTTTTAGTATTTATTCAGTGTTTACCATGTGCTAGTCCCATGTGCTGGTCTAATCACTTGACACGTAATAACTCATCTAATCCTCATCTCACCTCTGACAGGTTCAGTTTTACTATAGCTCCTGTTTTACAGATGACAAAACAAAAGTCTCAGAAAGATTAAGTAACAAAGGCAGAATTCGAACTCGGGACCCATTGTCCATAGTTGGCGCTCTTAACTGCTCACTCTTCCCCCTTGGCATTAGACCTTCAAATCTCCTACTTCTCAGCCCAGGAGCCGCACTGGACTCCACTTCCCTCGTCGCTGAGCCCTTTCAGGCAGTCTTTGAAGAATCTGGAAGCTGATTTCCTAAGAGTGAAGAACTTGTTTCCGTGAAGCTACCCCCTCATATGCTCTAAATCGTTGATGTTGAGTTGACATAGCTCCTTTGAAAGCAATAAAGCAATTCCTAGCCATATCTATAAAGCTGATCCTCTCCCTTTGACCCAATAATTTAATTCCTGGGAATTTATTGTAAGGAAATAATTCAAACGGAAGCCAAGTATCATCTGCATAAATGTGTGCACTGCAGTCTTTCTTTAAAGGTCAAAAACTGGCAACCAGACTAGGGAAGTGGTTTAGTAACTGGGACACTAACACAATGGGCAGTCAGGCCTGGAAAAACCACAGCTGTACAACTGTGACGGGAACGGGGAAAATGCTTTTACTACACGATGTGTCACCATCCTACTCCCACCCAACAGCTATTTCAACTCATCACGCTGATCAAAGAGAGAGAGAGAGAGAAATCTCTCTGTTTATGTTCAAAATAGGTTCTTAGCCTCCACTGCCCCAAAGATACGGAAGAGAAGCTGAAATGCTGCAACAATATCAAACTAAATAATTCTTGGCTTTTGAGTTTCCAAGGCCCAGGTCCTGATGATCTACAGGATTTTCTGAGAATGATTTTGATTATTGGTTCTTGGTGATTTTCACCTTTCACACTGTTCTGGTCATTAAGGGATACAATTCTTCATATTAAATTCTGCAAAGATGACTGGTGTGGTCTCTGTTTTCTGACAGACCATGGACCCTGATGTGTGGTATCTCCCCCATATTGATAAGTGATAAAAGAAGGCTTCCAAATTAGTGAATATATATGTTTGGAAGGTGACAGGTAGGGCTGGCCTTTTCCAAATTATACTTTGTGTTAGTTACTTATTGCTGCAAATTACCCTAAAGTTTAAGTGTCTTAAAAGAGCTTTTATTATCTCACAGTTTCTGAAGGTCGGGAATCCAGGTGCGACTTAGCTGAGTCTTCTATTTCAGGGTCTCTCATGGGCTGTCATCAAGGTGTTGTCCTGCCTGTGGTCATCTTAAGGCCTGACTAGGTAAAGATCCACTTCTAAGCTCCCTCACATGGATGCTGGCAAATTCAGTTCCTTGTGGGCAGTTGGACTGAAAGCCTCAATTTCCTCCTTACTGTCTGCTGGCCAGAGGCCACCCTCAGTTCCTTGGCACACGGGCCTCTCCATAGGGCAGCTCCCAACAATGAGAGCTGATTTCGTTGGAGCAAATAAGAGAAACAAGTCATGGAAAGTCAGCGTAAGCAAGATGAAAGTCACAGTCTTCAATAGCCTAATCTCAAAAGTGACATTCTCTCACTTTTCCATATTTTATTCATTAGAAGCAAGTCACCGGGTCCAGCCCACACTCAGAGAGAGGGAACTGCACAAAAACATGTGGTATGCCTACCACATACTTGAACACTTATAGTATCTTCTCAATAACAAAAACAGCATTTTAGAACGTTACTTGTCTAACGTGGAGATTTTCTAAACCTGTCGGTGAACTCCCACACCCATTTCTCACAAGCCACAGTCCCCCTGTCCCCTGCGCCCATGGAGCTAACATCCATGGTATCATGGCATCTTATTCTCAGCAGACTTAGCAGAAAGACCCTGCCCGGTGAATGAGTGCCAGATTGGGGGGAGGGGGCAGCTGTGTGAGGATGGGGGCAAGATAGACACTTCCAGAAGCGAAGTGTCAGAGAAGGAAGGGAACCCAGGGCTCACCTATGAGAAAGGTTCACATGGTCCCTGCCTCGAGGGCACTCTCATGGCTTTTTCTTTTCATTCTCATTACTTTTTTCTTTTTTTTCTTTCTTTTTTCTTTTTTTTTTTTTTTTCTGAGAAAGACTCGCCCTGAGCTAACATCTGTTGCCAATGTTCCTCTTTTTCTTTCCCCCCCTCCAAAGCCCCAGTATATAGTTGTATATTCTAGTTGTAAGCCCTTCTATTTCTATGTGAGCTGCCACCACAACATGGTTACTGACAGAGGAGCGCTCATTGCTTTTTTTTTAACCAGCCCAACAAGGCCTGGCCAGAAGTGGCCTCATCTACTCTCTCCAGGCTCAACTCACCCCTTTCTTCTCAGCTCTCCGCACTCCAACCACACCAGCCTTTCTCTCCTCATTCATTTGCTGTGCTCTTTCCTCTGCCGAACCCCCGGCCATACCCCCAAAGCTTCACCTGCCTAACTCCTACTGCGCCTTCAGCCTCAGCATGGACACCACCTCCTCACAGAGGCCTTCCCTGAGCCTCCAGATGAGGCCAGGTCCTCTTCCCAGAGATTTCTGATTCCGACCAGGAATAGCATTTCCGACAAGCTCCCAGGTGATTTTTAAAACAGCGTGAGTTTGGAAGACTGCCCAGGAGTTTGGAAGTTTGGAAGACTGTCACAGGCTCTCATAGCACTCTTCCTTCTCCTGTCTCACTGGGCACACCTGGAACTGATTAGTCAGTTCCCTAAGGGCCAGGTCCACATCTGTCTTGTCCAAGCCCAGTGGAGGTGAGTGGGCAGGGAGAGGGCAGGCTGGAGGGAGAGGGACTTGAACGGCTAGTGTAAAAGTGGGGTGGAGCGAATGAGCACGTTGCTTCTGGTGTGGGTAGGCAGGAGGCTCAGCTTGGTTCTGGAGAAGGCGGGGGCTGCAGGACGTCTAGGTTCCACTGAGAACAATCGGGATGCTAGGGGAGAGTCAGAGATCCAGGACTAGGAGAGATCTTCCAGAGCTGTAGAAAACCTGGATCTCTGGGCTCCTTCAGGTGGGTTGCCCTTAGCCCCACTGTTTGAGATTACAACTGGGAAGCCTGAGGATTAGGGTTGCCAGATTTAGCAAATAAAAATACAGATTCCTGTTAAATTTGAATTTCAGATAAGCAACAAATAATTTTTTAGAATAGATATGTCCCAAATATGACACAGGCATCTTGTATTTTATCTGGCTACCCTGCCAAGGTGTGAGTTGATGCCGAGGCACCAACGCTGGGGTCCATGATTGTTCCAAGGGGTTTCTAGAGAAAGAACAAATCCTAGGGCTCCCCCTGCAAACAGGCCAGGCCCCAGCCATACTGCTCAGGAAACGGCATCAGTCATCACTATTATAATAACTGAACATTGGAAGAAACTCAAATATCCTTCAAGAGGAGTGTGTTAGTTTCCTAGGGCTACTGCAACAAATACCACAGACTAGGGGGCTTAAAATAACAGAAATTCATTGTCTCACCATTCTGGAGGCTAGAAGTCCAAAATCAAGGCGTCAGCAGGGCCCTGCTTGCTTTGAGACCCTAGGTAGAATCCTTCCTTGCCTCTTAGTATCTTCTGGTGGTGGCTGTCAATCCTTGGTGTTCCTTGGCTTGTATCTGTTCCTTGCCAGTCTCTGCCTCTTTCATCGTGTAGCATTCTCCCTGTGTCTCTGTCTCTTGTCTTCTTATAAGGACACTAGTCATATTCGATGAGGGCTCATCTTAGTCAAGTATGACCGCATCTGAACTCGATTACAACTCAAAAATCCTATTGCCAAAAAAGTCGCCTTCACAGGTACCAGGGATTAGGACTTCAACACATCTTTTGGAGGGAAACAATTCGACCCATAACAAGGGGAATGGATAAATTAGGAATCAATACAAGAAAGGATGTCCATTATGGATTTTTGAGTAAAAAAAGCAAAGCATACGAAAAAAACATACGCAGCATGACCTCTTTTTTGATCTTAAAAAAAAAGATCCTATATACAAGCCTTTTTGTGTGATTATTACTTATTCATTAATTCAGTCAACAAATATTTACTGGGCACCCACTAGGGATACAGCCGTGATTGAGGCAGGTCCCATCCCTGCCCTGCTAGAGCCTACAATTCATTATGCAGCTTGCTGGAAAGATACACATCCACCCATTGATTCTATTTCCAAGTGAGCTTGGCGGCAGATAGGGAAAGATGTTTTCTTTTTCATTTATTTTTTTCTGTATTGCTTGAATTTTTATAACAAGCATGTTATTAATTCATAACTTTTTAAAAACATTTAATCTTTTTTTTTAATCCAAAAGGCCGGCCCTTTGCAAACTTCTTTGTTAAGTCTTCCTGAACAGTGGTTCTGACACAGCTGCATAGCTAGCGGCATCACTGTGTGAGGCTGTTGGACTAGCAAGGCTTTCCCGGAGTGTGGGGAAGTGAGAACTGGTAGGAATGTTGTACACAAGACAATCGCTCACTTATTAAAATTTTATTGATTAAAAGAGCAAAATACTTATCATTATACATTTGTTTTTGTGTGTATCTGATGTCTGTCTCTGCTACCAGACTCTAAACTCCAAGATGGTGGAGCCGTATTTTGTTTTGTACAACATCGTATAACCAGCCTCTAGCACAGCACTCAACATGTAGTAGGTACTCAGTAAAAGTGTGTTGAATGAACGAAAGAATATCAAAGCTTAGGTTGGCTCCTATCCATCATCTAGTCTAACCCACTCATTCTATAGCTAATAAAACTGAAGCCCAGAAAAGTCAAGCCACAGAGCAAATTAGTTGTAGCCAAGCCTAGAAGAGCCTACCGTGCTCAATCCAGGCTCAATCCTTCAAAAAAATAAATAACGTAATACACATTTTTATAGTGAGATCAAAAGACATATAACCAATTAAGTATAGAGAAGCACTATCTAATAATTATCAAAATTTTAAACCACTGTTTTCATCTAACCAGGGTTTTTCCCACTGGGACCAAGTATTCAACAGATGTTGGGGTTTGCTGGTGCTAGTTAATCACACCCTTCGCTTCTCCAAGTTCTGATCCAATTGAGAAATAGTCACAGGAGACAAGTAGGGATTAAAATGTCAGCTTTCTTGCTGGTCCAGATGGATTGGAGGATGTGGCTTAGACCCAAAGCCCAAATGGGCTTCCTTTTCCTTCTCCCCTGACTTGAACTTACCCACCCACTCACAGCAGAGCAGCTGGACTATTGAAGCCCTCCCAGGCTGGGGCTGGGCTTGCCCTGGTGCTCACTGCCTGGAGGAGGCAGGACCAGAGACAGCACATGCTGCTTGTGGTTAGGTCAGTCCCAAAGAGAGAGCCAGGAACGGGCTGAGCAATGCACACTTGATACCTTTTCCCAACCCCACCAACTCAAGAGGTCACTCCTCCTCTCACAGTGAGGAACCAGGAAAGGGGTGCCAAGATAGTCAAAAGGTTTCTTCCCAGTACCTCCAAGAGGATGTAAGTCCCTGTTTTATGGCCTGATAGGAGAATGGGGAGAGGAGAAAACTGTCCCCCTTAATGACAGCCTCCAATTCTCTCAGTACCTTTCCATAGACTGTGTTCCAGGAAGCAGCTCTGAGGTTGAAGATTGTGTCAATTGAAGGTGAATTTGCTACAAAAAAAAAAAACCCAAAAACTTGAACAATTGGTAACTTAAGCTAATAAGGGATATATTTTTCTTATAGAACAGGATATGCAGAGGTAGGCTGCCCTAGGTGTGACACTCCATCATGCCACCTGGGACCAGGGCTCCTCCTGTCTTTCTGCTGCACCATCTTTAGCAAGTGATTTTTGTCCTCATACTCACAGGATTTCTTCTCCACCTCTAGGCATCCTATATACATTCCAGGCAGGAGGAAGGGAGAAGGGCAAAGGGACAGATAAGTCTGTCTCTTATCAGGAAAATAATAGCTTTCCTGGAAACTCCATCCAGTACCTGTGTGTTTTCTCATTGGCCAGAACTGTGTCACATGTCTCACGTCTCTGCAAGGAGTCCTATGAAATTTAATTTCTAACTTGGCAAAATTGAATTCTTTCAAATAAAGGAAAAATAGGAATGAAGGTTGGATAGCAGAATGACCTGCCACGAAGGTCACAAAACAATGATGAAAGACAACATGGAAAATATTGTCAAAAAATTGCTTTTTAAAAAAAAATCTAAATGCGTTGGGGTTTTTTGTTTTTTGTTTTTTTGTGGCAAAGATTCAAGAAAGAGATTATTCCCCGTGCAAACACTTCCAGAGCATAAAAAGACAGAAAACTTAGTTCATTTTACAGAGCTAACAAAATCGTGATACCAAAACCTATCAGAGAGAAAACACATATTAAATAAACAAATTAATTAGCTAATTAATTAATTAAACTACATACCAAGCTAACCTGCAAGCTGACAAAAATCCCATGTTTTCCCCTTCCTTGGTTTCTCCCTTGTCTTATTGCAGCACATCCTCAAATACTTCCTGCAGAAGAGTGTGTAGGAAGTAATCTTTCTTAGTCCTTAGGTGTCTACAGATGTCTTTGATCTGCCTTGGTTCTTAATAGACAGTTTAGCTGGGTACTGAATTCTAAACTGAAAGTCATTTTCCCTCAGAATTTTTAAGATATCATTCCATTGTCTTTTGGCATCCCGTGCTGCTGGTGAGAAATCTGGTGCCTTTCTGGTTTCCATTTGTTTGTAGGAGACTTTTTTTCTCTCTCTGGAAACTTTTAGGAGATGTCTTCTCATTTTCTTGGGTATTCTGAAATTTCAAAATCCTGCATATTCTTTACGCTGGGGGCTTGATGAGCTCTGTTGGTCTGAAGACTTGAGTCTTTGGTCTGGGAAATTCTGTTCAATTATTTATTTGAAAATTCTTTCCCCGGCTATCTCTCTTCTCCCTGAAATACTTATTAATCAAGCATGGATCTCTTGCATTGGTTTTTTTAATCTGTTATCTTTTCTCTAATAAAATTCTGTTTCTTTCCCTTTTTGCTTTATTTTGTGAGAGATTACCTTGACCTTAACTTGCAACAGTTCCACTGAATTTTCATTATATTATTTATGTCCAGGGGCTTTTACGTTCTCTAATTGTTCCTTTTTCATAGCACTACTCATGTTTTATAGATAGTGTCTCCTTGAATTCTCTTTTTAAGTTCTCTCTCACCTAGAAATTGTTTCTTTTTCCTCAGGGTCATATTTTCAGTCTGTTTATCTTAGTCTTTCTGTTTCATATTTCAGGTTTCCTCAAATAGCTTCTGGCTTATGGTTGTCCATTCATATTTAAGAATGAGGCAGTAGAAAAGTTTCCTGGAAGCTTTGTGTACACGGATAAGAGGAGATGAATGGCAGGCTTTGTTTCAACTTGAGCTGCTCTTCATGTTTTGGGACTTCTAAATGTCAACCTGCAATGTGCTTTACTCTAGTATGCCACCTTAAAACCCAGCTCTCAAAAAAAAGCCCTCTTAGTCTTCCTCAGACAGTTTAATTTCTTTAAAGACCCTCCATTATAGCGGGGGAGGAGCAATATGGGGAGCTGGGCAGAGCAAACACCTGCCGAGCACTCTGCATACAAGGGTCAGGGAGGTTTATTGTCCCATTTATAGAATTTCAATTAAGCCCCCGTTTTCAGCCACACATCTCCTTCTCACTCTCCATTGCACCCAGCACATCCAAGTCCCAAGCTTTTTCAGGCTTCTGTGGGCAGGTCAGCTCCTTCCTTGGCTGCAGACCCTGCCATGTGCGTTCCAGACTGCAACTTCCTCTGTCCTGCTCCCTCAGTCACCACTCCTCCATCAAACGACTCCTCCAGAAATTTGTTGAGATTTCTCTTGTCCACAGATGCCACCCCCCCCCTCCCCTAACTCTCTTCTTTGGAAAGATTTATATGTTGATTATTTATTTCTAAGACATTTCTGGAGGAAGAGGGGATAAGCTCATGTGCATTTAGTCAGCCACCATGACTGGAAGTTCCACCTGCCTTGTAATGGAGGAAAGTGGGCATGGGAGTGTGTTCTCTTTTACAATTTTACATGGATAGACCTAAGCAGGCTATGCAGTCCTTCTAATCAATGACACTATGTACAATTTTAGAAGAAATTCAAAAATATGCACAGAGATGGAAGGAAAACTTTTTTTATTACATAACACATTTGAGTGTATGTTGATTAAAACATATTTTAAACATGAAAATAAAATAAGACATGTCCTTAAAGCACCTCTTCAGAATCCTAAAAGTTTCATAGAATATACTCAGGAAACTACTGGCCTAGTAAAAAGAGCAAGGAATTTGGAGTCAGACAACCCTGATTCGGCTCCTGGCTCGACCATTTGTTCTCTCCCAAATGTTAGTTCCCTCATCAGTATTGACCTCCTTAGATTACTGGGAGGATTAAACGAGATAATACAGGTGCAAAGCACCTAGCACAGGACCTGGTGATTAAATAAGTTCATTAAATGCTAATTACTATTCTTCCCCCCACTTCATACTTAACTACTCACCATGCCCCACTTTGTTCATACTATTTCCACCTCCCCGCTTCTCCATCTCTTGTGTTCCTGCTCATTCTTCAAGGTCCAAATCAGACCTTCCCACCTTTACAAAGTCTTCTCCAACCCTCCAGAAGATTCATTGTTCTGTCTTCTGTGCCCACCCCCGGCCCCTGTTCACACCTCTGTTGTAGATTCAATCTCTCTACAACAGAGAGAGATGTGCACATGTCTGTCCCTCTGATGGAGAAGGATTCCTTAAAAGCAGCATCCTGATCTTGTTCCTAAGATTTCCCCCGGCACCCAGTATGGCAGCTGACACATAGTAGGCACTCAATGAATGTTGGAATCTAATTGAATTGCAACAAACTAAACTGGATTATGGAGAGCCTTACCCAATGGCCAGGCTGAGATACAAAAACCAAGCCACGACCCAGACAGACAGATTCTAACTTGTCCACATGAAAACACCTTGTTCCTTTCCTGCAGGAGTTTCTGAGCTGTTGTCATCATGACCTCCACCCCCAATCCTGCCGCTCTGCCAAACACAAGTAAACACGTTCAACTCCACAAGACAGAACTTTGGTTTGGCTTGGCCCTTGCCCCACCGCATGAGACAGAGTCAGGAGGACCAGACAGAGCTCACCTGGATTTATGGGAACCCACTGGGTGGGGATAGGATTTTTCATTATCAGGAATGACATGTTTAGCTCTAGGGCTGGGCTGGGGAAGGATGCTTTCTCCGTTGTTCTTCTCTTTGCCTTCTTGGGCAGCACATGGCAGAAATAAGCATCTTGGGCCCTGACCTCTCCCCTCTTCCTCCCTCTGTCTTCATCTCCCATCCAGGCAGTCAGGCCATCAGTAAGGCACAGTAGAGATATGACACAACCTGTGAGCAGGACTCTGTTCTGGGGCCTCACACAGACCCTAGGGGTGGAAGAATACCACCCACATTGGGAATCACTGGTCTAATGAAGAATTCAAGGAACCCCCAATCTAATGAGTGGTGGGGCGGGGAGACAAGGTATAGTCCCAGCCCTTGAGTAGCTCCCAGGCTGATGTGGTCACACCCACACTCAGGAAACACCCAACCCCATGTGGGAGACAGTGCACGTGTGCACAAGCATCATTCAAAGTTGAGTGGATACAGCACCAGTCATGGTGCCTATGTCCCTACTGCATGCCAAGCATTTGACATATGTATCATTTACAAGGTCATCACCCAAGTGGTCCAGTCTCAAAGCTGTGTTATCATCAAAGATGGCAACCAAAAAATAATAATTTCAAAATAGCTCACTGTGTTTACTTGAATTCCTTAACCCTAACAAAATCAATTCACAGCAATGCTTCCTCAGTCTCCTTTCTCTCACCCATTCTTCCTCCCTCACACACTGCAGCTGCGCTCAAACCTCCCTCCTCTCTTAATTTTACCCCTGATCCTTCTTCCTCTCTCTTTCCTCTCAATTCTACATCACATTCACCTAAAGATTATTCTGACAAATCAGCACCCTCCTTAGAGGCTGAGGGAAGTAAAGAATCTGAGTAAGCCAAGCCAGGATTTTCTCCAATGGGCAGGGGGAAGGGAACAACTGGGAAGGAACACTCGTGCACTAATAATTTCCATCCTGTCACACACGTATCATTTTAGCCTCCCAACCACTTTATAAAGTTGACGCTGCTATCCCTATTCTGTAGATGAAAAAACTGAGTTTAGCAAGGAACACGTGACCACGGCATGCCGTTAGTGATGGAACAGGGATGGGACAGGGACTTGAACCCATGACTGCTGGCTTCTGTGCACAGGAAGATATGATCACTGAAAGGAAAAATATTAGTTAGCAGGGTGCCTGGAGTGAAGAGTTGGGTGACTCAGGGCGTTGAGGGAATGCTTTGTGGAAAGTGTTCTCCAGGGTGTGGCAAATTCTTCTTCAATACCTCAGGATACGTATGTATTGTGTCAGTCTGTGTCTGAGGGGTAGGTAAGGCGACCACAGGGAGTTCCCTGCAGCCATGGTCCACTTCCTACAGCTTACAGTGTGGGAGGACATTCCACACGGAGCCACTCATCCTGAGGAGACTCAGGGAGAACTGTGAGGGTGCCCCCAACACTGAGGAAGCTGCTCAGAGACCCTCACTGAGGGTCAAAGTGGGCCAGGGGCCTCCCGGGGTCCAGGCTGAGAGTATAATTCATTCAGGGCATCTTATTACAGAACGCGAAGGTTCTGTCCTCAACAACACAAGACTGGTAAAGCAGAGGGTGTTGCCTCACTTTACAAATGGGAAAACTGAGGCCCAAAAAAGTTTCTTTGCTGTAGAGGAGTCAGGGCCAGGCTTATACCCCGACCTTCTGACTCCCACCACACCCTGCGGCCAGCCCAGGCTGCCAGGAAGGAGTAGACAGTTCTACATCCCACTCCCACGTCCCCCAACCCATACAAAACGGTGCCTCAGACAGGGCTTTGACACTTCTCTTTTTTCTTTCTGGGGCCACTAAGTGACTCTGGACCTGAGCTCCTCGGGGCCGACCCGGGGGAAATTGTCATGCTGGTTTTTCCTCAGGGTCTAGCAGGAGAAGGCTCTCAGTGAATGGAGGGACACAGGTGATGACAGGCAGATTGGTGTCAGGGAAGGAGCACTGGGCAGGAGTCCATCAGGGACCGCTTCCTGCTCTGCCACAAAACAACACCCAGGGTGGCCTTCCTTCACTGCCCAGGAGGAGGTGGGAATATATCACCCTGTACAGAACCCCTGCCGGGGAGAGTGCAGGAGGACGAGGGGGCTGAACAGATGGGTGCTTATCCCTTTCCTCAGTGCCCAGCCCCTTCAACTGGATTAGCTTTGACTTATCTGTTCTGTTCATCTATACTTACTGGCAAGCTTCTGTCTGAAGAAAGGGTCTGGCATCCTACCTTTTTTCTTAGGATCATCTTTGTACAGGAACAGGTTTCAGTGGAGATTAAGACAGACTAGGAGGAAGGACTTGGCCACCCACTTCCAAAAAAACTGGCCATGAAAACCCTATGAATAGCAACAGAGCGTTCTCTGATACAGCATCAGAAGGTGAAAGGATGGTGCAAAAAGTCTAGGCAGGGTTCTGCTCTGCTGTACACAGGGCCACTAGGAGTTGGAATCGACTCAATGGCACTAACAACAACAAAGGCATAGGCTGTCCCCATGCCCTCTGATCTTCCCGCAGCCCCTCATGCATCTTTGGGCCCCACGTGGTCTTTTTGATTCTCCTGCACGTTGGAGCCTGTGGAGCTGTCTGCTGGTTCCACCAGGGGTAGAAGATTCCACTTAGAATGCTTGCTGGCAGTTAATTGCCTTTTCTCGTCTCTTTGTCACCTCTGCACAGCTGTTAAACTCCACTGCCTTATTTAAAGCCCTCCTGCTCCGTGATATTCCATCCAAAGACTGAGAGTCCTGGGATAAAGTGGGGTAGGGAAAAACAGGTGTCCTATTCTCCCAAGCACCCGTCTCCATGATCTGAGGGGGTTTGGGTGGACACTCAAAGGTAGTAAGACAAAGCAAGAATTGGAGGCTGCTTCAGTTCACAGCTCACATTGGAGGGAATCCTTCCCCAGCAGGAAGGTAGGGGGCTGGATTGGATGACCTTGAGTTCTCAGTCCTGGAGACCAATGGTGCGGCTACCCCAGAGCCCCTGGTGCTGGTCAGCAGAGTCTCTTCTCCCTCTGACCTTCCAGAAGGCAGCTCTTACCCTCCCTGTGCAGGTCTGTTGGCTGATCTATGAAGCAGAAACATGAGACCAGGCAGGAGGCAGAAGAGAGATCCAGATGCGAGGGAGGCAGTGCGTGCTGTCAGCACTCCAGGGCAGAAAACCAGCCCTGAGATCAGAAGCCAGAAATCCACACATAGCCAGCAGCCCCATAAATCCCGACCCCTTTCCCAGCCACAGCAGGGAGTGGGCCCCAGGCTTTACCGACAAAATGTGCAGAGTGGGGAAGCCCCTGCGAGCAAGCACTGCACGAGTCAGCCATTGGCATCAAGAGGACAGATGGGGAGGCAGCAGCTGAGCCCCACAAACCCATCCCACCACTTGCCACCCCACACATCAAGAGGGTCTTTCTGAGCCTTTTGAGGGGCATGGGGGCGGGGGTGAGGGAGGTTACTGGCAGCAAGGCCTCTGGGAGGGAAACTCCTCAATGACTTCCAGGAGCCCCAGTTTCAAGGTAAAGAAACATCTCTGCCCTCAGGAAGCTCCCACTCCAAGCGGGGAGACCCAGGCCTTACCTGGGGTGGGGGTGGGGTCAGGCTTGCTCTCAGAGACACCTCAGGGATCCTCCACGACTTCCTCCCCCAGGGAAAGGAGGACTGTGTGTGGAGGGTGGAGACTCCATGAGTAAGCAGGGTTACAAAGGACTGTACTTCCAAGGAAAATGACTCAGAGGCAGGAAGAAAGTGAGAACCCGGCTGGACGCTGCCCTCACCTGGCCTAGTGGGCTCAGCTGCCCAGGCACGCGGGGAGACCCCTGCGCCCTCTCACATTTTCAGGCTCCACTACTCCCAGGAAAAGGGCCTTTGCAGGGGACACAGGCCCCAGGAGGCACAGGGAAGATTTCTGGGGGCAAGAGCACTGTAAATGAAGGCGGGTAGGGGAGGAGACCTCAACGAATTCCTCCCCCAGAGCCCTGACTTTTCTGTGCCCGGAGCTCAGTGTTTGCAGGAGAGCACCCGCTACAGGTGCCTGTTCTCCCTCTGGGCGTGCGCCTTGGGGTGCACGCCATCTGAACATCCCAGAGCACTTAGCACTTTCAACCTGGCTGATCTGCCCCTAGCTTGTCCTCCCAGAGAGACTGAGCTGCCTGAAGGCAGAGCCCAGCCTGGCTCTGGCTCCTCAGGGCACTTAGCGCAGGACAGCCAGGTCAAGGGATTACTCAGCAAGCTGTTGGTGAATGTTTGAATGAAGAGACCCATCAGTGGCTTCTCACTACTTTTAGGATCAAGATCACACTCTTCAACAGACTCATGGTAGGTGTTTAAAAGTGCTGAATGAACAAATGACCTGCTAAGTACAGTATTTCTTCAGGCTGGTCACGTGCCTGCATCTCCATGACCACCCCAAATCTGCTCCCTCTCGGTGCCGCCACAGCCTCAGCCTCGGAACTGGTCTCCCGGCTTCCTCACTTTACTGCCACCCCCACCCTTCAGCCATACTATAGCCAAAGGATCTTTCAAAACATAGTATCATCACGCTTCTTCAAACACTGTTGCTTCCCACTGCTCTTGGGATAAATTTAAGATCTCTAACCTGGCGCATGAGGGCTGGCCCCGGGCTACCTCTCCAGCCTCGTCATTGTAAGCCCCACAGTTCTTTGGGCACCAGCACTGAGTTTCTTTAGCTTCAAGTGGACCATTATCGTTTCTACCTCAGGGGGCTCTGCACTTGCAGTTCCCTCCACCGACCAGCTCTTTCTCTCCTCCTTCCTCTTTGCCTGCCTAACTCCTACTGTCTTCAGGCCTCGGATTAACTGTCTCCTTCTTGGGGAAACCCTCCCTGATCCTCCAGAGGCAGGTTCCCCATTCCATACTCTCAAGGCAACCTCGACTTTCCCTTCATAGCATCGTTCACATTGTGCATTTGCATGGTTCTTGCATCAATGTCTGTCGCCCGTACCCATGCCCCTCCTGCCCCAAAGACCATCAGTAGGATGTGGACCAATGAATGCCCAGCACCAGTTGAGAGGAACACCTGACCCAGAAATGCCTGCACCCCAGGGGGCTAAGATTTGGGAAGTACTTAACCAGAGAGATCAGCCCCCTCCTGTGCCAAAGGTGTGGGGAGGAAGGCAGGCATACTCATCCAGAAAGCGAGAGCTGAGGAATATTTGGAGAGAGAGATAAGGGGGCCAAAAAGCAGGAAATGAGCTTCGGGAGCTGTTGGCTGAGGCAGGGCAGTTTAGTATAAAGGCTGTAGATCAAAGCCACAGGAAGTGGGCTGGTTTTTTTCAGTAACGGAAGAATCTGATCAAAGCCACACTTTCCTGTCTGGGTGGGGTAGGCAATTCATTCACTTATTCATACATATTTGTACGTTATCATACGGTCATTCAACAAATATTGATGAAGCACATTTCTGTGTGCCAGGCACTGTGCTATGCCCTGGGGATACAGTGGTGAGTAAAAGTGGATCCGATCCCTACTCTCCTGAGTTTACAGGCATCTTGCTTAGTGTCCAGACCAGTTTTCAAACTGTGAACCTGCAGTTCATTTGGTGAGTCAATGCCAGAATTTTTTAAAACAACATACAGAATGCAATGGGATGGGATGGGATGGGATGGGATGGGATGGGATGGAATGGAATGGAAAATATCAGTGTATCCCACATAGTAAGGATAACCATTGATTCAGTTATATATGTATTATGTGAACTAGGTCCCAGCATAAAATGTATTTCTTACTGCGGTCGTAATCAAAAACGTTTGAAAAATACCAGTCTAAACATTACCTAATAATTCCATAATCCCATAACCAAAGTCTATGATAGGGAGCATGCAGAGATATACAGAGTGCTGTGGGAGAATAGAACAGTAAGACCCCTTCTGATCTAGGCTGGAGAGGGCTGCTCAGGGAAGTCTTCCCTGGGGAGAAGAAGCTTGAGTGAGGAGGAGGGGGAGGAGAAGGGGGGAGGGAGAAGAGGGGGAGGAGCAGGAAGAGGGAGAGGAGGAGTTAAACAGGCCTGTGTTGAGAAGCCCCAGGTGGGACAAAGGAGCAGATGAGCAGAGAGAACCACCTGTGCCCTCTGGGAGAAAGGAGCATGGGAAATTTAAGGGAAAGAGAGGAGAAGAGGCCTGTAGCTCAGAGAGCAGAGGGGAGGGTGGCATGACAGGAGGATGGAGAGGTAGGAAGGAGCCTGGTGGGGCTTGTTGAAGAGTTTGATCTTGATCCCAAAAGCAGTGAGAAGCCATTGATGGGTTTATTCATTCATATATTCAACAACAGCTTGCTGAGTAATCCCTTGACATGGCTGTCCTGGTGATGGAGTCACAGAGGTAAAAGCACCTGATGCCACCTCCAGGCCAGCTGGGAGTCAAGACATGCAGGAAGTGGTCAATGTAGACTCTCATCCTAATTAAGTAAACTGGTGTCTTGTGTTGGGTTCCCCCAGAAGCCGACTCTAAGACAAGAATGAGCATGCAAATCACTTACTTGAGAGGTGATCCCAGGAAGCCTGGTAGGAAAATGGAAAAGTGACACAGAGAAGAGGAGGATGCCAATAGGGGCGGATTGCATCTCTGGGCAACCCAGCTCCATCCCGCTGGGGACCTCTGGGAGACCCTGAGGAACACATTTTCCTAAGAGAGAGGAGCTGTGGTTTTCATTGTCCAGTTCTCATCTGTCACTGGCTGAATCTGTTCCTAGGGACACTCCTGGCACGTCCCATGCACAGGCCAGGCCCGCTCCTGCTGCAGAGAAAGTCCTCTGGTAGAGTTGCAGGGTTGCAATGCCAAGGGGATATGGACAGGGCATTGATCATTTCTGCCAAAATCATCCTGCTCTGCTTCCAGAGCATTCTGTGGTCCCTTAACTCATGTGCTTTGATTTAGGGCGATGACCCTGAAATCTCTGACTCCAGTCCTACCTTCTCTGGTCTCCAAACCCTTATATCAACCAACCATCACCTGAACATCTCCCTTTGGGTGTCCCATGAGCACCTCAAGTCATCAGTTCCTAAACTTAATACATATGAATCCCCATCCCCACCATCAAACCTACACCTCCAGTTTCCCTATTGGGATGAATGGCATCCCAATTACCAAGTCACCTAAGCCAGAAACCTACTCTCTCTCCCACCGCCCACAACTAGCTGATCACAGCCCCTCAATCCCATCTCCTCGGTCCTCCCTATCACTTCCCAGCCTGAGGGTGCCTCACCCCCTTTCACCCAGATCACCACATTGGCTCCCTGGTTGCCTTCCCCACCCCCATCAGGTTGTCCCTGATGGAGCCTAGGGGAACCTTCCAAAACACAGTTCTGGTTGTGTCCTTCCCCTGATCAAAATCCATCATGCCTCTCCACTTCATGCCCTGAGGCTGAAGTCCAAACACCTCCTATGGTATAAAGGCTTTCACGTCTGGCACCATCCCATAGCTAACCTAATGTCCCCACGCCATCATTACCATCATCCCATCTCGTATACTCCAACTGTTCTAAATTACCCCTAGTTCTACTTACACGTATCCATTCCTTTGCACTTGCTGAACCCACTTTCTAAACTCAGTAACCTCTGCTTTATCCACTTGGCCAACAACTCTTCTAGTCTCAGCTCAGCCCTCCCTTCTCCAGAAAGCCTATCCTGATTTCCCCCACACTCCCACTGTACCTTACACATCCTCTTTCAGCACAAGGACATCATGAAATAATGAAGTAGTCATTGTTTAACTGCAGATCTGCTCCCCCACTGGCCTGCAAGCTCCTTGAGGGCAGGGACATTATTTCATCTTTGTTTCCCCAGCACCTAGCACGTAGACTGCTCCCAGAAAGCCCGCCATAAATATTGGCCAACCAGTGAAGTGACGAGGCTCAGGAGACACTGCTGAACAGTGGCTGAGCTGAGATGGGAAGCTGAACTCTTTCCCATCCTCGTGTCAACACAGGTGACACATACCTGTTAAGACAAGACAGCATAAAGTAGTCCTTTATCTACCAGCCTGGTACTGAACCCAGTCCACAGGACCTGGAGTTGTTGTCACGATAGTGGGGACAGGGTGCACTGAGCCATCCACACTCTCTCGGGACCAGGCAGGATCAGACCAACAGACAGGCTTTGAATCTGGGCAGAGCAAGGAGTTTCTGTTCCACTGGGCACTACAGACAGCCTCGGCTTCAGGGACCCTGGGCTCTATCCATGTGAGCCAAATGGCCACTGAGCATCGGGGGATAGATCTGCTATCTGGTGGGTGACTCTGGACAAGTCGCTTCCCTTCTCTGGGCCTCAATTTCCCCATCTGTAAAATGACAGCTTGTACCAGGTCCATTTCCAGCTCAAAAATACTGTGATTTCTACTGTAATCCCACCAAGACACAAGTCTGAGGGCCAAGTCAGGGTCCAGTGACATGGTGTGGAAAGAACACAGCGTTTGGGGACAGCTGCCTTCTGCCCAGCCTCTGCCCTTGGTACCTGTTACTCTAGGTGAGTCCCTTCAGCTTCCTCAGTTTCCTCATCTGTAAAAGAGAATAATGGCAGCCACACCATAAGATTACTGCAAGGAGAAATGCAATGAATTAGATCAAGTGCCTGGAGCCGTGCCTGATCCATAACTGATGCCGTAATCAGTGTGGTTCCCTTCCCCTGCGACTAGAAGGTGCCTGTGAGAGCTGGGTGCCTCTCTAGCTCAGCCTGCAGAGCCCAAGACTAGAAAATTCTTCCCTCACTCACCTGCTCCCATCCCTGCCTCTCCCCTGACCCCCATATGTGGCTTCCCTCACCACCAAGCTCAGCTCCTCACCTGAGTCTGGCTGAGGGCCAGAGTGGCCAGGTGAGTGTGGTTAGCCACAGATGTGACCACGCAAGATCCCAGACCAGAGTGGCAGAGCCCGGATCCACACTGAGGTCTGAGGGCTCCAAGTCCAGAGCTCCTGTCACAAAATAGCTGCCCCGCACGTGACACAGGCCCATGGGCTCGCTGCCCACTCACTGTCCAGCTACCCTCCCTCTGTCCCCAGGTGACTCCACTGCATTCCTGTGGTTGGGGGTTTGCTGGTGTGGTGGCCACCGAAGCCTTGGCACCCTCCCACCAGCAAGTGGGGAGGGGGCTCCAGGGGCCGAATTCTTTTTCAAATGAGATTCTGTGGTTTCCTCAGCTGCGACGTCTGCGGAGCAGAGAACAAACAATGTGGAATTAAATTTCTCTGGAAAACAGGCTTCACAAGTGAAGATCTAAGCATCTCTTTGGGTGTGGGGCCAACTTCACCCAGTTCCAGGCTGGACTCCCACTGCCTTCCAGGCTCAGCTGTTGAGCAATCTCTTGAGGCCGTGCACCCCTTCTCCCCCCAGCAGCCTCCCCACCCTGTGTGACCTCACAACTGTCCCCAGAGAAGGGCTCCAGCTTTTACCAGACTCGGCTGGGGCACCCTGACCAGAGACAGCTGGGAACCCTGAAACAGGGGCATCCTCCTGGGACGGGTCCACACACAGCCGCATCTGGTGCTGCCGCCACTGCTGGGCAGGATTTCAGGATCAGATTGCAAAGACTAGGGGACGTGGTGAGACTGGCTGTCTCCCTGGGCCCCCAAACCCCAGCAGCGTATGCTAGAGTGACAGACCCCAAGAGACACAAATGAGAAAAGAACAAAGAGGCAGAGCCACCAGCTGAATTTCCCAATCCCCAGCCCGATGCCATCTTAGATCCTGTCAAAAAAGGCCCCTGCACATGTGATGTATCCATACAATGGAATATTATTTGGCCATAAAAAGGCATGAAACACTGATTTATGTTACAGCATGGATGACCCTTGAAATCATTATGCTAAGTGAAAGAAGCCAGTCGCAAAAGACCTCATAATGTATGATTCCATTTATATTACATATCCGGAATAGGTAAATCTGTTGTCAGATTAGTGGTTGCCAGAGCCTGGGGGTGGGACGTGGCGAGCAATGGGGAGTGACTGCTTAATGGGTATGGAGTTTCCTTTTGGGGTGATGAAAATGTTCTGGAACTAGATAGACAGGGTGGTTGCTCAACACTGTGAAGGTACCAAATGTTGTTAATGGTAAGTTTTATGGTATATGTATTTTATGACATTAGAAGGAGAAAAGAGAGGCCCTTGCCCTGGGTCCCCAGGTCTAGAGGGATCCTGCTCTGGCTGCCCCTGTGGAATGAGGAGTCCAAAGGACAGAGTGAATGCACCCACCAGAGCCATGGCCTCCCTTCTAGACCACACTTGGCACGCCAAGGACTATCATATTCCCTGCCTAAACAGCCCTGAGGCTTCTCCCGGTTCCTTTCTTAAAGGTAAACCATATCCTGGGTCCAAATGGCAGGCAAGGGACAGCTCTTTGCAGGGGAGTGAATGGAATTTAGCTTATCCAGCCTGGGCTGTCCACTCCTTCTGGTGCCGGATGGAGCCAGGAATGAGAGGAGAAGAGAGGTCAAGACAACCAGCCAAGGACTAGGACCCAGGGGCCAGCCCTCCCCGAGCAGCTACCTGCTGGCACAGAATTCTAAGTCATCAGAGAACTTCTGAACGTAGTTCTCAAGTTCATTATGAAGGTATGTATGTCAAGATAGATGGATAGAACATATTTGATTAACAGTTTGTAAGCTTGACTCATGGCTTTTGAATATTTAGACTTGTGGTATTCATCTGTATTCGTCTTCTGTTGCTGTGTAACAAATGACCACAGACTTAGTGGCATAAAACAACATCCGTTTATTAACTCACAGCTCCATAGGTCAGAAGTTCAGGTGGGCTCACCTGGGTCCTCTGCTCCCATGAGGCCAAAATCAAGGTGCCAGCAAGACTGGGCTCTTATCTAGAGGTTCTGGGGAAGAATCCACTTCCAGACTCCTTCCAGACACTTCCAGATTGTTGGCGGAATCCAGTTCCATGTGGTTGTAGGACTGAGGGCCCCATTTCCTTGCTGGCTGTCAGCCGAGAGTCACCCTTGAGTCCAATCCTTCTCTTGCTTCAAATCTCTCTAACTTCCCATTCTGCTACCAGATGCGAGAAAACTCTCTTCTTATAAAGGGCTCATCTGATTAGGGCAGGCCTATCTAATTAATCTCCATATTTTAAAGCCAACCGACTTGGGACTTTAACTATATCTGCAAAATCCTCCATAGAGCCCCAAGATTAGTATTTGATTGAGTAGCCACGGGATGGGATCTTGGAGTGGGGGCATCTTCAGAATTCTGTTGACCACTTCCTCCATTTGTAATCTTTCCCCAGGCCTTCGAAATTTTAGGGGGCACCTGCTGCAGACAGGCATGTCCAGCTCTTTCCACCTCAGGACTTAACTCACAGGAACTTGGCTTAACCTAGTGCAACCATGACCCATCTCTGACCCAAATGCTACCCTTTCTCCTTCAAGGACCTGCTGAAATGCCACTTCCTCCATGAAGCCTTCAGCCTGAGCACCAGGCAGAATTAATCTCCCCCAGAGAGCACTTTGCTTGTAGCCCTCCTCTATGACCTCTCCCAGCCTGCCTTGGGTTACAGCTGAGAGCTCCGAGTCCTCTCCACCCACCAGACCAAGAGCAATCTGGGCAGGGGCCACTGATCATGAGACCCTGTGCCAGGCCCAGCAGGGATCCAGAGAGATGAATCAAATGTCATCCTTGCCTTGGAGGACCCTGCACAGTCCAGCAGGACCAATGAACCTAATAATAATTACCACATATGAATGCCTGGTGTGTGCCGGTCATTGCACATGCCTTCCAGACACCCTGTGATGTACATACATTTACACGTGAGGAAACTGAGGCTCAGAGACATTCATCAATTTTTCCAGAGTCACGTGGCCCATCTATGGGGGAAATTGGGAGCCCAACTCCAAAGACTAAACTTCTAACTGCTACATTATGTTGCCTCACAAAATCTTAAAGAACTCAAGCCCCCAGACTTCTTCTCATCCGGAGTCAGAGGCTGTGTTGATCAGGCCGCCACTGCTGTACTCACTCTAATGTTTTGCTGGCTTCACAGGTAAAGATTTCTTTCTCACATAGATGTGATGGGTGTGGGCCCACTTCCACCCCGCTGTAATGAGGGCCTTAACATCCTCCCCTGGCTCCTCCATATCCATTGGATGGTCATCAGACAGGGAAGAGAGTAGGTTTTTCAGGGGCCAGACCAGAATGTGGCATGGTTTGCATCTCTTCTACCACATTCCACTGGCCTGAACTCAGTCCATGGCCCTGTCTAACTGCAGGGAGGCTGGGAAGTATAGTCTCACTATGTGCCCAGGAGGAAAAGGAATTTGAATCTGGGAAACAGACAGCATTGGTGCTGCCACGGATGCCAAGCCCTTTGGCCACACATGGTTCCAGGGGTGCTGTGTGCAAAGGGCTGCCCCGTGCAGTTGGTGACAGCAGAGCTGAGCTCAAGAAGTGAAGACAAGGGTAGGCATGCCAGCAGGGGGGCCGGGGAAGTGTGAGCGCACACAGTGTCCTCTTACTCATTTGCTAGGCTCAGCAGGAGGCCTTGCTCATCCGATGAGCTCACTGTAGGCCTAGGGCTATGCAGGATCACACAGCACCCTCCTGCTCGCCCCAGCTGCCCAGGGACCCCCTTCCCCAGGCCAGGCCCTGGGCAGATTGTCCAGCAGCTTGGGTCATTGCTGCTCCTGGTCAGGAATAGGGCACAGACACTGATGTCCCTAGGAATATCCTTTCGCTTCCCCTCTCCCAGGGAGAGTGAGAGGCCCAAGCAGGGCAAGCTAGAGGGTGGCATTCCTGAGCCCCCAGCCTGTCTGGCTTTGGATAGGGGTGGCTGATTTTCTTTTCAGATTTAACTCTGAGGTGTGAGAATCAGCAAATTATGTCCCAAAGCCAAGTACAAATTATTTGGTCAAGAGAAGGCACACAACTTACCCCTGGTCAGAGTGATCTAGACTCTGTCATGAGGGAGGAAGGGGCTGGAAAGGAGAGGGGCATTCTAATAAGAAGCATGTCCACAGCTGCTCTCGGGGCCCACCCAGTGCTGCTCCCCAGAGAGCACAGAGTAGAGGAGATGCTGAGACCCTGTGCAGTGGGGAGCAGGGCTGCGCTGACCTCCCTGCATTGCCTCCATGTGCTTCCATCACGGCGGGGGGAGCGCCCCGGAAGACAAGGACCTGAGTTTCAGTCTGGATCTGTCACCACTTGCCATAGGACCTTAAGGATCGCCCACCAACCCCGTCCCTCTCTGAGCCCCAGCTGACCCATCAGTCCAGTGAGATCTCACTTTCCAAGTAAAGTGCACGTACCCCAAGGGTGACACAGAATGACCCATTGGCATGTGGGAAGAAAATCTTAGAATTCAATATATACGTACTTACGTGTATTTCTACCTAAAAGAGAAGAATTCAGCTTTATTAATATTTAACACGCAGATTGACCCGGGTATCCCCACTCAGTCTGGTTTTGGCCAATCGTGTCCCCCACATTAGTCAATGTCTGGAGGGAGGTGCAGATGCTCCATCAGGCAGAGAACTTGAGGGTCAGATGCTCCATCAGGCAGAGAACTTGAGGGTGGCATCCTGCTCTATTGCTCGATTTTCAACATATCGTGACATATTTCCATTTACATATGCCCAGTGCAGTGAATTTGCAGATTATAATGTCTGATTCAAACTAAATTAACTCCCCTTAAAAAAAGGACAAGTGGCCTAAAAAGATTTCTGCAAAGAAACAGCAAAAAAATAGCAGCGCTTCCCCTGAATCCTAGGACGTGATTTCATCTTTCTTCATAAAGGAAAAACAAGGGTTGTCTGTTGAGTGCTACAGGAGAGATTTCCGAAAGTGAAATCTCTTCTCATCAGGGTAAAGGTGAAGTTTAAACAGTTGTTGAACAAGTAAATTTTTGGAAGAAAAATAGTATGAGAGAGCATTTAGAAATGAAGTTTGAAAGTGTTCCCATTGTGATCTGATTTTGTTGCTGAAAATCTTATATGTTCCCAAGATCTTTCGTATCCACCCTTCCAAAAACAAAAATGAATTTTTAACTTGCTTAAAAATCTTCCAAGTGAAGAGTTTGAGTGGGTTTAAAATCCATTTGCTGAAAGCATTAAAATGCAACATATTCCAATTTCTTTGCAAGAACAACTGATTGACATGAGAGAAGATGGAAATTTGAAAGTCAATTTTGAACAAACCTTTGCATAATTGGTGGATGGCATTGAAAATTGAGAGATGAATGTCATGTTTTAATGAGCCAAGCCCACAATGCACCTCTTCCGTCTGGATCTAGGTATCCGCGTGAGGCCTCCTTTTCAACTGTGACAGCTTTTAAAACTGAATATTGAAATAAACTGAATTTACTCCCAGACACTCAAGTCACTGTTCCACAAAGTGTTAAACCAGGATTTTAAAAAATAAAGAAGCATATTCAAAGACATTGTCTCGTTGTGAGAGCAAAGAGGGATTTTATATCATTATTAAATGAAATGCCATAAAATTTACTTTAAAACATTTTTTTTATTTATTACATTTTTATTTCTATTTATATAGTTTTATAATGTATATAACATAATATACATAATATATAACATACATAATGTATAATGTACATATATTTTGTAATATACATATATTTTTATAATGTATGTACTAATGTATATTCGTGTATATAGTTTATGTATATAATGTATAAAGTTATACATATATAATTTATAAATAAATAGATATCGGGGGTGCCTGCTTAACAATTTTTACTGAGGAAATGTATGAACAATAGAGCTTAAGTTTGAGGACATCGGCAGTGCCACTCCTCCAGCTCTGGCCTTAGAGACTGCCTGGGGCCCTCCCTGTCCTGGGCGGGGGCATTCACAAAAAATATGTTCCTGGATTGGACCTCACTGTGCCCGCAGGTGGAGTTTCAGTCGTGCATATTTCATAGCTGAGAGGTCAGAGGTACAGAGGAGTAAGACCTGAGACCTGTTCTACCGAGGGCAGCCCCATCATAGAAACCAAAATCCCCTCCGCTGGATAAGAACAACCTCACTTCTCTCCTCCACCCCTCCCACTGCAACAGGAGAAGGAAAACAAATTCCCTCCTGTTCAAAGGGAATCCAGAGGCCCTGAGAGGGTAACTATCTTTCCTGCAGCATCACAGCAAATTGGCAATGGAGACCACGTGTAAATTCAGGCATCCAGAGTGCCAGGTCTGGCCTTTTACCTGCTCTGCTCTCTCTGGACCTTGATGCAGAGCCTGGTTTTCAGTTACCAAAATGCTCACTATCATCTCTACTGGGAAGCCCTTCCTGCTATTAATTTCAGTCTTGCATGCTGCAAATAAAGCCTAGAGTGTTCAGGAGGCTAACCACCCAGGTCAGTTCTCTGCCCCATTGTAGCAAAGAACTTCCCTCCCCAGTCTTCTGCGTCTGTCTTAACCTCAGAGAAGAGAGAGTCCCAGGAGAAGTAAGGCCTGCGCCTCTGCTACCCTCTCAGGGATGCAGCACCTCCCTGAATACGTTCATGTCATTCTCTCCCTGCTCCTGCTCTGCTTAAAAGCATCCCGTGTGTCTCCACTGCCCACAAGAGAAAAGCCAGGTTGCTTAGGCCAACCCACACACCCTTCTCCGCAGGCCCGGTCCACCAGCATCAGTCACCGGCAGGAAACAGAAACCACACTGGCTAATTTAAGCAGAAAGGAATTTCAGGCAGGTAATTCCATACTTGCAAAATCATCAGAAGGGCTAGAGGAACAGGCTGCACCTGCAGGAATGGCTCCCAGAAAATCATAGGACCCACCTTGGAACTGCCCGCCTCTGACTCCGTCAGGAAGGTAAAGAACCAGGAGCCACCCTGGGTCTGCTGACTTCAAGAACCATCCCCTAACTGATTCAGGGGTCAGGAAGTCATTTCAGCAACTTCACACCCACAAAACTGGACACTGGATGCTAGAAGGCAGCTGCCCAAAAAAGCCAGTGTCTCCACAACTGTGCTGACCAGTGGAACAAGTCACGTCCCCAAGTGCATTTGATTGACAGAACCTGTTGCCTAACCAGAAATCTAGCGGCAAGGGAGTGTGAGAAACGCGGTGTTCAGCGTCCAGCCTCTCCAGCTCAGGAAGGCTCACTAGGGCAAGATGGGGTGGAGGCCGACGCTATACCACACTGTCTCTCCAGATTCTTCTCCCAGCACTCTTCCCACACTCACCCCGCTACAGCACTCTACCCACACTTCCAGCTACAGAGACCCCTCCAAGGGCCCTGGCAACACCCCAGGCTCTTCTTGCCCCTCTGACCTTGCCCATGCTGGTCACCACCTCCCTCCACTTTGAATGGCCTTCATGAACCTGAGATGCTTTCTCTGGATCCCTCAGGCAGGGGTTACTACGGCCCAAAGCTGTCAGATAGAAATATAATGCAAGGGCCGGCCCCATGGCTTAGCAGTTAAGCGCTCACACTCCACTACCTGCGGCCCGGGTTCAGATCCCGGGCGCGCACCAACGCACCGCTTGTTCGGCCATGCTGAGGCCACGTCCCACATACAGCAACTAGAAGGATGTGCAACTATGACATACAACTATCTACTGGGGCTTTGGGGGGTAAAAAAAAGGAGGAGGATTGGCAATAGATGTTAGCTCAGAGCCGATCTTCCTCAGCAAAAAGAGGAGGATTAGCATGGATGTTAGCTCAGGGCTGATCTTCCTCAAAAAAAAAAAAAAAAAGAAAAGAAAAAAAGAAATATAACGCAAGCCATGTATGTAATTCTAAATTTTCTAGTAGACACATGTAGTAGGTTGAATAATGGTCACCCAAAAACATCAAGTCCTAATCTCTGGAACTTTTAAATGTTACCTTATTTGGAAAAAAGGTCTTCACGGATGTAGTTAAGGATTTTGAGATGAGATTACCCTGGATTATCCTGGTGGGCCCTAACTGCCATCATAAGTGTCCTTATAAGAGAGAGGCAGAAAGAGAGAACATAGACAGAGGAGAAGGCAAAGGAAAGACGAGGCAGAGAGTGGAGCGATGCAGCAACAAGCCTAGGAATTCCACGGTAGCCACCAGAAGGTAGAAGAAGCAAGGAACACATTCTCCCCTGCAACCCATTTCAGGCCCTTCTCAGACTGTGAGAGAATAAATATTTGTTGTTTTAAGCTATCAGGTTTGTGGTAATTTATTACAGCAGCCTCAGGAAACTAATAAAACACATATCAAAAAGTGAAAAGATGGGGCCGGCCTCGTGGCATAGTGATTAAGTTTGTGCTCTCCGCTTTGGTGGCCCAGGATTCACAGGTTCAGATCCTGGGCACGGACCTACGCATACCTTATCAAACCATGCTGTGGCGGCGTCCCACGTATAAAGTAGAGGAAGATGGGTATGGATGTTAGCTCAGGGCCAATCTTCCTTAGCAAAAAGAGGAGGATTGGCAACAGATAAAGTAGAGGAAGATGGGCACAGATATTAGCCCAGGGCCAATCTTCCTCAGCAAAAAGAGGAGGATTGACAACAGACGTCAGCTCAAGGCTAATCTTCCTCACAAAAAAAAAAAGTGAAAAGAAGTAGGTGAAATTAATTTTGATAACATATTTTATTTAACCCAATATCTACAAAATATTATCACTTCAACATGTAATCAATATAAAAATTATTAATGAGATATTTTACATTCTTTTTCTCATATAAGTCTCTGAAATCTGAATTGTATTTTTATACCTATGACACATCTCAATTCAGACTAGCCACATTTAAAGGGCTCTTGGGACCACTGGCTACCATATAGGATGGCCCAGCACTAGCCTGTCATAGGCCTCCAGGCTAGCACCAGCCTGAGAGTTTGGAGCCTCATTGCCTATGAGTCATTCTCTCCCACAGACACTGTGATCATTGGGGGCAGGAACCTTGTCCCATTCATCTGGGTATCTCAATGCCCCTCCCCCACCAGGGCTGGATGCCCCCTCACAACACTCTGGGACCCTTGGCACAGAACAGGGAGGGAGCTGGAGTCAGGGAGAGGGAATGCATGGACTTCTGATGTCCTGCCATCACCCCCACATGGAACTCCCACACTGGGGCACAGATCAGACCATGTGGGATAGCCTGTGAGTGAATGGATGAAGTAAAGTGAGGCCACAAGACCCTTCTCAAAGCCCTCCAGACGCGCAGAGCCTCCTCCGCTTGAGTTAGCAGCTCCATTCCCAGGCTAAGAAAGGACAAGATCTGTGCCCAGCCTTAGTTCCTGTGGGCCTCTATCCTGTGCCTCCCACAGCATGACGCAGCCCAGACAGCACAGGATGGGGCTATGGGAAGGGTCTCCTGCCTTCCTAAGGCCAACGCCCCCACTCTCTGCCAGCTCTGCCAGCCCACAGGCCTTCCCTTGACGGGCACATGACGAGAGGAATCCCCATGGCACACCTTGGTCCGAACAAGCCCCTCTCCGAGCAGGGCTCCCCTGACCACATGGTGCACGAGGTGGGGGTGGGGAGAAGGCAGTTTGGGAGTCTCCCACACACACCCAGCCCCAGCGCCCGCCAGGCCAGGCGCCACTCAATGCCTCCCTTCCCGGTGCTGGTGCCAGCCCCGCCTGAGCTGTCCAGACACGGGGAGGGGTGGGGCCTGCAGGCTGTCAGGCCACGTGTAGGGCCCAGGGGGGAGGAGGGAGGGCAGGCGGGCAGGTTGCTCTTAAGGCGGGTCTGAAGGTGAACAGTGCCTCCCCTTACTCCTCACCTGGACTCTGAGCCTTCTTGGTCCCGGGAGCTGGGAGTGAACACAGCAGCCCCTGGACACCAGGTAGGTGCCTTTTTTCTTTAAGGAGAAGAGAGGGAGACAGCATCTCGCACCTGACTCGTGTAACCCTTTGTCCTCAGCTTCTCCACCTCTCCTGGGGGCTCCGTGAGAAGGTGGAGAGAAACGGGGAGGAGGTTGTGCATGAGAGAGATGGTCTCAGGACCACGGACCTTGGAGTTCAGCAGAACTAAATCTGTACCCCTCAGTGTACAGAGGAGAGAACCGAGATCCAGGGAGGGAAAGAGCCTTGCCCAAAGCCACGGAGACTTGGGAAGGGAATGAACGCAGAACCTGGCCTCCTGCTTCGTAGCCTGGAGCACGGAGCCTGGCCCTGAGCCCCGCTGCCGGGCCCTTCAGAGGCTGCCAGGAATCCAGGGGTGGGGGAACAGGGCCTTCAATGGTCCTGCAGGTCCCTGCCTGCTGTCCCAGGTGCTGCTTCACTGGTCTGGGTAGAGGGGATAGGACAATCAGAAGCCACTCTTTGAGGATAGGGGATGGGGTGGAGGCTGGGCTATTGAGGTAAGTTACTATCGGGAGACTCAGGCTTCCCCTCACCTACCCTCTCCCTTCGGTGGCCTGGGCCTGTAGGAGGGAGAGAGTAAGTCAGGAGAAGAGGCTGGCAATGAAGTGGAAGAGGGGATTTGCCAAGGAATCAAGATCCCCATTGCCTCCGGAGCCCTTGGGATGAAGAAAGAGATTTGAGTCTGCATGTGAAGGAGAGTGGGTGGGAGGGACCTATAAATAACGCAGAGCTGGCTGGAGCCCTCCTTATCCACTATACATCCCCAACATACACACACACACACACACACACACACACACACACACACACTCACACAGTCCTGAGCCCCAGGGACCCTCCCCTGCCCCCTAGAGCAGGAAAGAAAGAGCTAGAGAAGTGTGCTGGTGAGGGAGCGTGTCCAGGAACAAAGGAGTGAGCCCAGCCCTGTCCTGGGAGGTCCGGTGGTGATTCAGGAAGTGTCAAAGGTGAGAAGAGTTTGAAGAAGAGCCTGAGGGGCTGCCTGCCCTTTGCTCAATCCCAGGCCTGTCCCACTGGGTTCCAGAATCCCAGAAGGGGCAGAGTGGAAGGGGCCTTAAATCTATGAAGCAACGGCATAGAGCGTGGACCATGGAGCAGGCCACCTGGCTTCAAATCCCAGTTCCACCACTGGCTTCTGTGGGGTGTATGACCTTGGGCAAATCCCTTCACCTCTCCAGTCCACAGTAAGAATACCTTCTTCAAAGAACCATTGAGAAAATGAAATAAGTAAATTTTAAGTATCTGTTATGATCATATTCCCATTATAACGATGGGACAAGTGAGGCCCAGAGAGGAAAGGACCCTTGCCCATGGTGCCATAAAAGCACTTTTCAAATCAGTAGGCAGGCATCCTGGGTCCTGGTCCTGGGGGGAGACCCAGGCCCCCAGGGTGCTCTGCAAAGTCAGTAACCCCAGCATCCTCTGCAGGGCCCAGCCGAAAGCCCTGCAGCGTGTACCAAGATCCTGCCCTCAGAAACTCAGGCTGCTTGAAGTGTGTGAGGAAAAAGCCACAGCTCTGTGTCCTCGGCTGCCCCCAGGAAGGAGCTCAGAGGCCTGTTCCCTTCCACTGCCATTTATAGACACGCTTCCTGAGCCTGGGGTGTGCCCGCCCGGTCCAGGACCCAGCCAAGGAAAAGTCTGGCAGCAGGGCCTACAGGAGCCGTTGGGGAGAAAAGGGGCCCGGCTTTTCTCATTAACCCACTATGTGACCTTGGGCAAATCATGCTCTCTCCCTGGACCTCAGGTGTCCCTCTGCATTTGAACTCCACGTGGTGCAAGGAGTTAAGAGTCCAAAGTCCCACAGCCTGGATCTGAATCCCAGCTCTACCCCTTTTCTGGATGTGTGGCCGAGGCTGATTTCTTAAACTGTCTGCATCTCAGTGTCTCCACCTGTAAAATGGGCTGGTAATAAGGGTGCAGTACTTCCTAGGGTTGGGAGAGGATTAGAAGAGTTACCACATGTAAAACCAGCACCTGGCACATGGTGAGTGCTCAATAAGTGGGAGCTATTATTATTTATTATTGTGAAGGTGTTACACTCTTTATACTCCCTTATTTCTAAGTAGTACTTAGAACTGCCCAACTGCTTTCATAAACAGCACTTCATTGGTTCCAAAGGTGCACGGCAGGAATTCTCATTCCCATCTCACAGATGAGGAAACTGAGGGTCAGAGTCGCACCTTCAAGAACTGTTTGAGCTGGGATTCAAATCTGAATCTTCAGACTCCAGAGTCTGCATTCATTTCATTTGCCGCAGGCTGGCCTTTTCCAGCACTGGGGGTCTGACTCTAACACATGGCATGGTGGAGGCATCTTGGAAAAAGGGTAAAACAGAGTTGGAGAGTGCTGGGGCAAGCGGTCAGGCTCAGTGCAGGCTGTGGTAGTACAACCAGCATGTCCCAGTTCCTTATGGTTTTCTTGGCAGCCTCGGTCCTAGAGCCTCTTACCTCCTACCCAGCCCCACCTATAAGAAACTAGCATGTAGCAATAAGGTTAGACAATGGGAAGAATTTTCCACACCAAGGAAAATGAGAAGGTTTGGACATCTCTTTCCCGGATGAGCCCCCAGGGAGTGAATATCATCTGATGATGTCACTCCCCAGCTCAAAACTGTTCTGTGGTTCCCCATTGCCCTCAGGGTTGAGTTGACGCTACTGAGCCTGCCTGCAAGGTTCTGCAGGATCTGGCCAGCCTACCTCCTCCAACTCCCTCTTTCCCTCCAACCACCCCAGATGCTCTCTGTTTCCCAGACGTTCAATAATGCCTTGTCATTTCCCCTGTCCACCAGGCCTTCGAACACGCCTGCCTCCTCACCCCTACCTGCCTTATCCAGCTAGTTCCTGTTTTTCCTTCTTATCTCCCTTCACATGCCCCTTCCTCCAGGAAGTCCTCCCTGACCTCCTCCCATCAGTGCTTACAGAGTCCCCTCTGCTTCCCCTCCTTCCTGGTGACACTGTTTATGATTCTCACCTGCTTCCTTGTCTGTTTCACCAACTGGCCCACGTGGAGTAGTAGCTAAGCACAGGGGGCCCAACATCGGGCGGCCTGTTGTCCAGTCTTGCCCTGACACCTGTTGGCTATGCGACCCTTGGGCAAGTCACTTACCTCTCTGTGCGTTTTCACATTGTAATATGGAATAATAAAAGTATCTACCTCATAGGCTGGTTATGAGGACTTTAAAAGCCTTTATATGTAAATACCAGTGCCTACGTGCATGGTAATTACTCAACAAATATTAGCCAGTATTTATTTAATAAATACGCCTGGGACACAGCAGATATTTAATAAACTTCTATTGAAGTTATTTAATTTAATGATTATTTGCATAATGCTTACTATGTGCCAGGCACTGTTCTTAGCATGTTACAAATATTAACTCATTTTACAGATAAGGAAACTGAGGCACAGAGAAGTTAATTAATTTGCCCAACATTCTACAGCTAGTAAGTGTGGAGCCAGAATGCAAACCCAGGACATCTGGCTCCAGCATCTGCACTTGTCAATGAATGAATAAATATGTTTGAGGCAAGGGGAGGCAGGGGTCTCATCTACAAAGTCACTCAGTTCCCACTCTCGGCCTCTTTCAGCTCCTGGGAGTTCCTGGCTGGCAAGCGGCATCCCTGGGATGTAAGTGAGGCTGGCTGGAAGCCAGAGGTAAACCGCCAGGTCACTGCCCCCACCATGTCACAGGTGATATCCAGCTCCCTGCTGGCGGGAGGCCATGCCGTGGGCTTGGCTCCCTGTGAGGAACCCAGGAGAACCCTTCACCCAGCACCCAGCCCCAGCCTGCCGCCCCAGTGTCCTTACTACACCACAGAAGGCTGGGGAGCCCAGGCCTTGATGGCCCCCACGCCCTGCAAGGGGCCACCCAGCAGGTTCCAGCCCGCCCCACAGGCTGGAGCCAAAGCCAGCCGCCTCCTGCAGTCCCCTGATGAGCAGGCCTCAGGGTGTCTGGAGGACCTTGACTCCTACATTGACTTGTCGTTGGAGAGCCTTAACCAGATGATTCTGGAACTGGACCCCACCTTCCAGTTGCTCCCCCCAGGGGCTGGTAGCTCCCGGCCCGAGCCTGCTCAGAGCACTACCTCAAGGAGAAAGAAGGAAGAGCCTGAAGCCGTAGGTAAGGACCTGGTGCGCAGTGCCAGAAGGGGGGCTTGGGGACCAGACCTCATGAGGAAGAAGGACTTTTCTATCAAATCAGACGCACAGGGAACAATGTCCTGCTGGGAGGTGCTGTGCAGTCCTAAACAAATTACTTAACCTGTCTGTTTTCTCTGCTATATAAAAGGGATAAAGACAACTTTCCCTCACTATCCAACTCTATTTGGTTCCTGAGTTTGGAAAGTGATGGATACATGTTTTACGTGATTTTTAAGAGAGTTTAAATAAGAGCATACACGTAAGAATTTTGTACAATGCCATGTATATAAATAAGAGCTCGATACATGTAGGGTCCCTGAACCTCACTGTTCTATGGTGTCTCTCGTTAGGTCCTAACCTAGGTCCGTGAAATTTTTGTAGGATTGCTTTCCGGGTCCCTGTCCCCGTTCAGGGGGGTATCTGTCTGGAGAAGCCCAAGCTGGAAGTAGTAGAGATGGAGAGACACAGAATTAAGTCTATTTAGGGCAGGAACCCCATTGTGTTTAAGCAGGAGTGTACTGGTAAATGCTTAATAACTGGCTCCCTGGTGGAGTGGGAGAGAGCCCTGATTTGAAGCGTCTCCCAATTTCCATGGTGTAAATTCTCCGACCATGGCCAATTTCAAGCCACCAACATGGTGTCACTGAATGTGGCATTGGAAAGAGATACATAGTAGCAGGCCATTATATAGTATTTCTACCTTACCAATACAACAGATATAAATAACCTCAAGAGTATAGATAACAGTAAAATAATTGGGATGTGATTAATTTTGAGTATTTATTAGTTTTGCTTTTAATATGTTATCTACTTGTAAGTTTATATAATTTAAATTTTCATAATGGCTGCATTTAGCAACCAGCTGGACAAAATCCTGAAAATTTAACAACAGCTTTCACGATCTGGTACAAGCCAACTCCAATATACTACCGCATCCAAGGGAATCCAGAAATCCCTACATCTGGCTTCAGTTTCCCAAACAAAGACTTTTAAGTATACTCTGAGAATGAGGGTCAAGGAGCAGCGGCCCCATTAGACAGGCAGGAAGACTGAGGCCTCCAGGAGTTTAAACAATCACCGTGGGTCAGAGGGTATGGTTAGGACTGGAGAGAGGATCATGAGAATTTCTACTTACTGAGAACTTATTACATCCAGGCACTGTGCTGAGCACTTCAGAGCAGAACCTTTAATCTTCCCAATCCACCCCCATGACATGAGTATTTTATCCCCATTTTACAGATGAAAAAACTGAGGTTGGTGGAGTTGAGTAAGGAGCCGGGCTAGCCTAATCACCGGAGTCAGGCAAACCTTACACAAGCTGTTTACTTCACTTCTCTGTGTCTCAGATTCCTCATCTGTAAGATAGAGATGAGTTCTTCCCTCAAAGGGTGGGGATTAAAAGAAATAAAAAAAAAGTGTTTATTACAAATCCTGGCACACCGTAAGTCATTACAAATGTGGTTGTTTTTATTAAACATTGGGGTTGCATTTAGGATCAGCCCCAGGGTAGGTTCAGGCTCTGGGGTGGAGGCAAGCCCAGCACCCAGGCCCTCTGGCACCCGGGCTCCTGCCTTCTGCTCCTCCCACTGAGCATAGCCTGCCAGACCTGCTAAAAGAATCGCCTCCTCTCTGTCTTCCTGCTTCTTAAGGCCAGGCACGGGCACGTCTCTGCAGGGAAGGCGGCTTGGACCTAATTACCTAATTACCTAATTACCACTGGCAGGAGCAAGCCCAGGGCTTTAATGTTCATGCCCCAAGGCGGGCGTTCCACACCCTCAAGGCCAGCTGGGGCGAGGCCAGTCTCAGTGGAACATCCACATGAATGGGGCGGGGGTGTTGACAACCAGGCCCTTCCTCTAAGGGGCTGATGGGCAGTTGTCTGTGTTGTCAGATGCCCTGGGCACAACCTGCCTTCATGAGGATGTGTCCGCCCAACTTTGGGCAGCAGGAGGCACCGAGGGGGCAGCAGTGGTCAGAGGGTCCTGATGAAGCCGCCTAGCTCTGCCCTAGCCCCTTCTGATGGAATTTAAAAAAACAAATCCTCTATCTCTAAGCTCTGCCTGGACACGTGCGATGCCTGGGAGCTCACGACCTCCTGAGACAGCCAGCCAGGTCAGCTCCCTGTTAGAAAGCTCTCTTCTGCCATCACTAAGAGTAGCCAGCGCCCGCATGTCACTGTGCTGGTCTACACCTCTCTCGTGCATCCCAGCCCCCCAAAACCCTCCTCTCGACCACTGCTACCGGTGACAAGGCTCTCACCGGCCCATGGCAATGTAGCTAATTCTGGGCACTGTGGTGAGTTTTCATCCGACCAAATGTATCCCATGTGGAGGACCCCCCTCAACCCCGTTTGCATCCTCATCCTTCCTACTTCGGGGGAGTGGAAGGGACGACATTCTGTCATTGTGGTGCTAGCAGATGTTCACTGTTTCTCTTTGTCCTAACTTGGCAAAATTAAACATTAAACATTGGAGATCATACGTTGATCCCTCCCTAAATATATATAGATAGACATTTGTAGATTATGCATGATCCCAGCATCTACCCTGTGAAGGGAGTTGTGGTAACCTCATTTTACAGATGAGAAAACTGAGGCTCAGGGAGGAGAAGTGATGGCCCAAGGTCACACAGCTAGTGAGAAGTAGGTCAGGCCTCAAAGCCCGAGTTTCTGGGCTCCAAAGTCCATGTTCTTGCCTTTCTTCCTTGGAGCTAGTTTCTTGCCTCCGGGGCTTCGTAGAATAAATCTGTTTGGAGGCAGCCTGCGGGCTCCTCCTCTGAGGCTCCACCTCCCCAGTGCTCACAAACTTTCTCCTAGCTTCCCTGCCCCTGCCTCTTGCTTACCTTCCTTCAGACTCACCCTGTGGGGGTCCCCATCCCACAGGGAACATGGCTCTTAGAAGCAAACACCATATCCCTTTCTTTATCCTCACTGCCACCCCTCCTCATCTTTGGAACAGGCCCCCATGTTTCATTTTCCAGCAATTTCTGCCAGGCAAGGCTGCTTGCCAATCCCAAGTGAAGGGTGTTTAATAACTGCCTCTCCGCCCCCCGCCCAAGTGCTCCCCCTCCACACACCCAGCCTGGGGCTGGTGCCTGCATCCACCCAGCACTGCTCAGACTTGCCCCACGGGCCTGTAAACAGCGGCTGCACCCAGGTGATGGGGTGTGGGCCTCCACCTCCCCAGCCACGTCCACCTCAGGGCAGCATCAGTAGGTGACTCACAGCTGCAGGACTCCTTCCTCCTTTCCTACCCTTCCTGCTTCTCAGCCTCCAAGCAAAGCCTTTGGTGGTGAGTAGGAAGCCCAGAGCCCCACCAGGCCGAGAGACGCCCCCCCAAAGCAGCCAAGCGCTTTCTCACAGGGCAAGGCCTTGGGAAAGGGTCCTGAGGAGCCCCTCCTCCTGGAAGAGGCCCCCCAAACAGAGCCCAGGAGCAGGAGTCTGGTGCCTCTGCTCCCTGTCTCTATGGCACTAAACAACTCATTTAACCTTTCTGAGCCTTGACTTCTCATCTGTTATAGGGAATTAAGAATATTTCCTACTTCAAGAAAGTTGTCATAAAGGTTAAATGAGCTGACACAAGGAATACATTTATAACAGTGCTGGCACACAGCACTCAGTAAATACCAGCCTTTATTACAGACTTTGCAATAAGTGTTAGCTCCACTCTCATATTTCTCTGAGCCTCAGTTTCCTCCTCAATGAAAGCAATGCCTGCTGGCATTGGGCATAAGGGCTGTTGTGCCGCTTGAGAGGATTATAAACACTATCAAGTCCTACAAAATTAGAAATTGTGCTTGTCAACCTTCCAGAAGAATCCACCCCATTTCAAGACCTCTTGTCTTTCAGAGACCACAATACATTGTGCCAGATTTTCTTCTCTTGCCCTCAGCAGTGGGACCCCCACCTTAGCCTGGGAGTATTAGCCATCTGGCCAATACTGCCCCCGCAAAGCCAGCAGGTAGGAGATGCTCTTCGAAGCCCACCATGGGCCAGGCTCCAGGCTCCACTCAGCAGTATGTTTCATCCTCACCACAACCTTGAAGGTTGGTTTTAGATCCCCACTCTGCAGATGAGGAAACTGAGGCTCAGAGCAGTTATGAAAGTTACCCGATGCCCCTTGGTGGGAAAGTGGCAAAGCCAGGACTCACCTCCAGGTTTGTCTGATGACAAAGCCAGGCCTGTTCCTCCACCTCCTGGGACAGCATGCCCAGGTCAGGCTGCCAGCCCCCCTCATCTGATGTAATCCTCCACCCCTACCCCGGCCCAAGCAGGCTCAGACAGAGGCAGTAACCATGAGCAGGGCCAGAAGGTCCTACCCGGGGGCAGGCTGGGACAGGCAGGGACTCCACAGTCATGGGGGGTGGGAGAATGGTGCATGTGCCAGAGCCCAAGGGGGTGGGAGGCGGGCAGACAGGAGCTGAGGGTGCAGTTTCCCGCCAGCTCTGCCCCAGTTTTCATCCTGGGAAGCCAGAGGCAGGACTCACAGCCCTCCAGAAGGGAGCAGCTGGGTAACCTCCACCTTCCACCATCTTCACTGGAACAGCACCAAAGACAGCTGCCCTCCCCCAGGCCAGGAGAAGGGGTGTCCATCCTCACCGTGGGGAGAAACACAGGGCAACCCACTCCAGGGAAGAACAAGGTCTTGGAGCAAGAGTCCTGGGTGTCCCCACTGGGGTGTGGAAAGAGCATCAGACTGAGCCAGCAGCCTGGGGCCTGTTTAGTAACCAATCCCTGTGCACCATCTCAGAGGGAAGCCTGAGAGGTCCACACTCAACAATGCAGCAAGCCCTGCCCTCAGGAAGCCCCCGCTCTAACGCAGAAACTCAAACTCTAAAGTGCACCCAGCTCCCTGAGGGCTTGCTAAAATGCATGTGATGATTCAGCAGGCACGGCGGGGAGCCCGAGATTCTGCACATCTGACCAGCTCCCGGGTCAGGGACCAGTGGTGCAGCTCGATGCGCAGTGTAATCACCTGGGGAACTGAACAAACAAATAGCCTGAGGCCTCGGTCCACCCCAGAGATTCCAGTCTAATTGGCACCGAATGTAGCCTGGGTATTAGGCCTTTTACAAGCTTGTCAGGTGATTCTAGTGTGCCTCTGCCTTCCCTGTAGGCACAGACAGAGAAACAGCCCTCACTCGCCCTGAGTAACAGAGGCATCAGAAGATGTGACTGGCGCACTGTCAAGCAGTCATTCCAATCCGGGGAGGGGGTATACACGAAGGAGGGATCGCCCAGTTTTAAAGAACTTACCACGTGCCAGGTGCAGTGCTGTGCCACCTACCTCATTTCATCCTTACAGTGACACCAAGAGGCTGGGTAGAGTCACCCCCTTTTACAGGTATGGAAACTGAGGTTCCAGATGTGAACTCATTTGGCCAAGCTCTCTCAGATAGTAAGAGGCAGAGCCAGATCAGAACCCAGGTCTGCCTGACTCCAAGGCCTGTGTTCATTCCACCGCATCCCCCCACCCAAAGGAAGATGTCACAGAAATGGTGACTTTGGAACTGGGCCCAGAACGTGCAGCTGAGTGCTAATCCTAATCCAATGAGCCTCTCTTCTCTGAGCTTCGGTTTCCTCATCTGTATAAAAGAGGGGACCACGTGGTCTTGAGGACCCTTCCAGCACTCCTGTTCCGTAAGTCCAGTCTCCCGGATCTCACTGAGACTCTCCTTCTCTCCCCAAAGATATAAAGTACATTGAAGTGACCTCTGCCAGATCAAGGTGCCACGATGGCCCCCAGCGCTGCTCCAGCTCGTCTGTCACTCCACCCATTGGCTCCCCGCGCAGTGGCGGCCTCCTCCTTTCCAGAGACGTCCCCCGAGAGACTCGAAGCAGCAGCGAGAGCCTCATCTTCTCTGGGAGCCAGGGCAGGGGGCACCAGCACCCCCCTGCCCCCTCTGGGGCTTCCTCCTCTCATTTCCCACCATCTCCCAGCATCTCCATCCCTTGCATGGGGAGCAAGGCCTCGGGGCACCATGACCTGGGCTCCCCACTGGTGACTTCTCCTAGCTCGGAGAAGGGGCTGAGGGGCCTGGTCCCACAAAGGAGCAGCAGGGTCTCCGTGCTGTCGGCCAGCCCAGCGTCTGATGTCAGCTACGTGTTCGGAAGGTAGGTCACTCCCACGATAGCTTCTGATGTTGCCCACAACACACACACACACCCTAAAATCACAAGGGGCACCCTGCTTTGTCTGAGCAAAATCTGGGCATGCACCAAAAATAAAAAGTGAATGTTCTCTTTTATGCCGTCACAGCCATTTGGATCTCAAGCTTTCCTCAAGCATTTAGAAAATGATTCAATATACAAAAATTTTTATTTATGCCTACCTCTTGGGAAAAGAGCTGTTGTACTAATGAGGCTCACCCCTATGCTTTCCAGCCCTCATAAGACTCATCTCGAGGAAGGTTTTTTAAAACCTCAAAACACAGGGATGTAAATAGAATTTGGGGGCCTTGGATGAACCATTTAAGAAAGAAAAGCCTCCTTCCTCTTTGTTGCTGGCAAAACTCAGAAGGAGGGAGGCAGACCTGCCCGGGCATTTTTTACAATTGCCCCAGCCTGGCTCTCTGCTGGCCTCATGGGAGAGCTGCACACGCACCCATCTTGCCAGGAAGACCAAACCACAGGACCTCTGTCCCCTACACCAACTCCAAAACCACTGTGCCAGGGCAGTCCTGGCAAGGAGGCTGGATTCCACAGCCATGCCTGCTGGCATGGGTCTCTGAGCTCAGGGAGAAATCTTGCTGGATGCAGAGCTGGCCTCCTCCTCTTCCTCCAGCTGAGGAATTCCCTCTGCGTCAGCCATGGACGTGGTCCAGCCCAGGTCCAGCTGGTGTGCAGGGCCCTTGGGAGTGATGATGGGGGGTGCCTGCTGTGACGGCTCAGTCAGACCTGCCTGGCTGGGAAGGCAGAGGGAATCCCGTCCAGCCTAAGTCCATATGACCTGTGGGGAGTCAGCTCATTGCCTACTTTAAATGACCAAAGACTATAATGCAGAGCTACTTCTGTATCCTTCAGCATCCGTTGGGGACCAGGTGGGCAAGCCCTTTGCTCCGGCTATGAGGCATGGAGTATGCAGTACTCTATTTAACCGAAGCTATGGGCACCCAAATCAGTAGATTCCAGAGCCTGGCTCATCCCCTGAGTGCCCACTTCAACACCCTAACACTCTGCCTGTCGGGTGCTCTGTCCCCCTGCAGCAGCCAGTCTCTCCTCCACTCCAGTATCTCCAGCCATCAGTCGTCTTCTAGATCCTTGGAAAGTCCAGCTAGCTCTTCCTCCAGCCTCCACAACCTTGGCCCAGTGTCCCTGTGTACAAGAGTCAGTGACTTCCAGGTCCCCAGCAACCCCACCCCAAGCATGGGCCAGCCCAGAGCAACCTACTCCCCACCACTGGCCAAGGAGCATGCCAGCAGCTGCCCCCCATCCATCGCAAACTCCATGGTGGACATACCCATTGTGCTGATCAACGGCTGCCCAGAACCAGGGTCTCCCCCACCACAGCAGATCGCAGGACACCAGGACTTCATCCAACCTGGGGCTGCTTCTTCCAGCAACCCCTGTCCAGCCACTAGGAGCCACAGCCAGACCCTGCCAGATGCCCCTCTCACTACATCCCCGGACGGTACGTTGTAAACCAATACCCCAAGCCTTGTAAGGTCTGGCTAGGGGAAACAGACGAAGCACCAGTGGGTTTCTGCAACAGCCAGTCAACACAGTGATTGAGTACCTACTGTGTGCCAAGCACTGTGCCAGGCAGTGCAGACACAGAGATGGACACAGTCTAGAAAGAGAGACAAAAACCGAGGATCACTATAGAGCAGGATAAACACAGAGATAAAGAGATGCTCTAAGTCTCATGGGGCCACAGAGGGAGAGTGATCCTTTTGGTCTGGAGAACTGGGAAGGCTCCTCAGAGGAGGTGACACCCTAGCTGGAGCTGGAAAGTGGATCAGAAGTCCAAGGCCAGAGCAGGAGAGGAAAGGCATCCCCAGCAGAGGGAACAGCGAGTCCATAGTCATGAAGGCGTGGAAGCACATGGCATGTTTAGGAATGACTAGATGAGGGACAAAATCATCGAGAATAATTTGGGGCCAGATTGTGAAAGGCCTTGAGCACCAACATAAAGAGTTGAATTTACCCTTTAGGCAATGGGGGACCAACAGAGAGTCTAAAACAGGAGAGTGATGGGGTCAGAGGTGCATGGTCACTCTGGTAGCTTCTTGGCAGATGAATTGCAGGGCCTGGCCTGGACAGAGAGAGCAGTTTTATTTGGTTCTATTTGGGTTTTTATCATGAAATGGTCCTGACAAGCTGTAACGGTGCCTGAACCAGGGTTGGGCAGGCGGCGGGGAGGAGAGAGGACAGAGCCAGGAGACCCCCCAGGACATGGAAGCAGCAGGCTTGATGACTAACTCAAGAGAGGGAGAGGGAGTGGGAGAGAGAGTCATAACTCTGACGTTCGTAGATGACAAGCTCAGAGAGGGGGAGGAGGGTAACAGACAATGCATTCCAATTCAGACAGCTAAAACCACAAAACAGCAAACACCCTCCTTCCCGTAGTCTGTGACTACAGGCGTCCAAAAAGAACAAACCAACCAGAACCCAAAGCAGGAAACACAGAGGCTAAGCCTTAGCACTCCCAGGGTGCACCTCTCCCGTGAGCAGAGCCCCCGCTGAGCCCCAGGGACACTGTCCCTGTTCCCTCACCGCTCAGCCATCTCCTTCCTGGGGCTTCTCAGCCCTCATTCAGCCACAGGCATCAAGGTGACTCCTGGGGGTGGGGGGTGACATGCTCACGCTAGCCCCTGCTCTCTCCCACTCATGAAGCCAAGTCAATGCAAAGACAAAGTGACATGACACTTTGCCTTTGAATCTGCTCTGATCATTTTCCTAGGACAAATCTTTTGCAGATTTTAGTACACTTTTTATAATGAGTTACTCTCATTATAAAATGAGAGTAACATTGGCCACAACACACTTTTTCAGATGCCAAAATTGAGAACCACTGCGCCCTGCCTTAGAGACCCAGGAAAATGGGCATTTTGGCATCTCAAAGAGCACATTTACTTGGCCTGGCGATAGTCCCATCCTGATCTGGTGATACCCTAGGATATCACTAATTATACCCTGCGATGTTATCAAATTCTGCAAAATATTCTCAAAACAAAATTCGTTTTGAAGCCTTACACTATTAGAGGCTTAAAGACCCTCAGAGGTTGTTTAGTTCACTCGGTCCCTGCTGGGCTTCAGGAGTGAAACATTTGTCCCAAATCAGAGTCAAGAATCCTGTCTCCTGATTTCCCAGCACAGGATCCTCTGCCCAGATCTGTTTTCCTTTTCTTTCATTTTCTTTTCCAGCCGAATATACCCATAAGGAACTCACAGCATTATTCAGGGAGAGGAGAGTGTGAAATCAAACAAATGATGCATCTCAGAATCCCTTATTTATCCCTTATTTCAGTCCCCAGCAGGCAACACTAGATTTGAGAAACTGTTTCTCATTAAACTGAGATTTTATCTATTTGTTTGTGATTCATTACCAAGGATACAAGGGGAAACTCCTAAGTCCTAGATGCGCCAAGCCCTGGAATTCTTCCGCTGGATTTTGCCTCCTTAGGCAGTTGGAGATACCACGGGGTCGGGCTAGGGGAGGGTGGGTTGAATGGGACCACTGGGCAGAGGAGGGGGGAGGGTCTCTCAGCTCCCCTCTGTCCAGCCTACAGGTTCCCCTTCTCTGTCTGCCTCCAGGTCCCACCAAGGACATGCAGCCCACCATGAAGTTTGTGATGGACACATCTAAATACTGGTTTAAGCCAAGCATCACCCGAGAGCAAGGTAAGAAGAAGCACTGCGTTTCAGGGGATGAGAGACCCAAGAATCAGGTCTGGGTCCCGCACTCTGCATCAGGTAGAAGGGTCCATGGGTCATGGTAGAGGAGGGAATGGCAAATGGCAAGTCCAGGGAAGTAGGGTGTCTTGTGGACCTCACGACCAGAGGAAATAAGGACTGCAGCAGGAATGGTGGAGATTAGGCAATAGAAAGGACTTCCTGGGAACTAAAGGTGATTCTGTAACATATGCTCTGTGAAGACCCTATGGGGCTGGGGGACATAGGGTGTCCAGGTGGGGCGGTAACCGTCTCTGACCCAAGGACTGTTCCAGCAATCGAGCTGCTGAGGAAGGAGGAGCCGGGGGCTTTCGTCGTGAGGGACAGTTCCTCATACCGAGGCTCTTTCGGCCTTGCCTTGAAGGTGCAGGAGGCCCCCGCACCTGCCCAGAACCAATCAGGTATGCACCTGTCTCTCTTCTCACCCAAGGCCTCTTGGAAGCCACAGGGTGTGGTGGGTTCTAGTCCCAGCTCTGCCACTAGTTCACAGAATGACCTTACGCCGGTCCCATGAGAACTCCTGGGACGAGGGTCCACCTCAGCGCTCTCCCAGCTGCCCTCCAGCACCAAGGCTTCCTTCACAGCAAGCCTGAGTTACCTCTGGCTACCTGAGTCCTCAAATTCCCTGCTCCACTCTCATGGTGGGAAGAGGAAGAGGAAGGTCCCAGCCCTCTTCAGGCTGCTGCCTTCTGGGTACCCACCTCCGCCCAGACCAGATTTATCATGAGGGAACCTAATGTAGTAATAACGCTTGTGTGCTAGCTTATCACATGTGTGAGAGCTTATCACATGCTTTCCTGTGGCCTTGCACACCCAACACACATCTATGGAGCATCCACCCTGCACCAGGCACTGTGTAAGGCACCAGGGATACCCCTTTGGGGAGACAGATAAAAACAGATCATTATAGTATAAGCTGCCTGGGTCACAGCCTCTCACTAAACCCCAGGATTGTAGCTCTCAGATAACAAACGGATGAGGTTACAGAGGCTCAAGAGTTAGTAAATGACCCCCCCGGAGCAAGTAAGTGATAGAGCAAGGATGAAAACCCCAACCTCAAATTCTCTACACTGTGCCTCTCTGTCTAAAGAAAAAAGTGACCTCTGGGGCGGTGTTGGTCATCAAGGAAGCCTTTCCAGAGGCCATGAGGTGAAGGCTACAGGCTGGTGGAGAAGAGGCAGAGGGCATTGTTCACCCTCCCAGGGCCACCCTGGCTCCAGCAGTGACCATCTGGTGGAGAATAATAGCGCCTGGGAGCAGATGGGTAGGGGAGAGAGAAACCAGGCTGAAGAGTTGCAATTTGATCCAAACAGTCTTGGGGAACCATCCCTGACAGCTCTTTTTTTTTTTTTTTTTTTTGGTGAGGAAGATTAGCCCTGAGCTAACATCTATTGCCAATCCTCCTCTTTTCACTGAGGAAGACTGGCCCTGGGCTAACATCCATACCCATCTTCCTCCACTTTATACGGGACGCCGCCACAGCATGGCTTGACGAGCAGTGCGTTGGTGCACTCCCAGGTTCCGAATCTCTGGCCACCGCAGCGGAGCGCACGCCCTTAACCACTACGCCACCAGGCCGGCCCCCCTGACAGCTCTTGAGACCAAGAGAAAGGTCTCCTGGAGGGAGAATTACCAGATGCAGAAGCCTTTGAGCAATGGTGTTGGCACCTTCTTTGTGGGAGGCCTTGAAGATAGGATTCCTACTTTCAGTCCCACTCAGAGGCAGAGGGATGGACAAGTTAACCTCTGGATGGACTGGGAAGAGGCAGGTCAGGGAATGAATTGGTCAGAGTTTGGCTAACACACCCGTCCACAGGCGCTCTCTCTCCTTTGTTCAGGCGAGGATGGCAGTGACCTTATCCGCCACTTCCTCATTGAGTCTTCCGCCAAAGGGGTGCATCTCAAAGGAGCAGATGAGGAGCCCTACTTTGGTGAGCCTCTCCAGCCTGCAGCTCCGGGGTGGGCGGAGAGGGTGGTCTGGGGAAGGCTTCTCATGCAGGGCTGCCTGATTCCTTGCAGGTAGCCTCTCTGCTTTTGTGTGCCAGCATTCCATCATGGCCTTGGCCCTGCCCTGCAAACTCACCATCCCGCAGAGAGGTGGGTTGGGGCGCCGGACCTGTTTGTTCTCTCTAGAAAGGCTCCTGGTGGTCACGTCTCATGTTATTTATGGATTATTTTAGTGTCACAGTTACAAGTACATGCTCTAGGGTCTGTCAACACCTATTGATACCACTGGTGTGGGGATTTAATGGGATAGCTCAGGCGAGGCTCTTAGCACAATGCCTGGCGCAGAGTAGATGTTTGATCAAGAGTAGCCTTCTTTAAGAGGGTGAAAGGAGCATAAATCTGCTGGTTTGGTGAGGTTTGGTTTTTTCTTCCAGGTCCCACATTTACTGGGCACTCTCTCAACTCATTCACACCCCACTACAACCCTGGGGAGCAGATGCCACTGGGATCTCCACTTCACAGATAGGAAAAGGAGGGTTCGAGGCCTTAAGTAACTCGCCCAAAGGCACACGTAGTCAGACCTCGAACCCAGAGCAGGAAGCCCCATCCAGAGCTGACAGCCCAGCCGCACCCCCAGATGGAGGAGGTCTTCTCAGGGCACGCAGAAGGAGCAGCGAGTGGGGTTTCTGGGAGAGGCGTCAAGGGCAGGGGGAGCCCCTGGTGGAGTGATGGCAACAGCCTCCCTACTCTGCAAAGAAAGGCCTGGGTTTGGTGGAGTCTGAAAGAAGTGAGGAGGTCTCTGAGGAGCAGGTCACTGCAGCAGTCCAGGGGCTGGAGGAGCGAGGAGGGGGAGAAGGGAGCAAAAGGCTTGCAAACTAGGCGTTTGGGAAGCCAAAAGCGGCCCCCTTTGCCTAATTACGGTAATCACCTGGTTTCTTAGCCAAGCCACTTCCTGGAGGTGAGGGCGGAGGTGGGAGATGTTCAAAGGGATTAATGAGGCCTGTTCCTATGAGAGGGGTCCATTCACTCCACCCCCACCCCCTTGGGGGCCTGTTCCTTTGCTTTGGCTCAGAATTGGGAGGTGGAGCCGGGGCCTCAGACCCCTCTACAGACGGCGGCCGGGCCTCCTGCCTGAAGAAATCTGCTGGTGAGTGGTACAGGGGAGGCTCCACGCTTGGCTGTGCCTCCTGAGCGCACCTCCCAGCCCTGCGTGCACACACTTGCACACACAGGTCCACACGTGTTTCCCATCACACCTTTATTTCTTCATCTTTTACAAGGTGCCGCATTCCTCCACCTCCCTATAAACCGGGAGATGAGAGGCTGCAGACAGTGGGCCAAGGGGAAGAGGGACAGGAGAGGAGGGGAGTTGGTGAGGCTTACACCCAACCTGTACACACATGGGCACATGTGGACGTGCTGGGGTCTCTCTGGATCTGAAGTACCTGCCCTTGAGGTGGTCTCTGGGTCCGGGATCCTCTGTGGGATATCAGGCCCAAGTCCTGGGGGTTTCTATAGAGGAAAAGTCTCTCCTCCTCACATCCAGAGGCCAGGCATCGATCAGCACTTGTCTGAGTGACAGCTCCTACTCTGTGCCCCTTGAGCACAATGGCCCCCTCCCCGTTCTAGACTTCTCTCCCTTCTCTCAACAACGAACCAGGACCCCAGGGCAGGTAGGGGTGGAGGTGGCACCAGCAATGGGTCTGGAGAGAAGGAAAGTTTGCCTGGACACCCCTACACAGAGGGCAACATCCCCTCCCTTGCCCCAGCCTGGAGGGCTAGGGGCCAGGGCAATGCAAAGTGACAGATGGTCCCAAAGTCCTCTGGAGTTGGCCCCAAATTGCAATTACCCACACACTCCCTGCCTTCCTGTTGGCTCAAAGAGGAGCCCTACTAGATTCCTGAAGAAGGAAGTCACCCCCATCCCATGGCTCTGGGCAGAAGGAGGACCAGGGCCTGGGTGACCTTCACCCACCTCATGGATCCTGGCAGGGCCCCAGCACAGTATCTGCATCCCACAGGCTGCCAGGCCCTGTACCTGAGCTCCGTGAGCATGGAGACCCTGACTGGAGCCCTGGCGGTGCAGAAGGCCATCTCGACCACCTTGGAGAGGGAGGTTCTCCCCACGCCCACCGTGGTCCACTTCAAAGTCACTGAGCAGGGCATCACCCTGACTGACGTCCAGAGGAAGTAAGGGGCTTTGCTTGCCCTGGGGCTATGGGGCTGGGCAGGGTGAGCTGGAGGGGATGGCCAAGACGGCTGTGGATCAGTGATGAAGGTAGAGTTCAGGGTCCTGGACCCGACAGGGTCAGTGACATACTGAGTGACTCCAGGCAAATTCTCTTCCTTCTCCGGGCCTCACTCCAAGGACCTCCTGCCAAAGTCCCCCTCCCTCTGATTGATGGAGATGGAATCAACTGGTATTCGTTGGGCACTGATTAAATCTGCACCCATTGATAGAACATCTTCTGTAGGCCAGACTCTGGCTGACCACTGGGACACAGTGGGCTGGGATTGGGCTCAGGGATTCACAGTCTAGCAGGAGCGTGGTCCTGGGCTTGAGGAACAAGAGATGACCAAGACTAATTCCTATCCTCAAATAGTTAGGTGACATGGTGGGCAGGGAGCAAGGAAACCCCAATAGGTACGACACATGGCAGATGCACTCCCCGAAAGGAAAGAAGGGCAAATGTGTGCCCCAGGGTCCCGCAGTGGGGGGCTGTAAGGAGTCTAACTGGGAGGCTTCTTGGAGGGAGCTGGAGATCATGGAGATGGGGCATAACACTGGACGGGCTCGCACCAGCTCTCCTTCTCTCCCTGCCTCTTCCCAGGGTGTTTTTCCGGCGACATTACCCCCTCACCACCCTCCGTTTCTGTGGCATGGACCCAGAGCAACGGAAGTAAGTTCAAGGCTGGGCCTAACTAAGGAAGCCATCCAGGGCCTAGCTGCCCACCGAGGTTCCCTGCTGACTCTGGGATTGGGACCACAGACAGAGCCTGTGAACCTCAAGCGGCCAGGAGCAACAGAATGAGGGAAGGGTGGGGCATGGTGGGGGTGGGGACACAGCTGGACATTCTCGCCCGCTGCTCAGCCAGAGTCCTGAGGAATGGAGCAAAGCCTCAGTACTCATTACTGTCCACATTCCTTTCCCACAGGTGGCAGAAGTATTGCAAGCCCTCTAGGTAAGAGGCCCCATCCTGACCATGGTTTTGATGGGGGTGGCACAGGCCCTGGCCCTCAGGAAGGCCCCAGAATCAGGGGGAGACATGAGCCTGGGAGCCCTCAGTCTTATGTGGAGGCACAGGCTCTGACCTCAGGGAGCCTTAATCTGTAGGGATGCCCAGGTTTGATGGTCAAGACACATCCTTGCCCTCAGGAAGCTTCCACCCTGCTGAGGAAGACACAAGCTCTGTCCTCAGGGAGTCCCCATTCCAAATGAGGGAAACCCAGATCTTGAACTCAGGGATCTCCCAGTCTGACAGGGGAGGCACCTCCTCTGCTCAGAGAGCTCCCATTATAATGAGGGGCTGGAGCCACTTGGCTGGGGAAGCTGCCTGGAGGAACACTGTGTAGGCTGAGTTCCCCTCCTCCCAGCCTGGTGCCTCCCTGCGTCCCGCCCCTTACTCAGGCTGCTCTCTCCCACCAGGATCTTTGGCTTTGTGGCCAAGAGCCAGACTGAGTCACAGGAGAATGTGTGCCACCTCTTTGCGGAGTATGACACAGTCCAGCCAGCCTCACAGGTCATCAGCCTGGTGGGTGCTCTGCTGCAGGACACAGAAAGGATGTAGGGGGAGGGAGCTTCCTGTACACCTTCCCAGATATCCCAAGGGGCTTGCTCAGGAGCCCCCCACCTCCCTCTGAACAAGGGGCTTGTGGCCACACTGATGGACCAATCTATTGAACTGGAGGAGAACGGTACCAAGTTAAAACTCTTGAACCCACTGTGACCTTCAGCAGTGACCGTCATCCAGAGCCCCCTGGGTCTCAGTTTCCTCAACCATAAAAGGAGGTCAATAGACAGGATCAGCTGTTCTTCTCTGACTTTGGCGGGCATCTTAACAAGTTCCCTGTGATTCTGAAGCACACTCACATCCAAGGACCCCCACGTGAAAACAACCTCTGAGGACCCCTGACTCCATCAGCCTGGACGCTACCGACAGCAGCCTGAGCTAGAGACCTGTGACCCTGTTTCATGGCAAACAACAGGTGCTGGGTGGGGACCCATACGGTCATGTCCTGAGGCTGGCCTGAGAGCAGATGGTATGCAAGGATTGAGGACCAAAGGAGGGATGGACTGACTCTCTTTCCCTCCATGTCTGTTCCTTTCGCCACTTCCCAGGACAAAGCTGGAACCCCTGCCCCAGATTCTTTAGGCCAACGTGGCTGTGGTTTTGGGGGCTTAGCAAGGAAGAACTTACCCTCATGGTCAGAGATGACCCAGCTGTCCTTGGGTTCTTGATGTCTAATCCCCTCCATTGCCAATGAGTATCAGCCCCATCTTTTCTTTCAATTTTTTGGTAAGCAAGTGTCCTCCAGCTGGTGACACAGCTGCACTAGTGTTGCTTATGTAACCCACACCTGGGAGGTGGGGGCAGCGAGATCCTTGCTCTCCAAGGCAGACACAAGGGCCAGCTCTCTCTGGCTGGGCCCCTCTGCCCCCCCAACACACACACAAACACACACACACACACACGCGCACACACACACACACACACGCACGCACGCACGTGCGCGCGCGCGCGCGCGCAACGGCCTTCTACAGTGATGTGGCATCGACTGGCCCCGCGGCCACGTGGGGGCAGCAGAGAGTCAAGAATGCAAACAGGCAGCCCCAAGAGGCTTGGAAAAGCTGGGCCGTCTTTCTCGCCACCCCCCAATCCAGCCCCCTCACTCCAGAAGCTAGAATCGTTTGCCTAGCAGGCCTGGGGTCCTAAGGAAACCACAATATATGGTGGAAGGGGAGCTCAGAGAAGAAGCCCACTTTTGCTCTGTGAGGAACGAGTGCCTGTCCCCTCCCAGCTGTGGGCCCTGCCAGAGCATCATTATCTTTGGCCAAAGTTGGGCATGACCGGTTATGATTTCAACCCCGGAAACCAAACCGGACTGAAGCGGCCCTGGGCTGGCGAGACCAGCAGAGACCAGCCCACCCAGCCTGTGGTCAGACACTGCTCCATCCCCAGAGGCTGCAGAATGCTAGGCAAGGTTCTCAAGGTCACAGTCTAGGGGCTGACAGAGAGCCCCCATACACCCATGGGTGCCTGTGTGGCTTCCATCATGGAAAATAAAGTGTCTGTCTTTGCATAACAGTTGGTTCTGAGGCATTCAGGGCTGTCCCATCAGAGATGGAGACCTGAACAGAGAAGGGGACCTGAGTTGGCACATAGTGGCCGTGTCTTAGAGAAGACCATGTGTGCCACACTCCCTCCCACACCCTGGCCACAGCAGTACAGTCTCCATTGGCTTCTACTTCATAAACCATCACTTAAACCATTCTGTGTCCCCCACATGTCCAACACACCTGTTCTTCTTCTTCATGACCCCTTTCCTGCCACCCTGCCAGGAAGACAGAGGGTTGGGACTTCCCCTGTGTCCCAGGGCCAATGGTGAGTATGTGTGACACCTCCAACAGGTGCCAAGGTCTCACTCAGGCTCCCTGAGGGGCGAAGAGAGACAGGTGAAACATGGGCAGCTCAAGTTCGGAAGAGTCCTTGAACCCAGATGTGCCCTGAGCTCCCAGCTCAGCCATGGAGAAGTGGACAATGGCCCCATCATCCCACCTGGGGCCTGGGGAGTTCTACCTCTAGCCCCTGTCAGCTGGCAGTCCAAGTCTTGCCAAACCGTGCAGGAGGGGGCTGCAGGGGGTTTCTGCTTTCCTAAAGAGCCTTAGGAAGGGGACAGCTGCTGCTTCTGTTGGGCTGAGCTATGGGACCCAGCGGCAAGGGCTGCCCTGGAGGGCCTGTGAAGAGACCTTCCCAAAGACCTTGAGCCACCGTTGAGTAGCCCCTGCCTCCCCTCCTACTGCCAAACTGCATCTCCAGCCCCGCGCCCCGGCCCATCTTGGCCTGGCCATGGACAGAGTCTGTGGAGGGTGATAATGTCTGCTGCATTCACCGTAGCTCATCTTTCCTCCAGGAGGATTTAGCAGAGAACCTGACTTGGACTTATGCTGACGAGCAGAGCAGCCAGCCCAACAAGGGTGGGAGGGTTGGAGGGCAGAGGGGAGGAAGGACAGCCACCAAGCCAGGAGCCAGGAGGAGAGGGGTCTTCACACACATACAGGGACACCCAGGAGTTTGCTCTCCAGGAGGCTTCAAGCCTTGCAGCCCTTGGTCTTAAGCCTCCCTCCCTAGGACCCCCTCCAATGTCACTTCTCCCAACTTGCCATCCCTCCCCATCCCTTTCTCCATCCTTCTCTCTATACACATAGACACCACCCACCTACTGCTGCTCACTTCCCCCTCCCAGTTTCTCTCCCCTCCTCAGCCCACCTACCACCGAACCCATCTTCCCTCTCTTTACAGAAAAACCTTCCCTCTCGCTCACTCTTTTCCCATTTCCTTCCCTCCTCCTTTGTCCCAGGTGGCTGGACCCACAGCAAAGCCCAGCTGCTGCTGGAGTTGACGGGGACGGAGGAGGCAGCCCCTTGCACTGCCGACCATTTTTCAAAATTCAGATTCCCACGCCCCCTCCACCCTGCCTCCCCTCTGGTACAGAGTGGCCTCCCCAGAAGGCTGAAGCACCCTCACCCCCACTCCCATCTGACCAGCCACCTCTCCCACACTCACCTCTCACTGAGGGCCGAGGTGGCTCACCTCCACCCTTTCATCCTTGGCCTCCTGCCCTTGACTATCCTGCCATCCAATAGGTTGTGGGCTTGGAACCAGGGCTGGGCTGGGGGGCTAAGTGCTCCCAACCCAGAGGTTGGTACCTTGATTCATGCAATAAATGTTTTCTGGCTGCATGCTTCGTTCACATGAGCCAGGAAAACAGATAAATATGGCAGTGTTATACCAGAGGTTTGTAAAGGCCATGCAGGGCTGGCAGGAAGGGTAGAAACAGGGAAGAAAAACTTTACCCATTTGGAGGGAATGAGGGCAATGTTACCAAGGAGGTAACATTTGAGTTGGGTCTTCAAGGATAAATAGAAGTTTAGCATGCAAATAGGGAAAAATAAACTTTTGCTGGAGGGATCCTATGTGCTATGGGCAATGTGAGGCACATTATATATGTTTAATCCCATTTTACAGATTAGAAAACTGAGGCTCAGAGGGTTATCTTGCCCACATTCACCTAGCTAGTAAATGGCAGAGACACAGGAATCCAAACCTGTGCCCATTCTACTGCTTCACCACTCTTAGACAAGCAGATGGATGAATTTGTGTGTGAAGCACACAGGTATGAAAAGGTACCATGTTCAGCATGGCTAAAGTATATGGTATCCAAGGGAGTAGGTGAGAGAGGAAGCAAAGGAAAGAGGCAGGAGCTGGATCATCAAGAACCTTGAGTGCTAAGCTGAGAGTGTCTAGGGAATGAATACTTGTTAAATGAATGCATGAATGGACAAGGTTGGACTCAGGACCACTGTGTACAGTCACACAGGTTGTGCAATGCAAAACTGTATATGACAACCTGTGTGGACTTCTCCTGTAGGTCATGGGGAGACATCAGAGGCTTTTCAACCAGGGAGTAAGCAACAAGATTTGTGCTTTGGAAATATGACCGTGGGGGCAGAATCTGAGGCCTAGGTTGGGGAGGAACAGGATGGGAAGAGGAAGCTGTGAGGACTTGGATTTCAGGCCAGGAAAGTGATAAGAGCCTAAGAATAGGGGCTCTCATTCCGAGACAGGCTGGGGCAGGAGCCTCCTTGATCTGGGCCTGGGTCCTGGGTTCTCTCTGAGCTTGGAAGGACCATGTGGGAAAGAGCAGGACCAGGGACCCCCAGTCCCCCTTGTATTAGTCTGCTCAGGCTGCCATAACAAAATACCAGACTGGGTGTGTTAAACAATAGACATTTATCTTCTCACAGTTCTCGAGGCTGGAAGTCTGAGGCCAGAGTGGCAGCATGGTTGGGTTCTGGTGAGGGCTCTCTTCTTGGCTTGCAGACGACCACCTTCCCACTGTGTGCTCACACGGCCTCAGCACATACTTGTAGAGAGAGAACTCTCTCTTCCTCTTCTTATAAAGCCACCAGTTCTATCAGATTAGGACCCCACCCTTATGACCTCAGTTAACCCTAATTGCCTCCTAAAAGTCCTATCTCCAAATACAGTCACACTGAGGGTCAGGGCTTCAACATATGAATTTGGGTTACACAATTCAATCCATAGCATCCCTCTAGACAGGGCCCTGCCCAGCCATGTTCTCCACCCCCACAATCTCCCCATTCCTGGCCAGGCTGGGGCCTTCAGCCCCAGCAACGCAGACTCTCTTCTTCCTGACTCTGTCCTTGGAGCCAGCCAGGGGCTTGTTTTGTAACTGTTTCTGGGAAGGCATCTCAGCCTTCACCTCTCCCCAGTTGAATCTTGCCAAGGGGGGCAAGTGGGGCTTGGCTTGGAGCAGGCCTGGGGGGCAGGGAACCAGAAAGAGAGAACGGGGAGGAGGAGGAGAAGGGAGACTGATGCTCGCTCACTCATTCACTCATTTCCCAAATATGTGCTGAGCTCCCATGTGAACAGTGCAGAATTAGGTACACCAGGGTCAGCCAGGAGGCAGGGGGAAGTCTGCATGTGCCCCAGGAGAGATGTTCTTTCCTCCACAGCATTCAGATGTGACACCCTGTGAACATTGAGATGTGACATATCGTTTTCCTAGTTCACCCCACACCCACCTAAGCACGTACACACACACACACACACACACACACACACACACACACACGTCTTCCCTCTTCTGCATCAAGAATTACAAGCCTGGGTGGTCAGGCAGATTTGGGTGGCAGGTCCCCTCTGCCATTGACAAGCCACATGATTTAGGGCAAGTCACTTCTCTGGGCATTGAGCCTCGGTTTCCTCAACTGTAATATCCACCTCACAAAATTAGGGTTGAGGGAAGCCTAGAGGCACTGGATGTGAATGCACTTTGTAGCCCATGGAGTCTAAGTGTTCATTATAGGAAAGATAGCACTCCCATTGCTCTCCTTGAGTGCCTGCTGTATGCCTAGGACTATGCTGCTGGAACTGCAGCGAATATTTGTTAGAAGCTTGGCTGTATGTTATCTCATTTAACCTCAACAACAACACTACATAAGTATTGTTATTTACCTTCATTTGATGGATAGGGAACTTGGATTAGGAGATTGTCAGTTTCCCAGGGTCCAACCATAATAAGTGGCAGAGTGTGATTTGAACCCAGGCAATCTGGACCCAAACCCATGGTGACGATGATAATGATGACATTTGGAGCTCACTGAACCAGAGGTCATCAAGTCCAATCCCCTGCCTCCACCTACACCAGGATAGGGTTGTCTGCCCCTCCTTCTGGTGTCTCTGCCAAACCTCTCTTCTCCCATCAGGGATTAGGTCCCCACCCTAGTCCCTAGCCCCAAGCCGCTCAGGATGTTGACAAAGTGACCCATCCCTCTTTCTGCCTGGAAGGTGGCACATTTCCCCCTGTAATCTTCTACCCAGAATCTTCCATCAGGACCTCCTTCCTTCCTCTCAAATGATAGCTGTTCCTCTCAAATGAGACCTGAAGAGTCTCTTCCTATTTGGATGCCCAAAGACCCACCCTGGCTTCCCTGGGAGATGGTGTGAAAAGAACATTGCCCTGAGTTCTAACCTGTTTCTGCCACCAGCTCGTTTATGCCTTCAGACAAGCAAGTCACAGAGCCATCTAGGCCTTGGTTTTCCATCTGTGTAATGGGTATGCTGGAGAAGAACTTGAAGGCTGCTCCCAGCCCTGGTCTTCTTGGGAGTGACCTTCCTCAGCTACCAGGCTAGAGCCATCCCCTCTCCCCTGACACATACACCCCTCTCCAGCCCAGATACTGCACTGCTCTCCCCAAAGCTTCCTGTGTGGTCTTTCCCCTTCCTACCTCCCACCCCGGAATTTATCTGCCTCCCGGCAGCCTCTGCTCTCCCCCACCCTGGGCTGGCCCTCTACTGTGGATTATGCTGACCTCCTTTCCTCTACCAGTGCCTGGAGTCCCCCACAAGGCCACCATCTGCAGACAGCACAACTGGAGGCTGGCCCTTCCCCCAGCCTGCAGGGCCCTCTTCTCTCATTAGAGCCCCAAGAACATCCCAAGCAAGGGTTAACAAGGCCCATTTGCATTTTAAAGGCAACCTCCTCCACCCCTCCCCCCAAAAAGAAAACTGTTCAAAACTTTTAAGGTCTCAGTTTACATTTTAATATAAACTCCTCTGGGCTTGTTGCCTGGGATGTAGAACATACCCGCCCCTAAACTCAAAAGCTCTTTGGGGGATGGTTTTTGTTTTTACCACAGTACCTCCCTCGTTGCATGGGGCTGGGCCTGCCCAGGGCTTTTGGAAGTGGGGGTGGTCACGGTTCGGGCTGGCCTGGCCTGACCCCTCCAGCTGAGATCAGGCCAGGGTCACCGAGCAGTCACATGTCACTTTGAATGAGAAGCCTTGAACTGAGGCTGAGAAATGAAGTTGGGAAACAGCTTAGCCAAAGGCAATTGGACTTTTTTTCTTATGTTTTTTGGGGGGAAAAAAACCTCTATTGTCCGACTAACCTTCCATAATGCTGGAAAATTGAATTTATTTGCTGAGCAGTCTGGTCTAATTTCCCCTGGGTGGTGACGAGGCTGGGCTCCCCTCCCTGCTGCTCCAACTTAGAAGCTTCTGGCTCTGCTCAGAGACCAGGACCAGGAAGGTACGCAAGGGCCACAAGCCCTGGCTGCCAGGCAGTACCCTGCCCCCAATGCCATCCTTCCTCAGGAAGCCCCCACTCCAATCCCTGCACGTTGGGGAAGCTTTTTCCAGAGCTTCAGGTTTCCTTGTCCTCCTCACTCTCTCAGCAACGTGGGTTTGCTGGGCAGCTGTCTTGGCCTGTCCTCCACCCACTCTGGCTCTCCATGTGTGCCCCTCTGAGTCTCCGGGGGCTCCCTGCTTCTGTCTCTAGACTCTCAGGGGCAAGCGGATAGAGGTACAGCTGTAACGCATTTGTGCTGGCCGCCAGGCTGGCAGGGGAGCCATCTGCAGCCGGGTAGCTGCCAGACCTGCAATGATGGGTACCCTGGGCCTCAGCCTGGCCCTTACACTCCAACCCCAGGTCAGGAACCTCTCTGTCTACCCACGCCAAGGAGGCCAGGGGTGAAGGGAATGACCTTGAGGCCCCTCCAGGAGACAGAGGACAGGCACAATCATCCCCTACTTGGCAATCTGCAGCTGAGCTTTGGTGCAGGGGCCTGGGGGGATTGCTGCTCCCAGAGGAGGCTGTCATAAGGTCAAGGACTGCCCACCCAAGCCTCAGTGAGAGACTTGTCCTCAGCCAGCAACCAGCCCACCACCACACTCCCTTGGCTAATAGAAAAGTTTCTAGGCCACTAGCCTGGAGAGTAGAGAGAAGGGAAAGGACTCTCTCTCCCAACCCCAGTGAAAAGGACCCCCCACACCTCCACTTCCCCTTAGTCTATGCCGCCTCTCCCCTCCTGGGGGAGGACACTGAGTGAGTGGACTTCTGAGACAGGCCCCCAGCCATAGCAGACCCATCTGGTTCCAATCAGGAGAGCAGGTTCCCAGATCATAGAGGGCACATGGGGGAGGGAGACCACAACCTCCCTGCGCACCCCCAGCACCCCCACCCCCAGGAGTGCAGCCCCTGTCCCCGTTGGTCTCCTTTCACCTCTCAGATGGGCCTCACATGCAGCCACTGGAAGACTAGGTGAGCAGGGAAGCCTCAGGGGGCATGCGCCTGCCTTTTCCTACCCAGCAGTTTAACGACAGACCCCAGACCACAGACCTCTGTCCATAGTTAGACAACTAGACCACAGAGGAGAGAAGGGAAACTGAAGGAATGAAGGAGGCTGGAGGGAGGAGAAAGGGCTGCAAACAGAGAGGGTCAGAGCAAGCAAAGGCCCTGGAAAGCACCAGGTCCCAGCTGGGTCTTATTACAAATGCGGAACCAGAGGTCCTGAGAAGGAAGTCTGATAGAACCACTCATTGAACTTGGCCCCGAGCCCTGTTCATGCATTCTGCCCACTGGTCTTCAAAGGAACACTATAGATAGGAATTTCCATCTCCATTTGACAGATGGGAAAACTGAGGCTCACAGGAGTGAAAGATCTCACTTGCCCAGCCTCACCCAGGTGCTAAGCAACCAAGTCTGCCTGATTTCCAGAGTCTGGGCACCAGGCTGCCCTCCAGGAAGTTAAGGCTGCCTCAGCAGCCCACACCCCAGAACCATCATTTTACCTTCCTTGCTGTCTCCAGACTTGGACCAGATGGGAACCCAGTTCTGGAGAAATCTACTCTCCTCGACCAGAGCCTGCTCTTGTTCCCCAACCCTCACATGTCCAGCCCCAGATTCTGTCTACAGGCCCAGGGGGAAAGGTCGCAAGCCTGAAAAACCAGCCTCCCTGGTCGTGGCTTGGGGCCAGTGTCTAAACCCTGTCTCTGGATGACCTTGGCACCTGGACCTCAGCTTCCCCACTGGTAAAACGGACTAGGTTGTCGAAAATTGGGTTGGACAGTGATTCTGTGATTCCCCAACCCTCCATTCCCATCACCCTGAACAAAGTTAGAGGCTTCCCCTTAGTTTGGGTGGTCTTTAGGAAGAAGGCTCAGACCCCAATTTCAGAATTTAGAGCTGGCAAGGGGGCCAAGAGAACGAGGGGACCCAGCCAGCCAGGGAAGCCACTAATCTCCATCTCTCCCTGGAGGGACTTCACAGCCACCTCCACTGAAAGCAATTTGTCATGCCCTGAATTAAGTGACTCCAACAAGGGTTTAATTTCAGTTTAATGGCTCTGTTTTTGTATGTAATTAAATACCAATGCATGGTGAAAATATGTTGTTTGCACTTTAGAGACTGTGTAAGGGCCAGGAAGCCAATCCCACCGGGTTTCTACTCCCAGGCTCCACCAGCCCCTCCCCTAGTCCAGCTGGAATTGTCCAGGTTGTGGGGAAGGGGGGTGGGGACCTGGGGAAGAGAGGGAGGCGGGGAGGGGAGAGGTGGTCCTGGTGGCGCCTGCTGACTCAGTAGAGCATGTTTCTAATTATCTGCAGCACCCCCCTTCTACTCGCTGACCCCACCCTCCCCAACCCCTGGGGCCTCAGACATAGAAGGGACAGGTCACTCTGACAGTGAGGATCTAATTAGACTCTTGGCTGGCTGGAGTGGTGTCTGCTCCCTAAGGTCCGCCCCATTGTCTCTCCTCTGCTTCTTGTTCCCATTAACTCCCTCTTCCCCCTTGAATATGCTTCCTCCCCATTGACGCTCTCCCCAGCACTCACAAACCACCCCTTCCTCCCCTCCTCCCTATGAGGACCCAAGATCCCAGCTGCGAGCCTGCCTCCCAGCTCCATCCAACCACATCATCTTGACTTTCTCTTTCTAGGTCAGAGGTGACATTGCCATAGTGGTCTGGAATGCAGGGGGAGTTTCTCTGGCTGCGAATATTTCGGGGTCATTTACCACACAGCCATATCCTCCCCAAGAAAGGGGGCCAAGCAGGTTCCCCAAGTCCTGCATGCCTCATAACATTCCTGGAGCAGCTTGGTGGTCAAATCTGGCCCAGAGGGCAGAGGGGTTGGGACAAGTGGCGTTTTCCTGGAAGGAGTTGAAGGGATGGCAATGGCTGGAACCTCAGGGCCCTGATAGGAGGAGAGGCTAGGAGGCTTGGCCAGCTCTCCAGAGATTCCCCCACCTGAATCCAACACTGGAGTCAGTCCAAGTCTCCATTTTTTTCTCCCTACTCCCGCCCTGCCTTCTTGCCAATTTAAAATCCAGCCCCCAACCCTCATCCCGACATCAGGGCTTGATCTCCACTAATGAGAATGAGCTGGGAAATGGAAACCAAATGCCTGATGTAGATCGGTACCAATGGGCTAGGGGAGCCTGGCAAGGTGCCCCCCATCTTGCTGCTCCAAGCCACAGTTGGGTGTGGGAGGGGGGGAATGATATTTCTTGGGGAGGCAGGGCAGAGCCCTCAAGGACTTCAGTTTTAACTTCATCCAGGTACGTTGGCCCCACTAGGACACAAGAGTTTGGTCCTCACCACCTCCTCCCTTCCACCTCTGCCAGAAATGCTGATGCCCCTGTGGCAACTAGAGTGACCATTCAAGGGTCTTTGGAGGCCATGGTGGGAGGGCCTAGGTGCAAACTAGCAATTCCTCTCTGGAGCCCAGTTCTCCACACTGTGACACTGCCCATGACAGTTCACTTCCTCTGACCTGGCAGTGGAGGAGCTTGTCCACATTGACATGGAGATGCTTTTATTTCCTTCTTTTTTGACACCTAAGACCTGGCTCCCAGATCGTGGGGGCAAGTACCAGGGGTGGGGGGCAGTTTGTGTGGGATGTGGAATTCCCCCTCCCAAAGTGCACATCCTCTATTCTCTGGTGCTAGACAGCTCCCCACAAACCCTGCGGTGGAGACACCTAATGAGCGATGGTCATTCACTCACAGCCGGGAGGGAAGTACATACATACTTGGTGAATTTCTCCTTTCCTCTCTCTTCACATCACACACATTCACATTCAGATTCATACAGCCCACATAGACACACCACACAAATGTGCATCTCGTCTATGCACACCCACACCAGATATACATACCCTGTAAAAGCCCATACTCTCACTCACATTTCAAATATCACTTTACCATATTTGCACATGTGTGCACTCACACACACACCACAAATATACGTATATCCCAAAGGCACATCCTAGGCCACACATGCAGCTTCTTCGCAAGCAGACCCTGCTTTTTCTGGAGGCCCATGAAAGAAAAAGAACCTCGTACCACCCACTGCCAAGGCTGGAACATTGGGAAGAGGGCTGGAGACAGAGGGGAATCTAAAGAGATGCTTTAGGGAAAGAGATACTCTCTCTATACCTGGTGTGGGGAACTAAAACTTAATCGTCAGCCTGTACCCACCTCCTACCCCAACATGCCTTGGCCTCAGCCCCAGAAGTAGGGTGTTCTGTGAAGAGTGGCCAGGAGGCCGAGGGAGCAACCCTCAGCATCACTTTGTTCTTTATCTCCTGCTGCTGGCAGTGGGCCACAGTGCCTCAGGGAAATCAGACGGCTACAGGATGCCGCCACCAAGGCAGCGCTACGAGGATTGCAGCCCCAGACTCAAGATGCAGACAGCACAGCTGCCAGTGCATCAGGGGCCAGGGAAATCGAGAGGCCTGGGAGTGCCTCTGGAGCCAGGGAGGGGCTGGGAATCCAGGAGACAGCCGGATAGGAGGGAACTCCCCCGAGTGCAGCAGACTCAGTGCACGGGCTCTCCAGGCTGCCCATGACCTCCTGGGAAGGAACCCCCACCCAAGAGATCAACACACAAACAACAGACACACACACACACACACACACACACTCACACAGCACAGAGGTGGAGGATAGAGAGGGGCATTGGGAGACGACCAGGAATCCAGTCATACCACATGGGCACAAATTCTGGGGCTGGCACCAGGAGCCCACAGCCTGGTGAGCCCAGGAGAGCAAGATCAAAGATGCCCCCAGTCCCAACCCCTCAGAATCAAATCTTAGCACACCTCCCAGTCAGGAATCTAGGCAGTCAGAGCTGTGGAATGCGTTGGAGAGTTTATCCCCTTTCCCCAACTTCAGGGCAGTGCCTCCCTCATACTAAATTAATAAATCAAATCCAGATGCAAACCCAATCTGCCTGATGTCCTAGGAAATGCCCCAGCTTCACACACCAGCTGATCCCAGAAATAGCTCTGGCCCAGCAGGGCTGTCCTTGCTTGCTCCCTCCGTTCAGAAGCCATTATTTGCCCACCAGGAGTCTGAACAAAGACAGCACAGACTCTAGGGATGGGGAGGCCCCCTAGGAAGAGGCTGCAGGGAAGAGGAGGGTGAACTGGCTGACCCTTTGCAGTCCTTTTACCACATAAGACAGGTCTCCCCACCCCTGGTGCATCCCTGTCTCTAATTTTAAATAAATCAACCGAACACAATTGTCTAGATTTTTTTTTGTTTTGTAAAAAAAAAAAAGAAAAAGAAAAGATACCATGGCCAACTGGTAGGTCCCTAAGTCTCCTTCTATCCAGTCAAGCCAGAAAATGCCCAGGGGGTAAGGCAGTGTAGGGGAGGGAGGTGCAGGGGAAGGAGATGTGGGGAGGGAGGCAGAGCCACAGGGTGTGAGCCACTGAAGGATGGAGTCATCCTGGTGACTTCGTGGCTGTGACCACAAATGGGGGAAGAAGCAAGACCCCAGGCAAGTCCCTCACCCCCAGCACGCGGGTCCTCTTCTCCATCAGGCACATACAGTCCAACCATGCATTCTTTCCTCTGATCTTGACTGCTCAGAAATGAGCCCCACCTCCCCAACCCTCTGTCCTGCATGCCTTTCTCTTCCCTCCCCTATAGCGGGGTCTCAGCTGCCAGGCAACCAAGCAAATGGCACAATTCTCAATCCAAAAACCGAGATGGACCTGGGCTTGTCTCTGTAGGTCCTTCCGCCTGGAGGGACCTGGGAGAAAGAGAAGGGGAGCCTGGCAGGCCTGAGCTTTGGAAATGGGTCTGGGTCTCCTGACCTTTGAGCCATCTGCCACCCCACACCTTCCCTACGGCCTCTACCCTCTGACTAGATTGAGGGGAGGGACAGCTGTCAAGGTACATGTCTACTTTCCTCCTCTGATTCTGGGAATGGAACTTCTCTTCTTCCACAGGGTTGTGCTCATCTTATAGGAGGTGGCCCCAGATGCCCAAATCAGAGGAAGGCAGAATAAGAGCCCCCAGGGCTGAAAACTAGAGCTGGCATGTAGTATGTGGTCAATAAATGTTTTTAGATGGCTGAGTGGCTAGATGGCTGAATGAATGAATGAATCCAGGATCAATTTGGAAACACACCAGGGCTCCCCATTGCCACTCTCAGACCTCTTGGGCTATCTAAACCCAAAGAGGATACCCCTAGGCTCCAGCTCATCCCAAGGGCACACCCAAGCTCATAAACACACGCACACACACACACATACACACACACACCCAAGGGAAACTTCTGGGCTGGAGGCAGAGCCAGGACTCAGACTCAGGCTCCAGGTCAGTTCTGCAGCCTCCAGGGGAGAGAGTAGCAGGGGGCACTATGTCCCCTGCCCGCTGGCAGGGCTCACTCATGGAAGCTGTCAGCCAGCTGGTGGCAGTCCAGCTCCCCCTTCGGCTCCAGGCCCCCCGGAAGCTTCACTCCCGTCTTCCGATCCACACACCAGCATTTGCCGCGCTGTCCATCCAGGGCTGGGTGGCACTGCCAAGACAAGGATGTGAGAAGTCAATTCTCAGGCAGCTCACCCCAATGCCAGCCCAGCCCCCAAGTCAGACAGTTGCTCCAAGACGGCCTCTGAGGGAGGAGGCTCTTTCATGAGCACAGGTCCTCTGAGCTCTCGCAGTGGAGAGAACTTGGCCGAGAAGGAGAGGTCCAGAGAGTTTTGAAAGTCAGGGCTCTGAGAAGGCTCTGCAGCCCAACTGGAGGGCAGACCGGATCCATGGGGTTTAAAGGTACAGCTGGGTTTGAAAAGCTAGAGTTCAGATTGGAGACGTGTTGAGTGTGTGTTCTGATTGGGTTTGGACTTGAGGAATGGGATGTGGTTAGGAGCAGCATCCAAGTTGAAGTTAAGGTAAGATCAGGATAAGGGTTGCAGTAGAATTGAGAATTATGACTAAAACTTGAGTTGGGTTAGGCTTAGAGCCCAGGTCAAAAATGGAATTGGGATAAAGATAGAAGCTAAGGTCAGAACAACTAAAGCAGTTGGACTAAAGTTTGGGTCAAGATTAGACAGCAGGAGGAGAGAGTGCAGGGGGCAAAGGAGTATTTCAGAGTCAGATTTAGAGTTGGAGTGAAGGTTGTGTCAAGGGTCAGAATTGGTCTGGGGGAAAAGGGTCAAGTGTCAGAACTTTCAGTGGGACAATAATTGGGGGAAGAAAACACATAGAACGGTACAACACAATGAGTGAACCCTAATAAAGACTATAGACTTTAGTTAATAATAACGTATCAAGAGGCCAGCCTGGTGGCGTAGTGGTTAAGCACGTGTGCTCCACTTCGGCAGCCCAGAGTTCACAGGTCCAGATCCCCGAAACGGACCTACACACCGCTCATCAAGCCATGCTGTGGCAGCATCCCACATACAAAATACAGGAAATAGAGGAACAAAATAGAGGAAGATTCCTCTACAAAATAGAGGAAGATTGGCACAGATGTTAGCTCAGAGACAATCTTCCTCATCAAAAAAATAAACTAAAATAAAATAATAGTAATATGTATCAATATTAGTTCCTTAATCGTAACAAATGTACCACACTAATGCAAGATGTTAATAGGGGAAACTGGGGGTGGGAGGGTAGATGGGAACTCTGTATTTCCCGCTCAATTTTCTGTAAACCTAAAACTGCTCTAAAAAATAAAGTCTATTAATTTTTTTTAATGAGGAGAAAAAGGTTTTAAAAATTGAGACAAGGATAAAATTGGTGTTGGGATAAATGTTGGAGATAGGTTTGGCATTGGTTTTGGAGGGGCCCCCTCTGGTCCACTCATTGCACACCACCTCATAACCTCCTCATGCCATCCTGGCATGTACAGACCCAGGGGCAGCCCTTCTCCTCCTAGTTAGGCCTCTGCTGGCCGAGTGGCAACCTATTTTGTGGATATGCATGGAGTGGGAGTGTGTGCCTATGCCCACAAATAGCTGGGGAAAGAGATCTAGGTCAGGGATCCCCAGGCCACACCCAGCACGAGGCACCCCAGTGCCCTGCCTAGATATGCCACTCTTCCAAGTGGGTCCAACTCTGACTGGTCAGAGATGAGGCTGGAGCAGACCACCCTTGCTGCACATCCCAGCCTCCTGAGGGGCTCGTCAGAGGAACCTAGTTCCAAGGGCATGAGAGAGCATGGAGGTTACTACACTCATGTCTTCTCTCCTGCCCCCCTCTTTCCTAGGCTTCCACCCAAAGCTCCCGTCTCCAACTGTCAGATCTGGATTTACCTCCAACCTGGCTGAACCCCAGGTGGTCTGGCTGTTCAGCTTGAGGGAAGAGGCAAGCTGAGTTTCCTCCTCAGCTCCTCATGACCTAGCCCTTCCATTCCCAGATGAAATCTCAGACAGTCTGTGACAGAAAAGAACTACTCATAGGAATGGAGTAGGGGGAGTGAGAGTGTTGGGAGGCAGAGGTTGGCAGGAGTACTAGGTCTACATCAGATGGTGAATCCAGAGATGATGGAAATTGCCCTGGACAGGGAGGCAGGATAACCCACCTACCATTAATTCATTCTGTGACTTTGGGCTGGCCTTTACCCCTCCCTGGACCTCAGTCTCCTCATCTCCAAAATGAGTGAGTGGGCAAAATGAGCCGAGATTCTGAGGCTGGGGGAGGGTTTAGGGAGGGTCCAAGGGGTTAGGTTGGGGGGCCTCCCCCTTCCTGAGATCACCATCCTGGACCACCCTGTGGAGAGGCCAGGAATGCCCCTGGAGCTGAGGTCAGGGCAGAGCCAGCGGAGAGGGAGACCCACCTGCTTGGGATGGAAGTTCCCGTTGCGGTCACAGTTGGGAATGGGGATGATGTAGAGGTCCTCGTGGGTGCGACTTTGTGAGGCGGCCAGCCGTTCCAGGGCCCGGTGCAGCTCACTCTGGCAGGAGCCCTGGGGCTAGAGGGGAAGGATGAAACTGCTTAGCAGAAGGCAGAGCAGCAGGAGGACCAGGGCTGGGGGTCAGAGAAGGACTGAAGGCCTTGAAAGGAAGGTCAAGGCCTGGAGGCTGGGCAGGGCCAATGAGGTGAAGGGAGGGGCTTGGGTTCAGAAGACACTGGGGGCACAGTAAGGGACATTGAAGAGAGGATCTTAAGCCAGAGCTTTGAAAAAGGAGGGGTGTGAAGTGAAGGGACGTGGGGAAAGGGGCTGTGGAAACCTATGGAGAAGGATCGATGAAATCATACAATTAACAACCTGTAAGACCCAGGCACGGATCCGCCAGAACCACCCATCAGAAAGGACATTAGCCAGCCCCTAAAGCGGGGTCCCAAGGCCCCCTGCTATGGCCAGCATCAACCCTTTAGTTACTGAGAAGCTCTGGGGTAGGGAATCCATGACAAGGGCCAAGAAACATCAGGAGGCTTGGGGCAACTGTTATCTACCAACGAGTACAGAAGTATTTCAGTATTTAACAATCCCTTCAGCTGTACCAATGTACAGAACTGATGAGCAGGAAAGCAATTTCAAGGAAAGGAATGAGGACTCTCTGGGTCCTGATGACGCATACTAGATGCATCTTGCACACACTAGGCATCCAAAGAATGTTTGCCGAATGAACATAGTCCAGATCCGGTGTGGTGGCAGTGGTGGTGTTGTTGCCTATGCACATGCGCATCTGTAGGTCAGAGGTCCTCACCACAGGCCGGGCTTCCTCCCGGGGCACTCCGACGACCTTCATCTTGCCCCCACTGGTGCTCCGGTCTCGAATTTTGGCGAAGTGCTTCTGCAGGCACCTGCGGTCATGGGCGCTGCAGGGGCTGAAGCTGTTGTTGGGGTGGTCCCCCTCATCCTTGTCTGCAGTCAGGCCAAGATGGAGAGAGGTCAGCACTGGGAAAGGACAGGGCAGCACACCAACCCAGCCTCCCATCAGTTTGCTTCTTGGAGATTCTCCAGGCTGGCGCTGGGGAAGAGCAGGGGGCTTGGGGGGTGGCAAGAAATGAAAGAAGTACCCCAGTCTCCTCCCCACTCCCCTCGATCTCCTCCGGAGAATATTCCTCTTGAAGTCCTTGACTTGTCCTTCACCCCACCCAGTCCGGCCCTCAGCTGAGTCACCAGCTGCAGCTGCCCAGATGGCAGGAGGGTCCATCCCCTGGGCCCTGCAGGGAGGTCTAAGGCAGGCAGGGGCCGTCCACCGGATCTTGTCCCCCCTCCATTCAGCTCCTCCTACCATCCCCCTCTCCATCTGCTCTCTCTTCTTGTCTCTTTTCCTGCTTTTTTCAGCATCTGGCTGAGCCAGCCAGGGGATCCCCAGGGCTGTTGGCTCTGCTGACCCTCTTCCAAATGGCCAGAATCAAAGTTTCCATGAGTGATGAGAAATCTGGCCCAAAAGGCTCTCCCCATTGGCTGGACAGGAGAGAAGTGGGAGTGGGTGTGTATGCCTGCGTGTGAAAGTGTGTGTGTGACACTCTGTGTGGCCCCAGGACCAAGAGAACACCCTCACACATCCCTTCAGTCCCTCACCCCAATGTCTTCCATCCTTAGACTTCAGACCCCATCCAAAGTCCATTTCTGTTGCCCAGAGCCAGGGCACCGTGGATCTGGAGATGGGGATGGTGAGGTTGGACCCCCGCCCTCTCCCTGGGATCTCCTAAAGACTCTAACTGAAATCAAGAAAAATTCCATCCAGAAGTCCCAGAACCGAAACCACTGCTCCTCCTTCCAGGCAGCCAAAACCAGAACACAGGGCTGAGCTGGAGAAAGAGGCTACAAGACCTCTCCGCACATCAGAGTCACCTCTGAAATGCTCCAGCTTGGCAGCTCGCTACCGGCCTGAGTGCAAAGTCCCTGCCAGCATTCCAGATGTTGGCAGCCAGACAGAAGGTTACATCTGGTTTGCGTCAGGATTTTTTTTTTCCTGGGGAGTTAGCAGGTTCCTCCATGCATGGCAGCGGTCCCAGAGCTGCCTCTGGGTCAAATGGTATTTTTCTGCCTAGCCAAAGTTAGTTGGGGGTTTAGTTCTCCCTTTATTCTCCTAATTCCAGGGGATGTAGGGGGATGCATGTGCACAAAGGGAAACCAGGCAAGGAGAAATACAGACCCCCAGAAAGACTTTGTCAAGATTCCACACCAAAGGTTATTTATAAAATTGAGTCACCAAGGATGGGAAGAATTGTCACGGGTGCAGGGCTGACTTAGAAAAAAGAATCTAAGGGAAGGAATAAATGCAGCAGATAGATATAATCCATCCTCCTGCATATTTAACATCCCAGGAAGGACAGTCCAGAGGGGACTTCTGTCCAGAGATGACATCAAGTTCCTGAGGGTCAACCAAACAGAAGACACTATAGCAAGACCTCCCAGCTGATGTAGGCAGCCGAAGAAGGGGCAGATAAATTTCAGAAGACGAGGATTGTGCCAAGGGGGCCATAAGAAGAGGGACCCTGAGCCAGTTAGGAAACAGTAGAAAGATCTGGGATCCAGGCTCTTCCCTAAAGACCCCCCCAAGGAACCTTTCTGGCCAAAAAGGCCCAGGCTGACCAGTGACCCCTCCCCACATCAAGTCCACCTTGCACAAAGCCATGAGACTTGTGGATGGGGTCACAGTGTTTCAGGGGTATAGGCTGGAGGTGGGGAATGGAGAGAAAGAGGAAATGAAAGACCTAAAGGAATTAGAGCCAAGTGTCAGAACGACAGAGGCTGAGCTGAGATGTGAACAAAGGCACCACCATTTTACGTGGGAAAGGCTGGAAGGTCTTACAGGGACTCATTTGCCACAACCCATGACACTAACTTGGGGGCACCCTTTGAACTTGAAAAGGTTTCGTTGTCTTTCCTTTGAGTTTGCTTTATTTTTATGACCATACAGGAAAGCGTTACTTTGCACGGTGACACTAGCTCCTCTTGGTCACAGGCAGAATGTTCATAGGTTCGAGGAATAAGGAAGAGTTTTCTAATGAATGGGGCTGCCTCAGGAGATAGAGAGTTCCCCACCCTGGAGGTGTGGAGCATTGGGGTGGTAGAGGCCTCACGAATCTAGAGATCTGGAGTAGACGTTTGACTGCAAACATGCTTTCCAATGCTGAGATTCTATGACTAAAAGTTCACAAATGACTAACACTCAGGAGATTATTAATGGACATTTGGAATGTTTATCCCTTAACTTAAGAGGTACCATTCAGGAAGACAACTGGGTCCACTCCCTGAAATCTGAGGCTGCATGGGGCATAGGGCGAGCCTGGAAGCGTAGCTTATATGCTTGTGTTGGTCGTAACCCACATCACATAGAGCGGGTTATGTGGGGAAAACTGAGCAGGCAGCCTGCCTGGCCACCCCCTTCTTAGTTTTGCCCACAGCCTAGCACACTTACCCCTAGCTGGTGTATAAGCTTAGAGTAGAACACACCAGCCAGGGAGAGTAGCTCCTTACTTACTCTCATGGGGACATAGGTACACAGACTATGTCCATATCTGCTCGCTCAGACACAGACAGGCTGGGACTCAAGAATCACAAACATAAACAATCACATGTCCAGGCACACACTAGTTCGCGCGTGCACGCTGCACTCTGACCCTGCCCTGAGCAGAGACACAGACCCGGGGCAGGGCACACTCACTGCACCATGGCTTGTTGACTTTCCATTTAATCTGTAACTTTTCCTCGCCTGGCCTTGCTTAACTGGAGGACTGAGGACCCACTGCAGAATCCATCCATAGGCACTTGGTTTGGGAGGGTGAGGTCATAGCCTTGGGTCTCTGGAAAATGTTAACCTTCCCATCTCCAAAACTGGCTAAATACTTGCTACTTCCCTACTAGTGCAGCAGTTCCAGCCACCCGGTGCTGCTCACCCAAGTGGCTCCCTCTGGAAAAACCCCAATCCCTGTGGGTTCCCCTCTGAGCGGGAGCCGCAGTCAGACCTAGCCCCCTGAAAGTTCTGACCTCCTGACCTCGGAAAGGCTTGTTTGGGAGATGGGAGGGATAGACCAGGTCACCTCCTCACGCCCCTGCTTGGAACTAGGCCAACAACATCGAATCACAGTGGAAACCTTGGTCTTTGCTCCAGCAACAGAGAAAGGGAAGGCACCCAGAGAGAGAAGAGGCTTCACAGCTTTGGCATCACTGGTTGCAAAGTTCATAGTCAAAGCTAGAGGATTTCCTCTTTCTTGCTGCCTGATTTCACCCCCGTGATTTCTCCTTAACTCTAGCCCCTGCCCTCCTCAAGATACCCAGGGTGAGGCTGTGAGCTGCGTGGGCCCAGACACAGAAGTTTCAGCCACGATCTGGAGGGTCACTCATCTGCCTTGCAAGAAAAGCCTTTTCCTTCTTCCCCTGGACTCTGTCTAGAGAAGCGAAGACTCCCCGTGCTGGATACCAAGCCCTTTCTTTGAGGTCTGGCTCGAGGAGTGTCCCCCTCACTGTTGTGCCATGCTGCCGGCCTCAGATTAAAGAGCCAGAGAAGAAAAGCTGGCCTGTCCTTCCCATGTTTACAGCAGCAAAAGGTATCAAAGTCCACCCTACCTCTCTCAACTCCTCTGAATGTCCTCCCAGCTTTGCTCACTTGCCCTACTATCCCCCAAAGTCCCAGCATCAGAGGAGGATTTAAGCTTCAACTTAAATCCATTCAGCTTCTTCTTCATCACCATCCTCATCATCACTCCAATTTATTGAGCTCTTACTCCATGCCAGACACCCCAACCCTATGAGGCAGGTCCTATTGCCATCCCATTTCACAGATGAGGAAATGAAGTAAACTGGGTGGAGACGAAGGAGGAGAGACTTATATCAGCAGCTCCTATGTCTTTAGATGGAAAGACTCCTGATACCCGAGACACCAATAATTCTTGCTTTGCCAATACTAAAGGAAAAATGTTAAGCAGCCATGCTTCTCCTTCCCCCCTCCCCCAAGGCACAGAATTTCTGGGAAGGCCCTGTTCCCATGACATGACTAGATTCCCAGTACTGAAGTAAAGGGGACAATATTTGCTGCGTTGACTAAAAATTAACCCAGCCTGCATGTTCCCTAATCCTGTCCCAGAGGGACCCAGAGCACAGTTTAGGAACTCCCCAGTCCAAACACTGATCTTCCCACCGTCCCCTCCCCTAGATTCCATGAGTCGAGGGTCAAGACACTGATGCAGAATCGTGGACTTCTGACGCACACATCCCACCCCACCCCCACCTCTGGTGGCCTGAGTGGTGTTAATCCACATTTGCTGGCTCAGAAAGCTGGGACAGGAGGGCCATTGTGGGGGTGGGGGTGGGGGGTGGAAGTGGGAGACCTGCCCCAGGACAAATAGGAGGCAGCTGGACCGTAGCAGGCCAAGGGAAGGGGTATGCCAAGAAGCTGCCTTCCTCCAGTCACCTGCTGAAGCTCAGCCCCAAGAGGAAAAGGCAGAAAGAAGCGCCAGATACCCTCTGCCAATGTATTCCCCAGGCCAGAGGGCCCAAGCCTTGGGACCTAGGAGGGACAGTGGCCTATTGACAGTGGAAGAGAATAGCAGGGCTAGGGACCGAGCCCTGGCCATCTTGTTCCAACAGAGACCCTGCAGGGCTGCTGCACAACTCTGGGGGTGCGATTCACACGGAGCAATGTGGCCCAGGCCGTGGCAGGGGGTACTTCTGTGATGACTAGGAGGTGAGAGGCCATGGACACAGCTTGCCGAGTTGCTACCTAGTTTCCTCAGGGCCCTCCAGGCTTCTGCTTTCCCTCTCCAGATATCTGCATGCACTGCATGGGTGGAAGACAGGCAAGGAGGGAAGAGTGAGGTGCGTTGAGATCTGGGTTCTGTAATCCGAAGGGGACCCAAAGCCCCCTTTTGAGGCCGTTTGCAAGATGTCCACAGGACAATCATAAACTGTTCGTGCCATGCCCCTCAAAGGCCCCAGGGGATCAGATTTTCCTCCACTACAGGATGGGGTATTCCTACCCAGCCAGGGAAGAAGGAGTGCCCAAGACCCTCTGAGGGCTCTTCTGCCTCGTGTTCAAACTGGTGAGAGAGAAGGAAGCTACGAGCCATCCTAATCTGGTGCCAGATACTCACTGGCCAGTGCAGGACAGAGATACAAAGGGAAAGTGGTCCCGTTATACCCAGGGAGCCCAAGGGCTCAGCCCTCACGCCCAGTCTGGTCTAGTATCAGCACCTTCCTCTCCCACTGGCACTGGCATCTCTGCCCCAGGAGCAGTGACTTGGTCCCCCAGCACCCCCCTTCCCAGATGTGCTGGGTGCCAGGCTGGCATTTCTCCTAGAATGTTTTCTGCTGACCCATCTTTCACTGCCCAGGGGCAGGAAGGGCAGAGAGGCCTGAGGCCCAGACCCCTGGGGTCCACCTCCTTCCTGTTTTCCCTGCATCCTGCTCTCCTCCGGCTCACAAGCTGCAGAGGATTGAGGAAGTGGAGCGGTCTGGGACCCAGAGCAGGAAGCTTGGGGCTGGAGTCCCAGCATCCGGACTGCAACAATGGAAGCTTCAAGCACCAGGAAAAGAGACAGACACAGACAGAGGCACAGGGAGAGCAAAACAGAGTCAGAGAGGGAACAAAAAACAGAGGCAGAGATACAGAAAGGCAGACAGAGCGAGATTCCAAAGTAACAGAGAAAGACAGAAACAAAGAGAAAAAGTGACTGGGACACAGAGAGAAAGAGCAACAGAAAGCCTGAGATGAAAGTGAGAGAAGTAGGACAACAGAAAAAGGCACTAAGAGAGAAAGAGAAAGAAACTGATAATGGGCGGAAGATACTGAGGAAAGGAGAACTGGAGAACGTTGTTAGTGAAACTAGAGGTTGAGAGGTGCAGCAGGAAAGAACAAAAGAATAAGAGAAAGGAAAGAGACTAAGAAAGATTATAAGGAGAAACTGAGAGGTTCACTGAGAAAGGAAACAGAGAAAGTGTAAGAATGAGTTTAGGGCGAAGGGGCCTTCTAAAGCTCTTCTCTGGCTTCCTCTCTCTCTCCCTGCTTCTCTCCTCCCTATCCCACACCCGTTAGGCTTCTGCAGCTCTGGGCTGGGAGCCAAGATTTGCTTCTCTTCTGCCACCTCAAATGGCACCTGCCGGGAAGAAGTAGGGTGCCTGTGCACCAGGGCAGGGGGAGATGCCCAGGCCTGACAGAGAGACCCCTGTCTTCCCAACACCTCTCAAACAGCAAGGTGAGCTGGCCTGGGGCTTCGGGGAAGGGTAACTCTGATGCCCCTCAAGACAAAAGCTCCCCTTAATGTGCACATCCCACTCCACCCCATCTCAATGTCAAAAGCCCAAGCCCTGGCTTCTCAGACCTCTGGGATTTCACCTGTGGGCAGGGTGAGGTGAGGTCCCTGGATCAGGAACAGAAAGCACCCCCCAGCACCATCCCCATCCTCCAGTTATCTGGCCCTAGACTGCTCACTTGCAGGATGTGAGCTGGATCAGGTCACTTAATTTTACACTCTTGCACCAGCGGCCAGGACTACCATCAAGACCTCTCTTCCCAACTGGGCACCCTCGGGAGGTTTGAGATGGACGGATGGGACAGAGTCCTTCTTGATGGTGGCAACAGGCTGCTAGGGACTCCATAGCAGTTTCTTTGGCTGAGCCTGTCCCATGCCAGTCGGGCCCTGCCTTCTCCTCAACTCACAAGGGAATTTCAAGGGCCTTCCAGGCCAGCCTGAATGATAAAGGGCCTTCTGGGAGGGGAGCACACCAGGGAGGGCGTGCAAGGGCAGGGGCACCTTACCAGAGGGTTGCAGACTTTCCTGGATGGCTTCGATCTCCGCCAGCTCCATGCACACGCCTTGACCGTGCATCAGCGTGTGCAGGGGCTTCTCCACCCCCCGGGGCGGGTAACAGCGCAGGCCCGAGCCGCAGCGTTGGGTGTACACCCCGCAGGGCATCCCCTTGCCTAGGGCGCAAGTGGCGCAACAGCCGCAGCCGGGCTCCCGCACCAGCTCCTCGCAGCCCACGGGGGGGCGGCAGCGCGCCAGCTTCTCCTCGGAGCAGGGCGGGCAGTGGATGGCTTCGTCCCCCAGGCTCGGCCCGGGCCCGGAGGCCAACAGCAGCGCGGCCACGAGGCAGAGGGGCAGCATGACCGGGAGAGAAAGGGGCGCGGGCGCGGGGCGCGGGGGGGGGAGCGCGGGCGCGCAGGCTGGCAGCAGGGGGCACACGGCGGCAGCGCCCGGCGTGCCTGGAGGACCCGACCCAGAGGGCGCGGGGAGACGGGGCGGCCCGCTGACGGACAGGGATGGAGCCAGGGAAGTTAGCAAGCGGGCTGGAGGGGAGCGAGCCTGGCCGCCGAGGCGCTGCGCCGCATCCTCGGCCCGGCCCAGGCGGCGGGCGGCGGCGGGGCAGGGGGCTGAGCGGCTGCCCGGGACCGGCTCCCCGGGACTTTATACCGGCCCCTGGCCACACCCCCAGCGCCTTCCCAGAGGTGGGGGGGCGAGGGGGGGCGAGGGGGAGGGGGAGAGGGAGAGGCGGCCGTTAGGGGGAGGGGGCGCTGTCCTGAGTCGCCGCCGCTATAACATCTGAAAGTCCTTTTCTGCCCAAGAAGGAAGCGGCGCAGTTTGGAAGCTGTGGCAGGCGCAGAGAGCGCCTCTGAACCGGAGCCTGGGAGCAGAGAGAAGGGAAAGGGAAAGCGAAGGCGCTGCTCCTTGGCCCCCTCTCCTGACCTTGGAGGATTCTTCCCCGACCCCTCCAAGGCGGCCTGCAGTCCCACCACTGAGAGCGCGACCTTCTAGCTCGGACTCCTGACTCCGCGGATTCAATCTCCCTGCCAGAGTCCTTTCCCACCCCAGTACTTCCAGTCTCAACCGCTGGAGACCAAGTTGGGTGGGGTGGGGAAAGGGGTACAGGCACCCAAGGAGGGGCCCAGAAGGGCCTGATGGCCCTAAGACTTTAGTAGGCTCTCTTCCCACTTGCCCTTTCCAACCTCCCCCTGCCCCTTGTCTCCCCAGGGCTCATTTGAGTCCTGGTCCACGCTGCCTGCCCCAGGATGAAATCAACCCAACTCCTGCGGAGGGAGGTGCCAAGCCTCTTCCTCCTTCCTGGATGTTTGCGTCTTCTACCCAGACCCACTCCCAGAGGGAGATTTGCTGGGGAGATTGCCACTCTCAGTGTGCAAATTGTGCATTGCACAACTCCAGGGGGCAACATTTCTCTTGTAGTCATTGTAGGTATGTATAGCTGTTGTGACAGTGTTCCAGTAGATGGCAGTCAAGGGTTTTGAGGAAGGGGTGCCTTTTTCTAATTCACCCAGTGTTGCTATTTGAGCTAGTGTCCGGGTAGTCTAGGCCCTCTGTGAGATCCTATTGGTACCTGTATCCTCCACCCTTGCCTCGGTCCTGCTGGGATTGGAAGGGGCCATAGAGCAGCATTTGAAGCAGCCACAGGTCTCCTAGGTTCTCTCTCAGGTCCCCCTAGTACTCACCCATCCTCCCCCACAAAGGTTTCTGCTATCCTGGAGCTGGTTTCAGGGTAAGGGCGCCTGTCCAGGCATAATCAGTGACCCAGTGGATTTTTTTGGCTTGGCCTAGAAAGCTGCAGGGCAGCCAAGCTGAAGTGCAGATGAGAGACCCTCTTCCTGCTTCCTCTCCCAGGACAGGGGTCTTTCAGTCTCACAAGAATTGGGCCCCTCTCCTGCTTTCTGCAAATGCAGACTGTCCAGGTGATAGGAGGAAGAGAGGGGCTGGAAGCTGGACCTGGAGGGACAGAACCAAAAGTTGCAAACTGACGGCACCTACTGGCAGCCATCAAGACTGCAGAAGGGCTGGAGAGTTATGGCCAGGGACAAGATTCCAGGATTCTCTCCATGCCATCTCAGGGATGAACTGGGGTCTCTCGTGTCCCATCTGCCTTGGAGAAGGGCAAACAGAGCCAGGTTCCTCAAGTCTCCGGGAGAATCCCAGCCTGTCCCTGATTCAGAAAAGTGCCCCCAGCCCTCTCCCCGTCCTTCATCATCACTGGACCCAATTCTGCCACCAACTTATTGTGTGAACTTGGACACTTCCCCTTGGAGCTTGAATGTCCCTAACTAGAAAAGGAAGATAGATCATCTCCACCTATCCTACCTCTTGAAGATCTTGTGAGAATAAAATGGGACCAGGAAGGATGGTTCTGATCCCAATGCCAGACTTGTCCCCTAGAGAGCAAACTTGGGAGGGATAAAGGTGCTGGGACATGGAGGAAGGAGTGCAGGAGAGGCTGGACTGAAACCAAAAGAAGTACCTGAGTGAAGGATGAGGGCAGGTGAGTGTGGGAAATCTGGAAACGTTTCCAGGTAAGACAGATGCCCACACCCCTACCCCAGCATCCCCCCAATCCATCCTCTCTTGCTGCCCCCCACATCACTGTCTGGGATAATTCCAAGGAGACAGGAAAACGGACATGAGGAGGCCTTCCAAACAGCTCCCCACCATTCACACAACACACATTTATTGAACACCTATTGTGCACAGGCTTTGTGCTACATACAGGGGATACCGGGATGGCCAAGACCACTCTCTGCCTTCAGGGAGCTCACTGCCTAGTGAGGGGAGACAGGCATATAAATTAAATGAGTCTAACAAATGTGCAGGTGCCCCGGGGATGTTTATATGGGGCACGATGGGGACCCAGAGACACAAGAGGTCAGTTATACATTCAGGACATGGAAAGACTTCATGGCGGAGGTGATCCTTGCACCAATGGTCTTCCATGCTAGAGGAAAAAGCACAAGCATTAGCATCAGGCTGACCTGGATTCTGATCCCAGCTTTGCCACTGGACTCACTGGTGAATCTGAGATAAGCTACTATCTGAGCTTCACTGTCCTTACCTGGAAAATGGGACTTTGCCGTAAGAGAGAAAGAAGGGTGGGGAGGGGAGAGAGAGAGAAAGAGTGGCCTGTGCAAATTGCCCAGCACACAGTAGGCACCAAGTGTTTTCTCCCTTCAATCTCTCCCTGCTGGAAACTGTAACTTGTGCACAAGGCTGGAGATCCCCTGGTGGCAGGACCTGTCTCCTCTACCGGACTGGAAGCTCTCAGAGGACTGGGTTTAGTGTCCCCCCCTGGGCCTGCTGATGTCTGGGAGAGGCTGTATATAAAGGGCATGGGCTTTGGAATCAGAGGACCTGAGGTCAAGTTGCAGCACAGCCACTTAAGAGCTGTGTGACCTTCGACATGCCACTTAACATTTTGAAAGGTCATTTTCATCCTCTGTTTAAAAAAAAAAAAAGATAATAATTGGGCTTTCCCCACAGGATTGTTGCAAGAAAAAAATCTGATAATAGGCCAGAAAGGGCTTTGAAACCCGATGAGTGGGGTGCAGATGCTGCTTTTTGGTTTTCTCCACCTGACTGTGGCCGCCTCGAGGACTGGGAGCACCAACTGGAGCCCCCCACTGGCAGAAACTCCCTCCCTGCCATCTTTCCCAGCCCAGGGCTTTACCAGAAAAAGAATCTCTGCCTCCCCCTCAGCATCCTTGTCTGTCCCTCACCTCCTGGGTGACCGGAGGGTCAGGAAGATGCCCCTGGATGGAGGGTTAAAAAGCCCCAGTCCCTCCCAGCCTCTTCCACCCCACACCCTCGTTGGCTTGTTGCTTAGAAAGAGTCTCACTAGCTCCTTTGTTGGTTAAGTTTCAAACCTCTACTGGGCTCAGGCTGGGATTCTTAGAGAATCGACAGGAAGAAAGAGAGCTCAATTCCCAGGGGAAAGACACGGTCCTACCCTCAGAGAATCCCCAATCTGATGGGTTTGCCCTAGAGAGCATCTTATCTGATGGAGTAGGCAAAATACACGTTAATGAGCATGGACTATATCCTGGACATGGTTCTAAGTGCTTCACTCGTGTGTGCTTCACAACAGCCTCATGATATAGGTACTATCGTTATCCCCTTTTCAGAATAGGAAAACTGAGGCGCAGAGAGGTATGTCATTTACTCAAGGTCACACAGCAAGTAAGTGGAAGAACAGGCAGTCTGGCCCCAGAGTCTTTATGATTAATCCCTATGTTTTACTGCTTTCCAAAATAGCTGTCAGAAGCATTCTAAACCAATGCTAAGGGCAAAAGACTATGATACAGAGTGCAAGCTGGGTGTAGTGGATCAGAGCAGAGGTAACATTAGCATGGGACTGGGCCCAAAGCCCCCCCATAACTTCTGGCTTCCCAGCCCCTCCTTGGCTGCCCTGGACTGCCCACTGTGCCCACACTGAGTAGGGAGCTCAGCTCCCCTCCGTGTCCACTGATGTCCAGGCCGCAGGTGCGGCATCCTCCACAGTCACCCCAAGTGTGGACTGAGCAGTGGCACATCAGTGTGGCTGCCTCCTTGCGCACCAGGACCCCACACTTGGAGAGACCAGACCAGGAGAGCAAGGATCTCCACAGAGACACCACAGCGCAGAGGGAGGTCTGGTCCAGAGGACAGAGCCTGAGTCCTTCCCTCAGGAGCTGCGGCTCCAGAAGTGAACACCCAGGCAGAGAGGGGGAGGGGAGAGGATAGTCCATCTGCAGTTGGGGTGGCCAGGATCTGGTTTCATAGCTCCAGTCCACCCAGCTCCTCTACTTGCCAGCTTTGTAGTCACTTCCCCTTCCTCAGCTTCAGTTTTCCCATCTGTAAAATGGGGGAGGGGAACTCACTGAATTGTCAAGCCCCTTCCAGCTCTGGCAGTCTAGGAATCTAGGACATCCGGAGTCCTTTCGCATAGTCCTAGGCCCCATGCTGGCATGGCTCCCAACCCTTCAGTGCTGGCACTGTTTGCAGGCTGATTGGCACTGACAGAATCTCAGTGGCCAAAGCCAGTGTGGGACACAAGCCAAGTGAACGATGTTGAGCCCTGTGAGAGCTCTGTCACCTCCCAGAGAGGTGATGAGCCTCACCTAACGGCATACAGCTGGTAAGTAATCCAGCCAAGACTTAAGCCAAATATATTTACTGCCTGTTATGGACTTAGCCACCTGTGCCGTGCTGCCTCTGCTGCCAGAGCATGGCCAGCGAGCCGTGGGCTCAGGACTCAAGGAAGGTGGGCGTGGAGGGAGAAGAAGGTGTAACCCTGGAGAATCTATGCAGAGGACACTTGTAAAAGTAGAGACATGGAGGGGACTCTGGGCAGAGAAAGACAGATGTTAGGGTAGGGAAATTGTTTGCCCTGCCTCCCCTGACACCTGTTGAGTCAAAGAACAGGGTACCTGCTGGCCAGGTTGCCTCTTGGCCTGACAGATCAGAAGCCCAGAATCAGAGCAAACCCCATGCCCTTCCTCCACACTCTCTGGAGGCCTCCAGGCCCTGCCTCCTACTCCCCTGGCCCTTAGAAAACCCCAAAGAGACTCTACCAAGGGACCTCTGAACCTAGAAAGACCCCTCAAAAGGGCTCTATACTTAGACTCACAGAGGAGTCCTCAGACTCAGAAAACCCAAGAGAAGGCCTAGGATCCAGAGAGATCCCTAACACACACTTGCAGGTGCACATCTGCACACCTCCCTCTCTCCCCACCAGCACTAGGAGTTCACAAATAGCACCAGTCATGCCTTCTGCATATTCCCAGGCCTCTCTTCTGGCCCCATCATCCCGTGCCCAGAGCTAGGATCTCTGGTTCCTAACACCAGCCTTTATGCCCTATCCTGTCTCTCCTTCCTGCCTTTGCCCACTTCACCCCAGCCTTCCTCTTCTCCCTACCCAGAACATCCTGGCTCAAGGGGCCTCCCAAGCTTGGTAGTGACCAGACATCCCAACCCCACTGGAGAAAAGTGGGGAAGGACCCCCAGGAAAGGTGAGTGATTGTAAGAAAGGAAGGGGAGGGCCAGCCCCGTGGTGCAAGCAGTTAAATGCACGCGCTCCGCTGCGGCGGCCCGGGGTTCCCCAGTTCAGATCCCAGGCACGCACCGATGCACTGCTTGGCAAGCCATGCTGTGGTGGCATCCCCTATAAAGTGGAGGAAGATGGGCACGGATGTTAGGCCAGGGCCAGTCTTCCTCAGCAAAAAAAAAAAAAAAAGAGGAGGATGGGCAGATGTTAGCACAGGGCTGATCTCACAAAAAAAAAAAATAGAAAGGAAGGGGAAAGGGAGTAACTATGGCCTCCATTTCCTCATCTGCAAAATGGGGATGATAACCACACCTACCTCATAGGATTGTTATGAGAAGCTGTACAGTTAAGAGTGCTTGCTTCTGGTTATACCTCATTTAATATATATACATAGAAAAACATAATGGGATACCACTACATACCTACCAGACTGGTAAAAATTTTAAATACTGACCAGTACCGGGACATGGAGCAAGGAGACTCGCATATAATGCTGGTAAGAAAACACATTTGTACAAACACCTGGAAGCAATCAACAATTCCACCCTGAGATATACACCCAATAGAAATGTGTGTGCATATATATTCCAAAACACAGGTGTAAGAGTGTTCACAGCAGCATTATTCAGAATAGCTGAACGTTGGGATCAATCGTAGGATAGATAAATCTATAGTTGAATAAACTAGTGCTACATCTAACAACATAGATGGATCACATATTGAACAAAAGATTACTACTGTATGATTCTATTTATATAAAATTCAAAAACAGGCAAAACTAATCTATGGCTTTAGAAATCAGGATAGAGGTTACTTTTGGGGAGAAGGGTGGGAGCAGTTACTAGAAGGGGTCTTATGGGGTACAGGTAATGTTTATTATTTAGTTACATAGTGTATTCACTATATGAACATTCATTGAGCTAAATGTTTCTCATTTCTGCACTTTTCTGTATGTATATTATACTTTAATTTTTTAAGAAAAAACTTTTTAGTTCATTTTTTTAAGTCAGTCACTTGCAAGTCAGCCTGCCTGGACTAGATTCCTGGCAGTAGATCTAGGATAAGTTAGCACACCTCTCTGTGCCTGAGTGTCCTCATCTTTCATATTAAATGACTAATTTATATAGGGTGGCTATAATAATTAAATGAATCTGTGTAAAATGCTTACAATGGTGCCTGCTACATATTAAGTGCCCAGTGAGTGTTAGTTATTAGACATGACCAGCCAAGTGAGTTAGATTAAGAGCCTGGAGCCAAAATGGCTGCACCGATTTCTGGATTTGCCATTTACTAGCTCCGTGACTTTGGCCAATTGACATCCTCCCTCTTATCCTTAAATGCCCTCTCCTTAAATGCCCTCGGTTGTAAAAGAGGGATAATGCCAGCCCAGCCTGATAGGGCTGTGCAAGAACCTGCAGAGACAATACATGTAAAGCACTCAGCACAGTGCCTGGTATAAAGAAAGAAAGGCTCGCTACGTGTTAGCCATTTTGATTATTAATCACCATGGTAGCCCTATAAACCCATTTTATAGATGGGCCTCTGGGTAGTAAAAAGACTGGCTTAAGGTCATATGCAACTAAATGTGATTTAAACCCATTTATGGCATGACAGAGCCTGTGCCCAGGCTCCAACTGGCATACCCACTGCACCCTGGAGGCGTCACAGCGTTGGAGAGTTTTGCGCAAACCCAGACAGCACCTCTTCCTCCCGCCAGGCTGCCCTTGTCAGGGTCCAGTATGCCCTGAGGCTGTTGTGTCTTCCCTGCCTGCCCAGCCCTAGAGCCAACCTGAGAGTTCTGGTGCGCTCAGTCAGGGTACTGGGAATGCAGCCCAGAGCCCAGATCTAGCCCTAGCTGTGGGAAGAGAGGATCTCAGAGAGAAGCCACAGTGCCCACCAGGCTTTCCATGCCAGAGGCCTCTTCTGCTACAGTCTCCGATTGTCCTTGTCCTGAGAGGTAGGGGTAGTCCTAAAGATGGCTCGTAGGGGCTGGAGGGAACTTGAGGGCAAGGGACAGGGCGGAGTGGGCCCAGAGATAAGGCCCATCCTGCCCAGAGCCCCTAATCCACATAGCCCCCACCCTAGTCTCTCCTGAAGCCTGGATTCCTCCCACCCCCACCCCCTCAGCCCTCACTGTTTCCAGAGGCTGATGTTTGGAGCCAGTAATCTTCAAGATCTGTACAGTTTGTTCCTCACCCCCACCCAGTCACGATGATCTAAAGAGCAGCAGAAGCTGGGCCCCAAGCCAGGGGAAAGCCAGACAGCCAGCAGAGGAGAAGAGTTTTACCCTCAGGTTGGGGTGCACAGGCTGTGGGGCAGAGAGCTCTGGTCTTTCTGTCAGAGCCAGGGGTTCAAATCTCAGCTCTGCCATGATTAGCTGTGCACTGTGGGCTTGTCGCTCCACCATGATGGGCCTCAGTTTCCTCATCTGTGAAGTGAGGATGCCAGTCCCTACTTCAGTCAGTAGGGCTGTTAAGGAGGATCAAATGAGGCTATCCATATAAGTGAAAGGACATATATCCCAGAAAGCAGGTTACCAATTAGTGGCATCATTATTATAACCTCTCTTGGTTCTAAGATTCTACGATGCTTTGAGGTGGAAGGATAGAGAGAAGGAAGGGGGATACTAGCAAGGGGAAGGCCAAGAGAGGGAGAGACTGAAACATGGAGTAGGACAGAGAGATGGAAAGGCAGAGAAGACAGATAGATGTCATGAATTGAAGAACTTGGAGAGATAGGAGAAATTTAGAGACAGATTTGAAGCCAAAGATCCCAGTTCGGACTCCCCCTCTCCATTCATTCACTCATTCATTCTTCGGAGGAAGGAATGAGGCAGTAGGTACCACGCTGGACCAAGTCTCAGAGCCCACGTCTACCCACCAGGCCTGCTCCTGGCAGCATCCAAGGGCCCTCTGAGGGTAATGCACTGGAGGATGGGTTTCTGCAGCTCCAGGTATCCTCTTCCTCGGATCAGACCCCTGGGTTCACAGTCCAAAGTCCACAGTCCAAAGTCAGGGAGCAGCTAGCTACCAGGAATGCCGGTCCCCTCCCCTACACCCACCCTTACTCTCGTTAAGGAATAGGAGCTCTCCCCCATGCTCTGTCAGACCACACTGACATTCAGCCTCTACTCAGGCTCTCCCCATCAGCAAACAAGTAATCAAGTGGGAGAGGAAGTGTGAAGTGGGAGAGGAAGGGAAGGGACGAGAGCCCAAAGAGATGAGATGGCCAGGGAAATGGATGCAGGTAGAGGCACAGCACCCCTCCCCGTCCTACTCCTCTCTTTCTGGGCCCCACCCTAATGCCTCCTACAATGCTGACACCATTCTGATGTGTGGGTTTTCCAACACCATCAAACAATTCTCAAACACCAGCAGGGTGTCCTACAATTTAACTCAATTCTGACACCATCTACCTGAAGATAGCATCAGATCCCACAGGTTAAGGGCTCAGTCCTACAAGACTGCCACACACACACACTTCAGATGCCAATCGCAAGTCCAGGTTGTCACCTGTGCTGATTGACCAGCTACAGATGGGAGATTCCCACGACCCTCTCTTTGGGTTCAATTAATTTGCTAGAGCAGCACACAGAACTCAGAGAGACATTTTACTCACTAGATTACTGGTTTATTATAAAAGGATGTAACACAGGGACAACCAGATGGAAGAGATGCACAGGGCAAGGTCTGGGGAAAGGGCGTGGAGCTTCCATGCCCTGTCTGAGTGCCCCACTCTCCCAGCACCTACACATGTTCACCAACCGGGAATCTCTCCAAACCTTGTCCTTTTGGATTTTTGTGGAGGCCTCATTACATAGGCATGATTGATTAAATCATTGGCCATTGGTGACTGAACTCAATCTCCAGCCCATCTCCCCACTCTGGAGGTTAGAGGTTCCAAACCTCTAATCACTTAATTGGTTCCCCTGGCAACCAGCCCCCCTCCTTAGGTTACCTAGGAGCTGTCCAAAAGTTACCTCATTAACATAACAAAAGACACCCTCTGGCTCTCATCACTTAGGAAATTCCAAGGGTTTTAGGAGCTCTGTGCTAGGAACTAAATGAAGACCCAATGTATGTTTCTTGTTATAAATCACAATATCACACCTAGGACTTCTGCCAATTTCAGAGCTGGGGAGAAAGTGAGAGGTCCAGGTGACCCCATTCCCCACCACATTAGGAGACATAACTGGCTTTCTTACCCCATGCCCCAGGCCAGCTTATTGCCCCATTGCAGTCATCTGCAGTTACACGTCTCTCTGGGCCTCAGTTTCCCCATCTGTACAACAAGGAGGTTGGACTTAATGGTCTAAGAGCCAGCCCAGTTCTATTCCTCTCTCTTACATGGTGATCCAACTCTGCTCCCAACCCACCTTCTGAGTGTGCCTGCCCTGCTGGGCCTCCTAAATGTCAGGTAAGTGCTAGTCTGGGTGAGAAATTTCAGGGATTTGGGGGCCCTCTGGGATGGCAGTGGGGGTGGGGTAGGGGAACGGAAGGAAGATTGAGGAGCTGGATTGAGACAGAAAACCCTCCCGTCCCTGCTTGCATCTCTATACATGCCTTGTCTGCTCCAACAGGGAGAACAAGAGAAGAGGAGCACCCCAGGACTGGGTCCCTGGCCTTCCTGGTGAGAGGCTTATGGGGATCCCAGGAGCCCCAGGGATCCCTGGCCTCTCAGCACACCCTGTAGCCCCAGATCAGCCCCGCCTTTGAAAGGAAGAGTCAGACCAGAGGTAAGGGGTGGATAGTGTATGGTTGGTGGGAGGTGGGTGGTGAGTAAATGGTGGGTGGATTAACGGGTGAATGGTGGGTGGATGACAGATAATAACATTCTTTGGGTAGAAGGGTAGTTGAGGGTCCTCTGAACCAGGGGTCTGGGGTAAAGTTGGCAACAGGAATCTCAAACTAAGAACCCAGATTCCCCCTGAGGCAATCTCTATATTTATACCCAAGTACTATAATACGGCCTGGAACCCAATAGTCAATTACCAATTCTATGGGTGACTCAATTAATGCCCCACCCCCAGGACCATCTTAGATTTCCTTAAGTGATCTCAGGGCCATGGCACTGTCCCATGCACACATTCTACTCCCATCAGGGCTCCTGGCTTGGCCCCATTGCCTTTCCCTACAAGAGTCCCCCACCCCTAAATACTTACCTCCACTTCTGTGGTTCACCTCCACTCCTCCTGCCTCTCCTTCTAGGTGCAGGATGGAATTAGACCTCGGGTCTCCCTGGCTGCCAAGGGTTTCCAGAAAGCCCAGGACCTCAGGGCTACGCCGACCGTGAGACTTCCAGAACTACCCTGGATACCTGGAGACTGATGGGCTCCCAGGAACTCTGGGGTCACAAAGCCTTCCTGGATCCCAGGGTTACCCTGGCCCTCCTGGGCTGCCAGGCCCATATGAGCTCCCAGGGAGCTCAGGGATCAGAGGGGCCCTCTGGGCCAGAGTCTCCTCCAAGCAAGCCAAGTCCACAGGTGAGAAGAGGGCATCCACCCCGGCCCTTTGCTCTTCTATCCCAAGCCCTCCCAAAACTTCCCTGACACTCTTTTTAACTTCTTTCTGGGGAGTGCGCCTTATCAGTGAGCCTTTTAGCCATCCTTTCTCTGGTGTCTTACTGCTGCAGCTAGAATGTGAGTTACTGGACATCCACAACTGTGTCTTTCTTTCCTCCTCTTCCCCTTATTTCTTCTCTCCCTGTCTTCCCTCCCTCCCTCCTTTTCTTTAGCACCTCCTCCCCATTCTTCCCTACAGCCTTTCCTATAACAAATGCTGCTCACATGTAAGACACTGTGTCCCACACATCCCTGTGTGGTCTTCAACTGGCACATGATAGATGCTCAGTAACGCTTGTTGGTTCACTGACTCTCTACCCCACCTCCCCTGGTATCTCTCTCCCCCGGGGGTCTTCCTCGAGGGCTGGAGAGCTCTGCTCATCCTGTGTCCTACCCCCCTTCCCAGTACAGGGCCAAAAGGGAGAGAAAGGCTCCAAGCGTGTCCCAGGTTTGTCCCAGAGGCTTGGAGCGGCCTCCTGGAGCCCCAGGTGCATCTGGAAATGTGATCTATGCTCAGATGGATCTCCCTGAGGGAACAGGCCAGAGCACCCTTCCCTTTCTCTTCTACCTCCTCTTCCTCCCTGAAGCAACATCCTCAAATATGCCTCTCAAATCTTGCCTTCCATCATTAAAGATTAATTCCCTTGGCTTTGAGGAGGTAATGTGTGTAGTAGAACATCAACAGACTGGGAACTGTGTGATCTTGGACATGTTACTTCTTATATGTCAGAGAAGCCTATGAAAACATCTTTCTTTTCTCTGGATAAAGGATTCCAGATGCCTCCCTTACCCTCTCTCCTCTCACCTTTTTACTCAAAATTTAAGTCATTGGTTGGGGCCGGCCTGGTAGCATAGTGGTTAAGTTTGCGCACTGCACTTCGGCGGCCCAGGGTTCGAAGGATTGGATCCTGGGTGCCGACCTACACACCGCTTACCAAGCCATGCTGTGCCAGGCATCTCACATATAAAGTAGAGGAAGATGGGCACGGATGTTAGCCCAGGGCCAATCTTCCTCAGCAAAAAGAGGAGGATCGGCCACAGATGTTAGCTCAGGGCTAATCTTCCTCACAAAAAAAAAAAAAATTTAAGTCGTTAGAAATACTCTGCCATTCCTCTCATTTGTTCATCTGCTCCACCTCTCTCAAAGTGCTCTGGCATGAGTGGATGCTCTCCTCCCTCCTCCCTACTGCCTTCAGTACCACCATCACCACACCCCAACACACACATTCTGCCTCCAGGTAGCCCCAAGTGAGAGAAGTAGGAGGATGTCTATAGAGACACCTTGTGACTGCCCTATCTCTGCTTCCAGAGGACAGACTTAACCTGGTTCCCACCTCCCTGCCAAGCCTAGGTGAGGCATGCAGATGAAGGATCGCCTTACCCATCCGCACCTCGACCTCACCCCATCCTTAGCAGTGTTCTGGGAGGAGCAGAACATCTGAGAGAAGGGTAGGAGAAAAGGGGGTTGTGAATGAGATTGCTTGGGCTGCTGACTCTTTATCCACTTCCCAGTTAGGAGCAGGGTACATTCGCCATAGTGGAGAATTCTCCTCCACCCCCTTTCACCTCATGAGGATACAGTCTTACTCAAGAAAAGTCTCCTCTGGGACTCTCGCAGCTGACTCTTTCTGCCCCTTCTGGGTTTTCATTCCTGCATCTCCCTCACTGGGTCTTCAAGTTCAAGGTGCAGATGCTCCAGGACAGCCCCAGTGTCCCCAAGGACAGCCCTGCCCATGTCAGCAGTAGGTACTGAGCCTTCGACTGCATCCCCAGAGAGTGGAGAAAATTGCTGGTACAGTGCGCCCCAGCTTCCAGGGGGTGCAAGCAGAGGCATGTGTGGACCTTTCCCTTCACTTTGGGGTTTAACTTTGCCCAGCTATCCCTCCAGAGTCCCTGCACTCCTGCACAAGGGGGTCTGCCGCTGGGTTGCTGCCCCCAGGTGGACGATGATGGTACTGATAGGACCATTCACGGACCGCCTCCTGGGGAGCGGGCATTGTACTGGATGGGTGATGAGGGTTCAAAAGGCGCAGGCAAATCCCTGTCTTCAGAAGAGCTTGTGGTCTGAAGAGGCAGACCTTCGAGTAAACACACCACAATCAGTGCTATGTAATAGAGAGAAATGCACTGGATGCCGAGAAAACAGATAGGAGCCTAGAGTGGTTAGGGAGAGCTTCAAAGGGAGGTGACATTTCATCTGAGTCTTGAAAGATAAGTGGAAATTCTCAATCTTAAGGAAATTAACTAACCCCTCCAACAATTTATAGCACGATTTATAGAAATGTAAACTCCTAGGTTTCCTCAGTTTAAAGGGTTATTGTAAAGATCAGGGGGAAAATTATGTTAAGTGCTTATTACAGTGTCTAGTACATTATTGGCACTCAAAAAATTTATATGTAATGATTTATTTTAAGGAAGTGGCTCTGATTGTGGGGGCTGGCAAGTCTGCAATCTGTAGGGCAGACGGGAAGGCTGGATACTCTTGCAGGATTTCTATGTTACAGTCCTGAGGCAGAATTCTTTCTTTTCTGGGGAACCTCAGTTTTTTGCTTTTACAGCCTTTGACTGATTGGCCCACCAGCATTATAGAGGTAATCCTTTTACTTAAAGATAGCTGATCATAGATGCTAACTACATCTACAAAATACCTTCACAGCAACATCTAAACTACTGTTTGACCAAACAACTGGACACCATAGCCTAGCCAAGGTGACACAGAAAATTAACCATCCAAGAAGTCATTCCAAGCAGAGGCTATTCCAGACAGGGATTATAATACATTTTCCCATTTGATTATGCTTTTTGAAAAGTCAGTCTTTGTTAAACTAGTAAAATGTAAGTGTTAAACAGGACTATATTTGAATATGATAAACAATTTATAGCACAATTTATAGAAATGTAAACTCCTAGGTAAAATCACCATAACATCTTTTTTGTGTGTGTGTGAGGAAGATCAGCCCTGAGCTAACATCCGTGCTAATCCTCCTCTTTTTGCTCAGGAAGACTAGCTCTGAGCTAACACCCATTGCCAATCCTCCTCCTTTTTTTCCCCCAAAGCCCCAGCAGATAGTTGTATGTCATAGTTGCATATCCTTCTAGTTGCTGTATGTGGGACGTGGCCTCAGCATGGCTGGAGAAGCGGTACGTCGGTGCGCGCCTGGGATCCGAACCCAGGCCGCCAGTAGCGGAGCGCGCGCACTTAACTGCTAAGCCACAGGGCCGGCCCATTCACCATAACATCTTAAAGTTAGAAGGGATCTCATAGCTCTTTGAGTCCAACCCTCACTCTGGAGAGATCACTCTTGCAACATACCTGGAAAATGGTCTTCTAGACTCTTCTTGAACATTCCAGTGGTGGGAGAAGTCTCTGTCTCCTAAGAAAGTCCATTCTTGGACAGCTCTAATTGGAAACTTTTTCTTTACATGGTACTTTCTTACATCAGCACCTCCCTTATTAATTGTTCCTTCTTACTTATCAAAGACTAATCTTATTCTGGTTTTTTCCCAACCTCAAATAGAATACTTCCCTACACTTGTCCTAAAGGTTTATCTATCAAGTCAAAACTTCTTTCTTACACATTCAGAGAGCTTCAAGACAGCTTGATTTCAACAGCCCATGCAGGCTTTCTCCTACTGCAGCTTCTAGTTCCTCTAGTAAGAAGAGGTCTAACTGCCTGCTCCAACTGACAGTCTTCTCTGTACTCTGTAAAATTCCCACCTTTCTGCTCTGTAGCAGCTTCTTTCCTTTCATGATCAAGAGAGAAGAGAAAGATATGTGTAGGCAGCATTTAGCTGCAGGCCTTTGGGAAGCATGATTTTCTTCAATCTCAAATAGAAGGGTATAGCTTTCTATTTTCTTTAGGTGAATAACTTGCTCCTAGCTCCACTTCACCCCTTTCCAATCTGCCTGGTCTCTCAGATCATCTGTGAATGGGGCCATGCAGACCTAAACCTGGCCCCAGTGGCTGTGGAGGTATCTGCAGAAGGGACAGCTGCCAGATTAGTCTCAGACAGAAGACACCTCAGAGATGTACTCTTTTGTTCCTCTTCCTAGGTGGAGGCTTCTGACACAGAGCTCCTCAGTGATAACCTTCCATGCTCCAGAGTGATCAGGTAACTGTACCAGGGGTGAGAATTCGGGTAACCTGACCTTCAAGATACTCAATTCAGCTTTGCCTCCCCTTCTTAGTGTCAGAAGCTGAGAGAGCAGAGAGGCCCAGCCCTCACCTCTGTTGTCAGATGGGAGGGCCTCCCTGACGCACTCTCTTTACCACTTTCACTCTGTGGGGTATAGAGGAAGGATGTGGGGAGCTGGATAGTCTGGGGGTGAAGGAGCAGGGAGGGGTTCATGGCTGTGTTTGCCCAAGTTTTGCTGACCAAACCTCCAGCAGGCACAGAAGCCAAACCCAAGCTCCAGTTCCAGCAGCTGCCATCAACAGCCACTGGTGCTAGAGAGGGGCAGCCAGGGAGTCTTGGGGCCCTGGCAGAGATCTAAGGTCTGATCAGCCAGGCCACTAGTCCAGGAAGTTGGGGGAGGGGTGTCACACAAGGAGTGGAAAGAATTAGAAACCATTCTCCTCCCTAGACACCATGAGCTTGAGCTCCTATGCCGCTCTGGGCTGGGCACTGGAGGGTAAGAGGAAGACAAAGATGCAGGCATACCCTGATTTAAACCAACTCAATGCAAAAAAAATCATATTTGGAATTAGTATTACAACTAGAAGGACCCTTAACAATCATTTGCCAGGGTTGGGTTTTGTTGTTTTTTTTTTTAAGGCAAGTGGTGAATCCTCATTTATTTTCTATAATTTTATTTATTTATTTATTTTTCCCCCAAAGCCCCAGTAGATAGTTGTATGTCATAGTTGCACATCCTTCTAGTTGCTGTATGTGGGACTCGGCCTCAGCATGGCCGGAGAAGCAGTGCGTCGGTGCGCGCCTGGGATCCGACCCCGGGCCGCCAGCAGAGGAGCGTGCACTTAACCACTAAGCCACAGGGCCGGCCCCTCCTCATTTATTTTCAAACGAAATCTTACACAGAGCAGAAATCTTACACAGGACCTAAAAAGATGGAAGTGGATCTGCTCTGGGTTGGAGAACCTGGGCCTCATTTCCTCTAACTGCCTCCCCACCTCCACCATCACCTCTCTAAGACTCTGTGGACAGCATTTTGCTGGGCTGCCTAGACTTCAGTTTAGAGGTGAGGAAACCGAGACCCAGAGAGAGGAGGAGATTTATCTAAAGTCATGCAAATAGTGGCTACAGAGCTGGGCTAGGACTTCCCACCACAACACACTGTCCCTCAGTTTGGAGTTTTTCTAGAGTCCTCACCATTGGGTTCACTTAAACTGCCAGTTCCCCCATTTTATTGAAAATCTATCTCTAGCTACAAAACATAGTCTCACACAAACTTGTGCAGACAGGTATGCCTTGCCTTCAGTGAGGTGGGGAAAAGGGACACGGGTGAGAAGAGTATAGGGTATGGATGAAAACCGACACTTAGAAAGTCACATATTGGCAAAAGGTAGTGGACACAGAGAATTATCAAGACCCACAATTACTGAGAGAAATTTTTCAAATTTTGTTTATTTAAGCTAACTTTTTACATTATAAAAATACTACATGTCCATAATGTTAAAATTTTCAAATAGAAGAGAAAATATGAAAAGTTTTCCTCCTCCTCCAACTATTTACAATTCCTTCCAGATGTTTTCACTGAATACATAAACATTTACTCTAATGCAATTATGCTCTACATTCTATTCTTCACCTCACTTTTTTTAAACTTAACAATATATCTTAGTGATATTTCCATATCAGTATATCTAGATCAACTTCATTCTCTTTAATAGCTGCATGTCATTCCATTCCATTAGATTGCTGCCAGTTCTTTTCTAATAAAAAACAATATTGCAATAAATAACCTCGTGTGTGTGTATATATATATATATCTTTACACAATTGTGGGAGTGTATCAATATTCCTATAAGTTAAATTGCTGAGTCAAAAAGTGTGTACACTTTTAAAATTTTGATAGATACTGGACTGCCAGACTGCTGAGGGAAACCCCTGATTGGACTTGTTGGGGACAAATCCCTGGTCCTGAGCTGATCCCTGCTAGAACTTCCCTTGCTCTCCTCCTAGCTCTGTCTGGTGGCCCTCAATGTCCCTTTACCTGGGGCCACTAGTGATCTGAGGAGCAGACCTGCAATGCCACTAACAGAGAGAGGCTGAGCTCTATGGGACATTTTGGGTTTTCTTGGCCTCCTCCAACCAGAGGCTGGTATCCCTAGTAAAGAGGACTGATCAGACCCTGCCAGTCATTAACCTCAAGGTAAACAGGGCCTATTGGCAGAGCCCTAACCACCCCAGTACCCTGGCGCTGGCCCAGCCTCATTCAGGAATTTCCAGTGAGTTCCAGCCTAGCCAGCTCCATCCCCCAAATCCAGAGCCACACTTTCAGCCCAGCCGCCTTTGCTCAGTCAGCCCGCAGGAGGGAAGAAATACTGCCCTTTCAAAGGGAGCTCCCAGGTGGAAGATGGAAACACAATTCCTTCAGGACCCCCCTTCCCCTGCCACAGAGTGGAGAGACAGGAAACACAACATTTATCAAAGGAACTCATCTGCATATGCAAATATACTCCGAAGGACTTGAGGGGGCCTCAGTAAAAAAGATGGTCTGAGAAGACTCCCTGGACAGGGGAATTTTGAGTCGGTTTTGGAGGAAAGAACTTGGAGAATTGACAGGGGAGTGGGAGGAAGGTCTTGAAAAGTAGAGGTAATAACTGCTAACATGTTTTGAGCACTTACAACTCGCCAAGCAATGCACTAAGCACTTTACATGTGTTATCTCACCCTGTGTGGAGGTACTCATTATCCCCATTTTAGATGAAGAAATGAAGGCACAGAAAGACTCAGTGACTTGCCCAAGGTCATACATTTACCAAGTATTGTAGTCAAGAGTCTGACCCAAGTACTACTGAACTTGGCCCCTACGAGTAGGGGCAGGGATGGGGACAAGGTCCAGAGTAGCTAGTTTGGGCCCCTGTAGAGTTGGCGGAAGGTGGGAGGGGCCGGGGATAACGAGGATGATGGCCGCCCCTTCTCCCCACCACAGCCCCTAGAACTGACTCCCGACCCCTTCTTGCCTTCCAGCACTAGCAACTGGCAGTCACCTGGAATTCCCTCTTTGTAGACAATGCCTCCCAGGCCCACCCATCCCAGACTTCCTTCAGTGGCCCCCTACAACTCCTGCAGGACTCCCTGTGATAGGCTCTGGAAAGGAGGAGAGGCTGACAGAGAAATAGCTTGTGTTCCCCCACAAGAGAAGGGCCCTCCAATCATCCCACACACATACACACACCAAGGACATTCTGTGCTAGAGGTCTGGAAGATTGTTCTGGGTGCTTCCACATTTCATTTAGCCCTCTATACCTTTGATAAAGGCTAATGACATGGGGAAACTGAGGCTCAGGGAGATTTCTGACTTAGACATATGTGACTCAAAGTCCTTTTGACTCCACAGTTCTGCTTCTGGATTTTTGGAACAGAGACCCACACAGTCAGGATCAGGCTAAACTGCAGGGGAGATTTCAAGCTGGGTCCCAGGAAATAGGGCTGGTGCTGCTTATTAAATTCCTGTTGCCTCATCCCCAGACAGGTCTCGCAGGGTACTGCAGGCTGGGATGAGCTATAGGGTGGGAGCCAAGGGAGGCAGAGGCTGGACTGCCATCCTTGGGGAAGCAGGCCCACCCTCCCCTACCACCTGGGGCCTCTGTGTTCCAGGAGGTAGAAGGCAGCACAGCTGGTCTCTGACTATCAGGGTCATCCTCTGTCCTGGGAAAGCTGCAGAGAGTGACAGGCTGGCCCTGGAGCCCAGGGCCTGGTCAGCCTTCTTATGGGCAGACGCTACTGGATGGGCTTCCCTACAGCTGCTCTGAGACCCTGGTGGTCCTGTGCATTGAGACTGCCTTCCCCTATCAGCACATGTGATGAGCAGAGTAGAGCTGAAGACACTCAGGAATTACTGGAGGCCAGGAGAACCAGAGGACAGGGACCAGAGCAATGCCAAAGCTCCATTCCTTTGGTTTTCCCAATTACCCTAGCCAGTGGGCTACTTCCATCCTTGACTACCTGTCACAACACACCACCTCTGCCCTGGCCCTCCCTGGGGCTCTGCCAGCAGAGTGGGCATTGAACATGCTGGAGTGATTCAGTAATTGGTTGACCTCTGATTTCTTTTATTTATTTATTTATTTATTGCTGAGGAAGATTTGCCCTGAGCTAACATCTGCTGCCAATCTTTCCCTTTTTTTCCTTTTTTATGTGAGCTGCTGCCACAGCACGGCTTCTAACAGACAAGTGGTGTGTGTCCACGTCCAGGAACCAAACCTGGACCACAGAAGCGGAGGGTGCGGAACTTAACCACTAGGCCACCGGGGCTGGCCCTGATTTCTTTGAGAAGAAAAAAAAAGAATTAAGTCCACAAATTGTCACGGTAACCTAAGGAAAAATCCCTGCTTCCTGATTCTGATACTGTTAGCCCACTATTCTAAATGCCTTACATGTATCTTGTGTAATCCTCACACAACTCTGAGGTGATAGTGTTATTTTTATTTCCTTTTTTTAGCAGAAGAAAGGAAAGCACCAAGAAGCTGCCTCCGTCAAGATCACATGGCTGGCAAAATGCCAGGCTGGGATTAAAACTCACGGAATAGTGATTGGAAGGAGGTGGTTCAGATGGTCAAATTGTGCGGTTATTTTTTCCAGCATCTTGTAAGAGCGTGTTTTTTTTTTTTTTTTTTTTTTTGGTCATTTTAACACTGTGGATTGACGAGGACAGAATAACCCCCCTCGAAATTTACACGTCAGAGTAATAAAAAACTTCGGTCTTTGGCATTTCCTCGTCAAATCTCAACCGCTGTTCTGGACCGCAGAATTCAGGGACTTGAAGACAGAGGAGAGCAAAAGTAACGCATGGTAGGGCATCCTATTGGCAATCTGAGGGGAAAGTTCCAGTCCTAGAACGGCCCCTAAACCATCCTTAGCTCCTGAGGCGGTGACTATAAATTAATTGAGCAGTTGCAGCCCAACGCCCCTCTACTGGGGGACTTGAATGCTGCTCTCTATTTTGCGCGGCCTCTCTACACCCTTCTTTATACGAAAACTAAAAACCACAACTGTAGCACTTTTGTTTCTCTAAAAACACGCTAAATTCTTGGGGGGGAGGGGAGGTTGAGGAAAAGGTCAGATCCTGTTCGCTTAACCAAATCGCCAGGAAGCCGGCGCTCGGTTTCCTCAGGAAAATGGAGCTAGTGCTCCCGTTCCTCTCACTAAAAACCTCAGGCCGGAGGACGGCGTTTAGATTTCAGGGATCTGAAACAAGTTAGCAGCTCCTGGGGAATAAACATCCGTCTCCTTCCTCTTTTCACCCCAGCCTGCACCTCAGAAAACCCCTTCCCGCTTCCACAGTTTGTCTCTTCAGAGTTTTCTGCTCTGAGAGAACAAACGAGCCTTCCTCATTGGCCAGATTCCCTGTCGGTCTCTCAGCAATTGACTCCGAGTGGTGTCTTTTGAAACCTTCTAGTCCCGCCTCCCCTGCCTAATTGGTTCATTCGACTGGGCCAACTCAGCCGTTCATTGGTAGATATAAAAGACTAGCTACGATTGGTTCTTCGGGACGGAACCGGTGAGACCGAGTCAGGGATTGGCTTATCTGGTTTGGGCGGGCAGGAGGGTGGTTCAAATGGGACTGCAGGAGCTCGCCTAACCGACGCGCGTCTGTGGAGAAGCCGCTGGCTCCGGGATCGTCTCGTGCGTCCCGCCGGTTTAGTCTCTTGCAGGGTTCTCGAGCCCCTTCCCGACCGTCACCATGGAGGTGTCACCACTGCAGGTACAGCTCGCGGAAGAGGCGGGTCGTGGAGCGGTATCTCTGGCTGCCGGCGAGGGGTGAGGCTCCTGGGCTGTGGCCAGGCCGCGGTGGGCTGGGAGCCGGTATTCCGTGTCGACCGTGGTCTCCCGGGCTCGGCGTGATCGTGAGGAGGGTGAAACCCCCTTATGGTGCTAATGTTGAAGCATTAGCGGCTAAACGGGCCCCTAGGGCGTTGTGTCTTGTGTTACTGTTTTTAAGGACAGGATTCACTTGGTCCTCTAGTAGATCTGAATTACAATGGACCGCGTGTGACTTGAAGCTGCGCATACCAATGCTTTCCTCTCCTACCCTCCGCTTGAATAGGGCATTGAATGTCTCTGACCTTGGAGGGTGCAGAGCACGGCACAATATTCCCCTTAAGGAGCCGGCAGGCCCGAGTTGCTCAAAATATGTCCTTCCAGTGTTCAAAACGTTAACTTGGCCAGAGGATTGAATCGATAGCCTCCCAAACGGCTGCTGAACTGGAATCTGTTAGTGCCTGGGACGTGGGAGGCACTTAGTAAATATTTGTGGCGCAGGTGAAAGAAGTGGGTGTATTTTATTGATAAATAAAACGTTCGAGGAAAATATTTCCATGTCAAATACACTTGGTGAGATCATATGTGTCTACTCAAACTGCCACCTGGGGACCTGGCTGCAGTTACCTTAAAAGGCCGTGTTTGCACAAAACGATGTAAACTTCGCCAATACCTACTGACAGATTGCAATTTGTTGTAGTGTGTGCAAGCATATCATTACGGTAGACGTTTCGTTTATAGTTTCTGATAAACCTATGATTAAAAATCTCTTTTCTTCAATTTTTTTTTAATTGCTAGCCCGTAAATGAAAATATGCAAATCAACAAAACAAAGAAAAATGAAGATGCTAAGAAAAGACTGTCCGTTGAAAGAATCTATCAAAAGAAAACGCAGTTGGAACATATTTTGCTCCGCCCAGACACCTACATTGGCTCTGTGGAATTAGTGACCCAGGTAAAACCAAGCTAATGACATGCAGTTAGTAAGTAGTTAAAATGTATACTTTGCCAGGTTAATTTTCTACACTTCATGTACTTTGAGTGTCACTGGAACTGGCCTAAGCTATCATATATATATTGTAGTATTTACCCCAGAACACTTTATAGTAATCATGATGATAAAACAATAAACATAGGGTAAAAATGACTATATTTCTTTGCCTTATTTCTAGCAAATGTGGGTTTACGATGAAGATGTTGGCATTAACTATAGGGAAGTCACTTTTGTTCCTGGATTATACAAAATCTTTGATGAGATTCTAGGTGAGTAGATTCTTTCGTATAAAGATCTACCAGTCAAATCCTTCATAAAAAATATTCCTAGCAAACCCTCTGTAGCCAGACCTTCTGTTATTTCAAACAATAGTTGGCAAAGGTGAGACAGTCTACTGAAGTCTAGGAAGTTGAATTCTTTGCTAAGAACAGTACTCTGAATAAAAATTGCTGAATTAACACCTCATTAATGCTACTCCTGTGCTATTTGAGATTCTTCTTTCTATATCTTAGAGTTAAAGAATGTTTTTTTAAATACTTTAATTTCTTACAAATGTGTATTTTATTTTCTTTCAGTCAATGCTGCAGACAACAAACAAAGGGACCCAAAAATGTCTTGTATTAGAGTCACGATTGACCCGTAAGTCTCTTGGTCTTTTGTTTGTTATAGCTCATTGTTACTGTTAGTTGCATTTACTTGATTTTTAATGAGGTTGGCTTTTTTTATTCATTTTTTATTTTTTTTATTTATTTATTCCCGCCCCCACCCCCAAAGCCCCAGTAGATAGTTGTATGTCATAGCTGCACATCCTTCCAGTTGCTGTATGTGGGACACGGCCTCAGCATGGCGGGAGAGGCGGTGCGTCAGTGCGCGCCCGGGATCCGAACCCAGGCCGCCAGCAGCGGAGCGCGCGCACTTAACCGCTAAGCCACGGGGCCGGCCCGAGGGTGGCTTTTTTTAAATGAAAGTTTGCAAAAGCACAGAAAGGCTAAATGCTAAAATGGACAATCTACGATACCTACCACCTAGTTTCAACAGTTATCAACACTCTGCTATATTTGCCCCATCTATATTTTTTCTGAAGCATTTTAAAATATATTACAGACATTATCCCACATCATCCCTAAATACTTCAGTAAGCATCTCCAATAATTGCTGTAAGTATTCTGGGGTCTAGATCTTTTTCTCCTGATGCTATTCAAATAGTAAACCAGCAGGTGGTGACAGAGAATAATTTGATCTAATGTTTCAGCTTATAAATATTGAGTGTCCTTTTGTGCATGGTCAGCATCCTTGTTTCACCTTTTTATTGGCCTGATCAATTATAACATAAACTATACTTAAGGCTTTTTTTGGGAAATGTAGGTGTTAATGATGTACTTAAATGCTCTTAAGGACTCGATATCGTTGTCTTTAAAAATAATGAGCTAGTTTTAGTCTTTTTTATAGATAATACTAAGTACTACTTAGAATAAGAACCATTTTATATATTATCTTCTGAAAATTAACTTAAAATAAGAGATGAATAAGTCCAAGTAAATGTTTAGCATTTTATTGGCAAGCAGGGAAGGTTACAATTGATAATGTTTTTCCTTTTCATATTTGTTTTGCAATGTGCTTTGTAGGATGGAAAAGCTAGGGGAGCCAGGACAGTATAGATGATCCTCCTAAAAGCGGTATAATAATATTGTTTCCAAATTTTGTCCTTTTCTTTCCATTGGGCATAAATCATTTCCCTTTGTTTATCCCAACATTTTAAAACTTCATACTTTTTCAACATTATCAGTGTCTACCCAGATGTTGGAAAACGTTTAAGTTTTTTCTCCTTTTGGCTCCTATTTCAGGAGTGGGATAGTGGGAAAGCTATTTCATGCTGAATTTCAGAAGGTATATATGAAAAAGTCATAAAGAAATTGAGACTTGTGAATTTATATATTTTAGAAATGATATTTAAATATTAAAAATATTAAGCAACAGTTTAACATTTGTTTTACAATAAAAATTTCAATCTTTTCTTAGTGAAAACAATTTAATTAGTATATGGAATAATGGAAAAGGTATTCCTGTTGTTGAACACAAAGTTGAGAAGATGTATGTCCCAGCTCTCATCTTTGGACAGCTCCTAACTTCTAGTAACTATGATGATGATGAAAAGAAAGTAACAGGTAGAGTATTGAGAAAAATAAAGTATTTGTTGCTGAAAAAATACATCTTTTAAGTGACTGTCTGTGGCATAAAGGTTAAAAATATGAGAGTAAATCTATAATTGAATAGCTTTGCCAATGATTAAGAAATGAAGCTGTTAATGAGATAATAACAATTAAATAGTATTTTATATTTATTTGCCCAGGTGGTCGAAATGGCTATGGAGCCAAATTGTGTAACATATTTAGTACCAAATTTACTGTGGAAACAGCCAGTAGAGAATACAAGAAAATGTTCAAACAGGCAAGTAAATAGGTATCTTGTGCCTTGATCATAAAGTATATTATAGCAGTTTATAATGGCATTCATGGTTGATTTAATTTAACATAATCTGTAAGCCATTAAATTATGGAAAATTATTCACGAACATAGATTATTTTTTAGGACTTATAAATTTGTGTTATTTAGTTCTAGTTTGTTTGTGAGATGACTTAAATTTTTCATCTTTCCAATTCTTTACTTCCATAGACGTGGATGGATAATATGGGGAGAGCTGGTGAGATGGAACTCAGGCCCTTTAACGGAGAAGATTATACATGTATTACCTTCCGGCCTGATTTGTCTAAGTTTAAAATGCAAAGCCTAGACAAAGATATTGTTGCACTAATGGTTAGAAGAGCGTATGATATTGCTGGATCCACTAAAGATGTCAAAGTCTTTCTTAATGGAAATAAGCTGCCAGTAAGTATTTTCCTGAGTGTTAAGGATAATAAGGGACTTGTGATCATTGTCAAAAGCAAAATTGATTTTTTTTTTCCTCCCATATGTTTTTCTTACCACTTCTCAGATATGTTTCTGATAAGAAAACAGTATTCCATATTTTTTTAGTCAGGTCATTTTAAGCTTACTAAAGGAAATTTCTTTCTCAAAGAAACACCTAAATTCTTTTGTGACCTTTAATGACCATTCTCTTATGCCCATCAGTGAACACTATTTCATTAGTTTTGAAAAATCCTCATAGTCTATTACTGAATCTACTTTTTATAACTTTTTTTATACCATTACTTTTAATTCTTGTACAGGTAAAAGGATTCCGTAGCTATGTGGATATGTATTTGAAGGATAAGGTAGATGAAACTGGCAATCCGTTGAAAATTATCCATGAACAAGTAAACCACAGGTGGGAAGTGTGTTTAACAATGAGTGAAAAAGGCTTTCAGCAAATTAGCTTTGTCAACAGCATTGCTACTTCCAAGGTAACTTTACTATTGAATTATTAATCATGATTTATCTTTACATATGTGTTCTTTTTGTTTTTACTATATAAAATGAATTTGAATATTTGGCTACCTTGGTATAAAGGAAGCTAAATTAGATTTTGTTATTTAATGTTTGATTATTATTATAATTTTGAGGATTCTGAGCTGTGCAATTTGGTATTTTCCCTCATTAGGGTGGCAGACATGTTGATTATGTAGCTGATCAGATTGTGACTAAACTTGTTGATGTTGTGAAGAAGAAGAACAAGGGTGGTGTTGCAGTGAAAGCACATCAGGTAGGGTATTTAGCAGTTTTCTTTTTCTAAAATCAAGGAAGAAGAGAAAGGCTATAAATAAAGCATGAGTGAGTTTTTAGTAATTTAATATCAACTTTTACTGCAGGTGAAAAATCACATGTGGATTTTTGTGAATGCCTTAATTGAAAACCCAACCTTTGACTCTCAGACAAAAGAAAACATGACTTTACAAGTCAAGAACTTTGGATCAACATGCCAATTAAGTGAAAAATTCATCAAAGCTGTGAGTACTTAGAGGGAAATAAAAAATAGAAGAACCTTACTTTATTTTCTATTGCCCTTCTCAGTTCTGCAAAAACAAAGATGCCTCCCACATGCTCTGCTCCAAGTCTTCTCACTTCTCACTCTGAAAAGGAAATTAAAAAGACAGCTTTTACCTCACTGGTCTTACCAGGACCTTAATTACCATCTATATGCCTATATTTCCCCATTACATATCACCATTCAGTTTATATCACTTCTGAATTCAGCCCATCTAACTGAATTATCTCCATACTCAATGATCTCCATACAAGGAATTCCCCACTTCCCCAAAACAAAACTATTTCCTGTCTTAGTAAAAGGCCCCAATCAACTACTAGGTTGCATAAACAAGAAAGCTGGGAGCCTTCTCTTTATCCCCCCTACTCTCGAATCCAAACAGTAAGAGTCATCTCTTGAATACCTTGGTAGCCTCCCACTCTCATTTCTTTTCTGTATTACTATAATAGGTTCTTAACATTCATACCATTTCAATCCTTTCTTTGCAATGCTCTTGAGCAATCTTTTTGTGTTAAAGCACACATTTTTGTCTTCACTCTCTTTGGCATCTTTCAGTGACTTCTACTCAAACTCCAATTTCCTTAATTTGGCCTATAAGATCCTGCCACCTCCAACCTCATCTCATTGCCACTTTTTCCTATGTTTAAGTTTCAGTCCTACTAGCTTTAAATTACTCAAAAGCATAGTACTCTTCCCCCTTAGAGCTTTTTCACATGCTAATCCCTCTGCCCGAAATGCTTTTCACCTGGCTAACTACTTTATACATCTTTAATGTCATTTCCTCAGGAAAGCCTTTACTTTCTACCCGTCTCCCCAACTAAGTTGATTCCAATATAATAGAGGACATACATCATTATATGTAGCACACTTTTCACTTATCCATAACACTCATCACATGTAATTTCTCATTTCTGTCTTCCTTGTTGTATCTTAAATTCCATTAGGACGAGGACTGTCTCTAATTTGTTTTAACCACTAGATCTCCAACATGTGGCTCAGTGCCTGGCACAACATAAGTGTGCAGTCAGTAAATAATGAATGAATGAACGCAAAGGAACCAGCTCCCTGAGTAGTGATAACCTGAGACAGAAAGATATGCCACCCTCTATCAAGAAATTATTGTTCTACCTCTTTGCAATCTTTGAATTATTTTTATTTTTATAGGAGCTCATTTGTTCTGGATTTCTGACAGAACTCTTCTTCCCTAACATGAGTCTTCTCCTTTTCAGGCAACTGGCTGTGGTATTGTAGAAAGCATACTAAACTGGGTGAAGTTTAAGGCCCAAGTCCAGTTAAACAAGAAGTGTTCAGCTGTAAAACATAACAGAATCAAGGGAATTCCTAAACTTGATGATGCCAATGATGCAGGTACACATTTAATAATGTTTCCAAACTTTAAGTCTTCTAGTTAATGTTTTATTCGTTAATAGCATACGATGGATATTTTTCCCTTGACACTTAATATTCAACAGAATATTGTAACTTTGCTAAAAATCAACCAATTCCCTGTTATTGAACATTTAGGTCATTTCCAATTTTTGGCTGTTATAAATAATGTTGAGATGATTATTTTGGAGAATAAAACAAGAATATTTGTGTAATGATCTTTTACCTAATGTATGGAAGGAAAAAGTTTTCCTCTTATGTCCCTGGCTAGATCTGAAAATTAAACTGACAAAGACAGATTAAGGAAAAAAGCATACGAATTTATTTAATGTAAGTTTTATGTGATCCAGAACCTTCATAAGGAAATGAAGACTGAAAGAAATGGTTAAACCTGAGTGTTTTTTTGCCAGGTTTGATAAAGGATGGAAAGTTGTGGAAAAATATGTTAAGGCAAATGTTATGAGCTAAGTACTGTGAATGTAGGGAAACTTAGCAAGGCCTGTTTGTTCAGATTCTTTTTGGTGTCCCTCTGTCTTGGAGATAAGAATGTTCCTTTCCTCCGGGTATAGGGAGGGCACCTCTCACATGAGACTCTTATGATCTGCTTCAGGAGAGAGTTTAGGGAGGAGGTCAGAGAGATTCCTGCTTCTATCTTTTTCTCAAACATCTTCAGTTTAAAATAGTCAACATGCCAAGGTGCCATATTTTGGAGTAGCATTTCCTGAACCCCATCACCAACAAATATATTTAGTATATGATCAAATAAATGTTTAGCAGCAGTATAACTGCCAAGAGAAATTAGTCTAAGAAACTAAGATGTCTTTTATTAACTATGAACTTTAGCTAAAATATATATCTAATTATTAGCTCCATTTTACTCCTAAACCAACTTGTTATGAATAGTAAATTTTTTGTGTTTCATCACGTCTGAGTTAGTATATTTGAAGTTGAACTAAAACTAATATTAATTTGTGTATCTTTATTTTAGGGGGCCGAAACTCCACTGAGTGTACACTTATCCTGACTGAGGGAGACTCAGCTAAAACTTTGGCTGTTTCAGGCCTTGGTGTGGTTGGGAGAGACAAATATGGGGTTTTCCCTCTTAGAGGAAAAATACTCAATGTTCGAGAAGCTTCTCATAAACAGGTAGAATATAAAAACCATCTTCAGAATCTAAATCTAGTTTGTTTTGTTTTGTTTTTGTGAGGAAGATTAGCCCTGAGCTAAACTCCAATACCAATCCTCCTCTTTTTGCTGGGGAAGATTGGCCCTGGGCTAACATCCATGCCCATCTTCCTCTACTTTATATGGGGCGCCGCTGTAGCATGGCGTGGCAAGCAGTGCATTGGTTCGCGCCCGGGATCTGAACCTGTGAGCCCTGGGCCGCCAAAGCGGAGCACACGCACTTAACCGCTATGCCACTGGGCCGGCCCCTAAATCTAGTTTTATAATGCAGGACTTCATGCTTACATTTCATTCCCTCATTGGGCATTTTGAAATATGTCTTAGACAGTTTGTTGTTGTTATTTTAGGAAATTGGGTACATTATAGGATATCTTAACAGATCTTTCTACCTTACTAAAGTATAGCCTAATAACTCAAAATACTGTAGCTCAAGAAAACCCAAACAACATATACTATCGTATTTCTTTGTTCTTTTCAAATTTGTTAACAAAACATTACTTTTTTTGCTATATGTTCATTTCAGATAATGGAAAATGCTGAAATTAACAATATCATCAAGATTGTGGGTCTTCAGTATAAGAAAAACTATGAAGATGAAGATTCACTGAAGACTCTTCGTTATGGGAAGATAATGATTATGACAGATCAGGTAATTTGTCATCAAATACTTTAGATTGTTAAACTAAATTAAACATGTCTTGTTGTTTCATTGCTTTCCTGCCATGAAAGGAAATTATTTAACTTGGAGTTTTATTCATTATCTGTAATCCACATCTAATCAGATATTTTACTTATATCATGTATATTACATATATAGGTTAAGTCAGTCTGAATTTGACGAGCCTTTTTTTTAATCCCTGTAGACAGTTTTTTGAGAAATTACCAGTAGGTCAATCATAATTTTTTTAGTTTCTAAACAATTTTTTGGTGTTTTGGCTTTCCAAATGTTTCTAGGACCAAGATGGTTCCCATATCAAAGGCTTGCTGATTAATTTTATCCATCACAACTGGCCCTCTCTTCTGCGACATCGTTTTCTGGAGGAATTTATCACTCCCATTGTAAAGGTATACTAATTTCTAAAATACCATAATGGATATTTTAAGGCCCTACTCCTCAACCTTGGGTACACATAACCTCAGTGATGTATGGTGGTATGCAGGGGACCCAGCAGTGTGCAAATCCACTGCAATGTGTTCTTTTACCACAGGTGTCTAAAAACAAGCAAGAAATGGCATTCTATAGCCTTCCTGAATTTGAAGAATGGAAGAGTTCTACTCCAAATCATAAAAAATGGAAAGTCAAGTATTACAAAGGTTTGTAATAGAACTTCTCATTTTGTTATATATCCTTGTACAAGATTATATGGAGTAACTTGGTATTTTTGGTTTTGTAGGTTTGGGCACCAGCACATCAAAAGAAGCTAAAGAATATTTTGCAGATATGAAAAGACATCGTATCCAATTCAAATATTCTGGTCCTGAAGATGATGCTGCAATCAGCCTGGTGAGTTTGAGTTGTATTTTATACATACATACTAGTTTTAGAAATCAGTGCTTTAGGGGCCAGCCCGATGGCGTAGCAGTTAAGATCACGTGTTCTGCTTCGACGGCCTGGGGTTCACCGGTTCGGATCCTGGGCGCAGACCTACTCACCACTCATCAAGCCATGCTGAGGCAGTGTCCCGTATAGAAGAGCCACAACTCTACAACTATGATACATAACGATGTACTGGGGCTTTGGGGAGAAAAAAGAAAAAGAGGAAGATCGGCAATAGATGTTAGCGCAGGGCCAATCTTCCTCAAGGGAAAAAAAAAACAATGCTTTAGCTACTCAGTTGAAACATTTAAGTTTTCATATAATAGACTGTTTTTAGTAAGCACATACCAGAGAAAGGAACCAGATATTGTAGAAAATTGAGTTTTTGTTGTTTGTTTATTTTTTATAGAAGAGATATTTTGGAACCTATTAGCACCAGTGACACCTTTTTCATCTTCTAATTTGTAGGCCTTTAGCAAAAAACAGATAGATGATCGAAAGGAATGGTTAACTCATTTTATGGAGGATAGAAGGCAACGAAAGTTACTCGGCCTTCCTGAGGTAAAAATTTTAAATATATCTCACAAAATGTACTATTTACTGACCTTTTAGAATTGATATTATAGCAAATTAAAGTTACCAAATAGTTATTTCAGTAAAAAGTTTAATAGGTAACTATATAAATATTCTTTATTTAGACTCCTGCATAAATGTATTGGACCTGAAAGAAATTACAAAGGCAATGCACATTTTTTTCTAATTGTGCAGCAATTGAACTTGCTTTATCCTTAAAACATAAAATACTTCTGCATAATTCTGTATTTTTGAGCGACTTATAGAAATGATAATGCTGAGAGGTTTCTTTGTTTTATTTTTGTGTTAAGCATTGTTAAGACCAGTGATATTTTTTATTTTAAGCTCAATCATGTAATACTCTCTTTGGTTCCTCAGGATTACTTGTATGGGCAAACTACCACATATCTGACATACAATGACTTCATAAACAAGGAACTTATCCTGTTCTCAAATTCTGATAACGAGAGATCTATCCCATCCATGGTGGATGGTAAGTTCTAATTGTTAGTCTGTTTTTATTATAAGACGGAAATTAATGCCCAGAAATGATTACACTGAGTATATTAATAATTGCACTTCTTTCATTTTGAAGGTTTGAAACCAGGTCAGAGAAAGGTTTTGTTTACATGTTTCAAACGGAATGACAAGCGAGAGGTGAAGGTTGCCCAGTTAGCTGGGTCAGTAGCTGAGATGTCCTCTTATCATCATGGTGAGGTAAACACACAATCTATAATGTTCCCAGGAAGCATTACAGCAGAAATACCTGCAAAGTCGTAATAGGCTTAGTCATAATAATGGATATAGGTTATTAAAAGCCTGCAGATTAGATTAATGAATCTTTATTTTTCTTGCCCAGATGTCACTAATGATGACCATTATCAATTTGGCTCAGAATTTTGTGGGTAGCAATAATTTGAACCTCTTGCAGCCCATTGGTCAGTTTGGTACCAGGCTGCATGGTGGCAAGGATTCTGCTAGTCCTCGATATATCTTCACAATGCTCAGGTGGGTATGCTTTCAATTTTTAGTGAATATTTGCCATTTCCCATTTTGAAGTATTGTGAGATTTAGTTGACCAAATATAGAAAAATTCAATTAATCAGAAAATGTGTATATCATGCAGATGCTTGGATTATTATTATTATTTTGTGTGTGTGTTTTGTGTGTGTGTGTGTGTGTGTGTGTGTGTGAGAGGAAGATCAGCCTTGAGCTAACATCCATGCTAATCCTTCTCCTTTTGCTGAGGAAGACCGGCTCTGAGCTAACATCTGTTGCCAATTCTCCTCCTTTTTATCCCTTTTTCTCCCCAAAGCCCCAGTAGATAGTTGTATGTCATAGTTGCACATCCTTCTAGTTGCTGTATGTGGGACGCAGCCTCAGCATGGCTGCACAAGCAATGCCTCAGTGCGCGCCCGGATCCAAACCTGGGCTGCCAGTAGTGGAGTGTGCGCACTTAACTGCTAAGCCACGGCGCCAGCCCAGGATTATTAATTTTAAAGCTCATTAAAGCTTAATTATGCTACCCTTTGCAATGAGCTGAAAGTCAAAATTCTATTTCAGTTTGATAACCAAGCCTTTGTATCCCTTAGAAGTTTTGTTTCCTTGCCAGACTATAAATGTTTTTACTTCCATTTCTTATATTTTCTTCTCTTTCTTCATATAGAGCAGTGGTTCTCAACCAGAATAGATTTTGCCCCCCAGGGAACATGTGGCCATGTGTGGAGACATTTTTGATTGTCATGGTTAGGGGAGCTGTGCTACTGGCATCTAGCGGGCAGAAGCCAGGGATATTGCTAAACACTCTGCAATGCACAGGACGGACCCCTCACAACAAAGAACTGTCTGACCTAAAGTGTCAATAGTGCTGAGGTTGAGAAACCCTGCTATAGAGTTTGAGTCAGAGTAAAGAAGAGCTTGGTTCTTCCTAAGTACCACAGTTGAAATTTTACTTTCTTTACAAGTCTATGGAAAGTACCTTATGAATGGTCAATTTTCAGCTGTTGTCTTATTCACCCTCAGCAGCATTGGATACAGTTGAATCACTCCATCCTTGAAACTCTTCTTTCTTTATTTGGCCTCCAAGACACCAGGCTGTTGGTTCCCCTCCTTATTAGTCTTCTTTGCTGGATCTTTCTCATCTTCCCAACCTCTAAATACTGGCCTGCCCCCCGGGCTCCTTCATCAGATCTTTTTCCACTAGCTACATTCACTTCCCATCCTTGGATGATATCTCATACATCCAGTACCAGAGCTTCAGCCCTGACTTCTAAGTTTTATGTCCAACTACCCTCTCAACATTTACCACTTGGACGTCTATTAACTATCTAATAACTATCTCAAACATAAGTTCAAAACCAAATCCTTAGTCTTCCTGTCTCGGTAAATGGAATGCTATCCTTCTAATTCTCAGGCTAAAAACCTTGGAGTCACCCTTGACTCCTTTTCTCTACACTTGGATCCAATTCATCAGCAAATCTTATAGGCTCTTCATTGGAAAAATAGTAAGCCACCTCATTCATCTCAACTGTTATAGTCTACCATCCTTCTTTCTTATGGCAGCCAATTAATTTTTTTAAATAGGTCACTCAGGTTCAGAACCTTGCAACTTCTTCATTCAGAGTAAAATCTAAAGCCCTCTTTTAGCTAACCAGACCCTAGATGATCTGTGCCCCCCCTCCCCATATCTTTTGATTCCGTCTCCTACTATCTCTGCTCCAAACACACCTGGCCTCCTTGCCTGTACACAAACATGCCAAGCACCCTCCCTCTTCAGGGCCTTTTACTTACGGATCCTTCTACTTGCAATACTCTTTCTCCAGATAACCACGTGGCTCATTCTCTCAATGTCTTCCCTGTTCAAACGTTATCCTATCAGAAAGTGCTTATCATTCCTTAACATCCCCTCAATCACTCTTACCTCACCTTATTTTTCTTCTTAGCATTTACCCTACCACCTGACAAAATGTATGTTCATTGGCTATCTCCCTATACTAGAATGTGAGCTCCTAGAAGACTGAGACATGTCTGCAGTGCCTGGCACATAGAAAGTGCTCAATAAATATTGTTAAACAAATGTTAGTCGGCAAGTAAAGCCAAGGTAATTTTCATGTATACACACGAGATAACACATGTCCTTTCCATGAAAGTTAAGTGTCAACACCAGTATTTTTGTAAAACAACATTCTTTGTTTTTTTAGCCCTTTGGCTCGGTTGTTATTTCCACCAAAAGATGATCACACATTAAAGTTTTTATATGATGACAACCAACGTGTTGAGCCTGAATGGTACATTCCTATTATACCCATGGTGCTGATAAATGGCGCTGAAGGAATCGGTACTGGGTGGTCCTGCAAAATCCCCAACTTTGATGTTCGTGAAGTTGTGAATAACATCAGACGTTTGATGGATGGAGAAGAACCTTTGCCAATGGTAATTATTCTGTATTACGAACCTTAGTTTTCCTCTGGTTTCAATTCCATAGACTATATGGTTAAAGAAGACAAATATAAAACTTATTTCGTACTTGAATGTTAGTTAGGTTTTTTGTTAAATGCTGTTGTGATTTCTGTTTTTAGTATCACATTTAGAAAATATATTCTTTTTTAAAACACCAATTTAGCTTCCGAGTTATAAGAACTTCAAGGGTACTATTGAAGAGCTGGCTCCAAATCAATATGTGATTAGTGGTGAAGTGGCTATTCTTAATTCCACAACCATTGAAATCTCAGAGCTTCCGGTCAGAACATGGACCCAGGTAAGTAATTGTGGATTTCTTTTTTGATTTTTGTGATTGGGGAAACACTTTTTGTACTAATGCTTGTTGAATATTCAGGAACCTATGTTTTAGAAACTTACAAAGGATTATTTCTTTCTTTAGACATATAAAGAACAGGTTCTAGAGCCCATGTTGAATGGCACTGAGAAGACACCCCCTCTCATAACAGATTATAGGGAATATCATACAGATACGACTGTGAAGTTTGTTGTGAAGATGACTGAAGAAAAACTGGCAGAAGCAGAAAGAGTTGGACTACACAAAGTCTTCAAACTCCAAACTAGTCTCACATGCAACTCAATGGTATGTCCTGTTTTATGAGATACATATGTTTTCATTTATATTAAAGATTAATGTCAATTTTAAAAGGATATCTTAGGCTACTTTTATATTTTCAAAGAATAAAGTCACTTGTCTAAAACCATTAAAGTTTATCTATTGTTTGCTTTAATCTTGTTTTTTCTTTCCAGGTGCTTTTTGACCACGTAGGCTGTTTAAAGAAATATGACACAGCGTTGGATATTCTGAGAGACTTCTTTGAACTCAGGCTTAAATATTATGGATTAAGAAAAGAATGGCTTCTAGGAATGCTTGGCGCTGAATCTGCTAAACTGAACAATCAGGCTCGCTTTATCTTAGAGAAAATAGATGGCAAAATAATCATTGGTATGTTTTTGGAATAATAACTGCCTGTACTAAAACTACAATCATGCCAAACTTGCTTTAAACATTTTTGGTGAGAGTAATGGTGGGGAGGGGGAACAAAATCCATTTAGTTCTTCTGGTTACATATACAAGCATTTCTTTCAAATACCTAATTTAGGCATTTATAGTTTGAAAGAGATGGCTTTTTCTAGATTGAGCATCTTGAGAAATCAAGGTTTAGTTAACATTTAGACAGGAAGAGAATAGGGAGCTAGAAGAGGTCCCTGTATAAACTGATTGATCCAGAGAAGAGATAATAAGTCTGATAGGAAAGAAAAAAAAAAAAAGGTAGGAAAGAGGATTATAAGTGGCTTATATTGTAAGTAAATTGTATACTCAAGACTGAAAGAGTCATGTCTTAGGGAATTTCTTTTAAGAGATTCTAGAAACAACTAAGAGTTTAAGTGACCAGGAAGAAAACAGTTTTGACTAAAGCTAGGATATAAGAAAGGTTAAAAGAAATAGCTTAACTCTGGCCAGGACTAACTATAGGAAAGCCAGGTAACTAATAGGTTATAGTAGCAAGTCCCAAAACATGACAACATGAGTTACTGATGATCACAAGATACTTTTCTGATAGTACACAAAACTTAGTAGTTGTTCATTTTCGTATTTTTTAAAATAATAGCGATATATATATATATATGTATAATGGATCACTACTCAGCCATTAAAAAAGATGAAATCTTTCCATTTGCGACAGCATGAATGGACCTTGAGGGTATTATGCTAAGTGAAATAAGTCAGATGGAGAAAGACAATTACCTATGACTTCGCTCATGTGGAAGATAGATAAACATAGTTTACCAGAGGGGAAGGGGGTTGGAGGAGGGCAAAAGCGGTAAAAGGCCACAGGTGCATGGTGACAGATGGCAATTAGACTTGTGGTGGTGAACACAATGCAGTCTAAACAGAAGTTGAAATATAATGATGTACACCTGAACTTTATATGTTATAAACCAATGTGACCTCAATAAATAAAAAATAAATAATAGCAATAGCACATCAATGTCCCAATTTCACAGATATTATTGCTTAAGGCTAGGCTAAAATGAGTAATATTGGACATGACTCAAAGAAAAATAAGATTGTATTCAGTTGACTGGAATTTAGGAAATACTAGGGACTATCCAGTCTTCTTGAGGAATAAATATAGAGGACCTAAAACTATAATCTATGTCAATTAATGAAAGGTGATACTTTGAACCTCATTCTGTCTATAGCTAGTAACTCTCAATATCCTCATAATCTAATAAATTGAATGCAGTAGACATTGGAAGAGAGAAAAAGAGGAACAAGTGCATGAGGGAGAACCATAGTCAAGAGAAATCCATGTTTGGGTGGCTGGCACTAAAAACTTGCCCAATCAAGTGTTGAAATTAAAAAACCAGGGCGTATAACTGAAGTAGATGTTTATCAGAAATAAAGGTTTTGGGGGCCGGCCCTGAGGGGTAGCAGTTAAGTACACGCGCTCCACTGCTGGCGGCCTAGGTTCGGAACGCCGGGCGCACACCAAGGCACTGCTTGTCAGGCCATGCTGTGGCGGTGTCCCATATAAAGTGGAGGAAGGTAGGCACAAATGTTAGCCCAGGGCCAGTCTTCCTCAGCAAAAAGAGGAGGATTGGCATGGATGTTAGCTCAGGGCTGATCTTCCTCATAAAAAAAAAAAGAAAGGTTTTGACTGTCTTCTGTTATTTTATGATTAGATCACAACCTCATATGATTTGACTGCCCCCTTGTGGTCATTTACATTTGTCAATGGTTTAGGGACTTGACCAAGATGTACTAATTTATGCAACATATAGTTTAATTTCCAGTTTTAATCTTTTGACTTAATATGATAAAACCTTATTCCTTTCCTAAAATATTGCTCAAAACTATTATCTCTGTTTACATTTTTTTAAATAGAAAATAAGCCTAAGAAAGAATTAATTAAAGTTCTGATTCAGAGGGGATATGATTCAGATCCTGTGAAGGCTTGGAAAGAAGCCCAGCAAAAGGTAATTTCTTCGGTAGCATTTTTCTATATTATTAAAGACTGCATATAATCTAATGTCTGTGTTTCACATTTCCTATTAAAGCTGCATTTTAATTCCTCCTTTAGGTTCCAGATGAAGAAGAAAATGAAGAGAGTGACAGTGAAAAGGAAACTGAAAAGAGTGGCTCTGTAACAGATTCTGGACCAACCTTCAACTACCTTCTTGATATGCCTCTTTGGTATCTAACCAAGGAAAAGAAAGATGAACTGTGCAAACTAAGAAATGAAAAAGTGAGTTGATGATAGGATGGTGCATGTTGCTTCGTTATGTTCTAATGATGAAAATAAAAACTCAATTGTGTGCTTGCTATATGAAAATGCTATTTGTACACATGAATTAACTATTAATTTTCTGATTATCTTATGAAGGAGCAAGAGCTAGAAACATTAAAGAGAAAGAGTCCATCAGATTTGTGGAAAGAAGACTTGGCTGCTTTTATTGAAGAACTGGAGGTGAGTAGTTTATAATGCCCATGTTAGAATTTTTATTAATGAAATAATATATTCTAGCAATTATACCTCTTTGTCAAGAAGTTTCACAATTGGAAATAGAAAGAATATAGGAGGCATAATGAAACATTCCAAGATAACACATAAAAGAACAGATTATTAAATACTACTAGAATAAAGTAAATGTTGCTAGGAAAGATACTACCCAGAAGTTTTTGAACAAAGAGAGGAAAGGGCAGGAGATGATTTTTGATAAAGGGAAGGACTTCCTGGGACTGAGAAGATAAAGAGAATGTAAACGTGGAAGACCAACCCAGTCCCCCAAATCAACTTAAAAGGACAAAGATACTTTACCTTAAGAGCTAGCTAATCAGTAGTTTCAGGAGATCCTTTGTTACCTAAATCTCCCTAATAATGTTTGTTTTCCAACATTACTTTAACATAAAAAAATCTCATTTCATAAATTAAGCTAAAAGACTTAACATGCAAATATATATTGTTACACTTCGGTATAGATGTCCAACTTGCAATCAGTTGATTAGATAAGTGTACATTACTAATATCACATCCTTTCTCATTTCTTATTTGAATTTACAAATATGTATATATGTATATATTTTATCCTTAACCCAGTTTCTTCCTCTCATCCTCAGAAAGTTCAAGTGGTAGAATCGAGTAGAACCTAATCTTCTGTCTCCACACTTACCTTTTCAAAGTGTGCCTTAATTATATCTTCATTGTGTAGTGGTATTCTTAGTTATGGAATAGGTTATCACAAATTTATCTTAAGATGTAACAAATTCAGATCAGTTTAATTGTAGCCTTTTATTCTATCCCTATATAGTAACACAGATATTGTAATGTCTTTGTTAGCTTATAAACTTGCTTTCTTATGTTCCTTTTGTAGGCTGTTGAAGCCAAGGAAAAACAAGATGAACAAGTAGGACTTCCTGGGAAGGGGGGTAAAGCAAAGGGGAAAAAAACACAAATGGCTGAAGTTTTGCCTTCTCCAAGTGGAAAAAGAGTCATCCCTCAAGTGACCATAGAGATGAAAGCAGAGGCAGAAAAGAAATTGAAAAAGAAAATTAAGGTAATATTCTTCAAAATCTTATACATAAAATAAGCTTATTTCCACTTAAAATTGAACAAATTATATTACAAAATTTCTAATCCCATAGTTGGAATTTATCCTACCCTAATCATAACCTTTTTATGAGCCTGATTTTTTTGTTTGTTTGATTTTTTAATCATTTTTTAAATGTTTAAGTATCTTGAAAAAGTCATACTTATACCTTTATTCAGAGCTTAAGAAAAAAAAAACACTCTTTGACCAGATATATATTTGTATATCTGACTACATATTATTCCAAATAATAAGTTGGGAGAACTTGGCCATTTTTGTCTTGCTATCTTTTAGAATGAAAATACTGAAGGAAGCCCTCAAGAGGACGGTATAGAGCTAGAAGGCCTAAAACAAAGATTAGAGAAGAAGCAGAAAAGAGAACCAGGTATTAAAACATTTTAAGGAAAATGGTATAGAGTTGAGATTAAATTGTGTTTGCTACCTAGTACATTCCACATGGATATTCATTAAGTTCTTATTGAGTTAACATGAAGGAGGACTATGTCTGAAGTATATATGAACCTCTCTAATATTGTCCTTGGGATTTGATTTATTTTAGAAGAGATCATTTTGTAATGAAATAGTCTGTTAATTTGACACTTGAATTCCTTAGTTGGGATCTAAAGAAAACACACCCGGCTTATTAGATTCACTTTCTTTAGATTCTACTTTTTTTAACTTCTTCATTAAGATATTCACATGCTAGATTTACCCATTTAATGTATACCATTCAGTGGTTTTAGTATACTCACAGAATTTTAGAACAATCTCTCAGTCCAAAAAGAAATATTGTATCCATTATGGTCACTCCACATTTCCCCCAAACTCCCCCTCCCTCCTAGGCAACCACTAATCTACTTTTTGTCCCTAGATTTACCTATTCTGGACATTTTGTATAAATGGAATCATGTAATACGTGGTCATTTTGTGGCTGGCTTCTTTCATCAGCATAATGTTTTTAAGAGTCATCCATGTAGTAACATGTATCAACATTTCATTTTTTTTATTGCCAAATAATATTTCATTGTATGGATATACTGCATTTTATTTATCCATTTATCAGTTGATGGACATTTAGGTCCACTTTTTGGCTATTGTGAATAATGCTGCCGTGAACACTCATGTACAAGTTGCCTTGAGCTAACGTCTGTTGCCAATCCTTTTTTTGCTTGAGGAAGACTGGCCCTGAGCTAACATCTGTGGCGATCTTCCTCTGTTTTGTGTGTGGGTCACCGCCACAACATGGTTTGATAAGTGGTATAGGTCCACACCCAGGATCCGAACCCACGAACCCTGGGCTGACGAGGCCGAGCGCGTGAACTTAACCACTACGCCACCAGGCTGGCCCCTCATGTACAAGTTTTTATGTGGACTTAAACGTTTTTATTTCTCCTGGGTAGATACCTAGGAGTGGAATTGCTGGGTCATATGATTATTTTATGTTAACTTTGGGGAATTGCCACACTGTTTTCCAAAGCAGCTGCACCTTTTACATTCCCACCAGCATGATATGAGAGGTCCAGTTTCTCCACATTTTACCAATACTTGTTAATTGTCTTCCTTTTGATCTAACCATTCTAGTGGGTGTAAAGTGGTGTCTAATTGTGGTTTTGGTTTGCCTTTCCCTGTTGGCTAATGATGTTGAGCATCTTTTCATGTGCTTATTGGCCATTTACATTTCTTTGGAGAAATGTCTATTCAGATCCTTTGCCGATTTTTTTTTTTTTTGCCCCTTTTTCTCCCCAAAGCCCCAGTAGATAGTTGTATGTCATGGTTGCACATCCTTCTAGTTGCTGTATGTGGGATGCGGCCTCAGCATGGCCGGACAAGCGGTGCATTGGTGTGCGCCCGGGATCCGAACCCAGGCCACCAGTAGCGGAGCACGTGCACTTAACCGCTAAGCCACAGGGCCGGCCCCTTTGCCCATTTTTAAACTGAGTTATTTGTCTTTTTATTGTTGAGTTGTCAGAGTTCTTTATATATTCTAGATGTCAGTTGCTTATCAGATATATGATTTGCAAATATTTTTTCCCATTCTGTGGGGTAATCTTTTTACTTTCTTGTGGCGTCCTTTCACACGCAAGTTTTTAATTTTAATGAAGTCTAATTTATCCATTACTTTTCTTTTGTTTCTCGTGCTTTTGATATCTAATCTTTTGAGATTTACCCCTATGTTTTCTTTTAAGAGTTTTATAGTTTTAGGTATTACATTTAGGTCTGTGATTTGTTTTGAATTAATTTTTTGTAAATGTTGTAAGGGAGGAGTCCAACTTCATTCTTTTGCATGTGGATATCCAGTTGTCCCAGCACTATGTACTGAATTTTTCTTTCCCCATTGAATTGTCTTCACCCTTGTCAAAAATCAATTGACCATAAATATTAAGATTTATTTATGGATTCTCAACTGTTTCATTGATTGATTTATATGACTATCCTTGAGTATCTACTCTATTTTTTTTCCACTTTTTTTTTTTTTCTGAAGAAGATTAGCCCTGAGCTAACATCTGTGCCAGTCTTCCTCTATTTTATATGTGGGTCACCTCCACAGCATGGCTGATGAGTGGTCCAGGTCCACATCCGGGATCCAAAAAGCGCTCCGAACTTAACCAGTATGCCACAGGGCAGGCCCCAAGTATCTACTCTTGATAGATAATGTGTGCTCAGTTCTGTGGGGATACAAAGATGACTAAAACAAATGGAAATATCTTAATATTAAAAAGAAGTAACAGGGGCTGGCCTGGTGGTGTGGCAGTTAAGTTCACACGCTCTGCTTTGGCAGCCCAGAGTTCACAGGTTCAGATCCCGTGCACAGACCAACGCACTGCTTGTCAAGCCATGCTGTGGTAGTGTCCCATATAACGTAGAGGAAGAGGGGCACAGATGTTAGCCCAGGGCCAATCTTCCTCAGCAAAAAGAGGAGGATTGGCAACAGATATTAACTCAGGGCTAATCTTCCTCAAAACAAAAAAAATAGTAATAAAAGTGTGTTGTGAGTACCATGCTGTGCAAAATTATACTGGCCTTATAATACAGCATACATTTAACTTTAAACTTAGCTAGCAATCATTTAGCATATAAAATCATTGAATCAGTTAAGCATTTTGAGCATTTATGTTCCCATCACTGTATCAAATATTGTGAGGGCATGAGAAGTGGGAGAGCATGGCATTTACCTTCAAGAGGTTTATCAAGAAAGAAAGTTAAAGCAGTATATACCAGCCATGTAGGGATTTAGATAAAGGGGTGGTCAGTGTGGGCACATGTAGATTATAGAAGCTTTGTGAAAGAGGTAAAACCTGGCTTAGAGTCTTGAAGATTGGGCAAGATTTAGGTATTCTAGATTGGGAGAAGAAAAATGAGCAAATAGTATGCATGGGACAACGAGAAGGCCCTCTTAATAGAATGGGAGGTTTTATATTGGGAAATAGTAGAAAATAGATAGTTAAGCCAGATTATGGAAAGCTAGAAAACCAGGTTGTTGGGGGAGGATGGATAAGATTAGGAAATATGAAATGGGTTTACTTAAGGAAAATTCATCTAACAAGAATATGAAGAAAGGACTATATCAGACCAATAAGGAGACTGCCCTTGTAACCTTTGTGGGCCAAGATGAGGGAAGTAAAGAGCAAAGGATGGGTATGAGAGTCATTTGGGGAAAAGAATTAACAAGACCTAGTGACTTTAAACCTCCTAACTCATTAACCATTAAATGCCCCTCAAGGTTTGGTCTAGCCTTTCTTTTCCCTTTGAATTATCTCCCTTGCCTTGACTTCAGCAGTAACCTGTTGATTTCTTTGCATCTGTTCTTACCTCTTTCCAGTCTCCGAACTGCAACCTGAGAGAACCTTTTAAAATGCAAATCTGGTCATATTGGTTCCCTGTTTAAAACAAAATCCTTAACAAGACCAGTTACCCTCACCCTAACTTCTGCTTTCCAGCCATAATGGATTTCTTTCAATTTCCTAAATGCACTATTTTTTCTCACAGGGCCTTTGTGCATGTTCTTCCCTGAATTGGAATGTTTCATCATCCACCTCCCTTCGACTAGTTAACTCTTATTTAACCTACAGATAGCTCAAGCATCTCTTTCTTGGAGAAGCCTCATATTTATACACATATATATATACACACCACATACCCTACATAAACACGTTGTATTTATTGATGGAATTAGATGACCAAGCAATAAGCTCCACAGGAAGAGGGACTGTATCCATTTCTGTTCACCAGTGTATTTCTAGTACTAGCACAGAGCTCAGTAATAAATATTTGAAGGATGGATGGGTGGAGATGGAGAAAATTGAGTCTAAGGTTATGCAAAGGTGGTTAATTCCTCTCCTCCTTCCAGGTACCAAGACAAAGAAACAAACTACATTGCCATTTAAACCAATCAAAAAAGGAAAGAAGAGAAACCCTTGGTCTGATTCAGAATCAGATATGAGCAGTAATGAAAGTAATTTTGATGTCCCTCCACGAGAAACAGAGCCACGGAGAGCTGCAAGTAAGGAAAACTGAGGAACTTGCTAGATATGCTGAAAGATTTGAATGGCCAACACATTTCAGGGCACTCAATCCCAGAAATTGTTATATCTTGGAGCAGTAATTATATTAAATTTTTGAAAAACTAAAGCACCTTTTAGGACATTAAACTGAAGCTTAAATCTTCATGAAATGTTACATCAATCTGTGGACTAAATATTTCTCCTATTACCCTCTTTGATTCTTTGTTTATGTATGTTTTTAATAGCAAAAACCAAATTCATAGTGGATTTGGATTCAGATGAAGATTTCTCAGATTTTGATGAAAAAACTCAAGATGAAGATTTTGTCCCATCAGATGCTAGTCCTCCTAAAACCAAAACTTCCCTAAAGTAAGTATCTTCTCTAATATGGATTTTATGATTGCTTTTAATGGTTGATAATATATTCATTGTTTCATACATTTAGAATTGGTTGTCAGGATGTTATTTTTTATTCTAGACATACTAACAAAGAACCGAAGCCACAGAAAAGTGCCACATCAGGTATGTGTTTAAGTAAAAATAGGAAGATATCTGCTTTACTTGGGCGCTCGGGTCCCACTGGGTTCTAATCTGGACTACATTATCCAAGTCCTGCCTTGGACCTAATGTGGGTTCTTGTTGGCATTACATTGATGTTGTTCATTAGGTTTAGTTTTGCACATGGAGAGGTTCTATATTTAACATACTAAAAGTAATCATGTGCTTGCCCGGTACTGTGCTAGGTGCTAGAGATACAAAAAATAACTGTTTTTGCTGATAAAGAACCCAGAAATTAGAACAAAGTTATAAGAGTATGTTTTAAATATTCCAGAAAAGTCACATACTTGGTGTTTAAATTAGGAATTCATATCAGGGACAAAACAGTAAACGGATTTTCACATGTTGCTTATATGTACTATTTTCTTTTCCATTTGAAGTAACAGACCTTGATGCTGATGATGCCAAGGACAGTGTACCACTTTCTCCAAGCTCTCCAGCTGCTGATTTACCAGCTGAAACTGAAATTATAAACCCTATTTCTAAAAAGAAGGTGACGGTGAAAAAAATAGCAAAAAGTAAGCCTAAATCTTTGAGATGAGTTAATATTGGGATTAACTAACTGGCTATCACAAGTCAATTTGATTTTTTATACCCAAAATTTACTGTTGATAATTGAAATTAAACCTTTTCCAAATGAAAGCAAATCTTTAGATCTTTATAATCAAAATTGGTGGTCAAAAGGTTTAAAATCAGCATGTTTCTCAAAACGACAGGCATTATCTATCTAGCTCATTTCTATAACAGGGATAAGATTTATAAAACAGTTGCAAAAATTTAATGTAAAACATATATCTATAAAAAAGTTGAATGCTTAAGAATACTTTGATTCTCTGATGTATTTTCAGCTCTATTAGACTGTCTTTTCCTGTGTTAAATATAAGCAGTCAACAGGTTGCCAAAGAAAGTTCACAGTGAGTTCATCTAAGAGTGGCTATGATGCATGCCTGTGTTGACTTGCAGGTCAGCCTTCCACCTCCACTACAGGCGCCCAAAAAAGGCCTGCACCAAAAAGAGTCAAAAAGGATCCAGGCTTGAATTCTCATGTCTCTCAAAAGCCTGATCTGCCCAAAACCAAAAATCGCCGCAAAAGGAAGCCATCCACTTCTGATGATTCTGACTCTAATTTTGAGAAAATGATTTCTAAAGCAGTCACAAACAAGGTGTGTATTTATCCTAGTTGGTCCTTTTTGTGTGTGTGAGGAAGATTAGCCCTTTGCTAACATCTGTTGCCAATCCTCTTTTTCCTGAGGAAGATTGGCCCTGGGCTAACATCCATGTCCTCTTCCTCTGCTTTATATATGGGATGCCGCCACAGCATGGCTTGATAAGTGGTGCATAGGTCCGTGCCCAGGATCTGAACCCGTGAACCCCGGGCCACTGAAGCGGAGCTTGTGAACTTAACCACTATGACACTGGGCTGGCCCTACCTAGTTGGTCCTTTTGCTATAAGTTTTTTGAAACAATAACCAAGGTTTGCTCTTAATAACTTAGCACATTTTTTTTTTTTTTTTTTTAAAGATTTTATTTATTCATTTTTTCCCCCCAAAGCCCCAGTAGATAGTTGTATGTCGTAGGTTCACATCCTTCTAGTTGCTGTACGCGGGACTCGGCCTCGGGTTGGACGGAGATGTGGTGCCTCGGGGCGCGCCCGGGATCCGAACCCGGGCTGCCAGCATCAGAGCGCACACACTTAACCGCTAAGCCACGGAGCCGGCCCTACTTAGCACATTTTTAAGAAAATAAATTTAAATCCCATAATCCATTAGCTTTTATTATATGTAGTTTAGTTGTAACAAAGTTAAATATGCCACTTAATTAGTCGGTGGGAGTTGCCTTAAGTCTATTTCTTACTGCTTATTAGAAGGTGGAAAACTCCTTGAATTGTAGTCTGTTGATATATGTTTTACTGAAATTATGCTGTCAGGCTGACATTATGCAAATTACTTGGGCTTTTCTCTTTTAGAAATCCAAGGAGAGTGATGACTTCCATCTGGACTTAGACTCAACTGTGGCTCCTCGGGCAAAATCTGGACGGGCAAAGAAACCTATTAAGTACCTCGAAGAGTCAGATGAAGATGATCTGTTTTAAAATGTGAGGTGATTATTTTAAGTAATGGTTTTATTGAGCCCAGCACCGGTTTTAAAGTTACCTGAAGCTCTTGATTTCCTCCTCTCTGAATTTAGTTGGGGAAGGTAGTTTTAATCCAGAGCCATCAAAGTGAAGTGTGTAGAGCCCAAGTGTCCCTTATCTTTTTATAACACTGTCTAAATAGTGACCATCTCATGGGCATTGTTTTCTTCTCTGCTTTGTCTATGCTTTGAGTCTGTTTTCTTTTGTCTTTAAAATCTGATTTTGAGTTCTTCTGGACTCGAGAGGTAGCTCTGTGGTTACTTCAGCATGATGTAGTTTGTGTATTGACCATTCATTAAGCTAAAATTGGATCACTTTGATATAAAAGTGTCTACTCTGCCTCCTTTCCTACTTTCAGTAAATATGAGAGTCTCTATTTTATCTTAGTTTTATGGGTAATTTTCCATCAAATAAAACTTTATAGTTCTAGTACAAATACTTCCCACTCAGCCTTGTATGTGCTGAATTTTTGTTTAAGCAATAAGAAATTGCTCATATTCTTCATATCCTTTTGAATATCATCAGAGGCTGGAGAAAAACACCCTGGCTGTGTCTATACAACCCAACACAGTCAATCAGATGAAAAAAATTAGACCATAAGTCATGTGACTATCTCAACTCTTGACTTGTCCCCTTTGGCTGCCTCTGAGTCTAAATCTCCCAAAGAACAAATTTCTAGGGAGCACTGGATTGCAGAAGAGTAAGGGGACAATATTTGCTCCAAGATCTTACATATTATATCAATACCATACTCAGCAGTGAGCTATTATATACATTTTTGGAAATCTCCATAATTTTCAATTTGTAAACTTTTTGAGACCTTTCTGCATTGTTACATGTGTGTGACTTGACTGGTATTATCAATGTTTTTGTAAATATTTACTATGTTTTTCCATTTAGCTTAACTTCAACAATTTTGTACTTTAATAAAATGTTCTAAACATTGCAACCCATTGATTACCCCATTTTTTTTTCTGGCACTGCATCCTTTTCCTTACTCTAAAATATATCCCTTTTCACTTCCTTTTGAGAGCTATTCTGATCATATTCTGATGTGCCTGGCAGACGTAGTGATAGGTCTAAGGGATAGGCATCATGACCTAATTGAGGCCAATCAGGTTTTTTCCTGGGATTTATACATGGGTACTAAGTTCTTCATCTCCTCCATCTGAAAAGACCTTGGCCCTACATTGGTAAAGAGTTTTTTACTTCATGTCTTTTTTTTTTTTTAATGATTCCCTACTTTAACAACTATTTTGATAAACCTAGTCAACTACTTGATGATATCACTAAATTATATTGGGGCAACTGGTTAATCATTTAGAAAAAAAAAGAAATGTTAGATAAATCCAATCCCTACCTCACATCTTACACTAAAATTAAGTTCAAATAGACTAAATATTTAAATGTCAAAAGCAAGACTATTAAAAAAGGTACTAGAAGAAAAGTAATCAGGCATTATGAATGGATATCCTAAACATATCCCAAGGGTAATGTTGACAAAGATATGGGAAAATGAGCCCTTTCATCAGAATCTCCTGTCCCAGCAATTCTCACTTTAAGAAATTTAGTTGAAGAAAATGACATGTGCAAAAAGCTATGTAAACACACACAAATGTGAGTTCAAGTAACAGGAAATATCAATGTCCTGATTGTAATTTTGCAAAATGCTACCATTGGATTAAAGTCAGCAAAGTGTATAAGGGATCTCTGTACTATTTCTTAAACTACATGTGAATCTATAATTATCTCAAAAAAAAAGCCTCAAAGATGCTTATTGAAGTTACTGTAATAATAAAATTGAAAGTAACCTAAATGTCCAACAACAAGAGACATTTGGTAAAACAGTTTAAACAAATTATGGTACAATGGGAATACCAGGTACCCATTAAGAATGATCATGTACATTATTTATTGACATGAAAAGATGTTCACGACATTGAGTGAAGAAAGCAAGTTACAAATCAAAGGTGAAATTCCTGTCTGGTAAGTATGCATTTGTTTACAAAACAGTGGGAGAAAAGCATACACACTCTTTAAAAAAAAAAAAATCAGAAACCTTTTCCTTTTAAAAGTAGAAGTTTGCCTCCTAATGAGTAAAATATTTATTATCTAAAAAGACTCCAAGTGAATACATTCCTTGACTCTATTCTTTATTCCTTAAGCCAGCGGCATTTTTTTTTTTTGTGAGGAAGATCAGCCCTGAGCTAACATCCATGCCAATCCTCCTCTTTTTGCTGAGGAAGACTGGCCCTGGGCTAACATCCATGCCTACCTTCCTCCACTTTATATGGGACACTGCCACAGCATGGCTTGCCAAGCGGTGCCTCGGTGCGCGATCCGAAGCAGCGAACCCCGGGCCGCCGCCGCAGCGGAGCGCACGCACTTAACCGCTTGCGCCACCGGGCCCGGCCCAAGCCACTGGCATTCTAGGAGATAAAAATTCTAGTGCTAGTAACTTGGACATTTAGACCCCTTATACAGTGTAGTTAGTTCATATGCATTTGAAACATTGCTTAAATACATATTCTATCAATTATAAGTTACAAAAGAATGGTTACTGAGAAAATAAGGGATTCAAAACTTGTATTAGCTGACAAATGACACAAACTTACTAAGCCTTTTTGTTTTTTAAGATACATTGCATCCCACTGTTCCTGCTGCAATGGAATTTTTTAAGTGATTTCTGGCCATTTTTCCTGAACCCCAAGCACATAGAAAATTTTTTAATTCATTAGCTTTTTCTTCTAGAGTAACAGACATCTGTTCTTGCCTGCCGAGTATCCCTTTCCTCAGTAATTCCACTTTTGGAAAAGTATTCTGAAGTCTGAAGCACAAAAAGTTTGTGTACAAAAGTGTTCATTGAAGCATTATTTAAACTGGTGAAAAACTGGGAACAGCAGAGATTTCCTAAAATAGAATTACTTTTAAACTGGTATATCCTTACTTACCATGTATTACACAGCCATTAAAAGTCATGTTTTCCAGTATGGAAATTCCTCAAAGAATTAAAAATAGAGATGCCCTATGATCCAGCCATCCCACTACTGGGAATCTAGCCAACGAACCTGAAATCAACAATCCAAAGAGGCTTATGCACCCCTATGTTCATGGCAGCATTATTCACCATAGCCAAGAAGTGGAAGCAACCTAAGTGTCCCTCAACTGACGACTGAATCAAGAAAATGTGATTTATATATACAATGGGATACTACTCAGCCATAAAGAAAGACAAAATCGTCCCATTTGCAACAACATGGATGGGCCTGGAGGGAATTATGTTAAGTGAAGTAAGCCAGAAGGAGAAAGACAAACACTGTATGATCTCACTCATAAGTGGAATATAAACCAACACATGGACAGAGAAAACTATATTGTGGTTACCAGGGGCTATGGGGGTGGGGGTAGGCGCAAGGGGTGAAGGGAGACATATATATGGTGATGGACAAACAAAAGTGTACAACCCAAAATTTCACAATGTTAAAAACTATTAAAACGTCAAAAAAAAAAAAAAAAGTCATGTTTTCCCAGAACACTTAATAGTACAGGAAAGTCCTCATGTTGGGTAGAGGAGAAAAAAGATAGAAAACTATCCCGTATAATTTGTCAAAACGTATTGAATTATAATGGTGCATTTTATTGTGTGTAAATTATACCACAATAAAGTAGGGAGGAAAAGCTGTCTTTTAGACAGTATGAGGTTCAAATATAAACCCGTGCTTCTCAAACTTGTGCTTACAAATCCCTTAGGGGTCTTGTTAAAATGCAGATTCTGATTCAGTAGGGCTGAGGTGGGGCCTGAGACTGCATTACTAACCACTTCCCAAGTGATGTGAATGCTGCTGGTTGGAGAACTTACTTGGAATAGCAAAGGTGTAAACTACACACCAGTTCATCTCAACGTGTGGTCTCTGGACCAGCAGCATTAGCGTGACTGGAGAGCTTGTTAGAAATTCAAATTATCAGGCCCACCCCAGAACTACTGACTTAAAAACACTTGTTTTAACAAGTGCTCCAGTTATTCTGATGCACGCCAAAATTTGAGAACCAATGCTACATGCATTGAAAGACATGGCAAGTTGCAGCAAAGTGCCAGCTGCTTTTCTCAGGATGATGAGATTTGGGTGATTTTTGTTTTCTTCTTTGCATTTTCCCATCGTTTACAAAAATAGTAAATGTTACATGTTTTTCAAAATGAAAATATAATTTTTTTCTGGTTATAAAAGTAATATATGGGTTCCAGGTCTAATATGATGCTGAACTGGCACCACTCCAGGAATCTGGATCTCCGATGTTTTTCTCTTTCACTCGTGCTACACGATTGCAAATCTGAACAGCATGTCTTCAGGCTGTGTTGAAAAACTCTGTGATGGTTAATCCTATGTGTCAACCTGACTGGGCTAAGGGATCGCTGGTAAAATATTATTTCTAAATGTGTCTATGAGCATTCGAATCAGTAGACTGAGTAAAGAAGATCACCCTCCCCAATGCAGTGGGCATCCTCCAATCCGTTGAGGACCTGAATAGAACACAATATGGAGGAAGGGCGAATTCACTTTCTCTAGGATGAGACATCTGTCTTCTGCCCTCTGACATGGGCACTCCTGGTTCTCAGGCCTTGGAACTCAGAGTTACATCATTGACTCCGCTGGTTCTCAGGCCTTCAGGTTCAGACTGCAGTACACCACCAGCTTTCCTGGTTCTCCTGCTTGCAGACAGCAGATGGTGCGACTTCTCGGCCTCCATAATTATGTGAGCCAATTCCTATAATAAATCTCTTTTTTTGTGTGTGTGAGGAAGATTGGCCCTGAGCTAACATCTGCCAATCCTCCTCTTTTTGCCCAGGAAGAGTGGCCCTGGGCTAACATCCATGCCCATCTTCCTCCACTTTATATGGAACGCCGCCACAGCATGGCTTGACAAGCAGGGCGTCGGTGTGTGCCCGGGATCCGAACCGGCGGACCCTGGGCCACCGCAGCGGAGCGCACACACTTAACCACTTGTGCCACCAGGCCGGCCCCAATAAATCTCTTCTTGTGTATATATATCTCATTGGTTCTGTTTTTCTGAAGAACTCTAATACAAACTCCATAGTCCGTTTTGGTACCTAAAGAACTCAGGATGACCTAGGGTGGTGAGTATGCCAGCCTCAGTTCTGAGCTGCAGACGAGATCACATGGAGTTCCTCCTTTCTTTACTCAGGGATCATTCAGTTGATCCTGAGTCTTTCATTAGAAAGACTGATTTTTCCAATCTGTTCCTAAAGATATTCATAGAATACAGTCATGTCCATCACAACAAGAAGAGATCAATCTTAAATATGCTGTGTCTTTACTGGAGGGTATTATGTTAAGTGAATTTAAAACTCTTTAACATTTACCATTTAACATTTAAACATTTAACATTTAAAACTCTTTAACAAAGAGCAGTTCCTCACTGGCATGGTGTTTGCTGTTGAAGGCACTGAAGTCCCTTGTCATAAGGTGGTTCTTGCAATGCGTAGTTCTTATTTCAGGCCACATTCGTGAGTGAAATAGTGACAGCAGACACACTCACACCTAGGGACTGTTGGTGTCACTACACTACCTAACAGGTAAGAGAAACTCAGGCACACAGGGTAACTTGGCAATAAATGAGAGCACTGTAGAACAGTTTTATGAAACAATGTCCTTCCTACAAGTAGAAGATGTGTTGCAACAATGTCGAAAATATATAATTAAAAAATAATAAACGCAGAGAATTGTTGAGTTTTGCCAATCTCTTCAATTGTGAAGAATCAAAATGCCAAAAGATTGATGGGCACAATTCCACCAGAAAGCTTTCATGCCGCTGGCACTGGACCTACTGATAGGTGTTCTCAGGAGTGGAAAATGAGGGGACAATTGGCAAAGCTGCTGAGCTGTGGCTGGAGTTCAACCCGGAATCACCGTCACAATATTGCTCAACCACATCACAGTGGATGCTCTTGGGATGACTAAAGAGGAGACGACGATTTCCAGTAAAGCATCTTCTGAAGAGCCTTGTAGCCTTTACTTCTCTGTTTGTACAACCACAGATACAAAAAGTTCATAAGCTGTGCAGCCCACCAGCTGATTTGCATAAGGTTGGACAGTTGTAACTCCTGATAATGACATCTTTAGAACAGGCGGTCAAGTTTCTCTGAAAAACACAAAAAGGAATCAGTAAAAACAAGCCAACTTTGGGGGCCCCCCGGTGGCACATAGCGGTTAAGTTCGGTGCACTCCGCTTCTGCGGTCTGGGGTTCGCAGTTTTGGGTCCCAGGCACGGACATACTCACCACTTGTCAGCCATGCTGTGGTGGCAACCCACAGACAATTAGAGGAAGATGGGCACAGATGTTAGCTCAGGGCCAATCTTGCTCACCAAAAAAAAAAGCCAAGCTAACTTCAAGCTGCCTTCAGATCTGGAATTACTTTTACTGGTCCAGTCACAGCAAGATTTCCAAAGACCCTGATGCTTTTCGTCCACATAAAGCCATCTTTGGTTTGACGTGAAGGCTACAACTATAATCTGGAGCAAAGAGTGTAGGCAGAAAATTTAATCAGAGGACTGCTGAAAGGCATGACACTGAGAAGGATGAGCAGACAAGGGTGAGCCTGTTGTCTTATGCTCAGCAGTCGTGGTCCACACTGCAGTTATGTGATAATACTGAACCTCTAGTAGAGTCACTTTCCAAGGTCTGGAACAGTGGCTGTGAGGCAGATTAGCAGGTGCTTTGTTTCAGTTGCAGCTTTTGGTAATAACATTTTGCATAAAACTCCCTTCTGACACAGTAGATGGGTCTCCAGTAATTGTGGAAAATCACAATGTGAATAAAAGTGAGTGGGAAATGACCAATATTCCTGCTAAGTGATGCTCTGGCCCCTGTGTCAGAGCTGTTGTGATCTCAGATTCTGTGCTTTTCAGCAAGAAACCCACTTAAAAGAGAGAACTAAAGATATCACCTACCAGTATGATCTGGAATTGATCAGAACACGTACTGTGGTTACTGGGGAGAGATTTTCGATGCACCGTGGGGAAACTCTCTATCCTGCCTTGAAGAATCTCCATGGAAACCACTAATGTATCTTTTCTTGCTGGATGGAACAGAGGAGTTTGAACTGGATGGAGAAATGGTTGCATTACCAGCTGTACGGTGGTAGAATTCAGGGAGTGCATACTCAGCTTATGTGCTTTGTAACTGTCTTTGCTCAACAAGAGACATGAAGCAAGAAGCATGAAAAGGCTGAAAATGAGAACGTAAACGCATACCTTTAACAAATTCCAAAGCAAAAAGCATAGCATATTGCCTATATGATGGAGAGCTCTGGCAGACACCGCATTAACTAAGTGATCAATAATGAGACAGAATGACATACTATGCTCCTGATGTGACACAATGGGAAATGTATTTCATCACCCATGTAGTAGTCTCACCAAAAAGACTTAACCCTGAACCTAATCGTGAGCAAACAATCAGACATATTGAATTATAAAACAAATTCCCACTGAAAGGGGTGAGCTCGGGGACTCTGCTGACAAAGCAGAAGGGGTCAACCACAGGAAAAGTGGTCCCAAACCTCAGTCTTGAATCTCCAACCCTGAATCTCAGTCTTGATGTTTTTGATTTAGAAATTCTCAGTCCACCTGACATGATTAAACAGTTTGGTAGATGACTCCACAACCCAGAAGTTAAAAAAAGAAATATAGAAATGGTGAAGTAATCGAACCCACAGTATTTACAATTTTGTGTTAAATTTAGAAATGTTTTATAATCATTCAGGATAATAATGTGTTTGTATTACATATTTTGAATGTCCCTAATGTTTAAGAGAATTTGACATTAGGGAATCTGACAGATTAGTCTTGTAATTTCAATTTAAAGGTATAATTTATTTTTAGATGTGATTTTAATTTAAAAGGTTTAAGAAATTCAATTAAATGTGTAAACACTACTATAAAATTGAAAAGAACTTGAATTACTACATTTGTATATTTGGTTTATTAGGTTTACCGGAGCTGTTTTAACGCATATTAAGCTATTATTTGTTAGAGTTGTCAGTCAGTCCCAGCAGGCACTGGAAATGTTTGGAAATTTAATTAATCAGGTTTGTAATTAGTGTTCATCACTTAGGCAAATTTAACTTCTCAAAATTATGAGATAATTGAATATTAATTAAAGAACAAGTGAAAGTGATTATTCTTATTTTTATACTCAAATTATTAAATGTACATATAGAATAACAAAATGTGTAAGTTGAACCTGAAGGTGTAAAAGGAAAAAGTTTTTTTCATTTAAAGTCTTAATAAAGTGGACATAAATTCAAACTCAAGGATATTGATTTTATGCACAAAAGCCTCCTTCAGACATCAAACTCAAATTGATAGGAGTAAGCCAAATTATTTCATAAAGAATGCGAAAGAGGCAAGTGATAAAGAGAGGTGACCAGTGTGGAGTGTGGGAGAACAAGAGGATGAAGGATGAGGAAGAGGAGAGAAACTTGCCCAGAGACTTGGAGACAGAGAGATGCGTAATGATGATTTCAAGAAAGTCTCTCTCTCTTTCATCCTCAAAAGAATTTCAGTACAGACCAACATTACTTTTTTCTTTTTAAATCAATTTTATTGAGGTACAATTTATATACATAAAATGCACCCACTCTGGGCCGGCCCCGTGGCTTAGCGGTTAAGTGCGCGCACTCCGCTGCTGGCGGCCCGGGTTCAGATCCCGGGTGCGCACCGACGCACCGCTTCTCTGACCATGCTGAGGCTGCGTCCCACATACAGCAACTAGAAGGATGTGCAGCTATGACATACGGCAATCTACTGGGGCTTTGGGGAAAAAATAAATAAATAAATAAAATCTTAAAAAAAAAAATGTACCCAAAGTGTACAGATTGATGACTTTTGACAAATGTGTGCTCCTGCCATAAGCCACCAGCACAATCAAGATATAACACATTGCCATCACCCCAAAAAGTTCTTCTGTGTCTCTTCCAACCCGACCTCAGACAGATACTGATCTGATTTCTACCATTACAGGTTAGTTCTCCCTATTCTAGAACTTCACATAAATGGAATCATACAGCATATATGCTTTTGTGCCTGGATTCTTCCATTTGGCATAATGTTTTTGAAATTCATCCATGTTGTGGCACATATCAATAGTTCCTTCTTTTTTTAATTGCTGAATATTATTCCATTGCATGGATTTGTTTATTCACCCATTCACCTGTTGATGGACATGTGGGTTGTTTCCAGTTGGGCCTACTATAAGTAAAGCTGTTATGAACATTAGAGTGCAAATCTTTTTTATAGACATATTTTTTCATTTCTCTTGGGTAAATACCTAGAAGTGGAATTGTTGGGTCACATGTTTACCTCTATAAGAAACTGTCAAACTTCTTCGAAGCAGTTGTAGCATCGTACACTCCTCCTCACGCTTTTTCTCAGTACTTGCTCGAGTCAGATTTGTTTCTTTTTTTTTTTTTTTTTTTTTTTGCAGTAACATTGGTTTATTGCAGTAACATTGGTTTATAACATTGTAAAAATTTCAGGTGTACATCACTGTACTTCTATTTCTGCATAGATTACATCATGTTCACCACCAAAATACTAATTACAACCCATCACCACACACATGTACCGAATTATCCCTTTCACCCTCCTCCCTCCCCCCTTCCCCTCTGGTAACCACCAATCCAATCTCTGTCCCTATGTGTTTGTTTATTGTTGTTATTATCTACTACTTAATGAAGGAAATCATGTGGTATTTGACCTTCTCCCTCTGACTTATTTCACTTTGCATTATACCCTCAATGTCCATCCATGTTGTCACAAATGGCTGGATTTCATCGTTTCTTATGGCTGAGTAGTATTCCATTGTGTAGATTTGTTTCTTTTCAGTAAGAGTATTTTCACTGGTCTCAAGGTGGCCCCAATACATACTGGGAGTGCAAAAAAGATATTCCAGTAAATGCTATTTTAGCTGGAGGAAAAGAAGCCCAACCCACAGGTGACTTTGTCTTCTGCCTCTAGTAACTTTCCGTGACTTTCCAGGGCCTGGCCAAGGGCAGTCCTTTGGACCCAGGAGTATTGCTTTCAGGGAGGAAGTTACTTTGGTCCGCCCATTAATTGATCTTGAGTTAACCTGATCCCACTTTGACCCCTGGGGTAATGGAGAGAAGGGGACCCCAGGCTACAGGCAGTGACTGTGATTGCTTATACATCTTGGCACTTACAAACAGAGGCTATTCAGAGCTGCATGGAGGAGGAAAGGGACTTTGGAAGATGACTCTTGATAACTCAAACCCTTCCCCTTCCCCACCCCCAATCCCAAAGCAGTTTCTCTCATCTGTTCACTCTGGGCTTTCAAGGAAAGGAGGAGAGGGACTCCCAAGCTGCTTGGTTGCTCAGATGAGGCTGCCTACAGGGCGCAGCCACCTTCAGGCCCAGTTAGTGTCCTTACTGAGCAAGGATGCTAAGTGTACAACCTAGAAATAGGTGAGCTGGGGAAAAGAGACCAGGCAGAGGCCTCCAGGTGGCAGTAACAACTCCTCCACCCAAGGATGAGAAAGAGGGGATGGGACCTGGCAGAGGTGCATGAAAGAAAGCCCAGAGGTACAGTGGTTTGGAAGGGCCTGGAGACAACGTGACAGGACTGGCGAGACTTCTTCAGGGAGATGCTGTTGTCGGGGGAAGAGGGAGAATCCCCCTCTGCCCTTTTCCTTAAGGTTCTTCTGGCTGGCCAAATAATTAACAAGACAGGTTAGCAGGAGAAAATAATACCAAGTTTAATAACATGTATACAGAGGAGAAACTCAGAAATGAGCAACTCGTCCCTCTGTCTAAGCTGCTTGCTTAAGTATTGCAGCTAAAGGCGAGGAACGTGTTGGGGCTGGGTAGTGGTCTGGGACTTCAGAGGGCAGGAAGACAATTCTTTTCAGGGTCATCTATAGATAATGTGGTCAGGGAGAGACAGAGTTTTTGATAAAAGGGGCTTGGTGCCTTTCCTATTGTAACCTCTATCCTACATTATCTTTACAGCCATCATGATAGAAGATCTGTTCCAGGAAGGAGCCACCATGTCAAATTCTTTAGGCAGTTAGTGGGGGAGGTCACATGTCTCTCAGAGAAAACAATCAAGGTAAAGAGATATATTTCAGGGTGGCCAAATCTTGATCTCCCACAGTCCCGCCTTTGAAACTAAAAGTTTCACAGTCTTTTTGAAACTTAGAGAAGTTTCATATTCCAGAAGCTGAGTTGGTAGATTGTTTCATCTCACTGAACACATTTCTTAGTCCTGATAATAGATCAGTTCAATTAAGTTCCTTTTGGAAGGTGGTGATGCAGGTGGGCTCTCAAGGTTACGCCTATATTATGGAAGCAAGCAATCAAGTATTTAATAGAAGCATTTCTGTGTAAACGAAAGAAAAACAAGGTTAATAGTTGGAGCAAGTTGTAAAGCAGTTTCTGAGTTTAGAGGACAGCCAGTTAAGGTTTTAGACGTCAGCGTCAAAGCATCTTTTGCAGTTTAAAATGTCTCTGGGGCCGGCTCTGTGGCTTAGCGGTTAAGTGCGCGCGCTCTGATGCTGGCGACCCGGGTTCGGATCCCGGGAGCGCCCCGAGGCACCACTTCTCCGTCCAACGCGAGGCCGAGTCCCACGTACAGCAACTAGAAGGATGTGAACCTATGACATACAACTATCTACTGGGGCTTTGGGGGGAAAAAACTGAATAAATAAAATCTTAAAAAAAAAAAATAATAAAATAAAATAAAATGTCTCTGATGGTGTCGTCAGGTCATCTCTTAAGTTTATATCAAGTCCATCAGCTTCAGTTTGTAAGGCTTCAGGAAAAAGGGCAGGTTCAGTTTTCAGTGATTTCAAATGAAAATGATGGAAAAAATCAAAAACGTTAGTTTGGAGATCTGTAGCCAGATATTTCAGGAGACTAGAAGAAATCAGGATCCAGTCCAGTCAACAGATATAAAACAAAAACCTCAAAAGACAACAAAACTAGGATCTAATATCCGCAAATGTATACTATAGTTTTTACTGAAATATAATTTTTCTCTCTAAAATCACCCTCATTTTTATTAAGATAGCCAAATTAAAACTAACTAGTTTGCAAAATATGTCTAGTTCCAATAGAGTTGGCCCAATTATTTACATAAGTACAGCAAGAATAGCAATTGATCACATAGGCTCTTTTAAATCTGCTTTGCTGGAACTTTTTATAAGGAATCTCAGATTGAACTTTAAAGGCCTCTCCAGGCCAGGAAAGCCAAGCCAAGGATTTTGTCATCAGACTTTGCCTGTAATACCTACAGATTTGGGTGAATTCCTCTCTTCTGAGGTTCCCCCACAATATTTCGAGGTTCCTTGTGCCTGCCAGATAAGTGACATTCTTTACTTATCCTGGTAAGTGCTGCTTGGAACATAAGGTACCAGGCCAATATTTCCACGTGGCTTTATTCCATAAAGTCCAATCTTCATTCCTCAAAAGCTGTATGGTTATATCGCAAATATGATGTTCCAGTCACAGCCTTGGTAATATAACCAGTGTTTCCAATTGTGTCCTGTTATAAGGAGAACAGATTCTTATTGAACTTATGGAAATAACTATATTGCCATGAAAATAACAATACTCACTCACTAAGAGTTTTTAAATTCTGGAGGGATCAGGTAGAGAGAAAAAGAGAAATATTTCAATTTTGCTTACAAAAGTATCATTTACTAAATTGCCATAAATCATAGCTAGCTCAGGAGAAAAGAGAAAAAGTTTTCCTTAAATCTGAAAAAAACAAAACATTAAAAATTCAGCAATACTTCAAATGAAAAATCATAAAAATTATAATCATCCTTATCAGTTCATTCAGTCCTGTGTAATCCATTCTTGATCCCACTCGTTTTGTTAGCAGCTTCATGAAGTCATCAGTTTCTCCATCGGATTTCTGTAATTTTTTTACCAAGTTCAGTTTTATGATCAGAAAGTTTATCAGAAGGCTGTACTCCAGTGTAAATGTCAGAGTCCTTTCCATGATTTTTTTGAAGTTGAAACATTTTGCAAAAGCATTAGAGCAAACAAATAATTCTGTAAACAACAAGACCTCAAAATGGCAATTGACAGAGAAATTTGGTTAATTTTGTGACATACACACTTTAAAATAATAATAACCAGAATTATGACTGATAACCAGAACAGATCAGAATTTCAGTAATGTTATACAATTTTAAAACACCTATGTCAATAACATTTGCCCACATAATAGCACCTAAGCAGATTTATCATCACTTGTCTGACAATGCTTTCCATGTAATTTAACATACTGAATAAGCCTAATAAGTTAAGTATCTTTCTCCTTATAGGAAGAGAGCAAATTTCTTTGAGAAGTTCCAGGGCCCTTTGAAAATTCTCAAAGAAAAAAAGTAAAAAAAAAGACTTTATTTAAGATATGAATTTTGGGGAGCTTGTCAAAAATATAAAAAATCAAAGCAAACAGAGCATTAACAGTCCAAAAAGCCTTAATAGAGAGACCTCAGTCTTCTGAACACAGGAAATTATTTTAATAGGTTTTTTTTTTTTTTTTTTTTTTAGGTAGACTTACTCAAAGGTAAAGAAAAATCTTTTATAACCTCTTTATCAAGTTCAAGGAAATCATCCTTTTAAGAGAAATAAGACCAAATTATAATTTTGTACCAGCTTACTTCTGATATTAAAACTCATTTACTTAATTAAATTCATTTTAATCTTAGCCAACTTGACCATGCAAAAACTCCTTTTCCAGAATTCCTCTTCCACAAACCTTCTATAACTTTCTTTTTACATTCAGAATTTGTCCCATGTCTTTCTTTTCCCTCCTAGTACTTGAGGACAAATTTATCTTTCTTAATCAATCAAACAAAATATTTTCATTCTTTGTATCTTTTTTATACATCTTACTTTCCTTGTACACAGACATATTTTTCTTAATATTTAGTAGCTTCAATCACATATACTAATTAGAAATTTTAACTCTTAGAAACCCCAATTTGTAAGTAAAAACTAAGTAAACAATTATAAACTTTCTTTTACATTAGTATCTTGTGGCTTGGAAAATTTATAAACACTTCATAACTTCTAGAAATATGTTACTTTATAATACAATCTTTTAATAAAACACATGTTTACCAATAGACCCAAAACACCTTTTAGTTCTCCTGTAATAAAAAGCCAAAAGTAGACAAACGTACATTTAGCAATCAATGTCTAATATCTTATGTTATCTGGAAATGATCTAGATACTCAATTGAATTTTTATCATAAAATTTAGCAAAACTCTAAAGTTTTAAGTTACCAAAAAGAGATTGGAAGCTGTAACCACCATAACACAAAATTATTGTTTAAAGTTCATCCAACATTCATCTTTTTCACAACTATTTACTTGTTCCCAGTAATTATTTAGATTGCCTATAAGACTTCATAAGACATCAGATAAAATTAGCCATCATTTAAGTTATTATTTTTGTTAACCAGTTCTGTAATAGAAATAACATCAGTTTTTTTTTCCTACAAAATTTCATGTAAATTTCATCACCTCTTATACCTTTAGACATAGTTTTCATTAAGATTTTTATCAATAGGTCTTGGTCTTCTAATTTTGGACAAGGGAAGCATTCCCAGTCAGACATTTTAAAACATACTCAGGCAAAGTTGATGTAACCTCTTTATATAAAATTAGCTCAAACATTCCAACCTTTATAATCTTATCAACACTTACACTTTTACATGTTCTCAATTCAACTGTAACCTGAGTCAAGGTCTTAAAGCTAGTCAAATTTTTCCCTTCCTTTTTCTGGCCTTTCCTTAGGTACCGAATAAATAATTATGTGAGAGCTCTCAAAACATTTTTTTTCCCCCAATTTAGAAGTTTTTCCAATTCAAAGGATCCGTCGTCTGGCCATTGACGAGTAGGATCTTCATTTGTATATTTATTCCAATAGTGACTCGATCCAATAAGCCTTTTTAAGGAAAGACCCGGAGGTAATTTTCCACGCTTAGAATAAATCTTTACCATGGACACAAGAGGCATCCCTGGTGAGGGCGCAGATGATGTAGCCCCCATGATCCACAGAATTCACTCCCAAAGATATTCAGAGAAAGTAAAGACCTTCATTGCACAGGTGGTAAGGATGGTGTCTCCAGTCTCCCACAATAGTGTGGGACGCCTCCAGTCACAGACCCGCTAATCTGTGACACCAGGCAGGTGATACTGGAATGTGATTTTTCCAACACTAACAAGCAACGAAGGTTAAGACGACAAAAGCCCTTACGGACTGGGCCCTTTATGACAAACTCCCCTGAGAGCTTGGCACAGCCGGACAAAGAGACAGTTTGGAACCCCAGTCTACTCGACTGGCCACCAAGGTGCACCCCGGTAAATGCACCTTCCGTTTGGTGGAGACCAAGGAGAATATTCTCACTGGTCACAAAGCCAAGTTCTCAGGACACAGAACAAGACAGAGACTACTCTGGGAGAAAAAGGGATCAAGATCAAAACCAAGAGTACTCTACCAAATTTAAACCAAGAGTCACTAAAAGCACAAGAAACTAGTTTCCCAAATATTTTCTCCTGCCAATCTAAACTTAGAAAGAGAAAAAAATTCTCACCACTTCCTTCCGCCGGAGCCCGCAGATAGAGATTCCGGGAGGCTGATGTGGTAAGAAGTCTTACCTTTTGCCGGCTTTCGTCAGGCGTTCCCACATCTCATCATCTGCAGTAGTCCAGGAAGAAAGCAGGTCTTCCAGCCAGAGAAGGCAACTTGCCAGCCAGTGTGGATCCTGCCGACTACGCCAAAACTGTCGGGGAAAGAGGGAGAATCCCCCTCTGCCCTTTTCCTTAAGGCTCTTATGGCTGGCCAAATAATTAACAAGACAGGTTAGCAGGAGAAAATAATACCAAGTTTAATAACATGTATACAGGGGAGAAACTCAGAAATGAGCAACTCGTCCCTCTGTCTAAGCTGCTTGCTTAAGTATTGCAGCTAAAGGCGAGGAACGTGTTGGGGCTGGGTAGTGGTCTGGGACTTCAGAGGGCAGGAAGACAATTCTTTTCAGGGTCATCTATAGATATTGTGGTCAGGGAGAGACAGAGTTTTTGATAAAAGGGGCTTGGTGCCTTTCCTATTGTAACCTCTATCCTACATTATCTTTACAGCCATCACGATAGAAGATCTGTTCCAGGAAGGAGCCACCATGTCAAATTCTTTAGGCAGTTAGTGGGGGAGGTCACAGGTCCCTCAGAGAAAACAATCAAGGTAAAGAGATATATTTCAGGGTGGCCAAATCTTGATCTCCCACACTGTGCAGGAGTGGCTGGTGAGGGCAGACTTGGAGAACCGTGTCTGACTCCCCATCTCTGCATGGAGGACCAATACCAGAAGCAGATTTGTGACAGTGAGGGATGAATTCTCCCTTTTTGGGTGCAAGGCCACCTAGAATAAAGGCTACATTTCCCAGCCTTCCTTGTGGAGGGTCATCCTGGCCAATGATATGTGAGCAGGTCAGTCATGCAGCAGCTTCCTGCGCTTTTGCTAAAAGAGAGCTATCCTTGTACCTATTTCTCGTACCACCTTCATCCCTTTCTCCATCCACTGCCTGGAGTCCGAATGACTCTGTGGATCATGGAGGAGGAGGGCCACACCCGGGGGGAATTTGGAAGGAACCTGCGCCCTTAAGGACTTTGGGGCGCAGTGCTGCCCCACCAGCGCTGAACAGCCCACCGCCCTCCTCCTTTTATGTGAGAGAGAAATAAGCTTTACTCTTATTTAAGCCACTGTTTAGTATTTTTGCTGTTACAGCCGAACCTACTCTTAAATAATTATAGAGCCAAAGGAGGAGGTAAGGCCTGACAGAGAAGCAGGTCCCAGTTGGTGATAAAACCTCAGAGGCTGAGGGCCAGGGGAGAGGAGAGAGGAGCTGGGCGGCCAGTGAACCAAAGGTTGTCGGGTCTGGAGGGTTTTCCAGCCTGGGGAAGAGTTTGAAGGGTCAGAAGTGTGCGGCTAAGGCGGGGGGAGGAGGACTGTGCAGGGGACTAGGAGGAGCAACAGGAAGAATCACCCAGGCCCACCACCCCCCACCCCTCACCTTCCCACTCAGGCTGAGCTGGGGGCAGGAAATTTCACCGCTAAGCCATTTTGGAGTTTTCATTTCTACCCAGGACTGGACATTCTCATTACAGATCTCAGTCCGGATTGGCCACTTAAGCGATCACAAGCCCTAGAAGAGATCAGAGAGAGCAGCTGAGGCATGGGACCCACCAGAGATCTCATCGCCTTGGGGCAGAGAAGATCTGCACCCTCCACAACCCTCCCCCAACTTCATTCATTCATCCACCCCACAAATGTTTACTGAGCATCTGCTACAGGCCAGGAACCGCTCTAGGTGTGGGGACAGGACAGTGAATAATACAGCACCAAAGTCCCTGCCCTTGAGGAGCTTACAGGCTAATGGAGGAGACAGATGCTACACAGGATAAATAAGACAAATATGAAGTATGTTACGTAGTGGTCAGTGCAAAGGAAACAAAGCTGAGAGAGGGGATAGGAAGTAGGGGGTTAAATTCCACTTAGGGGGCCAGCCCCGTGGCTTAGCAGTTAAGTGCGCACACTCTGCTACTGGCAGCCCAGGTTCAGATCCCGGGCGCACACCGACGAACGGCTTCTCCGGCCATGCTGAGGCCGCGTCCCACATACAGCAACTAGAAGGATGTGCAACTATGACATACAACTATCTACTGGGGCTTTGGGGAGAAAAGGGGGGAAAAAAAGGAGGAGGATTGGCAATAGATGTTAGCTCAGAGCAGGTCTTCCTCAGCAAAAAGAGAAGGATTAGCATGGATCTTGGCTCAGGGCTGATCTTCCTCACAAAAAAATAAAATAAAATAAATAAATAAATTCCACTTAGGGCAGCTAGGGAAGGCCTCACTAAAAGGCCACATTTATGTCAAGACTTTTGGAAATGTTCAAGGGGCGCAGGGGAGAGAAAACAAAGCCGTGTGTTGACAATGTTGCTGCTATTAACTGACGGGTACAAACATGTATGTGCCTTATATGTGCATATGTGCATCTGTGCGACAGGCACGGAAAAGTGGTTCCACAGCCTGACGGGCCAGGCGAGGTGTCTGGGACAGAGATTGAATATGGATCAGCGTGGGACAGGCCTCTGAGCCCAGCCCCAGATCTCAAGTATGGCCAAGGATAGGACCACGTGCCGCCAGCTCTGGGCAGCATCAGCAACACCTGCTCCCAGGCTGGACGGCACTATCTGGGAGGAAGGATGGGCCCCGGAGATTGCAGAGTCTCTTGTGTCTGGCCTTGTGGTATCAGGGGCTGGGGACAGTGCAGGGTGACCATGGCTCTCCACCTCCTGCCCCACCCTCGCCCACCACCTCTGCCACATTCCACTCCCCACAGGCAGATGGATCTGACTGGGTTTTTCCATGCTAGGGAAAACCTGACCCAGCCTGACCCAGCAGGGGCCATGGGGGCAGGGCAGGGACCATTCCTGGACAGTCAGGGGAGACGAGGTGTGTCCCCGAGCCCCCATGGCTGGGAGCAGGGGTCGGGGTCGGAGAGCAGCTTTGCCAGGAGCAGGCAGAAGTTGGGGATGGGGAGGTTGGCAGCACCCCCACCCCACATCCTGTTTTTGGAATGTGAGGTACCAGCACGTGCTTTCCTTTGGACTTCGTCCAGAGCATGTCTCCCCACCCAGGCCCACTCCCAAGGGAACCCTGTGCGAGGGTGGGGAGGGCTCCCCGGCACACCCAAGCATTAACCCAGGGTTTTTCCAGGCTGGGCCGGGCCCCTGAGCCAGTGTGGGGGAAGGGCACATTTTCCGCCCCTTGCTGAAATCGGGGCAGGGGGTCCCCATCAGCACATGGAAAACCACACAGGCCCTCATGGCTGAAGGGGCAAGGAAATGCCACCAAGGAGGCGAGTCCTGGCGAGGCATAGCCCACCTCCAGTGCCTGCACCCACCAGCCCCACACAAAGCCCTGGGGATTGTCAGGCCCTGGGATACCACCTGGGAAGGCCAGCCAGGCTGAAGGGGGGACAGTTCCATGATGGGCTTAAGAGCACAGGCTCCGAACCGGTCAGGTCAGGCATGAGGCTGGCACCTGCTGTTTACCTGCTGCGTGACTGTGGGCAGGTGGCTTAGACCCTCTGAGTCTCAGCTTCTCTCCTGCCCGGGTTGTCAAGAGGAATTTTTTTTTTTTTAAGATTTTATTTATTTATTTTTTTCCCCCCAAAGCCCCAGTAGATAGTTGTATGTCATAGCTGCACATCCTTCTAGTTGCTGTATGTGGGACACGGCCTCAGCATGGCTGGAGAAGCGGAGCGTCGGTGCGCGCCTGGGATCCGAACCCAGGCCGCCAGCAGCGGAGCGTGCGCACTTAACCGCTAAGCCACGGGGCCGGCCCTGTCAAGAGGATTAAATGAGCTAATTCGTGTGATGGGCTCAGCACAGGGCCCGGCCCAGAGCAGATGCCCGTGAGAGAGGGAATGGTGTGTGGGCTGGGCAGACTCCTAGAAAGGCAGAGGGGACAAACAAACCACCTCAACCTGGGAACGTCCCCTCCCTGGCCACTCAGGTCACCATCCATCCTCCTAACCCTTCTCCCCTATGGGACAGCTTCTCCTGCCACCTAGAGCAGTAGGAGGTGACTCAATTTAGAGCCTTATGGGGGAAGAGAAGGCTTTCTCTCTATTGTTCACATTATAAAATAACATGCTCATTATAGTAAATCTGGACATCACAGAAAAGCAGGAAGGAAGCAAAAGCTGTTATTTAACTACAAAAGCCAACCACTCTGGATACCTTCATGTTTTTCCATATGGGGTTTTTTCCGGGCACGGGTTATTTGTTCTCTGTAACGTGGTTGGGACCTTAGCATTAGGATGGAGAGCTGAAGGAGACATGGGGTCAGCTGGCCCAGCCTCCTCAGTTGACAATCCAGGAGACTCTGGCCCAGAAGAGCTCAGTGACTTATCCAAGGTCAGAGGTGGCAGAGCTGGCACCAGATCTATTAGGTGTCTGCTGCCTCTTAAAATACCAGTGCCCCCAACACCTGCACCAATCCTCCCTCTGGCCCTGAACACGGCCTTCAAAGGGGACGGTTGATAGTGGATCTAAGCCTTCCAGTGTGGAGGGACAGGCTTCCATGAGCCCCCTGGTTCCCTCAGTAAGGGGTGCAGCTCTGGACGACGCCCTCCTCCATTTCCAGATGGAGACAGCTGTGGGATGGGGGTGGGGTGGGGATAGCGGTGGGTGAGGGATGGAAAGGGAGGGCTAGCAGAGCCCAGAAAGGGGTGTGCCCTGTGTCTGTTCCCAAGGGTGGAGCCAGCCAACAGGGTCACCCTGTCCCTTTAAGAGAAGGGGGAGAGCTAGCCCCTCTCAGCCATCCTGTCCTGTCATCATCCCAGCCAAATCCGAAAGGGAAAATGAAAGAGGGACCAGGAGGAACAGGTCCCAGCCATCTCCCAAGGTTCCTCGCTCAGCTCTAACACTCCAGCTCCAGCCACAAGGTAAGTGGGGTCGGGTGAGGGTCTGGGGGCCTCAGGGGCCCATGGGACCTATGTGAGTGTGTGTGTGTTGGGGGAAGCTCTGAGCAGATGCGGGAGGCTGGAAGCAGAGAGGCGCCCCAGAGGAGATGGGAGAGGGCTGGGCCCACATCCCACCACCTTGGGGTCGGAGTGGCAGGGGACACCTAGGACAAGGGATCCTGAAAGACTTATGGAAGTGGAGGCTCCCTTTGTGTCAGTCCCCCAATTCTGAGAGGAGTTCACTGCAGTAAAAAGGGTAAGAAAAATGGTAGGCAGAGAAAGAAGGAGGTGAGGTCCCTCTGGGTCTGCTGGCTCCCACCTCTCCCAGGGATACCAAATTGGGTCTGGAGTCCTGGGTTCGAGCCACCTTTCTTGCCTGTGGAGAGCATCCTTGAGCACATAAGGGCACCGCTGGCTTCTTGCTTGACAAATGCAGTCAGGGGCTGGCCCTGCTGATCTCCAAGGTCCCTTCCTACGAATCTGGACTCTGGAAGAGCATAGAGGCCAACCAAGGAGGCCCATGGGTGTCTGGCCACAGCACCAGGGTGGGGCTCCTCCCCAGCACCCACCGGCCCCAAGAAGAAGGGCACCCATAGTTGAGAATCACCTAACTCCTCCCGCCCCTGCCCCTTTGCTAATTCATTTGTTCCCACAAAATTCCTGCTAAACCCAGGCCTAGCTGACCCCCTGACTCACCCCGAAGTTAGAGAAAGTCTAATTGACCGCACCCCGATGAGCGTGGAGGAGTGGAGGGCCCTGATCCGGCCAGGCCTCTGACTGCCGCCTTGCGTCCCCAGCGCCATGGGGGAGTGGACGTTCCTCGGCTCGCTGCTGGACCCCGTGCAGCTGCAGTTGCCGCTCGTGGGCCGCCTGTGGCTGGTGGTCATGCTGATCTTCCGCATCCTGGTGCTGGCCACGGTGGGCGAAGCCGTGTTCGAGGACGAGCAGCAGGAGTTCGTGTGCAACACGCTGCAGCCGGGCTGTCGCCAGACCTGCTACGACCGTGCCTTTCCGGTCTCCCACTACCGCTTCTGGGTCTTCCACATCCTGCTGCTCTCGGCGCCCCCGGTGCTGTTCATCATCTACTCCATGCACCAGGCCAGCAAGGAGCAGGCCGGCGCGGACGCCGAGGCCGGGCTGCCGTGTGCCCGGGGCCGCCCCGAGGGCCCGTGCGCGCCCTGCGCCCTGCGCGCCCACCGCGCGCGCCGCTGCTACCTGCTCAACGTGGCGCTGCGCCTGCTGGCCGAGCTGGCCTTCCTGGGCGGCCAGACGCTGCTCTACGGCTTCCGCGTGGCCCCGCGCTTCGCGTGCGCCGGCCCGCCGTGCCCGCACACGGTGGACTGCTTCGTGAGCCGGCCCACCGAGAAGACCGTCTTCGTGGTCTTCTACTTCGCCGTGGGGCTGCTCTCGGCGCTGCTCAGCCTGGCGGAGCTGGGCTACCTGCTCTGCAAGGGCCGCCCGCGCGCCGGGCGCTCTCGCCAGGCGGCCCAGCGCGACAACCGCTGCAACCGCGCGCACGAGGAGGCGCAGAAGCTGCTCCCGCCGCCGGGGCCGCCGCCAGCCCTGCCCTCCCGGCGCCCGGGCCCCGACCCCTACGCCCCGCCCGCCTATGCCCACCGGGCCGGCGACAGCGAGGGCGGCAGCGGCCGCAGCAAGGCGTCACTGGCCACTGTCCGCCAGGACCTGGCCATCTAGAAGCGGCCACTGCCTCGGGCGGAGGGTGAGGTCAGAGGCCAGACGCTGCCACCCTGGGCCTCACCGCAGAAGCGAGAAGTGGCTTCCGCAAGAACTGCTCGCAGGACTCGGCGTGAGCAGGAGACACGCGGGGGACATGGCCCGCAGGGCGCATCCACGTCCCTGGTGCTCCCGGCTAAGCCGGGTCAGAGAATGAACTAAGGCAGCTCCTCGATGCTCTGATCCAGGTGGAAAGGAAGGAGGCCAGGGGGGCTGAGAGAAAGTGAATGAGCCGAGGGCAGAGCAGAGTGGAAGGTGGAGGAGGTTCAGATGGTGACCTGGTTGTTTCACTGGGGACAAAAACAACTGTGATGCTATCCTCTGTGTGGGCTCTCCGTGCCTGTGTGCACATGTACACACATATGTGGTGTGAGCTGTGTGTGCACGTGCACATGTAAGACCTGTGTGAGCCCTTTGAGTGTGTGCATGCGTGTATGAACATGTACATCACGTGTGGGCTCTCTGTGTGCGCACACCTGTACATCCTGTGTGGGCTCTGCGCATGCACATCTGTGCACATGTCCATCCTGTGTGGGCTCTGTGTGCGCATGTGTATACCCCCTGTGAGTTGTGAGTATGTGCATGCACATGTACGCACTGTGTGAGCTGTGTCTATGTGTCATTTCTGATATGATGCTCTGTGTGGGTGGCCAGGACCCAGTGCCAGCAGTAGCCACAGTGGCTCCCTCCCTACCTGCAGGGGCATCACAGGAAAGTCTCCTGGGGGGGGTGGCGGGCAGGCCTCAGTCTGGTAGGCTTGTAGGCACCGCCCACACTCTGGACCTTGTGGCCTGGGCAGGGAGGTGGGCCCTCCCTTACATGGAGGTAGAGTTGGGGCCAGGGGTGGGGTCAGAGGGCAGGACTGTTTTCTAGCTTCACCCTCCTCACCCTGCTACTGTTCCCCCCAGTCTATAAACATGGTTAAGTCTCTTCCATCCTTAGAAGAAACCTCCCCCACAACGTGCTCCTGCAGCCACCACCCACTGCCCTCCTGGAGGGGCCGGGGGTTGGGGAGACAAGGAGCTGTCTACATGGCTGCCTCCTGGCTCCCTCGTCCTGTCTCTCCTCTGCCCCCATGTGGTTTCCTCCCTTACTGCCCCAGTGAGGCGGCTTACCATAAGATCACCAGGACCTAAGTGACAACACAGGGGCCACCATCTGACTGCACCCCTGGGGCTTTGTCTGACTCTGCTGAGCAGGCTGGCATGATTCACTCTGCCCAGTTTTCTGCTATGTCCCCAGCCCTTCCCTCTCTGTCCTCCTTTCCTGCCCTCCTCTTCCTCAGCTCTTCTGCCTATACTCCACAGGAGTACGGCCTGTACTCCTCCACGGCAGCCGGAGGGGTCTTTCTAAATAGCCCCCCTACTTACGCCCTTGGGTGTCCCGTCCTTAGGGTAAGTCCAGCACCTGAACGAGGCTTCTGAAGTCCTGCCCCATCCGGCCCGGCTTCGCAGGGCTCCAGCCCCATCACATCCGCTTCCCCCTGGCTTTTGTGCTCCAAACCATACTGAATGTTCTCTTCCTACCAAGCACAGTGGCCAATTTTGCTTCCAAGTGTTTAAATAAGCTGTTCCTTTGCCTGGAGCAGCCTCCCTCTCTGCAGCCCCACTCTCCCCTAGCTAACACCTACCTGCCTTTTGGTCTCACGTGGGAAGAAAATAGATGCTTTCCCTGACACCCTCCACCCCCAGGTCAGTGAATTCTGTGTCCACAGCCTGGACCCCTCCACGCAAACTCAGACGTAGATGTCCAGCTGTTGTCCAGACATATTCATTCAATAAATATTTGTTGTGCACGTGCTAGGGGCCAGGCAATGTTCGAGATCAGCACTAGTTCAGTAGAAATAGGATGTGAGCCACATGTAAGTTCAAGTTTTCCATCAGCCACATTAAAAAGTAAAAGGAAACAAGTGAAATTCATTTTAATAACATTTTTTAACCCAATATATCCAAAGTACTATTTCAACATTATAAAAAAGTATTAAGGAGATATTTTACATTCTTTGTTTTGTACTGTCTTTGAAATCTGGTATGTATTTTACACTTGGAGCACATCTCAATTTGGACCAGCCACATTTCTAAGACTCACTAGCCACGTGTGGTTAGTGGCTGCTGTATTGAACAGAGCAGATCTAGATATTGGGCTACAGTGGTGAACAAAACCTGCCTTACATTCTAGTGGGGAAGGCAGAAAATAAATGTAGAATGAGTTGCCAGATAGCGGTAAGAGGAAGGGGAGAGAGAGTGACATCCCTGGGGAGGGACACTGGAACAGAATGTAGCCATGAAGCTGTCTCCAGGAAGAGCATTCCAGGTGGAGGGAATGGCAAGTGCAAAGGCCCTGAGGCAGGAATAAGCTGGAGGTATTTGAGGCCAGCCAGGAGGCCAGTGTGGCCTGAGTGGCATGAGGGACGAGGTGGGAGTAGGGGATCACCAGCACCTCAAACGCAACCCCACCTTCCTTAGTTCTCCTCTCAGTTGCTGGTGTCTCCATCCACCCAGGTCACCTCCACCCGCTGTTGCCATAGCCCGTCCTCTGTCCACCTTCCACATCGCCCAATCACCTAGTCCTCCTGTTTTACCACCTTAGCATTTCCTCCCCCACTCTTCTCCACCCTTCAGAGGCTGCCCAGGGTAGCCCCGTCCTCAATGGCCTGGAGTACTCCCATAGCCTCTGCTCCAGCTCCCCCCCCCCCGCCCCAGTTCCAATCTGAACACCTCACTTGCTGGCTTGAAGTCCTTCACTCCCATCACCCTCGGGATCAATTCCAGCTCCTGAACGGGCCTGACCTGAGCCCGTCCTGGCCTCTACAGCCTCCCCTCTTCCACCATTCCAACCAAAAACTGAAATGGTTGAAACACAGAGCTGGTGACAGTTTCTGGTCACAAGAAGCTATTTATCCCCTCTGCGTCCCACCTGGCTGACTCTTCCCCTGAGAGATTTAGCTGAGAGGAGGTACCTCTTCCAGGACGGCCTCCAAGCCCTGCCCCAAGCCTGGTTAAATGCCTCTGCTCTGCGCCCCCATAGGCCTGAGGCAGACCCTGTCATTGCCCTCCCCAGGTCATATGCATCACCATCCTTGGAGAAGGATGGGGCCTGGGGCCGTGCAAAGCACACGTCAGCCCTTGGTGACCAAACTCCACAGCAGTGGTTCCCAACCAGGGGCAGTTTCGCCCCCCAGGGGACATTTGGCAATGTCTGCAGACATATTTGGTTGTCACAGCTGGAGAGGAGGTGCAACTAACATCCAGTGGGCAGAGGCCAGGGAGGCTGCTAAACATCCTACAATGCACAGGATGGCCCCACAACAAAGAATTCCCGAGCCCAAAATGTCACCTGTGCCGTGGTTGCGAAACTCTGCTCTACAGCCATGAACTGTGAACCACTGAGGGCAGCCTCAAGGCCCAGAGGGTCCCAGCAACAAAGGTACTACTCCAGGGGGCACTTCATAAATGTAGGGGCCGCCACTTTAGTTGTCACGACGAGGAGGACCGGCAGGGGCTAGGAATGCCAAGATGTCCTCCCACAATAAAGAATTGTCACGCGTGACTTTAGAATGTCCCACTGGACATTGACATAGTGAAAAACCTCTTTATAATTACCTGATCCCAAAACCTGACTGTTTTACATGTAAAACATTCAGGACTTAGTTTGAGGATTTTATTTTTTGCATGTTTTTATTATACATTGTCAGTTTTTATTTCAACATCCACCCATACTCTTTAACTTTCCTGGGTTTCTTGTACAGAATAGCTTCTGACCTTCTTTCTTCTTTTAAATACAAATGTATTCGTTAAAAGTAAAAGCGAGCATAAGCCTATGTCACATCTGCCGTATGATTGTGCCCAAACATGAACATATTGAAATTCATAGTACTTTCCCTTCATTTCTCCCTTACGATACAGCTGGGTTTTTTGTATGTTAAACTTGCTTTTCAGATTCATAAAGAAAGTGTTAGAATATAGTTACTAGAGGAAGAGAGCCTCTGTTCTCCAGCTCCCTCCAGCCCCGCCCGCAGATGGGGAGATAAGTGAGGAGCTGCCGCCACCTGGTGGCTGAAGTAGAAATGGCAGGTGGACCCTAGTGGAAGGAACTCTTCCTGCCCAGGCTCCCGGCTAACCCTCCCCAAACACAGCCTCCACTGCCACCTCCCTGGACCCCCCCCCGACTTCGGTGCTTGATGCTTCTTCAGGGGCTTCAGGGATCCAAGAGAGAGCCCTGTCTCAGAGGTAGGAGCCCTGAGTACTGGTCCCTGATCTGCCACTAACTTGCTGTGTGACCCTGGGCAAGGGCACTGCCCTCTCTGGGCCTTGATGTGTACTGTGAGGGGTGGCAGCACTGGTCTCTGAAGACCCTCGAGGCTTGCCATACTCGATCCTCTCAACCAGGAGCATCCAGGTTCTCCTGCAACCTGTCCTCTGTGCCTCCTCCCCTCAGAGTGACCTTAGTGGTGGGCAGGATAGCCCTTCTCTGGGGGCAGCAGGATAGGTGGCCTGGCTCCTAAGCTGCCATCCCAATCCTGAGTTCTTGTTAGGTTCTGATGAGCCCCTGACCCAGGTCTCCATGCCAACTGCCACTCCTGCCGTGAAGGTCGTGTCTGTGGTCACTCCAAAAACAGAACTCCTCTGCCACTAAGTGACCCCCTGCCAAACTCTGGCTCCCCAAGGGCTAGGGACTTCCTGAGGGCAGAGGCTGGCATCCTCCCTCAGAATGGGGGTCACCTGAAGGGGGGGCAGTCTCTCCCCTCCCCCCCCTACACTAGGGCTCCCTGACACGGGCTGTGTCAGACCCCAGAGAGGGCTTCCCAAGGGCGGACCTGTCTCCTTCTACAGGGTCTCCAAAGACCCCAGCACAAGGCCCCAAAGGCAGCATGGCCCCCAGTGCTCACACCTGACCCTCCCAGCCCCAGCCCCCTGCCCAGACACCGAGAGAAGGCGGCGAGGCAGCGAGGCTCTGAGGCACGTGTAGAATAAATATAACTTTATTCTTTACCCAGTAGATCTCAGTGGAAAGTCCAACAGTAACAGGTGCACCAGCGGGCTCTGGGAGGTGAGACCCCAACCCCAGGGCAAGGGGACAGGGCAGAGCCAGCTCCCCCAGCCCGGGGGTGTGGGGGGGATGGGGGGCCCCCTGTGGCCCGTCCTGCGGGGCAAGGAGGGGGCACGGGTGTGGGGTGGGGAGCAGGGGGCAGGCCAGGGAGATGGAGAAACTCAGGCCAAGTGTGTCTGTCGGCTCATCTGTCCGCTGTGTGTGTGTGTGTGTGTGTGTGTGTGTGTGTGTCGGGGGACCCCATGGGTGGTGCTGGTGGCTGTGAGGCTGGGGGGCAGGGGCAGCTCGGACCCCTCTGCCGGTGCCTTTACACTGGGGGCTGGAGGGCTTGATGACATGGGCCCTGACAGGGAGGAAGCTCTGCCCAGGACACGGGGCTGAGAGACACACGCAGGTATGTTCTGAGGGCCCCCTTGCTTTGCCCCGGCCCTGCCTCTCGCGGTGAGCCCCCTCCTTCTGGAGGCTGCCTGAAACTGTCCATACCCAGTGGTTAGGCAGAAGGAGAGGGCAGGCCTCGGAAAGTCAACACTTCACAGTTTTAAAGAGAAAACTGAGGAGAAAAAGGCTGGGGAGGAGGGCTAGGGGGGCACAGGGACATGGAGAGAGAGTGGGAGCCCCTTCTGAGCCGCTCCCTCCCCCAGGACCCACCCATCTCCAGCTCTGGATCCAGCTCCCCCCAATACACAGCACAGATTCCTTCAGTATAAATGTGCTTAAAATGAAAATTCTTATTAAAAAATCAAAACCAAAAAAAAAATTAAAATAAAAACAAAACCAGCGAGAATTAATACCTGGGGGCTGGTATGGCAGGGTATGTACAGGGGGAACCCCCCACCCCTGGCCCACCCCCTCTGTCACCAACCAAGGCAGGGGGGTTCCCCAACCGGGGGGCAATGGCTTGCGAGTTCGGAGGATGGGGGAGCCAGGTCCTGGCATTTGCTGGTGATGAAGATGTGGCGAGGTGGGCAGAGGGGTGTCTTGATGAACACAAGGCCCCCAGGCCCCATCCAGAGGCCCAGGACCAGGGGTCCTCACTCAGTTCACGGCCTTGCCCCTGAGGTCAGCCCAGGCTGCAGGAGCAGGCAGTCCATCGCAACCCGGACCTCTGTCCCAAGAGTCGCCGCCTCCTCCCTCCCATCCCCCAGGAAGGGAGGACAGGTAAGGGGCAGGGCTGGCGGGGGTCACACGGTTGGTAAAAAGGCAGAGAAAAGCCGGGGCGAGGGGCGAGGGCTGTGTCCACGGGGCGCGGGCATCACGGGGAGTGGGTGGGCGGGCTGCTTCTGTTTGAGCTGGGGCTGAGGCTGGGGCTACAGCTGCCGGGCGGGGGGGCCAGGCCGCCCCCATCCCGCCCCCCGCCCCCCGGCTGTCCGCTCAGAGTGTCCAGGCCCTCCGAGTTCTCCAGCATTTCCTGGATGAGAGGTGGCATGGAGCCCGGGATCTCCATCTTCAGCGTGATCACCCGCTCGGCCCCTGCAGGAAACGAGAGGCAGAGGTCACATGCCAGCCAACTCCCCCAGCCCCGCAAGCAACCGTGGCCCCAGGATGGCAAGTGAAGGGGGGGCTGGATCAATACTGCCCTTAGCAGCATCCCCTGTGCACTGAACTCGGGGCTCAGTTCTTTGACATAAGCCAGGTCTCGTGAGCCTCCAAGTCTGAGGGGCAGCGGGGCGAAATGGTTCCGAACTCGGGCTCTGGGATCAGACCGCCTGGGTTTGACACTGGGCCCCTCCTATGTGCTGTGTGCTATGGATTCTCCTATCGACACCTCAAATCAACTCTGTAAACACCATCATCATCCCCACTCCTCAGAGGGAAACCAAGGCTCAGAGCTATTAAGTGAGCTGCTCAAGGGCACACACCCACAGTCTGGCTCTAGAGCCATTCTCTGAAGTAGCACGCACAGGCAACACTGCCACCTCAGAGCTCACAGGCGGAAGGTCACCTGGGCACGGTGGGGTCCAGATGACTGGGGCCTCGTCCTGGGCACAAAGATGTAGGGTGTTGGCTCAGATGTGGGGGGACTGACCCTGGGCATGGACAGTGGGTCCTGGGGTCCTTGGGGCCCACCCCTGGCAGACACGCGGGACTTCCGTGCAGGTGTGGGAGCCTCACCCTTAGCACTGATGCTTCGCAAGTCCGTGATCTTCATGAGCATCTTGGGGAACATGTGGGGGCGGCTCGGCCTCCGTTTCCGCACGTAGACCTTCAGCGCCTCAAGCAGCGGCTCCTGCAGCATGTCCACCCTGTCTGGCTGCTCCAGGTCCTGCCGGTCTGAGGAAGCAGAGACGCCCCCTGAGCAGCTGCCCTGGCGAAGCGAGGAACACAGCTGCGCTCCCAACCTTGGCCACCGGGGGGCACACCTGCTCAGGCAAGGGGCTGAGCATCTCTGCTCCACACAGGGCAGTGGAAGGAGTCCGTCTGCTGCAAGAAAGGCCCTAAGAGGCTCTTAAATGTAAGCAAAGGGGAGCTGGGGATGGGGGTTGCCCAAAGCCTGCTCTGACAGCCCAGTTCATGGTGGTGGGACCCCCGAACACAGGCAGGGCCGTCCTCAGGCAAAGGAAGGATGCCCAGGCAGGTCTCCCAATCCCACCCATTATTCTGGACACCAACACCATAGGGCAGGAAACATGACAATAACATAATAGCAGCAGCCAACATTTACTAGGTCTTACACTGGACACACTGTGCCCTATTTATTACCACCTTAATCCTCCCATCAACTTTATAAGGTGATGACCAGTATTGCCCCCATTTTACAGAAACAGGACTCAGAGATGTTCAGCAACGTGCCCAAGGCCACAAGCTGGCCAGGATTTGAACCTGGGTGGTCTGACCCTCAAGCCTTCACTCTTAAGCCCCCTAGAAGGAGCAATGCCCGGAAATAGGGAACCAGACGTCAGGTCTCCACCACCTCTCCCTGGCTGTGTGGCAGCAGACCAGACTTTGCCCCTCTGGGACTCAGTTTCCCCCCTGAGAGTTTCTCCCCTTTCTGATCTGATTATCCCTGAGCTTCTCCCTGGGAGAGACTCCGGGGGCTGCACCACCAGACCCAGACCCCTGCCCACCTCCACAGATGAGGCAGATGGCGCTGAGCAGCCCAGTCTCAGCATCATCCATCTCCAGGGGCAGAAGCTGGTTGGCGAAGGCGAAGACCAGGTCCGTGAGGGGGCCGAAGCCAGCGTTGTGCATCTGGGTCCGGTTGAGGGTCAGCCCGTCCGAGAAGGTCATTGTGTCCTGCTCGGGCGTGTACCGCGTGCAGATCCGCAGGATCTGGGTGCAGAGGATGCTCGAGTTCAGGGACTGAGGGCATCCCTCCAGCACTGCCAGCACAGCATCCCCGCAGGACCACCTGGCAGGCAGCCCGACCACTGCCATCCCACAGAACCTTCTGCAGTGATGGAAACATTCTCCACCTGCACCATCCAATATAGCAGCCACCAGCCACACTGCAGCCATTGGGCACTTGAAACATGGCTGGTGCAACTGAGGAACTGAATTTAGTTTAATTTTAATTAACTAAAATTTAAATAGCCACACATGGCGAGTGGCTACTATATTGGACAGTGCAGATCCAGAGCATCCTGCCTCCATGCAGAGAATTTAGAGGGAAACTAGTAGTGCCAGGAGGGAAGGATCATAGTGGATTTATGCCTACAGTTCCCAGGACTGGGTACACAGAGCTTAATAAATGTCTATCGTCTCCAACTGGGTCCAAACCCTGACACTGCTTCCTGCATCCACGGCACGGGGGTGGGAAGCTGCCCGGAGACAGCACACTCTGCACCTCCCACCCCACCCCCTACGAGGAAGCAGCAGCCTGGTCACACCCCAGGTTCCCCACCCTGGAGGTGGCAAAGGGGGAACAGATGGGCTGAACCCGTCAGGGATGACAGGGCTTTAGCAGTCCCACTGCCCCCCATCATACCTCCAGCCCAGCCCACCCCTGGCCTGCAGTTCCCTGAACCCAGCTGGTCCCACACCAGCAGGCCTTCCACGTCTTGCTCCTAAGTTAGGGACACCCTCTCACGTGCTCCTTCTACAAAATGGCCCCTAGGTGCCACCTCCCCTGGGACGTCTTCCCTGGGGCCCAGCAGTTGTGGCTCTCTTCTGCAGGGAGGGGACAGCCCTCCCCCATCTCTAGACAGCATTTATCACAGTTTTGCAACCTCTGTTTACATATCTGTTGCCTCCACCAACAGAAGGTTTTCGAGAAAGGGGACAGTATTGTTTACCTCTGTTCCTGACAGCCAGCTCAAGGCCTGGCCTTACAAGGTCCTGAGTGAATCTTTATTACAGACATACACGGGAAAATGGTTGGCTGGATGGAAAGCTCAATGGAAAGACAGGGTGAGGGTGGATGGATGTGTGTACAGGTGAATGGGTGAACCAGTGCACATCCAGGTGCTGAGTGGCTAAGTGGATAGGTAGACAGGTAGATGAGTAGACAGGTGGACAGAGAAGGGAGAAGGGTGGATATGTGGGTGGGTGGGCATCTGGGTAGGTCGATTCCAGATGGATGTTTAGGAAGGCAGTTGAGTGGCAGGACATCCTCCAAGGACATGGAGGCAGTGCCCAGGTGGGCAGGGTGCAGACCCTCACCAGGATGTCCAGGCAGGCAGCCTTGAGGAGGGTGATCTGGTCGGCAATGGTGAGGGTGGTGAAGCCAGGCAGTTGCTTGGCGAACTCCACAGTCTTAATGATGCACTTGGTGGAGAGTTCACTGAACTTGTCCCAGAGGTCAATGTCCAGAGAGACACGCTGTTCCGAGCTGTTGTTCTGGGAGGACGGGGGAGAGTGAGGGCCTTCTCCTCACGGCACCCTTCTCGGCCTGGCTCCACCGCCCCCACAGGCCCGCCTCACTTCCTGAGAGCTCCTTGAGAGCAGGCACAGAAGGAGGGAGAAGAGGGGGAGGAGGAGAACGGAGGCCCAGGCAGGGCTGAGGACGGGCAAGCCTGGCAGAAGGGGTGCCCACAAGAGGCCCGTCCTGGGCCCCGTGGCACTGGGTGCACCCACCCCGCCAGGCCGGGAGCAGCCGTACCGTAGTGTATTTGCCCAGCTGGCAGAGGGCAGGGAAGGTCTCCTGGTGCGCTTTGCGCACCTTCTCGATGAGCTCCCCCACCTCTGGCGTCAGCGTGTAGCTCTCAGAGCACTCGGGCTTGGGCGCCTCCTTCTTCTTCTTGTTCCGGTCGTTCCTCACAGCTGTGGAGGGCACAGGCCTGGCCATTAGAGGGCAGGTGCGGGCATCAGCCCATCTCCACCCAAGCTCCTCCCATCAGACAGAGAGCTGCTGGCCACAGAGGTCACCCGGCAGAGGCACACACACGCAACTGTGCACACACACAAACGCACACATATGAGTGCACAGGCAGGCAAGGTGTCAACACACGGTCCATCCCTCCATGCCCACCTGACCCACAGGCCAAGTCCTGCCCAGGGCCCCCCAAGCACAGCACACGCGCCCCTCGGCCAGCCCGCTGTGCCCCACACTCCCACGCATCGACTCCGGCCCACGCTCCGGGTGGGAAAGTGTCCTGGGCTGGAAGCAAGTGTGCAGTGTTCCATCTGCGTGCTCTGCCTCCCCTGGCCCCCACTCCCTCTGCTTCCAGGAAGGACCCGCTCCTGCCTCCACTGGCCTCCAGCCCTCCTGGCAGCCGTGTCCCTGGGGGTCCCTGCGACTGGCTCCAAGCAGCTCCTCCAGCAGGCAAAAAGTAGGGTTCCCCAGCCGGATAGCGGGGGGCCGGGCAGGAGAATCTCTCGGCCCATTAGCCGGGGAGCTGACAAATCACCGGGGGCGCTGAGCCGCACACACCACTCGGCTTTAAAGAAGCGATGGGGTCGTTACCAGCCGATTATCCCAGACACACAATCACTCACAGGGCCAGTGGTGGTGGCTGCTGACGCTGGAGGAAGAGAGGGTGGGGGTGGGGGGCCCGGGGAGGGGGCAGCGGGGTGGGGGGCGCTGGCATAATTTGGAGATCACTCATGTCGATTCTGCAAATTCAATAAAGTGCAAGGGAGAGAAGAGAGAGGGAGAGTGGGGGGATAATTTGGGAAGAGAAAATTGCAGCTGTGACAAGACGTTTATCATTCGGAAGCTTTAATTCTATTGAAATGGCAGCTGCTCAGCTCGGGGGCACAGAGCAGCCAGAGAGGAGGAGGGAGGGAAAGGGGGAGTTGGTGGTGGGAGGGAGAGGGGGTCTCCACCCTGGTCCTTCTGCACTGGAAAGCTCTGGGAGCGGAAGGTGGCAGAAGCAGAGGGAGGAGGAAGTGCTGGGCCCCCATGGGAAGGGTCCCAGGCCTGCGGGTCCCAAGCTGTCACCCACTCAGCAGCGTGGAGCCACCACTTCCTGGGCTCCAGACACGGCAGCCCGTGTCTCCTGTGGCAGAAGGTGGCAGGGTGCTGCAGGGCCCCTCCTCTCCTGTCTGGGGCTCCTCACATCCCCCCTACATCCCCTCTCCACTTCCCTCTTCTACTGCCCTCCCCACAAAAGGCTAGAGGGTCCTGCAGCCCCCTCCCCCACCCCATCCCCCAAGGCCCAGGCTCCATGGCAACGGCCACGCAGACAAGGAGGCGTCTGTCAGCGTCATTTATCTCTGACATCATCAATCACCAGTCACCACGGCAACACCCATGATTCAACACAAGAGGGTCTCCCCGTCCATCCCTCCCTCCCTCTCTCCCTCCACTGGGCCTCAGCTGAGCCCAAACTGGAAACCCTGTTCCTCTGGGATCTGAGAAGTCCCAATTCTCTCTTCCAACTCCAGGTCCCAGGCTTCACCAGACAATGGCTTTTAGATCCCTGTGCCAGCCGCAACCCCACACAGACAGAAACACCAACCAGCACCCCTCAGCACGGGCCCTTACCCAAGATGCACAATCTGGGGGGACTCAGGTATGCCTCTGAGCCCCGCCCCAAAGCCAAGCAGGGCCTGGAAGCCAGCTGGCCAGGAGCAGACAGACACGCACACACGTGGGAGCACACACAGCCAGCCACGCACAAATGGGAAGAGCTGTCCACACACGGACATACAGCTGGCTAGATGCACAGACAGGTCGTGAGCCCGCTCACCACCCCGCGGGCGTGCAAGTGCACATCCACACACACCCACGCCCCTGCTCCACGGCCGTCCCACCCCGCAAGGCCAGCCCTCAGCCCCGTGGCACTCACACTCCCTGGACATGCCCACTTCCAGGCACTTCTGCAGCCGGCAGTACTGGCAGCGGTTCCGGGTCACCTTGTTGATGATGCAGCTCTTGTCCCGGTGACATGTGTACACCATGTTCTTCTGGATGCTGCGGCGGAAGAAGCCCTGGGTGTGGACGGAAGGGGTCAGGTCAGCCGCACCCACAGCAGGAGCAGTGCAGCCTGTGGCCCCAGCCCAGGGCAGACGGCCAGGCCAGCTGCTGCCCCCAAGCCTGTGGCCATCACCTACCTGAGCAGGCCAGATAAGGCGGGGAGAATGGTTCACCCACAAGGATACCCCCAAGAGAATTCCAGCACCTGCAACACTGCAGGTGGCAGGGGTCTTCCCTCAACCCCTACCCACACACCAGGCTTCCTCCCTCCTGGGGAAAAGGACCTCAGGGCTGCTGGAGAGTCAGGAAAAGGGGGACAAGGGGCCAAATGGGAGATGACAGAGCTCTGGAACCCACAGCCCTGGGCTCAGAGCACAGGAAGAGAAGGCAAGCAGGAAGAGGCCACAGAGGGACAGAGGCAGGCCGGCCAGAGAGATGGAAACGCACACACGCTCAGGAGCAAGGCAGCAGGTTCACATTCACCAACCAGGCAGACGTGCACGGACTAATCACAGGGAGACCCGGGCTGGTCAAGGGCTGCACACACGGGCTAACCAGCGAGACAGACAGACAGACCAGGGACAAACGGGAACAACCAGACAGGGCAGGCAGACACACACAGTCCAAGGCCTTGTGCTATGCCCTTGATCTCTGCCTCACACCTGGGGACAGCCACTCCACGCTATCCCAAGCATGTGCCCCAAGCCCCAAAGCTGTGCAGCTTCTGAGCCCCAATCTCTGAGGAAGAAACAGGTACAGAGGCTTGGGCTCCAGGGAGAGGAGGAGGAGAGGCCGTGCCCACAGCTGCGGGGAGGGTGGCAGCCACATCTGCACCCTGGAGCCTAACGTGCACACAGGTAAATCTAGCCAGCCACTGAGCAGCCCACAGCCTGGGGACCTGAAGGAGAGGCCAAGGCAGGGCGCCTGCTCCTGACTGCCTCCTGCCAGGCTGCCATGGCGAGGTTCAGGCAGGGCTGCAGGGGGCAGGCCTCGTGGGTCCCCAGCCAAGAGCCAGTTGGCAGCCAGCTCACCATGGCAACCTGGGCAGCGGCAGCAGAGTGGGTGTACGCCCTGCCAGCTGGAGGATGGAGACAGGGAAAGGAGCTTGGGCAGGAGAGGGACCTCTGGTTTGGGGGACCCCTGCTCATCTATGGGGGGTTTCTGCACGCCTCCTCTCCTCCAAGGCTGTTGCCACCTTCTGCATAGAAGAGCAGCAGCTTCAGGGACATCCCTCCACCAATGGCATACTCCCAGGGCATGGCAGTGGGGACATCCCATTTATCTAATCAGGACTGTCCTTCCCAATGACCCTCTCAACTCACCTTGCAGCCCTCACAGGCGCTGACCCCATAGTGGTAGCCTGAGGATTTGTCTTGACAGACAAAGCAAGGCTTATAGATGCGGGGCAGTGGGGGCGGCGAGGGAGGGCTGGGCACTATCTCTTCGGAACTGCTGCTCTGGGTCTCGATGGCTAGAGAGAAAAGAGGGAGGGGCGGTTAGAGACCCAGGTCGCCATCCTTAATACCGTGCCCACCCTGCCTCAGAGTCTCTCCCAGGAGCCTGGTCCAGCCTCACCACGGCTGCCAGGATTCAAACTCTGGGGCAGGGACACAGTCTCAGGACAGCAGGGGAATGAGGCTGCCAATGAAGCCGCCAGCACTCCATCACTCCTGGCTACTTCCCCAGGACCCCACCTTCAAAACCAGAAAGATCAGATGAATAAACTATCAGATTTGTCTATGGACATGGCTACACTGGGCAGTGGGGGCGGGAGTCAACCCGGTTCTAAAGCCCTGGCCCCTGGGCAGCCCAGCTCAATCTCCCCAAGTTAGGAAGGAGTTAAGGCCTGATGAGGAGGGAGGGAAGAGGACACAAGCTGGGGGCAGAGGAAACTGGGGTCAACAGGATATTCAAAGCCAGCCACTCCCCTACCCCCTCTGCTTCCGCTCCCCTCTCTACCCCCCCACCCGCCTCTGCCAGCAGCCACAGCCCCTCCTCCACCCAAACAATCCCCTGGCCAGGGACCCAAGGCAGGGTGTACAACGACTCCCAAATGTTGGGGCCAAGAGGCGGGGACTCCCTGAGATAAGCACGGGGACTCCCTAGAGACAGGGAAAAGAGTCCCTGTGGGCCCCGGAAGCCCACTGCTCTGGGTGCCCCGTCTGGGGGAAAGCAGCATGACAAAGGGGGTCTGTTCCCATCAATGCTCTGTCTGTCTGGCCTCAATACTACGTCCGGGTTACTACCCCCTCCCCTCCCGTTATTCAGCTCCAAGAGGGCAGCCAGGAGGGGTGACCCAGCCGGTAGGGGCAGCCCCCACTAGCCAAATCCTCCCCAGTGCCTGGCCCCATGCCGACCACCCCAGGCAGAACACAGCTGGGCTGGGTGGGGGCTGTCTGTGCCTAAAGCCGGGGCAGCTGGGGGTGTACCATGCTGGATGAGAACAATGACCAAGGCAACCCGTTTCCCAAGGGGCCACCCGACATCCTCCTAAGACCCCTGCCAAGTCCACCTGTCCAGGACCAAGGAGGGACAAGGATGCCTCCCTAAGTAGGTAGATCCCTACCTCCTCCCACACCCCAGGATCCTACCTAGTCTTACCCCAAACCCCAGCACACGAGGTAGTGTAATGCAAAGAGGCCCAAAGCTCCTGGCCCAAGCACCTTATAGCCATGAGTCACGTGGCCCCAAAATCCAGGCATGGAGAAAAGAAGTGCCTGGACACTGGGGGCTGGCTGCATGTTACCACCCTCCCCCCCTTACATGCAGACAAACCAGGGACTGCCAGGCGGTTGATGATGGGGAACCAGGCCAACGACCTTGGCAGGGCCTTCTTGGCTCTTAGTAGGGTCTGGGCACCACTTCCCTGGTCAGCCTGGCTGACCAGCACTGCTGTGGCCCCATGTCCCCGTCCCTGCCCAGAGACCAGCCTGCAGCAAAGGAACAGTAGATGCCCACACCCCCACCAGGCCCACAGACCCTTCACTGACCTCCCCCAGCCCTCTGCTCCTCACCCAACACCGAACTGCCCTGGCCTGGTTTTCCCCCACCTCACTCTCCCCAGGCCAGACAAGCAAATCAGACAGGCTAGAGGCCTGAGAACAGCTGCTGGGGGGTGGGGTGGGGGGCCTGGGTGAGGCCAGGAGGCAGAGGGGTGAGCCACAAAGGAGTCCTTTGTTGTGCTAACTTTTTCCAAGACGTAAAAGGAGTAACAATAGACAATCCAGACTGGGGGTGGGGAGGGGGTGTCAAGGACAAGGGGGCGTAGGGGGGACCGTGGCCTAGAATCCCAGTCAGCGTCCCAACAGGCAGAGGATGAAGGCCCTGACCTCCCCTGCCCTTCCCTCCCCACCCAGCCTTTGCCCAGGGCCCGCCTGCCCCAAGGCCCCACCTCCAAAATGGACCAGACAGGAGGGGAGAAAGCGCGGAGGGAGCTCTGGGGTACAGAGTCTGGTGGAGGGAGGGGAGGCGGGACGGTGAGATACACCGGATACTGGGATGAGGGACAGGCAGCTTTAAGGTCAGGAACTGACTGGAGGGGCAAAGGCCCATAGAAATTTGGAGCTAAGGCAAAGTCCAGAGGGCGTTTATGGAACTGAGAGAACGTGCTTTTTAAAATCATTTTTTGGCAGGATGGGGAGATGACTCGAAGTGGGGGCTACAGTTTGGGCTGGGTGAGGCTTCCTTTTGGCCCACTCCAAGCAGCTGGCTGCCTTTGAGACTGTAACACCCTCTGCACTCCCACTCCCACCCCATCCTCACCTGTCACCCAGGTAACAGCTTTGAGGTTTCCCAATGTGCCCTTTGAACCCAGAGCCCTGGCCCAGTCCTCACCTTCCCAGGCCTCCAGCCAGCAACCAGGGAAGCGTGGGGCACTCTGGGACCCTCACAGCCTCGCCAAGAGTTAGGACACAGCTTTAACTCTGCACACCCCACCTAAGGGGGAAGGACTGCCATGTCCAGGCCCCTCCCCGCTCACCTCCCTCCCCAGAGGCCTCAGCCCACAAATCTCTCCTCTTCCTGCAGAAGGACGAGGCTGGAGAAGCACCACACCTTCTCAGCTCAAAGGTCCAGCGCCCAGCGGAGGGCTGGAACCGGCTCAGGAAGCCAGGAGTCCCCTCTGCCAAGGTGCCCCTCCCCCGCTCCCCCTCGGGGCGGGCAGGAGGCCGCAGAGCGCTCCGGATTCCCCACGCCCCAGAGCCGTTCGCAGGCTCGCACAAGGGGCCGGTTTCCTGGAGGAGATCAGCAGGAAATCACCCGGGCCCCCGGCCAGCGGCTCCCCTCCCAATCCAGCTGGCGCCCGCTCCTCCGCAGCTCCCCTCGCAGTCCCTGGGGAGGGTTGGGGAGGGGGCGCAGGGCCCTCGGTGCCGCCCTTCCTCCTCCCCGGGTGAGGGTGGGGGTGGCGCTAGGGGTAGAACGGCGGAAGAAGGCCCCTAGCCCAGCAGCCGCCGATAAGCATCTCTCCCCATCCCCCCACTCCGGGCATCCACGTGCTTCACATTCTTGGACGTCTGGGAGCGGGCGGAGGCGTGAGCGGCAAGACTGGTGGGGGACAGACGGGGAGCCACATCCTGTGTACCCCTTGTCCTCTAGTGCCCCGAAGCGGGGCTCGGGGAGGGAGAGGCAAGGTCCCCAGGGCCCTGCAGGATCGAGGTCTCTTCCCCCAGCCAATCTGCTGTCTCTTCTCACCTTTCGTGGAGGTGGCAGGAGGGAGTGAGAACTGGGTGGCTGAGGGGGCTGGAGGGCTCCTGTCACCAGAGGACCTCCACACACACCAAGGGGTTCTTCCAATGCAGTGGTAGTGACCCTGGGTACTCTAGACAGGGTCAAGTCACCACCCCCAGCCTCCAGGTCCTCCTGTGCCTCAGAACAATCCCCACACCCACCCCTCCCAGCCCACAGCCTTGGGGCTGTGCCCACTCCTACCCTACCATCATATACCCACCTACACGCGGACTACAGGCACTGGGGAGCCCAGGCCTCTCACTCTCCCCCAACCCAGACAGGGTGTAGGGAACAGGCCTCCACTTCCCCACGGCCTGTGGGCTCCACTCTCCTCCTCCCCCTCCAGTTTGGGGCCAGGAAGAGCTGAGCCTCCCCCACCAGCGAAGGAAGAGTCGGGCTGGAGTCCAGGGTCTCAGATCCCAGCTTCCCCCCAACCCTCTGGCGAAGGCAGCGAAGGCAGTGGAGGGGGTGACTCTGGCAGCTGTGCCCCAATTATCCCACATGGGGGGACATGTTCCTCCAGCCCTGGGAGGATGGGAAGGAGGGTCCTGGTGTCACACCTCTCACCTCTCCCTTTTTGCCCAAGTCAACTGACACTCACACCCCCTCTCCCACCGTCTGCAGCCGGCAGCCTCCCACCTCCCAGCCGATCTGCCCCAGAGGCAAAGGTCGGGGACAGGACAATAGGAAAGGCTGGGAGTGAGGTGGCTCTAAGAGGGGCAGAGGTGGGTCTCTCCACCTCAGGTCTCTTCCTAGAGCAAAGGGGGTGGGGGGGTGCCCTTCACCCTTCTCCAATCTGCCAGGCCCCAGAGACCCACTCCACCCCTGCTCCCTGGCAGGCAGGAGGCAGGCAGCCAGTCAGGGAGGGTGGGAGAAGCTCCAGGGAGGAGCTGAGCAGGTAGAGGAAGAAACCTGAGCCCTGTAACAATAACTCCCTAGGGCAGCTCTCTCCCACCCAGGTACACCACTGCACAGCCGGAATGAACACACCCAGGTGTGCAGCCCAGGTGCTCACAGTTCCAGCTGATGCAGAGCCCCTCTTTCTGAGGAGCCCGAACCCAGACAGGAGACAGCAAGCGAGGAGAGGTGAGCAGGCTGCCAGGACTCCAGGGTTCTCATCAGCGCCCCTCTTAGGAAGGGACAGCCCAGTGCCTGCCCCTATCTCCCAGTGAAAACAAGGTAACAAAAGGACACGGCTGGGCTGGGAAGGGATGCGTGCCTCATTTCCAGAGTAGCCCCAGACCCACAAAAAACAAACTCATCCCCCAGAGAACAAACTGGATTAGAACTAGGGGGAGGGGGATTCTTCCCACCAGAGCAGCTTCTCCCCTCCATTCCTGGGGCAGAAGCCTCAAAAACGCCAGCCAATGTCTAGGGCCAGGACAACCCTCAGATGGACAAGTGCCTCTCCCCAACATGTAAGGGTCGGTTAGGATGGCAGACGGGTGTCTGATGAAGTTGCCCCTTCCTGCCACACCCCACTGCCAACACCAAAGACACTGAGCCCTCCCCTGACACTCACTCTAATGACACAAGGGCAAGGGCTGGGGGCAGCAGCTGTAGCACAGGAGGGGGTTCTCCCCCAGGGTTTGGCAGGGGTGGGGTCAGAGGAGGAGGCCCCTCCTCCTCGGAGCAGACAAGCCCACATATAGGACCTTTACCCCACCCTCCAGGGTGGGAGAAAGGACTTCTCTGCTATGAAGCTACTGGATTCCAAGCATGAAGATAAAAACTAGAGGCAAAGGGCTTCCTTCCCCTTGCAAGACGTGGAAGGAGAGGAGAACAAATGTTTCCTGTAGGGAGGAACCCCCAAAAGTTCCTCAGCCCTAATATAACACAAACAGCGCCCAGGGTTACTCGAGAGAGTCCAGTTGTCCAGCAAGGGCACCCGAGTTTCAGCCAGAGAGACGAGGGAAAGTGGAGGGTAGAGACCAGACCCCCGCCACACCCCGAGGACCGCATCTCGCGGTAGGAATGGAAGCCCTACCGCCCACCCCCCCACCCCCACAACAGGAGAGGGGAGGCCGGTACCTACAGTGGTTTGAGCCATTCCAAAGCGGAGTCCGGAGCGGGGTGGAGTAGGGACCGGGGGCGGGGAGCCCCTTCTCCGGGAGCAAACAGGCCCGGTTCTGGTTATAAAAATCCACCACCAGGAAGGGATTGGGGGTGGGGGTGAGCCCCCCCACTTCCACACTCTCGTACATCGTCCCCGCAGAGACAAGAGGTCCGGGCGGGGACGTCCTGCGCGCCGCCTCCCTCACTCAGCCGGCGGCGCCATCCGAGGAGAGCAGCTGGGGGCGAGGGGCACGTCCCCTCGCCCCGACTGGCGACCCGGGCAGGGTGCCGCCCTCTGCCCGAAGTCCCGCGTCTAAGTCGGCCGGCCGCTCCGCCAGTCCCAGGTGAAACGCGGGGAAGTTGTGCGTGCCGGGAGCGGGGTCCTTCGGCTCCCCCGGGAACGCCCGGCCGAGGCCCGGGAGCTCAGCCGCTTCACCTCGAGGGGGCTCCCGTCTCGAGTCTCATGGTGTCCGAGGCAGAGTTCGCGGCTCCCCAAGTGCGCCGGCCCCGGGCGGGATCGGCGCGGGGCAGAGGGTCACCGAGCACTTCCTCCTCCCCGCCGGGGCTCCCGGGCTTCTCCGGGCGAGGATTCCGGTGGGGGTGGGGACCGTGCGGCTGCGGCTCCGCCTCCGCCAGGCCCGGGGCGGCCGGCCGTCGCTGGGTCTCCGGCGCGCACCGCCGCGGCGCCCCCAGCCCGCGCGCCCCCCTCCCCTGTAATCCCACCCCCTTTCCTCCGCCCCGTCCCGTCCAGGCGCCGCCCCTGGTTTAACCCCTTCCCGGCGGGTCTGGCTGCAGCGGACGAAATGCAGGGAACTGAGAGCGAGAGGCGGGATGAGGATAGGCGAGTGGGGGGAGCCTGGGAAGGGGGAGGAGAGAAGAGGGGACGGAAGCGCAGAGAGGCTCAAGAGGAGGAGTACGCTGAGTACAGAGGGAGGCCCGGTGCGGGGAGAGGAGGGGGCTGCGCGCGGAGGCGAGGACGGAAGAGGGGCGGGCGTGTCCCCCACCCCAGTTCCGGCGGCCGGCCTCCCCCGTGATTTGGTCAGTCCCCGGCCGGGCGATGCCACGGCGGGGGAGGTGGTGAAGCGGGTGGTCCCGGTGTCCTCCCCCTAACACCCCCCCAACCCAGCCCCGGCCTCATTTGCCTAATGCAATGCGGCTGAACTCTCGCTGAACTCGCCTGGCGGCGCCTCACCTCCGGCTGACCCACCCACCGCTGCCCGTGACATCACCCGCTCGCCAGCCCGCCAGCGGGGCTCGCCCGCAGGCCCCCTGCCCGACTGGGCCGGGCCAGCTCCCCCAGGGACGCGGCGAGTGGCCGCAGGACGCGAAGGGCCACGGTGCGTGTGGCCAAGGGTTGGCGCCACGAACGTGGCGTGCCGGGTGTCCCGGGTGTGACATTGTGCAGCTCGGGTGCTGTGTCGGAATGAGACACCCGGCTTGTGTCATTGTCTGTGACATCATGTGTGACTCCGGCCGCCCGCCCACCCGCCGCCAGAACCCAACGCGGCAGCGCGGGTGCTTTGGCACCGACGCGGCGCGTGCAGAGGGGGCTCTCCCCCCACGCTCTACGTGCTTCCGGCGAGCAAAGCCCCGCCCAGGGTGTCTCCCGGCCGCGGAACCTGGATCGGCCCCCGCCGCAGAGCCCAGCCCCGGAGAGATAAGAGGAGGGGCTGGCGCCTTCCAGCTGACCACTTACTCCCTGAAGCCCTCTTTCATTGGAAGAAAGGGCCAGGCTGGGTAGGTCCGTTAAAGAGGGGATGCCGGAGGACAGGGTATCCTGTTACTCCCTCTGACCCTGCTGCGGAGCTCCCTCCCTCTAAAAAGGGATGGGAATTTACATGCCTCCCAAGGATATTCTAGAAGCCAGGCTCTTTACAAACGTTGTCATTTAATCCTCACAGCGACTCCAAGAGCTAAGTGGGCATTATTCCTATTTTGCAAATAAAGAAACGGAGGTTTCAGCAAGGCTAGATGGGTTGTCCAAGATCACACTGCTAATTAAGGGTGAAGTAAGTATTTGAATTTTCTGTGGCCAAAGCCCGTACTCCCACCATGCCAGGCAGATTCAAGAAAAACTATTCTGAGCACCTACTACAGAGAGACCCTGGTGAGCCTGCCCTTGCAGACCTTATGCAGCAACAGCCATTAAGCAAATAATCACAAATATATATAATTGCAAACTGAGATAACTGGTATTATGACACAAGTGTAGTGTGCTTTGAAGGAGAATTAATGTAGGTACCTAATTCAGGTTGAAGGGTCTGGGAAGACCTCAAAGCAGAGACCTAAAGAAAGAGCAGAAGTTTAGAAGTTAGGCAAAGAGTAGGAAGGAGTGCAGTCTCAGTAACAGAAAGAGCCTGTGCAAAGGTCCTAGGGTTACAGAAGTGGGTGAGTTCATCGAAGGAACTGACAGGGCTAGTGTGGATGGAGCATAAAACTCAAGAGGAAAAGGGGCACAAGCCCAGGCTGGAGAGGGGCTGAGGCCAGACCAGGTGGGCTTGTTAGCCTCAATCAAACTTTGGATTTTATCCTAAATGCAAGAAGCCACAGAAAGGTTCTAAGCAGAGGACAGGCAAGATCTGATTTACAGTGTTATAAGATCTTTCTGTCAGCTGTGTGAAGAATGGATGGTGAGAAGGCAAGGGAGACCACTTAGAAGTTACTGCACCAGTCCAGCCAGCACACAGTGGGAGTGCAGCCTAGGAAATGCAGTGCTGACGACAGAGGAAGGTGGATTCACAGAGACATTTTGAAAGCAGAATCAATGGAGGAGGGGGTGTGGGGGGGGAGCAAAGAGGACTCTGGTATGTGGCTTGTGCAACAGCAAAGTTCCCGAGACTTTGAAGTAGAGAAGTCTCCTGGGCTGGTGGAAGGTGAGTGTGGGGCTCCTCAGTGAGGTCTCGCCTGAGTGAGGTCTGGGCTGCAGGTGGAATGCTGGGGTCTGGGGCACGTCCGCAGGCCTTGGCAGTGCATAAGATTGCTGGGGAAGAGGGCAGACAGCTTCTACGGCCCTTGGTATCTGTCCTCCCAAATGACATTAGCTCCTGGGCACCAGTTATGTGGTAGGCTCTGTGTTCACAGCTTCGAGGTACTAAAGATCTGAGACTGTCCCTGCCATCAAAGACCTGGTGATTGGGAAATGATCTTCCAAATGATTACAGCTCACGGCAGGAACTAGGTGGGGAGAAATCACTGCGTGGTAAAGAGATGAGTGTTGTAAGAGAAAAAATAAGGACCCACAGACATTCAAAGGAGGGAGCAAGAGTATGGCAAGGAAAGGGGAACATCTGTGAAGGTTTCTGGGAAGAGATGGCATTCAAGATTTTCCTTAAAGGATGGATGGGATTTCCGGAGCTGGGGAAGGGGAGAAGTTGGGGTGAGATGCCTGTTCTGGACAACAGCAAGGTTGTCGGGCAGGTCAGAGCAGAACAGTGTCCTGGGGCAGCGGGAGAAGATGAGAAAAAGGAAGGCGCTGGGGGTGGGGGGACTCTGGTGGCCACTGTCTGCAGGCCTGGGGCCCCGTCCTCCTCTGCCGCATACCCCACAGCTCCACCAGGGCTGTGTGCTTAGCAGGCCCTTAGCAGGCCCTCAGCAGGTGTGGGCTGAACCGAACTGGCCTCCACTTGTGCCAGACAGGGCTCCCTCCTGTCCCCAACCCCATCTGGAGGGGACAACAAACAGGAAATCATGAGGCCCAGAGCCAGATGGACTTCAGGTCCCAGTACAGTGGCCATCCCCCAAGACAGTGCTCACTCCACCTGCCCCTCATCCTCACTGCTTTCGCAGGGTACTTGAAGCTCACCCAGGGCCTCACCAGCAAGCAGGTCACCATGGCCTCATAGCAACTCGCCCAGCTGGGGACGGATGAGGAGTCTTGCTTTAAAGAAGAGGAAACAGACTCAGAGATAGGCTGGATGACCTGCCCAAGGCCGCACAGGAAGAGCTCTCCTTTAAGACTTCTGCCCACAGGGGGCCTTAGTCTGTGGGCTGGCTGAGGTTCCCAGCAACCCAGACATCAAAACAGGGAGGGGAAGGGCCTGGGCCTCTATTTCTTATCTAGCCAGGGCTGGGGTCCTCCAGTCTACCCTGGAGACCCAGCTCCACAGGCTATACCCCAACTCCATGGAGGAAGGGAGGAGGAAGGTGGCGTGGACACCACCCCCAAGAGATTTGGAAAAGGGAAACACTTCCTCTTTCCACAGAAGCTACCCCCCAAAGGGTAGTCAGGGCCTGCACTGGCACATCCCCATGGGCACATGGCCCTTGGCATGGGGTGGACACAATGTCTCAGGTTCTGGCCAGCCTAGGGGGACAGGCTTCCTTCCCTGAGTCCCCTCCCCCACATGCTGGGATCTTGCCCTGGGGGGAGCTGTGCATTATCAGTGCTGTGAGATGAAAGGTGAGTGGCCCCATTTTCATTCAAAACCCCATCCCGAAGTCTTTTGGCTGACTCTGCATTTTGGACCCCAGGAAAGGCACTGCTAGCAGTACCCCCTCCCCCTGGGCTGTCCCTCCTATTATCCAGGGAAAGAGTGGGCAGAAGAGAAGGGGGCACACACAGCGAATATGTGGAAGGAAAGGAAAAGTCTAGAGCCTGTCTTGGGGCTCCCATGCCCGGGCAGATACAGACCCCAAAGGGGAGGGAATGGCAGAGGAGAAGAGGAGAAAGGCACACCCTCTCCTCTGTCTCCCCAGGCTCCCCCAGGCCCTAGAGCCATGCCCTAGTCTCCAGGCACACACAGCGAGCGAATATGTGGACAGAAAGGAAAAGTCTAGAGCCTGTCTTTTGGGGTTCCCATGCCCGGCTCCTCTACTGATTGCTTCCAACTTTCCTGCCCCCACTGCACACATTGAAACAAAGTAAGAATAAGAACTGTGATTTTTACACTCTGTTCCTACAGTGTCTGTCTGGAGCTGGCGGGGAGGGTGCCCGCTGAGCTCTGCAAACTCCCCGGCTGCAGTGGGCAGGTTCAGGGGTGGGGATGGGTGTGAACAGATTGTTTCCGCAGCTTCCAGGACAGGATGGAGATGTGGCCCAGGCCTCTGAACACTCTTTCCCTCCAGCCTTCAGGATCCAAAACAGAGAGGAGGGGGCGTGGGGGGGGGGGGGCTTCCCTACGCCCCCTACTGGGCAACGGCTGAAGGTCCTAAAGCAGAAGCAGGGCCTCAGCCATGGAGGAAGGGGTTTCACCATCGGCTCTGACCCACCCCCAAGGCTCCCTCACCCAGGAGTGCCCCCCACAATACCCTCCCGCAGCTGCCTATCTGGATGGTGGAAAACAGCCCAGCTTTACAGTTACTCAGCCCAGTCACTTAACCTCCACCAGTGCTGTTTCCTCATGAGTAAATGGGGATAATGTCCCTCTCCCAGCATTGCAGGGATTAAGAACTGTAACACAGAGTTAAAGTCCAGGCACACAGTAGGCACTCCACAAATGTCATCACCCCTTTCTCTCCACCTCCAACCTAGAAAGGGCCTGGGTCCCTCTTCCCTGTCGTAATAGCCGAGTGACACAGCAGTGATCACATGCGAGTCGCAGAGCTGAGCGCATTACGTTGATATCTTGCCTAATCTCAGCGCTTTGAGGGAGGTTCTGGTAATACCCCTGCTTTCCCGACAAGGAAACATGCTCAGAGAGGGTATCGCACGTAACAAATGGCAAAGCCAGAACCCAAGCTACATGGCCTACTCCACAGCCGCCCCCGTGCAGCTCCCAACGTGAGCAACCAGAAAGGCAGGTTAGTTTCCCCTCCAGCCTAGACCAGCGATAAGAAATAGAGACCCTCCCCTCCCCAAACACACAACACAATCCACATACCCCTCCCCTGAAACACTCTATGCCCTAAGTCACCACGCTCACCAGCATACAAACTAACCGACACCCCCTCCCTGACTCCGGATTTGATGCTCCCAAAACACACTCAACTCTCTGACCCTCTCACCAAATACACACAAGCCATTAACCCCCTTCCCAACACACACCCAACCTTGACCCCTCCACCCCTAAAGCACACACAACCCTGACCCCCCCACTCCCAAAACACACACAACCCTGACCCTCCCCACAAGGCACACAGAATCCCAACCCTCCACAGTAAACACCAGTCCTCAGAGACCAAGCCCCTGGGGCCTGTTTGGGGGTGGGGGATCCTGTACCATCTCTGGGGCCTCGGACTCTGGCTCCCTGAGAGACTATAGCAGGACAAATACCACCCCCCCACAGTGACCTGGAGAATATTTCTGTCATTCCAGGGTCTCTGAAAGGTACACTCAAGATATCCAAGGTCCAGCCTCCTTCCGACTTGGAGAGAGGGATGGGAGGGGGAGGGGGGCCATCCAAACACGTTTGTTGGTGGGAAGTGGAAAGTGGGAGGAGGCAGACTTATCAGCGACATTTCCTACAAAAAAGGTGGCAGAGGACCAGAGCATATCATTGCTCCCTGCAAGAATGGGGGCCGCTGATGTCCACCTCTCCCAGGAACTACCTGACCCGCAGCACCAGCCCAAGGTGGGGGGAGCAGGGAAGGTGAGGCTGCCTCCATCTCTGAGTGTGAATTTTGATCTGTCATGCTCCGCTACCCAGAGCTAAGAGCTTGGGTCGCCAGGCCCCCCCAGCCCTGCACAAAAAGGAGGGAAATGCCTGGCTCCCTCAGGCCACGGCCACACCTCTGGTCCCAGAGAAGGGGAAGGTCAGGGAGCAGCTCATAAGCTGGGGGTCTGGGTAGGAAGAGAAGTTGTTATTGTTTACTAGGAAAGGGGAGGGGTAGGGAAACCCACAGGCTCACAGAGGGAGGAGGCAGGAAGGGGCCATTGCCTAACCTGGGTGGGGAAAGCCAGAGAAGGCTCCACTTGCCTGAAATGTGGGCACCCCACCCTGGGGGGAGAAGGTTACCAGGGTGGGAAGTGAGGGACCCGGAAGCCCTCCCCACCCACCTCCAAGAAAGAGGAAGAAGCTTGCAACATTCAAAGGAGGGCAAAGTATTCGCTCATCTGGCACAGGACAGGGCAAGGACAGGGGCCAGGCCCCAGCCCCCTCCAACCCTCGTGAGTCCAGGCCCAGGTGGGCAGAGTGTCTAGGGCTCTGTTCCCATCACCTGGGGAAGGGTAAGTTGTCCACAAGCACCCGGTTGCGGGCCTCCGACTTCTCCCTCCCTAAAAATCCCACCGTGGCAGGAAGCAGACGTTCCAATTACCTGAGCCGAGAATATAAATCCCAGTCCCCGCAGACGCAGCAACTATTCCACACAGATATGAGGAACCACAGACACACCCACCTATTCCCCAGCAACCTTGAACCCAGAGACTGGCTCCCCCATCACCTAGCACAGACTGCAAGACCAGACCAGAATCAGGGTTCCCCAACTCCCAGGTCACTATGCTGTCCACTTCACGCTCCTATGAGAGGATGACAGAAGACAGCGTGGGAACAGAAGATAGAGGTGTGAGAAGGGGTGTCAGTGGAAACTGAGGCAGTATCTGTCTACCCCTCGGCCTCAGGGTATAAAGGGTGGGGTCCTAAAGGAGCACAGACATAGAGCCCCTGCTCCCAGTGGCTGGTGGGGCCTGGGAAGGAGAGGGCCACAGCAGAGCCAGAGGAGGCGCTCCAGGAAGCAGTGGTGGCAGTGGGCAGACAGCCAGTGCGGGCAGTGAGGCGCCCAGCCAGGGCCTGCCCCAGGGACAAAGAGACTCCCCGGCTCTGGGGAGAGTGTGCTGCCCCAACACTGAGAAGGGGGCACTGACCCAGCCCAGCCAGGCGCAGAGGGCAGTGGTGCCAGGCAGCTTGCCAGTGGCCATGGGAGGGGCGGTGGGTAACTGGGGCAGGGTGTTCAGTCCCTGCCCGCCAGGAGAGATGGGACACATTTCCCAGGTCAGCAGCTGACCGGCCAGCCAGCCAGCCGTCCATGGCCCGTTCTGCTGCTTCCACCCCCTCCTGCCCCAGGCCAGGCCCCGGCTCCCTCCTCCCCCCAAGCCCTGGCCTGGCGCCCAGCTGGGCCCTGGGGGCCAGAGTTACTGTAAGCGGCCTGGCAGGCCCAAGGCCTGGACTCTGCCAGCTGGCCATAGCCGCCACCACCTCCCACTACCTGGCTCAGCCAGCCAGGGAAGGGTACTGAGACCCCCGCCCAGCTACAGGCGACCCCCATGTCAAAGGGTGGAGGCAGAGAGAAAACACAGGCTCTGCCAAGAGCATGCATGTGTCCACAGCCAGAGTCCAGGCCAAGCGCCCCCTCCTGGAACACTCGCCCTATCCACTAGGCTGGGCATGGGTTCCTACTTCCCACCCTCCCCACAAAGGGAAGCACAACCTATCATGGCCAGGGGTGGAGCTGGCAGGGGGAGAGTAGGGGGTCCCAGCCGGGCTGCCCCTGTCTACTCCTTCAAGCCCTTTCCCTCAGATGCACTGGATGGGGTGGGGCAGAGGTGGGGTGCCACTCTCAGTAGAGGAGCCATTTCCACCCAATGTCGAGAGGTTTGTTTACCCGCCTCCGACCTCTGTGTCCAGTCCCTGGAGCTATTTATAAGGCCCTCAAAAGCAAGGCACAGGAGAGGGCGAGAGGGGCACCACGGGACAGCGTTGTTTCATCTCTCCCTCTGCTACCCCCAACATCAAACACAACCACTGTGATCAGGCCATCAGCCATGGCCGCTCATCCTTGAGCCCCCCAAACGATGGTCCCCCTCGTCTGGAGAAGACCTCACCACTGCGGCGGAACAGAGGTGCCCAGAGGCCAAGGCCTGAGGCCTGCAGCCCTCCACAGCCCCCTCCCACCAAGCCTCCCACCACCCCACTTACTGGCTGGGGATGGTGTGCTGTAGCCACTAACTGGAAGCTGGTGCTGGAGAGTGGTCAGAGCGCCTGGCGGGGAGAGTCCACCCAGCATAGGGGGGAAGAAAAAGGCGTAGGGGGGCACCGGGTACCCATTGAGGTGCCCTCCCCCAGGTGTTGGGCAGGAGCTGCTGTTGCTGGCCATGCCAAGCAGCCACAGTCAGAAGGACAGGCAGACAGTCTGGCAGAGGGCTCTGGCGGGCTTCAGGCCGCCCCTCCTCGGGGCATGGGGCCTGGGCCCAGAGGGGGTTTGGGTGGTCAGCCCACCCCCCCCTTCTGTCCTGGAGCTGCTGTCCAAGGCCAGCAGGCTAATCTCAGCCTTCTGGAGCCCCCACTCTAGCTGGGGGCCGGGCGGGTTGGGGGATGTCCCAAGAGCCGATCCTTTGGTCAAGCAGTTCCGTGAGCTGGCACTTTCCCGGGAAGGTCCAGAGCTGGCCTTCAGGATGCCGAAAAGGATGCCTCTCCTAGGTGGGCCCCGGCTAGGCGGCAGGGGGGGCCATGTCCTGTGATGCTGCAGAAAGAGGAAAGACAGGTGAGTGGGCACTGAGGAGCAGGCACGCGGGCATTCCCCGTGGAGCTCCCCAACCTGGGCGGCCGGAGATTTTCCTGTGGCACCCGGCTGAGCAGACAGCTGGCACCATGCCTGGCTGGCAGAGACAGCCTGGGAGCAGGGCCCAGACACTGCTGGGGGTGGCAGGATAGCACAGCCAGGCTGGGGAGACAGGGACAGAGCCCAGAGCCGCGGAGGGTCTCTCACCCACAAGCCTGAGGGGCAAGGGTCCAGGGTGCCACCCCAGAGGCTCCCTGCAGCAGAGGCAGGCAGCTGGCCCTCCTTCCCTCAGTGCAGGTTACCTGAGGTCAAGAGCAGAGAACGTGTGCTTGAGGGGAGGGGGCGGGGAGGAAAAGCCGCTTCCCTAAAGCATTGGCACTTCTCAGAAAAATGACTCCTAAGCCAGGGGGCCCCTCTCACACCACTTCCCCCCCAAATCAAGCCCCAGCACCCCAGATGGGTTTGTCCCACAGGCCCGAGGAGGAGGCCCGTCTACATACACACAAATAGGGAAATGGGACCAAGGACTCCTAGGTATCACCTCCATGGCACAACAGCACGATGTGCTGGGGGCAGGCAGTGTGTCAGGAGGGCAGGGACTGCCCGGGGTGGAAGCCCCTACCCCCAGGCAATGGAGGGGCGAGGAGACTGATCTCAGAGTTCACCCACGTACTCTGTCTGCAGAAGCCACATCCCTGGAGGGGGTGGGAGGTGGGCTGAAGACGAAAGGCCAGATGCACCCCCACCGGTGGGTACACAGATCCACACCCTGTTTGAACAGCTGCGACCAGAGGACACGGGGAGATAACACCATGGGATAGAGAGAGACAGAGATGAACCCAGAGATTCCATGACACAGCGAGACAGACAGGCAGCAACGAGAGCAAAGAGACGGAAAAAGAGAAGCAGATCCACAAGAGGATGCTTCAGATCCACTTGGGCTATAAGAGGTTACACACACATAAATACACATGCATGTATTAATATATGGATATACTTGTACACATATATGACACACATATATAAGAAAGACAAAAGAAAAGAGACAAAAAGAAACACGGCCAATCAAAACCACAATGAGATATCACTTCACATCCACTAAGATGGCTGTAATCAAAAAGTCTGATAATAACAAGTTTTGGTGAGGATGTGGAGAAATTGGAACCCTCATACATTGCTGGTGGGAATGTAAAATAGTACAGCTGCTTTGGAAAACAGTTGGGTGGTTCCTCAAAAGGTTAAACACAAAGTAATCATATGACCCAGTATTTCCACTCCTAGGTATCTACCCAAGAGATGTGAAAACACACGTCCCCACAAAAACTTGTACATCGTTGTTCATACCGGCATTATTCATAAGCCAAAAAGTGGACCCAAATGTCCATCAACTGATGAATGGATAAATAAAATGCTGTCTAGCCATACAATGGAATATTATTTTGCCATAAAAAAGAATGAAGTACTGATATACACTACAACATGGATAAACCTTGAAGACATTATGCTAGTTCTAAAAGACCATATATTGTATGATTCCATTTATATGAAATATCCAGAACAGGCAAATCTATAAAGACAGAAAGTAGACTGTGGTTACCAGGGGCTGGGCCATGGGTTTGAGGGAAATGGGAAGTGACTGCTGATGGGTATGGCGGCTCTTTTTGGAGTGATGAAAATTTTCTAAAATTGATTGTGGTGATAGTTGCACAACTCTGTGAATATACTAAAACCATTGAATTGTACGCTTTCATGGGTGAATTTTATGGTATATGAATTACATCTCAATAAAACTGTAAAAAAGAAGGAAGAAAGAAAGGAAGAGAGGAAAGAAAGAGAGAAGAAAAGAAACAGAGACCCAAAATAAGAACTGCGTCCATTTCCAACACCTTCTTCCCAAGCTCAGGCCATACCAGGTTCCAAGCTCCAGGCTCCAGGCTCAGACTTGGAGTGCAGGGGACACGCACATGGCCAGCATTTGGCCGAGGACAATGCCTGGGATGGGGGAGTTCCTGCCAAGGCCACTCTGAAGAGGCCAGGACTTCTGGGCCCAGCTGGGCCAGGCTGAGGGAGGGGGAGGTGGCGACAGGTACTTGCTAGGGAGGGGGCAGCTCTGCCAGGAGGGAAATCTGGACCTTGTTAATGACCATGATTTTTACTGTTACTAATTACGACAGCCACAGGGCCTCGCTCCTTACTTCTGAATGAGGTGCCCCCTTCTCTTCCCAGGCCCCTCCTGATTCGCTCCCAGGCTGAGAGGGCTGACGTCAGAGGAACAGGGGCCCCACCCATCAGGCCAGCTGCCGCCCTGGTCCCCCCACACCCCTGTGGGGCCCCACACAACGGGAACTTGAGCTGGGGAGCCAGGCAAGGGAAGGAGGGGTTAGCTGAGCCTCATCAGCATTGACAATCATACCCTCACACACACACACACTCCCCAGACACTTGCAGAAACTCCCGCACGCAGGTCTATGGCAAGCGTACAAGGGCAAGAGCACGCTTGCGTGCGCCAGCCTGTGTGTGTGCGGGCACGCATGTGAGGAGAGGGAACCTGGAGATACCATCTCTCCACACCTGGGCTCCACCACACAACGCGTGGTTCAGGGCTTGCATGCACGGCCCCTGGACACAGCTCCCCACAGATACAACCACAACCCCACAGCTTCCCAAACTGCACACTCCCTGGCCCTCGCATAGCCAGACTGGCCTCCGAACCTGCTTCCCTGCAGGACCCCCAACACACACCAGGATCCACACACACACAAGAGGTGCACCCTCTGAGAAACACTCAAGTGGATTCACATTCATACAGGGGCCTGCCTCCCTGAGGTGAGGCCCAGGAGGCTGAGGCCCAGAAAGTCATTCACTCCAGACCCCAGGCATCCTGACCCAGCTTTTGGTGGTGTGGAGGGCAGATTCAGTCAGTCCAGTCTGGATGCTCTGGAGCCTACCTTGCCCCCCGAGGAGAGAGAACTGCAGCCACCTCAATGCCTCAACTCTGCCCCTGAGGAGTTTGAAATCGGACCATACTTCAACCCCCTCACAGATACACACCCGAGAGAGGCTGGAAGGCCTCCTCCACCCCCATCAGAGCCTCACTAACTCAGCCTGCAAACTTTGGTGCGAAGTTACTCAGCTCCCTAGGGAGGGCCTTGAGCCGCGGGAGGGGGTAAAGGTCACAAAAATGGGCTAAGAGCCAGGCTGGCCAGGGAACAGGGATGGGCAAGGGCAGGGATGAAGGACGCAGGGCCAAAGAGTGTAGGCCCTGCCTCACACGGTCCCTCTGGAGCCATGAACCTCGGGGAGACGCCTGGGCCCTGGCCCCCTGCACCCAGGGGTGGAGAAGACGCCGTCAGAGAATCGAAACCAGCACCAAAGAAAGGGAAAACAAACCACCCACCTCCAACCTCCACCCTAGGCCCGCCACCTCCACTGCCCACGGGTTCCCTCCCTCGAGGGAGAGAAAACCACAGCCCCACACCTCCAAGACACTGAACCCAGCCTCGGCACAGCAGAAAGAGGGGTGGCAGCTGGAGTGCCTGCCAGCAGCTGTGCACCCCTGCCCGCTGGGGCCTCCCTCACCCCAAAAAGGTACCAGGATCCCTTCCCCAGCGTCAGACGTCCGCAGATGCCCATTCGTTATATCCCCAAGAGTCACACACCTAGAGACAAAGGCAAGATCTGGCTGAGCAGAAAGAACCAGAGGTTTGAAGGGTCAAATCTCAGCTCTGCCACTCTGGGTGACCTTAGGCAAGTCACTTAACCTCTCTAAGCATCTGTTTACTCGCCTGTGAACAGCTACCTCAACAACTGTCTGTGTGATTTAAGAGATAAAAGTCCTGGAAAGCACCTAGCATAGCGCCTGGCACACAGGAGGTGCTGGGCGACTGGGTTCCCTCCTGCCCCCACGCCTCTCAGCACCACCCCACTGCCTCCTTGGGCAGTGTGTCTGCTCTCCCTTCTCTCTCCCCAACCAGGGCTACCAGCTGTTGACAGGGCTGGGCCGGAGAATTACCCATTTTCTAGAATCTGCTTCCCCCCAGACTGAGGAGAGGGATGTGGGGAGAGGGATATTCGGGGTGTGGGTGGAGGCCCCAGCCACAGTCCTTTCTTAAATTCCCTTCTTTCATGTCACAAACCAAAAAAGGGAAACCTTTGGATTTGGGGAGGGGAAGAGAAATAGACCTTTTCCTCCCCTATCCTCAGAGGAGAGGAACCAGGGGTCCCCAAACCCAGCTGGCCCAGCCCCCCTTCTTCATCTACTCTCTCCTCTCTACTCCCCAGGCTCCCCCAAAACAATGGCTCCCAAGGTACAGAAGTCAGGCAGGGGCCGGCCCCGTGGCTTAGCGGTTAAGTGCGCGCGCTCCGCTGCTGGCGGCCCGGGTTCGGATCCCGGGCGCGCACCGATGCACCGCTTCTCTGGCCATGCTGAGGCTGCGTCCCACATACAGCAACTAGAAGGACGTGCAACTATGATGTACAACTGTCTACTGGGGCTTTGCGGGGGGAAAAAAGAAAAAGGAGGAGGATTGGCAATAGATGTTAGCTCAGAGCCGGTCTTCCTCAGCAAAAAGAGGAGGATTAGCATGGATGTTAGCTCAGGGCTGATCTTCCTCACAAAAAAAAAAAGAAGTCAGGCAGTCCCAGAGGGGCTGAAAGGAGGGGAGAGAGATTGGGGAGCTTAAAAGAAGGGGAGACAGGGGGTTTCCTAAGCATTCTAGACAGTCAATGAATCATATGCAAATGACACCCAAAGCTCAAGCTCAACTTGGGGGGTGGAGGTGGGGATGGGGACTCCAGCCCTGGCAGAAACAAAGACCTGGCCCCTTCGGACCTCCTACCCTGCTAGGAGCTGGCAGAGCAGGGAAGGGCAGGACAGGGCAGATTTCAAACCAGAACAGAGGCCTGGAACTATTTATAAACTTTCCAGGAAAACAAACACACACACACACACACACACACACACACACACACAGCCACAACCTCTCTCCTCCCCTATGCTCCTCAGATCCTCTCTGGCCAAGGCTCTCGCCCCTCTCCTCCCCAGCAAGCCCACAATCCAGCCACTCTGGTCCTCAGTTTACCTTTTGCTCACCAGGGTCCGGGCTGCAGGCAGCCTGGCCAGGCTGGCCTCACTTTGGAAGAGACCACCCCAGGAGGGCCTGAGAAGGATGACGTGGGCAAAGCCAGGACAGAGGGAAGTACCTCTTCCCCACCAACCCAGAGGACCCCAGGCCTGCCTCATTGGAGCTAGGACTTGTTTGAAAAACCTGTCCCAAGCATGTGTGGGCCCTGAGCACATCCTCAGGGCTGGTAGGGGAGGACTGAAGACCAGCATCTTCCTCTGGATGCTGCCACTGCCACTGCCCACTGCCCACTGCCCACTGCCTCAAGACACAGCACCTAGTCCTAGAAGAATGGGTCCAACGTCTCCCCACCTTGTGCCCTGCCTGGCCTAAGGTTCTGCTCCAGCTACACAGCGTTGCCTGACCTTCACGGGCCACAACCTCAGCAGTGACTGAATGCCAGGCAGAAAGGGCAACTGGACAAGCCCAAGCCCAGGACAGGCCAGGTTCCGGGAGGAGGAAATGGGGGTCTCTGCCAAGCAGGGTTGCACTCCTGCACCCCCAAGGACCACACCCCGGAGGCCCCTAGGAAACGTGCTCAGGACCTCTGAAGCCCAGGGTGGCTAAGGGGCCCACCCAGAACCAGAGCTGAAGCCTCCCACCCAGTTTTCTTGTGAGCAGAGAGTAGGTGAAAGGGCAGGGGGCAGCCCAGGCCTCAATAAGAGGGAGCAACCCATGGGGAAGGAAGAAAACAGGAAGAGGAAGAGAGGAGCCTGCCCAGGCCACAGCCAGACCACAGGAGTGTATGGACCATACAAAGGCAGCTCTGTCTTTGTGGGGGACCAAAGGGGCACAGACAGAAGGGGACCCCCCCCCCCAGCTTGGAAACCACCGTCCTCATACCCAGCCTGGCACGGGGCTTTCCCCACCCTCACCTTGGCAGCTGCCCCCTCACCACTGTCTCCCCTCCACCGTGCAGGAAGCACAACTCTCACAATGGGGAGGTCAGAGTACACAGCAAGCGAGCGTGTGTGTCTGTGTATGTGTGTCTACAGCAATCCCCCCATCCCCTCAGCTCTGCCCCAACCCTGAGACTGCCAGACTCTGAATCCTAGGGTCACAGTGCTACCAGCCCCCTTCCAGTATTCCTCCCTGGGGACCCAGGCTGAAGGGAAGCTGGGAACGGCCCCCCCTCCTGCCTCAGGATATCCTTTTGGCTCTGACCCCAGACCAGGCCTGAGTCAGACGGGGCCCTGCCCCATACTCCCCCATCCCTCGACCCCCCACGAACTTCCTACTGCATACCCGCCTACTCAGTTGGGGCTAGAACTAGGGGAAACCTCTTTCCCTCTCCATCCTCAGCTGAACAGGGAAGCCCACAAGGGGGTGGGGAAAATGGGTCACAAAGTCCTATGGCCTGCTCCTTAAAGCACAGGGCCTGTGGGATCAGGGAGAGGCTGGTGAAGGCTGTGTGTGTAGGGGAAAGGATGCTCTGCAGACCACCACCTCCCCACCCCCAAAAACACACACAACCAAGGATCCTGTCCAGGGCCCCTCCCCACTCCAGCCTGGACCCCAAGAAGCCACAGAAACGCCCTGGGGAAGGTAGTTTCCATGAGAACACAGGATGGGAGAAGGCTCCAAAAGTAAAAGAAGATAGGGAGCAGAGGTTCCACGCACTGGCATCTTTATGAGGCAGCAGGACCCAGGCCGGAGGGGACAGGGTCTGTACAATCAATCAGACTCACACAGTTGGCCACAGTCAAGCACAGCCAGACGTGGTCACAGTCTCCCCACTGGGTCTGAGTAGGTGGCTGTGACTCCTTCCCACAGACAGAAGTCTGGGGGCCCTGGGGGATCTGGGGCATCAGAGACCACACACACTCAGCCTGAAACGGCCCCTAGGCAGGTCCCCCAAATCTCCCCCAACTGGGGGCCTGGGGGGAGGGGCAGCTCCCTCCCCACAAGAACCAGGGTAGTGCCCACGGTGCCATCTCCATGGCAACCAACAACAAACATCCCAGGAACCAGAGTGGGACAGGAAGTGACAGCCACGTGACAGGAAGACATTTTTTTTCAGTGTTGGGGGTGATGAAGATTGTTAGCAGCCCCTGGGGAATCAGCTGTCCCCCTAAGTTTCCCTCACTTTGAGCTGGAGGGACGGGGGGGGGCAGCTTGGAGGGCAGCCACTTCCCACTGCACAGTTGGTTGCAGGGCTGATGGCCCTCCCTCCCTGCCTGCCACTCACGGTCCCCCCCTCGGTCACCCTCCCCTCCACTTCCTGCCGTGACTGGAGATCAGAGAACTCCCCACCGCAGCTTCCCCTTCTCAAGTCTCGATTCCTGGGCTGAAGGTTTCACTGGGGGTGAGGGACAGAAGGAAGGAGGGCTGGGGACCTGCAGTAGGACCCAGAGGACAGAAGCTCTGGGGTAAGGGCCAGCAGGGAGGGAGCCACTCCAAGGTAGGTGTGTACACACAGGCACACAGCGAGTGGGTCACGGTGACACTGCCGGGGGCGCAGTGACACATGGAGACTGCCTGAGCTCAGGCAGCTCTTGGGGGAGGGGAGCAGAGCCAGTGGATCCAGCCCCGGCACGTCCCACTCCGGCCCTGTCCTGAGCCTCTGGGTTCATCACAGGCGCCTACCGGCCTCCAGGCAGGCGAGGTCCCAACTGTGCACAGCCTCCACCGCCCCTCCCCTGCCTTTCATGCAGAGGAATCCCCCTCCCTGCTCCAAGGTGCCTGCCTAGACGAGGGCACCTTGGCTGGAGGTGGGGGGAATGGAACCTCCCTCCATCCCCCTCCCCTTCTCTGCAGATGTCCCAGACTATATTTAGCCCAAACCGGGCGGCCAGCCAGACCTAGACTCCCCACTGGCCCGGAGCTGAGCTCCCAGTTTTTATGCAATTAAAACATTAACAGAGAACCACCCCCATCCACACGCCCCCAGGTCCCCCAGCCCTGCTAGAGCAGCAGAGCTCAGTAAACTTGAACAAGGGCAGCCCAGCTCTGCAGCCAGTGATGGGGGGGGGGCGTCATTGGGCAAACAGCAATAAGCTCATCCCCTTGCCCATCATCTCCCAGGCCCTGCCCCCACAGGCAGGACAGGGGCATCATCCATGAGATCAGTTTGACAGTTGGAGGGGGGCAGACTTTCCTTGTTCCGCTGCCACTGGAAGAGAAAGGCATATCCAGTGGGTGGGGGGGTTGCCTGGCTGCAGAAATTCCACCTGTCATTTTGCAGCCCCCTCCCAAGCCAGCTCCAGTTACAGGGCTGGGGGCTGGCAACAGGTGCTGGCCAGGCTGGCAGCAGTCTAATCCCCCACCCGCTCCCCAGGCTGACACTGGTGCCTGGAGGTCCCAGCAGGAGCCCTGGCGGGCAGGACGCTGGGTAGAAGGAGGAGACATCGCTGCCAGGTGGGTGGGAGACAGCCCACAGCCCTTCTGTAAGACCTGGCCCCTTGGACGCTGCAAAGTGTGTTGGAGGGTCTGGCGAAGGCAGGAAAACCTTAGTTCCACTGCACCTATTTCATTTCCCTAAGATGCCAGGCGGGCGGGCTAGAGTGTGGGAGGTCTGTCTGCCTGCCTCTTCCTCCTCCTCCTCTCCAAATTCCAGGAACAGGCAAGGGAGGCTCCAGTTGCGGAGAGAGAGGGAGAGCAAGCGGGCGGTCCCAGCTGGTGGGGGGCGGGGACTGGAGCGGGAGGCAAAATCCAGACGAAGCAAGAGACACCCACACCCGAGCCAGACTGGGGACAGACAAACTGACGCTGACACATTCTCACACTCTGGGCCTGGTCCCCGCACGCCCGCCCAGACACCCTCAGCCAATCCTGCCAATCCCCAGAACACTCCCTGGACACACACGGAGATCCTGGGCCTCGCCCCCACCCTGCATCCCCCCACACACCGTGTGGGCTCCAGACAGCAGCCAGAGGGTGGAGAGGGGAACAGAGGGAGGAAAGACAGCAGGCGTCAGAGAGGATGTGCAGCCAAAGCCCTGGGAGCTGGGGTATCAGTTGCCACACTCCTTTCCCAAAACCCAGTAAGTCAAGACAACCCTGGTCATCTTGCCAAAGGCCCTACCAGCTTCCCACACTCCCAAAACCACCACCACCAGAAAGGGACGTGGGGTGCTGGGCGAGTGGAGAGTACCCTCTTTATTCGTCACAGGGACAAGATTACCTTCCCCAGATGCCCATCACCCCAGACACCAGACAGTGCTCCTACATAAACCCCAGAGAGGCCCAGACACACTCACCCCTCCAGCCTAGCCTAGGTCCTGCCCTGCCCTGCCCTGCCCTGCCCATGCTGCCCAGAGGCCAGGGAACTGGGCATTGAGGTTTATATTTTGGGGCAGGCCTCACCCTCGTGTCACACAGTTCTGAGGATGACCCCACCTAAGACCCTAGAGTCTGAGCAAGGGGGAAAGGTCCCAAAGGGCAGAGCCAGATTCCAAGACCAAATGACTTAGGGGAAGGGGAGTTAATTAACTGGAGTCTGGGTCAATACCCCCAAAACAGACTTGAAGGGCCGCTCAGACAATGTCCCCTCCACCACACTAGACAGGCTGGCAGGAACCACGTCATGGCACATGTGGGTGACTGTGCCCAGCGGGGGAGGCACGGGGGTGATCAGGATGGGGCTGCCCACAGCTAGCTTCCTGCCAGGCTGCCACATGGTTGGGAGTAGGAGGGGGACCAAAGAGGTGTCCCAGAGTGGAAGCAGGGTCGTTTAAGGTCAGACTGAAGGGACAGAGATTTAGAGGCTGTTGGAGGAGGTGGCCAGGATGAAGCCATTCCAAGCCTGGGGTCTTCTCAGAACTGCCACTGCGTCTGCACTGCCCTCCCCAGCCTGGCGGGGAAACCCCTGCAGTGACCACCTCACGCACACTCACTCGAACCCTCAAAGTCCCTCCAAATCCCAGATCCTCCGCTCCCAAGGGCCTACTCGAATCTGACCCTAGTGACCACTCTGTTTCAGGAGCAACATGGTCCAGACTCCCAGGCAGAACTGATGTCCTAGCCCCTCCCAATACACCAACATCCTTCACAGCCACAAACTCCCTGACTCTGCAACCACCCCCTCCTTCCTCCAACTCCAAATACTCTTTCTCTTGTTCCCTCCCCCAGACTCATCTCCACCCCCCCAGAGGGGAAGCCCCAAGCCTCTAAGCCACCCCACTCCAACCTGGGGCTTCCCTGGCCCAGCCTCCCCATCAAGCACAAGGCCCTGGAGAAGAGTTTGGGGCTTGAGCCCCAGTTTCCTAGCAAGACCTGGTGTCTTTACTAAACTATTTCTCCAGAACAACCCTGCCCTATGATGACTGCAGCCAAGGAAGGGGACAAGAGACATCTCTGAATCTCCTAATCAGGAAACTGGAGGAGGGACAGTGGTCAGGAGCAGCAGGGGCTTGGGGATAAGCAGCAGGGAGGTAAGAAGGCATCCCTGAGAGAACATATACATACACACATGTGCACACAGCCAGCAGGCAGAAGGCAATCTGGTTACAGAAGAGGGAGCCCGCACCAGGTGGGGGCCGAGGGTACCCCTCTATGCCAGCACACTGGGCATCCTATCCAAGACAGGATGGACAGTAGAGAAATGTCTCCAAGGCTGGGGGGCTTTTCTTGTCTGATCTCCATAGGAGTTGGTCCTCATCCCCACCCAAGCATACTGGGGGCCTGTCCCCCTTCCCATAGAGCAGCCTGACAATAGGGCAGTGCCCAGAAAGGGGACACAGCCAAGTCAATTTTCCAGCGCCCCTCTCCATATACACATCTGGCTAGCAGCTTTCCGCCTCGTGGGTGGCACCAGGTCCTAGATACCCTCATCAGAGCAAAGGCGACCAGTCTATTCCGTCCTCCCCTCACCCCAAAAAGCTTCCACAAGCCCATGGTAGCATCAGATCCAGAGACATCCCTCCCTCAACTGCACTGGCTCCCGCACCCAATTCTGACGGCTCGCCTCACTCCAAGGGGGACACCAGCTGAGCGGGCCCCGCCTCCCAGCAGACTGCCTCAGGTGGGGGTGGGCCCCCGGGCTGATTCTCCCCAAACCACAGGGCGGCTCAGATAACAGGAGAGAAAGAAGGAGGGGGCTAGTCCGTTGGGCATCCGATCTCTCCCCAAACAGGTTTGAAAGTCTTTTTGTTTTGCTTGTTTTTGAAGAGAAAAGAGAGAGAGCAGGAGTTCCCAGGGGCGGTTCTGCCACAGCTCGGGCACCAGAGACTCGCGCAGCAGACGGCCCCAGACGCCTCACGGTTGCGCGCGAAGACACGAGCGCAGACAGACGCATAGACGGGGCTCCCCCACCCTGGGCACGGCGGCGGCGGGTTGGGAAGCCCAGGAAACCCCAGGTTCTCGTCGGAACCCGCCCAGCACCCAGGCCCCGCCCGCAGCTCCCATTAGGAGCAGGCCACGGGGCCCCGTTGCCTGCGGGAGCCAGGGGCTCTCCAAAATCCCCGGGAGAGAGGTTACCTCGCAGCGGGGGCACGCAATCCGTCCGAGGCGCCCGCGGGCACGGCGTCTGTCCTGACCTTGCGCCTTGGTGCTGCTCCGCGTCAGAGGTACGGGGTCCCGGGAGAGGAGCAGTCCGGGGGGCCGCGGCTCAGGGGCGCGGGGCGAAGGCAGCGGCCATAGCGAGTCACGTGCGGAGGCTGAAACTTTACCCGGAGCCCCAGACTGGGGGGGGGCGGAAGGTACCGAGCAGGGGGAGGCCCTCTCCCTCAGGCCCACCCCGTCCACCCAACGACCAATCAACAGCCAGGGGCGGGCCCACAGGATCACGCCCCCCCTCAATAGATCCAGGGACGGGCGAGTCTTAAAGGAGCCGCGCCTAACAGAAGGCAGGACCGTGGGAATCTGGGAGAATCCCTCCCTCTGCCCCAAAAGGAGAGATTCAGAGCTAAGAGGGAGTGAAGATCTGCGGAAAGAATGGAAAGAGGGCTTGGTGAAGAAAGGACTGCACTGTGTGGTATCACACTCCCTTCCCCCCAATCACACACACCCACACTCACAGGGGCACGGATCACACACACACCCCTCACACCTAAACCAGGGAAGAGAGGCGGCGGCGTAATATGGAAGTGACCACAGTGACTACGGCCCTAGCTGTCAAGCCCCTGATTCCCATAATTATAATCTTCCTCCAGGGACCATTTGGAGCTGAGAGCTGTGTGACCTTGAACAAGTCGCTTCATTTCTCTGAATCTTAATTTTCTTGTCTGCAAAAACAGGAGAGCAAGGGTAGACCTCCCATAACTACACCTCCTCTCCTCTTCCCCCAAACACTTCTCCATCTCGAGCGGGTCGGAAGAACTCTGGCCCAACCCAACCCTTCAGCGCCCCCACAAGTACCCTTCCACCAAAAGGGTAGAGGCTCTTGGATCCAAGAGCCAAGTAGGGGGCGCCCAGGAGCACACCTCCACGCTAGAGGACTCAGACTCAAGCTTGTCTCTCCTGGCCCAGGCTGGAGGAGCCAGGAAAGCTTGCATTCTTGTTCCAGTGGATCTGAATCACTCTCCATCTGCGGAGACCCCATTCCCCAACACAGCCATGAGCCGTCCCCGCCCCCTCCCAGCCTGCTGCTCCGTTTGGGAGGATCCTGTCCCCAACTCTAGCAGTCTACGGGGAGGAAGGGGGGGGCGCGGGGCGCGAAAGCGGAATCACTAGGGAACAACCTCCCCTCCCCGTTCCCGGTCAGAGAAGTGGCCACAAGTGCCCCCACAGGACTTCCCACTGGAAGGGGAAATGCCACACTCCCAGGCCTCCATCCCAGTGAGGAGACTCAGCCTGAGCCGGCTGGCAGAGCTCTCAAACCCACCGGTCCGACGGCCCCCGCTTTACAGACGAGGAACCGGAGACCGGGAGCGGACACGGAGACCGGAGCGGACACGGGGTTTTGTCCACGGTCGCACTGGTTGCAAAGCTGGGTCTAGAACTGAGGTATCTGTCTCTCTCCAGCTTTAGCCCCCTAGCCTCGGTAAGGTAGGACAGGCCGGGTCCGCAGGACGCTCTGCCCTAAGGTCCAGCGCAGGGGAAAGGTGCCCGGGCAGCGCCAAGCAGCGCTTCCCCAGGCCCCTTCCCGCCTGCTGGGCTGGGCTGTCTCCCGCTCCCGTCTGGATTTCCGTCCGCCGGTGCGAACAGCCCGCCCAGCCCCTCCCGCCCTGTCCCGTCCAGATCCATCCGCAAACATGCGCTCAGCGGGCAGGAATGCGCCAATGGCTCCCAGATGTGGACGCGACGCTTAACCCCTTCCCCCCCACACCCCCCAACCCCAAAGGCCTTCCAGCCTGAGCCTAGGCAGCAGCTGGGGGCGGCCCCCCGGGTAAGGGACCAGCCTGGGAGGGGACCCAGCGCCAGCCACCCCTAGCCGGCACAGGCTTTTCTTGGCCTAGATTCTACCAGTCTTCCTTCCAGCTGAGGCAAGAAGGGAAGGATCATGCACACAAAAATGCAAGTGTGCATAAACAAAAGTACACTGCCTCCCACCAAGGGTGGCCTTCACATACACCTGCCAGCACACGGGGTCAGATACACACATGCACACTGAGAGTCAGGTGTACAAACGCACTGCCAAAACACCTATATATGCATACCCATGTGCACACTCAGAGCACACATGTGTACACCCCCACATGCACACTCAGGATGTATGCACATCCATGAGCACACGGAACAAGCACATACGAGACAGGCATCTGTGCACGCACAGGGGCATGAAGCAGAGTGGGGGCACACTCCTGAACAGACACAGCAGTAGGCCCATGTGCAGATGAGGGAAGAAACTCATGCATCCACAAACCTGCTCCCCACAGGGGGTCGGACACTCATGCACACGAGACTGGCACCATGTGTACACAGGCTGCACACAGCCTGCACACCTTTGGGGTACTCCCTCCCTACCCAGGGCACCCAGTAGTGCCTGTCCAATGTCTAGCCCTACCCAGGCTTGACTCCAGGAGGCAGGAGAGGTCTCCAGGTGGGAGGCCAGGAGTCTTCAGTCTGGGGCAGCAGCTGAACTCCAGCTGTGCTGGGCCTAAGCCAGGGCTCCCATCCCCCATCCTCCAAGGACCCTCCCTGCAGGAGGGGAGAAGAGTGCAGGAAGCAGCAGGGGACTAGCAGAGGGGGAAAAGCCACAGGCCCAGGGGTGCCTCACTCTTTAGGAAAGACACTTCTTGGGGCTTACCCTTCCCCTCCTGCACACAGAAGTAGATGGGCTTGGGGAGGAGCCTGAGCTGCTGGTTTTCCAAGATGGGGATCCCTCTCCAAACCAGACAAAACCCAAGAGAGCCTTGATAGGTGCATGGCCAGTGACAGCCCCCAGCAGTCAAAGGAGATACAAAATAGCTCTGAGACACCCCAGGAGGGCCCACACTTCCAGCAAAACAAAGCCTCCCTCTCACAGCTTGTGGGGAACTCCTATAGAATAGCATGGTTGGTAGAGAGGATGGGAGGCATTGCCCTTCCAAGACGACCTGGATGTGGGTGGGGTGGGAGATGTCTCCTGGAACCGGAACCTGCCCCAACTGACTCCTCTTCTCCCCAGCCTCCCAGCTCATCCCCAAAGGAGCTCCTCCCACATGCACTTTCATGGCCCCACCCCCATTTGATTCTCACTGTCCTGAAGGGTTATCTGGGGCAGGGCTCCTGTTTCCATTGCATAGATGAGGAAACTGAGGCTCAAAAAGGCAATTGCCTTGCCCAAGGTCATACAGCTTGTCAATGGCAGAGCTAAGATTCAAACCCACAGTCCCCCCCTCAACTTCTCCCCCATTTACTCGGAATCAAACATATTTGTACACTGTACCCTGCTGCCTCTTCCTTTTCCCCCTAACAGAGCACTTGAGCGAAACACCATCCTTGCCTGGCTCTGCAGGTTTATGGATGGGGACAGCACATGCCAGAGAAAGATCAGAGAAGGAAGTGCAGGCTACACACATAGCCCCCAACCCTACCCCAAGCATGGTGCCCACCTGCCCAGCAGGCACGGCCGGGTGACTCAGCTGCATCCGGGGGAGATGCCAGGGCAGTGACTCACCTACCGAGAAGAGCTGATCCTGGCACCTTGCCAGCCCCAGGACAGAAGTGACTTAGTCACTGAGATTGTGATGCCCAGCAAGCACAGCCCAGGCATTGGGGACAGAGGCAGGCTGTGCCCTCCATGGTTATATACATCTCCTAGTGAAGAACAGGCATCCTGGGGTGAGCCATGGTTGTATCCGCCCCTGCCCCCTTACCACTGCCCACCCCCACCACGCCAGGCCCTGCTCCAGTGCAGACAAGTTTTGTGAGCCCCCTGGGCTGCTCTGCCCCCTTGCAGCCTGCCCCCTGCCTGTCACTCACCACCCACTCTCCCACCAGCCCCAACTCCTCCTGCCACCCAAGTTGTACCCAGGCTGTGAGTCTCCTTTAACATGTCCTGGCAGCACCTCCAGCCCCCACAGCCCCTCTCGCCACCCCCCACATACACAGACACACTCATACACACTTCTGCCAGCAGCTGCTGAAGTTGTTGAGCAGGAGGGGAATCAGGAGGGTGGGGTGCAGGGATTGAGTTACCAGTGGCCGATGGGGTGGGCTGTCACCCAATCCCTTCCTCGGCTAGTCCTCCTCCTTGGGCACACTCTCCCTCACCCACCTGCTTCCCTCCCACCTCTGACTGGCAGCCTACTGCCCTTTAAGCCCCTCCACCCCCACTCCACCCCAGCTAGAAATAAATGTTCAAGAGTATTTGTCATGCTAAGACCAGACCGCTATATGAGAAAAAGAGAGAATGAGAGAGATGGAGACAGAGACGGACAGAAAGAATAATTCCCGTGCTCAGCGCTCTGGCTACAACCACTAGGTGTGTATATCTCTGTGTATGTTGAGCTGGAAGGGGACTGAGTAACTCCCCAAGTCCCAGGAGAGTTGATGGGGCCCAAGGGGAGTCGACAGGCTGAACAACCTCAATCCATTTGCACTATCGATTTCTCACACACTGCAGCAGGTCTGATGGAGGGGGGGACATGATAAATCAGCCCCCCAGAGACAGAGAAACTGAGTGGAGAGAGGGGGAGGGGCTCCTGCACTGCAATTTGTGGCCCACTGAGACCAGCTTGGTGGGGAGGGGCTGGGCGGCAGAGGAATAGATATTGAGTGGCAGGAGGCGGGGTGGGGAGTAGATGTTAGATTGAGGCTCCTCTGGAACCTCCTTCCAGCTGGATCTGAAGCTTATTTGAAGAAAGAAGGCAGGGGACAGAAGCATCACATTTAGCTACACAGGCAGGGCCCTGAACAACTCCAGGGGGCACCATTCACCTCAGAGTCTACGCAATGACTCCTCCTGCAGCTGTGCAACACTGTGGCCCTGGGGATGAGGCTGAGACAGGAGACTGAATTCAGAGGGAACACAATTCTCCACTGAACTTTCTCCACCCGCACCTCAACCAACTGCCCTGCCTCCAGGCCTCAGAGGAGAGCTCACTTCTGACTTGTGATTAGAAGCCCATGGTGGGGCTGGCCGGGTAGCGTAGCAGTTGAGTTCGCACCTTCCGCTTCGGTCGCCCAGGGTTCACCAGTTCAGAAGAGCTACAACACTACAACTATGATACACAACTACGTACTGGAGCTTTGGAGAGACAGAAGGAAAAAAAAGAGGAAGATTGGCAACAGATGTTAGCGCAGGGCCAATCTTCCTCAAATAAAAAGAAGCCTATGGTCATCTCCCCACTTTTCAGCCCTGCACCCTTCCTTTGTTGGGGCTATTGGCAAACAACCACCAGGACCTAGGCGTGGCAGGATGGCGGCTCACAAAGGGCTCTAGAGAGTCTGCAAACCTACATCTTATTCCTTGGTCTGTCCCTAACTCATTCTGGGACTGTGGGCAAATCTGTGGGTCTTGAAAACGGAGTTAGACCGGATGCCCCTTCTCTAAGTTGTCTCCATGCCTCACTGCTCGCCAGCCTGTAAGCCTGTTGGAAGCTGCCCAGCACCTCGATTCACACCAGTGGCCACAGGCCACCTAACAAACCCCAACCCTGACCTCCTTCCAGCCTGGACACAGACTCTCTCCACACAGTGGACACTTATAAACACACCAAGCTGGGGTTTACCAGAGACTCTACACAAACAAGCAGAGAGGGAAACAGACCAGACGCGCCTGGCCTAGGTCCTCCCTGCTGCAGTAGGGGAGGGAGGCACAATCAGGTGTGGTGAGGGACCTTCACGAGAGAGAAAATACTGCAAAGGGCCTAGGCTGGGGTCCCAATGCAACTAATGATTAGTTGAGTGTCCTCGGGCCAGTCACGTCCCCTCTCTAGGCCTTCGTTTCCCTCTCTGTAGGGGAGAGGGATTATCTACATGGCCTCTCAAGCCCCTTCTGGTTTTAAGTCTGCTTGGACAGAGAGAGCCCTGAGGGGTCCCCAGGACTCCCTGCCTGCTTGCTTACCCTCACCTTGGCCAGCCCCTCTGCCTGCCCGTGCTTTTCTGCACGTCCCTCCTGCCAGGGGACAGACTAACTAAAAATAGTCCCTGCAGCCTTTCTCGCCCACAGCTGCCCAAAGAGCAGGAAATGAGGGGGCAGGGAGCCCATGTCCTGCTCTCCCCCACAAATTCCCAGCTCAGAACCATGTCTAGCACTCTAGCCTGGAGCTAGTGCCAACTTGGCCATCTCAGGGGCATCCCACACCCCTTCCCTAGGGGGAGGCCTGCCCATAAGTGCCTACAATCACAGAGCTGTCCCTACCCCGCAAGAGGAGGAGAGAGGAGGCAAGCGGTCTAGAGGGAAACCTTCCCAATTTCTGACAAATCAGTGCCAACCACATTGTGGGCACCGAGAGGGCAGGGCCTGGCTCCACGGGCTGGTCTTTTGAGGGCAGAGAGAATTGGCACGGGGAAGTTTGTGCTGGTTTCCTTCACCCTGGCCCAGCTGGAGGAAAGACAAAATAGTGCCCCAGCTTCAATTATGCTAATCCCCTGCTCCCCAAAATGTGTGGGTGCAGACATAGGGATTTTGAGAGCCACCCCCAGATACCATGGGGAAAAAGCTAAAAAGAATAGCAGAAGATCTTGGCTTCCACATGTAAAGATGGAAGCCTGAAGGTGAGAACAGGCCATGCCTGCCAGGCTGGGCATGTGCTGCCTCCAAGCTGAGTCAGAGGCTAGGAGGGAAGGATCAGGGTGCTATGGTGCCAGGGGCTACAGTGCACCCACCCTTATCCCACCTGGGATTCCTGACACCTCCCAGCCCTGGGAGAAGGCCCTCCTCATACAGGAGGAAGGAAACCAGCTTAGCGACTCTCTGGAGGCCTGCAGGGCAGCCCTGCACCATGAGGCAGGCAGGAAACCCAGGAGTCCTGGCACCCAGCCCAGAGAGTGAGTGAGAGAAATACCTTGGAGGGGAGGAAACAGCCCAAGTGAGGCAGACACATGGTGCCCCCAGCAGCTCCCAGAGCCCCATAAGGAGAACTGGCCAAAGGGGCTGGATGGGGAAAGGGAACACATTTCTGAATAAGAAGAGAGAAGAAAGTGGTGCCATGGGGATGGCAGGGGGTGGGGGGGGGTAGCCTGGCTCTCACCTGCTGTCCTCTCCTCCCTGTCAGAGTCAGAGATACTGACATTAAGGCCACCAAATATCCAAGAGGTCCTGGGGTCCTGGGTGTGTTTCCCACTCCCCTAATCTTCAGACCCCAGCCCCTTCATTCCTGAGCTTCTTATGGCACCCCTTCCCCAGGGCCAAGCCAAACTGGGAGTCAGCAGGCCCAAGGTGGTGCCTGGGAGGCCTGGGCAGTGCCAGGGGCAGCCCTCATACCATCCTCCCACTGGCTTCCCTCCCGCCTGCTCTCAGCCGCCACACACGTCTCAGCTGTCGAATCCGATTAGGGCTCCTGCCCAGTGAGCCGGACAAGGAGGCCACTGGGCAGGGGAGAGACAGGGACAAGGACGTGGAGCAGGAATGGCAGAAGGAAGGTGGAGACAGGGCTTGGGGGAGAAGGTGTGGAGCCCCAGAGGAAGAAAAGCCTGGTAGAGAGATCTGTCCTCTCTGACCACAGGCGCTCTGGCATCAGCTACAACTGGCATTAGGGGAATTCTGCAGATCCCTGGGGCAACAGCCCTGCCTGGTTCCTCCATCCCCCAGATGGGCAAGGATGGGGGAAGGAAACTGAAGGCAGAGAGACTGACCTAGATTTAGGAAGAGAATCCCATCCTAGAACCCTCCCCACCCTCCGCACTCCAGCCATAACTACCATTTGCACTGGGCTTTACAATATACTGTCTTAAGGCGTCTTGATAGCATTATCTCTACCAGGCAAGCGGGGCTTGTTACTGATCATCATTTTTACAAGTAAAGAAACAGAGGCTTAGAGACCTGTATAAATGCACATAGTTAAATGACAGGGCTGAGTCTCAAATTCAGGCCTCTGATTCTCAGTCCACTGCTTGCACTCAGAATCTCTACTTTTCTCCCTGGGTCAAGAGCAGAACTAAGTCTGAAATTACTCCAATCTCCACCCTTTCCTCCAAACCAACCCCACACCTACACAGAGTTACCAGATAGGGACATGGCACCCACCCCCAACACACAGAGAGCTAAAGGGGTTCCCCCAAAGTGTTTCCAGTCTCTTCTATCACTCCCCTCCCCAGTCCACTACACCCAGAGGCAATATACACACTCACACACAGAGTTACTCATACACTAATCCTGCAAACCCACCAAACCATAATGAGGTGCCCTAGATCTTCAGAGAGCAGGGCTTGTCAGTCCCCCGCTGGAGAGAGAAACAAGCCACTGTAAACAGTAGGTGCCATCCAGCCCTCTCCCAGAGAGCCTGCAGGAGGGCAGAAGCTTCAGGGTAACACCATGAGCCTGAGGCTCTGAAAGCCAAGGAGCCCAGGTTGCTGGCATGGCTGGGTGGCCTTCTTGATGTGGTCCACACCCCCATTCCCAGCCATCTGGGCTGAGCCTGTTCTGGCCTTGGCCAGACTCTGGGATCTCTCCCCTTCAATGCACGCAGCCACCTCTATCCAAAGCTTATAGATCTTACAAGTATATGGTACACACACACACACACACACAAACACACACACACACACACAAACACACAGGGGGTGGGGGGCAGGTGGAGGACTTCCCTACAGGCATTGAGGTGTTGGCAGGGATGGGGGCTCTAAGCTGAAAGAACTTTACCTAGAGGAAAAGGTCACCAAAAACCGCTCACAACCTCCACCATTCTCCAGCAAAGCCTTTGGCCACCCAAGTGTGAGATGAGCCTGGAAAGGGACGTTAGTTCCCCTACAAGGTGAGTAGGGAGGAGGGGGTGAAGTCCTGAGTTCTTGGGCTTGGGAGGCAGAGAGGAAGCAAGAGAGAAATCCCCCAGGGGGGCTCAGGTCCCTCTCCTGCTCCCTCTGTTCTCTATTACCCCGGCACTGCCAATTCTCCTGTCGAGGTGAGGTGGGGGAAGGGGTATTAGGCAATACTGCAAAGGAGGGTGCAAGGGCGTGAGGCCTGAGCAGACCTTCCCCTCACTTTCTATTCTTAGCCAGAGAACAGGGAATGCCTCGGGGGAAGTGCAGGAAAGGCGCTGGAGGGTGCAGGGGCTCTGAGTTTCAGACACCCCACTGTTCCCAGGCTCCCACCTCCCAGGACTACAGTGAGCGGTGGGGGAGGAGGGACGGGGAAAGCCTCAACTGGCGAGAGGGAAACGACCAGATCGGAAGCGAAGAGGCCCGGCGGCAAGCAGCCCAGGGAGAATTGGGAAGGGGTGTGTGTGGTCCTACCTGTGGTCCTGCCAGGTGCGTGCTGGCGTGGGGGCGATGGGGTTCCCAGGAGAACCGGGGAAGCCCTCTCAGCTCGATTCAGGATTCCCCCCTGCTTCTGGGTTAGGCTGCTGCAAGAGGCTCAGGTTCCCGTTGGGTCCTAAAGCCCAGTCACCAAACAGTAAGCTCTCCCCGCCCTCTTCCACCAGCCCCGACTACTGGGTCATCGGGTGCAGAGCTGAGGACTGATGGGAGAGAAAGAATTCACTGGGAGAAAGACTGAGAGAAAATCTGAGTCATGGGCTGGAGACAGGAACAGTCCCCAATCTCAAATACACAGCACATGGATGACTTTAGCTGAGGATAGGATAATACAGTACAGGAGAAAAAAGACATTTCTTCCTGCCTGCCCCAAGCAGATGGATTTGGGCTTTGGTGCTGAAGATGGGGTTAAGATCTCTTTCCCTATCACTCCAGCTAAGCCACTTAGCTATGGAGAATTTGGGGAAGGGGGCATTCATTTTGGATGGGTGCTCATTTCTACCCTATCCCTCGTAGATGTAGCAGTCTCCTCATCCCTCCGCACTATTCCTAAATGCCAAGAAGGCCACCCCTTGATTTCCAGTAAGTAAAAAGGGCAGTATAATTTGGATGGCAGTTGGAAACTGCTGTTTTATACCCTTAGGCTGAGGTGTATCTGGGAGTGTTGAGGTGTGCAGATTATACATATACAGTGAGAGTGTGAGCAGGTGGGGCTGGGTGACTGAGCTACATCCATTACCAGAAATGGCAATTGTCAGTGGAAGAACGAGATGCAGAATCTAGGGGTCAACTAGTGGCCCTACTCAGCCCATCCTGAAACTTTACCAGGATGAACAATCTAAAGAGAATGTTTTCCCAGGTACCATTTGGGATAAATATAGGGGGCAGAGGGGCCTCTTAACACACTTAGATCAACTTCAAGGTTACAGAGCCAGTTTAGGATAGCCGATCTTCTCAGTAGCTCAAAAGGGAGAACTCAGGTTTGGTGGGCCAGGTGGGCCAGGGAAAGGTGGATAGGAAGGCTGCAGGGGGCTGGATTGAGAACATTTTGCAAGGAGAGTTGCACATATCTCCCGCAGCAGCAGAGCAGGGAAAACGTCATGGGGTAAAGGGCCAGGGGAAGTCAGGGACAGACTTGAGGGAAGGGAGAAAGCATGGCCTCTTCCTAGAAGGGGAGAGGGCAGTAGCATTGCCTCCACCTTCTTCTCTGTCTTGCAAGAAAAATGGGGAAAGAGGCTAGATAGTACAGACGGACAAGGGCCCCAGGGTGGAGTCCATGGGATGAGCTCAGGTCAAGCCTTTCACCCTAATGTGCCTCAGTTCCCTCCCAGCTGTTACACGGGGCTCTTGGTTCTTCCCAGGCAGTTAATGAGTGTTTACAAGAGCTTGGAGATCCTCAGATCTCAGCTGGGCCACCACTACAGTTATAAAGCTCAATAAGGGCTGAGTGTTATTTGGGGAAGGGAGGAGCAAGGAAAGAGGGAAACAGACTACTCTCTTACAAACTAAGGATACAACCAAGCTCAGAGCAGCACAATCCTCAGCTGCCACAGGATATCCTTGTGCCCAGGGATGGAGGTCACGTACCCTCGTACCTCCAACAACCAACCGCTGGTCTCCAGCTAACTGTAGGCAGAACCCAGACTAACAGCTGGTCTTCATTAACTCTAGCTTTTTTCACCCCCCACTGTGAACCCACAGCTTCTACAGCCCTAGGCCAGTGGGGGCTGCCCTAGCTGACCTTGCAACTGACTCTGGGTTGGGGGGTGCTGCACCAAAGGCCAAGTTACCAGCTGAAAATAAAGTTGAAGCAAGTCTCCCTTTTCCCACTGGGAGCAAGAAGAGAGGAAAGAAAGGAGTGTGGGGGTGAGAGGCTGGAGGTGGGGGAATTTAGGGCAAACAGCAGGCAGTGAAGTCAGCTGGATTGAGGCCCAGAAACCCCCACACCCTTTGGCCAAGTTTTACTCTAGCTTTGCTTTCAGCTTGAGTCTTGGCTAGGCCCCAAACTAGGGAAGGCCCTGGCTGCCCCTTTCTGCCTCCCTACCCCCACCCTTATTAAATACACATTTTATCTCTCAGCATCTTCATTATCTTAACTGAAGGAGACAAGCAGTGGATGGCGGCAGCAGAGAGCGTCAGGAGGGGGGGCGGGTGCGGGGAGCAGGCGCACCCTTGTTATAAAATGCTGATCTAGCTGTTTCAGGCAGTGTGGGAAACAGAGGAGGGATCAAAGGGAGCGAGGCTGATTCAGAACTCAATTAGAGCTTTTTAAAAAAGGAGCTGGCTCTCTCCTTTCGCCAGTCTTCAGACAGCCTTTACCCAGGCCCCTTGCACCCAATTAGCTTCTACTGCCAGTACCTTGAGGTTGGGGTTAAAAATGAAGAAGAGGCCAGAGGTCACGCCTTCTCCCCTACAGAAGCCTTTCTTCTGAGAAGAGGGAGACCTGCCTCTGTCGGTAGCTTAAAAGAGAATGTCTTAGAGAGCACCTTATCTTTTTAGGAGGAACCCAAGATCACAACTTTCCCCAAAAGTGAAAATGTGGGACATCAAAGGTGGGTTCCTTCTTAATCCCTTGCCACCTAGAGGCACAGCTTCTGGCCAATCTCTAGGGACATAGGTAACATCCAGACAGGTACCCCTCCTCCCACCTGGTAGGTAGGACTCTCCCCATAGGCAAGGCTTCCTGGGAGCAACATGGAAGTTGCCTTAAGCAAAATACCACTACATCAGAGGGAGCGATTGGAACGCATATGTGAGGCCAATAAATCCCCCACATTTTGTAAGATGGAGCACCCTTCTTTTACAGGGGCCTGTTCTACGTCAGTGCAAAAGCATCAGCCATGTTTACCTCCAGATCAGAACTGCCCTCAAGACTGAAGGAATGGCAGCAACTTGGTTCATTTCTGTTCATTCAACAATTGCTTACTGAATACCTACCAGGTATTGGGCTCTGCACTAAGTGCTGGAGACAGACACAAATGTAAATAAAATCTCAATCTTGGCTCTCTCTTTTGGTCTTCCTCCACAGTCAAGGTAACACCTCTCAAAACATATTTTTAAAAATCTCCAAGTCGTGTCTCATTCCTACTTCCCAGTTCTTATTGGTGTATCTTAAAAGGGCACTTAATAAAGGCAGGGACCAAAGTGGGGAAGAGAGAACAGAGCTCTGCCAACATTTTTTGATCTCTGGGTAGCTTGGACCTCACACACTCTTGCCAGTTATCTAGCCACAGGCAAGTCTTCATTGAGCCAGAAATGTCAGCGGTAGCTCTGGGGTTGAAACTCACACTAATTTTATTGTGTCTAAGTTCTTTCCATGGCAATACCCACCAACGCTCTATGGAAGCTTAATCTGCTTCTCTGAAGAAAAATAAATAAACCAGGATATAGACACACACCCCACCACCTTCAAAAGGAAGAATGTAGGTCAGCATCTTTTGCCACTACTCTATGTGAAACAGCCTATGATCCTGGCAAAAACTAGTAACCACAAACCCATCCCATCCCACTAAAAATCCCAGCACCTTCCCATAGCTCTCAGCTTCAGCAAGAAAAGGATTTTCTTCCTCCCCTCAATCTGCTCCTCGGCTGTTTGAATTACACTTAAGACTTCACTGACAAACATACATCAGCTTTTGCTCCCACAAGGGCAGCGGAAGCCAAGCAGGGACTCTAAGTCTGCTTCACGCATCATTGACAGAACCAACCCTGTTCCAATTGCTGAAGTCTTAAGAGCAGCAATGACCTAGAAATTGACGGTGGGGAGAGAACTGAAGGAAAGGAAACTGACAAACCAGTACACAGAAAATCCTATTTCCAAATACCCGGGGAAAGGGAGAGAAAGGAGGTAGAGGGGAAAGAAATTTGGCCCCTTGGATCTGCAAATGCGATCTTGGCTCAGAGCCATGGAGGATACATAGCAGCCCCACTGCGAGTCAAGCCATGTTCCTGACTCAAGCCCTAAAGTTAAGAGGAAGGCGCCAAGCCTCAAACACAACGAGGTGGGGAGGCCGCTCCTTTTTGGGCAGGATCCTACTGTGGACACAGAACAGACAGCAGCTGCCCACAGTGTGGAAACAAACTGTAAAGCAGTCACGTCTCTTAAGGCTGCAGCATCCAATAAAATGTAATTTAAATCAAGCCTCGCATCTGTTCTCAATCCCATTCAGTCTCTGCTTTCCATCAGCCTTCGGACAATCTTTGCAATTATGCTTGTTAACCCTTATAGCCCCAGACACTTTCCAAGCTTCTAGGTATAGAACTGTGTTTTCCACTTGCAAATTACCTTCAGAGGGAATGAATGCTCTAATAAAGGAGTGTGAGGGGGAGTACGACATTCAGACTCCTGTCTACAGACTATGCTCTGCTACATACACCAGTGGCTAGTGTGCATTTCAGAGGGTTCTGTGTGCCCTTCTTCTATCCCATACCACCTGCTGTAGCCCAGATCACATTGCAAGGATACAGTGGGCAGCATGAATGAAACAGTGGCCAACAGATCGTTTGTACACGTATCAAGTTCCCAAACTCAAGTCCATATCAGAAAGGTAGAAGGAGTCAGAAGAGCTCAGGGAGAAGCACAGACTTCGTCACTGGCTCTCAGACCATTCATATCACACATGGTTTGCATTCCAAGCACATGTTTGAGTTACAAAAGTACAGCAATCTCCCAAACGAATCAAACTTAGCTTTTTCCCCCTTCCCTCAAGACTACCCCAGCCCCATGCTTCCACTTTCAAGGCAGTCAGTGCCCTCTGGTGTCCCCATCACAAATTGCCATTTAATGCCACTGGAAACCAAAGCCAGAAAAGGGGAGACTTGAGTAACCATATGGATTAATTTATCTAATAAGACTGGAAAAATATGAGGTTTAGATGAAAATCAAAGCCCAGACTAAGGTGTCTTGAAACAAGTGGTTTCATCTAGGGCAGCTAAGACTGTGGGACAGTTTGGGGAGGAATTTTCACATTGCCTTCTGAAAATTTGAGCTCTCTTGTAATGTGATTGCTTAAAAAGACAAAGAATGCAACTTGAAAATAAATATATTCACAATCTGAAGAGTTACATTCTCCTTACCACCCCCACAACCTTGGGAGTGCCCAAGAAATTCAAGTAGTCTTTAAAATGTCACAATGTGGAAATATCTGCAACGTGAACACAGTATACTCCAAAAAGAAATAAATTCTTTGATCAAAGTGTCCTCCAAATCTCCATGTGGATTTGCTTATTTTCCTCGGTCATCCTTTTTCATTCTTCTTATTCTAGCCCCAAACTTCTTTAAAATACACGGTTTGAGGAAACTAAGAGGTAAATATATGCACATTGCACAAAATAAATCTGTATACTTGCAAGCATATTGGTTAGAGACACACAAGTGGTAAAAGTAGTGAATGTAATTAAAAAGGGTCTACTAGGTAATTTTTAATGCATAAAAATAATAAGACCCAAAGATATTATTCTGTGCTGATATTCATGAATCTATGGATTAAAATTTATCAGTTTCAAGTAAAAAAGATTATATTTGTTTTCAGACCTCAGTGTAAAAGTACTAAAATGAAGACTCCACAGCTCTCTAAATGCCAGCTGGATAATTTCAGGTGGGGGATTAGTATAAAAGAAAAGAATTTAAGGCAATCCAATAGCTAAGATATTTCCAATTAAAGCTTTGTCTTTCAGAGCATGCTCTATTTCCTTCTCTTCAATCTTCAAAGACACCTGGAAAGAAGAGAAAAGGACTTTTCATGGTGGAGAACTCACAAAAGCAAAGTTTTTATTACATAAACTTCTACCATGTTAAACTTTTGTCACAACAGGCAAGCAAGTTAAACACTGCTCTTTTAATGGCCTGCAAAAAAAATCTCATTCATACCACAGTCTCATCCTCACAGATCTTAAATCCCACCTAACAAAAAACAAATTATCTAATTGTGGTCATTTTTAAATCTACTTTAGCAAAAGATAAGCTCTCCAGAGCAGGACAATTAAAAGCAATATCACAAAGAAGCAGTTAGTTGTACCTTTGTGAAGCGGGTTTCCCTGTTTTTCTTTAATCCTAAAATGCCTCTGGCCTCCAAGAGCCCTGAAAGTGACAAGCACTCTGACTGGTCCACAGCTGCCACCTGCTGTTTGCGACAGACGTTACTATAGGCTTCATATAACTGGGAGGAAAAAGAGAGAACAAAGCTGCTTAAAAGTCATATCTCTTGTAACCTTATAATCTTTTTTAAAATGTGAGTTTGGGTTTGCAAAAAGTTATCTGAATACCCTAATTCTCCCTCTTTTCAATAAAATCTTTGAACAGGCATTCTGTAGATATAGCCAAAAACCTACACTGTAATGCAGGAAAGGGGCTTTACAGATTTCATAGAGAGAGGCAGAAATGAAGGGGAGAAGATTAACGGTAAATTCTCAACCACAACCCAAGGGAAATAAAGTCAGCTGCCTTTTATATGGTACCAGTTTTTATTTTTACTGTTAAAATCCATTTTTAATTCACATCATCTGGAGCTTGATAGACCTTTTGGAAAATATCTGCTCTGCAAAGCAGATTCTCATCTCCACCCCAGCTCCATCTGCTGAGATTCCCAACTAACCTTCCCCAGAGTGACCTCCTTAACTTTCAGCTGCCTGGTCAAGAGCAGCAAAGAGCAGACCAAGATCTTCTGCTGAAGAGGGAAGGAATCTTGTGCTCCTTCTTGGCTCAAAGTCATTCTGTTACCATCAACTTCTGAAATGACTTGGGATATGTGAATAAGACCAACCCGCTTGGGAACCAGTGACTCAGAGGGTGATTTACCTATAAAGTAAATGAATCAAGCTTAATTAGATTGTTTAAATATTGTGTGTATTGAGACTGGTGATACTAAGTTTTAGCTGAAGGAAATTCAAGTGCAGTCATATGGTGGCAAAGCAGAGGTTCTAACTCTTAATAGAAACTAAAGGAGGAGACACAATGCTATCCTTACGAAGATGCCAAAATAACGTGAGATAACTTGGAAAGTAGGGTTATCCTTTTCCTGGGCAGCATGGTGAACTATTTTGTCCTGTAGAATGCAACTTAATGCCAGAGAGACAAAATCCACCTCAAGAAAGAATAAGGACCAGACAGAGAACTACTGTATTCTGCCTTGGAAATTTCCTATCTCAAAGGTAAAGAAGAGGGCCGGCCCCGTGGCTTGGTGGTTAAGTGAGCGCGCTCCACTGCTGGCGACCCGGGTTCAGATCCCGGGCGCGCACCGACGCACTGCTTCTCCGGCCATGCTGAGGCCGCGTCCCACATACAGCAACTAGAAGGATGTGCAGCTGTGACACACAACTATCTACTGGGGCTTTGGGGGGAAAAAATAAACAAATAAAATCTTTAAAAAAAAAAAAAAGGTAAAGAAGAACAGAACCTTGAAGCAAAGACGACCATGCCTGAGAGTTGGAAAAATTACCTAATATTTTGAATCAAATGAGTGGCTAAATGTGGACAGTCAATTCAGTCCTACATAAGTCCTCTAGATAGCCTCCCCAAATGACCTTTGAGGTTTGGTTCACTTGCCCAAGCTGATCTACAGTAGAGCAACACTTGAGAAAAAGTCATTGGATATCTTAGCAGATAGCACCATCTCAGAGGCCGGAGGTTGGGCAACTGCCAACAGCTGCACAAGACTATGGCCTCATTGTTTGGAGATGCATGAACTGCAAGACAGAGGAGGGATTTGCTCTGAAACAACCTTTGCCTAAAGTTACTTCCTGAGACTGTGTGCAGTCGCCCCACAACAATTTGCTTCTATTTCATTACCACAAACAGGATGCTGCAGAGGACTAATAGTAGTGGAGAAACTACAGACCACTGATCAAGTAGCAGAATCTTAAAGTTGAAAGGAATTTAGAGGTCTGTTCTTGCTCCCTACCCAATGGCTGAGTCTCCTCTAAAACAATCCCAACCAAGTGGTCATCTATCTAGCTTTTGTTTGAATATCTTCAGCGCTGGAGAATTCACTATGTGTCAAAGAAGCCCAGTTAGTGCTATTTATTAGAAAGCGTCTTCTTATATTTAGCTGAAGTCAGTCTCCCTATAGCTTTCTAGAGCTATTAAAAGCTAATCACACATATCAGAGATCAAATGACAGAAATTAGGTTCTGTCTAGTAATTTATGCCAGGTACTTACAATGTCTTTTAGCTATGTGTGCCAGTGGTGCTAACAGGGGCCACTGACAAGCCTAAATGTTATTGGGAAGGAGAAAAAAGGGAATAATCTGAAAAGCTGAAGAGAAACCAGTATATAATCTATGCATTGGCATATATTACCTAGCATCAGCCTAAGCACTAAGTTTGGCTACTTCTGAAATATTTTTATTAATTTTCTTTCAACAAGTTGATGAAAAAAACCAAGTGTGTTCTGTGAAACTATAGTGTTAGAAACAATTTTAATAACTCTCAACCACTGCAGGAGTGAAGGAAGAATCAAATCATGGGGCCAGCCCCGTGGCTTAGCGGTTAAGTGCGCGTGCTCCGCTACTGGCGGCCCAGGTTCGGATCCCAGGCGCACACTGATGCACCGCTTGTCAGGCCATGCTGAGGTGGCATCCCACATACAGCAACTAGAAGGATGTGCAGCCATGACGTACAGCTATCTACTGGGACTTTGGGGAGAAAAAGAGAAAAAAAGGAGGAGGAGTGGCAATAGATGTTAGCTTAGGGCTGGTCTTCCTCAGCAAAAAGAGGAGGATTGGCATGGATATTAGCTCAGGGCTGATCTTCCTCACAAAAATTAAAATAAAATAAAAATAAAATATAAAATAAAATAAAATAATAAAATCAGACTGTCCTGTTTCTAAAGATTAACACTGGATATTAAACATTGACAAGATATGTATGTAGTTCATGGCCATTTTACATGTGGCATAACTAAGAGAACAAGGCTGAGGGAAAGGAAAATTAAGTTTGTTGTTTTTGTAATAGCCCACAGTTTACTGTAGCAATATCATCTTTGTTCCTCAACCCTCCTAGACTTGTTTCAAGTCTTGAGACATTGCAAGTTGAACTCAATTCTTTCACTGTCTGACTCTTATTTACCAGGCTTTGCTTTCACCTATAGGGAGATCTGAAGTGCACTCAACATAAGCACACAGAGAGAAGCTGATCCAACATTGTCTATAGTTTTCATTCCTAGAACTTGGGAAGAAAACTTACTCTGTCTCAGCCATTTATGTAACACTCTGGGGAACTCATTTCCAGTAACGGATGGACTATAGGACTGGCAGGCAAGATCGAAATAAAGTAGAGGAAACTGACCAAAAACACAGACACACAAAAATGGGTGAGTGTGAATTTAACTATGTTCATCTTTCTATCTCTTTCCTAAGAAAAGTTAAGCTTCCAATTATAAAGGAAGACGGGAAGGAGATAAACTACTTACATTCAGACAGTGGTTTGAGGATAGTCTGGCTTTTGACATCCGACTCTACAATTTCAATAGCTCTCCTGTAAAAAAATATTTCTAAAATTAATTTAGGCTGAGCCAAACCAAACACTACATCAAACCACCAAGCTCAAATATAGATACATTAACAAAAAATAGTATGTTTTATAATTTTAAAGCCCCCAAAACAAAACTGGGTTATGTCTCAGCTAAAGGGGACTTAATTGCCTTGTAATAATTCTTGGACCATGCAATCTGAGAAACTTCAACACTACATGGTTTCCTGTTATAGATGCCAAGTAGGTCATCATACACTCAGCCAATGATAACATTTTGGATGAGGAGAAAATGTCATGGATAGGAGAGAGGATATGTAATATGGGTGACTGACTAAAGACAGCCAGTACCACCCATACACACCAGACCTAAAAGGGGAGTCCTCAGTTTTATATACATGTAGGCTAAACCACACCAACCTACATGACTATTGCTCACAGCTGCAGTCTTTATCCAAGTAGTTTGCTGACTAGGGGAAACTTTCAAATCCAGGATCATGCCATCTAGCAATAGGAAGAGCTTACTCTCCCACTGCTCTCTCCAAAGTACTTTGCCCACAGGAAGCCATAAGCCAGACCTGGATCTTGTGCATGGCAGTAGGGGGAGATTAGACCAGCGGGCCAGCACAGCGAGTATCATTTTAATGGACCCAGTGTCCCTACTGGGAAGGAAGAAATTTCATCAGTCAGCACAGAGGCTTTCCTCAGCAGGAGGGGCAGGGGGATGGGAAGGGAGAGAGGTCTGGAGTACAACCATGGGGGACCACCAAGTGGAGGAAGGGGTGCTCACAAAAGCAAAGGAAGGAAAAAAAAGTCTAAAGGCAAAGACGGTTCAGGTCCATAAATAAACCTGCTTGAGACTAGCTAATGGAAAAGTAAACTGGAGTCTTTTTTTAATACAAATGTAATTAACCAATCTATAATCACCACAGGGAGTGCCAGCAACATCTCATTTGTTTCTCCCTCTGTAGGTAATGGACTGATAATGTTTCAGACATTAACACGGTGGAAATGCAGAGCTCCCCACTGAGAAACAAGTCCTCCTTTCTGAGCGTAAAAAGTGGCAGAATGGAGCCTCTTCAGCTACATTCACTTGAGTTACAAGAGACAATTAACAGCATTTCTTTTTTTAATAAAAATGGCCAACAGTGCCATAACTCACCTGCACACATCCAGCGCTTTGCGAGCATCTCCTGAAACAGCAGAGACTTTTCGGGCACAGAACTGAATCGCAGCATTGTCCAGAACCCAATCTCTAGATACCTTTGGACATGACATAGCAGATGACAACTTGAACTAGCAGATTCCCCCGCTCTGTAATTTAGGTCCCAGACATAAATATTTTCACACTTAAGTCTAAACTTGATTGGCTACCCTTTAGGGTCTAAGAGATACTTTTTCTGCTCATAAGTAAATGGAAATTTCACACATTTAAATATTTTGTAGGAATGTGGTCGAGATTCATGAATGGAAAAAAGCAATCAGAACTTAAATTAGCAAAATTAAACTAAACTCTATTTGATCATTTTCAAAACAGAAAGATTTTTCATAGGCCCTATTTTTAAAGGCCATTAAAGAAGCATTTGAGTGATTCCTCTAACTCTTATTTTTATTCCAACACTGAGGCATCCAATAAATGGAGCCATGCGTGGAAATTCACATAAGATGGTCTCACTATGGCCCATGGGAACTCCCTGCTTAGTAAAGCAATCAAAGCAAAATCTTTTAGAACTATTGTTAGGTTTCCCCAACACAGGTGATCCAAGGAACACATAATTTGGTACACTGGTCGGCACTCACCTGATTAAGTCGATCTTGTAAAATAGTGGCTATCTGATTTTTGGTATAAGGTGGGAAGTTCAACAGTCGTGGTTTACATTTTTCTCTAGCTTGAAGCCTGGGCAGAATTCTGTCTGTGAGATCCAGGGTATTAGCAATACCTGAGGAGGAAATAAATAACACTAACCATCACTGATCAAATCACCCTAAAAGGAAAACTAAACCTTTTGAAAGCTGAATAAAATTCCCAGTTATAATCCAGCATTCCAACTGTTGCTTCCCACTGGCCACCCTACCCCCCACCAATACTCATTAGGTAAGACATACAGAGTCATCATAGAGTGCTCTTTTCAATTTAGGTTTAGAACTGTTCACTGATAAGACCAGATACTCCAAAATTCGATTGTCTTTGAAATGCAATATTATGTCATTTCTATTCAGACTCAACAAAATTGATTTGCCTTAGATTAAAATTATTATTATTTTATAGTAATTTTATTATTTTGACAAGAAAGCAGAAAGTTGGTTTAAGAAAAATAATAGGTGAATAATAAGCTGAAGAGATTAAAAAGAATTCTTTAGAACCACCGTGTAACATTAACAATTGAGCACTAACCAATCAGCACCAGTCGAGAATTGCTTAGCCATGGCCATTCAAACAGTGTGTACAATACATCTTGCCCTTTGCTGTCCAGCTGATCCATCTCATCCAACACCAATACACTACATATAGAGAGAAACAATTAGCATCCATGTTTACCTTCTAAACTCTCCAATCTGTTTGATCTGGGCTGCCTCTAGGTCACATTCCTAAAGCTGAGACCAGTTTGAAGATCATTAATCTGTCCTATCTCCATTCACTGTTATGTGATACCCCCCCCACCACGAAAAAGTAATATACAATCAAGCAATTCGTTTAAAAACCTTTTTTCCAATTTAAAATTAGAAGGTGGATTTTTCCTTTCTTCTTTCCCTTTAAGTTTACATAACTACCTCTTATAGAATATAGGAATTGTTCTTTTTATGAGCAAACTGATAAATTCAAGAGATTAGAGTGTGAGTTTGTGGGCAATAGATCTTGCAGATTTTCACAGAGCAACACACAACAGAGCAATACTTACATCATGGGGCCCTTTTCCGCAGTCATATGGTTTTCTAGTTTTCTCATCATGTCCTTCCCAGCTGGCCTGGATACTCCTTCCTGACAAATCTCCTGAGCAATAGCTGGGAATACAGCCTGGGCACTCCTCAAGGACATGCAATTCAGCATGATAGTTTTAAAGCCTTTCAATTCCTTCTAGAAAAATGCAAACATGGGCATTATTTTGGCTTCGAATAAAGATATGATGGAACCTGAAGTGTCTTTGAGGAATTAACAGCATATAAGAGAATAAGCTCTACTTTCATTTGGAAAGATTTAGACAATGAGACTAAAAACATCTTATTTTTGGGGAAACCTTCAATCCCCTAAGCATTTCTACTCTTTCTTAACCCTTAGTAACAAAGTGTCATTTTAGCAAAAGCATCATAATTGAGACTCTGAATGTACCTTGAGGTCTTGCAGAATTCGGCTTAAGCAGGCAGTTTTTCCAGTTCCAGGAGCACCAGAAAGATAAAGACTTCCAGCTTTTTTCCCACAGATGTGCTCCCTCAGGAAATTCCTGATGACATCCATCTCCTTTTCCCTGGCAGGCAGCCGATCTGGGACAGCCGTATTCAGGACCAGCTTTGCTTGCTGGTAGCAAGTGCCTGTGCCAGACATGAAAGGACAATTAGACACAACAGTGGTGACTGAGAAGACCCACTGGGTTTCATTTGGAGTCACGACCCTTGTTTAGGAGGCTGCACTAACAGCTGCCATGTAAGAACGAACCTTCTTGCTTGAACAGTCTTACACATGCAGACTCTTTCTCCAGTGGACATCTCTGCTCAGAATTTGTTGTGATGTCTTGACCTTTTTGAACTGAGGAATGTATTTTGTTTTGGTGAACTCTGGCTTGTTCTCTTTTGCTAGGAGACTTAATTGTCAGCTGATTGTCAAATACCAATTTGCGCCCCTTAGGTGTATGTGAGCGAGGGGGACCATTCTCTTTCTTGCCTTGCTTTGGTGGAGAACAGGGAGGTAAGTGGGGAGTGTTGCACAGGTTGTCATCACCTGAAACATTAAAATCAAAACATGGTCATTCATAGCAAAGGATAGTAAAAGGACTTGCAAAGATCTCCGCCGGGGGAAGCGGATTTGAGATTCATTGTCCCGTTTCTACACTTGGCTGCCTTGTGATTAAACCGTCTCTCTGCAAAAACAAAACAAAAAAAGATCTCTGCCGCCCTCTAACACTTCAGAACCACCAAAATAAAATGCCTCTTATCTAGAAGCACATATTGGCCACCAGATGGCACTACTGAATCTTATATGGTAGAAGCGAAATGGGTTTTAGTGGGATGAAATTCTAAGATTGTTCTAAAACACAGTTTCTCAACCTTGGCACCATTGATATCTTGGACCAAATAATTCTTCCCTGTGGGGGACTGTCTTGTGCATTGTAGAATATTTAGCAGCATCCCTGGCCTTTACCCACTATGCCAGTAGCAACCCCCAGTTGTGACAACCAAAAACATCTCCAGAGACTATCAAATCACCCCTCATTAAAAACAGATGATCTAAAACAAGAACGGATTACCAACCACTGTTCTAAAACAAGAATGTCACCTGTTTCTCTTATTCACAATTATTGAGGCAAGTTTTGAAATACTATATAACTAACTGCAAGGTCATTTAAAACACTGACAGGGTCCGGCCCGTGGCTTAGCAGTTAAGTGCGCGTGCTCCGCTGCTGGCAGCCCGGGTTCGGATCCTGGGCGCGCACCGACACACCGCTTCTCCAGCCATGCTGAGGCCGTGTCCCACATACAGCAACTAGAAGGACGTGCAGCTATGACATATAACTATCTACTGGGGCTTTGGGGGGAAAAAAATAAATAAAATCTTTTTAAAAAATAAATAAATAAATAAATAAAACACTGACAGAACCAAGTTCAGTATTTAGGAACTGAAGATCAGATGTATTAAGTAGTTCAGAAAATGATCTCAATAAGTGGCTTAACTCGGAAGTTCAGTTAGCACTTAGCAACAATTCTGAAAATAACCAAAGTGAATAGAGTGGTCTTAACTGAACTTAGAAAGCTGCTTCAAAGGACTAGGCATCTTATTGAGGAAAGAGAAGTCAACAGCTACCAGTCAAAAAGTTGTACGTATATAACGGATAGCTTACCCAGACGTTTTCTGGGGCTGAGAGGCAGAGTTTTTACACAAGGAGAACGGGATGTGGCCTGGACATTTGTCAGTTCTAGTTTGGTGTCACTAGAGTTTTTAGCTTTGTCCAATGTCCGAGACAGCTTCTTTTTTGGAAAACTGATTGTAGCCTGTGACTGGGATCGGGTTTGAGGCATGATGGCAACACAGCTGGGTACAAAAGAGAGAACAGGACAGCCAGTCAATAGGTAAAAGTGAAGGGAAAATAACTAACATAGGAATTTATACGGATGATCAACACTCATTTCATAAGTAAGTTATGTTATAACAATATTTTAGCCTTCAGTTCTGCTTCACATCCAATAACAGGGAACACTTGTTGTCTACCTACTATGTGTAAGATGCTGTTATAAGCATTTTAAGTATTGACTCGTTTAAGTTTTACACATACCTTAGAGGTAGGTACTATTATTACTATCCGTATCTTCCAGATGAGAAAACCGAGAGGCACAGAGGCCCAAAGACACAGCAAAGTATGGATATAAGCCCGGGCATTCTGGCTCTAGAGCCCAAGTTCTCAACCAGTTGAGCAATGCAATAAGAAGTTTACCTTAATTGATTTCTAGACTACTCCCGATGCCCTCACTCCACGGAGGGGGCAGATCTTTATCACCAGCTTAGCCCAGCAACCTTTCACATTCAGTCTTCCCCAAGCCCTCACTTTGCACGGGGTCCCCACTCCACACAACTTTAAGCCCCCGCGGGGAACATCGCCCTCCTCTACCACATTCAGCTTCTTTACCCCACGCACACTGCCAGACTACTCCGAGGGCGCACATCCCCCTGCCCTCGCCCCGACCTCAGACCTCCCGCGGTGAGCTCTCCTCCCCTCGCTTCACCTCGGGCCTGCTGGGAAGCCGCGGTCCTCGCCACAGCCCCTCACCCTACTCCGCTGCCTCCCAGACCCCAGGCCTCCCCGAGCAATCCTCTCCTCTCCATCTCCCAGGCCTGCGTCACCTCGGTGCCGGCTGCCTCTCACGTCTCTCGCACACGGCTTCAGGGATTCTCCACAAGCTCCTGAGTGAACCACACACCGGCAGCAGCAAAGCCCAGCCGCGCTCGCGCCAAATCTCCACTGCCGCAGCTTTCCCGCCTCCCGCCAAGGCCCGGCCAGGTTTCTGATTGGGTGTCGCCAGAGCCCCGCGCGCCTTGGCCAACGCCCCCTTCTTGGCGTCCAATCCAGCTGGAAGGCCCACAACCAATAAGACAGCCCCAGATCTCAGCGCCACCGTGAGGTCACACCCAGTGAGCCATGACGGCATCTACATCCGGGGCCTCCGTGGAAAGACGCGCGGTGGCGGCGGATACTCTGGGTAAGGCGGCCCTGCCACGCCGCAAAGGCCGGCGGGAAATGTAGTCTGCCGCGCAAGACTCTATTTCCATGCCCTTCTTTAGAGGGGCGGTGTAAAGATGTGGTTGCCCATTCTCACTGTTGCTCGTACCCATTTTTATTATCCTAATGGGCTGGATCTTCAACGAGCTACTACATAATACCTACCATTTTGGGGGCGGGTCAGGGTGCCAGGCATGATGCTAGGCGCTTTACTTATCTAATGCTCAACACGGCAAGGCACAAAGCATGTGTGCAGAGGGTTAATTAAAGGTCACAGCATTTTGGTGGCAGTGAGGGGCCTACGAACCAGATTTCCTGACACCCAAACTAATGTGTTTTTTTTTTTTTTGGTGAGGAAGATGGGCCCTGAGCTAACATCTGCCAATCCTCCTCTTTTTGCTAAGTAAGACTGGCCCTGAGCTAACATCCATGCCCATCTTCCTCTACTTTATATGGGACACTGCCACAGCATGGCTTGTGAAGCGGTGCGTCAGTGTGCGCCCAGGCGCCGAACCGGGCCGCCGCAGCTGAGCGCGCCCACTTAACCACTTGCGCCACTGGGCCCGCCCCCAATGCTTTTTTTGTAAAGTTCTACACATGCATAAAGAAATACACTACATTTCATCACAGTATCCTCCCTGATTTGTGTTTTGAAGGTGAGAAATAGAGCCAGGCCTTTGCTTTTATTTTGTTAAAGGTAAGAATATGATTTTCTGTGCACCTTATCATTCATCCCATTAATCCACACATTGTGGGGAGTGGAGAGAATTACGGCCCCTTAATTTTAAAATCTTTTTTATGGCTAAACACTAGGGTTTCAAGGCCAGAGAAGACCGCGATAGAAGAGGCAAGCTGAGCTTTTAATGAAAAATATAAATTAGAGCAGTAATAAATAAATAAATTTACAGGCCAGCTTCCAAAGCTAATAACCTAGCTACCTCAAGTTCCATTCAAGACTGGAACCCAATTCTAGGTAATGGTAAGCATTTATCTTTCATCCTTCAACAACAAATGAAATAGAGCAATAAAGCCAAGAAATAGGAAAACAACATTACAATCGTCAGTTAAGTTAGGAGGAGGCTAACACAGGAGATAAGAGGCTTAAGTACTTAATAGTATGCCAAGGGTTGAGCTCATGTATTTTACCTATATCCCCTTATTCTCACAAGCACCCCATGAAGTTGGTATTATTTCCATTTTACAAATGAGGACACTGAAACCGAGGGGGTTGAGTAAATTTGCCCAAGGTCACACAAGTAGTAAATAGAGGAGCTGGAATTTGAACTCAGGAAGTCTGACAAGAGATCAAACTCTTGACCACTTTAACACAGGGAAAGGATTAGACAGATGTAGGTTCTAAAGTGGCCTTTTAAATAGGAAGAGATGGTGAAGGAGCACATTTTGGGAAGGCTTTCTAGGAGCTGAACACTACAGACTGAAGACATTAGGCTGCTGTGAATGGAAAAATGGTTACCACAGAACGGAGGCTTTTCGACCAAATGGTACTTCAGATCTCTTAATAGGGCAAGAGAGACCAGGAAGCAACCTTCACTGTTCATAGTTATTTTTATAACCTGGGCATCTAAAATTGTCCTTAATAACCTGAAATGGTAATATGCCTAGCCAGCTTTAAGGGATGGTGGTGAACAACCTCCCTCAGTTACAGTGGGATAGAGGGAGCAAAGGAAGCTATGAGAACTTAACGTGCATGTTGGAGCCTGTGAAAACACTCACCAGGAAATATAGCACTGATCCAAGAAAAGCCTACAAAAGTTAAATGACCACTATAAAAGCAGGCAGAGAATCACAGAACATCAGGATTGAAAGGTCTCTAAAAGGTTACACTTGAAGCTTTCCCTTCCAATACTCCAGTAACGTGATGCACATACCACCACTTTCTTGCTTCTGTGCCTCTGTCCTTGCTGTTTCCTCTGAAATTCTGCTCACCATCCTCCTTCCCTGGCTAATTACCATAAAGCCTTTTAATACCCTACATAGGTTTCTCCTGGTAGCTGTCCTGAAGTCTTCTACTAGACTCTGAGTTCCTTGGAGGCAAAGACCAGGTCCTACTCATCTTCATATTGTAGGTACCTGGCCCAGAGTAAAGTATGCAATAAGTGATTGCTGAATGAACAGAAAGTACATTCTTGCCAAGTGGATATACACCTTTCTCATGAACACTTGTTGTGGTCGGATAGTATGTAGTCCTTTAAATGGCACACCCCTAAACCTACGAGTGGAGGATGAATTCAATTACGTGTAAAAGTGACCCAGACTGGGCTCCAGTGGTATCAGAGGTGAAGCATTTCCCCAGTTATCCTCTGGGGTGGTTAGGATCCTGAGGTTGACATTTTAGTTCTCTTACCACTGTCTGCAGAGTAATAGGAAGTCAGAGACAGGCAGCTTCCTTGCAGTGAGTCGCACAGTTTGTGGGTGGGGTGGGCCAGGAAATACTTAAGAGGCACATTCACAATAAGCAGCCATGTCCCAGTAATAATTAGAATGGGCAAACTAGTGTCCTAATCACCCACTAATTCATAAGAAGTATCATGGGGAAAGGAATCAGATCACACTGGAAGGACCTGTTCAGCATCCTTTAGTGTGTGTACACACACACATGTGCATGTGCAGACTAGCAATACCATCCCAACAGGGCAGAGAAAGCTTATAGGGTTACGAAGCTGAGGGTCATTTAGGCAAGCTCCATTTGAGAGCTATTTAAAGTCATAGGAAGAATAATTAAATCAATAAATACATAGTTTATTTATCATATTAATAACAATGGTGGGTCAAATAATCAGGAACTCGTCCAATCTGGCACATATGAGTGAAAATGAAAGGGGGCCTTTTTTCCCCCCTCCCTCCGTTACCCTCATAGATTTTTACATCTAAATTATGTGAGTGATTCATACACACACCCAGTATGAATCAGGATGGGAAATAATTTCAAGACCTTTGCTAGTGGTGAAAGTGCAAGTTAAGCTCATTAAGTCTTAGTGGTGATTATGTCAGCTGACCACAGTAAGCAGAGAATGTCTGGTTCAATTTTCACACCTAAAGTCAAAGTTCAAGAAAGCCAGCTAAGATTTCAACTTAAAAAGCAGTGAAGAAAAAAAGGCAACACCCACATAAAAATAGACACACACAATCTTGTATGCTCTGCCCCCACCTTCTCTTCCACACTCCAGTGTGAGAATCTGCCATGCAACACAAAGGGAAAGAATCATAAGGGATAAAAGGAAAGGACACAGGCCAGCGGGTCTCCTGGGTTCCCTGAAATCAGTGGCAAAGCGGAGTTAGGTGGCAAATATAAATAATTACCAACTGGATCAGAATCAGTCAGTCAGCACGGCTAACTAGAACTGTGATTTTCAAAACACAGCAGGAGGAAAGGAGAAAAAAACCCTCCAGGAGCTACAGATGCTTCTGCCCAAGTCAGTATATCTGCTTTCTCAAAGGACCTGGAGTCAAACCCCTACACCAACCTGAGGCAACAGATTTTCTCCCCTCTCTATGCCACCACTTGGGGTGGTATTCCAGACAAGAGTACACAGTTTTCAGTTTTGTGTTTTTGTTTTTAAGCAAGGTTTAATTAAACTGCACGGCATCCAGAAGAAAGAAATGTACCAAAGAATCCAACCTGAGACCAGATTATACATTGTAGAGGGGGAAAAATAATCAGTGCTAACTGGGAGAGGGAGTGCTGTAATCAGAATATAACTCCAAAATAAATCATACAATAAATTATTTTTTTAAAAGAAACTGATCCACATGCAAAGATGGACACACACATACACACACATGCTCTTCACATAGATCACTCTAGTCTTTTATTCAGTGTTAACTATGCCTTCCACGCTGGTCACCGTGGGGAAGGACAAAGGTTAGACACGAGAAAAGAAGGCCCAACAACCCCTCTGCCACCAGGGGAATGAGGTTTAAGACAATTAACGAGGGAACCCACTAGGTTGTCGGAAATGAGTAGAAAGAAGGAAACAGCAGTTATTAAGGAAGATTTTAATTGCTTCAAAGAGGGAGAGAGGAAGAAAGCACAGAAATCTAACACAAGTAAAGGCACGATGAACGTGGAGTTGAATGGAACCAAACCCTTCCTTCGGTTAAACAGTTACCCTTTTTTTTGTATGTGTTTTGAGGGTGGTTGTAGTTTTGTTTCCTTTTGCTTTTAAGAAATGGGTTCTGAAGGCAGAGTTGTAATGCCTCTATTCCCTAAATTAGGGTGGTTTACAGAAAGCCATCTTGACCACATAGCCAGGGACTGAGATTCAACAGGGAAAGAAAGACTACAACTGGAATGTGAAGAATCTGATTTGCAGTTGATTGTAGGTTGGGTTTCCAGAAGGACAGACAGCTCAGTGTAGTGCGATCAAAGGGCCTCAGATGCCCTATACTCCACCCCCAGAGCTTCGAAGAAGGGAAGGACCCTGGAGTCACACTTCTCCCCCACTCCCATAAGCCTACAGATTATTTCAAGTGATCAGGAGAAATAAAACACACCCCAACCCTGAGTTGCTCTGTAGCAAGTCTATTTACAATTTTTTCTCACCTCTCCCTGGAGGTAAATCTGGGTTTCAAGTTAGGAAGCTATGGGGTGAGGGGATGCCCCCAGTGCAATGGCCAGTGGCTAGTCTCCTTGCCTTTGCTAGTTGGGAGGGCTGGGGTGAGTTTCTGGAGACAGCAGCCTCACATCCATTGGGTGGGGTAGCCCTAAGTGCGCTCATTCTGCGGGCCCAGGCTGTGAAAACGATGGGGCTCTGCAGCTGGAGGAAATCTCCACAACAGAGAAAATCACACCTGGAATATCAAAGTGCTTTGATCCACGTTTGGTGACCAGAGAAGAGGGGGAAAAGGAGCAGCTAGCTCACTTGAAAACCTGGAGGCCACTGCCCTGCTTCCCAGAAAGGGCAGTAAGCAAGAATTTAGTTTTTCCCACTAGCGAAAAACATCATAAAACCAAACCCACACAAGGGCTTTTAACACGGCTTCCTGATGCTTAGTTGGGCAATGTCTCTTCCTTCTGGGAGAGGATAAGGGGGTTAATGGGACTGGGCAACAGCCTCAACATGAGACCACCCAACGTTCCACTGAAGAGACAATATTCCCACAAGCAGATAAAAAGAGCAGTTTAAAAGGTGAGAAGTTTTAGTGCTCTTGCAGCCAGCCCACCTTAAACCTATATTACAAGCTTTTTACAACATACAAAATAGATTAATAACTATGAGGATCACATTCCCATTCTTCAATAGTAAATATACATGACAATAAATCTGTTATTAACAGAGAGATCAAATAACGTATAAGGCAAAGACATTTAAATAGGTACTATGTCATCAACATGTTCTGAAGAAAATCCAGCCGACTAGATCTAGGCAGAGGCCTTTTTTCATGAGGCCAAGAATATGAAAATACAATCAATACCCACACGACACAGTCCAAATGTAGTGGAATATGAGGGGCAGCAGGTCACAGGGAAGGAAGACGGCCCCAGTGAAAAGCTGGGGTTTGGCTTTTTCTTGTGATACTTATTTTGACGCTCTGTGTTTGAGGAAAGGGGTGAAAAAGATATACTTTGATAACATTGTACAAAGGCATCAATTCCCATTTAAAAAATAAATAGGAAGATTTCACAGTCCAAGTTCAATAAGTGGTCAGTATCTACCCTGGAACTCTGCTGCAGTATCAACTCTGTACTCTCTCCTTTTCCCTCCACCAGCATCCCCTCTCACAGCTCTACTGGCTTCAGGATGCTGGGGATACTGCTGGAAGATAACTGCTAACAGATTTGAAAATAAGAATGATAAAAAAAGAATGATTAGAAAAAGTTTGGTGACAGACCTAATCATGGTTTGCCCCGAGAGTCAATGTGGTCCAGGGATGGCAAAGGATAGCAGCCCTCATACAAATAACCCAGGTTGAACCCTCTCTCATCTAGCATTGGAAAGACTTCGGTTTCACTGGGCACCATGCACAGATCCTTAGTCTGTGATCCAATAAATCGGAAAGGCCCCTAAGGGGCTTTGAGCCTATGATGCATCTGGTGAAGTTTTTTAACTGATTCTCCCTATCCATTTGAAGGAAGAGCCACAGCCTCCCTGCTCTGACTGCAAGCTTTGAGCAGTCTCTACACTTGGCAAGAGCAGTCGCAAACTAAACCATCTGGTGTGTGGAGCCCAGGAGGCCCGTCCTGCTGTTGGAGAAGTCCCTGTCCCATCATCCAAGCTCAGTTCCTACTTAGGGAACCCTCATTTTCTCTGTGCTCTTTACCTAGGACTTAGAAGAAGAAGAAACAACATATTGCTGGCTGCCAAGGAAGATCAACTGGACTAGGCACACCTCACCCAAGTCTTTGTGCTTCTTGGCACCGAGGAATCTTTGACTACCCCCATAGACTTCCTCACCCTTGTCTACTCTGCTGTGTTAACCCCTGCAGTCTTGGGAAGGCAAGGGTGGTGGAGAAACGAACAGGAAGATCCTGCTCAGTCAGATGGGCTGTGAACTTCGGAACGAGTAGGCCTTAGTTAAAGTCTTTCGTAGCCCACAGAGCTGGTCCCTTCCACAAGGTGCTTCACTGTTCCCTTCTTTGTCATTCTGGAGCACCCACCAGGGGCTGAAGTTTCTGGACAGGACTGAAAGGGCCAGTGGCCTTCAGGGCCAGTCAGAAAAGACTGAGGCAGACTCAAGGTTAAGGTTAAGGCCAAGGCCCTGTCTTCCTATCTCCCACCGGAGGTTTTTGGGATTTGTGAATCTGGAATGAATGAATGAAAATGACTTTTCTCTTGGGGAGTGAAGGGGCGGAGGAAAAACATCCCTCAGTCTCAGCGCCCTGAGGAAATGGGGTAGGGAGGCCCAGAGGACTCAAATGGCTCCTGGTCCCTTTGCTTCAGAGGAACTGACTAGCTCTAAAAGGATCCCCAGTTTATTTCATCCTCTCTTTTTATTAGATGTTTAGTTCAACTGATTAGTATTTAGTGTTTATATCCAACTTATCTCTACGGGGGGGAGCCATGGGGCAAGAGCAAAACCAAAATACCCCTAAAAATAAAGCAGACCCATTTCCTTGCCCTTTCTCCAAACTTGACCTTTAAAACAGATCACTTCTCTGCAAACTCCCTTCCTGTTTCACTAAAAATGCCCACTCCCCAGAAGTCCTGGCCATGCCAGCCTCCAACCTCCCAAATGATGAAATCTAATATATACCCACCAAGTTCCCCCCACAGTGGTAGGAGGAGGCAGGAGTAGCATTCTCCATCCTGCCCCAGTGAGTTAATTCATCACAACAAGGCACCTTTCCCCAAGAGGAAAGAGGGAGACATGGAAGCTTTTTCCTCATCTGGCTAGCAAGGCTTGCTAGAGGATGCATGGATGCAGGGTTTGAGACCCCACTGTCAATATAAAGAGTCTGATCACCAAGTCCAGAGACAAGATGCATAGATGGAGGTGAGCAGGGAGGACGCTTGGAGTCTACAGGTTGGCTGCACTGGAGAAACATGTTAGGAGCTCTCATGCAGGTTTCAGGGGAATGGAAGGGACCATCTGAGAAGAGGAGAGGGTCCATCCTTTTCCTGAGGAACAGGACCAAGCCAGGCTTCACCTGAGAATGGGTGGCAGAGGCGGGGCTCCACGGGCAGCTGAAAAAAATAAAATAGAAATCACATACCCAAGGTCACCCACCAGACCTTGAACAACCCAATCATTCCTGAAATGAGAGACAGGCTCTCTACACCAACCTTTACAATTTGGGGATTATGTTTTGTTGTTTTTTTAAGAAAATGAAGATGAGGAAAGCAAATTTTAACCTAAGAAAAGCATACCAATTCTACATTCTATGCAATTATGGAAAAACTTTCATGACTCCTCCTCTCACCTCGGTTTGTTTTGCTGGGATATATTCTCTGAAAGTGTTTATATTCTTCTGGAGCAGGAAAGTCTTCTACTGGGTGGAAAGAATACTTTGACTCAAAGTCATCTGCAAAAGGAACAGAATATTAATTCCTATCACCCTTCCTTGTGCTCCCACACACCTCTGTACCACTTGTGATCCTCCCCTTATGAGTCTCCCGTGCATTCTTATGTAGTATGAGGGCCTGCCTTGCCCTCTAAACCAAGGTGCCTAAAGACAGTAACAGCATCACTCTACATGCCTCGTATGTACAGAGGATGGGCTCAAAGGCTCTTTACATTAAAGAATAAGTCTTTGAGCTGATTCTTTAAATCTTCCCATCAAAAACCAGGCATATCACAGGAAAGGAGCCCAGCTGTTTGCATGAGAGCAGAAAGAAATACAGTTCTGTTTTTCTATAACATCATCATCTTACAGACTGTCACCATGGGAAACCAAATGAACCGAATCCACAAAGTGGTAGAAATTAACCTAAAATGGGAATATCTGTCACCAGCTAGTGAGAGAGCTGACCAGATAATTCTCTTTTGGCCCAGGTCACCCTCATTTAGCTCTGCAACACAGCTGGGAGAGCCATCTCATGACCCCCACTACCACTTTCCATGCCCCTCTACAAGAGGGCTCAAATTTTCTACGGGTGTAGCTTGATCACATTCCAAAGGACCTATCTTCAAAGCAAAAACCCTGGTCCACCTAATAGGAACAGATTAGAGCAGGGGTGGAGAAAAGTCAACCACTAAAGAATCTAAAGTGTTAGAGCTGAAAGAGACCATACAGATCTTTCCAGAGGTTCTCAATAGAGGATCTAACGTACCCTCTGGACAACCTTTGCCTGGGGCTCCATCCCAGATCTAAAGAATTAGAATCTCTTAGGTGTGGCCTAAGACTCATTTACAACCTTGGAAAAGTTCATCTGATAACACTCCTAATCTAGTCAACCTCCTCCTTTCACAGATAGGGAAGTGACTTCCTCAAAGTAACACAGCTAGTTAGTGGTTTTGGATTACTAGATAAATGTGTACACAGTGTTTTGTTTTGTTTTTAAAGGGCCAGAAAAGAGCTCTTCTTCCTAGAAGGGTATGTAATTCCTATCTGAATAATCCTAAAGAGGATACGGTTTCTGACCTAAAGGCTAACCACAGAGAATGATGGAGGGGAGCAAGAGGATGGCTTTAGAGTTAGCACACCACCTGCTGATTTTACTTCAATCTATTCCAAAGCAACCATGCCCAGCATATGGAAAGGGATGTCAATTGATGGGGCCTAGAAGTCTGAGATAAAGTCAGGAGAGGAACAGCTGTGAATGGAGGATACCAAGTGACCACCCCACTCTACAGTGGCCACTGGAATTAGTGAAGTCACCACAGGAACTATGAGACTAAAACAGCTAGCTACTCACCCAAGAAAGATCGGACAGTGGTAATTGAATCTCTGTGGCCATTCCTCAGGGGTGGTGGAGGAGGAGGGGGTGGCCCAGCTGGCGTCCTGGAGGGCGGAGGTGGGGGCTTTCCTCGGCTCGGGGGTTCTGACCCATGCATTCGGTATGGTGGTGGGGGAGGGGGAGCATCCCTGGCACCATTTCGGATCATGGGTGGCGGGGGTGGAGGAGCTGCAATTAAAATCCAAAGCAGTTAGGTTTGGATGTACAGATGGTAAGGGGTAGAAGGATTTGAGAGAAATGGGCTAAAAGAGCACCTGGGTGCTTTCCCAAAGAACCGGGCTCTGTGAGCCTCTGAGGAGCATGTTAAATACCATTTTCACCTTCCTCTCACACCTATTTCCTTTAACATCACCAAGATTCTTCCAGAAACCAAAGTTCAGAATAAAGGTATGACCCTTTTTCATTTCCCATGACAAATCGAGTCAAGAACTCTACCTCTTCTTCCTCTTCTTTTTTATTTATTTATTTTTTTTGTGAGGAAGACTGGCCCTGGGCTAACATCCGTGCCCACCTTCCTCCACTCCATATGGGACACTGCCACAGCATGGCTTGATAAGCGGTGCGTCAGTCCATGCCCGGGATCCAAACCTGTGAACCCTGGGGCGCCAAAGCGGAGCACGTGAACCTAAGCACTACGACACCAGGCTGGCCCCAGTCTACCTATTCTTGATGATTTTTTTTCCCGCTTTTCCACGCCTTCCTCCACAATTCAGGGCTTTCTCCCATTTAGCCTGTTCCACTGCAAAAAGCCTCCCAAACGTTCTCCTTGCTTCTAATCTCTTACCCTTCCAATGCATTCTGCATACCACAATTCACTAATCTCCCCAAAATAACTTGCTCAAACTTTTTCAAGGGTTTTGCATTTCCTACGTCCCCAGTTGAGTCTCACCCAATTATCCTCCTTTCTTACACAGTAACCTCCCCTATCAGTCTGCCTGATCTCACCTTCTCCTCTTACTTTCTTAATTCCTAGACTGGGAGAGGTACCCTCTTCTGCATGTCCACTGTAACTCTGTATCTCTGTACCTCGCCACCACTCTACTATATTGTATTATAATTATTCATTATTATGTGCCTCTTTCCCAGTATACTGTGTATTCCTTAAAGTCAGAGCAGTGTCCATTCATCTGAATCTCCAAGCTCAGACAAATGTACAGCACAAGGTAGGTACTCAATCAACGTTTGCTGAATTAACCAAATTAGATATGCTTTGCTTTTGCGACTCTCTCACAATACTCTGAAATATGATCCCTCTTCCCTTACTACCAAATTCTACCTAAGCTTTAAGATTCAACAAGTCCCATCTTCTCCAGTGATTTTCCCAAAGCAATCCACTCTATTCTGATCCCCTCCTTCTTTGCTCCCCCACAGCATATAAAGGTTATGTCACTTATTCTAGCACTGAATAGTACAGACTAAAATGAGTGATTTTCAAAATATCTATAGTAGGATTCATTTGAGGAAGTTACATATCTCCAATGATAGTCTTCTTGCTCAAAAAAATTGGCAATACCTCTTTTGGAACTGCCACCAAACTCAGTTCATCAGACAGATCCATAAATATTATATGATGGTCACATCCCATTTCTGAGGTCGCCCCACCACCACCACCAACAAAAGTATTTGTACCTATGGCTCACTCCGCTTTTTGGCTGTTTTCAAAAATCAAATTCACCCTTAAAAGAGAAAAATTTGCCACCAAGTTGAAGGTAACGTCAAAAGCCTATCTGAAAAAATGGCAGCATCACTGCAATAGGTTCTAATGTGTTTAAGTTGTATTACTTTTATGCTTTACATTAACAATAACAGTAACTACCATTTATTTGGTATCCATTATGTTCCAGGCACTCTCCTGGGTGCTTTATATGCATTAAATCTTAAAAAATTCTTACAGCCACCCCTGCAAAGTATGTGGTATTGTCTCCATTTCACAGATAAGGAAACTGGGACTCAGGTCACAGACCTAATACAAATAGACCCAGCACACGTCTGCTCTTTCCAGCACCCCCACACTGCTCCTCCATAACTACCGCAAGTATTATGTATCTTATCTCCCCAACAAATATGCAGTCCAGCGAGAGAACAGTGCGTCTTTTCGTACTTAGGCCACGTCCAATAAATAGTAGTTACCTAAATAGTACATGGAGAGACTACTTGGCTTAACAGACAACACTGTTTTAGTAATAAAAGTACATCTTATTATTCCTTCTGAATTACTGTCAGAATTTCTGTAGAGTAACTGTAGTTAAGCATGTAACAGTAATGAGGTGATGTATATATATATAAGGAATCCAGCACTGTAGGCCCAGTAAACGTTAGTTTTTGCTTCCTATAAGACACACTCAGAATGTCAACTCTCCCTCACTCTTTTCAAGGTCTGTTTAAGCATGTACAGCAGCCATTAGAGGTAATAATTAAAGAGAAATCTCCTTAACACCTCCCAGCAGATCTCTGAGCCTTGTTTTCATTCCAAATCTGCCCAAACCAAAGGTCTTTCGGGTCATCCTCAAAATATCTCCCTAAAACCCAGATTTCGGAGGACCCTGAGACTTTGTATGTATTCCTAGGGCAGGGCCAGACAGAGTAAAGCAGACAGGGTTAGCTAGGCTCAAAAAGATACCAGCTAGACATTGGGCAGGTGGCAGTGATTAGAGCCAACCTGGACGGGCAAAACAGAGCAGGGCCAAGAGCGACCTGCTTGGCTCCTTCGGCTCCCTCCTTCAGGGACAGTCATCCCAATCAGGTTCTGCCACCTCCAATAAGTTTCTGAGCTCTTTGTCATAACCGGTTTTAAGACTGTTTCAAGTGACAGAATCAGAACCCAGGACCCCAAGAAACAACCAGTTTGTAAAAACCCTTGGGGTGGGAGATCACCTTTTATAATCTAAGATAAACCCAATTTTGAGGAAAGCATGATGGTATATATTCTTTTGAAAAGAAAAAATTCTCTTAAAAATAGACAGTGTTTTCGGCCAGCCCCAGTGGCCTAGCAGTTAAGTTTGGTGTGCTCTGGCAGCCCGCGTTCGGTTTCCAGGTGCGGACCTACACCGCTGGTTGGTGGCCATGCTATGGCAGCAGCCCACCTACAAAACAGAGGAAGATTTGCAACAGATGTTAGGTCAGGGCAAATCTTCCTCAAGCAAAAAGAGGAGGACTGGTGATGGATGTTAGCTCAGGGTGAATCTTCCTCAGCAAAAGAAAAATAGACAGTGTTTTATTCTGTAAAGGAAAAAACTCAGGAAACAAACTCTACAGACCAATAATGTGGTATTTTTTTGCTCCCTGAGCACCCTGGAAAGGCAAAAGACTCCATACTCTTTCAAATGTAAATAATATGAAAACAAAAGTACATTATCAAATAATATGGTCATAACATTATTTAATAACAGAGATAAGTCCATGAACTACCTGGAAGCCCTTTGCATGAAACCACTCATGTTCATCAGCATACTGTAGTTTACAAAGCACTTTCATACATACCACCTCTGAAAGTACTGTGAACACCATCTCACAGATGGGGAAACAAACTCAGAGAATCAGAGTGATTTGCCCTATATCACACAACAAATAGAGCCAATACACAAAAGATCTCTGACTAAAATATCTCAGTTTTTTCCAGTGTGTCACTCTTAAGAATTGCTGCTCTGTTTACTGATAAGGAAAGCAGGCTGAGGCCTCTGCCAGCCCTCAAAGTAGGTGATGCTTAATGGACAGAAGAACAAGGCTCATAACTTCACATTTTTCTAAAGAAACCACAGAGAAAGAACTGAGAAGTGGAAAATAAGAAGTCTGCACATTTAAAACTACTCAGCTCAACCCATAGAAATTACATTTTTCTCTGCTTCTATTCCTGGATGGGGTTGGAAACATATGGGCTCTGCTCAGATAAAGGGTCTTAAAAAAATCCCTAAATTAAAATTAAAAAATTTTAAACCTAAACTTTGTAGAATCAAAGGCCACTTTAGGACTGTATCCTTATGGCTAAAGCCAAGGAGATACGGGGTCAGGAACGCAGCAGGTTGCTGCATGACTGCCTTATGTTAGACTGCCAGCTCCTGGAGTACAAATCTCTATGTACCTAACCAAACAGCAAGACAAGTTAACGGGCTTTTAATACGTGCTTCTTGAGGACATAACTTCTTAACCAATGATCTATACCTGCAAAGACTGATTGTTTAAAATAAAAGCTCAAAAGCCATTTGTGGAAGGTGTGGCTGAAAGCCCAATGATACAAGAGGATATGGAACCCAAAATTTCTGGTTCTAAGAAGGCTCCAGACAGCTGCCATGGTCTCCTTCACCCTCTCATTTCAGTCATGCTATTTTGTAAAAAGATTATACAACCTTGTCTACCTTTTCTAGGGTTCCTTAATCCCCTCCTCACCCAGCTTAGGACCATGGCCCATTGTTACAATCACTCCCTTACACACTTCCTTGCCCAGCTCTCCCTTATAGTCACACGTGCCTAAAAAATGCTAACCTTGGTTAAATACAACTCTACCCCTACTTAGTACCTGCAAATGCACTGCTGAATACACACCGAGCTAATCAACCTCACTTGAAATGTACGGCCTCTAATCTCGAGTGGCCCTTCCTGTTGCTGGTTATCCTAGCACACTTCCCTACTCCGTTCACTCCCACGCTCCCAGATGACCACTTCAGGCCCTTTTCTCTCTCTCAAATCTCCCTCTCCTTCCCCTCCCTCATTCACAGCAGATGTCCTTGCTTTCTATTTCACCAAGAAAACAGAAGCAAATCAGAAGAAACTTTCCACGTGCTCCTACCATTGCATCCACCTACCCACTTGCTTCTATGCCTATATGCTTTGCCTTCCCTCCAGTTACCATAGAAGAACTGTGTTTTTATCTAAGATCAACCCCTTACCTATGGATCAGATTCCATTCCTTCTTGCCTCCTCAAGGACATTACTCAGGCAATTTTCTCCCTCTCTACTGGATCATTCCACCAGTATACAGACACTGAACTCTCTCTCATCATGGAGGGAAAAAAAATCCAACCCTTAATCCCACATCCTCCTCCAGCAACCATTCATCTGCACCCCCTACTCCCCTTTGCAGCAAATTCCTTAAGGGATTTCTATATTGCCATCTCCAATTCCTTTCCTCCTATACCTGCGTTCTTGAACCCATCCCAATTAAGACTTCCACCTTCACCCTTCCTCTACCACTCCACTAAAACTACTCAAAAGGGTCCCATGTTGTTTGGGGGTCCCCAAAAATGACTCCCCTGTTGCTAAGATCAATGTCACTCTCGTCTTCAACTTACCTGACTATCTGCAGCACCAGACACAGCTGATCAGTCACTCTATCTTGGAGTTTTTCCATTACTCTCTTGGTGTCCCTCCCTCATTCCTCACTGGAGGCTCTTTCTCAGCTTCCTCTGCTTGGCGCTCTTCATCTCTCTGACCTCAGGCCTCAGATCTCTTCTCTCTATACTCACTTCCTAGGTGATCTCACCCAGCATGTGGTTTTCAATATCATTCAAATTTCTCTCTCTAGCCAGACCTCTCCTCTGAACTTCCGAGTCTGACAGCCAATCACCTACTCATTATTTCCTCTTGGATGTCTAACAGGCATCTCAAATTTGACTTGTCCATACCTGAACACCTACCTTCCCCCAAACCTGCTGTGGTCCTACCCATCTGCCCAGTTTATTGCAACAGCCTCCTAAGTGGTGTCCTTTTGCCACCTTTGTTCTCCTGCAGTCTGTTCTCAACTCAGGAGCTGGTGATCTTTTTAAAAGATCAATCAATGCTACTCCTCTATTCCAACCCCTTCAGTGGCTCCTCATCTCACACAGAGTACAACCCCAAGTCTTTACAAAGTCCTACAATGTTCTCCCGTGGAAACCCAGCTCTTTGATTTCCATATCCTGGCACTTTTCCCCTCAGTCATCCTAGTCCTGCCACGATGGCCTCCTTGCTGTCCCCAGTCTCCTGGCCTTTGCATTTGCTTTCTCAATGCCTGCTTAGCTTACTCCCTCACTTTCTTCAGGTCTTTGCCAAACGGTCACTTTATCAGTAAGGCCTTCCCTGACCCTGCCTCACTCCCCATTCCCGCAACTGAAAATATCATCACTCCATCCCTACCCCAGTATATCCTATTCCCCCTCTCTGCTCTGTATTTCTCTAAAGCACCTACACACTACATATTCATACATTTTTTACTAATTTATTTGCTTGACTATCCAGGAGAACAGGAATTTTTTGTCTTTTCTATTTATTGCTGTTTGCCTAACAACAGAGTCTGGACACATAAAAAGACACTTGATAAACTTGCTGAATGAGTAAGTGAATTCTTATTCTCTTCAATCACTGAAGGAGAGCTTTGGGAAAAAGGGTAAAGAGGAAAGATAAACTCAACTTTCTGTATGATAGGGAAAAAAGGTGCCTCCAGGCACTTACCTGCTCCCCGACTGGGAGGGTCTCGGGCTGGGGGAGGAGGCCTATTACTCTGTAAAGAGGGGGAGGCTGAGGTGGGTGGAGGAGGCGCTAGGCCTCTGACAGGCCCCGGTGTCTTCCTATGCAAAGAATTGTGTCTCTGTGGCAGCTCAGGGGCTGACTCATTAGTGGGACTGGAGGGTCCATTGGGGACCCCAGGAGGCTGGCGGTAAGGCGGAGGAGGAGGGGCCAGAGACTGGCCACTTGGTCCCGTTCTAACATTCACAGGGGAAGGAGGTGGTTTGGCTGGGGGTGGAGCAGGAGGTCCCTCTCGACCAGAGTGAAGCCTTTGTCCAGGTGTGGGCGGCAAGGGTTTCTCTCTGTTGTAGGCTGGGGCTTTGTTGCTGTGCATAGGCAGAGGTGTAGAGGGTGCATTGGCACGCCGCCCTGGGAGTGGCGGAGGAGGGGCAGAGGAGCTGTGCTTCATGCCCGTACTGCTGGTGGTATTAGGCCGGGAGAGGTCCGGTAACGACGGTCTCTGCTTCCGGGGCAGTTCTGGGAGGGAGGCTCGGCTGTTGTCGGTATCATCTTGAGGGCGCCCGCTGGCTGTAGACACTGGAGGCCTTGGAGCAGCAGCTCGGGAACTGGGGACTTGTAGAGCTGGCTTACCAGCTAGGTTCTCTACAAATACACGAGACAGCACTGGATCAACAGAGCCAGATATATGTTGGTCAGTATCCCTACCTCACCGAGCCTCCTAGTGCAATCTGCACGGCAGCAGGGAAAGGAGCTGTATAGCTCTGGGTTTTAACCTGGTTTCAGGCTCAGAGCCCATTAATGAATACTGCTGATATAAGCTGAATATTTTTATTTAATTCCTCAGCTTTTGTTTTATTCCACTCTATAACTCCACTCCTCCTTCCACACCTCCTTCCTCCCACCTCTACCACACTCCTCAACCCCAGAGGGCCCACTCGGGACCAGTCAGAAATTAATGCGGTAAGAAAGTACTTATCAGGTACCTGAAACATCCTTGGCTCCCACAGGTCGGAGCTTTGGCACCCCTCCTTGGAAGAGACCTCCCTTGGGCTGTAGGGCAGCTGCTCCAGAGCCATAACCACCACTGCTTCCTTTAGGTTCTGGAAAGCATACCATGAGGGTTTTCACTTCATATACTCTGACCTGATGACCAAGTCAATTCTGAGGAGAAACCCCTCCTCTATCTGGGTTTTAATTTGCAAACAAATCAATCTTTCTTTTGCCTTTCCATTAAAAACAAAAGCTAGGCCTCTCTGCTCCACAGCTTCGTGTGGGGATGATACTGTTTGCTGTGATGAAAGAGACAGAACAAAAGAAACAAGGAGCCAATCTTCCCTTGTTCAGGGCAGAAGGATAACCAGGATAAAGACAAGTTCCATAGAGTTCTCTGGGCTCTCCTCTCCAAGTCCCAGATGCTAAGGACGCCAATGACTCAGGGACCCAGGTGTGAGCAAACTCTCCCGAGGCCTACCAGAATGGACACTTGTAGCAATTATAAACACTTCACTGGCTTTAGCTTAGCGGTTTTTAGGAACATGGTGGTCTCCTCAGAGAACAGCCAAAGATGTGCCCTAACCAGCACCAATTACAATAGGAGATAGGAGTCTTAATCCTGAGAATGCTTCCCAAAGGTTAGTAAGAAATTTCTAAGTTATTCAAATGAACACGGAGCCGGCCTCATGGCTTAGTGGTTAAGTGCGCGCGCTCCGCTGCTGGCGGCCCGGGTTCGGATCCCGGGCGTGCACCAATGCACCGCTTCTCTGGCCATGCTGAGGCCGCATCCCACATACAGCAAACTAGAAGGATGTGCAGCTATGACATACAACTATCTGCTGGGGCTTTGGGGGAACAAATAAATAAATAAAGAAATAAAATAAAATGAACAGATAGGAAGACAGGCAAAGAAAACTCTCCCAAAGGACAAAACTCTCCCAACTCAAGGCCCAACAATAAAAATGACAAGCCAGTCAAGTCTCCACGTCAATCCTGGGATCCTGGTGGTTCACTAGGAAATGAAGCTGAGACTCACTCTCAAGGATGGGAGCACTCCGATCATTAATGTTGGTCACCTTCTTCAGCTTGGTCCCTTTGCAGATGTCCTGTAAGAGGGCACCTCGACCCCGCTGCTCTTCTCTACTCAGCTTGGGCAGCTCTGTGTTTGCCTGGAGGAAGAGGGAAATATAAGTTCATCCTAAATAGTTTCCTTGGGCTGGCCCCGTGGCTTAGCGGTTAAGTGCGCGCGCTCTGCTGCTGGTGGCCCGGGTTCGGATCCTGGGCGCGCACCGACACACCGCTTCTCCAGCCATGCTGAGGCCGCGTCCCACATACAGCAACTAGAGGGATGTGCAACTATGACATACAACTATCTACTGGGGCTTTGGCGGGGGGGGGGGGGGAGGATTGGCAATAGATGTTAGCTCAGAGCTGGTCTTCCTCAGCAAAAAGAGGAGGATTAGCACGGATGTTAGCTCAGGGCTGATCCTCCTCGCAAAAAAATAAATAAATAAATAAATAAAATAAAAAATAAATAGTTTCCTTCATCACAAGCTTGGGATAAATACCTTAAGCCAAACTGGATGCCATAAGATGCCTCTCTAACCCAATCAGGTATGTGCCAAATGACAGTAGCAATGTGCACTATCACTCTTCTTCATCCTTTTTCTCCTGTTGTACCTTCTGTGAAGGGTATTGGTCTCCCTCCTATTCAGAAGCTTCTGACAGGAGGCCTATTCTAATACTTACTGAGTACCTACGTGCTAGGCTGTGCATTAGATGCTTTATATCTATCATCATCAACAAGGCAAACATTCATTGAGTCCCTACTATGCCTCAGGTATTGTGCTAAGAACATTACTTGCATTATCTCATTTAAATCTTGAAATATTCCTATGAGAAAGGTACTATTATCATTACTCATTTGGAAAGTGTGGGCCAGAAGCTCAATAGTTTCCCAAGGCCATGAATCCAGTAAATGGTAAAGCAAGGATCCAAACCAGACAGGGACTCTAAAATTCATACCTTATCTCACCTAACATACCTTATTGCGTCCCTATTACTTCAGTTTATCCTCTAAATAATGTTATAAAATAGGTTGTATTATTCCCATTCCAAAGAAGAAGAAATAAAAGTTTAGGAAAATTAATGCCACATGATTAGTAAATGTAGAGCTGAGATTTGAATGCTGGTCTGACTGTGTCAAAGCCCATGCCTTTTCCACTTTCCCTACTGTCTCTTTCAACAACAATCATATTTCAAGTCCTTGATCCTCTACCTACCTCTTAAATGTCATTTCACAGAGTTCTATCCTTAGTCTCCATCTAAATATCCCTAAGGAAGCTCATCCAGTCCCAGGATTTGAATACCACCTATAAGCCCCAAAATCTCAAATCTTTATATCTTGTCCCCACTCCTTGACCTGAGCTTCATGCCCATATATGCCAATGCATATAGGACATCTCCAAATGAATTTCCTACACATACCTAAAATGCAACACATCAATATCATGTTCCTTACAAAATTTTCAAATTAAAACACCCAAAGGAATTTTTTGGAAACCAGTAAAAAATTATTCTAAAATCCATCTGGAAGATTAAACATTTGAAAAAAAAACTATCGGGCCGGCCCCGTGGCTTAGCGGTTAAGTGCATGCGCTCCGCTGCCGGCGGCCCGGGTTCGGATCCCGGGTGAGCACCGAGGCACCACTCCTCCAGCCATGCTGAGGCCGCGTCCCACATACAGCAACTAGAAGGATGTGCAGTTATGACAGACAACTATGTACTGGGGCTTTGGGGGAAAAATAAATAAATAAAATCTTTAAAAAAAAAAAAAAAAACTATGAAAATGGCACTTGCACTACTAAAAGCTAGGACCAACGACAATAGGAGCACAGGGACAGACAGCCAGATAAATGGAACAAAACAGAAAGTCCACAAGCAAGCCTAGGTCTATATAAAAAATAATAAAAGTGTATTTCATCACTGCAGAAAGCATAGATTTTTAAATACAAGCTGTTAATAAAAACTGGTTAATTTTTGGAAAAAAATAATACAGTTACATCCCTGCCTTGTAGCTTACTCTCAAATTCTAGCTGAATTATAAAACGTAAATTAAAAAAAATAAACCACAGAAATACTACAGTAGTCCCCCCCTTATCTGCAGTTTCGTTTTTTTTTAGTTTCAGTTACCCATGGTCAACCGCAGTCTGAAAATATTAAATGGAAAATTCCAGAAATAAACAATTCGTAAGTTTTAAATTGCATGCCATTCTGAGTAGCATGATGAAATCTCATGCTGTGCTGCTCCATCCTGCCCAGGACGTGAATCACCCCTTTGTCCAGTATATCCACACTGTATACGCTACCCACCCACCTTGGGTTATCAGATTGACTGTTGAGGTATCGCAGTGCTTGTGTTCAAGTAACCCTTATTTTACTTAAGAATGGCTCCAAACTGCAAAAGTAGTGATGCTGGCAATTCAGATATGCCAAAGAGAAGTTATTGTTGTTAATCTCTTACTGTGCCTAATTTATAAATTAAACTTTATCATAGGTATGTATGTATAGGAAAAAACATAGTACATATAGGGTTCGGTACTATCTGTGGTTTTGGGCATCCACAGGGGGGCGGGGGAGTGCGGTGTCTTGGAACGTATCCCCCACAGATGAGGGTGGGACTACTGTATATAAAAAAATTAGGTAAGGGGAAGGACATAACAACTAAAATATAGGAAAGCATGACAACTGAAATATAGGAAAAGACTGACAGACTTGTTTATTACAAATTATTTACTTAGGAATATAATAAGTAGATGACATCCTGGAAGGAAAAATCATCTATGATGAACGTAACAGACACAGAGTTAGTGTCCTAAATCTGTAGAGTATTAACATATAAAGATGACTTATAAATCAATAGGATAATAAGCAAAGGATATGAACACCGCATGAAAGAAATCAAAGAGCCAGCAAATATGAAAAAAAAATTTCAACTACAATAAAAAATGCAGGCTAAAACACAGTATCATTATTTACCAATGAAGCTGGTAAAGGTTAAAACTGTAGGGCCGGCCCCATGGCTTAGCGGTTAAGTGCACGCGCTCCGCTGCTGGCGGCCCGGGTTCGGATCCCTGGGGGGCGCACCAACGCACCGCTTCTCCGGCCATGCTGAGGCCGTGTCCCACATACAGCAACTAGAAGGATACGCAGCTATGACCTACAACTATCTGCTGGGGCTTTGGGGGGAAAAAAAAACAAAAAAATTAAAACTGTAATTAAAGAGACTGTCAGCTTCATGAAGGCGGGGTCCGCTGTACAATGCCTGGCATACTGAGGATGCTCAAAAATGTGTAGAACAAATAACCATCCTATGGTGGTCACAAGGATTCAGGGAAACAAGTACTCTTTTGTACTTCCTAGGGTAAGATAAATTGGTATGATCTTTCCAGAAAGTAATTTATGTATCAAACACCCTTAAAAAGTCTAGCATAAGAATTCTACTTCTAAGAATTAACTTTAAGAAAACAATTGGAGAAGTGCACAAAGATGTTAATAATAGCAAAAAAACCAGTTTATAATAGCATAAAACTGAAAATAATCTAAAAGTTCAACCAACAGGAACAATGATGGTACAACCATACAATGGGACGCCAGTTAAAACTCTTAAAGATGTAGAAGTAAATATCTTGGGCCGGCCCCGCGGCTTAGCGGTTAAGTGCACGTGCTCCGCTGCTGGCAGCCCGGGTTTGGATCCCGCGCACGCACCCACGCACCGCTTCTCTGGCCATGCTGAGGCCGTGTCCCACATACAGCAACTAGAAGGATGTGTAGCTATGACATACAACTATCTACTGGGGCTTTGGGGGAAAAAAATAAATAAATAAAAATTAAAAAAAAAAAAAAGAAGTAAATATCTTTACATAGCAGTAAATGTTTGACACAATCAAGTAAAAAACATTGTAAAACAATAAATACAGCATGATTCGTTTTCTCCTCTATAGAAGAGGACTAACAATAGAACCTATCAAAACTATCTAGGGTAGTTTTGAGAACTAAACGAAATATAACACTTTTCAAGAGCTTAGCACAGTGCCTGGTGTATAATAGGAGCTCAGTAAACAATTAGCTAGGTTAATTTGGATTCCAAATTTTATATTTGGAAGAAAAAATGGTAAACACACAGAAAATTTCTTGAAGGATATAACTGATACTAGCAAACGTTAATTTCAGGTAGTAACTCTTTGTTTATTTGTATTTTCTAGTTTTCCCACAATAAATATATAAAATTTATAAAATGTTAACAAAGGTTAATTACAGATAGTTTAACATTTTCTATTTTTATTGGTATTCTAATTTTTTCCACATTTTTAGTACACTAAAAAAATTTTTTAATGATATCACTAACCATTTAATGACATGATAAGCCATTTACAATATACTAATGAGTAAGAAAAGCAGATTAGAAATCAGTATGCATATAAAGCACAACCTCTTTTTTAAAAAAAGTAGATAGATAAAAGAGAGGGAGGAAGGGAAGAATATATACAAAGCCTGTTACGAATGGTTGGATTATGGGTAATTGCTCCTTTTTGCTCATCGTTCCTTCATTTCTTGAACATATTACTTTTGTAAAGAGAAAAATATTATTAAAATATTACTAAACATGTCCAAACTGAGCTCATATCCTCCTCCACAAACCTGTTTCTCTTTATAAATAGCACCATCAATCAATCAATCCCCCAAACTAGAGTCATTCAAATCTCCTTCCTCTTCCTCACTCTTCTGTCATCACTCTTTAGAAGGTTTTACTTTCTAAGCATCTCTCATCTCCTCTCCATCCTCACTGCTTTAGTCCAGAACCTCAATTTTCAGTTGCAACAGGCTTCTGTCTCTAGTCTCGACCTCCCTGTCTCCAGTCTCAGCCCCTAAACTACTGCCCACACTGTTAAGAACGACCCAATCAGATTACCCCTGCTGCTGAAAATATACCACTTCCCTATCATCATCAGAAGAAAAATCCAAACCCCAGCCTACTCCCTCCCGCTTCATCTCCCACCACACACCCTTTTCAAGCAATAATCTAAACCTTTGTGTGCTTTCTCACAAATCAGCACCCTTCCACATTCTACTTCCTCAACTTCAAGTGCCCTCCTTCCCTCTCCTCTTTCTGGCTAAACTCTACTCATCTTTTAAGACTCAGCTCAAGTATCACCTCCCTACTAGAAGCCTTCTCTGACTGCCTCCTCTCCCTCCAACCACTAGGTGAGGTGCCCTTCTTTGTGGCCACATTTATCCCTGCACAGTACGGAATCTGCCTGTTGACTTGTCTGTCTCAGTCTCTGCACTGGGAGCTCCTGAAGGCAGAAACTGTCTCATTTCTGGGCGATGGTATTATAGATGATATTGTTTGCTTCTTTTTTGCTTATCTGCATATTTCTTTTCTCTTTCTTTTAATTATGTAAATAAATTATTGTTGTAAAAGAGTCAAGCAATATAATACAAGTACAGAGTAAAATTATCTGGATTTTTAAAAATTGTATGCCTAGCCAAGTCCCTGACACACACTAAGCTTCTAGTAAAAGGCTACTGAGTAAATGACTGAGACAGCATGATGCAGGGCAGTAAGCCAAGAAGTTATAGAGATCCAACGATATACTTTGGGTCCTTGAATCCCACTATAACCAGAACGGCTCTACTTTTATCTACTTATTGAGCTTCCACATAAAATTCCATCATCCAAAAGGAGGGTTCATACATCCTCAAACAAAATGTCTGAAAACCAGAAGTTATGGGAAAAAACAAGTTGGCAGACCTGAACTCTAGTCCTACTTCTGAAATAAATTAGCTATGCAAGTCACTTTTCCTCTTTAGGGCACAATTTCTCATCTGTTAAACACCTAACACACACACACACACACACACACACACACACACACACACACACACCAGGGATGTTCATTCTCTAAAGTTACTTTTGCTTCCAAATTAAAAAAAAAATGAGATAAAGCACTCAGGTTGCTTCTTTCTCACGTGACAACAGATATCACAATCCAGATATAGTAGTTGGCCATCCGTATCCACAGGTTCTACAGGGGCAGAGTCAACCAACCGCTGATCGAAGGGTCTACGATGGTTGAGTCTGTACTGAATATGTACTGACTTTTTTCCCCTGTCATTATTCCCAAAACAATACAGTATAACAACTATTTCCATAGCACTTCCACTGTATTAAGTATTATAAGTTATCTAGAGATGATTTAAAGTATATGGTAGGGCCGGCCCCATGGCTTAGCAGTTGAGTGCGCGAGCTCCGCTGCTGGCAGCCCGGGTTCGGATCCCAGGCGCGCACTGATGCACCGCTTCTCTGGCCATGCTGAGGCCAAGTCCCACATACAGCAACTAGAAGGATGTGCAGCTATGACATACAACTATCTACTGGGGCTTTGGGGAAACAAATAAATAAAAAATAAAATAAAGTATATGGAAGGATATGCATAGGTTATATGCAAATACTAAGCCATTTTTTATATAAGGGATTTGAGCATCCATGGATTTTGGACCCATGAGAGTCCTGGAACCAATCCCCCGTAGATACCGAGGGACAACTGGAAAAGCGGCTGCCTCCTTGGTTCAGAAGCCACACTGTTTTTTTTCTCCCATTATCGAACCTTTAAGTCTTCCTACAAATACATTTCATAAACTCCTTTCTTTCTTGATGGGGTGTTAGACTTGAGGGACTTGGCTTTAAAATGAACTGATTTGGAGTAGATGAGAAGGAGATGAAACGGTAGCAAGAAACAACCATCAGGAATTGCCATCCCTTTTCTCAAGGATGCCAGAGAAAGGACCTTTATAAAACACTCACCTTTATAAAACAGTTTGAGGAGGGAAACACTAGTTCCTACTCTGATGCCACCCATCCAAATCTCCATTTAGACTGAACCAGGACAAGAAAACTAGATAAGCCACTATAGTCCTAAAAGGACCTCTCAGGAATCACAACTATTTGATGAAAACAGACTTATTAATTCTCCATCTTACTACACCACATCTTTGAGTATGCTGTCTTATACCAGGAAGCCCTAAGTATTCATTAAGGTTTTGAGATAGCCAGGTGGAAGGATTACCTACCTGGTTAAAAGTGGGAGGTGGAGGAGGACCAGGCAGGGGTGGAGGGGGAGGAGGAATTGGCATCCTTGCCCTGCTCGCAGTTGGCACTGCTCTCTCTCCGTTTTAATTTGCAGCTTTAGGTCACTCATATACCTGCAAATGAAACAGAAATTCATTAGAACAACTTTGCCATTAGAGACACTGAGTACCCAGAACTAGAAGACTGATTATGACACCAGAGAGAAACTAAGCACCTCATCTCCTCGTCCCACTGTGATATAGTCCAGGGCTTGGTAAACTTCGCTGTAAAAGGCCAGATAATAAACACTGTAGGCTTTGTAGGAAATATATAGTCTCTGTCGCAAATTATTCTTTGACAACTTTTTTTTTCTCTTTTTTTTTGTGAGGAAGATCAGCCCTGAGCTAACATCTGCCAATCCTCCTCTTTTTGCTGAGGAAGACTGGCCCCGGGCCAACATCCATGCCCATCCTCCTCCACCCTATATGGGACGCCGCCACAGCATGGCCCGACAAGCGGCGCATCGGTGCGGGCCTGGGATCCAATCCGGCGAACCCTGGGCTGCCGCAGTGGAATGCGCGCACCCAACCGCTTGCGCCACCGGGCCAGCACCTTGACAACTTTTTTTAAATTAATAAACTTTTCTTTTTTAGAGTAGTTTTAGGTTCACAGCAAAATTGAACAGAAAGTACAGAGTACCCATAGACCCCTGTTCTCCCCACACACATACAAAGCCTCCCCCACTATCTACGTCCTGCAGGAGTACATTTGTTACAAGTGATGAATCTACATTGACACATCATTGTCACCCAAAATCCATAGTTTACATTAGGGTTCATTCTTGGTGTTGCACATTCTATGTGTTTGGACAAATGTATAATGACAACTACCCACCACTGTAGTATCATACAGAATAATTTCACTGCCCTAAAAATCCTGTCTCTGCCTATTCATCCCTCCTTCCCCTAAACCTCTGGCAGCCACTGATCTTTTTACTGTCTCCATAGTTTTGTCTTTTCCAGAATGCCATCTATTTGGAATCATACAATACGTTGAAATCATATAATATAACTTTTCAGACTAGTGTCTTCCACTTAGTAATATGCATTAGAGGTTCCTCCAAGTCTTCTTATGGCTTGCTACCTCATTCTTTTCAGTGTTGAAGAATCTTCCATTGCCTGAATGTACCACTGTTTGTTTATCCATTCACCTACTGAATGACATCTTGGTTGCTTCCAAGTTGCAGCAATGGATAAAGCTGCTATAAATATCCTTGTGCAGGTTTTTGTGTGGACCTAAGTTTTCAGCTCACTTGAGTAAATACCAAGGAGTGTGACTGCTGGATCATACGGTAAAGACGTTGGTAATAAACTACCAAACTGTCTTCCAAAGTGGCTGTACCATTTTGCATTCCCACTAGCAATGAATGCGAGGTCCTGCTGCTCCACATCCCTGCTAGCATTTGGTGTTGTCAGTGTTTTAGATTTCGGCCATTCTGATAGGTGTGTAGTGGTATCGCATATATCTTCTTTGGTGAGGTGTCTGTTCAGGTCTTTTGCCAGTTTTTAATCAAGTTGTTTGTTTTCTTATTGCTGAGTTTTAAGAGCTGTTTGTATATTTTGGATAACAGTCCTTTATCACATGTGTCTTTTGCAAATATTTTCTCCTAGTCTGTGGCTTGTCTTCTCATTCTCTTGATTTTTACAACATTTTAAAAACGTAGGGCCGGCCCCGTGGCTTAGCGGTTAGGTGTGCGTGCTCCGCTGCTGGCGGCCCAGGTTCAGATCCCGGGCGCGCACCGACGCACCGCTTCTCCGGCCATGCTGGGGGCCACGTCCCACATACAGCAGCTAGAAGGCTGTGCAACTATGACATACAACTATCTACTGGGGCTTTGGCGGGGGGGGGGGGGGGCGGAATATAAAAACCATTATTACCTATTAAGTACAAAAAAACTATACAGCTGTCTCCCTATTATAGTCTGTAAGTGATCTTCATTTTACAAATGACACTAAAACCAGAGAACTGTCTTACCCTAAGACATTTAAGTAGGTGGCAAAGATAAAATCAAAACTCAAGAAGAGTAACTACCCCCAAAAAACTGTCCCAAGGAAATCCCACTTCCTGACCCCCCAAAAATCAAAGCCAAAATAACATAACCACCATGAGTATAACTTACAGATGACAAGAAAGGGTGAAGATTGGGTAATCAACCTCACCAATTAATGCATGGAAGAACTGCTTCCAAGTAACGTGATTAATAAGATTAGGACATAGGAAAATTCACAGGTAGCCCTTAGCACAGATGGGAGACCATGTGTATCAAGCCAAGACTTAAAGATCAAACCAGCATGGCAAGCCATTGGGGAGGTGTGGTTCTGAACTCTTTACAGGGACGATCAAAATCTCTCTGCGAATAAAGGAGTAACCACTTAAACATTTCTCTCAATGCCCTGGGAATGATGAAAGGAAAAGGCAAATATTCCAGAGGTTCTATAAAACCAAGAACGTTTGCAGGCGGATAGAATTTGATAAGAAACATGACGGTGGAGGTCTTCAAAATTCCAACTCCTTCCAGCGTAATGCCACTATAGGCTCGCTGTCCAATAGAGCTTTCTGCTCCAATCACAAAGAACTGGACAGTACTTTGGCTAAGTGGTTCCCATGGGGAATGGTATCTGAACTCACTTTAGGAAACAAGCAGCTGACCCCCCTTCAAGGGAAATATCTTCTCGTTTCTGGTTTCAAAGCTAAGTCTAGTCTTTCTTTGCCAGCAATCTAACATACTAGGCTTTAAAAATTGATCAAAATAGTAAATCCTCATAAGCAGAACATCTATCACTGGGGGGGGGGGCAAATTTAAAATAAAAGAAACATATGAAAAAGAAGAAAACTTTCTTCTGTCTGGGGTCATTATGACCATTCCACTCCAGCTCCCACAGCATTCTTCTAAAAAGCTAGTAGTAAACAATAGGAAAAGTAATAGTCTATTCAGAAACAAGTATTTTCAACTAATTCCAGTCACCTCAGTTTCCAGTCTTTTCTGGGTTTCCAGTTCTACCTACCCTTGTCTATTGCCACTGTTGAAATGGTCTCCTAGAAGGAGCTGGAAAAGAGATTCAGACAAGTTCCTAATTTTCTCCATATTCACAGGTGATCCAACCTACATGCTACAGAGTAAGAAATGACCTAAAGGAACAACCTTATGAAGGACAGTAAGCACCATTTATTAGGCAAAGCACTAATTCTCTAGCAAGGCAAATCTTTTTTTAAAGCAACCCCACGGAAAAGACCACTAATATATTACACAGTCAAAGACGCCTTCTTCAAATAGGTTCCATTCAGGGGCTGGCCCGGTGGCCTAGTGGTTAAGTTCAGGGCACTCCACTTCGGCGGCCGGGGTTCGTGGGTTCGAATCCCAGGTGCGGACCTACACAACTCATCAAGCCATGCTGTGGTGGCGTCCTACATATAAAATAGAGGAAGAGGGGTACAGATGCTAGCTCAGGGCCACTGTTCCTCAAGCAAAAAGAGGAAATTGGCAACAGGTGTTAGCTCAGGGCCACTGTTCCTCAAGCAAAAAGAGGAAGATTGGCAACAGGTGTTAGCTCAGGGCCACTCTTCCTCACCAAAAAAAAAAGACTCGGGGCCGGCCCAGTGGTGCAAGCGGTTAGGTGCGCGCACTCCGCTGCGGCGGCCCGGGGTTCGCTGGTTCGGATCCCGGGCGCGCACCGACGCACTGCTTGGCGAGCCATGCTGTGGCGGCGTCCCATATAAAGTGGAGGAAAATGGGCACAGATGTTAGCCCAGGGCCGTCTTCCTCAGCAAAAAAAAAAAAAAAAAAAAAAAGAGGAGGATTGGTGGATGTTAGCACAAGGCTGATCTCCTCACAAAAAAAAAAAAAAAAAAGACTCAATTCAAACTTCAATTTCAAAACAGATTCATCCAAAAAAAAAATCACCATCAGGTGACAGACTTTAGTGTTGAAAAGCGGCAGTGGCCCTCAACCTTTCTTTTGCTTCCCTAAAGACTGCATGTGTGACACACTCCTATCAGTGACATTTAGTATAGAATACACTACGGGAGAGTATTATTGCTTTCCATTTTACAGGTGAAGACACTGAAGCTCCAGGAGTGGCAGTGTATGCATGCACATTAGACAGAGACAGAGACTCACTGATCTAAGGGCAACGGCCCAAGACCACTCAGGAGTAAACTGCAGAGTTAGGACTCAAACCTAGGTCTTCTGATCTCTTTCCATTTCACAAATCACTATGAAAAACATCTCTACTGGATATTGGTTTGGTTTAGCAATTTTCTACTCTTTTCCCCCAAATGAAAATTCAACCCACTCCAAATTTCTATCTTAGTGTTAGAATACAAACAGCTCTCGGTTTTCCGAGAGCAGCCAACTTATGTAAATCTAAATTAATACAACTTTCCTTTCCCTGAAAATCCCCAAAAGAAGCTTTATTCAAACCAAGTTAGTACTGATACTTACAATCACTAATCTAATGCAGAGGTCTGCTTTGAGAACTGCTTTTAGTTAAAAACAAATGAACCAAAAACAGTTCATCAAGTTTTTGTCTCTCTCAAGACAGAGAGATAAATTTTAGTGACCAAGTATTTTTAATCAAAAGACAAATTCAGCCCTTCTGGAAGCACTGTCTATTACAATTTTAAGAACCTTACATCCCTGGGCCGGCCCCGTGGCTTAGTGGTTAAGTGCACGCGCTCCGATGCTGGTGGCCCGGGTTCGGATCCCAGGCGCGCACCGAGGCACCACTTCTCCGTCCATCCTGAGGCCGAGTCCCACATACAGCAGCTAGAAGGATGTGCAGCTATGACATACAACTATCTACTGGGGCTTTGGGGGGAAAAAATAAATAAATAAAATCTTTAAAAAAAAAAAAAAAAATAAGAACCTTACATCCCTGAGGTTAAACCCAAGATTAAACTTAAAAAGAAAAAAAGAGGAGGGGCCGGCCCGGTGGCACAGCAGTTAAGCGCGCGCACTTCGCTTTCCGCGGCGCAGGCTTCGCAAGTTCAGATCCCAGGCGTGCACTGACGAACCGCTTGTCAAGCCATGATGTGGCGGCGTCCCATATAAAGTAGAAGATGGGCATAGATGTTAGCTCAGAGCCAGTCTTCCTCAGCAAAAAGAGGAGGATTGGCAACAGGTGTTAGCTCAGGGCTAATCTTCCTCACAAAAAGAAAAAGAAAAAAAAGAGGGGCTGGCCTTGCGGTCTAGTGGTTAAGCTTAGCACACTCTACTTTGGCAGCCTGGGTTCAGTTCCCAGGTGTGGACCTACACCATTTGCCCAGTGGCCATGCTGTGATGGTGACCCACATACAAAATAGGGGAAGATTGGCACAGATGTTAGCTCAGGGTGAACCTTCCTCAGCAAAAAAGAAAAAAGGGGTTCTCTACAGAATTTTAAGTCTTTCCTTTATGATCTATTAAATGAGAACTACAAACCTCACCATCTGTGCTCTTCACAGTCCTTGATTTTCAGAAATATTTTGAGGTTGCTTCTAGTTCAGCAACACAGCAATTCTCATTCCCTTAAGCCCTTCCATCTTAAAAACCATGATATAATAAACTTTTCACATCCTCAAGAGTCAGTTTCTTTGAAATAAAGATCAGAGAGCATTATTTCAAATCTTCCTGATGTCAAATTTATCATAAAATTTAGAAATAAGTCTTCATAAAATTCAAGCAATGCACTTTTAAAAAGTGTTCGTCTATTCCTCAAAAGACAAAACTTATTTTTCTATTCAATTTCCTAATGTTTCATTCCAAATACTTCTACATTTTAAGAGTAAGAGACTTTCTGAATGCAAAGACATCGACTATTGCCTTTTACATTTAATAAATGAAAAATCCAATTTAGTTGTTGATCTAAGAGATATCCTAGTAACCACTACAATTTGGGGTCTCTTCTCAAACAACATTCTGCTGTTAGAAAACCCAGTTTTCAATTGCAAGTTATTTTTTGGAAAAAAAAATTTTTTTAAATTCTAAACCTTAATGCCATCTACTTTCATGCTTAGAGACTTCAGGTAACTGCACTTTCCTTTGATCTCAGCTTTGATTACAGAGTAAATTACAGTTTTTGTATCAAAGTACCCAACAAAATCCCACAGGCGAAAAAACTGACCTTAAAAAGTAGGCTGCCTCCCTCAGCAAAGTCTCAAGGGCCTTAGTTCCGCCTTACAAGAATCAGTCATATGAACAGGAATTTGGGATGTCAACAAGCAAATTATCTCTCCTTTCTTAAATACATGTTCAGTTCTTTAATACCCTATTAAACCTCTTCCCAATATAAAGAAACAGAGAGGTAAAAGAGACATTTCAACATCCTCTCTGAAAGACCAATAGCCCTGCCCACGCTGTCTCTAGATAATCTAAAGAAAAGACAGCTGTGTCTTCAAGAGGACAATGTTCCAGATATTCCCCACAATGGAATTTTTCTGATCCCATAGTTCAAATCAAAAGAAATCTTTCTGGGCCGGCTCCGTGGCTTAGCGGTTAAGTGCGCGCGCTCTGATGCTAGCGGCCCGGGTTCGGATCCCGGGAGCGCCCCGAGGCACCACTTCTCCGTCCAACGTGAGGCCGAGTCCCACGTACAGCAACTAGAAGGATGTGAACCTATGACATACAACTATCTACTGGGGCTTTAGGGGGAAAAAACTGAATAAATAAAATCTTTAAAAAAAAAAAGAAATCTTTCTATGGGGCCGGCCCCGTGGCGTAGCGGTTAAGTGCTTGCGCTCCACTGCTGGCGGCCCGGGTTCGGATCCTGGGCGCGCACCAATGCACTGTTTGTCAGGCCATACTGTGGCGGCGTCCCATATAAAGCAGACGAAGATGGGCACGGATGTTAGGCTAGGGCCAGTCTTCCTCAGCAAAAAGAGGAGGACTGGCATGGATGTTAGCTCAGGGCTGATCACCAAAAAAAAAAAAAAAAAACCAGCATCAGAGATGGAACATAGAATGTTTGGCACAAAGAGAAAACCAGTTGCTCTAGGACAAAGAAAGTCACATAATAGAGAACGGGGTGTGTGTTTGGTGTATTTTAATCCCAGCCAGAAGGAACTCCAGCCATGCCTAATGTGGCTTCAATAACCCAGGTAGGTGGGGTGGCAAGACTTTCCAAGCACGGACATTAAAAACCCACTGATGAATCAGCTGTTCACAACCATAAATATTTTTAATTTTTTTAATTTTTTTCCCCCAAAGCCCCAGTAGATAGTTGTATGCCATAGCTGCACATCCTTCTAGTTGCTGCACGTGGGACGCAGCCTCAGCATGGCCGGACAAGCAGTGCGTCGGTGCGCGCCCGGGATCCGAACCCGGGCCGTCAGCAGCGGAGAGCGCGCACCTAACCGCCAAGCCACGGGCCGGCCCCACAACCATAAATAAATGAAATAACGAACCCTAGAAACATTCACATCAGACAAGTTCAAAATGAGCAAGTCCACTTTGTATATTTCTCAACCAGGTTTTAGACAAACAGAATTAATAGCAAGAGACCAAAGGTTTCTTATTTTCTATCGAAAATAAGTAAAAAGTGAGTAGGTAAGCTTTTGTTAAAACTGGATTCCAAATTCAACAGCAATTTCACCCCATTCTGATGAGCACTTAACAACTACCGACACAAATAACCCTATGATGGCCCATTAGCATCAATTTAGACATTACCCGGAACTAAGAATTAAACTTTAAAGGAACATTTCATTTCTCTATGTCCATTTAACCCAACAAGCTCTTAAGCACAGACAGGATCATATCTTTCTATAGTTCTTTCCTATTATTTTAGAGCACAGAGTAGGTGCTCAATAGTCACTTGTTGAACTGAACAAAAATAAATTTAAGAGTAGCACTGGCTGAAAGAACAAGCAAGTCTGAGTGGAGGAAAAAAGCAGCGAAGGATGGATCACTGTGCCAGAAACAGAAAAGACAGAATTGGATAACTACGGAAAGAACAAACAGGCGGCTATGCCTATAGTTCAATGTTCCAAAAATTTTTAACTTGCTGAATTCATTCATTCATGAATTCATCTATCATCCAATAAATACTTATTGAACACCCACCACTTAATCCATTCAATAAATATTTATTAAGCACCCACTAGGTGCCAAAGCATTGTTCTATAACAATAATTCTCAGCTGGGGTGATTTTGTCCCCCAGGAGACATTCGGCATTGTCATGACTGGGGGTACTACTGGCATCTAGTGAATACAAAACAAGGATGCCGCTAAACATTCTATAACACACAGTACAACTCCCTACAACAAAGAAGTTATCCGGTCCAAAATGTCAATAATGCTGACGTTGATAAACCCTGTTCTAGAGGCTGATCAAGACAAGTTTCTAGTCTTGTGGCTTACATTCTAGTGGAAGAGATAAACAAGAAAACAAATATAATCTCAGTATCTCAGTTACTGATAAAAAGAATTAAAAAAAAGAGAGAGAGAATCATAAAGGGAGAGCACAGGAGTAGGGTGGAGTGTTCTTTTAGATAGGGAGGGGGGGCCGGCCCTGTGGCTTGGTGGTTAAGTGCACGCGCTGCGATGCTGGTGGCCCGGGTTCGGATCCCGGGTGCGCATCGAGGCACCACTTCTCCGTCCATCCTGAGGCCGAGTCCCACATACAGCAACTAGAAGGATGTGCAGCTATGACATACAACTATCTACTGGGGCTTTGGGGGGAAAAAAATAAAATCTTTAAAAAAAAAAAAAAGATAGGGAGGGGGGCCTGGAGGTGTGTTGGGGGGGTGGCACTCCAAAGAAGTGTCTCCATGAGCAGAGCAAGCCCTAGGAACATCTAGGGGAAGAGCGTTTCAGAAAGAATTAACAGCAAGCGAAAACCCCCTGAGACAGGAATGAGCTTGATGTGTTAGAGAACTAGTAAGAAAGCCAGGGTAGCTAGAACAGAGTGAGAGGAAGAGTGGTAGGAGATGAAATCTGAGGCCTTACAGGCCATCCTCCAAATCCAAAAGTAGTATCCTTCTCCATCCAATATGCCTATAACACCAAAGAAGTCTAAACCAACCAACAGCTTCAAGCCCAAAGTAAACAAGTTCAATCAGTTATCTCATTAATCCCACAGACTGTACTTGATCTGTTGGTTTAAGCACAGCCAGGGACCTAGGTACTAACTGGAAGACTTCCAGGGTTAAAAGTCACCTGATGATAATCTGCCTGCCTGTCCACCTGCCCTTCAACTTTGCTCCTGAAAAGCAGTACAGCATGGGGAGGTAGGAGCTCATTAGCACAGTGTCATAATGGCATCCAGTTCCTAGGCCAAAGAACCCCAACATGGGAGAAGAGCCAGGAGCTAAGAGTATTCACATGCCACTCCAGGAGACTAACAAACAGCAGGAGCCAAACAGGTTCCTATAATTACGTGGGAACTGACGTCAACACAGAATTATGAACACACCTCCATGTGTTCTAGGAAAGAATACAGCAGAGGGTTTCTACTAAAGCATTTTTGGTTTCTCTAAAATACAAGGAAACAGACGAGAATAACTTTCAGGTTAAACATATTTTACCACCCCCCCAAAAGGCTTTATACAGTTTTTTTTTTTTTTAATAATGTTTATTTATTGATTGATTTTCCCCCCAAAGCCCCAGTAGATAGTTGTATGTCACAGCTGCACATCCTTCTAGTTGCTGTATGTGGGACACGGCCTCAGCATGGCCGGAGAAGTGGTGCGTTGGTGCACGCCCAGGATCCGAACCCTGGCCGCCAGCAGCAGAGTGCGCACACTTAACCGCTAAGCCACAGGGCCGGCCCTATACAGTTTAAAAATAATCCACAGCCCTCTTCTCTCAATGGAGAAGGTGCTACCTCCCCCTGAAATTCAATTCAGTCAAACCTCTGGTGAAACAGATTTCCATCTAATGTGTAAAGATGGAATTAATTAAAATTCCAAGGTTACTCCATGAAGGGGAAAAAATCATTTTTCCAACTGCAGGCATTTTCCATCGTGGAAATTCAACTATGCAGCAAATCTGATTGATCCAATAAGTAATAAAAAATTACATACACATGAATATTTAAACTTAAAATCCTAGGACTTCTACAACTAAACCTGGATGTTTTACTCTTTACATTAATGATTTTTCACTGTTAAAAGCAGCACACAACGCTGGAAGAGAAAAGGAAAGAGGCAGGAAAAGATATATAACTAGATGATGAAATCCTTTCAAATATAATTTCTCCAATAAAAACATAAGTATTCATCCCAATAATACAGCTTTTCCCCCTAATATGACTCTTTCCTCGTGTTCGATTATTTTTGAAAAGCCCTAAAATCGTAAACTCAGAAGTCTACTTATTCATATACTACTTGATGTGGTAAATATTAGGTACCATGGGTTATTCTCAGATACAGGGTAACCCAGGAGACAAGTCCTCTCATCTAAAATGATGACAAATCAATTTGAAGTCTACTTGTGTGTTCAATTAAATAACGACAGCTGCAAAGAATGGCTCCATGAAAAAGATGATGAGAGATAACTAACGCAAGAGCAACTATAAATTAAATGTCTGAAAATCATCCTAAACAGAGATTAGGGAATGACCTCACCAAACATCCCCACCCCCTACCACATCTCCCCTAGAGCAAAGAGAAAATCCGGTTACCCTGAAAACTCAATGTTGGGAAGGTGGGGGAACATGTACAGAAAATAGTCAACTGCAGTAAATCAGTAAAAGTTCATAGTAGTGCCTTATAACATAGGCAGTGATCAATAATCAACGAGACAATAACCCTTGAGATTTAGCACTGTTTTGTGACTTCATTCACTAAAACTGTTTCAATGGAACTTGTAAAAATGTATTAGGGCTGTTTCTATAGAGCTGCTCATCTTAGAATGCAAATCAGCTCTCTGTCAGAGCCAACATGGCTTCCTCAGGCTGTACAGTCATGCTCCACATAACAATTTGATCAACAATGGACCACATATACAACGGTGGTCTCATAAGATTAGTACCACATGGGCTAGGTGTGTAGTAGGCTATACCATCTAGGTTTATTAAGTATACTCAGTGATGTTCTCACAATGACGAAATCGCCTAACGATGCATTTCTGAGAACGTGTCCCCATCGTTAAGTGACACACGACTTGTACTTTAGTTAATAACAGCCACAAGATTTCAAAGAACTGAGAACTAGGGTCCTACGCTTGGCCTCTACAACATTACTAAGACAGGTACTATTTGGCTCCTGACCTCCAAGAAATTTATAGCAACCAGGGAGCAGCTGCAAACATCTCATTTCCAGATGCTTTACAGACTGGTAGTAGACGATACAGCATTTTTCTTTCTAGGCCCAGGATCTATAATACAAAAAGAAGACGAGAATGTGCCCTTTCATACTGTCAAAGTTAAAAGCAAACTTCAAATCACAGTACTTTATCATCTCCAAAAATGATGCTGCATAAACCCAAGGCAGCTAATTAGTACATCTGTTTCAAAGCCTGAGCCAATTTCCCATTTCAACAAAAAAATTAACAGATTCCTGGATTTGGACAGTGAAATTATGCAGAGAGTAGCTCAATGTTCATAATTAATATTTCCTCCCCACCCACACATCCCAGGAACCAGTAGGTTTAGAAATGTCGGCTAAAAAAATAGAGTCACACAAGGCCAAAGTTATTATTACCATCAGCCAGCATTTAACTAGAGAAGAGAGTTAATCAGATGAAGGACACACATTCTAATTTAAAAATCCAGACCAAAGCCAGACAGACTAAAACACAGTCTGAATACAAAAGCACTATTAGAGGAAGCCTAAAGAGTCTGCCTTGGAGACTTAGGACAGCAACAAATGGTTTAGAAGACCCTTCTAAAACAGTTTTCAAACTTGCCTAAAGATAACACACATCCTAGGGCATTTGTTTAAAAAACAAACATGCGGCAACTACATTATCAAACAAACAAACATGGGGCAAGACATTATCTGAATGGACATCAGCAAGAAAAAGCTGATGAATATGTTGGTTAAACATGAATATGATGCATGCATTTACCAGTGTTCCCTCATAAAACACCATTAAAATTACAGTAAAGCGGGGCCAGCCCGATGGCATAGCGGTTAAGTTTACACGCTCCGCTTAGGCGGCCCGGGGTTCGCCGGTTCGGATCCTGGGTGCAGACCTACGCACCACTCTTCAAGCCACGCTGTGGCGGCATCCCACATAGAGAAACTAGAAGGATGTACAACTATGACATACAACTATCTACTGGGGATTTGGGGAGAAAGGGGAAAAAAATGAGGAAGATTGGCAACGGATGTTAGCTCAGGCTCCATCTTCCTCACACACACACACACACACACACAAAATTACAGCAAAGGGATTTTTTTTTTGTTTATAATTTTATTTATTTATTTAATTTTCCCGCAAAGCCCCAGTAGATAGTTGTATGTCATAGTTGCACATCCTTCTAGTTGCTGCATGTGGGACGCGGCCTCAGCATGGCCGGAGAAGCGGTGTGTCGGTGCGCGCCTGGGATCCGAACCCGGGCCGCCAGCAGCGGAGCGCGTGCACTGAACCGCTAAGCCACGGGGCCGGCCCCAAAGGGATTTTCTCTAAAGGCATAAACCTAAAAAAAAGAAAACAAGAAAGGAGACAACAGTAGAAACAGAAATGTCAACAAAATTTTGGAAGCTGGAAAGCAGATGCACTAGTGATAAACAACTTCACAGAAAGGAAAAGGCTAAATACTTGCAGTGGAAAGAAGCAAGCGGATTCCCACCATAGAATCTCAGAAATTAGAGGCCCCTAGTACCTCTGGAAGAAAGGGTGCAGGAGGGGCTAAAACAGGAGAATTGGCTCAAAGTCTGTATAAGAAATAGATTCCTCCATCCCCTCTTTCCCCTCCCCATGCTGCCAGGCAGAAGACTGGCGAAGCTGAACCAGAGGGCCTCTGAACCAAGGGATCAGGCACAGCTAAGGGCAGGGAGTGCCATAATGAAAACAGGGGGATCAAGTTGAAGTCTAACTTTTACTTAACAATGAGACCTCTCTCCCCTCCCCTGCTCTCCTTTACCACTTGGCTCCAAAAACATCTGCTGCCAGACTTCTACTCTCTAGGCAGGAGGCTGCAGGAGTCCTCGCTGAGGAAACTGACCAGCTGCCAATTCACCCTAAACTGGTGCCCACCACTTGATAAGCCAGGGCTCCATACTGAGAGCTTTCTGGTGCCTCATTCTTAAAAATGAACAGATAGCCAAGAATTATCAGACACTTGAAGAGAACCTCTAACATGAAAGATGGGAATCAAAGTAAACAAAACAGAATTCCTGACAATCTGCAAAAATATTTATACATAAAATTCTGAGAATAAAAAGAGCTCTTGGAAATCTAAAAATTGATAGCAAATATTAAAAATATAAGAGTTGAAAGAAAAAGCTAAGGATATCTGAAAATCGAATGAGGGGGAAAAAATTGAAAAATTTGCAAGGAAAAAGAATTAGAGGACCAGTGTAGGAATTTCACCATCTGGACAACAGGGGTTCCCAGAAAGAGAGAGGAGAGAGATAATTATCAAAGGGGAAATACATTATCAAAGATATAATACAAGAAAATTTACCAGGATAGATGGAAATAAGCTTCCAACTGAAAAGGCCTACTGAATGCCAAGCATGATGAATTTTAAAATATCCACACCAAGGCACAAGATCATTGTATTTCAGAATACCGGGGGTAAAGACAAGACCTTAAAATCTGTTTTGGTTTTTTTTGTGAGGAAGATCAGCCCTGTGCTAACATCTGCCAATCCTCCTCTTTTTTTGCTGAGGAAGACTGGCCCTGGGCTTACATCTGTGCCCATCTTCCTCCACTTTATATGGGACGCCGCCACAGCATGGCTTGCCAAGCGGTGTGTCGGTGCGTGCCCAGGATCCAAACTGGCGAACCCCGGGCCACTGCAGTGGAGCATGCACACTTAACTGCTTGTGCCACCGGGCCAGCCCCAAGACCCTAAAATCTTTTAGGGAAAAAACAGATCCCATACAAAGAATCCAAATCAGAATAGCATCAAACTTCACAATACTACTATTGAAAGTTAGGAAACCACAAAGCAAGGCGTAAAATTTCCAAAGAAATACCATCTCCAACATAGCATTTTATATCTAGTCAAACTAGCAACCAGCATGAGGGTAGAAAAGAGAAAATTCAGACATGCAAGACCACAAAAAATGCACTCCCTCCAATGGACTCTTTTTCCATAGAGCTTCTGGAAGAGGCTCCACTGATGTGTTTGTACTAAAAGGAGATTTATACTTCTGAGTTAGGGATGAATTAGTGATTGATATTCAATAAACCAAGTGAAAGAAAAGAATAACAATTATATTTAGGGGAAAAATTTATAAGGAAGGAAATATAATCATAGTACACACAGTCATTATATTAGATGCTAATTTTTTTTTTCTTCTTTTGGTAATAATCACCTCTGCTCCCTTCTGGACTCCTGGGGGAGGGGAGAGGAGGCTGGAACTAAATTTCCCAGAATCCCCTGTCAACAGGGTTGTAGTTTAAATTCCACCAATATGAGTCATTCACTCAAGATCTGTAAGATGGAAGAAAGGTAGATGCCATTATTGCTCCTCCGGTTGCAATGAGCAGGTATGTGGGCTCCAAGGGATGGCAGACATGTGGTCTGCAGCATTTTTCAGTATTCTACAAACTGCCTGCTTTGGTGTTTAAGGCAGCCAAGATTATTAATGGTAGCAGTTTCTTGTAACCCCTGGAAAGTGGCTTTCCCTGACCTATGCCCCCACGGCCTTCCAATGGTTTTGTAAGCATCTAATATCCTCTTTGAAATATCAAGAATGGTCTATTTTTCCTTTTGAACCCTAATATATAACCTAAAAACATAGAAAATCTTGATTTAATCAAGATTGTGATGTATCTGTTTTAGGAGGATAGCAGGAAGGGTTGAGGGTGGATAATAGGAAAAGAATCCAAAATCAAGGCCGGCCCAATAGCGGTGGTGTAGCCGTTAAGTTCACAAATTCTGCTTTGGTGGCCCAGGGTTGGCCAGTTCGGATCCTGAGTGTGGACCTACTCACCACTCTTCAAGCCATGCTGAGGCGGCATCCCACTAGAACTAGAAGGACCTACAAGTAGGATATACAACTACGTACTGGGGCTTTGGAGAGAAAAAAAGAAAAAGAGCAAGATTGGCAACAGATGTTAGCTCAGGGCCACCCTTCCTCAAAAAAAAAGAAAGAAAAAGTATTCCAGCTAATAAATGAAGAAGAAATGACAGAATATCATTAAAAAAAAGAATGCAAAATCATCTTCCATAGTAGAAATTCAACAGATAATATCTAAGACCAGAAAAATCAAGAAATAACAGTATAAACATACTATAAATATACTATGTAGAAATATGGAGATAGGGCTGGCCCCGTGGCTTAGCAGTTAAGTGCGCACGCTCCGCTGCTGGTGGCCCGGGTTCGGATCCCGGGTGCGCACCAACGCACCGCTTGTCCAGCCATGTTGAGGCCAAGTCCCACGTACAGCAACTAGAAGGATGTGCAGCTATGACATACAACTATCTACTGGGGCTTTGGGGGAAAAAATAAATAAATAAATAAAATTTAAAAAATAATAATAAAATAAAATAAATAAAAGGGTGAATTAGAAAAAAGAAATATGGGCCGGCCCTGTGGCTTGGTGGTTAAGTGCGCGCGCTGCGATGCTGGTGGCCCGGGTTCGGATCCCGGGTGCGCATCGAGGCACCACTTCTCCGTTCATCCTGAGGCCGAGTCCCACATACAGCAACTAGAAGGATGTGCAGCTACGACATACAACTACCCACTGGGGCTTTGGGGGGAAAAAATAAAATAAATAAAATCTTTAAAAAAATAAAATAAATAAATAAATAAATAAAATAAAAAAGAAATATGGAGATAATATATATCAGAAAAAAACACAAAGTATTAAAAGTGAATGAGGACTAATAAGGAGAAATGGACCAGCTGTTTTTTAATTATAAGCCTTGTAGTACTATTTGACCCTTTAAACTACGTATTCTCACTATTTTGATAAAAAAATTACTAAAAACCAAAAAAATCCTAATACTGCCTAAGAAAAACCAAACTTCAGACTGACCAAAATTTCAAAAAATAAGGTCATTACTGGATCTGTTACCAATGCAGTTAAGGACAGTAGAAAATCCCAAACAAACCAAAATAATTACAAGGCCATTATGCTTGATTCTAGAACCTGTGTCTCAGATCCAACTCTAATAGAAGCAGGCTATCTAATATGACCTGAATCTCTGCCACAACCTGGGTGTAACTAAACAATGTTGACCACCCCAGAGCTTACTCTACCATAGGTCAAATATGTGAGGAACTTCCAGGCCACTACAAGAAATCACGACCAAAATTAATTGCAAGGGAAGCACAAAAGATAGAGGGACAAATCTTAAAATCAACTACCTTAGCTCCTTTTTAGGTCTTGTTTTCAATTTAATGCAACTAACCAAAAAACAAAAACAACCAACATCGGTTGTCAAAACGTCTTCAGAAGTTCTAAGAAACTGTTAATTAGATTAAAAGCTGATGGGCCGGCCCTGTGGCTTGGTGGTTAAGTGCGCGCGCTGCGATGCTGGTGGTCCGGGTTCGGATCCCGGGTGCACATCGAGGCACCACTTCTCCGTCCATCCTGAGGCCGAGTCCCACATACAGCAACTAGAAGGATGTGCAGCTATGACATACAACTATCTACTGGGGCTTTGGGGGGAAAAAATAAAATAAATAAAATCTTTAAAAGCTGATTACAAGGTAGGCTGAAACCTAGTCATTGATGACAAAAAACGGCTCTTCTCACTCTAGGCTAGCCATATCTCATATCACCAACCCTCAACTTTCATGCACCATCCTTCATTTGCACACCCCAAACATAAAAGTAGAAAAGCATATACACAGAACAGTCAGAAGTAAGGCAAATCCAGTTATGACAGTTGCCATTAAGAAAAGGCCTGAATTGGGTCGGCCCCATGGCTTAGCAGTTAAGTGCGCACGCTCCGCTGCTGGCAGCTCAGGTTCGGATCCCGGGCACTCACTGACGCACCGCTTCTCTGGCCATGCTGAGGCCGCATCCCACATATAGCAACTAGAAGGATGTGCAACTATGACATACAACTATCTACTGGGGCTTTGGGGAAAAAAATAAATAAATAAAATTATTAAAAAAAAAAAAAAAAGGCCTGAAAGAAAACTTAAGCAGATGCTCCATAAAATGTTGATCCAGACTTCACATAGAGAGGAGTGTCATGCCTCATTTCAAAGATAATATATTAAGCCCCAACTCACCACAGATAATCTAATAACAAAGCTGTGACTTTCATTGTCGAGGAGTCTCTCCTCTTTCACTCTAATACCCTTAAGCCATCAGATACACAGATGCTCCTTGCTGAAATGCTAGAAAAATTTGCACGTTTTCATTCCTTGATCACCAGTGATGGGCTGCTAAACCAGGAGTCTACTTTAAGTTATGAAAACAGGGCAAGCTGATCCAATTACACAAGAAAGGTACTAAATCAAACAGGACCATCTGGGCTTTGAGGAAGAGTGCTGTGATTTCTGAACAAAAATCAATATACTTGCAGATAAAAATGCTTTCATATATTCAAAGTTATACTAGCCCATGGGCAACTGATTCATATGCATGTCCAACAAGAATTATGCGTCTTGTTAAGACATACGGCCTAGATGACGGGTATAACAGAATATTATACTCACCAGTTCATACTAAGAACATCTGTGCTCTCTCGCTAGCCCTATGAGGCTTACGAAAAACAGTTAATATTCCCTAGAAGTGAACAGGTTTTCTGTTTCCTAAATAGCAGTTCTGGCAAACTAACAATCCATCATCCGCCACAATCTAAGAATTGCTCCCCGAGAATCACTAATCTCCAAACCAATTTTCAAGATCCTAAAATTTTAAGACCTAATCCAGCCATGCAAGTTTAATTTGCAGGACCTAAAAGAAATCAAGACTAAAAGAAGAGTCTTTATTCAGGAAAGTTCTTTTTTTTTTTTTTTTTTTTTTTTAATAATTTTATTTATTTATTTTTCCCCCAAAGCCCCAGTAGATAGTTGTATGTCATAGTTGCACATCCTTCTAGTTGCTGTATGTGGGATGCGGCCTCAGCATGGCGGGACAAGCAGTGCGTCAGTGCGTGCCGGGGATCCGAACCCGGGCCGCCAGCAGCGGAGCGCGCACACTTAACCGCTAAGCCACAGGGCCGGCCCAGGAAAGTTCTTATAGAAAACATGTTCCATTGTACAAGCATCATATTTCCTTATGATGTTGATGGCTTCAGCATCTACACTAGTAAATTAGTATCTATGGAAAGAACTGACAGAAAAAAATCTCTACTATAAAGGTTGAGCTCAAAATTCACTATGCTTTTTATCTGGTTTTTGGGAGAGCTCACACTCTCTGAAACCTTACTTCTTACCTCTCTGCTTCTCACTCCCTAAGCTCCAAACACACTAGAACTTCCCTCAATTCTTCAAAACAGCCATGTTCTCTCTCTCCTCAAGACCTTCACCTATGCCATTCCCTCCACCTAGAATAGTCTTTTGTCCTCCCCTCTCATTCTTCAGGTTTCAGCCTTAAAAGTCCTCAGGGACCTTCCCTGACTGCTCTCCTTCCCAACCAACCTGGGTTAGGCTTCCCATTAGCTGTCCACAGCATTTATAGCAATAGTAATTAATTGCTTGTTTAATGGATGTCTTCCCCACAAGACTATAACCACATGAGTGCAAGGACTGAATCAGCTTTGTTCATTGCTGTATCTCCAGCACCCAGCAGTGCTCAGCACACAGTAGGAGCTCAAAAATTCTTGTCAAATAAACGAATAACAGGGCCAAAAAAACCATCAGCTTCGGTAATTCTACTTATAATTTACCCTACAGATAAAGTCCCACATGCAAACGGCCAAATATATATGGTTATTCACTGGAGCACAGTTTGTAATAGCAAGACTGGAAACATTTAAAATGTCTACCAGTATAGGGCAGATGCCAAATCTCTTTATTGCTTATACAAAATGATTGCCAAAATAAGTTAAAAACAATGTAGATAGTGAAAAAGCAAGAAATATATATATTTGTTTTATAAGTACATGGTATCTCCAGAAAGGATCTTAAGAAACTGATAATATCAGTTGCCTCTGGGAAGATGAACTGGATAAGAAGACAAGGGTAGAAGGTAGACTTCAGTGTATATACCCTTTTACCTTTCAATTTTTGAACCATGTGAATGTATTATCCATTTAAAAAATAAAACTTGCTAAAGACAATCCTGTCCTTATTTCTAAGACAATGATGGAAAGAGTTTAAATATCTCATACCTAGACCTTTAATGATAAACATCCTGCCTACTAGCTGAACAGTGGGAGGGTGGAAGTGGAAAGAAGAAAAACTCACTTATCCACAAATCTCAGACAGCTTGCCCCATACTAGCCCGTACTATTTTAGAAGACAATTCCTTTTCTTTTTTAACAACCAACTGTCCCAATCGGGACATATGGAGAATGTTTTCATAGTCAGAAGGGATTACTGGGAGGAAAAAAAGGGATTATTGGATTCAGCATTTCTATAAACACAGAAAGTAGGTTGATGAATCTGTACCGAAGAAGTATCATAAATACTGACTAAAAACAAATTGTTTTCACTGAGGGGCCACAAAATCTAAATGGAGCTTAATGTGAATCCACAGTTTAAGAAACTAAAATTTTTTTGAAAACCAATTATAAGAAGGGGGAGGAAATCTACACACATTCCTTAGATATACAAATTCGCCAAACTTCAAGACACTCTTCAAGAAAGAAAGATCTGAGACTAAACACAACTCCAACAATCATATTTGTTACCACAATCAAAGCCATGGACCAGAGTCAAAACCTCTGGATCTGAACCTATTAGTTTCCCAAACCCGCATATGAGGAACAGAATACCCTGGACTAATGATGGCAGGAGAAAGCTCAATCCAGGGCCACCACCGAGACAATTTGTGTTGGGGCTTTCTCCAATGTTACGCTGTCATATACCGTAAGAAATGATCTTCATAATCCATCCCAAGACTTATCAGAGACACAGTTATCTTCAACTAATTATTCTCTGAAAAACAAAAGAGTATTTACTAAGTAGAACACACTGAAAAGGGCACTTACTAAGTAGAACTAAGTATTTAGTACAGCCATCCTAAATTGTTTTGCCAAGTCTAAATGGCAAGTTAGGAGCCAATTCCTGGCTTCCCTATACGATAACTTATTTGCCTCCACCAGCTCTTTCTTCTTAAGACATCTAAGACTGACACAGGCATTAGCAAACATATCACCTTTTTTTCCTTCTAACAGTTTTTCTCCATAAAGTTCTATTCAGCATTTTTAAATACCCCTCTATAATAAGACCAAGAAGTGCTCGTAAGTTTAGCCTGTGGCTCCCCAGGCTCAAAAGCCCATGAGAGTGGGGCAAAAAAAAAGTCAGAAATACTCTCTCTCTTCCTTGATGCCCTGGCCTTTCAAAGCTGAGCAAAGGCAATGATTCTGCATTTAATCACAGATGAATAAGAAACAGGTCTGAATTAAGAAGAACCATAAAGGAGCGCAAGAACATTCAGTCAAGAGCACTGCCTCTGTCCCCCTGCAGAGCAGCTCTCAGGATCTGCCAATGAACCTCATTTAGACACGGAACACTCCAACTACTCTAATCCAGAGCATATCCCTCAAGAGACGGTCAGTCAACCGGAACTCTGCCAACTTCTGCTCTGGAGTTGTGTGAAGAACAGTAGCAACAAGAGCCTACTTTGAGAAGGAGATCAACAATCACGCTCAAGAAGAAAAGAAGTTATTTGGCAAAGTGAAGCATGTTGCCAAAATGTTAGTCACAGCTTCAAGGTCCCAGTTTGTGTCTCAGCAACTATTCTTTGCTTTGACAGAGTCCATTCTCTGGCCCAGGAAATCCAGCTCAGCTTCTGTTAACTCTCCCCATTTGAAGCAGTCAAAAATCCTTTCAATTTGGCGGTATCAAACTGTGACACAGACAAGATGTCCAACAGAAACTAAAGAGGAAAAAAATGTGTAATTTGCCGTTTTCCACCTAGGACTGGCTCAAGTAGAGCAATGGAAAAACAGGACAGGATAGGAAAAACGGAAAATCATTATGTTAAAGAAGCAGACTACTCCAAAAGCTTGCCCAGAGCTCTGAGCCTCCATAATTTATTTCAAAACCCTCTTAAAAACAAACCAAAAAGACAAACTGTAGGTTGAAATGACAGCAAAATATTAAGCAGGTTTCACCCCCAAATAAGTGTATATACATCATAGCCTGGGGCTCTTCCTGGGATTAGTATGAAGACTATGGCTGCTGAAACAACCTGAACCAGCAGCCCATGATTTTCAGAACTATTTCAGAGCAACAGGAAAACAGACTCAGTGTACCAGGTCACTCTCCCAATCAAAGAACCCAAGAAGTCAAGAAAGAACATCTGACAATTTTCTCTTCAATAGGAACAGGACTCCTCTCTTCCCTTCTTAAAAGCCATCGGTAAAACCTGAAAATTCCACGTTCTCAACCCCTTCCACATTCCCCTGCATTTCATCTTTGTGCTGACATCACATAACTAATCACTACCAACTAAGGTAAACACTACTCAGATATCAAGTGTGAGGTAGAATTAGAAACTGCCCCCTCTTAAGCAAATCCACATCAGACCTCAGAAATGCCAAGACTTTCAGGACACTTCTTCTAAGCTAAACAAGTTCACCTATGTCCAAAGAAAAGCTGAAACAGTCAAGATTTCAAAGATTAACAATAAAGAAGCTAAAATTGTCCAGAAGCACACTGGTCCTCCCCAACCGGCAACCAGTGCAAAGTGATTGGACCAAATCACAGGGTTCAACTGTCTAAAATACTACTTCTCAGTGAATTCTCAAAGAGTTCATGAGGAAAGTCAGTGTTTGTCAAAGAGTAAAATACACTGGTGGCTAGAAAATAAAACACTGCATTCTTCCGCATTCTCCATCAACCGACCTCATTCACCCCCAACTCTTAACTTCCCTATCTCCATCTTGTTGGCTGTCAATACAACGTAACACAATAATATGAAATTTTTGGCTACTAAACGTTGACTTTGAGAAAACTTAAAAAATTGGACACGTATCAAATCAAAATCAACTATGCCCTGGTACAAAAAAAAAATGCAACAAGGCTGAGAGAAAGAAACTGAGAAAGACCTGTCTTCTTTTTTTTTTTAAAGATTTTATTTATTTATTATTTTTCCCCCTAAAGCCCCAGTAGATAGTTGTATGTCATAGCTGCACATCCTTCTAGTTGCTGTATGTGGGACGCGGCCTCAGCATGGCCGGAGAAGCGGTGCGTTGGTGCGCGCCCAGGATCCGAACCCGGGCCGCCAGCAGCGGAGCGCGCGCACGTAACCGCTAAGCCACCGGGCCGGCCCATGAGAAAGACCTGTCTTCTAAATATCAGTATCTCAATCTTGTTTTCGGGGATCACTTCTTTGCAACCACTTCAAAGATCCCATTTGGTTAACACAATCTTTTAGAGGCAGAGAGGGACCACACCTACATTTCAAAGGGGAAAACATGAGACAGTTGAATGATTTGCCTCAAAGTTAGTAAATCCGTAGGTGGGCTAGGACTGTCCTTATTCCCTGAGTTTCTCTTTTGGTTTGTAAAAGGAGACAAAAGTCACCAAAACATTCAGTAGGTCATTCAGAAACAGAAACTATAAGGCAAAAATAACAGCATGAAAAAGGAGGTGGATCCTGAGAGTGCCCAAAGCAGTAACAAATTACTCAAATCCTTTAAAAATATGAATTCCAGTAGACATCAGCTTCTGCCAGTTCCTCACCCCAGTGTTATCTTCTAACAATTTTACTTCCTGATCAGTAACTCAACAGCACACTGCCCAAGTTTAACACTTGAAGATTTCCATCTTCCTCACTTCACACCACTCCAACCTAAACTCTCAACTCTAGGTTGCTCCCAAGTGCATCTCAACATTTCTCAAGCCGACCTTTAACTCAATTCTGACTCCTTCTCAACTAACGCTCTTAAGATTCCCTCTAGTATAAGCAGTCTCCCGAGTCATCCTCTCAACCACTGGTTTTCACTCAACTCAGTCCCCAAAATGTCCCAGCGGCCTCCTCACCCGGGCATCCTGTTAATTACCTGTTCCCAACAGGTCCTCCCGCCCCATCTCCCTTTTTGCGCACGGTTACCTCGTTCCTCACCCTGAGTTGCCGTCTTACTCACCTTACCCAACCCTTCAGGATCCCTTATTTCCTGTCTCTCAATAACCTTCCTCCCCATTTTCACAGTCAGCGCTCGCCCCACACCAATTCCCGACCACTCCTCCCTACTCCGATTCCCCACGCTCCCTCTCCTCCAGGTTCTTCAGACCCAGCCCCAGTTCCCACTCCCCTCAGGCCCCGCCCCCAAGACCCCCTCGCTCTCTTAGGCCCCTCCTCCAATGCCCCCCTCTCCTCACGCTCCGCCCCAACCCCCCCTCCCCTGGCTCTCCCTCCCCCTCAGGTCCGCAGGTCATCTCAGCGACAGACCCAGCCTCCTCGGCCTCTTTCCGACCTGGCCGCAGCGGCTCCGGGAGCGAATCCTCCGCCAAATCCGCTCCACCGTCGTCCCGTCCTGCTCGCCCCCCAGCAAGCTCCCTTTCTCGCCGCCGCCGCCCCTTTTGCCAACCCGGAAATGGATCTGCTCCCACCGTCCTCAGCGTCCGCGAACAAAATGGAGGCGGGGGAAAAAGGAGGAGGGAGCAGGGAGCGAAGAGACGCTACACGCATGCGCCCCTGGAAAGCCCTCCCCCTACCGACGCACGTAAAGGCGGAAGCGGTCTGGTGGCAGCCATCTTGGGAAGGTCGTAAGAACTCCGTTTACCACCTAAGAGAGGAGTTTGCAACTTTGACTGCAATTGGAATCACCTGGGAAGACTTAACTAAATAGTAATTCCTGAGTTCCACCCTCAGAGATTCTGATTTAACTGGTCTCGGGTACGGCCTAGGCGTCAGAACTTTTAAAAGTGTGCAGGTGATTCTAACACGTTGCCGAGGTGGAGAATCACTGAGCTAAAGTCTTGAATATACCTCTTTTTCGTCTTTATTCTACCGCGCACGAGCGCGCGCGCACACACACATACACACCAGACACCATAAACGTCGTTTCTTAGGTTCAAGTTAACGAAGAACTCGCCTCAGTCCACCTCGCAAGGGCCCAGTACTCAAGCTCCGATTGTCATAGCAACAGACAGGCCCCCTGCTAACAAATCATCCTTAACGTCATCTTAGCCACCTGAGCTGAACACCCGTGAATATCCATCTCCTCTTTGGCGGCTGAGGGTTCCCCAGTTTCCAGGGCTGGGGGATGGTGCTGTGGACTCCTCCAGCTGTTTGAGTCAGGGAGAGGAATCCTGTGCCCTTCGTGGTGAGGCTGCCATTAACTCCGTCCTGGCTGACTGAGGATCCCTCTCTAGTCCACCCGCAAAAGTGATTTTCCACTGAAGCCAATCTCATTGCCTTATATCCTCAAAATGCTCTTCAGGTCTCTCCATCATCCTTCCGTGCGCTGAATCCGAAGTAACAGACAGGGTTGGGACTTAGTTCCCACTACTTAACATGTACCATTGGGCCTCAGCTACCCTATCTGTAAAATGGGGCTAATAGTGCCTGTCCCGACTGTTTCATAGGGTTGTTGGAGGGCTCAAATCAGGTAACGAATGGGAAGGCATATGATAAACCATAAATTGTTGTTATTTTTGTTTTCCTTCTGTTCTGCCATGAGTAGTGCTGGGCACCACCCTAGTCAAATAAATGTCGCAGCGTTCATTGAGTAGCTGCTGTAGGCCAGCTACTGGGCTAGGCACCAGGAGATGGCTACAGAGGTGACTAAGACAGAGCCTCTGCCCTCAGGGAACTCCCTTCATGGTGGGCAGACTGGCATGTAAACAGCTAACTGAGATACAAGTCAGCATGTGATTAGTGCCATGGGGACATATCTGCTGTGGGACATCAGACAAGGGAGCGATTAATTCCTGCTAAAGAATGAGAGAAGGTTTCGTAAATGGTTTTGAACTGGGCCTTGAAGGATGAGTAGAATTTTATTATTAATCAGAGAAGGCAGGAAACACATTCCCGACATAGGGATTATGGATACAAAGGTAAAGATTTTCAGGTATGTAGTCCTGCATGCCTGAAGGCGGGGTGATTGGGCCAGGGAGATGGTGGATCTAAACTCCTAGTTCTTCAACCTCATCACCATCCTGTCCCCTCCTGGCTCACTATACACTGTGTGGACCTGCTTTCTATCACTGCAATACACCAAGAGTTTCCTCAAGGCCTTTGCATTGGCTGTACTTTGCCTCTTCCTCATTTTCCAGGCCTTAGCTCAAATGTTCCCTCCTCAGAGGGCATTCCCTGCTCACTGTAGTTCATGTAAGCCCCCCATTCTCTGTGACATCACTCCATGATGAGGGCAGCCACTGGGGTGGAATACAGGGACATCTCACCCAGAATTGGGGTGAAGAAATACTTCATGAAGAAAGTAATATCTAAGTGAGGCCTGACGGGTAAGCAGGAATTGGCCAGAGGCGAGGGAAAGCATTCCAGGGCAGAGGGAAAGTACGTGCAAAACAGAAGTATCATGGCACATTCCAAAAGCTGAAAGCATTTTGATGTGCTTAGAGCTAGAACTTATGGGAGAAGCAAGAAATTAAGTCAAAGAAGTAATCATAACATCTGACATTTATTGACACCATGTCCCAGGCACTATCATAACTTCACATGTCATAACTCATTTAATCCTCACAAGAACTTTCTGAGGTAGGTAATATCACCCTCATTCTACAGATGAAGAAACAGATACAGTGAGGTTAACCATCTTGCCCAAAGTCACATACCTACAAAGTAGCAGAACTTCCTCCAGAGTCTGTTCTGTTTATGCCCATACCAAGTGATCCTGCGCCCTACCAGACCCAATGTCCCTGTATTATAACAATATTTTGTAACTCAGCTTTACTATCCTGAAGTGAAATTAACAGATTATACAACCTATCTGATTTCAGAATACATGATTTCAGAAAACAAATCAATAGAATGCCCTGACTATAAAGAAGACAAGAGGAAAAGGCATTTCAATATGGCAATGTTCAAGCACCACTACACTGGAAGATATATAGTGCAATAGTCAGATGCTTGCACTCATACCTAGAATCACTAAGAGTGTGACAGGGACAAACGCAGACTGACCTAAGGGATTATATTGGGCAGTGTCATTTGTGGTTTTCCAAAATGGTGAACAACTCTTGTTAAAGTTCTGAACAACACAGTAGTTGTATTCCTAAAAAACATAGGTTTTATTAAATATGTGCAAAAATATTTTGTGTCTGTACTTTACTTTTCCCATAATATGACAGGCTAAGTACCTGGGAGAACTTCTCCCTAAAAACAACTCAAAATCCTGGATACAATACTGAAAAATCAGGGCCCGCCCGGTGGCGTAGTGGTTAATTTTGCCCTTGGCTTCCATGGCTTGGGGTTCACAGGTTCAGATCCTGGGCGCGGACCTCTGTACCGCTCATCAAGCCATGCTGTGGCAGCATTCCATATACAAAGAAGAGGAAGATGGGCACAGGTGTTAGCTCAGGGACAATCTTCAGCAAGCAAAAAGAGGAAGATTGGCAACAGATGTTAGCTCAGGGCCAATCTTCCTCACCCCCCCCAAAAAAGAAAACTAAAAAAATCTTAAATGCTTTGATGAAAAAGTAAGGAATTTTCAGGGCAAAACAAAGTAAGTGAAGGCAGATGATGTAGAGAGAGGTAAGTGGAACACTGAAGCAAGCTTTGCTCTGAGGATACTTGCCTAACTAGGTGAAATTGAACATTTGTCAGGGTCTCATGGGACACCTCTTCAACAGAGGAGTTTAACAGGAGATTCTCCTTCATAAAGATGGGATCTCAAAGGACTACATCCTTGTGGTAAGGGTGAACCAGAGATTAACCTGTCCCCTCTTCCCTTGGGTGTAGGGTTAATGGAGATAGATTGTAGGGTCAGATGATGATAAATAGATTTTTCACATAGAATGTCCAGTGGGACATTGAAAGTCATGTGGAACCCAGGTTAATTGTTGGTTGTGTGGAACCGTCCCTTGCATTGCAGCCTCTAGCATCCCTGACCCCTTCCAGCCAAATGCCTTATCATTGTGATCAGCAAAAAGGCCCCCACAAATTTCCAAAATGCCCCCGTGGAGAATCACTGCCCCATGCTACACTGTCAAGGTGACAGGGGACAATTTGTGAAGGACTTTATCATCTATTGTAAAAGGTTAGATTTTATCTTGAGGGCAAGAGGGAAACCACTGAAAAGGTTAAGCCAAGAAGTGCCATGACCCACTTTGCCTTCTAGAAAGATCACTCTGATTGCAGCGTGGAGGATGCATCAGATGGGACCAAGCTGGAGGCAGGAACGCCAGTTGGGAGGCTGCTGTGGAAGTCTAAGTGACAGGTGATGGTTGCCTGCAATGAGTAGCAGCTGGGCACTGGGTGGACGCAAAGGCTTTGGAGGCACGACTGCCTGTCTGCAGAGCCCAAGGCCTCAAGTCTTAGTTCTCCCCACTATTGAATAAAGTGAAATTTTGGGCAAGTTATTCAACCCCCATCAGCCTCGAGCTCCTCATCCACAAAATGGAGATAAGACTAAATGGAATGCATCCGAAGTGTGTATGCACTTAGAAAGCACTCACCAGTCTTACCCATGGTCATTATTAGGATATCAGCAGTAGAGATGGAGAGAAGTAATTCTAGAGATATTTAATAAATGGAAGTTGAGAGCTGAAGAGAGGGAGGAGCCAAATGATTCCCAAGTTTCTGGCTTGAATTCCTGTGTGCAGGTGATGCTAACACATAGCTGGAGAGAGTTGAGGAGGAAAAGGGGCTGGGGCCGTGAAGGAACCTGAGGAGCCTGGTGGGAGAGGGAAGGAAGAGAGGTCCAGTAGGCCACTGGATGTTTGGGTCTGGAACTTAGCAGAGCAATCCTAGCAATTTGGGACTTATAAACTGTGGTAGCTAGTCTCCAGAGACAGCCTGCATCAACCCAGGACTCCTTATATTCATTGAATCTGGCCTGGCCTGTGACTCCCTTTAATACAATAGAAGTGATGCTATACCAGGTCCAGAATTTAGCCTTAAGAAGACCTGGCAGCTTCCACTCTTTTGCTTTTGGGACCCCTAAGCTCCCATGTGAGAAGTCATCTACTCTGCTGTAGAGACCACCTGGAGGGAGCAGCTTTGACTTGGAGAAAGAGAAGTCCAGCTATCCAGCATTCCAGCTCACCACCAGGGTAAACCAGACATCTTGGACACTCCAGCTCGTCACCTTCTGAGTACAGTCATATGAGACACTCCAAGTGAGACAGCAGAACTGTCCAACTGAGCCCCCATCAACCCGGAGGATCATGAGAAGTTATAAAATGGCAGTTGTTTTAAGCTATTAACTTTTTTTTTTTTTTTTGAGGAAGATCAGCCCTGAGCTAACATCCATGCTAATCCTCCTCTTTTTGCTGAGGAAGACCGGCTCTGCGCTAATGTCTATTGCCAATCCTCCTCCTTTTTTTCCCCCAAAGCCCCAGTAGATAGCTGTATGTCATAGTTGCACATCCTTCTAGTTGCTGTATGTGGGACGCGGCCTCAGCATGGCTGGAGAAGCGGTGCGTCGGTGCGCGTCTGGGATCGGAACCCAGGCCGCCAGTAGCGGAGCGCACGCACTTAACCGCTAAGCCACAGGGCCGGCCCTAAGCCGTTAACTTTAGAAAAGTATGTTATGCGGCATTAGATCCCCAAACAGAAATATATTGATGAAATATAAGCCTGGGTGTATAGCAGGAAGAAAAGAGGGCTTAGGACAGAGCCAAGGAACTCCATGTGCAAGGACCAAGCTGAGGGAGAAGGCCAGCAAGTGAGACTGAGAAAGAGAGGACAGAGGGAAATCCTGAGAGCGTAGTGTCCCGGAAGCAGTGATGAGTTTTCAAGACGGAACGGTCAGAAATATCAAATGCCAGAGAAAGGAACAGTAAGATAAGTGTCCCTTAGATTTGAGACATGGGCTTCAGTGACCTTGACAAGAACAGTTTCAGTGAGTAATAAGGGCGGATGCCACGTGCACTGGGTTGAAGAATGAAAGGGAAACAAAGAGCAAAAAAACCAAACAACTAGAGTTACACATATTTTTTTTTACTGTTAGATATATTGACCTGGATGAATCTCACAAGCATAATGTCGAAGTGAGAAGATTGCTGAACGTTGCATCCAGTAGGACCGTATTTGTATAAAATTTAAAACACACAACTATAAAAAACTCTTAAAACTCAATAATAAAAAGACAAATAACTCAATTAAAAAAGGGGCAAATGACCTTGTAGTGGGTTGAATAGTGTCCTCCAAAAATTCACATTCACTCAGAACTTCAGAATTTGACCTTATTTGGAAATAAGGTCTTTGCAGATGTAATTTGTTACATTAAGGTCATACTAGATTAAGATGAGGCCATACTGGACTAGGGTGGGCCCTAAATCCAATGACTGCTGTTCTTATAAGAGACTCAGTGATACACACAAGGGAAAACATCATGTGAAGACAGAGGCAGAGATTGGAGTGATGTATCTACAAGTTAAGCAAAAAAAATTCACATAACATGAAACCATTTAAACTACTTTAAAGTGTACAATTGAGTGGTTTTAGTATATTCACAATGTCGTGCAACCATCACCACTATCTAATTCCAGAACATTTCCATCACCCCAAAAAGAAACCCTGCACCCATTAGCAGTCTCTCCCAATGCTGCTCTCCTCCCATCCCCTGGTAACCACTAATCCACTCTTTGTCTCTGTGGATTAGCCTATGCTGGACAAATGGAATCATACAATATGGCCTTTTGTGCGTGGCTTCTTTCACTTAGCATAACGTTTTCGAGGTGCATCCATGTCATAGCATGTATTAGTACTTCATTTTTTTAATGGCCAAATAATATTCCATTTTATGGATATACCGCATTTTAGTTTATCCTTTCATGAGTTGATGGACATTGAGTTGTTTCCACTTTTTGGCTATTGCAAACAATGCTGCTATAAACATTCTTGTACAGAGAGTTTCTTACTGGGGTGATGAAAATGTTCTAAAATTGATTGTGGTGATGGTCACACAACTCTGGATATACTAAAAGCCATTGAACTGTACACTTTAAATAGTGTATGTGAATTATATCTCAATAAAACTGTTACCCCCCAAATGCAAAACACTATATTGTTTTGAGATTTATACATATGTAGTAAAAGTTGACAGAAACGCATGGAAATGATCCCACACTCAGGAAAGCAGTTTCCTCTGGGGAGAAAGGAAGAGGATGTGATTGGGGATGAGTATCAGAGGGCTCAGCTGTAGGGTAAGATTTCATTTCTTAAGCTGAGCGGTAGAGACACAGGTGTTCATTACATTAGTCTTTAAACTTTTTGTATGATTGAAATATTACACAACACATTTTAAAATAACTTTTTAGGGCCGGCCCCATGGCTTAGCAGTTAAGTGCACGCACTCCGCTGCTGGCAGCCCGGGTTTGGATCCCGGGCGCGCAGCAACACACTGCTTCTCCAGCCATGCTGAGGCCGCGTCCCACATACAGCAACTAGAAGGATGTGCAACTATGACGTACAACTATCTACTGGGGCTTTGGGGGGATAAATAAATAAATAAAGTTTTAAAAAATGTTAAAAAATTAAAATAAAATAACTTTTTAACAAGGGTGAGTGATTGGGATACACAGGATATCACAACATGCAAAAATCATCACATACTAACTGCAAAGAGAGGAAAAAAAGTGTCTTTTTAATGGAGAGATCCGGCAGTCTCCCCTTAACCAAGGAATCAAACTCAGCCACCACTAATGTGAGCCAACCTGACATTATCCGTCTCCCAGTGTAATGCTATTAACAGCATCACCTATAGAGTATTCTCCTCTAGAATACTGAAGCTCCAGAAAACCAATAGAACTGTGTTGTCCATTTGGGAGATGCTTGCCACCTGTGGCTATTGAACAATTAAAATGTGACTAGTCCGAATTGAGACATGCTGTAAGTATAAAATGCACATCAGATTTCAAAGACTTAATACAAAAAAGAATGTAAAATATCTTATTAATATTTTTATATTGATTACATGTTGAAATAATGTTATTTTAAATATATTGAGTTAAAATATATTATTAAAATTAACTGCACCTGTTTTTTTCTTACTTTTTTAATGTGACTACTAGAAAAATTTAAATTACATCTGTGGCTTCCATTAGATTTGTATTGGAGGGCCGGCCCCGTGGCTTGATGGTTGGGTGCACGAGCTTGGCTACTGGTGGCCCGGGTTGGGATCCCAGGCGTGCACCGATGCACCACTTCTCCGGCCGTGCTGGGGCCGCGTCCCACATACAGCAACTAGAAGGATATGCAACTGTGACGTACAACTACCTACTGGGGCTTTGGGGGAAAAAAAGGAGGAGGATTGGCAATAGATGTTAGCTCAGAGCCAGTCTTCCTCAGCAAAAAGAGAAGGATTAGCATGGATGTTAGCTCAGGGCTGATCTTCCTCACAAAAAAAAAAAAAGATTTGTATTGGACAGTGATGCTCTAGACAGAACTTATATCTTATACTCTATAGAGGGGATGAAGGTGCAAGTAACAGGGGCATGGGGAAACAACTAGACAAGTCAAAAATTTGGGACATTTTACAAGACATCTGTCTTAGACTTCAAAAAGTCAATGTCATTGGAAAAAAGAAAAGTAAAGAAAAGGAGCTGTTCTAGATTAAAAGAGACTAAGGCGACATGACAACCAAATGGAATGCATGGAACTTGATTGGATCAGGTTTTTTCTTTAAGTTTATTAAAAGATATTTTTGAGACAACCTGGGAAAATTAAGTATAGATTGGATATTAGATGATATTATATAAATATGTTGATTTTCTTAGGTGTGATAATGGTGTGGTGGATATGTAGGAGAAGGTCCTTGTTCTCAGGAGATTCCCGCTGAGGCTTTTAGGAGTGAAGTGGTATAATCTTTGCAACTTACTTTCACATAGCTGGCAAAAGAAAACGTGTGTGTGTGTGTGTGTGTGTACAGAGAGAGAAAGAGAGAACAAAAGCAAATTTAGAAAAATGTTAATTATAGAATCTAGAATGGTTTAAGAATATTCATTGTACTAATCTTTAAACTCTGTATGAAATTTTTTACGATGAAAAGTTGGGGAAACAAGACAAAATTAAAAAATAATGAATGGGAGATGAGGAAGTGGAGACAGTAAGTGGAACCAACTGTTTCAAGAAGTTTGGCCGCGAACTGAAGTGAGAAAGGGGACAGTAGCTACAGCAGGCATGTAAGGTCAAGGAAAGTGTTTTTAAAAATGGAGACTTGAGAGGTTTTAAATGCTAAATGGGAAAGAGCCAGTAGAGAGGAAGAGAATAAAAGGTACAAGTTATGCTGGTCAGATTTCTGACCCATGCCTGGGGATATACCCTCTGAGAGAGATTCAAGATACCCCCAAGAAATGCTCTACCCCCCTTTCCCTGTCCCATGGCTCTTCCCTATCCCCCAAGCATGGTGAGAAAGTAGTCTTGGTGGCGACATCTAGTGGATTCAAAGTGCACTGCTTAAATTCTTCACACTCCTGTACATACACTCACAACCAGGAGGGCATTACGCTGGTCTTCTAACCACTCCAAGTTATTTTTAATTATTATATATATATAATTATGTTCAAATTATTTTTTTTATTGCTAGACCAGCTTAGGAAGTACAATGCTACTAAGTAAGCTCATCCTCTCCCCCACACTGCCCACAAAGACCTTTGATCACCTTTCGTGTCTCTCGGCCACTCCTCACAGGAAGGCAGAACACAGGTTGGGCAGAAGAAGGGACCAGAAAGGATAGTCACCCCAGTTACAGTCAAGTGGCCACTGCAGTCTGGTGAGCGCAAGGTGGACGTTTCTCAGCTATTTAAGCTCCCAGGATTGTGCAGAGCTTAAACTGTGGGCTCTGGAGTCAGAATAACTGGGTTCAAATCCCTGCTAGCTGTGAGACTAGGGCTGAGGACTTGGCCTCTCTGTGCCTCTGATGAGAAATCTCTCGAGACCTCAATTCTCATCTGGAAAATAGAGCTGATAGAACCAACCTCCTGGGTTTATTGAGAAGATTAAATGAAAGAATGCATGTAAAGCCAAGCATAGTGAGTGACAAAGGACACTCTTCCAAAGGTCAACCCTTATCATCAGCTCTGAAAGGGAGCAGATGACTAATGGGTCTGGCGGTGGCTGAGATAGGGATGAGGGGAGTGACCCATAGCTCTTCCTCTGCCCTCCTGATTTCTCACTTCCACATTTTGGCCATCAAACTCTATGCCTGCTTCAACGCCTACATCATCTCTTCCAAAAGTTTTCTCTTATTGGGCTCCACCCCTGGTCCCCAGACCATTAGTGAATCTCCTTGGCTTAATTCCTAGGGCACTTATCATCTTGTGTCTTGTCCCACTCTTATGGCTCCTACTTCAACCAACCTAATTTATTCATTCAGCAAATATGTATTGAGTGTCTTCTCTCTGCCAGGTACTGTTTTAGGTACTGGAGAGTGAACAAGACAGACTCATGGAGCTAACATTCTGGTGGGGGAGTAAACACAAAGCAAATACACAAAGCGGTATGTATGATGTCAGGTAGTGACAAATGTCTTGACGAAAAGAAAGATAGGAGGACTGGGGGACAGAGAGTGAGGGGTGGTGTGGGATCAGAGTGGTCAGGAAAGGCTCAGGAAAGAGCAAAGGTAAAAACCCTGAGACAAGAATGAGTGTCATGTGTGGCAGGAACAGTAAAGCTGTCAGTGTGGCTGGAGTGGGGTGAGTGAGAGGAGAGGGGTAGGAGACAGGGTCAGAGAGGAAGGATTTTGATTTTTTAATCTAAGTGTTATCAAAAACAGGGGGAGTGTTGGGCCTGCCCCGTGGCTTAGCGGTTAAGTGCGCACGCTCCGCTGCTGGCAGCCCGGGTTCGCGTCCCGGATGCGCACCGATGCACCGCTTCTCTGGCCATGCTGAGGCCGCGTCCCACATACAGCAACTAGCAGGATGTGCAACTATGACATACAACTATCTACTGGGGCTTTGGGGAAAAAAAAGAGGAGGATTATCAATAGATGTTAGCTCAGAGCCGGTCTTCCTCAGCAAAAAGAGGAGGATTAGCATGGATGTTAGCTCAGGGCTGATCTTCCTCACACACACACAAAAAATAATAAAATAAAATAAAAGCCTAAATCAGATTATGCATGCCTAAAATTAAAAAGAGTGGCAATACCAGGTATCAGTGAGGATGTGGAGCAAATGGAACTTTCATACCTTGCTGGTGAGAATGTAAATTGGTGCAACCACTTTGGAAAACTGTTTGGCAGTATCTACTAAAACTGAGTGTACACCTACACTATGACCTAGGTGGTAATAGAGAAGTCACAGAGAAGTGGTCCAATCCAGGATATATTCTGGATTTGTAGCCGATAGGACTGGCCAAGAGATGAGTGATGGATGAGAGAAAGAGGCATTGAAAACCTGGGCGGATGAGAGGACCATTTTCTGAGATGCAGAAGATTGAGGGAACAACAGATGTAGGATGAGGGAAGGTCAAGGCCTCATGTGTAGCTGTTTGGGTACGTGATGTCTCCCGGAGCTTAAGCTCTAGACGCCCCATACCTAGTGTAACTGGTAAATCTGGGTTAGGGGCCCAGTTCTGCCCCCTCACTTGCCCTGTAACTTGGACCTTACGCTGGGGCTGCCCAGCTTCCATCTTCTCCCTTACAGTGTTAGAATTAAACAAGATCACATATCTATGGCACCTGGAACATGGAAGAACTAAAACATTCACTCTCTCAAGTTCTAGACACTAAGTGACATGTCTCATGAGGTTGGCACCTTTTGCTCTCATCCACATTTTCAAAGTCACTCCAGAACTGTCCTGCTGAGGGGCCCAGCATAGTTCCCTCTTGCCTCCTTCAGCCCTTCCCCAGGCTGAAAGAAACAGAATGGAGAACAGCAGGCGGGTTGATTCATAGACTTTATCGGCTTTTACTCCACCCAGAGGTTTCTGCAAAGACAACCGAGCCTGTACAGTACACACAGTTCACTCAGTTAAAGCTGTGGGGCACAGGGAAGGGGCAGGGAGGCCCCTAGGAGGCAGCAAGACAGGCATCAAGGCTAGGGGTGGGCAGCAGCCAAGACTGGCCCAGTGGGCCCAGTGTTCAAGGAGGGCTGTGGGAGCTGGAGTGAGAAGGCTGCTGAGAGGGGTCGGGAGGAAGGGCGGCTGCAGGGAGAGGGGGTCGCATTAGCAGTTGCAGGGAGGAGGTGGGGAGCAGGAGGGAGGCCATGGTCACTGTCTACAGGGGATGGAGAGGATGAGACACAGCGCCTGTGTCTGTATGGGTGGGGGGGGTGGGGAGTCCACAGACATTTTCTGCAGCAGGAACAAGACAGACCGCTGTATAAAAGGGACTGTACAACATAACCTATGATACATTGTTTACATATGATACAAGGCTCTTTCTCTCTTCGAGTTTTAAAAAATAAATTTACAATTCCAGAGCTTTTAGTAAAAAATATATACACCTCCAGAGCAGGAGCAGCAGCTGCTTTTGCTGCTGCTGCTGCTGCCTCTTCAGAAGGGAAAGAGGTGGTGCCAGAGAGGAGGGTGAGGCTGTGCCAGGAAACCCCACCTAGTAGCTGCCAGGAGCCCCTGTGCCTCTCAGCCCTGGAGGCCTGTGATGGGAGAGGGAAGGGAGACAGAGAGGTAATAAGGGCATCACCAGCGTCCACTTTTGCCTTTACAGTCTCCGCTGTTCCCTCCACCTACTTTTGGGGGCTGCCCTCCCCAGGTACCGGGGTCCAGGTACAGGGGTCTGCCCTACCCCAGCTCTGATGGGGAGGACAAAGGGGGAGTCTAGACAGGGAGAAGGATGGAGACCATGTTGTTGGTGTCCGACGCAAGAGCCAGAAGGGGGTGACAACTCCCTTCTTAGCAGTGATATACCCCAAAAGCAGGAGTGTGGGCAGCATGCACCCCTAACTCCTGATACCACCACACCCTATCCCACTGCAACGCAGAGGGAGGGTCCAGTAGGCAGCTTAGGCCTGTGTTTCCCTGAGCATCTTTTACCCTCTCATGGGAGCCCACCCAGGGACCTTCAGGAGGCCTGAGTGGCGGACTCACAAGGGCAGATGGGTAACCCCTCCTACCTGCGGCTGCTCCTGCCCTCACGAGCAGCTTCACCCACAAGCCTGGGCATGCAGGGCAGCAGAGGTGCTGAGCAGGGAGTGGTGTGGGTGGGGAAAGCACCCCGTACTGTCCCAGGGGCAGAGGAGACAAGGGTAGCACCAAACAGAAGGACCTCTCCCTCCAGCACACACAACACCCTCCCTCAATTACCAGATGCACTCCTGCTCCTTAAAAGGGGACACACGCACATACACACACAGACAGAAGGGCAATATAATATTCAGGGGGTACATCTAGGGATCCCAGTCCTGACCAGGGAGATGGTGGACAGGTGGCAGAGAAAAAAGCTGCCAACCCCTCCCATAATTCTGCTCTGTGAGACGGGAGGGTAGGCAGCTTTCCTTCCTGTCTGGGAAGAGGAGGTTGGAAACTCCATCTCCGGAACAGACCTTGATGGGAGGGGACAGAGGAAGGAGCTCTCTGCCCCCTTTCCCTAGGAGGGCAGGAACCAGCAGAGTGTGGTTTTGGCTTGAAGGAGCAAGCGGGAGAGGACTTCAGCAGGATGAACAGGCTTATGAGTCCAGGGGTAAGTGCACCCAACTCCTTCCCGTGGGGTGGGAAGCTGCTCCAGGGGAAAGATGTCAGAGGTGGGTTGGAACATCATACAAAGTGCTTGAGTGCCAGGTGCCCGAGGACCCTGGTGGGGGGCCGACCAGAACCTCTGCTCTCACTGACTGTTAGCTTCCAGCTTGTAGGAGAGCTCGAAGAGAAGGTTCTGGTTGTCAATGACCTGGAACTGGCGCACATAGGCCTTGGTCTGCAGGTGATGGGGAGATGCCTCCATATCCAGGCCTGGGGGCGTTAGGAGAGAGAGGCCATCAGGTTCCTCGCCTCCCTTCACTGTCTACATACATATGGGCCAGAGAAGAAGGGTGCAAATAGGGACAGGTGTTGGGCAGGGGGGCCCCTGAGGAGGCCAGGGAGAGAATGGAGAACATTCAGGCAGGGAGTTCTCCCCAGAACCTTCCCTCTGCTCAGCCTGTGATGCTCTCAGAGCCCTGGGTACTCACAAAGGGGCCGGCTCCGGTATTTGCGGATTGTCCTCACTTTTTCAGCCACTGAATGCTGGGAGATGACAAGGAATGAGCCTCAAAAAGGGCACAGAATGATGCTTTCCCTCTCGTGCTCCCCTGCCTCCATTCTCAAACTTGGTTGGTTTTACTCCCTCCAGTCTCCAATTCTGGAGGGTCTCAGAAGGACCAAAGAAGGGAGTGTAACAGGGTGCCAGGTGAGAGGAAGGTAGAGTTGCCTGTCAGTTTGGCCACCCATGGGCGGGTTGGCAGTCAGGGAGACAGTCAGGCATCTGTCAGGCAAGCTGGGTGCCATGGAGGAAGGCTGCTGTCTCTAGGGGGATGCCAGGAGATGGGGAGGATGCCAGCCCCCCACTCATGGGACTGGGTTTGGCAGTGCCACTCACCAGCTTCTCAACGTTCACCAAGCCATCCACAAGGGTCTTACTCCCCTCGTGTAGGAAAGTCAGGTCTAGGGGATGGGGGGAAGCAAATGGATAAGAGAGGAGGTCCAAAGGGCCCTTCCCCTCCCCTAGAACCCACTCAATCTAGGGGCCTCCTCTCTAGGTGGGCACTCAGAGCTGAGCTGAGAGAGGACTGAGAGGCAGAACTGGGGCATGGAGAACTGGAGAGGAGAGCACACCTTGGGAACAACTCACCTTTGAGGACCAGAGGCACGAAAGGAATCACAGGGGGTTTCATCTTGGAGATCACTTCTCGGTAGCTTTTGTGGTTCCTGCAGGGGTCCTAGCATTCCACAGAAGAGTGATAAAGGGATGGAGAGGCCCAGTGTATCCCAAAGACATCCCCCAAACTCCCTCCCTCATCCCCCTGTCCTACACACATCTCCAATCAGATAAGGGTGGGTATGAGGGTGTCGGTGTGGGGGCTTGACTGCTCTCATCTCTCCTCCAGGGAAAACAGGGTAGCAAGCCTCGCATTCTGCCACTCCCAGCATGGTGGGGTGGGCAGGGGGAGGGGGATTCCCAGGCACTAAAAACCTTGAGAGGGAAGCTTGAGGAAGAAGGTTTACGGGAACAGACAGTCTTTGGGGTGAAAGTCCAGGGGCAGGTAAAAGAGCCAAACCTACTCACTGTCAAGTTCTCAAATTTGCGGAACAAGTTCTTGAATTTCCCTGGCAGCTTCTGCAGAGAGTGTGAAGGAAGGAAAAGGAATGTCAGACCGGAGCTCCTTGGGTTTCATGGGAGCTTCTGACTAATCTCCAGGTGTCAGAGGGGGAAAGGCCCTGGGTGTGTCTTGCAGGGGGCTGGGAAATTGGTAGCTGGAGAAGTAGAGTCAGCCTTTGGCTAAGTCTGGGGAGCTTGAAGCAGCCCAGAGGAATAAATTATTCTGGGGAAATGCAGGCCTCTGCTTATGCATGTGCTGTGTACAAAGGTGCCTCACTGAATGTTGGCTGAAATCCAATAGCCAAGTCTGTGACCTGGCCTGGGCTGCCTGCCCCCACTCAGGTGGGGACTCCGCCCTTTGACTAATCTGGACTAGGACAGGGTCTATTAGCCAAGCTGTGTGCCCTGGGGCTGGATCTGCCAGAAGGGGCACCTCCTTCCAATTGGCACAAAGGCTCCCTATAGGCTAGCAGCAGTCCCAGGAGGCCGCACTGGGTGAGCTCAGGATGTCAAGACTGAGGCTGGGGGCCAAGATCCCCGTGGTGGGCCAGCACAGACCAGAGGAGAGGAAAGAGAAGAGTTCTCATCACCTCCCACGTGAGCCGCAGGCGGCTGACCGCGGCGTTGTCCAGCCCCATGACCACGGCGTAGAAGGATAGCAGGTCCTGGTTCTGCTTGCAGCTGCGGGGGTGGGAGGCAGGGTCAGCGGGCTGTCAGGTGGCGGTGGCCACCCGGCCTCCGCCCTCCCCCTCTGCCTGCAGGCCGCACTCACATGGCCGCGATCTTGATGAACTTCTTGAGCAGCTGCGCGCGCTTGCCCGGGGCCTCGCAGAGCAGCACCTCGGTGGCCACCCAGTGCGAGACCTCGCTGCAGCGCTGCAGCAACAGCTCCAGGTTGGCGGTCTCCCGGCGGCCGCGCTCCCCGTGGAACACGTAGTCCACGAACTCCAGCTGCACCCACGTTGGCGGAGAGGCCGCCAGGGCGTGGGGGGTGTGAGTGGGTAGATGGCAGTACAAGGCGGTGGGGAGGGAAAGGCAGGAGGGCGGGGGCGGGAGGGGTAGAAAATAGAACAAACGGGGACAGGACAGGATGCAACAGAGATGGGAGGAAAAAAAACAACCAACATTAATAGTACTCTACCATCTACGGAGCACTCACTAGGTGCCCAGCCCTTGCGGGAGGCTCATTTATCCTCAAGACAACCAACTGATAGATATTATTGTCGCTGCCTTATTTTATGTCTTTAATAGTGAATGTTTTTTAAATACTAACCATGGGTCAGGTTCTGTGTAAGCAACACTTGGGCCCTGAACCACTCTGCTAGTGGGTCTGTCTCTTTATTGGTTTTTTCAGAGGAGGGGACAAAAGCTTAGAGAGGCTGTAGCTGTGCATTGCCTGAGGGCATGCTGCAAGTGAGCATCCTGACCAGGAAGTTCCGCTGCAGACACTGCCTCCCTCCAGGCCCCCACACCGGTACATTTCTCCTTCCAGGCCCCCATCCCAGCCCCAGCCTCAGTCTCCACCTCGTGCACACATCGGAACAGCTCCCAGTGGAAGGCGGTAAGGTGGTTGGCGACGTCCTCAGGCTCCACTCGGTGGATCTCTGTGTCTCCAGGGGAGACCTGGATCTCCTCCGGGAGGGGCACCTGGTGGCAGGCAGGGGCACAGAGGCTGGCGCCATCCTGGGCTTGTGAGTTTTTGCTCACAGCCCCTCCCAGCCCTTGCTCCCAGCCAAGGCCTTGTGAAGCAGGTCTTACCAGGGTCTCATAGCTGTCCCGGGTGCAGGCAAACAGGTGGCTGTTGATGCCCAGCGTGGTGAAGACACAGTCTTCAGTCGGCTGGAGAAGGACCTTCTCTGAAGAAGAACAAGCTGCTCTGCCTCAGCCCTGGCCACCTACACCCTCACACACCCCAGCCACTGTTGCCATCCCATCCAGAGATGCCTAACCCTGCACGGGCACATTTAAAATTTTTTTTTTTTAATTTTATTTATTTTATTTTTTTCCCCCAAAGCCCCAGTAGATAGTTGTATGTCATAGCTACACATCCTTCTAGTTGCTGTATGTGGGACGCGGCCTCAGCATGGCCGGAGAAGCGGTGCCTCGGTGTGCGCCCGGGATCCGAACCCGGGCCGCCAGCAGCGGAGCGTGCGCACTTAACCACTAAGCCACAGGGCCGGCCCAAATATTATACTTTCTTTTTTTTTTTTTTATTTTTCCCCCCAAGTGGTGAGTCAGTGCGCGCCTGGGATCTGAACTGGCGAACCCCGGGCCACCGCAGCGGAATGCACGCACTTCACCTCTTGCGCCACCAGGCCGGCTCCCCACACAGGCACATTTTAGATTAATGGGATTCGTACTATCACCAGGGTAAGCCATGTTTATCTGAAATTTTTCAAATGATTCCTTCTACATTTATAACCTCCTTTTTGCTCCCAACGTTCTTTCACAGCTCTTGATCACTCTATCATCCCTGTGACACTGGAAAAGCAGGACTCTTTTTCCCATCTTAGAGGAAAATAAGGCCATGACTACACTGCAGGCTTTTTGCCTTCCCACAGGGATTGGAGGCCCACCCTCTGTCTTTAGCCTCAAAAACGTAGCATCCTTAGGTACTCGAGGAGGTTAATGGACCAGAACATGATCCCAAAGTGAGTAAGAGGCAAGCACCCAGATCAGAATCCAAGTGTCTGGGACCAGAGCCTCACAAACATTAACGTGCAAAGGAATCACCTGGGGATCTTGTTAAAATGCACATTCTGATTCAGCAGGTCTGGAGAGGGCTCTGAGATGCTGCATTTTTAACAAGCTCCCAGGTGATACTCATGTGGCTGGCCCAGGACCACACTTCGAGTAGCCCAGGCCTAGAATTCAGTCTTCACCCCTGCCCCAGGGCACTGGACTTGTCAGTTTCTCTTCTTGTGGCCCAGCTCTTCCTGACCCTCACCTCCTGAGGAGGCCACAGCTACCAGGATGAGGGAATCCTCACGCCCTGCAGGCTCCTCCGAGTACTGCAATTTCTCAGTCACAGAGCCCAGAATGTCCTGCACAGACGCTGACAGGCGGCTGCGTATGGTCACGTAAGAGTGGTCAGGCATGTAGACCCGGCAGAAGACTGGACAGATAAAAGAAGGTGGCTTTTCATCAGAGGGCAGAATGGCAGAATGGACTGGTACAGTCCCTTTCAGGGCACATCTGTTCCTCACCCCACCCCACCCCCAACCCTAAATTGGTTGGCCTCTGAAAAAGATGCTGTGAAAAGGACTGGCTCTACTACACAAGGAGACTCCACTGAGGGTGACCAAGACCCAGAGACCACACAGGGGCCCTGAGCCATTCAGGATTCCCTGCCCCTCCAAATGCCCATACTCACTCTCATCGGAGCCCCGGAATGCCACTCGGGTCTGCAGACAGGAGTCTATCCGGCGGAAGTGGCGGAAAAGTGGCTTCACTTGCTTGCTGGGTGGCTGGCTCTCCTCTGGGATCCTGGCATGAACACAGCTGGGCATCAGGGAGCCCTGCCAGGCATGTGGAGCGCCAGGCAGGCAACATCAAGCAGGGATATCAGAACTGGGTCAAGGATGCACTGGCACCAGGTTCAGAAAGTGGTGAAGGAGTTCAGAAGAGAGGAGAATGACCAGCATGGCACAACTGTCCAAGTGACACAAATCAAATGCCACCTCTTCCATGAATTCTTCTCTGATCCACCCCACCCACCAGGAAAGGTAATTTTTTTGCCTCAACTGCTTTAGTACATTGGGTTAATATTTGTTTATGTGTGTGTCTTAACTCTTTTACAGGATTGAGAGCTTTTGAGGGCTGGGATTAGTTCTTACTGAATTTTTTTTCATCCTCCAGGCCTAGCACACTGCTTGGCACATGGTAGGTGTAGGTCCTCAGCTGTTTGATGAATTTTGCCAACAAGAATTTCACAGTCTGGGAGGGAGACAGACGTGCATACAGCTACTTCTAACACCAGGCGGGAGGTGTTAGGTGATATAACAAAGGTACAAGGAGAGTTATGTTGGTATGGAGGAGGGACAAAGCTACTTCTGAAAGGAGGATCTGGGGAACTTTCATTAAGAAGATGGCATTTGAGGGGGCTGGCCCGGTGGCGCAAGCAGTTAAGTGCACGCGCTCCGCTGCGGCGGCCTGGGGTTCGCCGGTTCGGATCCCGGGCGTGCACCGACGCACTGCTTGTAGAGCCATGCTGTGGCGATGTCCCATATAAAGTAGAGGAAGATGGGCATGGATGTTAGCCCAGGGCCAATCTTCCTCAGCAAAAAGGAGGATTGGCATCAGATGTCAGCTGAGTGCTGATCTTCCTCACAAAAAAATTAAATAAAGAAAGAAAGAAAGAAAGAAGAAGATGGCATTTGACCTGGTCTTGAAGGACAACAGGAAGAGAAGGGGGTGGGAGGAGGTCCTTCTGGAGTGAACCATATAAATGACAGCAGGGAAGCTGGGAAAGCACTGGAGTTCAAGGGATGGTGGGGTGTATAGGGAGTGTCATGGGTGGAGGGGGACGTGGGAGATGGGATGGGAAGGATCAGCAGAAGGCAGAAAGAGAAGAGCATTGAATGCTGTGCTAGGATGTTGCAACTCTGTCTTGTAGACAATGGGGAGCCATGGATGTTTCTGGCACTGAAGCATGATGTTGTTAAGGTTGAAAGATCTCTCTGGTGTCAGCATTAGAAGGGAGAGGAGGATACAAGACCATAAGCTGAAGCTCTGGATAGGAGGCTGTGGCAGTAATCCAGGTGAGAGATAATGAGGCCTAAATGAGGGTTATGATGGTGGGGATGGAGTGGAGAGAAACTGAAAGGGCAAAGGGATGGACAGTGGGAGGGAGGGAGGGATGGATGGATGGACTGATGGATGGATGGATGGATGCAGTGGTGTCTTGAAGCTGTCTCACATTGGCTCATGAGAGTAGATTGTTAAATTTTGGGGAATTTTGCCAACTGGTTTTTAAACACAGCCATTAAAATATATATATATATATATATATCATAGCCATTAAAATATATATTTATGTTTTATAAATTTACAGTCAAATTATTACCAAAAATGTAGTTTCCTAATTGTTTTACTACTATCTATGCTCTTCAGGTTATTTATACCTGTTGTATTTATATGGCAAAAATACTATATAATGGCTTGCAACTGCACAGCTCTTCCCAACTTCACATTCAGTGACATCATGTTGGTAGCTTGAAATCAGCCATGGTGAGAGAATTTACACCATGGGAATCAGCAAAAGCTACAAATTAGGGCTCTTTTTCCTGCAGTGCTGGTTGTTAAATATTTACCAGTATGCCATTGGATTGACAAATAAATGGATGGAAGAATGGACAAAAACAATGACTGCAGACAGTGCTTTGTGCTACTCTCCAGTAAGAAAAGGGGCTGAATAAAACCATATTGGAGCTCAAAGGCCAGAGGCAGCCCCACTAATAGAGGAACATGGGGGACCTCTTTCCTGTCCCCTCCCCCAACCCATTCCCTCACTTTAGCTCCACTGTTTCCACAAGCTGGTGCAGCCTCAGTGTGTCCTCTCGGAGGTCCTGGTAAAGGAACTCATCCTTCATAATCAGCAGGTACAGATCCTGGGGAGAGGAGGAGAGAAGGTGAGGGCAGGGGACTTATTCCAAGCATCAGTCTCTGCAAGGGCTGGGGAAGGATCTCCATGCCTTCGAGCATAGAAGAACCATATAAGCTAAGGCCCACTGGCATGTTTTCCTTCCAGGTACCCAGCTTGAGGAGTATGGCTCCTTCAAAGGGGCCCCCTTCCAGAGCTAATAGCCTACTCACCCGCAGGCCCTCTTCCCCCAGGCCCACCTTGATGATGCAGCCAGCCCCCTCTTCTTCCTGCAGCAGCCCCTGGTAGGTGTCCAAGAAATGAAGGAGCGTAGCTAGACACGCCTGCTTCCGGCCCAGCCCCTCAGGGCCCTCCATGCCTCCTGCCCAAACAAAGCTGACCCCTAAGTTAAGAAAAAGCCCTGGGCAAGCAGATCTGAGGAAACTGTGAAGGGGATGGGAGGCAATGGGAGGCTAAACCACCCCCAAATATTCTCTAGGTTTGGGGCCAGGGAGAAGGAGGCCCAGAGATCCCTAGAACCAAGATTCCTTCACGCCCCAGCTCAGGTTTTTGCTCGGAGTAGGTGGGGATGGCAGCCACTTGACCACATCCAGCTCCCGCCTTGAGGATACCCTGCCTGGACCCACCCAACCTCTGACCAGCCCACAGCCTGGAGCTCATGGCAGGCTAATAAAAGCCAATGGTGCTTACCACTAACCTGACCATACCTCAATAATGTAAGGCCTAGTGTTTCTAAGAAAGCCTATGATATTCTATTCAGCGGCCTGACATTTACAATTAGGTTCTAAAATAAATCAGTGAGAGGCCTTATGCTTACATGAGACCCTATGAATAGCCCAGCCAGTGGCTTGACTCTAGCAGACCCTACTAAAGCACAGCCATGACCTGATGTTTACATCAGACCCTGTAATAACTCACGGGCAACCAGATGTTTAGAGCAACAATTCAGTGGGGAGAGGCACCTTTAATAGAACAATAACACCTTACATTTGTACAGGGCTCTGCAGTCTCTAGAGCACTCCCACATCTGCTATCTGATTGATCTCCACAGCATTCTTGTAGGCAGGGCAGGTGCTATTTACCCCCATTTTACAGAAGAGGAAACTGAGGCCCAAGGAGGTTGGGTGATCTGCTCAAGGTCACACAGCTAGTGAGTAAAAAGCTGGGAATTGAAACCCAGGTGTGCTTTCTAGGGAAGAGCTTAGAGCCTGACATCACATGTGGGGCGGGGGGAGTGGCTCCCTCCCGACCTCCCCTTTCGCAAGCTCCACAAAAGGATATTACTGGTGTAGCTCCTGCAGAAATTTCTCCGTGGGGAGGAAGAGAGAATGGGTGAGGACGATGTCATCCAGCAGGATATCTGTAGAGATCAATTGGCACCACTGATGTCAGGAGGGCACTTCTAGGACCCAACTGGACACTCACCACCCCCCTCTCTTGCCTCTGAGGGTGAGTTCTCATGAGCCAGGCTGGAGCCCCAGCCACCTGCCCTGTCATGCTCTGCACACGCACACACACACACATGTGTGAAGGTTCTGGGCAGCCGCTGCGGGGGTGGGGTTGGCAGCTGCCAAGGCAGCTGGAGGGAAGGAGGGGGCGCCCTTCAATGGCCACGCCCACATCCCTTCAATGTGTGGGAAGCTGGTCAGATAATACACCAAGCTTGAGATCTGCCTGAAAAAAGAGGTAGCCCACAGAATTGTCTCTAGACAAAGAGAACTTCCAAACACAGTGGTTAGGGTCTGCGGGGTGTGTGTGTGTGTGTGTGCGTGTGTGTGTATGTGCGTGTGTGTATCCCTCCTCTCTTCCTCACTCCCTACCTAACAGCTTTGAGTTCCAACTAGGCAGGTGAGAACCAGCCCATTAAAAGGGAGAGGGAGCAACTGCCATCTGTTTGATCCCAAAACCTTTAAATAGAAACCCTGTGTCCTCTGAATGCCCAGAGATGGAAGGGTTAATGATGGAAGGGTGGAGAGGAGTGGCTCTTCTCACCACCCTTTTCCCCTCCACACCCCCATCTGGGCCTGGCTCAGCCAGTCAGCCAGGTACAAGGTCGCCCTGACTTGCAGCCAGCCCTGGGGTGGGGCAGGGCAGCCTGGCACACACAGACAGGTAGGGCACAGGGAGGGAGCCAGGTGTCCTCACCAGGACAGGTTAGGGCCAGGTCCCCAGGCCCTGCCCCAGGACAAAACCAAGGCTTCTGACGGCCCTTGGCTCACCATCCCCTGGCCTCCAATTCTAGCCATGAAGGTGGAGGAGGAGAACCAACACAAGATCCTCTCCTTCAACTACTGCATTTCACAAATGAGAAACTGAGGCCCAGAGCTGGGAGGTACTTGCCTGGAGCTGGAACAAGAACACAGACTCCTGAGTCTTTGTTCTTTTCTCAATATGCCTGAGACAAGCAGAGGGTCAGGGTAGAGGTCAGTGGTCAGATGGTGCTGCTTAGATGTTTGAGCGACTTTAGCTAGTTTGGGGGTACCTTCTGTAAGTTCCCTTCTCCCATATACCCTGGGAGGGAACCAAGATAGCTTGAGAACATTGGTGATATTGGAGAATATCAGAGTGGCAGGTTAAGCTGATTCTCACTCACTCTAGGACTGGTTTGGGGTCCCCCAAACCAGTTACTCTGGGGATCCAGCCTGCCAGGCCAGATAATACAGTGACAATCAATTCAGGAGTCCTTCCCCAGGAGAGATTGAGCAGGGTCTGTGGCACCAAGCCCCTGTGGAAGGGGAAAGACAGTTTCCCCCTTTTCCTCTCTGCCTAGCTATCCTGCTATCTGCATAAAGTGAATCTGAGAGTTACCAGCCTGACCCTCAGCTCCAGGGATGAGACTAGAAATAGGGATGCCCAACATCTTTCTTATATGATCTCTTTACTTCATAGGAGAGCTAAAGCCAGAGCAAAGGAAGAGGAACATGGGGCAGAGTCGGAGAGATGCTGCTATGGGGGCTCCAGTTTGGCATCTGTCCCTTCTAAGGCAGGCTCTGGTCCAATGCACAGCCTCCCCAGGGAATGTGTCATAGAGACACAGGGTGTATGGTGTAGGCGGGAAGTTATGGTTGGGAGAGCTGTGTGTGTCTGATATTTTTCTAATTAAATCCAAAAGGTGTCAGCTCTCCAGGGCAACTACATTCTGAGCCAAGGAGAGGACCCAGGTCTTGAGAAAAGTCTAGGGGAATGGAGCCCCATTCCACAGAACTAGGTTAGGGCTCCCTGCAGAGGTCTGAGAGCCAAGTGTGAAACCCCATCTTTAGGCCCTCAACCAGGGCTCCCAATCCTCAGACCCTGCTGGGCTGAGTGACATGCCAAGAGCTAGACCTAAAGACATGCAAGTCTTCTACCTCAGCCACTAACCAGCAATTTGGGGCCTCAGTTTCCTCAAAGTCCCCTTAGTAGGGGTGCTGGTGGGGAGTGGTGAAATATCATCATCCTTTAGGGAATAAGCCTCTCAGGGTGTGGTTATTTTTAAAGAGGCCGTGTGCTGAGGCCTGCCACCGGAAGGGCGGGAGTTGGAGAGGCTCAGACCCCTTGGATACTGCAGGACCCTGATGTCTGCCCAGCCACCTCTCCCCCAGCAAACACCTTCTGAGTCAGCCCCCAACTAGAATGCCTCCCTCCCCCAAAGCTGTTAAGGACAATGCATCCCTTTGCCCAAGCTCAAGAGGCAGCTTGGGCCCTGTGCCTGTCTGGCACTGCACCACTGAGTGGGCCAGCCCTGTGCTCTGGGGCTTCTAAACAGAATCAGGAACTCCTGGAAGGTCTTTCAGGGCTTGGGCCCTCTAGGGGGGCGGCACTAGCTGCTCTGGGCAGCTTCCATCTTAGTGTGTCAGGTCCTAATTTTGGGCCACAGAAGGAGGTAGGTAGTCAACATCAGAGACCCATGCGAGTCTGGATAAAATCTCCAGGGGAAAGGAAGGGTGGCTTAAGGAGAGAAAGAGGTTCAGCTTCTTCTCCAGCCGTGGGTGAGGCTGCTACAGGGAGGCAGGTGGCACTGCCACTTCTCTTCTGCAGAAGGGTCTGTTCCTCCTATAGGCCCCCACCCCACTTCAGCTGACCACTCAACCCCACACCGAGGCTCTGCATAGCGCCACCCCCAGTCTCCAAGGGCAAGGAAGAGGAACCAGGTGGCAACCCCCTACTCTGGGATGGATGAGCCAGCCGACTTCTTACCTGAGGCAGCACTGTCCCTTGTGGCCCCTCCGGCCAGCCTCTCCAGAACCCGGTTCAGAAGATGCTCCGGCCGCTCGGGGGCGCCCAGCGGGGCCCAGGGCGGGGAAGTCAGGGGCTCACCCGGGGACAGCTCATCTGAGGAGTACGAGGACGGGGAGCGCAGGGGCCCCCCTCCCCCGAGCGGCCCGGGCCCCGGCACCTCCTCTAGCTGCAGCCAGCAGGGCCCCCCGCTACCTAGCTCCTCCGTGACCCCCGCCGGCTCTCCACCTTCCTCCTCAAGGGGCGGCTCCAGCCCCGGCTCGGCGGGGGGCTCCCGGAGGAAAGCTGGGAGCAGCAGGCGAGACACGCTCTGACGCCGCTGCAGCGGCCGCGGTCCCCCGGCTGGACCGCCGCCCCCACCAGGTCCACCACCCCCTCCAGGCCCGCTGCAGCTCCCCGGACCTCCGCCGGGACCTCCCGCCACCGTTCGCCCCGCCAGCTGCGACGTCTGCTTCTTCAAAAATTTCTCCAGCGGCTTCATGCCCCCCCCCCGCCCCTCTCCTCGGGGCCGCCGGGGGACCCAGGTGTCCCAGGCGCGGGCGGGGGGGGCGGGGACACGATGCTCAGAGGCGGAGGGGCAGAGCGGAGGGCCGTGCCAGGCGCCGGACTGGGGGCCAGAGGTGCCCGAGGCTCGCTGGCCGGAGTCCAGTGGCCAGTGGCCGGGGGAGGTGCCAGAGCGAAGGAGTGCCCGCTCTTAGTGGCCCCCCATGCGGGCTGCAGCCGGCACGCGGCCCGAAGGTGGGTACGCTACCGGGCCAGTGTCCCGGGCTCTGCGCTCCTGGGCCGGGCTGCGGCGGCAGAGGCAGCGGGCGGAGCGCAAGGCTGAGAGGACGCGGCGGCGGCGGCGGCGGCGGCGGCTGCGCTCCTGGCCCGGGGGAAGGTGGCAGAATTGAGACCGCGCCCCCTCCTCCAGTCCCCGCCCAGTCCCCGCCCCTGCCCCTCCCGGGCCCGCCCCCTGGGCCGCGCGAGGCTTGAATTTGGGCGCTGGGGGCCGACCGACAGAGAGGGAAACAGTAAGGGGCTGAATGGAATTGGGTTCAGAGCAGACGCAGAAATTAAGGGCAAACGTGAGGGAGTGATTTACCAATGGAGGGGGATTCCTGGCTCCGGGGCTTACAGGGACTCTTAGTATCGTTTCAAAGACCCAGGGCAGGTCTGTGGCCTGCACTGCTTGACCCACCTACCTGAACTCAGGTAAGGCCTACAAAGATTGCTGATTGAGTGTTCATCACTCTCAACCCCGCTAATGTGCTCTGTTGACATACTCACAGGAATATGTGGTCTTGATCTTCCTTCTGTAAGAAGGGCTGGGAAGGCCCTGGCTAATTGGCATTGGCACTGGGAGCAGTACCCATGTGCCCTTTCTGGTAGGGCACAATAGGTGGTGAGGGCCTGGCCTGTGAGAGGCAGGTACTGGCAGGCAGGTAGGAGCCCGGCAGGGAGCAGCAGGTTGTGGCAGGTCTAGCTGGGGTGAAGAGAAGAGACAGTAGTAGGGCAGAGGAGACCAAGAGCACAAGGGCACCTGAGCCCAGCTGGCAGGAGGAGGAAGCAGGGCCATGGAGATGGGTGATAAGCTCCAGAACTGCCAACCAACATCATCAAACATAAAGAGCTCCTCTAGAGTTGACATAGCCATGGAGTGGGGAAAGTGGTGCCAAATTTGCACTCCAAATAATCCTTATTCCTGATGCCTATGCCAAGAGCATTCTGTACTTAAGGGTACACTGCCTCAGAAGGAGGGGATGTATAGAGACACGCTCAGTGTAAGCACATCAAGGTTAAGGTAACAAGGTGGGGGAGTGGCACCACGTTCCAGATGGGTTGAGGCTCCTTGGACAATGCCCCACCCCTGTTTACTGTGCACCGCCCAGGCAGGGACAGGAATGCTAACGGCTGGGAGTAGTGTTAGAACTGAACAGGGGTGTACTATACACGTGTCAGTGTGTGTCCATATCTGGTCCTATGTGTGCTAGAGCATGTGTTCACAGAAATAATGCTTTGCACACCCATCTGTTTGTGGATTTGGAAAGGGAACAGTAAAAAGGAGAGAGCACAATTTTGGCTAAGAACCTAGAATAGATCTGAGTATCAGATTCCTGGGCTCCCTTTATTGGATACCCCGATATCCCTGGGGTTATTTAAGAGGGGAAACTGGCTGGAGTGGTTTGGAGCTCCCCAGGCATTTTATGAACCGAATAAGAAGAGGGGAGGGCTCCACTCTCAGCACATGCCACAGTTACCAGATTAAGCTGGTTGCCTTGGTAACCTCCTCTCTGGACAGGATTTGGGATTGCTGGTTATGAAGGGGGAAGAATTGGGGAGTGTGGAGGGTGTGGGGGCTGGAAGTAAAAGGGGCAGAGACTTTTGGAAACTGGATGCTTGGGGAGCAGGACCCCAGCACCCCTCCAACTACTCAAGGATATCAGCCAAAGACTAAGTTCTAGACTTTGAATCAGAGAGGAAAGCCAGCCTCGAGTCATGGTCCTCCTAGAACAGCGGTAGTTCTCACCCTAACTGCATCCCAGGGGAACTTTTCAGTAACACTCAATGCCCATGCCACACCCCAAGTGAATTAAATCAGATCTCTGACGTGGGGCCAAAGTTTATGTTTTTTTTTTTTTTGAGGAAGATTCACCTTGAGCTAACATCTGTGCCAATCTTCCTCTATTCTGTATGTGGGTCGCCACCACAGCATGGCTGACGAGTGTTGTAGGTCCATGCCTGGAATCCGAACCTGCGAACCCAGGCCACTGAAGCCAAGTGCACCGAACTTAACTGCTATGCCATGAGGCCGGCCCTATGGTGTTTTTTAAAAGATCCCCAAGTGATTCAAATAGCCAGGGTTGAAAATCACTGCCCTAGACAGACAACCCAACCCAAGTAGGCTGCAGATGCTGGGGGATAACTTTGGGATTCTAAGTCCTTGCTGTTCTCAGTTGTCCACAAGGTAGCAAGCCTGTGTGCTGACCCCAAGGGGGAGGAGGGTTGGCAGGGCATCATGGAAGAAACAGAGGGAGAGAGAGGGGTATGATTAACAACTGTGAGGAGATGGGGACAAAAAACTTTCACTGAGCGCCTAGCCCATGGACTTCTAGAAGAGGACTGGGCAGGGCTACCTAAGGCTGATCTGTCTGCCCCTTACACTCCCTTTCTTTTTGGCCACCGAGAGGCAGGCTGGGAGGGCAGAGAGAACCTGGGGGCTTTGCTGAGCTTGAATTTCTTCTTGCTGAGCTGGTTACCAGGGCAACAGAGAGAGCAATGGCATCTAACCACAGGACTGGAGAAGCAAGAGGCAGGGGTGAGAGCGAAGCATCTTAACATGCTCATTCCTCCTATTAACCCACCCCCAAAGCTGGCTGGCTTTCTTTGCATGACCCCAGGAGACCAGGCCTATAGTTACCCATCACCCTGTGGGAGAAGAGAAAGGAAGCAAACTGACATGATTTGAAGTGGAATTAGGGATGGAGATCAGAAGAGTCATGGTCCTCAGGCTGTAGTAGCAGCACCATGGGGTGTAGGGAGAGTCCCAGCTGTCATTTTAAGATGCACCATAATGCCCATGCCCCCAGTGTACAAGGATTTGTGGGACCCACATTAAACTCAACTGCTCTCCCATACCAGGGACAGCCTCTGCAGTCAACTTCCACCCCAAGGCCCTGGAGGAAGAAACAGTCAACTCAAGCTAGGAACTGTCCTGTACACATCAGAGGCCAAGTGGCCTTGGTAATCAGCAGGATGAGCCCAGCTGGTGGTCTTTCAATTGCCCCTCCTCTTTACCTGTACTAAGATTGATAGGAGCCTCTCTCTTTAGACTGTGGTCCTTGATACTTCAGTGCCAGCATCTTTACTTTTTAAAAAAGCTAGCTACCTGCGCCTCCCCCTTATCAGTACCTGGTATAGTTGTATCGACCTCTGGCACATTACTCTGGGAAACTTACTTGCCAAACGCAAAGACACGAGGGATGCTTAGATGTTCATGTGGGTAAGCAGCATCTCACCAGTTTTTCTGTCCTTGACACTTCCAATCTAAGGGACTCATGATATCCTGGTGTCTGTGTGGCAAGGTGGTTAGGAAAGATAACTGATGGGGAGTGCAGACACACTTATGGCCTCAAAGGGGCTCCTCACCTCTTTGGGCTTCCATTTCACAAGTCTGAGCTGGCTCGAGTAGTGACTGTGACTCTAGAGAATCGGAGTCCTCTTCCCTCCCTTCTAAATCAAGACTCATGCAAAACACTGGTAAAGAAGCCAAGTTTACAGTCTAAATTTTATTATTTCCAAGTCACAATGCTGATCACAAATGTGCACCCTTTAAAACAGTAACAAAAAACAACAACAACACACATGGAGAAATCTTTGCAATGAAACACAGCGGACCAAAAGAGACAACTGTCACAGTGTCTTAAGGTCTGGGAATCTGGGCATGCTATGCCCACAGGCTTGAGGAGACATCTTCAGGTTTAAGGCAAAGGGAACAGCCTACAAAAGGCACAACCACCAGCTACCCCTGGAAGAATCTTTTAGTTATTTCCTCCTTGGGGGTTACAGCTTGAGTGCCTCTCCCCTCTCCCCGCCCCACACCTGTGACTAAGAGTGGTTAGGCCAGCTGCTAGAGAGAAGGAACAGAAATACAGTGACATTGCTTGGGGAGAGACACAGCCACCACCTTCTCCCTCAGATTCTGTAGAAGGACAAGGACAGGGGCCAAGTTACCCCTGGCAGACACAAGTGCTGCAGTAATAGGAATCTCTTCCGCAGAGGCAACAGAAGAGTGGTTCAGCGCCATGGAAGGGAGGAAAAGAGGGAAGAGCCCTTGCCCCAAAAGTGACTGGGTTCCTAAGGCCTTAAGCCCAGGTGTGGTATCTTCTTCTGTTTGCAAGGACAACAGTAGAACTTGGGAAAAATACGGTAGTAACATCTAAAACACCTGTAGCAAGAAAGACATGGAAAAGAGCAATTGCAAAGGACAGGAGAGACTGCTTCTTGGGTAATATTTGCCTCTAGAGAGATGCATTGGTCCACAGAAACTGGAAAGGAGGTGTGGTAGGAGGGATGGAAAGAAGAGAAGCAGAGCCCTCTAATTCCACTTACCTCAAAGACTGAGCCACGAGGACTGGGTGAATACATATCCCTAAGATGCAAAGGCTCTCACTCCACCATCCCTTTCTCACAAAAACATCTGGTTTGCCATCTCTCCCCACGGCAGAGACTTTGCCTTCAGCAGACCACTGAAGCCTACCAGAACACAGGGACTAATGGAGACTCAGACTCCTAAAAACCGAAGTCAAGAAGGGCTCCTACCACAAACTTTGAGCTTTTCTCCACAGTGGGAGACCATGCAGACAGCTACATTTCCATAGGGTTAAAGAAATTAAGAAAATCTAAGTATACAATAACAAAGGCCAACCAAAAACGAAAGGCCAGCTCTTTGTAGACTTAGTGGGGGAAGTCTGGCTGGTACATTCTCCATTATCTGGGACGCAGGGTAGAGCCAAAAGGGAACCCAGAGGAGCTAGCAAACCAGAAGAATGAACTTGTCTCATTTAAAAGCAGAGAGAGAGAAACAGACACAGAGAGAAAGACTAAAAGAATATTAATTTAAGAATAGTAAGCCAGGCTTTAAAAACGAACATCTCAGAAAACAAAACAAACAGGAAGGAGCTTCCCTGGGAGCAGGAGACACTTGAATTTCCCAGGAGAAAGTGAAGAAGAGCAAAAGACATGGGCTTCTAGATGCAGACCAAGAAGCCTGGGCTGTCTGGATCCCTGCTCCTCTGAGCACAGCCAACTCAAGTACAGAGTGGAGATGAGAGGAAGTCCACTTGTTTCTCCCTTTCTCCAGAAGAGCCTGTCCTCAGAGGAAGGCAAGGGTCCTCCTCATTCAACTGCTTGCTGGTAGGAGCCACCCTATATCTTTGAAGCCCTCATGGTAGTAGACAGCCAGTTGTATTTCTCTTCTCTCCTGGGTTCTCACCTCTGCTTTTCTGAAAGGGATGGGGAAAAGGGAAGAACCACCAAATTGTAAATGGACCTTCTGGGCATTTCCAAGCTGTTTTCAAAGAGCCACATTTCTAAATAACGTGTTTTAAAGTAATGTCCCTAAAAAAAACCAAAACAACAACAGAATGCCCTCCTGCATTTTTTCCTTGCAGCTTCCCAAATGAAATTCTGCCAAGTTAACAATGGTTTCTACGTCAGCCCTACTCAATGCATTCACAAAACAAAGAAGCTGGCAAATTTTGGTACTCCTTTGAGCCTTCTCCCAAGATATCCCATGATTATAACTTAAAAAATTAATTAGGGGCCGGCCCAGTGGCACAAGCGGTTAAGTGCGCACGCTCCGCTGTGGCGGTCTGGGGTTGGGCGGGTCGGATCCTGGGTGCGCAGTGACTCGCCGCTTGGGAAGCCATGCTGTGGAGGCATCCCATATAAAGTGGAGGAAGATGTGCACGGATGTCAGCCCAGGGCCAGTCTTCCTCAGCAAAAGACGAGGAGGATTGGCAGATGTTAGCACGGGGCTGATCTTCCTCACAAAAAAAAAAAAAAAAGAAAAAAATTAATTAGGCAATTGGTTTTTTGTTAAGCAAGTAAGCGTGAGCATTAGTTTTAAGAATGTTATAAGAGTCATAGTAAGTTGTGCACTTACTTTTTATATGATGTTACATTTAAAATATTCAGAAATTCACATTAACTGGAACCCCTGCTTACAACCTGAAATAATAAAGTTGGAATTTGTTATCAGGTCATAAAAAAAAAAAAAAAAGACTGTTTTCCACAGAAACACACCCCGAAAAGGAATGGAAACGGAAAGCCCACTGAGTAGGATGTGCCCTAAGCATGGGGAGGAGCTCTCATACCTCAGGTGGTGGGGGCTTGATGGTGACTGGCTGGGGAGTCCTCCGGGGTGGGGAGGGCTTTGGCTGCACCTGCTGCTGGGCAGGGTTATAGTAGGTCACTCCTCCATACACCTGTGATGGGGCCTGGGATTGCCCCCCCCCAATAAGCCAAGAGAAGAAAAAGTTAGAAATTAATTCATCCATACTATGATGAACAGGAAACATTATTAAGGCACAAAAATAAGAGTGTTGGGGAATTTATAATTTTTTAATTCTCTAAGTGCCCCTCTTTAAAATAAAGTGATTATTCATTTCCGCCTTAATAATGTCCTAATTATGCTCTGGTTCCTACTTCTTCAAAGTACTGTCCAGCTTTCTCTAATTCCTATCATCAACTGACAAATGGAAGAGGCTGAGCTCAGTGTTGACACTCCAGATACCAGATGGTATCAACCTGTTGGGAGTTAAGCAGTACAAGGAGGGGCAGGGCTGGTAAGTAGAATAGTTTTTTTATATGCAGGTGAGTAAATAGCAGACATGACCACCTGAGATATACCAAAACACTTGAATGAAACACCATTAAAGAAACAGAAGGGAATAAACGGATGATGGGCATTACATAAGCTGCATTTCCAGCTCCAGACCACCAAGAGGCGTCCTGGCACCACACGCAAATCAGTGGCATTGAAATGTTCTCTCAAATTCCTTGAGCGTGGGGCTGGCCCCATGGCTTGGTGGTTAGGTGCGCGCGCTCCGCTACTGGCGGCCCGGGTTCGGATCCTAGGCGCGCACCGGTGCACGGCTTCTCCGGCCATGCTGAGGCCGCGTCCCACATACAGCAACTAGAAGGATGTGCAACTATGACATACAGCTATCTACTGGGGCTTTGGGGAAAAAAGGGGAGGAGGATTGGCAATAGATGTTAGCTCAGAGCCGGTCTTCCTCAGCAAAAAGAGGAGGATTAGCATGGATGTTAGCTCAGGGCTGATCTTCCTCACACACACACAAAAAATTCCTTGAGTGTTCTCCCCGTACCACATTCCTGTCTGATTTAAAGGATGTGTACCTAGAAAAATCTGCTCATTAGCCATCTCACCTGTGTATTAGGATACAGATGAGGTGGTGGTGGGGGAGGCAGTGCCCCTGGAGCATAAGGGTAACTGGGATTACCAAAGTTCATGACGCCTGGAGCAGAAAAGTAAGTAGGAGCAAGCAACTGCTGAGGTGGTGGCTGTCCTGGAGACATGGACACTGGTGGGGGATAGAGGCCTGGATTGGGCAGAGGTGCCGGTGTCTGGTGGGGATGTAAACCTGGACAAGAGGAAAACAAAAATTGAAATAGAAGATAACACCATTTCCATGGGATGGCCTGCTCAGCACAAACAGGCTCAGGATGGAAGTCCTCAGGATGGACCCAAGAGGAGTTTGTTGCCCAAGCAGCCAGAGTGGCCAGCCTCATAGGCAAGCAGCACAGAGCTCAAGAGGATGGGATTTGTGAAGCCCCAAACAAACATCCTCATGTACTGGAAGCATACAAGCAGAGGTACAAAGCTTACCTGGGTGGGGAAGGTGCATTTCTGGCTGCACAATCATGCCCTGGGGAGGCAGTGGGGCAGGGCTGTCACCATGGGTATAGATTGGTCCCTGGAACTGCACTGTAAGATATCACATTGGGACTCTCATAAACCCTCACTCTCCATATGACACAGACAAGTCTCCTTGTGCCCCAAGCTCTTTAAAAGATGTTCTCTATTTTCCATGTGAAGAAAACAGCAACCAGACAATGATAACCACTGTGAGAGGTCAGAAGGGAAATTCAGGAGGCAGGAAGCTAGTCTCTTAGTTCACTTCACCCTGCCAAAAAAGGTACCCCAACAATAAGAAAAACACTCACGTGGATCATAGTAATGTCCTTCCATGATACTGATGTGCACAGGGGGGGCAGGGGGCTCTGGCACAGGTCTTTGCCGCTGAGATGAATAGCGTTTAGCTCGCCCACCCTGGACACCCTGAAATAAAGAAACAGGTCTGAGGGGCCTGGCCAGTGGCGCAGTGGTTAAATGCGCGCACTCTGCTTCGGTGGCCTGGGGTTCGCAGGTTTGGACCCCGGGCGCACACCAATGCACTGCTTGGCAAGCCATGCTGTGGCAGCGTCCCACATAAAAAGTAGAGGGAAGATGGGCATGGATGTTAGCCCAGGGCCAATTTTCCTCAGCAAAAAGAGGAGGATTGGCATAGGATCTTAGCTCAGGGCTGATCTTCACCAAAAAAAAAAAAAAAAAAGAAATAGGTCTGAGCAAGAAGACTTCCAGAGGGCTGACTCTCATACCAAGTCCCACCCTCCTTTAGGTGCTACAAAACACTTACTTGGTACATGGCAAGTCTTTAAAAAGTATTTGCAAAATGAATTGAAAAACCAATGAAAAACATTAAGATTTGAACCTAAACCTTCTACCCTACCTTTCTGGAGACCCAAATTAAAAAAAACACGGGTAATCAATGGGAAAACTAACTTTAAGACCTTATCTTGGTTTAAACAGTGAACAAGCTGTTACATGCAGCCCCCTTCCCCATCTACCCCTTTCCTTTTCCCCTTCCGTACCATTTCTTCCATCCGGTTGAACTGAGGTGGAGGTCCTGCTCCCATGTGTATGTGGTTGGGCATACCTGTAATACACCAAAAAAGTCACTGCTGCAGAGCAGACAGATGTGAGTGGGACTAAAGATACCATCAAGAAAATGACAAGTTGAAGAATCCAACATGGGGAATGGCTTTCTTCTTTTAAGCTAACAAAATTCCGTTTAAACTATCTCTGCTTCCTGTCAACACCAGCATTTGGAAATTTGCCCCGAGTGCCCACCACATTAATACAGCAATAACATGAAAAAAACTACTTCAGTGAGAAAATGCAAGTTCAAATTTTCCCACCAAATACTTCCCTGTAGAGAATCCCTAGGAGGTTATAATTAGCACATTACATTATCAAACAGATTGAAAAATCTCAGCCCTAAAGTTTCTGAGCAACAACTGATTATTCTTGGCCACAGAGGTCTGGGCTTCAAGTTTGGGAAGAGATTCCCCTCTGGCTGAAAATGACTCAGGACAAAAAAGGAATATTCTACAGACTATCTTCCAGTGGTAATAAGATATCAGTAGGAGGTGTACTCCTCTATCCAAAGATCAGTTCCAGGTCCCATTTAGGCTACAATGGTTTTGGTGTTCTAAAATCATGCACACCAGAGAAGGATGTTGAAACTCCCAGCCCAAAAGAGGATTTCCAATCTTTAAGTTCAAATTCGACTTCAGAAACTAAAGAAAAAATCCTTTGATCTATCTGATTGGAGGAAGACGACAAAGAATGGGCAAGAGGGATGGTAAACAGGTCCTAGTCTCTAGAACTATGCAGTCCAATATGATACCCACTAGCCGCAGGTGGCTATTTAAATTTCAATTAATTAAAAGATCAGTTCCTCAGTCTCGATGACCACATTACAAGTATTCAAAAGCACCATCATTACAGAAAGTTCTACTGGGCAGCCTGATTCTAGAAGATTAAGGAAATTAGAGAGGCTTTCCTTTCAAAGAGATTAGAAGATACTCATCCAAATTCAAATGAGTAAGTTTCTGCCTTCAAACATTTAACCATTAGCTCAAATAATAACGTTGCCTTTTTCTTCCAGTTTTTCTAGAGAGAGTGGTAAAGGATTCTGCACTCAGGAGCTCAATATTAACGACTGATCAGTTAATAGTAGGCAAAGTAGTGGCGCAGTCTTGGGTAACAGATAAAACTGCTCTGAGGTCTTCAAAAGAATATACCTATGAATCCATTTCTTTCAGTTAATGAAAATGTAAATATTTCTTTCAGTTAATGAAAATGTAAATATTTGTCAATCACCACATCCCTGAGAGACAGAAGTCACATGCCCCCTAAACCCAATGACGCAAACGGAAAAAGGTTAGTCACTAACTCTGAGGTACCTACCCCGAAGCTCACGTGGTTGCAGGAATGAAGGCTGCCCTGGACTCCAATTTTGTTCTGTTATATTTAGTTGTGCCATGTCTTGCTCAAGTCCACCTGTAGTAGAATCCACCGGAGGCTCCCAGTTCCCAGTCTTAGCAGGCGGAGGGGTAGCTTCTGGGACTGAAGGTGCCGGGGTCAGCCCTTCGGGTGGAGGGGGCACCTCCTCTGCAACCTTGACAGCATCTCCAGCTTTGATTCTGGTTCTTCTTGCCCGGGAATAAGATTTCTTCTCAATAGGCCTGTCAGGGGCCGGTGGTGCAGTGTCAGGAGCAGCAGCTGGTACCTCTGAGGTTGCCTCTTCCTTGTCAGGACTGCCAAGCACTTGAGCATCTGCTTCTGGAGATGGATCCCTCAAAGGAGTTTGCTCCAGGCGCCGAGACCGATAACTAGTCTCATGTTTAACAGTCTCACCAGACCGGCCACCATGCTGCCCACCAGCCTCCATAGGCCTAAAACCAGCACGACCTTCCTTGAAGCCCCCAGGTCGAGAGTAATTCCTAGGAGCAGACATGCGGCCAGTCCCTGCAGCATTCCTGTTGATAAATGTCCTTGGTGGTAGGGTGCCTCCAGGACCCTGGTGGCGATGGGACTTGTTTGGCCGCTCACCAATCCAGTTTGGATCTCTCTGGGGAGGACTCCCAAACCTGAATAAATGGAATGGAGAAAGTCTTAAGAAAAGAAATAACAGGAGGCCGGCACGGTGGCCTAGCGGTTAAGCATGTGCGCTCCAGTGCGGGTTTGCAGGTTCAGATTCCGGGCGCGCACTGAGGCACCACTTGTCAAGCCATGCTGTGGCGGCATCCCACATAAAGTAGAGGAAGATGGGCGCAGATGTTAGAGCAGGGCCAGTCTTCCTCGGCAAAAAGAGGAAGACTGCCATCGGATGTTAGCTCAGGGCTGATCTTCCTCACCCATTCAATTATGGGCTAGAAAGGCATTTTAAAAAGCAGTAGTTCTTTTTACAAATATCAACAGTGTACACTCCAAAATTTCCTCACCTGGGTTTCCGGATTCTTCGGGGTTTGATGTCATCAGGATTGTGAGCTGAGCGGATGTCATAGCCATAAAGAGCAATGAGCTCCTGTCGGGACTTGGGAGCCTGTTCATCTTCCCGGAACTTATCATGCTCCCAGCGACCCTCATCCTTCCATAGCTTTCGCTGACGCCCCTTGGGTCTGGATAAAACCAGGGAAAAGTGTTTTAGGTTGACAGACTCTGCAAAGTAAAGATGTTCATGAAACAAACAGGGTTGGGCAGGGAAACATTAGGAACTTCATGTAGTCTCCCCATCTTCCCAGATTATACAAAATGGGCCTTTGAACAGCAAGAGTCAATCATAGTACCACAGAGCCTGATGGGCTCAAATCTAACAGGAACAGAAACGAGGAAAGACTTCACTTCAAACTACTCAGCACCTTGGAAACATCTCTCTCCTATAAGGCAGCCTATGCAAGTACTTCATATCCTGGAGGCCTTGAGCCTCAGAATAAGGCAGGCAGTGGAAATGTGGGTCTGGACCCAACTCCTCCACCAAGAGTTACCAAATATTCTAAGCCTCAATTTCCTCAGTTGTATGAGAAGGAGAATTGTAATACGTACGTTAAAAACCTTGTGAGTAGTAAATGAAATAATACAGGTAAAGCACTTGGCAAAGTGTCCGGCATATAGTAAGTAACACTAAACACATACTAAATAGCAGAGAGTGGCTGTTACCTGACTTCTTCCTCCTGAGTTTGCCCTCGAAGATCATGCTCAAAGAAGAGCCCTTTCCGGGGTATGTATGCTGGGTTTTTCCGATCTTCATCATCATCCAAATGCTTAGGGCCCTTTTTACCCACTTTGTTCTCCACAGGCTCTGTGCTCTCCTGGAGGACAGATAAAGGGCTCCTTACTCCCTCCAAGGTTAAGAGCTACCACTATACCAGCCCCCAAATGGGGGCCTCTGGTGGGTACTGACCTGTCCATCCCCACTTTGCCTCTCTCCAGTCACAGTGCCTTTGGTGTCAGGCTTTTCTTCTCCTTTCTCTTCTTTTGCTGAAGAATTAGCAGCATCATTGGCTTCTGATTTCAACTCCACTTTGGAGTTTTCCTCTTCACTGTATTCCCCTTCTTCACCCTGAAAAACACTTCCCTGTCAGCTGTAGAGGTAAGGTCTGAACGGTGCATTCCTTTTATTTTCCATTCTTTAGGAAAACATTTTCCAACAAACTTTTACTACAATGTAAGAATTAAAAGCAAACATACCAACATTCTCACTAAAATTTCTAGAGGATAAGGATAAAAAACACATTAAAAAATACATACAGGTGCTTATATATAGATCCATGTAAGTTTTCCAGGAAGATGTACAAGGAACTGTTAACAGTGGCAGCCTCTGGGGAAAGAGCCCAGGGGATATGGATGGGACACTTTATTTTTTTATTTTTTGCTGGGAAAGATTTGCCCTGAGCTAACATCCATTGCCAATCTTCCTCTCTCTTTTTTTTCGCCCCAGTGCATAGTTGTATATTCTAGTTGTAGGTCCTTCTAGTTCTCCTATGTGAGCCACCACCACAGCATGGCTACTGACAGGCAAGTGGTGTGGTTCTGCCACTGGGAGCCTGGGACACCAAAGCGGAGCTCCAAACACTGAACTTGAACCACTAGGTCATCAGAGCTGGCTCTGGATGGGAGGCTTTAAAGTCCCTAGCATAAAGAAGGAGCTTACTTTTTGTGAATAATTTCTCTCCGTCTCCATAAATTCTCTCTTAAACATCAGTGCCTAATAACTATACTCTAACTCAAGTTGTGAATTTGCTCATCTCAAAATGGCTTAGAGCAGAGATTCCCAACCTTACAGACCCCTTTTTAGGATCTAATATTTTCATAGAGCTCCATGAGATAATAGCTCCGTAAAGTATCCACTGACTGAGAAAACATATGACAAACAACTGCTATAGATCTAATAATACCATAAAATATATTTACATTTTATTAGTTTATATATATTCAAAATAGCAGCACATAAAGGTGGGAGATGTATATTTAGTCTATAGATGATGAAAGCTGAGCTAACAAATTTGCAAACTCCTTGTAATAACTCCATGACTTCCCAAGGCACTATTACCCTCAAACTGGGAAATAGTGGCTTACATTTTTGATGTCTACGATATGCATACTAAATTTTTTGCAGCATGAGATCCCTTTATCCAACAACTCTGTTCAGAATTACATAATTATAAGATTTTTGACTTGGAAAACCTTAGAGAACAACTTGTACAACCACTGCATTTTAGAAATGAAAAAAATTAAAGCCTAAGCACTCTCTCTCCTCTCCTCCATCTTCTTCCCTCTCTTGCCACATCAAGATTAGATAATCCTGTCTGTGACAGAGAAAGTGTTGGGTCTGTCCATACAAAGGAGGGTCCTTAGGCCATCCTCTAAATAAGGGCCACTAGAAGGGGTCAGGTAAGAGAGGTGTGGCTAGTTCTAGGCAGGGAAAAGGAGGAGCTAAGGCTCACGCTAGGGGCTTTAGAACAGAGTTACTCTCATCTCCTTGTCCTCCCAGGATTTGGACCTAGGGAGGCAGAGAGCTATTGGCTAAGGAGGTAGGTTCAGAGACCTGCAAAACATAAAGAAATGAGTTCAACAGAAGGTGGTCTAGTGCCCATTGCTGGGGTTAACATGTCAAGGTAACAATACACCTCTCCCACCTGGCAGATACATGTACACTGCTCTCTTATTCTCCTGCTAGATCTGACACTTGACCTGAACTAGACCCTCTCAACTCCAGACCCAGCGTGGCCTCAGGAATCTGATCAAAGAGACTCACTGTGAGATTCCTGATAAAGAAAGAAACTCTCAAGCTCTAAGTTTCTGCCCTTTCTTCAAATGGAGCTGAGTCTGCCTGACTGGCCCAAACAAGCCAATTAATTCCTCTTTCCCATTCTTCCCTATTCACCATCTGGGTATTTTGGCCTGTAAGTGTTTTGGGTTAGGATTTCCAGAAAGGTGAATCTGCTATGAAACCCAGAGAATTGAAGGAGACTGCCTGACCACACCCACACTGAGAATCAGGCCTTTACCCATAGCTTTTTTTGTGTGTGTGAGGAGGACCAGCCCTGAGCTAACATCTGATGCCAATCCTCCCCTTTTTCCCTTGAGGAAGACGGGCCCTGAGCTAACAACCGTGGCCATCTTCCTTTACTTTATATGGGATGCCGCCACAGCATGGCTTAACAAGCGATGCATCCGTGCGCGCCCAGGATGCAAACCCGTGAACCCCGGGCTGCCGCAGCCAAGCACGTACACTTAACCGCTTGCACCACTGGGCCGGCCCCTACCCATAGCTTTTTAACAACCAAGTACCCTTGATTCTTCCCATTTTCTCTCAATCACAAGTTTTCCCTCCTCTAGGTAGGTGGTAATCATTCAGTTCTTTCCTTGATCCTATGTTCCCTGGAGGTTCTGAAGCAGACACTGCAAGAATCCTGCTTGGTGTATATATATGACCTTAATTCATTACACACACACCCCCGACACACACTGACTGAATTCAAACATCTTAAAATAGTATCAACATGATTAATGAGGGAACGTTGTTTTATGCTCCCCCTCCTCTAGTCTGTGGTGGAATGTCAAATGAGGCAACTCTTTGATTCCAAATGAGAAACTAATTTTGTTTCCAGGGCAGGACAGAAAGATACAAATAGCATAGTGCTGAGGAGACTCCAAATTAGAGTCAAAGTCTGGTCTAACTGAAGCCAAGGTGCTACCCTAGGGTCACATGCCCCTAAATATGCCCCTGCTTTGGCTAAGGGCTGACATCAAAACCCTATTCCAGACACAAACTCCCCTATTGCTGATTCTACCATCCAGTGAACACTCTTCTCAACTCTAAAGCCTAGCTCTGACCTGAAGCAATTGCTTCCCTGGCAGAATTCTCACGCAGAGGTTTTAGCTAATTCTTCCACTTCTTACATATTTCAGAGTAAGAGGTAGAGCTGGCATCTCCCTCATCCTCAAAGTCTCTTCCAGATTTAACTTCTCCAGCCTCATTTTAAACTTGTGCTCCTCGGGCCGGCGCCGTGGCTTAGCAGTTAAGTGCTCGTGCTCTGCTACTGGCGGCCCGGGTTCGGATCCCGGGCGCACACCGATGCACCGCTTCTCCGGCCATGCTGGGGCCGCGTCCCACATACAGCAACTAGAAGGATGTGCAGCTATGACCTACAACTATCTACTGGGGCTTTGGGGGAAAAATAAATAAACAAACAAATAAACTTGTACTCCTCTGAGGCTCCTATCACCTAGCTACACCTCTATGCCTCTACCCAGGCCCACCCTGTCACTGACTTGAAGACTAGCAATGAGCTCAGTCTTCACCTCCATTTCAGTCATCCATTTCGATGGCTACACTCCACACCAGTCTTACGTGGAACTGCCATACGTTTTTTAAAAGTAAACCTGCTTACCTTAAAAAATTTTAAATTTAAATACCCCAGACTTTGATCAAAACTGCCACAGGCAAAAGAATGAAGTAAGACCCTTACTTCACCCCATATACAAAAACTATCTCCAAATGGATCAAAGACCTAAATGTTAAGAGCTAAAACTAATAAAACATAGGGTTAATCTTCATGACTTTGGATTTGGCAAAGACTTCTTAGATATGACACCAAAAACACAAGGAACAAAAGAAAAACAGATATATTGGACTTCATAAAAATTGAAAACTTACACTAACAAGAAAGTGAAAAGAAAATCCACAGAATGAGAAAAAATATTTGCAAATCATCTATCTGATAAGGAACTTGTATCTAGACTATAGAAAGAACTCTTACAATTCAATAATAAAAAGATACCCCAATTAAAAAATGGACAAAGTATGTGAACAGCCATTTCCCCAAGGAAGATACACAAATAGCCAACAAGCACAAGAAAAAATGCTCAACATCATTAGTCATCAAAGAAATGCAAATTAAAACGAGATACCATTTCAAAGCTACTAGGATGGCTAGAATCAAAAAATCAAGACAAGAGCTGTTGAGTATGTGGAGAAATTGGAACCCCCATACATTGCTGTTGGGAATGTAAAATGGTGCAGCTGCTTTGGAAAACAGTTTGGCAGTTCCTCAAATGATTAAACACAGCGTTACCATATGACTCAGCAATTCCATTCCCAGGTACATACCCAAGAGAAATGAAAACATATATCCACACAAAAACTTATAGTACACTAATTTTATAGCAGCATTATTCATAGTAAAAAAATAGACACCCAAATGTCCATCAATGAATGAACAGATAAATAAAATGTGTTATATCCATACAATAGAATATTATTCAGCCATAAAAAGGAATGAAAGTGATACATGCTACAACTTGGATGAAAATCCTGAAAACGTTACGCTAAGTGAAAGAAGCCAGTCAGAAAAGTCCACACATTATATGATTCCATTCATACGAAAGGTCAGCATAGGGAAATCTCTAGACACAGAAAGTAGATTTGTGGTTGCTTACGGCTAGGGAGATGAGGATGGAGGAACTGAGGGGATGACTGCTAAAGGGTACAGGGTTTCTTTTTGAGGTGATAAAAATGTTCTGATACTGACTGCAGTAATGGTCACACATATCTGTGTATATACTAAAAACCATGAAATTGTACACTTGAAATGGATAAATCATATGGTATGTAAATTATATCTCAATAAAACTGTTTTTAGGGGCCAGCCTGGTGGCATAACAGTTGAGTTTGCACTGTGCTTCAGCGGCCTGGGTTCATGGGTTCAGATCCCAGGTATGGAACTACATATTGCTCATCAAGCCATGCGCAGGGCCCCACGTACAAAGTAGAGGACGACTGGCACAGATGTTAGCTCAGGGACAATCTTCCTCAAGCAAAAAGAGGAAGATTGGCAACAGATGTTAGCTCAGGAATAATCTTCCTCACCAAAAAAACAAAACAAACAAACAAAAATCCTGCCTATTATTCCTGTTCCTACCCAGTTATTCCCTTACTCTCTCATCTCCAACGTTCTTAAGACATCCACTCCCTTGACCATACCACTTTCTCCCCATCAATCACTCCTTTCCCACATTCACATTCCACTCTCTCTAGACTCCACAGCCCATTCATTTCAGTCACTACTAGTAACACCCTCAAGTCCCTTGCCACTCCCATGTGCCAGGACAGGATCAACTAAAACATCTGCTTTTTCTAGGCCTACAACCAGACCACTGATCATCACTGAATGTAGTTAAAAAAAAAAAAAAATACAACTTCACACATCAGTGCCACCTCCAACCTCAGCTACTCACACCTCCTTTAGTCTCACAATTCCTACAACACCCCTCCCAACCCTCTTTCTCAATGTCTTTCCTTCACAAGGAAAACCAAACAAAGAAAGGAACATCAGCTTCCTCCCTACACACCTTTCCTTCCCACCTCTCTATAACTACAATGGTAGATGTTTCCCTTGTCTGGTTCCCATTTCTTCTGACGTACTCAGACAAGGACACCAGTACACTTATTACCCACCCCCTCCCTTTTCTTTCCCTTTCTACTCGTTCCTTCAATCTTTAACCATACTTGATTCTCCAACTTTAAAAAATAACTACCAAACCCTCTCTTGACCTCATAGCCTGCATTCCACCTACCATCTCTCTAGCCTCCCCTTTCACAGTCAAATTTCTTTTAAAAAACTTTCTCGGAGATTCTGGGAAAATAGTAGCAGCATAGTTTTTGAACTCTTCAAATCTCCACATGAGGGCTGGCCTGGTGGCACAAGCAGTTAAGTGTGCGCACTCCGCTGCAGTGGCCCAGGGTTTGCCGGTTCGGACCCCGGGCACGCACCGATGCACTCCTTGGCAAGCCATGCTGTGGCGGCGTCCCATATAAAGTGGAGGAAGATGGGCACGGATGTTAGCCCAGGGCTAGTCTTCCTCAGCAAAAAAAGAGGAGGATTGGCGGATGTTAGCATAGGGCTGATCTCCTCACACACACAAACAAATCTCCACATGAAATGAAAGCTTCTGGACAGCAAAATCAAAACCCTTTGGACAACAGTTACAAAAAAACTAGCTGACAAGGTATCCCCCAGACCCCAAAATACAAGCACATAAGAACAAAGCACCAACAGCCACAAGACCTGCATCAGATTGGTGTCAGTGCTAAGAAAGCACAGAGAAGTAAACAGATCTGAGAAAAGGAGAACCCTTTACCTAATCAATGGGTATTCAGTAGAAAGCAAAACTAAGAACAACAGTTGAAACTAGGAGCAGGGGGCTGGCCCGGTGGCACAGTGGTTAAGTGCACATGCTCAGCTGCAGCAGCCCGGGGTTCATAGGTTCGGATCCCGGGCGCACACCGACGCACTGCTTGTCAAGCCATGCTGTGGTAGCGTCCCATATAAAGTAGAGGAAGATGGGCACAGATGTTAGCCCAGGGCCAATCTTCCTCAGAAAAAAGAGGAGGATTGGCATTGGATGTTAGCTCAGGGCTGATCTTCCTCACACGTATAAAGAAAGGATAAAGAAACTAGAAGGGGATTTACTGTTGCCAACAGCATGTGAGCACCAGGGTCCTGCAGTAAGAAGGTCTGAAGGGGCTAGAGCAGGCTAACCCCTCTGAGATCCTGAAACTGAGCTGGCTGCCAGGGCTCCCTTCTAGATAGGGTCCCACACTGAAGAGAAACTGTTGAGAGGAGAATCAAAGGGAGCAGGAGAGGGACAAAAGGAAAAACGGAAAGAGAAGTCCAAAACAAGGTAGGGAAGGGAACAAAGGGAGGAAATCTCCGAAAGCAAGCCACCATAATTTTTTAACGCTATAGGGAAACAACAGAAGAGGGAGTTCTATGAAGTTAGGAAAAGCTACTCTGAGCCATACTTCCTTCTAAAAGATCAGGAAAACTAATTTTACATAAAAATCAACAACAGAAAAATACAGAGGTCAAATCCCATATAAACTTATTATGAGGAAAAAAAATAAGTAGAAGAGCATTCCTACAATGAAAGCATTTCAGAAAGACAGGCACATATCAAAATTGTAACGTCTATTTCAAAATGAGCTAAAAAGACATTAAGAAAAGTATATAAGGCATGAAGAACATCAATAAGAATTAGAAAACTCAAAAATGAAATGAAAGAACTCAGGGAGGCATTAGAAATTAAAGAAGGGCCGGCCCTGTGGCTTAGTGGTCAAGTGCGCGCGCTCCGCTACTGGCGGCCTGGGTTCGGATCCCGGGCGTGCACCGACGCGCCACTTCTCCGGCCATGCTGAGGCCGTGTCCCACATACAGCAACTAGAAGGATGTGCAGCTATGACATACAACAATCTACTGGGGCTTTGGGGGGAAAATAAATAAATAAATAAAATCTTAAAAAAAAAAAAAAAAAAAGAAATTAAAGAAAAAAATCACTTCAAATACCAAGTCTAAAACTGGAAGGAAGAGAAGAGGGAATAAACACAACAATAATGCCTTGAGAGAAATAAAAAGTGAAAAGGAAGAAAATATTTAAAAATCAAAAAGAAATGAAGACAAAGATAAAAAGGATTAGGGAGAAAGGATCAGATACCAAAGACAGGCAAAGAATTATTTGGTTTGTGTGTGTGTGTGTGTGTGTGCGCGCGCGTGTGTGTGTGTGAGGAAGATCAGCCCTGAGCTAACATCCGATGCTAGTCCTCCTCTTTTTTGCTGAAGAAGACTGGCCCTGGGCTAACATCCATGCCCATCTTCCTCTACTTTATATGGGACACTGCCACAGCATGGCTTGACAAGTGGTGCGTCGGTGTGTGCCTAGATCCGAACCTGTGAACCCCCGGCCGCCAAAACGGAGTTTGTGCACTTAACTGCTATGCCACTGGGCCAGACCCCAAAGAATTATTTGGATAGGAGTTCCATGACATACTGTAGAACACATTTCATACCTGTGAACACTGACCCAAAATGACCAACACCAAGACAAATTCTAATAGAATCACTGGACCTTAAAAAAAATATACGGGGAATATCCAGACAAAAACAGCAAATGACTTATATGGGAAAGGAAATTAGGTGATCATCATTTAGTTTTGTTCAAGATAAAATCTTCGGCTCACATTGTCTTTCCATGGATCTAGAAATACCAATTCGCAAAAAATACAAAAGACAGAGGCAGCACGTTGAGTTGTACCATGAGTGAGCAATCATCAAAATCTTTTCAACAGATAACTTGTAAGGAAAAGAAAGAGATGAAAAACGAACCTGGAGACTAAGAGACAGATCAAATTTTAAGAAACAAGCAGGATTAAACTGTAGTCTCTAGGTATATACAGTTAGTAACAAAGAAGAAATGCAAGCAAGTAACGGACTACCATGGAAGTCAGGATATAAAGTCTTTTTCTTTACTCTAGACCAGTGCTGTCCAAAAGGACTTTCTGGGATGATGGAAATGTTTCATCTACGCTGCCCAATACAGCAGTCACTAGCTACATGTGACTACTGAGTACTTAAAATGTGGCTATTGCAACTGAGGAACTGACATTTTAATTTTAGTTTAATTAATTTAAATTTAAATAGCCACATCTGGCTATCGACTACTGTATTGGACAAAGCAGAACTAGATGTCTCTTAGGCTTCAGACAATATATACTAGATACCACCACTTCCAAGTCCCACAGGTTCCTCAATCTCAAAATATCCAAAACTTAACCCAATGCTGTCCTTCCTGAAATCTCTTCCTCCTGTGGTCCCTTTCTTAGTGAATAACACCATTCATCAACCTGGGCATCCCTTTGACTCCTTCTTAATTCAGGCTCCACATTCAATCACTCAAGTTCTTTTAGCACCACCTAAAAATCTCTCAAATATGTCTATGTCTTGCCAGTCCTATTGCCAGGTCCCTTTAGGACACCATCATGTTCCTTGGACTATCCTAACAACCTCCTAACAGCTCTCCCTGCCTCCAGTCATGCCTCATCCACAATTCATCCTCCACACTTAAGCCTTCAGTAGCCTTTCTTTCCTTGCTATTAGGATAACATCCAAACTCATTTACATACAAAATGGTAAGTTGCTATAAATTCACAATCACCAAACCTCACTGAACACTCCACACTGCCTGGCAGTCTTTCCATTCTCTAGTGATTACTGTAAACATTCTTCAACCCAAAACCTCTTGTCTCCCTTTTACTCTTTGCAGATAACTTTACTACTGACTTCAGAGAAAATAAACGTCATCTCATCAATCACCACATTCTGTCAATTACATAGCCTAAATAACTTTGAATTCTTTCCATTTCTATTTTCACTGCCACCGCTCCACCCATTCCACACTTACTGCTTGCTTAGACTTCCACTATAGCTTTCTTTTTTCTTTTTTGTGAGGAGACCAGCCCTGTGCTAACATCTGCCAATCCTCCTCATTTTTTGCTGAGGAAGACTGGCCCTGGGCTAACATCCGTGTCCATCTTCTCCACTTTATATGGGACGCCACCACAGCATGGCTTGCCAAGCAGTACAACAGTGTGCACCCGGAATCTGAATCAGAGAACCCCGGGCCGCTGCAGTGGAGCGTGCGCACTTAACCGCTTATGCCACCTGGCCGGCCCCTCCCCTATAGCTTTCTTAACTAGCTTTTCTGTCTCCAATCTTGCTCCCCTCAGATCAACTCTCCCCACTGCAGACAAAATAACTGTTATAAAAATAACAATTCTCAAATTTTACTGTGCATAAGCATCAACCTGGGAACTTGTTAACATATAAATGTCTGAGTCTCCCCTCCCTCTCTAAGATTCTGTTTCAGCAGGACTGGCCAATCAGATTTTCTAAAGCGTGTTTTCCTTGGATCTGACAAACAGTGCTTGAAAATTTACGTCTAATCCTTATCACACTCTTGTTTAAAACCCTGTTATACTTTGCACTTCCTTAGAATAAAATCCAAATATTTTTTAACCTGGCTTATAAAGTACTTTAAGATTTGGACTCGGACTCATCACTTACCACCAGTCATACTAAACTTTTCATATTCTCCCACTCGTCACCCAGTCCATCCCTTCCAGCCGTTCTTCCCAGACACTGTTCCCTCTGCTTATAAACCTCTGCCTGGCTAACTTCCTACTCATCCTTCAGGTCTCTATTTTAACATCCCATCCTATAAGCACTTCCAAACAACCTAAACCCAATGAGTTGTCTCTGCTATGTGCTCCCAAAGCACTCTATGCTTCCAATATCATGGCACTCACCAAACATTACTGTAATTACTTGCTTAACTATCTATTTTCTCCCTCTGACCCAGAATATAAACTCCACGAGGGCAGAATCATGCCTGTCTTTTATTCTAGTGAATAATACAGCTCCTGGCACAGAGCAGGTACTCAACAAAGAGAAAGAACAAGTAAGCCCCTTCACGATCTGGCCCCTGTTCACTCATTTGCCTTTATTTCTGGTATCCATCCTATCCCAACAATGTTCCAGCCACACCAAACTACTTTCAATTTTCCAAATATTCAATCTTCTCTCCTATCTCTGGGCTTTCCCAGCTGTTGTTCCCTCTGCCTAGAACACAGTTTGCCTGGCTAACTCCACCTTATTGGAGGCAACTCCTGACTGCCTAAATGGATTCTGTGCCCAGTCATTAACACCCTACTTAACACTATACCCCAGCAGCTGTCACTAAGTCCTATGATTGTCTGAATGTTTATCTGACTTCCTAAGTCGTAACATTCCTAAAGATAAGAATTTTGTTATAGTGTTCACTGTTGCATCTCCAGGGCTTAATGGAAAGTCTTAATATGCAGTAACAGTGCTGTAAAATTTATAGAATGAACCTTTGATCCACAATCCAATTCTTCCTGTATATAACCCCAAGATCAAAATCCAGAACTCAGAACTCTATTTAACAACTCCAGGAAAGAGTCATGCTGATAGCATCTCTAGTAGTTTATCCAATCAAAACAAGTAAACTCACAAAAGACAGGCTTAGGGAAACTTTCTCCTAAAGAGAGAGACAGAAAGCCCCATCTATAAACTGAGGGATGTTTCTGACACAAAACACTCAGAATCCTGCCCCCTCAAGGTCTTCAGATACACTTGGAAAAAAACATCTAACTGGATGGCTTCACTACCTAGGCAGCATAAAACAAACTGTCAAACATCCTGTGAAGGGCTTCAGAATGTTCCCATTCTCTTATTTAGAACCTTATTTTCTTCAGATACAGTGAAAAGCCACCTTTTAACAGTGTAACACACGTGGCCTGAAGAGGCTTGCATCAAAACCTGCCCTCACTCTAACTGAAGATGACCTTTTGTAACAGTTTTTCAGAAGCATAAATGAAGAATGCAGAAGAGGAGTAACAAGCAGGTTATAGTACACGACTATGTGTTTTTAAAATACATTTGCGACCTACACCACAGGAAAAAGAACCTATCACACTCACTTCTGAGTCTTCCGCACTTTCATAATCCGAGAGAACAGCTGAAAGAAAATAGAAATACGTAAAGATAAAAATGCAACAGAAATTACTATAATTACATTTCCTGACTGCTTGTTGTGGGTCAGACTAAGACTTTCATTTAATTCAGAGACCAACCTACGAGGCAGTCCCCATTTACACAAGGGAAACAGGCTCAAGGAGTGACTTGCCCAAGATCATACTGCTCAAAAGTATTCTCTTAAGCACTATGCTACTAAGAGTCACTTTGTGGCACCCTTTCCCAATTCCTAACAGTCCGAGAGAAGGTCAATTGCTGGAAATAGGTGACAAGTTTATGGGCAAAACACTTGTCATGATGCTACTCACCATCGCCCTCCATGCCATCTTCACTCTCCTGAAGGAAAGAAGACATGGGTTAGTTCTGTGATTTCCAGAGAGTGGAGAGCTGAAGACTCAACACAAAATGGTTGAAAAGGGAGATGAGGAAAGGTATGTCTTTAACAAACAGTATCCGAGGGGTCTGGTCTCTTCACTTCCAGCCCCAATTTCCGAATAAACATCCGCTTTCCATCCGCGGCAGCTCTGCCGCCCCCCAGAAACCTCCAACCCTTCCTCTCCCCTTGGGGCTCCCGATGCACACCGCACTAGGACAGCTCTCCTCTTCTCTAACACAACATGCTCCGGCTTCTACCACCAAATCCCAGCCTCCCATCAGCACCTACACCCCGCCCCCGGGCCCGCCCCGCCCGCGCGCACTCACACACTCAGACTCCTCGGCGCTCTTGGCCCCCCCGCTCTCCACCCGCCGCAAATGAAGGGCCCCGGCTCGGCCTCCGCGCTGGGAAGGCAGCGAGCCGCTACCGCCGCCTCCAGCGCTACCGCTGTAGCTCCCGCCGCCCCGTGCCGGGGAACCACCGCTGTCTGAGCCCGAAGCACCAGACTCTTCGTCCTCGGTGTCTTGCGAAGCGCGCTGCCGCCGCCGGTCCGCCATTTTACGGAGAACGGCCGCCACCAGCCAGCTCCTGACGTACCGCGCCCGTCGCGGGGGCTGCCGGGAGGCTCGAAACCTAGTCCCAGCATGCTTCACGTGCGGCGCTGGCCGCCCCGCTTTTCAGGGGGCGGGGCTGGGGGCGGGGCTGGCGCCCTGCGGCACGTTTGCGGGCAAACGGGATTACGTAAATCCGTGACGTGGTGGGGGCCAGACCAGGCTTCAGACTTCCCCTGGGTAGGCCCCGGGCGAGGGGAGCTGCGCTCGGGCGGCTTTCTGAGATTACTCGCCCGGCCATCTTGGGCTTTACGAGTGGAAGGCGTCGAGCTGTCACTGCTTTACTGCGGCACTGGAGCTGTTTAATGGTTTTCTAGGTACATTTCTCGTTTCTACCTACGTTTGAAGCAGATCTTTTTACTGCATTCGTTTTTTTGGTAAAATCACGAATCAAGGTAGATCTCTAAAGCCGTTGTGCTGCATCAGATTTGCCACACGACCCCTTTTTAAGCTGAAGGGCGAAGAAGAAACCCGTTGTCTGCAGTGAAGCCTGAGGACTTAGTGTTGCAGCACTACAGTGTTTTCCCTGTATTCTCATTTCCTCTTCCCTCTTCATGTGTCTTCTCACCCCAGCCATCACCTCTCCCGAAGTGCAGGCTGGTATGATGCTAGTCTTACCAAGATTTTAGAACCGATTTAAAAAGAAGAGATGATCATAGGAACCGACGTGGTTCAAAATCCTGATATGTTTTCATTCTTGTTAAGGATTACCAGACAGGTAGATGAGGGATTTTGATTTTGACTTTGGCAAGACGTTTGTCAGCAATGAAAGAAATCACTTTATTTTCTTTGGATCATTATAAAGACACGCAAGATGCGTGAGCTAAGATATTAGTGCACCTACAGGAGTGCACAATAATATTATTTGTCAAACATAAAGGTCACTATGGCATAGCACAGGATTCTGTCCTAATATTTTTACAAATTGTATGGTTAAGGATCCTGATGCTTACCACATTTATAGACAATATGAAACTAGAAGGCATTCTGAATGCCTTCAGAGATAGAATCAGGATCCAAACAGATCTCAACTGGTTAAGCAAGTGGCCAAATGTGACAACTTGTAAATCCAGCTCCAAAAACCAACTGCCTAAGTTCAAAATGCAAGATGTATGATTTAATAAGTTTTAAAAGAAAAAAAAAGACCTGGAAGATCTTATTGATCACAAGGTAAACCGATGCAATACAGCATGTTTCAAAATAAGGCTGCCAAGTTTAGCGTAAATAAGGAAAATGATAGTCTGCCACTTTGCTTTTCAGTTGTTTGGTCTAGGTTCAGTTTTTAAATGGACATGAGCAAATTGTTCATCATCCAGAGGGAAGTGAAAAATTCAAAATCCTTTCGAGGAAAAATTGTGAGATCTCTGAATGTTTACCACGTAGGGCAGACTTGGGATAGCCACAGCCATCGTTATTCCAGGGACTATGAGGAAAAGGAGGAATTGATCTTTTTTCATCACCCTAGAAGGCCAAGCAAGAACCAATGGGCTCGAGTCACAAGAAATTACATTTTTTTGTGTGTGTGTGAGGAAGATCAGCCCTAAGCTAACGTCCATGCCAGTCTTCCTCTTTTTGCCAAGGAAGACTGGCCCTGGGCTAACATCCATGCCCATCTTCCTCCACTTTATGTGGGACACCTCCACAGCACGGCCTGACAAGCGGTGTGTCGGTGCGTGTCCGGGATCCGAACCCAGTCCGCCAGCAGCAGAGTGCGCGCACTTAACCGCTAGCTACGCCACGGGGCTGGCCCCAAGAAGTTAGATTTTATCAACAAGGAAGAATTTTCTAACATTCAGAAAAAAAAAATGTATAGGAAAAAAAGAAGCAGGACCTCATTTGTCTGGAATGTTGCCAAGGGGAAATCATGTATTAGAAGTCAGACTAAATGACCTCTAAGGTCTTTCCAACTATGAGGTTTTATTAATTTAGACAGCAGGCACCAAGTATCCTATAATGTCTTGTTTTTCAAGTTGCCAATTATGTGTAAGGAAGAACACAGGACAAAGAGGGATGAAACATACATTGTGTTCATACACAAATGGAAGTGAATACCTTATAAAAAACGGAAAATGGTGTGTTTTTCTATTTTGTGAAAATTGATTTTTTTCTAATCTTTTAAAATATACAAGCAGAATTGTTTAATGCTTCCCAGTAAATCTAATAAACTGGAGCAGAAGTTCAAAAATTAACAGCCACAATAGTTTATTTACAATTGAACTCTTTATAAGATATTTACAAGACAACCAATTTTACACATCAGAAATGGTATCAAAAGTATGAATTACAACACAGACAATAATATGAAATGGGCATAAAACAAAGCTGAAGTGGACAGACAAGCAATTTCTCTTTTTAATTTATTAACACTAGCTTAAACCTTGTTAAAGAAAGAAACAAAGAACTATGTTTTAGGAGAATTGCAGGGCCTTCTGTTGAAGATTGAATTTCACAGTGTTGTATCCCATGTAGGGAAAAAAACTAATTTTCCCCCCACACTCTAACACACTGTAATTTCACTCTTGGAACTTTGCTAATCTACTCTCCAACCTCCTTCTCAACACATCCAAATCAAAGGAGAATTGATCTAGAAGACAGGACAATAAAATAAAAGGTCCTAGGTAGAGGGAGAACCAAGGAAACAGAATCCACTTAAGTCTGGCCAGATAGCACCTCATGGATTCCTCTTAGTCTAGCTCAAGTTCAGAATCTGGGGAGTCCCCTGGGTAGGGCACAAACACAAAGGCTAAATTTGCTAACCCATATCCAAATTAGGAATCCGACAAATGCTGAAAGTCAAGAAGAAACTGAGAGGAATCAAGGAATAAAGTAAAGAGACACTGATTGGTCTTTTTTTCTTCTTGGGCACATTCTAAGTAACATAACATAGGTCAGAGTAGGAAAGCCGAAGAGCTTGCCATATTAAAATGATGGAGAACAAAGAAAATCTGGCCCAGTTTTTCTAGAAATCTCCTTCCTCTCCTTAAGGTGTGAGATGAGAGCCCCTAGTGGAATAAGTCCTATTTCTCTCTACATTCTTGCTGCAGTGAAGTTCACAGCAGGTTCCCTTGTGGAGAGCCCACTCTCCTAAGCAGATGGAGTTATAAATGAAAATCCATAGCCAAACACACACACACAAAAGGAGAAATAAGAGCAGCAAGATCATTCAAGAATACTACATGTGCTGCCGGAATAGTTCCTTTTAAAGTCAAACCCAGGGAGCACAGATCAACATCTCACAAAAAGCTTTAGCAGTGGGAGGCCCCTGAGGAACTTTTCTTTTCTTCCCACAATGGTATCCCGTTCTCTCATGCTCCACTGATGGGCCGGCCACACACCCTACATACCTTGGCTTCTCCTCTAAAAGTGCTAATAATCTGGGGACATATTCTCTTCAAGGATAAAAGCCCCTACCTTCTAGGAGATTAGACCCCTACTTGTTTTCACACAATAGTCCTGAAGACTAAAGAAAGGCAATTCCTATATATTTAAGACCAGAGGTCTTGGCTCTATTTTCCTTCCAGATAGTTACAGGGATCTTACACTGAGACCAAAGTGGCCTGGAGTGCTGTCCTGAAAATTTTTAACAAAATGGAGGGGAGGGAGGAACCAAGATGGTACACATAGAAATCTATTTTTACAAAGTGAATGGAGAAGCTCATTAGGTACATCTGTTTCAAGATGTAGACATTTGCCAGCCAAAGGAAGCACGTATTTCCACATACACCCCCACCCTCCCTAAATCTCTCTCCCACCACCAAGAGCTCAGCTAAAAGAATAAAGCCCAACTAAGGAATACTTGAGAAGTGATGTGACACAAGGACATCTATACAGGTTCTGGCATGCCATCCCCAAATGCCAACTGCTTTTGTTTAGAGCCATAACTTGTCCAAAACTAAACATCCCCATTCTCTTTTCCAAATATTTTATTTTTTGAGGGATGAGGGAAGAAATTCAGTTACCCATTAACTAAGAAAATAATCACAGCCAAACATCCCTTCCCACATGGCTATATCACAGAATAGTTTTAAGAGAACAATTGTCTTTTCAGATATTTATCTACCAACTCTCCAATCCCTTTTCTACCCTGAAGATGACTTGCTTCATCACTTCACTTGTTATTCCTTATCTGGTCCTTAAGCTCGTGGTGAGGCTTTTTTGTTTTGTTTTTAGGGTAAAAACCACCCTACGCAAACTTTAAGGAAGGGTATACCACCGTGAGAAGAGTGCCATGCAGGCACAGCTCTAAAGGCAGGGGTTGCTTCATCTTCCACAAACCTAATGAAGAGAGCCCTTTTACCCCTTTAACATAGGCAAATGTATAGAAGCAGACCCCTGAAGCTTCCAAATCTGCCATCCTATAGATTTAGCTTGAGAGCTCATTTCCCCAAAAAGGGAAAGAAAATCCCAATCACCCTCCATAATTTACAATTAGCCCAATGAGAGTCTTTGTGAAATCAGAGTGATGAAAACAAAACCAAGATCAAGGGAGTATGGAAGGGCATTATCAGCGAATGATAACATACATGAGGACACAGGTCACATATACAGGTCTCTGCCACTCTCTGGGAATGGCATGCTACAACTATCTGAAGACAGAAGGTTCCTGCCAGCACAGCTATTTCCTACACGTCCGGTGAGGTGTTTGTTTCTTCTGGATCTCCAACCTGCATCGGCTACGCTCATCCAACCAGGGCAGCTCAAAATTCCTGGGAAAAAAAGGATAAGCAAATCAACTTCAAGACTAGAAAGGATTCAGTGCGGACATGAGAGTAACTTCAAAAAAGACACTATGCCCCTCACCAATCCTAGCCCTGATTCCCAAGTCCCAAGTTTGTACTGTCTTTCCTGCCTCAAAGCCAGAGCAACAGTGTGCTATTAAAACGACTGAATAATCTATTTCTAACTCAAACAGCAATCCTCCTAATTCCTGGCTTGGGAATTTTAGCATTGTAAAAGCTAGTTGCCCAGGTAGCCTCATTTCTGTTAAGGAGCCATGGCTATCCCTAAGCCACCTGTTCCACCTTATATATAAGCTTTCATGAAGTCTGAAAGGGAGGGGAAGTGCAGGCTACCTGAGAGAGGAGGGGAAAAAGACATCATACTTACTGTGGAGTTAATTTTGGTAATGGTCGTCCAAATGCTACAACAGGCAAGAAGGGAGTAATCATCAAACTTTCAACTATGGAAGAAAGCCAAATGGGACCTCGTTAGTGACATAGATGGGAAATGTCTAGCAACTGTACCTGCTCCAAAATACTGTTAATTCATTCACAGCAAGTTGTATCCTGGAGCCTTGCACCCTTTTTCTTCTTTGAAAAACCTACTCTTTTACATAAGCAAAACTTACCATCATCTGGCTCAGGGAAAAATGAGGTAACCTCGGGCTCAGATTCCTGAATTCCTTTCTTTTTATACATTCTGAGCTGCAGTCGCTGTAAAATTCTTTGTTCCCTGATCCTCTGAATATCCCATCTGGGAAAAACAAACCAGACAAACAAAACAAACAAACAAACTCAACATTAGTGAAAACCTGCTCTATAAAAGCAACCCATACAATTCAGATGCTAGGAAGATCTTTGCTGACTCTTCTTGATGAGGAGGTAAAGAGAATTGCCTGCCTGGTTAGGGAATTAGGCCTAACAGTCTAGATCATGTGTTGGTGTTCCAGAGAGTGGAACTGAGGAGGGGCATACATGAAGAAAAAGAAGCCAAACATCTTTACCTATAACAGTGTCCACTTCAAACTAAGATACTCAACCAACTGGGAAGCCAGTAATTTAAGAGCGTGAAGAGCTCCAGGACTCTCCACAGCATGGATGAGAGAGGTCAGGGTCCTAGGGCTCAGTTGTTCCCAGGATGAACATCTCTAGCCTCACCTTTTCCTTCTCTTCTCATCCAGCTCCAGTTTTGCATGCCGCTTTGAAAACACACTGTCATCCAGGTTCTGTGTAAAGAATAGATGCTGATAAGCTTTTTATCACTATGTAACACAGGTATACTAACTCATTTCCAGATTCCAGGAACATAAAATCTTTCACCTTCAGGTCCCACTTGAGTCTGTGAGTTCTATGGATATCATGGGAACCTCCTGGTAACAAAATCAACAAAACGCACACTCCTTTCCCCACCCCTACCCTTGTAGAATCTCCAGATTTCAAAATCATTTCCATAACTTTCCAAGGTGAAAGTCACGTCAAACTGAAACCCTTGAGACTGCCGTAAACCCTCCGTACCTCCATACATTGTAAGAGTATAAGTTTAAAATAAATACCCAACTTTTAAGAGTCAAATGAGCTTGGAATATATAATTTTGTTGCTGAGTGGTACATGCTAACTTTTCTACTTAGCATGAAATCTAGCTTTGTTTTAACACGTCCTAGCTATTTATTTTTGAATAAAATCACCTAACCACTCTGGATCTCAGTTTTCTCATCTATACAACAAAGGAGTTGGACTAGATAATCTCTCAAGTTCCCTTCTGGCTTTAAAGTTCTATTTAACCCATTCATACAGTTACTAAGACATATTCAAATTACACCCCCATTTCTATTCTTTCTCTCACTCCCTTCCACAGACAGGTCTTGGGTACCTACCTCCAAAAGGTCTGAAGGATTTGGGTCCCTTAGAGGCTCTACTGAATGGTCCCTCCAAGAAGGAACTGAAAAAAAAAAAAAGAAAAAGAAAGGGAGGAGGGGTGGAACCACCCTTAAATCCAAGGTCACAACCCTCTTACTATTCACTAAGACAAGAGGTCTCTCCCCAGATAAGACAAAGTTACCAAGTGATAGGAATCCATTCTATGGCCTCACCTGAAGCCATATTCAGTGTCCTCGCTATAGGATAAAAGAACCTAAAATGCCATTGCAGTCTGCCAAACACAGGATCGATCACAAAAAACCCTACACCAATACCTGACAATTCATATAATGGATGCTATTGCAGTTCCTGAAAAACAACTGAAATTTGTAGTCATTTTGAAGTCTATAGTGTAATCATACACCAAGGAATCTCACTTTCCCACATCCAACTGATGGGGAATGCAGCTCCCAACCATCCACCATCCCACCAACCACCACCCGAGGCCCAGCCGGCACAATTCCTATTCTACTCACCAGCCAAGACTGAAGTTTCTCCTGCAACACTTGATGGCATCAGACACCCTAAATAATGCAGGAAAGAAGAATCATCTCAGTGTAAAAAGAAAAAAAGCCCATACCCAAAATGGAGGAAAGGATCATCACTGAAGTTCTCACTAGGAAGCCATTTTGGTTTTTTTGAGTTGTTCTTTTGAGAATTTCTCTCTGGGGGAGGGGAAAAGGGAACAACAGACAAAAGAAAAGAAAATAAGCCCACCACTTTTTTTTTTACACTGAGACGACTTCTTTTCTTCATTATTTAGGGTGGTTTCCCTGCAACAGTTGATGGCCAAGGATATCAAACCTTAAACTCAGAACATGGCAGGTGAGTAAAAGTTGACCCTATTTTTCAAATAAAAGATCAGTGTTCTCAAAACTTACACATGTAGTCTTCTTAAACAGCTCCCTCCTCCCTCCAAACAAACTACCTTGCTGGTCCAACCTGAACAACATGCACAAAGACTTTGGCTTCCTTAGAACAAGCCATTGAGACTTCCTCTTGAGATACGGACATCAAGAATAAGGATTCACACGTTTATTCACACCTCAGGCTCCTCAAAGGGCTGGGATCCCCCCACTCAGACTCTTTCTGTACTGCTATGCCCACAATCTCAGAGGTGTTTGGAATTTTCTATACTAGGGCAGATAGGGTTTTCAAAAACAGCCAGTCACTCAGAACAGCTCCGGACCAAGCCATTTCCCAATCCCGGATGGGAAATTGCTTCACGGTTTCTCTTAAGTTGTTACACAGCATTGCTATGGCAGCAAGAAGGTTAACCATTAAGGATGAACCTATTCAACTGACTGAACCAACAAAAAACTTGAACCTAGATCAGGGTCCTGGTCTATCTTATGTACTCAAGTGTGAGGCCTAATGAATTTTAGATAATTAAGAAGAGTAATCTATCTTGCCCATTTAATTTTGTCGCCAGAACAGCCGAACAAAGCCTGGAGAATGCTCTTGTCTTATTGGAATGGATTCCCATCCCCATCCCTGCTAGGGCAAGACACAGTGGTAGAAACTTGGGGCTGCAGCTCTATCCAAGAAGGCTTCCCCCACCATCACCCCGGAGCATCCGCAGTGACTGTCATAGACTAACATTATATGATTGAGGGCACATTCCAGTTACTGGTTGATGTAGGAGATAGGGGAGCATCTCTGTGTGGAAGCCATGAAGAAAAAAAAGGGAATGAAGACCAAGGTCCCACACCCCACACCCTCCCCAAGCAGCTCAGATATCCCAAGATAGTCCTTATTGTTTGAAAAATAGTTTGTAGACCATTTTATTTAAATATATGAACAACCAATGGGCTACTGCAATCCAAGTAAACTCTTCACATTTAGAACCTTTGTGAAGTATAGTAAGATAAAGTAAGACTGTTGGTCTTTGGCAGATTCCTCCTGCCCCCCAGACCGGGACATAGAGATACAGATAAGTGTTTATATAGTTAAAGAGCGGAGGCCCAGGTGAAACTCCCCACCCCAAGCTGGCTCCCCAACCCAAAAATTACCATTGGCCCCTGAGAACACCCAAAGACCACCCTCCCAGGTTTCACACAATATCAATTGCAGGAACAGTCGTGCATGGCAAAGTATAAGTTCTATGCATTTCACAGCACAGAAAACCCTTCTTTCAGAGGGCATGCAAGTTGCCGGAGATTACACCCCCAAGTCTGGTGCTCCTGTGATGAGCAACTTACTGGCAAACACATCTCCCAGTGTTGTAAGCAGGCAAATACATTGAGCACATTTTGCTGTAATTCCATCTATTTGCAATGCCTGCACAGTGTCTGTCTCTGGCTGTTAACTTACTCATTCTTGACAGAACTCTGCTTTATTGATTGCACTTTTTTAAAAATGCCAAAGGCATTTTCACACTTGTTAGCTTGACCGCCACCACTAGGGTATAAGAGCAAGTGTTCTCTATGCCTTACTTGCTACAGTCTCCTCCTTCTTTGGAGAGGATTCCCGTAATGGTAACGGTGATGGGGGAGGCTGGTGCCAACGACACAAATACATTTCTGTGGTGGAAAGGTACGGCAAATCTTCTATCTCATTTGAGAAGGCTTTCTCCTTGGGATGGGTGCTGGGTCCCTTCTGGGGAGTGGAGAGTCTTGGCGGGGTGTCCACTGAAGACCGGGGTTTTTCTGAAGTTTCTTGGCTCCTCAATTCACGTTTACAAACAGTTTCAGATAAGGAACCACAGGGTTCCTCTTTAATGGGAGAGTGCTTAGGAGTTTTTGTTTTGACTTTTGAAAATTCAGGAGCCAGCTTTTTAACAGGAATCTTTCTTTCTGTACTTCCAAATGGGGATTTCCTATTAGATAGGGAAGAAAACATTATAAAATTTATTGACTCTTAAAGAAAATCTGATTTGTTTACATTTTGGGGCAAGAGAACAAGGTAGTTCTCAGGCCCCAAAATGACCAGTATTCAAGTATCTAAAGATCTGGCTCTATTTCGCAGTCATGAGCAGGAACAACATCATGCTTAACAGTATATACAATAGGCCCTTAGTAAATGCTTGTTGCACAAGTGAGTTTCCATGCTTAAGAACCTCTAATGGTATCCTATTGCTTACTAAACCTAAAAAGGTTCCTATTTTACTCAAGATCCTTTAGCTAACATTAGGTGCCACTGCTCTGTGGCCTATTTCATTGCTGTCAACCAGAGACTAGTCTCATTTTTCCCCCAATCCCATACCATGTTAATTACAACCTCTATTGCTTTTTTCTTGCTATCTGCTGGCGCTCTCTCTCTTACCAATTTCTCCCTCCCCTGATCCCCACATTCCTAGAATGCCATCTCCTTTCCTTTTCACCCACTTAAATTCTATACTTCTTTTTCAAAATCCATCTTCTCCTTAAAGTTTCACTATTCTAACTCAGAATAATCTTTAATATCCTTAAATTTTACAAAACTTAGTTTGTATCACTGTTGTCTATCTGCATATTTTATTGTAGTTGAATTCTGAGTTTTCAAAATCTATGCCATCCTTACAGCTAGACTAATCTCTCTGAGTCCAAGGACAGTTAGATCTTACTTTTTTATATCTACCAGTGCCGATCACAATGGAGGAACTTAATACTTCCTAACTTGAAGTGAACTGCTATAGTTTTCTTTAAGAAACTCAGCTGTCACATTTGTTGCCCATTCTCTTTATGATGTACTCTGCATTCTGTAATTACTACTGTGACCAAAATGTTCCTAACAGACTTTTATAGCCCACACAAGAATGTTTCAAGATAGTTTCTCAGCAGGGAAGACCTCATAATTCAGGAGATGACTGTATTAGAACTAATTCATAAGTCCCAATCCCAGACTCTCAGTCACTGGAAACAAGTGTCCTCATCATGTCCAGACATTGTTACAAAGTTATCAGCACACCTTTTGTGTCCCTTTCCACTCCGCCCACAGGAGAAAGGCTTGGGAGGCAGAGTCTGGGATGTCTCGGAAAGCTCCGGCTGGCACTCCAGTTTAATTTTCTCACATAGCTCCGTTTCCTCTCTCTCTTCAGTTTCATAGCCCTGAAACAGCTTGTGCCTTTCTTTCTCGTTATCCTTCTTTACCAGCTGCATCCGCCTTTCCATACGTTCAATCCGAGCAAGGAGCTAAAAGAGAGAGTGGCAAAATGCAGACTCAAAACACAAAAAATTAAACACAGGTACTTAGCCCCATTTAGGAATCAGTATGGTCTTCTACCTCTTGCCATGGAACATGGCAATTGAACTTATTTTTAAGAGGCTGACATTAATCTGAATAGTTTTCCTTAAACAAAATAGAGAAGACAAGCTACACTGCTTAATTTCAGGGGCTAACCTAGTTGGGGAAGGGCACGGGGGAATTTGTAGTTCATGTTTCTGAAAGAAGATCCTCTTCACTGGAAGGGGCTACAACATGCCTTTTAAATGGCATGGTCTCTGCTATTGCTAACCATGTGGCTCCAAGTCAGTTTGGGAGTTTCCAGAATTAACTTGATGTTCTTGTAGGAGACCCTAAGGTTCTCCAAATCCTATCTTCTCTACTTCCACTCCAAAATGCTATACCCAAGGACAAAGTCCAAATAGTACCCGGAAAAGGAATTAAAAGCTCACATAGCACGGTGCCACTAGGGATTGCAGTGTTATTTAAAAGGGGTGTGTGTGTGTGCGGGGTTGCCATCTAAACAATGAACACTCAATTTGGAAGAATTATAATAGAAACCAGCACCCATAAATCCCAAAGATCATAAAATATGCATATTGCTTTGCATTTGAGATAAAAAAATTATACCTATTTATTTAAATATTGATTAAAAACAAAGTCTTTTAAACTCTAATTAAAGGGAGGACTACATAAACAAACAAAAAATGGACGTCAATTATCACAGAAACCTTCACATTAAAATGTTCTGAGAAAAAGTGCCAACCGTGCTACTTATACCCTATAATAAGAATTTTATTTGGGTTAGACAGTGATATGAATGTTGCCTTCATTACATCCACTTAGCTGCACAGATTTCAGTAGAGGCCAAACAACAACTAGAATAAGAGAAACAAGCTTAAGCAACGCTAAGACTGCAATACACAACAAAAGCAGTGAATGCCAAGTTCAGGCTGACACTCTATCCTTAACTCACCCCACTTTTCCTGCCTAGGAAAGTCTGCAAACGGGCCATTACCTCAGGAACTGAGCAGAAACCTCCACAATCAGCAGAGAGAACCCCTGTCAGCCATACTCCCATTTCATCTTCTGTTTTCATTCACAGACTTAACATTACTTAACCACGGTTTGTGGGTGACATTTCCTTGATTTCTTCTCCTTCACTGGTCCTTCTCTTCCTGCTCCCCCCATGTAAGGACATGATGTGTTGTAATTACAGTACCATCACACCCCCTAGACTGCAGTACAGTAGCTGAGCAGTGCCACCTCCATGTTGAGTAACTTCCACAAATCAACACCATGAGATATTTTAATGAGACCTGCTCCAGCTCCCATTCCACCTTGCAGAATGCATTCTCCAATAAAACAGCCGCTGCCTGATGCGATTCATTTGGAAAGCAAACAAAATGAATAGCCCTCTGCTCCCTTGCTCAGCCCTTGGCGCACACAACGCCTGAGAGAGAGAGAGAGAGAGAGAGAGAGAGAGAGAGAGAGAGAGAAAGAGAGAGAGAGAGAGAGAGAGAGAGAGAGAGAAAGAGAGAGAGAGAGAGAGAGAGAGGGAGGGAGGGAGGGAGGGAGAGAGGGAGAGAGGGAGAGGGAGACTGCTGCAGCCTGAACACAATTGTAGAAACCATGTTTATTTTTAGGCAGCTGTAAGGTATGCTAGCACAGTAATACCCCACCACCACAGCTTTCCTGATATCTGAAGCAATATGTTTTAATGCATAAGGTGCCCTTAACTACTGCTACAGTAAAAACAAGCCTATATAGTCATGCTCCTCATAAGTACAAAGAAATAATAAAAGATTTCCCTAATACCTTAAGATTCTAAAATAGAGATTTTTTTTTTTGGTCTACTTAATGCATTTAATAAGCTTACTTTCCCCTGATGCCTTAAAATCTTCCAGCCTCTAAATATCACGCTTATACAAGGGAGCTGGTCAGTGGGTCATGTTTGATAAATCAGATTCCTATTAAAAACTGCCTGAAATCAAAGACAGTGATTCCCTTAATATCATTTAAGAAAACTAAAATAGAATTCCACTGTGAATCACCTCTACCCCTCTGCCAATTAAAAGGCCTACTATCCTCCTAAGGATGCTACAGCAGTGGTTAGAGCAACAGCTGCTCTATCCCTCTCCTCCAGAATGCATTTCTAACGCAAAGCTCTTTAACTTAACCCCTTCCACAAAGCCACCACAAATGCATCCCACCTTTTCATTTTCAACTCCTCACAAATCAGGTCTTTTCCCACTCTAAACATCTTTCCCACAAGTCTGGGGCTGTCATTTTAAATTAACCCTTTGGCACCTGAAACCTCCCCTCCCCCTCTCACGGGGAGGTTGCCCTTTAACCCCTCCCTCCAACCCAACGTGTCTGTGAGCCTGGCTCCCAGGGACCCAGCACCGAAGCTACTCCTTTGCTGGTGGCCAACCTCCTTACCCCTAACCAAGGGATACCTTAACCTCCTACAGGCCCCCTTCCCCTGAGCATGCGCACAACTCGCTCCTCGTCCCGAACGCAGATTAACCCCTCCCGTACCGTGTCTCTCTCTGACTTCAGCTCCTCGATCTCCTTTTCCTTGGCCTGCAGCTGCTGCTGCTGCTGTTCGATGAGGTCCAATTGCAGCAGAAGGATCTGTTTGAGGCAGGCGGCCTGACTGGAGGCTCCCGAGCCGCCGCCACCCCCGAGAGGGCTCTTCCTCATACTCTTCCATCTGCCCTCGCTGGCCGCCAGGGTCCCGGCGGTGGCGGTGGGCGCGAGGGGTGGCGGCCCGGGCAGAGGTAGTGGTGGGGGTCCCGCCGGGTCCGAGGCGGTGGCAGCTGGGGGAGCCGCCCCACCCTTGTCCCCAGCCCAGGGCGTAGGCTCTTTGGCCGCCGCCACGAGAGAGCCCGTCTGAATGGGCAGCACCGCCTGATACTTGGGTCGGGGACTGCAGCCGGCTCCGGCTGCCGCTGGCTCCCCCCCAATGCCGGCTTGTTTGGTGGCCGTGGGCGGGCAGGGCAAGGGCACCGAGCCGCCCCAGCTCTCTTCCTGCTGCCCGGGGGCCGCCCCGGCCGGGAGTAACAAGCCCCGGCCCTTGCCGCCGCAGCCGGCCGGGGAGGGCGCGGGGCTCCCGCCCTGGGAGGAGGCCAGCGGGGGCCCCGGCTCCTTGAGCTTACGGTGCCGAGGGAGGAAGTGGGCTTCGGCCGCCCCGGGCTCGTCCTCGGGCCCGCCCAGCGCCGCAGCCCGCTCGTAGTCCAGTCGCTGCTCAGGGTTGCCGCCGGCAGGGGCCGCGGCCGCCTTGAACACTGCGGATCTCATGGTCATAGTGGTCCGGAGCAGCGCCGGGGACCGAGGCGGAGGAGGGGGTGGGGAAGGGGCGAGGTGCGGGGGGTCGAGGACGGAGGAGGGGGAGGGGAGTTTGGCGGGCTCGCCTCAGCAGCGCGGCAGCAGGCCTCGGCTAGCGCGGCTCCTCCGGGGCCCGGGCGCCATCCCGCCGGCGTGCGGAGAAGTGGAGGCCGCGGCTGAGGCCCGCCGCCGGCCCATGGGGGCCTCGCCGCCGCCTCTGCTGCCGCCGCCGCCGCCTTCGCCTCAGAGGCAGGAGCTCGCACCCAGCCGCCCCCGAGCTCATCCCCGGAGCTCGCTTCGGCCCCCCCTGGCCCGGCCGGGCCCGCCTCGTCTCCCCACCCCACACCCCCCCTTCCCCGCCCCGGCCCCCCGCCCCGGAGCTCGCCTCAGCCGCCCCGAGCCTCCATTTTCCCCCCCGCTCCTCCTCAGGAGGGGGTGGGAGGGATGGGTCCGCCCAAAGCCCTCCTACTCCGGGAGGGGGGTCTGTCGCCTCCCCCGGGGGTCTCCGCGGCTCGGGGCTCCCCTCCCCCACAGTCACCCCCGGCGCCTCAGCGTTTCCCTTTAAAAAAACGGAGCCGCTCGTAGCCGCCACCGCCGCAGCCGCCGCCGACCGGAGGGCGCATGCGCCGGGAGGGAAGCGGGCGGGAGCGAACCGGGAGCGCAGAGGAGGGAGGCGGTCCGCGCTATTGTGAAAGGGGCCGCCGGAGGCGGCGGGGAGGGGGCCGCGGGGGCCCTGGGTGCCGGGGGCCGGCGAGGGGAGGCAGGGGATAAGGGGCGAGGACCGAGGAGCTCGCGGAGGAGCGGGGTGAAGGTGGGCTGCCGAGGGAGGGGCGAGCCGGGGGAGGGTCAAGAGGAGGGAAGAAAGGGCGAGGGTGCAATGGGTAGATGGGGAATGCGGAGGCTCCCCGGGAAAAAGGAGCGCGAGAGAATGGAGCTGAGAGGGTGAAGGGGGTTTCGGGAGCAGATGCGCCCTTCGTGGAAGTGTACCGTGCGCTCCACGTACCCCGCCTGCGCCGGGCGGCCCCTTCCCCGGGCACCTTGGCAACCGGCCTGGCCCTCGTCAGAGGGGCCCCGCAGCCCCGCACGCCTCCTGGACCAGAGTCAGGATTCAGGCTCCTCTTTGAGCCTGTCCGTGTTTCCTGGGGGTAGAATTCTAACCCCTCCACCCGCTCCACTCCCCAGCAGCTCCACACTGGTATGGGAGAGAATGAAGTTCTTTGTCTCTAAGGGATCCAGACCAGAAACGGAGGGACCTCTGGTTCCCAGAGGGAGGAAAATCCATGATGTCTGCAGCCCAGGGAGTTGTTGCCACAACCTCCCTGGCATGAAGTATTGCCAACTACCAACAGTTCTTTACCAATGGCCATCTCCCCAGCCTTCTTAAGTCACTTCTAGCATCTTCTGGAGGTTCGTGAAGGGTTGAAGCAAAGCAAATCTGCGAGGGGATTTATACCTTTACCTGGAATAGGAATACTTGAGGGTATTCTATTATGTTGAGCACTTCTTCCTAGCCACGTTCATTTTGTATGTATGTGGTATGTGTGTGTGTCTTAATTTCCAGGCAACTTTAGCCAACAAGTCCTCATAGAATTCCTCGTGGAAAAACTTAACTAGTTTTAATTGATAGTTTTTTTCCTTTTCTGTTGAGGTGTATTTTTTTGCAATCCGTAGGAAATGGAGTTGACAGTCATTCTTTGGCCTAATGTAAAAAGCCTCTAGTTAAAACTGTGTCTCTGCTTTGTGGGCCCAAAGCATAAAGCACTGGAAATTTGAAACAAATGAGGGTGAATGTGTTAAGAAGCCAGGAGAGCCTCAGCCCTCTTTGACCAGACTCTATGGCCTCAGATCTGCAAGGAAAGTATTGGGGTTAGGGATACCAATGAACGGGGATGTGGTGGGAGGCACATAGAATATGTTGATCTTTTTCAGTGTCAATACTTTCAATACCATCTCTACACTGACAACTCCCAAATTTCTTATCTTCTTCAGGGACTCATCCACTAACTCCAAAAGCGTATATCCAAACTGTGTAGGAGACATATCCACTTGGATGTCTAATAGACATTTCAAACTTACATCTAAAATCACACTCCTGAATTCCCCCCACCCAAATCCTGCTTCTTCTACAGCCTTTCTCTCTTTCTCTCTCACCCCATACGGTCTTCAGTCCCATTGCCCTTCAAAAAATATATCCAAAATCACACACCTTCACAACACCACAGCTTCCACCTTGGTCTAAGCCTTAATCATATCTCACTTTTTTTTATTGCAGTAACCTTGTAATTAGTCTCTCAGTTGCAACCTTTGCCTTCTCCACTTAAGTCTGTTCTCAGCACAGCAGCCATAGTGATCCTGATAAGACATGAGTGAGATCATGTTCTTTCTCTGCTCAAAACCCTCATGGCTTCTGGTCTTTTGTTGTCGTCAGTGCTGTTGAGTCAATTCTGACTCCTAGTGACCCTGTGTATGGCAGAGTGCGACCCTGCCCGGTCTTTTTGCACCATCCTCTCACCTTCCAGCTCTATATCAGACAAGGCTCTGCTGCTATTCATAAGGTTTCCATGGCTAATTTTTTCGGAAGTGAGTGGCCGGGTCCTTCTTCCTAGTCTGTCTTAGTCTGGAAGCTCCGCTGAAACCTGTCCACCACGGGTGACCCTGCTGATATTTGAAATACCAGTGACATAGCTTTCAGCATCACAGCAACGTGCAACCAGCACAGTATGACAAGCGATAGAGGGGTGGTGTGGTTCTCTGACCAGGAAACGAACCCGGCTGCAGCAGTGAGCGCACCCAATCTTCACCACTAGACCGCTAGGCAGGCTGTTACCATCTTACCTGGAGTAAAAACAAAATCATTATTATGGACTCCTACTGCTCTCCCCCTTATTCACTCCCCTCCTGCCACACTCTTCTCTTTGCTGTCCTTCAAACATACATAGCATGTGTCTGCTCAAGTCTTTTCATTGCTGTTCCCTCCACCTGCATCACTCTTTTTTCAGATATTCATGTGCCTTCCTCTCTAACCTCATTCAGCGCTTCACTAAATATCATCTTTTCATCAGACCTTCTCTGGCCATCCTATGTAATGCACAACCTCCTCCAAACTCCCTCTCCCCCTTTTCTGCTTTATTTTTCTTTATAGTACTTATTACCATCTAAGATGTAATTTACCTTGTTTATTGTCCTCTCTCACTTGAATGTAAGCTTCATTTTTTGTTCACTGCTGTATCCTTGGCACCCAGACCCAAACCTGGCACAAAGTAGGCACTTAATAAATATTGACTGAATGAGTAAATGAGCTGTTTAGATATATTAAGAGAAAGCATCTATCCTTGACTGTTAGCTTGGTTGAGAGTGACAGTCATATAACATTAATATAGTTAATGAAAAATAATGAAACTTCGGCAAGAATAAAGTTGTCTAGGAGCACAGAGAAGGTGGAATATACTATCTGGAAGGAACTGAGGAAGTGACAACTGAGGTGGGTCTTAAAGGTTGAGACCATAGGAGGATATTTCAGACAGAGAACATTGCAAAGGCATGGGATAAAAGGACCTATTGGAGTAAATGGGAGAAGTTTGCTGGAGTTGAGCTTGCATAGTAGGGAGTATAGGGGATAAAGCAGGTCAGGTGGTTTGAGACCAGATTATGAAGGTCTGAAGGCCCAGTTAAGGAATGGATAATTTATCAGCCAAGGTGAAACACTGAAGAGTTTCCAGCAAAGTGTGGAATGTTCAGATTTGTGTTTTTGAAAGCTACCTTCAACATTTGTATCTTTGCACTGAGGGCAGGAGACCAATTTGAAGGCTGTTAGTCCAGTGTGAGATGATGGATGGTTAATCTAAGGCACTATGGTATGAGGATATAGAGGGATGACAGGTGGGAGTCTCAAAGGTGAAGAGCAAAGGCTCTGGTGTGAGACTGCAAGCAGCACTCACAGTCCACCATTTATTGGCTGTGTATTATTTCACCTCTCTACCTCAGTTTCCTCATCTGCAAAATGATAATAATACCTTACCTCACAGAGTTATTGTGAAGATTAAATGAGATAATCCATGTAAAATGTTTCTCATAGCGTGTGGCACCTGGTAATGCTTGATAGTGTAGTTATCACAGTATTATTAATAGGCAGAATTTGTCAATCAATAGAAAAGTGTGGGGAGGGGGTGAGGGAGAAGGAGGACTTTGTGGTCAAAATTTCTAATGCTGGACAGATGGCAATTCCGTGAGCAAATTGCACATGTTTTCTTCCTCAAGTGTAGTCCTGGACCAGCATCATCAGCATCACCTGGCAACTTGTTAGGAATGCAAATTCTCGGGCCCCACGCTAGACCTAATGAATCAGAAACTGGGGTGGGACTCAGGAGTCTGTATTTTAACAAGTCTTCCAAGTGATTCTGATGCACCTCAAGTTTGAGAACCACTGCTTTGGAGTCTATACCAGGGGTTGGCACACCTATTCTTAAAGGGCCAGATAGTAAATATTTTAGGCTTTGATAACCACAGGGTCTCTCACACTATTCAACTCTGCCATTGTAGCACAAAAGACAATATATAAATGAGTGAGTATGGCTAATGATGAGTGGTTAACCTAAGTTGCTAGTGGTATGGGGATATAGATGGAATGTCAGGTGAGAGACTCAATGGTTAAAAGCAAAGGCTCTTGTGTAAGACTCCACTATTTTATAAAATTTTACTTAGGGACACTGAAATTTGAATTTCATATAATTTTCATGTGTCATGAAATTTTATTATAGATTTTTCAACTATTAAAAAGTCTTAGCTGTGGCGCATACACAAACAGGCATTGGGCTGCATTTGGCACTCAGGCTGTAGTTTGCCTACCCCTGGTCTAGAGACCAACAGACCAAACTGGAGCCTACCTACAACAAAATGAACAAGAAGAAAAAGGCACTATATAGTACCCGTGTATGTCAATGTAGGGTAGCTTAGAACTGTTATTTATTCTGAGACTACATGCTTCCCATTTTGTGTGTATTAAAATGGACTTTCTTTTGTGAAATGGTGATAGTAAATAGCAATTGGTAGTGGTAGTTTTTTAATGTCCTTACTTGGCAAAAACAAAAGCTAGCAATCCTACATCAGTCCCCCACATTTTTTTTTCTGGAAACTTTACAGCTCTGAAATCCAAAGTTTAGGATTTCACTGCTCCAGACTAAGTAAACATGCTTTTCTCCCCCAAAGCCAAAAGGCTGGAATTTTTGGATTGGAGGTCTGATCTTGATCTCAATTCACAGGATGAGGTGGATAAATGACTGGAAAACTGAAACCTGGGAAGAGAAGCTCTTCTAAGAAGGGAAGAGAATTCTTGCTTCCAAACCATTAGGTTTTCAACTGTGGTAATCCCTGAACTAAAGCATATAAGGATGAGCCATATCAAAGAGTAAAGACCAAGAGGGAGAATGTGGAGCTGCTAGCTGTGAGGGAGCCTAGGAAAACGGAGGGACCCATAAATTCAGTCCCTAACACTTCTCTGCCTATTTTATCCCTAATGAGATAATGACCAGTCCCTTTTGCCCTCTGGCTAAAGGTATGGCTGGAGTTAAAGCCAACACTTTCACCATTCCTCTAAGGCTTCTAGAATGGTGGGATTCCATTTCTATGACCTACATTCTTTGAAGGGAATGTCTATGGTGTGCAGAGAGCATGTAGCAAGCAAGCCCTTTTACCTGTCTGGGTCTTGGTTTCCCCAGACCAAAAAGAAAATTGAAATAGATCATCTTTAAAGCCCTTTCCGGCTTAAAGACAGTATGAAGCTGTGTTTTCCTGCTAACAGTGGGGCATAACTATGTAGTAAAAAGAGGCTTGTTTCGGCTTCTTCCAAGGGAGAGAGGATTCATCTGGGCGGCCTCCTGAGACCCTTGGAAAGGTGGGGTTGCGTGGCTGGCATCAGCCCAGCCCCACATGGCACCGAAATGAGACCACGGGTGGAGAGGCCACCTTTCCCTTCTTTGGGAGGCTGGGGGATGGGGAACCAGCATGGAGCCACAGAGGTTTCCGGCTCCGAAGCCCGGCCCCGGCTCAGAGCTCTTTCTGGCAGAAACCCTGCCCTGCGTTCCAGGTCTCAGCGATTAGGATGCTCGTGCGCTCTTCTCTTTCTCTCCCCTGCGAGGACCTCTCTGAGGGCAGGACACACCCCCCTTACTGCCTTTTTTTTTTTCTTTAAATCAAATCACAACTCAAATTTGGGTATTTTTCTCCCTTTGCCAACCCCGCCAAAACTTTCAGCGGGCTCCGCCCACTCCACGTGGACCTCCCTTCCCTGTCCCAGCAACCCCTGCGAGAACCCCACCCCCAACACGTGACCAACTGTTATGCTTCCTTCCTGGGGCTCCCTTTTCGCTGGCACCAACCAACGACTGAACAAAAGTGCCCCCTTCAGGGTGAATGTGGGGTGGCAGCCTGGGGAGGAGAGGAAAGTGGATTGAGAGCTGGAGTACAATAGGGGAACGTGGCTGCTTCTGCTTGAAATGATTTCATATTCACATAACTCTCTGGTTAATAACACTAAGGTTCACACAATTAAAAGATGAGGCAAATTCAAGAGAAGGGATACTATCTAAGAAAACTACTTTACGGGTGGAGTTGGGTAAAGTTTTAGTCCCTAAGCTGCAAAGTTAGTTACCTCTACTCCAACTCTATTTCTCCTAGAGTTCTTCATGTTGGCAGAGCTCTCTGAGATCCTCATCTACCAGACAAGAATCAAAAGTTCTTTAATTATGGGCTGGATAATGGGAACATGGCCTTGCCTAGGGTGCGTGTTCTGCTTCTTGCCTCCGTCACCACCTCCCCTTCCCCAACAACCCTGGAAGCAGTTCTCCCTCTATTGGCTCATATTCTTCAAGATGACGTAAATTATTTCCGAAACGGAGTCTCTTCCTCTCTCGGCATTGGGAACATTTGCCCTGGATGGGAAGAGTCCCAGGAGAGCATGTTGGAGGAAGGGGGAGTGGGCAGGACAGCAAAAATTAGTCCAGTGGGAAGGCTTGATGCATAGAACAAGAGGACTAACCAGGAAAAGCTAGAAAATAGGTCAAGTGAAGTCAAACAGAGGGAACTGGTTTCCTTGGGAAAAAATCTGCCCTATGCTTTCTTCATTTTCCTCCTCAGTCCTTTTGCCCACTTGAGATGTGGGGTTGAGAGATTGGGTAGGGAATTGGGGTGATGGAAGGTGTGTGGTTACAGGCTGACTGGGAGAAAGAGTTGTACCTCAGGCAGTGCTCAGAGAAGGAAAGGTAGGGACGAGTAAATTGAAAATCAGAATTATCGCGGGGCCATTTGTCCCTCCAAAGCCACACAGGTCGTGTAGATTGTAGTAGATAACCCAAGAGATACAAGTTTTGGGGCTTCTGGAGGGAGACCTCATTGTAGCCAAGAAGCACGCTACCCAGAGGCATGTTAAGGGGCAATGTGCAGAAGGGAATGGGAGGAGTCCTAGAGTCCTGTTTCAAGGGAAACAGCCCAAAAGCCATCAAGCTAGAACGTTAAGGACTTAGGGACACTTGCTCTCCTATAACTCAGCATCTGTCAGCGCTCCCATTGCCAGGTGCTATTTCCAGAGTCCTCGGCCTAGTGGAGGAAAAGGGAGGGGCCCTAGTGGAGAGACAGGAGACCCGATGGGCTCCTCCCCCAGCCCAGCTGCAGTTCCAGATTTTCGCCACTCGGGGGCTCCCGAGCTCAACCACAGCCCCGGAGTAAGAGAGGGAGCGAGAATCTCCAGAGGACAGTGTGGGACGTCAGTGACGACCGTGAGCAGAGAGGTGACCTAGGGGTCATCTGCTCTGAAGATGCAGACCCTTCGCATTGCCGTTGGGAAGGCATGCAGCCTCAACCCTTCTCTCTAAAAGGGACTTGTGGCAGTGGGAACTAGCTCCCCCCTTCTTACCCTCGCCCTCTTCTCTGTGATCATTTCCTCCCTTGCACGTTTCCTTCCCCTCCCCCATCCTCGTGGTGGGAACACCACCACCATCCCCCCCAGCCTATCAGAGTCCTGAGGAATGTTCTCACCCTGGCTAGGTGCCAAGCTGTGGACTTCCTGGGCTTTGGGGTGGGGCTTGGCCAAGGGGAAGCCCTTTGGACAGGAGAGCCACCCAGTCCTGTACAGCCTGCTCTCTCCGGCCCTCGCGCTCTCTTTCGCGCGCTCTCTCTCTCTGGTAAGCAAAAAGGCTCATTTATCATTCTTTGTCACCACCCACCTAATTTCCTCCCCCCTACAATAAGATTTCCTTGCCAGAGCAAAACATCCACAATCTGGAGGCAGTGGGCATCCTAAACAGAGTGGTTTATCATGAGGGAGGGGAAGCACCTATTTCAGAACCTGCCTTCCCTGTTCCAGAAAGCTTGTAGCTGAAAGGAGAGATTCAGCTCCCAGAGTCCTGAAATAAAGGGTTTGTAAATGGTAATTCTGCTCTGGGGCTCCTTCTGGATCCTTCTGAGAACCCTTAGTTCTAACGAAGTATGCGGGTCTCTGTATAGTAAAGCCTGGGAGTGAATTTCTTCATATCTGACCACCTCTACTCAGCCTCCATGTCCCTGAAATAAATCAGCTGAACTCTGAACTCCCTGGTCCACATCAAGGCCAAGGAAATCTTTCCAGCCAGCTGCAGCAGACTGAGGTAGATTCAGCAAGAACAGGGAGCAGGCAGAAGCCACTCCCAAATCTAATGAATAGAGGCCAGGCCTGTCAGAGACCTCTGGCTCCTATCCAAGGGGTCACTGCTCAGAAATATTTTTGCATTTGGGGGTTGGAGAGTCTTCTGATACTGTCCACAAAAGACAGGGTGAGAACTCGGTCTTGTGGCGCCCCCTGCCTCGAGGTCCCTCAATGCCACTTTTGCAGCCTGTTTCCCTGATGTCGTCATCTGTAGACCTGTGCCAGATTCCCAAGTTCCTATCTTGAAACCTCAGCCTCCACACCCAGGGCCTAGGGGAGAGCCAATGTAGGTCACTGCAGCTGAGCCTGCAGGGCTGTCTGCTCCTTGAGCCCAGAGCCTTTCAGGCACAGAGAGGAAAACTTACAGAGAAGTGAGAGAAAGGGTCAGAATCAGAGGAAAGCATATTCCTCAAAAAATGCAGCAGGGAGAGGCCAGGGGCAACTGGTCACACTTAAGACAGTAATGGGAGCTCTGCTCCTAAGGGGCTGCATGTGATGAACAAGGGAAGGCCAGAGGAGAGGGGCTGAGCATGGCTCCCATCCCTGGCTTTCCCTGCAGGCACCACCCTGCTCTGTTTGCCTGTGTAAGGGAACCCTTCTGATCTGGTGTCCAAATCCCATTCTCCAGTCGCTTTGCTTTGCAGGCTCAGGTTTCATTCTCAGGAGTCTTTGTGATTTGCCTTAGAGACCCTCTGCTTCCTCTGGTCACAGTTTCTGGGTCTCAGGAAGCTGGAGTAGGCCAGGGTTGTCCCCACCCTCCCCCATTGAAAGACTTTTCCTGCTTGTTATCTGTTAAACTCATTTCGCCCAGGGTACTTCCAACCCTTTGGGACCTCATTCCTTTTCTTGGCTCTCCCTATCCCTGCCTCCAAGATCCCAAGGAGAGAGAGAGAGAGAAAGTATGTGTGTGTGTGTGTGTGTGTGTGTGTGTGCATGGGGATCAGGCGATCATATTCTCTTAGTTATGCAGGGGGTCAAGAACCTATGGCTGTAACTGGCTTGGGGTCCCCATGGCCAGCAGAAATGGACAAGGGACCAGTTTCTACCTCCAGCCTCAAAACAATTTAAGCCACAATCAATTGTTCTAATAGGAGACTCAGGACAGGAAGAAAAGTAGGTAAGGTGGAGAAAGGATAAATAATTACAATCCTAGCTTTCTCTTCCTCTCATTCTTCCCCCAATACCTTCCCCTCCCCTTTCAGATTTCAGCTCCTCATCCTCCCATTACTCATTTGCTCTTATTTCCAGAATCTTGCACACAGTATGCACTCAATAAATGCTTTTTACATTGAGTCAAACTGAATCTGTTTATGCTCTCTCAATGAAAGCGGACATTCCCGAGACCCGGGGCTAGATTCTCCTATAGGACTGATTGCTGGGGAACAAAGACCTTAGAGCAGTGGTTCTCAGACTTCAGCGCTCATCATCATCGCCTGGAGGGCTGGTTAAAACTCAGATTGCTGGACTCTACCGCTAGAGTTTCTGATTCAGTCAGCCTGGGATGGGGCCTGAGAATTTGCATTCTAACAGGTTCCCCTGTTAGAACCCATGCTGCTGACCCTGCTACTAATCCTGGCACCACCAGGGGATCCTGAGAACCACTGTCTTAGGGAACGACAGCCCTTCACCCCAATGGGCACCATGGGCACCTGGTTGGTTTCAATTTTATATAGTTTAGGAGGAAGAAGCAGGTGAGAAGTAAGAACAAGTGACTCCTGCTCAGCCCTCCACCCCAACGTGTACAGGGATCTAAGAAAGATAGGGCAAAGGCGAGCAGAAGTCGGTCCCGGACTGATTATCCGTTCTATCTCTTTTCAAATAGTCCTTTGACTCCATCCTTATTGAAAGTCACTTCCCAAAAACATGTTTTGCAGCAGCAGCAGAGCACTAGGAATTTCCTGTGGCGAGGCAGCGCCAGCATGGGGCGGGGAGAGGCAGTGCTGAGCGAGCGCCTTCCCTTGGCTCGGGCAGGGCCACGTGCCCCACCCCCTCGCTTGCACATGTCTCCGCCGCCACCGCCGCAGCAGCCGGGCTGTTTATGAGCGAGTTGTTGTGGTAGAAATGGAGCAGGCTGCACATGCCCAGGCCACGTGACCCCGGCAGCCCGCGTGAGCCTCGAGCCGGCACAAACACACTGGGCCCTGTCCTCAGCCGGCCGGAGAAACAGGAGGAAAGATGGGGAAGGGGTGAAAGGGCACTGGGCTCCCTTCTCCTTGTCTCCTGTCTCTTTATCCTGCTCCTGTCTCCTTTTGTCTCTCCCGAGCCACCAGGGGAGCAAACACCCAGGAAAGAAACACAGTTTCCCCAGGCATATTCTCCTCCCAGGCAGCCCCTTGGCGCTTACACAACCCAGAGCCCTAGGCCCCGCATGAACAAAGGGCCTCCCCAAGCCAAGAGCACAGAATGGTCTGCACCAGCCCTTCTGTTGATGTCTAATGTCAGCCTGGAGCCAAGACTTGGTTTCCCTGCAGCCTGGGCTCCCCTAATTAGGCTGCCTGGTCCCCTCTTTCTAGGAAGGAAGATGCCACACAGAGATGCAGCAAGTGCCCATTCCAGGATTAGAAGGAGCATTCAGGGATTTGTGGGTCAGGGACATGAAGCAAGGGTTCTTTCTGCAGCAGTGGTTTGTGGGGTTAGTGGACAGGAAGGAGAAAGTCCTTCTACCGACTGGGGATAGGGAGGAGCTGAGGGCGGGCCGGTGGGGGGCTGGGGGAGATCTGGAAGAACTTCCCACTAACTCCGGTCCAGCTGGAGAACAAACGAGGTGCCAAAGACAAGTTCAGCTTCCATCCCTCATGGAAGTGTCCCCTCCCATCCGCCCAGCCCTCCCAGCCCCATAGAGTCCTTCTCTCAGCACTCTAACCCCAGACCCCTACTTCTAGCCCTCTGCTCCAGCCCCCTGCCTGTGACCCCGTTTCTGAGCAGCGATGCCTCTTGCTGGGATGTGAGACTGTGCTGGAGTCAGGCGGACAGTAGGTTAGCAGGAACAAGCAAATGAAATGAGCACGACCCACATTTCCTCATCGCACCAAAACTTCGCAGATCCTGCATTGCAGAGCTAGCGCTTTTTTTTTTTTTTAATCTCCGCTGGGCCCCTACACACGTCTGCATTTTTGCAACCAGCACAGATTTTTTTTTCAGGGTGCAAACTGCGCATTCTAATGAGCCAAAGCTCCTTCCTGCGGCATTGAAAGTCTCTTTGGCAAATTGCTTCTCCCCCCTCCCCCCCAATTTAGAAGAAGGGGAGGGATCCCAAATTTGTAAAGTCCCATCTTCTCTCTCCTTCCCCTGCCTCCCTCCCCCAAGATACTGCAGTCTTTCCAGCCCAACTAACAGCTGCAGACCCGGGGAGAGGGATGGGAGGAGGGAAAATGAGCCTTGTTCCTTCTTTCCACATAGGCTGAGCTGGCGGGGCGGGGGTTGCTTTTTTTACTGGGCAGCCCATTGCAACCCCCTTTCCCTCCCCATCCCAGCCAGTGTTTATGTAAGCCTCCCAGAAGCTACACACGGCCCCTAATGCCTGCCCAGGCCGAGGCTCCTCCGAAGTCCATCCTGCTCACGAGGACTGTCATGAGTCTCTGGCCTCCCCAGGCAGCTGCATGGAGATCTGCAGAGGCTCGAGGAATGGGGAGACGGTAGATAAGGAGAGAGTTTGCGATAGAGCCTGGGGTAAGGGGTAGAGACTGAGGCAGGTACACAGGCATGCCCCCCACACACACACACACACATTCCCGTGCATCTCAGTCCTAGAGAGGCTCAAGGACAGCCAATGGGCAGGTGCAGGGACCTGGAAGGTGACACCACCAGTGGGTTCCAGCAGCAGCATAGCAAAAGTTGAACAGGATGGCCTTGGCATAGCATATGCTGGATGCCACCACCCCCCAACCCAGGAGGAGGGACCCCATGCCAGAAAGAAGGCTATCTGGAGCTTAGTATTCCACTGCCAAGGACAGTCCATGCCACCTCTTGGATCCTGTGATGTGGCTGGGATCCTGGGCTCTGACAGGGGGACCCTTCTTTGGATTCCTTCCCCAAAGCATCTGCTAAAGCAGGACTGGCCCAGGATAATGGATGGCTTTTGGAGGGCTGTTTTTAGAGGTGCCCATTGCTCAAGGAGGTGAATGGGGAAGCAGGATGCTGTTTCCTTAGGGCTTTTTACACAACTTCTGTCTGTCCTTGGTGGCCTTCCACACTCTCATTGAGCCAATCCTTTTTTTTTCTTTTTTTTTTTTGCTGAGGAAGATTCACCCTGAGCTAACATCTGTGCCAGTCTTCCTCTATTTTGTATGTGGGTTACTGCCACAGTATGGCTGTCGACGAGTGGTGTAGTTCTGTGCCTGGGAACCCAACTTGGGCTGTCAAAGTGGAGCGTGCCGAATTCAACCACTAGGCCACAGGGCCAGCCCGAACCAGTCCTTTCTTAATACAGTCCCTGGAAGGAAGCACCATGGTGCTTTAAAGGGCCCAGACCTACCTGCCACCCTCCCCTCGTCACCAGCTGCAGATCGCAAAGTCGGGGTCTGGCAGCGAAGAGAGTTCAGATGCCTACTTCAGTTATCACCTCTGTAGCAGTTTATGTGGCAGTTTGTTTGTTTGTTGCGTCCTATTCTGGCCCCTTTCCACCTTTACGATCAGAAGAGGGGAATGTAGGAGGGAGAGAGGGAGGAGTTTAAAGAAAGAGAAAATGTGGTTAGAGTTAAAAGAGGGTCTGGGAAGCTGAGGTCCTCGTGGGGGCAGGAGCAAGGGGCAGGAGCAAGGTGCTTCAGACTTCTCTTCTCAATTCCAAGCACCATCATTTCTTAGGAAACACGAGGATGAGCCCGCTGCTCAGACATTCCGCCCGATGTAATCATTCCCTCCAGGAAGGGCAGTCTTGCTAGTGGAAAGAGCTTTATCCTCAGGCCTGGGGTTGAATTCCCAACATTGCCATTTTCATTGTCCCATTGATAGTGGATGTTCCAATAGAGAGCTGGGGAAGCTTTAGCCCCTTCAGTAACCTCCATTAACTCCACCATTCTTCGATGTGATATCTTCTCAATCTTAAGTAAAGTGCTACGCAAATACAACTTCAAAACAAATCGCCTAGTCTCTGTAGCATCCTGGGCAAGTTAATAAAAATCTCTAAGTCTCAGATTCCCCATCTCTAAAATAAGAGTGAGACCTACAGCATAGGGTTGTTGTGGATATTCAATGAGATAATGTGTGTAATGCACTTAGCACAGTGCCTGGCATACAGTTGGTACTTAACACATATTTATTATTTCCTTTCCTTGGAAAAAGGATTAGTGAGAAAGATAGAACCGACATCCATGGAACTCAGCCCTGGATCATGCCTCACCCTCTCTTTCTCCATCTCTCCCAAAGAACAAATTCTCTCACTTTAACCCTCCCCAAGACATCAAGGTCCTGGGTGGGTTAGGGAAAGCTAGCTGACCTTTTAGAGAATAGAAAAAGAATCTAGAAGGGCAGGGAATGAGTCTCTCTCAGTCACAGGGCTGGTTCCCTGATTCTGGGGCATCCCCAGGGTTTCTATCCCAGGTTTGCATCACCTGGGAAGGTAGGTTATTCCCCTGGGCAGTGGTTCGCTTGGTGAGAAAGGAGGGGGAAGGGAAGGCACCTATGGAAGCCTGACCTGGTTTCCAGCAAGGACCCACCTTCAGTCAGTCAGTCAGTCAGTCAAGCAGTCAGCCCAAGATTTAGGCCACCCAGGAGTTGCACAGGGCGTTGCCCTGTTACCCAGAACAACCTACTGTCAAGGAGAATAGATCTGGGATTAAACACGTACATTCACACACACACACCATTCACACTTACTCACACATGTAGTCTCTCACTCACAATCATAAGATCACACACACACTCTGGCCAGACCTTAGAGCTCTCAAGCTTTTTCCTCCCTCTACTCTAACTCTGCTGTCCTCCCCAGTCCAGAGAAATCCAGGAGAATTAAAGACATATTTGGAAACACACACACACACACACACACACACACACACACACACACAGGATCTAATCAACCCTGCCCTAAATGGTGAGGTCAGTCCACAGAATCCCAGACTCTGAGGAATCTGAGTAGAAGTGTGTGCAGCATGGAGCCAAGGCTGTTCCTTGCTGTGCTATGTCTTTGATATGCATCCGTTCCACACGGTTCCAATCTGAGTACTGTTTATTAAGGGTCCTGTTCCTTCTTGGGCTGAATTTGGCTATGGGAAGAATGGTGTGTGTGTGTGTAGAAGTGAACTGGAATGTCCAGCTGGCAGGAGGGGTGGGAGGCTGTATTGGGATGCACCTGTTGTCTTAAGGTCAAGGTTGAAGTCAAAGAGAGGCCAAAGCTAGATTCTACTCCAGGTCCCCAAGGGCCAGACAACTCAGCCTTTCTCCCTCCCTTTGGTGGCTCTGGGTTCCATAGTCTCTGTCCTTCTTCCAGCAGCTGTTGGCAGAGAGAGGAGCAGGGTGGATAGACTAGAAGCTTCTGGTGCCAAGGGAAAGTCCTGCCTCTTCATTATTCTGTATCCTTCTCTCCAGGAGGATCCCAAAGTTACTTCTTTGTCAGGGAGAAGAGGAGGGCCCCTATAAGAAGTGCAGAGGAAGGAGGGAGCAGAGGCAACCCCCCTCCTTTGCCTCCTCCCTCCCAGCCTCTGCCTTCATACCTCACACAGACTGCAAAACAACCCAGCTTCTTGCCAAGATTAGGCTGACTGAATTTCAGCTCTTGCTGCCTCTGCTTCCTCCTCGCTCTCACTGGCTGCAAACTCAGGGAGGGAGTTTTGACCTCTGGCCCTCCCCCTTTAGGGATAAACACCAGCAAGTAGAACAGGGGGTGGACAGGATCACCACAGCAGCAAACAAAGCTTTGGGCCTTGGGGAGGATCCAGGGCAACTAAAGGGAGGTGCCAGTGGTGGTGCTGGGGTTGGGGGGGAGCGAGAGTTCCTGCCAAGGGCCCTGACTTTGAGTCCAGCTCTGGCAGATCCCTGGGCTCTGGCCCTGGCTGTGATGGAGAGTCAGGAAGGGCGCAGAGAGCATGCAGCGCCAGACATGGCAGCTCACCTCCCAGCTTTCCCTCCAGAGCCCAGCCGGAGGAGGGAGAGGGGGTGGAGGCTGAGTTCAGAACCAAGTTTTCCTGAAAAGCCTCTTTCCTTGTTTGTCCTAGCCCCTCCCAGTCCCTCCCACGCTCTGCTGCAGCTTCTCAGCTCTGGGCCAAAAGGCCAGCGCAGGCCAGGGAGGAGCCCACTGCCCTCTCTCTCCCACTTTTTTGGGAGCAGGAGAACAAAGCTAAAGCCCAGGCCATTCTAGGGAGCCTGTCTTCTGTCAGGAGTCAGAGGGTCGGTGGTCAGGCCAGCTGCCCAGCTGCCTCCCCTTCAGTCTACCTCAGTGTCCTCTCAGCTTTCTCACTATCCAGCTTCCTCCTTCCTTGGTGCCCACACTCTTTTTCTCTACCTCTTTGGTGGCTGTCGTGTTTCCAGGCATCCATCAGTGCTGCCCAGGCCTGTGAACAAGTGGAGAAGGGCCTCCTGTGTGTGTGTGTGTGTGGGGGGTATCCTCCCTAGAAGCTCTGGGACTGAGGAAGTATTACCATGAAGCAGCAGGTGGCTCAGGCTCACTTGGCTGCTTGAAGAGGCTCCCATCTCTCTCCACAACCCAAATCCTCAAACAAGAAGACCTCTGCTTGAGACCTGTTTTCACCAATGGGGCAATTGCTGCTCTGAAGGGAGATGCTGGCTATTTCTGACCCCTGTTCAGTGTTTCACGGGCACATCTGCCCATCTCCCTGATGATTAGGGTGGGTGGGTGAAACTGGCAATGGATGTCTGACCTTGGGCCAGTCACTTCTAAGCCTCCTTTTCCCCATCAGTAAAGGAGGGAGGGTTAAGATGATCTTCATGTTCCTTTCTTAGTTACCTGCTACCCTCAAGCACTGGGGGTAGGGGAACAGGGGTGTCACTCTGCCCCAGGCCCCTGCCTCACCTCTGGCCACACTACTTTGGGACCTCAAAGCACTTTCACCATAAAGTTCCCCTCCCTTGTCCTTTTTATTTCCCAGACAAAGGGAAATGACTCACCCCAAAGTCACCTCGAGTGGGTGGGGTGGTGTCATACAAGCAAACAGGGAGTCCCTAGGGACATCCTCACTCCCATGGCAACTCCTTTCCCTGGGGGTGTTCTCCCTAAGGGGAGTAGAAGGGAAATGGGGTCACATTTCCTTTTGGTCTCAGGACTTGGCCCTGCAGCAGAAGTTCAGCTCAAGCTCCTGACTCCAGGGATATCTCCCTCCCCTACTTGTCGTCTCTCCCCGTGTCACCAGTAACCTCAAGGCGAGGTCAGTCCTGCCATCACGCGAAGCCGTCACGTTTGCAAGGTTTGCAGAAAGTGCCTGTTAGCTTTGATCTCCCAGGGAGCAGACGTGCTTGCCAGCCCCTCCCCAGGAATTCACATGCCTCTGCCATACAGGCTTTCCAAACACTCCACCCTGACTCTTCAGTGCACCCCACCCCGCTCTCAGCTCCTCCCCGGTCTCAGCAAAGGCTTTTGCAAGCCAGAAAGGGGAAAATATACGCAATCCGCCCACTTTGCCAGTGGACTACAAATCCCAACAGCCTTGGCGTTACGCAGGCGCACGGAGCTCAACGTGCCTGCTGCTGGAAAAGTGTGTCACTGGGGCACGAGGCGCTCCCTGGGATCACATGGTACCTGCTCCAGTGCCGCGTGCGGCCCGGGAACCCTGGGTTGCTGGCGCCTGCGCAGAGCCCTCTGTCCGAGGGAAAAAGGCTGGGGCAAAAGGCGGCTGAGATTGGCAGAGTGAAATATTGCTGCCGAGGGAACGTAGCAGAGCACACGTCTCGCTTCTTGCGCCTGGGTGCCCCGTTTCTCTCCATTACCTACTTCCTGACTGCAACCTCTCTCCCTCTGGGACTTTTGCACTGGGAGCTCCAGATTCGCTACCCTGCAGCGCTGCGGAGGCGTCAGGCAGTGGCACCCCGTGCACTGCAGAGACCTGACCCTCCTTGCTATCTTCTAGCCAGAACTACTGCAGGCTGATTCCCCTCTCTCCTCCTCCCCCACACTCTCTGCTCTTCCCATGCAAAGCAGACCTCCGTTGCCTCAGCGTCCTCCCCTTCTGCAGGGCTGCAGTCCGGCCACCCCAAGAGCTTGCTGGTGCCTCGGATCCTGATCGTGCGCTGCGGGGTCCACTCCTCGCCCTCAGCCAGTGCCCGAGGGGCGACAGCGGCAATTGCAACCTCTAGTTTGTGTCAAGGTCCCGTTTGAATGACCGCTCTCAGCCGGTGAAGACATGACGACCCTGGACTCCAACAACAACACAGGTACTGAGATTCTTTTATCCTCGTGATCCTTTCTCTGTCACTGTCTCCTCACTCCCATCTATGCCTTAGAACAATAGGAACTTTGTAAGGGACTGGGGACTCCCTCGGCCCGGTGATTTGCTAGCGTGCTGAGGGGCCATAGGCTGGGATTTCCAGCGCAGGCTGTTCGGCCTGGGAATGCGCCCAGAGGCGCCCCACCACCGCCTCTCAGAGTCCCAAAGCTCCCTTGAGCCCGAAGGACTCGGATCACGGGCAGGAGGAAATGAAGAGCCTGTACGTGTAGTGAGATGAACAATTTAGAGGGACTGAGAGCTTTGGAGCAGTGCCCCCAGACGCCCCCATCTGTCCACCTCCTGCAGCTGTGGCATGCCTGGCCTTCTCGGAAAGAGAACCCGCTCCTTCCTCTCTTCCTCTTCCCCTAGTTCCTGCAGGCTCGAGGGAACCTGAGAAGCAGTGGGGCGATCGGGGCTCCAGGCAGGAGGGGCTGGGGGAATGGGTCGGATCTCACTGGGGTATCCTCAGTGACAGTAGGGAGCGGCACTTGAGGAGCCGGGAGAGTGGTGCTTGGCCCCAGGGAGGACACCCACAGCACCCGGGAGTCCCGGAGGGCTCACATGGCGGCGGAGCCGGGCCCACGTGCTGCGTTTGTTTTCATTCAGCAGAACCCGTGGCCGCCACCCCATTGGTCGTTGCTTTCCGGTCCCGTTACATAATGAGCTCCGCCCCCCCGGTCGCCCGGGCAACGCGTGTCCCATTCTCTCCTCCCCTCAGAAGTCCCGGCCCAGCTCGCCTTCGGGGCCCACCCCACAACCCCGTCGCCGGGGAGAGGCGGGACGGGGACGGGGCTGCTGCTCCGGATTGACGGGAAGTGGAGAGGGCGGGGCCTCGAGTTCGGGTTCCTCGTTGGGGAGCCACGTGCAAAAGGCACACGTGGAGCGGCGACGTGAGGCCGGCTGAGGGCTCGGCTCCCGCCCCGCCCCGCCGAGATCTGGGTGAAGCTGGGCTGACTCACTGCCCCCGCCTACCTCCTTTTCCTGTCCGTCTGCCCGGGCCCCACCTCCTCCCCATCACCCAAGCAGAGTAAGATGGAGCCATCCCTGACCTCTCCTGGCCTCATGTTTACACTCCTCAAAGGGACCTCACGTGTAGCCAGCCTTCTCCTCACTCCTTTCCTCTTTATTCTGTTTGCACCTACTTCACTGTACTGCCTTTAGACTCAGCTTCTCCACATTCCAAATTCTTTCTGTTCCCCAAGCATCTCTTTCCTTAGTCCTGCAAACACTGTCTTACCCCCACCCCCACCAAACAAGCAGCAGTTTGCCTCTTAAGGACTTCTCCAAACAACTATATCCCAGAATCATAGCTGAAAGAATATTAAGTCTCTTTCATCTTTTTTTTTTTTTTCACAGAAAGGAAAACTGAGACTCCTAGAGGGGTGTTGATTTCCTCTAGGTCACAAATCAAGTTGTTGGTGATAGACCTAGATCTAGAACTAGGCTCTTTTGAGTGTCCTCTCATTTCCAGGTTGGAAGTCTCTTCAGATGAAGGTCTTACTCCCCTTTTCGGGATGAGTGAACTAGGTCAAGTTCATTTACCACCAAATAAATATCCCATCTCCCAGCCTCAGCCCTGAAACTGTAGGAGCTGATGATCTGTTGTGCAACTATTTACAGGGAACTGGGTTCACCCTGACCAACCTTGAGCTATTTTAGGGCTGCCCTGCCCAGCTTAGTGTGTGTCAGTGGGTGAGCAAGACATGTGCCTCTGGAAACATGGTGGTATGGCCTGTATCAGCTCACACGTGTCCTGGGATCCTCCCTTCTCCCACTCCGCCCATGGCACGCCAAACTAGGTGCTTGGCAAGGGTGTGGCAAGCAGGTCACCTTTATCTCCTGCTAATACCACGAGAACACAGCCACCTACTTGGCAATGTAACCAGAGGGCCAAAGTCCCTGAGTGGCCAGAGAGCCAAGGTCGTTGTCACAGGCTGAGAGATCTGGAAGGGGGGAATTCCAAAGCCTTAGGCTGAACAATTTGTTCTTCACTTCCACCTCCTGCAACTTGTACTGATAAGTCCTTCTTGGGCTCCGAGGTAGAGTCCACTCTGACTGATGCTCTTGGAGGCCAGGTTGAGTACCTTCAGTTTTGGGGGAATGTGACTGTCTTACTCTTGTAAGACCTCCATTCTCCTCACTGTTGGCTAGCTGCCCCTCCATGGTCTCATCCCTGGAATGGTCTTTGTGTTAAAATCGGCAGCTGTTTTTTTTGGAAGACTGGGCATTATGAATGGGTCTCAGCTGCTCATCCCATCCCCTGGTCTGCTGCTGGCAAGTCAGTCATTAGCTGCAGTCAGTATTCCCAAGGAAGGCATCTAAGGCAGGGGGCACATATGTGAGATGCCCACAGGGGTCATCCTCTAAGAAGCTACCTCACATCCAAAGCAGAAGCTGAATGTACCCTGCAAAGGGTCATGGGTATTGGTTGGCCATGCCATGTGTGCTATGTGTTGGAGAGTTGCTTATTGTGGCTCTTCTGGGGACTCGACGATTCAGGGTTCCACATGGTTAACTTCTGAGTGTCCTGCAGTGTTTGGGGGAAGCAGGTGGGGAGTGAGCAGGGTGGTGCCCCAGGACCACAGATATATGGCGGCTGACACCCCCTTCTCTTGTGTTCTCCTGCCAGGTGGTGTCATCACCTACATTGGCTCCAGTGGCTCCTCCCCCAGCCGTACCAGCCCTGAGTCCCTCTACAGTGACAGCTCGAATGGCAGCTTCCAGTCCCTGACCCAAGGCTGCCCCGCCTACTTCCCACCGTCACCCACTGGCTCCCTCACCCAGGACCCAGCCCGCTCCTTTGGGAGCATTCCACCCAGCTTGAGCGATGATGGCTCCCCTTCTTCATCTTCCTCGTCGTCGTCGTCCTCCTCGTCCTTTTATAATGGAAGCCCCCCAGGGGGTCTACAAGTGGCCCTGGAAGACAGCAGCCGAGTGTCCCCCAGCAAGAGCACCAGCAACATCACCAGTGAGTAAATTTCCAGCTGATTTAGGGGAAGGGAAGGTGGCTAGGCCTAGGCTGGGAGTTGGGGTTCATGTGACACAGTTATTCACAGGGCCCACCCTGGCCTTGGGGATTTCTCCTAGAGTTGCACCAGCCCCTGTCCAGCCCAGTCTGGTCATTCGAGTGCCCCCTAAATATTGGAGCTCCTCCTCAGCTTTTCCTCCAGAATCTCCAGCCCAAGAAACCTCCATCCCCGGCCACTCAGACAGCCCTCCTGCTCACCCGCTGCCCCTCTCTTCCCACAGAGCTGAATGGCATGGTGCTACTGTGTAAAGTGTGTGGGGACGTTGCCTCGGGCTTCCACTACGGTGTGCATGCCTGTGAGGGCTGCAAGGTAAGGCCGGTGGGGGTAAGGGCAGGGGCAGGTGACCTCCTCGCACAGGACGCATAGGCCTGGCCTAAACGGAGATGCTCACTTGCTGCCCCTGCCCTCCAGGGCTTTTTCCGTCGGAGCATCCAGCAGAACATCCAGTACAAAAGGTGTCTAAAAAATGAGAACTGCTCCATCGTCCGCATCAATAGAAACCGCTGCCAGCAGTGTCGCTTCAAGAAGTGTCTCTCCGTGGGCATGTCTCGAGATGGTGAGGCGGCACTGTCGTCCCATACCCAGCCCCACGCCCTCTCCCTTCCTTGCACCCAGTTTCTGAATTAATCCCTCCCTTAAAAAAAAGTCCCAAATGGAGACACATCATACTGTGAGTCTCATTTGCATAGGGGATGCCCACATTTCATCCTCTTGGGTAAACACACGCTTCTTTCCCATTAGTGCCTCCGGTCACCTCCTACTGCAGTCCCTACTTGGAAAACCCCCTCGATGGGTGTGGCCTTGCTGGTTTTAGTTCTGATGTGGAACCCCAAGCCTTTAGGGTCTTGCTCTTTCAGGAGGAAGGAAGGAAGAGAAGCATGTGAGTGTGTATGAAAACTTCCTGACACTGCTCTCATCCTGTCACAGCTGTGCGTTTTGGACGCATCCCCAAACGAGAGAAGCAGCGGATGCTTGCTGAGATGCAGAGTGCCATGAACCTAGCCAACAACCAGCTGAGCAGCCAGTGCCCACTGGAGACCTCACCCACCCAGCACCCGACCCCAGGTCCCATGGGCCCCTCCCCACCTCCAGCTCCAGCTCCAGCCCCCTCACCCTTGGTAGGCTTCTCCCAGTTCCCACAACAGCTGACGCCTCCCCGGTCCCCAAGTCCTGAGCCCACAGTGGAGGATGTGATATCCCAGGTGGCCCGGGCGCACCGAGAAATCTTCACCTACGCCCATGACAAGCTGGGCACCTCACCTGGCAACTTCAATGCCAACCGTGTGTCAGGCAGCCCTCCGGCCACCATCCCACATCGCTGGGAAAGTCAGGGCTGCCCGCCTGCCCCCAATGACAACAACATCATGGCTGCCCAGCGTCATAATGAGGCCCTGAATGGTTTACACCAGGCTCCCTCCTCCTACCCTCCCGCCTGGCCCCCTGGCCCTGCCCACCGCAGCTGCCACCAGCCCAACAGCAACGGGCACCGTCTATGCCCCACCCACGTGTACCCAGCCCCAGGAGACGAAGCACCTGCCAACAGTCCACGACAGGGCAACTCCAAGAATGTTCTGCTGGTGAGGGCACTGGGGAGAGGTGGGCAGGGGGCCTGGAAGACTGGATTTAGCATAGGGCAGCTGGGAGTGCCTGGAGGCTAAGTGCAGGATATTCTCTTCCCAGGGGAGGATGCTCAGCCCTGCAGTCAGGGCTCTACCTGGGAATCCCTGATCTCCAACTGGCACCTGACTGCTCCTTTACTTGAAAGACCCATCCTCCAGGGCCACAGCCCCGAACCCAGGCAGAATCTGGGGCCCATCCCTGCTGGGGGAGCCCATCTGAGCCAGCCTGGCTGATACTTCCCTCCCCAAATCCTTCCCTCCTCCAGGCATGTCCCATGAACATGTACCCGCACGGACGCAGTGGGCGAACCGTGCAAGAGATCTGGGAGGATTTCTCCATGAGCTTCACACCCGCTGTGCGGGAGGTGGTAGAGTTTGCCAAGCACATCCCCGGCTTCCGTGATCTTTCTCAGCATGACCAGGTCACCCTGCTTAAGGCTGGCACCTTTGAGGTGAGTGACCCTTTGTGCTCCCTGCTCTTGACTTTGGGAAGGATCCAGCAGAAAGGCTTGGTGTCTGGGGTAGGCAGGGGCTCTGAAAGGCTTTGGGTCCCCAGTATCTTTGTCCTTACAGACTCTGACTGAGGAAGGAGAGGGCAGAATCCCTCCCATTCCTGCCTCAGGATGGCTGGGACTTCTGTCATCTCAGCTGGGGTCTAATCACATCCCATCACCCTAAAATAACACCTTAGGGTACATTGCTACCCCCATTCTAGGCATAAGCAAATTCACTTCAGTCAAGTGCCAAGGTCACAGGTAGTGACCAAGTTGAGGTCAGATTCAGGCCTGCTGGATTCCAAAGCCAGTGGGATATTCCCCATCCTTCCACCCCCGCATTCCCCATTCAGAAACTACCCCATTCTTTACGGAGAAATATAAGGCAGCACCAGCAAACCCTTTGAAAAACTTTAGGGGCGATTTGGCAAGTGGTCCTCCCACCCCACCCAGGATGGCTATCCCCCCTTTAGGTGCTGATGGTGCGCTTCGCATCGCTGTTCAACGTGAAGGATCAGACAGTGATGTTCCTGAGCCGCACCACCTACAGCCTGCAGGAGCTCGGTGCCATGGGCATGGGAGACCTGCTCAATGCCATGTTCGACTTCAGCGAGAAGCTCAACTCCTTGGCGCTTACCGAGGAGGAGCTGGGTCTCTTCACCGCGGTGGTGCTCGTCTCTGCAGGTAGGTCAAGCTCTCGCCTGAGCCCGACCCGGGGGAGGAGGCGGACGCAGTTCAATTCAACACACCTTTTATGGAGTACCTACTCTAGGCCAGGCCCTGCACCGGGCACTGGGGATACAGACATGATTCAGACACAGTCTAGCTTGGGAGACAGACTCATGCCCAACTAATTATAAAACAGTGAGATAAGTGTCACAGTAGAAGCATGAACCAAGGGCTTTGGAAACACAGACAACTATTTCTGCCTGGGGGAGTTGGGGAAGGAGGTGATACTTGAGTGGGGCCTCAAAGGGTAAGTGAGATATTGCCAGGCAGAGAGAGGGGGAAGGGCATCCCAGGCAGAGGGAACTACGGAGCAAAGAGCAAGGGAGCCTGGACATGTTTGGCCTGTTCAGAGAAGGAGAGTGGCCTGGTGGGATGGGAGGTGACCAGCCCTGCTGAGCCCGTGCTCCCAGCTCTCAGACACCTCCTGCTCCTGGGGCAGAGGCCTGGGAGAGGGAGTTGTGCTCCCTCCCTCCTCCTTCCCCATCAGCCCTCTGAGGGGCTTCCAGGGGAGAGGCTGCATTGCCTGCCACGTCCTCGCAGACCTCCGGTTCCTCGTCAGAGGAGCTCAGGGAGCCTGCCTCACTGCTGTCGTCTTCCCCACAGACCGCTCGGGCATGGAGAACTCCGCTTCGGTGGAGCAGCTCCAGGAGACGCTGCTGCGGGCTCTTCGGGCTCTGGTGCTGAAGAACCGGCCCTCGGAGACTTCCCGCTTCACCAAGCTGCTGCTCAAGCTGCCGGACCTGCGGACCCTGAACAACATGCATTCCGAGAAGCTGCTGTCCTTCCGGGTGGACGCCCAGTGACCCGCCCGGCCGGCCTTCTGCCGCTGCCCCCTTGTACAGAATCGAACTCTGCACTTCTCTCTCCTTTACGAGACGAAAAGGAAAAGCAAACCAGAATCTTATTTATATTGTTATAAAATATTCCAAGATGAGCCTCTGGCCCCCCGAGCCTTCTTGTAAATACCTGCCTCCCTCCCCCATCACTGAACCTCCCCGTCCTCCCCTATTTAAACCACTCTCTCCCCTCCTCGTTCTGTAGCCCCCCGATTTGTTCTATTCCTGTCTCAAATCCAATAGTTCACAGCTGAGCTGGCTTCTGTGGTGTGTGCTCGTTTGGGGGTGGGGGTGGAAATACTGCCAAGGCTGGGGGCACACCTCTCCATCTGGTCAGTTTGTGGGGTGGGTACTCTGCCAGCAGATGGGAGGATACAGGGAAACATCACGCAAGTCTAAGGGGGGTGCCCAAGGGGGTTATTTTCATCATATATTTATTACATAAATATATAGTAAAATAGACGAGCAACAATTACCATAAAAATATCTTTCTTTAAAATCCTGACCCAAAACACAACGGGGTGAAAAATCGCACATAACAGACATACTGATTGTCAACGTGGGGCAGGAGTAGGAGCCCCTCCAAGTCATCCCTACCGGCCCCACCTCTCCCTAGGGAAGGGACCTACCTCCGCCCCTGTTTCTGGCCACAACCCCCCTCCCCCCACCCCAGCACCAGCTTCTCATACATTCAGTAGCGCCTCCAGGGAAGTGTCCTCCTCCCCCCACCCAGGAGTTCCCAGGGCAGGAATTACTGTCCCCCTTATGGACGGTGTCTATGTCACACGCCCTGCCCTCTCCCAGCCCTGTAGACCCGCCACCAGGGGAAGGGGTAGGGGCTCCTCTACCCCCACCCTCCCCAAGTCTGAGCAGGGAGGAGGCTGGATGAGGTATGTGTGTTATGAGTGATGGGAGGGGGAATACTGAGATGGAGAGGCGGGTGATGGGGGCGGGGTAGTGGTCATGGCTCTGGCACCCCCTTGTCCTGGCCTGGCCCCCTCATCCTATTCCCAGCAGCCCCTCCCCCCACCAATACTGCACCTGCTGCCCCACCCTGCCTGCCCTAGTGCCCCGGGCCAATACTGGGGGAGGCATGCTAAGCACCCACGTCAAGGCCATCCCCCTCATTAGCACCAATGGCCCCCAGGAGAGGGCCCTGTCCCTCACTTCCAAAGCAGGGACTGGGACAGCTGCCTCTCTAGAGCAGGTGCGTGGCGCTCCTGAGTCCCCCTGGCTCCTCCCCCACCACGTGTACTTGCTCACACATTCACGCAGAGAAACGCACACATACACTCCAGATCACTGAGAGTGGGGGGGGAGGGGTCAGGGGTCAGAGTGGGGGATCACAGCTCATATGATTGGGAGGGGTGGGGGGATTTCCAAGTGCCTGTATGAGGCCAAGCCTCTTCAAGGCCTTTTCTCCACCATGTCCATGGCTGAGAATGGGGATGGAGGGGTAGAGGTGGGGATGGAGGGATGGGGGAGACAGCAGACAGGTCAGGAATTCCACTGGGCCCCCAGGGGCAGAACGAGGGTACAAGAGGGCTTATCCATGGGACTGGAGTAATACAGGAATCAGTACCCCAGGAGAGAGAGAGGATAGAGACAAAGACAGCACGGGCAGCCCACAAGCCCAAGAGGGAAGGGGCAGGCACATGCACAGGTGACAGCGGATGCTCTTCCAGACCCTCCACCCCTGTTGGAACACCTGAACAGTGGGGGAAGGACATGCCCAGATGGGCAGCATAGCATTGCCTTCCCGTGTGTGTGTATGTGTGTATGTGTGTGTGTGTGCGCGCGTGTGTGTATGTGCGCACACGCGCATATGTGTAGGGGCTGTGGCAGGCTGAGGGTCAGGGTGGGGTGGCAGGTTCCCCACTGCTTAAGACATTTTTGCCCCAATAGTGCAAAGCGCAGGAAGCCCTGGCACCCTCCCCCCCACCCCTGCCCCATTCCCCATGGCTTCCGGGGGCATCTGTGTCCACCCATCCATCCCTGCCGACATGCAGCCCTGAGCCCAGGGCCCTCTGGTCTGCGCTGTCCCTCCCCACCCGCCCCTCCCCCACCCACGGGAGGGCCACCTCCTCTCTCCCTCTCTCCCCTGCGGAGTGGGCAACAGTCAAAAGGAGGAAGAGGAGGGCAGCTCACCCACGTGCAGACCCACAGAGCACTCCTCCCCAGGAGGGTGGGAGGTGGCTCAAGCCAAAGTCCCTGAATTAGAGAAAAGAAGAGGGGAAAGGGGTCCCAGGGGCAGAAGGGCGGCTGGCCTAAAGAGCTTCAAAGAAAAAAGGAGGAGCACCAACCGCCCCTTCCCCTGGGGCCCCAGCTAAGTGCCATTTATCTAAGCACCCCCATTCCGGTGCCTGCCCACCCAGAGTCTGGGTTAGTGCATTGTGCGGGAGTGGGGAAAGAGGAGGGCAGAGGTTAGAGAGAGCCCAGAAGACAGATGGGAAACAGGGTCCTAAGGGGGCGGAGGCTCTGGGAGAGGCTCACACACACCCCCCCTGCCCCCCAGTGCAGCAGCATCTGGATTGTAGCTAATACTGCAGGATGTGAAGAGGGCGGGAGCCTGAGCCACAGTTTTTCTTGTGTGGGTGCCAAGGTGCGGACGGAGTGGAGGGGACAGGGAAGGCCCCTGGGGCTGGGCACCTGAAAGGGGAGCTGTGTGGGCAGCAGGGCAGGCTGGTGAGGGGCCAGCTGGCATCCAGCGTGAGAGGTAGATGGAACTCAGCGGGCACGAGTGGCAGAGAGCAGAGGAGTACTGGGGTGGGGGTGCCAAAGGGGCACAGAGGGAGGGGCAAGGCAAGAGGGGGTGGCCAGGACCCTGTGGTGTTAACTCACAGCTCTGATTGGCAGCCCTGCCCTTGGGGACCTGGTGTGGGGGGCAGTTCTCTCTGATTCGGGGGGAGGAGGGGCAGTTCTCAAAGTGCATGGGGTGGTAGGGGGGTCCTCCCCTCTGGCCAGCCTCAGTTAATAACTTAATATCATCTCTCTATCAATTGCTCGTTCTCTTTGTTTCTTTTTCTGTCTAGTTTTTCTTCATTTATCTTCTCCCCTTGCCTGGTTTCCAAAGTGCAGTTAGAATGACTATAATTTTTAACTTCCAGGGAAGGAGCCAAGCCAAGCCTTCCTTTGCACCCAGGCATCTGGGGAAACAGAGAGGCTCTTAGCCTGGAGGGGGAACCTAGGCCAAGGAACTGGGCAGGGGGCTCTCTCTTGTGTGTGTGTAGGGGGTGAGTTGAGGGTATCTTCCCCCACCCCACAATCCTCTGTCCCCTACGGTCAAGATGGCTTGTCCTCTCTTAGCTCTCTCTCCCTTGCCCTACCTTCTCAGAGGACACAGCCCCCCAGCCTTGACACTGTCCTTTTCATAGCAAGTTCATTGGTTTGCCCTGTCCCAGGGCTGGAGGTTCTGAGGAGGGACGGGGCAGTGCAGGGGTGTGTGGGAGCTGAATCTATCCAAGGATGAGAGGGAGGAGAGAAGAGGTGTGGGGGTCTCCCTCAGCCCCCAGCTCTGCCCCTTCTCTCCAGGCTCCTCCCCACCAGCTCCGCACACCCTCTGGCCGCCTGAGGCTTTAGACTTCCTGATCCTCAAAGACCTCGAGGAAGAGAGGGGGGAAAAGTTCGGTGGGGCACTCGACTTTCATGTGGAGGAAGCGGCTGGCGTGGCAGGCCCCGATCATGCGGAGGTCAGTCACCTTCATCAGCAGCTTGGGCCAGAAGTGCGGAATGTTGTGTTTGCGGTGGTTGACGTAGTGCTCGAACGCCAGCAGGTACGCCTCCTGACTCTTCTCGATCTTGTCCACACACAGCAGGCCCGAGCGGTCTGTGGGGAAGGAAGGAAGGGCGTGAGGGGGAGTGGGTGAAGGGAGCCCGAGGCGGAGAGGCTAGAAGAGCGAGGGAAGAAAAACACAGTGGGAGGTGGGTGTAGGAGCAACGGCAGTGCAGAGGGAGAGGACTGAGGGGACAGGGTATGGAGGGATAAGAGGACAGACGGACAGAGCGACAGAGAAATGGTAGCCTGGGAGCAGAGGAAACTTGGAGACAGGACAGGACTAGGGGGCAGAGAGCAGGGTTGGCGGTCAGAGAGGTGGGGTGGGAATGGGGGTGGAGAGGGGATGAGGGGCAGAGAGAGAACAGGGCGAAGACAGGATAAGGAGCAGGGGAGGGATAAGGAGGCAAGAGATGCGCCTGGGGAGCAGAACAGATAGGGGAATAGATGACAGAGCAGGGGAGAGGGGACAGAGGATGGGCCTGGGTGACAGATATGGCCTGAATGACAGAGGTAAGCTTGGGGGCAGAGAAGCTGAGGAGCAGAGAGAGACTGTAGGATTAAGGAAGGGAGAGAGCGACAGCCCTCCCAGCCAATCGGCAGGTACCTGTTGACATTAGCAGCACAGCCTGAAGCAGAGCCACTTCCGTGTCATCCAGGTTAAAGGCAGAGAGTGACTTGCCCAATTCAAAGATGGCGTCGGAGACTACGCCCAGGCCGCCATTCTTGAGCTGCTCCCGCTTGACGGCCATCTCCCCACTCAGCGTCAGGGTGTCACTCTCAGGGTCATAGCGGACAGCCGCCCGTAGGGACATGATCTCCATGCAGCACCCCTTCAGGAGGATGATCTGGTCTTCGCAAGGCAGCTGCAAAGCGGCAGGGCCACAGGAACACTCAGCATGCCCCTCACCACCAGTATCCCCATGAGTGCCCTCTGAGAGTGGCCTCAGCCAGTAATGTGTACTCTCAATAGCTAACCTTGTGCTGCCCTATTTCATTAAACCTCACAATTATGCTGTGAGTTAGGTCCTATCATTATCTCCATCCCCATTGCAGATGAGGAAACTGAGGTAGGGGAGTTGGAAAACATGGCCCAGGTCACACAGCTAGTAGGGCAGCTGTTCCCAGAGTTAGTACCCTAAGATGAGGAGAACTTTCAAGCTGCCTAGAGTTGGGGTGGCCACGTACCCTTGGCAGGGAGAGGGGCAGGGAGGGCCCAGGAGGGGCTGGAGAGACTGGGTACTTGGAACCTGCTGGTTCCTTAGGGATCAGGTAGCCCAGAGAGTGAGTGTGTGTTTGTGTGTGTGTGTATGTGTGTGTACACGCTGGGTGTGTTGACCTACAGGAATCGCTCCCTGTTCAGAGAACCTCAGATGAGCACGTGCTGGGACTGGGTGACATGAGGAGCAGTGCCAGGTCTCCCTCCAGTGTGGCACCATGTCTCCTCCCACCAGCTACTCACCTCGGAGAACATGGGCAGTTTTTTGGCAAAGTCCACCACACGAGTGATGGCCGGGGTGATGATCTTGGTAAACTCGCTGAAGGCCTCTAGGTCCACCTTGTCTCCATCTGGCATGGAGACGATGGGTGACTGGCCAATGTCATCCGGCTAGAGGGAGAGATGGGGGTCAGCTGGGGCTGCAGACCCCTTTCAACCTCTCACTGAGGCTCCCTGCCCACCAGGGGGAGCTCCAAGGCAGCTTGGGGAACGGGGGCCGCCAGGACCGTAGCTCGGGACTGCTGTGTCCCAGGCCTAAGGCTTCTCCTTCACCTTGGGGCAGAGAATAGACGAGAGCCAGAGCTCCAAGTCTGCTAGTAATAATAATCATAACAGTAGTTGAAGTAATGTTGTAATAATAGAAGCTATAATGGGTATTTAATATGTGGCCAGGCATTAGGCTACATGTTTTACACACATTATCTCATTTAACCCTCACCACAACCCTACAAGGAAGATATTATAATTATCTCCATTTCACAGACGAGGAAGTTGAGGCATAGTGCAGCTAATAAGCCCAAGGTCACATGACTAGTAAGTGGCAGAACCAAGATTTGAACCCAGGCTGTCTCACTTCTGACACACACATCTGCTTGGTATTGGAGCCCATGCTCTTAACAGTGCACTGTTCTACCCCCTGGCATACTCCACCAGGAACCAGATGCTTCTAGCTTCCCCCACCAGATATGACCAACTGTCCAGCTCCTCCCAAGCTGACTGTTCACTTGGTACTCAGTTTTCCCAGGGACTAACACAATGCCTGGCATCCAGCAGGTGCCCAAAAATACTGTTACACGACTGTGTCCTCACCCTCTCCGCCCAGTCACTGTGGGCAGGAAAAAGAGGGAGAGGTTGCCCCTGCTCACTGGAAATTCGATGAGGAAGGCAGGGTCCTGTCCTCACGGAGCTTCCAATCAGATGGAATAGGCAGGACCCAGACAGTAGCGACACATATACAGGTGTATGAATCAGGACCACCAAGGTGTGAAAAGTGTCAGCTTTGGGTCAGATTAAACTAAGGCGGCTTCCCGGAGGAGTCAAGACTCTGAGCTTGCTCTCCTCTCTCAGCCACCTGGCTGCCACTCTCCCCACGCCCCCTCTCCCCTTACCAGGAATTTCCGCCTCTGCTTCCAATGGCTGCCCTGCGCATTTGTGCTACGATGGGCCTCCGTGGCAACATGGATCAGATCCCACTCTTCGGGAGTGGGCTCTGGTCGCTGCTGCAGTGATCGAATCATCTCCTCCTTCCGTCGCCGCTCCCGGTTCTGCTCAATCAGTTTGCGCTTGGCCACCCGCTTCGAGTCATCTAGAACCACTGTCAACAACAGACACAGAGTGTGCATGACACTCTCCATAATCCTCTCAGGAACTACTCTTCCCAGTGTACAGGTTGGGGAAACTGAGGGCCAGAGAGGTTAAGCGACTTCCCAAATCACCTAGCAGTTGGGTGGCACAACCTGGACCATGATAATCACTGGGACCACATCAACTCCAATTTGGGCTGATCCAGAGGAACTGCACGTTCTGGTCTAAAGGGTTATGGTGACAGTAGTTACTAGATGACCCTGCCATCCAATCCCTAGCCAATGAAAGATGCCCTCTCTCACCCCAAAGTGGGGTGCCTTCTCTGGTAGTTAGGAACTGTGCTAGGGTGGGGTGGGGTGCTCAGGACTTTTTTCTACCTAACAACTCCCTCTAAGGCCCTGGAGTGGTGCAAGGCAGGTAAGCACTGGGGCCTGTGTGCAGGGCCCACAGAAGAATCTCGTTTCTTCTTCCCCAAAGATGAGGGCAGCAGGGACCAAGATTCTCAACATTCATTCAGCCATCGGCCTGACCTTGATTGTCCCTCTGCCCTGGGGGTCCTGAGGGTACCCTGGAAGGGAGCTGCCATATCTGAATTCACTCCCACTCGCAGCCACCTGGCCCGACCCTCTCCCGATCCCCTTACAGTCCATGGCCATGCCCACGGCGATGCACTTCTTGAAGCGGCACAGCTGGCACTGATTGCGGGTGATCTTGTCGATGACACAGCAGCTGTCATATTTGCAGGAGTAGGTGGGATGGAGGTTCTTCTGGATTGTGCGGCGAAAGAAGCCCTGGGGTAGGGGGAGACAAGCATGCTGTGATCATGATCTCCCCCCTCCTGAATCAACCATGCAGTTCACTAGAGGGGAAGGGAATTAGTGAGGGAACCTGGCGTCCTCCTGACACAGCAAGCCCAGGGTCACTGGGCTCTGCCAGGACTTAGAAGGACCTTAGAAACACATGCCCTCAGCCCCCAGGCCGCTGAGGGGTGGGGGTACATGCGTGCTGGTGGTGGTGGAAGTAAGGATCACGACCACAGTGGGAAGATTGGGGCCTGAGATGGTGTGAGGGGCCGCGAGGCTTGAGGAATAGCAGCTTTCAAAGTCCAATTAATACCTTATTTTCCATCTTGCTAAATGACTCTAAAAACAACACTGACCCAAAAACCATCCTCATACATGCTGCCTGCTGCCCATACAGGTGGAATTCATGAAATAGGGGGTAAAAAAGTCAAGAAAAGGCATTGGGTATGAACTCTGGTAGCTTTAAAAGAAAATTTTCAATTCTATGTATCATGTTTAGTCTTTACTTTTAAAGGAAAAACCTCAGGAATCAAGACGGTAGTATTAACATGAAGAGCTAGTATCTGCTGAATGCCTCATATGTGCCAGGCCCTTAGAAGCCTTTTCTTTCATGCATCATGCCATTTAACACTCGTGTCAACCCCATGGGGAGGAACTGTTACTATCTCCATTTTGCCAACTAGGAAACTGAAGCTTCGAGAGACTAAGCGATTTGTCCAAAGTCATATGAATAAATGGGGAGCAGAGCCAGAACTGGACCTGAGGTATGGACACCAAGGTCTGAGCTCTCAGATTCTGGGGTGCATTAAAATCACCTAGGGGACTTACCACAAATACGGATTCCTGGGCCTCACTCTAGACCTACAACATTGAACTCTAGTGTGGGGGCCAAGGCATCTCTGTCCTTTTGGGATGCTCCTCTGGGACTCAGATGTCCTTGAGGGTGAGGCTCCTTGCTCTATGTTACACTGCTTGTATTGCTTCCAGGAACACTGCTCTGGGACTCTAAATCTCTGGTGGTCTTGGTTTGGTTGATACTAAGAAAGAAAGGAACTTGAAGCCTTAATGTATTTTTAAATATTTCTGTTTCTTGAAAGGTCTTACATTTTCAGGTGATGATGATCCTGGAAAAACCATGCAGGTTGAAATGTCCAAAGCGAAATCTAATTAAGCCTCCCCAAGTCTACGATCTTGTCCCCTCTGCCCAAGGAGACTCTGCCATCCTCTTCTCATCTGCACCCCACCATGTTCCCCAGCACTGGTTCTCACCCTTCCAGGTGCAGTGGAAGCAACTGGGGAGCCTCTTCCAAGGCAGATTCCTGGGCTCCACCACAAAAGGTTCTGATTGAGTAGTGTTGGGATGAATCCTGGGGATCTGCATTTAACTAGTACTGCAGGTGGTCCATGAACCACATTTTGAAAAACACTGATGTTGGTTTCAGCTGATGTTTGTCTCTCTCTGGTTGGCTGTGAGCAGCTTGAGGGCAGGGCATACACTACACCCCTCACACCTAATACACCAAATGGATGGATGATAGCTGACATTTATTGAGTGCTTCCTATGTGCCTATCACTATTGTAAATACACTATGTGAATTATCTCATTTAATTCTCCCAACAACTCTATGAGGTAGGTAGTATGATTATCTTCATTTTACAGATGAAGAAACTGAGGCTCAGAGAGATTAAGCATCTTACCTATGAGTGGCAGAGCAGGGATTATGAGTGAATAAATGAATGAATGAATAAGAGAAGAGAAATGATGATGTAACGGTGGGCTTTAGGTTACATGTTTATAGAGCTGTCTGTTGTGCCAGGTTGTGGGGGCCTTAAAGGGAGTGAGATGGGGTGGTGGTGAGGGAGGGGCAGGAGCTGACTGGTCCATACCTTGCAGCCCTCACAAGTGATGCAGCGGTAGTGATAACCGGTTGCCTTGTCCCCACACACGACACACTGCTCGTCTTTGTCCAGGTAACTAGGGATATACCCTGGGAGGGAGGAACGGAGGCAGGCATGGCTTGGGCCCCCAGCAGAGAGGCTCCTACACTTTCTCCAACCCCCAACTTTTCCTTCCTGGCCCATTCCCTAGCCCAGCCTCCCTGAAGGGTTCTTTGTGTCCAGTTAGAATCCTGGAGACACATCAGAGGTCATCTTGTCCATCCCCTTCCCTAAGAATATGGAGAATCCCAGTTCTGACTGCCCATTCAGGGCTTTTCTCTTGCTGCATCAAAGGGGCAGGGGATGTGGGAGAAGGAGAAGCAAACGTCAGCAGCTCATCTCAGGGGAATGTAGCCCTTCGGCCCTTTAGCCCAGGCCCTGATTCGGGGGGCGGGGCTCAGGCGAGGGCGTTATAGGAGAAGGGAAGAGGCCCTTCCTGACCCAATCCATCCTCAAAGGCTGGGGCATGCCCACATCACCCCTCTCACCTCCAGACAAATCCATCCCAAGCCCTCTAGGAGGCTCTCCCCACAGGATACAGGAGCTGCTGGTATGCGCCCAGGCCCCAGCAGAGCCCAGGCCTGGTTTGGTGGGGTTGAGGGCAGGGAGAAAGGGCACACATAGCCAGGCTCACCTGACATGCTGGTTTTCAGGGAACATTGGCCGTTCTTTCTTTTTCGCTTTCCATCTGGTGACCTGGCACTGGGTGGGGGCAAAGTGGGCAGAATCACAGAGCAGTCTTTGGGCAGCCCCCTCCTCATCCAATAGGCTTATAGAATCCCCCAGGCCCAACTCCTTCCATCTGGTGTCCTCATTCTACCTTCCATTCCCAACCCAGGTCAGCTGACAAAACTGAGAAGGATCCAGTTATCTAGAAGCTTTGGGGAGAGAGATAAGGGGCTTGGCTGGGGCACAAGCATGTTCTAGGGCCCCAATACACACACACACAGATAGACACACACGCATTATAAAGTCCTAAACACTCATAATCCACAAGATATCCACATATTTAAGCCTTCATTACATGACACATATGCAGAAAGAATCTTCAAGTCATGCTTAAAGCTGTATAATCTTTAGAACACACACACATATGTGCAATATAAGACCAGCACATATGAATAACTATGCAGCCTTCAATATTAACCCAAGCATGGGAAATAAGCACCAGGATCTACATATCTGTACAACTTTCAGGGCATTCTCAAATGTGGTATATGACCTCTAGAATATGCCCATGTGTTACACAACCCTGTGGACAGGCATCTAATAATACCATCCCCCACCCCCAATGAACATGTTGCTTGATTTCCAGGTCATGCACACATGCTAAATAACCACAGTGATTGAAAACATATAGTGCCTAGCAACTGGAAGCTAGAACGAACAATATGAGAATAGGAAGGGACTTCCAGAGTCCGTGTCCACAGCCTCCATTTAACAGAGCAGCAAACCTGGTGACACTGGGCACTGGAGTCTGAGCCAGGACAAGGACCCTGGGCCCCTCCATGCAAGGTAATAGCAATCCTCAGCCACTGCACATACATGTCACCAGCCTCTCCACATGTGTTACATAACTGTAGCACACACAAGTTACACAGCCTTCTACATGCATGCACAGATTGTATAACCTCCCACACATAACCTGAGTGTGCATGTTGTAGGGCCCCTCCCCCTGGAGCCCAAAGCAGCTCCCAACACACTGACACAGTGACCTTGGCCAGGGTCACAGTCACAGACAGCTCTATGTTCCATACACCCTGGAGATTACCCTTGTCTGATTTCTACAATGGTTGGAGGGTCAGATCTCAATCCCGCCTCCAGGAGTGGTGGGTGCGGAGGATCTCCCGGCCACCAAGGCTCCAGTTGAGCTGGCAGTCTTCAGCAATTAACTAGACTCACAGCCTCTGGGTGCAGTCCCAGGGAAAGCCACAAGGTGGTGCAGGGAGATGGGGGAGGGGAGGAAGACAGGGGAGGGGCTGCAGCTCTGGGGGACCAGGAACTGGCATTCCCGCCTTTCTCTGAGCAGACTCTCCCAGACTCACAGAAGTCTGGGCAGGGAGGTACAGAGGCTGCAAGCGAGAGCTACGCAGTGATAGGCTTCATCTTTTTCAGAGTCCCCCCGTGGGGTGATGCTTTGGGGGGGTACCCCAGGTGCCCTACCCAACTGCCAGCCCCATCCACCCACATCCTCCACCCCTCCAGGGACCCAGTCTTGGGCCCCAGGGCTTTGCCTGGCCAGGCCTCCGGCCTCCTGGCTCAGGATCTGGTCTCCTAGGCAACAGCCACACTGCTCCCCAGAGCACCCCCTCCCCCCACCCTCTCCCTGGCCATAGGCACAGGCTGTACCCAGATCTCGGGGCACCACGCCAACTGGCACAGAGCTCTGTGCCACTTGGAGCCGATGGGAGAGGCAGAGACCCTCAGGGCTCTCAAGGGCAATGCAGGTCATAGGTAACCCACCCCCAGTTGTGCGTGCAGGGCTGATGCCTCTTCCATGTGTGAGTAAAACCTTCATACTTGGCATTCACTTCCACTTCCTGGGAGGAGTCCCATGGCAGTGCCCGCCCTTGCCCATGAACAAGGAAGAGCTTGTGGGGCTCCCAATAGGTTCCCAATATAAGTGCGGGCTGTGACCAATAGTTACTGGTGCACGTGCCTGAAACGTCACGTCACATGCACCATGGCTTATGGATGGCACACTAGTGGTCAGATATGAACGGGCTGGTGGGAGAGGAGGAAAATGGCAAGCTGTCTGCATTCTATATGCTCAGGTGAGGGTGGCTGAGGGGACACTGAGGGCATTGGAGACTGCCTGGCGCTGTCAAGGGGGCCTGCTGCCTGAATTACTCTGCTCTGCGTCACCTCCCGGCTCCGAAATGGGCATTTCACACTCCAGGTGCCTAATTCCCTGCCACATGTGAATATGACCTCATCTCCTGGGCAAAGGTAGGCAGCAGGCTTGCTGGCCTCATGCCCATCCCCCTAGAGGTGCTTAAAAGGCCCAAGTTTGCTCTCCTTTGCCCAGCCAGGGGACCATGCCTGCTGCCTTGGAATTGGCACGACCTCGTTGCTGGACCCATTACCTGTTCTCCTCTGGGTCTGACCCACACTCCACCTTGCTTGGCTTCTGTTCCATTCACTTCAATTCCATCCAGGATGCCCTCCAGCACGCCAAGAGACTGGGGTGGGCACACTGGCCCCCCCGACACGCCCACAGGCCGCCCACCCCCCGCCACCCAGGCCCTAGGGCACAGCACCCATGGTGCCTGCCTCAGCACTTGGCCTTTCACACCATGCCCTGCGCCCCAAGGGGGGCGGGCGGTGAGAGGGGCCAGGGAGTGGCAGGTGGTAAGGTTGGGGGGCAAGCTGGGTCCGTGGGGGGGTGCTTGGCTGGGGGAGTAGTTTCAGAGTCTTGTCCTGTCCAAATGTCCTGCAGAGAGAGGAGAGAGGCAGGGATAAAGTGGCACCATGGCGGGGGTGGGTGGATAGGATTCCTTTGGTGGCAACACTTTGGGCTCTTGGGGCTCATAACAAGATGGTGGTGGGCATGGAGGGCAGGCACAGGGAGAGGACCAGGCTAACCGCTCAGATCAACAGGTACAGCAGGCAAGGCTGGTGATCCACATCCTAAGCCCCAGACATGGAAAAGCATGGAGGGAAAGAATGAGGTAATCCATATACCATGTCTCAATCTTCACATTTGATCAAGTGCCTGGCCCTTAATAAGTGTCCATTAAATGTTAGCTATTGTTACCATCCCTCTAGCCAAGTTTTCCCAAAACTCATCAGTATTATAGGGCAAAAGGGGACCAGAGAGAAGCAGTTTTCAGCTCAGGCATGGGGGGTAATGTGAAGGAAGGGTGGGGCATGGGGGCAGCACACAGGGGTCATGAGCCCACCTAAGTGCCTTAAGGGAGAGAGATATTGAAAACAGTGGGGAGCTGACCTCCCTGCTGCTCGCCGAGTTGTGGGTCCCTAACTCTAGCCCCTCAAAGACGCCAGAGCTTCCCATTCAAGGTCCCAAATCACACTTCCCAGTCTGAGGACCAGACTTCCCAGTTGGTTTAGCTGAGCTGCCACCCATCGGGATGGCAAGGAGAAGGGGAAAGGAAACTAACACTCATTGACTGAGTAGATAGTATGTGCCCTCCAAAGTGGGCATGAGAACTTTAAAGATGAGGAAACTGAGTCTCAGAAAGCTTGATCATTCACTCAAGTTCACACAGCTAGTAAGCAAGTCACTCAGGGATAAAAACCTCGCAGCCTCCCTGGAATGCTAGCCGTGTTCCGCTACCTGGGGTCCAGCGTAGTACCAACCTGGGCCCACCATTCCCTCTACACTGCACCTCTGACCACAGGCTACAGACCTGAGGCTTACTGTCTGCACACACAGGCAGGTGTGGGTATGTGAGAGGGGGACAAAGGGTGCAGCTCCCCAAACACAACCTCCATCACGTGCCTACTGTACCAGGGACCTCGCCCCTGGGCCCCCCGGCCCCACCTCCAGGAACTGATAAGGAGCCAGGGTGGGAGGGGAAGGGAGAGATAAGTCAGGCCATTGGGCAGGGCAGTGGGACAGGGCCTCTGCACTCAGGCAAGCCCCCAGTGCGGGGACCGTGGCAGGAGTACAGAAGGGTGGCCCACTCTGCCACTGATACCCCCACAGACAAGGACTAGGCACTGGGGGCTGGAGAGGAGAGAGGGTGGGGGGGCGCGGGGGGGGGCGCAGGCGGGGAGCCTTAGCCCAGGGAGCTGTCAAGAAAGTAGGTCAAGTTTTTCTTGGCTTGTGGAGAAATTCCTGTTATAAATTTATAATGGCATAGCCAGCCCTAGGGGTGGAGGTAGGGGGAGGAGAAGGAGTGGGTGGGGATGCCCAGGGACTGGGCAGTGGGGCCTGCTGCTCTCAGCCAGAGCAGTGAGAGGTAGGGGGCCAGGGCAGTTGTGGGGGTTGGGCTGGACAATAGAGGGCTATTTTCTCTCGCCTCTGTTTCCACTTCTATCTGTGCCCAGCGAGGCTTCCTTTGGTCTGTCTGTCTGCATCTGAATGTCTCTCTCTCTCTGGGTCTGAGTGTCTCCCTGTCTCCCCCCAGGCTGTGCCTCGGTGCTTGGCACACCCTGGCTGCGGTGCTGCCCCCGCCTGTCTCCTGCCCACCTGGCATGCTGCCACCACTTGTTTACAGAAGCTGGAAAAATCCACTCGCCAGCCAGAGGCCCAAGCGCCCCCGGGGAGGGGAGGAGACAGGCACAGGAGTGGGCATGCTGAGAGAGGGGCAGCCCTGGGGAGCAAGCCCTGAGGACAGGCGAAGAGGGTCATGGTGTGTGGGAATGGGCATTAGCAGCTGTGGTGAAGCTGGGCAGGGAACACCAGCAGCAGCCACATGGCATGGGCAGCTCCTGCCCCAGGCCATAGTTCTGGAGGACCCCCTCCACCACGTACCCCTTCCACTGCCAGTTGCTACAGGGCACACCTGGGGCAGTGCCAACCTAAGCCATCATGTTTATTTTCCCTTCCCCCTCCCCAGCCCAGCCTTAACTCCAAATGTGTCTGGGCACTGCCAAGGGCTTGCACGTGCCTGCTAGGGGGAGGGGCAGGCTCCTTCTCTGCCTCACCTCTGTGCTGAGCTGAATGGTGCCCTGGTGCCTGTCCGTGCAACCCAGGCTAGGCTGAGCCCCTGGCAGTGGGTAGAGGACTAAAGTGCTGCCCTCACTGCTGAGGGCACCCTCATCTGGCACCTAGCAAGAGGCTGGAACCCTTTGGGACTCTTCATCATCTCTCTAGGGACGTACCTGGGCCTCTGAGGCACAGAGAGCAAGCACAGGGCCCAGCATGCAGGGAGGCACATACCACGTGAGCCTGTGCTAGCTGTGGGCAGAAAAAGGTCAGCATGGAAGCGGGTGGGACAGGGATACCCCCCCTGAACAGCGGCCTCTCTCCCCTCCTCCTGGAGTCCAGCTTAATTCCCCTAGCTCCTTCCTGGCACACCCCCTGCAGAGGCGGAGGCTCAGCCCCAAGGAAGTGGAGAGAGTGGAGCTATGGGGTTCTGAGACTAGGCTGAACAGCTGGACACAAGACCCACCTGTTGGCTGGCCTGGCCACCAAATCCCTCTTTGTCAGATAAGAGCTGCCGGTTGGCAGTGTGGGCAAGGTGCCCGCGAAGGGGGAAGCATTTCATTAAGCTTAAGTGCTTCTGCAATGGGGGGACAGAGACAAGAGGCCAATGCGGCATCCACAGGCACCATGCCAGGTTCCCACTGCAGGACTGTCCCACTCCATAGTCCTGCAGACCCAAGGGACTGCCCCAAAGGACTCCTGGGGCTGCCAGAGGGGATTCCAGCCCCCAGAATCTAGCCCCAAATTCTACACACACTACTCCCCTGAGTATCTCCTCTTAGCTTTGGCCCCTCCTGTGTGGGGCCCCTGAACTTTGTCCTCAATGCTCTAAAGAAAGCTCAGGCCTCCTCTTGCCAACTACAGAGGGAAAGACGCACACACAGGGGAGGGAGCTGAGAGAAGGCGAGGAAGAGGAGGAAAGGGGTAGAAGGGATGATGGAGAAGAAAGAGGAGGAGGGGCAAGAACAAAGAGTTGGGCAGGGATGACAAGAAGTAGAGAGAGAGGATGAAAGGCCACAATGAGATGGAGGACGGGGAGAGAAGGGGTGAGGTAGAGAGGACAGAGAAGGGGAGGAGAGACAAATGGAGGAGAGGGGAGACAAAGAGAGAAAGGTGACAAAGAAAGATGGGTGGGGGGTGCTGCATGCCCCGCCTAAGTCCCACCCCATGGAGGCTGGGGGGAGGGGAGAATAGAAATGGTTTCCACGGTGACAGCTGGTTCTTGGTGGCCTGGCATGTGGGCTATTAATAGTGCTGTGGGTAGGTTCACACCTCCCTCTCCCCTTCCCCTCTGCCTGCTGCTAGGGTGGGGGGAGATACTTCCCCCTACTCCCAATTATGTGACATTGATGTCCAGACTCCAAACTATAGGAGCCAAGAAGGGTGATGCTAAGGGGCCCGGGTGGCCACTGTAGCCCAAACACACATACGGGCATGCACAGGCAAACACAGGCATCTGTGTGCAGACACTGCCGCCCATGCCAACGTGGGCTCCCGTGGGCAGCCACAAACACCAACAGCCCCTGGGAGTCTTGATGGTGGAGGCTGCAGCAGCAACAGAGGCCCCTACATTGAGGGGTAGATGCTCCTCGGGGCTGGGACCTCTTTCTCCTCCCCCAGATCCCCCTGTTCCATTCTCAGGTATGGACAGAGTGGGACTACCCCACCCAACTGGCTGTTATCCTAGTGTAGGAAAGAGAGGAGTAAAGGCAGGAAGGAAGGTACTATTTGGCAGGTGTGAGATGACAGAGGAGCAGGCACCAGCTTGGCAAGCGGGAGGGAGGGAAGGGAGGAAGGCAGTACTCCTTGGTGGGCTCTCGCTGGGCCCCCATGAGATGGGATTCTGGAGCTTAAGGGCAGTGACCCTTAAGTCTGATCTCCTAGCCACTGTGGGGCCTTGGAGGCTAGAGAATGGGAGATGGGGGTGGGGGATATGACATAAGGGGGAGATTGGTTACTTAAACAAAAGATCCTCTCCCCCAAAAGAATATAACAGGAAACTCCCCCCAGCAGGTCAGAAACAGAAAGACATAAACAGCAGCCTTGACTTGGGCCAGATGCCCAGTATTAACATCAAAGGCTGTGTTCCCCCCGCCCCCCAAACCTCACCCACCTGCTGCTCTCCTTTCCCTCTGCCCACCCCAGGCCAGCTCCAGTCAGGTATCAAGGTGGGTGCCCAGGTCTGGAGGTCACCTCCATCCCCCATGCCCAGTGACCACGGCTGTACCCACACCCACACCCCAAAGCTCAGCCCCTTCCCCGCCAGCCCACATAACTTCATGCCCCCTGCCCCAATTCCTCTCAAGAATGGAGGTGGAGATCCAAGAAGCCCAAAAGGCAGAGTTAGTAACACCCCACGCTGGGCATGGCACATTCTCCCCATCCCCCCACCCCCAGCAGCCAGCCGGGTAATTGGAGCTGGGGCAGCTGAATGCTAGAGGCATGAATGTCACTGGGCCAAGGCGCTTGCTGCAGATGGCATCATGGGCACAGAGCTTGGGGTCCTCCCTTCCCCACTTCCCCCTTCCCAGGGGAGGCCTTAGAGAGGAGTTGTCTGCAAGCCCTGGGGAGCATCACCCAGGAGGGAAGGGAATGATGGAGGGGAAAAGAAAGGCAAGGATGTTCTCTCAGCCACCCGAAGGAGGCGGGAGCTAGCCCCCACCCGAGCAGAAGTGGCAGAGGCAGGGAGAGAGAGGAAGAGAGAGCGAACCTGGGAGAGGGAGAGAGGGAGAGTGAGGGAGAGAAGAGGGGAGAGGAAGAGAGAGGAAGGGGGGAGAGGGAGGGAATGGAGAGAGAGAGGGAGGAAGAGGGGGAGAGCGAGAGACTGAAAATTGTGTGTGTGTGTGTGTGTGTGAGTGAGAGAGCGAGAGCCGAGCGCGCAGGCGAGAGCAAGTGAATGCAGCTGAGAATCGGCACACACACGGACACGTGCAGACACACACACTCACTCCGCATGCGCAGAGCCACGGGCTCCCAGTACCCGGTTCCAGCGGATATTCTGAGCCCTCCCCAACCCACACATGCACAACACACGCACACATGGTTGCGCGCACAACACACCCACTCACTGATGTGTACAAAAACGCCGATAGCCACCAAAGCCTCGGGTCCCGTTCTCCTTCTCCCGCCCACGCTCCTGGCTAAAAGAGAAAATGAAACAGGCAGCTAAGACTCTGGGAGCCAAGAGCTCATCTCTTCCTTACAAGAGGAGGAGAGGAGGAAGAGGTGGGCTGGGGGCTTGGCCAGATACGCTGCTCTTTGCCACTGCTTCGGGGTGTGGCTGCGCCTTTGGCCCTAACCTTTAACCCCAGTCCTTGGTCTCCCACACTGAGTGCTCACCCCCAAAGCTGGGGAGCAGGGATAGCATTTCCTAGGCACCAGTAAGTTCCATCTTGCTCCCCTTGTCTACCCAGAGAATTTCTACACCACCTCACACAAAGGGAGGTCCCCTTTGGCACCCCAGCCTTGGCCTGCCAGGGAGGAGGGTGGGCAACACCACATTCCTGAAAACCATATGTCCCCCACCACACACCAGCTCCAGATGCCTCTGTGAGAGACTGAGAATCCTCTCTGGTTCCAGGCGGCATGTGTATCCCCACCCTGGAACATGCCAGGCCCTGGGAGGAGAATCCACAGGCATTGCTTCCCATGGCAGGATGTGACATGGGTTGAACACAGGTGTTATCCCATGTTACGTCCTTTACCATCACTCTGAGTGAGGTAGGCATCAGTGTGTCCAGATAATGAAAACCCAGGCCCAAAGTCACCAACTGGTGAATGGCTGAAACCCAGCCTCCAACTCCTAGCCAGTGCTCTTTCCACTGTGGTCATGCTTGACTCCTTCCCCAAGAGGCACATAAGTCCCCCAAGCACCTTTGCAACCAGGAGAACTAGAGTTGAGATTAGACCCCCATTCCAGAGGCTCCCCAGTGGCCCACCATAGAGCATCACTCCCTTGTCCTTGCTGCACCTTGAAGGGGAGGGGCTGAATTAAAAGGGATTTGGGGAAGAGAGAAGTCTTATCACCAGACTCACAAAGGGAAAGAGGCAACCCAGGACAGACCCTGGATCTCAAGGTGCCATGTCTACCACACTGGTCTTTACTCAGTGCCACTGCCCTTCACATTAATGCCCCCTCGGACAGGGGTAGGGAATCTGGTGTCAGCCAAGCCTGGGTCCTGGTTGATTGACTGATGGTAGCTAGCTGGGATGCTGCATCCCCAGGAGAGAGGAAGGGTGCTGTACTCTACACATAAGAAGAGAGGGGGGTTGGGGAGATGAGCCTGCTTTCCTTGTTATTTCTCTCCCCTACTCCCAGTACTCAGACTTGTCCCGACAGAGATGCAGTGATGCCCAAACATTGATGCACATGGCCGTAACTGGGGAGGTATGTCCCAGGCTGAGATGCCAAGGGCTCCTTTTAAGCAGCAGCTAAAGGGGAGGGTAGAGGAAGGCAAGGCAGAGGGGCTCCAGGTTACCAAAACTTGTGGGGGAGAGAGAGGTGACATGAAGGGTGAGGAAGCTGGAGATTAGGGACTCACTATGCTTCCCCCCCCCACCCCCTGGGCCCGTCCCATTCCTGTGATGTCTAGGAGATCCAATTCTCCACCAAGCTTCTCCAAGAAATCCAAGGGACCCCAGACCCACAGGCTCTCCCATTGTAGCAGCTAACAATGTATGGATGGATGTGCTTGTTACGCACCAGGCACTTTTTAAAAGCATCTTACATGTTCTAACTCCTCTAATCCTCAAAAAGCTGAATGAGGTAGGTATTATTATCCCCAATTTACAGATAAGGCAAGGGAGAGGTTAAATTGCTTGCCCAAGGTTATACAACCAGCAAGTGGCAGAGCTGAGAGTCAAACCCAGGCAGCCTAACTCCAAAAAAATTCCCTGCTCTTAACCATTACAGCATATTAACTGCTAGAGGAACGATACCCTTTTTCTCTCATCCAGCTATGTGTTCCCTGTGACCAATCCTCAGTTTCCCTTTTGTAGCAGCCCGTGGATTCTCTATGGTAGAATCATTACCAAATAGGCCATGGCTCAAGGGGAGCTTGGCCAGAAATGCCCAGTGCCCCCTAGGCTCTGGGCCTTCTGCCCCAGTGGCCCCTGCTCAAATTCCCTCTCTGGAAGAGTTGCCCATTTTGCCACTCTGGGCTGGAGCCTGCACTCATGGGAGAGGGCCTTGCTCTGTCCTGCACATAGTCTGGGCAGCTGGGCAAAGAGGACACAGCTGTTGGGCATCTCTGAGGTGGGTCTCAGCTGCCAGGGGTGTGGAGAAAGGCCATTGTGAGTCCTGCCATGGACCCAGCTCAGCTGGATCCTGCCAACTCCCACCACTGCCCTTGGTGGCAATTATTTTCCAGCGGGTCAGCATGGTGGGGAGCCTCTCACTGGCTTGTTTAGGCGCTAGCTAGCTGCAGCCTGCACACCCAGGGCTTCCACAGAGCTGGTGTCCCCTGGCTGAGCCTGCCAGCCTGAGAGGTCAGCATAGGTGTAACTGACCCCCTTCCCTTCCCCCCATTCCCAGCCCCCAAAACTTGCTGGCTGCAGCTGCAGCACTGAGGAAGCGCAGGATGTCCTGAGCAGCCAGCTGAGCCCCCCGCCCCCCACCCCAGCCTCCCAGTGACCCCAGAGGCTGGGCAGGCACGGCGAGGGGCGGGGCTTGAGCATTAACAACTGGAAAAGTATGAAGACCATCACTGCCAGTTCCCAGCTCTGAGAAAGGAGACTATGGCAGAAACAGAGACAAGAACAGGGTAGCGACAGGGTGAGAGCGAGTTACAGACTGGCAGAGAAACAAGGAGAGGGAGAATCAGACACAGCAAGACAGAGCAGCAGAGAGACAGCGTTAGAGAGATATTCCAAGTCAAAAAAACACATCACTCACCCAGACACTCACCAGCATACGGCCTCCTAAGGAAGGCTTCCAAGTTTAGACAGGAGGGCAGAGGTGGGAAGAGGGGCCAGACTCTTGGTGGGAGGCAGGAACTCAGCTGGGGGCAAGTGAGCAGCCCCAGGAAAGGCTCAGAAAAATGACCCCAGCAGAGGCAGCTAGACCCCTCATTTGCTTGTAGGGTGGGGAGAGGGACCGCTCCCTAGGAGCCAGCTCTCCCCGACACCCCCCTCCCCCAGCAGCCAGGATAATCCCAGCTGCTGGAAGTCAGTGGAAACTGCTCAGGCCCATGACTCGGCCCTCTGGAACCCCCCTGCCCCCCTACTCTCTTTGCTCTACTTTCTACTCCCTCCAAAAAAAAAAAAAAAGCTGAGCCTAAAGGAAGAAGACAGGAGGAAGCTTGGGGGAAAGAGTCTATGACTATGTGTGCATCTAGGGGTGTGTCTGACTGCACAGCTACAGTGTGTGCATCTGGGGTTGTCTGGACACAACTGTTGGCGTGGACCTGTGACTGTGTGGACTTGAGCCTTGTGAACGCCTTCTGCACCTGAGTCCGTGGGTGCAGGGACTGTGTGCAGATGAGTGCACCTGTGTCCGGAGTTCCCACAGTCAATCAATTAACAAGTATTTACAGAGCACTTCCTGTGCTAGGCTCTGGATGGGATCCAGAGCTCTTTCAGTGATTCTCCCAGGTCTCAAGGAGCTCACCATCTAGCAGGGTGGGATGACAAGTGACGGAGACCGAGAATGTTATCGTGAATGCATACCTCGCACCATTATGCAGTAAAGTCTTTTCATTCAGACAGATTAATTTTCTTAGGCGCAGGGGTTTTACAGAACCTCACAGAGTCCAGGAAAATACTTGTTGCTAAGTTGTGTATACATGTGTTGATGCGTAACTGCGTTTGCATTTGACTGAGTGACAATCACTGTCACAGCAGGCGATGATGCCTGTGTGACTGGGCTCATGCGAGCACGTGTGTGCCTGTGAGTGACAGGGTCTTTTGTAATATGCGGCTGTGTGCAACTGCTCTGTGTTCATGCATGCGTGCGATAGTGACTTTTTCTGTGTGGGTGACAGTGACTCCTTCTTGTCCCTGTGTGTGACAGCATCTCTGTGTGACCCTGTTCGTGGGTATGTGCATGGGTCAGTCTCCCTGCTCTTGGTCTCCCATGGGTGTGTCCCACCCCTCCGAGCACCCGCGTGCAGCCGCAGCCTGCCTCTCCCCTTGTCCCCATGTGGGTGTGTCCAGCGGCTCCTGTCCTTGAGTCTGCCTGGGTGTCCCTGGGTGTGCATGTGGCTGTCTGTATGGGCATATCTCTGTGTCTGCATGTCACATTTGCTTCCCCCCTCATCTTGGACAACAGCCCCCTTCTTCCCTGCCTCCTCCTGCGGCCAGAGCCAGCATTGAGGGGTGGGCTCCCAGCCCACTAGCTTTCCTTCTGCGACTCCCACCCCTGGAAATGGTGGCTCTCTCCATTGCCCCTATCATCCCCCCCACCCCCATGCCTTTTTTTCACACCGGACAAGGCAGGGCCCCAGCCAAAGAAGGGGCACCAGAGACACGTTGCAAGGGGGGGGAAACAAAGGGGGGGCACACAAAACACAGGGCCGTTCCTCCCTCCCTTTTCCCAACCACCCTAGCTTGCAACCCTAATCATCTAGGGACCCTCAAATACACTCCCTCACCCCCAGCAGCGTTTTTTGCAATTAGGAGTGTTGCAACCAGAGAGCCATGCTCAACTGGGGAGGCGGATGAAGTGGCGGGGGGGTGGGGGTGGCGGGGGGACGGGGACTTTCCTCTCCCGGGGCCCGTGCAAGTCCACCCCCCACCCCACTCATATTGCCCTCCCCAGCTGGAGGCAGCTTTGCAAAGGCCACTCGGCCTCGGCCTGGAAGGCTAGGGGTGGGGGCTGGGGGGACAGGACTCCCGCGCACCGTAAACAAACCGCGGCGCGGCGGGCGGGGGAGCTCCGGCGGCCAGCAGCGGGGCCCGGCCCGGGAATGCGCAGCGGACGGGCCGGACAGAGGCCGGGCGGGCCCTCGAGGGGGAGGCCTGGACGCCATCTCCGCCGGCGAACCTTGGGGCCCACCGACCTCCTAGCAACACCTCCCTTCCCCAGGGCGTAAGCTGCAAGCTCCCGTGCTGTGACAGGGTCACCGGGGCGCCGGGGAAAGCTGAGGCTGGCAGCGGGTAACCCCCGGGCGCCCCCAGCCCGCCTGGGAGCTGGCCCTAGAGCCCCGCGGCTTTGCATAATCAATCGCGATGCATTTGCATATTAATGCCCCCTCGCTCCCTCCCCCGTACCTCGGCGTGGCGCGCTAGACCAGGCTGGGCAGCGACGCGGGGTCTCAGCGCCCCGTGCTGGGGGCGTCCATGGAGGGCTGGTGGGGCCCGGGCCGCCCGCCTCCTGCGCCCGGGTGTGAGTGCGAGTGAGCGCGGGGGGGCGGGGGGCGAGTGTGGCGGCCCCGCGGCTCCTCCGGCAGAGGCGGCGGCCGCTCTTGGCTCCTCCCTCCCCCGCCCCGCTCGGGCTGGGGCTCGAGCTCCGCGCGCCCGGCCGGCTCTCGGCTGCTCCCTGCAGGCCGCCTCGCCGCCGCCGGCCCCCGCCCCCCGCCGCGCCCCGGGACCCCGGCCAGCGCCCGGCCGCCCCTCGGCCGCCTCTGCCCCCGCCCTCCTCGCACACGCCCTCCCCACTCCAGGCGTCTCCGGCAGGAGTGGTACTTGGTGACATATTTTAGAAAAGATGTCATTTAAAAAATAGCATTCGCTTGCTGGAAGAATTGGAGGTTTTGGGGTTTGCACCATGCGGATGGAGAAGGGAGTATCGATGAGCCTCCTGCACCTTCTAAGTCCGGGAGAAAGTCTAAATACCAAACCCTAGGAGGTTTAGAGTTTGTTTCTGAGTTCGGGTCTTTCCTCTGCCAGTAACTCACTGTGACCTTGAGCAGATCACCACTGCTCTTGGGGGCAGAGCTTCCTCAACCTTAAAATGTGAGGGCTGGGCAGGTGACCCCTGAGGTCCTTTAACTTCAATCAGCCTATGCTTTTAATCCTTTTGAAGGTTTCCTCCCTATTACCTCTCTTACCCCCTCAGTTCTAACGTCATTACCTGATCCACCGCCTCCCCTTTCAAATGTCACCCTGCTCCAATATAGGCTCTTTCTATTCACTGTCACCAGCCATTTCCTCAACAATCTGGTCCCCTTGCTGAGCTGGGGAGGGGGCAAGGATTGCCCTATCCCCTCAGTCTCAGCTTTACAAAGGTGGTACTTCCTCCGTGTTTGCCCCCATCAAAATCCAAATGGTACCAGGGCCAATCTAAGGAGGACGGCAGGCTGCATAAAAATGGATCCCCTTCCCCAAAGGACAGGTCTCCACCATGCCAGCCCCACCCCCCATGCGCACACACACCTGCATTCATGGACATAAAGCTATCCCAGTGACGCCACAGCCCCTTTCATCTCAGGATCTCCCAGCACCAGGCAGAGCTCTAATTACCCTAGCACCCCCCTGGCCCCACCGGTTCCCCTGCTGTCATTAGCCCAGTTTTACCAGCAGGGGCCACAGCCTTCCCATGGCTCCCAGGGCGGGGCCCTGTCTCCACAATTCACTCTTGGGGAGGGTTATGTGTGTGTTAAGGGGAACTACTCTACCAGTCGCCCAGATTATCCTGGGCAGAATCCATTCGTTAGTGTGGCGTTCTGACCAACAGCCTGTCTGAGTTGGGCTGCCCTTGCTCGTCTTAGTCTCAGCCACCTGCATCCTCAGCTCTGTTGGAGCCACTTCTCTTACAGGGGGTACTGGGGTTTGCAATGCATGGGGGAGAAGGGAGTGCTTCTCTTGGGATCCCCAGAATCATGGGGATGAGAAGGGCAGCTGGGATGAAAACCACGGGATGCAGAGTAGAGTGGTGGTGATAAGAGGTATGCAGTGGGTGAAGGGAGCCTACATTGTGCAGTGGCAGCTGTAGCAGGGAATTGAGGCTGCAGTGTGCAGAGTCAGCATGTAGTAAGTGAACCTATGGGTTCAGCCTGGGCTTGCAGTGGACATGCAACAGCTGCAGTGTGGGGCAGGAGGCTGCATCGTGTAGAGTCAGGGCAGTGTGCACTGTGAGGTGCACTGAGGGTGGCTGTCTGCCAGTCGATGCCACCTCCTCAGTGACCAGGTTTGGCTGAAACCCTGGAGAGCAAGGCTGCCGTGTGCAATGCTCAGGGTGTGTGCTCTACCCTGTGTGGAAATAGTCTCTTGAGATTGGGCTGCCCAAGTAGTTGGGACAGAATCCCAGTGCGTAGGATACATTTATGAGATGAGCTACATTTATGCTCTGCATCAATCAGGCAGAACCAGGGGGCAATGGAGAGGTCTAGCAGAGGATTAGGGCAGGGTGACAGAGTCCAGAGGGTGCAGATGAAAGTGTAATGGTTTGTCTCCTCTCCATTCTGGCTTCCCTCACCACATTTCTCTTTGACAAAAGGCCCTAATGATATTGGGTAAGGGAGACTTTTTGAAATCCTAGACCCAGAGCCATAGAAAATGAAGTGCCTCCTGATCCACCTTTTTTTACCCCAGGGGCAGAATAGGGCGCCTTGAACTCAAAGATGAGAGTTTACCATTTCCATCTTCTCCTTATCTCTCTCCCTTTCCTTGGCTCCCAGTATGGGCTGCTAACAGACCTGGGCAAGGGCAAAGTGAAGGGCACACTGCCTCCAAAACAGGCATCTGGCCAGATGCCAGGATCCAGCCCAGGTCTGGGCTTATAGCCCCTGCCAGTGTTGCATCATCCCTATTTCCACCCCACTCGCCCTGCCTACCCCCATTTCTTGAAGCTTCTAGCTCTTCTCAGAGCCATTTCATTCTCAGCTCGTGTTTTCTCCTTGCTGTGAAACCCCACCAGAGCTGTCTCCTCCCATTCTCCACCCCCTCCCCCACCAACCTCTGCTTCAGGGCTGAGTCCATCAGGAGAGCAGGAGGGTGGGACACAAGTGAGGATGGATAGAGACCCTCCAAGGGGATATGCCTGTTGGCCCTCTCCCTCTTAGATTTTGGTTGCCAAGGAGGCAGCAGGAACAGCCTGTTCTCTGGGCTCCCATAGGAGCAGCTATGCCCAAGCCCCTCCTTCTCTTTCTTCTTCCTTCCCTCCCTCCCAGATTGTTGCTAGGAAGCACCCCAAGATTTCTCAATGTTCCCACCCCTAGAACCAGGGGATCCAGATATCTTCCTGAAAAGCTTCCCCTATAAGCCTGGAAGCCAAGACCCCACACAGCATCCTCTACCCCTGCCAATAAGCCCCAAGCAGTTTGGGGGAACAGGGGACAGTCCCTCTACCAGCCTGCCCTGGAACTAGCTCTGTGGCCTGGGCCTCAATAATTCCCCTCCCCCATCTCCTCTTGACCACCTGGGCTCTGGGTGATGTCAGCAAGTGATAAGGTGTCCAGCAGACACCCCTTGACTCTGCAGACACAGCCCCCCTTATTGGGGAGTTCTGGAAAGACAGCAGAGGAGGGCCAGCCCCGTGGCTTAGCGGTTAAGTGCACACGCTCTGCTGCTGGCGGCCCGGGTTCGGATCCCGGGCGCACACCGACGCACTGCTTCTCCGGCCATGCTGAGGCCGTGTCCCACATACAGCAACTAGAAAGATGTGCAACTATGACATACAACTATCTACTGGGGCTTTGGGGGGGGAAAAAAAGACAACAGAGGAAACTGAGGAACCACCAGCTAAGAGAACCTAAAACCCAGGTGTTTCACCCTTTAGTGATCTTTCAATCAAGAAAAAATGGTGGAAATGGAGGAAAGGGGGGCCATTTTATGGGAATTGGGGATCAAGTGGCTAGCAAAGATGAAAGACTGGGAAGTTAGCCAACAATTGCCCTGCTAAGAGTAAAGTGGCCACTTAATGCCCCCCTGTCAATCACTTTTGTCCCATCAGGTGCCCTGGTTATGAATCACAAATGAGGTAGCCAGGGAAGGGACTCAGGCCTGGCTGAGCCTTGTTTTTGGTAGCTGAGGCAAGAAGTGGAAAAAGAAGCCGACACCTTCTCCAGGTTGTCTTTCAGGGTTTCTCCTACTTTTATTCATTCATTTTTTTGAGCATTTATTATGTGCCAGGTTCTGGTTTCACTTTGCCTTTGCCAGGAGGAGAGACGAAAGGAGAGACGGGGGGCAGTCTCCTTTACCATAGAGTTTGGGCCTTACCACACTGCAGCCCTCTCGGTCCAGTTAAAGGGGATGATGGGACAGGCTGGTGTGGAGGCCAAGAGGATAGAGTAGCTCTCAGCGCCTGGAGGGAGATGTGGTGCAAAAGAAATGGCAGCCTGGGCAGGCCTGTGGCACAAGCGGTTAAGTGCGCGTGCTCCGCTGCGGCGGCCTGGGGTTCGCTGGTTCGGATCCCGGGCGCGCACCAACGCACCGCTTGTCAAGCCATGCCATAGCAGCGTCCCATATAAAGTAGAGGAAGATGGGCATGGATGTTAGCCCAGGGCCAGTCTTCCTCAGGAAAAAGAGGAGGATTGGCAGATGTTAGCTCAGAGCTAATCTTCCTCACAAAAAAAAAAAAGAAATGGCAGACTGGCCTCCCTTCCCTGCCACTGTCCAGTCCTCAGGATCGCAGCCCCTCTTTTCTTCTTTTTTTAAGATTTTATTTATTTATTTTTCCCCCCAAAGCCCCAGTAGATAGTTGTGTGTCATAGCTGCACATCCTTCTAGTTGCTGTATGTGGGATGTGGCCTCAGCATGGCCGGAGAAGCGGTGCGTCAGTGCGCGCCTGCGATCCGAACCCAGGCTGCCAGCAGCGGAGCGCGCGCACTTAACCGCTAAGCCACAGGGCCAGCCCCCTCACTTCTTCTTTGCGCTGGGAATGTGGAGAGGGAAGGCATCCTTCAGGGTGTTAGAGAAGAAATACTCCAAGGACTGGTTCAAATTCTTTCTTTCACCATCCTGGCTGGTCTCTTTCTGGAGCTCTTCTGTGGGGGCAGTGGGAAGATAGAGACAGGGAACTTGGGGGGTCCAGGAGCTGTCCCTGAGGTGGGGCCACCATGTAGGTCTCTCCCCCATTCTCCTCTCCCCCAGATAGATAGAAAGCAGGGATTGACGTGGGGACCGATGGGAGAAGGGAACTGATTTGGAACCAGCTGTGTATGAGTGTGTGGGAACGACTCTTTCTTTCCCCATCCACCTGCTGCCAATTAACTCCCCATCCCATAGTGGGGAGACCCAGGCAAGCTTCCAAAGGAAAACGTTCCAGTTAGGGGAGGGGAATGACTCAGTTTCCCTGTGGAGAGAAGGGAAGCTGAAACCTTCTGTGCCTTGTATGCTTACCAAGTATTTCAGTGTTTCTGGGTATAGACTCTTGCCACTTTTCCTTATACAGTTGACCCTTGTTGTCCGCAGGTTTAGTACCCGCGGTTGGTTGAATCCAAGGATGGGAAACCCGAGGATAGAGAGCGCTGACTGTATTCATTGTACTACACCTTTTTTTTTTTTTTTTGGTGAGGAAGATTAGCCCTGAGTTAACATCCTTTGCCAATCCTCCTCTTTTTGCTGAGGAAGATTAGCCCTGAGCTAACATCAGTGCCCATCTTCCTTTATTTTATGTGGGACACCTGCCACAGCATGGCTTGACGAGTGGTGCATAGGTCTGCACCCAGGATCTGGGCCTGTGAACCCCGGGCCGCTGAAATGGAGCACGTGAACTTAACCACTATGCCACCAGGCCAGCCCAATGTACTACACCATTTTATAGTGTAAGTGTAGTATCCATGGATTTTGGTATATGCGAGAGTTCCTGGAACCAATCTGCCATGGATACTTCTTTCTAGCCTAGATAATGAATGTCCCTGTCCCCTTGAGTACAAAAAACCCTGTTCCTCCCAGCCTCTTACCCCAACCCAAGTCCCCACTCTGGCCTAGCTCCTCTGCTGCTACTGCTCCAGTGTTGCCATGTCACTCTGGCTGGCTGGTTTCCACCTGTGCTTCTTCTCTAGCCAGACCCCTTCCCCAGCCAGATCAGTCAACAAGATGAAGAGGGTAGGGCTCAGGGCTAAGAGAGCAGAGGTGGGAGCTCAGCCGCTATCAGTGCTGAGGGAGAAGAAATGGACAGCAAAAGAAAGTGGAGTAAGTAAGAGGGGTTTTTGAGAGGAGCTGTATGGGCGGAGAGTTCCTTGTATAGCCAAAGGGGATGTCAGCATCACTTCACTCACACAGTGGAGGATCATCATAGAGTCCCGTCTTTGTGGTCAGCAAGCCAGAGAGCTTGCGGGTCCTAGGAAGCTATTGTGTTGTGTAGGGAAGAGGTGGTGTACGGGAAAGGCTGTCTCTCATATTTGCAGACTAGATAGTCAGGACAAAGTAGAGAAATCGAAAATGGCCCTTGCCCAGAACTAAGAGAGTCCTTGTACTCCCTTAGGAGTCCAGTCCTTGGGGAAACCCTGCCAAGCCTAGAGAAAGGACTACTGGTGAGAGGTGGGGGGACAGGGAAGGCAGATGGCCTGACTACAAAAGCCACTTCCCTGTCACTGTAAAGTGGGGAAGAGGCATCCTCCCCCCCAGAGATCTACCAGGCTTCCTGTCAGAGGGGGATGGTTTGAGCTCAGAATATCACTATCCTCAGGGCCCAAGTATTCCCCACTCTCATGTGGACTGGACCCAACACCTACTAACTCGGTTAGGAACAGTCACAAAGTTGACAGCCTCTCTCCAAGAGGGGCAATCTGGGCTATGAGGGATGGGAAAGGAGCTGTAGGATCCAGGAATGACTCAAGGTAGGGGACCCTCGGCTTCAGGAGCAGGAAAAGAATGAGAGGAAGAGAGCCGGCAAGGTAGAGTGAGGGGCCTGGGAGAAGAAGGGAGCCCAGATTTGTGAGAGACTGCAGAGAAACAGGGTTGGTGGCGTCTCAAGTGTGTCTGTGTGGCTGGGGGAGTTTGGAGGTTAAATATGAGGAGTATGGGTTCTCCCTCCTTCCTGCTTTGGAAGCTTTGGCTACACATATTTGGCAGCTGTTTTATATAAACACTATTCACCACTGGTGTCACTTGGGCAGGCACAAAAGGGAGCAGAATGGAGGGGGGTATGGGTGGGTGTATGGGGAGGGAAAAAGGCCATAGGCAGTAATGACCTTAGAGGGATGTGACTTGGCCCTCCTCCAGCTGCAGTCTCCCCTTCAGAACAGGAGTCCTTTTCTCCCTGTTTAGGCTATGCTCCAGATACTCAGGATCCTGTTATTCTCTGCCCTAAGGGCCACAAGTTTGTTTCTAGAGCCTGAGTAGGCTGCTCTCCCGGATTCATCCTTCTGAGGACTGATTTTACCACTGAAAGGGTGGCCAAAGAATGGTCGTTGGGGAATATGGATGGATCTTGGACTCATGGGGGTATGGGATGGGGAGGCTCAAAATAGGGGTGGCAGGACATTGGGTGGGTGACTCCATGATTATTCTTGTCCATAGTTGTAAATGTTAGGGACGACTTGTCCACAGGACAGGGCAGGGATGAAGGCTGTGTACAGGGAGGCTCAGATGTTGGAGCCAGGGCCAGCCCCGTCGCTTAGCGGTTAAGTTCGTGCGCTCCGCTGCTGGCGGCCCGGGCCTGGATCCCGGGCGCACACCGATGCGCCACTTCTCTGGCCATGCTGAGGCCGAGTCCCATGTACAGCAACTAGAAGGATGTGGAACTATGACATACAGCTATCTACTAGGGCTTTGGGGGGAAAAATAAATAAATAAAGTTAAAAAAAAAAAAAAAAGATGTTGGAGCCAGAGGTGGGTAGCATTTGCTTTTGGGCTTCCCACTGTGGGGTTGGGGGTGGGGGAACAAGAGCTAATGCCTTAAACCCTGGACATAATTATCTACAATATGGTTCCAAAGGATAAGTGAGACATCACATTGTTTTTTTTTTTTAATTTTATTTATTTATTTATTCCCCCAAAGCCCCAGTAGACAGTTGTATGTCATAGCTGCACATCTTTCTAGTTGCTGTATGTGGGACATGGCCTCAGCACTGCCGGCGAAGCTGTGCGTCGGTGCCCGCCCGGGATCCGAACCGGGGCCGGCAGCAGCGGAGCGCGCACACTTAACCGCTAAGCCACGGGGCCAGCCCAAGACATCACATTGTTAAGAAACATTATTTTTAGGAATAGTTTTTGATTTACAGGAAAAAATTTGAAGATAGTAGAGGATCCCTACATACCCCACACCTAATTTCCCCTTTTTTAAACATCTTACATTAGTACGATACATTTGTTACAATTAATGAAACGATATTGATACATTATTATTAACTAATGTCCATGCTTTATTTATATTTCTTAGTTTTCACCTAATGTTCTTTTTCTGTTCCAGGATCCCATCCAGTGAACCGAGTTACATTTAGTCATCATGTCTCCTTAGGCCCTCTTGGCTATGACGGTTTTTCAGACTTTCCTTATTTTTGATAACCTTAACCTCAGTTTCCTCCTTACTTTCCTCCTTGCTTCTCCCTGTATTCAAGCAGTTGGAGGGCCAGGAGATTCTGGGAGGACTGCCAAATTTGGGGGTGAAGTAGTGATGTGTGTGCAACTGACCAAGCCTCAGTGTCGCTTCTGGAATACAGGTGTGGAAATGAGAACAACTCTGATAGGCGCAGGGGTTTAGGAGAGCAAGAAAAGGCCAGGAAAGAGAAAACGTATTGCTGAATCAACGCCACACACTAGCTGTGCCTACTAAGTAGCGGGTAACGAAAGGGTGTCGGAATATAATTTAAAGGCCGGGTCGACAGTGACGTCATTGGGCCACGTCTGATCGCGAACCGCTTTTCGAGAGCCCCCCCCGCTCGCGGTCTGAGTCTCCGTGATGCTTCAGCCTCTCCCTGTCCTTCCCTAAAGGAGAGAAACAATGCGCGGTTACTAGCTTAGTCCCTTAGCTTCCTCGCTAGCCCAGTCCAGGAAACTACAATTCCCAGAAGGCATCGTGGCGTGACCTGTCTCTTGCTACATTCCTATTGGTTCATGTTTATTATTCCCAGCCAATAGAAAATTAGCCCTTTGATAAGTGCCAAAATGGCGATACCTAGGCTCTAGGGCTTGATTGTCCGGTAGGCTTACATTTGGGCAAGTGGTGGATGAAAAAGAAATATGGAGTTGTAGTTTTAGGGTTAGGGAAGGTGGAGGAAATGGGGGTGGGGGGAGGGAATGTGCGTTCGAGGTGGTACTGGCTGAGGGACGCAGCCGGAGCTAAGGGCGTAATTAGGAAACTGGAATTGGCTTAACCCCTTGTTGCCCTATTTACTCTTTGTATTAAGCCCCTTTGACACCCTCTTCTTAGTGCTTCAGTTTAAGGAAAGATGGTTCAGGAGGGAAGAACTTGACAGGATCCCTACGTTGCCCCCTTCCCCTTTTTTCCTTTCTAGTTCCTCTGCCTCCCTTAAATCTTCTTGTATCTCCTCCGTTGCATTTAACTCTGCCCTCCCCTGTTCTTTTCCTCAGAATCTCCTCTTCTCTTCTCCAGCTCGATTTCTCCCACCTCAAAGGTGACCGCCACCGGCCCCGCCTCCTCAGAGTGAAATCATGAAGGTGGTGAACCTGAAGCAAGCCATTTTGCAAGCCTGGAAGGAGCGATGGAGTGACTACCAGTGGGCAATCAACATGAAGAAATTCTTTCCCAAGGGAGCCACCTGGGACATTCTCAACTTAGCAGGTTCTCAAGTGAAATAGGAAGGAAGGATGGGAGGGCTAAACTCAGAAAAGTTGTAACCACTCAGTCTTGCTTTGTTATTCCCCTTGCAGAAGCACTACTGGAGCAGGCTATGATTGGACCTTCCCCCAATCCTCTCATCCTGTCCTACCTGAAGTATGCCATTAGTTCCCAGGTAAACTGCCCCACCTATTCCAGAGAGTGAGGGTTTGAAGGTAAAAGACTCGGAGTACAATTGTCAACTCATACTTTTTAGGTGAATTTGTTTGAACACATCACTTCTCTGAGCCCTAGTTTTCTCGTAAAAATAATAATGCTTCATTGGGGGCTGGCCCAGTGGCGTAGTGGTTAAGTTCCTGGCTCTGCTTTTGTGGCCCAGGGTTCTCAGGTTCGGATCCTGGGCGGGCACCTTCACACCGCTTATCAAGCCATACTGTGGCAGGTGTCCCACATATAAAATACAGGAAGATGGACACACATGTTAGCTGAGGGCCAATCTCCCTCAGCAAAAAGAGGAAGATAGGCAACGGATGTTAGCTCAGGGCTAATCTTTCTCACACACACAAAAAATAAAAGATAATGCTTCGTTGGTTATGATGAATATTACATTAACTTATTCTCTCAATAAGTATTCCTGAATTCTTGTATGTGCTAGACAGTGCTGCAGACTCTGGGGATATAGCTGTGAACAAGACCTGATCCCAGCACAGAAGGAATTTGGTGGGTGATACAGATATATAAATAAGCAGTCGGTCACAGGATGGGTTTATGGGTCACAGGATGGGTTTATGATCTAGGTTAGGACAGTAGTATGGGAGTATATGGGAGGGGTACGTGATCCAGTCTGAGGAATCAGGGAAGGCTTTCTAGAGGAAATGATGTTTAAACCAAGACCTGAATGGTAAGTAGGAGTTAGCCAGGCAGATTGATGAGACTGTACAAAGCAGGGAGGAAAGCACGTGAAGAGGCTGGGAGGCAAAAATTGCATGATGATGAAAATAATTGAGTATGGCTAGAGCAGCAGTTTTGGTCTGAGGACCCTTTTATACTCTTAAAAATTGTTGATCCACTGGGCAAAACTGAAAAGGTCCCCGGTGACAATCCAATAAAAAAACAAAGAAAAGACTCCAAAAAAAAAATTATTGAGACTGCTTTGTTTATATGTTTTACATCTATCCATATTTACCAGTGTAGAAATGAAAACAGAAATTTAAAAATATTTATGAATTTATTTAAAAGTAACAAAAAATAAAGCCATTACATGTTAATATAAATAACATTTTAATGAAAACTATATTTTCCAAAACAAAAAAATTAGTGAGGAAAGTGGCATTGTTTTATGTTTTTACAAATCTCTTTAATGTCTGGCTTAATAGAAGACAGCTGAATTCTCAAATCTTTTTTTTTTTTTTTGTGAGGAAGATCAGCCCTGAGCTAACATCCATGCCAATCCTCATCTTTTTTTTTTGCTGAGGAAGATTGGCCCTGGGCTAACATCCGTGCCCATCTTCCTCCACTTTATACGGGATGCTGCCACAGCATGGCCTGATAAGCGGTGCATCAGTGCCTGCCCGGGATCCGAACCTGTGAACCCCCGGGCCGCCAGCAGTGGAGCGTGCGCACTTAACCACTACTCCGTGGGGCTGGCCCCTGAATTCTCAAATCTTGTCCATTCAATTGTTGCAATAGGCTATTTTGGTTGAAGTATATGAAGAAAATCTGCCCTCACACATCAAATATTTAGTTTGAAAAGGGAGCAGTATTTTAATAAACTTTTCAGATAATTGCATATTCTTCTTTGATACACTAAAATTCAACAGGTGATGTGAAACCGCATGAATCAACTTTTTATACTCCATTACATTAAAATCCATTAGTCTCTCTCTTGCACTTTGAATATATCTTTTACCCATGCATGATTTTATCATATCATGAATTGGTCATTTGGAAGATATCCATTACTGAGTTACACAGATGTTCCAGTTGTTGACACGTTTAATTATATGATATCATCACATATCATAGAGCCTCTGGGACACTCCATGTACAGTTGTGAGAGAATGAGAGTGAAAAAGGCAAATAACATCTTAGTCGTATTTATTTTTTGACCTCACAGACCCCAGGGGTTCCTGGACCATATTTTGAGAACTGCTGGGCTAGCACTTCAAGGAGGACACTGGTTTAGAGTGAGATAGAGATTAGGTCATAAAGGACCCGTGAGTGATGCCAAGGAGTTTGGACTTTATCCTAGGGTGACAAGTAATCATTTAAAGGATTTTAAGTGGAAGAATAGTGTGATAGGAGATATATATATATTTAACATGCAATAAAATGCACAGATCTTAAGATTAATTCAGTGAGTTTTAGCAATTGTATATACCATGTCACTGATATCCAAAATAAGATACAGAACATTTTCATTCTCCCAGAAAGTTCTCTTGTGCTCCTTTCTAGTCCATCCTCTTATAACCACTAAATGTTTTCTATCACCATAGACTAATATTTGGATTTCATAGAAATGGAATCATATATGTTCTGTATACTGTTTTCTTTTGTTTAACATAAATGTTTTTGAGATTTATCTATGTTGTTGTGTATGTCAGAACTTCCTTTTTTTTTGGTGAGTAGTATTCTTCAGCTGGCACGTAGTTCTCGTACTTCCTTTTTCCTCTTGGCGTTATGTCTGCTTTCCATGTTAGTACATATTCACGTCCTTTATTCTTTTTAACTGCTGCATAGTGTTCCATATGTACTGTAATTTAGGTTGTTTTTTAATTTTTTACTGTTATAATCAACGTTTCACTGAACATCCTTATACTTACCTTATCCTCACCCTTCTGCATATCTGAGAATATTTCCCTAGGATAGGGAACTACCTAGAAATGGAATTGCTGATTTGAAGAGTACCCACACATTAAATTGTAGTAGGTCCTACAAATTGTGCTCCAAAAAGGATTGTATCAGTTTATAACCTCTCCATAGTGTTTGATAGTATTTCCCCACACCTTTCCAGTGCTGGATAGAATCTCTTAAAACTCTTTTGCAGAGAGGCAAAAAATTACATCACATTATAATACATATTTCCATGATTGCGATGTTGAGCGTATTTTTTCGTATGTTTATCGGCTCTCTGTATATCTTCTGTCAATTACTTATGTATATCATTTGCCCATTTTTCTGTCATTTGTTTGTTTTCTTTATTTTGGTAACAGCTTTATTGAGATATAAATCACAAACTATACCATTTACCCATATAAAGTATACAATTCACTGGTTTTTAGTTTATTCAGACTTGTGCAACCATCACCACAATCAATTTAGAACATTTTCATCATCCCAAGAAGAATTCTTACTGATTTTTAAGTGTCTATTAATATAATCTATCTTGTAATCATTATCTTTTATATATGTTTTAAATTTTCTATCACTTTTTTTGACTTGTTGGTTTTATTTTCTTAGCATGCAGAAATTTTTAATGTTTTTTTGTCAGATTTAACCATTTTTTCCATTATATGGCTTTGTCTTGCTTGAGGGCCTCCCTGCTCTGAGGATCAAGATATATTCTTCTCTGATTTCTGCCAACATTTTACTTTTCTTTTTTATATTTATTTTGTTTAATCCATTTAGACTTTATTGAGGTTTGAAGAAGAGATCCATATTTATTTATTTATTTTTCCAAATAGATGGACAGTTGGCTCAACTGCCTTTATTGAATAGGCCATTCTTTGTTGTATCCTAAATTGTTTCTTGACATTCTAGTATGTTTGATTGATAGTTTTGTCTTTTCTCACACCAATACTTTACTGTTTTAACTACTATACCTGTATAGCATGTTTGATATCTGGTTAGGCAAGTCTTCCCTTTGTTTTCTTTTTTTTTTTTTTGTAAGGAAGATCAGCCCTGAGCTAACATCCATGTTAATCCTCCTCTTTTTGCTGAGGAAGACCGGCTCTGAGCTAACATCTATTGCCAATCCTCCTCCTTTTTTTCCCCAAAGCCCCAGTAGATAGTTGTATGTCATAGTTGCACATCCTTCTAGTTGCTGTATGTGGGACGCGGCCTCAGCACGGCCGGAGAAGTGGTGCCTCGGTGCGCACCCGGGATCCGAACCCCGGCCGCCAGTAGTGGAGCGTGCGCGCTTAACCGCTAAACCACGGGGCTGGCCCGCCTTTGTTTTCTTTTTCAAAAATTTCTTGGCTGTTTTCAGGCATTTTCTTTTCCAGACAGATTTTAGAATCAACTTAAGTTCCCTAAAAAAATCCTATTGTATTTTGATTGGATTTCCTTGACTTTGTGGATTTGAGGAATTTGTGGGTTAATTTGAGAAAGATCACTCTGGTTGTGGTTTGAAGAATGAGTTGGAGGGAGGTGAGAGAGAAGGCAGGGAGACCATTTAGTCTGGCATATTTTTTCTGTAAAGGACCAGATAGTAAATATTTTTCGCTTTGCAGGCCGTATGGTCTCTGTCACCACTATTCTGTCATTATAGCTTGAAAGCAGATATAGACAAAATGTAAATAAATGGGCATGCCTGTGTTCTGATAAAATTTCATTTACAAAAAAGGTGATGAACCACATTTGCCTTGCAAACTATAGTTTTCCAACCCTTGATTTAGGCGATTGCAGTAATTCAAGCAAGAGATGATGTTATGGGCCGGCCCCGTGGCTTAGCGGTTAAGTGCGTGCGCTCCGCTGCCGGCGGCCCGGGTTCGGATCCCGGGTGCGCACCGAGGCACCACTCCTCCAGCCATGCTGAGGCCGCGTCCCACATACAGCAACTAGAAGGATGTGCAGCTATGACAGACAACTATGTACTGGGGCTTTGGGGGAAAAATAAATAAATAAAATCTTTAAAAAAAAAAAAAAGAGATGATGTTAGCATAAACTTGGGAAATGGCAGCAGGAAAAAAAGCTGAATTCAAGAAAAACTTAGGAGGTAGCATTGAAAGGATTTGGTGAGTAACTGGATGAGGGGTATGAGGGAGAGGAAGAAATCAAGGCTGGTGTCTAGGTTTCTGGTTTGGGCCACTAGATGGCTGATGGGATCGTAAAGAGACAGTGGGAGTAGAGTAGGACTGTTGTTAGGGTTGGGATGCAGGTAAGGGGAGGAGATGACATGTTTGATTTGGGCCTTGTTAAGTTTAAGGTGCCTGTGTGGGCTGCTAAAGAGAAGATACTCAGTAGGAAGTTGAACATACATGTGTGGAACTGGAAGGAGAGGTCTAGACTGGAGCTATTGATTTAGGAGTCGTCAGCTGCAGGTGGTAATTGAAGCTATGGGCATGGGTGAGATTGCCCAGAGAGAGGATGGAGAGTGAGCAAAGAAGCAGCCCTCGCCAAACTCCTGAGGAGCCAGTCACATTTAAGGAACACACATAGGAAAAGAATTCCTTGCAGGAGTCTGAAAAGAAGGGGTCAATTAGGAGAGAAGAAAAGCTAAAGAGTGTGGTATCTGGAAAAGCCAAGGGAGGAGAGGACTAAAGAATGAGGAAGTGTTTCCTGGGGTTAGATGCTGCCCAGAAGTCAGTGAGATCAGAACTGAGGAGTATCCATGGGGTTTAACAACAAGAGCTTGTTGGTGAGCTTAATGAGAAGATTCATGGAGTGGTAAGGACAGAAGTGATTGGAGTGGATTGAATTGCGAATGGAAGATGGGGAGGTAGAGTGTAGAGAATTCTTTTATGTCTGTGAAGAGCAGGAGAGAGGGTGGTGGTTACTTAGAAATGTGGGGTCTGTGGGAAGTTCTTGTAAAAACAAGAATCTTAAGGTGTGTAAACACTGATGGGAAAGGCAAGAGGGAGAAAGTAATAGTGAAATAACAGTGAGAGCGAAATAAATATATATGAAAGACCTTCATGACGTGTAAAGTGCCATGCAACATTAGGAATTTATTCTTCCTTCAGGGTCAAGAGGCTCTTTGTGCCAGTGCTCTGCATGTAGAGGGCACTTAGGAGTAGTTGGGGGTGTTGATATGAAGAGCAGAGGAAACTAGAGAGCAGCTGCAGTGTCAGTCTGGGCCAGCCAGGTGGGCATCAGGCTGCATAGACAGTCTCCAGCCTCACGCTGGTGGTAACTTAGAGCTTCTGTGTTGATAGATATATTAAGACTGGAATAGGTTGAATCCTGCCGTGTAAAACAGTTCAGCATGTGGAAAGTATTTTTAGGTCTCTCGAGTAGCAATGCTTTATCGATACTGTTAGCAAAAATTTACTGAACAGAGTTCTGAATTTGGAGACCATAAATTTATGGTAACCAATGGCATCCCTCAGAATATATAGAATTGGGGTTGTTTCTCCTGGTAGTTTGGGGTCAGTTTCTAGTGGGAACATCCAGCTCCCCCTTCAGGTTGGTATCCAACAAGGTTCAGTTCTCTGCCAAGCTCTTGCTATGGGGACATCAGTTATAAATAAACACTCGCCTGGAACGTTATGGTCATCCTGCCCAGGCAGGCTCCCAACTTTCTGATCGCTGTCAGACACAAGCTATGGCTTCACAGTACGTTCCGCTGAGAGTGGCACTAAACACTAATTGTGTATTTAAGTCCTCTGTGTGTTTTGCTCCTGTGTATCCAAGAATACTAGTTAAAGATGTCCTGACAGTGAGCAGTCTGTTCATGTGATGGAGCAATTATACAGGGAAGGCATTGCCATGCATGTAAAATTCACCATGCTAAGGTCATTGAGGCTGACTTGGCTTTCTTCTTAAATCTTTGGATATTTCTGTTCCTCTAGTGAAGATAACCCATGAGGCAGGTGATTATCTTGACAGTTTCTGTCATTGTATTCTGCTTTTTTATTTTGGTGTATTTTGCCACTGATTTTGAGTATACAGTTGTAACTGTTTTCTATAGTATTATTCATGTTTTATCAGCACCCTTTAATTTTTAAAAATATGACAACTTAAGAGACTTTCTGTAGGCTTTAATTTCATTCAGGCCAAATTAAATTTTTTGAGTTACACCTCCAATCTTATGTTGGTGATGAATAGGTTTTACTAATAGAAATTTGTTTTAAGGTAAATTTTTTTCAGGATGCTAGTTACTAGAATTCATTAATCCAAAGCAGTAAAAACTTACTGAGGACCTACTGTGTGCTAGGCCCCAGGCTAGGTTCTAGAGAAACATGTAAATTCAACACTATTTCTGTTCTCAAGGAGTCCACGGTTCAGGTAGAATTTCCCAAAAAGTATTTTGGAAATACTAACTAAATGAGATTCCTTGGTCAAGTAAGTTAGAAAAGTATTGCTTGCTTCTTCTCCAGTCATCTTAGAGATTCTCATTGTATACAAGTGTATTATGGTTCAGAGAAGTCCTACAGTAAAGAAAGCTCTTTACTAAAAGGACCATTTACTTTATTTTTATTTATTTTTTTTGTGAGGAAGATCAGCCCTGAGCTAACATCTGCCAATCCTCCTCTTTTTTTGCTGAGGAAGACTGGCCCTGGGGCAACATCCATGCCCATCTTCCTCCGCTCTACATGGGATGCTGCCACAGCATGGCTCGACAAGTGGCGCTTTGGTGCATGCCCGGGATCTGAACTGGCGAACCCCGGGCCGCCGCAGTGGAGTGTGCGCACCTAACTGCTTGCGCCACTGGGCCGGCCCCAGGACCATTTACTTTAAAGAAAGCTCTTTATATATATTTATTCCAGGGTTTCTCAAATTCATATCACACAGAAGCTCTGTGTGTGTTTATGTGCATGTAAAATTTCTTAACATCTTGAGGAACCTTTGGAACAACATCATCCAATAGAACTTTCTACATGATAGAAATGTTCTATATCTATGCTGTCTAGTACAATAGCCACTAGCCACATTTGGCTGTTGAGCACTTGAAATGTGGCTAATATGACTAAGGAACTGAATTTTTAATTTAATTTAATTTAAATTTAAACAGCCACGTGTGGCTAGTGGCCTCCCTATTGGACAGTGCAGCTTTGGAAGCTACTTTGGGAAAAGCTGATCTAAGGGTGTGTTTTTACTTATTCATTCTATAAACATTATCAACAAGTTCATGGTGGTTGCTGATTAAAAGCATCGTTGTCCTCAAGGAGCTCCTAGTCTGGTGTGAGCAACAGGTACCCACTACATCATGATGGGTCTAAGGGGATGACTTGGAGCACAGAGGAAGGGTTTCAGCTTTGGGTGGGAGGTTGGTGTTGATCGGAGGTGTCCTGGAGGAGTCCTAGAGATTAAGTCCTAGAGAGTGAGTAAGAGTGTGTGTAGTGAAATTCACTACCTATGTCAAGATGCGGGTACTACTTACTCATTGCAGGAAATGTTTGTCTTTAGTTCTTGACCAAATAAAATCACTCTTGATAGAGGTTGTAGGAGTAAAGTAATGTAATCTCACTTGTCCATTCTTCTGCCCACTAGCAGTCAGTTAAATCTTTATGTAGTGGACAATGAGTGGCATGTGAGCATGAAACGTGGCACCTTTGAATACTCCAGAATCATCTTCTCAGTGGGTTTATGCTGATATCATTTACAGTGAGTCTGATAGAAGCAGGAATGGGGACAATGCCTAGTGTTACTGCCTCTCTTCTAGTGGGTTGAGAAAGGCCTCTTGAGGGGGTTGAGGTTTTAGGAGAGCTGCAGCAACTTGAAGTGTCAGTGTGTATTCCTCTCAACTGTGGAACACTAGTTGTCTGAACTTTATCTTTCTTCTTTCCCTCCAGATGGTGTCCTACTCCTCTGTCCTCACAGCTATCAGTAAGGTATGACCACAGCCACTCACGAGCCAGGGGGAGGGCCGGGGGGGACAGAGATATGGTAGTGACAGAAGGGACCCCACCTCCTTGACTGCTCCCATCATGTGCCTTTGAGGCTGGACAGCAGCACACCAATGCCCCTGGCTGGCATTGCGCTTTCCATTGGAGGGAGGGGGATCCTGGGAAGTGGGGGCTGGCATTTAGAAGCAGATTTCCAGTGTTGAAAGGATGCTGAATCTGAAACCTGAGGTTGGAGGAAAGATGAGCGGGAGTCCTGACCGTACCATCTGCCTCATGTGTGAGACCTGGGGTTGACTGGGGCATTCCGTAGCATCGCTGCTGTTCTTTCCACAGTTTGATGACTTTTCCCGGGAGCTGTGTGTCCAGGCTTTGCTGGATATCATGGACATGTTTTGTGACCGACTGAGGTAATGGCAGGGGTAGGGGGCTTGCAACCTTCCAGTATTATCTTAGTGTAAAGGGAAAGCTCCTAGCACATAGATTGAGACCAGTTGCTGGGTTCCCACACTTCTTCTTCCCACCTGCTCTTCTGCACCCAGACATCCCCATCCTTTTCTACTTACTCCCTTCAGACAAAAATGCCTCTTGTCTATTTTGAGTAGCTCTTTTGAAACCTCTCCAGTGGAAGCAGACAGGGCTCTCTACCCCAGGACTTTGCTAGCTTCCCAACTCTCTTCTCTAGTAGGGGAGTGCTGGGCCCTCTGGGGAACATTGGTGTGGGTCGGATTTCAGCCTTTGGAACAGAGACAGATTTTGCATCCTTTTCCTAGCTGTCATGGCAAAGCGGAGGAGTGCATCGGGCTGTGCCGGGCCCTTCTCAGCGCCCTCCACTGGCTGCTGCGCTGCACCGCAGCCTCTGCAGAGCGGCTCCGGGAGGGGCTGGAGGCCGGCAATCCAGCCACTGGGGAGAAGCAGCTTGCCATGTGCCTACAGCGCCTGGAGAAGACCCTCAGCAGCACCAAGAACCGGGCCCTGCTCCACATCGCCAAACTAGAGGAGGCCTGTATGTCCCCTGGTTTCCCTGAGCCCCACCTGCCACTGCTCCCATAGCCGGTTCTTTAATTGAGAGGGGAGAGGCAGGTTGCCATCCCACTTCTTTCCAGGAGGATCTGAAATCATCCCACTTCCTTTTTTTTCTCCCTATAAGCATTGCATACATCCCAGGGACTTGGGCAGGGTGGCACGCGAGCCAATCAACCAACAGGTATTTACTGAGCATTGTTGTATGCCCAGCACTGTGCCAGGTGCTGGGGGTGGGGGGTGGGGGGCTACCGAAGGAGCATGTGGCAGGGTCCCTGCCCTCAGCAAACACACATGCTAGTGGGAAGCAAGACTAGTACGTAATATACATGGAAAAAATTAGAGGACAAGATGAGCACACCATCCGTCCTTGTGTTTGTCTCTTTGTTACTCATCATCTGAAAGCAAATGACTCTTGTGTTTGAGTGTTTCTTAAAATGTCCCTTTAAACGTGGTACCTGTCTGCTGTCAGGCCTGTTGTGCCATATACCTCTTAACTCAAGTGCAGATGTGAAATATTGGAGCCCCAGACCCTGAGATCATACAGATCACCCCGTGGGAGGGAAGACTCTGGTATTTCTGGACAAGGGGCCCAAAGGGTACAGTCTTGCTGTGGCTTAGGACCACGTAAGGAGCTCTTGTTCTCCAGTAATGAGAATGCTAGCATGGGTTACACTCAGGTCTTCAGGACCTGGTTGGAGAACTTGTTATAGGATTCGTATATTTATTACTTCTCAAAATATGTTTTATTGCCTGTGAAAAGTCCAGAAAGATGATCACTATGTAAAAATGGGCTATTGACAGTTTCTTACCTATCTTGAACACTTGACAAATGTTTATTGGCTGAAAAATGAATGAATTTTAACTTAATTTTAGTGGATCTCAGGTCTTATCTTTTTGGGTTTTTTTCCCTATGCTACATGGAGGTTAATGGGCTAGTTGGTACCATTATTCATCATTTGACCCTCTGGAATTGTAACTAGGATAAGTGACTTATACTTAAGTGATAACTAATGCAGTATAGACCATGAGTGCAGGCGTGTAGGAGGAGATATCAGTGGGTTGGACCAGGTGGGTAAGTTGTTAAAGGAGCTGGGGCTTAAACAGAGACTTGAAGGATAGTGAGGGTTTGAGAGGTGAAGATGGGTAGGACGGCATTTCAGAAGGGGAGAACGTTAGAGCAAAGGCCCAGACAGGGAGTGGGTGAACACAGAAGGCTGTTAAGGAACCTAGCTTGACTGGGGTGGAGTGTGATGGCCACTTGCAAGGCTAGCCCACACCTGAAGTGATTTGTGGCCACCCTACCTGTTCTAGCCACTGGACTCCAACCCCCGTCTGCCTCTCTCTGCCACTGCCTGTGTTAAGCTGTGCCTAGTCTCTAAAGTCAGCCTTGTGCGTCCCCTAGAAGCTTGGTTTCTGGGAATAGTTTCTAGGGGCTTCACCATTGGTGCTCACTCCCCTTCTAGAAAGGTGCATGCTGCCCTCAGGCCCCTCACCTCCCTGTCATCCTCAGGGGAAGCCTTCCTGCGTGGTTTTGTGGGTCTAGCGGGTGCCAAAGTCGAGGAGTTTGGGGCCAGTCTCTCCCTCTCCTCTGTTTCCCATCATGTTTCTGCATTTTCTTTTCTCTGCCAGCCTCCTGGACTGCCATTGAGCATTCTCTCTTGAAGCTTGGGGAGATCCTGGCCAATCTCAGCAACCCTCAGCTCCGGAGCCAGGCTGAGCAATGTGGCACACTCATTAGGAGGTACCCAGCTCCCAGGGTGGTCTTGGTGAAGGGAGAGAGGAAAAGCCCTGGGTGTGGGTGGGAAGATGTGGCACCTGGCCCCAACCCCTGTGCTCTCACCTCTCCAACTCTTCCTAGCTCCCCAAACACTGTCCCCCGTGTTTCTGTTCCCCTCAGCATCCCCACAATGCTATCTGTGCACTCCGAGCAGCTGCACAAGACCGGCTTCCCCACAGTGCATGCAGTGGTCCTGCTCGAGGGCACCATGAACCTGACAGGCGAGATGCAGCCCCTGGTGGAACAGCTGATGATGGTGAAACGCATGCAGGTGGGAGGGCCAGGGTTGATTCTCTGTCCCCAAGGTGGGCTGGCCATTTGTGGGCAGAAGGGAGAATGCTCCTGGTCCCTCTTGGGGGAAATAGGGTTTCTTCTGATTCAGGGTGGAAAGTGGATCCCAGTCCTGCGTGGTTCTGCCATTTCACTTATCGTCCCTGGTCTCACATTAGGGTGGGGGAGGTGCCTGTGCTGTGCAGTCTGTGACCCAGCCTGATCCCCAGGGGCCTTCAGAAGATGAAAGGGGGTGGGGCATGCTCTTATGCCTCACCCTGGGATCTGCCCACAGCATATCCCCACCCCACTTTTTGTCCTGGAGATCTGGAAAGCTTGCTTCGTGGGCCTCATCGAGTCTCCTGAGGGTACAGAGGAGCTCAAGTGGACGGCTTTCACCTTCCTCAAGGTACCTGGGACATGGGAACAGCAGAGAGCCAGTCTAGGAATGGTTCTCAGGAAAAGAGGGCACAACCTGGACCTTTGCGCTATGTTTCTCCCCGCTGGCATCATGTCCAGCCTGCTAGGTCCCCCAGCACAAGTTCCCATCGATTCTTTTCTCTGAAAGTCCCAGGGCTATATTTAGCCCACTTGGCAGGCCTCTGCCGTTTCTTAGCACACAGGTGCTGTTTCACTCAGTCATCAGCCAGATTGGTGCAGGGCACTTTCAGGGGCCAAGGAAGCGGGCCCCAGTCCTTGAAGGGGTTCCACCTTTGCTTATGGCATTTCCTTGTTGAGCCAGCAGAAGTGAGGGGTCCCTGTGTCCTGTAGGCTGAGGGCACCAGGCACTTGAGTACCTGTTAGCTGTCTGATTTGGCTCTAAGAGTGCTTTCACTTCAGGGCGGGAGTGTTCCTGTCTCTCTGCCCAGAGCAGGGGGATGGAGGGCATGCCTTTAGTTCTGGGTGAAAGAGAGGAGAAATTGAGCTTCTTGTTTTTCCCCCTGCCTCACTCTCTAGATCCCACAGGTTTTGGTGAAGTTGAAGAAATATTCTCATGGGGACAAGGTGAGTTGAAGAAATGAGGTGGGGCGCATGGGAGCAGGTGAATCCTTGTTTCCACCCTGGAGAAACAAGGGCAAGGGACGGGTCACTTAGGCCCTAGCTGGGCAGTAGTGCACTCTCGTGCCCAGGGGAGGCCGGAAGTGTGCGTGTTCCTGAGCACCTGCATGCATGCACGCACATGCACCGTCTCCAGACAGAAGGCAGCCAGGCCGCTCAGGAGGCAAGGTTGCCCAAGATGACAGGGGCCGGGGTGGCCGTGCAGGGAGCAGTGGTGCCCATACTTCTCCCCGTCCAGTCACTGGAAGCCAGTGGTGGACACAGCCAACTTGTAGGCTTTTACATCCAGCGGGGTGTCCTTGTGAGCCTGCATCACAGGCTGTGGGGGAGTGGAGGACCTAGAAGCCAGGTGGCAGTTTCTGGCTCTTTTTAGGACTTTACTGAGGATGTCAATTGTGCTTTTGAGTTCCTGCTGAAGCTCACACCCTTGCTGGACAAAGCTGACCAGCGCTACAAGTACGGACTCCCCTGCTCACCCCCACTTTCCTAGAAGGTGTTCTGGGCTCTTCCCCTGCTCTTCTGTGCCAGATAAGCCTCTGGGGACTGCCTCCTTGTTCACTCCCCTTGGCAGGGGCAGGAGGCAGCAGCCCTGTAGTTGCCGAGTGCCCGAGCCCCTCTTCCTTCCCTCAGGCACTCAAAACGTTCTTCATCCTCAGGAGGGAGGATCCCGGGCAGGGACTCATTGCTCCCACCCCTCAATAACCCCTGCTGGATGCCCAGTCCCCTCATCATCTTTTTCCCTCCCAGCTGTGACTGTACAGACTTCCTACTCCAGGAATGTGGCAAGCAGGGCCTTCTGTCTGAAGCCAGTGTAAACAACCTTGTGGCCAAGCGGTAAGTGTGAGCTCCCTTGGGCTGGCCTGAGGACCCCTTGACCTCCCTCTCTCATGTCCAGATTGGGCTGCTGGGTGCCTTTCCTCCCCGTGTCTAGAGTCTGGGCTGCAGGTGACTGGGACCATGCCTGGGGTGACCAGGGACAGGAGACACTGACTTCTGCACGCCAGAGTTTTGCACTCTTAGGTGCTGTGCTTTAACTCTCACCCTCGTTTGTGATCAAAGTAAAAATATTAAATCTTCCTTCAATCTTAAATGAACTTTCAAAGTAGATGTAATGACCAATGACAAATTGAACCAGTTACAATATTGGATACGCTTTCATAAGCGTCACCCCAACCCCAAGGCTTCTTAGGTGCTTCCCACCTTCTCTGTGCCTCTGCTTCTGGGGCTGGACTGGGGAGCGTGTCAGGAACTTATCTCTATTCCTCTTCCCTTCTCTTGGCCAACTGGTTATGGCTGCAGTGCAGCAGACCGGAAGCACGTACCCCAGCTGAAATCGTCAGAGAATGCCAACATTCAGCCCAATCCCGGGCTGATCCTCCGGGCGGAGCCCACTGTCACGAACATCCTCAAGGTGAGTGCGTCCTTCCCTTGCCGTCAGGGTCATCTCTTCCCTCTTTCCAGTTTTCCCTCTACTTCCAGGTAAATAGAGGCCACAGACCTCTCTCTCCTGGCTTTTATACATAGTTACTTTGGAAGTAGAGAAAGGGGGAAGGCAAGGGAAGCTGCCATCGAAAACTAACATTTGCTGAGCATCACTTGTAAGCCAGGCTCTGTGGCAGATGCTTTCACGTATATCCTTGTCTTAGGTGGAAACAACGGAGCATCTTACAGCAGTGACCTCGCCCACCCCAACCCTGCCATTCTCCCAGTTTAGTCGAGAGGGATGTGTCAGAGAGCCGGCATAGAGTTTAAGAATGGTTTCCCAGACTGGAGTCAGAAAGATGTAGATTAAGTTGCAGGTCGTGGTATCCCATTTAGCAGAGACACACAGAGAGAGAAATGGTGGCTAGGCTGTATCTCGGGGGGTCTTCAGTGTTCTTCAGGACATGATTTCCTGTCGTGTCCCCAGACGATGGATGCAGACCACTCCAAGTCCCCAGAGGGGCTGCTGGGGGTCCTGGGCCACATGCTGTCTGGGAAGAGTCTAGACTTGCTGCTGGCTGCTGCTGCCGCCACTGGGAAACTTAAGTCCTTCGCCCGGAAATTTATCAAGTAAGGAAGGCGGAGGCCTGATCGGGGTGGGGGGGCATGTGTGAGGAGGAGGTAGCAGAAAGGGGCAAGGCCCTGGTGTCTGGGTCTCCCCAGCTGGAGACGTTGGGGGAAGGGCCGGTTCTCTGGACGTGAAGTGGTCTTTTCTCTTCAGCTGAGGATGAAGTGGAGGAGTTTGATGAGGTGACCAGGTGTTCAACAGTAGGCGTGGAGGGATTCTGTGTTACTAATAAGGGGCTCTCAAGTTCTGCTGACTTTTTTGCTTGACCTGGATTTTGATATATAGAACATTGTTTCATTCAGTAAGCCATTCTCTAGGCCTTGGAAATCTTTTAAAAATAGATAGAGTTCTTTTTTCTGTAGCACTGGTGTTCATTTTATTTTATTTTTTTTTTTAATTTTATTTATTTTTATTTATTTTTCCCCCAAAGCCCCAGTAGATAGTTGTATGGCATAGCTGCACATCCTTCTAGTTGCTGTATGTGGGACGCAGCCTCAGCATGGCCAGAGAAGCGGTGCGTCAGTGCGCGCCTGGGATCCGAACCCGGGCTGCCAGCAGCGGAGCATGCGCACTTAACCGCTAAGCCACAGGGCCGGCCCAGTAGCACTGGTGTTCATTTTAAGTTTAGCCCCTAATTCAGACTTCATGAGCACGTCTCTGAGCTGGTGTAGCCCCCTGACCCCAGCTAATGCTCAACCTTTGCCCTGGTTGATGTTACCTGTCTCCCTTCCTTCCACAGTTTGAATGAATTCACAACGCATGGCAGTGGAGAAAGCAGTAAGTCAGCTCTGTGCATCCCCAGACCCGGCCGGCACTGAAGGAGGGGTCTAGAGGGAGAGAACAGGGGAGGGAAAAGGACATCTTTGCTCATCCTGGGGGGCTGTTTTCTCCCCTGAGTGATGACTGACTGAAGGGGAGGCTTGAGAGAGGGTAATGCTGGGATAAGGATTCTTCTAAAACCACCTGTTTGTCTCTTTCCCTTTTTATGATTTGGTTGGGTATTGGGGGGAAGGAGGGTGTCAGGAGTCTTTGATTTCAAGGAAGGGATGATGTTCCAATTGAGACTCAAGAAAAGGATTCTGAGCCTCAGAGCTTTGAAGGAGCCGCTTGGTCCCTGACCTTCCTTGAGGCAAATCCTGGTGCCCTCCCAACCCAGACAAAGGCTTTGGGCCCCTGCTGTAGGCTGCTGGGTCAGCCTTCTTATCCTTCACAGCCAAAGCAGCCTCAGTTCGAGCCTTGCTCTTTGACATCTCCTTCCTCATGCTGTGCCACGTGGCCCAGACCTATGGCTCAGAGGTGAGTGAGAGGAGAGCCCTCAGGATTAGGAGCACCAAGTGGGTGGGGCCAAGAGGAAGGAAACAACCAGTAACTCTCCCCCACCTCATGTCAATACCCCCACCCCCCATCAGGCTCCCAAGCCAGTTAGTTCTGCTGGCTGCAAAAATCAGGCACCCACACACCCACCCTGGGAAAAATCAATAGATGTTCCCTTGGTCACATCCCGAATCCTTCAGTGCCATATTCACACTGACCACTAGGTGGCAGCATACCACCGTCTTTCTCCTTCAGACCAATTTGTTCCCAGTTCCTCAGGCCTGGAAGGGAGAAGCTGTGGGCAGGAAACTGAGGTGCAGGGCACAGCGCCCTCGTCACTCGGCTGATGACTCTCCTTTCCTTTCCCAGGTGATTCTGTCCGAGTCAAGCACTGGAGCAGAGGTGCCCTTCTTTGAGACCTGGATGCAGACCTGCATGCCTGAGGAGGGCAAAATCCTGAACCCTGATCACCCCTGCTTCCGGCCCGATTCCACCAAAGTGGAGTCCCTGGTGGCCCTGCTCAACAACTCCTCAGAGATGAAGCTGGTGTCAGTGGCCTGGGTGCCTGCTCCAAGGGTGGCGGTGGGGGCAGGGCCAAGACCCTCTCCCTTTTCCCATCCCACACACCCCTATGGTGATTCTTCTCCCATCCCCACCCCCTGTAGGCAGATGAAGTGGCATGAAGCCTGTCTCAGCATTTCAGCGGCCATCTTGGAAATCCTCAATGCCTGGGAGAATGGGGTACTGGCCTTCGAGTCTATCCAGGTAGTGCCACATTTCCAGCAGCCTTCCCTCTTCCCTGAGACACAGAGCCCATCTTTGATAGCTTGTTCTAATTTGTAAGAACAAGAAGACCCTTAATCCAGGAGCTCATGTTTGGATATTGATCTTACTTGTAATCATAGTCTTAACTACTCCATCCCACCAGCGAACTTTGGGAAAATCAAACTTGTGGAAGAAAGAGGTGTGGAATGTGGCCCAGGACTCCACTTGCTGCACTTAGCTGCCCACAGAGGCCAGGGAAAGTGATGGCCAGGGACGGGGAGATGGTGGCTAGAGTACCCTTTTCCCCTCCCCCAGAAAATCACAGATAACATCAAGGGAAAGGTGTGCAGCCTGGCTGTGTGTGCTGTGGCTTGGCTTGTCGCCCACGTGCGGATGTTGGGGCTGGATGAGCGTGAGAAGTCGCTGCAGATGATCCGCCAGCTGGCAGGGCCACTGTATAGCGAGAACACCCTGCAGTTCTACAATGAGAGGTCAGTAACCCGTCCCCTCCTTTCTGGAACTCTGCAGGTCTGTCATGAGAAGTTAACAGCTCCAGTAACCAATATCCCCCTCTTCTCTTGCCTTCCCAAACACGCTGCTCACCCACTTACTCACTTCCTCGCTCACTCATGTTCTTTTTCACGTAATCATTCACTGACTCAGCAATATTTAGTGTGTGTCTCTGTGCCAGAGCATTTATAATCCAGCATCTACTGGTTTATACAGAAATACACACCTCAAACAGCTATGATTCCTGCCCTCAAAGAGCTTAAGTTCCAGAGAACTAGCTTGCCAGAAGAACAAAGTGATCATCTTAGCTATATCACTGTTCTAGGAACTATGAGCCCATCTGTAGATTTTAGAGGCCTTGGGCCTACCCACCCCTGTCACCTCCCCACCTGGCTGTCTTTTGTGACATTTTCCTACCCTGGCTTTTCAGGGGCTTGGAGGACCACCCTGGCGACTTAGCTATTTTGGGTTCAGTGGTGTTGGTTCATTTATCCATCCAATAAGCTTTTTCTTTTTTAATTGTAGTAAAAAATACATAACATAAAATTTACCATCTTAGCCATTTTTAAGTGTACAGTTTAGTAGTGTTAAGTATATTCACATTGTTATGAAGCAGATCTCCAGAACTTTTTCATCTTGTAAATCTGAAACTCAGTATCCATTAAGCAACAACTCCCCCTTTCCCCTCCCCCTAGCCTCTGGTAACCACCATTCTACTTTCTGTTTCTATGAATTTGACTACTTTATATACCCCATGTAAGTGGAATCATACAATATTTGTCTTTTTGTGAATGGCACATTTCACTTAGCATAGTGTCCCCAAGGTTCATCGATGTTATAGCAAGTGTCAGAATTTCCTTCCTTTTTCCTGCCGAATAATATTCCATTGTGTGTATATACACCCCGTTTTGCTTATCCATTCATCGGTTGATGGACACTTGGGTTTCTTCTACCTCTTGGCTATTGTGAGTAGTGCTGAACATGCACGTGTATGAACGTGGACAGGCACCAACCAATGAGTTATGAGTGATGACTCCAGGGGAGCCCTCAGGATGTCTTATAAGGGAGAAGTGGGTACGTTGAGCTGAACTGAGGGGAGAGGGCCTGCAAACTCACCGCTCCTGTTTTTCCCTTGCTGCCTCCTTTATTCCTTTCTTCCTTCATCCTCCTCTTCCCATGAGTAATGGAGTTTGCTCTGATGTAATCTGCTCTAAGCACTCTGACCCCTATCTGGGTAAGGAACAGTGAGAAATCTGTGGTTCCATCATGCAGGTGGCAAAAGTGCCTCTGAAAGTCATAGCGACTTTCCCAGAGCTGCTCAGAATTCCAGAACGATTAGCACTCAGACCCAGGTCTGTAGTCACAGTCAAAGACTTCATGAGGAAATTCCTGGATATGCACTTATATTTGCCCTGCTGTCAGGGGCCGGGAAGAGTCCTATGGGGCAGCCCTTGGGCCCCTGTCCTGGAAGTAACAGTTTACTTTGGGAGGAGGCCAGGGCTGAATGGGGGCCCCCCCCAATTGCTCAGCCCAGAGGGAAGTGATTGTATTTATTTATGCCAGAGGTAGGCAGGGCCCAGGCCTGGGGGATGGGGAAGTTGGTGAGAGAGAGAGAGAGAGGAAAAAATAGGAATAAATTGCTGGAATAACCTGGGGGAGGAGAGCGCCCCCCACCCCCCTTGATAGGCTTTGTGCCCAGCAGGTAAGAGTCCTGCCAGGAGCAGGACTGGTAGCGTCAGGTCTCCTAGGGGTTTGCAACTTCCTTTTGTCTCCTCCCTCAGCATAGAATGGGATTAATTCCCCAGGAATATTTCCGTAACCCAAATCCTGAGAAAAGTGTGGCCTGGGCGTCTCCTCCCCTCCCCACCCTGGCTCTTGAACCTGCTGTTGCCTGCACCTCAGGTCCTCTCCCCATCCCGCAGGGTGGTGATCATGAGCTCCATCCTGGAGCATATGTGCGCTGACGTGCTGCAGCAGACAGCCACACAGATCAAATTCCCGTCCACGGGCGTGGACACCATGCCCTACTGGAACCTGCTGCCCCCCAAGCGACCCATCAAGGAGGTGCTGACGGACATATTTGCCAAAGTGCTGGAGAAGGGATGGGTGGACAGCCGCTCCATCCACATATTTGACACCCTGTTGCACATGGGAGGTGTCTACTGGTTCTGCAACAACCTGATTAAGGTACTTGGGGTGGGTATGTGGCCAGACACAGAGGCTGGGGGAGTCAGTATCCTCAGACTCCAGGAGACCTCTGAGAACATACCTGACAGGACCAAACTTGGTCCTGTCCTCTGACTTCCACACATGCAGCTTGGTCAGCCGGGCTTCTTTGAGAGGTGTCTTAAAGGCTGTGAGAAGATTCCTTGGCATATAGAGGCTGGTCCTCACCTCAAGAGCTCCTGGCCTCTGAGGGAAGCTGCCTCCTCAGGTAGCTCTGGCCAGAGGCTCTGATGCAGAGGGAGGGACGAGGCCCGCCTTGTATGCCCTCCCAGAGAGCTGGGCTGGAGTGGCAGGGATGTCAGAGCCCCACGTTTAGGGCCCTGAGCTCCTAAAAGCCCCCTTCCCTGCCCATCCAGGAGCTACTGAAGGAGACACGGAAGGAGCACACGCTGCGGGCGGTGGAGCTGCTCTACTCCATCTTCTGTCTGGACATGCAGCAAGTGACCCTGGTCCTGCTGGGCCACATCCTGCCTGGCCTGCTCACCGACTCTTCCAAGTGGCACAGCCTCATGGACCCCCCTGGCACTGCTCTTGCCAAGTAGGATTCTCTGCAGAGCTTCAAGTCCTCACAGCCAGAGTCGGCGTCCCTCGCCTGGGGTCACCCCGGGAAGCTGGGCTGTGGGGAAGCCCTGTCGGATGGGGCCTAATCAGCATGGGCACAGAAACCCCCTTTGGGACCCCTCTAATTATACTCTCTCTTCCTGGAACGCTTTGCCAGGCTAGCCGTCTGGTGTGCCCTGAGTTCCTACTCCTCCCACAAGGGACAGGCTTCCTCCCGCCAAAAAAAGAGACACCGTGAGGACATCGAGGTAGAGGACCTCTCCATTCACTTGTTTGTGTGTGTGTTCAGCAGATGTTTACCGAGACTTTTCTGATAAGAGGTACCTTCCCAGGCAAAGGCCATCAGGCACGGTCCCTGCCCCTTGTCGGGCCTCAGTTGGTCAGGCATCTGCAGAGGGTCTCACTAGGTTTGTGGGAGGGGTGAGGAGAGGGATGGAGACAAAGATGACCGCACTGGAGCTGCTGCCTGAGGCCTGTGGGGAGTGGCTCTTCCCCACGCTGATCTGAACTCCATCCTTTTCCCCCCATAACGGGCAATGTGGGGACCCAGGGGTGGTTAACAGTGGCTCTCCCGCCCTCCAGGATTATATCAGCCTCTTCCCCTTGGACGACATGCAGCCCTCGAAGCTGATGCGCCTGCTGAGCTCCAATGAGGAGGACGCCAACATCCTTTCGAGTCCCAGTGAGCATGTGGATGGGGGGCTTGGCGGTAGCTTCCTGGGAACTCACTCTTGCCTAAGAAAGTCCACAGCCGCAGGCATCCTTGCTGGCTGGTCAGAGAGGGTGTGGCAGGAGTTTGTCCCATTCTGTCCCCTCCGGCTGCTCTGTTTCCTACCCCTGGAGAGACCTAAGGTTCCTGTGGATCTCTCCCTGAGAGTGGAAGCTCTGCTGCCCCGATTCCATCCCAGCCGGGGGCACACCACGGTCCCTCCCCCACCCCTTACTTACCCAAGGTTGAGGGACTGACAAGCTACCCAAGTGAGTCCACTGCCTCAGGCACAGTCTGTGCCGTTGACTCACCTCCTCTGACCTTCCTTCCCCTGAAACAGGCCCTGAGGCCTGGAGCAGCCTGGGCTGGGACTTGGGGCTGCTCCCCACTCTTCCTGCCTGAAGAGCACCCCTCCCCCACCTGACTTCCCTAGATGTCACTACCTCTCCCTGCCAAGGCCTCCTGTGGCATGTAATTTTTTCTGTTTCTAGAGATTTCTCCTGAGCCTAGAAGTGTCTCTGAGGCCTTTTAGGGACTAGGGGACCAACTGTGCACTTGAGCAGAGGAGAGATGCTGGGTCTGCCACCTACAAACCCTGTGACCTTTGGCTAGTTACTTAGCAAATCTGAGTCTCAGTTTCTTCCTTTGTAAAATGGAGATGTGAAGATTAAGTGGCTTAATCCATGTACAGCCCCCAGATTGGCACCCCCTGCCTGGTGGTGCTCACCAAATGTTAGTTCTCCTCTCTCATCTCACGGGGATCTCTGTATTTGAGGGCCCTCTGTGACTCTGGATCCAATGACCTTCTCCGTGCGGGCCCTCTGCGCCTGATGGGGGAGGGCTTCCCTTGGGAAAGGCCATCTCCTCAGTGCTCCCTCCGCTTGGCCCCGCAGCCGACCGGTCCATGAGCAGCTCCCTGTCGGCCTCCCAGCTCCACACAGTTAACATGAGAGACCCGCTGAACCGAGTCCTGGGTGAGTCCTTCCGTCCCCGCTCCTGGACTGGGGGTGAAGACTTCGTCAGCTGGGAGGGGGCCTCCTGGTGCCCCTTCGCCCCTTCTGCCATGTTTCCCCACCTCTTTCCTCCATCTCCCCTAATTGCCGGCTCTCCCGTCCCACCCAGGCTCCCATTTAGTCCCTCTTCTGACTCGGCCCCGACTTTCCTTTGACACTTCCTCTTCTTGACATCCACCTTTGGGGGACACTCTTAGCACTTCTTTCTATTCCCTTTTCAGTCTCACCTTCTCCCAGAGTCTAACCTCTTCTCAAACCTTCTCCTGGGGCCGGCCCCGTGGCTTAGCGGTTAAGTGCGCGCGCTCCGCCACTGGTGGCCCGGGTTCGGATCCCGGGCGCGCACCGACGCACTGCTTGTCTGGCCATGCTGAGGCTGCGTCCCACATACAGCAACTAGAAGGATGTGCAGCTATGACATACAACTATCTACTGGGGCTTTGGGGGGAAAAAGGGAAAAAAAGGAGGAGGATTGGCAATAGATGTTAGCCCAGGGCCAGTCTTCCTCGGCAAAAAGAGGAGGATTGGCATGGATGTTAGCTCAGGGCTGATCTTCCTCACAAAAAAAAAAAAAAAAAAACCTTCTCCTGGAATTCTTCTTCTCCCCTCATTCTGCACAGCCAACTTGTTCCTGCTCATTTCCTCCATCCTGGGCTCACGGACCGCTGGCCCGCACACTCAGTTCGTGCAATGGTTCATGGAGGAATGTGTGGACTGCCTGGAGCAGGGCAGCCGGGGCAGCATCCTGCAGTTCATGCCTTTCACCACCGTGAGTACTCGCCTCTGGGCCAGGGCTGGCCCACTTTCTCGGCCAGCCGGGTTCAGCAGCCAGCTCTCAGAGTAGAGGGGCTCCTTCTTCCCGGAACTTTGCACCCACCACGAGTTCGCCTCGGTGAGCAGCTGTTTGTCTGTCTCTCTGTCTGTGGCAGGTATCGGAACTGGTGAAGGTGTCAACCATGTCCAGCCCAAAGGTGGTTCTGGCCATCACGGACCTCAGCCTGCCCCTGGGCCGCCAAGTCGCTGCCAAAGCCATTGCTGCACTCTGAGGGGCCTGGAGTGGCTGCAGGGGAGGCCGGGGGGGTCCTGGCCCCAGGCACCTCAGAAGGGAACAATGAGGAAAGATGAGACATCATTGCTCATATCCACATGATGTAAGAGTCCTCTGTCAGTTTCCAGATCTTTCCCCTACTCCTGACTTCTGACCTCTAAGACGTCTCCCAATTTCTTTCATAATTTCCTCTCCCCGCTGCCAATACCTGAGGAGTATGAGCAGCCTGGTTCCTTAGCTCAGGGCGGTCACACTACACCCCCCTCTCATGTGTTGTGACCCCCTTCCAAGAGCAGATTTACCTCTGAGGAACTTTACAGGTGCAGAGTGTGTGTGTGTGTGTGTGTGTCTGTATATGTATGTGTGTGTGTGTGTGTATATATATATATATATATATATTTTTTTATTTTTTTTTTTTTTTTTTAGTAATACATGAGGGAAGTTCACCTCAGCTCACTTGTAAATAAAGATCCCTGTGGATGCCTTTCTGACTGTTTAAATGCCGTCAGTGCCTGTGTCTGACTGGGGCGGGGAACAATGTCCTCTCCTTGGAGTCCCTTGTGCTGTGGCCCAGGGAGAGGCTCCTGTGGGTGAGGAGGGAGAGAGAGGTGTGCAGAGCAGGGCTGGGCTCAGAGTCCTGTGTTCATCCGCTCAGTCTGAGCAGGGCAGGGCAACGGGAACAGCTTCCCTTCCTCAGGTCTGTGTTGGGTGATAACGAGTCAATACCCGCCCACCTGCCACCTGCCCCCACCCTCTCAAAGTCAGACTTTGAAAAGGGAGAGGTTTTGGCTAAAGGCCCCACTGGTGCTGGGGTTAGGGTGTCCTGTTCTTCTGACACTCCCCAACCGGGCCCAACCCCACTGAGTCTGACTATCTCAGAGTTTGATCTGCCCTCTCCACTAGAGGACCCGGGGGATGAGGGGCAGATACTCTCTTTAACCCTTCCTTGCCTGTTCCCACATCTCCAAGCCCCGATTTCTTCAGGACCAACCAGAGAGGGAGCCCTGAGCCATACAGCTGAGGGTTCTAGCCCTGCTCAGCCAGACCCTGCTTTCTAAGAAGCCAGATGGGGCAGGGAAGTGAGAGGTGACTGAGGAGCCGAGGATGGGGAAGACTTGGGAGGGAGACGGGCTGGTGGAGGCAGCCAGGAAGCAGCCTTGCACCTTCAGCTGGGGGCACAGACAGCCATGCCTCGAACCTCCAGTCTCCACGTCTCACCCCTCCCTGGTGTGAGTTCAGATCTCTTCAGCCCATGAGGCTGAGACAAGCAGGAAGGAACAGGCTGGTGTGAGACTGCTCCCTGCAGATCTGAGGCAGAGCTTGATGAGGGAGACGTGCAGAGCCTGAAATTTGAGTTCTGACCGAATCTGTCACCTTGAACTCAGCTTCCTGATCTGTATTTTTTTTTTTTTTGGTGAGGAAGGTTATCCCTGAGCTAACGGCTCTTGCCAATCCTCCTCTTTTTGCTGAGGAAGATTGGCCCTGGGCAAATATCCATGCCCATCTTCCTCTACTTTATATACGGGACACTGCCACAGCATGGCTTGATAAGTGGTGCGTAGGTCTGTGCCTGGGATCTGAACCTGAGAACCCCGGGCCACCGAAGCAGAGCGTGCAAACTTAACCACTATGCCACCAGGCTGGCCCCAGCTTCCTGATCTGTAAAAGGCACTTCATAATTCTGTCTTGGTGGGCACCTGCGAGTGTGGATGGGCTAAAGCTGAGAGAATATGGTACACTGACAAGCCCTGTGCAAATATTAAATACTCCCTTGCTTCAGGCCAGTGTCTGTCTGCATCTAGCCTGTTAGGCCCCCACCCCACCCCCACGCTCTCTCCTGTCTTGGTACCAGTGACCTATCTGCTTTCTGTCTCCCCATGAGGGCGGCGACCATGCCTGCCTTGTTCACTGCTGTGCTGCCAGCACTTAGCCCAGTGTCTGCACACGGTAGGTGCAAGATAAATGCATGGTTAAGAAATGAATGTTGATGGGCTGGAGAACTGCCTCCCTCCTCCCTGCCCCTCCTCTTTCCCTCCCTCTGGCCTCACCCACCATTCAACGCCCCGCCCCCAACCCCTGGCCAGGCACCAGCTGGACTCAAGAAGGAGGAAGGACATTTACTGGAGACAAACACTTTATTATTGTGAAGTTTGGCCACAATGAGGCAGTGGGGGCAGAGGTGGAGGGTGAACAGTTGAGCTTCCCTCTCATACACCCCATCACATAATTCCCCCTCATCTTTTCCCTCCCACATTCCCAATCCCAGTCCAGCAAGGCAGAGAGATGACTGTGTGCCTAGCCCTAAAGGGAGTCAGAATCCTGACCCTAGTGGGGGTGGGGCAGGCGTCACAAGCCTGTTGGTGTCTCTATAGGGCATCCAGAAAAGCAAGGGGGACATCAGTGATGCCTGGCCTTCCCAGGCTGGGAGTCAAAACATGTCCCCCAAAATCTTTTTTTTTAAATTGCAGTAACATTGGTTTATAACATTGTATAATCCAAAAAATCTTAAAAAAAATCCCCAGCAAATTCATGGGGCCCCAGGGTCAAGGCTCCCAGCTCTGGCCGCCTCTGCTGGGCTTAGTGCCTGTGGGGAAGGACGTGACGGAGGCAAGGCCCGGCCGACCTGGCAAACACAAGCCTAATTGAGGCCAGAGCCAGGGATGCGAGGACCCAGTTGGGGAACACTGCTGTTTAAATATTAAACAGGCCTGTCTTGTCTCCCACATGGGAGACTTCCTGATGCTTCCAAGGGCCCCACCTCAGGGTAGGGGGTTCACTGGGGCTCTTCCCAGTGCCCACCACAGAGCCGGGCCAGGGAGCAGTCACAGGAATTAATACTTGGTATTTACCTATCTACCTCCCAGTCCAGGGGACAGGAAGACAGGAGCTTTTTCTCCCTGCTACAGGCAGGAGAACGAAACAACTTGGAAGTGGAGGGAAGGACCCAGGAGTCTAGGGCTCCTTTCCGCTCTTCCCTGTCTTTAAATATTAGGTTTAAATAACCATAAATATTAAATAGAGATAAATACACTGGATGGGCAGGGTTTTGCTCAGGGCTCTGCCAGGTAGCGCAGAACGCGGTACGCCAGCTCCAGGAAGCTCTGCAGGTTGGAGGCAACCAGGACCCCTCCTGCCCGGCGCTGGAAGGCCGAAGTGAAGGTAGGAATGGTGCCATGGGTGGGCTGCACCGCAGGGGCCACCCCCATGTCTTCCATCTGTGGGGGAAAGATGAGATCAGCAATCAGGCCCTGCTGAGTGGGCGTTATTACAAACGAGGAAATGCAAAGGGCTGAGGGGCTGCGGGAGATCATGAGGTTGACTTCATGGTCCAGTGATGGGGCTCCTGTCCTCCGCAGCGGGGAGTGGGGGAGGGCCAGCAGCAAGAGGGTCCTGGGATGGGGTGGTAGCTCCCTACATACAGCCCCTTAGAATGCGCCCACCCCAGCCCTAAAGAACTTCCAGATCCCCAGGCCTGCAGCACGACCTTTGTGGACCAACTCAGTCTAGGCCCCTAACACTTGCTGCTCCCAAAGAGGCTTACCTGCTGCCAGATGTTGGTGGCAAAGTCGGTGACATCCAGCTGCAGCATGTCCAAGATGGGGGCTAACTCGGGGGAGATCCCTGCCAGGGCCTGCAGGAGGCCCTGGTAGAGGAGGAGGCCGCTGTGGAGTTGGCTCAGGCAGTCCGTCTGGGGGGACAGAGTAGGAGAGTCACGGGGTGCAGCCTGGGATGCTCCTCTCAGGGCCCCAGCTTGGAGCCTGGAGATCTGGAGAACCTTCCAGATCATCCTTCCCCCTCCCTATCGCTCTCCTCCCCTCCAGACACTCACCAGCTGCAGGGTCTGGCTGGAGCAGCTGCTCAGGAGAGCCTGGGGGATGCCTAGAGCATGCCCCAGCAGCATGAGCTCCTCAGGGTGGCACAGCTTGTGGGTGGCACACTGGGGATAGAAAGGGTGGTGAGTGAGGGGACCCGATAGGGCCACGATGCTCCCCTATTTCTCTGAGTCTTCCCCTCACTCCATGTCCCGCCAGGCTTCTCAGCCTCATTCCACCCTCTACTGCCACCCTAGCCAGCCCCTCCCAGCACTGTCCCCAAGAGCTTCTCTTTCCCCAGTCCCTTTCTAGCCTCCCACAGCTCCACTTCTCCTAATTTTCTTCTGTTTCCCCTATGTCTCTCCTCTCCCAGTCTCTTCCTGATGATATCCTCCGCAGGGTTCCCTTCTCTTCCCTCAGCTCTTACCCTCTTCCTCTCTCCTTTTAGCTCTGCCTTCTAGGTCTTTCCTCCACACCCCCTCCCACAGCATCTATGTCCCCTCCCTGTCTCTCTGCCCGCCAGCCTCCCTCACTCACCAGCCTCTCCTGCAGCGCTGCGCCATCAGCCTGGATCTTCCTCACTTGCTCTAAACACTTAAGCAGGAAGCTCTGGGGCAGGGAGCTGGCAGGGGCCAGGGGGGCGGCTTCTTGCACGGTCCAGAGTGCACTGTGCCAGAGCAGCAGCTGCAGGACTGGGAGCAGGCGGAGGCTCAGGAGACATGCCATCCGCTCTCACCTGGGTCCCTTTCTGGGGGCCCAGGGACTCCAAGCCCCTCTGCCACTCCAGCCTCCCTCCCATGCCCAGGGCAGGCCGCTCTGCCATCCTGGGCCAGGACACTCACCTATCAGCTCCATGGGGCTCTGGGCAGCAGGCTCAGCAGAGGGTCTGGGTGGGTCTGCAGGCTCTGGGCTCTGTCAGGGACGAGCCCCAGAGGCCTTTATACATAAGCCCATGGAGGCCTGGGAGGAAATTACCTGGTGCTGAGACTAAGGCTTAGTAATAACTTCCCAGGATTTATGCAAATTTGGTGTCCAGGACAACGCAGGGGGGTTGAGACAAAAAGCTGTTTGCGAAAGTTTTGTGAAATTGTGGAATCTCTGATCTTTCTTTGACGTCGTCTTGTCCCCCTCAAACGCCCTTCCTCCCCTCAGCCCCACCCAGGCCTGAATTGCCCCAGGGTGTTTGAACAGAACCGCTGAATGAGCACTGAGCCTCTGATACAAGCCAGGCAGGCCAGAGTCAGACTGACCAGGGAAGAGGCAGGCCCCCAGGGGACCCCTCCCTCCCTCCCTGGGGAGACTTGCTGGGGCAGCTCCCTTTGGCACTCTCTCTAGGGATTCTCAAGCCACCTGCTTCCTAGGCCCCCTCCCTGCCCCCCCCGCCCCCCCAGTTCTGAGAGGAAAGAAGCTAGTTGCCCCCATTCCTATCCCCAAACTCCCAGGAGGCTGCCTTCCTGAGTCCTTTCCTGTGGGGCCAGGGGCCTGAGATTGGGATATTGGGGTATGCCTCCTGTCCCCACCCTACGCTCTGATAGGCACCATCCAAGGTTCCTGTTCCAAACTGGTTAGCTGGGAACTCCCCAATCCCCCCATGACTCATTCCTCTAAGCCCCCGGAATCCTGGCAGAGACCAGAGGAAACCGGATGTCTGTGCTGAATGAAGCAAGACCCTTCAAGGCTCTTGGTTCACCTGACCTTTCTCTTCTTCCTCCTCCCACACTACCCACCTCCCCCAGCAGTGGCCCAGGGCTTTAGAGTTGGGGGTCTGTGACATGTGGCTTTCCTGGTCAGGTTCACTGCCAGCCAGAGTGTGTGTGCTGCCCTGAGGTGGAGAAGGGCTGGGGGTGAGAAAGAAGAAACTGCTCCGGCTTTGAATCCTAGAACCACGCAAAGTTAGCGCTGGAAGGGACCTTGGAGTCTGTTCCAACTCTGTGAACTGGGCCAAGGAGAGAAGTGCCTGGCCCAAGGTCATAGGTAATAGAGTCAGAGATACACCCAGACGTTTGCCTTGGGCCTGAGAGTTTTCCACAGGCCGTGGGGCCTGCCCAGGGCAGTATGACAGACTGCACCCAAGGCTGTCACTTTCTGTCCCAATTTACCCCACAACGTGCCAAGGCACAGAGACATCTTTGGACGAGGAGTGGGTGTGTCTGACTGGGCTAGGCCATCTCTGGGGCAGGGGCGCCCTCTGGTGGCCAGAGCTGGCAGCAACTTCACCTGCTGGTCTATTCACATCCAGCCTCTGGTCCTCGTCCTGCTCGCAGGCATTGGCCCGCCACTCCATCTCAGGCTAGGCAATTGGCCACCACACACTGATTGAGCCCAGCTCCATGCCCAGCTCCGCGGGAGTAGAGGGGAGGGTTTAACAGAACTGTAGAGGGAAGAAGATTCACATTCGCAAACATGCTCCTTTCCCCTCCCCCAAAGAACCTCTGAGAACTCAGCCTGCCCCAGACGTTGTGCTGAGCACTCTGCATACATTATCGAATGCATTCCTTTGAATAAGCCTATGAGGAAGGTAATAGAAGCATTTCCCCTTTTGCAGAAGACAGACCTGACTTCGGAGAGGTCAAGTAACTGGCCCACGTAGCACAACCAAGGCCTGCCCTGTGCCCAAGTCTTAAACTCTTAACCATCGAATCTCTTAGCCAATGACCAGGCCAGCTCTAGACCCAAACTTTTATCTTCACCTACAGTCTAAGTGTGTCAGATATTTGGTTCAGAAAATATGTTAATTCTAACAAAGGTGGCCAGAATGGTGAAAGGAGTCAAGATCATGATATGAAGAAAGCAAATTGTTTTGTCTGGGGAAAAGGAGGAGGGGGTTGTTGCGTGGTCTCAAGGGCTAGAAGTGGGACAGGGAGAGGAAGCCACAGCCAGCCAGTGTTCAGCTCAAGATGGAGTGGGCTGCTTCCGCAGGAAGTGAGCTGCCTGTTCCGGGAAGTGTTGGCTGGCAATTATTGGACACTTCATCTATGTCAGGTACTTTCCATTACACTTCGTCATTTCATCCTACCAAGTGGAATGGTGTGGATTATTCCCATTATAGACAAGGGATGGCCTCAGAGAAGTGAAGGGCTTTGCCCAAGATCATAGAACCAGTCAGTGGTGGAGCCAGGCAGGATTTGCTGTCAGGTTCCCCAAGCCCCTGCCATTCCCATTACCCTACCTTCCTGTTCAGATAGCTATACTTCTTGGATAATGGCTCAATCCAGACTTCAGACCCACCCTTGGGAGAGTAAAGACCAAGTAGAGAGTGTTACCAGTCATGACACACATGGGCTGAGCTGGACCAAAATGATCTTCTGGCAAAGGGCCTGGCTCCAGAGACCCCTCATTGTTATTCATCCTTCCAGCTTCCTAAGGGCTTTCCCAGGTATTTCTCAATGGTCAGAACTGGTCAGCAACTTCCCCTCACACTTCCTGTTTTCATCTGTCACTGGGCCTAGAGCATCTTTTTTTTTTTTTTTTTTTTTTTTTTGCTGAGGAAGATTCACTCTGAGCTAACACCTGTTGCTGAACTTCCTCTATTTTGTATGTGGGTCGCTGCCACAGCATGGCCGATGAGTGGTGTAGGTCCACACCCAGGAACCACACCCGGGCTGCTGAAGCAGAGTGCACTGAACTTAACCACTGTGCCACTGGGCTGGCCCTGGAGCACCTTTATAAAGGCTCTGGAGTAACTCATTAGTTGCAGACTCGGCCTGTGGGCCAAGATATGTACACCCCAAGTTAAGAACGGGTTTTACAATTTTAAACGGTTGGAAAAAATTCAAAAGAATATTTTACAACATGTAAAAATCATATGAAATTAAATCCCTGGTGTTCATAAATAATTTGTTTACATCCTGTCTATAGTAGCTTTCAAGAAGGGCAGAAGCGAGTAGTTGTGACAGACCATATGGCTTACAAGCCTAAAAAATGTACTCTTGGCCCTTTAAGAAAAGTTTGCAAACTATGTACACAGTACATAAGTACGAGGAGGCACAGAGAGATGTCCTCTGTAGTGTCGTTTGTAATAGTGAACCTGAGCCCACCAGTTGGGGAATGGCCAAGTAAACTGCGGTCCATTCATACCTCATATGCCTCCCCATACCCCCGGGAATGAAAATTCCATGAGGAAAGGAGTCTGTTTTATTCAGTCCTATTCTCAGTGCCTGGAACAGCTCTGGGCATGGGTATCAACATGAGATTCCAAAACCAATATTGAGTGAAAAGAACAAGTTACATTCCTGTGACACACAATTTACAAAGGTTTAAAAACTCAAAACAATACTATATTTTGTAATAAAAGTATAAAAACATAACCTGGAAGGCTACCCACTGACTTCATCAGTGTGGCTGCCCCTAGGGAAGGAGGGGAAGGGCCTGGGAAAGGAACCAGATGGGTTTCCAATTTATCTGTAATGTTTTTTCTTGGATTAAAAAACTTGAGATAACAAAATGCTGACATTTATTAAACTTGGGTGGAAAGTACATGGGTATTTGTTATGTTATTCTTTGTACTTCTCTGTAGTTTTCTAATTAAAAAACAAAACTGGAAGGTGGAGAACACAGTGAACCCCTCACGCATAAAAATGACACTAAGCTTCTCCTGGAAAAGAAAGCCAAGCCAATGGGGATGAATTACAGGAAACTTCCAGACAGCGAGCAGACAAAAAAATGGTTCACAGACTCAAGGTGGGTGAGAACCAGGAAATCATGGCAAATGACCCCAACTCTCTGTAACAGGGTGATACACTCTCCAATCTGTTACCAACCAAGAAAGGGTCTGAGGCACTTCAGGCTAGGTGCTGACTTTAAGATTTATAACCTTATGCGAGGTTGGGCATCATTGGGAATAGTATTAATTCCAATGAGACATGTTACTTAGGTTAGAAAGAGCTTCAAGCAGCTGTACCAGCCCTCAGTATGTATACTGAGCCTCCTTATCACACACTCAAAAAGAAAGTCAGTTTTTTTGGGTCAGCCCCATGGCCTACTGGTTAAGTTTGGCGTGCTCTGCTTCAGCAGCCTGGGTTCGTGGGTTTGGATCCTGGGCATGGACCTACAACACTCATCAGCCATGCTGTGGTGGCGACCCACATACAAAATAGAGGAAGACTGGCACAGACATTAGCTCAGTGCTAATCTTCCTCAGCAAAAAAAAAAAAAAAAAAAAGTCAGTTTTAGAGGTCAGGTGAAGTGGCCAAGGGCCAGAAGGACAGCGATGTGGAGACAAAAACCAACTAACCAGGTAACAGAACCACAGACTGAGGCTGGAAGGCAGCACAGCCTGACAGAGTGTGACCTGAACTTGGTATTACGTAGGCCAGGGTTCATGTCCCACTAAGCCTGTCCTCGCCTCCTGGAAGGGCACGCAGTGGGTGCTCACTATTAGTCCCTGCCCCACTCTTCCTGGAAGGGAATTAAAGCTCTCCTATTAGATTTCTGAATTCACCTGGAAAATGAGGAAAGGATTGGAATCCTTAAAATAAATGAAAAGCTTGGACGCTGGAATAAAAACATCTTCCACAAAGATTGAGGGGAGAATTTGGGGAAAAAAGTGCTGTTTCACAAAGCAAACTCTTTTAAGAGTTTCATTACATGGGGAGGTGGCAGAAGCTTAAATGAAGCGGGCAATGCCAAATCACTGTAACCAAGGCTGGGGTGGGATCAGGAGCCAAAGCAAGGCCAACCTCAAACAGGCCTTTAATGGAAATGAGGGACATGGCGGGATGAAAATCTTCAGTTGGTATGAACAGAGTGCCTTTTCTACCAACAAGACTTCACTGAACCCAGAGTGCCAGGCTCCAGGAGGACACAAACGCCCTATACTAAGAATTTACAAACTAGTTGGGAAGGTAAAGCTTTCACACCAACTATCTCCTAAGAGAAGTATGTGATCATCGAGTGAGTGGTCCAGAACCCAGGGGGTTAGATCACTGTGAGGCAGGAAGCCTGGACGCTGTGTAGAAATCAGCGAGCTGGAGAGCAGAGCACTGGAGGACAGGGGAGGCCGAAACCAAGGCATTGTTCGGATTACAGAGAGCTCAGAGCACTGGATGACAGGGGAGGCCGAAACCCACAAGGCATCGTTCAGATTACAGAGAGCTCGGCAGGAACAAAGAACACAGGTACCGCAACGCCCCAGGGGCCAGCTGGAGAACACATGAAGAATCCCAGTGACCCAACGCAGGGAGCATCGCCGTTGGCGGCTGGGACTCTCGAGACCCGGTCAGGTGCACTTTCCCACCATACGTAGCTGGAGCAGGTGGGCTGGGGCCACAGGGAGCCCCCTCCTGCCTGACCCCAACTCTGTTGTCAGGGAGGAGCCCATCTCCCATTCCATCAGGGTCAACTGGGCAAAACCCTGCTCTCCACCTACTGCAGCCTCATCAGACCATTCTCTCTGCGAACCTCACGCGAGGGTCAGACTCGTGCCTTTTCTTTGATCCTCTAGAAGTCTAGATTCCAAATTTAGAGCCAGAGGTCATTGAGTCTAATCCTGTACTTGACCCATGTGGGAAAGGAGCCCGAGAGGTTTAGTGATTTGCCCAATATTCGAGAGCCGGTTAGGCATGAAATGGAGTAAAGCCAGGCCCCTCTGCTCCCAGCTCAGCGTCCTTCACCCAGCCCTCGGCTTCCTCCTCAGCTGCAGCCGCACCAGGGCCTCATGTTGCACCTGGGGCTAGTACTCCAAGACCAGGAAACAAAATCAGAGCCTGTCAACACGGCAGGTGTGAGAGCAAAGTACAGTCATTAACTGACGCACAAAAAGCTCTGCAGAATTTTTTATTGTTTACAAATCATAACTGAAGCTTCAAAAAACGTACAACCCAACACACGTCCCAATCCCAGTCCTCTGCTCCCTGGGGGAGGCACAGGGCTACTCCCTCCCGCCTTGCTGCCCACACCACTAGCCAAGACCCCGCCCTCCTGCCCACCATGTGCTAAGCCACCGGCTGGGGAGGGGCCCTGGGTGGGGGGCGGGGGGCTGGCCCCTGCTCCCCTCAGCCCCTGCATGCATGCAGTCTGTGAGCCGTGTGTGGGAAAAGGGCCAGTTCGCTGGGCAGGGGACCCCCAAGGGGGAAAGATGACACGCCAGTCCCCACTCACCCACCCCTCCCCAGCCCCCCAGCTCAAGGGAAGCTGTCGTCGTCATCCTCTGCCATCTCCTTGGCAAACTCCAAGTCCTGCTGCTCTCGCTCCCGCCGTTCCTGGGGAAGGATGGGGGAGGGCGGGCTGCTGAGGACCAGCCGTCTCGCTCGCTCACTCGGTGCTTCACCCAGCCTGGCCCACCCCAAGGCCAGAGGCTGCCAAAGCTTCAGAGCTGGCCCCGGCCCTTCCAGAAACCTCCCTCTTCCCTCTCTGCATTCAGTCTTTCCCAGGGCAGAAGGCAGCTTACCTCTGCAGACTCCAAGTCCTTGTTGTACGATTTGGGAGGAAACCTCATGGCCTGAAGCACAGTTGAGACAGGAGCAAGATGAAGAGCAGGCATTAACTTAACATACATTTATTGTGCTCCTTCTGTGTACCACGCACTAGATAGGACCAAGATAGGTTTAGTCTAGTTGGGGAGCCAGGCGTGGAAACTAAGTATTACACCACCATGCGGTAAATGCTAAAAAAGGAGAATTAGGAGAATCTGGAGGTACGAATGACCAACCCTCTTGACTGGGCAGGGAGGGGGACTGCAGAGAGGAGGAAAAGGAGGAAGAACGGACTGGTTGTGGGAATAGAGGAAAGGCATTCCAGAAGAGGAGTCAACTTGTGAAAAGGCCTGGCCAGGTCCAGTGGGGCAGTGTGTGGGGGAGGAAACGGTGGGGAGAGTCGTGGGAAGTGAGGCTAGAAGCATGGGCACAGATCACAAAGGGCCTCGCGTGTCCCATGGAGCACGGCATTCGGCTGATTTTAGGCAAGGGAGCAATATCCCTGGTTTCCTGGGGGAAGGAGACCAGGAAAAATTTCGGCAATCAAATAGTAACAGCGCCTAATTCACTGCCTGACAGGACGAGGGCTTAATAGCCTTTTGTGGAACCAGATACCAGCCCTACCTTCTACATGGTGTAGACTTCACTAAGTGCCCTAATACTGATTTCATTGAAGCTTGTCACCCCTGAGAAGCAGGCAGGGCAGGTCACGTGTCATTATCAGCTTCACAGATGGGGAAAGAGGCTCAGAGAAGGTAAATGCCTCAAATTTGGAGCCAGATCTAGAAGCCTGCACCCAGAATCCCTGTCTTGTCCTCTCTGGTGACCAGACCTCTTAAAGGTGTGTGGTCCCACAGCAAAGTCCTTTGCTCCCTCTGGGCCCCCTGCACTGCCATTCAATGATTTTACAGAGATGGCCTGGGAACTGGACCCAAACCAAGCCCATCTTCTCCGAGGAATCCCCAGGTATGGAGGGAGGGGCATGTTGCTCCAAGCTCGCCTCTGCACAAGGGTGTTTCACCTTGACGGACATGTTGTGGATATCTAGGCAGAAGGAGATTCGCTGGTGGAAGGCGAGCTGGGGCTCCCGGGTGGAATAGATATCAATCATCTCCTTGGACTGGACGTAGCCCTTCTCATGGTTGATGCTGGCCTCGATGACGCCATCCCGGATGGCCTGCAGGCCCCCAAGGGAGGAAAAGTCACCAGAAAGCCCATCTTCTAAGTCCTAGAACATCCTGTCCCATCCCTTCATCCTCCTTCCACTCTCACACACACCCTCATACTCTCTCTCTCTGGCAACTTCCTGGCTTCACTGCAAGATAGGACCTCCCTGAAAGGTCTATGCCACTGCTTCACCCATCCTCTCCTTGGCCAATCTCCACCCACTCCCACCCCTGAACTAAGGCAGAAGGTGACAACCTGGGCCACCGCGGTGCCTGAACCAGCCCCACCTTGGCAACAATGAACTCTGCATCCTCTGGGCTGTCCAATTGCAGCTTCTGGGCAATGTCGGCCAGGGAGATTCGGGAATAGGAGAGGCTGATCATGCGCACACCTGGGAGAGGAAGGAGCAGTGGGGTGGGGACAGACCCTTCACCCGCCCACGGACACCCACAGGGTTGTCCCTGTCCCTTGGAGAAACCTAGTCTGGGTCCTGTTCTTCCAGGGGGTCCTCAGACTCTGATCCAGACCTGTCTTAATGACGTTGTGCCGCAGCCGGATTATAAGGGTGTAGGTCCCATCTGCTTGAAACTTCTCCCCAAACTGATCCAGGACCTGGTTGAACTTGGCTAGGTTTCCTGTCCTGACAGCTGCAGGTGGGAGAGGAGTGGATTAGATGATGCAAATGGGCACACACATCAAAGAGGCAGTGCCAGGGGGTCTGGCAAGCTCTGGGAGGGGGACCAACCTTACCTTGGGTCAGAAGGAAGTAGGGCATGAGTGAGCGCTTGAGGGATGGCTGACGGAACTGCAGCCGGTCCGGGATCTCCCCCAGCAACAGCTCCACCACAATAAGAAGCTTGTGCACCTGGCAGAGTGTGACACATGAACGCAGTGGGCAAGGAGCCCCAAGAGGTGGAAGAGAATGAAATGGGGCTTTGATTCAGTCAGACATACTGAGAAATGGGGAAAGTGGCATTGTGATTAGGCCCATGTAGAGAGGAAGAAACCCTGAACACCTATGCTGGGCATGGCATTGAAGCCCTGCCTTTGTAGCCAGGTAGTGGGAATTACTGGGAATTAGGGCTTGACCACACTCAGCCCTAAGCTCCATTTTATCTGGCCAGTCAGTGCACACACTGCTCTGAAAGGGCAATGCTCTAAAGTATAGGTCAGGTGGGCAGGTTCTGCAGCTCAGAGGTGAGGGAACAGGGCCCACAGGCCTAGGGAGTGGAATGCGAGTCAGCCAAAGATGCCAGTTAGGGAAGTGGATTGTTCCTGGAGGAGAGGAGGTGAACAATGTGTAGACCTAGTTATCAGGGTAGAAGCAGAAGCACAGGAAATGGGCCTGGCAGAAACTCAGTGAACGAGCCGTGTATGGACCTAGAAGGCTGGCTGGGCAATCAGGCCTTCCTCCTCCATAAACCTGTGAGTGTTTCTGAGTAGTGCTTACCGTGGATTCAGCACTGTGCAAGGAAAACTATGGTGGAGGGGACGATGCCCAGCAATTAAGGAGCTTCCCACCAAGTAGGAGGGAAAGGAACACGGACAGCTGAATCATGCAATAGCAAGTGTCGCGAGGGAGGTAAAGGGTTAAATCACCCAACGGTGGTGGGTGATCATGTCCACATCTGGGCAAGGACTCCTCACCCCTCCACATACACCCACGAAGTTGCCCTGTCCCTTGGAGTAATCCACAAGAGAGGAGAAAACCATGGCAACAGTAGCAGTTAATATGTGCCTTAAGGATTAGGATGAAGCAGAAAAAGGAATGAGAACGTTTCAGTCAAGGGAACAGGCTGGAACAGAGACAGGCAAGGGTGAGGATACCCCTTGAGGAGTATGGGGGCTATCAGGAGAGACGACTGGGGCCAGTCTGGGGATGTGCTGTTTTGAAAGCCAGCCTGGCTTCAGAGCTTGGAGACAGAATACTGAGGTTTAGTCTCTAGTCAATAGCTAGGAAATGCTGGGCAACTGAGTCCTTGGTTTCCTCATCCCTAAAATGGGCATAATAACAATAATACCTGGCCTATCCACCTCACAAGACTTATGATACTCTACTGGGCAGGCAATGGAGAGCAATGCAAGCTTCCGGGGCAAGGCAAAGATGGGTCTAGAGCTCTGCTTAGCTAGGCAGTTGTACGGAACCAGAAATGTTAGGGGCTCGAATAAGGGCACTGGCAATATCAGAGTGGAGGCTAATACAAAAGACATGGAGGCAAATCAACAGATGACTCAGTAATGGGGAAGAGGGGTGGGGAGGAGTTGGAGATGATCCTGAGGCTCGTCTGGATGGGAACAACTGGTAAGGGGCGCCCAAGGGGGTTTGTTCTGGACAAGCTGAGTGTGAGGAGTCAGCGAGTATCTGTATAGAGATGTGTGGCGGAAGTTGGATTTGTAGGTCTGGTGTTCATGAGCAGGTTCAAAATTAGTATTACAGGCTGAACTGTGAACCCCAAATTCATGTTGAAATCCCTAACCCCCCAGTACCTCATAATGTAACTATATTTGGAGATAGGGCCTTTAGAAAGGTAATTAAGGTAAAATGAGGTCATATGAGTGGGCCGTAATCCAGTATGACTGGTATCCTTATAAGAAGAAATTAAGATACAGACATGCACAGCAGGAAGACCATTTGAAGACATTAGAAGAAGATGGCCATCTACAAGGAAAAGAGAGGCCCTCAGAAGAAACCAACTGTGCTGACACCCTGATCTTGGACTTCTAGCCTTCAGAACTGTGACGAAATAAATTTCTCTTGTTAAGCCACCCAGTCTGTGGTACCTTGTTATGGCAGCCCGAGTAGACTTAGACAGTCAGTAACAGACTTTGGTGAAGTATCATGGAGGTGAGAGTTGAGCTATGAAAGCAAGTGAGATCACCCAAGGAGAGTGTGGATTTTACTCTGGATGGATAAGCTTTCCAAGGATTCTATCGTGGACTCCACTTTAAACTTAATGTCTCTCTTCACCCATTCTCACCCTCCCTGTTTTTACCTAAAGCTAGCTTCTCCACCTGTGCTCTTTATCTCATTCCCTCCTATCTCCTCCAAGGCCTTGGCCCACCATCTATTTACTTAAGTCTCTCGGGGTGGAAAGTTCCCCCAACTCTGCTGCTTCTCCTCTTAAGCAACCATCCCATCTCTTTCCTGGCTCCTTCACCAATAGTCCACAGGCCAAAGACCTCACTCCAGCTCTCTCTGCTCCTTCCTGCCACCTGGCTCCCCCACAGCAAACTTTGAAACCTTATCCAACTGCAGTAAAATCTGGTTTGAAAACACTGCTTTACCCCATAATGCCTCTCCCCTGGTACATGACACAGTCTATATGTTAATTATTTGCGTTTTTAGAAGAAACTTTAGTGTGTGCCTTATATTGTAAGCAATCTAACATTTTGCACATGTACCCTGTGTGTCTCAAAAGCCATTCCTTTCTGTGAAAATTCCTCCTATCTTTCAAAAACCAGACCAAATTCAACTTTTTTCTTTAAGATCTCTAATTATTTGATCAAAACCAAATCTGCCTTTCTCTGAACTTATGAACAGAAACAAAACAAACCTACTACACCGACCTATCATTGCACATTTTCATCCTGTGCTCCAGGCAAGGGCACTAGGAGGTGATGTCGTATTAAGGTGGGAGCAGAGGTTTGTAGTTGGGAAAGCTGGGTCCAAATTCTGCCTACCAGTCTCTGTGACTTTACACAGACTTTGGGTCAGTGTTCTTTATCTGTTTCTTCAAGGGCAAATACCACTTCTCATCCTTCTTTTCTATCCCTCACTCAAAGACTATATGGTGACTGACAGCTCTTAGGTGGCCGACGTTCATCTCCACCTGAGTCAGTCAGCCAGCTGAAGATGTTCTGGGTACCTTGTCCACACACAACACTGCTCCCAAACGAGCATGTGAGGGACCAGTTACAAGTCTGGGGTTTATCAACACAATCCAGACCCACGCCCAGAATGACTATAAGGAGTGCTGGGGAATCAGGACTATTCTAAACCCATCTACCAAGGAGAATATGCGGAACAGAAACTGCTAGAGGTGTGGATCACGTCTGCTTGATGAGCTCTGAACAATGTTATGCACAGACAGACATGTGATGCAACCTCTTGGATAATGAAGACTAAGGAGGGCTTTCCTGGTCCCTCATACAGGGAAACAGAACTAAAGTGGTAGCAGGTGAGTAAGTGGCAAAGGGACGAGAACTGCCGCTCACCGTCTGTTTGAAGCCGACGGCTGTGTGCTGAGGAGCCTTGCGCAGGGCATTGGTCATTGTTCTCCGGGCCTCGGAGTACTCCAGCTGGATGGCTTTGATTCGCCCTGGTGTGGAGAGGAGGAGAGTGGATCAAGAGAATGATGTCATCCAAACCCCCTTGTAAAGCAGAGTGCCAAGTGGGCTTCACGCACCAAGTGCACCCCACTTTTAGAAAATAGGCACCAAGCGAGCCTGAGACCCCTCTGCCTTGGGGGCTGGGCCCCTGCTCACCTGTGTAGTAGAGGTACCTTGCCCACTCATTGTTGTTGGCCTGCTCAGGGAACACGGACTTGGACACCAGCTTCTCAGCCTGGTCGTACAAGCTGTAGTGTAGGTAGTTCCGCAGCAGGAGGTTCAGCAGGGTGGCCTGCCCGTCCGCGTCATGCCGAAGGGTGGCTGTCCGGAGCCGAGCATGCAAGAAGCTTCAAGAAGGAAAGAAAAAAGATGTCAAAGGCCTCAAATCACAACTCTTTGCACTGCCTTTGACCTCCCTATTCTCTCAATTCCTTAAAAAGTGATACAAACTGCTTTTCTGGTTATTCACTAAATATTCCACTATCAAGCGCCTACTGAGTGAAGCACTATTCTAGGTGCACAGAAAAGGACAAAACTCTGCTCTTGGGGAACTTGGACTCTAGTGGGGGAGCCAGACAACGATCATGGTAAGTGGTGTATTACGTCGTACGATCGAAGGTGGTAGGGGCTATGGAGAACTCAGGGTAAGTGCAATGGGGGCGACAGGAGGTGAGAAGGATGGGGTTGATTTTAAATAGCTTGGTCAGGGTAGGACTCACTGAGAAAGTAACAGTTAGGCAAAGACCTGGAGGACGTAGGGAGAAGAGCATTCTTGGCAGAGGGACAAGCCATGCGAAGACTCTAAGGAACAGTGTGCCTGCTTGCCCAAGGAAGAGCCAGGAGGCCAGCGTGGCTGAGAGCGAGTCACAGGAGCAGTAGGAGATAACGTCAAGGAGGGAGCAACAGGGGCCAGATCATGTCAGGCCTTGAGGGCTTTGGCTTTTCCCTGAGGGAAAAGGGGAGGCACTGCAGGGTTTCAGCATAGGGGTGAAATGTTTTCCAGCCTGTCCTTCCACTCTTCATCTACCAATCAGTCTTCCCTTGATGTGCAGCGAAGGGAAGAGCTGGGGACAGTTCATACAGCCCAGGGGTTATCTCCATTTCTTCATCTTTCCTCAGTCCCTCTCTCAACCCCTTCATGGCTCAGGGCATGCTAACCATTACCCCCATTTCCTGCTGGGCACCTGGTATCTACCAGCTTACCCCCTCTGCAAGCCCACAGCTCTGTGGCAGTGACTGACCACATCTCTGACCCCAAGGGCCACGAGTGAGACCTTTGACCACCAGTACCTGCGCACCACATCCAGCTTGTCCAGGAACTCATAGACCCGGGCGTGATAATAGTAACACTTGGCTGCCACAAGATCCAGGGCCCGGCGGTTCTGAGTGCTGATCTTCTGCATCAGGTCATCAGAGATCTTCTGTGCCTGGGGAGGCAGCCCATAGAGAATTAAGTGGCAATTCCTCAAAAAGTTCAACATGGAGCTATCATGTGAGCCAGTAATTCCCCTCCTAGGTATGTATCTTAAAGAACTGAAAACATGTTCACACAAAAATCTGCACACAAATGTTCACAGCAGCATTATTCATAATAACGAAAAAGTAGAAACAACCCAAGTGCCCATCACCCAATGAATGGATAAATAAAATGTGGTATATCCATACAATGGAATATTATTCATCCACAAAAAGGAATGGAGTACAGATAAATGCTACAACATGGATAAACCTTGAAAACATTATGCTAAGTGAAAGAAGCCAGACACAAAAGGCCACGTGTTGTATAACTTCATTTATACAAAATGTCCAGGATAGGGAAAGTGCGTGAGAGAGAAAGTAGATTAGTGGTTGCCAGGGCTTGGGGTGAGGGGAGAATGAGGAGTGACTACTAATAGGTATGGTGCTTCTTTCTGGGGTGATGAAAATGTTCTGGAATTAGACAGTGATGATGGTTGCACAACCTTGTGAATTTACCAAAAACCACTGAACTGTACACTTTAAGGGCAGTTGAATTATATCTAAAACAAAAAAACAAAAACCAACCAGTTGGCAAGGCAAGGAAAAAACAAAATAGGGAACTGAGGAGTGGGACCTGCCATTTCTTGAGTGTGTTCCTGGGATAGTGGCTATGCTGACAAAAAAGCTGGCCCCAGCTGGAAGGAGTGGAGGAAGTATTTGTAGTATCCAAAATGGAGGTGCTCAGTCCCATAATAATAGCTGCCATTTATTAAAATATTGTAAAAGCTTACTATCTGCAGATCATTGTGCTAAGTATTTTTAAACATGTTATTTTATTGAATATTAATGATAACCTTGTAAATTATACACTTGTCCCCATTTTACATATAGCTAGGAGAAATTAATTTGCCTCAAGTACAGCTGGGATTTGAAGCCAGGTCTTTCTGTCTCCAAATCCCCTCCTTTTCCCAAAAGAATAAACTATGCTGGTATTGTACCACAGACAGGTACAGAGTAACCAGTGCCAGCCCTTTCCCACAGTGCCCGGGCAAGAGTTGAGGGGTTCCCCGTCAGGCCACATGGAGGGAGAATCTGGGGGACAGTTAATAACACAGTGATTATGTCCATTTCTTCACTAGAGACAACCTCCCCTGCAAACCCCTCGCACTGCCTGGGGCACATTAACGCTCCCACTGGTCCTGGATACCTCTTTGTAGCGCTTGCTGTTCATCAGGAAGATGACCACGAGGAGCTGTAGATAGGCTTCCACCTCAGGCAGGAGGGGTGCCGACGCAGCTTTTCCTGTTCGAGGACGGAACTGTAAATCGGCTTCTGTGTCCATGGGCTAGGAGAGGATGTGAGTTACCGTGCAAAAGCTCAGTCAGGTCAATCAGAATTTATTAAGCACTCGTGTATTTTAACAAATATTTACTGAGTGCCTACGATGTGCCAAGATTTTTCTAGATGCTGGGGATACAAAATAAAGATGACGCCATCTCTTTCTCTAGGGAGTCAAGGAAGCTGGCAATACAATAACTACAATAAAGGGTTACAGGAATATAATAGACATCTTCACAGATGATAATGGGAACAGAAAGCATGATGTAAGGATCCCTCAAAGAGCCTACAATCCAGAGAGAGAGATTAAACCACCACACGTGGAACCACTCCAAATTCTATCAGACAGGGTTTAATGAAGTGATATAATTCTAGAAATGAGATCAAGAATAACTAGACAAAAAATTTTTTTTTGGTGGGAAAAGAGGAAATTGACATATACATAGTATTTATTTTCATATCTAGTCACCAAAACTGGAATAATGTGTTATAGTTAGCACAAAAAGTGATCATGTTGGGTGAATCTACAGATGTCAAGGTTAAAACCATTCCAGGTGGGGTTGGAGGAGGGCGCTTTCCCCTTTCCAGACAATAAACTCTTCCTCGTTCCACCTCAAGGGATTTTCTGAGTTTTTACATCTATGTAACAGGCTGCAAGCACACAGGATTTTAGGGAGGTGAAGGTGGCTGGAAGGGTTGATGAAGTTTGGGCAGGACTTGGACTGTACCACGAATGATGAGGGGGATTTCACAGCAGAAAGGAAAAGGAGAGGTCTCTCCTGGCACGGAGACCACTACCACCGTCAAACTAACTTCAGAGGCATTCATTTTGTGTCAGGCACTGTTCCAACAGCTTTATACGCACTCCCCCCTCACCCCCCAGACCTGTTCATCACATTTAACAAATGAAGAAAAGGAGGTTAGGTCACTTGCCCAAGCCCCACAGGTACCAAGTGGTAGAGTTTGGATTCAAATTCAACTCTATCTTCAAAACCTGTGCACTTAACCACTGTTCTATACGTCCTCCATGGTGAAGCTCTGGAGGCAAAAAGGAGCTGGCAACGGAGACGTCACCCAACTGGAGGAGAGCATCCATGTTGGGGGGTAATGGTAAATGAGTTTGGCTGGAAGGGTCCTGATTCCTAGCTTCTTTCCCTGACTCGGAAGAATGACACTACAGGGCAGAAGGATGATTTCCCTTGTTAGTGGGCAAATGAGTAATAAAATGGGCTGCTTTGCTTCACTGCTCTGCGACAGCAGCTAATAAGACAGGTCTTCAGGATGCGAAACAGCTACATCCGGGAGGTCTCAGGTCAAGCCCACACCCTTTAAGCTGGCTGGACCCACTAACCTCTTCCAAAAAGGGTAGCAAGAAGTCTCGAGTGGCATTATTTGAGGTGAAGAAGCCATGCACAGCCTTATACAGAACATAGTGGTTGAGGCGGCGTGATGTGGAAGGCAGCATCCGCAGGGCCCTCAGCACGAATCGAGGCTCCTTGCCGGAAACTGCTTTCTCCAACTGTTTCACATGCTCCTTGATGTCTGCGGAGGACCAGAGGAGGAAAAAATATGGTTACTTCCAAGCCTTCCTAGTCCCCCATCACTCCAGGCAAGTAGCTCTAGAGAGCCTCTTATGTGGCCAATCACCTCTTTTGCCCTAATAGATTAAGCAACACTTACGGATTCCACAGACTGATTTTAAGACCTAGGAGACAACAAAAAATAAAGATGGGGTGAGGGAAGGGGTAGAGGGTGACAGAAAGAGGAAGAAAGGAAAAAAGATGAGAAATAAAACAAACACGTGAAGATTTGTCAGATCTCTAAACAGGAAAAGACTTCTGAAATGTAAACAATGGGAGAAATACATACACACACTCACGACTGATGACCTTAACTTCATAAAAAAATCCTTCTGAATAATTGTGTAAACAAAAGAAAAATATTTGCAACAAATGCAACCAAAGATTCATATTCTTATTCTACAAGGAGCTTGTACAAATGGTTAAGACAAATAAAAATGAACACAGACAACACAAAAAGACAAATGACAAACAGGTAACAGACATGAAAAATACATTTCACTGGGATTCGAGTAAGTGCAAATGGAAACATTTTTCAACTAATAAATTAGTAATATTTTAAAAATGATTGAGTACAGGGCTGAACAGGACATTTCTACTGGTATAATATAAATCAGTACAGTTTTTCTGGACAACACCTACCAAAAACCTTAAAAACGTTCACCCTTTTGATTCAGGCATATAGAGAATCTATACTGAAGAAATACTTATTAAAGGTAAATTAAAAACTTGGGCACAAAGATAACTGTTGCAAACTATTTACAATAGTAAGAAACTGGAAACAACTTAAACGTCCAGGAATAAAGGAATGCAATCAATTGGTAGTTTCTTAGTGACCTTTGTATACTTAGCACAGGATGCCTGGGTCACATTAACGATATAATAACAATAATAGCTAGTATTTATGGAGAGTTTACTATGTGTTCACCATGTGCTAGACACAGTTCTATGCATTTTACTCTTCATAATAAACCAGTGAAATAGGTACCATTACTCTCATTTACAAAGATGAAGAAACTAATTCCAGAACTTGTATTCTTAACCACTGTATCAGGTATTCAATAAATGTCTCTGGAATAACTGAATGCTTTGTTTATGGATGAGTTAAATGAAAACACACAAAATTATCTGTATTTAGTTATGCCTGTTCCAAACTGTATATATAACTCAATCTCAATTATGAGAAAGCACAGGAAAAAGTCACAGGAAAAAAATGTTAACCATGGTTTTTTTTTTTCCTGCTACTTAAGACTTCTCATATTTTCCAAAATTTCTAAAATGAACGAGTGATTTTACAATAAGAATACGAAGTGTTTAAAAGAAACGTATGTATATACGCAGTAAGTAATGCTGCATGGCACCTTTACCACTGGCTGACATTATTTTAGATAAAAGGATCTCTATTAGATATGATCCTGTTGCCCAACTTGAGAGTAGGAGCTGATGCAGTCATCACTATCATATCCTCAAAAGCACCACCCAGGGGCATAACTTGGCTTATCTCAACGTTTTTGAGCTAGTTTCTCATGCAGTTAAGTAGAGAGAAAATCCAATAAATAGTCAGGTCCCACTTGATCTAGAACCGGGAAAATAGCACCAGGGGGACGTTGGGAAGCTCTCACTCTACCCACTCCAAATGTGGGCAGGATGCTCCAAGCAGGAAGAGTGACATATGAACTTGGAGGAACAAGAGGAAGGTAGAAAATTGAGAACGGGCACCTAGGAAAAAAGAAATGGGATTGGTATACAGTTTAGGTCGAAGGTGAGTACTGGGAACTCAAACAAAGATGACACCTAAAAAGCTGAAAGTGGGCATGTGCTTCAACCCTTTAGAAACAGAAGTAGGAGTAAGAGCTTGAAGGGAGAGGAAAAGAGCGATGGGATTGTTTGGGCACCGGAATCAGAGAAATAAGGAAGCAAGCTACTCGGTAGAAATGGTTCCTTTAGGGGAGTTTGTTAAAGGTAACCAAGACAACATAAACTTTTTGTACACTCTCAAAACTCAGGGATCAGTATTCTGCGTCATCCGGGCTCCCTTTACACACGTGAAGACGTACAACCACCGGTGGTTCTAGAGAAATCAATCATACATTAGGGGAGCTAGAATCAGTCTGGTGGGACGTAAATGGAGTAGGTCAGAGGAGAGGACTTAGAAGAGGGCCCAGTGAGACCTAGTTCTAGACGCAACCCCAGGTGGGGGGAGGAGGTGTGTGTGAAGGGAGGAGTCCTGAGCCTGGAGAGACTTATTGGGGCTGGGGTCGGGAGTGTCAGGGCAGCGGGGGCGGGCACTAGCGGTGATCCTAAGGAAGCGGGGACGGTGGAGGCTGCGCTGGGGTCCCAAGGAGAGGCTGGATCACCGGGACGCTGTCACCCGTGATCATGGCACGTCCCCGGCCCGGGCTCTCGTACCCTCCAAGGTGACAGTGTCCAGCTCTCGCTGGGAGTGCTCAGCCGCCGCTGCCTTGCCGTCGGCCTCCCCTGTTGACCCGCCACCCGTCGCCGCCTCCTCTTTCATCTCCACGTCCTGGGGGCCCGGGGGCGGCGGCGGTTCTTGTTCCCCTCCGCCGGGAGGCGGCTTTGCCTTGTCCGCGCCGCGGCGCCGCGCCGAGCCCTCCTGCTTCATGGCGCCCGGGGTCGCGGCCTAGTCCGGAGACCGAGGCCGGGGCCTCGAGTGAACCCTCGCACCAGAGACCAGGAACTGAACCGGAATGCACACGAGCGCGGGCTCGCTCGCGTCGGGCCGCACGATGACGGAGCAGCTGCAAACCCCTTACCGGCGCTGGGCCTTCTGGGAAACGCCAGGCCCGGCGGGCCGATGGCCGAGTCAACAAAGGGGAAAGAAATCAACAGCCGAGGTGCAGGATGGAGGCGGATCTTCGAGGCAGGAGCGGGGAGGAGCCTGTAAGGGTTTGTGGGACTTTCTTGGAGCGCTCTGGTGTTGATTTTCTTTCACGTTCCTCTCAAGTGCATTTCCGCGCACGTCCATGAGAGGTCCCCTCAAGACTCCGACCTCGGTTATACTGCACTCTAAAAGCACCCCACCCAGCGTGGAGTGGGTTGGGCCTATCGGAGCGCAGGGCGCGATGACGTCATGAGTTGCCGGGCGGGTTTCCTGCCCAAACTCGCTCAATTTGCCCCCGGCTGTGGTCGCCTTTGAGATCCATGAGGCTTGTCCTGAAAGGCTGTGCAATGTGCATCCGGCGCGAGGGAAGTAAAGAAGCTGCGAGCTAAGTTGTTGGGCTTAAAATAAAACCGAACTGGAGAGTAGGAAGAACCCTATAGGATTCAGACTTCCTTGTCAGATTTTAGTTAGTGCTGAAAAGAAGACGTAAAATCTCTGCAGCCTGGGAGTGCGGATCGAGGGTAGAGTGTGTTTGTCTATAATCACTCCATTTTAATCAAAGATACGGGCCTACTCCATACGGCCCAGGGCTAGCACATTTTGGGGGGCGTAGGGGGACAGCTCCGGGATGTAGTCTGCTGGAAGCTCCGCTCTGGGCTGCCGTGTATTGTGGGGCCAGAGGAGAGAGGGTGTAAGCTCCCATTGGCAGAGGCTTCAGGGAGTCCCTTGGGACGCCTATACTGCATCCAGACAGACACTGTAGTGAAATGGGGAACAGAATAACTGTGTACCTAAGGAGAGCCTAAGAATCTCCCAGGGGGAGGAAATTGGACCGGAACCCTGTCCACTTATTTTTCAAAGGAATTCTCCAGTGATTCTGCAGGAGGAGGATACAGGTCCCAATTTCTTAAGACACAAAACAAAATCTCTCTCCCTATCTTGGAATTTTTATTTCTTCCATAAATGAAAGTCCTAAGTTTTAGACCAGGTCAGACCTTACAAGATAATCTAGTCCTGTTGTAAGGTCCTAGAGGGCAGAGAATATGTTTTGACTATATTCTCTTGTATATTTATGTAGAGAGAGGATTTTTTTTTTTTGTGGTGAGGAAGATTGGCCCTGGGCTAACATCTGTTGCCAGTCTTCCTGTTTTTTTGCTGAGGAAGTTTAGCCCTGGGCTAACATCCATGCCCATCTTCCTCTACTTTACACCTGCCACAGCATGGCTTAGTAAGCAGTGGGTAGGTCAGCATCTGGGATGTGAACCTGCGAACCCCAGGCTGCTGAAGCAGAGCACGTGAACTTCACTACGCCACCAGCCTGGTCCGAAGAGAGGATATTCTTTATATCTTCCTTTTCATACTATTGCAGCAAATAGCTCCTTGCACTAAACAGCCACTTGCTAAATAGAAAAATGTGTGCTCCACTTTTAGGAAACTCCAATCCTAGGAAACTGCCTTGACCAATTCCTCCCTAACTGTCCCCCTGCCCCTAGGGCTGGGGGAAGGATAACAGGACTTTTGAATCATCACTGGAATAAACTCGCTAAAGCCTCTTCTTCCTAACACCCTCTGTGACTGAAGGTGGGCGAGAATGATAAAGGAAGAAAACAGACGAGCCTTGTTGTTCATCCTTATGAAGTTACCCATCTGGATAGTTAGGGTGTTAGCTCACCTCTTTATTAAGTTTACATCACAAGAGAAAAACAATCAAGTCAGCAGATCACTACTCGTATGTCCTTGAGCAATATAGTGAGACCTTGGAAGGTGCCCCAGAATGGGGAGGATGGCTGAACACAAAGCTTTTGCCAGTTGCTCATGAATTCTTGGCGAGTGAGGGAACTGGTCTGGGCAGGGGGGTGGCTAAGAAGGGGGAGAGTCTGACTCCTGGGGCCTAAAACCTTGGAGAAATTATTCCACCTATAAAACTATTTTACAAGAGATTGGTGAAAGATGTTAAAACCCAGCTTTAGGCGGAGGAGGATTGTATGAACCCAGCAGTTTTATGAGATTCCAATATCCATATTTGCAGGTCCATCTACCAAGCCTACCCACATCACTTCCTCCCACAACCACCGTGATTGAGGACACAAGAGGGAAAGGTGAAATAAGAAGATAGTATCACAATTACTTTTCAAAAGTTTTGGGTCAGTCTTATTTTTGGGGTACTATTTTTGTTAAGTCTTATCTGCATTTTCTGTTCAATAAACTTGAAAGTTGTCTTATTCTTGTTTTGGGCTTGTACCATGTATCTCTAGGTCTTTGCCTTTCCCAATCCTTCAACCCAAGTCCAGAGGACCCCCAAGACTCCTTTTTAAAGACAATCTGCTTTGATGATCTTCTCACTTTAGAATCTAGATTCCACATTCTATACCCTCCTAGTTCTTCTCTGAGCACTTTCCAGCTGGCCTGAAGACGGTATAATAGTACTCATGTACATATGATCTGTATGTAGTACGATAAAGTCTTTTTTTTCTGGCACAAGTTAAGAATTTCCTTATGATAGATTCTTTTTTGTGTGTGTGTGAGGATGATCAGCCCTGAGCTAACATCTGCCATTCCTCCTCTTTTTGCTGAGGAAGACTGGCCCTGAGCTAACATCCGTGCCGATCTTCCTCCACTTTATGTGGGAGCCTGCCATAGCATGACCTGACAAGCGGTGTGTCGGTGCGCGCCCGGGATCCAAACCCGGGCCGACAGCAGCGGAGCGTGCACACTTAACCGCTACGCCACGCGGCCGGCCCCCTTATGATAGATTCTTTAAAGAAAAACAACAAAAGACATTTCTTCCAAAGTGAAATAATATTTTCCACTAAGGCCAGCAAAGCTTGATTTTTGGAAGCATAAGCGAGAGGGATTGAGATAAGAAATTGATTATTAATTAATTAAATTTTGGGAGGGGTTCATAGTTTTAAAAGTTTGAGTGTTTCTACTTTTAGAAGATTTAAGCATCAGCTGATGGGCTTATCAGGTTGCAGAGCCAGAGGGGCAGGAGGAGATATAGAGTTGGACAAGTGGAAATTGGTTATCTTGGGTGCTCAGGTAGGGCTTCCTCAGCCTGATGGCTCTAAAATGCCCTTGGGTGTTAAGGACACAACACAATGAGGTAGGGAAGGCATTAGGGAAGCAGGAAGCAGATGGAAAAGGAAAGTTAGGAGGCCTTCGTCAGCAGCTGCAGGAGGGAGAGGCCTGCGTAAAGGGCACAGAGGCGAGGGAGGGTGTCTGGGTCCCACACGTACTCGGGGCCTGATCTCTGCACTTCCAGGCCACTCAGCCCCACTAGGGCCTCTGTGAGGGTCAGTTCCTCTTCTCCAAGGGAGGAGAGCAGGTTAGGTTGCAGGGGGAAAACACCCTCTTCATCCTGTAGGAAATTCTGTTCCATTGTGCTCTCCACCTGGAAGGAACCAAAATAGCATGAAAAGAAAGAACTGGAAACCTCTCTTCCTTTCTCCTAACTCATAGAAACCACAAAGAGGGCTACCTTTTATTGTAACTCCTTTCATTACATTACATTACAACTCCATCGGGGCCTTTTAACAACCCTGTACAGTGGGCAGCACATTTATCTCAGCCCTATTTTACAGAACGGGGAATTGAGGCTGGCTCAGAGACATTAAAAGATTTGCTCACATCACTTGGCTAGGAATAACAAAGCTAGAGTTTTCTGTCTCTTTTCCCAAGATCGGGCTAAAAAACCCAGATAATTGCCCAGGAATTCACTCTTCTACCTCTAGTTGTGAAATAGCAAAAAGGAAGAAACATGGAGAGAAATGAGAAGTGGGCAAGAGCTCCTGGGATGAGACAGAGACCCTCTAGGACGGTTCTGTCATTAGGCTAAATCTCTATCTTTCCACTGGTTCTAGCTGACTCCCTCCCACTCTCCTGAGCATCTGCTGTTTTTTCTCACCAGCTTTAGCTGCACAGGTAGGATCTTTTTCTCCATGGATTTTACCAGCAGCTTCTGTTGGGCTTCATTTAGCTCTGGAGGAAAAAGTAGAGAAGGAGATGTGTGTTGTTGGTGCAAAGGGGACTACAGATTCCAAATGGGTGCACTTCCAGAATTTCAGCATTAATTAATTCATACATTCCTCCGTGGTTGAATAACTGCTCTATGCCAAGCAGCTTTGCTAGGTGTGTTAGGTAAAAGTCGTACTCCTTTCACTCAAGGGACTTGTAGTCTAGTGGAGGAGACAAAGCAACGTGCAGTTACAATACAGGGTGGTAATGGAGCCAGAGCTGAGGGGTCTGCTTTGGTCTTGGCGTTTGAGGGCATGCTCCTTAAGGGAACAAACGTCTCAGCTTCACCTGAAGGACCAGAGAGTTTTTCTAAGTGGAGGAATGTTTCATGCAGAGAGAAGAAGAGAATTCAGGGGCAAGATCAGAAGACGTCACCCTCTGAAATTAAAGCTAACAAATATCGATATCCAAGTGATGAGCTTAGCTATATGTAGATGTTTTAAATATGTGGCTGATAAAACTAGGGTTATTTCCCAACCTCTGTTAACAAGACTAGGCCATCTTCTCAGACTATCCAAGGTGACTGAGTGAATCTTTAGGAATGAAACAATTTTTTTTTTTTTTTGAGGAAGATCAGCCCTGAGCTAACATCCATGTCAATCCTCCTCTTTTTGCTGAGGAAGGCCGGCCCTGAGCTAACATCTATTGCCAATCCTCCTCCTTCCCCCCCCCTTTTTTTTTTCTCCCCAAAGCCCCAGTAGATAGTTGTATGTCATAGTTGCACATCCTTCTAGCTGCTGTATGTGGGACGCGGCCTCAGCATGGCTGGACAAGCGGTGCGTTGGTGTGTGCCGGGGATCTGAACCTGGGCCACTAGTAGTGGAGTGCGTGCACTTAACCACTAAGCCACGGGGCTGGCCCCTGAAACAAATTTTTTTAAATGTAGATATAAACTACCTAACTGTAGTATAATTTGCCTGGCATTCATTCACTTACTCATTCATTCATATATTTGGGAATTCATTCAGTGATTCATTCCTATCACTGAAAAGGTATGTAACTGACCTTATTCTCCATTTACCTGTTAGGGCTCCAAGGAAATAGAGGATGGCACCCATAGCCTCCTTTGATAGTAGGACATCTTTTGGGAGTGCCTCCAGGGTCACTTCATGTTCTTTGTCCAGAGCCCCCTCAAGCTGTGGGGAAAGGTGGGTGACCATTTAAGATAACATGAGTGAGGGGCCCAGCACTGTGCCTGGCACATAACAATCCCCTGAGATGTATTAACTGGCTCCCATTTCCTTGTTTCTGTTTCAAGGTATCAAGTCCTGAAAAGTATTGGAGTCCTGGATTCTTTGGTCTGTAAGCCTTGGACTCTGGAAAGGAAAGGTTCCAGCCCCCTTTCAGGAGAGGGCCTGCTGCCTACCCTCTGTCCTTCAGGAGGGAGCATGTTAAAAGGGACCCTTGGGGAAATCTGCACTGTTGGCCCCTTTCCAGAGGCACAAAGGGAGCAGCAGCAGCCTGGCAGCCTGGGGGATAGCCTTGGCCACTAACATCCACCTTCTGTTAGTGTCAGATCCCCCCCCAGTTGCAACGCCCACACACACCTCCACCAAAACCTGCCTTCTCCCATGCCTCCCACCCTTCCCCTGGGCCTCACTGTGAGCTCCAGGTCTTGTAGCTCTTTTTTCTTCCCTAGAAGTTTGCTGAGGGAGGTGAGCAGGGAGCTTTGCCCTACTTGGCTCAGCTTCTCCACTTCTTGGGTCTCTCTTTGAACTTCTTCTTTCAGTGTCTTGAAGTCCTTGTGTACCTCCCCTATGGGGACAGTAAACATGGCAAACAAACCACCATCTGGCACCCTCCCCATTCAGTCAGCATTCTCTCTGCAGGGCGCTCAGTCCTCCTCAGGTCCCCCTGCACTGCTCCCAGCTTGAGCCTCATCTCTCTTTTTTCTTGACCAAGGAACGTGGTTATCAAGTTATCCACCAGCCCTGACTTGAGGTTTTGGGGGAGGGGGCGAGGAGGTGGATCAGGACCCCTATTACCATCTAAGGCAGCAGTTAATTCTCCCTGAGATCCCAGGCCCCGTCCCGTATCAGTAGACAATTGACTTCCCTCTCTCTTAGACTTCAGCTAAACCTTGAGAAGGAAGGTCTATTTCCCCTTCTCATGAGTTAGTTGGCAAAGAAGTATGACTTTGGTGACCGAGTGAAGGCCAGGATGGGACTGTTCCAGAGAGCAGTGGGTCTCTATCCAGGGATATGGGTGGATCAGGGATAGCTTGAACCTAGATGGCCCGACCATCTAGGAGCGTGGAATCCTAGGAATACATCCAGCCTGCTTTGGAGAGAGTGGCTTCCTGGAAGTGGCTCCAGTCCCCAGGACCTGGGACTCAGCACTTGTCTTCCCGTCCCTCCATCCCAATGCTTCTTCCACTGCCTTCATGCCAACGCCTTGGGAAAAACTCACAAAATTCCTTACCAACATCAGATGCCTGGATAACTGAGGAAAAAAAAATAAGAATGTAATCCTCCAAAACAGTAGCCATACTCAGGGGATGAGACATTAATGGGGGTTAGGAAATAGATCCTGTCTTCTGGGATATCCTAGCCATCTTAAGGATACTCTTGCTCCATTTGTGGGAGGCAGGAATGGGTCAGGAGAGAAGCTAATGCAATGTGAAAAGGGGCACCTGGATTGAGTTGGCCTCGCTGTGACTCAGCGGCTCCCACCCCCTGCGCTGGATGGCAGAGTTGCAGATGTGTGAATAACAGGTTACAGCTGCTGGGCCCTCGAGGACAGGGGTCTGAAGCATCAGACCACCTGGGTATCTTGTCCAAAGACATTCCCCTTCCACTGCTTTTTCCTAAGCTGTCAGAATTTCTGCACGTTTCAGGAACAATTGTTTGCTGAGACCTGCTCAGCCATGTTCCCTGTCAGTCCCACGGAGAAGGGAGGAAAAGGGCGGAAGTTTTAAAATTCTGAGTCAAGAAAGTTGCAGTGAAATGACAGGGAACACTTACGGATGATCTTCTCCTCTTCCGGCGTTTCTGAAGACAGAAACAACGCACATATGTTAGCATAAAACCTCTTTGTGCCTTTTTATTTAGAGCAGTTGTCAAGGCAGCTTTATCAGTGATCATTATAAAAACACATGGAGATTCTGTTAGCTCATCCACCCCCACAATTTGGGAACATACACTGTCTCCAAGTCTTACGTCTTTCTCCCATTGTGCTTTCGGTCTCTGTCTTTCTGTTTCTCTGTCTCTCTTGGGCAGTATTTATATGCCTCTATCTGTCTTTCCTAAAGTTGAGGATAGATATTTTCAGGGACTTTGGAAAAAAATCAGGGGCTCCTTGGGGTATTATGGTATATGGTATTAGCGGGTGCAGGATTTTAGCAGATAATGTCAGGGGTAGGGCAGAAGATGTGGGGAGCCAGGAAGCAATTTCACTTACCTCCGGGAGGGAAGGTTTGCATGCTATCATTGTAGATATGTGGAATACCTGTAAGGAGGGGAGAGGGGAGAGGACCATTTACCGCGGCCCCACTTTTCCTTCTCTAGTCTCAAGTCCATGGGCTCTGCTAAGGGCAAGGACCCCGCCCTCAAACGCCTCACCTAATCCCCTACTGTATCTCTATTTCTGGAAGTAATCTTTTCTTCCTCTGTAAATCCTTTCCTATGGTAACACTATTTTCTCCTTTGCATTCTAGTGCTGGCGTCTGTGTTTGTTTCCTCCACTGACCACAGACTTCTTGAAAGCAGAGGCTGTGCTTGTTCATCTCTGTCCCCTCCCCTCAGCTAACACAGTTCCTAGCACACAGGAGATGCTCAGACCCAGGAGTCCCGTCACTCCCTCTCCAGAGCAGCCCCTGCACCTGGCAGCTGAACCACAATACAATACACTCCTTCACTCAATCCCTGACATTGCCACAAGAGGGGACCAGGATGCCTTAGTACTGGTGAGGGTAATTCTTGTTGTGAGGGGAGAACATGCCGGTCTCTGCTCACCCCACTCATCTTTGCCTTTGACCATCAGCTGTCTCACTCGAAAGGCCAGGATGCAGCCCTTGGGGATGGTTACAGCCTCCTTGTGGTTTATAGATCCCTAGGATTAGACAATGAGGATTTGTGACTCTACAGAGATTCTAAGTATGAGACATGGGGAGTGAGGGTTGGGGGCGGTAAGTGGAAGTCCAGGCCTGAGCACCTTTGGGGAGATAAGTAGCTGGGAACCCTCCACTGGTGTCCCTGATTGCCTTCCCACCCAGTCTGCACTCCTTGGAGTGAGCTTCAAAGCCCTTCTGCTCATTTCCACTGATCGTCCCTCTAACCTCTGGATCTCTCTTCGTGGTTCAGACATGAAGGAACTGGGCAGACCTGCTCCATCACCTGCCTGTGCATCCTGTCCCACCTTAGAGCTTCCATCCACGCCCTGGTTCCTTCTTTCTCTCTGCCATCTGTCCCATGCTCACCTCCTCCAGGAAGCCCTTCATGACTAATCCCTATTCCTGGTTCCAACTCATCCCTTGAATAGTTATACAAAATAGACATGGGTATGTAGAGCATTACTTATTTACATTGAATTTTCCAAGCCTGTGTTCTCTGGGGTTTAGCCTATGTGTCTCCTGCATGCGACTGAGAACTTTCTGAGAGCAAGGATATCTCTCTTGTAGGCTGGGAGCACCGGCGGGGGGCGGGGCGGGACCCACAACTATGCGTTTCCCCTTGCCCGATATTCCCTGTGGCATCTGGCACAGGGATCTGTCCACATTGGATGCCATCGACCAGAGAGGGGATTTTTTTATGGCAACTGGGGCCAGAATCTTGAAGAGCAGGAAGAAGGAGTGGGTCCTTTTCGGTATCCTGGGTGAGCACTGATGGGGCAAAGTTCGTGTAGCCCCTGAGGAGATGGTAAATGTAAGTGTGTGTGTGTGTGTGAGCCAAACCTGTAGCCCCAATGGGGCGAAGAATGGGAGAGAGAAGCAACCCTCTGCCTTGCCGGCTCTCTCCAGAGTGACCTCCTGCACGGTCTCCACGACCTCCATCACCACATACAGGTTCTCTCCTCGATTTCGCATCTCCTTCAGGAACGGGTGCTCTGCTGACAACTTCCTGTGGAGGAGAAACAGAAAGGGATCGTTCAGAGCTTCTCCCTGCCTGGGCCGTGCCCTTCTCTTTTCTTCTGCCATTCCCAGGAGCAAGGCATGGTGGAGTCAGGGGAAGGGTGAGGACTCTGGAGGGAGACCCAGGTGCAAACCCAGGTCTCCCACTTACCAGCAGGGCAGCTTCTCTTATTCCTGGTTGCCTCATCTCTAAAATGGGGATAATGACACCTACCTCCAGGGTTGTTGAGAGAGAAACTGGGTAATCATCTGACAGAGCACCTGGCCCTGAACAAGCCTTCTGGTTACTTCTGTCTCTCTTTTCCCTCGGCCTGGGGGTGGATTCCCCTCCCTTTGCTCCCTGTTCTTAGCCCTTTTCTTGTCTGCTGGGGTCCTGTTTCTCCATCTCTTATCACCTCTCTTGCTATTAACACCAGTTCCTCCTCTCCACTTATATATAAAAACATGTCCTTTGATCTTGCGCCTCTCTCAAATTACCATTCTGCTTCTTTCCTTCACTTCGTTGGCAAATATCTCAAAGGATATGCTCATACCCACCGTCTTTACTTCCCCACTGCTCACTCCTAAATTCTTTATAATTTGGCTTCTATTTGCACTCCTCAGCGGAAATCACAACGACCTCCCACCCACAAGACTCAAAGACCTTCTCTAACACTGCGCAACACTGGACCCTGCTGTCCAAGACTGTCGTGCAACAGTCTCCTCCTGGCTTCCCATCACACTGGACCACCCTGGTTCTGCCCCCATCTCTCCGGCTTCTAAATCCTATCCATTCCGTCTGCATCTCTTTTTCTAGTTTCTTTCCTTCCCTAAAATCTTATGTTCTCTAAGATTCTGTTCTCAGTTCTCTGCTCTCTGAACTCCCTCCAACAGCTTTCCCCCATTCATATCGTTTTCCTCTTTATGTTGCTGATCACCACATGTGTACTTCACCTGGACTTCTCTTCTGAGCTGCTCCATGCCCTCACTTCCAACTACCTTAAAAATTTTTTTTAATTGAGTTATAGTTGACATATAACATTGTATTAGTTTTAGGTGTACAACATAATGATTTTTTTTAAAGGCACTTTTATTTATTTATTTATTTATTTATTTATTTATTTATTTTGTGAGGAAGATCAGCCCTGAGCTAATATCCATGCTAATCCTCCTCTTTTTGCTGAGGAAGACCTACTCTGAGCCAACATCTATTGCCAATCCTCCTCCTTTTTTTTTTTTCCCCAAAGCCCCAGTAGATAGTTGTATGTCATAGTTGCACATCCTTCTAGTTGCTGTATGTGGGACGCGGCCTCAGCATGGCCGGAGAAGTGGTGCGTTGGTGCGCGCCCGGGATCCGAACCCGGGCCGCCAGCAGCGGAGCGCGCGCACTTAACCGCTAAGCCACGGGGCTGGCCAATAATGATTTGATATATGAATATATTGTGAAATGATCAACATAATGAGTTTAGTTAACATCCATCATCACACACAGTTACAAATTTTCTTCTTGTGATGAGAACTTTTAAGATCTACTCCCTTAGCAACTTACAAATATACAATACAATAAAAACAATACAAATATTGTTAACTATAGTTCACCCCAACTCTCTTTGGAACACTCTCAGCTGATGTCTCAGTGGAGCCACAAACTCAAAATGTCCAAAAGGAACTCACAATCTTTCTCTCCAAAGACGCTTCTAAACTCTGTCTTCCTGTTTCTATTAATGTCATCACTTGGGTCAAATCTCAGAGTCCTTTTTAAATTCTTATACATTTTATCGACTTATTTTAATAAAAACTGTATATATTTAAGGTACGCAATATGATGTTTTGGTATACACATACATAGAGAAATGGTTACTACAGTCAAGCTAATTAACATATGCGTCTCCTCACATAGTTACCATTTTTTTGAGTGTGGTGAGGCTGCCTGAAATTTACTCTTAGCAAATATCCAGGATGTAATATAGAATTGCTACCTATAGTCATCACGCTGTACACTAGAGCTCTGTCAGAGTCATCTTTGACAAACCCTCTTCCTCAGCCTCAATCAGCTGCCAAGTCCAGCCCATTCTGTTGCCCCAGAGGCCTAGCATCCCTTCCTCCCTCTTCATTCTGACTGCTCTTCCCAGCTCAGGTCTTCATTTTACGTCTCTGATGGACAGTGGAATAGTGTCTTGCCTGGTCTGCTTGCTTCAAACCCCTGTCCCTCATCCTCCATCTGACACGCTTCCCCCATCTGGCCAGATTAACCATAACACAAATCAGGGTTTCCCTGGTGCCTACAGAATAGTTCCATGTCCTTGACTGGGCACCTGGGTCCTCGATGATCTGGGCCTATCCTACATCTCCCACTCATTCTACTCATAGCTCTTCTGCTCCTGCCAAACTGGCTATTCATGGTCCCTATAGGTTTTGTGATTTCTCGCCTGTGTGTCTTTGTAATGTCCTTCTCCTAGCCCTGCATGTCCAATTTCTATTCATCTTTCAAGGCCTAGATCATGGGCTGCCTCCTCCGTGAGGTCTTTCTTCATTTCCCCAGCCAGAAGCCCCTCTGACCTGCCACAAAACTCAGGCAGAGCCCTCCTATGGCACGTCCCACTGCTTGCCTTGGATTATAGTTACTGTTGTACATTTTTCTTCACATTTCTAGACCGCAAGATTCTTAGACAAGATGTTCTAGTGCACCCCAGCACCTAGTAGGGTGCTTTGCATTCAGTGAGGCGATATAAATGTTTACTGGATGACTTCCCAAACACCCCCGCCCTTCCTTCCTGTCTCCCCAGTCCTCACCTATTTCTTTTAACCACTACTTAACGACTTAAAAGTGAATTCCCAGTCAAGCCAAACATCTGAGGTGCCCAGCATCAACGTCGCATCTGCCACACCCCTTGTGCTGCTGGGGCAGCATTCCCAAGGGCTGCCTGCTGTGTGTGTATGGGGCTGGGTGGAGGCTTCATTTATGAGAGCAGAACACTGTGCTCAAACAGTGAGAGCAGTAGAGAGCAGTAGAGAGCAGTTAAGATCCCTTCCCTTTTTAGTGTATTTCATAGAGTTTTAGGTTAAAAATGAGCCTTAGAGATTTTCATGCAATCTCGTCATTTTTCAGGAAAGAAAACTGAGGTCTCAAGAGGAAAAGTGACTTTTCCAGGGTCGCACAGCAAGTTAATGTGAAACACTCATCCTCATGTGTGTGTGATAGAGGGAGGTGGTACTGGAGGTTGTGAGAAGCCGGTGAGGATGGCCTGGATGCACCCTTAGGCTAGAAGGGTCATCTTCAAGAGCTTCCCTGTGGTGACCACACAGATAAAGGTCAGTGTGAAGGTCCTGCCCTTTAACGCAGGGCCCAAAGCACCCTTTCCATGCACTACCCACCCCATCCCGGTAGCCCCCAGCCCTGCCCACTCTCACCTCTCCTGGTGTAAGGTCTCCAGTGCCTTGGGAGACACACTGAGTGTCTGGACCTCCAGGGTGCTGCTCCGGGACAGCCCTGCAGTCCCTGTCACCTTGACTGTCTTTGGCACATCCACCTCTCCCTCCACTCGGGCATCCAGCATATTCTTAAAGCCAAAGTTCCCAGAGTCTGTTGGGTCTGCAGGAGGGAGAAGACGAAAGGGTCTGGGCTGAGAGGATCCCTCTTCCCCCACCTCCTGTGAGAACTTTGGGCTCAATGACACCTAAGCACATCTGGGCAGAGGAGCTTCAGGGTCCTCCTTGTAGGCTGGTGCCTGGCCCTCATCCCTCAGTACCCAACCCCATGCCTGAGGCTGACCTGAAGGTGAGCTGCCGGGTTCAAGCACATCCAGGAGGGTGTAATCAGTGCGCACATACTGGGCACCCCAGAAGAGCGTGCTTTTCCTTTTCCTCAGCACCAGGCAGAAGGGATGGAAGCGCTTGAAGTCTATGAGGCTGTCAAGGGGTGTCAGGTCCCCTCGAGGGTTCAATTGTCTGGCCAGGGCCCGGGTGACATTTTCAAACATGGTCATTTTCTCTGTGGGAGGAGGGAGACAGGAGAGTGACAAGCTGGGAGACCAGGACACGGTAAGGCCCCTGCAGAGAGAGATCACCCAGGTCTGGGGGAGGGGCGCCCTTAAAGATGCCTGGATTCTCAGAATATGAGAGCTGAAAGGAACCAAAGGAGTCTTCATTTTATGATGAGAGCTGAAACAGCTTGCCCGAGGTCACACAGCTCTCTAGGGAAGCCAGGCCTCCCCTTTCTTAGTCAAGGGCTCTTTTCTCACTCCACAATCATTTTCCTCACAGACTTGGAGCCTGGCTGGAGCATTTCATTAGTGATGGAAGTAAAACTCCTTTCACACAGCTATGTCCACCTTGTCTTCCCCAGAGAACTGTGACAGCCAGGACCTGGGGACGCCAGGGCAGGGAGGTAGCAACCACTGGTGCCAAGGGTCTGGGGAGGCAGATGCCGTTCATCTGCCTCAGCTGCCTTTTCTTTGGGTGGGGTTCACTTCCTCTACCCTTACTTCCTTTGTGCCCACCTCCTGGCTCACGGGTGTGGGTAGACCCATTTCCCTCCAGGTACCGCCCAATAGATCCAGGCATTTTAATGCTCTTTGCCTTTGCTCCCTCTGTTTATAATGCCTCCCTCCCAATCTAAAGAATCCCTATTCATCCTTTAAGACTCAATTCAGGTCACCTCCTCTGTGACCCCTTCCCTCTCCTCTTCAGGTAGCCAGTGACTCCACCTTGAGTTCCCAAAGCACCGTGTACATGCCCTTCTGAAACACCTGCAACCTCATGTTGTTATGATCTGTTCACCCGACTGTCTCGCCCACTTGACTGTGACCTCCCAGAGGGCAGGAAATGGGTCTTAGTCATCTCTGTAGCATCAGCACCAAACACAGTGCCTGGCAGAGACTTAGAGCTTGACAAATATGTGTGGAAAGAATGAATGAACAAATGAATGAATGAATGCAGCTGGGAGACATATGCCGGGGTGAGAGAGCCCTGGAGAATGTGGGGCCTGTGAGATCCTGAGGTTCACGGTCTTGGTTCTCTGTCTTGGAGGTTCAAGTCCAGGTGCTCTGGCTGAGTGGCCAGCTGGCACAGCCGGATTATCCCCATGGGTGGAAGAGGACACACCAGCTGGTCTGGAACCGCCTCTCCTCCCCTGGGGACACCTCACAGAGTCAGGGAAGCAGGAGGCACACACACAGATGTGTGGGGCAGTTCTGCCAACCACATGAGCTCCAATGTGCTTATTTTACCCCTCATTCTTGAGAGGGCCAGGATGGGACAGGACAACCTCCTCAGGCCAGCTGGATGCCCCTGGGAAGGGCTCAGGTGATTGCTGTCTCCTCCTCACCAGAGAGGTGCTCACAGGGCCAGCTCCCCTTCCCTCCCCAAAGCCCATCAAGATACCACCCCACCGGGCTCTAGGGGACTCTTAGGCCCTTCTTGTCCCACTCATGTTCTTGTTCATCCCTAGAACATCCCTGCCTCCTCTGCTGGCTTCACCTTACCAGGGAGTGATGCTAGGTCCTGTCTGGCCGCTGGGTCTGGGATGAGGGCCCGGGCTCACACGGTCTGTGGGTTGAGAGAGTGACTGTCCCGCACCAGGACAGGCTGTTGCTTTATGCCTCTGTGGAAGCAAGGATGTAGGCTCCAGAGACCCCGCCTGCCCCAGTGACCCCACCCCTCTCCTGCTCCACTTCTGGGAGAACAGCATCAACCTGTTCCACATGTGCTTTGCCCCAGGCCTTGGGCCCTGGCCTTCTGAGGGCTGCGGGTGGGTGGGTGGGGAGCTGCCAGGCAGGGGCCAGTGTGGGTGGGGGGAGCCAAGGCTGAGAGAGAGGTGGTAACTGAAGGTTGGCTTGATGGGCTGAGAGGAGAGGCAGGAAGGCACCCTTGGGAGGGGCTGCAGAGAGATGCAGTGGGAGTTGGTGTGCGTGTGTGTGTGCGCGTGTGATGAGGGAAGGCATCTCTGTTCTGTCATCATCACGGTCATCAGGAAGCATCCAGGACTCATGATGAGGCCTTGAGGATGTGATCAGGGGATAAGAAATCCTGTGTATCTTCAGATTCCAGCAGAAAGCAGAGCAGCTAACAAGTTGTCCTCCATCTTTTTGCTTGCCAGCCTGCATATTCCTACCTTACTCCATTTGTTTTAGCTCCATATGCATATCTATGGCACCGCCAGAAGCATATGTCTGTGTAGGCAGAGATGGAGACAGACCAAATGGTTTTCTGTTGTTTCCTGTTCAGCGTCTCTGCTCCTCATGGAGTATTGTACATACACATACACACATGTACATAGACAGAGGCATAGCAGAGTTAGTGGAAAAGCCCCAAATGCATGTCTGCCGCGGAAATTCATATGTCTCGCCATAGGTCACTCAGGTCCTGCTCTTATCTTTTTTTTTTTTTAATTTTTATTTATTTATTTTCCCCCAAAGCCCCAGTAGATAGTTGTATGTCATAGCTGCACATTCTTCTAGTTGCTGTATGTGGGACGCGGCCTCAGCATGGTCGGAGAATTGGTGCATCGGTGTGCACCCAGGATCTGAACCCGGGCCGCCAGCAGCGGAGCGCGCGCACTTAACCGCTAAGCCACGGGGCCGGCCCCTGCTCTTATCTTAAACCCTTGCCTGGAAGGAATTTTAAAGGGGACTTCACACACATGGTCAGTTCTCTAGACGACAAATCAAGACCTTTACAAGCAACGCTCTTACAGTGTTGGGATACGCGTGTACATGTGCATGTGTAACCTGAATACAACTGAGCCTTCAGGCACTCACCTTGAGGCTCTCCTCAGCATCACTCATCCAAAATGAGATGCCACCTCGAAAGCTGTGAAGAGTAAGTTAGTCCTTCGCTGGAGGTTCTCTTGAGGGGCTGGTGGTGAATGGAGTGATCAGACAACATCACACTCAGCAAAAATCCCTAAAAATGTAATTATGACTCCACCTCTGTCCCCGAAGTCTCATTCAATGTGACAGCTGCTCTCAAATCTCTCTTCTCTATGTCTTCAAACAAAATGAAACAAGACCTCGCCCCTCTGGGGCTCTGGGCCCTGCCCCTATCTTTTGGCTCTCCTCCCTCCCCATCCTCTCCATACCCTCCCTGTGCAGCTTTCTAATACTCCTCCTTCCACAGCTCTAATCATTACCTTAACCAAACATCCCTCCTCCTTAGGAGAGGCAGAGTGGGAGCTTGGGCGTGTAGGAAGGTTGTCATTAGTCATTCGGTCCCTGTCACACGTCCACATGTATGCAGAAACATGTTGTATGTGTGATGTGCTTTCCAGCTCTATCTGTTTTCCTGGATTTCCGTCTCGTCCTCTCTGTATCTCTTAATCAGCACATTGTTGTGACACCACTGCAACCCAGCATTTGTCCTGAGCTGTGCAGTCTCCCATCCCTTCCTCAGCTCCAGAGAAGGCAGCCCCACTCTCCACCCTCTCACCAGCCCACCATTGCCTCAGTCAGACTCTTGGGAGTTTCTTCCTGGTGTCTGCCCTCCTCCCCTGGTTACAGGTTTCCAGTCATGCTCATCCTCTGAGATCTGGTGGACAGTGGTTTCAAGAAGCCACACATGTATCTGCTCTCCCTGAGGACCCAAAAAGTCCATCTAGCCAGCTCTCTCTCCTCTGACCCAGAAGGCTTGCTGGTTTCATGTCCCTTGCCCTCCTTCATTCACTCTGAACTCTGCCAGGCCTGTCCTCATTCTCCTCGTCCTGCCTCCACCCTGCCTCTGCCCCATTGCACCATCCTCCAAACCACCTAATGGTGTTCCAAGCAGGAGGCTTTGAGGGTTCAAGGCAGAGAGAAGAGAGAAGGGTTTGTGGGGTCAGCCAGGGTGAAGGTCTTGTGATTTTGGAATGAAAATATCCATGTTCAGACTTGTCCCTGTGCTGTTTCTCCTGCCCATCCAGGATGCCCTGTCTTTTCATCACCCTCCTTCACCCAACCCATGCTCTACTCCCATAGTTTTAGAGATAGGCCACAGAATCCCTTTAGGGTCCAGAGCCTCCTTCTCCTGAGTCCTGGGTTTTGTTCAGAGGAGTCTGGGACAGAATGTAAATTGCACTGGAAGAGATTTAAGTTAGACTAAGATGTAAGAATTCTTTAGGTTAATTAAAAGCGACAATTATTGAAACAGGAGGCTGGATGGTGCACGGTGCTGATGCAGGCCGCAGGCTTTGCTCTCTATCTCCCTCTGGTGGTCAGTCACGGGAGGTAATGGACGATAATCAACCCTGAATGTGCGGACCAAGCTTGCGATTTGTGAGTTTTTGCTAGGAGATGGGGATCTGGGAAGGGAATTGACTTAGAGGAGAAAGCACCAGTCACCTGTTGGCTGGGAACCTGAATGTCTTTCTGACCCACAGAGTGTTCTGCAGACACTGCAGACAGACACAGACATTGGGACAGGGTGTTACTTCCTTACTCATTTTCCTTTTAATTATTGTTGAGTTTCTCCTCAAGAAGGAGCCAAAGAGGAGAGAGGGGTGCGCTACTGGAGTTCAGAAGGGTGGAAGGCACTGGTCTTGGCAAGAACGGAAAGAAGCTGGCACTCTGGGAGTTATGAGGGCAGGGAGAAATTTCTGGAACATGCTTATAGGATACAGAGCCCACTTGTAGGGTGTGGGATGGCTGGAGCACTTGGGGGAAGTGGCCCTTTGCACAGACATAGTCCCAGACATTCCCTGAGTAAAGGGAAGTAGAATGGCTAGGGATGAAGACAGGCTGGAATAGGGGCATGATTGGTGGACGGGCAGAAAGAACGTGCCCCAAGGGCATTGTGTTTTTTATGTCCCATGAGATAGTGGAAGTTTTGGGGTGCAGATCGCAGATTGTGAGCTATACTTCCATAAATTCTCCTTTTTGAACATATTAAAATGCTCAGATTCCTTTCTTATCCCCTAAAAAACTTTGAAGTTTCTTCCCAAATTCCCAAATCAGCCTTAGAGCCCAAGACATCTCCAAACTCCTGGCTGAGCAAACACTGTTCAGTGTCTTGAGACACTTGTTCAACTCGAAGTCGTGCTGAAGAACTAAAGAGGTGTGTCAAACTCCAAGACAAACTTCAAGATGCCAGCCCTCGCTGCCCCCAGCCCTCCACCACCAGTCCCCCTCCCCATCAGGCTGGTTTGGGCAAGAAGTCCACCACCAGCCCCCAGTCCAAACCCAGAGAAGCCTCCTCTGTCAGCTGATCCTCCCAATACCTCAACTCTTCCTGAAGATGCAGCTGGAGCAGGTGTTGGAGCTCCTGTCCACTTCGTGATGGCTAGGCCCCCCTCCATGGGACAGAGCCCCCAGATCCTTGTTAAAGATACTGGGTCCCAGATGGAGCCGTTGAAGCTCTACCTCCAAGAGAACTTGGAGCTGAAGCCCACTCTGCTCTCCCCAGCCCTGGTTGGGGAAAGCCAGGTATTGTTGGCTAGCACCTGAAAGATGGAAAGGGTGGCACAGAGGACACAGAGCGATGACAAGGCGTTGGGCTCCCATGTATAGAGGGGTCCATCCCCTTGTATGTCAGGGCCGCAGAGTCCCGCCAGGGCGTGATCACCTTTAGCTGCTCACCCCAGAAGATCCTGAGCAGCTCGAAGTGAAGACAGAAGAGCCTTGCCTTCCCCTGGAAGAAATTCGAGTCCAGGATGGTCTCTATCTGCACAGCAGAGAATAAGCATCACAGGATGCTTTGCATTTGGGGAACCACCAACTTCAGAGGTGGTCTGCAATAAAATTTTGAATTTCAGTCCCTGCCCCCATCCTTGATCCCTTCTGCCCACTAGTGCTCGAGTCGAGCAGAAATGGGCACGGATTAAAAATCTGGAGATCTGAGTTCTGCAGAGAGCTCTGCTAGGAGACTGCTGTGTGGCCCTGGAGAAGTACCTTCTGCTCTCTGGGCCAGAGTGCTCATCCATGAGTGAGGAGGTGGAGCTGGATGAGCTTCCGCATCCCTTCTAGTGCTCAAACTCAATTTTGCCCTAGTTGTCATCCCTCACACCCATCCTGGAACCCCCAGACCCCTTCCCAGCTCTGTCTGTCGGGGAAGGAACCCTTTCTCCACAGACAGACGTGGCCGCAGCTGCTCATGCTCCAGAGGGTAAAGGGAGAAGCTGGCTTGAGGGACAGGAGCATGCTCTCTCTCCCTCTGGTGGGTAGGGGATTGTAAGGTGGCTCTGGAAGCTGGGGCTATCTTGTGTGTGTGTGTGTGTGTGTGTGTGTGTGTTGAGAGGGGGCAGTAGATTCACTCTTTCTCCTTCAGAAGAGGATGAGAGAAGATTTCTGGAAGGGTATATTCCCCTTTCTTTTGGGAAAAATGTTTGGGGGTAGGTGGGCTTGCATCTCTTGCCTTTTCCTCCAAGGAGGGGACAACAGGGTTTGAACCCTAATTCACTGTGCTTGTAGCTTGGTATCAGATCCTGCTTCATGGGCATGCAACCTGTGAAGTCACACAGAGCCCCATGCTTGGTTTAATGCTCTGCTGTTGCCATCTTGAATAATAATTCTTTGTTTTGGGGGGGGGAGATTGGCCCTGAGCTAACATCCGTTGCCAATCTTCCACTTTTTCTTTTTTCTCCCCAAAGCCCCCAGTACATAGTTGTATATCCTAATTGTAGGTCCTTCTAGCTCTCCTATGTGGGACGCTGCCTCAGCATGGCTTGATGAGCGGTGAGTAGGTCTGTGCCCAGGATCTGAACCAGCAAACCCCGGGCTGCCAAAGCAGACCCCGTGAACTTAACCACTGTGCCACCGGGCTGGCCCCTTGAAAAATAATTCCTAATAATTTTTTAACAAGGACCCCTGCATTTTTAATTTTGCACTGGGACCGGTAAATTATGTTGCAGGTCCTGCTTGGTACCATTGGGCCTAACCCTGGAGGCCCATCAGTCACATCAGGGGCTGACCCCATCCCCACACCCGACCCTCACCACCCAGAGTCCCCCGCAGGTAGAGGATGTATCCAGCCAGTATGGGGTTGCGTTTGCTAGAAGTCTCCTGCAGTCATTCGAGGACTGAGTCCCTGGCTGCCCCTCAGATGCAGGCTCCTTAAGATGGCCCCTGCTCCTTAAGATGCAGGCCCTATCCACCTGGCAGAGATGGGAAGTGATCAGGCAGATACTCTTGCAGTTAGAGAGGCAGGGTGCTCCCTGAGGGAGGAGGAGCAGGTCTCCCCGCTCTGAGTGGGCACTTTCTCAGGGCAGGGGCCTAGTCTCTCGCTCAGCCTAAAGAAGCCTCCCTCGAGCGGTTTTGAGGACTGAGATCTCTCTGGAGAAGGAGGCCGGTCTCGCCCGATTTAGCCCACACCTGGCCCCAGCCGCCGGTAGCCCCGCCCCCGGCAACCGGCCCCGCCCCCAGCCGTCCTAAGCCCCGCCTCTCTCGCCCGGCGTCCTGCGGTCATCACTGCAGTCCGCCGCCGAGCTTTCTCATCACCCCGCCCCGGCCTCCTGCAATCCCGCCCACTTCGCCCAGGCCCCGCCCCCGCCGCGTCCTCCGGTTCCTCCGGCGTCGTCGCCAGGCCTTCCTACAGCGGGGCGGTCTGCTCTGCCCGTGTCAGGCCCTCCAGCGGCAGCCGCTGTTCCCCGACTTTGGCCTACAGCGTGTGCTCTGGAGGGCCGGCTCAGGCCCAGACTGAACTTTGGGTACAGGACAGTGGTGACCAGCACCCTACCCTGCTCCACTAGCCTCGACATGGCTTCACCCAGCAGGTTCCCCCCGCCCAGACACAAAGGCCCCATTCTGGTGCTTGGCATCTAGTGCCCTCCCTCTCTAGGGAAAGAAGATCAGGGCAGGGTCTGCTGTGGAGTGCCCAGGGAGCTCAACTCCTTGCAGTGTTTTCCGATGGGCATTGAGGATCCTGCAGAGGGGGAAGGGACACACACTGTCACCAAGGGTGACTGCGATAGACGGACTGAGAGCCCCAAGGGAAGAGGCGTCCTCCTGCACCATGGTGCAGCCCTGGGGGGTTTCGCGCCAACCTGCCTAGAACAGCGTGGTGGAGGCTGGGGGCAGAGGGAGGGCGCACACAAGGGACTCAAGAAACCCGTGGCTGGCATCCCAGTCATCATCACATCCTGTCAAAGTCTGAGGGACCCCTCTGCGTCCGACCCACCATCACCGCAAGGTTTTGAGAAGGGGCTCTGGGCTTGAGTTCCTCACTTGCCAGGTTCTTTCCTTTGCTGGAGAAAGGAGTCTTTGTGTCCCTCTCACCTTCTTAGACTTTGTCCACCCTTTCCCAGCCCCCATCACATTATGGGGTGGGGAACGGAGAAGAGTCCTTCAGCTTCTCTCACCTTTGGAGGGGAACATTTTCAGCATCTTGTCCTTAAATGAGGGGGGGGAGTCAGAAATGGGGCACTGTCCCTCACTGACTCCCTAACTCCCCTTTGCCTTCCCCGGCCGGCTCCCCCTACCACATCTGCATACATATTGTGGCCTCTGGGAGATGGGAGGAGTGGTGAGGGGTGCAGGCATTAGGGAGCCACACAGAAGGGGTTCGGAGGGGGCTGGGGTCACCAGCTGATTTTGGGGGCAGAGCCTAAAAGGAATAGAAGACCTCAACCTCCCAGATTTCAGCTTGGCTCCAACTGCCTGGCCCCAAGGCGTGGGGACCCACCCAGGGCCGTCTGCCTCCCTGTCTCCTTCACACTCCACCTGGCACACCCCAGCTGTTCGCCCTTAACTACTGCTTGAGGCAGGGTTTTGGTGGTGGCAGAACTGAGAGAGCCCTAGGGAAAGGCAGGCGGTCAAGGGGGTGGGGGAGATGAGCGAAATATGAAGAGAGGGAGCTTTCCCCTGGCGGGGGCGGAGCTGCCAGGGGAAAGCACCAGCTGCGAGTCTCAAAACCCAAACTTTGCTCGCAGATTCACCAACAAGTAGCTGGAGAGCCACTGGACTTTTCCGAGGTAGTTTCTTAAACACTGTGAAATGGGGACGGCAATAGCACTTTAGCCTACCTCACAGGACACGTGTGAGATAATGGATGGGACAGTCCTTAGAAAAGAGAAAAGTGGTATTATGAAAGATGAAAATAGTATTATTAGGAGAACTGGATGAGAACGAGAGGTACATTAGGATGCCCTAATGATAGGCAAGGCTGCAGGGGAGATTCAAGGGCTGTGGGAGGGAAGGAGTGGGGGCAAGTGTGTGGATCGGGTGGGGCAGAGAAAGCATCTTGGAGATTCCCAACTTTGAACCTCAGCGTAGCGAGGAGGGGGATGGGCGCCCCCTCCAGCCTTGCCCCCCTTCTCCAGGGTGGCTTCCTTCAGTGTCTCCACAGCCTCACTTACCACATACGGGTTCTCCTTACACTCCTGAAGCTTCTTCAGCTTCCTGTGGGGGGTGGGGTGGGGCCGGCTCTGAGTGGGTGGGGCCCTCTTCCTCACCATATCTGGCTCCCTCAGTTGCACCCCTGGGCCCACCCTGGTTTCTCCTTACCCCTCCCTCATCCCATTCCCTTAGAAAGAGAGGGTGTGTGTGTGTTGGGTGTCCCAGAAGGACAGGGGCTCTGTGTGTTCTAGTCCTGGTTCTTCTCTGACTCCCTGTGTGACCTTGGACAACTCACCACTCTTCTCTGGGCCCTTTTGTAAAATGAGGATCCCTGTCAGCTCTGAGAGCCTGTGCAGCTCTGGGTAGGGGCATGCCCCTCGGTGCCAGCCCCTCTCACCGGGTCTGGAATCCTCAACCTGCCTCCCCATCCCACCCTGCAGCTCACCTCTTAGGTTTTCCAGGTCATTCACAATGCTGAGGTTTTGGATGTCCTGGGAGTTTTGCCATTTGCCCCCAACTGTGACAGAGATATTCACCGGGAGCCCTGCAACTGCAATCTTGGTGACCTTGGAGTCTTTTCTTGGTTCTACAGGACAGACATGCCCTTGAGCTTGTTCCCGCACATCCCTTGCAGGCACCTCCCCTGACTGACTCTGCATAATAAATTGCCCTTGACCCCCAAAGTGAGTGAGAATTGAGGGCTGACCTCAGACATTAGTTTTAGTATGGGGACTTAAGGTTTTTTTTTAAATTTTTAAAAGAGGAAGATAGTAATCATCTTAAGTGCAGACATGAGTGTTATGACTGGGAGGAGATACACTGGATTCCAGGGGCCTGAGGCAGGCGTGTGGATGTGGTGGTGGTTGTGGGACATTAAACAGGGACAGAGAGACAAGAATGGAGAACCATGATGTGCCGACTCCAAGGTCTGGAGACTCTGGAGCCATCTTCACATATCCAAAGGCCTGTTGTGTCCAAGAGAGAGTGGGCTTGCTCTGCAAAGCCCGGGGGCAGATCTTGGACCCGTGGGAGGAAGAAACAGGGATGTGGGCCAGGTAGAATGAGCGTTTTCCAGCAGTCTGTTCTGCATTACTTCTGCCCTTATGGGAGGGAAACTTTCTCCAATGCATCACCTGCTTCTGGCCCCTAAGCGTGGACACTCCAAGATCTGACCTTTTCTGCAGGTAACTCAAAGTCAGTGTGATTAATATTATGATTTTGCCAGTGCCCATAGCCCCCTTTGAGGCAGGGAGAGTCATTTGTCCACACAGGGCCATTTGGAAGACATTTAAAAGGCCCTACTGCAATGCTTTTTGAGTTCTTTTTTGTGTGTGAGGAAGATCAGCCCTGAGCTAACATCTCTTGCCAATCCTCCTCTTTTTGCTGAGGAAGACTGGCCCTGGGCTAACATCCATGCCCGTCTTCCTGTACTTTATATGGGACGCCGCCACAGCATGGCTCGACAAGCGGTGCGTTGGTGTGTGCCCGGGGTCCGAACCTGTGAAGTGCGGGCTGCTGAAGCGGAGCGTGCACACTTAACCACTACGCCACTGGGCCGGCCCCTGCTTTTTGAGTTCTTATAAATGCTTTTAATAATGTTCCTCCCTGCTGTCAGGCTGCTGTTTCTCACTGCCATTATTCTGACAATCTGTAATGTACTTTTTGCTCCTTCAGATATACTGCTTCTAATCTGTTGCATGCAGGAAGCCATAGTTCCAAAATTATTAGAACTCTATGTAAAATATTTAAAAAATGGGTAAAATAAATGGGTTCTGAGTGAGTGCTGCTGTGAGTAAGGTATATGAAGGTTAGTCCATGTTTGCTTTAGCCGCCCCTTCTGGGCTCACACGGCCCCCGTGCATGCCTTTGTCACCAGGGCTGGTGTCACTGATCCACTAACTGAGGATGGGCACCATGACTTCCTCATCTTTGTATCTGCAGTGCCTGGCATGTAGTAGTAACTCAATAAATGTTCATCGAATGAAATAGTGGACTTGTGGTAGTATCCGTTTTGGCAGCTCAGAGGCCTTGCTCTGTGTTGTTCTCTGCCTTCCTGGTTTGGGGCAACATTCCTCGTAGGCAGGCGAGGTTGCTGATGACAGAGTCCCAGAGAGATAAGGTGGCGCTGTTTCTAGATGGATTTCCCCTTAGTCTAATGGGAGGAGGCACAGTCCTTCCCCTTGGAATAAGCTGCCTGGGTGCTTCTGGTTTGGATGCTGACATGCCCTCAGTCTGTAGCAGAGCTCAGCCTTGCACTTGAAATGTCTGCACGTGAGCCCAAGACAGGAAGGGTGGGGGCTGTGCCCCACCCGTTGCTCCCTAACTGCCTCCCTCAGCTCCCGTGTACTCAGTTTGCTCTCTGTTCACTTCCTTTTGTAGATAACGAGGCTTCGTAGGTGTCTAAGTCTCTGTGTCTGGGTCTCACCAGGTTCAGAGCTCCCCAAAGAGAAGAGACCTCATTACTTCCATTAGTCTGAGATTCCCCTGGGCGTTAGGTTCATCTCTCTCCTCCTCAGACTGGGGGCTCCCTGAGACCAGTGTCTGCTTTCTCTGCCACTCCAGGCTTCTGCTCCGCAGTGGGGGAAGAAGCTGGTTGTGGAAGGGCTGAGGGAGGGCCAGGGATGACAAGCTGGGGCCTGCCCCAGGCCTCCTAGGTTCTTGCCTCAGAGCTGGACCAGGCGTGTGGCTGGGCTTTCTTGGTACCTGGTGGCTTTGTTCCTGGCTCCAGCACATCCCAGTGGGAGAGGTTGGTCTGATGTAGTGTGTCCCCCTCTTCCTCTGTCCCAGGCAGAAGGGCCAGAAGCGGGCAGCATTATTGAGGCCGTCCAGCTGCCTCACCAGGGCCCAGGTGGTGTCTTGGAGCATGGGTCCTATGATCCCTGGTCCCTGGCAGAGATAAGGATGTAGGAGTGAAACCAGTCACGACACCCCCTTCTGCCTGCCCAGTGGACAAGTACAACCCAGAAGCGAGGATCCTTAAGGAAGGGCTTAGGGGTTCAGCGGCTGTCGTTCCAGGCAGGAGCCTTTCTGAGTCTGTGGATGCCCCACTCTGTCCAGTCTCCTGTGATGGGCTAAGTTGAAGCTACAGCTTCTGATGCCCCCCTCCACCAAGTTCTGACTCAGGGACCCCAACTGGCTGGGGTGAAGGGGTCTCTCCCTGGGGAAAGGAGTCGACAAAGCATCTCCCCTGCCACCTCCCCAGACCCCCATCTTCTGCTCCACTCATCCCCTCTTTCCCTTTCCTTCTGTCCTAGCTCCAGAAAGGGAAAGGAATTTGAGCCAGAGGGGCCAATTATTATCATTTATTATCCAGGGCTCCAGAACCCCTCCTGATCTGGGCTCCAGGCAAAGTTTTCCTCACTGGATCCCTTCCCATCCTGAGCTCACCTCTGGGAATTGGGGTTAGGTGTTAGGATACGGGAACCGACTCTCTGCAGACCTTAAAGATGTGGTCTCTGCTACTCAGGATGACAGAGAGTTAAATGAAGGCCCAGGAATGGGCACCAGTGATAGAGACACGGGGCTCCAGCTGCCCCCACCCTCCCAACACCACAAGTCTGCACAGTCTATTTCCCAGAACCTAGTGAGACGTGTCCCAGCCTGATTCCAATAGTGGGTGGGATAGCAGAGTGGGACAGACTCTGAGAGGGCAGGAGAGGGACTGATGGAGGGTTTGATAGGGATGGGGCCAGGATTCCAAGGTCCAGGCCAAGGTGTAGCTGGGGCGGACAGTCAAAGCTGCAGCCTGAAACTTCCCACACCCTGGTTCTTTCCCTCATCCCTGAGCATCCCTGGAAGCGGGGAGGCCCATGTCTCCTGAGAAAAGAGGATGGGGGATGGTCCCAGGTTTTTCTGAGATGAGTCAAGTTGAGGTTTCCTGGATGATATGAGGGAGCTCAGCCTTAGAGTGGTGGGGGGAGCCTCAGGGATGGAGAGAGAAGGGGTGAAAGGGAGGCTGGAAAGGGTACAGGGAAGTCAGGATGAGTCAGAGGGACCAGGGGAGGTGATGGGTTCCTCTTTGCCACTCCCTGTGTGGCCACCCATTCTGCCCCAGGCTCTGCCCCAAGCTGGCTGGAACCCTGGTTCAGTGGTTCTTATCTTCGGTTTCTGTTGGGGCTCCCAGGAGCTTCCCCAAAGCACCTGCTTCCTCCATGGAGGCCACATGGGTGGATTGTCTGGTATGGTGGCAAGGACAGGGTGTGTTGACCCCTTTGGTCCCTTGAGAAGCCTATTTGGTGATAGAGATATCTCATATGGCCCCCTCCTTCAGCCAACTTGGTCTCCCCCCACCCAGGAATTCTTTTATTAACTTTGATTACATCTGATTTGTCCTTGCCCCCTGCTCAGACTCCCGCTGAGAGAAAAGGCAGATTGCCAAGAGGGTAACAGCTCCCTTTCCCTTTGCTTCCTATGCCCCCTCCAGCAGGCTGGAGACTGCCAGCTGGTGACTGATGTCTGGACATTGCCCTCCTTCCGTCCTCCCTGTTTGTTCTCCCTCCAGGCCCCCTCCCATTCCCTATCCTTCCGTTCCACCATCATTAATTCATAGGACCTGGCTTCCCTAGCAGATAGGCTCTGGTATCAGGAGCTGGGAGGTAGGAGGGCAGGGAAGAGTTTGCATCCAGCCCAGTGGGAGCACCCACCACTAAAGGGGTGTTGAGGTGGTGGTGAAGGTCTCAACACCCTCCCCCTCCTCACTACCAGGCCACACATGTTCAATGAAATGAACAATAAGAAGGAGATGAGGGGCATTAACAGAAGTGACTTTATTGAGTTGTCCAGTGATGTTCTGAGGGTAGGAGACTTCCTGGTCCCCCGCTGCCCCCAGCTCTCCAGTGACCCATCCCCAGTTCGGGCGTAGAGGAGACCACTTTTTTCCCAAGGAAAAGGGTTCAGGAAGCCCTTCAGTGTATAAAGGAGAGAGCAGAGAGTTGGAGAGTCTCTGGAAAAGGAAGAGGGGACCTTAAGCCAGGGGATCCCCAATAGAGGGCACAGGGAGAGGAGCCTGGGGCCAAGAGAGAGGCAAGAAGCGAGGGTGGAGCTTCTCTGAGATGGAGACAGGAGAGGGGACGACCCACGGGATCCTTCTCAATCCAGCTGCACCCGACTTTCTGACCTCACCTCCATCCCTCGCCCCTTTTTGCATCCTCCATTCAGGCTCCAGGTAGGTCCTGCTGCTGCCCAGACATTCCAAGTTGTTTTGCATCTTCCTTGCCTTAGTCCACCACCTTTCAGCTAGGGTCCTCCCTCTTCTGCTCAGAGCCCTCCTCATTCTTGAAGAGTCAGCTCAAACATCCGTTCAGCGAAGGCTTTGAGATCACCTCCACCAGGCAGAGCCTCCCTCCTCCACGCTCCCACAGCTGCCTGCTCCTGCCTCTGAGCTGCCACACATACCACTACTATCATTCTCTTTTCTGTCGTCCCCCACCACTGCAGACTCGGGAGCTTTGGGTCTCTGAGTCTAGCACCATCCAGACCCAGAGTAGGCACCAAAAGTAGGCACCAAAACTCCAGGCACCGAAGATGGTGTTGCTTGAGAGAGAGAGAGAGAGAGAGAGAGAGAGAGAGAGAGAGAGAGAGATCAGGTGTTTAGGGGAGATGGAGGAGGAAGCGGGTGGAATTTGGAGGATGGGATGGAGCTGCAGAGGAGGCAGAGAGGGTCAGAGAAAAAGAGAGGACATGCGGGTAAGAGTGTGGGGCGTGGGGCCGGAGGAGTGGCCCTGGTCATCAGACCACTGTGCTGAGGGTGGAGGAGTCTTCGGGTTGCACGGGTAGCACGGGGGCCCACTTGAGGGGACGTCGGGTCTCATCCCGGTTCTGCCATATGTAGTGGACCAGATAAGCCACCACAAGTACCAGCCAGCCCCCCATGGTGACCAGCAGGGCCACGTCGGTGCTCCGCCGGGCCCCACCCCGCCCTGTCCCACACAGCTCTTCCTCCCCTGCCAGCGGCAGGAGCTCCTGCCCCACAAGGTCTGGTCGGGCTCCCGGGCCACACACGATGCCTGTCCCAGTGCCTGGTGCCAGCCTCACCCGCATGAGCACCTCCTGGAGGGCACAGTCACAGCGCCACGGGTTGGCGGACAGGTTCACTTGGATCTGCAGCCCCATGAAGGCCTCCACGGGCACTGAAGCCAGCTGGTTGGCAGAGAGGTCGAGGTGGCGCAGCGTCCCTGCCAGGCCCTGGAAAGCGGCCCCTGAGAGGTGGGCAAGGACATTATGGGACAGGTCCAGCTCCTCCAGAACAGGCAGGTGCTGGAAGGCACCAGCTGGTACTGATGCCAGCCGGTTGGCATCCAAGTAGAGCTTGCGGGTGTCGTTGGGGATGCCGGGGGGCACAGCACTCAGGCCTGCCTGGCTGCAGCGGAAGGTCCGCTCACCAGCTTCCTCTGCTACATAGCAGCCCTGAGGAGGTACCCGGGGGCTGGGCATGGTACCCCCTGTGCCTATCACCAGCAGGAGGGGCAGGAGATGACCGGCTGGTGGGAGCATGGCCACAGATCGGCATAGCCCTGGAATGGAGTAGGATCTGGGGAAGAAAAAGCCCCATAAAAGAAGAGTGAGTCTAGAGAATTCCATTCCCCACTGCCAGCTCTCTCTTCCTGAAGTCCACTGTGAAGTCTCTTTGGACCGGGGCCCCACCTTTGGGGGCTTTCTCAGGCCTGGGTGACTTTTTTGCTTCTTCTTTGGGGTCTAGGGCTCCTCATGTGGGCTCTTTGGGTAAAAGGTCCCCTGGGCCTGAGACTCTTTTAGGTCTCTTTGATTCTGGAAGGCTAACCTGTGAAGTCTCTTGGTCCGAGGCCCTGGTGGTCATTCTGGGTCTAGGGGGTTCTAAGTTTCTGCTTCTGCCCATGTATTGATTTCCCTCATTGGAATAAAGTCTTTTTCTGCCAGCCTACCTGGGTGGCTGCCAGGTGGGCCAGGTAGGCACCAGAGGGCCTGGTTGGCACTAGAATGAAGGAGACAAGGAGGACGGATCAGCAATAGGACTGCAGGGCAACAAGCTAGGCTAGGTGACTCAGGCCCCACCTCTGTGCCCATCCATCCCTTTTCTTGGAGCATCCACCCCTCTGCCTGCCCCAGTTTTGTCCTGTCTGCCCCGCTCTTCCTCCCTCGTCCTCTCCCTCCTCCTCCCCGCCTCTCACCCCTGTTGGCGGGAGAGCCTTCTCCTGTGCTGCCCTCTCCTTGGAAGTAGCCTCCCTGCTGCTCGGCTCTGGAGACCCGATTCCTCCTCCAGAAGCCCTGCTTGCTCGTAGCTGCTGGAAGCTGGGGGCTGAGGCCCAAGAGTGTTGGGTTTCCTGGCATGTGACTCAGGGCCCCAGGTGTCGGATACCTGAGCCATGGCCTGGCCAGATGATGCCAAGAGAGGGCAGATCCTGGACCCCGATGAACTCAGCTGTGGGGAGACCAGGTCCCAATTCCATTCCCTGCCTCAGGCTCCCCTCCCAAGGCTTTGACATTGCCATCTTCCATCCCAGCCAGGGCTGAGACTCTGCCCCCCAGAACCTCTGCCCCTTGCCCAGAGCATGGCTGAGCAGAAGAATCCCTGCTTGGCAGGCCTAGGGGACAGAACTGGGGTGGGACCCTTTTCACACCCATTGCCTCCAGCAACCCTCAGCTCCCAGCTCCATCTCTCCCCCACTCTCCTTCTCTGCTCTTCTACCGAGGCTTGTGGCATTTTCTTCCACAGTGAGCAAACTTCCCTCAGCCTTTCCTTGGAAAACTTGTCCCTCTCTGGTGGACCTTATCTCCTGGCTCTTCACGGGGTGTCCAGCCCTTTTGCCTGGCAGGGAGCATCATGGTTCACTTTTAGTTTGTTCTCTGTGCTGTTGGTAGATGGCCCCTTTAGGAGTTGGAAGGGGCCCTGGGCTCCCAAGTTGGTACTTTTAACTCTCCCTCTTTCCCAGGAGGCAAGGAGGGCTTGGGCAACTTCTTCCCCAGGGCCTCCTGATCCCAACCATCATTTGCAGCCCATGCCACCCCATTATGTCACCCTCTCCTAATGCAGTGGAAGGGAATGGGAGAGTGGCGTGTCACAGAGACTTGCACAAAGGAGGCTGAGGTCATGGGCTGTGGAGACTTTTCTGAGAAGAAAAACCTTGCTGGATTTTGTACGAGACTATGGGTGACTAGGATTGGACACATAATTTCAGGACTGAGTGCAAAATGAAAACATGGGGCCCCTTATTCAAATACTGTTAAGAATTTCAACACAGCAACAGCAGATCGTAAAACCAAGTGCAGGGCCCTTCTGAGTGCAGGGCACAGGGCCCTGTGGGACTGCACACGTAGCATGCCCGTGAAGCCGGCCCTGTAGGTGACCTTTAAACAAGCAGTTTCAGAATCACGATAGAGATCAGAATCAGATGGTAGAATACTGGATGAGGTCATCTCTGGGGATGTACTCACCACTGACTCATTCTTGTGATATCAACAGGGGCATTTCTCACACTCACATTTGTCCAAGGAATCAGATAAGACACATTTTCTACACTTGGGCAGAAGTGAAAATTTTGCTTGTGGGTCGCTTGTTAGTTAGGCCAGGCACTGTGCCGTGAGTACTCGGGTGTTAATTTCAGGATTGTGGCTGAATGTGGAATAGAAAGCATGTGGAACCCTACCCTCCCACTGCTCTTCTCTCACACTGGGCAGTGGCTTTAGCTGAGGCACAAGAGTTGAGCCTGGCTGTTGATGGAGAGAGTTATCTCCTTCTCAGACCAGGGCAGCTAGTAGGAAAGAGTGGGACTGGAGTGCCCAGCACAGCAGCTGTAGGAGAAGCAGGCAGTCTGTGTACATAGAAGAGTCCAACTGGAGTAGTGGCTGTGGTTAGTGGAGTGTGGCTAAGTGCTGTGCTCAGAGGAGAAGGCAGAACTGAGAGGAAAGAGGAATTACACTTAGGATGATGCATGGTGCAGGCTGGAGGTTGACGAGGCTGGAGCACAGATCCTTCTCTGCCATTCATTTATTCATTCAGCGAGGATTTCCTGCAAGCCCCATGTCTAAGAACTGTACTTATTGAAAGGGATACAGACCCTGTTCTTAAGGCACTGGCTTTATAGCAGTGGCTCTCAAAACCCAGCCTGCACATTAGAATCACTCAGAGGAGCTTTTAAAAATTAGTTATGTCAGGGCCGGCCCTGTGGCTTAGCAGTTATGTGCACGCGCTCCACTGCTGGTGGCCCGGGTTTGGATCCCGGGCGCGCACCGACGCACCGCTTGTGGGGCCATGCTGAGGCCGCATCCCACATACAGCAACTAGAAGGATGTGCAACTATGACATACAACTATCTACTGGTGCTTTGGGGGAAAAATAAATAAATAAAAATTAAAAAAAAAAACTAAAAATTAGTTATGTCTGGACTTCGCCTGGACCAATTAAATTAAAATCTCTGTGGATGGGGTCTAGGCACTGGTATTTTCCAAAGTCTCCCCAGGCTTTTTTTTTTTGGTGAGGAAGATTAGCCTTGAGCTAACATCTGTTTCCAGTCCTCCTCTTTTTGCTGAGGAAGAGTGGCCCTGGGCTAACATGTGTGCCCCTCTTCCTCTATATGGGACGCCGCTACAGCATGGCTTGATAAGCGATGCATAGGTCTGTGCCCAGGATCAGAACCTGCGAACCCCGGGCCGCCAAAGTGGAGTGCATGAATTTAACCACTATGCCACCAAGCCGGCCCTCCCCAGGTATTTCTAATGTGCAGCCTGAGTTGAGAACTGCAGTCTAGAAGGAGACGTGGACATGTTGACACACGTCTCCACAATGCATTAATGTGATGTCTGTCATAATGACCTGTGTGCAAGGAGATTTGAAGCCCAGGGAGAGAATAAGTAACTGGCAGAATCTGCTGGCTGTCTACTTGGTATTATTGTAGGGCAGGCAACATTTTATCTCTGCCCTCTTAGGGCTTTTCAGCTGGGCCTGAGAATTAAGCCGACATAAGATAGTTTAACAGGAGAAAAGCATACAAATTTATATAAGTTTTATGTGACACAGCCCTCATAAGGAAATGAAGAACCAAAGAAGTGGCAAAACACAAATACTTTTATACTAGGTTGAATAGAGAGAGGCAATTGTGGAAAAGTAACTAAAATATATGGGGAAAAAGTAACTAAAATATACAGGGAGGCTAGAGGAAGATAAGAATTATTATTATTATTTTTTTAAAGATTTTATTTATTTTATTTTTTCCCCCCAAAGCCCCGGTAGATAGTTGTATGTCATAGCTGCACATCCTTCTAGTTGCTGTATGTGGGACTCGGCCTCAGGATGGACGGAGAAGTGGTGCCTCGATGCGCACCCGGGATCCGAACCCGGGCCACCAGCATTGCAGCGCGCGCACTTAACCACCAAGCCACAGGGCCGGCCCAAGAATTATTTTAACAAAGGCTGTTTGTACAGAGTTCTTTCGGCTTTGACTTTCCGTTGAAGAATGTTTATTTTCTCCTGGTACCAGGAGGGCATCTTTCACACAAGAGTTTTTGTCTCCTGTTTTCTGGAAGAAAAGGGGAGATTAGAATGCCCTTCTTGCATCTGCTGTTTTTTAATATGCCAAGTGGCATATTTTTGGGACGGCATATTCTGCCACTCCTCAGTATCCATTCCTTACCTCCTAACCTGATAACACACACTGACTTGGGAGTAGCAATATGCTCAGTCCTTTATGATAGAGCTTGATTGGTCCTCTCAGTCTATCAGAAGTCCTGTTGCCCACTTTCCCAGCCCCCTTTGCAGCTGGGGGTGGCCCAATTCTGATCAATGACATCTTAGCAGAAGTCTGCAGAAGGGGTTTCTGGGGCAGTCTTTGGCGCAGTCTGTACATCCTCTCTCCCTACAGCTTTCTCCCTGCTTTGAGCATGGAGGGTCAACTATAGCCATCTTGTGACCATGAGGCAACGAATCACAAAGGAAAGGTCAAGAGAATCACTGAACTGCTGGCCTGTATATCACTGAGCCACTCAACCAACACTAGCAATTGCCTACTTCCGGACTCATTATGTGGGAAAATTAACCCCTGCTTCAGTGCTCCTCAACTTGGCTGCACATCGGAGTATAGGAGGTTTTGAAAACTACTGATGTCTGGGTCCATCATGGAGATTCTGGTAAAATTGATCCAGCAGGTGTCTGGTGACGGGGACTTTTAAAATTTCCTTAGGTGATTCTACTGGCAACCTAAGGTCAGAATCATTCCTTTGCTTGGTTTTCTGTTGTATTCAGCTGAGAGCATTCTTGCCTGAGACACTGACTTTTCCAGGATATCAGGGAAGGCTTCACCAAAAAAAGACATTTGAGCTGGGTCTTTAAGGCTGAGTTCATCAGGTGGAGCAGCATAGTCTGTGCAAGAATAGGGGAACATGAGAAGCCTTGGCTTCTCCTAGACTGTAGAGTGGAGGGGGTGGTGTCAAAGCCCACGGTTACAGTGGAAGGGGACCAGATCTTTGTGGTCTTTATACCATGGAAGAATTGGGACTTGATTCAGTGGCTAATGGATTGAAGGGTTTTAAAATTAGCTTTGATATTTGGATCACTTTGCTGGCTGTGTGGAGGATATATTGGTGGAAGAAAAACCATTACTGCGGCAGTCCCGGTGGGAGATGATAAGGGCCTGAGTGGAAGCCATGGTGTGGAACTGAAGGAGGGTGACTGGAGTGTTCCATTCTTTGCCATGGCCTGTGGGGCATGTGGGAAAACCCTTGGGTCAGGCCCAAGATCATCAGACATTTGTGCCACTGGGCATATCCTTCCCCAACCTCCTTGGGCCTTTGGTTCTCTGGTCCTCAGTCTCTGAGATCCCTTCCAGCCTGATGTTCAATGTGTCTATGATGGTGGGGCAGGGAAGAAGCTAAGGTACAGCAGGGCCCTGGCTTCCAAGTTCAGGGCCCCAGAAAGTAGGCCCCTCAGGCGCCCACCCTGGGTGAGCTGAGTCACAGCTCCTGCCTTCAAAGGCAGTAATTCCATGCCCCAAAGATGTGACCTTGGCGGAAAGAAGCTCAGCAGGCCTCCAGGCCCCTGCCTCCCTGATGTTGGAAGCCCCCAGGTCCAGCCTGAATAGAGAGGGATAATCAAAAAAGGAGGAGGACTAGCTTCTTTTCCTATTATGGCAGCCAGGGACCCTCTAACACCAGTCTACTGGGCAGTTTGAGAGGGAGGGACAGCAAAGGCTATTCTTGTTCCTTGTGGAAAATGGCAAAGGGTGTATATACCTCATGCTCCTATCCTTGGATGTACTCTCTCATTTGTTCAACACATACCTTCTGGTCCTCTTAGGCATTGGGGATGGAGAGAGAAGTAAAACATCCCCCAGACAATGGGGAAAGATGGCGTGTGCACAAATATGACCACCTGATAGCCTTGGGGTGGGCTCTAGCTGAGGTGTCTGCTGGGGTCAGAGGGGCCCAGAGGACGAAGCAGTGGACTCTGCCTGGAGAGTGGGGGAATGCTTCACAGAGAGGGTGACAGGTGAACTAGGCCTTGAGGGATGAATAGGAGTCTACCAGATGGAAAAGGATAGGAGGAAAAGCATTGTAGGCTGAGACAACAGCAAGAAAGAACAAGATGTGTTCTGAGAACGGTTAGGAGCTCAGTGCGGCTGAAGTCTGGGATGTGTGGGTCAGTCACATCCTTCAGCTGACATTTACTGAGAACCCACTATGTGCAGGAAATGCAAATATGACTAAGATGTGGAGCCAGCAGCCTCGCAGGGGAAGCAGATGGGTGACAGATAACTTAAATATAGCAACCTCAGTCTGGGATAGAAGACTTTACAAGGCACCTATGGGAACATGAGGGACACACAGGACAGGGGGGTGGCCAGGAATGGCTTTTGGGAGAAATGCCACTTCCTAGCTGTGTGACCTTGTGCAAAATATTTAAACTCTCTGTACTGCAGTTTTCTCATTGTAAAGTCGGGATAATAAAAACACCTACTTCACAGGGCTGTTTTAAAGATTAAAAGAGTTTATATACGTAAAGCCCTTTGCCCAGAACCTGGGACATGGCAAACACTAAATCATGTCGGCTGTGATTGTCGCTGAAGGAGGAGTTGGCGTTAGGCAGGGCAAGAAGGTGGTCTAGGGCAGTGGCCATCCAGAATTTCTAGAGAGGTAGGGTCTGCTGGGGTAGTAATACAATTGCAAGGGCACTAGGGGGTCTTTTCCTAAAGCTCCTGTTTTTATAGGCATCGCCCTTTTTATCTGTAATGTTTACAGTTTTCTGCTTTTCTTTATGGGGGAGCCAGATGTCAACTGTCCATATCAAAGAATATGCAGATTGAGAGGTTCCTAAAGAACAGCCCTGCTCTTGGTTCCCAGAGGGAGGTTCTAGTTCCCAGGCCTTGGCATCGGCGTGGAGGCCCTGGCCTGCTCAGCCCTTTCCCTCTGCAGCGCAAAATAGCCAACCATAGGGCTGGGCAAGGGGAGGAGAGCCAGTGCCCTCTGCCAGTGCTGCCAGTCCCTGTGCTTCCTCCTTTCTTAGTGTTCTCACTGAGTGCCTCTTGGTCTGCTTAGCATCACTGCCCCTGCCCTGTCCCCTGCCCGCCCCCTCCCCCACCGCTGCCACCACATGCTTGGGGTGCCCCCTACCCAAACAAAAACACAACTGTGGATGAAATAAACAGCTCTTTTCTTCCTTGCACTTGCTCTGGGTGTGACCTCAACACCTCCCCTTCAGGAAGGAGGGAGGCAAGGTAGGGGGAACAGGAAGGTAGTAGGAGTGAATTTGAGGAGAGTGGGGGATAGGAGGAGTGGACGAGTGCCATTCTCTCTCCTAGGGGTCTGGCGAAGGGGCCATGTTTCTTGACACCCCACCTCCTCACCTCCCACCCCTGCCGTCACCCTGGGAATATGGTCCCAGTTTATTACCCCTCCCGTCCAAGTTTGCTATCTTGGCCACACGGTGTATCTATGGCAAGCAGAGGCCACGCCACCCTGCCAGTTGGAAACACCCCAAGGCTGGGGAATGCATCTACCTCAGCAGACTAAGGCGCTCCCAGAGAGCAGGGAGAGCCTGTGAAGGCAGCTCACTCTGTTTTAAAAACACAAACACATTTCATAAAAAATTTAAAGCTATTTCACATTATACAAAGTTTGAAACTAGAGAATGAAAAAGATCACCCAAACCCCTCCATCCTAACAAAAGATCTGTTTTTATTTTGTTGAATTTCCACAGCCTAGTAAAGTAGATGCTCAAATATCATTCAAATATGGAATGGATTAATAAAAGGCAACACATATAGAGCACTTACTTGGTGCCAGGAATTGTTCTAAGTGCTTCATATTTATTGACCCATTTAATCTTTCACAACAACACGGGGTAGGCATTATTGTGATCATCACCATCTCCATTTAGAAATTAAGTCACTGAAGCACAGAGAGGTTCAGTGACTTGTCTAAGGTCACACAGCTGTGACCAGAGCAGGGATTTGAACCCTGGCAGTCTGGTGCCAGGATCTCACCAGTGTTGTTCTATTTTTTATCATAATCGTTAACGCTATTGCGTTAAAGGTTTATAAAAACTTTTTATCATGGACAATTTCAAACATAAAAAAGTAGAGAAAATAATATAAGGAATCTTATATCTCCATCTCCCAGTTTCAATAATTATGACCTCAATGGCTCATCTTGGTTTTTATTCCCTCATGTCCCTAACCCAGATTATTTTGAAGCAAATCCAGTCATTGTATCAAACATCCACATACATTTTAGTATGTATCTTCAAAAGATGAGAATTTTTTTTTGTTTGCTTTATAATTTTATTTATTTATTTATTTTTTCCCCAAAGCCCCAGTAGATAGTTGTACGTCATAGCTGCACATCCTTCTAGTTGCTGTATGTGGGACGCGGCCTCAACATGGCCGGAGAAGCGGGGCGTCAGTGCACGCCCGGGATCCGAACCCGGGCCGCCAGCAGCGGAGCGCGCGCACCCAACTGCTAAGCCACAGGGCCGGCCCAGATGAGGATTTTTTATTACAAAAATTAACACAGTACCATATCATGCCTTAAAATTTGTAACCCCTTAATATCATCAATTTGAATAGTCAGTATTCAAATTTCCCCAATAATTTAATAAAATCTTTTTTTTTTTTTGGTGAGGAAGATTGGCCCTGAGCTAACATCTGTTGCCAATCCTCCTCTTTTTGCTGAGGAAGATTGGTCCTGGGCTAACATCCATGCCGATCTTCCTCCACTTTGTATGTGGAATGCCGCCACAGCACGGCTTGATGAGTGGTGCTGTGGTCCATGCCCAGGATTCAAACCTGTGAACCCCGGGCCACCAAAGCGGAGCCTGTGAACTTAACCACCATGCCACCAGCCAGCCCCTGAAATCTTTTTTTTTTTTTTAAGTTGGTTTGCTTGAATTAGGATCCAAATATGGCTTTTGGTTGACATATTGCTTAATTTATTTTAATTTGTAAGTCTCTCCCTCTTCTTTTTTTCTTCTAATTTATTTGTTAAGGGAATTGGGTGTGTTTCCTAGCTTCCCTTCCTCTAGATTTTGCTGACTGCATCCCTGGGGTATGCTCACGCTATTTTTATTCCTGATCTTTTCATATAACCTAGCAAGCATTTTCCCATCCTGCCACATAGTTTTCACAACCATCTACTATAATGCTTCATACTATTCCATCCAGTGGATATACCATAATATTTTTCTTGGGCATTTAGGTTGCTTTTGGTTTTCCACTATTATAAATGATTCTAGGATGAACATCCTCATACATAGTATACGGGATATACTTCCTTAGAATACACTACCAGAAATGTAATCATGGCTCCGAAGCCTGAATGATTTTACAGCCTCTTGGCACATATTACTAACTCTTTGTCCAAGAGGCTGTGCATGCCCCAGCACCACAAGAGAGTGCTGACACGCATTCTGAACAGTACTTCGGCCTGTTCATGGCTGAAGGATGTTTGCTGAAGACATGGTAATTATGAGGGCAGAGAGCTAGAGAAGGAGACAGATGATGACAAGGATTCAGGCTAAATTAAGCAGAAAGTGATCCACAATTTACCACAAACCCACAGTGAGTCAGAACTCCGTTAATTCACATTGTGAAAAAAACTCGATAACAAAAGTTATTAATAGGGCAGGGAATGTCCAGTAATCTTTCCATTAGACTATGCATTAGTCAGAACCTTATTTGAGACGTGGATCCAGTCTAGGTCATCGAACTTTGCAGAGGACCAGAGAGCTTGACCAACTTGATGCAGGATGGAAGACACTCAGAGAAAAGTCAAAAGGGTCAACTAGGCTCACTTTGGAAAAAATAAAGACCTTTTTTGCTTCAGTGCTGGGGAGGTTTCTGTGGAAAGGACAACACTCAGTTGTTTGCTTATGTCTTCAGAAGTCTGACTATAAGCAGAGGGGACTCCAAGAACCAGGAGAAACTTCTGTAGGATGTAAGGCAGAACTTTTTCAGACTCTGGGGTGATTATTTAGGTCTTGGGCTGAGTACTCTTGGGCCATTGGCCCTGGAAATCTTCAAGAAGCTGCCTATTCTCCTGTTCTGAGTGGTTCAGATATCCACCTGCTTGATGCCCCACTAGGTACCTCCCGGGACTCCACTCCAGCTTTGTGCAAATTGTTTCCTGGCAGCCCCTTGAGGAGGGGTGGGTGAGGTCTGAGGAAAGTGCCCCCAGGTTCCCTGGGCCTGCATGCTTTCTATCCCCTCACATTCATTTCAGGGTGTGTTTACAGCCAGGCAAGTTGGCACATCATGACACCATCTGATCCTGCTATTCCAGCCCTGCCATGCACAGATTGGGCTTAAAAAGAAGCTGGGTGGGAGGAGTGGAAACTACCCAAACAGGGCCCTCTTGGTGACCCAGGAGACATCAAGAGCCATTTAGTTCAACTTCATGCTTTACATACATTCTTTTGAATTTGCACAACCTTGGAGGTAGGGTTTCACAGGTGTGGAATTCGAGATTAAGACAAGTTATTTGCCCAAGGTCACACAGCTGGTCAAGGAGTGCCTATGCTATGTCTACCTAGCAGTAAAATCTGTGTCCTTGCCTTCAGAGCATGCAGACCAGAGAGGTGCAGCCTCTCACCCAAAGCCACACAAGCTGACCTCGGACTAGAATTCAGGCTCCTAACTATTCATCAAGGAGTCTTCCCAAGACACGTGGCCTTTTCTGACATCTAATGTGAGGAGATCGAGGATGTGGCCTGGCCCAGGAGTAACTGAGAAGGAGTAGACAGACTCTGCACAAATGCTGCGCACAGGCAGAGTTCTCTGCCCTCCAGACTCTCATCCTAACCAACGTCGTGAAAAGCCCGCTTCCAGGAAGGCCCGGCAGGGCAAAGGGCTAGGATAGTTCGTTTCTGCAGGAGCCAATCTGCGGCGGCAGTGAAATGTAAAGGAAAAATTCTGATCTGGGGTCAGAATCTCTGGGTTCCGGGTCCAGGATGAGACCCAGCGGGGAACAATGGCAAGTTACTTAAAACTGCGAGTTTTCCTCATCTGCAAAACTCGGCAATGGTAAACCACAGCTGAAGAGCGCGGACGCAAAAGCAGGAATTGTTACGCGCCAAAGCAATACCATCTCATCTTAGTATCGCTTGCTATTGAAACGTCCGGTGGTGCGGCCCCAGCGAGGCCCCGGCTGGAGCAGGGCTAGAAAACTACAACTCCCAGGAGGCATCCGGCGGACCGGCGCCGGGCGGTGACGTCACGGGGCCCGGCGCGGGGCCCTGATTCGGCCAGAGCTGCCAGCCGGGTGGCTGCGCCGCGGGTTGTTACAGCTGCTAGAGAAGCAGCGGCCCCCGCCCCTGGGCATCTTTCCCGGGCCCTCGACCTGCGGCCCCGTACGGTGAGTCCAGACGGGCGGCCTCGGGGTGGCGGAACTGAGAGCCTCCTGGGGCGGGGCGGGGAAGGAGGTGGGGGCTGCTGAGGAGGCGCCCCGGGCTGGAGGGGACCGGAGCAGGGTGAGTGGAGGTGGAGGGGGTGCAGCCGAGGGGGTGCGTCAGCCGAAGGGATGCCCAAAGGGGAAAGTGGAGGCGGGAGGCCGGGGATGGGGCCTCGGGGAGGAGCGCTTGGGCTGGGGGTGGGGGGCGGGGAGCGGCTGGGCTTCGGGGATAAATGTTTGGCCGTCTCTACGGCTGGGTGAACGCGTGGAGGTGGGGGTGGGGCTCCGGACCGGGCCAGGCTCCGAGTGCGACGTCCCAGGCTGAGGAGCGGAGCGGGAGGCCCCCCTTCGGCTTGAGGTCCCACTCAGAAAACCCCAGCAATAGGGAGGGCTCTGCCTCTTCGCTTCACCCTCTCTCTCGGCTGGTAGGGGTTCGCCTCGGTACTCGCCGTCTTCCTATTCCCACTGCTCTCCTAAGTCCGGAAGGCAGGTTTAGAGCTGAGAGGTGAGCGACTGTGGCCCTGCGGGTTTGGGAGTGGGCAGAATGAAGATGGCATTGTGACGTGCTGCCAGGGACTCCCTGTTGGGGTCCAGGTTACAGGCTTGAATGTTTTGTGCTGCTCATCCAGAAGGCAAAAGGTTTGCTGCTTAAAGGGCTGCCCTTATTTGGGGGAGAGAATAGGAAGCGCTCACCTGGCAACTGCCCTGAGGCGCTCTGTGGCCTTGGCTTAAGTGTCTGACAGACTGGCTGGGCAGGGCTATTTGCATGTGGAGCCAGGGGGGAAGGGAGAGAAGGGGTAGTAAATAGTTACCAGCAAGAAAGTAGTTAACAGAAGAGAGTTGCTGCAGGCTCTAGTTTGAGGCAGGTTATGAAACCACATTAGGGACTGGCACGGGCAGCCACCTGCCAGCTATGGCAGCAGAACTTTTCAGCCGCAGCTGCTGTAGACTTACTCTACCTCTGCCAGCTGCTTCTCTCCGTTTCCCCCCTTCTGGGCGAGGGGCAATTGGTTATTTTACTGATGGAAGTGATATGTACCCGTAGTCACACAAAAGTCTCAAGAGTGCTTCTTGGCTGCCAGTCTTTTTCTTAGTGTATTGATCTATTCTGTCTTTTTGGGGAGTCTCCTGGGATTTCTGCTCTTGGGGCAGCTAGTGTTCAGGCTTCAGGAAGAACCTTTCTCAGGTCCTAGGTCTAGGCCCCTCCTAGACTCATTGGGCTTCATTCGATGCCCTGTTTCAGCCAGAAAGGTATAGGATGATCTGGGATTCAGCAAGGCTCTTGGCACTCCTGGACAAAATACCAGGGAGGGCTAGAGGTCTCTACTCCTCCACCCCTGTAGGTCTAGGTTAGGGAGAAGTGGGGAGGGGCAACAGTTTCTGGTCAGGATGGGGAACACTTTCTCCTTAGACAGTAGTAAGTCCTTCAGAGCCCTCACTTCCTAGCCAGCTTCCCTTCCACACCCCCACTCCCTCACCCCAGGTGGAGGCTTTTGCGCAGTAGGTGTCCCAGGAGCTGTGTTAGGGTAACTGAAGCCCCAAGGCCCCGGGAAAGTAAACAACTGAGCCAGTCTCGGTTTTCTAGTTCCTTGGGTTTCTCTTAGGCCCAGTTATCCAGCCTAATGGGCTGAGCTGATGGGCCCCAGGAGCATCACTTTTTCTAGGATGCACCCTGGGCCCTCTCACGTATGTTTGCATGTTGGGAAGGTGTGTTGTGGGGTCACATTTCCCCGGAGGTCTCTAAGCTTGGAGCTGTCTGAGAAGAGGAAACTTGTTCCCATTATCCTGGAAGTAAGGGACTGATCGTTGAGAATTCTGGCCCCTACACAGGCTTGGCTGTGATCCTAGCCAGAGATAGATAGCAACTGAGTCTGGGGGGGTCTGGTTGCAGCAGGGTGCGGGAGGTGGCTGCCTGGGCACTTCTATGATACCCCCATCTGCGACCCCTTTCTGCTTCTCCAGGAAAGATGGAGCTGTTACCATGGTGATGACCTTAGGGTCTTTATCAGGCAGGGCCTTCCCTCAGCTAGGGAGGTGAGCTAATACAAAGGCACCATCTGTTCTCACCTCCTGCTGTTCACAGGGCCCTCAGGGATCTGGAGACAACCAGCTCTGGACAAGGGGCTGCTCATTCCCCTCCTTACCTGCATCCAGGATTGCAGCTGGGTTGCATTGTTCCCTGGGCATCAAGGGCAGTCCTCCTAGTTCTTCCAGCTGCAGGGCTTCTGCCATTGGAGCTGGGCAGGGGAAGGCATGGTGCTAACTTACACCTGGAAACAGGTGCTGGGAAAAGAGGCCAAGGTGAGGATGGGTGGGGCAGAGAGGAAAGGAGGCAGGAGCGGCCACAGGTGTGGTTTTGTGTCCTTGGGAGGGGTATGTTGATGTGCGTTTCAGCTGCCCGTTGGAGCTGTAGATCGTGGCCACGTTCTCCATCCTTGCCTCTCCTCTAGTGGGGAAAAGGGCCCTGGTGGTTTGGCTGCAGAGTGAGTGGTATCACGAGGGTTAGCCTGAGCGGCTGCCAAATGGATAAAATGTCTGGATAGGTTGTTTTGTGTCACCAAGAAGGAGGCTTCCAGGTCTGGGCAAAGGTTGTTCCTAGTCTGTTGTTTTCTTCCCTCCCTCCCTCCCTCCCGCTTTCTACCCTGTCAGTCCTCTTGGGTCAGCGTTAGGGGAGACCCGGGACTGGAGAATTAGGAGAGATGGGTAGAAGCAATGATCCCCAAATGTTTTATCCACTGCTACCTGTTCTTGCAGGCCCCACCTCCTTTTATTCCTTATAATCGGGGGAGAAGGCTCAGGGGTAAGAGATGTCCCATTTCAGGCCCTTAGTGAGACAGTCCTGCAGGGGTTATGCTGGGTGATTCTTAGGAGACAAGCCTCGTCTCCTCTCCCTGGGCTTTGTGGGAAGACAGCCCTCATGGGAATGCTCTGGAGGGTGAGATTGGAGGATAGGCAGTGGTTTCTTTGCTCTGGGGCGGGATGCCTCTTCGTGGCCTATCCACCCAGGCAGTCCCAGTGGCTGGAGCGGCTGATTTGGTGATGTGTGGGGCAGCCTGGTGTTTCTCCCATCCCAGTAGTGGGAAATGAATAGAGTAAAGACCACATGGACTTTCGTGGCCTCCTTGCTTGAGAATCAAACAGTAGACCTGCCTGGAGTTTTTGGGGAGAGCAGAGCCTCCCTCCCTGCGGGACCTGGAGGATGTGAGGGGGCAGGGAAAGTGGTGTGACCTGTCTCACCTGTGCTGGTTGTTTGCAGAGAGTGGCAGGAGAGGGGCAGCAGGATGAATGTGGGCACGGCGCACAGCGAGGTGAACCCCAACACGCGGGTGATGAACAGCCGCGGCATCTGGCTCTCCTACGTGCTGGCCATTGGGCTTCTCCACATTGTGCTACTCAGCATCCCCTTCGTGAGCGTCCCTGTCGTCTGGACTCTCACCAACCTTATCCACAACATGGTGAGGACCTGCCTGCTGCCCACCCAACCATGTAGGCTACTCTGCTGAGCAGAGCAGGGCTGAGGAGTAGGAGGAGCCCCCCCAAACATGGGCCAGATGTCAGGGTGACATACTGACAACAACTGTCACCAGAGCCCAGACCCAGCCCTCATCTCTCTGCCCCACTTTTCCTTCTGGGTTCCAGCCCTGTGCATTCCGATAAGAGGAAAAAATCTGTCCACATCCCTAGGATGGGGTAGTTTATGGACCTGGGTGATGGGCCATTGAGAGGTGAAGTAAGGGCCCCAGAGAGTCCCCAGGACCCAGGCACCTAGCCTGGTGCAGGAATGCTCCCTTCCCAAGTTAGGATCTCACACACCTTCCACTCTTGCCCCCTCTGCTCCCTCACCACCTGCTTGCTACCTTGTACTCTTTTGGTGGGCAAGCAGGGGCCTAGTTCCTTCCCATCAGCTTGCCCCCTCCCAGCTGGCACAGGGAGGCTGTCACTGGGCTAGAGGGGCAGCATCTCCATGCCAGTTCTGTGGCTAACTCCTCCCCATGGTTTTCCTCATGCCAGGCCTGCCCTCTCACCCAGCGGGTCCCCTTATTCTCCTGCCAGGATCCCAGCTGCTCCATCTTGACCTCCAGCCCATATCCCCCTGCCCAGCAGAGGGAGGCTCCAGATCACCCGGAGTCCATTCTGACTGGAGTGGGAGAGCTGAGCTGGAGGGCCTTTTGCCTTGTGTGTCCTCTAACAAAGACCCCTCCCTCCAGGGCATGTACATCTTCCTGCACACGGTGAAGGGGACACCCTTTGAGACTCCGGACCAGGGCAAGGCGAGGTTGCTAACTCACTGGGAGCAGATGGACTATGGGGTCCAGTTCACAGCGTCTCGGAAGTTCTTGACCATCACACCCATCGTGCTGTGAGTGCCTTGGTAGAAGAGGACACCCGCAGGCAGGCCAAGGCCTGGGGGACCCTGGGGACCTGCGAGGCTTAAACCTCTCCCCAGCTCTGGTCTTGGCTTAGGAATGAACAGAGGAAAGGAAGTTGGAGTGTCCCTGGGTCTTGTGCTGGGCTCAGGCCTCCCTGGGCCTATCTTTCCTCAGTTGGGTCTTCCTTCCTGCCAGGGAGGTAGCCCACAGGCCTGGGGTAAAGCAAGGGGCCTCTTTAGCGAGGGAGATCTTGCCCCCCTACTTCTGTTCTGGGGGTCTTTCCCATGACTCCTCGGCTGTCAGGAATCTGCCTTTCCCCACCCAGGGAGTGAGGGAGGAAGGGGACCTCCAAACAGAGTCTTATAACTCTCCCCAACCTTCCCCACCCAGGTACTTCCTCACCAGCTTCTATACCAAGTATGACCAGATCCATTTCATCCTCAACACTCTGTCCTTGATGAGCGTGCTCATCCCCAAGCTGCCCCAGCTCCATGGAGTCCGGATTTTTGGAATCAATAAATACTGAGGGTGCAGCCCCTTGCCCTGCCCAGGATGGCAGGGGAGGGGTGGAAGCCTGTGCTGTGATGCTGAAGACAGAAGGAGCCTCTGGATACTGCCAGAGATGGAGGTTGAGCCTCTGGGCCCTAGTCTCCCCACTCACGTCCCCCAGTAGCCGACCTGAAGTAGCTTGTAATGGGGTTGGGGCAGGCCCCCCCCAGGGCTCTGACCCTTTCTGATTTTTTGATCTTTTCCTTTTGCCTTTTGGATAGAGACTCCATGGGGGTGGTCATGGAATGGGCTGGGCTCTGAGGCTGAACACAGACCTGTGAGGTTAGACAGGAGGCCAGGGAAACCCCCTGTTCACTTGCTCATCCTATTGCTAAAGCACTTTAACCTCTGTGAGGGGAGCACAGGGAATGGTACAGCTTCTAGATTGTTTCACTTTAATTCTTAAGTCTTTAGGATGACACTCAGTGTGTGCTCGTATGTATGAAAGCAAATGTGTGACGGTGCCTCGTCCTTCTGGGTAGAGAACCGTCTAATCCAAGTCTCATGCTTTCGGCAGCTTCCCTATGACCCACCCTGGGTACTAGGTGGGAGTGGGGAGAGTAAGGAGAGGGATGGTGGGGCTGAGTGTGGATGGCCTGGTCTCAGAGGTGAGGGGCCAGGGCTGCTGCCATCCTGGCCCTAGTGGAGGTGGGAAGGAAGTGAGGGGAGGGGTGAGGATGGTGAGTTGAGACTTAGAAGAAGGGTCTGCATAGCAGCAGAGATCGGTGGGAGGGAGGGAGGGTCGGGAGAGAACCTAGACCCAATCTCATCCTTTGGGAAGTGGTCAGGGATGAGGGCAGGCTTGGAGAGTTAATTTACCCACAGCATGGTGGTGGTAATAGGAAGGGAGGCTGCTGTGGGTTTGAAGCTCCTGGGTTGGCGTGAGTGGGTGGAGATGGGTGGAAGAGGCCTGTGAGTCATCATAAGCACAGGTTCAATTCGACACTGCCTTTGGTGTGAGGAACGTGGGGAAACTGGGACAGAAATGATGAATGGTGGGGCCCTTCTGCAGCCCTTCACCTTGTAATCTTGTGCAGAATGGCACTGGGGCAAGGCCTCTTGTGTGGCATGCACATGTGGGGCTATGAGGCCACCCCCAAACAGGGTCGGTGCGCTGCAGAGTGCTACATGGTCCCTGCTCCAGCAGCGCAGTAGAAAGTAAGGAGCGGCCTGTAGGTGCCGTCTCCTCAGCCTGAGGAGAAGAGAGGTGGGGCAGGAGCCTGAGCATGGGCTGCAGAGGAGCCGCCTTCTCCCCTCCGCAATCTGACTAGGGTCTGTGTTACTTTTGAAAAGGTGTGGGTGCCTGTGCCCCGTCTCAGGGCCCTGAGGGAGGAGGGGAGGTCATTGGCCCTGTTTTCTGCCTCCTGGTCACCCCAACCCCCACCCCATTATGTATCATAGGGAACTTTCACCTCAAAATCTTTCTAAGCGAAGTGTGAATAGGATTTTTACTCCCTTTGTACAGTATTCTGAGAAACACAAATAAAGGACAATGTTCCTATTTCTCCTGAGTCTGGCTTCTGCTTCCTGGAGGTCCCTGGGGGAGGGGGCGGGGTGTGGACAGCGCTCCTGCTGAGGGCAGTGTGGGAGCATCAGCTCGACCCTCTGCCTGGATGGTGGGAGGGACCCTGGGATGCTGCTGTTCCTGCTGCCCCAGCAGAGTGAGTCCAGGGTCTGGGAGGGAACTGGCAGAGGCAGCAGCAGCCCAAAGAGTAGGATTCTGCTCTGTGACTTTGCCTGGCTGTTCCTCTGACAGAATTTCCACCTCTGGGCTACACAGGCTGGCTGAGTCAGGCCGGGTTGGCGGAGGGACAGCTTGTGCTGTGGCCAAGGAGGGGGTCGGTCCAGCAAAGGCTTTATAAATGAAGCTGGAGTCCTGAGGGGCCCAGTGCCATCCTCTGAACGCCTCCCCTGTTCTCACTTCTCTTCCCCCAGTGTTCCTTCCCTGGGAGGGCTGCCTTTTCTCCTGGCCTTTCTGTCTTCAGAGGAATCTTCATGCTTCCTCCTGCCATAAGTATGAGTGGGAGGGGAAGAGATCACCCTCCAGGAGTTATTTAGGCTCCCATGGCCAGGAAAGGCAGTTTTTTAGTGAAGGAACTCTTATCTCCCAGGTTCCCGGCCTTTCAGCTTGTTCTGTGCAATATCATCGGCTATTCTGGGACAGGTACAAAGTCCAGAGTAGAAGGGAGGAGCTGCCCCCCCGGCAGCCTGGGCTCCTCTCTGGCCCTGGTCCAGCATCACAATGTCCTTGGTGTCAGGAAGAGTGCAGGATCTTTGCCCAAGTCCACCCCCCATCCTCTGCCTGCACCTGAGGCCCACACTGCATTGGGAAGAGAAATCAGCCACCTGTGCTCAGTCCTGGAGGTGGGGGCGCCCTGGGAGCTTCCTGGACCTGCAAGAATGCAGTCAGGGTGAGGGGCTGAGGCACATCAACAACAATCTGGGCTCAAATACCAGCTCTGCCTCTTACTGGCCTTGTGGCCTCGTGACCTTACTTCTCAGAGCTTCAGTTTCTTCCTCTGTTGTATAAGAGGTTAGGGCTGTTATGAGGATTAGCTCAATGCCTGGCATGTGGCAAATACTTAACACATGGTAGCCATATTAATATTATTACTATTGTTACCACCACCATCATCATCTCAAGTGTTCTTTCAGAACTGAGGGAGGCAGGGGCCAGGAGACAGGGTGGTTATCTCTGAGGACTGAGGGGTGGGGCCAGAGGCCTCTCCCTGGAGGTGGAGGTGAGTGATGAAGACAGGTGGGGGCATCTCCCTGAGTGGGCTATGAGGGCACATTTGCAGAGAGAGGCTTGAGTCCTTACTGGCCCAGCCTGTTCCCTACAGGTGTTAGCTGCTGTTGCTCTCTCAGTCTTCAGTGTTGCCCACCCTAGCATGGCATTTGGGTAGCTGGTTCTGACTAGGTCACTCTCCTCATGTCCCTGGCACAGTCACAGCCATTGCCTGTTGGCACTTGGTTGGTACCCACCCATATTCTATTTCTCTATTCCAAACCCACTGGATTGCACAGCCCAGTATGCCTCCTTCTACACCATTCCCTGGCCCAAACTCACCTAGAATGTGTGTGTGTGTGTGTGTGTATATGTATATATATATATACCACCTGCTCCCCTAGTCCAAGAGGAGAGCCTTATCTGCTTCCGGCCCAGCCATAATGTAGCTTATCTAAAGGCCTGAGAGGTGGGGCACCTAGCCCTACCCAGCTTTCCAATTCCTTTCAGTTCTCTTATTATAGCTTCCTGAGACACAGCGGCCAGGAACTGTGCAGAGATCTTACAGAGGGGATTCTCACAACCTCCATTTCGGGTAAGCAGCTGAGGATAGAGAGGAGGTGGGTGGTCCCTGAGATCCCTGAGATGGGCCTGTGAGCCCTGGGCACTGCCTTTTCAGACACCCAGAAGAATTCCTAGGTTGGGAGTGAGCTGAGAGTTGGCTGCCATGATGGGGGCAGGGACAGAGAAGGGAGCACGGGTGAGTAGGTGCCTGGGCCGCCAGAAGGGTCTTAGGGGAAGGTGGTCAGAGGTAGGATGGAGAAGTGAAGGAGCCCAGGAAGCTTGTGAGGGGAGGCCTGACCCCATGAGGGAAGCAAAGGAACCTGAAGAAAGGGAAAGAGATCTCAAAAGGAAAGAGTTGCAGAGTGACTGATGAAACGGGAGAGAGTAAGAAGGATTTGAAGGTAAAAGAGCCTAAAGGGTCCAATGTGGGGACAAAGAGCTGCTGCTGAATAGAAACAGAGAAGCAGTAGCTATGTCAGATTGGACTGGTGATAGGCCTGTGGAGGGTCCCGCAGGGCAGGGGAGATAGAGAGGTACCGGGGCCAAGTGTAGATGAGAGGGTGAAAGAGAGAGTGGGTGGGGGGAGATGCCCCAGGTGGGGTTTTGAGATTCATTTTATTTTACCAAGTGTAAGGGGACCTTTCAGAAGGTGACCAAAAACTGAGGAGACAGGACCTGGGGGTAGGGAGCTGTTTATGGTGCCCAGCTCCAAGCTACTCTTGCTCTCCATCCTTTCTCTCTTGTTTCCTTCTAAGGCCAACTTACCACCATCTCACTGGGAAATGGTTGGTAGGGGCACCCATCCAACTGCCTTGCAGAATACAGCAAGGGAGGGACTCAGAGCCAAGGGAAGAAATAATCAGTTGGGGTTGGTAATGTGAGGTCTGGCAGCCATGCCCCTCATCCCTTCCTGGATCCTCTGTTCATCAACACTGGTGAGAGTCTACCCGGGGGATGGTGGGCCTGCCTTCCTACACCTCAGGCCCCTCCGAGCAAGGGGGAAACTCTGCTGTGGGAGATGCAGGAAACAGATCTCGCTTTCTGTTTGAGGCAATCATTGCTCCATCTTTCCTCCAGAAGGGTTCCATGAGGGGCAAAGGGGAGTACAGCATTTGTGATGGTCACCCTTCCTTAGTGTGTAGTGACCACCTCACCTTCTAGAAAGAGGGAAGGCAAGTAACTTCAGGTCCTAGTTGTCCTAGAAACTTTGGCTCTTCCTTGAGCCCAGGCTGCCAAAGGTAGAAGATTTAAAAACCTGAACCAATATCCCCCTCCCCCAAACTGAAATCGGCTTCCTTCTCCCAGTTGGTCCAGGTACAATGCCCAGCGTATTTGAGAAAATCACAAGAGTTGTGGTCCAAGAGATGGATGCTAGAGGGGATATGATTGCTGTCAGAAGCCTTGTCGATGCTAACAGATTTCACTGCTTCTATCTGGTGTTGGAGAGGAGAAATTTCTTGGGATGCCGGTACTACAAGACAGACCTCACCCTGAAGGACATACTGGAGACAGAGAAGGGTGAAGGGCAGTTTGATGAGCTGGATTCTGGGTTCCAAGGTCAGTATGAGGTAGGTGAGAGATGGCCAGGCAGGAGACTTTGCCCACTCCTACTCTACCCCACTCTCAACTCCCCACTGCCATCAACCAAGTCAGCCAGTCAACAAAGAAACTGTGGAATTTGTATATACACATCCACACACCTCCAACAGAAGAGCTGAATGGGGAGAAGGGAATAGGAAGTGGAAATTTATTATTTTTTTTATTTTTACTTTTTGTGAGGAAGATCAGCCCTGAGCTAACATCCGTGCCAATCCTCCTCTTTTTGCTGAGGAAGACCGGCTCTGAGCTAACATCTATTGCCAATCCTCCTCCTTTTTTTCTTCCCCCAAAGCTCCAGTAGATAGTTGTAGGTCATAGTTGCACATCCTTCTAGTTGCTGTATGTGGGACGCGGCCTCAGCATGGCCGGAGAAGCAGTGCATGGGTGAGCGCCCGGGATCCGAACCCAGGCTGCCAGCACTGCTTAGCGCAGTGCTAAGCCACAGGGCCGGCCCTGGAAATTTATTTTTATTGTAAACTATTCGTAAACAGTCTTCCTTTCCCATTTTTTCTCTTTGTAAATAATTGGTTTTTAAATTAGCTGAGGTCTTCTCATGTGTTTATATGTTTATCATTTCAATGGATAAATAAATGGAGGCAGTTTGCTTAGTGGTTAAAAAAGGACACAAGCTTTAGAGCTGGGGGCGTCTGGTTTCTAAGCCTGACTCTGCCACTTACCAGGTGGGTGACCTCTGGACAAGTTGCTTTATCTCTCTAAGTTTGTTTCTTCATCTCTCAACTCAAGAAGATTGTTGCAAGAATCGAATGAGATTAGTTACATAAATCATTTATCACAGTGCCTGCACAGGAGACTCAATCAAAGTTCACCGCAATCATTCTGCTGGTGGCGGTTATTATTATTATCCCTTAAAGTTCTCTGGAAATCATGACTGAATGGGAAGTTGCTGGCAAGCAGAACTCCCTAAGGGCTTGAAGGGATTTGTAGAGGAGTCTATTCCATCCCCCTGCCTCCAAGCTCAGCTATTTCTGCGGTTTCTTGGGTTTCAGAAGGCCCAGGGTAAATATTGTTGAACCCTTACTTGGAGACTTACTTCAGTGTTTCGTGCCTCATGGTGAGGAGTTTTACAGCTCAGACATCTCTGCTATAACCCATTTGGGTCTCACCAAGAGAAGGAAAAGAATTCTAACGATACCACTGTACAGTTTTAGAGCACCTGCCACGTGCCAGGCACTGCTGTTCTGTGACCCCAAGAAGGGCCCAGATTACTTGGAGGTGGTCGGCCTTTCCACAAGTGGAGTTTAATTAAGGAAGCAAGGGGTTTTAGGAAAATTTCAGATTAGCATTTTTCAAAGACTCCGAGTCAGTGCTCTAAAAAGCAACTTGCCAAGAGCCAACTTACTAAAAGCTAATTCTCAAAAAATCAGTTTGTCAAATGACCAGTTCACTAAAGACAGAAAAAAACTTTAAACCTGGACTGGGATGTTTTGCCATGATCATATTACTCCCCAGGGGCAGGGGCAAAGTGTAAGTATGGAAAAAAAATTTGACTAAGTCAGTTAACTTCCTTTAAGGGACAGTCTGTCTGTTTGCATAAAAAATTCAGAGGCAGAGGTGAAAACCAACTTTAAAAAAAAAAAATCCTTAAGAATGAAGTGAATTGGTAATTTGAATTGGTTTTCAGCAACTTGGCCTGCCCCCATTTCAAATGGATTATTTATTTTTTAACTATATCGTGCTGATAGTCTGGTTAAAGTGTGAATAGGTTTTTTTGTTTTGTTTTTTTAATTAACTAAAGTCCATATTTCATTCAAATTATCTTAGTTTTACCTACTGTCCTTTTTCTGTTCCAGGATCCCATCCAGGATACCATGTTACCTTTAGTCATCATATCTCCTTAGGCTCCTCTTGGCTGTGACAATTTCTCAGACTTTCCTTGTTTTTGATGACCTTGACAGTTTTAAGGACTATTGGTCAGGCTTATTGCAGGATGCCTCTCTACTGGAATTTGTCTGATGCTTTTTTCTCATGGTTAGACTGAGGTAATGGGTATGGGGGAGGAAGACCACAGAGGTAAAGTGCCATTCTCATCACATGGTATCAAGGGTACAGACTGTCAACATGACTTATCACTGTTGATGTTAACCTTGGTCACCAGGCTGAGGTAGTTTTTGTCAGGTTTCTCCACTGTAAAGTTACTGCCCACCCCCCACCCCCCATACTGTACTCTTTGTGTGCTAGGTTTGACTTTTCTTTTCTCTCTGATAAAGCACATACAAAATTTACATTGCTCAAGAAACAAATGGGCCCTGAGACCTTAGTGTCACACATACAGGACTGACTTCAGGCACTATTTCTAGTTCTGTCATGTTCCACCCGTTCCAAAATGGATTTTTCTCTGGAAATCCAGCCCTGCCCCCAAAACCTAGCAGTTGAAGCTCTCCCTCCTTTGTAGGTCACACCTGGGAGGTCTGAGAGAAAGGCACTCAGCCTGGCAGCATCTCCACAAGCTCCACTAACTCCAGGGCAGCAGCTGACTCAGAATCAAGGCCCTTATGACAGCACCTCATCAGCCTGGGCAGAGTCCACACAGACGTGGGCAACTTCCTAGGGTTACCTCACTTTATACCTGCATGGTTCATACAAACACAGAGGCTGAACGCTGCTTAATTTTTATTTCCCAATGGGCAAGGGTTCCTAATTCTTTAGCTTTACTTTTGTTTCATTTCAGCCTCTCAAATAGTTAAATAGGACTAGCTCACATTTATTGAGCATTTAGTGTACATGCCAGGTACTTTGTTAAGTGCTTAACTGCATTATTTTATTTAATTTCCTCAAGCACAGGCAGTAGGTACTATTAATATTCTCCTTCTATAGATGAGGAAACAGATTCAAAGAGGTTAAGTGACTTGTCCAAGGTCATTGGTGAGAAGGTGGCAGAGTGTGCTCAAACCTGGGATTGTGTGACCTCACGATGACTCCTGGTGAGAAGAGCATTTTCTGGAGAGCCACAGCTGCAGGACTTCCTCAGAAGGGAAAGGGATCGTGGAGGGGACCCCAGGGTAGGGCTGCTCCAGGGAGGATTTTCTGGAGAAAAATCTTTTGGGTCAGCCTCAGTATGACCTTTACCCTTCTCCTTCTAGGTCAAAAGGCTGAGTTCCAAGTTACAGACATGGTAGACTCAAAGGGAATGTTGACAGTGAAATCACCCAAAGAAATAACAATTGCAGGGGCCTTCCACGGCTCTCAGGAGCAGAGAATCGAGATATTGGCGACTCAGATATCCCCACAATATCTGGATTCCCTTGAGAACAGGTGAGGCTGGAGGTGGGCAGCAGTGGGGAGGCAGAGAGGGAGAAAGCCCATTTTGGGCGCCAAGGGCATCTGAGGGGGGGCACCCTGGCTGGTGCAGCCTCTCACTCCCTACTCCCAGCATTCCCCCAACCCACTCCTTTACTCAAGCATGCCTTCCTCTTCTCCACCTTCAGGAAGCCTTCTCATTCTTCCAGGATCAGCCTCCAGGAAACCTTCTTCTGATACCTCCAATTCACTCACATCCCTGCTATCCTCCGGGGTGACTGATTACTCTGGATTGGACCAAAACCTGCTGGTTTCAAGAGGCCATTCTCCTCTGTTCTTCTATACTGAGTTGCCCAAATCTGTATTTTGTGCTTATTTCACTCTGCCTTGTGGCAAGCCAGTGATTTCCATGTTCCTCTCCCTCACTGGACTAGGAACAACTTGTGACCGGGGACTGACTTTATTAACCTCTCTGTATTTGTCCCTAGCACACAGTAGGTGCTCAGTAGGAGAGCTGAGGTGAAGCACAATGAAATCAAAACACCCCTGTAGAACACTTCCTGCACAGAAAGTGCCACCATCCCACTCCACTGGGGTGGTACCAATCAAGTGCCACAGAGGTTCTGATAGCTGAGGTCCTGGTGCTTCCAAGGGACTTAGAGGTACATCACCAGCCTTCCCCCTCAGCGATCATTTTGCTGTTGGTGTTGGTGTTCCTTCCCTAGCTGGAGTTGTCGGAAAGCGTGGTTGGAGCAGCTCAGGGGAAGGGGCCCTACCATTCTCCTGGTCTAGCGCTCCCTGAGTGGGGTGGCTGCCTTTTGTTTTTCCTTTTTAATTAAAAGTTGAAAGGCTTACAGTGAAATTTTACTGGTCCTTGAAACTACCCTTCCCCACCACAGTATTACTGGGTAGGGCCTTTGGAGTTTTTCTAGAATGCCTGTCGTTTCTAGGGTGAGGCTATGTGGTATGTATATATAGAGTTGGGGGGAGGATGACTGGATGGGTACAGGAGGCTCAGCAGAGGCAAGGATGTAGGCCTTCCTTGAGGGTCTTTTGGTTGTAAATACCAGAAGCTCCATCAGGCTGTTTTTAGTCACAAAATGAATTTTCTTATGGAATCAGAGATACCTCCTGGAACCCAAGGGTGGACAATGCAGCCAGGCCCCAGGTACAGGCGAGGAGCTGGAGCCCCTTCTCAGACAACAGGCTACTCTGGGCTGGGCAGATGCCTATCTCAGTGCCATGAGAAGGGCACACGCTTTGGACTCACATAGACCAGGGTTTGAATCCCAGCTCTATACTTATTAGCTGTGTGACGTTGGACCATTTACCACCTGTCTCTAAGCCTCAATTTCCTCATATGAAAAATGGATGCAATTCTGCCTATATCATAGTGTTGTGAGGAGGGTTAAACGAAATGACATGTGAAGTATCTCACAGTGCTTGCACACTCTAGTCTTCAAAAAATGCTAGTGAGTTCCCCTCCCACTTTGCACTCCCTTGCCCCCAGCGCGTCAAGTTAACTGTGACAGGGATGCTGTGTTCCTTGGTTTTCTAGCCTCAGAGGCACTTAATCTCAAATAGGAACTAGCTGATGGAGAGGAAACCTCACTGGGAGGTGGGGCCCCTGAGATCCTGAACTCTCATCCCCCCTCACTCCCTCCAGGAAGCTGAAGAGAAAACTACCTGCTTTTTTCCGATCAATCCAGACAAAGAGAAAAGACCTCTATCTGGTGACAGAAACTGTGGAGACAACAAAGAAGGAAACCCTGGAAAGTAAATGGCAGTGTACATTATGGAGCAAGATAAATTTTGGCAGTTTCAAATTGGAACACAAGGTTTGGATCCTGGGAGGCAGGGATTGTGGAGAGCCAGCCTTGGCCCGCCCACTGCAGGTCAGGGGGATGCCAGCCCAGACTCTAGGCTCTTCAGCTCTTCCTCCAGACCTCCCTGAGCAGCCCTGCCTGCTCCTTGGCCTTCTTATGACCTCTCTTCTTGCCCCAAGAAAGTGTGTGTGGCATCGCTAAGTCCCTCCCCTGTCACTCGCTGTGATATCCTGTTTTCATTTGCTTCAAAAGGCTTCCCACAGTTCATAATTACACGAGGGTTTTTTGCTTATTCATTGTCTGCCTCCCTTTCTAGGAGGCAGGAGGGCAGGAGCCACAGTGCCTGGAACAAAACAGATCCTCAATAAACATTTGTTGAATGAACAGTGGAAACAACATGAGTTTTAGGGTCAGATGTGGGTTCAAATTTCAGCTCTATTACTGTTTTTAGCTGTGAAACTGGCTCACCTACTGACCCTCTCTGAGCCTCAGTTCTCTCATCTGTAAAATGAGGATAAAAATCTCTACCTCCCAGGACTGTTTGGGAGATCAGGTAAGATAACTACATAAAGCACCTAGGGATCAATCAACGTGAGCTCCTTTTTCCTAGCACCAAAGGGCAGTGACCATCCCCCCGAAGTGCGTCCTGGGCTATCGAATAAAGCAGCTCGTCTTCCCCAACATGGAAAGGATGAGTAAGCAAGGCCTGGTGGGAGTGGGGGCTGATTCAGCCAGGCTCTGTGTCAGCCTGGAGGGCTCCTGGTGAGCTTGAAGGTCAGGGAAGTTCCAAGGAAGAGGGAGGGTTTAGGACTGGGAGGAAGGCCTGAGGTTTCTTGCTCAGACACCACAGACCCAGGATTTGCCCCACCATGACACTAATCCTTCCCTAGAGGTGTTAACTACCATCTCTTTCCCAGTATTTTCTTTTTTGGTGGGGGGCAGAGCGTGAGGATTGAGGAAAGACTAGAAAGAAGAACTTACAGAGAGAGAACTGGTCTTTCTGATAACTGGTCTCTCTCTCTTTTTTTGCACTGGTTTAGATATTTGTTTCTTGGGCGAAACAGAATCCTTTCCAGAAGGTGAGTGAGCTTCTGGGCCTCCTGTTCATCATTCCAGAATGGGCAAGGATAGTATTTTTAAAAAGAGTATAACAAATGGCCTGGAATTATAAAGTTATTAGAGCTAAGAATGTAATAGGATGCACCCAGGGTGGGAACCGTGGTAAGGGCAGGAGAAAAATCTGCCTGTTGGAGAAGCAGGTGGGATTGCATGTTGGCCTAGGATTTCTAGGCTCTGACAACTTTGACTTGCTTTGTGTGAGGCAGTGTGCTGGATCCCAGGGTCACAGCCTTTACTGAAGGCTTATTGGCCTAGGAAGCACAACTGGATTGCCTGGCCAGTTCTCACATGATAGCACTGGCTGTGAAAGGAGCACTGGACTGGGAGTCAAATGGTCTCAGGGTCTAGTCCTGGCTCTGGCAATCACTAGCTCTATAGCCTCCTGAGCCATGGTTATCCTGACTTTAAAATGAATGGGTTAGATTACAAGATCCCTGTGATTCTGAATGTGGCTTCCTCTGGAATTTCAGAGTTTTTCCTTGCATCTCAGAAGGATTGTACTGCCTAAAAGGCCTTGGGAAGGAGTAGAGAGAGGTCTAGATATGGTAGAAAATTTGAGAAACTCCTGGAAGTTGTAGAAGTTGCAGGTTCAGTCCTGGCAAGGTCTTGCTAGCTCAAAAGAGTGAATCTCTGTCATTCTAACGTGCCATAACAGAGGAGACAGGAGATGGATTTCAATCCCTAATTTGACCCAAATTTGCTGAGTGACTGAGGGCATATTGCACCCTCTCTGGGCCTCTGTTTCTTCTTCAATCATCTAGATATAATCCTATGGCTGCCTATCTCCCAGGATGTGGGAAGGGTCATTTACACACAATGATGAGGATGTAGGCTCCCTGGCATGGGCAGTGAGGGCTCAGAGTCCAAGAATGAAAACTTCCACCGCTGGGAAGAGAATGTCCACAGGGGGCTGGAGGTGACCTGAAGACTCTGAGATTATTCTTCCTCTCTTTGCAGAGAAAGATGGTGGTTCATCTTGCTTAGGTAAGTATGGGAGCCAGCTGTGTTCAGGGTGGCTGCACCCACTCACCCTTGAGCCCTCTGGCCTCAAGGACTGCAGCTCAGGTGGGGTAGCTGAGTATGTGTGTGTGTTGGGGGGTGGCTCGGGGGAGAAGGGTGGGACAGTGCCCAAGCAGGTTTCAAGTTCAGTCTCTGGCAAGTTTAGTCTGGAGGTTGCATGTGTCTCCTCTAAACACAGTGGTTCTCATTGGTTGTACATAGACATCACCTGGAGGAACTTTAAAACTAGTGAGCCTGAGTCCCACCGCTAGAAATTCTGATTTAATTGATCTGAGGGTGTGGCCTGGCTTCAAGATTTTTAATCACTCCTCAGGTGATTCTCATGCACAATCAAGGTTGAGAACCACTGTTCTAACTTGCTGTAAATCCTCACTACTCCTAGTGTGGTCCAAAGAATTTGGGGTTGGTACAAGACTAGGGGTGATCTGGGGAGATGGAAGTGGGGTCAGCAGGAGGCAATGATGGTGGGAATCTGAGAAGAAGGATGCTTCATTTTAATAGGAAAAGATTAGAAGAAGGGAAGATACAGAAAGGTGGTCTCCAGAAGAAAGACTAGACGAAGAATGGAGTCTAGAGGGGTCTTGGAAATGGAGCTTGCTGGGCTGAGTAGGTTGGGCTCTTAATTGCTTCCTTTACAGGGAAGTCCTTGAATTTGGAGGATTTCAGAAACATGAAGGAGAAGGTGCAGGACATGGTGATAGGCCTCCAGGATCTGACTGAGGAGGAGCAAAAAGATGTGCTAAGCTGCCTCACTGAATGCCTCAGCAAGGATGGGCAGCTGCAGGATCTAGAGCAAAGAGTAAGAGGCCCAAGAAAGAACTGGGCAGAGAGAGGGAGGAGCCAGTGGGGAGGGAAGTTGACACGCTAAAGACAATCTGCTATAGTGGGAGTGGTGCTCATCTCCCCCATCTCCTGGCCCTAGGTGTCTGAGGTCCTGATCTCTGGTGAGCTACAGACGGAGGGCCCAGCAGGTCCTCTCATAAGTAGCCTTTTTAACGATGCTGGCATCTTGGTACAGGCGCGCATAGAAGCCATTCTGGATGTCCTGGATGCCTTGATGGGTGAGGAGGGGTCTGGATGTATGCTGGTTTGGAGAAAACGCTGAGCAGAGGGGTGTGTGAGGAATCAAATCTTGGGAGGAAGGGGGTACACATTGCCCTTTACATTTTGTGAGGGAAAGGCTTTCACACTTCAGAAACTAGTCATCTTCCCCAGGTCAGGGATTGAGGGATTGCCTCCTCTTCCCCCTTGGCACAGTCTGTGACCTCCTGCAGGTTAAGAGGAAAGCAGGAACCATACAGCAGGAGCCCATTTGGAATAACTCCCATCTAGCACTGCCAGGGTCTCTCCAGAACCTCCTTCTGATGCTTGTCCTGAATCTGATCAGACACTGAAGCCCTGTCCCACCATGTGCCTCTCTTCTCTGCCAACCACCCTCTTTTTTGCCCCCAGAGCTGTCTGAGGAGCAGCAGCTTGTGGCTGAGGCCCTAGGGAAGGGGACTCTGACCCTGTTGAAGGGCCAGGTAAGACAGCCTGGGCTGAGGGACCCTGACCCTGGCTCTCAAGGGACCCAAAAGTCCCAGTGTACAGACTCTTCCTACTTCACAGTTCTCTGTCAGCTCATGTTTATTCAGCTGGCTTGTGGCAATCCCCTGGACATACAGTTTCCAGGACAATTGGGATGGGCTTTTTACGTTCTGTTGCTTGCCTATGGGCAAGAGAGGAGGATGGAAGACTGTTAGTCCCAGGATGGCAGCTGGCACCATCTTGAGTGACAACATTGATTAGCAGTGCCTGTCACTATGTTGAGAAAGTATGAGGCCCTCCAGCCTCCGCAGGAAAGAGTGCCATGATGGATTACTACATCTGCCATGGGCTCACAAATAAGGAATGCGGCCAAGTATTTGCCATTTCTAGTATATTTCCTTGTTCCTAGCGTTTACATTCTGGTGTGTTTCCTTCCAGGTTGAGTCTATCCTGGAGCAGAACCCCGGTGAGCAGCCCCATGAGGTGGGCTGTGACCCTGAGGCACGGATTCTCTGTGCTCTCTATGTTGCTGTTTCTATCCTGCTGCAGCTGAGTGAGAAGCCTACCTCTGTGTCTTCCTAACTGTATGTTAGCTCTTTAACCATTCTCCCCACTAGCCTCTGGCTGCTCCCCTTCCCAGTCTATCTTTATCCTGCCTACCCGCCTCATCACCAGAATGTCTTTAAAACAAGCAGCTGGCTATTCTTTGATAAATCCTATTCCCTACTTGATAATGTCCAAAAATCAGCCTGGATTGTATGCTTGGCCTTCTGATTAAAAGTGGCAGATTGATCATATTAATTTCCTCTCTTTCTTGAAACCTCGCTAAATGACAGTAAAGCAATCGAAAAGATATAAACCCCCAAGGATAAAGAGAATGAGGCAGCAGATAAGAGATTTCAACACATCTTTGGAAACTAGAAAGTAATTAAAGGAGTGCAAGCCAGGAGTTGTGGGACTGAGGGGTGCAGAGGAGTGCAGGGGGACACTGCTGTTTTTTACATCATAAAGTTCTATTTTAGTTCTAAAATTTAATTCTAAAAGTTCCTTTTAGTTCCATTTAATATTTTTTAAGACGATGTAATTAAAAGTAAAAGAAATATATGCTTGTTGTAAAGCATTTCAAATATTTCTCAAAGTCGAAGGTAAAGGTACTCTGGGACCTCCCTTTCTCCCTCTAATATAACCACTGTTAACATTTTGGGATATGTTAACATTTTCCCTCTGCAGCAGCTTTTAAAATGGTAATTTAAACATGAATCTAGGATGATATAACATAAATTTGTTTTGTATCTTTTGATCTAGAGTTATTTTTTTCTTTTAAATTTGTAAAACTATTATATGCAACAGGAATTCTCATAAGTGCTGTTGGAGTGTATATTTGTCAACCACTTTGGAAAATTGTTTGACAGTATCTCCTAAAGCTAAATATATGCCTGTGACCCAGCAACTCCATTTCCTGGGCATACACCTGAGAGAAACGAGTGCATGTATTCACCAAAAGACATGCATATACAAGAATGTTAACATAAGAGCCCCAAGCTGAAAACTATTCAGATGTCCAATAACATTAGCATGGATACATAAATTATTGTATATTTATGCAATAAAACAAAACAAATTACTGCTACACATAACAACAACTCTCCCAGACATAATGCTGAGCAAATGAAGCCAGACACAAAAGAACATATTTAAGTTTGGGTCCTATGAGAAGCAGGTGCCAAAATGGAACTAGATGTGCAAAAGACTTATTAGAGGAAAAGGCTGTAAAGAATAAAGGGAGAGGAAGCAGGAATAGGCATGGCAAACCTTCAAATCACAATGCAGGTCTAAAACCTGTGAAAGTAGAGAAGGAGGGAAGGATCTAGTAGGAAGAGTCTCAGATCGCAGCGAAGTTCTGAGAGTCTCAGCCAAGCCAACCTGAGCAAAAATAGTCTACTGGAGAAGTCCCCCGACCATGCTCAGCCTTTGGCTGGGACCAGCCCAGGAAAGCTTGACCTCAGGAAGCAGATCTACAGGGCGTCAGCTAGAGGTTCTCAGTCGACTATGCTTCCTGCAGCAGGTTCTCCTAAAGAAAATCTGAGTGGTACCCTCCACAGCCACCACAATACTGTATGATTCCAGTTACATGAGGCTCAAGAACAGGCAAAACTAAGCAATGGTGGTAGAAGTCAAAATAGTGGTTATCTTATTGGGGACAGTATTGACTGGGAAGGGACATGAGGGAATCTTTTGGGTCACTGGAAATATTTTATATCTTGATCTGGACAGTGGTTACATGGATGTTTACATATGTAAAAATTTACTAAGCTATACACTTAAGATCTGGGCACTTTTTTTTACTCCACTTTACTGTAAGTTTTTTTTTACCTCAATAAGAATTTTAATTTAAAAACATAATATATGCACATGAAAACATATTTGAACATACAGAAGAATATAAAAAAATTAAGTAAAAATTTCCTCTCAAACCCCTTCACCCTAGAAACTAGTACCACTTTCTTGAGACAGCCATATTTAACTCTGTTTTAGTTTTTCTGTCTGTTACTATTACAACTAAAAATGATATTCTTATATTTGTTCTTAATTTATTAATTTTAGATAGTATTTATTGATTCCCAGTATTAAGGATGGATCTTGGGAAAAACAGACATTGAACAACAAGTTCAAAGTAGTAAGTTTTATAAATAGAAGACAGGGTACTATGAGGGCATTTAATAAAAGGTAGCAGAGCAGTCCCCTCTTACCTCTGACATTGTCCCCTTCCCTCTTCCTTAAACTCTGATTCCAACCATACCAAACTATTGGTCTTTTATTTGAACATGCCATGTACTTTTACAATGACATACTTTTTTAAAATACAGGTTGCATTCTCCCTCTGCCTGGATTTCCTTCCCTCACCTTATCCATCCTTTACACTATGGCTCAAATATCCCTTCCTCACTAGTCATCCCAGTTTCCCAAAGAATTTGGTTACTTCTTCCTCTGCGTGGCCCATAGCATGTTGAAAACATTTCTATTATGGCATTCATCACATTGTACTGAAATTATTAATACATATGTCTGTTCCACTAATGTGGAAGTTCTGGAGAATAGTGTTTAAATCTTACTTTTTTTTGCTAGGGCTCAGTAAATGCTGGTTTGCTTCAAAAGTGCCTTTGAGTTGGGGGAAGTTTGGGAGACACATCCAGAATTTCATGAGGCTAGCTCAACCTCAGAACTACTAGTTGTCACTAAGAATTTTTTTTTCTTTCCTCTCAAGTCTCAGCAGGGGACTACTTGTCTTAGGGAGATTAAACTGACCCAGAAACTTGAGGCTTATATTCGATCTGCTGATTTTTCTCTTTTCTCATCTCACATTTCTGATTCCAGAGTGAAGTTCAATACATCAATTGCATACATCTGTAAGGAATTTCCTGTTGTAGCGGCTGAAACTTGTGACAGAGATGACTTTGAAATGGGGACAGTTGGGATAGTCATTATTTGAGCTTGGCGGGATGTGGGAGATTCCACTGACTCTTGCTCATTCTTCAGAACTCTTAGCTCAAGCAATACTCCCTTCTTATAGTTTGTATATCTCTCCAGGCTGAGTTAGAGACCCCTAAACACACTGTGCTTACCCCTGTTGGGAAGAAAACTGTTTTGGAGAAATGCCAGCTTGGGATAGATAAGATTCTAAGGAGTTGGATGTCAACAATTCTTGGAGAAGGGGGAAAACTACTTTGCAGGAAACAAATTGAGGAATTTATTGATTTTGCTCCTAAGATGGAGGAGAAGGACATTGAAAGGAGAGAGAATGGAGGAAGACAGAAGTACAAGCAAGATGGAGAGAGGCTGAGACTAGGTGAGGTAGTAAATACTTCAAGATACGGGATAGGTGAAGAACATTCAAGAATGGTGATGCCAAACTTGTTTCCGGTAATAGTAAGCTAGATTATTTGCTCCAGCTCTCCCATGGAAAACAATTTAAAATGCTGGATAAGATAATTTTTAAACATCCATGATAAGCATCTAATTTCTGGCAAGATAAAGAAACTCAAGCCAAAATACAAGGGAAAAGGAGACCCAGGGAGGTAAGTATCAGAACACTAATGTAATTTTGCCCCAGGTGAAGGGGGTTGAGATTTGCAAATCCAGGCAAGCTGGGGCTTCAGTTCTGCCAGCCTTGTGGATTGATGAGTCCAGAAGTCAAGGACAAGTACTCACCCAAGGTGGGGAGTCTAGTAAAAGGAGATCTTCCCCATATTAAACTGGAATCTCAAAGGGCTTCATCATTTAGGTGAAGAGTGAATTGGCAGTAAACCCATAGCTCTTGCCTCACCTGCAGGGGACTGTAGGGAACACTCTTGGTATTGAGTGAAGAAGAGGTTAAAAAAAGGAAAGGAAAAAAGTTCCGAAATATTATGGCCATAGGCTAGTCTTTTCACAGAACTTAGCCTGGATTTGCATCATCCGGGTGTTTCAGAGAATCTCAACTGCAGATTTAGTTTGTGAGGGCCCAGGATCCATTGTGTCCCCAGATGCCTGTCAGAATCAAACACAAATCTTTTCTGAAGGAAGTCATCTTCATTTCTACAAATAATTTTTTAAGGACAATGAGTGGTTCCCAATAAAAAAAATTAAAAAGCACACAGGACACAACACCATGAGCAAGAATAAGCAGAAACAACAAACAACAGAAAGAGACATATAAAATTCCCAAATATTGGAATTATTAGGCTAGATTATAAAAATGTGCTCATTATGTAATTAAAGAAATTTTAAAATGAGCTTGAAAATACCAATAGCAAGAAGAAAACTGTAAAAAATAACCTATCATATTTGAAAAAGAACCAAATAGAATTTTTAGAAATGAAAATGTTGATCCTACATAAAAAACTTAATGGATAGATTTAAAGAGTATATTGGATATAGCTGAGGAGAGAGTTAGTGAAATAGAAATCAGAAAAAAAAATACTCAAAATATAGTACAGAGACAAAAGTGAGAAGATATGGAGTGAGGTCAAGAGACATGGAGGATACTAATAGGTATAAAATATGTTCAATCCGAGTTCCAAAAGAAGAGGAGAAAGAGGGGCCAACCTAGTGGCGCAAGCCGTTAAGTGCGCGCATTCCGCTGCGGCGGCCTGGGGTTCGCCGGTTCGGATCCTGGGTGTGCACTGATGCACTGGCAGGTCAGGCCATGCTGTGGCAGCGTCCTATATAAAGTGGAGGAAGATGGGCACAGATATTAGCGGCGGCGTCCTATATAAAGTGGAGGAAGATGGGCACAGATATTAGCCCAGAGCCAGTCTTCCTCAGCAAAAAAAAAAAAAAAAAGAGGAGGATTGGCAGATGTTAGCTCAGGGCTGATCTCCTCACAAAAAAAAAAAAGAAGAGGAGGAGAAAGAGATTAAGGCAAAGACAATATTTGAAGAGATAATGGTTGAGAATTTTGCAGAGCTAATGAACAACATCAAGCCACAGATCAAGAAGCTCAGTGAATCCCAAGCAGGATCCATAAAAAGAAAGCCACATCTACACAAATCATAGTAAAGGATTGCAGAACAGCAGCAAAGATAAAATCTTAAAAGCAGCCAGAGAAAAAGACAGCTTACCTTCAAAGAAGTTATAGTTAACCTGAAAACTAACTTTAAGGGAAGCCATTTGATGATGAAATTATATCTCCTGTGTGTTGAAAGAAAATAACTGTCAATCTAAAATCTTATACTCGGGGCCAGCTCCATGGCTTAGTGGTTAAGTGCGCGTGCTCCACTACTGGTGGCCCGGGTTCGGATCCCGGGCGCACACCGACGCACCGCTTCTCCGGTCATGCGGAGGCTGCGTCCCACATACAGCAACTAGAAGGATGTGCAACTATGACATACAACTATCTCCTGGGGCTTTGGGGGAAAAAAAAGGAGGAGGATTGGCAATAGGTGTTAGCTCAGAGCTGGTCTTCCTCAGCAAAAAGAGGAGGATTAGCATGGATGTTAGCTCAGGGCTGATCTTCCTCTCACACACACACACACAAAAATAATAATAATAATAAAATCTTATACTCAACAAAACTATCTTTTAAGAATAAAGTTAAATAGGGGCCAGCTCAGTGGCGTAGTGGTTAAGTTTGCATGCTCCGCTTCAGTGGCCCAGGGTTTGCAGGTTTGTATCCTGGGCGCAGATGTACACACTGCTCATCAAGCCATGCTGTGGTGGCATCTCACATACAAAATAGAGGAAGATTGGCACAGATGTTAGCTCAGGGACAATCTTCCTCACCAAAAAAAAAAAAAGAATGAAATTAAATAAAATTATTTTTAGACAAAAGGTGGGAGGGTTTTCTACGAGTAGATTCTCACTAAAGTAAATTTAGACAAAAGAAAAGAGATCTCAAATGAAAGGTCTGAGATATAAGAAGTAATGAAGAAGAACAATAACAAAAAAACTGGTAAATATAGGGTTAAATCTAAATGAACAGTAATTGTATATAAAAATAATAAAACAATAGTATCTTGTGGGGTTAAATACATGATAACAATAACATAGTAAAATAATATGATATAATGAATTTAAAGTATTCTAAGGGTTATATTTTACCTGGGAAGAGAGAAACAATACTGCTTAACTTTAGACTTTGATAATTTAGTATGCATGCTACAATTTTTTTTTTTTTTTGGTGAGGAAGATTGTCGCTGAGCTAACATCTGTGCCAATCTTCCTCTATTTTTGTATGTGGGACACTACTCATCATGGCTTGATGAGTGGTGTGTAGATCCGCGCCCGGGATCTAAACCTATGAACCCTGGGCTGCTGAAGTGGAGGGCATGAACTTAACCACTATGCCCCCAGGCTGGCCACTGCATACTACAATTTTTAAGGTAACCATTAACAGAATAGAAACAAACTAGTAGAGGGAAAAAATGGAATAATAAAAAAACTATCAACAAAAAGAACACAAGAAATGAGAGAGAGAAAAACCTAGAAAAGATGAAACAAAAAACCCAAAAGAAAATGGTGGAATGAAATACAAATGTATCAGAAGTTACATAACTTGTACATGGGCTAAATGAACCAGTAAAAATGCAAATATTGTCAGAATGGATAAATTTATCAACTTGCTCTTTATGAGACATATCTAAAACATAAGGATATAAAATATTGAAAATACAAAGAAATATATTGGATATGTAAATGCTAACCAAAAAGAAACTGGTTCAGATGTATTAATAATAGGCAAAATAAATTTAAGGCATAAATCATTATTAGTGGCAAAAAAGGTGCCTTCACAATGATAAAAATTTCAATTTACCAGGAAGATATAACAATTATGAACTGCTATGCACATAATAAAATAGCCTCAAAATATAGAAAGCAAACATTGACAGATTAGAAGACAAAATAGTCAAATACACAACCACAGTGAAGATTTTAACACACTTCTCTTAGTAATTGATAGATAAGCAGCTAAAAATGTCAGTAAGAAGACAGATGATTTGAAGAACATGATTAGCAAACTTGACCTAAGGGACATATTTAGAAAGCTGTACTCAACAACTGTAGAATATACACCTGCAACATTTATAAACATAGTCTATATGTTGAGTCATAAAATAAGTTTCAACATGTATTGTAGGATTGAAATCATACATAGCATCTTCTCTGACTACAAGAAAGTTAAGCTAGAAATCAATAACAAAAACATTACTAAATATCACCATTATGTTAGAAAAGTAAGGTACATGTTTATTAATTAAACTCATGAGTCAAGAGAGGAATCCTAATGGAAATCAGAAATTTTTTTTTTGTATTTAACAATAAGAAAAATATACATATCACACGTGTGATTAAGCTAAAGCCATTTTCAGAGGAAAAAGTATGTATCACTTTAATTATGTTAGAAAAGAAGAAAGTCTAAAGAAAAAAATCAAAGAGTTAAGTATCTCTATCAAGAAATGAGAAAAAAAGCTGGCAAAATAAATCCAAATAAATGGAAAGAAAGAAAATAAAGAACACAAGTTAATAAAATAGGAAACAAATAATAAAGAGGTTCAATAAAGACAGACATTGGATCTTTGAAATGATTAATAAAATAGACAAACCACTGACAAGAGTGATAAAAATAAAGAGTGAGCACCTATAAACAATTTCAAAAATGAAAAGGGGTCAATTCTATAGAGGTAATAGGTATTAAAAAGATAAGAGGGGGCCGGCCCGGTGGCATAGTGGTTAAGTGACCACGCTCTGCTGTGGTGGCCCAGGTTTCGGATCCTAGGCGCGCACAGACGCACTGCCTGTCAAGCCATGCTGTGGTAGCGTCCCATATAAAGTAGAGGAAGATGGGCACGGATATTAGCCCAGGGCCAGTCTTCCTTAGCAAAAAGAGGAGGAATGGCGACATATGTTAGCTCAAGGCTGATCTTCCTTACATACACACAAAAAAGATAAGAGAATATTAGGAACGATGTTATGCCAACAAATTTGATTTTAGATGAAATGCGCACTATCCTAGAAAAGTAAAATTTTCTAAAACTAAACCAAGAATAAATAGAAAATATGAAAAATCCTATAACCACAAAGGACATTATATCAATGGTAAAATATCTTCCCACAAAGAAAATTCCAAGCCCAGATGGTTTCTCCAGTAAACTAAATTAAGCATTCAAAAATAAATAATTCCTCAGGGCCAGCCCAGTGGCATAGTGGTTAAGTTCACGTGCTCCACTTCGGCAGCCCAGGGTTCGCAGGTTCGGATCCCGGGTGCGGACCTACACACTGCTCATCACGCCATGCTGTGGTGGCGTCCCACATACAAAATGGAGGCAGGTTGGCACAGATGTTAGCTCAGTGACAATCTTCCTCATCCAAAAAAGGAGAAGATTGGCAACGGATGTTAGCTCAGGACCACTCTTCCTCACCTAAATAAATAAAGAAATCCAACCTTATGCAAACTCTTCCAGAGAATAGAAAAAGAGGAAACACTTTCCAACTTATTTATAAATGCTAGCAAAACCTAACAAGAACAAGAGAAAGAAAAATGCAGGCCAGTCTCACCCATGAACTTAGATGAAAAAATAGAAAATAAATTGGTAAACCAAATCAAGCAATGAAAAGAGGACAATACATTAAGATTGAGTTAGATTTATCTAGGATTTTAAGGTTGGTTTAATATTGAAAACTCAATTTATGTAATTCACCATATTAACAATTTAAGAAGAAAAATTACATGCTCATCTCAAAAAATACAGAAAATGCACTTGATAGAATTCAATTTCCATTCATGATAAAAATTCCTAGAAAACTAGGAATAGAAGAGAACTTCTTTAATCTGATAAACATATTACAAAATACCTACAGTAAACATCATATTTAATGGTGAAATGTTATAAGCTTTCTCTCTGAGATCAGAAATGACAAAGATGCCTGTTTTCATTGCCTCTATCTATTTGACATTGTATAGGTCTAGCAAGTATAGTAAGTCAAAAAGGAAACAAAATATATAAAGATTTTTTTAAGCCAATATCACTGATGAACATCGATGCAAAAATCCTCAACAAAATACTAGCAAATCGCATACAACAGTACGTTAAAAAGATTATACACCATGATCAAGTGGGATTTATTCCAGGTATGCAGGAATGGTTCAACATTCGCAAATCAATCAACGTAATACACCACATTAATAAAATGAAGAATAAAAATCACATGATCATCTCAATAGATGCAGAGAAAGCATTTGACAAGATACAGCATCCATTTACGATAAAAACTCTGAATAAAATGGGTATAGAAGGAAAGTACCTCAACATAATAAAGGCCATATATGACAAACCCACAGCTAATATCATCTTCAATGGTGAAAAACTGAAAGCTATCCCTCTAACAACAGGAACCAGACAAGGATGCCCACTCTTACCACTCCTATTTAACATAGTACTGGAAGTCCTAGCCAGAGCAATCAGGCAAGAAAAAGAAGTAAAAGGGATCCAAATTGGAAAGGAAGAAGTGAAACTGTCACTATTTGCAGATGACATGATTTTATATATAGAAAACCCTAAAGAATCCACCAGAAAACTTTTAGAAGTAATAAACGAATATGGTAAAGTTGCAGGATACAAAATCAACCTACAAAAATCAGTTGCATTTCTATACACTAACAACGAAGTAGCAGAAAGAGAAATTAAGAATACAATCCCATGGGCCGGCCCTGTGGCTTGGTGGTTAAGTGCGCGCGCTGCGATGCTGGCGGCCCGGGTTTGGATCCCGGGTGCGCATCGAGGCACCACTTCTCCGTTCATCCTGAGGCCGAGTCCCACATGCAGCAACTAGAAGGATGTGCAGCTACGACACACAACTATCCACTGGGGCTTTGGGGGGAAAAATAAAATAAATAAAATCTTTAAAAAAAAAAAAAAAGAATACAATCCCATTTACAATTGCAACAAAAAGAATAAAATACCTAGGAATAAACTTAAGCAAAGAGGTGAAAGATCTGTACACCAAAAACTATAAAACATTGCTAAAAGAAACTGAAGAAGACACAAAGAAATGGAAAGATATTCCGTGCTCTTGGATTGGAAGAATTAACATAGTTAAGGTGTCCATACTTCCTAAAGCAATCTATAGATTCAATGCAATCCCTATCAAAGTTCCAACAACATTTTTTACAGAAATAGAACAAAGAATCCTAAAATTTATATGGAACAACAAAAGACCCCGAATAGCTAAAGGAATCCTGAGAAAAAGAACAAAGCTGGACGTATCACACTCCCTGATTTCAAAATACTACAAACCTATAGTAACCAAAACAGCATGGTACTGGCACCAGAATAGACACACAGATCAATGGAATAGAATCGAAAGCCCAGAAATAAACCCACACATCTATGGACAGCTAATCTTTGACAAAGGAGCCAAGAACATACAATGGAGAAAAGAAAGTCTCTTCAACAAATGGTGTTGGGAAAACTGGATAGCCATATGCAACAAAATGAAAGTAGACCCTTACCTTACACCATACACAAAAATTAACTCCAAATGGATTAAAGACTTGAATGTAAGACCTGAAACTATGAAACTTCTAGAAGAAAACATAGGCAGTATGCTCTTTGACATCGGTCTTAGCAACATATTTTCAAGCACCATGTCTGACCGGGCAAGAGAAACAATAGAAAAAATAAACAAATGGGACTACATCAAACTAAAAAGCTTCTGCACAGCAAAGGAAACCATCAACAAAACAAAAAGACAACCTAACAATTGGGAGAAGATATTTGCAAACCATACATCTGATAAGGGGTTGATCTCCAAAATATATAAAGAACTCATGCATCTCAACAACAAAAAAACTAACAACCCAATTAAAAAATGGGCAAAAGACCTCAACAGACATTTCTCCAAAGAAGATATACAGATGGCCAACAGACACATGAAAAGATGTTCAACATCATTAACTATGAGGGAAATGCAAATCAAAACTACAATGAGATATCACCTCACGCCCGTCAGAATGGCTATAATTAACAAGACAGGAAACAACATGTGTTGCAGAGGATGTGGAGAGAAGGGAACTCTCATACACTGCTGGTGGGAGTGCAAACTGGTGCAGCCACTAGGGAAAACAGTATGGAGAGTTCTCAAAAAATCAAGGATAGAACTACCATATGATCCAGCTATTCCACTGCTGGGTATTTATCCAAAGAACTTGAAAACACCAATGCTCAAAGATACATGCACCCCTGTGTTCATTGCAGCGTTATTCACAATAGCCAAGACTTGGAAGCAACCTAAGTGCCCATCAAGGGACGAATGGATAAAGAAGCTGTGGTATATATACACAATGGAATACTACTCAGCCATAAGAAACGATGAAATCCAGCCATTTGTGACAATATGGATGGACATTGAGGGTATTATGCAAAGTGAAATAAGTCAGAGGGAGAAGGTCAAATACCGTAGGATTTCCTTCATTAAGTAGTAGATAATAACAACAATAAACAAACACATAGAGACAGAGATTGGATTGATGGTTACCAGAGGGGAAGGGGGGAGGGAGGAGGGCGAAAGGGATAATTCGGCACATGTGTGTGGTGATGGGTTGTAATTAGTATTTGGGTGGTGAACATGATGTAATCTATGCAGAAATAGAAGTATAATGATGTACACCTGAAATTTATACAATGTTATAAACCAATGTTACTGCAACAAACAAAAAAAAAAAAAAAAAAAAAAAGAATATTGCATTATTTGCAGGTGATCTAATGGGTAGTGTATATAGAAAATCCAAAAGAATCTACAGATAAATTATTAAAATGAATAAGATAATTTAGCAATTTGCTAAAATCAATATACATAAACCAATCGTATCAACAAGAACAAAAAATGGAATTTGAAAAATACCAATTGTAATATCACCAAAAATATGAAATACCTAGGAATATATCTAACAAAAGGTCTGAAAGAGTTCTAACATATTAAATTATAAAATCCTATTGAGGGCCGGCCCCGTGGCTTGGTGGTTAAGTGCGCGCACTCCGATGCTGGTGGCCCGGGTTCGGATCCCGGGTGCGCACCGAGGCACCACTTCTCCGTCCATCCTGAGGCCGAGTCCCACATACAACAACTAGAAGGATGTGCAGCTATGACATACAACTATCTACTGGGGCTTTGGGGGGAAAAATAAATAAATAAAATCTTTAAAAAAAAAAATCCTATTGAGAGAAGACAAACAAAAGAAGAGATACTATGTTGAAGGATTAGAAGATAATATTGTAAAAATGTCAATTCTTCCCGAATTAATTATGGATTCAATGCAATCCCAATAAAATCTCAACAGTTCTGTGTGTGTATAACTTAATAAGCTGATTCTAAAATTTATATAAAAGTGCAAAGGGGCAAAAATAGCCATGATACTCTTGAAGAACAAGGTGGAAAAACTTGCTGTACCAGATATCAAGATGGATTATAAAAGCTATAATATTTTAGAGTAGCATTAGAGCAGGGATAGACAATTAGAAAAATAGAAGAGGGAGCTCAGACACAGATTCTCAGGCATAAACGGACACAATATATGAGAGAAGTATCATTGCAGATTAGTGGGGAAAGGCTGGACTTTTCAATAAATAGTGCCAGGACAATTGGTAACCACATGGATAAAAAATGAAATTTTTTTTTTTTTGGTGAGGAAAATCAGCCCTGAGCTAACATCTGTCACCAATCCTCCCCTTTATTTTTGCTGAGGAAGACTGGCCCTGGGCTAACATCTGTGCCCATCTTCCTCTACTTTATATGGGACACCGCCACAGCATGGCTTGACAAGTGGTGCGTCAGTGTGCGCCTGGGATCTGAACCCCGGGCTGCTGCAACGGAGTGTGTGCACTTAACCGCTACACCACTGGGCCAGGCTCCAAAAATAAAATTTGATCCCTACCACACAGCACATATAAAAATTAATTCCAGGTGGATTTTAGATCTAAATGGGAAAGACAAAACTATAACTATATTAACATTAAAAACTTGTGTTCATCAAGAGAGATCATAAAGAGGTGAAAGGATAAACCATAGAGTGAGAGAAGATATTTAAAACATATGTAACTTACAAAGCAATAGTATCCAGTATAGGGAGCTTGTACAAATCAATAAAAAAAGATGACCCAGTGAAAAAACAGACAAAAGTCTTCTACAGAACTTTTTGAAAAAGAAAATCCTAATGGCTAACAAGCATATGAAATGATGATTAACCTCATTAGTAATCAGAGAAATACAAATTAGACCACTATGAGATACCATTACTCACCAGATTGGCAAAACTTTAAAAGTGTGACAATTTCAAGTGTTGGTAAGTACCTGAAACAATGAGAACTGTCATACACTACTGTTGGGAATATAAATTAGTACAACCACTTTGAATAACAGTTTGGCGTTACAAATGGAAGATTTACCTACCCTATGACCCAGAAATTTGACTGCTAGGTATAAACTCTAGAGAAACTTGTGTACATGTGCATTGCATAGGATATACTTTTAAGAATCTTCCCTAGTAGGATATTATAACAGTAAAAAACTGGAAACAATACTGGAAACTTGAATGTTCCCCAACAATAGAAGGGATAACCAAACTGGGGTATATTCATATAATGGAATACTATACAGCAATGGATATCAATGAAGCAACACTATATGAGATTAATCTTTAGAAAGGATCAAGAAATAAAAGAATATATTCAATATGATTCTCTCCACATAACGTTCAAAAACGGAGGGGGCCGGCCCCGTGGTTAAGTGCGCATGCTCCACTACTGGTGGCCAGGGTTCGGATCCTGGATGCGCACCGACGCACCGCTTCTCCGGCCATGCTGAGGCCTCGTCCCACATACGGCAACTAGAAGGATGTGCAACTATGACGTACAACTATCTACTGGGGCTTTGGGGGATAAAAAAAAAGGAGGAGGATTGGCAATAGCTGTTAGCTCAGAGCCAGTCTTCCTCACACACACACAAAAACCAAAACGGAGAAACTGTCTTTATTTGTTTATATTGTTTAGGGATCCATTCTTTGGTGGTAAAACTCCAAGAAAAAGAAAGAAATAATTATTATGAATCATCCTCTTTGGAGGAGGGATGATGTGATCAGGGAGAGGCACACAGGAAACGGATGGGTTTCTAGGATGCTAGAACAATCTTGTTTCTTCACCTGGGTGGTGGTGGGTAGCTCAGATTTTTATTTGATAATTATTTGTTGAGCTGTACTTTTTTGTGTTTAATGAACTTTTCTGTATGTATGTTATGTTTCACAATGAAAGTGGCAAAAAAAAAGAGAATAGTGATATTTACAGTTCCATTTGAAGCTTTTCGTGTGTGTGTTGCAGCAGTGTAAACCCTTTCTCCATTCTCTGAAATCTTCCCTCGAGTCTACCACTTCAATATTCAAGGGACAGAAGGTCCTAAGCTGCATCCAGATTACAATGGCACTTAATCAGACAGTACTGTACTTATCTGTCTCAGACACTAGTCTGTACCCTTCCTGGTGAGAGATGAGACTGCTGAGCATAGTAACTATAGCAAACAAAAGCTTAGTGATTGAATGTATACAAATTGTGGTGAAAGCTGTGGATACAGCCTGGCTGTATAGAATTACTTCCTTATCTATCATAGGCCCCACACGCTAATACAGAGCCTTAAAATTGTTGGTGTTTTATGGTTTACAAAGTTCTTTCATATAAATTATATGATTACATAAAGTTATATCGTAAGAGAGGCTGAAACTGGTATTAGTTTCCCCACAGCAGGGATGAGAAAACAGTCTTTGCCAAAGATATACTAGAAGATAGAGTCAGGACTAGAACACAGAAAGCCAGGGTCTTTCCATTGTAGTCTGCAGATGTCTTCCTCACTTGTTTTCTGTGATTCAGGGGAGACATCTCTTGGGAAATGCTTTAAAATCCATTGGATATTGGACTCAGAGCTGGTCATAAGGAAGGAAGAGGGAGGCACACACCCAAACATCTTTACCCTCAATTTAGTCTTTCCTCTGCATTTTAAAATTTGGTTGACTTCCTTCCATGTGAGCCACATTTCAGAAAACTTCCACAGAAATTAGATAGGGTCAAGGAGACTAAATTAGAGCTCTTCAGTCAAAGCTGTGTAACCCACATCTGCAGGAAAAGGACTTCCAGCTCATTTGGACTGAAGTGTGCTTCCTCTACTCTCTGAGTTGTATGCAACATTTTTTAATTCAATGGTTGGTTAAAACCACTTTTTTGTTTCATGTGTCCTTATCTTCTTTGTTTTCCAAATACCTTCATTGCTCTCAATTTGTTTTCAGATTCTGATACCAGGTATCAATGTGTTACCCTGGGATGATCAAAGGGATAGCATAGTATCTGTTTATCTAAACTCCACCTCACATATCTAGCAATCTTCATAATAAACACTGCTGCTCTGGAACTATACTTTGGCACCAATCATGTTTCTACAACCTCACGGTCCTTCAGACCTACATAATTCATTATTGTGCCATAGCTTCTGAAGTTCTATTACTTCCTGACAGCTGCAACCTCTGACTCAGTGAGAAACACAAAAGTTCTTTCTTTGGCTACTTAATTTTCAATTCTGACGAATGGGTTACCAGTGAGATAATAAGCCTGTTACAGTAAGAAAATAATTTTCACTCTAGGCCACTGACACTTGCACAAACTTGGCATTGATATTAGTGTTTCCTCCAATTATTGTAGCTTAAAAATTATTTTTTCTTGAGATCAGGTTTTGGTTTTGACTAAAACTATTTCCACTCATAGAGCTAAAGGCAATCATATTAATCTGTCAGTTTATCTATTCCATTCCTTCTGAGGGACTGAAGAAGCTTATGAAACAGAAGGAGGGAGGCAAGAAGGGTCCTGAGAAACATTTATCAGATGCACGGGTTGTGGGGTAAGGAAAGCTTGCAAAGAGTAACACAGTTAAGTTAAATATGGAGCAACCTAAAGAGTAAAAGGACATTGGAGGATGAAAAACAAAATATAAAAGGAGAAAATAACTTCCCGGCTTAGGAAAAAAAATTCACAAACTCAAGAGCAGTGCCTACATTCTGTGGGATTTTCTAAAAAGAGAGAAGAAAAGTCAAATCAGCTGACGTCATCAGAAAGCAGCAGGTGGCAATCTAGTGCTACTTAATACCATCATTAGTTCACCCTTTCCCCTGCACTGTTAGTTTTCTCTCGCTGAGATTTGTTAAAATTTGTATTTTGTTATATCTTATTTGCCTACTGGGCATTTTCTCATTAAACTGCTTTGTTTGAAGAGCTCATATAAAATGTTAGAAATAGTTATTACCTGTTAAGATAAAACTTACTATGAAAGACAGAATAGTTAGTTAGTAATTAAGACCCTAGATTCTGGGGACTTCCAATGCCAACTCTACCACCTACTAGCTGTGTGACTTTGGGCAAATTACTTAACAATTATGTGCCTCTGTTTACACTTTATAAAATGTGAATAATAAGAGTATCTTCCTACTATGATGAACATGAGGATTATTGAATAAACACATCAAAAACATTCAGAATAGTGCCTGGCACATAGTGCTATATATGTGTCAGCTATTATTTGGGAGCACATACAGCTTTCCCCCTTGAACTCCCTAGGCATCCATCTCTCTAGGATGGTTCTGGCAGTAGTTCTACCTTCAATAAGAAGATACTTAATTCTTAAGGGAACAGAAGTTTCCCTTTAAAATTCTTTCTTTAAAATGTTCATATTCTGAATAAACCTCAAATATAGCATAGTGGTTAACTCTGAGGGGAGTCTGAGGGTAATGACATAAGGAAGGAAGATACAAGTTGATTTAGGCATTCATTTAAAATATTTATTAAGCACCTACTACACACTAGGCACCATTCTAGGTCCTAGGGTTACAGCAGTGAACAAAAGAATTGTGTGAATGTTCTTGTTCTTTAATCTGCTTGTGAGTGTTCATTTTGTTATTATGCTGTAGAACTGACTTATATGTTACGTGTATTCCTTTGTATGGTTATATCAGCACATAAATAAAAGAAAAATTAAAAGAAAAAATGTTCATATTCTGTTTCTCAATTTATAAAATTCTGCTGTTTCAAAATGAGACATGTTATTGTAAATCAAAAAGAATAATGCATTAGTCTATCTCAGGATAACCTCATATTCATTAACCTGTGTGCCTAATTTTTTTAAGCTGACAGAACAAAACTGTCCAAGCAACAGAGATTCATCCTTACTGGAATAGACACATATTCTGAATGTGGATTTGCCTTCCATGCTCGTAATGCTTCTGCCAGCACTGTCACCCATGGACTCGTAGAGTGCCTTATCCACCATCACGGCATTCCACATAGCATTGTGTCTGATCAAAGAACTCATTTCACAGCAAAGAAAGTGAAGCACTGGGATCATAACCATGGAATTAAATGGTCTTACCATATACCCCATCACCCAGAAGTAAGTGGCATAACTGAAAGGTGAAATGGCTTACTAAAATCTCAGTTACAGTGTCAGTTGGGAGACAACACCCTGAAAGGAAGGGGTTTTGTTTTATAGGATGCAGTATATGCTTTGAATCAGAGAACAACATATAGTGCTGTCTCCTTCATAGACAGAATAGTCCAGGAATCAAAGGTGGAAGTGGGAGTGGATCCTCTCACTATTACACCTGATAACCCACTTGCAGAAATTTGCTTCCTATCCTGGCAACTTTTATCTCTACTAGTTTGGAGATCTTTGTCCCCAAATGGGGAATGCTTCCACCAGGGGACATGACAATGGTTCCTCCCTTAATTGGAAGATGAGACTGCCACCTGGATATTCTGGTCTCCATATACTACTGAACAAACAGGCAAAAAAAAAAAAAAGGGAGTGAGGGTGTTAATCTATTGGAGTGATCGATCCTGATTACCAAAGGAAAATTTGGTTGCTACACGATGGTGGCAAAGAAGACTGTGCCTGGAACACAGGAGATTCTCATGGGTGCCTCTTAGTTCTTCCACGCCCAATAGTAAAGGTTAATGGAAAACTACATAGGAACAACAATAAAAAAGGCAGAATAATGAGGACTCAAACTCTTTGGGAATGAAGGTTTCGGTCATTCCACTAGATAAAGAGCCCAGAGTAACTGAAGTTCTGGCTGAGGGCAAGAAAAATATGGAATGAGTAGTTGAAGAAGAAAGCCATAGGTATCAATTAGAACCTTATGATCAATTACAGAAGTAAAGTAGGTTTGCATATTTTTCCTTTGCCTGTTATATTCATACGTTTATTTTAATACACTACCCATCTTCTTCTCTCTTTTTCCCATTTTTATTTTATATACAAGTTGTTGGAAGTTAATTTTACAATTTAGTCCATAGGTGACAGAATGGGACTGTGACTGAGTTTGAGGAGTAATTAATATAGCCAGCAATAGAAACAATGACTGCTGGGACTCTGTGTTCCCACATTTTTGGGAAATGGTGAATATTTGCAAGGTGGATAGCTGTTATCTTCTTAGGTAGAAATATAAAACTGCTTTGTCAACGTACAAGAGTTCAAATGTGTGTAGAAAGGTGTATATGGAAGCTGAGTAGCCACAGAGCTGGACTGTGCCAGTTATCAGCTTATTGCCTCTCAGCTCCAAATACATACCTTTTGCCTGATTTGTGAAAATGGATCTGGGCCTTGTAAATATTTTCCTTTGCTAGCTGGCACAATGTTAAACTTTGTCAGAAGAAGATGCTGGAGAGACACTACAGGAGGAAAGGAATTTTCTTCCTGGTTCTGAGTTGTTCCCTTGGCAAGCTCCTGTAGCATGTGCAACGTCTCCAGTGTCCATATCCTGCAGTGCATGGGGGCCAGCAGCTTTGCCAAGAACCCCTTCCTCCTTGTGTGGTTTTGTAGCAGAGTGAGAAATTTCTCCATGAACAGCTTTCCTTGGCACTCAAGAGGGTGATCTCTGGAAAGTGCCCGAGAGTGAATTTCCAGCATCAGTGACTCTTTTGCCATCTAGTGACTCATGGTTGTGCCCTCTTCAATAAGGTCTGGATCTCAGCCCTAGCAGATGGTGGCTCCTTCTTGGACACTCTATCTCAGTCCTAATGGTAGTAGATGCTCTTTATATATGCTGTTCCTACATTCTTTAGGGTTCTCTTTACATCTTACTAGCCAATTCCTTGTTATTCTAATCCCCTGTTATAGTGAATAATTCTTTATATTAAACTTTCTCTATTCAAATTACTTTGTGTTTTCTGTCTCCTGATTGGACCCCAACTGGCATACATACCTACAATGTTAATACTAATACAAAATAACCCTAATACTAAAACCAGATAACAATATTACAAGAAAGAATAACTACAGACCAATATGTCTCATGAACATAAATGCAAAACTCTTCAACAGAATATCTGCAAATCAAATCCAACAATGTATAAAAGTAATTATACATTATGACCAAAAGCGATTTATTCTGAATATGCAAGGATGGTTCAACATCTGAAAATCAATTAATGTAATCCATCACATCAACAGGCTAAAGAAGAAAAATCATATGATGACATCTATAAATACAGAAAAAGGATTTTGCAAAATCCAATACCCGTTCATGATAAAAACTCTCAGCAAACTAGGAATAGAGGAGAACTTCCTCAACTTGACAGAGACCATCTACTAAAAAACTATAGCTAACATCATAGCCCTGGTGGTCTAGTGGTTAAGATTCGGCGCTCTCACTGCCACAGTCTGGGTTCATTTCCTGGCCAGTGAACCACACCACCCATTTGTTGGTTGTCATACTGTGGTGGCTGCGTGTTTCTGTGATGCTGAAAGCTATGCCACCAGTATTTCACATACCAGCAGGGTCACCCACGGTGGACAGATTTCAGCGGAGCTTCCAGACTAAGAAAGTCTAGGAAGAAGGACCTGGCCACCCACCTGTGAAAAAACTGGCCATAAAAACTCCATGAACAGCAGCATAGCATATGGCTGATATAGCACCAGAAGGTGAGAGGATGGCATAAAAAGACCAGGCTGGGTTCCTCTCTGCTGTACACAGACTCGCTAGCAGTCAGAATCAACTTGACAGCACCGACGACAACAAAGCTAACCATCATTCTTAATGGTGAGAAATTGGATGCTTTTTCCCTGAGATCAGGAACAAGGCAAGGATGTCCCCTCTCGCTATTCCTATTCAACATCATACTGAAAGCATTTAGCTAACGCAATAAGACGAGACAAGGAAATAAAAGATACACAGATTGGGAAGGAAGAAACAAAACTGTCTTTGTTTGCAGATGACATGATTGTCTATGCAGAAAATCCCAAAGAATCAACAAAAAATTTCCTGGAATTAATAAGTGATTACAGTAAGGTCACAGGATACAAGGTTAATATACAAAAGTCAATTGCTTTCCTAAATACCAGCAATGAATGTGTGGAATTTGAAATTAAAAATACAATATCATTTATATTCACACCAAAAAATTAAATATTTAGGCATAAATCTAAGAAAATATGTATATGATCTTAATGAGGAAAACTACAAAACTCTGATGAAATAAATCAAAGTAGATCTAAGTAAATAGAGAGATAGTCCATGTTCCTGGACAGTAAGACTCAGTATTGTTAAGATGTCAATTTTCCCCAACTTGACCTATAGGTTCAATGCAATTCCAACCAAACTCCCAGCAAGGTATTTTATAGTTTTCTATGAACTGATTCTCAAGTTTATATGGAAAGGCAAAAGATCCAGAATAACTAACACAATACTGAAGAAGAAGAACAAAGTCAAGACAACTGATACTAACCAAATTTAAGACTTACTATACAGTAATCAAGATAGTGTGATATTGATGAAAGAATAAATTGATAAATGGAACAAAATAGAGAACCCAGACATAGACCCACACAAATATAGTCAACTGATCTTTGACAAAAGAGCAAAGGCAATTCAATGGAGGAAGGATAGTCTTTTCAACAAATGGTGCTAGAATTGGACATCCATATGCAAAAAAATGAACTAGACACACAACTTATACTTTTCACAAAAATTAATTCATCTTAGACCTAAATATAAAACATGAAACTATATAACTTCTATATATATATATAGAATATATAAATGACTATATATAGTTATATAACTATATAACTTCTAGAATATAACGGAAGAAAATCTAGATGACTTTGGGTTTGCTGATGAGTTTTTAGGTATGATACCAAAAGCATGATCCATGAAAGAAAAAATTGACAAGCTGGACTTTACTAAAATTAAAAACTTCTGCTCAGTGTAAGACACTGTTAAAAGAAGGAAGAGACAAGCCACAGAATGGGAGAGAATATTTGCAAAACACATATCTGATAAAGAATTTGTATCTAAAATATACAAAGAACTCAACAATAAGAGAATAAACAATCCAATAAAAAAATGGACAAAGATCTGAACAGACACCTCACCAAAGGAGATATACAGATGACAAATAAGTATATGAAAAAATGTGCAGCATCAGATGTCATTAGGAAATTTCAAATTAAAACAACAATGAAATACCACTATATACCTATTAGAATGGAAAAAAAAATTTTGAAAATACCAAAAGCTGGTGAGGATGAGGAGCAACAAGAACACATTCATTGCTAGTGGAAATGCAAAACATTAAAACAATTTGGGAGATGGGTTGCAGTGTCTGACAAAACTAAACATAATCTTACCATACAATCCAGCAATCACACTCCTAGGTATTTACGCAATTGAGTTGAAAACTTACATCTACACAAAAACCTGCACACAAATGTTTACAGCAGTTTTATTCATAATCACCAAAAACTGGAAGCCACAAAGATGTGCTTCATATATCCATACAATGAAATATTATTCAGCAATAAAAAATGATCTATCAAGTCACAAAAAGACATAGAGGAACCTTAAATTCATATTGCTAAGTGAAAGAAGCCGGTCTGAAAAGTCTACATACTATATGATTCCAAATATATGACATTTTAGAAAAGGCAAAACTCTAGAGACAGTAAAAAGATCAGTGGCTGTCAAGGGTTGTGGGGAGAAGAAGACATGAATAGGTGAAGCACAGGGGATTTTTAGAGTGGTGAAACTATTTTGTATGAAAATGTAATGGTGGACACATGACATTATACGTTTGTCAAAACCCATAGAACCATACAACACAAAACGAACCTTGATGTAAACTATGAACTGTAGTTAATAATGTATCAACATTGATGCATTAATGTAACAAATGTATCATACTAATGCAAGATGTTAATAATAGAGGAAACTGGGGACTGGTAAGGGCGTGGGCTGGAGTGGGTATATGGAACTCTGTAATATCTGCTAAATTGTTCTGTAAATTTAAAACTGTACTAAAAAAACAAAATGAATTATAATATACTATATTATTATATATAAATATAATAAAATTAATAATTAAAAAACCCCTAAAGGCAAAGGGACCAAAAGACATAACATTTTTTGGTTCTAATTACAAAGGTAATATATATGCCTTTATATCGTATGAGTGATTTCAAACAAATTAATATATGGAAAGTATAAAGTTTTTATTATATTATACTTTGCTATTTTTCTTGACCTTAATATAGTCTTAGGTACAGAGCAACAGACTTAATCTGCAAACAACAAAACATATTTCATTAAAAATCATCCACTAATACTTACACTTTCCTTTGTACACTGGAGATATTAGATTAAATGCCTTCTTAGAAATGCCATGTCAACTCTCTTTTTAAAGTTTTTAAATTGTATGTTTTTCAATGTTTTGGTTTTACTGATCTTACTTAATGGAACTATCTATGATGCCCTGGGATATAAACAAATTATCTTATCTCCCCGCCCCCATAAGCAAGTAACAATGCTTTCACCTCCAGTCTTCATATTGCAATTTTTGTTTGAAGTTTATGGGCAAGATTTGGCTCCGTAGATATGGATGGAAACACATGTCTGACAAGTAACATCAACATCAGGACTAAAAGTTCCAGGACTACAAACCACTGCAGAGGAAAACACATGGAGTAGATTATTATAGTTTCAGTTAGAGGTATTTTATACCAAAAATATAAATCTGCTTTCAATATCACACCATATCTATACCTATGTTATACTGAGTAATGTTCAGCCAATTAAGTTGTGGAAGATTATTTATAATTTTCGAACACTGTAATTTGATGATCTTAAAGGTAGGAGAAAGTTAGAATCCTAACAATTTTTTCCTTTAGTATCAGCATTTTACATTATCTTCTGCAGTGCCCCATTTCTGAGTTTTTATTTCTAGTTCCTATTGCCAATTCTCTGTTTTCTAAGTAGGACCATTCTGTTTTCCTTTACAGTACAGTAGCTTAAGCCAGAACACTATAGAAATGTTTTATAATACAAAAGAGTACATTAGGAAGAATTAATATACATGAAGATAATTATATTTAGAAATTATGTTTAGAAATTTTTACTTCCTTTAGCTTAACATAATTTTTTATACGAGACTCACTACAAAGATTCAATTCAATTATCCTAAGTGAATTACTTATCTATTCTTCTGACTATATAACCTAAATATTTAGATATTTATATTTTATAGTTACCACAACAGCTAGCGCAATTACTGTGTAGACCTTCATTTTTTCCAAAGCCTGGACGACAGCTATCCATACGTATTACTTGAAAACTGTGGTCCACAAAATGCATAGCTGGTAGAGTTTTATTAAAATCATGGTAGAAAATATATGCTTGGCTCCGGAAAAATTCTTCTATCCGATCTCTTGCCTAAGACGTAAAAATACCAAAGAGAATTACTAAACTGTTAACCAAATTTCTCCTCCCATATCAGAGGCAATGAAATGTAGTATAAGCATGCCACACTTTACACAACAGATGAATTCCTGAAAAGCTGTAGGTTAATACTAAAATTAGTCTAGCCTTGACCTTATCAATTATTGTCAATGCATATGTATAATAGTTAAGAAAAATTAAATTGAGGTTAACAAACACTTGTTTTGAATTATTTGCAGCATGTATATTCCATAGGTAGATAACTAGGAGTTCACTATCTTTAATTCCAAAGAGCCAAGCAAAATTGAAGCCAAAACTTTCTCTAATCAGCATTACAAATTCCTGTTTTATTTTTTGACCATAGAGTTTAATAATAACTAATATTAACTGAGTGCTTCCCATAAGCCATGCACAATATTAAGGGTATGGGCTCAGGAACTAGACCAGGAGAGTGAAGGGAATTTTTTTAGACTATGTCCTTAGCCTCTGAAGATGGCAGAAAAGAGAGCAACTATTATGACCAATATAGACACAATTTTGGAAGAACCACTGGTTTAACCTAGGCTGACGTGATTGTAAGTTTGTTCTTCAAGCTGCTGCTTAGTTACCATTTGGGGAACAAAGACCCCATCCTTCTGTCATAGAAAAAATACATTATATTAACCCAGGGAGCCATGTAATATTCCAGATGTACTATTCCAAAACAAAACATCTTGAAGTAGCCAAACTCTCACTATCTCAATTTAAAAAACTGAAACCAAAAATCAGTAATACTTCATATTTTAATTTTTTTAAAGAACAATTTAAATCTACTTGCTTAGAATGTGTTTATTCTTGATGAATATTCATAACATGAATAGATTTTTGAAGAAACTTTTTAATTAATAAAATGAAGTATTTACAAAAATTTTTAAATAGTTTTATTGACTATTCAAATACTTTCTCCTTACATTGAAATTCTCACCTGGAGGATATTACGATTAGTGATATCTTCACAGTCGACAGAATCATTGCATGCACCTTTCCACCCCGGTGCAAAAGGATTAACTAGAGAGGAAAAAAAATGATATCTTCACAAAAAGATTCTAAAAACTTCCAAACATTCGAATAAAGCTCCAAATTCAGTATACATGCATGCATGGGTTTAATCTATCTACTCCTAATAATAAAGTGCACAATTTGAATAATGTACACATTATGATTTCACTCCATCTGGGGGCTAATGGAGTAACTACAAGGCTTTAAAATGAATAGAGGGCCAGCCCCATGGCTTAGTGGTTAAGTGCGCGCGCTCCGCTGCTGGCGGCCCGGGTTCGGATCCCGGGCGCGCACAGACGCACCGCTTCTCCAGCCATGCTGAGGTCGTGTCCCACATACAGCAACTAGAAGGATGTGCAGCTATGACATACAACTATCTACTGGGGCTTTGGGGGGAAAATAAATAAATAAATAAAATCTTAAAATGAATAGAAATAAATTTGGTTTGGTTCCTCTCTTTTATTAAGTTCTCAAAAATACAATCAGGGGCCAGCCCCATGGCTTAGCAGTTAAGTATGCATGCTCCGCTACTGGCGGCCCGGGTTCGGATCCCGGGCACGCACCAATGCGCTGCTTCTCCAGCATGCTGAGGCGGCGTCCCACACACAGCAACTAGAAGGATGTGCAACTATGACATACAACTATCTACTGGGGCTTTGGGGGGGGGGGAAGGAGGAGGATTGGCAATAGATGTTAGCTCAGAGCCGGTCTTCCTCAGCAAAAAAAAGAGGAGGATTGGCATGGATGTTAGCTCAGCGCTGATCTTCCTCACACACAAAAAAGAAATACAATCAAAATTCTATAAGAAATTACAAGTTAAATATTAGCTGCATAGTTAAAGGCCATATTTATAAAATGATATTGACTTCTAAAAGATAAGCAACAATATATCATAATTAAAGGTAAATAATGTGTTAATTTTTAAAACCATAACCAGACTAAGACCAACAACATACTTTAGAGCTTACAAACATTTAAGGTCTACTATTTGTAAGATATCTCACATTAATATGGTAATTAATTTTGTAATATATAAGGGTTCAATATTAAACTCATAAAATTAAAGAAATTAAAAAAATTTTTTTACCTTGAAAAGCTATAAATAGCTCATGTATGAGGTGATGTTTGGGAATTTTAACAAAATGGCATTTATATGATGGTTCTATGACATGGCATGACAAATCAGAGATTAAATTATCCAAGATTTTCTTCAGCACTCTAAAAAGCAGGTCATTATATCTTCCTATACAAGATTTTGTAGTAAAACGTACAGCCATCTGATATGAATAATCAGGTTCCCGATAGGCTTAAAAAAAAGTAGAGAAGAAAAGCAACTGTGCCTCAAATTAATTTCCTCTACCAAACAATTTTCAAATAGCATGTTATATTAAATCCCATCAATCTTGCAAATCAGTGTAGAAACGTATCTAATAAAATGTTTTATCAGTTTGTCCTCACAAAAAAATATAAAACTAATAACTTTAAAGAAAAAAGGTTATTTTGATCTGATATATTGTCTACTCAGTACAAGAGAAGAAATGGCTTCTGTGGGCTGGCTATCTAGATAAGTTACAGTATCAAGAAAAAAAATAAGATTTTGTGAGAGAAGGTCTTAATTTGCAGAAAGTGTCATTGCTGTCAGCAATGTCCAGTGAAAAGGTTCACTAATTTGCTTTTATAGAATTAAACATCAGTTTTTAAATTACCTGGCAAAATTGTGATCGATTGTGCTTGCACACCTAGATAGTGGGAAGTAGAGGCTGAAAGAGGATTATTTAGGATACACTATCAATTTAAGGGTTTGTCTGGTCAAATATACCCCAAATACTCTGTAAGTCATAATAATTATATATAACAGATTCATTTTCACTAAATGAAGAAACTATATACTTAATTCTGATCCAAACTAAATGTATGTTAAAATGTGCCTATATTCTTACCAAAGATCATAAAGTCATATCTCTGCTTTACTATCTTTTCTTCTTGGGTTTCTGCTTTGATAGTCTTATAAGAAAGAGTACATGTGTAAAGTCCAGACAAAGGCTCCAGAAAATCTTTCACCATCAGCTTCCCTGTTTCAGTTATATTTATTCGGTTATTTCCTAAACAGAAATAGTAAATTATTTAGTTATTTAATGCACAACAATTCAAACATTATTTAGTAAACTTGGGGTTAAAGATAAACACAAGAACTTAAAAATTAATGGACTATTTTAACTTCAAGAATTCAACAAAATCTTAATTCTGTCATATTACTCTATGGAAAACCACATGAGATAAGTACACTTCTGAAATATATTTTGGTTTTCTTTAATTCATTTCTTGGCATCTAATTTTGACTGGTTTATGCCAGTAATTCAGTAAATGAGATTACACTGCCTTGTAGTACTATACAATTTCTTCACATAAGACAGAAATTAATAATGCTTATATTCCAAGACACTCTTTTAACATCATGAAAAATTACATATTAGATACTTCATCTCCTGTTACAGATGCTACAAGGATAAATTTGAGGTTTTATAAAACCTTTTGAACTAATACAGTTCTGAGAAGTAGGGTACAAAAATTACTGCTTCAGTTTTTGCATAAAGAGAAAACAAGCCACAGACCAAGATATAACATGATTTGTCCCAGTGCGGAGCAAGTGAAACTGCAGTTAAAATTAAATTTCAATTTGTTCATTCCAATAAGCCACAGTGCTTTTCTAAAAAAATGTTCATATTAAAAAAGATATTAAAATCAAATAATTTACCTGTTAACGGCTTTTCATTAGGCCCAACCCATAAGTAGGTAGGGTCCACTGTTTCTTTTTCAGCACGTTTAAAATCCATACAGACAAGGATTGGGCTATTGCGATGTAATTTTACATATATTTTTACTGTGACAAAATAAAATAATATATAACTACATTATATAGCAAATTTAAATTAAGAAATACACTTCCTACCATTTTGTCCCAAAGACACTCTCTTAAACTAATATCTTGATATTAGTTCTTTTTGGATTTCACTATTTTAAAAATTAGCCTATCAGTATAACATTTAGAATGCTAAAGTCCTTTTTGCTTCTCATAGTAAGTTTTTAAAACTCTAGACTGCTAGAGAGTCAATACTTTTTCGTTTTTCTGTGATATTATAGTTTTGTTTATAAAAATGTACATGATACACTTAGAAGTTCATTTTACTGTACAGATTGAGAACTCACTAAAATCATAATTTTTAGAAGGGTTAGTGGAATCAATTCAAATATCAGAAAAGGACTTGAGCTTGGTTGTCAAAGTATGTTAAACATGATCATTGGTTCCGATCCTGGGCACACTGACGCACCGCTTCTCTGGCGGTGCTCAGGCCGCCTCCCACATACAGCAACTAGAAGGATGTGCAACTATGACATACAAGTATCTACTGGGGCTTTGGGGAAAAAAAAGATGAGGATTGGCAATAGATGTTAGCTCAGAGCTGGTCTTCCTCAGCAAAAAGAGGAGGATTAGCATGGATGTTAGCTCAGGTATGATCGTCCTCACAAAAAAAAAAAAAAAAAAAAAAAAGATGATCATTGTTATCCCTAAGGGAAACTTGATATTTAACTATAAATGTCCTCTGTTGGGAACAATTATTACGCCTATGTGGGGCATACTAGGAAGATTTGCTGCAATTACCTATTCTGTTTCGGATTTAGTGGGAGCAGCAATAGTCTGGAGCCAAAGCAGTCTCACAACATATTAATTTTAAAGCCTACTGAACGCCAGGTGCTGAACCTATAAAGAGACACTGTCCTACAATTTGGTGGAGGGGGAGGGACTCCAAACATGGAGAGATGCCAAACGTGACAAATACTATGAACTGGCCCAAAGTTATCTAAAGTTAGCCATGTGACTAAGTTTCCTTGGAGATTACAGGAAAGTTTCATCACAGTGATAAACCCCATTTGAGCTGAGCCTTAAAGTATGTGTAGGAGGTCTAGGTAACGAAAGGATAAGGGCGTTCCAAACAGAGCGACTTCTGGAAATCGCTACTCCGAGTGAGCCTCGCATGGGGCAAAGCAGCACAGACACGGGGAAGTGAGGTGGCATCAGAGACAGAGATCAGGACTAAATCCTAGCTCCTTACGAGCTGTGCGGCTTTAGGCAAGGTGATACAACTAAGACGTAGTAGGGTCACTGTAAGGATGAAACAACGCAACCTTCGGAAGTGCTGAGCACACGGTAGACGTTCAACAAACTTTCGCTCCCTCTCCCTCCGCGGGAAGAGCCTTAGCAGGTCCACGGCACCCCCGGCTCTTCTCATAGACTCTGCGGGTGAAGAGGTCCTTATTACCTAGGTGTCCTGGCTTGCCATAAATGAAGCCTTTCTTAGTGCGTTCCGAAGAACGCTGCCATCCAACTGCGGAGGAAAGAAACCACTGACTTTTTAGAGAGAAGAAGAGCCAGGGATCAGAGTGGGGCGGGGCGAAGCGGAGGAGGCTGGACCGGGACGAGGGGAGAGGCCTGGGGCCGGGCGGGAGGAGCCCCACCTCCTGTGAGGTACCAGAGGACCGCAGAGAGTAGGACCCACGCTCGCATCACGGCTCAGGGGCTAGCGTTGCGGGAGGCGTCGAAGGGCGCGCTCTTTCCTCCCTCAGCCCTGGCCGAACGCCTCCCCATCTCTCCTCCACAGAGCGGAGCAAACCGCCAAGATCACCTCCTCTACCCGTCCTTCGCTACCGCGGGAGCTGACGCGCAGGACACTGCGTGCGTGCTCTGAGGCGCGCGCGCGCGCGCGCGGTCGGGGGAGAGGGGCGCAGGGCGCGGGGACGAGGGGGGCTGGACGCAGGCGCGAGGGCGCGCGCGGGGCGGGGCGCAGGGCGCTGGGCTTCGCGCCTCGTGTCCGGCGCCATTTTCCCGCGCTCTTGGAGACTTACGTCTCTCAGCATCCCCTGAGAGAAGAAAAAAGTAAGGGAAGAGAACCCAAGACTTCGCGTTTCGATCACTTCCTTAGTCTAGGGGCTGAAGAGATCGATGAGACCGTAGGTCCCAAGTGGGTCCCAAGTACAGCGGTGGGGTAGGACGGGGAGGGGATGCGATTACATTAGGACCCGAGGCAGGGAAAAGTTTATGAGAATTTCCTCCTCATAGGAGGCAGAGAGCCCCGCGTGGGAATTTCCTATGCCGTTCTTCTCATGAACTCTGCCCAAAACTGTGTGCACAATCTTTTCAAACTCTCACACCCAATTTTTACCTAACTGCATTCTTCTACCCACAAAGCAAAGAACCACTAGTGCATCAACAAGGCGTCTCCAGGCCTTCCCGCGCTAGAGGAGCATTTAATCTTCGTATTCAGCTTCAAGTATCAGACGACGTGGAGAGACCCTGCATGCAAATTTATTTAGAGTTGTGCGGTAACCTTGCTTTAAAAAGCAGCCCCAATTGAAAGGCAAAATCCCCAAATCTGCTTTTCCTGTGGGGAAAACGACCTTAGGTAAAAACTAAGGAAATCTGAATAAAGTATAGACTTTAAGACTGATGTATCAGTATTGTGAGAAATGTACCATACTAACGTAAGATGTCAATAGTAGGGAAAACTAGCAGCTAGGAATACATGATAAGTCAAGATCAGAGAGCTCTAAAGAGACCATGCCTGTGCCTTTCATGGTTCCTTCTTGACTACTAATTTGGTGGCCTGAAGGGCCCTGTGTGTTGTCTGTTTCTTAGCAGCAGGACACCCTCAGTCGTGGTTTTGAGTAGGCTGGTGGGTAGAGAGCCCAAGGTTCAGACAGGGTGCAGAATGATTATTTGGGGGTGAGATTACGAGTTTTCAGTTTTATTTCCTTTGAGCGGAATAAGGACTTGGACTATCTCAGATGGTCCACGAGCAGCCTTTGTCAGTGATTTCATTTTTAGTCACTGTTAATTTTATCTACATAGCATAAGCCATGAAATGTGATTCAGTGAGTCAGATCCACCCATGTCAGTTACCGTGTCTAGATTCATGGTTTAGTCTCAACTGTTCTCTTCTTAATGTGATGATAATGAAGACAAATTTAGGCATTATCTTTGATTCCCTAGAAGTATATTATTCCAGTTTTAGTCAAAGTGCATTATAAACCCACAGTGTTTTATTGGCTTCCCCATTATTATAAGTAATTGATCCTTGTAAATCCTGTGTGCTAAACTTTGAATACTACGAGAAGAGACTTAACCAAATGAGTAGTAGTTTGTTGCAAGTACCCATCCACTCTTGTAAAATAAACTTTTAATTTTAGAACAGGTTTAGATTTACAGAAAAATTGTGAAGATAGTACAGAGAGTTCTCATGTACTCCCAGCTAGTTTTCCCTACTGTTGACATCTTAGTATGGTACATTTCTCACAATTAATGACCAGTATTGATACATTAGTATTAATGTCTATACTATATTCAGATTTCCTTAGTTTTTACCTAATGTTCTTTTTTCTGCTCCAGGATCCCGTCCTCGATGCCACATTATATTTAGTTAGTCATCATGTCTCCTTAGGTTCCTCTTGGCTGTGACAGTTTCTCAGACGTTTCTTGTTTTTGATGACCTTGACAGTTAATGACAGTTTTGATGACATTGACCTGATCTTGACTGGTCAGGTACTTTGCAGAACGCCTCTCTATTGGAATTTATCTGATGTTTTTCGCATTATTAGACTGGGGTTATGGGTTTTTGGGTGGAAGACTACAGAGGTAAAGTGCCATTCTCATCGCATTGTATCGAGGGTGCATACTGTCAACATGCCTTATCACTAGTTGATGTTACCTTGATTACCTGGCTGAGGTAGTGTTTGTCAGGTTTCTCTACTATAAAGTTACTCCCCCCCGCCCCGCCCTTTTCATACTGTACTCTTAGGAAGGAAGTCACTATGTGAAGCCCACGCTTAAGGAGTGGGGATTTATGCTCCACCTCCTTGAGGGTGGAGTAGGTACATAAGTTATTTTACCTATTTACTTTTTTCTATCCCCTTAGGTACCACTCTCTGGAGTTTGAAATACTCAATTCTGAACTAATTATTTACAAAGTAGGAACACGTTCCATGCTTAAGTATAAAGAACATTGTAATGGAAGATGATAAAAGTTTTTTTATAAATTTTTAATAACCAAATAACTATTCATCCTTACACCATCCCTGTGAAATTTTACAGTTCCTCTTCTGCTACTTTTGATGTGCTATTTTTGCTTTTTGAAACTAACAAACAACAGATTTCCCCTTTCAATACTAAAATTAGACCTGGTGTTTAGAGTGTATTTCTCCGAAATTGATATTATCCTGTAGAACTCCAACCCATGCAAGCTATAGAGATGCTACCATGGTGACATGATATTAAAGCCAATGCAAGTTATTCACTCATTTAAAAAAAATCATACACACATACACATGTGTGTCTATTTATAGACACACACAAATATATATATATATATATATATATATATATATATATATATGTTGACTTCCTATACCAATGCATGTTTAAAATAAACTAAAACTCATAAAATTACAACATGCATACTTTAACTCGTAAGTGTGGATTTCTTCTGATATGGTCTGCTGATGCACAAACCCCCAACCTTAAATCTCAAATATATTTGCATAAACTAACAATGTAATTTTCTGAGGAGTGGAAGTTGCCTTTTTGAGAATTATTCACATGTCCAATTCAACACATTGGGTATCTTTATAAGGACTCATCTGAACAATATCCCTTAGACCTCAGTATGAAGGAAAGTTCTGATTTTGAAAAATTATGTGGTCACTTCCCTTTTCCTTTCCCTACAGTCAAATGTGTGCTTTACCTCTATAAAATGAGAAGGATGTTGGGAAAAGATGTTGACTGGTACATCTCTGTGTACTAACATCCCTGAGTTAATTTTACTATCTTATCTTCCCCCTCTCCTTAGCTCTATTTTCTTTCCTTACTTTTCTGATACATTACGTATTTTTTTTTGTAAGCTGTTTCAGATCCTATTTGGAAGAAGGCAGGCTAGTAGAAAAGACACATAAGTAGAGTGTGTAGAATTGTGTGACTGGTGGCAAATAAACCAAGCATTTCCCAGAAGGGAAAACAGAAGTGAGAGAATTGCTTCCAAAAATGAAAAAGTTGAGTTGATGAAAGTGCCAAAATCGTTTTGAACTGTCTCAGAACTTTATGAAAACTTGGACCAAGAACTTTTGTCATGTGAAATGAAAAACTGAGGAAGAAAAACATAATACTTGGAATGAAGTGGGTTCTCATCGATGGTATTCATGGCTATCATTCCCGAATCTAGACCAAAAGTTCCAGATTTTGCTCAATTTAAGACAAACCTCTTTGAACTTAAACTTGAAAGCAAGCAATCCAGAGCCCCCCTCCCCCATGTGATATTACTCTCCTATCCATTATCCTTCTAAAATAATTTTGGGACAGTTTACTGATGCGCCATTTCCATCCTATCTGGGTTCTCGAGAGGCTTTGACATTCAAAAGGGGGCTGGAAGAGCGGTACCTCGGGCGCTCCGCGGTGAGCGTCCTTTAAAGCCGTCGCCAGCCAGCGCCGCTGTAACCCCGCGCACCGGCCGGTCGCCGGCTCCTGCCCCTTTCAATCTGCGCCGACGCGGCGGCGGATCCCGGGGAGTCCCCGCGCTGGGAATCTCCCGCCAGCTGTGCGCTGCGTCCCGGCGACGGCAGGAGCACGTGGAGCGGCCGGGTAGCCAGAGCGGCAGCTCCAGCCCAGCCCAGCCCAGCGGCGAGATGGAAGGTGAGCCTCCAGCCCGCTTCTTTTCTAAGGGGTCTTTGAAAAGCTCGACCGGTGCACGCAGCAGAGAGAGTTCCTTCTGAATCTCGGTTTTGCTTCTATTTATTTCTTTGGTCAAAAGTAAATATGAGGCATTTGAGAGGGCAAAACGTGTCGGTTCTCATACATCTCTCATTTGCCCCCCACCCCCGACCTAACTTTGGAAAGTGATAACCTCTCTGCAATTTTATTTCTTAGTGGTTGTCAGGGGTCAACTCTAAGTCTGCAGAGGAAGAGTACTTAATGGGGCGTCCCTGAAATGGCAGCAAACATGGGTTGGAATAACTAATCCCTCTGGATGTTATGTCGTCCATGGCTTCAGTGTCCATTGGAATTAGGCTAATCTGAGGGGCTTGTTTAGAATGAAAGATAACGATAACTGTTTTTTTCTTCTAAGGGTAAATGTTGTCATATGGGAAAGATAAATTTTAAAGTAGTTGGCACTTGCAGTTCCCTTGGAACTCGATCTTCTAATGATCCTTCTTTACCCAAAGCAAAAATCAGGCTCACATTGAGTTTCATTTGAATTCATTTTGAAAGTCATGAAACTATCCTTGCTTCTCAGAAATTTTTTAGTATGTACTTCTTTGGAATAACTAAAATTTCACACTACTATTGTAAACTTTTCAATGGTCTTTTCAACGTGTTTCTAAAACCTTGAAAATGGCAGATGCATTGGGGGAGGTGGTGATATTTGGAAAATCAGAATTTGTGAGAAATATGTTCATTATATTAATAAATGAGAAACACCTAACTAAAATGTTATTTGATAAATACTACGAATAGCATGGATATTTTCTTCATCATAATTGAAGGATCTCTTATTGCCAATGAACCTTGGTCTTTGGCAGCTTTAGATCTAAAGTACATGAAGTTTTCAAAATTTGATTAAATACTTTGGGACACAAGGTAAATCTGGTAACGGGTTTGTTTCAACAGTATAATTGAGTGCAATATTATGGTCTTAAATCCTCGGTTTGTACATGGGTATGCTTACATTTTTTTCTTAACTACCTTGGCCCCTATAAACATTTTTTTCTCTAAGTAGAATGCCAAATGATAAGTCAATGAACAGTATGTATTTAGTATGTATATGGAAACTTCTAAATGGCCATTATTGAATAATGCCTCAAGTGTTTTCTCTTATGAAAAACTCTTTATGCTTTAAAAATTTTGAATTATCAGGATTTAAAAAATAACTCTACAAAATTTGCACTTTGAATATTTGAAAAATGGTTTATATAGTCTAATTTTTAACATGTAAAGGTTTCATTGGCTAAGAACAGGAAAAAAATTAGGTTGCTACACTATGAAAAAATAATTTTAAAAACTCTCATGCTTTAATTATTACAAATGAATTGCTGAATTTGTTTTTGTGAAGTTATAAATCAGTACTCCAACACTAGTTTTTCCTAGTCTTAACCATTTCACTTCTCAAGAATAACGTACAGAATAGTGTAAATCAGTGGAAACTAGAAGGTTTCTCTGTAAATGTTAATACTACCAAATTAATTTATTTAATGTGAAATAAAGAAATTACTAACTAAATAGCAGAATTTAGGATATTAAAGCCCTAACAAAGACTTTTCGATAAGCCTGAATGAAGACTCTCTGAATAAGAAAGGAATGAAAACTTGTGTAGAATTTACTTTAGAATGTACAGACTGTAAATGGAAAGAGAATATAGATCAGTGATCAGTTGTGAGTTTAGATGACTAGACTAAATTCATAGGTCCATAGAGATAAATGGTATATAGTATGCTTAATGCAAAGACTTCAACACTTAAATTAAAAAAAATTTTTTTTAAAGGTTAATGATGTGAGTTTAGCCATTCTAACATCAGATCCTTGAAGACAGAGCATTTGATGTAGTAAAATATCTGGTTAATTATAGCCACCCAAGATTGACTAATTTGGTTCATGTGTTTGATATTTAACATAAAGTATTTTTACATTATCTTGATATTTTGGTCTCAATCTAGGATAGAGATTTGACCTCTAGTGTATACCTCACATTTCTTGGCAATGTAAGAAAGTAGAATACTTTATGGAATACCTTTATTTTATGCCTAATTTGGGGGTCAAATTAATATGCCACAGGTTATTATGAAATGTGAGGCTGTATAGTCAGTCATTCCTTCAGCATATAAAATCCTTTTTTATTCACTCATCAACAGACATTTATTGAGACTTTCTAAGTGTGAAGATGTTAGATGAAATAAGCTTTTGAAATAGAAATCTTGTCATGTAAAAATGAAAAGAGTTAATGCATATAATAAATCAGAAGCCATAACTTTTTTCTTTTATCACAACCTTTGATCGTAAATATTTTCTATCCAAAGACTCTTTATGTTGCTAAATTTTGTTATTTGTGCTGTAATAACATCTCTGCTATCTGGTATGGTTGAGAAATGAGGTGGTTCACAAATATGAATTTCACAGGTATTGGCATATTTCTCATTTCATATAAAACCTTTTTATTTAAACAATATTGGATAGAGAGCTTTCCAAGTGTATTTATTACATAGATCCTTGTTTATAAACAAGGTACACAAAAGATAATTTTATTTTGGTGACCCTGGGCCACTATTCTGACCATCAAGTAGTGTATTGTTCTATAGTATATTCTCGCAGGGGTTTTGAACCGTGCAGAGCTGAATGCCCCTACACTAAATATTCTCAGGTTATTGTGCAGTTTTTGTCTCCTTCTTGATGTCAGCTTCTGCTTCTCACCACATGGCTTTTGTGGTAGCCATTTTTCATTTCTAGGTCCCTTTCTATGCTGTGGATGGTTGAGATTTTCAGAGATATAGCTTTCAAATGGCGGAGTTTACTAGCCCTCTGTATGAGTCTATGAAGGTTGAAATGGCAAAGTTCAAAGGAAAAAAAGCCACAGAAAGGCCATGGGATCCTGGCAGAACATAATTTTAGAAAATTCCTGTTTGTGCTTTCTATAAGCCAATATGCTATTTCACACTTCCATATCTTTACTAAAATTTTCACCCCGTTCTTTACCTGGTTATGCCTACTCATTTTTCAAGACTCCTCAGGCATCATCATCATGAAGGCTTTGCAGATGACCTCCTCTGGTGACCTTCCTTGGTGTCCCCCCTACCCAGTCCCTCACCTCCCTCCACCTTTCCTTTCTCTGCATACTTCTGCCAAGTGTATTGAAATTATTTGTTGATTTAAGTGTTTATTCCCCCACTGGTCTTTAAGCTTCTGGAGGACAGAGACTATGTCTTATTTTTGTATGCTCAGTGCCAAGAACAGTTCCTGGTTCGTAAGAGACCCTCAGAGTTTGTTGCATTCAATTAAGAAAATGGTGCTGAAAAGTAATTTTCATTATGTTTATTATGATGCCTTTAATTAATTTTTGTGAGTAGGAGATTGGTGCTAGCAATTCTTCGTTAGAACTCAGAAATTTTTTAAAGTACTTAAATGGTATAACAGAAAAAGAAAACTCAGAAAACAAAAATGTTATTGGGTATTTTGGCTAGACTGTCACTTGAAGCCAAATCTTACCTATTAACTTTACATTAGATTTCAGGATCACATATTAGTCCATTAAAATATGGATCAAATATGAGCAGAAATTTGCTTTCTCAGTCAGTAAAATGTAGATGGTACCATAAAACTAGCATAAATATTTCCAGAGATACCTTTTTAATACATTTTTATAAACTTGTCATTAATATATAAATATATATATTTATGTTTATTTAGAACTAAAAGATTATTGGTAGATCTTTTATCAGACATCCAATATTAATTGGCTCCTGACTCAAGTTGTAGTTCTAGACTATGTATGAGAAGAACTGAGTGATTAACACAGAAACCTGCATTTACTAAGTGCTCAATAAAGGTTTTTTTTGTGTGCTAAAGATTCATTAATTATTGTGAAAAGAGACCCTAGACATCACAAGGACGTAGAATTCACTCTGCTATCTAGCCTTTTAAAAACACAACTCTACCATTAACTGGTACATTTATAGTAATTAGAAATCATAAGGATGACCCTGAAGCCTTTTGAATCACTTTTTTTTAAAAGGTGAAATAATAATTATAATATTGTTCTATCATATCACTTATTTAAAAAGTGATCTATAACTCTATTATTATGTAATCTATGAAAATACTTTAATCCCCAGTGATTCTGAATGAGATAATTTTTTCAACCTTAATTGAAATCTGCTTTTTGAGTCCAAAATTAAAGTTCTTAGAGTCAAAAGTGGTGTAGAGTAAATCAAAGTAATATGGAATTGATACTATATTATATTGGCTATGTGTCGCATTTAGGTGAGATTAAAAACTAGATGTTTAATACTGGATATGAAACAGAATAAAATGCATTTATGGAACAATACTCTTTACTCATTGTCAGTAATTCAAAATCAGCTTACCTCCTGACTCTTGTAGCAATGGAATTGGCAACATATAGCAAATTGTATTTATTAATGAGTGTTCTTAGGGATAAAAATTTTGGCGTGTTAGATTATTTGTGGGTTTGTAAACGAAACTTTTTTAAAATAAGAGAAATAGAAAATATTCAATAGCATCACTGATGAAACAATGCAAAACTGTATTTTCTGCTCTTAACTCTTAATTATCTAAAGATTATTTAACTAGATTTCTTGCTTATTTTGGTCATTAATGTACCTGTAACCCTTTCTAGACTGTCAGGTTCCAAAGTGTAGGGATATTTTTATCACCAGTGATAACTAGTACCCAGCCCAGTCCCCAGCACATAGTAAGACTGCAGTCATATTTATTGAATAAATTAATGAATGAGTTGCCTGTGTGTTTGGTCATATGACTATTTATTTGTTCAGGTTTTATGGTAAAGAGAGTAAGGAAAATAGTGACACTGAAACTACTTAATATTGCTGGTTAGTTTGTCAGAGGTGTCGTAAAAGATTTGGCAGAAGAGTTTGGATTGTTGGCTAACTCCAACAGGATGAATGCTATCATCTTTTTCTAATCTAATATTGGCTCTACTCTGGGCAAAAAAATATAATGCCTTCTAACTTTTGGATTTGTTTAAAAATTTTGATACATTCTTTATTTCAGTGAAGCACTGCAATTTCCGCAATAAACCATTTCTTGACAACAAATGTTCTGCTTCTTATAAGTTGAGAATAACATATTTTACTTAATTTGAGTTCTCTATCACAGCACTATCAGTTCATTTGTAAAGTGATGTCTATTTGAGAGACTATTAACTTATCAGAATATTTGACACATCAGAACAATTTCCTGTAAAAGTAGTCATATAGACTCTGTGGATATGAAAAAAAGATCATGCTTACCAACCTATAAACATTTTTTATAGATGTGGAGTTACATCATAATAGATGTATAATAGCTCCAGTCTGAAAACTGGTAGTAACTAATTTTTATAATATTTAAAAACTAATCATTTTTGCCATCATCTGCCTTTATCTCAAGTTAAGAAATCACTTGCTATTACTCATTAATAGTTGATTATATGCTTGCATACAGTGTCACCAGTACCACAGATGTGTCAAAGGCTAACTTGATTTAAATTTCATTTGACTTTCATGTGTATCATTTATCAAATTTTAATGCATTGAAGATTATCAGTGTGTGAATTTATGCTCTGACTTCAAAATAAAACTTTTTTTTACCAACTCTTTGAAAATATTAAAATTTTATAAATGTGACTTGAGTAAGATTGTGGTTCTGCACTGGTATGCTTTTTCCTGTGCATATTTGCTCATGTAAAATTATTTAAGTAAGAATATCCAAGTCTCCTATTCCCTGTATTTAATTAAATGCCTGTGAGGGCTCAGGCTAAGGTGCTTTGGGACATGCTTTTGTCACAGTGTAGTAATCAGCTGCTCAATAACAAGAACATGTAGCATAGCACATCATGATTATATATTCCATGTTTTTAAAATACTTATTGTAAGCTTGGCGTACTTCCTGTCTGATTTTTAGACATGTTCAAAATTAAAGAATGTGAACAATTGTTAGATATTTTTAGTGATTGAACTTTGAACCCAAGATTACTTACCATCTTTCAAGTTTCAGGCAATAGTTTAACTAAAAAGTATTCTGAAATAATAAGGTTAAACACTTGCAAATGATAATAGCTTTTATATGTACGCATCTTCATTTTTTTTGTATTGGCAAATAAGAAAAAATACAGAAATAATCTGTGCATTGTAGCTCATATAAAGCTGCAACTTTCATCCATAACTCTAGATTTTTAGCTTTTGTCTATTAAAACAGACTTATTATTCTCATTGTTTGACTTTTTAGTAATTATTATATATTTGAATGTTATAATTGTTACTACTAAGATACCCCTTCTTCTGTTTTACATATGGTAATCCATGTAACATTTCACTTGAAAAAATGAAATCCCCCTTTAAAAAAAAATTTAAAACTACTAGTATAGAAACAGATGCTTTCCTACTAAGTAAGTAGTCTCTGGAAGCCGGTGGTGTCTAAGATTCAGCAAGTTCTGTGGAAATTAAACCCCTGGTCCCTTTGGCTTCCTTTGTAAGACAGAGCTTCCTAACTTCGTTTTGATACTGTGGATGTTATGCTGTACCATTCTCAAACCTTAAGAAATAGATGGCCTATTGGCCTACAAGAAATATTTGTCTAAAGCAGTGGTGTGCCAGTGGATTCAAGGGGGCCAGATAAGAGAAATTATTCAGAACTGGTGTAAACCATTGATTCTCTACCTCTCTTGGTTCATAAATCATTGCAGCAGGACAGAAGAGTTTATGGGCCATCCTAACCAACACACTTCTGCTTGCCACCATAAAAACAAAATTCCCCAGAATTAATGAGAATATTTTTGTGAGTGGATGAAAGCATTAGGATGAAACACCATTTTAACATTTTTCATGCATTCTAGAAATAAAATTGTGAACTTGTTTGGTAAACAATAATTCAGTGTAAAATAGACCCTTGGCATTTGTGAATTTAACCTGCTGTTTTGACTCTTTGTGAGTGACCCTGAAGGAATACAAGACATGGTAATTTGTAATTGTTACGGCTTTTGTAAAATTTTTTTTTTTTGTGAGGAAGATCAGCCCTGAGCTAACATCTGTGCTAATCCTCCTCTTTTTGCTGAGGAAGACCGGCTCTGAGCTAACATCTATTGCCAATCCTCCTCCTTTTTTTCCCCCCAAAGCCCCAGTAGATAGTTGTATGTCATAGTTGCACATCCTTCTAGTTGCTGTATGTGGGACGCGGCCTCAGCATGGCCGGAGAAGCGGTGCGTCGGTGCACGCCTGGGATCCGAACCGGGGCCGCCAGTAGTGGAGCACGTGCACTTAACCGCTAAGCCACAGGGCCGGCTCTGTAAAGATTTAAATAGAATAAAGTATATAAAAAGTCCTAGCTCAAATTTGAATTAGTAGGGTTGGGAGACTGGAGTACACAAACAAATATTTCTACATTAGCCAAGCCAACAGCATTCATGCACATCTTAATAAAAAGAATTTGGAGAATCTCAAAGGACTCTATAGTTATCCGTTGTAAACATCAGTGACCTAATGTGGTCCTATTTGCCCCAAACCCAAACAACTAGAAAATTTTTACGGATAATCTAATTTGGGGATGGAGACACATTCTATATAATGGACAAATAATGATTAAACAAGTGGATATTAGGAGTATAGTGCTTATAGATCTTATAGCTCCTACTCTATACAGTGATATTTGGTGATTGTATGATGACCCCTTGAGGTGTTCCACGGTCAGTCTCACAGTTCAGCAAGAATTAGGATGAGACATAAAAACAAGACAAAATTTGTTTTTATCAACAGAACACCCTTTTATACCAAAATCTTATGTGGGACAGATCTAAGTGCGATATTCCATTTGAGAGGGAGGAGAGGGCAAGAAACCACTGCCAGGCCTACGTAGCTTTTGGCCCTTTCCTTACCCCATACAGATCAGCACCTGTGGCAAACCTCTGGAACCCTGGAGTTCCATACAACACCTGATTCAGACTGTTAGATGTTTTTTTCTACTGGTAAGCCTGTATCTAGACTTGCTTCTTTCAATCCATTTTGAGGATTGCTGCCAGAATGATCTTCCTATAATATCAAGTTACTCCCCTACTCAAAAACCATTATAAGTATATCTTAGTTGGGCATTTAAAATAATCTACAATGTAGCTTCAGTATACCTTGCCAGTGGTATCCTCTGTCCTCTAATGTTATTATTCTGGACTACTAAGGGTTCCCTGAACATGCGCTGCTTTTCCTAACTCCCCATTTTTCAAATGGTGTTCAAACTCAACAAGTTCGAAAATGAACTCATTGTTTCTCCAAACCAAACCAACTTCTCCTGACTTCCCAACACTGTTAATAGCACCGTAATCGTGCCAGCTGAAATTCTCACTCATCCATTATAGTCTATCCCAAATGCCATCTCTTTTAGGAAGCCATCCCTCATTCTAGGTTAGAATCTCTTCCTTTTCTGAAACCTAGTAACATTTTATGTCTGTCTAATGACTACTAGAACCTCACTCCATTTTATGTATAAACATGGAGTATTTTTACATGATTTTAATACAATCTCAATTGTCTTAAGTATGCAACTACTATATAAATTAAGAATCAAGACGCATTTGCCATTATTGATGCAACCTGTGCCTTCTGCATTTTTAGCTCTTTCATTCACGGTGATTCTACAAATACGTCTGACTACCTTATTATTATGTCTTGAAATAATTGTGCTGGTACATTTACATATTGAAATACAATATCATTTCACCTTTATATTACAGTTAGGGCTTTATTTAAAAAAACCTTAACATGTGTGGATAGGTTATATTTCATTCATGATGGTAAAAGAGGTATTATAAAATATTTTGTCTAAAAGGGAGATACTTGGTCTTGGTAAGGTTGAGAACCACTCTACGTTTACTGTTTTACAAGAGATCAGCCATAGCCTAAATAAGATCATATCTATGAAATCACTTTGCACAATACTAGACACAGAGTTAGGATCCAGCAAATATTCAGTTGAGTTCGTAAATCATTTACAAGGATCCTTTAAACGCTTGCTAATCTAAGTGTGGTCTGTGGACCAGCAGCCTTAGCAGCATATGGGAATGGTTACAAATGCAGAATCTCAGGCCAGACTTGCTGAATCAGAATCTGCATTTTAACAAGGTTCCTAGGGAATTCGTTTGTACGTTAAAGTCTGGTAAGCATTGCCCACGGTTTGAAAAGTATCAGTGAAACATCACTGTCATAGCACATGTTGGATTAGTGGTGAATCATCTTTATATATGTATTTAGAATATATTTCTTATCGTTTAAATGCTGATTTTAAAAGATAGTTGAACAACAAAAACTTTATAACATTTAATTTTGACTTACCTTGTATACAGCATTTATAACACAATATAATTCTAAAGTCAAAAATCTTTATTCATTAATTCTTCATTCAAAAAATATTTATTGAATGCCTGTTATGTGCCAAGTATGCAAAATATTGGCTTTACAGTGGTGAACAAGACAGACAATGCTCTTGCCCTCATGGAATTTACGGTCAGGTGAGGAAGACACCCCAAAACAAGTAAATAATAAATGAAATATTTAAAATTATGCTAAGTACTATGAAGGAAATAAAGAGTGCTAATATGGAGAATAATGGTTGGGGCAGGGTTGGTGAACCTCTCCTCTAAATAAGAGGTCCCGGCTAGAGAGAGAAATTTGGTCATCTTTAGCACATAGATGATGTTTAACGTCATAGGTATGAATGGGATCATCTCAAGAGAGAATATATTGTGAGAGGGGGCTCAGGATCGAATGCTGAGGATCATGTCATTCAGGTGGTCAGGTAGAGGAAGAGCTGGCAAGACCGGAGGAAAACCAGCAGAGTGTGGTGTAATGGAATTCAAGAGAGGAGAGTGTTTTTGAAGGAGTGGTTGGTCAGCTATGTTGAATGTTGTCAAAAAATCAAGTAAGGTGAGGACAAAAAATGTAGGTTGGTTTTGGCAACATAAAAGTTGCTAGTGACCTTAATAAAAGTGGTTTTCGTGGAGTGGTGGGGTTGGAAACCAAATTGCAGTGCTTAAAGCAGGAATGGGAATAGAGAAAGCAGAAACAGTGATACAGACCATTTTTTCCAGAAGTATAGCTAGTAGCTGAAGCAGAGAAATAAGTGGGGCTGTTGCTGGAGAGGAATGTAGATCAAGAGAGTTTGTTTGTTTGTTTTACTTTTCCAAAGATGAATGACAAGCTATTGTAGCTTAAGTTTATTGAAAAAAATCAAAGACCAAAATTGAAACAGATCTTTAACTCTTAATTCTCAGGGAAGTTTGATTGGAGAATTAGCTATCACTGAAAATATCTTATTTAGTTGGCACATGACGTGTAAATTTTCTCACCATGAGAATTTTTAAGATATATGGTGCCCATTCAGTGGATGGTTGGTATAGATATAATCTGTAAAGATTCTATAGAAGAATCAGGAGAAACTCTTGAAATATAAACTTTTTTCAAAAGTGGGAAGATATTGCTATAATTACATTTCTAAGGTTTGGGATTTTAGAGATTTGAGAATGTTTGAGTGTTCAGTAGGTTTTTTAAAAAATTAAGGAATAACTTATACAATGAAGTACACATCTTATATAGCTTAATAGTCACTTACCTATATAGTCACTTTCCAAGATATGAAACATTTGCCTCACTCCGTAAGATTCCCTTGTGCACATTTATAATTAATATACCCCCAGCCCCAAGTTAAACACTATGCAGACTTCTGTCATCATAGGTCAGTTTTCCTGTTCTTGAATTCCATGTAAATGGAATCACACAGTATGTGCTTTTTTGTTCTCTGGCTTCTTTTGCTCAGCATACTTTTGAGATTCATCCATATTATTACATTTATTAGTAATTCATTCTCTTTTATTGTTGAGTAGTATGAATATACCACAATTCGTTTATTCATTCTACTGTTGATGGACATTTGGTTGTTTCCAGTGTTTGTCTATATTATGAGCATTCTTATGCATATCTTTCGGTGGACATATACATTCATTTATCTTAGATATATATCTAGGACTAGCATTTCTGGGTCATAGGGTAGGTGTATATTTAGTTTTGATACATACTGCCAAACATTTTTCAAAGTGGTTGGACCAGGGCCGGCCCCGTGGCTTAGCAGTTAAGTGCGCGTGCTCCGCTGCTGGCGGCCCGGGTTCGGATCCTGGGCGTGCACTGACGCACTGCTTCTCCGGCCGTGCTGAGGCCGCGTCCCACACACAGCAACTGGAAGGATGTGCAGCTATGGCATACAACTGTCTACTGGGGCTTTGGGGGGAAAAGATAAATAAATAAAAAATCTTCAAAGTGGTTGGACCAGTTTACCCTCCCACTAGCAATGTCTGAGAGTCCCAGTTGTTCCACATCCTGCCAACACTTGCTATTGTCAGTCAGTCTTTTAAATTTTAGCCATTCTGTTTGGTGTGTAGTGGTATTTCATTGTGGTTTTAACTTGCAGTTTTCCTGATGAATAATGATGTTGAGTACTTTTCGTATGTTTATTGGCCATTTGGATATCCTCTTTCCTGAAGTGCTGTAAGTCTTCTGCACTTTTTTTTTAAGTTGGATTGTTTGTATTTTTTCTTATTGATTGTGTAGGCATTTTTTAAAAAATATATTTTGGTAACATGCACTTTGTCAGATGTGTGTTGCAAATATTTTCTTAAACTATTTGATAAATGGAATTCTTAATGAAGACTAATTTATCAATTTTGAGAGGGGGGATTAAGTGTGCCTTATGTCTTGTTTAAGAAATCTTTGCCTACTCTAAGGCCATGAAAATATTCTTCCATGTTTTCCTCTAGAAATTTGATTGTTTTAGCTTCACAGCTAGGTCTATTACCTACTTCAAATTAATGATTCTACTTTTGACCCCAGTTATTTTATTAAAAACTAGGCATTTTAAACTTATAAAATGAAAGTCTTACTTGGAATATGTTGGATTCAACCATTTTAGCACAAACTTTTTTAAAAGTAACAATGATATGAAATGTCCATTCTTCCTTTTCTCTCTACATGTTCATTTGGTGGCATGTGATATCCGTGGTAAAATAGAAATGTATTTATTTTTCTATAACTTTAGAGTAATTGACCTTTCAAGGAAAGTAACACTAGATGTTGTTTGTTGTTTTCGACCTGTGCCCCATAGTCTATAATTTCCTCATTAGATATTTAATCTAGGGGAAAAAATGGAATAGTTTATAAAAAAGAGTAAGGTAGGAACAACTGGAATAGTAACATGGGCTGCATTTGATCTGATGTCCTTAGACAAGTAGTCTTGATTTTTCTTAACCTTTACCTTAGTCCAAGGAAGAAAGGAAGGGAGTATTTCGTGGTTGGAGGGATTACTCTCATTTTAAGGTGTACTCTTTGTTTCTATATCTTCCTTTCCCCTCAATCATAGTCAGTTGAGGTATTTGAAATTAATTAGGTCTCAAATCTCTTCTAATTCTGACCTTCTTCCAAGATCTATAAGCTATATAGGAAAGCACTCTAAAACAGTATTTAAATTCTTTAAAACATAGGGACAGAGATTGGATTGGTGGTTACCAGAGGGGAAGGGGGGAGGGAGGAGGGTGAAAGGGATAATTCGGTACATGTGTGTGGTGATGGGTTGTAATTAGTATTTTGGTGGTGAACATGATGTAATCTATGCAGAAATAGAAGTACAATGATGTACACCTGAAATTTTTACAATGTTATAAACCAATGTTACTGCAATAAACAAAAAATTAAAAAAAAAATTCTTTAAAACAAACATGAAACTCAAGAAACGAATCCTGCTTCTTTTCTTAATGTGTCGCTGACATTGTAGCCTTGGACAATTATGTGACTTTATATTTTTTGTCATCCTTTGTGTCTTGAATTTTGTCTGTAAAACAGGGAGAATAATAAATGCCATTGCACCTGTTTATCTTCCAGAAATGCTATGAGGTAATATGAAATCTCATTTGCGCTACTGAGCCCAGTGCTTGGTGCCACGTTTTTGGAAGACCACGCGAAACAAAACTGGAGAGAAAGCGCTTACCACGTTTAGGGAGTTGAGTGGTAGCATCTGAGTAATAACTTACCCTATATGTTCCCAGAAAGCTGAACTAGGACCTGAAATGGTCATTTCAGGAAATTTGAGTTCAGCTACGTTTAAGGAGGAACTTTTTTAACCATTAGAGTTTTTCTGAAATGGAAAGGAATAACTTCCATATATTATTAGAAGTATCTAAGCAGAGGCTGTACAACCCAAATAGGGGGATATTGGAGGAAATTCAAGTATTAGGTGGCAGGGGAAGGAGAAGTAAGCTAGTTAAGATATCCATTCCAATTCCAGTATTCTAATTTCATTGGTTATAGGGATCATTTTTCATTATGCAGAACTGTTTTTGTGATGGCAAGATTCCAGGAATGGTTATATGTGGAAGTAATAAGGATAACTGGTGGAGGACCTTTCAGGAATAGTAGCTAACACTTCTGTGCTGTATTTATAGTCCCAAGTGTTAATGTTGCGATTGTGAATACATTTTTGTAGTCGGTGACTCAGTTTCCAAAGCTTTTAGTTAAAAAGTAAAAGTAGATGTTTTAGATAAGAGAACCTATTTTTTAAAAAAGAGGCGTGGGGATAGGGGAGTCAGTTTACTGTTAATGAAGATGAAAAAGGTGTGTCAACATTCAGAGACAGCTTTCTGGCAGCTGTCAGGCACCAGTGCTGCTGGCAGCTGGCAAATTCAGTACAAGATTCTTCCTGAGATTTGACATTTTGCTCTCCTTTAGCACCTACACTTCCTACCGGGAAAACAGACCAGCAAGTGGAAATCTGATCTCTGAAAATAAGATTAGAATTTTGTTAGCTGGTATTCTTAATTGAATGATAATTACTTAATAGTATCAAAATAAAGGCAAGTTTATAACCATTTGAGTTTAAAATATGGTTACAGATTTTATTGCTAATGTAAATACTTTGTTTTGTTCATAGATAATTTATATTAGAGCTAAAAGGTAAAAACATTCACACGTGAACTTGACGAAATCTCAATTAACCAGACTCTTGCATTTCCGAGTTTAAATTTTATTTGTAATCTACCCCTTTTCATTTTGTAGCACATGAAATGCTAAAATCTCTGAGAAAAATCTTGGTACGTTAACAGAAATTCTAACTAATGAAATTTTTTTAATGCCATCTTCGTCTATGAAAAGAGAATCTGAAGAGATGAAAAAACAAATTTGAAATTGTCATCACTCAGCAAGCATGTGCTAAAGGCTTGTTATCAATACTGGTGGAGGGCGGGCCCGGTGGCTTAGCAGTTAAGTCCAAGCACTCTGCTGCTGGCTGCGCGGGTTCAGATCCCGGGTGCGCACCGACGCACCGCTTGTCCAGCCATGCTGAGGCGGCGTGCCACATACGGCAACTAGAAGGATGTGCAACTATGACATACAGCGATCTACTGGGGCTTTGGGGAGAAAAAGGGAAAAAAGGAGGAGGATTGGCAATAGATGTTAGCTTAGGGCCGGTCTTCCTCAGCAAAAAGAGGAGGATTGGCATGGATTTTAGCTCAGGGCTGATCTTCCTCAAAAAAAAAAAAAAAAATACTGGTGGAAAACAGTTGGAGATTGCTAGTAAAGCTTTGAATTTGTAGAGTGCTTGGAAAGCTACAAAAGAAATAACTTTTAACTTTACAGTCAAATATGTTTGTCAGCTATCTCAGTAATAGAATAATTATAACTTTTACAAGATTTGTTATTTAAGAGGTAAGGTGTCAATGGAAAACACTAATAATTTAATTAAATGCAAAACATATCAGGAAATTGATTATTTAGTTGTGGGAAGGGCAGGAGGGCAAATGATATGAAAAAGTGTTAACTAGGGTTTTCTGCTAGATTATAATTTTGGCTTTTAGATGAGATAAGAAAAATGGTTTTATCTAATGATATAAAAAAATCCGAATGTAAACATGATGCTAAGTATGTGTTTGTACACATACATGTAAGTACATTTTAAAATATTTCATCTGGATGTTTGGCATCATGTGGTATTTTTTTTACCCTCTGAAAAGTCACATTAATTTTTTAATCAGTGAAATTTGTAAAATGCTTTGTATGAAAAGTGCTGTCTAGATGCTTTATATCTTTGATTACTGCAATAATGGAAACCTGAACTTTTTCCTGAAATTCCAATTGCAGGAGTTTTGGAAATATTGATAGAAGATGGTCATTGTTAAGCTGTTTCCTGGTATAATATCTTTAAAATTTTGGCTGATATTTAATTTTTATACATGGTTTGGTTGAATTCTTTTTTCCTGATCTAGAGTTTTAATGTTTGTTTTAAATAAATAGCTTTACAGTGGTATCCCAAGCAGAAGCAAGATATTCTAAAATCTAAATCAGTGCTATTCAGTAGAACTTTCTGCGATGACGGATATGTTCTTTATCTGTGCTGTCCAGTAGAGTAGCCACTAGCCACATGTTCTGTTGAGTACTGGAAATGTGGCTGGTGTGACTGAGAAACTAAATTTTTTATTTTAACTAATTTAAATTTAAACTTAAATCACCGCATGTGGCTAGTGGCTACCGTATTGGACAGTAGAGTGTTAGTATTTGTAGTAGGTCTAGAGCAGGGCTTGGCAAACTTTTCCTGTAAAGGACCGGATAGTGAATGTTTTAGGTTTTTCGAGTCATACAGTCTGTTGCAACTACTCAGCTCTGCTGTTGGAGTACAAAAGCAGCTGTAGACAACACAGAAATGAATGGGTTTGGCTGTGTTCCAATAAAACTTAATTTATGGACACTGAAATTTGAATTTCATATAATTTTCAAGTGGCATGAAACAGTATTCTTCTGATTTTTTTCAATCATTTAAAAATGTAAAATCCATTCTTAGTTCACATGCCATACAAAAACAGGTGGTAAGCCATAGTTTGTAGAACCTTGATCTCGTGTTCATAAGTAGCATCAATGATAGAGATGTAAAAATTCATGTGTTCATTCAACAAATATTTATTGAGTGTCCATCATGAGTGGGCACTATTTTGGGAGCTGAAGATACAGCAAAATAGCAATAAAAAATGCAAACAACATTCCTCTTCTCATGGAGCTTACATTCTTGTTGGGGGAATACATAAAAAAGGAACCAATATATGTCAGGTGGTGACAATGAAGAAATTTTATGAAGAAAAATAAAGCAAGGTAAAAGAAAAGAAAGTGACAATGGAGGATGACATTTTATATAGGGTAGTTAGGTAAAGCTTATTTGATAAGGTGACTTTTGAGCACACACCTGAATGAAGAAAGGGAGTGGGCCAGGTAGCTATTTGGGGAAAGAGCATTCTGGTCAAAGGGAAGGGTAAATGCAAAGATCCTAAGGCAGGAGCATGCTTTACCTATTCAAGTGACAGAAGAGATGTAGAAAATTGGCAAGATTTATATTTCAACAAAATTAACCCACTTTGGAATTCTTCTGTCATTTGCACCAGATATGTATAAATATCAGTACAGGAAACCATTTCTATTAAAGGAATATAGGGACCCTTCCTTCTTAGCTTTCTAGAGCATTCTTTTGAAAAATATTTTAAAGGTATATTGACTGTCAGCACATTAAAAAGACCCCAGTAGACCCCATCAAATGGAAACTTTCTGAGGGTTTTTTGGACTGACGTGTAAAGAAATTGCAAAATGGCCCGTTAAAAACTGAAAAGTGTTCGCTGCACTTAGAAATACTTAAAAGGTTTCTGGTCTTCAGTTTGGAACTCCTTCACCGTCTATCCACTACTGGGCTTCATGTTTTTATAAAGACCTTTAAATTCAGGGAGAAAAATGTACTTCAATCTATTTGTCCTTGTGTTTTAAGTATTTTTAGTACCTAAGAAGAACATCCGTGTAGCCTGATTATAGATGGGTTTAATGTCTCCTTTAAGTTCTGAATACTAAGGTAGTCAGAATCTCCTTTTTCTCTTAGAAACTGTACTCAGTTACTTCTGGTGTTATTTACAGCACACAAAGGCCACTTGAAAACATATTGAGAGCTATTTAAATGTCATTGTCAGAGGGTTTAAAAGGTTCAGGGGACCAGGACCTTTTTTCTTTAGGTTACCAAATCAAAAGTCATTTTGCTCTATAGTAACTAAAAGATGTTTTCACATGAAGGTTGCTCATGTGAAACCTTTGAGTTAGTTTTCTTTCTTTTTTTTCCTGTTAAGAATCCCTTTAGTGTGCAGTTAGAAGTTTCACAGTTAGCTTTTTTTCTTTAACTTTTTTAAAAAAACCATCAAACTTAAACAGAAAAGTTGCAATACAGTACAAAACTATTTTTTTCCGGAAATTTTGAGAGTAAGTTGCTGACATGATGCCCTATCACCCTTGAATACTTACTTTAGTGTGTATGTTCTGCCTTCTTCTACATAACCACAAAACAACTATCAAAATCAGGAAATTAACAATGATACATTTAATCCTCAGACCCCGTTCAGATTTCTCCAGCTGTTTCTATCATGTCCTTTACAGCAAGAGGATTCAGCTCAGAATCTCACATTGTATTGAGTTGTCACATCTCTTCGCTCTCCTTCAGTCTAAAACAGTTCCTCAGTCTTTCATGACCTTGACACTTTTGATGGTTATAAGCCAGTTATTTTGTAAACTACCCCTCAATTAGAGTTTGTGTGTTTTCTAATGGTTAGGTTCATGTTACGTATGTTTGGCAGGAATATCACAGAAGTGATGCTGTGTTCTTTTCATTATTAGGTGGCATGTAATTTTCAAAAATTTTATTTTATTAAGGTCATAATAGTTTATAACATTATCAGATGGCATGTAATTTTTCTTTGTCCCGTTACTTGATGATGATCACTTTGCTCAGTTACAGTGGTGTCTACCGGGTTCTCCACTGTATGGTTAGTCTTTTCATCTTTGTAATAATAAATATTTTGGGGAGAAGCACTTTGAAACTATATAAATATTCTGTTCATCATCAGACTTTCAATTTATTCACTTATTAATGTCAGTATGGACTCATGAAGTTGTTTTTTTCAATGGGTTATAATCCAATACTATTATTATTTTGATGCTTTCTTGTCCCAGATTTGGCCAGTGGAAACCCCTTCAAGATGATTTCTATATCTTTTTAACATATCTTCTTCATTCTGTGAGTACTTCCTTGCTTTCTGGCACAACAAAATGTTCCAGACTCATGTTATACTTTTCCCTGCCCCAATCCTGGAATTAACCATTTCTCCAAGTAGTCTGGTTCTTTTAGGTGGAGAATGATATTTAGAAGTTAATGTCTGGATGCTAGAAGCTGTTGTAGTGTCACTGCTCCTGGGTGCTCTCAGTGACAGGACTAGAGACTATATGTATGTATATCATACATACACACATTTACACCTATATTTTATATCTATTTATGTATAGTAGAAGCTACCCGTTCATGCCAATACTTCTATTTCCAATACAGTACCACAGATTTCCACATATGTTACTCCCTTCTGTGACAGAAAAAACTGGCTTTCATTATCCTTATTATGTTTTTCTTATTTCATCAATCCTCCTTTATATAACCAATCATCCCTTGCCACTGCCATCTCCTACTCAGTGCAGATGCTCTCATTGCCTCATTTGGGTTCTGACATCCTGTACCATGGCCACTGTTCTGTGTGGATACTTCTCAACTGCTTGGGCTCTGATCTGCTCATGCAAGGCTGCGCCTAATGGATGCCCTCTTCACCCCACTCAAGTGCTGACGCTTTGCACTGGATTACTCCCATGCATAGAAGCTCTCCTCACTCCATTTGGGCTCCATGGTGCCACCCCCACTGTCCCCATTTGAGTGCTTTGCTCACCGTGTTTAGGCTCTGAAACCCCACACCAGACCACCTCCATGCATAGATGTCCTCTTCACTATGCTCAGGCTCTGACTCCTCATGCTAAGCTGTCCCTTAGCTTGGATACCTTCCTCATCCCTCTCAGACTCCAGCACTCCAAGTCAGACAGTTCTCCTGCCTGAATGCCCTTCTTACCCTGCTCAGGCTCTGGCTTCCTGCGCTGTCTGCCCTCCATGTAGAATCCTTCCTCATCTGATTCAAACTACCCACCTCACACAGGCATACTCTTTATGCTGGTTGGTCTCCAGCAGCCTGCCCTGGACTGCCCCCATTCCTTGCATGGAAATTCTTCTCACCCATCTTGGTTTTGACACACCATACTAGGCTGCCCCTTTGCTTATTTTTAAAATATGTGTATTTTCCCTGACTTTATGCTTTGCTGCTAACATCTAATGGGTGATGTGTTAAATTTTTAAAATTAGGATAGAATATAAGTACAGTGATTATATTTAAAAAAAAATTTGGAATACAACTGGATTATAGTATAGAATATTTGAAGTCAGTACTGTCCTGAACAGTTTTGGGTATATGATCACCATTAAAATAAAGAACAAAGGAGAGTTTAAATTTCTAGTAATGGAGGAGTACCTCCTGTTGAACCAGGCTTCCAATGGCTAACAATTATAGGTTCTGGACAAAATGTGAAAGAAATCTGTTTTCTGAAAGCACTGGAAAATGACCAAAACCAACCTGTTTTTATGGCTTTTTTTGCCAAGGGGAGGCCCTAGTTTTAGACTCAGGGTGACCAAAACCTGGGTAGTAAGTCCACAGTTTTACTGGCTTAAAAAAACCTAGCAACTACAGCAGCTGGGAAGTAAGGGGAGAAATCTTGGAATGGAGAATGCTGAGAGGGCTTTTTTGTGTATAAATTCTCTGGCTGATCCAAATCTCTAGCTGATCCTTGAACTACACATACATTGGTCACACTCTGAGCAGCCTATGTGAGACTAAAATAACTGAATATAGGTTTATGCTTCTGCAAGCATGACCAACTTGTCCCAGTTTCTGTGAGACTGTGAAAGTTCTGTGGTCTGGGAAAACCCTCAATCCTAGGCATACTGGGACATTTGGCTACCCTAGCTGCTGCCTACCACAAGTGAGACAGAACTTGAGTTTGAGTCCAGACAAGTTAAATACATGCTTTAAAAGTAAAATAAATAGAGAAAAACTCCTATACACTTCAAAGGAATATAACAGAATCCAGAAATTCTGTAACACATCTTTACAATATGCAGGGTACAATCCAAAATTATTAGGTCATATGAAGAAGCAGGAAAATGTGACCCATACTCAAGAGAAAAGGAAATCAATGGTGACTGACTGCAAGATAACATAGATGTTGAAATTGGGAGACAAGGATCTTAAACAGCTATAATAATTATACTCAAAGATGTAAAGGAAAATATACTTGTAATGAATTAACAAATAGGAAATCTCAGCAGAGAACTATTAAAAAAGAAAAAAATGGAAATTCTAGAGCTAAAAATTACAACATCTGAAATAGAAAACTCATTAGACAGGCCTAACATCAAATTAAGATGACAGAAGAATGAGTAAGTGGACTTCAAGATACATTAGTGAAAGTATTGAGTCTGAATAACGGAGAGAAAAAAACGCTAGGGGAAAAAAGAACAGAGCCTCAGGGAACTGTGAGAAAATATGAAAAAGTCTAACATACATATAATTGAAATCCTAGAAGGAAAAGACCAAGAGAATGGAGGAGAAAAAAAATATATGAAGAAATAATGGCTGAAAATTTCTCAAGTTTGGTGAAAAACATAATTTTACAGATAAGTTCAGTGAACCCAAGTGGATAAATTCAAATAAAATCAAACCTAGGCATATCAGAGTCAAACTGCTGAAAACCAAAGGTAAAAAGAAAATTTTGAAAGCGTTTGGAGAAAAAGAATACATTGTGTATAGGAAAAAAACAATACAAAAATCACTGACTTCTTATCAGAAACAATAGAGGCTAGAAGATAGTGGAATGCCATCTTTAAAGTGCTGCAACAAATTGTCGACCCAGAATTCAGTATCAAGTAAAAATATCCTTTAAAATTGAAGGCAAAATAAAGATATTTCCAAATAAATGAAAACTAAGAAAAGTTGTCACTCACACAGTTGCACTACTAGAAATGTTAAAGGAGGCTCTTGAGACTGAAGACAAATGATACCAGATGGAAACTCAGGTCTTCGTGAAAAGATGAAAATCACAAAAAATATTAAGTGTGTGGGTAAATACAAAGTACTAATTTTTTCCTCTTAATCTCTTTAAATTACAGTTGCTACATAGATAATTCCTTTTATTCTCCTTGAGGCATTTTTTTAGGGAGGATGTAGAGAAGGAATAGTCCTGCTCTTGAAGAGGAAATCTCCTGCTAAGACTTCCAAAATGGTATCCTTATTAAATTTAGAATGCTCACATCTGAAAAAATTTGCTCTAAGTCACTAATATTTATAATCCTTTTCTTTTCAGATATAAAACCAAATTTGGAACTGAAAAGCACTCAGGAGCAGTCTGTGCCCACAGGTAATATCAAGTCTTTCCTCTCTGGAAATATACCTTTAACTGAAATTACCAAGAAAGAGGAATATTTGATTGCAGTAAAAATGCTATGGAAATATGTTGGGGGAAAAAAATGTGGTTGTCCCTTCCTGGTACAAAAATAACTCATCCATTGAGATCATATAAGTTCTTTGGCATCATAGGACCAAACCACACCCCACCTAGTGTTAATCACTCTTTTTTTTTCTTTTTACAATTTTTCAACTGATTGGTTTGAATAAAGATAGTTTTTGTTGAATAATACAGTAGCTTAAATTTGAATGACTTGTGCTTTTCACTCTAAAATAGTGATTAGCAAACTTTTTTTGTAAAGGGCCAGATAGTAAATATTTTAGACTTGTCGGACCACATATGGTCTCTGTTGCATACTCCTCTTTATATTTTTTACAACCCTTTAAAACAGTCAAAACCATTCCCACCCCCTGGGCCCATACAAAAGCAGGCCATGGTTAGATCTGACCCTGGGGGGCCAGCCCCATGGTGTAGAGGTTAAATGTGCGCGCTCCACTGCTGGCGGCCCGGGGTTTGGATCCCTAGCGCACACTGATGCACCGCTTGTCAGGCCATGCTGTGGTGGTGTCCCATATGAAGTGGAGGAAGATAGGCAGAGATGTTAGCCCAGGGCCAGTCTTCCTCAGCAAAAAGAGGAGAATTGGCATGGATGTTAGCTCAGGGCTGATCTTCCTCACAAGAAAAAAAAAAAAAGATCTGACCCTGGGGCCATAATTTGCTGACCTCTGCTCCAGAATAAACTGTAAACATTTAAAATAATTTATTTCCTAAAAATAACTTCTATATTTTCTCCATTGATTAACTCACTTTGTCTGAATCAAAGCTTGTGCTGTGTTACAAAATTTATCACCTGTGCCTTTTTATGTTGCTGTGAGCTATAACCTTATATTTTCATTTAAACTGTACCTCATATTAGTTGTTCGATGTGCACTTTATGTTAGTCATTTCAGGCTTGAGAAAAGTGAACCAGCGTTTAGGACAGTGTGTTAGAGTTCATAGAGTATATGTTACAATATGCAGAAATTAGAAACTTTACCTATTTATAAATCAAAAGGTGAGTCCATGATGAGCACATTTTCAGAGCTTCTAAGTCATGGATTTTATGAAATATGTTTCCCTTTTACTCCTGCATTCCAGTAAAAGTCCTGCAACATGTGTTTGGTCATGGCTGCAGCTGAAAGGAATGCCGCTACAGAGTTTCCAGTCACGTCTCCTGCTTCAGCCCAGCTTACACACTGCAGGATCCAGTGTCTTTGACTATTTGTTGCATGTAATAGGTTCTCAGTAAATATTTTATTGAATATTGGGAAGGAGTTTGATAGAAAGTGGGTAACTTTTCAGTTAATTTTTTTTTTTTTTTGTGAGGAAGATCAGCCCTGAGCTAACCTCCATGCTAATCCTCCTCTTTTTTGCTGAGGAAGGCTGGCTCTGAGCTAATATCTATTGCCAATCCTCCTCCTTTTTTTTCCCCAAAGCCCCAGTAGATAGTTGTATGTCATCGCTGCACATCCTTCTAGTTGCTGTATGTGGGACGCGGCCTCAGCATGGCCGGAGAAGCGGTGCATTGGTGCGCGCCAGGGATCCGAACCCGGGCTGCCAGTAGCGGAGCGCCTACACTTAACCGCTAAGCCACGGGGCCGGCCCCTAGTTCATTTCTTTTGTTATCATCATTTTGTTAAGCTACCCTGCTTATAGGTGAAATAATTCCAGCTACATTGTGTCTTTTTTCTTACTTCTAATATTATCAATATTTTATTGTACAAAATTATATTTCCATTAAACTTGATTTCTAATGTTTGCTGTTTATTTAAGCATGCTTTTATTATGTCTGTTCCCTTTCACTAGTGAGCCCCCATAACACTTTGTATTTCCCTTAATTTCTTACCTTATAGATATATAATCTCTCAACATTATAGGTTTGTGTTATCTCTTGTCTGAATCTTGCATTAGAGTTGTGGGCTTGTCTTATCTACATCTTCAAAGTATAAGCTCCTTGAGGATAGGAATTATGACTTATTCATCTTACCTATAGCCTTGTCAGCATTTAGTAAATGTTTGAAGAAATAAAGGAACTTGGAGGCCAAGATGTTTTCCACAGAATCACATTTATAATGTGAACAGACAGGGAAAGTAGGATTTGGTATACAGAAGCTTACAGGCTACCTCTCTGGAGAGCATTTTCCCAAATTGGATTATGCCAGTATTTTCAGGCTCACTATTTCTCATCACCACGTATTGATACTTCTTGGTCATCAATAGCGATAGCATCCTACTGAATATTGAGGCATACCGAAGGAGAGAGAACTTCTGTCTAGAAGGAACTTGAGTACATTTTAACTCAGATGAAAGAAATATTCAAGAAAATCATGTCTAATGGAAAGGTACATGAACCCTGGACATATGTTTCTAAACTGCAAGAGTTTTCACATATATCCCACTTGGGGTATATGTGAAAGAGATACTGTCTATCACTAAGCGATTGTGTGAAGCTGAAATGGGAGTCTACTTAATACATATTTATAAAAACTCTTTAAAGTTGACTGCATAGTTAAAATTCTTTTTATCTCCTAGAAGGTCCAGTGATTTTGAATGACTACGATTTAACCAAACCTCATGAAACAGAAAATGTGGACAGTGCAGAAGGCCCAGGAAATGAAGATGAAGATATAGGAGGTGAGCCATAGTGTACCGACTAAAAACTAATGGTTATAGATGTGGTCAAGGTTTAATATGAAGAAATCAGGAACTCTTCAAGGAAAACTTGCATTTGTGGGTTAAGTTGGGAGTAATTCAATTTTGCTCATTTTACAAATATTTGCATTTATGGGCCTGCCCCATGGCTTAGCGGTTAAGTGTACGCGCTCTGCTGCTGGCAGCCTGGGTTCGGATCCCTGGCGCGCACCGACGCACCGCTTCTCCGGCCGCATCCCACATACAGCAACTAGAAGGATGTGCAGCTATGACATACAACTATCTACTGGGGCTTTGGGGGGAAAAAAATAAATAAATAAAATTATTTAAAAAAAAATTTACATTTAATAATTTCCTATAGGTTATCAGCAAATTTTGAGAATTTAAGGTGCTTATTCAGTGTTCAAGTTATACTAACTTCATTTTAAAAATAACATGTATTTTATTCTTTTCATTATAAAAGTAATACATGTTCATTATAGAAAGTTTGTCTGGGGTGTTTTCTAACACCAATAACCAATTTTCCAATTCTCCAGATACCATCTGGGCATCCAGCAATTCAATTTAATTCTCATGCTAACTCCTGGAGTTAGAGCAGAACCCGCAGGTTAATGGCTCAGTCTCACAAGACTACCCTCACTTCAGACACCAGTTGAAAGTACTAGGTCTCCAGGTTACCTGCATTTCAGCCTAGCTTGGCTACTTAGGGGTTTCTCACAAATGCCCCTCAGGTTTGATAATTTGCTAGCATGATTCACAGAACTTAGGAAAGCACTTTACCTTCTATTGCCGGTTTATTATTAAGGATAATACTCAGGGAAAGCCAAATGGAAGAGATGCATAGGACAAGGTATGAGGTGGGAGGACATGGAGTTTCCATGCCTTCTCTGGGCACACTACCCTTCCAGCACATCCCTGTGTTCACCAGAAGCCCTCTGAATCTCATTGTTCAGGAGTTTTTATAGAGCTCAATCTGCAGTCCCTACTCCGCTTCCTGGAGGTTGATAGATGGGGCTGAAAGTTCCAACCCTCTAATTACTTGGCCTTTCTGATGACCAGCCCATACTGAGGCTATTGAGGGGCCCCACCCTAAATCATCTCAGTAGCATAAACTCAGGTGTGATTGAAAAGGGTTTGTTATGAATAACAAAAGACACTCCTATCACTCAGCAAATTCCAAGGGTTTTAGGAACTCTGTGCCAGAAATCTGGGATAAAAACCAAATATATTTTTGTATTATACCACAGGCTACCCCCTGGTCTTTGACCACAGATCTCTTATAGCAAAAGGATCATAAAAGTCAAGAGATACTGGCACATTACTAGAGTCGCATTCAGTCATTAATAATTAGTCCAGTCCATTATCATATCATATGAAAATGTCTCACAGGGTAGGGCCACTCAGGTTTGTAGGCTTCCATTTGATCTTGTCAGGTTTCAAAAGCAGAAGTGGTCTCAGCAATATATGCCTTTACCTTTTTAGGCATCTGGTATAATTGAGCTAAGAGACAATATTATTCTCTTGCTCTGAGCCTCTCTTGAGATTTTAATATAATGGTGGACTTCCTTCATTACATAACCTGTTGATTCATTCCTTTACCCTCAGCTACATTCCTCCTTTTCTCCACTTACTTATACCTAAACTTTTCCACCTTTGGAAGGAACATTAGGTTTAGCCACTGTGCTGGTCTAGATTGCAGGTGGTAATACTAGTCTAGCAAGTGCCTCCCCCTCTGTCTATTCCTATTCATATAGGGTAGAGTTACTTAGGTACAGAACTAGTGGACTGTTTTAACCACTAGGGAACATAGCTGCAGTCACTGTTAACCTCAGGTTTGCCAAATGGAGTGAATGCACAACCTGCCCTATCAAGCCTTTAGGAATTCTGACATAAAGGTTTAAAACTACAGTTACAGTTTCTTTTTTTTTTTTTTTTTTAAAGATTTTATTTATTCAGTTTTTTGCCCCCAAAGCCCCAGTAGATAGTTGTATGTCATAGGTTCACATCCTTCTAGTTGCTGTACGTGGGACTCGACCTCGCGTTGGACGGAGAAGTGGTGCCTCGGGGCGCTCCCGGGATCCGAACCCGGGCCGCCAGCATCAGAGCGCGCGCACCCAACCGCCAAGCCACGGAGCCGGCCCTACAGTTTCTTGCTTAGGAATCATCCCTGTTTCCGGCACTTGTAGTGGTAGTCCTGGTCCTGCGACCACTGCATCAGGTAGAAAAGAGAAAGTTGAGGTGATGTGAGGAAGAAAAAAAAGTATAGTCATCATACCAGTGTCCTCTCCCCTTGGGAAAAATTGCACAGTCATACTAGCATCCTTCCCCATTCCCTCTTCCCCAGATCTACCAGAAAAACAGAGGAATCTATTTAGTGGGGATATTCCCTCAGCCTCTCTCATGTTGAGTGTGAGAATACATTCTTCTAAAGATTTTTTTTTTTTTAATTTTCCCCCCAAAGGCCCAGTAGATAGTTGCATGTCATAGCTGCACATCCTTCTAGTTGCTGTATGTGGGACGCGGCCTCAGCATGGCCGGAGAAGCGGTGCGTTGGTGCGCGCCCGGGATCCAAACCCGGGCTGCCAGCAGCGGAGCGCACGCACTTAACCACTAAGCCACGGGGCTGGCCCTTGAGAATACATTCTTGAAGACGTGTAAACCAACCCTTCTTGCTCACATCGCCCCATCTTTTTTTTTTTTTAAATGGGTTGTATTTTATTTTATTTATTCAATTATTTTTTGTGTGTGTGAGGAAGATCAGCCCTGAGCTAACATCCATGCCAACCCTCCTCTTTTTTTTGCTGAGGAAGACTGGCCCTGGGCTAACATCTGTGCCCATCTTCCTCCACTTTATATGGGACGCCGCCACAGCATGACCTGACAAGCGGTGCAGCGGTGCACGCCCGGGATCTCAAACCCGGGCTGCCAGCAGCAGAGCACGCACATTTAACTGCTATGCCACGGGGCCGGCCCCTCTCCCCCGTCTTAACCAGTGTTTCAGTTGCCTATTCCAATTCTCTATGAAACTGTTATTCTGAGGAGGTTGTCTCTCTGCCCGTTGTTTGACATTTTGGGCTGTAAAGTATGTTCCTTGGTCTCAAGAAATGTGACTTGGTGGTCCAAATTAGTGCAATATCTTCTGTTCTAGTTTTTTTAATAGTACTCTGACCATTTGCATCTACTATCAGGTAAGCAAAGCCTAGTCCAGAGTCAATGTCTATCCTGTCAAAACCCATTTGTAGCCCCCCTGGAGCTACTGGCATTGGTTCAGTGTAATCCACTTGCCGGCTATGTGCGGAGCCTTCCCCTGATGAATCTTCCCTGTAGCCATCTGCAGCTTCTGTCTCTCTTGCTGACAGACAGAACAGTTCTTGTTGGCACTTTGAGCCTCAGAGGGTGCAAGAGGAATATGTCCAGATTCAGCTTTTTGCATTGCTGTGGTCCCCAAATGTCTACTCATTTCGTGGACCCACATAGCCCCCTCAAGCAAGCACACTGTGATATCCACTCGTTGGTTCCAATCACCTTCCAAACCTGGGCATCAACATGTCCTACTTTAATGCACTCCTCAAATTCCCATAGTGATTTCCATAGGGCCTTGCCCCATGTGGGCATCTGCTTAATAGATCAGGTTTCCATTGCCTTTCTGCCTACATGCATCGCCCATGAGTCAGGTAAAAACTGAAACATAGAGGCTTTTATCATTGTTCAATTCTTCCGTCACTGCTAGGAAAACAACATGTAATTCATCCTACCAAGCTGATTTGTTTTTCCCTTCTTCAGTCAAGGTGGTCTTCCAAACAGGATATTGTCCACTTATCTTGGAACTGCCATCCATAACCCAAGCACATCTTTGTTGGTCTGTCAAGAGCTGTTTATAGGACACTGTCCAAGTAATGATAGAATCTGGCAGCTCCTCACATAGTTCCAAAGTCAGCCCTTTCAAAGTCCTTCCAAAGTTGGAGAAAAGAGGCCTCCCTGCTTGCATCTCCTGCTTGCATTCCCCAGGTAGCATAATCCTCTATAAACTATTTCCATTTTATTATGGAAGTCTTCTGGCATTGCCCTCCCCATTAGAGCATTTCTCCGACACCACCTAAAACATCATGAGTATTTCAGATAGTAAGACTGTTTTTTGTCCTGCAATCATAGGAGCAGTTCCAATTAATGTCAGATAGCAGACTATTAATTGCCCCTCAGATGGAAATTCTCTATTCCATAGTCCCAGTAGTCATCGCTGGGAAGCACTCACAGGCTTGCCATAAGCCCGAGTCTATATAGAGCTATTGCACAGAATTTGTCTGTACCAGCACTCCGCTTCTCTTCTACACTGTGTGGACTTGGGCAATCTTATCCATTCCCATTATCCATTCCCGTGTCCAATTAATATTGTTTGAAGGACTGATTTACATACTTTCTGTTTTACAGAAACAGTTTCCCAGTCAGACACAATGTCCATCCCTATAATACATTCAGGTTAAAGAAACTCAACCACTTCAAACATACCAGTTTTCCTCCAAACTTTCACCTTAATCTATCAACCCTTACATTCCTAACTGTAACCTCCATTCAACAGGTTTTGGTTTTATAGAACTAGGTAGGAGAACTGTTCCCCAGTCAGACATAATATCCATTCCCATAAAATATTCATGTAAAGGAGATGTAACTTCTTCACATAAAGTCTGTTTAAACATTCCAATTTTCATCCAAACTTCCACCATAATCCTATCAACTCCTACCTTTCTATACTCTCTCAATCTAATTGAAGCCCCCTTTAGGGCTTCACTATCAAGTTTTGGTACCATAGTGCATGAGGCACCCATGCCAGGGAGTCCCAAAAACTTTTCTTCTCCACCCCCTGACCATTTTACCCTTTCATGTGCAAAAGGCTTTGGGTCATTAGTGACAAGTTGAGCCAAGGGACTGTGGCCCTTTTGTCATGACAAAGATTAATCTGCCTATTGTCCTAGGCGATTTCAGATTATAATCTTTGCCTTTTGGCTTTTTAAATTCTTCTACACTGGAGTGAATAGAGTGGACTTGTTTGGGGCCTGTTAATGTAGGAGAATCAGCAGAGGGTCCCTTTGGTCCACTCAACCTTCCATAGTGCTGTATTAAGACCTTTGTTTCAGCCCCATCAATGTCCATTTTATTTATCTCATTTCTTTTTTTTTGTGAGGAAGATCAGCCCTAAGCTAACATCCGATGCCAGTCCTCCTCCTTTTGCTGAGGAAGATTGGCCCTGGGCTAACATCTGTGCCCATCTTCCTCTACTTTATATGGGATGCCGCCACAGCATGGCTTGACAAGCGGTGCGTCGCTGTGCACTCGGGATCCGAACTTACGAACCCCGGGCCACTGGAGCGGAGCCTGTTCACTTAACCACTGCACCACTGGGCCGGCCCCTATCTCATTTCTTGATAACCATGTAAAGATTTTCACCCTGCTGAGACGAAGCCCTTGAATCTCCCCTTTCTTTTTCTTTGTTTGGCCCTATCGGTGTTTCCTTTATTCATCTTATTTCTTTTCCTTTCTTTCTTTTTTATTCCTAACAAAGATTCACACTGAGCTAACATCTGCTGCCAGTCTTCCTCTTTTTTTTTTTGTATGTGAGCTGCCACCACAGCGTGGCCACTAACAGACGAGTGGTGTATGTCCACACCCAGGCCACCGAAGCGGGGCACACTGAACTTAACCACTAGGCCACCGGGGCTGGCCCTATTCATCTTATTTCTTTTTTTTTTTTTTGTGAGGAAGATCAGCCCTGAGCTAACATCCAATGTCAATCCTCTTCTTTTTGCTGAGGAAGATTGGTCCTGGGCTAACATCCGTGCCCATCTTCCTCTATTTTATATGAGACGCCCCCACAGCGTGGCTTGACAAGCGGTGCGTTGGTGCGCGCCCGGGATCCGAACCTGTGAACCCTGGGCTGCTGAAGCGGAGAGCCCGCACTTAACCCCTACGCCACCGGCCGGCCCTCATCTTATTTCTTAATGACCATTTACAATTTGCTACCTTGCTAAGTCCCTTGACTCCCGCTTCTGCCTCTCTTCCTTTTCTTGTTAGTTAACCTAATGTTTTTATTAGCATCTGAAGACCCAAGAGGAGAAGCTGAGACAGCAGATTCAATAAGGCTTCTTGGACTGTTGCTTGATTTTGCAGCACTAAGGTTGCTGCATGGGATGCCCATGCAAAAGGGGCCCCTGTTCTGACTATGTTTCCTTAGATTCCGTATTTGTCTCTTTGGCATCCATTCATCACAGGGCCAATTATATTAACTATTTTCTGTATTTTTAATGCTTTGACGTTTGGGGGCCTTACAGACCCAAGGAAAGACTGCCCCTCACAGGGACAGTCAGTTCTTAGAGACAGCAAAGGGCTTGGCCAGGAGGATGCTTTTCGTATACAAATCAACCAATCCAGAGTCTACACTCCCTAACCATCTCGTTATCTAACTCTCATACAGTAAACTAATATTTCCCGTGCTTGAAATCACCCAGTGCCAAGTACCAAACAACTAGAGACCACTCTTATGTCCCAAAGCCTGCTGGAATTATTCGAACCAGCCAATCTTAAACTGTTTATGCTTCCTGCCTTGACTTTTCCCGGAAACTCTAATAAAGGCTCTGGCCTTCTTTCACTCTTCTTTTCTGCCTACTGACTGACGCTGGTGCTTTCCCCTGTGGTCCTGTGTGGCATTTGGTGACCCCCTCTGTGGGCCTTCTAAGTATAATAAACTACTTCTTTCCAAGGCCCATTCTCATCTCCTCCTGTGGCTGCACTGACTTTACCATACCATATCCAACATGTACATTCTTAGAACACCCCCTTAAACCATAGCATTTACCATGATCTGGATAACAGGCATATTCAGTGGGTAAATAACTTGGTTATTATAAAGCCTGTCCCATATGGCTTACCTACGAAGCATATCAGCTGCTTCATCTGGGGTGTTCCACTTGGCATTTATAGAGGGAGTGGACAGTCCTCTTCCTCAGGGTAAACAGACCTTATAGTGATTTTTATCCAGTCCATCAGGCTGGTTCTTCACTATGGAAAAACCTGCTGTAAGTCTGGATCATGTATAAACCATCTGTGATTGTTCCATGGTGAGCTGTGGGTCCTGTATCAACCCAAATATGCTCTTGCTCTCTGTAGCATTCAAAACCAAAGACACTGCCCCTAAATTAGTCACTTTCATGATCCATATTAGTAAAGGTTCTTCAGGAAGCTGATGATACTGATTCACAAAATAAGACAGCTCCTTCACACTATCCCACCTGGTTTCATGGTTTTGCCCTCCCCTCAACATGAGCTATGTTCTTGGTGACCAGAGGTCTTAGAGGTACCCTCTGTTGTTCCAGCATAATTTTTCCCTTCAGGGGAAGCTTTGATCCTCATATCTGAAGCTCATGCCAACCGAAATCTGAAACTACTCCATCATCAAGGTCTGGTGCAGAATTCTCTTTTCATTTCATTTTAGCTATTACAGATAACAGTAACCAAGGGACTGTACATTTCACTTTTTTCTTATTAGTTTGCATTTCCTTATACATCCAGTGAACCAGCTCCCCAGGAATTGGATCCATCTCTGACTTTTTACCTTTGGTAACTGATCACAGACAGCTGCTGCTCCATAACATGGGTGACCATGTGGTCAGGAATCAGAGGTTTCTTATTCCCTGCTCTTTCTTCCTTTCTCATTCCAAACCACATGTTTCCATGAGCCAGGACTGTTCTAGCAAATCCCACTCCTGACACCAATTCTGGGGTGTTTTCCAACACCAACAACCAATTCTCCACATACCACCTCACCACCAACTCAATTCTAATACTAACTCCTGGAGTTAGCGCAGAACCCACTGGTTAAGGGCTCAGTCCCACAAGACTGACCTTACTTCAGACACAGTTGAAAATACCAGGTCTTCAGGTTATTAGCACTTTGGTGCAGCTTGGCTACTTAGGAGTTTCCCACAACCCCCACCCCCCTCAGGTTTGATAATTTGCTAGTATGATTCACAGAACTTAGGAAAGCGCTTTACTTACTATTGCCGGTTTATTATAAAAGATAATACTCAGGGAAAGCCAAATGGAAGAGATGCATAGGACAAGGTATAAGGTGGGAGGACATGGAGTTTCCATGCCTTCTCTGGGCACACTACCCTTCCAGCACATCCATGTGTTCACCAGACGCCCTCTGAATCTCATTGTTCAGGAGTTTTTATAGAGCCCAATCTGCAGTCCCCACTCCCCTTCCTGGAGGTTGGTAGATGGGGCTGAAAGTTCCAACCCTCTAATCACTTGGTCTTTCTGGTGACCAGCCCATACTGAGGCTATCAAGGGGCCCCACTCTCAGTCACCTCCGTAGCATAAACTCAGGTGTGATTGAAAGGATTTGTTATGAATAACAAAAGACATTCCTATCACTCAGCAAATTCCAAGGGTTTTAGGAACTCTGTGTAAGGAATTGGGAACAAAGACCAAATATGTTTTTATATTTTATCCTAGTTTGGAAAGTTCATAGAAGCAGAAAGATTAAAAAAAAAAAATCCAACTCTATTCTGTTACTCAAAGATCGTCTGTATTAGCATTATGGAATACTTTTAGGCTTTTTTGTGAATTTTGAGTACTATATTTATATTAACATTACACACGTTTTATGCTAATATTTATGTTGATAAATCTGATCACTATTGCTTTATGCATGTCACTCAGATCTCATCTTAGATGTCATTTCTTCAGAGAGACTTTCTCTGACAACCCAGTCACTATTTTGACACAGTACCCTATTTTAATTCTCTGCATGGTACTTACCACGGATCATTTGGGAGTTTTATTTGTTTATTGTCTCTCTTCCTCCACCCTTCATGAGCCAGGATCTTGGGCTGTCTTTTTCACTGCTAGGTATTTGCAACACCTGGAATAATACTTGGCCCATAGTAGGTGTGCCTTAAATATTTGTTAAGTAAGTGACTAAATGAATGCCTTAGGTTAATTATATGTGTATGTATATGTGTTTCTTAAAGGAAGAAAAGAAAAAGAAAAAAATTGTTTCTCGAGATCTTTTTCTTTTGTCTTAGATTCTTAGGGGACCAAGAAATAGAGTTCTATGTCTAAAACTTCAGAGATTCAAATCACAGCTTCAACTAACATTCCAGCTCTGCCTAGCTATACATTAATTTGTACTAGTTCTTAACCACAGAGACTGAAAAATGCTGCCTGGCACAGGATGTGGTCATTTGTGCTGAGGAAAGGCTTATGGTGTTCTACCAGCTTCATGCATCTTCTAGAAGGTGACATCCATGGAGTCACAGTCAGAATGAGGCAAATGATATCTGTGTCTTTGGCTTGTGTTTTTCTGAGTTAGGGTTTCTGAGTTCTGGTAGGTAATGACATTAAGTTTATGTTTGAAATGATGACTCCTATACAACTTTTGGTCTGGGAATTTATGTTAGAATTTGCTCAGGGTTCAAAAGTAGCCTATGAGTTTTATGTTTTCAGGTAATTGGGGGAAAAAACAGATTAAATACTCAAACGTAAACAAGAAACCAAATAATTTCTACTCAACAATAGGAATTTAAAACAAATATTGTAAAAACCCGTGTGGTGCAGCACTTATCCTAGAATCCATACAATAGATTGCAGGCCTCTGCGTTTTGACCCTGCTCCAGAGGTGCTTCCAAGGAGAAAAGAGGGTGAGTCTCTGTGGTCCACTCCGTTTGAGTTATCTTAGCTGTAGCGGCCTATGCCATTTCTGTCACCTTACTTCCAACTACATGTCGGTAGATTAATGAGATATCTGTGTATTTTTCTCAGTTGTTAGGAGTCTGGGAGTGTCATTCAGTTCTTGGTTTCTTAGAAGATATAATCAATCATTCCAAATAATTTGGGGAAGAGAGAAGAAACAGGGTTCTTTCCTCCACGCCTGATTTAGAAATGAATAGGCTAACTTTAGTGTTGAAAGATTACTCCATTATTTCGTGATTAAGCTCCAAACTGATTATTGTACTGTTAATGTTGGTACTTAATCTGGGTCATATACCTTTGGAAAAGGTTGTTACCAGGCCCCTGCTCTTTAAAAAGATATAATATGATCAGTATATACACGTTATACATGCTGAGTTATAAAAGAATAGAATTGAAAAGTAGCATTGCCTGATAGAAGATATACCTATTGCATAAAAAGGTACTTCTGCCGTATGCAGCACAGGGAAACACTAGGACTAGAGTTAGGATTATACTTTTAAAGATAGTTAGGGAAATTTAGCTATAACGTAAAAATGATTATAAATAACTTTAAAGCATGCTTTAGAGGATCCTATTCTATTTAAGCTTAATGGAAGCATTTTTTAAAACATCCTCTAAAAAGTTTTGGAAACTAAGAACTGTCTTGGAATGTTTTAAATTCAGAATAATTGTAGTCATGTTTAATTTATATGTTAAAAAGTGAAATGTCGTATGCATCTTTCTAAGTATCTAGTTCTTAGAAAATAGTTTTACGGAAAATTAGAAACACTACATTATTTTTCTCTTGTGGAGAATTGTTCTTTGAGAAACAAAATGAAATATTTAGAAAAAACTTTTAAAAGGTATTAACTTTAACATAAATTCACTTATTTCCCACCCCACAGATATTTTGATCATTTTTTTTACAATATATTCCTAGGAGCCTACTGCAGGAGCTGGCAATTTTTTTCTGTAAAGAGCCGGATAGTAAGTATTTTAGGCTTTGTTAGCCGTAAGATCTCTGTTGCAACTTCTCAACTCTGCTGTTGTAATGAAAAGCAGCCATAGAAGATACATAAATGAATGCATGGGGCAGTGTACCAGTAACTTTGTTTACAAAAACAGGCAGTGGGTCAGATTTGGCCTGCAGGCCATATTTGCTGACTCCTGGCCTGGTGGATACATTTATTGCCTGCTGAGTTAAGAAAGCTTTTGGTCCTTCAAAGGAACAGGGTTCATATAAACATTTCAAAAGGGCATCAGTGGGGAATCGAACACTCTTATTTTTTAAGTTAGAAAAATATATATGACTAACAGCTCTGTTTATCACACACACATGTAGTGTGTATAGCTCTGTACTGCTACCATATACATAAATTAATTGGTCATGAATAAAACCATATGTGGATTAAATGTTATGTTACCACTTAGTTGGTTCCTCCTTTATTCCTGAAAATTTACATCTAATAGACTAATTCACTGGAGATATTTACATCAACTCAAGTTTATTTCCTCCATGTGGCCTTCTTGCACTATCCCAGCTCCCCCAAGTGTAGTCTTAGAGCTGAGTTTTTGGAGCGTGTTCGATTAGTACTTGTTTAAGCACCTAATTATACCCTATCTGGAATTGTTCGTGTGTGACAAACTTTCACCCATTACATTACAAACTTTTTGAAAAAAAGATCCCTAGTAGCCCACATTTACATCTTTCTAAAAATACCTGCCTATGAAGTGATATAATCCATCTGGATTGAAAAGCACAAGAGATGAAGAGGTTCAGAATTCTTTTTCCAGCCTGGTCATTGACTCCTGTGAGCAATTATTAATTCTCTTCTTCTTAGTGGTGACCAACTACAACTGCTGTCAGACTGATCTTGAGCAGTAGGAAATAACCCAGGGATTGCCAGGTCTTTATTTTTGTTTAGCATTGGGTGAGTGTTGAGACTATCATAGGTACTTCACTGAATCTAAAGGATATTGGGACCTTCCTTTTGGATCTAAAATGTCATTGAGGTACCGAAATGTCAAAAGCAGAAGCTAAAGCCATATTTATAACATATCATGAGAAAGAATATCCCTATTGCTTGTATCTGGCCTATGTTCACAGAGGAGCACAATGAAGTAAAAGCCTCTGGATATCAGGGCTGTAAGATGTGTTTAATGGTAGTGCACGCAGGAATATAACCAGGTAAAGATGAGACACGGGATGGTGGAATATCATCCCAACAAGGCTCTGTGAAAAAGAGATGGAGTTAGGGGAGGATGACTGAGGTAGAACCTCACAGCTTTTTCTTTCAGTTCTTCTTCTTCCTCTGAAGTTGGATCCCCGTCTTTGCCATTTCCCACTTGGAATATGGAAGGGAAGATTCTGTTATAAGCACGTATGTTCTGAGGTTGTGATTCTACATGCATATGCTGGTGGCATTACTTTTCCTCTTTGAATAATGAGTGAATATACATTTGGTTACCAACTCTCTGCATTTAACACTCTACTGGCCTCCATTTTTCAGCAGCCCCCTAACAACCCCTGTCTCTTTGTACTTATACTAGCAGTTTGTTCTGGAGCTGTTATGGAGTAAAAAGTACACAGTATACCTCAATATCCATCAGCATCAGCTTTTACCCTGCTTAAGTTGCACATTTACCCTTTGTATTAGTTTCCTAGGGCTTCTATAACACATTACCACAAACTGCATGGCTTAAAACAACAGAAATTTATTCTCTCACAGTTCTAGGGGCTAGAAGGGGCTAGAAGTCCCAAATAAAGGTGTCAGCGCGGCCATGCTCCCTCTAAAGGCTCTAGGAAAGAATCCTTCCTTGCCTCCTTCTTCTACCTTCCGGGGGCTCCAGAAGCAATCCTTGGTGTTCCTTAGCTTGTAAACTGCATCGCTCCAATCTCTGCCTCTGTTGTCACATGGCTGTTTTTCCTGTGTGTATCTCTGTATATCTTCTCCTCTCCTTATAAGGACACCAGTCATTGGGCCGGCCCTGTGGCTTAGCGGTTAAGTGCGTGAGCTCCTCTGCTGGCGGCCCGGGTTCGGATCCCGGGTGCGCACGGACGCACCGCTTGTCCGGCCATGCTGGGGCCGCGTCCCACATACAGCAACTGGAAGGATGTGCAGCTATGACATACAACTATCTACTGGGGCTTTGGGGGGAAAAAATAAATAAATAAAATCTTTAAAAAAAAAAAAAAAAAAAGGACACCAGTCATTGGATTAAGGGCCCACCCTAATCCAGTGTGACGTCATCTTAACTAATTACATCTACGAAAGTCACAGTCTGAGGTTCCTGGCAGACATGAATTTTGAGGGGACATTTCAACGCACTGTACCCTTCATCTCCCAAATCTTTGTAACTGAATAGCAAATATGCCTGATACTCATCATGAAATAGATTTCTTTTTTAATTAATTGTACAGTGGTGATCAGTTAGTTTATTTATTTAATTACCTCTTGTGTAAGAGTCAGGATCCTGCCTGATTCCATGAGAAAAGTTGAATTTGGTAATTTTTTGAAAGGTTTTCAATTTTCTCTATTGTGATACCTTGTGTGATGCTTAGATCAAAGAAACTTTAATTAGAAAGTTTGCTGAAAAAATAATTCTTCCTCCATTAGGAGATACAGCTCCCGTCTTCAGTAGCTTTCCATGTCAGAGTCTCAGTCTCTTTTGAGGTGTACAACTTTTTTGCGCTCATGAGAAATACAAACTACTTTGATGCTTCTGAAAGGGGGGAAAAAAAAGCAAGCCACATTTGTGGTTTATGGATGCTAATTACTGCTACATTTAGATGTGTGAAGGAGGGGTCTATGGCTGGAGCGAGCTGGGAGAGACCGAGTCAGCCTCGCCTAGGCGCTCACTGAGGTTCCAGCGGTACTGCTCAGCACACGCAAATATATGCTTCAAAAGGAAGTGCCGTTTTTTATCAAAATATTACATCTCTCAAGCCCAGATCAAGACCTGTCGCTCATGGGATGCAGGGGTTATCTTACAAAATCAGCAGTGCTTTGCTGCAGAAGTTCACTCACAGGGGATTTCTGTAAGTGCTCACAATGGGCAGAGAGGCTTGATGGCTTCTACTGTGTCAAACGGGTAAGTTATGTTGGTGATAAAACCCAGACACCTCTCCTTGAATCTTTTTAACAAAAAACGTCTCTGGATTTTTTTTTAACCAAGCTGTGTAGCACAGTGAACTAAAAGGAACTTATAGGAAGATATTTGGCATCTGCAAAAGATGAATGGACAGTGGTAATGGTTGAAAGAAAAAATGGGTCTACCCACTGTCCTTAGTGGGTCCTCTGAGACTCTTCCCCCTTCCTTTTACTTTTCTTTAACTGTGGAGCAATAGTGCTGGTGCCTTCTTGGAGTGGAAGCAAGATGAGTGTGAAATAAAGTGTAGGTTCCAGTCCAGTTGATTAACAGTATGTGTGAAACACCCGTATGTGCCTGCTAACTCTCATAGCATGTGCTCCTGCCAAGTGAGTTCAGCTGCTCAAACTAAGTTTGGCACCAGGCATGGTGACCCAGACCATTGTGTACCCTGGTGCAGTTTGGTAACCACAAGAAGGCACCCTGCTAAGGGATAAGTGAGGAGTCCCAGTGTGTGCCAGAGTCAGCTCAAACATAATTGCTTGTTAAATTTTCAGGAATTTTGTGAGCCAGCTGACTTCACATTGGTAACTTGAAATGGGCCATGGTATTTATACCACTGGCATCAGCAAATGCTACAAATAAGCCCTTCCCTCACTCTGAGTTGGTTTTCAAGCATTTACCAGCCCAATTCTGGAGTGAGGACTGAATGAAGGTCATCATTTTTCATAATTTGTCAGAGGGGCTTTTTTTTTTAAATTTGCACAAAGGAGAATAGTGTTGGAGGTGAGAGGAGTACATGAGATCTCTCCAGAACATAGTAGGTAGGATCCAGAAATTTCGTCTTTAAAATATGGGGGTCACATTATTGTAAAGTTAATGAAATACGGGAGTTTTTTGGTAGATACTATTACCAAAAGCACAAAGCAGCAACAGTGAAATTTAGACCAGACACAACTGACCATAGATTAAATTTAAGAAGTCCCAAATAATCATGAGTCAATTACTTTCTACCAAATCCCACAAGAATTTTAGCTTGCTCTCGTCAGAGAAGGGAGGAGTTGACAACTGGAGGAAATCACCAATCCTATTATATGCAAATTTATAGATATTGCATTATGGCAGGGTCTTACTGTACTTTATTGTCTCCCAAAGAGTTGATGACACAGCAAGGACAGGGTCTTATTCTTCTGTTATGCCAAAGTTTGGGGTATACAGTAAATGCTCAGTATTTATTCATTTTTCTTTCTGCCTTTCCATCCAACCATCTGTTTAATTATTCACCCCCTTATTGTTCCAAGTGCTCACTAAAAAATTGTTGGTTAATTAAATAAAGTGAAGAAGAGCAAGTGAGTACATTTTGGCAATGGGGTCTTTTTTAGCAGTGTTCTTCAAACTGCGATATGGAAAGACTTTGCAAGGATTACATGGGTGTGGATAATTGTAAGAGAATCAATTTCCAGGTCTTCAGCTCCAGTATGTTCTCTTTCCCAAAAATGATCTGCCCTATAAGGCTGTTGTAGTTGAAGTTCTTCTTTCCCATCTCCCCTTTTACAATGATCCTTCTCCACTTTATAAAAGAAAAGCAGATCTTTCACGCATCCCAAATCTTACTTTTTTGCCCTAAGGTGTAAATACTTCCAGGATACCAAACAAAGGATCAATTAGATAATTTCTTTAATCAGACTTTCACGAATGCATCCCCTCCATTCATCTTATTAAAAGATACATTCCTAACAAATTTTACTTTTTATACTTAGCAATTATTGATCAAGATTTGTAGTATACCGATATTGTTTTCATCAACTGTATGCTAATAATTATAATGATAACTCAATTTAGAAGATTTTTTTTTTTTTTTGCTGAGGAAGATTGGCCCTGAGCTAACATCTGTGGGCCACCACCACAGCATGGCCACTGACCAGCGGTGTAGGTCCGCACCTGGGAACTGAACCCTGGTCGCCAAAGTGGAGTGTGCCGAACTTAACCACTAGGCCACGAAGGCTGGCCCTAGAAGAAATTTTTCAACACATAGCACTTCCTGCTGACAAAAATATTTTTATTTATATATACATAAATTTATATATTTATTTGTATATATATATAGTTGTTGTTGTGGTAGAGACATATGATAGGATGAGCAATAGAAGACTCAAGCATAAAGGAATAATATGTAAGGACAAAATTCTTTGGGGAGAGTGAAAGGCAAATGGAAGTTCAAGGAGAAAATTTCTAATTTTTTTAAAGAGTTTATTTATGGATTTTTAAATTTGTAATGGAGTAAATCAAATCACTAATGCTTATATTCCATTAGATACATTTGAAAGGGAGCAATAACAGTTTTAACCATCATTATTTACAGTAAACAAAAAGGGTGCTTTTGTTTAAAATTTTTTTAAATTATGATGAAAAATTGTAGATGTCAACTTCATATCCACTTAATGTCCACTGTATCTAAGGGAGAAATATAATTTTTCAAAATTCTTTTGAGAGTACTTGAGCAAAACATTTGAAGACCATCCACTGTCATATAAAGTATATAAAGTGTAGCACAGAAGAGTCTTCAATTTAAGCCTGAGCCTATTTAAAGGCCTAATACAAAGATTCTCAATCTGAGATCTCAGGGTTTGAGAAACCTCTCAAAACTATGTGAAATTTTGTGTTTATCGGCATGTGTACATGTTTCTAGGTAAAGAGTATAGTCCCCAAAGAAGTCCACAACCCAGAAAAGATTAAAAAGCCCTGACCAAAGTGTATAAGGTCTTAAGGCTTCTTGACTTTGCTGTTTTTGTAATAGTTTCATATGTTATGGTCTGTAGAATTGCTTCCAACATAAACAGTTTTGGTTTGGTTCTGAATGTATATAAAGCAATACATACTAATTATGAAAAATCATGAAATAGGCACAACTACCCTTTCTTCATCTCCAACCTGAAACCTATTCTAGGGCAATCTTTTAATTTTATTCCTTGCTGATTCAAAGGCCTTTCCTTTTTGTTAATTTGGATAGGGAAAGTTGCAGATGCTTCATCCACAGAAAAGTGCTGAATGGCAATTTGGAAAACAGTTTTTAAAAGAATAGACATCATCTGCCCCTGACAATTCTGTTATGTGGTTTCTTACAGCATTTGATACTCAGCAATCTAGTAATAGACTGACATAGTATTCAGGCTTGGAATTAGGAAAGTTACGTTTGGAATTGACTGACAACACAGTAGTTTGAAAGGGTTGGATTTTAAAGTGTCACACACAGCAGATGAAAGAAGATGTCAGAGCCAGGCCTAAAGGAGGACCCTGGTAATCCAGCCCTTGGTGTATAACCTTCAAACACCAATAAACAAGATTATCTGGATTTAACATGTGACCTTTCTCATTCTGACTGGTAGGTCCAGATGTTTTCTCATTCAGCTGCCTGGTTGAAATCTGCTTTTTAACCGACTGCAATTGGATCTAGATTTGAGGTTGCAGAAATGACAGTCTTGAAAACTATATTCTGCAGTGGGTAATACTGTCTAAACAGTAACATATGGAGATCCCTGGTTTAATAATCAAAAATAATTTGCGACCTTACCCTTAATAGATTTGTTAATTATGTCAACTGAATAAGTAAAAATGGGATTGTGGTAGATATTTCACTATATTAGTCAGTCTGGTGGCATTAAAAACATTGACAAGATTTGTTAGAACCAGCATTTTCTGCACCTGTGTCTACAGAAGCAGAAATCCCAGTCATGCCTTTGTTACCCCTCAAGGAAGTTCATAGCAGCCCTAGAGAATACAGGAAAGGCTCTTTATTAGCTTCTCTTAGATCAGTCTAGGGTTGTGGCCATACTTTCATCCACCAAAATTTGGACACAACTAATGTACCTGTATTACCTGTCTTCATTGCTTGGAGCCCAGAACTATTTCTGACATTTTTATATGAACTGTTCCTTACTTATCATTATCTTGATTTTCCAGTTCTAGCCCTTCGGGTTTTACTAGTTCTCTCTCTGAGACTGTATAGAAAATATTCTCTATATGTTATTGTCTTCTTTTCTTATTGGAGGACTAAACTCTCACACCCCTGAATGAAACCTCAGAGAGCTTCCCCATGTGCTTTATACAAACACTGCTGACTTGTAGTCGGGATAGTGTTCATTAATTAATTAATAATCATAACCTAGTAAAGCACACTAAATTATTAACAGAATAGCAAATGAGACATAAAAGCACATAAAAAGACATAAAATATGACAGAGAAATAATACAACTAGAAAATCTAGGTCTTTATGGATTTTAGCACAATTTAGAAAGATCAAAAATCAGTAGTTACTTATCAACTAAAGTTGATAATAAAATAATTAAGTATGGGAGATGTCCTATGAGGCCAACTCCTACAGCTGATTGTTTTAGCCTCCTTTCCTACTGCCAAGTAGCAGATGCACCTTGTGTTTTTTAACACAATACTTATTAATTTCTTTGAAAAGGGCATGAAATTAGTTGCACAGAAACAAAAGGAGTTAAAGATAGTCTTATGAGGATTAATCATAGCTCAAAACCTACGCTTGTCACAATGCTTCTTGTAATAGTAAGTGAATGAGTAGCTAAACTCTCCCCTCCTGAGACAGTCAGTATCAGTGTAGCTAGCCATCAGTTGTTGGTTTTTGTTTTTTTAAAATCCTTATAGAGTTCTTTTTTTAAAAAAACAGCTTTAGTGTGGTTATAATTTACATACCTTTAAGTGTTCAATTCAATGATTTTCAGTAAATATACAGAGTTGTGCAGCTAGCACCATGTTTTAGAACATTTCTTTCACCCTAAAGAAAATGTCTTGTACCTGTTTTCAGTCAGTTCTCATTCTTACCCCCAGCCCCAGGCAACCAACCACTAATCCGATTTCTGTCTCTATAGATTTACCATTTCTGGACATCCTATATAAAAGGAATAATACAATATGTAGTCTTTTGCTTCCGGCTCCTTTCACTTAGCTTAATATTTTTTAAGTTTATCCATGTTATTGTATGTATCAGTACTTTGTTCCTCTCTATTTCTGAATAGTATTCTATTATATTGATAAAGTACATTTTTTTAAATCAATTCACCAATTGATGAACGTTCTGATTCATCATCTGTTTCCATTTATTGGCTCTTATGAATAGTCCTGCTGTGAACATTTGTGTACAAGTCTTTGTGTGAACATATGTATTCATTTCTTTTGGGTAAATACCTAGGAGTGAAATTGCTGGATTGTATGGTAAATTTATGTTTAATTTTATAAGAAGTTATCTATATTGGTTATCGGTTACTATATAACAAATTACCCGAAATCTTAGCAGCTTAAAACAGTATGAATTTGTTATCTCAGGAATACAGACCCAGTTTATCTGGGTCCTCTGCTTCAGAGTCTCTCACAAGGCTGCAATCAAGGTATTGACCCAGACTGTGGTCTCATCTGAAGGCTTGCCTAGGGAAGGATCAACTTGCAAACTCACTATGTGATTGTTAGAATTCAGTTCCTTGAGAGTTGTTGGACTAAGGGCCTCATTTCCTCACTGTCGGTTGGCCAGAAACTACCTTCAGTTCCTTGCCATGTGGGCTCTCTAGCTTCTTCTACTTCATCAAAGGAGCACATGAGAAGCACCAGAGAGAGAGAATGAGAACACGAGGAAAGTCACAGTCTTTTATAATCTAATGATAGAAGTGATTTCCCATCACTTTTCCTATGTTCTGTTAATTAGAAGCAAATCACCTAGGTCCAACCCACATTCAAGGGGAGATTACACAAGGATATGAATATGAAGAGTCAGGGAGCCATTTTAGAAGGCTCGCTACTATACTGCTAAATTTTTGTCCAAATGGCTGCACCATTTTACATTCCCACCAGCAACGTGTTAGGGTTCCGTTTTCTCCACATCCTCACCAACACTCACTGTTGTCTGTCTTTTTGATGCTAGCCATTCTAGTGGGTGTGAAGTGGTATCTCTTTGTGGTTTTAATTTGCATTTCTCTAATAACTAATGATGTTGAGCATCTTTTCATTTGCCTATTGTTCATTCGTATAATTTCTTTGGTGAAATGTCAATTCAAATCTTTTTCACATTTGTTAATTGGGTTATTTGTCTTATTTTTGAGTTGTAAGATACTTTCATTTATGAATCATGCTTTTGGTATCATATCTAAGAAATCTTTGCCTAACCCAAGGTCATGAAGATATTATGTGTCAGCTTCCATGCTAGGGCTTTCTATACATTATTTTGCCAAATTTAATTACTGTAACAACCTTGTCGGGTGTAGATAGTATCATCATTGCACATTAGAAATTTCACAGAAATCAAGTGACTTGCTGAGATCACACAGCTAGTTAGTACAACTTGAACCTAGATTCTGTCTTACTCCAAAGCCCTTGCTCTTTCAGTGACAAAATGAGAGTGAAATACCATATTGTCCCTTCTTTATAATTATCATACCCATTCTGGGGTGCAATTTGGAATACTGTTAGTAGAAACCTCTCTATCTGTGATCATTTGTTGTTGTTAGTGCCATCGAGTTGATTCTGACTCCTAGTGACCAGCGGAACCCTGTGTCCCTCTCATCTTCCAGCACTATATCAGTGCTCCACTGCTATTCATAGGGTTTTCATGGCCAATTTTTTCAGAAGTGGGTGGCCAGGTCCTTCCTCCTAGTTTATCTTAGTCTGGAAGCTCTGCTGAAACCTGTCCACGACGGGTGACCCTGCTGGTTTTTGAAATACTGGTGGCATAGCTTTTAGCATCACAGCAGTACGCAGCCACCACAGTATGACAACCAACTAACGGGTGGTGCAGTTCCCTGACCAGGACACAAACCGGGGCCACAGTGGTGAGAGTGCCGAATCTTAACCACTAGACCACCAGGGCTGGCTTTGTGATCATTAGAAGTTGCCTTTTGAAGTAGAAAGGGTCATGTACTCCAGTTTGTTGGCTAGATTCCATCCTAGTTTTATTCTGCCAGACAATATTCCCTGCACTGGTTCTGATGGAGCTAGGATGCATCTTTGCTTGCAGCCTTGAAGTGTGTTACTGGGCAGCTGTTAAGCAGTTGTTATACTTTACCCCCAGGAACGAGCATGTTCCAGTGACAAGATAGCTTATTCCCTTATGTGCTTTTAACGTTGTACATTGACTTAGGACAAGTCAGTGCCGAGTTTCCTCCATGTTTCTTAGTGCTCTGATTCCATTATTTGAAAACCAAAGAGAGGGAAATGGAGGAAGCAGAGAAGAAGAAAAGTCCAAACAATATGTAGCAGATGGTAAATTTTGTATTATTTTGCACATATTTTGTTTTAATTTAATGTTAAAAAGAGTAAGAATCTTCTCATTCTTAATCCTTATGCTCATTTCCCTCTCTTCCAAGAATCCTTTATACCCTTTGGGTCTGGTTGGTATACCTTAAGTTAGAAATACAATTTATTGTTTTCCTTTGCTGTGGCCTAATATGCTAGCCTTAGGCAAAATTACAATCTGTGCAATTTTTTTTAAACATCTGAAACTTTAATTTTGTACTCGAAGCAAATAACAGAATAATTGTTCATGCCTTCCTTCTTTCCTTCTTTCTGTTCATTTGGTAAGCAGTTGCTGAACTGCGTGCCAAGCACAGTGCTAAATGTTAAGAGTGCAAGTGGAATAATATACAGACATTGACATCAAGCGGCCACTAATGTAGAGGGGAAAGTGGGGAATACCATAGGAGGAGCAGATTTGAAAGGAAGTAAAAAGGAGAGAAATAATGAGCTAGGCTGAAACGTTGCGTGTGAAACAAGTATAAGAAATCCAAGAAGTGATTGGAAGTATCTGTTGGGCTCAGCAGGGAGGACTAGGCTAGAGATACAGTTTTGGGAGTCACCAGCAACAAAAAGTTGGATTAGGAGAATATGTAAAGTGAAAAAACAGAAGGTTCAAGAAATAGGCCCCTGGAGACCATTCACACCTAGGAGACAGAGAAAGAGGAGTAAACAGAGGAAATAAATAAGTGATGTAGGGATAGAACCAGGTATGAATAGAGCTCAGGGAAGAGGTTCAAGAAGCAGGGAATGGTCAGTGGCATCCTGTTCCACATGGTGGAATAGGAGGAGCAGAAGCCGTACCACAGTGGGCAAAGAAGTCAGCTGGAGAACTGGTTATCACTGTGGGCTTGGGCCTTTCTCTGATGTATCATGAGGGAAAACTCGGCATACCACAGCTCAGCTTCAGCAAGTTGTAGACAAGTTAGGGAGTGGTACAGCAAATTGACTTATTACTTCTTTCCTACCTGGCCTTCTTATTATCATTAAATTTATTCAGGCTGCCCAAGGAATTCATTCATTTATTCATTTGTTCATTCATTTAATACCTAGGTAAGTGGGCCCTCTGAAAGGTTCTGGGGACACAAATATTATTAAAACCTGCCACCTGCCTTGAAAATACTCCTGGTCTATATGGGAAATAAACATATTAACTGTCATATAACACAACACATACTATGTGTACCAAGAACTACTTATGCTCTGGTTATAGAAGACATTTTCATTCCTTCCCTTACCCATGATTCTGAGTTTGGTGTTGTGACAGAATGTTTTTAGCCAATTTAATTGTAATTGGATGACATGTTTTGAATTTTTCTAAGAATTATATTTTAATATGCTATAAATATTTTTATTGAATTCTGTTAAAAAAAGATACAGTAAATATTCTATACAAAGAAATTATTAATGAAAAGAAAGTTTTTTCTTCTGGATTTCTAAATGAAATGTCTACCAGATGCATACTTTAGTCTATCTCTAGTATGTTTAGGCAACATCTAAAACCTCAACCTCTGCAAATGTATTTTCATTCATTATTCTTCAATGGGTAGTGGAAATATAAATATGAAATAATATAATACTACATAGGTTAAATAATCAGCAGAAAGAGTTCATACTTACAATGGACAGAAATGAAAAAATACTCTCTATTTGTATACTGCTTTATAGTTTAGAATGAACTTTCACACATCATGTTCTTCAGTCCTCACAACTCTAGATAAAGAATTCACCTGGCCCCGTGATATCTGAAGAGCTTAGCCCAACTGAGCAGCTGGAACCTTACCTACTGCTGATGTGTAGTGTTTTCCTGTTGTTAAACGTAGTAAATCACCTCTTGTTCTGGTGGGCAAGCAAAGAATTGCACTGAAATTATTAAACAAAATTTTTCTTATTATTATGGCAATGAATGAGCTATTTGATAGTCAGAAAATAAGACAAAGATTAATGTCTTTAGTAAAATTGAAGTTGGTTCCTTTGCAGCTAAAACTTTCTTCATGTTTTTGTGCTAATACTCTTGAATTTGAAGTGACATAATTTACTAATTTCCAGTTTAGATTCTTTGAGGGAAAATTTAAAAGTCTGATAAGAATATGTTTTAATGAGAACTTAAACCAAACCAACTAATATCCAAACTGCTATCTCTTATTTCACTGCTGAGATATTAATATTTTATCTCTTATTAGTCTGATTCACCTTTTCCAGTTTTTTTCATAATTTTAAAATAAGTATTTCAAAAATACTAGATGTCTATCATTTTAAATTTTAAAAGAAGAGAAAAATGAAAGCATAATGGATCCTATACTAAATCAATGACCAAAAGTTTTGTTTTCATTGAAACTTTGTAATTTTACTGGTTAGAGAATACTGGAACTTCTTATTCTTTAGTTCTCAAAATATCATTGGCTTTTCTCCCTCCTCACTTTACACATAAAAATGTAAATTAGAAAATGAAAATGACCCATAATTTCAGTGTTCTTGTTCCTAATACAAAGAGGCTATTGTGGAAAAGGAGACATTAATTTTATAAGGAAAACTATTCTAGTTAATCTGTTTCTGCTGTATTGGATGATAGCAACAAATTCTGTAGACTAAATACCTACAATACATACATCTCCCATTTTGCTCTTTAGTGCTTCAAGCTTCTAAATCCTATTAACAGCTGTCAAAACCTGGTAAACTATTTAGATGCTTTCACAATTTGTTTAATTGGATAGTTAGAAAATGGCATGCTAGAAAAGCACCCTCCCCCTTCTTTTAGCCTGGCTGAACATCTGTAGCATTAGGGCCTCATTATCTCTGAATTGGCATAGCAAATCAGTGGCATCATTAAAATGCCACATTAAGATGATTAAGCTTCTTTGTTATCCAGTTGACTTTTGCACGTGCTGAGGATTTCATGGTTATGACCCCCAATCCTTGTAAAACACTTAAACAACATCACCCTTTTGTGTCTTCCCTAACAGCCTCTGTCTTGTTTTGTCGCTTCTCACAATATCCCTGGCAAACTTGAGGCTATTATTCCAAACTTTGTCCTTCTTTGAGTTGGATTCTGAGATCTCATAGTTCAGGGTGGAAATTCAGAAACCCCTTTTTACAACTGGGAAATTCCTACTAACGTGCTATCCAAGACATCCAAGTTGCCTGTTCTGTTTGCCATCTTTGATAGGTTCTTCTCTCCAACCGAGCATTTTATGTGCCTGTGAAAACAAACTGAGGCACAGTTGGCTGAGACTGCTATTGCCCCTGAAGGATTTAGCTGTTGGATCCTTTCCAAGACCCATTGTTTTTGCAGTGTCTCAGGTGAAACCAAAAATGTCTACTCTGGAGTGCAAGCCTTTCATGTGATAACCATCACCCCAGGAAATGAAACCATGTGCATCAGCCCCAGTGAGCCAAGCCTTTGTTCGCTTCAGCCTACAAAATTCTCTGGGGGGTGTGTGTGTGTTAGTGTGTGTCATCTTCCTAAGAGGCCTCCAGAACATAGACAAAGATGGGAGCAATTGTACCCCAGAGTAGCTCCTTTAGAAAGAAGTTCAGTTTAATCTAATTTTCTGTGGGTTAGATTCAATTTAGACATCTTTTTTTCCCCCTATGGGAATGTTTAGCAATTACCTTTATCAGCAGTTTGTGGTTTGGTATGTTCTTTTCTCCACAAGTTCAATTATAAAAAATTTACTCAGGAAGCCTTTAACATTTTTTATTATGAAATTTATCATACATACAAAAAGGCAAATATAATTACATGTATTATTTAAAGAATAGTAACAAAACAAGCATCCATGGACCCACCACCTGGCTTAAGAAATAAAATATTGCTGGTGCCTATGAAGATTCTTGATAATTTTTTAGGTGGCAATTTAAGTTGTGTATCTAAGAAACCTGATACTTATTATAAGAGACTGGAATTCACAAGACTAAAATGGGAGATTATTCACATTACAAAAGGTTTATTCACTTTACAAAAAACTTTAGGATACTGTGGGGCAGTTCCTCGAGTATATTCAAGTATTTATTGCCAGATCTTTAATATTTTTTGCCTGTATTAACAGTTCAAGTGTTGCTAGTCACTGACAACCGAAAATCAATGAAAAATGATGATAAACATCTCTGTATAATGTAAATCAGTGGGACAATATTATTGGGTTTACATGTAACACTTTATGAACATATCGGCTATATAAAGGTGAATCTGTACAGGTTAATGACATCATGCTAAATATAAAGTAGAATGAGGTAGATGTATGAGAGCACAGAAACAGGAGAATTTTTTTCTAGTTTAGAGTATCAAGGTAGAATGCATGGAAGAAATGGCATTTAAACAGCATCTGGAAGTTTAAATAGAATGTTCATGTGGGGAAAGGGCATTCATTTTAGGTGTGGGAAAGACTGGAAAAGAAGCTTTTTTAGGTGTTGGAAAGACTGGAAAACTGATTAGATTGCTGCTGTGCTTCTCAAGCTTTAACATGCATAAGAATCCTTGAGGATCTTGTTAAAATGCAAATTATGATCCAGTAGGTCTGGGGTTAGGCCTTGAGAGTCTGCATTTCTAACAGGCTCCCAAGAGATGCTGGAACTGCTGATCCAAAGTCCTCACTTTGAGGAGCAAGGTTCTAGTCTAGAGAAAAGGATGATTCAAGGAAATCATAGCTAGTGAGAAATGAGATGATCAGGTAGGCTCAGAGCAGATTCTAGACAGAACCTTGAATGCCTCGCGAGGAGTTTGGACTTTATTCTGTAAGCAAAATGAAATCATTGAAAGTTTCTGAACAGGGGTTTTAGTGCCACAGGATGATTAATCTATCAATAGGTTATAGTATAAAATTGAAGTCACATACACTGTGGGCCAGTCAGGAGGCTAATGCAGTGGTGTATTCATGTACTAAGTATTTATTGGGTATGCACTTTATGTAGGGCACTGTGTCAGACTCTAGAGCAGTGGTTCTCAAACTCCATTACGCATAAGATTTACCTAGAGAGCATGCTTTTTAATGCATGTATCCAGTCCCCACACCCAGATTAGTAGATCTACGGTGGGACCCTCCCCCTAGTTTCTATTTTAAAACCACACAACCTCTGGTCTTACAGACACAGGTTACAGTGTCATAGGGGATATTGAGTTTAAAAAAACAAAAATACAAACCTGTGTAGCTTCTGCCCTCAGATAGCTTACGTGTCCAAATAGGAGATGAGGTGAGTTTATAAATAACGCAGAGAAAGAACGAACAGATTATTTTGCAGCTGTGGGGATCAGGGAAGGCATAGTGCAGGGAAATGGCATATTAGTTTGGCCTTAAAGAAAGTGTAGGATTTGGACCTGTGGCAGTGTTGGGGAAAGACCTCTTAGGCAGTGGAAATAATAAAAGCAAGAATACTTAGAAATTGTTTAGTTTGGCTTAAGATATCTGAGTATTGAAAATCAACATTACAAAGATAGGTTGGGGCCAGATATTGAAAGGCCTTTTAAATTCTTTGTTTCTGAGTTTGGACTTTATTTTGTTGGCAGCAGGGAATATTAAAGAATTTTGACAGGGTCACGATATGACCAGAGCCATAGTTTAGGAAGAACACTCTGGTGGTAGTATACAGAATGAGTTGAAAAGGAGGGAGAAAGGAGGCAGAGAGAACAGCGTGGAGGCTACCGCAGTAAGTCTTGGAGAGGGTAATCAGAGTCTAAGATTTAGGATAATGGGTATGCAAAACAGTGGGAAGGAGAAGCAGATTGGAGAGAGGGTACAAAAATAGAACCAAGGAGGGGTGCAAACAAGAGGGAGGAAAGATGACTGTAAAGATTCTAGCCTGAGTAACTGGGAAAATACCTAGGAGGCCTTTGGGAATAAACTGCTGAAGAATGGGAGAGAGATCACACCTGGAGATGTATATTTGGGGACTAATCATATAAAATGCTAGTTGAAGCCTTAAGAGTGGATGAAATTGCCATGGGGAAGGAGGTATGGAAGGAAGAAAAAAGAGGTTTAAGGACAGTGATTAGGAGGCAGAGGGAGGCAAAGGAGCTAGAAAGAAGCCATCAGAAAGGTAAGGAAAGGAGGTACAGTTTCATTGAGGAAATAGGAGTATAGGGCCGGCCCCGTGGCTTAGCGGTTAGGTGCGTGCGCTATGCTGCTGGCGGTCCGGGTTCGGATCCCAGGTGCACACCGACACACAGCTTCTCCGGCCACGCTGAGGCCGCGTCTCACATACAGCAACTAGAAGGATGTGCAGCTGTGACATACAACTATCTCCTGGGGCTTTGGGGGAAAAAAAGAAATAAATAAAATTAAAAAAAAAGAAATAGGAGTATAGAACAAGGAATGGTGGTCAAAAGTGTCAAGGGCTGCAGAGAAGTTGGGGGAATGGCATACAAAAAGCCTTCAGATTTAAGAATCAGGAGATTATTGATCTTCAGGGGAGCAGATTCAGTGAATTATGGAAGCAGAAGACAGATTACACGGAATTTTACATCAGTTTTGAGGATGTAGAGGCAGTAAGCATAGATTACTTTTGTAGTAAGTCTAATGGTGAGAGAGGATGAGATGAGAGGCTAAACTAAATTACAAAGAGAATTTTAGAGCCTGAGGACGTAGAATCTAGAGGTCTCAGAGACTTGATGTGGAGATTCGAAAGGAAAAGGATTCCAGTTTCAAGACTTGGAGACTGGAAGAAGGAAGATTCCATTTGTAAATAAAAAGAAGTCATAAATTAAAAGCAAGTTTGGGTTCAAGGATGACGTTTTATTTTAGACACATTTATTAATATTTTCAAGGGATACTAAGTAGAATGCCCCCCTTTCTTCTGCTCAAATAAATCTTCCCTCCTAAGGGATGGAATGAATCTCTTCATTAGAGCAGACTAGTGTCTTTCCTGGTAGTTTTGGTGGACTGTATTTGGAGGCTGGGTGCTAAGCCCAATAATCTCTCAGGAATCCCATTAGAATCTTAGATACTAATGTATTCTAATATTCAACTCTGTTTACCTTCACATGGTAAATCATAATGAATTGTTGATCCCAGTAACCATGCAGAGAGGCCATCCAGGTCTTTTATCTAAAACTGGTAAGACTCCAAAGGCAAACCAACAACTATACCAGGAACTCTTTTGGTCCAGTAAGTCCAAGGAACTTCCCTAATGCCCTGTCCATGTGACTCATATGCTTTCCCTTAGGGCCCTGGGTCTCAAATACTGTCTTTCTTGTTCTACAGCTAAGTCCTAAAGGACTAAAGCCAAGATTTTATCTTGAGCCAGGTCGATGTAGTATTGAGTTCTAGGTCAGACCCATTAAAGCCAAAATCCTGAGGGAAGGAGAAACTCTCTTATGTCCTCTGTTTTCAGAAAGACCCCACACATTAATCTTACTAGTTTTTCATTGTCACTGACCACAGAATGGCCTGAGTCTGTTCATATTAACATTTTATAACTAAAATGAAAAGGATCCTTTTCTGCTGGCCCTTTCTATCTGCTGTTTTTGGTTTTCAGTAGCTAAAGTTTTCCGTTGAGGTTCTTTTAAACGCCTACATGCAAACTGAAGAGCACTCAAGCTTTGGTGGGATATCACCCACAGCTGGAGTGATGGAGGAAGGGAGGAGGGTACAAGCCTCAGGTGCATCCTTCTCTTAAAAAATTTTAAAAAAAACAAAAACCACTTAAAGCAAACAAATTCCATCTGAAATCAGGCAAGACCTGTCCAGAGAAAGAAGGGAATGGATCTCTTTCCATGTAGGAAATAGACATCAATTTATATATAACCCAAATGCATAGGATGGGCAAATTTGAAACATGTTGGACTTATCCTACAGCCCTCCATCTCTTCTAATCAAAGAGTGAAAGGTTGTGAACCGTGAACCGTGGTGAGAAGCAGTGGAACAGAGTTGCAGCAATGGCTCCTCTGTTGGTGGTTAGGCCCTGTCTTGCTCTATTAAGCAAACACAGTTAATATAGATGAAAGGTAACCTTGATAGAAGTGAAAATTGAAACTTGAGTTGAAGGTAGCAAGCCAAGCGCAGCTGCGTTGTACTTCCTCCTATGTGGCAACAGGAGCTGCGCTTACTGGTGTTTTTTGGAAGGGATGTAGTTTTTTCAAATATCTTTTTTTCAGAGTGTTTTGGTTTTTAACGGCTACACATTGGTAGGAGAGTGTGGAATATGTTAGTAAGAAGCCACTTAGACTTTATATGTCTAGTGTGTGAGACCAAATCCAAGTTCAGCATTCTAATCACACATCTGCTATTAATCGGCTGTGTAACCTTGGACAAATCACCAAGAACATCTCTGTACCTGTATTTCCTTATACAGGGAAAAAAAGAGGGCTGGATTAGATGATCTCTAAATTCCCTTCCAGCCCTTAAAATTCCATTGATTTGTGATTCCTCATGGGGAAGTACAACTTCCAATTTCTAAGAATGAATGTTTGAAAAAGTAAGCATTTATGCAGCATGTTTTATATATGAAAAATTCCTTACAAATGTTTATTATTATTACATCAGGCAAATGTTTAGGTTTTGTTAGTGTCAGTACCTAATTTTGCCTTCTTCATTTCTTATGTTCTTCAGCTTAAGAGTGTTGTAACTCTTTTTAAGATAGTACCTGGTCAGCCAACTCACTTGAGCCAATCCCTTCTCTCCTATCCAGTCCTGTAATTCTAGGATCTTGAGTTCATCCTTCCCTATAGGTGCCCTTCCCCTTGCTTAGATTGAGCTCTATTTCCCTGTGTTAATGAAAGTGACTCCTTAGAAGGTTATTTTAAAGAATTACTTCTCCTTTTATCTTTCTCAACAGTATTTCATTGGTACTGCCAGCTTCCTCTACATTCAATGTTGTCTCTTTATCAGTTCCGAGATAGAGGGAGATAAGACTCTTTTAACAGTTCCTATACATGGAAGGAGAAGAGACGAAGCATGGCTTAAAATCAGAAAAACTATATTAACTAGTCAACTCTCAATCTTAATGGCTTAAATTGGATACATTTGAAGGATTAAAAGTTTTTTTCTTCATGAAACCAAAGAGCACATCACCTTGCCTTTTAACTGCAGCCACCAAAAAGGTACTAGATCTGAGAACCTTTCTTTACCCCAGTACTGGAGAACAGTTGTTAAAAATGTTTTTTTCATGGTTTCTTTGAGCAGTCATAGCTAAAATCTATTATCTCTAATTTTCTGGATGGCCTAAAACGCTGTCATCTATTTTTGTGTGTGTGACTGTGTTTTCCCCTGACTGTGGTTCTGAATTCAAATAATGAGTAATCATCCTAATGGTGTTTTCTTGTTTTGTAAATGTACAATATTATGTTAGCTTCATTTGGTATTTAATTGTCAGTTGTGGGTCTCTGCTCTTGGAGCTGCTTTGATAGCCCCAAATACAATCATTGTTCATTTCTTGCATTTTCCTCCCTGCAGATGATTCAATGAAAGTGAAAGATGAATACAGTGAAAGGGATGAGAATGTTTTAAAGCCAGAGCCCATGGGAAATGCAGAAGAGCCTGAAATTCCTTACAGCTATTCAAGAGAATATAATGAATATGAAAACGTTAAGTTGGAGAGACACGTTGTCTCGTATGATAGTAGCAGGCCAACCAGTGGCAAGATGAACTGCGATGTGTGTGGATTATCCTGCATTAGCTTCAATGTCTTAATGGTTCATAAGAGGAGCCATACTGGTAAATAGTCTCCTTTATCCATTCTTCTGAAAACTCTCCTAATGCAGCCATGTGAGAAATGAAGTGGTGGAATTTGGGACGACTTTTGACTACTTTCATTGATTTTTGCTATAATTCTCATGTATCTCTTCTTCTTTGCATTTCCGTTTACCCAGTGATTTTTATTCCTGCTTCACCATGCATTTGGCAACATACTGCAAATACTATGAATAAAAAAAGACTGTAGAGAGCACAGTGTTCTAGGTCAGCCAAATTTTTTTTTTTTTTCAGTTAATAAGTAGGAGTTGAATTGTGCAATTTGCTTCTTAGGCATCTTTCATATATTTCTGCATAACTTTTAAAAAAGCAGATCTCCTTATTGTATTGGGTTCAAATTTGGTAAATGAAAGGATATAGTTTTATGGCCAGTTTTTAAAAATTTATCTTCAGACAATAAACAGGCAGTCTATAGAAATGCATGCAAATACTATAGTCCTACTGAGCCCGATAGATTCCATCTGACATCTGGTATAAAGACTTTAAAAAGAAGCATTTCTGGCCCTCAATACTTTATTAGGACTTGAGTCTGTGACTCTTTTTTCAGACTGAGATTATATTCAAAAGGAGTGCTAAGTAATGTAAAGACTTATATGTAGAAAGCACTTCTAGAGCTGTTCTTGTTTCTTTGCTCTGATCCAAGACAAGAGGATACCTAAAATAGCCTTGCTTGGGGGTGCTTTTTCTCTTCTAGAGGGAAGATTCCATTAAGTAAATCTTATGCTTGCCTTGAAATACAGCTCCCAGCCCATCCCAGTATGAACAGAAACTGTCTAAAAGATGAGCTTTTGCCATAGGCATCTAATCTGTGCATATGCTTCTCCACTTGCCGGTGATCAGAAATCTCCTTTTTGTCCTTTTTAAAGGTGAACGCCCATTCCAGTGTAATCAGTGTGGGGCATCTTTTACTCAGAAAGGTAACCTCCTCCGCCACATTAAACTGCACACAGGGGAAAAACCTTTTAAGTGTCACCTCTGCAACTACGCATGCCAGAGAAGAGATGCACTCACAGGTCATCTTAGGACACATTCTGGTAAGTGAGAGCAATGAGCATTCCATATCTAGTAAACGTGTGTTCCTCAGTGCCCATTGCAGAAACTAGAAAGAGTTAAGTATGGAGGTTTTAATCTGTCATTCCTGTTCTGAAGGGTTACAACAGCAGAGACCTCTAGGGCTAATTACACTCCATTAAGGCATTAATTGCTCTCCGTCTGGCTCAATGGGGATGATCATCTCCTTACCATCCTTGCTCCCCTAGAGAACAACACACTTAGGGAGAACCTGCCCTATAAAAACGCTTTTTTAAATTTTTGCTAAGAAATTATAGCCATCAGTATTTTCTTATGGTAAACTTTATTAAAAGATTATTTTCCTAAAAACACACACACACATTTTTCATTCAAAAGTCTGGACAAACAAATGATGTACAGTTTGTAAATTATATGAACTGTAAACTGGGTATAAATCATTATTAGAGGGTTACTTTTGACCATTCTGGTCAAATTTGGGGTTTTGGGGGCCATTCTGGGATAAATTTCTGTTGTTTTTTTTTTAATTGAAATGTAATTGACAATGTAACATTATATGAGTTTTAGGTATAGATGGGCTAAATTTCTTAAACCCAACTTTCTTCTTGCTCAGCCTATTTATTTTTAATCCCTAAAAGATGAGCAGCAGTAAGAATTCATAAAAAGCTAGGTTCTGTCTTGCTGTTTTTACTCCTTATTTTAACCAAGCGAGATAATACAGTTTTTTTCAACATTTAGAATTTCCCCTCTAGAAAAATAAAACTGAGTTTATTTTCAAATTTGGTACCTCATGTTCTTGATGTTATCTGACAAAATTTTAATTGAAGAGAGAAAAAAAAAGGTTTGTTTTTTTGTTAATCCACGTACTGCTTTGACTAAAACCCAGCCCCAACCCGCAACTGGTCACAATTCAGAGACTAAGGATTAAACAAGTCAGCCCCAACAAAACCCACCATGAGAGATCATAAGTGGCCAAAGAAAGGTTTCTTTTACAGCTCATTGTTCAAAATAATGAATTAAGGCTGAGTTTGGTCCCCAAAATTAGAATAGTTCTCTTCTGTTGCTTTTTTCAAGTACAATCCAACAATAGTAGTCATTATTAAGACAGATTCTAGAGGACCCCAATTTATGCAGAAACTTAACATTTTTAGCCCTAGCACACCTGCATTTATTTTAATTTGGGATTCCATACAGATCTTTTAGTGCTTTAAGTCCCAAAGGCTCTGTTTTAAACAGAGCAAGAGGATTAGAAAATAAAAATCTCAGTCCCTAAAACTCTGACAAATTCATAGGGAATACTTTATCAACAAATCAGAAAAGCCAGTCCTGCACACAAGGTTAAAGTTATTACTTCCATATTTCAGGCAGTAGAGCATTCGGAGGAGTTGGGAGGATAAAGGGGGCCTGAATTGTATGGATGAACTTTTGAGGAAACTTTTACTTTATCTTAGAAATGAAGATGAAGTCATTTTTTCAATTCATTCTTATTTCTATTATTCAGAAATATCCTCAGTTAGCTCAGTTTTTATTGAGTTAGCCCAGACTTTGCTGTAGCCACTTGGCAAGGATGAGCCAGATTTATCTAAAAATGCCAATGCTCTAAAAAGGCCATCAGTTTCTCGGTGAATGGCTAACTGCCACAAACTGCAGCATTCTTTATTTACAGCCAGATGGATGTCACAAAATAAGGGGTGTCTTCCTATTTCATTCTTAAACCACACTAACCTCCTTGAAGAATAAAAAGGCCCTATTTTTTTCCCTAAAGAAACAAGATTGGATCTGGAGCCAAAACACTATGCTCAGTGATAATCATTAAATCTAAATCCTTTCATTTGTGAAAGGAAGCTATCCTTTTGAAGCACACTCTAACATAATAATCAATCGTAGACCTTAACCTTATTTCAGTTTACTAAATTTAAAAGTAATATAGATGCAAAAGTATCCAAATACTCTAGCTTCTCTCAACAGTCTCGTTCCTTGTGGACAGTTTTCACAGAGTAGCCCTAATACACCATTTGTTCTGTAACCCCTGAGGGTCACTGAGTGCCCCTTGTGCTCTCCTTATAGTTGAGAAACCCTATAAATGTGAGTTTTGCGGAAGGAGTTACAAGCAGAGAAGTTCCCTTGAGGAGCACAAGGAGCGCTGCCGTACATTTCTTCAGAGCACTGACCTGGGTGAGACTGGTGAGTTCATGCAACACTCATTCCACATACATTTAGTGAGCATCTACTGTTCTAGGTGATGGACTACAACGGTAAATAAAAAGACAAAAATACTGTCCTCATGGAGTTTATATTTTAAAAAGGAAAGACAGACCATAAACAAAGTAAATAAGTAACTTATACAGTATATTAGAAGGTAGTAAGTGCTATTGAGAAAAACAAAGCAGGTACTGGGGACTGAGGGTAAGTCAGGGAAGGTTTCAATGAGGTGACATTTTAACAGACTTAAAGGGATGAGGAGAGAGCCCTACAGATAACTAGGAAATAGCAAGTGCAAAGGCCCTGGGGCTTGAGTTTGAAGAAGTGTAAATAGTCTCGTGTGGCTGGAGCAGAGAGAGTAATGGACATGAGGCCAATGAGGAAATGGGAAACCAGGTCTTACCAGGCCCCATAGGCCGTTGTAAAGACTGTCTTTTACTCTGAGTGAAATTGGAAATCTTCAGAGAGTTTTGAACAGAGAGGTGACATGATTAGACTTCTCATTTGAAAAGAATCACTCTACTTGCTATTGAGAATAGATTGTATTTGGGGCAAGATAAGAAATTGGGGCCTCCAGTTAGAAAACCATTGCAATAATTCAAACAGGAGAAGATTGTGTCTTGGTTGTGGTAGAGGTGGTGAGATGTGTTCTAATTCTATATATCGTTTAAAGATAGAGCCAACAGGATTTCCTAACAGATTGACGTGGGATGTGATGAAGAATGCAGTTGCCATTAACTGAAATGGCAAAGTTGAAGGTAGAGGAGCTTGAGGGGTAGCTAGGGCAGAATCAATTAAAACCACAATGACTTTCTTTGCACAAGGCCCAAAAATCATATACTTGTCTACTCATATGATTTATTGTGATGCTTATAATTGGGTTTGGGAATTTCATATTTTGTTCAGTATTTTGAATTATATACCTCATGGCAGTTGGTTGAAACACTAGATGTCTTTCTATATATCAATCGTGTTTTATTTCCTATTCATTCTTTAGTTGAAACAACCTGAAACTTTTCTGTGTCACATCTCTGCAGTTGTCCTTTGTCCCATCCCATTGACCATCAGCCTGGTTCTGCGGCTTGGGTTGTCTGACGTTTTTATTTGGTTACTTGAACCAGTTGCTTGTTTATTTAGAATAAGTACAAATCCTCGTGGGATTTGATGTTTGACAAAAGTAGTGGCGGTTGAATAGTTTGAATATTCTAGAGCAGAAAGATTATAAAAATATGACAGAAATAATGTGAAACTCAGGAAAAATGGAGTGGAAATCATGAGTAGTTTAACTGTACCCGTTTTGAGTGAGAGGAAACTTTTGTTTTAGATAAAGCCTATTTTATGGTGTTAGGAGCTGGCCAACTGAATTCCGTTGGTTTGCAATGCTTCTGCTTTTTATCCTGATGGCATCTTTGGTTTTATCAAGGAGTTGGATTTCCTCCTTATTTCTAAAGAGAAATGTTTGCTGTCTTTCACAAAAAAAAAGAAACCCTAAAACTTGGGTTTTGACATCTTCAGTGACATGCTTAAGGTCACTCAGGCAACACTTGGACATCTTTACTTGCAGTTCCATATTTCAGACAATAGACCAGGCTCTTACCGTGAGAAATTCCCAGGTTATGTAAATCTATTATATTCCAAATAGAATCATTAATATGTAAAGCTAGAAGGACTAAAGAGGGCATCTAATCCTACCTCCTCATTTTAGAGGTGAGGAAACTGAGACTCATCAAATATCCAGTGACTTAAAAATCACCAGAACTTTCGTTGTTTTCATGATTAGCCATATTTTTTGTTCTCTAAAATGTATTGAGATATAATTCACATACCATAAAATTCACCCTTTAGCGTGCAATTCAGTCGTTTTTAATATATTCACAAAGTTATACAACCATCACCACTATCTAATTCCATAACATTTTCGTCACCTCCAAGAGAAACCCTGTACCCATTAGCAGTCAGTCCCCATTCCCTGTTTCTCCAGCCCCTGGAAACCACTGATCTACTTTCTTTCTTTTAATCGCTTCTCGGCCTTTTGGCTAAGATCAAGTGTACTTTCTTTCTTTCTTTTTTTTTTTTTTTTTTTTTGAGAAAGATTGGCCCTGCGCTAACATCTGTTGCCAATCTTACTCTTTTTCTTTTTTCTCCCCAAAGCCCCAGTACATAATTGTGTATCACAGTTGTAGAGTTGTAGCTCTTCTATGTGGGAAGCCATCTCAGCATGGCTTGATGAGCAGTGAGTAGGTCTGCGCCCAGGCTCCAAACTGTCGAACCCTGGGCCGCTGAAGTGGAGTGTGCCAACTTGACTGCTACACCACCAGGTCGGCCCCCTGATCTACTTTCTATTTCTATGGATTTGCCTATTCTGAACATTCACATAAATAGAATCATACAGTATGTGGCCTTTTATGTCTGGCTTCTTTCACTTAGTATAATGTTTTCAGGGTTTATCCACATGGTAGCATGTATCAGCACTTCATTCCTTTTTATGGCCAAATAATATTTCATTATATGGATTTATCACATTTTATTTATCCATTCATTAGTTAATGGACATTTGGGTTTTTTCTACTTTTTCTGCTTTGAGAAACTATGGCTTGATTAGCTATATTTTTTTAAAGGTTATATATTATCTGGTTAGCAAAAGAAATATAGTAACACACAGACTAATAGACACACACATATGCATAAATGTGTGTCTTGATACTCCTGGAAATAGGGGGAAAAATCAGTAAATGCCGTCTATGACCAGTAAGTTCAAAATTAATTAATGATTTTGAAGTAAGTTTACCACCTTACTTCCCATCTCCATAACTTTTTTTAGGAATTTCAAATTAGGAAAGTATCAAAAGAAATATTTTCGCTATCTTCAGTGGTATAAGGTGATTCAGGAAATGCTGAAATACAGAAGTTAAGTTAATTTGCATTTCATAGGGTGGTTTGATAGATGCGTGCAGCATACTTTAAGTCTCAGCAAAAAAATAAAGGGTTAACTAAGTCAGCAAGTTTTGATTTTCTTTAAAAACAAATATGTTGTAATGGTGGTTTCAGGTTACAAAATGTATAAAGTTACAGCTGAATCAAGTATAGTAAATACTGCATGTCAGTCAATATATTACTCTTTCAAATAGTTCCCATGAGTTTTCCTGAAATCCAAAATGTAAAGAATGTTTCATCTAACACAAGCTAATCCTTTAATTATTGCTACTGCTCTCTATATGGTTTCTGTTTCTCTTTCCTTCTTAAAATTGAGAGTCTCAGTCTGGACGTAGTGTTCCATTCTGAGCCTGACCAATATAGTATCACCAGTGGTAGATCTTCTTATCCCTTCATCCCTAGCTTTTGAAGTGATGATGCTCCCTTCCTACTGTGGGTGCAGCCCTTATTCATCAAGTGCTTACTGTAAATTGAAATGCAGCCTCATGTGAGAGCCACGCCTTGGGACAAACCTGCCCCCAGCAGGAAGCAGGGCTTTATGGAAGCAGAATAGATGAAAAGGCCTTAGACTAGAGACAAGTCTGCAAAAGAATGCCATATTGGGCAACAGGACTTCTGATTAGCCTTGCTAATCATTTTCTTTTTTTCAGACAGCATTTGTTGGATTCTCTATGTGCCAGGCTCTGTGTCAGAGCTGTTTGTAAAGATGAGTGAAGGTTAAGCCCCTACCCTTGAAGATCTCACAGTCCAACAAGCACAAAGGTCTAATAGAGACACATGTGCTATTGCTACTTCAGTCCAACTCTCTATACCGGACATCACCAGTGACATCATCAAGGTAGTCCGATTCTGCTGTCTTGATGGAGTGTACCTGAAAAGAAGAATGAGTATAGAAGACCGTGGATTTTCTCATTAGCTTGATCCTTATTCCAGAAAGAGACTAACAGCTGGTATAGAGATTCACTTAGCCTCATTTCACACAAATTATGAGTACTTGGAGCAGGACATATTTTTGTATGACAATGAATTCTAGCAATAACAAGATTTTTAAAGTAATTGAATAATTATATTTATTTATGAATCTAGGAGTCAAAACCTTTAATCTTCATTATCATCATTTCAGTTGGACTAATACAAGCCTGAGAGTTCCAGAATAAACTTATATTTTTACCAAGTAGCAGTCCAAAGAAAAAGTTAAAAATGTTTTAAAAGTCCATTTTCCCAACAGATTATTCTTTTAAAAAATTGATACCATCTCACAGGTAGTATTCATTCTACTTGCTCAAAAAGGCAACAATTTTATGTAAGTTTTTTGTTGGAACCTGCCTCGGTCTTTGATAGCAATCTCTGGTTAGACAATTCTTATTGCACAATGACATCCCTTTGTTCCACTCGCTATTAGCTACTGACTGACCACACCATAGAAGAGACAGGAAGCAATGCCTTTTATTTGAGCTCCATTTAACACTTTAAGATCTAATGAAGGATTTTGAACAAAAACAAAAACACAACAAATTACATAGTTAAATCTGTAATCTGTCTGAGATAGAAATTGCATCATGGAAACAGTTAACTAAAAACCAGAGAAACTGTTAAGACTTGTGCAGAGATTAAAGGTAGTAACCTATTCTGTAATTATGACTTCCTGTTAGTTTTATTTATTTTTTCAACATGTCTTTAAAACCATTTTGCTAATGAAAATTGGTATATCTACTGTATGGTAGGCAAGTGACCTCAAGGGAAATTGATCCAGAATTACAGTCCTACTCCTCCTTTGCTCATGCATGAACCAACTGTGCAAATTGTTCCTTGCCCCCATCCTATATTCCCCACACCCACTCCTTGCAACATTAAACTGCCTAACACCACCCAGGAACGGATTTCCTATTTCGTCATTTAAACCCATTATCTTGTTCCCTTACTATCTTGCCAAACTGGTTTCCCTCCACTTAACATTTCTGAGACATGATGTGGCAAGATAACAAGTCTAGACTGTATAAATAGACAGTTGGGTCTTAAAGTTGAAGCAGAGGACCAAAAGCCAATAGTCCTTTTTTTCTTTTCAGTGTACTGCCTAAACTCCTTGTAATCCCAAAGAGATTGTCTAACTCCAAAGCATTTCTTTGTGTTTTAAAGAGTGCTCATTTAGTGGCATTGTGCAGCAGCTGTCCAACAATTGCGAGGCAAAAGACTAACAGTTTGGGAAAGAAAATGAGAGTGCACCATATTCAATTGAAATTTTAACCTTTGCCTAGTTTGCCAATCGGAAAATAGTTAACTCAGTAAGAATTAACTTAATCTCTGGAGTGCGTTCACATGTACAATGAGGGTTGGGATCTTGGAGTCGATGTTTTGAGTGAAGAATCCAGGGAGAGGGTGTGGGTGGATGGAGCCCTCTAGATGAGTTTTAGAGGATTTCTTTCACTCTTAACCAGAGTTGTGGTAATGGGAAAGTCTCTGCCCATGCCTCAAGTTATCTGTCTATCCATGAACACTCCAGAATTTTATCTTTTTAAATGTCAGGCATTTGGTCACTGATCTGCAGAGTAAGATTATCTAGAAATGACTGTCAAGACAAGCTTGGTGAGTAACAGGGATGAAAGGTGATGTTATCTCAGAAGGTTGCCATTTAGTGACATGCCCTAATTACGTTATTTAGGTCAATGTATCCCCACTTTAGCATCCTCCCAAATATAGAGAATATTGAGTATGTGTCCTGAGAAAGCTGCTTGTGGGAACTGATAGTGACTTAGGTAAAATGTAGACAGTAACAGCCAAGAGACGGGGGAAAACTAGGCAAGCAGCATAATGCTTGCATTAAGTGTTGGGACTGAATGGACAAATCTCTGGGTAACGACTGAGCCGTTAGAGGAGTGATGGCACGAGACTAGTAAGAATAGCGGTAAAATGGGGATAAAGTTAAAAATTCCCAAAGTACTGTTTTTCATTCTCATTTCACTATAAATCTTTTTGCTAATAAATACAGGATGGGGGTGGGGGGAGACTTACCGGGATTTAATCCTCTCAAAGTTGCTCAAACCAGAATGAGTGCTCCCAAAGCACAAATTTAGCTGCCTCTCCGATGCTTCTAAGAAAAAGCCTCCTTATAACAGCTTCAGGAACTTATTTCAAATCCCAGGCCTTTGTCTTTCATCTCTCTGCTCTTGGGGCTCTGGGTAGTGCCACATCTGGTGGTGGTTTGTGTGAAAGGAAATAATATATATATAATAGTTTCCTGTTTGGTCATTTAAACCTATCCCTGTGCTGGACAGAATTTGACCCACTTCGCTCAATAGCAGAGTCCTGTCACTAAAGTGCCAGTTATTTACTATGGTTGGTCAGCCAAAGTTGCAGTGCTTTACCACAAGCCCAAAAGCTGCCCAGGTCCCTTATTCTGACCCTTATTGTTTTCATTTAGACAAACAGTGTTGTTAATAGCTTAAACTGGAGGCTGGGATTTATTTCTTTAGAACATAGAATTATTTTTGACAAAATCTAGTAAATATGGTCATTGTCATCTTCTTCTTCATTTATTCATTATTGGAGCCAGGTTTCATTTTATTCCTGAATTTAAAAACCGCTGAGCTTTATAATTTATTGTGTAATGACTGGCATAGAGTTTTAAAAAACAAAACCAAAAACATACTACTAATAAAATGAAAAATATTGAATATCTTGAATTCTCTTTTTCTAGTTTGGTTTTCGTTCTCTCGCCCTGGCCATACTTAACAGTCTTGGCCTGGAGGTCTTTCTCTGTCTCTCATTTACTGCCAAGGTGGCCAGTTTTCTTCTCTCTGGGCATGTCCATTTGTGGTATTGAATGTCTGAGAGACCATGGAATTTGTGACATTATTTCTATATGTTAGAATCCCCTCACACAGAAAAGTCTTTAACTACAGCATGAGCACTGACAATTCCTAAACCTGTGTATATATTTGGGGAAAAAAAATTCCATTCTGCAATCATCACTTACTTTCTACTCTAGTCCCTTAAACTAATTTCAGTTTTTTCTTCCTTAGAGACCTTAGAAATGTATGGATACTTCATTTTAGTTTGGACCTCCTAAAATGCTTATGATAAAACAGAGGGAAATGTTTGTAGCATCACAACATGTTTGTTTAGGGCAGGGGTGAGCAAACTATGACCCTCAGGCCAAATGCAGTCAGTGGCCTGTTTGTGTACAGGGGTTTTTACTTTTTTGTATATGTGTGAGGAAGATTAGCCCTGAGCTAACATCCAGTGCCAATCCTCCTCTTTTTTTGCTGAGGAAGATTGTCCCTGGGATAACATCTGTGCCTATCTTCCTCTACTTTATATGGGACACTGCCACAGCATGGCTTGACAAGTGGTGCATCCGTCCACACCTGGGATCCGAACCCGCGCACCCCAGGCCGCCACAGAGGAGCGTGTGCACTTAACTGCTACGCCACCGGGCAGGCTCTGGTTTTTACATTTTTAAAGGGTGGTGGGTCAGAAGAAAAAACAAAGAATATGGAACAGAGACTATACGTGTCCTACAAATTTTAAAATATTTACTATCTGGCCTTTTACAGAAAACGGTTGCTGATGCCTAGCTTGGACTAGCATTGTGTGTTAAAATTTAAAGCCTTATATTTAGAGCTGCTGGTATCTCTTTGAACTTTAGACATGAACTCTTATTGGGTACTGTACCAGGGTAAACTATATTATATTTATTCCAATTTACTATTTAGTTGATTAGACGTTGGCACTATTTATATATTCTTCTAGTGGTTCTCAATTCTGGCTGCATTTTAAAATCATCTGGAGAGCTTTAAAAATACTGTTGCCAAGACCTCTACCCCAGAGATCCTGATTTAATTGATCTCAAAGGGAGACCTGGGCATAGGTGTTTCTTACGTGTTCTTCAGGTGATTCTAGTGTTCAGGCAGGTCTGAGAACCACAGGCCTAGACCAATTAAAAGTCTATTTGTGGACTGACAATTAGACCATAATCTTAGGCAGTTTTTATTCACATTTTTCATTAGAAATATAATAAAGATGCATTATACAAATTGCTCTTTAATTTCAAGACAGAAGTGTTGCTCAGGGAAATTTTAACAGACAATTTTGAAATGTGAAGAGCATATGAAACAGAAAATGCAGAGCCCAGAGAAATAGAATTTAAAAGATAGGAACTGAAAGGAGCATGCTGGAAAAGAAAAAAAAGAAAAAACCACTCAGAATTTCAATACACAAATCACTGAGTAGATTTCTTGCTATCTGGGTAAGTGTATCTATTTTCAAAAGTGCTATTAACATAAACAGAGCAGTAAATCTGGGGCACCATACTTTTTTTTCAAAGTTGTTAAGAAGAATTATATCAGTCTGCAGGTGTCACACGCAGTTACTCAGAATCAGAAAGAAGGCTGATCGGGGGTTAGAAGATCTCCATCTATCTATCTTTTTGCAACCAACCACGTCCAGGCTGTTTATTTAATACTTCCTCTTGCTAATGAAGGTACTGGTTGGGGATGGGTCGGGCTTTCCCATCTCAGCATAAGACTGCAAGATTTGAATGTGCCCTGGTGCTGGCTTCACTGACCCCAGCAGGTACCCCAGGCAAGAATCTGAGCAGTAATAACAGGTAACAACAGAGTGTGCATCAGACCTCTGACACTTTTCCTTCCAGTTTATTTCCTTTTCTCCCCATTTACCAACGTGTTCTTTTCCCTTTTCTTTTTACGTTTTTCCAAACCAGCAAGTGCGGAGGCAAGACACATCAAAGCAGAGATGGGAAGTGAAAGAGCTCTCGTTCTGGACAGATTAGCAAGCAATGTGGCAAAACGAAAAAGCTCAATGCCTCAGAAATTCATTGGTAAGAATACAACCCTTTTTCCTGCTGTTGTTAGCAGATAGTTTGAATGAGATAACATAGGATGCTTACTACACAGGCCCTTCCTAGATTAATCTCTGTTAAAATAAGGTAATTGGTTTTCCATTGTACACTTTTATTCTTTGTGATTCATTTTGATAACTAGAGCAAATAGAATAAAATACTTTAATTAAAGAATCTACTGAAGATGGGAGTTTTTGGTATCCAATTCCCTAAATGGAGTTGGTGTTAAAAATGCTGTTCCTTCCTCTTTATTCTGAATGACAAATGTTGCATGAGAGAGTTTATGCAATTTACACCAGTAAGATGTTTGAGATAGCATTTTTGTAATCTTTTGTAATTATATTTTACAACTTGGTTCCGTTATCATGCTCAAACTTTTTCATGCTCTAAAATGTCTTGCCGTATTTTCTTGAATTTGATTGAGTATGGGCTTTAAGAGAAAGTGGTTGGGAAAATATAGATTTAAATAACAAGGTTTGATTTAATCATTTGTCTTACTGGAATTAATTTTTATGCCATTGATTTTCACATTGTCAAAAAATACAGCAGAATGAGATGGCTAAGAAATAATTACATCCATGAAAAGTGTTAGGACTGCCAAATGGCAGAGAGATTTTGCTGAACTCTCCCAGATGTTTACATAAATGTGACCATGATATTTAAAATAGATTTGTATTTGTGAAGTAGGCAGCTGAATTGAATGTATCAATTTTGCTATAAATTGAAAGTCGATGATATTAAACAAAAATAGTTATCAAACGAAAATAGACCTCCCTCAATGCCAATAATATTTTAGAAACCTGTCAGTCTGTTTTTCCAAAGCTACTTGCTGCTCTTGGTTTCTTCAGTCCTTTTGTGTTTATTCTTTTCAATAGCTTTTACAGATATTAAGTGCCTGCCTGGTTTTTAAGTCTGATTAAATTTTATTCTGGTCTAGATAATTTTTTTTTTACAGGTATACATTTTATGTGAATATATATTATAGAGATATATTGAAAGAACCCATATATTTCAAAATTACCTAGCTTGGTGTTTATACTTATTTATTTTATTTTGATTAGCTGAAAAGTTTTTGTACCATTTTAGTCACTTTAAGAATAAATTAGGTCAGACTAAAGTCCGTGCATTTCAGTTTAGAGACCCCCTCTTCCTTACCCTCTTCCCTCTCCTTGGTGAGAAATGTCAGGGAGCATGTAGTGACTTCCATATGGAGTTTAGGCACAGTGGACCAATTGCGATTCCAAGACATTATCTTAAAACATTGCTCATATCTTTTGAGCTTTACTTATGTGAAGACGTTCTGACTGGAGTACAAAAGAAGGCTTGGATTGTTATTCTATGCTATGAGTCTAATTTGATTTGGGGGAAGTTTTGACTCTAGAAATGGCTGAAGCTGATGTGGGAAGGGACATGGGGAGAGAAGAGCAAGAAAAAAAGTAAGGTGACAATTTCAGTCCAGTTATGGTCGATAGATACATTTTGGTCTAAGAGAACTAAAATATGAGAGGAGGTACCTCGTTCTTACAGCTGCCCTAAGCCTATTGTTGAGCTGAAGGCCTACTTCATATAAGTTGCTTTGGTATTTTCATGGGTTTAAAAACATGTTTCATGTGTCCAAGTCCATACCATTTGCCTGTTGCATCAGAGATCCATTCCATTTGTATATTACCACTGTGACCAGAGGATTTTCACCCCTCCGTTTCCAGACTCATGAGAGATGCTGATCTTGTAGGTGCTGATTTCTCTCATCTTCTGACCATCATGTTCTGTCTGTGCTAGAATCAGGAAACCCAGTAGAATTAGTTCTTGATTTGAGCTGAGGTAGCAACTTCAGGGCTTAGGGCCCTGAATAACTGGGGGAATTTTTTTTGTAAATTGTGGTATATAATGCAGTAGGAAGAGCACTGGTTTAGAAGCCAAAAGACCCAGATTCCGATTCTACCTCAGTCATTTCTTAACCTTGTGTGTGTTTAGACAAATCACATAACCTTTCTGGGCCTCTGTTTACTCATCTGTGAAATGAGAAGACTGCATAGGTGATGAAGTGATCAGGAAGGTACCTCCCAGCTCTATCATTCTACAAGTCTGTGAGGCGTATTAGAAAAGGCAGCAATTATGAATACCACTTTGTGTTTATAAGCCCATATGTGTAACTTCAGATAACTTTTTTTGCAAGGTTTTACAGATATGCTGTTTATCTTATGAACCATATCATATATTTTAGTTTTTTTAGGCAGTTGTTAAATGTGAGAATCTATAAAACAACTGCATTAGCTCAACATTCACATATTTTACTTAGGGCATTACTACTTGTTTATTTGCTCTTATGTCTATTTATTCATCATGAAATGGTTATAGAGCTCCTGCCATATACAGTTGGCCCTCTGTATCTGGGTTCCGCATCCAAGGATTCAGCCAACCTTGGATGGAAAGGCCTACGATGGTTGCGTCTGTACTGAATGTACCGACTTTTTTTTCTTGTCATTATTCCCTAAACAATACAATATAACAACTATTTACACAGAATTTACATTGTATTGGGTATTATAAGTAATCTAGAGATGATTTAAAGTATATGGGAGGATATGTGTAGGTTATATGCAAATACTGTGCCATTTTGTATAAGGGATTTGAGCATCCGGGGATTTTGTTATCCATGGGAGTCCTGGAGCCAATTGCCCAAGGATACTGAGGGACAGCTGCACCTGATATTCTTGTTCCTGAAGACTGTTTTAATAGTCTAGCATTAGCTTATATCCTGAATCTTTGTTTCAGAGATTATTTTTAAATAAAAGAAACTCCTTGAATCATTTAACTGAATCAAGCTTTTTGATAAAAAAATAGTAATGTCGGGCCGGCCCCGTGGCTTAGCGGTTAAGTGCTCGCACTCCGATGTTGGCAGCCCGGGTTCGGATCCCGGGCGCACACCGACACACCGCTTCTCCAGCCATGCTGAGGCCGTGTCCCACATACAGCAACTAGAAGGATGTGCAACTATGACATACAACTATCTACTGGGGCTTTGGGGGAAAAATAAATAAATAAATAAAATTATAAAAAAAAAAAAGAATTAAAAAAAAAAAAGTTCCTGCTTCCCTTTGTTCAGGGACGCCATGACTTTAAAAAAAAAATAGTAATGTCAAGGGGGAAAAAAAAGAAACATTATGACACTGTGGAGTGTATGGGATGAAGTGATATAAAACATATGGGGCAAATGTTTTCCCTCCTCGTCTCTTCTCTCTCCTACATTTCCTCTCCAAGGCACCATTTTCTGAAAAGATTCAGCTGCCAGGGAAATGGCAATGGGTAAAGTGTGAAGGAAGAATGAGTCACTCCCTTTAATCCTTACTGACAGTTGCACAGCACTCAGACCAACATTGGCTTCCCTGACCTCTTGAACTGTAAGGGGAAAGGTGAAATTATACCATCAGGTCAGCCTGTTAATTTCCCAGCAGGCTAGAGATAATTACCAGTAGGTAGCATTTTTTATCCATTAGAGATGAACTGAGGAAGGACGGATTGGATTAAGTCTAAATGCATTTAGCAACACAAAAACATACCTCTCTTGAAGAGTAAGAGTAAAATTAAGTTGCCCAAGTAAGAGAAAAATAAAATCATTTTTTTCCTAATTCTCCAAGAAATTTTGTATCCCTTTCTGTAAAATGGGAAATAAATTGACCCACATTCATTAGAAATCAGCATCTTAACATCATCAAAGTAATTCTTAGTTGTTCTTTTCAAAGGACAAGAAGACCTTACTTTTAGCACCAACCCTTTTAGGGGTTGTCCTTTCTCTCAGTCCTATTCTCTTGTTATAAACTTCTTTGACTATACTTCTAACTAGGCCATCTTCAAATATTTGGCTCAAAACAGAGGCCAGATTTCTTTCCTGGAGGGAGGAGGAAAATGACTACATTTCTGCATATTTCTTTTTCTAATTTTCATTCTTTCTTCAAAAACAGATGTGTTATTCAGACCAAAGTGGTTACCATAGCATCTCCTTATTTTTTTAGTTCTATGTATTACTTTATGAAAGGAAGTTTTCATGTTGAAAAGAACATGAAAAAAGATCTCACTCACCCGCGGTAAACATGTTAATGAGGTTTTGACACTTCGACAAACACCGTCAGTTCTGTTCTCCCTGTGAAGTAACTAATGAGAGATTGTCTGCTTTGGTTAACAGAGCGACAGGAAGCAGTTTTAATACCTAAGAGTAAAAAGTGTCTTCTCCCACCCCTTCCCAAAGGGCTGAAATCCATAATCGTATGAGCATTACAAAGTCATAGCATTTTAGAGCTTTAAGAGATACTAGGAACCACCCAGTGAAGTCCTCTTACCAAGGAGGGAAGGAGGATGGGAAAGATGGAGAAACACAACTGGTAGGTAACAGAGCAGGGCCAGAACCTCGGTCCATGAAGTGCTGCAGCCCAAGGCTTTCCTTCTCTTGGAGGTCACCCACAGTGATGCGTGTCATGTGCTACATGGGGGCTTTGTTTTTTTTTTTTTTTTTTTTTTTTAAAGATTTTATTTATTTTATTTTTTCCCCCCAAAGCCCCAGTAGATAGTTGTATGTCATAGCTGCACATCCTTCTAGTTGCTGTATGTGGGACTCGGCCTCAGGATGGACGGAGAAGTGGTGCCTTGATGCGCACCCGGGATCCGAACCCGGGCCACCAGCATTGCAGCGCGCGCACTTAACCACCAAGCCACAGGGCCGGCCCAACATGGGGGCTTTGGACAGGGAGGAGTCTAGTCATTGAAAGCTGGTGGAAGAAATGTCCTTGAAGAAGGGCAGTCATTCTCTCTCAAGGGTGTGTTTTCTTGAGAAAAGAGCTGTCTTCCCCTGGTGACTCCACCAGGACAGATGACATCCAAATAGCACTTCACAGTGTCTCACAGAGGACAAAGGTTTCTGCAGCAACAAAATGTGGTCTCCAGCTCAGTTTTCCTCGCCGCCACCCCCACAGCTCTCTCTGTTCTCTCTCCTCCTTCCTGCTTCTTGTTCTGTGGCTCCCCTCTGCTTTCCTCCTCCTGGAAGAAGTGTTAGTCACTTTAGTCTCATTAAGATTGAGATCAGAGCCATAATCATCATCAGTTATTCCATTTACCCTACTTACCTGCCTTTTTTTTTTTTTGATATGTGCTTGTGGTAAGAGTAAGTGATAATACACATGGGAAATTGTCTGAAGGTAACAGCAAATACATTTAAATGACTTGAAAAAACTTAAAGACTTAAAGAAAACCGGAATATTTCACATTAGCGCATCTTGATGACTGTAATATTGGAATTATTATTTTTCTAACATTCAAATCATTTTTCTCCCCTCTTCAAAAAAACTTTTCAGTGGCTCCCCATTGGAATAAAATCCAAACCACCCAAGTGTTCTGAGCCTTCCACAATCTGTCTCCAATTTACCTTTTCAAATTTATCATTTCAGCCACCGATCCTTTAATTCAGCCACAATGAACTACTCCCACTTCTATGTAATACTTTCCCACTTCTATGTAATCATTCTTTCCGTGCTCTCTGTCTGGAATGCCCTCCGTCACATCTGCCCTTAAAAGTACACGTGGGAGCCAGCCCTGATGGCGTAGCGGTTAAAGTTTGGCACGCTCCGCTTCGGCAGCCCCGGGTTTGGTTCCCAGGCGTGGAACCACACCACTCATCTGTCAGTAGCCATGCTGGGGCAGCGGCTCACATAGAAGAACCAGAAGAACTTACGACTATACATAACTATGTACTGGGGCTCTGGGGCTTGGGGGTTGGGGGGCAGAGTGGGGGCAGCAGGAAGGAAGAGAAAAAAAGGAAGATTGGCAACAGACGATAGCTTAGGGCGAATCTTCCCCTGCAAAAAAAAAAAGTACATGGTCTACATTCCCGTACTCTGCTGAGTTTTCTTGGCTCTGTCCTCCCTCTGCACTCAGGCAAGTTTAACACTCTACTTTTTGTGATGTATATGACTGTCTCCCCCACCTTCACTACCACCACCTCAGTTTATAGGGAGACTTTAAGAAAAGCATAGATTAATATTTGCCCATGTTACATGGGGCACATTTGAGAAATGGTCTGTATTTTCCTGTCTCCACTCTCTTGGCTACTCTATACTTTGTTCCACCACATAGCATTTAGGATGCTGATTTGTAATGAAATTGTGTAAATGCTGCATCTCCTATTGGATTGCAATTATGTTTGTATTCCTCAAAGCACCTAACATGGTGTGAAGCATATAATAATAATAATAATAATAGCTCTACCACTTATTGAGTGCTTACGCATGCCAAGCACTCTGTTAAGCACTTTATAGACATCACAACAACTCTGTGCATTACGGACATTTCTTGAATGCATGTGCTAGTCCATATGTAACAAAGCACAGTTGCTTTTCCACTGCTAATGGGAACCATCCCAGCAGAGAATCTGCAGTCACTGGCAGTGGTGGGATTGTGCAGCCATGGGCAAGTAGCAGCCGGGAAACAGCAGTTAACACTCAAACATATACTGAGATATATGGGCCCTTGGATTGCATCCTAGTTATCTATTTACCAACTGGGTGACTTCGGAAGGTTAATCAACCTGTTTCTACTTTAGATTCTTCATCTGACTAAGAAATGATAATTCCTCTTAGGTAAAATGAGACAATATGCAAAGTACCCAGGACAGCACTGGGTTTGTAGTAGGGGCTCAATAAATAGTAGCTCTTCTTATTAGTATTATGTATAAGGTACAGGGCTAGGTACTGTGAAGTATCAAGACCAGAAGTAAACAAATTAGGGTGGTGGATCTTATCCTTTGACCCCAAAGGCAGAGGTCTGAATCCACATGCTCAGTTAAGCCATTTTAGCCCTAGACTGTGATTTTGTAATTCCAAGTTGGCACCTAGAAGCCAACAACCATATGCCCTCACCACGTGGCAGCAATTCAGGTCAGGTGGTGGCTCAGTTTAGAGTTACCAAAGCCTGGATATTAGGGATTGGCACCTTTAAAAAGAATCACAGGTAGGGAATGGCCCAATCAGACAGCCTTGGTTTCTAAACTTAGGACTTGCTGTTGCCACTTGTATTTTCATTGGAAGAAAACCTCTAATTCAGCCTGAAGCTGCTATCATTAATCATTCAAAGGTGTGGTACAATTTTGACTAGAAGCTGGACTAGAGGCTCTGTGCAGGTTTGGGAGCAGTTACACTCTTGTGGTTTGACTAACCTTTTTTATGAGTGTGTTACTAAAGAAACGTGAGCTGTTGGCTTTTCAATTACTGTAGCTTACCCCTTCTGAGTTTCATACACATTGAGTCATCGTGTCTACAGGTGACTGATAATCATCTGCACTACTCAAGTTACCGTAACTCGGAGATGAGGGGATCTGATGATTGCAGGTTGTGTGCACGTGAAGATCTGAGGCTCTCCCATCCTCTTAACAATGAACAATGGTCTGCGTTAACCACAGAACTCAGTCACATATTTCCACTCATCCAGGGGTTTATTTTCCTCTTAGTGTTTTGCCTCTTACAACTTTAGTACTCAGCTGTTTTCTGACATATGCTGCAGGTGGTATAGATTGTGAAATTGCAGGCCTAGTTAAGTAAAGAAAACACTTTGGAGAAAGGATAAAAGCAGAGTTTGTGATGTGCCTGCCCTACCCCGGAAACTTTCTGGAGCCTATCTATTAGGTGAAAAGATAAAAAGAGTCTCAGGGATGCCTGGTATTTGGGGAGTTGAGTAGAGCTGGCCACACTGGAAAATCATCGAAAACCTTGAAAAGGCCAAGAAACCAAAGTTGATCATTTCTGTGTCACTTTCAGGGGAATGAGTATTGTGACCTTAGCTGGCTTTCATGTTCTCAGCCTCATTCTTCCAGACGGTCTTGATCAAAGATATAACCAATCTGGAAGTTGAAAATAAGAACCATTGATTACTTTGGCCAAGGTCTACTTTTCTGTTGCTTTTTATTGAGTTGCCAAGGCAGGGTGTTTTTCTTGGCCTATTTTTTCTCTCAGGTTTTATCTAGAATCTGTCAGGTTGGCCATAAGGTAGTGGGGGGGATGTAGGACAAATCCATCTGATTAGATTAGATCTTTTAGCTGGTCTTTCTGGCTCCAATTTCTCACTGTTCTGGTCCATCTTACACATTGCTGTTACATTAATATCCTGAAAATAACATTTTGATCACAAGCCTCCTTTGCCCAAGGGCATGTAGCAATTTGCTGTTTGTTCAAATCCAAACCCTATGGTTGGTCATTCAGAATGCTCATCATTTGGTCCCACCGTGTGTGATCTTTTTTCACTATCTTCCAAAATGTGAAATGCAGAGTGCCAGGAGGCCCAGAGGGCATTTACAAACCTTGATCCACATGGCAAGAAAATTATTTTCTTTGTAGTTCTCTTTCTGTCTCCCTGATTATACCAACGAGAAAGATTTAGACTTAATCTGATGCTAGTTGTCTTTAACTAATCTCACACTTGATAATCTCTGTTTTTAACAGAGAGGGGATCTTTGTTTCCAAGCACTCATGGTAGTATCTGATCAAAATTTAATAAACTGCTCTGTTTCATTGTCTTTATTTTTCATAGTTACTTTCAGTTTGTGGCAAGTGATTCTGGTTTTCTGTTTATGTTAGTGATTATAAAGTTACCTTAAAAAATTTATTTTTAGCAAAGAAAATGTGAGCTGATTCAAACAAAACAAAAAACACTACTATTTACCAAGTGCTTTCTATGGGCCAGGCACTGCTCTAAGCACTTACCAGTGACCCTATGAGGTAGATACGATGATTATCTCCGTTTCACATGAAGACATGGAACTATAGACAGATTAAATAACTTGCCCCATATCACACAACTAGTAAGTTGATGAGCCAGCATCAAATCAAGCTCTCAACCACCACACTACCCTGGTGTGTGAATATTGCAGAATGTGAAGGAAGAAGTGAAATTTGAGAAATACTTTATTTCAGACTTCTTGATATAGCTATAGCCAGACTCTCTTAGTCTTCCCTGCTCACGTCCTATATAGTCTCACTACTCTGCCTTCATTCATGCTCCTCCCTCAGTTAGGATGTCTCTTCTACCTCTCCAAAAATCTAAATCCTACCAGTTCATCAAGACCCTTCTCAAAATTTAGGTTTACCTGGAATGCTTTCCCTTCCTCAAGTACTCCTGAGTTTTTTGCATTCCCTTAACACTTAAATATACAATTTGTACCAAACCACTTTGCCCTTGCCTTATAATTCTAGTTACAGAAGACGCGTTACTCCCCTGCTTAAATGCCTCGAACTTGGCATTTAGAATAAAGTCAAAGGCCTCCATATAGCAAGGCACCCCTTTCACAACTTTTATCATTTTTTTTTCTCCAATTCCATATATATAAGTCTTATTTCTCTCCCACTAGGTTGGAGACACCTCATAAGCGGGAACTGGTTCTTCCAATCCTTTCGTTTTCCTGTGTTTTTCCATTACTGAACCCTTTCCTGTATGGCAGTGCCAAGTTTTGGAACCACAACATGCCTCGGAAATGTTATGGCAGAGCGGATATGGTTCAGCAAATGTCTCCAGAATCCAGTCCACAGAATGAAAAAGCATCAGCAATAACCTTAGCCTCACTTCCAGCACCTGACACATCCTCCCCGCTTTCTCTTCCCTCTACCAGCCGCTCACCACTGAGCACATCTGCCATCAGTGCAGACCCCGCTCCTGCCTTCCGTGTGGCCAGAGAGCCTCTGTTTTCTAACACACAACACCCACACGCCCTGAAGGTGGCTAAACTCTGTTTTCAAAATTTCTCAGCAGTTTGACATGAGATGTAGGAAAGGGTGACCACAAATAAATTTTTCAGTTAAGTGTGAGATAGGTCCTAATGATCACGTATGTATCAATGATATATTTTTTTCAAGCAAAAGAAGAATAACACGCTTTATGAAAGGGACAAAGATCATGATCTTTCATCGAGAAAGCTTTTCTAAAACCTACATGTGAAGCCTGTTTACTTAAATCTCAGTCAGTCTGGTGACTGATGTGTTTGGGGAGTAGTAAGTTGGAGTGTGGGGGGCTATTTTTCCGACCTCTGTAGCTACTTAAAAAGCTGCTGAGGCCAGTCGCTGAGCATCCCCACTTTTTGCAGCACTTCTGTCCCCCTGGCTCCCTAGTATTACAAGCGGAAAATAACAAGCAAACTAAGAGTTTGGGAATTGACTGTGTCATAAGAGGTCACGAATAGTAGAAGTGCAGAGGCCCCCATACTCCTGCGTAGTAGTAGCTCCCTTGCCCCCTCTAAATCCCATCCTAGTGTTCTCTTACTTCCTTTTCTCCAAACTTCCCCTCTGACATGGCAGTGGAAACAACTCACATTGTAGCCTCAACTTAATGACATCTCTGACTCTCCCTTTTGCCTGCTGGCTTAATTTATTTTGACTGTACAAACGTGTGCTGTCAACCACCGTCCCCTGAGATTTCAGCACCGTATGGAACCACTCTGCCTGGGCTGGTGTTCTTGAGCAGGCAACATGTCCTTCCTCACTTTTCAAGGACTCTGGAAAATAACTTTACAAACTCTCTGCCTTTGTGTTGTTCCTTTTGTAACTCTTTCTTTCACATGTTCTAGGTGAGAAGCGCCACTGCTTTGATGTCAGCTATAATCCCAGCTATATGTATGAGAAGGAGAGTGAAATAATGCAGACCCGAATGATGGATCAAGCCATCAATAACGCCATCAGCTATCTCGGTGCCGAAGCCCTGCGCCCCTTAGTCCAGACACCGCCTGCTCCCACCTCAGAGATGGTGCCAGTTATCAGCAGCATGTATCCCATAGCCCTCACCCGTGCCGAGATGCCGAATGGTGCCCCCCAGGACCTGGAAAAGAAGAGCATCCACCTGTCAGAGAAGAGCCTGCCTTCTGAAAGAGGCCTCTCCCCCAACAATAGTGGCCATGACTCAACGGACACTGATAGCAACCATGAAGAACGCCAGAATCACACTTACCAGCCGAATCACATGGTCCCTCCTCGGGCCCGCAATGGGATGCCACTTCTGAAGGAGGTCCCCCGCTCTTATGAACTCCTCAAGCCCCCACCCATCTGCCCAAGAGACTCCATCAAAGTGATCAATAAAGAAGGGGAGGTGATGGATGTGTATCGGTGTGACCACTGTCGAGTCCTCTTCCTGGATTATGTGATGTTCACTATTCACATGGGTTGCCATGGCTTTCGTGACCCTTTTGAGTGTAACATGTGTGGATATCGAAGCCATGATCGGTATGAGTTCTCGTCTCACATAGCCAGAGGAGAACATAGAGCCACATTGAAGTGAACATCTGGTCCCAGAGATGATTTGTGCCTGAGCATTGAACATCGTTCTTAAAAACTGATAAATCACTCTGAAAACAAACTCAGTTCCAAACTCCTTTCCATACCATTTTTAGCATCCAAAGGGTCATATTCACATGGGCAACAGAGAAACGCTGTCTTCATTCAGAAATTGTTTGCAGATATATCATGTTACTACTTTTGTGAAACTTTTGTTTTCCCATCAAGGACTTGAATTTTATGATATTTAAAAGCCAGTGAAGTATTTGGTCATTATTTTTTGCAGCAATAGAGCAGGCCTTCCTTGGAGTTTGTTGCCAGTCGAAAGAATCCCCCAGTTGTGCTGCATGAGACATTCTTTCTGAGATTCATCAGCCATATGTGGAAAAGCCTTTTGGTCATATGCCCAGAACCACGGAGAAGAAGAGCTGACCAGCTGACCTTGCTGGGAAGTCTTGCCCTTCTGCACTTAACACAAGGCTGAAGAGTTAGGGTAGAATCTCCCCATCTCAAATTATAGTCTAATAATAAGGAAAAGAACAGCCGTAAAATAAGTATCTGTTACCAAACTGAAGACCCCAGTCTCCGAGCATCAGTTGCATTTCTTATCACACAAGCAAAAAAAACCAAGTCATCTGATGATACTTCTGCTTCTGCCCTTTGCCTTCCATCTCCAATTAAAAGCTGCTTTGGGTTAAACCAGTCACCTATAGGAGAAATTCTATACCAAAGAACCTATGGTTTAAAATATAGACTGTCATTGAAACTCCAGGAAGTTGGCCACTGTGGGTGACAGCATCCATTTCCTATGATCAAGATTGGCAGAGCTGGGCTCTGAGGCGGGAAATGGTTCAGCAGCACCACCAGGGGAAAAAAAAAAAAACAGCTACCCAAAGTTCTTGGTCTCTTTCATGGAGTATTGGTGTACAGACCCAAAGCAAACTTGCCAAAGATTTTTTTGACAAAGAAATACCAAAGAGTCCAAAAAGTATGACTTAGTGTCCCCCTCCCCACAGGAGAGGAACCAGGGACAGACGCCATGAGTGCTGTTTAGATCAGAGCTGAGCTTCACAATGGGGTGAGGAGGGGAGCACCTCTGCTGGCAGGTTCTCCTTGATCAGGCAGGTTGGGGTTTTCCCCCCCATTTTAAATGGAGCTGCTATATCCCACGAAGATTCCTGAAAGCCTGATCTTGGTTCTGCAGATGTATCGGTCATCTTTATCATGAGTTATAGGAGACATGCTATCAAGGAAAAACGCTGTGATAACTATAAAATTAGCACTGGAATAGGAGTCACAAAATCGGTTTGCTGATTCCATATTTGCCACTAATTAGCTGTATGACTTTGGGCAAATCACTTAATTCTTAAAACTAAGTTTCCTTAACCATAAAAGAAGAGTTGGATTTAGACATTCTGTAAGGTCCCTTCCAGCTTTACATTTATGTGATCATGCAGTAACCACAGTTAATTTTTAAACCTCTTAATGTATGGGTATTAAGCAGAAGAGTATGTATATGAATATCTGTTTCACATGTCTTTGGTGTGAAAATGGTAGTTGTTGTTAAGTTTTTCCTTTAACCTCTGAGTTGTGAATGTGAAGAGGATGGTGGGGAGGAACAAAAAACAGGAAGGTATTTTGATCTTGCCCCAAAGTGTACACACAAACTGGCACCTGCAGCTGCTTGCCAGAGGCTTTTTTTTTTTTTTTTCCTTTTTAAGATCTTGTGTTATGGAAAATAAATTCTGCTTCCAGGGATAAGTTCATGGAGCCTATTTACAAATTAAGAGTCAGCTTTGTGAACGTTTCTACCGGAGCCAAGAATCCCAGATTCCTGGTAGATTAGTGTTTTATGTATCTGCCTTGATATTTCCAAAGGGCTTATGCATTAGGCTCAAACTCAACTTGTTCATGTCCTGCCTGTAATTAAAATGTTCCACCTCAGACCGCACAAATGGCTTATCCTTCTTTGTAGCATGGCGTCTGTCTCAGGAAAAAAGATTTTGTGAAATTCCATGGCAACAGTCCCAACCTGTTTGAGAGTTCAGCTAAAAGACTACATGTGTTTCAGTGTGTAGTCTTCAGTGTTTCAGTGTATTTCCATAATCCTAGACTCCAAGCCATGCCAGGTTGCTTATACCCATTGTGAAAGAGGATTTGCTTATTATATTCTTAAAATATCACACATCCTGTTGACTCTTCAGGGGACAAAAGAAAGAGAATTTGGAAGCAAGGATTAGTAGGAAAGAAAGCTAGGGAAAGCGAGCATTTCCACCCGATTAGTGGGAAAGTCTATGCTGAAGAGACCAGCTTGTGCACCTTAAGATAGTGAAACTAAGGCCCATCCCACCAATGGGGACTCTTTGTAGATATGACCCTCATTTTCCCTGTGACTAATGGATTTTCTGAATGATTTCCATTCCTCTGAGGTCAGTTTTCTGAGTGGGGTGACCACTCACAAAGGCTGCGCTTCCATTGTAGCATTCTGAGTCTAGGATGAGGCACATCAAGTCCAGAGAAAATTTTTATGTGGAAACTCCACATTCTTAAATCTTAAAGTTGAACCAGGTGGTATGTGGTGGTTACCACCTCACAGGTAAACACTTACTTCTGTAGGTACTCTTTATACTAATTAACGCCCTCCTCCCTCCCACTTGCTGAGTGGGTGAAGGAGAATGTTAGCAAGATGCCTAGAGAGAAGGGCGGGATCAGGATTCACATCTGACCTTGTTGAAAAGTGAATTCCTGTAGCAGCTTCAGACAGCACATTTACTTTCTCAGCCAGAGTCCCTATGAACTTGAGCCTTATAGGACTTCTCTTCTTCTTTTCCCACCAACCCTCTTATTAGGCAGGCTTCCCACCACACACCCAGGAGGCCACAATCTGAGGAACAACCAAACCCATGAAAAGTTCGCTCACAGCCAAGGTGACAGAATTGGGGTGAGGGTAGAGAAGGAAGAGATTGGGTCTCCAGATGGTCCTTATCACTATTTGAAGTGTTGTATAGGTATTTCCTACTGGCCCAGAACTAAACAGAAGTGTCTCCCCCATGACCCTCCACCACCACCACCAGGAAAAAGAAGATATTAATAAATCCACCAGTGTTTAGATTCCGTAAGTCATTCTCCCAAAAACGTATTTGCCTTGACACAGATAAGCTAGCTGATCTTATGCTTTGCTACCCATTCTGAGCTGTTCCTGACTCAGCTTCTGACTTTGTCAGTGACAGAATTTATCACCTTTTAAATGCAGCTCTTAACATTTTGCTAGGCCCATACTCACAGTGGCCCAGATATAAAATGACCTCAGATTTCTTTTGGAAAGAGAAATTTTTTAAAAACAAAATTTTACTCAGTTGTAACACTGTGTTATTAACAAATCTCACATCAACATAAAGTTTTTCCAAGCAGCTTCTGTGTCACTACTCTTATTCTCCTCCTTTGCTTTCCCCCACTCCTCTGCTAAATGGGAGGTTTAGAATATTTTAAGGGAAAAAGCAGTACTTCTGATATATATCCCAGGGCAGGCAATAAGACCGTAATAGATATGTTAAATGTTAAATATTTAAAGTCCTGACTTTAAAGTATACCCCGCCGAGAGTAGGTCTCTATGGGAGATTTGGAAACTCCGGGACACAGATTTGAGTCCTCAGAAATGTCCAAGCTCCTTCACAAAGACTTGGAATTGGGACTCGTGAGGTCAAGAAGAGAAAAGAAAGTGGAGCGATGAAAATTTTGTCCTAGAAAATAGCATCAGGCTGTGCAGAAGAGGAGATATACAGTGATATCTCTTATCTTTTAAGGAATTGGGAGCTGTTTATGTGCTCAGACAGAAAGTATAGTTCAGAGAATCTCTATAAGCAGAGTTCAGAAAAGCAGAATGATTTGGGATTTAAGTGCCTGGAAAGAGGATAATTTTGACCTGAAACCAAAGGCTAAACCTGAGCCATCCTAGCAAAAGGACTCTGTTCTCTAAGGCCAAAGGACTGAACGGTTTGGAGAATGATCAATGAACCCAGAGTTGGGGACTGCTGCCTCTAAGGACTGTGGACTTGGAAAAGCCTAGAAGAGAGGTGTAGGCTTTAAACTTATGTGAGCTCTTAACACAAGACTGTACCTCTACGTACCCAAGCTGTATATAGTCTGTACACCACCATGCCATCAATATGATAAAAAGGTCTTTGCACTTTGAAGAAGTTAGACGTTAAGTTTCCTCTGAATATTACAATAGTGGACTGTCTTATACATTGATTTAAGTTGTTATTTGAAACTGGAATGTTAATGTTTTCATTAAACAATGTAAGGTCATAACAATGTCTACCTCCCAAGGATGTTGTGAGGTTTTATGTAATTTTGTCTATTGAGTAATGTTGTGTTTTTTTAGGGGAGGGGGGAAATTATGTTGGATGGTTGCAAATTTTCCACTATGTGTACTGTATCTAGATTTAAAGACATGGAAAATATTCAAGACCATAATAGTCATTCAGTTGCCAATGGAGGCAACTGATCTCTAACACACAGTTTCCTTCATGTTGTTTTAATGCGTAAGAGTAAAGAATATGCTGAACCTTAGAACCATTGTGAGTTAACCACATGCTGCAGATACTTCGTGGCATTGCAGCCAGGGAAGTAGAATAGCTTTGCTCCCTCACTGCCTTATGAGCCCTCGACCATTAATTTCCCAAGCCATAGAGTTTCCTCAAATGGTCCTCGCTGTCCATCTCTCCATTGACCTCCCTCTAGAAAGCCTGAAGAGCAGTCCCATGATGCCACCCACCTTCTCCCAAGCCCATGCCATGCATCTGTGGGGCCTACTTCATATTCTGAATGTAATTGCAGCTTTGCTTATTCCTCTCCTAAAAAGATTAAGAACTAACACTTTAACATGTTAGGAAAATGGGGCAGCCTTAAAAATGACTGATCCCATTGCCAGTGACTCATTCATACAAGGACTTTTCCAGGTTAGCAGACAAGGCCCTTTTTGGTGGGCCTGCTTCTGTGGGTTCACAGAAACCAAATTACTGTGGGTTGCAAAGAATTAGCAGGTCATTTGAAAAGCAGACATCCCTTCACCCAGACTGTGGTTTTGCATGCTCGAGTTCTCAGTCTGTGAGCTTTGGTGAGGGATCATTTTGGCTACTGGAAAAACCATAGCTTATTTTTAATTTCTGGTTGCCAAAGCCACCATACGTGTGGTCTGTGGATGACCCTTGTCTGCAGAATGATGAGGCTGGGGGGAGGGGGCAATGTGGTTTGGGGCTCAGGGTGGCCTTCCCACCAGGAGTGAGGGAGGGAGACCTTGCTGAGCGGTTTTCACACAGCCTGTGCTCACAGCACTCTCATCTGGGTTTCCCAGAAATGCCCTCCCTGCCCAGCAATGACCTTCCCTCCTGATTCCTCTGAGTTTTACCTGGAGTCCAACCATTTGGAGCACCGTAAGGTGCCCTACTCATCTGTAAAGACTGTTTAAAGAGTCGGCTTCTGAAATGTAGCAATGCTAACCTTGCCGGAACCATAATGAGTGCACCCTCGCATCAAAAGCAACCCTGCTGATAGTTTTCAAGGTTTCTTTATCATGTTTGATTTTTACACTGAAAAATAAAAAAATACTGGTGTGTTTAAAATTAGTCATTGTGCATGTCTATCATTTGTAGTTGCTGCTGTCAGAAAATGGAAGGATTTCATACTGCCTCTAGGAATATTTTCTTAATTTAGCCCCTCTGGCTGTTTCTTTTTTTTTTTTTTTTAAAGAGTTTTTATTTTTATTGTATTGTATTTTATTTTTGTGTGTGTGTGAGGAAGATCGGCCCTGAGCTAACATCTGCCAATCCTCCTCTTTTTGCTGAGGAAGACTGGCCCTGGGCTAACATCCGTGCCCATCTTCCTCCACTTTATATGGGACACCGCCACAGCATGGCCTGACAAGCGGTGCGTCGGTGCGCGCCCGGGATCCAAACCGGCGAACTCCTGGCCGCCGCAGCGGAGCGCGCGCACTTAACTGCTTGTGCCACTGGACCGGCCCCCCTCTGGCTGTTTCTTAAAGTCCAAGTACCAAGATAAATGGAATTATCACCAAAATAAAGCATCCCACGTGACAGCTTACTGAGCCCGCCATGGTATCCTACTGCTGGCCCCTGTGTCCCCACAGTGGGGTTCTGGTTCCACTGGTCCTTAGTTCACTAAGGGGACCTGAGGAGGTAGGGGCCTGGACTTGATGGGATCAACACATTGAGCACAGTGTCTCCCAGTTCCAAGACACCACTCCACCCTCCCTCCCAGCAGGGATTCTTCTTAAAAAGACAGGCAAGTCCTGACTTTTTCATCTCTGGAGTCCCAGAAACATCCACCTTAGGAAACTCAAGTTGCAGTTGCTGAACTCAGCCACAGTTAAATATCGTCTATAGCTACTTGGAGGCCCAAACCTAAGGTGCTGAGGGGCAAACTAGGAGCATGGCATAGGGATCGTGCAGCTTTCTCTCTGTCTTGATATCGTCTGTTCTCTCTCAGAAAATGTCAGAAAAGAGTCTGAGAGCAGGTCGGGCCTTCTGCTCAGCTTCATCCAAAACACCTTCCCTTTCCCCTCTTCTGTGGAAGGAGGAGGACGTTTCTGAAGTTTAGGATTAGCAAGCTTGGGGACAGCTTTCGCTGGCTCTACATTCAGCACCATGTCTTCCCTTCAGCACTACCAGACTGTTTTGAAGATCTCCAGCAGGTTTTCCAGCCTCAACACCAAGGACAGGGAGAGAGGACCCACATTGCAGCCTGCCTTTGTATTTTAACATTCAATACATTAAAAAATGGCCTCTTGGTAGCTGATTTTCAGCCTTGGAGAGAATGGTATGTGGCTTTCTCCATCCCCACTCCCCTCCCAAAGCAGAAGCAGCTCAGGGAGAAAATAGGGAGACAGGGAGACTCAGATCCCCTCTGCCAATGAGCAGTAGAGAGCTCCACATCTAACTAGTGCTGGGGTTGGGGCTGAATGGACTTCCTTCCCACCTGAGGATAGTTTCCTTTCCTAATTCTTGGGAACTAACTCGATGCTTTAGAGGCTGGTGGGCCTGGCGGTGGAAGCCGCCCCACACCTGCACCCTCCTCCTCGCCCTCCCCCATCACTCGACACAACCAGGTCATTCACACAGGCTGTGGCGCCCAAACTTCCACCTGCAGGCAACTGCCACCCAAGGGCAGGCAGGGGGACAAGGACCTAGCTCCCTTCCCTCACATTCCATCCCCTAGCATCCAGAGTCTGAGGAAGAGCGGAGGTTAGAGCTCTGGGAAGGCGTGGAACGCTGAGGGATGGTGGAGACGCACATACTGCCCAGGACACAAGTTCTAGCTGCAGAGCATTCCCGGTGAGACAGTCGTTTGCATAAAAGCCAAAAGCCACTGCACCTGGGGTGGGGAGGCCCTCTGGGGAGGTACTCCCTGGCTTGGGGGAGAGGGGGGAAGGAAGGTGTCATGGAAAGTCCCTGAAGGACACGGGGTGTTGAATTTGCTGTGGTTTTGTTTTTAACTCTGCTTGACCTGTGAAGTAGGCAGCTGCCTCCCTTCCCCCAAATAACAGACCTTCCCCCAGAATAACATGAACATACCCAGGGAAAGAGCACTGCAGTGGAAAGAATGGAGGTTAGAGGGTGATGTAAACTGCCCCCCTTCCCCAGGACTGAGGGGGCAGGAAGCCCCAGAACAGCCTTTTCCCATCACCTCACCTCCCTCCCTCAGCCCCCCGGCCCCCTGGCCCAGAAGAGCTGCCTAGTCAAATAAACCACAGCCCTGGGGGCGGCTGGTGGATGGGAACTAGGGGGGCAGATGCCGCCTCCTCCTCCAGGCTCATCCTTCCACCAGCTCAATCCCCATGCCACCCCCACCGGAATTACATTCTCAGCACCCCCACCTCCCTCTCACTCACAGACCCTAACTGCCCTCCCTAGGCTCCTGGGTGTGTGTGTGTTGGAGGAAAGCAGGCAGAGTCAGTGAATCCAGCAAAGCTCTGAAGTCTCAGTAAAGCAAACGACCGCTGGTGCAGACTCCAGCTGAGGATCTGGACTCCTGGGTTCCAGTCCCAGACCTGCCTCTCTCTGGGTCACCCTGGGCACTTGACTTTCCCTCTCTGGGCCTTGATTTTTCCCTGGAGTCAGGGATCTCTGAAGTTCTTTCCAGCCGGGACTCAGCCAGGCATTTCCTTTAACTCCAGAAACAAGAGTGGAGAGAAAGAAGGTCCAGTTCCCTCTTCCTTCTCTCACCACCAAACGCAGGCACTGGGAGAGAGGTGGGGCCCTGGAGCTAGGGTGATGGGGGCCTATGATTTTCCCAAGTGGTCACTTTCTTTTAACCACTCTATGAAATTCCAATCCTGGCCCACTGGGGTGTGGGGGACAGCGAGGTGACAGCGGAATTGTGAGAGGCTCTGAATAGGGGCATCGAGGCGGGGTCTAAACTCCGGGCCTCCGTCCTGTCTCAGGATCTCCTCTTAATTCTGCGTGGACCCGGACACCAGATTCCCGGGTTACCGGTGCCTGGGAGAGGAAAGCGAAGGCCGGGCGGAGAGGGGGAAGGGGTGCGGTGCGAGGTGGGACTTGAGGGGGGTGTGAGGGGAGGGGCAGCTGCACTTCTGAGAAACAGCTCGGCGTCTCAGCAGCCCGCAGCCTAACCCCCTGCCTGCGGCTTCACAGCTCGCTCCTCCTGCCGCCCACGCCGCTCGGGGCCTCTCCGGGGGTCGGCAGCCCCCGCGGAGGCGGCGGCTGCTGGGGAGGAGCGGCAGCTCCGGGGACTGCGGAGTGGAACCCATGGCGGGGGGGTGGAAAATAGAGGAAGGCGTGGGTCGCGTGACACCCCAGGAGTAAAAACCCATCCCTCACTTGGGGTGCCGAGCGCTGGACCTCGGCACGGCCGTGTGTCCCCCCCTCTAACCCCACCCCAGGTACTCTCCCATCACACCCGGGGTAGGATCCAGAAGTGAAACTGCTCGGGGTCACAGCCCAGCGCCGCCGCTGCGCCCCGCCCCGCCCTTCCGGGCACTGCAGCCTTGCAGGATCTCCCAGCGCTCAGGCGACTGCAGGGGAGGAAACTGGGGGAGGGGAAGGGGAAGTGCCCCGCGGGGCAGTCTGCAGAGCGCGGCCCTCTCTCTTGGGGGTACCCGCTCGTAACCACGAGTGGGAACCTCGAGAGGCGCCGGCCGACCTCTACATCAGGAGCAGAGCGAGCGGCGCCTGCACTTCCCGCCACGGCCGCTGGGTGTCACTGCAGCCGCGCGGCTGAGCCCGCTCGGCGCCGTCGGGAGGCGGGGGCGTGGGTCCCCGGAGCCGGAGGACAGAGCCGCCACGTCCGCGCAGGTCCTGTTTGGCCTTCGCCCCCAGAGCCCCGCGATGCTTCGATGTGGTGCTCAGACCTTCCTCCACCCGCCTGGTCTCTGGAGGCCCCCACCGACTCACAATGAAGAACAAACTAACCCCCGTGCCCCACGACGGATGGGCTTGTTGATGTGGCGCCACGCAAGCCACCTCCCGCAGGCCCCGGGGACCGACGGCGCGTACTCGGCTACCTCGGTGGGGCCGGGTGCGCCGAGCGCAGGCCGCGGGCGCGCCCCCTGGTGAAACGCGCGGGCCTTTCCGCCGCAGAAGTGGAGGCGGCTCTGCCGAGCCCGGCGCCCGTAGCTCCCCGACGGCTCGGCGCCCAGAGGCCGTGCAGGCAGGGTTGTCCGGGGGAAGAGGGAAACGGAAGGGCGGGCGCGGATGCAGCTCACTTTCCGCACGTGCTGCCGAGCTAGAGCGACTGCGGAATGGGTGTTCCCGGGTGCGTCCTCACTCTTACTCCAGCCTCGCCCGACTCTTAGGTCACGCCCTACTCGCCCAGTCGCCTCTCCCCACCCTCCCAGTTCGCCCCTTAGATGTGTGGGAAGGGCTGGCTCGGCTGGGAGAAGGGAACCAGAAGGTGGGAACCTGTATCGGAACGGAAGAGTGTAAGAGGGCCGTGGGTGGGCCAAGGCTGGAAGAAAGGAGACACCCCGGAATCCTTTGGAAAATTGGGGTAGTGTCTGGTAGGAATGCCCACTTCTACCACATCCTGGGTCTCACAGGGCGCGGGTTGGCCAGATAGACGCCGAGGAACACATCCGTTGGCTGCGGTTTTGTGGCGGTGCAGGCGGTCCACTCCGTCCCAGCAAACAGCTTCAAGGTCACAGGGCCCAGCTCCATTACCAGACCCTCAAGGGATCCACATGGTGGACCAAAAAGAGTGGCATTGGCCTCCCAATCTCCCTCAGACTCCCCCAAACCACCCCAAATAAACCCAACCCAAATAAAAACAAACTGCTTACCGTGGAAACGCAGCTCCACCTAAACAGCCCCCAGGTGCCCAGCAAAGAAAAATCTGCCTCTGCCTTGGGGCAGACGCAGCCCTGCAAGAGGTCACTAGACACCATCATAGCTCAGCCCACATGGGATTGAATTTCAGGACTCATTAGAGCCCGGTAGAGCACGACCCTTCTCAGCCCAGATAGTACCCCCACTTCCCAACACCCCTTCCTGTATGGAGATCATGGGGAACCCCTGGGGACCAGCCTCAGCCCCCAGGATCACCCAGTCCCTTGTGGCTCTAGACTCCGGTCTGCAACATCCAATTCCCCAAAGATCCAGCTCCCTCTCTCCCTTCTTCTCCCAACTCCCCACCCCAGCTGGAAGCTTGGAGTCCTCTGTCCTAAGAGACCGTGGTACACCTCACTCCCAAAGCCCCAAAGCTGAGGTTCTGCCAACAGCACAGGACAAGAAAGCAGACTCTGCCACAGACCTCACCGCTGTGCAAGTTGCACCAACCCCTGACCTCTCTGGGCCCTGTTTTCTGTCTGCTGGACCAGATCAGTGGTTCAGCAGTGGAAGCCTTTTTTCCAAATATACCATGAAGCTGAACTCCCAGATATAAAGGCGGTGCTCCCCCCAACCCCACCCCGACCTGCCCCTCAACCCCTGCTGGAACACTTGGACTCAGGAAGCCATTAGAAAACTGCTTGTAGAGACAGTTCAGAAGAAAGGATCCTTCCAGGGCCGGCCTCGTGGCTTGGTGGTTGAGTGCGCACGCTCCACTGCTGGCGGCACGGGTTCGGCTCCCGGGCCCGCACCAATGCACTGCTTGTCCGGCCATGCTGAGGTGGCGTCCCACATACAGCGACTGGAGGGATGTGCAACTATGACATACAACTATCTACTGGGGCTTTGGGGAGAAAAAGGGGGGAAAAAGTAGGAAGATTGGCAATGGATGTTAGCTCAGGGCTGGTCTTCCTCAGCAAAAAAAAAAAAGAAAGGATCCTTCCAAGTAGCCTTGGGCTCCCTGCCTGTCTTCTTTCCTCCCTCCCTCCCTCCTCAGGGTGCCTGGCACTGGGGCAGGAGGAAGAAGCCTGGCAGGGTCACTTACCTGATGTTGAACCCTCAGGCCTGCACCAGGAGGTTCTCCACCCTTGAACTCGGAGGCTGCATAGATGTCATTGACCAGGATGTCTGGGGAGCAGGGACAGCACGAACTGGCCAGAGCTTTGTCTGTCTGGATGCCCCACCCAGGGCATCCTAGGGGAGGTAGGCTCCCCTACAGTCATGCCCACCTGTTCCCAGAGTCCAGAAAATTGGCACCAGCCCTCCCTGCCCTCCACACTTGAGCAGGCGGGGAGGCCAACCCTGCGGCCACATCTCCCTACAGGCCCGTGGTGTTGCCAGGGATGGCTATGCACTCTGGTGCCATGCTCACACCAGCCACACCAGCCTCAGGAGCTGGTGTCTATGATGTGCTGCAGGCCATTTAGGGCCACTCCCCTGGCTGTGGGCCCTGCATCACCCTCTCTCAAGCCTGGATCCTCCTCAGCATGGGGAGATTAAGGGGAATTTCCTTTTCTTTTCCAAACTGATTTCTGAAATGATCTTTAACAAGCACATCTATTTTTTATAATCAAACTCAATAACTTAATATTGAAAAGACAGTATCTGAGGTGCCAGCCCTACCTTCTTCACAATGCCCCTGCCTCCCTTCACCCTCCCCACCCCCCCGCCCTGATTTCCTCATAGCCGCAAGCTTCTACTATCCAGCACTGCAGCTATACTTGGCAGTCCCTTCTGCTGTCTGGCCGCTGTGGGCCGTGCTGCAGACTCTTTAGTGGTAGAGCAGCAGCCTTCCCACACCCTCAGAACTGGGGAAACTTGCCTCGGGTCCCTCTGCAAGCTGGCCCTGAGGGGCCCTTGCCCCCCACATTCTCAGCTGCTGCCTCTCCTCCAAGAAGCCAGAGATCTCGGCTACTCACCAAGGATGTCCAGCTGCCGATTTCTAATATCCAGCTCAGGGCTGAGCCAGCTGCCACCTCTAAGGACCCCCAGCAGCCCAGGTCCCTCACAGTGGCCAGCACTGAGAGGGGAGGGGGCAGAGAACAAAGGGCAGGGCAAGGAGGGCTGTGTACCACCATCTGCAAGATGGACTGAGTCTGATCTCTGTCCCTAACTCCACCTGTGACCTCAGGTGGGTCACCCTCTTCAAGCCTCAGTTTCCTGTATATACCATGGGAACAATATCTGTCACATACTCTGATTAGCTTATTGACGTAGAAGAGCTTTGTCACAACCCTGCTGGTGCCTCAGGCTGTGAGGGGACACTGGGTCCTGTTTTTGTGCAGCCTAAATCCCTAGACATGCCTAAGAGGTGACTCGTTCTGACCCCTTTACTCTCACCCCAGCACGGACTCCTAGCACCCAGACCTCAGAAGTGGCTCTGGGCATCCACAGCTAGCCACACAGCCAGCACCAGCCAGCTCGGGCCCAAGGAGCAGCCGGAGACGGGATGGTTGGGAGAACCATGGCGGCTGGCAGGTGGCGGGCAGCAGGTTGTGCTGGTCCCTGCCTCTTCAAATCCTGCTAAAAAGAAACAAAATCTGCAACGCTCTCACGCCTGGGCTGCAGTGCTTCTTCAGGGTACATCCTCAGCAGGTTCCAGGCTGGAGGGTGGATGAGGCATCTCTGCTCATCTCTGTCTGACAGGCCTGGCTCCCCAGGCTGGGATTAGCCAAGGTCAGGGTGCCTCGGTCACAAGTGGTTACCAGGGCTGCCAAGCCTGGCCTAAGGGCTGGCTGTGGTGGTTGGTGCTTCTCCAGGTCACCTTAAGACAATCCCCCACCAGCCAGAGACCAGGACTGCAGAGAAGCGAAGGGCTCTCCAGAGGAAGACCCTTCTACAGACCACTTAGGAATCCCACCTGGAAGTCAGCCAGGCAGGGTAGCAGGACAACCCAGACCTGGTACTCAGATCTGGGTTTAAATCCTGGCTCTCCCACTGACTGTGATTTGGGGCTGGTCTCTTCACTGAGCCATCAGTTTCCTCATCTACAAAACGGGATTCCACCACCTCATGCCCAACCAATCTCAGAGATTTGGGGAGAGATTCTCTATTAAAAAAAAAAAAAAATTATTGGGGCTGGCCCGGTGGAGTAGCTGTTAAGATCGCTTGGTATGCTTTGGCGGCTCACAGTTTGCTGGTTCGGATCCTGGGCGCAGACCTACGCACCGCTCATCAAGCCATGCTGATGTGGCATCCCACGCAGAAGAGCTACAACTCTAAACTATGATACACAGCTACGTACTGGGGCTTTGGGGAGAAAAAAGAAAAAAAAAAAGAGATTGGCAACAGATGTTAGCGCAGGGCTAACTTTCCTCAAAAAACAAAAAAAATTATTATGGAATTTTCAAGCTTATACAAAATTAGAGAATAATTTAATGAATCCCCATGTACCTATTACCCAACTTTAACCAGTGTCAACTCATGGCCAACCCATGACTATACCCACACGCTCTCCCCTAATCTCTGGGTTATTCTAAAAAAAAGCTGAGACAGCATTTCACCTATAAATCCTTTAGAATGAATCTCTTAAAGGTATAGGCCAATTAGCATCAATCCTATATTTTCATCATCGTTTCTAGAAATGAACTATATCTAGCATCTTTTTAAAAACTTTTTTTTTTTTTTTTTGGTGAGGAAGACTAGCCCTGAGCTAAGATCTGCTGCCAATACTCCTCTTTCTTTTGCTGAGAAAGATTGGCCCTGAGCTAATATCCATGCCCATCTTCCTCTACTATATATGTGAGACGCCTACCACAGCATGGCTTGATAAGCCGTATGTAGGTCCATGCCCAGGATCTGAACCTGCGAACCTCAGGCCACCAAAGTGCAGTGTGCGCACATAACCAATACGCCACTGGGCTGGGCCCCTAAAAACTTTTTGAAGACTTTTTTAAAAAAACATAACCACAATACCATTATCACACCTTAAAAGTTAACCATAATTCCCTAATATCATCAAATACTCATCAGAGTTCAAATTTCCCCCAATTGCTCATGTTTTTTACAGTTAGCTAGTTTGGATTTGAATCAAATAAGGTCAACATATTACACTTGGTTGGTATATGTCTAAATTTCTTGAAACCTAGAGATCCCCATCTCTTCTTGTAATTTTTTTGTTGTTGAAGAAGAAACTGGGTTATCTGTAGTTTCCCAATCTGGATTTTGGTAATTATATCCCCCTGTGTCATTTCACGTGTTCCTCTGTTCCCTGTATTTCCGATAAACTAGTAGTTGGATCCAGGGGATCAGATTCAGGTTTGATTTCTTGGCAAAAACAATACCTCACTGGGGTTCACATGTGTGGAGGGAAGGTCTGTCTCTTTGTGATTTGAAGACCGAGCAGCAGGTTCAGGTGTTGCCAAACTGATACATTTATTATAAAGCTCCCCCATCATGTAAGAGCTAAAACTATCAAACTCTTCATCAAAACTCTTTAGACGAAAATATAGGCTGGTGTGGGCAGTGGGCAGAGGCCAGACCCTGCAGGGTCTATCTGGGCTTAAGTGGAGGCACAGAGGAGGGGACAGATTTCTATTTTGGAAAGATCACCTGGAAGGTGAAGGGTAGGTTGGAGAGGGAGCCAGATTCAGAGGGCTGAGTGCTGTAGGATTCCATTTGCATGACTTTCTGGAGGGAGCAGAACTAACTATAAGGACAGAAAGCAGATCTGGCCTTGGAGAGGAGAGGGGGGGAGTCGACAGTGGGGGGCACAGGGACTTGTGGAAGGTAATGGAGCTTCCCACAGTGGAGTTGTGTGACTTGGTGGTGGATGCATAACTGTTGTCTTTGTCAGGACTCATTATTCCACCAGTTAGTCCACGACTTGCAGAGGATAAGGATGCTGCTGACTCAGCTCCGTCCCCAGGTCTTGTCAGAGTTACCTCCATAGCTTTAGGTCCTGTCAGGAGATCTCACCTGGATGACAGTCCCTTGTCCATTCATTCATTTAACAAGCAATTACTGGGCACCCAGTCTGGGCCAGGCTCCATGCTGGACACTGGAGACTCTCAGATGACCAAGACCACCACTGCCCTTAAACATCCAGGCTGGTCGGTACACGGCCTCAATCCATCTGACACATTCACCAAGGCCTTAACCGGTGCCCACCTCTCCAGCTCCCCTTCTCTACTCCAGCCAGCCAGCTCTTGCCAGACGGAACTCACATGTGTACCAAAAAATAATCTTTATTGTCACTAGTATAAAACAGAGCAGATCAACTGGCCTCTCAGTCTGTACAAAGTGTGGGGTGTAAGACCACCTGGGCTGCCCCCATTTCTCCCATAATGCCCTGCCCCAGAGCAGTGCCCTGGAGCTCCACAAAGGGGAGAGGGCCAACACAAGTACCTTCCCTTGAAGAGAGGGGTTGAGGGTGGACTGGTGGGGAGCACTTTCTGCCTGAGGGAGGAAAAGGAGCAGAGGAGAAAACTGGAGTGAGGGAGCCCTCCAATTGTTCACGATCCTGTCCCCACCTTCTGTCCCCTCCAAGTCCACCCTGCGAGTGGAGGGGGTGGTGGGCAGCCTGGAGCTGGCTGAGACCGTGCCTGCTTGTGCGGCGGTCAGAGGGCCACGCGGGTGCAGCAGTGACGCAGCAAGCATGGCAGGATGCCGCGGTTCAGCTGGTGGAACTCCACGAGCTGCAGCAGGTCAGTGAAGCGAGTCTGGCCATCGTCCATGCTGAAGTAAAGGCGGCCCTCCTCCTCGCTCTGGGGTACGACCATAGGGGGCGGAAGGTCAGGGAAGGGCACGAGGCTTGAGGAGGTCCCTCCTTGGCCAGGGCTGAGGTCCCCGTTGTTTACGCAGGGAGAAAGGAGAGCGCAGGAGACCCGGACGCCCTGGGGGCCGGGGGAGCTTCCTGAGGGGGCTGATGAGGAGGACAGGTTGCTGGGAGTCCCGTGTCTCCACTGCAGGAATCTGGGACTCTTGGGGAGGGAGGGATTGATTACTCACCGGCAGGATAAGATAATGTTTGACTTTCTGCAGGTGGCACAAAGAGAGGACAAAGCCCTGTGGGTTCCGCTGACTCTCTCGGACCAGGAACAGGCTACCAGGAGACAGGGCAACGTTACCAGAAGACACATGGCTGCCACCTACCCAGGGTCTCTCATCCCTGGGCATGTTGCCCGGCCCAGCCCTGCCCCTTACCCGTCTACCAGGCCCTGCTGCCCGATGAGCCGCTGGCTCTCCTCACGGGAAATGCGTCCATGGAACCACGGTTGGGTGCGGTGGATGGCTGGGGTGGGGGGAGGCAGATGGGCAGTCATTCCAGGGAGGGGACCCTCATACTAACCACCCCCACCAGGAAAGCTCAGAGAAGCCAAGGCAGCCCCCACTCCCAGGGACGCTGGGCCCTTACTCACCTGCACTGAGGCTTGCGCCTGAGCATGGGGTGGGCAGGCTGAGACGGTGGTTCGTCTTCTTCTGCAGAGCAGTGGGGGACAGGAGGGGTCAGGGCATGGCTGGAGTATTACCCAGCCCCTCAAGAATGTAGAGCCCCTTTCCACAGCTGGCGGCCTCCCCTCACCCCTCTCCTCCTCCCGCTCCATGGAAACCATATGGAGTGTAGGTCCCAGTACAAACACCCAGATGGGTGCAGGCTCCTCACCCTCCAGGCCTGGGCCTCCTCCAGGGCTGCACTCAGAGCTTCCCGGGGGTTCTCAATGACACGTCCAGCATGGCCGGAGAAGTCCATGGCCACCAGGGTGTTATCCGAAACACTTCTCTGCAGATGGGATAGGATGGAGGGGCGGTCAGAACAGGACCCAAGTATCCCCGGGACGGGGCCTGGGTGCCCACCCCCGGCTAATGCCCCTCTGCATACTCACCAAGGGTGGGGAACCCACACAGGATGGGCGCAGGTGGCGAGACTGTGCCTGCTGATAATTCTTATACAGCTGCACGCCATACTGGGGGGTGGAGAGAGAAAGAGGGCCTGAGGTCAAGCAGGTCCTGGGAGCTAGGCTGTGACACCTCCCAGACCAGAACTCTCCGAGAGCAGGGGGCTGCGTCTCTGCCCTGGATAAGGAGCTTCCTGAAGCCAGAGCTGCAGCACCAGCCTTGGACCAGGGATTCTGAGAGAGCAAGGCTGTGATGCCCCCTCATTCTGGAGACTTCCTGAGGGTACAGATATAACTCCTCCCTCATGCCAGGGGTCCCGAGGGTGGGGCCAGCCCCCCAGGCCAGCCCCAGAGCCTCACCTTAAAGAGGCGGAAGGCGGCTAACCAGCAGGTGCGGCTCTGCTCATCCTCACTGCAGAAGATGCGAAGCCCCTTGTGGCCATTTCGAAGCTTGTTCGGCTACAGGGGGAGGAAACTGGCTTTAGGACCAGGTGTCTGTCTCCTGTCTCCGTGGGGCAGGGCACCGTGCAGGGAGAGGAGTCTGGGCGTCCCAGATGGAGCTCAGAAGCCTCAGGTAGGATCCCGGGGCCTGAGCAGCTCTCCCTCCACCCCCAGGCCAGGCCAGGGTCTTCACCTTGATACAGAAGCCGAAGTCTGTGGGCATCCCGTAGAGCTTGCGGCCCTGGGTCACCACATACGCGTTGGACTCGTTCACGTCTGCTACGTACTGCAGGTGCCTAGGATCCTGCACAGCACGGGTGAGCAGGACTTGTCACAGGCAGACCCCATCCCCCTACTACTGCCCCCTAAGCCAGTTGGAGAGATTTCAGGCCCAGAGAGGGGCAGAGAAGTGCCCCAGGTCACACAGCAAATAGAAGTAGAGCCAGGACTCGAACTCAGTTCACCTGCCTTTCCCCCAGCTACCTCCCGGGACAGGTAAACTGGGAGAGAAAGAGGAGCAGCTGAGGGTCACAGGGCCCAGGGGGAGAAAGGTCCAGGCGTTCCAACAGGGAGGGGGCAACTCCTAGAAGGACCGGGGATGGGGCATCTGAGGGGCTCGGGCCGTCACCCTTAAGACCTCACCTTGGAGGTGCCCTTGGTGGAGTAATAGAGCCCAGACCGGCGCAAGAAGCAGAAGAAGCGCTTCCAAAGCTTACGTCCTGACCCCCGCAGCTGCAGAAAGCCCTGGATCTCTGGGCAGCTGCCTGCATTCAGGAAGTTCTAAGGCCAGAGGAGAAGAAGAGGGTGAGAGGCCTAGAGGGGGCCTGACATTCACTCACACACACACACACACACACACTCACACACACCCCCAGGCCTTCAAAGGACCCGCCTTTATGACAGGAGGTGCTCCACATGCACTCATTGTCCCCATTTAACAGATGAAGAAACTGATGCTCAGGCAGGGAAAGGGACTTATCCACGGTCCCATAGGACATAGGACTGCACTGGGCTCTTTCCATCACATAGAGGGGAGGCACAAGGCTTAAGGGCCGAGAAACAATGGGCGATCCTGGGGAATCGTGAATATGCTGTGAAATGGGGATGTCCCCTCACCTGGATGAGGTCTTCGTGGGATATGCCCGTGTGGGCATCAAGACAGCTGGAGACCATCTTCTCTGGGAACAGGGAGTGCTGGGGGAGAAAGGAGTCAGCACTCGGATTGAGGGTCCAGGTTGGGGATCAGGGTGTCCCAGAGCCCAGACTCCCCTCACACACACTCACTGGGGAGCTCTTGAACAGTTCATACTTGGCGAAGTTTTTCCGGAAGACGAAGCGGCTATCTCCGCCAATGGGCCAGGCGGCCTGCACTTCCACCACCGACTCATGGTCCTCCAAGCCCCGCTCTGCGGTCAAGGGCAAAAAGCAGGGGTCAGTGGAGACGAGCCAGGCCCCCCCAGATGAGCCACCTGCCTAGCCAAAGATGTGAAGTATTGCCTTCTAGCCTAGGCAGCCCCCTGCAGCCCAACTCACCCAGCGCTAGATGGGGGTGGCACTCCACCAGCCCCCAGTTCTCATCACTCAGGGCATGAGCTCGCTGCACCAGCATTTCGGACACGTAGCGAGCCGTGGCACCCGCCGCCACCTCCACCGACCGGCAGGCCCCATCTTCGCTGTACACCTTTACTACCTGCACCCCAAGAAGTGCAGATGACTTGAAGAAGGGCAAAAGGTGATTCTTTCCCTTCCTGCACCTGTTATACTCTCAGGGACCCCTGACCAAATCCCCCACCTTCATGGAAGTGGGGCTATATCCACCCAGTCCCGTCACACCCCCATATCCCTGCCTCCTCTTTCCCAGGACAACTCACATGCGGGCGGCTGGCGTCTCGGGAGAGCAGCCCCCTTGCACTGCAGGATCCCCCGAGAATGGGGGTCTGTGAAGGAGGACTGCAGAGCTCAGGGAAGGGGTTGGGAATGGAGGGTAGAGAGCTTGCCCGCAGCTCCTCCTCTCGAAGAAGTTTCCTGTGGCCAAGGAGGGGAGGGATTGACTGCAAGCTTCTACGTATAACCCAGCACTGCCCCCCCAGCCCCTCCTCAGTCCCAGCACCCCATTGTACCTGCTGTTTGGAATGGGCAGAGGCTGGGACCTCTTCACCTCCCCAGGCAGAGGGGTGTCAGGAGGTGGGGGAGTCCCAGGAGGGGTGCCAGGGGCCAGGTACAGGTCTTCTGGGGAGCTGCTGGGATGAGGTGGAGACAGACCCAGCTCCATGACATCTGAAGGAGAAGAGGGGGCTGAATGCAGCTGCTCTTTTGCCCTTGTCCCGGGGAGAGGGGCCAAGAGGACCCGGACCACCCGACCTCACACCCCCCTCAGAGTTTACACTGCACCTCAATGCTCCCCCTCGAACTGGAGTTTCCCTGGAGCCTTTCTACCTGGAAGGGTAGCATGAGCCCATTTTACACAAGGGGATACCGAGTCCCGGAGGAGGAAGCATCCTTGCCCATCACAGGTGACCCAGGGAGTGGAACCCAGTGTTTGGGCTCCAGGTCCAGTGCTCTTCTTTTAGCCCCAAGTTGCCCAGGGGAAGAGCTAAGGGGGTCCCCCTACCACAAGCCAGGCAGCAGCAACAGACTCCACAACCCACAGACTGTCTGGGGCTCAGGCTCTCAGTGTCAGGGCACAGGGCCACCCCTCCATCTCCAAGCATGAGGCACTCACTCCTCTGGGCTCTGCCCCGGGTTTTTCCAGCACTTCGTTGCCAGACCTGGTTGCCAGAGCCTGTTGTGGCAACGCCTGCCCAAGTGCTGAGTGATGCACAGAAGGGGAGAAGGAGGTGGGGAAGGACAGAAACTAGGAGGGCAGGAGGCGGGCTCAGCTGGGCTGCAGTGGGAGGGAGAGGGCCAGCCTGGGGGCCCTTGCCCCAGCAGCTCCCAAACCTTGTGTGCCCTCCCCAGGTCCCTCCTCCTGCCCAACTTTCTTTTTTTTTCCTCCTCCCCAAAGCCTCAGTACATAGTTGTGTATCATAGTTGTAGAGTTCTAGTTCTTCTCTGTGGGATGCCGCCTCAGCATGGCTTGATGAGCAGTGAGTCGGTCTGCGCCCAGGATCCGAACTGGTGAACCTTGGGCTGCCGAAGCGGAACATGCAAACTTAACTGCTGTGCCACCAGGCTGGCCCCCTCCCCAACTTTCTTGAAGCCCCAATACCAGAGCCGTCTCCTCTGAGAAGCTTTCCTGGATTTTCCACATGCAGACTGAAGGGCTCCCTTGCTGCACTGTGCAGCCTCTGCCCCAACTACTGTGCACCTGTCTTATCCACCCACTGGTCTGAAGACACCTGGCACTATTAGGCAAGGCTGGGGCCTTACCCATGTCTTCTCACCCACAGGCGCTGCACAGGCACCTGGGACGAGTAAGGATAGGAGAGAGGGGGCAAAGATGTCCACTGGGCATAGAGGCAGCACAAGCCCCTCCTCCACAGGAACCAAGACCCCTTTGGCTGGGCAGAGACCCAGGAGGACCTGGGAGAACTCATCAGTTCCAGCCCCCTGCCCGCTCTCTGGCCACTGGGCCAGTGCTGTTAGGCTGCCTGGGGTGCCCCGGGATTGCCCTCCCAGGACAGGGCAGGCCCCTGACCCTTAAGTGAGGGCATGAGGGGATTTGGGGGACAGGTGAGTCAGGGTGGGGCGGGACAGTACTGCCTGGGGCTCTCCATTCAACCTTGACTCATCCGAACAACTTCCTGGCTTAAGAGAAACACAAACAACCCTGCCTCTACCCACCCCCTCCACTCCTGCCCCCATCCTACCAGCCTGGGAGGAATGGGGGAGGCACAGGGCAGGGAACAGGATAGGGGAGAAGGAGGAGGATGCGGGGCCTGAGGCTCCTCTGACATCACCTCCTCTTCCCCACCCTTGGCCTACCTCCGACTGCAACTGCACCAGTCCAGGTGGGACCTGCAATCTGCCCCCAGTCCTGTAGCCACCACCCAGCCCAGGAGCCCCCTCACACAGGAAGGAGAGAAGAAAGGCCCGGCCCAGATTCAGAAGCCCATCTGGAGTGGAGCCGACCTCCCAGTGGTGCCCCTGGCTCACCCAAGGAAACGCACAGCACTGCCTCTCCTGTCTGGGCCCTACCAGGCTTTCATTCTGCTGCTGCTGCCCCCCCCAGCACCCAGGACTCAGAAGGCCCAGGGGAGGACTCAGAAGGCCCAGGGGACTCGTCTGCAACACCTCTGGGGGATGAGGGTCCTGTTAACACACTTTCTTGGGTGTCCTGGCCAGAGGGGTGCCACAGCAGCAGGAGGGGAAAGTCAAAACACCCAAGAGGACTGACACAGGCAGACAGGGAAAGGCCTGGAGGGAGAGCGAGGGAGGGGGCTCAGAGTCCTGTGGTGCAAAGGGCAAGACACACCCACTATCGAACATCAACAAACATCAGTACAGCAACACCAAAACACAATGCCCAGACTCCCACCTTCTGTCTAACCTCTGGCAAACAGCCCTGGTGACTTCATTCCGGGGAGGACTAGGGGGAGGGATGGCAGGGGCCACCCCCACCACGAAGTCAGAGACCAACAGAGGAGTGGGGGCAGGAATCGCACAGTGTTTGGAAGGGGAGAGGGGAGCAGATTTAAATCCGATTAGAGTCTGGGGTCAGAGGGCAGAAGGGCCGACTTAAGACTTGGGTTTTGGCTTTACATCCCTCCACGCTGCCCTCCAGACCCTTCTAGGCAAAGAGGAGTGGGGCAGTCAGGACCAAAGAGATGAGATGGGAGGAGAACGGGGTCCTAGCTGTGGGGCCTGGGCAGCCCCCCTCCCAAGAGATCTGAAGCTTCTGTTGAAACTGACCCCCGAAATCAATCTGTCCCCTCCACACTGCAGCTCCAAACTGTGGCTTCCCTAACCGCCTCTCCTGCCCCGGTGGCTCCGGCCCCACCCTCCTTCCCGCCCTCCCAGCCTCCTGCCTCCTTGTTTACTTCCTGAATCTTGCCCCACCTGACTGGCCCCAAGGGCGGGTGGCAGGGCCCAGTGTTTAGAGCCGATAGAAAACAAGGCCACCTTGGGTGCTTCCAGGGTGGGGGGAGGGGCTGGTAGGGCAGAGGCCTGGGCTGGGAACCTGGAGGTGGCGGAAAGGCCCCCAGTCTGGCCCAGTACTCCACGTCCCACCCCCATCGGGATTTATTGTAGTGGGGAAGGCTTAACCTTTGGGGGAGCTCTCAGGGTGCAGGGCCCAGGTGAGGAGGTGGGGAAACCCCTGGGTCACCCAGAGTTGGGAGCAGGGCCCAGGACCCTGGGGCCCCGCCCACTCCCTCGATCAGGAAAAAACACCCAAGGGGGTGCGGGGGCAGCTCTTTTAAAGTTTAATTTGGGAAGAATGCTAGACTGTCTGTGGAGTTAATCATTACAGGCTGCTTGCCTTCATGGAGGGCCCCCCCAGCAGGATATCAGGGGGAGAAGGGAGAGCAGAGTCCAGGATAGGCGACCAAGAGGGGGCATTCTTTAAGGGGCAGTGGGGTTGGGAGGCCTTCCAATGGCGGACAGGTGCATTCTCCATCCCCAACGTGCCAGGGAGACCCCGACTCGGGTCTTTCCCCAGACTATTCAAACAGACAAGACCATCTGCCCCCCAACACCACAGACTCTCCCTAGGCCCCACTGCGCTGCAAACCCCCCAGCATCGGCCCCTCCAGCCTTCCGAGCCCACTTCATTCTGAAGCCGGGAGGGATCCCCGGGCCTATCCCGCCCCCACCCCCCATCTAAGGACAGGACCCTGTGTTCCCGGAGAGACGGAGCTCTAGCAATTTAGAGAATCCCTCACCTTTACTGCCCTCCAAACTGGAGGATGCCCCCCTCCCCACCGCGGAGACGTCGGTGTTTAGTAAAGACTTTGGGAAACTCAAACTGGGGTAAAATCAAATTGAGCAAAGGAGTGACCCGGAGCAGCTCCCTCGATATTCGGACCCGCTCCTAGCTCTCTTTCTGGGAATGTGGGGAGGGGCTAGTTTCAGCGGGAAAGCGCGTCTCCCGGAGAGAAAATCTGAGATCTTACTTTCCCATCTCCATCAGCTGGTTTCTCCGGGGGGCTGAGGAGGCGGGTACAGAGAGGGAAGGAAGGAATAAGGAGTACAGGAAATGAGAATTTGGGAAAGACTGAGGGCAGATGGTGAGGAGGGAAAGGGCGGGATGGGAGACTGGAGGAAAAGAAAGTGAGGCCGTCAGAGTAACACAGCAGGAGGCCGAATCTTTCCATATTGACCCGGGACCTTCCGGAGCTCCCCACCCCCAAGATGAAGTGCTCGCTTTGGTCCTTACCTGGACCCCGGGCGTTGGTACACCTGGCTGGGGCCACTGGTTTAGGGAGGGAGACGCCAGGCCCTTAACTACCTGTCCCCCTCCTGCCCCCGCCCTTGGCCTGACATCACTGAGGGGGGAAGGGAGGGGAGCCAGGCGGGCCCCTGTCCGCACACCTGGGCAGCCAGCCAGCTCCTGGCCCAGAGACGGGCACAGCTGGGGCCCTGGTGCGGCTGGGGGTGGGAGCAGGTTGTCGTCTGGGACCGATCTCGGTCCCCTTACCTGGAGGAGCCCCAGCAGGAGTAGCAGGACACAGCGTCCGAAGTCCGGCTCTGTCTAGGGACCCCAGATTCGAAATCGACTTGATTTCAAATCCACTCCCTCTTCTCTACAGGTAGTAGGAAGGTGTCCCGACTTTGGACGTTGAAGTGGGAGTGGGGGGAGGGTCAGTCCTGTGTGTCCGGGCTCCTGGCCCAAGGAAACTAAAATTATCTTGGGCAGGTGGGGGCGGGGCCGGGGGAGGGGCCTGGGAGGAGGAAGCACAGGAGCAGGGGCGGGGACTCGCTGACTACGCTGGCTGGAATTGTTTTCGCCCTTCTTAGCCCGACAGCAGGTGCCAGGGGAGAAGCGGGGAAAACAGTCGAACTGAACAGCCTCGAGAGCGAAGATCTAGAGTCCTCACGACCTGGGAGGGAGGGGCTGGGGGCTGGAAGGTAGGGGAAACGCCCCGCCCACTCTTCCGCATGCCCCTCCTCAAACCTGGTCAGTTCACTGGCCAAGCTAGGGGGCCTGTCTGCTGCTCTGGGTCTCACCTCCTGGGGAAAAGAGCACTCTGCGAACGAGGGAAGCCACCCAGAGGGACGTCCATCAACATGGCCTGCCCCTTGACCTCCTGCCACAGTCTAGCCAGCCAGGCTGTACCCTAGCCCCTCAGAGGTACCCAGGGTATATCCTCCCTTCTGAACAAAGTCCAGGGTCTCAGCTTCTTCTTCTGAAATAGAAGGGGTTAGGCAGGGTCTCTTGGTGGGAGGAGTGATCTGGGGAAAGCTCTGGCCAGGTGCCAAGGGACTCCCTTAGAGCGATCACGTTAGCTCTCTCCTTCAGCACTAAGCAAACACGAGAGGGCTGGGAGGGGGCCTGGGAGGCTGAGATCAAAGGCAGCAGCCTGAAGTGGGTGACAGTTGGGTAAACAAACATCCACAGGGTGATAAGAGGTCTGCCCTGGGGGACCATTAAGGAGTGGCTCCAGCCTCAACTTTCTCCAAACTGGGTTTCCCTTGAAAAACCAGGATGAGTGAACTAAGCAAAGAAGTCGGGGAGGGGGCAAGGTCACCTGGGCCATGGAGCAGCTTGTGCAAAGCACAGTAGACAATTCACTCAATCATTCATTCCTTCATTCATTCAACTAATATTTGTGAAGTACCTACTATATGCCAACCTCATGCTTGGTACTGGGAAGACAGTGGTGAGCAACAAAAACAGACTCTGCCCTTATTCTCACGCAGCCCAGTCGGGGAGACTGATGTTAATCAAAGAACACACAATTAATAAATGACAGGTGGCAACTATTCTGGGAGAATGACTCACACAGGGATTTACGGAAGACTTCTCTGTGGAAGTGACGATGGAGCAGAGGGGAAGCTGTCTGGGACAGGGAGGAGGTTGGAATTGGTGGATGGGGAAGGGAGGGCACCTTTCATCATGAGGAAACAAGTGCTAAAGCCCTTGGCAGGAGGCAGGAGGGGACACAGCATGCAGAGGCAGAGTGGGGGCGGAGGAGAAGGAAGGAGAGGAGGCCACACAAGTAAGCCCGAGCAGGTATGGAAGGTATGGGGAAAGACAAGTGTTTTGGACTCAGATGTTTTTCTCAAATTGTGGCCTGTGACCACCTGCCTCCAAATCTCCCTAGGCTTATATGAAAAACAGATCCCTGGGCCCTTCTCCATCTACTGAATCTCAGTCTCTGGGGCCAAGACCCAGGAATGTGTGGTATTGACAAGCCCTCAGGTGGTTGTTCTGTAAACCAGGTTTAAGAGCCATCCATCCTGTCCGTCCAGACTGGCAGGGCCTATGGGGAGAGGCCAGACCTGCAAGGTCTATCTGGGCTTATGTAGAGGCATGGGGGAGGAGGCAGATTTCTATTTTGGAAAGATCACTCTGGATGTCAAAGGATAGGTTGGAGAGGGAAGCCAGACTCAGAGGGCTGAGTGCTGCAGGATTCCATTTGTATGGCTTTCTGGAAGGGGCAGAACCATAAGGACAGAAAGCAGATCTGGGGTTGGGGAGGAGGGCGAAGGGTTGACAATAGAAGGGCTCAGGGACTTGTGAAGAGGTAATGGACCTGTTGTGTATTTTGGTCATGGTGGTGGATGTACAAATGAGCGTGTCAGGACTCACAAAGAAGTACACTCAAGAGGGTGAATTTTACTGTGTATAAATTGTATATGAATTTTTTAAATTAAAAAAGAACAACAAGGGCCGGCTCCGTGGCTTAGCGGTTAAGTGCGCGCGCTCTGATGCTGGCGGCCCGGGTTCGGATCCCGGGCGCGCCCCGAGGCACCACTTCTCCGTCCAACGCGAGGCCGAGTCCCACGTACAGCAACTAGAAGGATGTGAACCTATGACATACAACTATCTACTGGGGCTTTGGGGGGAAAAAAATGAATAAATAAAATCTTAAAAAAAAGAACAACAAAGAATAGATTTATAGATCAATGGAACAAAATCAAGAGTCCAAATATAAACCTTTAAGTTTCTGGTCAATTGATTTTTGACAAAGATGCCAAGACAATTCAATAGGGGAAAGGATAGTCTTTTCAATAAATGGTTCTGGGGACAATTGAATATCCACAAGCCGAAAGATGAATTTATATCCTTACCTCACATAATGTACAAAAATTAACTCAGAGTAGATCGTAGACTTAAATGTAAGAGCTAAAACTATAAAACTTCTAGAAGAAACCATAGGAGAAAATCTTCGTGACCTTGGGTTAGGCAGAGATCTCAGATACAACAGCAAAAGCACAAGCGACAAAAGAAAAAGTTGGTAAATCAGACTTCATCAAAACTGAAAATTTTTGCACTTTATAAGACACATTAAGAAAATTTTTAAAAAAAGTGTCAAAGACTGGGAGAAAATATTTGCAAATCCTGTATCTGATTAGGGACTTTGTATCCCGAATAAACAAAGAACTCTTATGAATCAATAATAAAGAGACAACCCAATTAAAAATAGGCAAAAGATTTGAATAGATGTTTTAAATAAGATATATGAGGGCCGGCCCTGTGGCTTGGTGGTTAAGTGCGCGCGCTGCGATGCTGGCGGCCCGGGTTCGGATCCCGGGTGCGCATCGAGGCACCACTTCTCCGTTCATCCTGAGGCCGAGTCCCACAAACAGCAACTAGAAGGATGTGCGGCTACGACACACAACTATCCACTGGGGCTTTGGGGGGAAAAAATAAAATAAATAAAATCTTTAAAAAAAAAAAAAAAAGATATATGAGTGGCTAATAAGCACATGAAAAGGTACTTAAGATCACTGGTCATTAGAGAAATGCAAATTAAAACCACAAGAGGTACTACCTCACACCCACCAGGATGGCTATAATCAAAGAGACAGACAACAAGTGTTGACAAGGTAAGGGGGAAACAAATCCTCATATATTGCCGGTGGGAATGGAAAATGGTACAGCCACTTTGTAAAACAGTTTGGCAGTTTCTTAAAAAGTTAAACATAAACTTACCATAAAACCCAGCAATTCTACTCCTAGGAATCTACCCAAGAGAAATGAGAACACACATACATACAAAGACACTTACATGAACGTTCATAGCAGCATTATTCAAAATAGGGAAAAACTGGAAACTTCAAATGTCCATCAACTGGTATTAATAGATAAACAAAAGGTGGTATAGCCATACAATGGGATACTACTCAGCAACAAAAAGGAACTACTGGTACATGCTACAGCATGGCTGGACCTCAAAAACTTTATACTGAAGAAGCCAGAAGCAAAAGACCACATTTTGTATCATTCCATTTATATGAAATGTCCAGAAAAAGCAAATTTATAGACAGAAAGCAGATCAGTGGTTGTCTAGGGCTGGAGCTGGGGGCTGGATTGACTGCAAACACGCAGGAGGGACCTTTTTAGGTTAATAGAGACGTTCTGTAACTGGATTGTAGTGATGGTCGCACAACTCTATACATCACTGAATTGTTTAAAAATGAACGGTTTAAAGTGGGTGACCTGTTAGTATACTACAGTGGGAAGGAAGAGGCAGCGAGACAGCCTCCATTTCTAGAGTTACAAAATGGTAATAACGATGCCCGCCCTGTAGGGAGGCTGGGAGAGACGGGAGTTGCAGAAACTGGGTGCACGTGATGGGAGCACAGAGCCTCAGGAGCAGGAGACCCCAAAGCCTAAAGCTTCCGAATGCAGGGGGGTGGCGGTCTCTGCCCCAGACTGTGCCTACAGTTTAGAGTTTTAAGAGTCAGAGTATTTGGGTGTGTGACTATGGGGTGGTTTAAAATACCATCAACATGTTAGCGACAAATGGCAACTATTCCATACCAAACCCCAGGCCCTGGGTCGTCTTGCCCCACCACTTTGTCTTCCTTTTGTAAACCGGCATGCGCCTTGCAGTCTAAGATATTTCATTAGATTAAATAGCCCGTGAAGCCCGGCAGACACCAGCTGCTGGACAAGCCCCGCGCTCTGAGAAGCCACGCCCGGGAAGGAGGTCTGGACCCGTCCACCCCGCTCGGAGCCCTCGAGCTGGGATAGAGGCAAAACGTAGCAGCAACCGCGGCCTGCAGGGGGCGCCCGAACGTAACGTGCGGCCCCCGCCCCGTCACGTGTCCGCGGCGTAGCGCACACCCGGAAGCAGCGGCTGGAGCCGAGCGGGCCGCAATGAGTGGGGAGCCGGGGCCGCCGTCGGTAGCGCCCCCTCCCGGGGAGATCGAACCGGGCAGTGGGGTCCGCATCATGGTGGAGTACTGGTGAGCGGTTTTGGCCAGTGGGGGGTCCGGACCGGACGGGAGTGGGTCCCCAGAGGCCCCTCTCCCGAAACCCAAGCGGACCCCAGGTATCGTCTCCGTAGTGAACCCTGCGGCTTCGAGGCGACCTACCTGGAGCTGGCGAGTGCCGTGAAGGAGCAGTATCCTGGCATCGAGATCGAGTCGCGCCTGGGGGGCACAGGTGAGGCCCGCAGAACACCTGCTGAGTCAGTGTTCTAAATCACAGCTCTACCACTTTCTAGCTCTGGCATTGGCTGTTATATAGTGTCCAGCAGTGTCTGGCACATAGTAAAATATCCAGCCAACTTGAGTCCCCTTCCATAGGTGAGGGGGTCACAGATGAAGCCTGTAGAGAAAAACCGGTGAGACTACAGAAGTGTCGGGTTGGAGGGGGGGGCTGCTCTTCATCGAGTTACGAAGCCGAGTTCAAAGGAAGGACACACAGGTGATGCTTAGGTTTCTTTGGCTTGACCCAGGGTTGGGAAATGGCTTAAAGAATTACAAGTTTCTAATGGGGTCAGTGGGGGACATGAAGGAGCCTAGGTGAAGCCTAAGGACTGTGGAGGGACTCCCTCTGGAGGGACTCCCCTGACTTTTGCCTGTTCTCAGCATACAGTTCATTCATCGGTTTATTTAATACCAGGGGCCTTTGAGATCGAGATCAATGGACAGCTGGTGTTCTCTAAGCTGGAGAATGGGGGCTTTCCTTATGAGAAAGATGTGAGTATGTGCAGTGTTGGGAGGCCCCCTGATTCACCCTGCCCCTACAATGCATCATCCCATTCCACATCTCTGCCCTATAGCTCATTGAGGCTATCCGAAGAGCCAGTAATGGAGAACCCCTAGAAAAGATCACCAACAGCCGTCCTCCCTGCATCATCCTGTGACTACACGTGACTACGCTGGTGCCCCTTTGGGTACCAGGAGGGAATAGAAGCTTCAGTGGTCTTGGGAGTGGGAATACAGTGTGGCTACACTGGTGCCCCTTTGGGTACCAGGAGGCAATAGAAGCTTCTGTGGTCTTGGAATGGGAGAGAAACCTTCTCCGTGGACATTTCCACAGCCACCTTATACCCCCTTCCCAGGATCAGTGCCCACAAAAACCCACTCCCCTGTCCAGCTTAGCCATACCTGTCAGATGCCACCATAGTTCTTATTTTCCACTAGCCCTGGGCAATGTCAGCTATTGGCAATAAAGTGGCACTACAAACACCTATGCCAACTAGTGTCTATTTTTATGTCCAGTTTGGGAATGTGTGTGTGGGAGACGGGGTGCACAGTGGCCAGCCCAGCCTTTATACCACCAGGGTGGCTGTGCTTGGTGGGTGGGCTTTTTCTGGATAGCTACTTCTAGTTCAGTGATCTCCTCTCTCATAACCAAGGCAAGGAAAATGAGTCACACAGTAGACACTGCCTCTTCTTTCCTCTACCCGTTCCTCCCCTGCCCCTCCCCAGAGGGGGAAATTATCCCATTCTGGTGGGTGGCCCTAGGAATTCATTTTTTGGTAAGCAAGAATGATCTGGTTGTCAAAGGGCTCTCAGATCAGAATCCCAACTCCCAGATCCCCCCAACCCAAAAGCCAGGAGACTGGAAGAGAGGCTCCTCAAACTTGCTGAAGATTCCTATCCACTCCCTCCAGGAAAAGAAGAGTTGAGTGTTAAGTCAGGAGGTGAGCAGTAAGGGATGGCACAGAGCCATCCCGACATAGGCTGGTGCCCAGCTGTTTTCCAAAATATATTTGCCAATGGAGAAAGTGGGTGTGGAGAAGGGCCATCCCTCCCCGAAACCCAGGGGCACCCCTTCCCTTCCACAGTACCCACTCTCCCCTGAGTCCTTATTTCATCTTAAAAAAAACAAAAACCATAAGTAAAAACAAAACAGAAAAGCACTCTGTACAAGCACTGGATCTGGGGGCTCCTGCTGCTCCCTTCTTCCTGGGGGCAGAGTTGGGTCTCAGGGACAGTCTGTGTGGGCTGCTCTTGTTCTTAGACACTCCCTTGGGCCCTTCCCCTCCTAGGCCCAGCTTCCCTCAGTCCTTCAGTGACCAAGATCTGAAAGAAGAGGGCCAGGCTGAGCTGCTCCCTCAGATGAGCAGACTGTGTCTGTGGCATCCATTGGACCCTAGAGTCTGCTGGGGCAGGACTCTAAAATCAATCAAGACTCCCCAGTGCTGCCCCCTCTTCCAACCAGGCTGGGCCCCTCTGAGCCACCTGGGAATTGGAGGAGGAAAGAAAGTTCCTGGTATGGCGGGCTCCCCTCGAAGTGGTCCAAGGGCCCTCTCCCCGCCTGGTCCCAACGCAGGCCAGAAGGCAGGCCTTCCCCACTCTGAAGGCTCAGCAGGGCCTCAGCAGAGTTGGCCTTTGGGCTCACACTGGCACGTCCAGGCCTAGGTATTCCGGGTTCTCTGCTGTAGGGGTCCCTTCAAAGGTGCTGGGCGGAGAGCCCCGCTCTGATGGGTCCTGGTCCCAGTAATAGAGGTTGTCAAAGGCTGGGCTGAAGGCTGGAGGAGGGTGGGGCTGAGAGGCAGCTCTGCCCCGGGGTGCCAAGTACTCAGGGTTCTCCACGGCACCCCCAAAGGCAAAAACGTCTTTGACAACCCCATTCTTCCCTGGGGAGAGAGTCTTGGGCCTTTCCAAAGTGGCACCAGCAGGTCGACAAGGAGACAGAGGGCCCTCTAGGGGTGAGGGGGGCTGCGGCCGAACCTCTGGCTGGTTCACGTATTCTGAAAAGGCAAGAAAAGGGGGCTTGTCAGGGGACAGAACCCATGTGTCCCGGCTACTACCACTGCCCTCATAGTGGGCCCTGGGCCAAGCACCCCCAACTCCCCCACCTCCCAATCTCTCAGCTCAGGCTTGGACTCCATACCGGGCTGGGGGCTGCAGGACAGGGGGGCAACGTAGCCGTCAGTCTCAGAGGGCAGGGGTACTGTAGGGTCCTCGCTGTACCGTTGTAGAGGGCTGGGGTCATGTTGGGGGAGGCTCTGCAGTCCCTTGGCTGCCCCCATTCCCAAGTCACCATCAAACACATCAGAGCCAGCCCCTTCTGAAGGCGCCAGTGGAGACTTGGGGGGCTCCTCCTCGGAGGGCTCCAGCCCCAGTGTCAGCTCACCACCGCCACTCTGGGGACGAAAGAAAAGGTCATGATGGGAGTCATTCATGGATCTGGGATAGAGACTCCACGAGGTGACAGGGTCACAGGAGATGAACAGAAGTCACCTTTGGGTTATGACACAGTCACCGTGGAGAGAATGGGGTCACGGGTTGGAAAGCAGTAGGAATCCTCGTTAGGGATAATGGGGTCTCCATGAGAGGAGATGGTTGGGGGGACATCAGAGAAAGGGACCCTAGTCCATTGGGGTCGGGAGACGTAACCAAATCCACCCACCACAGTGTGAACGAGGGCACTGACCCTGGAGGATGAGCTGCGGTGCCTGCGGTGGGCTGTGCCCCCAGCACCGGGGGCAGGGTCTGGGCAGAAGAAGCCCTGCTGGGGTACCAGGTACTCCTCAGCATCCACCAGGTCCCCCATGTCGTCATCCTCCAGCAGCGAGCGGTAGAAGGTGCTGTCCAAGGGGCTGGCAGGGCCCAAGTCCTCATTCTGGGGAAGAGGGAGACAGAGGATGGCAGCCTCTCCCCAGCCCAGTGTGCAGCCTCCCAGGAAGGCTTAGGGAGGACAAGAGGGATGACGAGTCAGGCCAGGGCTGGGCTTGGAGGCCTGGGACCCAGGAGTCATCTCCCTTTCCACCCTCTGCAGGAGAGCACTCTCAAGTCATAGGCAAGGATGGGGAGGAAATGCCCAATACCTGGATGACCACAAAGCGCTGGGGGTCCCTGGCCATGCGGGAAAATTCGGCCACCAACTCCCGGAACCTCGGCCGACATTCAGAGTCAATCATCCAACCTGGGGGCGGGAGGGAGCTCAGCATCTCAGCTGTGGCTGCAGCCTGCGTGCCGCCCCGCTCCCTCCCTCTGCAGTCTAGTCTAGACACCCCCAGTTACTAGAGTTCAGAGCCCTCGGCTGGTAGAGAAGAGGTACCAGACTCAGGGCCTGAGCCAGAACATTTGAGAATCTCTATTAGTATCCCCTTTTATTTTGCATATAGGTCTCTTTCGAGCTGGTCCTCTAGAGCTCCTCTGGACTGGTACTGTAAAAGGGAAGCGAGACCCTTTTGAGGCTCCTTTAACCATACCAGGGCTCCTGGGTCCACATCCTGCTCTTGGCCCCCTCCCATGCCCTTTGTAGGCCCCTCCACCCAGGACCTCCCACCCCTCCTCCAAGCAGCTGGCACAGCTCAGCACGCACATTTGACCATAATCATGTAGACATCAATGGTGCAGATGGGGGGCTGGGGCAGCCGTTCCCCCTTCTCCAGCAGGTCAGGGATCTCCCGGGCTGGGATCCCATCGTAAGGTTTGGCCCCAAAAGTCATCAGCTCCCACACAGTCACACCTGGGCAGAGATGAAGTTAAGAGGTGGGAGAACCAGAGGGAGCTTTAGTGTACTGAGCCCCAAAGCCTCTGCCCAACAGCCTGGTACCACAGGGGAAGGAGGGGAGGGATGCGATGCCAAGGGGCAGGAGCCACCCAGTCGTTCCCCAATCCCTGGGAAGTGCACAGACCCTGGCAGGTTGAGGTACTGGCAGCCCCTCCCTTCCCTCTCACATTCACGGTAAGGTGTCTCTTAATTCTCCCCATCCTGGCTCTCATCCTTCCACCAACATCTCCCCCAGGGCCACAACTCCTTGTCCACCCCTCCCAACCCGCCCCACCACGCACCATAGCTCCACACATCACTCTGGTGGGTGAACCGCCGGCGGAGAATGGATTCCAATGCCATCCACTTGATGGGTACCTGGGAGATCAGAGGAGGAAGTCCTTGAACTAGGTGTGGTGGGGAGGTGGCTGTTCTCAGAGTTCTCCCAGAGGCCAGACCCCACTCCACCTTGCCTCAATCTGCTCCCTCCTCTAACCTTGCCCCCATCCGCGTGGTACTCTGTCTCATCAATGTCTAGCAGCCGAGCCAGTCCGAAGTCTGTAATCTTGACATGGTTGGGACTCTTGACCAGCACGTTCCGGGCAGCCAGGTCCCTGTGCACGAGCCTCACGTCCTCCAAGTAACTCATCCCCTGGGATCAGAGGCATCCATGTGGACCACGCTCTGGCCACACCCTCCCAGGAAATCTCCCCAACCTAGCCCTGCGTGGAGACAGAGGCTTACCCCCAAGGGCACCTGCAGAGCCCAGGCCCCCTAAGAGCATACCTTGGCAATCTGCACACACCAGTTCAGCAGGTCCTGGGAGCCCAGGCGCCCACGGTGTTCTCGGACGTGGTCCAGGAGGCAGCCATAGGGCATAAGTTGTGTCACCAGCTGCACTGTGGAAGTCAGGCAGATGCCCAGGAGGCGGGACACATATGGGGAGCCCACACCAGCCATCACATATGCTTCCTGGGGGCAAGGGTACACACTGAGAGGGTATGGGAGACCACAAACCCCCAACCACCACACACCCCTCCTGAGGGCCAAGGCAGCCTAGGGACCCTCACCCAATCCAACCCCATCCATCACAAACCAGAACCATGGCCCACAAACTGGGGAGGTTAAGAGTCGAGGTTTGGGGAATCACAAAGTGTCTCCCCAAACCCAAGGGAAGAGAGAGCCCAGAGCCCAGACCAGCAGCCAGGGGGTCCCTCCTGTACTCCCGGTTGGAGAGGGTGGAGAGGCTTACGTCCAAGATTTCTTTGTTGGCTTTGGGAGATGTGTTTTCCCTCAACACTTTGATGGCCACTGGGATTTTCACATTTTCCCCATCGGGGATCCAGATGCCCTGGGCAGAAAGAGGAGGATGTGAGAAGGAAGAGGGCCAGCCAGATCCAACCTGCAGTCAGTCCAGAAGGTCATTACTTGTGCTCCTAATACCCTTCCCCACCCTTGAGCCAACCCCACCATTGAGCAACAACCCCACTATTGAGCCCCACTCTCCACTCCCTTTCCCCTTGTTCCAGCCTCTGTAACTGCCCTACTCAACAGCACGACCCCCAGCTCTTGGCTGTCTTCCCCAAGGGAACCCTTGGCCACACCCCACCGATCCTCTGGGACCGCCCACCCAAGACGTTGGCCCCACCCCTGACCTTGTAGACTGTGCCAAAAGCTCCGGATCCAAGCACCTTCACCTTCCTCAGCTCTGTCTCTTTCAGGATCCGCATCTGAGCCTGGTTGGGCATCGCTCCACTGGGCGTCAGCGGCTCCACCAGCTGGGGTGAGGGGGCGGTGTGTCAGTGCTGGGGCTGGGCCGCAGACCCCAGGCCGGCAGGGAGGCCCTCAGACCGCCTCACCTCCGTTTCCTGCAGCAGCCTCCTCATCGTGTACTTCCGGATCTTCTGCCGCCTTCGCTTGATTAGGATGCCGAGGACCAGACCAATGACCACCACCAGCAGAATGCCAACCACGGCAGCAATGATGGACGTCACAGGGCTGGGGGTGGGAGCCAGGGTCAGGGACTGGGGACTAGTCTGGGGCAAGAGGGATGAAGGGGCCCCAGGGAGGAGCATAGAGGTCACTGGCATTTGAAAAGGGAAGTTGGAAGGATGACCCACAGGCTCCGATCCTCTCTTTCCTACTCTAAAACCTCCCTTGGCTGCCTACTGCCACCAGGATAAAGACCAAACTCCTTGCTGGGCATTCAAAGCCCTCTCCACCCACATCTCCAAATTGTCTATGCTCTTCCCCATGGCTCTACACTAGGATTCTCAAACTTCCTGACTAAGATCACCAGGGAGCTTGTTAACATGCACCAGTCTGGAGCCCCATGTCCAGAGATTTTGATTGTGGTATGGGGTGGGGCCCTGGAATGTGTACCCAGTGATTCTGATCTAGCCAAATTTTTCACTCATAGGTCATGATTTTCCACACTTCCCAGCCTTTGCACAGGCTGTTACTCCTGCCTGGACTACCATTTCTCAGTGGGATCGTCTTTCATGACTTGGCTCATCCGAGGACAGATGGAGCTCCTGGGTGTTGACCCTACATTGTGGTCATCCTTGCCCCTCCCTTGCTTAGCCAAGGGCTGGCACATTGCAGATCTCTAGTGAACGCTTGTTTAATGGACAATGATTGCCTAGGACAGACTCCAATCTGTTTTTCTCCCCAAAGCCCTTCCCAAAGCTCCCTACTGCCCAGAAACCAAGTCCAGCCCTGTGGCCTGGTGGTGAGGGAGGGCCTCTGCCCTCCAGATCTGGCCCTAACCTGACTCAGACTTCACGCCTTACTCCCTTCTCTGTGCTTACTCAATGGCCCACCACACCAGAAGCTTTGAGCAAAAACACCTTCGATTTTCCTGACCCCTCCCCCAAAATGCCACCTGGTTGCTTTCCCCCTAATGCGAGTGACATACCTGCCCCTTTTTTAAGGCCTGGCTCAAATGCCACCTCCTCCTTGAAGCCTCCCGCCTCCCCATTAAGAATTCATCCTTCCCTCCTCAGCGCTGCAGCTGCACTCTCTTCTCAGTCTACCATGAGTCCCAGGGAGCTGAACGCTGCCTGCCTGTGTCCCTTCGAGACATCTACCTACTGGAGTGGGGAGGTACTGGGTGTCTGCGCTGTCTTTTCCGGTTCCCCACTCCCCCAAGCACCCTGAGCAGGTCCTCCGTCCACTTTGTTGAAGCGAATTGAGAGGAGGATCAACAGAGCAAGAGTGGACTGGCAAGGGACATGTGTCATGTCAGGAGACCCCCTCCCTGCAGCAGTGACCACCCAGGGGCCGGTGGGGGACTGAGGGACAAGATGGGGTGCGTCCTGGGGATCAGGCTGACCTGGCTCTCTGCTCAGCGGGACAGCCCTTGTTGTCCAGGTCCACACAGCTGTAGGAGAGAGAGAGTTCCGTCAACAAGGTGGGGATCCACCTCCTGGGTTCACTCCAGCCTCATAACAACCCCAGAGGTGGGTGTGGCTGGGTTATTATCCCCATCTGACAACAGCAGAAACTGGGTTCAGGGTCACCAGCGCTCTTTCTACCATCCCACAAGGGGATTCCTTCCCCAGCCTGCAAACCCGCACCCCCTGCTCCCCTGCACCTCACTGTAGGGGGTGGGAAGTGGAGGGCACCCAAAGGATCAAGTCCAAAAGCTCGACTATTCCCCCCATAAAAGAATGCCAAGGTAGTAAACTGGCACAACTTCTGCAGAGGACAGTTTGGCAAAACCTATTAAATAATGTCTGTGACCCAGCAGTTCCACCTCTCAGGATATACCCTAAAAGTGCCTACACCTGTATGCTGGGCCACATGTACAAGATGCTCACTTGTAGGTGGAGCTCAAGTGCAATAAGTGGCAAAAAAAAAAAAAAAAAAAGGAAACAAGCTCAATCAATATCCCTTAAACAGGGACGCGGTTAAGTAATACTACACCCATGCTGCAGACTGAATCATTAAAAATAAATAGCAGGTAGATCCACGTGCACTCACAAGAAAGGACCTCCAAGATATATAAAGTAGGGCAGGGAGCAAAGAACAATTTGTAGACTCTGATCCTATTTACATATTAAAGAATGCACAGGGCCGGCCCCGTGGCTTAGCGGTTAAGTGCGAGAGCTCCGCTACTGGCGGCCCAGGTTCGGATCCCGGGCGCGCACTGACGCACCGCTTCTCGCCGCGTCCCACATACAGCAACTAGAAGGATGTGCAACTATGACATACAACTATCTACTGGGGGCTTTGGGGAGAAAAGGGGGGAAAAAAGGAGGAGGATTGGCACTAGATGTTAGCTCAGGGCTGATCTCCCTCACAAAAAAAAAAAAAAAAAGAATTAAATTAAAAAAAAAAAAATGCACACACACGGGGCCAGCCCGGTGGCATAGTGGTTAAGTGCACGTGCTCCGCTGCGCCGGCTGGGGGTTCGGCTCCCAGGCGGGCACCAAGGCACTGCTTGTCGAGCCACGCTGTGGCAGCATCCCATATAAAATGGAGGGAGATGGGCACACATGTTAGCCCAGAGCCAGTCTTCCTCAGCAAAAAGAGGAAGATTGGCGACAGATGTTAGCTCAGGGCTGATCTTCCTCACACACACACAAAAACCAAAATTGATTATATATGAGTTGAACTATATGAAATGGCTATTTCTTGATCATTTTTTTTTAACTATTTATTTATTTATTTTTCCCCCAAAGCTCCAGTAGATAGTTGTATGTCATGGTTGCACATCCTTCTAGTTGCTGGATGTGGGACGCGGCCTCAGCGTGGCCAGAGAAGCGGTGCCTCTGTGCGCACCTGGGATCCGAACCCGGGCCGCCAGCAGTGGAGCGCGCGCACTTAACCGCTAAGCCACGGGGCCGGCCCTCTTGATCATTTTTGAACTACAAAAGCAGCAATCTTATATGACTCAACCTAATATAATATATGTTTATGTAAATGTGTAGAGAAAAGCCTAGAAGGATGCACAGCCAGAGTGAATCTGGTAGTTCTCCCTGGGAAGGGGAGAGACTGGGTGGGGGGGACAGTGGAAGGAAAGGGCACATTTGTTTGCAATGTTTATACTTTTATATTGCTGAAAACGTTCATCCCAAGGATGTATTCATGTATTTCATGTGTAATTAAAGGCAACTAAATAAAAAAAATAAAACCAATAGGGTAGATCACCATCTTAGGACGTGGAAAAACATTGCAAGACTCTGTTAAGTGAAAAAAAGCAATTTACAAATATGTATGATCCCATTTTAGTAAAAAGAAATATATGTTAGAATGTGCACAGATAAAAACAACTGATGAGTAATTATATATATATTTAAACATATTTTATATGTCATAATAATAATATATAAGATGTGCACAGATAAAAACAACTGGAGGAAAAATATTACAAATTTTTAACTGCGGGGATAGAAGGGCTAGCAACATTCATTTATATTTCATGTTTTTTTTTTTTAAAGATTTTATTTATTTATTTTTCCCCCAAAGCCCCAGTAGATAGTTGCACGTCATAGCTGCACACCCTTCTAGTTGCTGTATGTGGGACGCGGCCCCGGCATGGCCGGAGAAGCGGTGCGTCGGTGCGCGCCCGGGATCTGAACCCGGGCCGCCAGCAGCGGAGCGCGCGCACTTAACCGCTAAGCCACCAGGCCGGCCCTATATTTCATGTTTTAATTAAAAAATTTTTAATGTACTCCTTTTGTGATCAGAAAAAAAAAGATATGAAAAAGAGTCTCAGGGTAAACAAAGGCAGAGTTGTCCCCCTTTTAAAATAAGAGCTCCAGAGAGGCTCCTGGAATGAAGCCCTCCTTTCTGCAGAAAAGGCCCTCAGACTCACGAGTGGGTGCAGTTGATGGGGCACGGCTGGCATGTGCCCTCCTCATCTGGGAACTTCCAGATGGGCATGAAGGAGAGGTCAGGTTTCACACCACTGGGGCAGCGAGCCACACAGAAGGGAGGGTCTTTGTAGTGGGCGCAGGCCACACACTGGTCAGCCTCCTGGGAGGGAAAGAAGCGTTTGTAGGGAGCTGGCACCCACACCCCCAGGGCAGCAGAATCAGGCCCTCGGGTCCCCCTCGTGCTTCCCGTGGCCACTCAGCAGCACTTTCACCCGGCTCCTGGGACAGCCCCAGACCTGCTGCGTCTGCCGCCCCTTCTCTTCACTCAGCCCCCCCCTTCAAAGCTATCCCCAAGCTGACGGCTTCCGGTGAAGAACTAGAGGCCTAGGAGGGGAGTGTGTTACCTAAGGTATAACAACAAATAATAATAGTGACTAATATGTAGAAAGCCTTTCCCGTGCTCAGGCACTGTGCCAAACCCTATTTTAAGAAATTCTTTCTACACCCCAGTGAGGTAAGTACTAGTATAATATTCATTTTACAAATGAGCAAACCAAAGTTGGAAGCAGGGCCTGGATTTGAATCCAGGTAGTCTGATGCCTAAGCCCACAGGTCTAACCACCTTGGCACAGCCACAGCCAAGAACACAGGCTTCCCTGGGACATTTGCATAGTCCCAAGAGTCTCAGAGTCCACTATACAACTCTTGCAGCCCCCAGGATCCCAGCCTCCTTCCACCCTCCTGCTGTTCCACCCCCTGCTGCTCAGGTCTGAGCTCGGAGCCCTCTCCAGGGATATTTTACCAGACTCAGCCAGGTCCCTGGCAATCCCCCCGCACCCCAGTCCTTGCTTCCCTCCACCCAGCTCTGAGCCCACCAGCACCTCACCGATCCAAAGCAAGTCACTGAGCCATTCTGGGGCTGACACTCGGGGTGGCATGGCAGACAGTACCTGTCCTTCACGTACTCCCGGGGGAGCCTGAGAGAGGGGACGGCCAGTGAGGGGATCTGGAAGGATCTCCTCTGCACCCCTCCGGCTGCCCGCCTCCTCCGCCCTGCATACCCCTGCAGTACTCGGCATTCCTCCACGCACTCCTGGCCCCGAAGGAACTGGCTGCAGTTGACGCACTGGGTGGGCCCCGGACCCCAGCAGTGCCCGTGGGCGCACAGCGGGTAGCAGGCCAGGCCCTCACCCACTGCAGTGAGGAGGAAGGGGGCAGAGGGGACTCTTAAGGGAGGCTCCAGGTCCACGGGAAGCAGGGGAAGAGGCTGTGGGGGGCACTTTGGGCTGGAGAGGTGGGGAGAGGTGCTGGGCAATGCAAGGAGAGAAAGAGTTCTGAGGTTCCAGGAACAGAGAGGAAAGGGAAGGGAGGGACGCCAACACAGTGTGGCAGGACCCAGCTAGAAGCCATGCCAAGAGGTCAAGCCAGGCAGAGCTGTGTCAAGAATGGTGCACCGGAGAGAGGCAGTCTGTACAAGTCCAAGACTGCCGCTGCTAGGGGCCCGTGGGCACTCCTGTGTGCTGGCAGACGGGGAGCATGCAGCGTTGGGCTCCCTGTCTTACCACACTCGTCTTCTGGCCGGTTGGCACTGTGGAGCAGGGCCTGGTGGGGGTTCCGAAAGAGCTGGTCCCAGGGCACCGTGTGTACGAAGCAGAGGCGGGCATTGTGGTGGACGAGGGCCAGCCCACTGCTCAGTTCCCGCAGCGAGCGCAACCCCAACCAGCTGATGCCCAGCCCTTGCAGGGTCAGGGAGTAGGCACCACTGTGGGAGGGGGAGTGCTCAGCTGCAGGGTGGACAGCGCGCCGCCGAACCTCCCTGGTCAGCAAGCGCTGCCCTCCCCTTCCTCCCGTCCCCAGCACACTCTGCAAACTCCCATGGAAAGGTTGGGCTGGAGTCCTGGGGAACTGGAGTACCCACCCGGCCCAAGGCTTCTCCCAGGCCCCCTCCCCTGGTGCTCACTCATGCAGAACTCGGCCGCGGATTACTCGCAGGTTCTGGAAGACACTGAGGTCAGGCAGGCTGTCTGGCCACGCTGAGATGTACAGGTAACCTACAGACACAGGGTGAGGCTAGGGGTGTGGGGACAGGACGAGGACTCCCAGCCCCTTGGGAGCAGGATGCAGAGCCAGAGCCCACCTGTGATCTCCTCCAAGGTCTCAAACACGCTGAGCTGCTCAGGCTGTAGGGGGCCAGTGCTGGAGGCTGGGTCTCTAGAAGGAAGATTAGGAGAGGAGTCAGCACAGCCAGGAAGGGCGTAAGCATGACCCCCGGGGCTGGCCCTGCCACCCTCCTCTCCCCTCCTCTCTATTAATGACTTCACTTAAACCCTTTGCCCACCAAACCCGGCTGTTCCCATCCTGAGCTTCAAAGCCCAGTCCCTGGATTGGCAGGATCTAGCAAAACAGTATTTATAGCCTTTGATCTAGAAATCCTACTTCTAGGAATGTGGCCTAGAGAGACACTGGCCCCTGTTCCCAGAGGCATGTCCAAGGCTGCTGTCTGTAAAAGCGAAAATTGAAAATGACCTAAATACCCATCAGTAAATAGGGGAGCTCTTTAATATAATCCTGATCTATCCAGACCATAGACGAAAAACGAATTTAGGAGCGCTTAGTATCTGCCAGGCATTGTTCTAAGAGCTTATGAATATTGACTCATTCAAACTTTATAACCACCTTATGAGGTTGGGACTATACTGCCCCCATTTTACAGATGAAGAAACTGAGACACAGCAAGAAGGTCACATGACTAGTAAGTGGTGGAGCCAGGTTTCAAACCCAGGCAGTCTGGCTCCTGAGCTGGGCTCTCAGCTGCTCTCTGCTGCCACCTGCTCCACGGCTGTTGAAAGCACAAGGCAGCTCAACGCAAACTGTCATGACCTACTCTCCAAAGCAAGGGGCAGACAATACTCACAGTATGCTCCCACTTACATAAACCAAACTCCCCAGCAAAATTACTAGAACCATGTTTCTCTGTGTGTGTGTCTATGTACGTGGAAATGGGCTAGAAGAACACACACAGGGCTGGCCCCGTGGCTTAGCGGTTAAGTGCGCGCACTCCGCTACTGGCGGCCCGGGTTCAGACCCCGGGCGCGCACGATGCACTGCTTGTCCGGCCATGCTGAGGCCGCGTCCCACATACAGCAACTAGAATAGAAGGATGTGCAACTATGACATACAACTATCTATTGGGGCTTTGGGGAGAAAAAAGGGAAAAAAAGGAGGAGGATTGGCAATAGATGTTAGCTTAGGGCCGATCTTCCTCAGCAAAAACAGAGGAGGATTGGCACGGATGTTAGCTCAGGGCTGATCTTCCTCACAAAAAAAAAAAAAAAAGAAAGAACGCACACAAACTGTCAACAGTGGTCTCCTCTGGAAAGGGGAGTAGAGGGGGCAGAAGTATTGAAGGGAATTTTCTCCTTTTTTTAATACACATTTTTATTGAAGTACAATTCACATACAGTAAATGCACAGATTTTCAGTGTACAGTTTGACGACTTTTGACAAATGCATTCACGCATGTATCCACCACTCCTGTTGATGTACAGAACATTTCCATCACCCCAGAAATTTCCTTTGTTTCTCTTTCCAGTGCCCCCACCCCAGGGCAACTGCTGTTCTGATTTCTATCACCGGAGTGGTTCTGCCTATTCTAGAGCCTCACAGAAAGGGAATCGTACAGCCTAGACTCTCTCTTGTCTGGCTTATTTCATTCAACATAATGTTTTCGAGACTCAAGTTGTGTGCATCCGTAGTTCGTTTCTTTTTATTGCTGAGAATTTCGTCGTATAGACAGGCCACCATTTATTTATTCACTCACTTATTGACACACACTTGCATTATTTCCTATAACGGGGGGCTATTATGAATGAAGCTACAATGAACTCAAGAGGAATTTCACTTTATCTGGATGGCTTGACCCCCACACAAGTGCATGTTCATGGATAACATGTCGTTTATGAAAATAAGCCCCCCCAAAGTCCCTGCTCCCTCTGGTCTCCCACCTGCTTCCTCTGGCATCCCTGGCCTCCCACCTCTGTTTCCCACCATCCCCCAGAGATGCTGCCACTTCCGGGTCCTCAGGATTCAGTGACTGCCCTGATGCTGCCTCAGCCCGTTGTGCCACTCTGAGTATCCTTACCCCTCAAAGCTCTCGGGCAGAAACGCCAGGCTCCCAAAGATCTTCTTACAGCCGGCAAACTCCTGGATGTTGGCACTGGTGACCGCCCTCACCTCCCGCAGGTGTTCCATGCCCAGACCATAGCACACTGTGGGGAGGGGGGCAGGTGGGGAAGGGACCATCTCAGCCCCCACATGGGGCACCAGGAACTCAAACCCCCCGGGGTCCCGTCCACAGGCCCCTCCTAGGGCCACAGGCCCCCTCCCCACACTGGCAGGAGAGATGGAGGAACTTGTGAGACTGATCTGGGGAAGGCCAGGGACAGGGAGGAAAGGACTGGGTCCTAGGAGGGTCGGAGGAAGGGGGGCGAGGCCAGGCTGGGTGTGCAGAGGGTAAGGAACTGCAGCCTGGCTCGGGGGTGGCCACTGGGTACCTCGGGCACAGGGCTTGCTGCATTTCTCACACCGCTGTGTTCCATCCTCAGCTGTCACCTCTTGGTTGTTCAGGGGACAGACCAGGGTGCAGGATCCCACGTCCGTAGACAGGTAGTTGTCTGAGGAGATCGGGATCATGTGTACACGTGCTCTGGCCCTTCACGCCCCACCATGAGCAGTGTCACCATGCCCAGGTAGTACAATAAGAATGATATCACCCAATACTGAAATGCCCTGACTGCATGTCTGAGCACGCGAAATTCATTTACTCCTCACAACAGCAGTGATAGACAGTTAGATTCCCGTGTTGCCAAGAGGGAAACCCAAGCAGAGTTTTAGGTAAATTACTCAAGGTCATTGTGCTAGTAAGTGGAGGAGCCAGGATTTGAACCCAAACGGTCTGGCTCTACACTCTGTACTGTCAGCCACCACGGGGAGGGTACGACCAGGACCCAGGAGCCCACTCCTGTCTCCCGTGAGAGGAGGAAAGGGGACCCCAGGTCCGAGATCAGTCCCTAAATGCCCATCGGTAAATAGGGGAGCTGTTAAATAAAACTCAGATCTATCTAGACTATACAATAAAAATTAACATTTAGGAGCACTTAGTATCTGCCAGGCACTGTTCTAAGAGCCTATGAATATTAACTCATCCAAACTTTATACCACCTTATGAAATTGAGACTATACTGCCCCCATTTTACAGATGAGGAAACTGAGACACAGCAAGAAGGTCACATGACTAGTAAGTGGTGGAGCCAGGTTTCAAACCCAGGCAGTCTGGCTCCCGAGCTGGGCCCTCAGCTGCTCTCTGCTGCTACCTGCTCCACGGCTGTTGAAAGAACAAGGCAGCTCGACACGAACAGTCATGACCCGCTCTCCAAAGCAAGGGGCAGACAATACCCACGACATGTTCCTATTTACGTAAACCAACCTCCCCAGCAAAATTACTAGCACCCTGTTTGTCCCTGACACTCACAAGGACAGGCGGTCACACAGCTGGCGCCGAAGGTATACCGGCCCTCAGGGTTGGGCATGGACTCGAAGGTGTCCGTGTTGTAGGTGACCAGGGCTGGGCAGTGCAGCTCACAGATGCCGCTGTGGTTGAAGTGGAGGCAGGCCTGGGGGGACAGGCAGCTGGTGGTCACTGGGGTGTTTTTCCCTGGTGTCCAAGGGGCCAGAGGGAAGACCCAGGTGGGGTGCCCCTCCCCTTGCACCCCTTGAGGAGTGGGGCCCAGTGGGCACGTACCAGGCAGTCGGAGTGCTTGGGGCCGGTGCAGCCGGCAGCACACTGCTCGTGGCAGCAGTCGGTGGGCTGCCGACCCTTGCAACGGGCACAGCCAACAGCACAGACAGTTCGCGTCACTGTCAGACAAAGGGCAGGATGAGGGCTGGGTGGCAGCCCCAACACCCGGCCTTCACCAGCAGCACCTTCTGGGGAGACTTCTTGCCCGAGGGAAGACACCCAAGCCCTGGTCCCCCCCTCCCTTGTCACCTTGCTTCTACCCAGCCCCTGCCCCCCAGATTCTGGGCCTCCCTAAGACTCACAGCTCTGACAGTCCTTGGAACTTTCTCCCCAACAGTAGGAGTCTTGACAAGCTGGAGAACAGGGTTGGCCTGGGGAAAGAAACAGAGAGACAGTGAGAGAGAGAGAGACCAGGAGGCAGAATGCACAGCGAGGGAGAGACCCAGGCAGGAAAAGAGGACTCCAAAAACAGAGGTACAATCTAGAAGCAGACGGAGACAGGACAGAGGACCACAGAGATGAAGAGACGCAAGAGACGGCAGGAGGGACTGAGAAAAGGAAGTGGGTGGTGTGAGTGTGGGGGTGGGAGGGCGGCGGGGGGATGTAACCCAGGAGTTGGGGGTCGTTAGGCTGTCTGAGAAAGAGAGGAGGCTACAGGTAGGGAGGGGCGTGGCTTACAGGCCCGTGAGCGGTTGGTGTCTACCAGCGTGCGGACCAGCCGGTTGTTCTTGTGGAAGATGTCCTTCCACAAAATCGTGTCCTGGTGGCAGAGCTGGGGGTTCCGCTGGATCAAGACACCTCCCTTCAAGATCTCTGTGGGGCAGGCAATAATCAGGGGCTGCTTTCCCCGTCTGTCACCTTCTGCCCTCCCTTGGGGCCTGTCTGCCTTCTAAAAGCGGAGCCAGCCTCTTAAACATGCCCCAGCTTCCCTGGGGCACAGAGAAGACACCTTCAGCCTCTTTCAGCCCTACCAATACCACCCCACACACACATGAACAAACTGAGATCCAGGGAGGAGTGAGCTGTCCACGTCAGGGTCCAGATGTCCAAGTCACTTTCTCCTCTCCTCCCACCTCTACTCTGTGCACACTGCTTAGTGGTTAAAAGAGAGACTCGGGAGTCTGAAACCCAGCCTTACCACTAACTAGCTGTGTAACCTTGAGCAAGTCACTTATCCGCTGTAAACCTCAGTTTTCTCATCTGTAAAATGAGAATAACATCGATGCTTCTCTTGCAATATTATAGCACAACTGAAAAGGGACGATGCATGCAAAGCACCTGTCCACAGAGTTTGGGACACTGTCAGCCTCAGGGCTGCCATGTACAGTTACACAGGTTGTTCACTGCACATGTGCACTCAACCAAGAAGCAGCCTGCATCCTAATTATCAAACTGTGTGGGCACAAGCTGTGACTTCCTGCGAAGAAGGGAAATCTTTTTCTAACCTTGACAAGGGCACCTTTCCTAGCTCCACCTGCACCCATCCAGAAGGGCCCTGGTGAGCTCTCAGTAACCAAGAGAAAGTGTCAATGATAACGATGACCACCTGTGAGGCTTCGAAGCTGCAGCTCCTGCAGCCCTCCTGGGGCAGCACCTATAGCAGAAGTCGCATTGTCCAGCAGGTGTCCATTGTCCAGCACGGCCAGGGCGTAGTTGTCCTCAAAGAGCTGGGTGCCTCGCACGATTCGCAGCCTCTGCAGTGGGACCTGTCTCACTTGGTTGTGAGCGATGAGCACGTAGCCCTGCACCTCCTGGATATCCTGGGAGGGGACAGGCCAGGGCTGAGACAGGCCTGGGCCCTGGAACATGGCTGCCCCCTCAAGGCCTCCCCAGGGTTGCCCAGTGCTTGGGGATCTTGGGCAAGGCCCCTAGCCACTGAAGAGTCCTGCTCCCTCATGCATAAAACGGAGATCAAGGCCGCAGTCCCCACCTCCCCAAACCAGATTCTTGTATGATCAAGAAAGATAATGGCTGGGGGGGGCGGGGAGCACTCTGCAAACTGTGAGCCAGTGCCCCGCCCTCCTGCACCTCAGTTTCTTCATCTGTAAAAGGAAAGGCCAGCACGAGATGACGCCTGCGATTCAAGAGACCAAGCATCGCACATGTGGCCCCACTCTGGGGCACCGTGGACACAACCCAGCAGGCTGGTTTCCGCTTTCCCTCCTGCTCATGACCCTTTCATTTCCCATTTGATCTTCAAAATGGGCCCCCAGGGGGAGTCAGAGCATGCCTATTGCTCCCAATATACAGATAGGAAAACAGACCGAGTGAAGCCAAGGGCCTAGACCACGTTCACATGGCTTGTCAGTGGCAGAACTGGACCTGGAACCCACATCTCCCACCAGCCCTTTCACTACTCCAGGCGGGAGAGGGACAGTGGCTGGGGCAGTTGGACAGGGGGGAGTGATAATGCTGGCAAGAGAGGAAAAAATTTAGCAAAGGAACAGATGCATTCCACCCAGATATGTCCACAGCCAGCCACGCTATAGAGAGGGAGTCAGCTGGTCTTGCAGCAGAGCGGGTAGGGGTTAGACATCAGAAAGGACCTCTCAGTTGAGGAACCACAACAAGAGAGGAAATATAGGGCAGGGGTACCCTCTTCTACCACCCATCTATAAGCAGAGGGCTCAGCCCAGCTGGAGGCAGGGCCTGGCCAGGTTGCTCGTGGGCCTCACCTGCAGGAAGGAGAGGCTGGCATCGGCGGGCAGGTAGGTGAGCTCCAGGTTACCCTGCACCACCTGGCAGCCCTGGTAGAGGTGGCGGAGCATGTCCAGGTGGGTCTCGGGACTGGCTGGGAGCCGCAGCTTCATGTCTGTGCCGGTGCACACTGGCAGGAGGGAGGAGATGGGTCAGAGGACACTGCCCGGTGAGCTTCTCCAACCCGGCCGCCTCCTGCATACTCAGTCCCCACAGTCGTGCCATCTCGGACTGCGAGGAAGCACAACTGAAGGACCCCTCCTCCCATGTCCCTTGCACCTGCAGAAGGTGCAACAACAAAAGAAAGTTCACAAGTTTGGGAAGAGGAGAGAAATCAGGGGAGAGGCTCCTTCTGACTCAGCCGATCCTGAGCATCCCAAGGGGGCCCCACCGTGCCAGCCCTAGGGAGCTTGCCCGCCCAATTCAGAGGGTTGGCTGGCAAAGAAAGCCTCCCTTTGTCCCAAAGGCACGACTCAGGGCCAAGGGGTAAAAATCCCCCAAGAGAGGCGATGATGAATCATGGATCCTCTGGATACCCCCTGCCCCTCTCCCAAGCAAACAAACTCAGGGCATTCTCCCCACCCCATTCCAATGCCACCCACATGCCAACCTCCTGGCAAGGAATACCCACCCCCACAATGCCACCCAGAGAGTAGGGAAGGAGGGTCAGCTGGAGTCATAGCTGGGGCATGGAGACTACTGGGGGCTTGGTCCCTGTAGGGACCTCTGGAATTCCCCCAGCAGAGAAAAGGGTCATCAGACCCCAACTATGGGCATCCGGACCCAGGCTGCAGATCCTGGGCAGAGTGACGCTTGCTCCGAAGGCTTCTACGCTGGTCCCTCACCCTTGCCACCTCCTCAGGGCAAGACTCCAGAACCAGCAGGCAGAATCTATGCCACGAAACTCCTGCCACAAGGGCACTACGTCAGTCCTGTGTACCTGCCCGGTGCCAACCATCAGCCCAGGGGCATCAAGATGAACCACTAGCCCAGCCCACCTGGACCCCAGCCGGGTGTCCCTGAGACCAGCAGTGCCCACTAAGCCCAGGGACACCTCAAGGGGTAAACTTCCCCTGGTGAGGGGCGCTTTGGGCAGCAGCTGGCACCATGCCTGACAGCAGGGGGCGAGATTAAGGTACCCAGTTGAACCCGTTTTTCTGCTCTGGTGAGAAGATGAATCACGTAGCGCGCGCGTCTTGCCCAGGAGGGTGTGCCAGGGGGAGGCGGGTGGAGGGCACCCCCAGATACACAGGCCCACAGGCGCCTGCGCTGCCTGGAATTCCTGTTGGTCTCCACTCCACCTCCCACGGACTCCATGCAGATCCAGGGGACAGCAGAGTGGCTGACCTCAAGGTCTGACACCAGGGCTCCTGCTCTCCCAGCAACTTGGAGCCTAAGGTCAAATCCTGGCGGGTAACGAGAGATACCCCCCGCCTCCAGAACACTAGGGAAAGGCTGGTGGAGCAAGACCCCGGGGTGCCTGCCCAGGCCAATGGCCATGAGCTGGCAGCCTCCCAACGACACCCAGAGTGGTCTCCGCTCCTACCCTTCTGGGCAGATAGGGAAGGAAGCAAAGAGGGAGGAAGGGGAGGGCCCAGAAATAGAACTCAAGGGTCCCTTCCCCCAGACTCCCAAGAGAAACAGGAGCTGGGGGTGGCAGGCTAGGCCCAAAATAACGCCCCACTGCCAGGACCTCCCCCGGCCTCGGCAGCTTCAGCTGCTTTGTAGGCACAGCTGTCTCCAGGCCCAGACCCCAAGGCCCTGGCCCAAGCCCGGGACAGGGGCAGGGACAGGGACAGGGACAGGCAGAGCTGGGGCAAGGGCTGTCTCCACCCCCTGCGGCCCTCTGCCGCCTCTAAGGGACACCAGCTGTGGCAGCCAGGCAATAGGAAAACAACAACAATGGGAACACTGGGGGCAGCAGCATTAACTGAGCGCCTACTGTGTGCCCAGCAGGCACTCCAGGTGGAGCATCATAACATCCCCTAGAGCCTGGGACTGCGACCTCTATTTTGCAAAGAAGGAAACTGAGGCTGATGGGTTATTCTCCCAAGATCACAAAGCTTGTGAGCCAGTGATAGGGGCAGGATTTGAACTCGCATCTATCTGACTTTAGAGCCCACATTCCTTCCACGAGGCCTAACTGCATACACACAAATTCACCCCACACCTTTGTATTCACAAAGGTAAATACACCAACTCTATTGATGCCACTGATAAACATTACAGGCTCTGGGCAGCACAGGGTGGCTGGGCTGGGCGGGAGGACCAGAAAGAGTGGCAGCCCCGCCCCACTAGTGAGTTTGTGTCTCACTTAAGTCTGATTAAAACTCTTAAGTGTTTATAACAGGTGGTAACATTGGTACCCTGAGACCTACTCCCAGGGAGCTGGAGGCCCGATACCCCCATCAACCTGACATGAAGCCCAAAAGGCCCTCTTGACACCTCCCCTACGTCCACCTCCCTCCCCTTCACAGGCCCTCCCACTCCCCCCATCTCACCAACCTCCCCCTCCCCAGTCCTCACCACAGTCCCCACATCCACCCCGCCCCCACTGATTCTCTTGGAGGGCAGGACGTCCTGTTCCACACAGGGGAGTTCTGTTGACTCCAGGACACCTGCCCCTCAGGAGCCCCAACACCCAGCTCTCCAGAGCAAAGTCAGCGTGAGGCAGGACCAGCCCAGAGCCAGGGCAGGGCACACAGCGGGCGCTGGGTAAGTGTATGCCAGATGAACAAAAGAACGAATAAACGAATGAACTCCAATCAACTATTTCCAAACCAAAAGGGACCAGTTGAGATCATGGTGTCCATCCCTATGCTTAGAGGCTGGTCAGGGTCCCCCGTGTCCTTCTGGCTGGACTTCAGTGATCAGCGTTTGGTCCCAGCTCTGGGGGTGCTCTCAAGTGGGTTCTCTGCTCCCCACCAGCCGTCAGCCTCAGCTGCTTCTCTTGCTCACCAACAAGAAAGCCAATATTTCCTTTGGTTTCCATGAACATACCCGCATCCCCAAAGCTCACCTCCCCCAGACCCACGGGCCAGATCCCATTCTAGTGACGCCAGGACTCACCCCCAACACACCCCTGGTGTATCAGGCCTGATACCAGACCTGGGGCCTGAGCTCAGGGTCATCAGACCAGAACCCTAGCTGGGCCGCTCACTGTGTGACCTTGAGCAAGTCCCTGGACCTCCAGGGCAGAGGCCAAATCAGATTCATCTCTCTGCCTGGCCATGCCTGTGACTTAGTAATGAATATTCACTGACCTGAACTTGGCTGTAGGGAGGGGATAATAAAACAATAACAACTCTTACTCTCTGCAGGGAAGTTAAATGAGAGTTAAATGAGATAATGAATCAAAAAGCAGTCTGTAAACATGACAGGGCTTTGTCAACAAAGCTGGGCAACACCAACATTGGCCCTAATAATTCTCCCACTCCCTGAGAGTACACACCCCTGGCCCTACCTCCGCTCTCTTCCCAGGGGTGGGGAGGGAAAGGGGTCTCGCAAGAGACGGAGGTGTCACCCCAGGGGGGCTTCCCACAGGTCAAGGGCCAGGAGGGGGATCTCTTTCCAGATCATTCCAGCACCCAGGGGCAGGCACAACTACCTGGGCCCAACACCAGCCCCCAACCCCTGCCCCACACTGGTCCTTCATGCTTCTACTCCAGCTGTCTCCCTCACCCACCGCCTTGCAGGTCCCACTGGCCTCTGCCCCGCTCCTGCCCTCAGCCCCCTGCAATGCCAGGAGGGTCCAAGAGGAAGGCAGACATCGGCTGAACAGGGAGGGGGAGGACTCTGAAGCCTAGAGGGGACCTCAGGGGGGCCCCACTCACCCCACTTTCTATGGCCCAGATAAGGGAGCTCATTCACCTGAGTAAGAGTGGCACCTGTCCCCCAGTCCAGCCACCTGGCTGCCCCTGAGGCTTCGCTCAACCCATTCCTGTATGGATGGACATGGAACGAGACTTTGACCAACTCTTAACACCTCCTCATTAGAGTCCAAAAATGCCCTGGACATTAGTGGGTCACTGGGAAGCCCTGGGTAAGTCACCTCATTTCTTTGAACTTCAGTTTTCTCACCTGTGTACCTCCTTCACAGGATTGTTGCAGACAGAAAATGAAACCGTAATGGAGAAGCACTGGCACACAGGAAGCATGCTGTATATATTTTAAAAGTTAAGGCTTGGGAAGTTCATACAGCAGGAGTATGGGTAATTCTCTTTTTGCATTTCATCCTATCTTTTCAATCGTTTTTTCCCTGAATATTAAAATGAGATTACTTTCCTTGAGTATAGTAAAAAGAAGGAAGGAGGCTGTTGGGAGAATCATATGGGAATTAAACTATGAGCTTTGCAAGATAAAGAAGATGTGTTTGTTGCACTTTACAAAACCTTGACCTCTAAAAAAGGATCCCAGGGAAATGCTGACCCTCTGGGCCTTTCCGTCTCCCCTTCCCCCACATTCCTGCCGCAGCCATTAGCCCTGGGATATAATGGGGGTACTACAGGCAGCTGGGTGGTGCGCTGCCATTTTAACCATTCCCTGCACAACACACAACCTAGCAGTGCAGGCTGAGGGGTGAGGAAGACCTGAGGAGGCCCGGGTCATCAGTGGGAGAACCGACCCCTCAGGTCCCAGCAACTCGGCTACTCTCCACCTGCTCAATTCGAAGGCCCAGGTGAGGAGGGCAGCAGCTCAGCCTGAAAGCCCAGCCTGGCCTCACCCTTCTCCGCAGAAGGTCAGGGGTGAAGATACCCGCCTGGAAAACAGGGAGGGGAAGGATGGGCTCCCGAGAAAGAGGAGCCTCCTTCCTTGGAAAGAAGGTGTGGGGCCACCTCCTGCTGTTTACAGCAGCTCTGGCCCGGCACCTTGAGGGAGTTCCTTGAGAGGGCAGAGTTCAGCCGAGTCCCCAAGTCAGCATGGAGACTGCTGTTTGGCAACACAAAGGCCAAACACACAAACACACAGACCACACAACTCAAGAACACCCTAGCATAGACGCCCCTCAGATAACACAGCAATGCTCTGACAGAAGGGCCCTCGGGCAACACACAGACAGGATGACACCCACCCCTTCTCCAGACTCCTCGACCTATGGAGACCACCCACTACTTCCAGAACACTCTCATTTTGTCTTCCCCAGAACCCCATGATGCAGGGAGCAGCGTCCCCCATTGTTCAAGGTAGATTAATACAGTGATTTCGAATGTGTGGTTGGAGGTCGCACTGCCTGGGGTCCAATCTGGGACCCACCACTTACTCTCTGCTACTTATTAACCTCTTTGAGTCCAGGTTTTCACCTGGAAAATGGGAATACTAGTAGGACTTCTCTTATAGGGTTGTTCTATTCAAGGAGGGAACACATGCAGAACACCTGCACAGAGCCTGGCACAGAGTATATTCCCAGCACACGTTACCTCTAATCATTATTGCATACAGATGGACAGATGCGCAGGACACACACTGCCCCCACCCTGCCCCCCCATAACTCTTCCCCACACACAGCGTGAAGAAAAAGGCAGGACAACCCAGCCGTCCGCATACCCCTGTCCCGTCCTATTTCTTAGCCTCCCTCCCGCCTCCAACTGCCCAGAAATCCCTCCCTTAGAACTCTCCCATTCTGAGCCCCAGACCAGGAAACCCACCACCACCCCTCCGGGGCCCATGCTCTCCAAAAGTCATAAAGCACAGTCTCCAAACTGGCCCTAAAGAAAACTTCTTCAAAACAAACGCCTCCCCCTCCCCCCACCCCCGACTCCAGCATGAGGCAACTCTGCAGTCCGACTGGCCTCTCTCCTCCCCGGCTCCGGCTGGACAGGTTGCTTTCCCCACCTCCCCCCACCACACCCCGATCCTGTCCGAAGCTGGAGTAACTAAACCCTATCTGCCGAAGGGGGGCGGGGGGGCCAGGGGGAGGGGCAGGCGGAAGAGACCCCCGAGAAATCCAGCTCAGTCCAGTCTGGAGGCGGAGGCTGCCAACTGGAAAGGCTTTGAGAAAGCCTGAGGGGGCTCAGAAGGGGGAACACGAACGCGCACACACACCATGCAATACACCCTTTGAGGGAAAACTTTCTGAACAATTTCAGAGAACTTTTTTGACAAGTTCCCGGAGCCGTCGCGGAGTCTGGAAAGCGCCAGTCCCTTGAATGGGACATCTAGAGCCGCTCTGGTGTAATTACCCCCCGTCCCACCTTCTTTTGCCCCCTCCCCGCCGGGGGCCGCCTGCTCTGAGCGCCTGGACTGCCCGAAACTTCGGGTCGGGGAGCTCGTATGGCCCCTCTGCCCCCGCCGGCCCGAGGATTTCCGCGGGGGTCCCAGGCTGCAGGGTCCCGTCACTGCTCAATGCCCACCCCACACCAGACCCACCTTGGGTGCCCGCGGCTCCAGGGGGCAGGAGGGCGAGGAGGAGCCCCCAGCGGCACCAGGCCGCCAGCTCCATGGTGCTCACTGCGGCTCCGGCCCCATGGCTCCGGCTGGACCAGGCTGGGAGGGCGCCGGGCGCGTCGAGGGGAGGGGGCTGGGCGCTCGGCGCCGGAAAGGGCACCCTGCGAAGGGGCGGGCGGCTGCCTCGGGGGGCTCTTCTCGGCTCTCTGGGCACGATGGAGGGGAATCTCAGCTCCACAACTTCATGCCTGTACTTCCTCAAGGCAGCCCTCCTCCTCCACCTCCTCCTCCTCCTGTGATTGGGAGCAAGCGCGCTCACAACTCGCCCCCCCCCACCCCCTCCAACCACATTCCAGCAAGTCCCTGGGAGTGGCAACTCCCAGCTTCACTTTCTCCCTCTCTCGGCGCAGGCCGGGGTGCGTCCGTCCCAGCGCCCGGACGCTCGGGCTGCCTGCAGCAGTTCTCACCCGTTCCCAAGGAGAACCCCCAAAAGGAGAGGAGGGTGCTCGTGACCCCTCCCTCAGGAGTCTGGAGCAAATGCTTTAGGCTGACATCCTTAACTCTCTTTTAAGTCGCAGGTTTTATCGTAAACATTCCTGGCGAGTTTGCATCCTACTCCATCGCGTGCCCTGTTTTCATATCAAATAATGGTTTTCCCACCGCATCCTTAAGTAAAATTGCTAGTCAATAGTGGTGTATTTCATTGGTGGCTTCCGGGACTCCCTGGCGTAGCTTTTCGAATTTCTTAGGTATCTTTTTCAGTCTGAAACGCGTGGTTTTAAGGGGGTCTACAAGTTTGGGGGAGAAGAGAGTCAAATTGGAGAGACTTCCATCTCAATCCTTCCAAGAATATCCCTTGTGTTTCTTTACCGGGGCACTCAGCACCCCATACATCCAGGGTTTCTTCTGTGTCTCTTGCCTTTTATTAGCCTGCTCAATTCCACCTCCCCGCCCTGCATTCCACCGGGAGCCCCGGACCATGTTCTTAAGGCCCCGTGGGGGGGGGGGGGGATTGGGGGTGGGCGAAGGAAGGAAGGCATGTTTTTGTTGGAAATTCCAACAAAATATTGCATGGGACATAGTTATACTAACAAATTATTCGCTGTTTATCTGAAATTCAAATTTAACTGGGCATCCTTATTTTTATTTGCTAAATCTGGCAACTCGAGTTGGCATGCCTCAGCCAAGGGCACGCCTGTGTTGGTCAAGAGGGGATCAGAGGCACCTACTGGGGACTGGAGAGTGAAGGACGCTAGCGTTGCTTAAGCTGCTTCCATATTCCTAGCATGGTTATAGGCGGGCACTTTCACAGTAGGGGCGTGAGAACAGGGCACTCTGGGATCAGAATGACCTGAGTTCAAATCTCAACTCCACCCCTTATTGGCTGTGTGACCTTGGGCAAGTGACTGAGCCTCTCTGGGTCTCAGTCTGCTCACCTGTAAAATAGCCATCTGGCATACTGTGCTAGGGATTATAGGAAATAATGCTCCTGAAGCATTCAGCACAGTACTTGGCACATAGTGATTGCTTAATACATGGTCTCAGATTTTGTTATACTTGGACAGATCCAGGTTTTGTGGGGCCTGAAGCTTATGAAATTTGGGGGACTCTCTTTAAGAAGAGGAATACAAAGTTATGAATACAAAAGCAGACACATGCATGCAAATGAGGGGCCTGAAGCTTACCCTTCCTTAACACCCTGGTAAGTCCTCCTCCAGCTCTAACCAGTGATGTTCAAACTGCAGGTCAGGTTCTATTAGAAGGTCAGTCATGAAACCAATTTAGGTGATCAAGTCAAGTCTCTTTTTTTTTTTTTTTTTTGTGAGGAAGATCAGCCCTGAGCTAACATCCATGCTAATCCTCCTCTTTTTGCTGAGGAAGACCGGCTCCGAGCTAACATCTATTGCCAATCCTCCTCCTTTTTTTTCCCCAAAGCCCCAGTAGATAGTTGTATGTCATAGTTGCACATCCTTATAGTTGCTGTATGTGGGACACGGCCTCAGCATGGCCGGACAAGCGGTGCTTCGGTGCGCGCCCAGGATCCGAACCCGGGCCGCCAGTAGCGGAGTGCGCACACTTAACCACTAAGCCACGGGGCTGGCCCAGGTCTTTTTTTTTTTTCAAGATATAGAATGGAATAGAAAAGATCCGCATCACATCCTCACGTGTAGTAAGGGTGAGTGTGGGTAAGGGCATGTGTGTCCGGTGTGATGAGGTACAATGGATTTATTCCTTGGATCATGGTCATGAACGTTAAAGAAATACTCCTGTGTCTGGGGACACAGCAGCCCTTCAGGATGGACATCAATACCCCTGTTTTCTCTAAGACTCAAGTTAGAGTTAGAGTGAGGGTCAAGGGAATGGAGGCTCAAGAGAGTTAACCAATTTTCCCAGGACCTTCCATCTCAGGGCTAATGAGGGAAAAGTTGAACAGCCAGCAGAACCAGCCCCTCACCCTCACCCATCACACAGGCCAGAAGCCAGTCAAGGTGCCTCTCAGCCCTGCGGGGAAAGAAGACTGCTGACCTGGCTCCAAGAGTCATTTGCAGTCACATAGTAGAGTGCTTGCACCCGGGCACATGCACATGCAGTCTTCAAGAGACCGTCAGGGTGTTAGAGATGTCACTTCTCCCCTAGGCCCCACCTTCCCCTGCTCTTGTGTTAGAAGAGTTCATCCAGCCAGGAAAGTGGTGCCATCCTTTACAGGACTCTCACTCTGCGCCACTCTCTCTGTCCTGGAGAGACACTCTTCATCTTACTGAGGCCTCAGGGTGCCAGAGAAGAGGGGTGTTATCTTCCCCATTTTGCAGAAGAGGAACCCCGAGATTCCGAGGTAACGGGAACTGAGCCATGAAGCTTTGGCTTCATGCATTATGCTCCAGAGTCCTGAATCAAGGATATCATGAACCCACCCTCTCCCTGGGCCCCTGTAGGGGAACCAGAGGGGGGTCCTCCAAGAAATCAAGGTAACTGCTGGTTCCTAGCTCCACAAAAATCCCTCCTCCCCCTCCAACCCCCGCCCCCGCCAAGACAAGCCCACCCTCTCCACATCCCAGATCACAGGAGGAAACCCAGACTGGAGACAATGCTCAGTCCTAGTGGGCTGCAGAGAGAGGGTGGAGCCAGCGGGAGTGGGGATGAGGGGGGAGCGGGGGTCAGAACTCACGCCCCAGGAGGAGGCTCGAGAGGGGCCAAGTCTCCCAAAGAGAATGAGCCCATTCAGAGCCAGGAAGGAAGGGGAAAAAACCTTGTCTGGTGTTTGACAAGAGGAGAGGAAGGGGGGCAGGGGTGGGCGCTGCTGATTTGCTTCTCCCCTCAACTGCCCCTCCAGCAGGGCCTGGCAGGAGAGCCAAGGAAAGAGGATATCTGAGGGACAAAAGCTGAGGGGGGGGGACCTTGGGGTGGGGGGGGATGGCCGGGTGGCTGGAAGAGCCTGAGAGTTTGCCAGAAGGGTCCAGTGAGGGGCCTGGGGAGAGGCAGACAGCTACACAGGAGAGGGCTGACTGCAGGACAGAGGAGAGTGAACCAAGGGGCTGAGGGCAGAGGCATGAGACCTGCCGGAGGAGGTCCTTGTGCAACAGGTACTGGGCCTGCGGGCAGTGGAGGTGACCACCGGCACTCAAGAGTCAGGAAGGGGCTCTGGCTTAGGGAGGTGACCTCTAATGGTCAACAGGCTGAGGTCTGGAACCAGCGGCCTGTGAATTGCCAGTCAATCATTGACCAGCCACTAAGACTGGGGGGCACAGAAGACTCTGTGTGTGTGTGTGTGTGTGTGTGTGTGTCTGTCTGTCTGTCTGTGTGTCTGTGTGTGTGTGTCTGTGTGTGTTGGCACCAGAGTCTCCTTCCCTCTGCCTACCTCACCAGCCAGCCTGGGGTCAGAGGACTGAAAACAAACAGAAAAAGGGAGGAGACGGTTCACAGTCCGAGGTCTAAGCCACAAACTGGAGCCTTCCCCACAGGCCTCGAGTCTAGGGCATGGGTTGCTGGGGAAGTGTCTATATGAATTAGTTACTTAGAAAGAGTCCCCCCAAGAGTAGGCACAAGGCCTCCCTGGGGCCACAAGAGAGTAATTTGGAAGCCTCTGATAAGAAAATCTGTCCTTCATAAAGGTGGCGTTTTAAGAACACTTGCAACCTAACCACTGGGAGGCCAACTCCCAGGGCCTAGGGTCAGCAAAGGAGCAGAGCCCAAACTGACAAACTGGGCATGCCAATCACCTCCCTCAACCCCTCTCACCCCATCTCAGGACTGCAGGCCCGGGTTGGCCCGGTGGCGTAGCGGTTAAGAGTGTGCGCTCCGCTTCGGTGGCCCAGGGTTTGCAGATTCGGATCCCTGGCGTGCACTGACGCACTGCTTGTCAAGCCATGCTGTGGTGGCATCCCACATAAAGCAGAGGAAGATGGGCACGGATGTTAGCCCAGGGCCAATCTTCCTCAGCAAAAAGAGGAGGATGGGCATTGGATGTTAGCTCAGGGCTGATCTTCCCCAGAAAAAAACAAAAGGAGCACAGGCCCAAGGCCTGGGGAGTTTTCCTCCTCTCTCCTTAGGCTGCTTTGCCAGGATAGAAAGCACTCATGTGCTCTCGGCCTCACCTGGCTTTAATGCACATATATGAAGTCCATGTGACTTCCATCCTGGCCTGTGCATACAAGGCTCCACAGTTTGCATCCCCGTGTCCTGTGCTGTCAGTGTGTTTGTGCTGGCCACTAAACATGTGCCCTTCGTTTATCTGGGGGTCTTTTCTCAGACAGTAGCTGGGCTGTGTGGCCTTGAATAAGGCTTCACTTTGCCATCTGAAACATGAGACAGTTGGACTCAATGGTTCCTGGTCACAGTGTTTTAGGATTTGGTGTGGGGGCAGTGAGCCCTTCAACCTCCACGCTTGTCCCTTGAAAGCCCCATCGAGCCATCCCTCTGCCAGATTCTGGAGTCCAGATTCTTTGTTTCACAAGCACTGAGTCTTCCTGCTCCATTCAGCCTTTCAGGACCCCAAGCTCATCCCACTTGCTGCTGGAGATACAGACCACTGGGGTGTGAATGAGGACAATCTTACCTCTGGCTTATTGATTTAGGGAGGAGGAGACTAGGAAGCTTCTGGAAGCATAAAACTATGGCAATCATGAAGTCCTGATCTGGGGGGACAATTCCAGTTTTAGACAATTTCATTCACTGAATCTATGTTGTTGATTCCTCTCTTTCCTCGCCCTTTACATCCAATTGTTTTTGTTTTGTTTTTTGGGGTCTTTTTTTGCTGAGGAAGATTCACCCTGACCTAACATCTGTACCAATCTTCCTCTGTTTTGTATGTGGGTCACCACCACAGCATGGCTGCTGACCAGTCGTGTAGGTCCATGCCCTCAGGAACCCACCCCAGGCCACCGAAGTGTGGCTCCCGAACTTAACCATTAGGCCATGGGGCCGGCCCCCTCCAATTGTTTTTATTTTTGTGTGTGTAAGGAAGATTAACTCTGAGCTAACATCCGTTGCCAATCCTCCTCTTTTTGCTGAGGAAGATTGGCCCTGGGCTAACATCTGTGCCCATCTTCCTCTGCTTTATGTGGGACACTGCCACAGCGTGGCTTGACAAGTGATGCATCAGTCCACGCCCAGGATCCGAACCTTTGAAGCCCCGGGCCACTGAAGTGGAGCATGTGAACTTAACTGCTACACCACTGGGCCAGCCCCCTTCCAATTGTTTTTTAAGATATTAGTTCCTCTTCCAATCTATCTGTGCTTTTCCCCGCTCCCCCACCAGCTAGTCTAAGCCTCTGTAACTTCTTCTCTGGCAGAAAGCACTAGCCTTTGACCTCCCCTGTGCTGCTTTTGCCCTCTTTTGATACCCCGTCTTTTCCCCACAATAGCCAAAGTAAATGTTTTCAACATAAATCAGATCATTTCATTCGCTCCAGTGCAAAAACACCTCCCAATGGCTTACCCTTGCCTAAACTCTTCACCGTGACCTGAGAACTGATAGAATCTGGTCTCTGGCTGTTGCTTCAATCTCATAGCCTTCCAGTCACACAGGCCTCTTTTCTGTTTTTCAGAGATGCCAAGCCTGTTCCTGCCTTAGGGCCTTTGCACTGGCTGGTCCCTTAGCCTAGAACATTCTGCCCCGAGGTATCAGTAGGGCTGGTTCCTTTTGGTCATGCAGGTATTTCAGGTCAAATGTCGCTTTCTCAAAGAGACCTCTGACCACCCAATCCAAAGTAGCCTCCCCCTCCCTCCCTCCCTGTTATATTATCTAATCATGTGACTCAACACTCGTGACTACATGAAATTGTTCTTTTTACATTTTACATTTTTCCTTTGTTTTTAATTGAGGATATATACAGATGTTACAAAATTTAAAAGGTACAAGAATAAAAAGTGTCCCTCACTTCCCTGTCACCCAGACACAGAGTTCCACTTCTTCTCCTCAGAGGCAACAACTATTTCTACTTTCTAATATAACTTTCTAGATATATTCTCTAAAATAACAAATGTAATATATACTCTTATTTTTCTTCACACAAGGTAATGTGTACACAAATATATACTGTTCTATATCTTGCTTTTTTTGCATTTTAATTATTTTATTGAGGTCATATTGGCTTATAACTGTGTAAATTTCAGGTGTACATTATTATATTTCAGCTTTTGTATAGACTGCATTGTGTTCACCACCAATAGTCTAGTTTGTGTGTGTGTGTGTGTGTGTGTGTGTGTGAGGAAGATCGGCCCTGGGCTAACATCTGTGCCCATCTTCCTCTACTTTATATGTGGGACACCTGCCACAGCATGACTTGATGAGCGGTGCGTAGGTCTGCGCCTGGGATCTGAAGCCACAAACCCTGGGCCACCAAAGCAGAGGACGCGAACTTAACAGTATGCCACCCGGCCGGCCCCATCAATAGTCTAGTTTTTATCTGTCACCATACTTATGTGCCCCTTTACCCCTTTCACCCTCCCCCCACAATACATCTTGCTTTTTATACTTACCAAAAATATCACGAAGGTTTTTCCATGTCAGTGCGTTATAAATCTGCCCCATTCCTACTAATTTCTGTTCAGCATTCCATTGTAATTGTATGGATCTCCCTCAATTAATGTAATTCATTTCCTATTGATGGACATGTAATTGTTTCCATTTTTTTTCCTATTGAAAATAACGAACAATGCTGCCGTGAATAGCTTTGTACTTACACCATTTTGCGCTAGTGTAAGTACACCTAGAGCCGATGTAAGCACACCGAGGAGAGAAATTGCTGGCTAGAGAGTTTGTGCAAATTGCTGGATTAAAGGGTATGTGTATTTTACAGTCTGATAGTGCTAGATTTTCCTACGTAGTGGTCATACCAATGTGCTCCTACATTAGTGGTAAAATTATCTTAGTCTTTTGTTTGATACTTGTTTACTGCCTGTCTCCCTCCTCTGACCATGAGAAGGACAATGCCTTGTTTAGCACTCTGTCCCCAGAGCCTCACACATGGTCAACTGTAATAAATATTTGATAAATAAGGAAGCTTCATTGTAGACTATCCCCCAATTTTTGTTCTAAGAACATGATCACTTTGCCTATGAGCCCTCAGCATGCTGTACTATTTACCTTGTCTTTCTCTTCCTTGGACTGGGAACCATTTCTGATTCACCTGTTTTTTCTAGTGCCATGGCTGGCACCCAGTAGGGCTCAATAACCCTAAGCCTAAGGAACGAATTGATGACTTTGCAGGTTGTGACTCATATATGAAGCCAAATACAAGTTAGGAAGCAGATTAAGCTAAGGGGGCTCAGTGTGTGTGTGTGTGGGGGGGAGCTTCTGGGCTGAAAAGTTGGGAAAGGGGGAGGCCCCAGTAATTGTCTAGAGATGTAGGGCTGTGCTGGCAGAAAAACCCTCAAGAGATGTCCCAGGGAGACAACACCCCATCTGCCACAGAACAGCATCACAGAAGTCTCCACTGCTCCCCTCCACCTTTAACCTAGGACTGTTTTCTTCATCAGGTGTGGAGGCATGAGTTTTCAAGGACCTATGAAATGTTTGAGACCTGAACAAATTTGCAATGTTAGCTCCAAAATATAAGAAAACTACAAAAATCAATTAACATTTTATTAAATATATACAAAATGTAACATGTCAACTATTAACAGCAACTGAATTCAACTATATATAGTTATTTATAAATTTTATTTAATGTGGGGGTGTTGCCACATTTTAATATGTTTGATATGCTATAGGAAGAGGCCTCCGAAATTGGGACCTTAAAAGTTTTAAAAGAGCCCTATTTCTACCTGGGAGTTCTCTCAAAGGGAGAATCCCTGCTTTGTCAGGATTTCATCCTCTTTAATCCTAAATGTCCTCATCTTTAAATGGGGATCCTCGTAAAAGATTCATCCCAGCATTAAAGTAAGGAGAAAATGAAATAATGTATTATGAAAGGACTAATCTATCAAATGCAAAGTAGTATTAGCACTCCAGTGTTTCTGGTCAGCTCCTGGAGGGCTGAGTGGTTGTTTTCTTCATTTCAGCTTCCCAATCAGTATCAACTGGGTGCTCAACTCCAGGGGGCACTATTCATGTTGTATTTAACTTGAAAAGGCACCATTCACAGAAGATGCAATGTGAATGGTGCGCCCCTGAGCGCCATTCACAGAAAATATAATATGAATGGTGCCTCCTGGAGTTGTGCCTTGCCCAGCATGCTGCTAGAGCTAAGGGCTCAGGAAATGTTTGCCGAATGAGTGAATGAATGGAATCCAATTTTACTTCTTGCTCATTTCACCTCCCAAGATAAAAAGGAAAAGTTGATCAGGAGTGAAGAGAGTGGGGGAGGAGGAAAGCCAGTCATTAATCTACACACGCTAATTACGCATCTAGTTACAAGGCTTCAGTGCTTCAATGAGATGTGTGTGTGTGTGCGCCGGTGGTGGTGCGGGGAGTGGGGGGGAGATACTAAAGCAAGTATCCTATTCCCAAAAGTCTTCCTCTTAATTTTCCTTGAAATACTACACCTCTTCTATCTCAGCGTCGTCTGAATCCCGCTGGTAATTTGACAGTCCTGGATTTGGCACCCAAATTCTTACGTTGAATTACGTTGTTTATTCATTGAAAAAAAAAGGAGGGAGGTGGTTCTTAGCGCATCCGATGAGCCAAATTCTGTACTACTAGTGCTGGAAATAAAATGGTAAACAAGACAGCAGAGGTCCCCACCCTGCCTGGGGGAAACAGACCACTGTATGTTAAATCATTCTCCAGGTGTTATCACCCCAGAAGTGGTGTTTAAATTGAGACTAGGAGAATAAGCAGGAATGAGAACAAGAGTGATACAGACGAAGCCAAGCCAGGAGGCTTGAAAGACATGGCCCCGGGAGGTGGGCCTGGGGCAGGGGAGTGAGGGAGACCTGTGGCAGGGGCCAGATCGTGCAGGGCTTCTGGAGTTCTGATTTTATCCTGAGGTTATTGGGACTCCTTAAGAGGCTACTGCGGCTGTCTCGGCGACAGATGATGATGTCTTTAACCAGGGTGGTGCCAGTGGAGATGGAGAGAAGCGGACAGTCCCAGGTACATTGGGAAGTGAAATCCGACAGGGCTGGTGATAGAAAAATAGTCCTTCCACAAATAAAACGACCCTAGAGAAGAAACAAGACGGATGTTCATAAAAGACCACTTTATTCTGCTCCTTAATCCACCTGGCGTGCTCCTTCCCTTAACCCTGTCGCCTCAATATATGGACACGACAGTAAGACAAGGGGCGGGGCAGGCGCCCACAAAAATCCAGGAACTTTTATTTAAACTGGACGCTGGTCAGCGGAGAGTAGAATAAAGAGCACAAGGCACTTCCGGTTACTCCGGAAGTGGAGGTTCGTAAGCCCCTCCGCCGGCTGAAGGGATGGCCGGGCGGACGGCGCGGCTGGTGCTGCTAGCTGGGGCCGCCGCGCTAGCAAGCGGCTCCCAGGGCGACCGCGAGCCGGTGTACCGCGACTGCGTGCTCCAGTGCGAGGAGCGGAACTGCTCGGGGGGCGCACTCAAGCACTTCCGCTCCCGCCAGCCAATCTACATGAGCCTAGCAGGTAAGCCCCACCCCGCCGTAAGCCCCGCCCCTGCTGTTGGCCCCGCCCCTCGCACCCCCAATCCCCTTCTGCAACCTCTGAACCTTAGTGCCCCCGCCCACACCCCTGGCGTCCATTGTGAGTGTGAGTGAGTGGAGCCCGAGGGTGATGAGAGCCTTGTCAGCCGGTCTTACTTTCCCAAAAGCTTTCATTTACTTTTTATTTATTCCGTCAAACGAGTATTTACTTAGTACTCCTGGGTACTAGGCCCTGGGATAACACTGAAATCAGACCAGGGTCCTGCCCTTCGGGGCTCACAGTCCCCACGGCGACATTAGCCTTCTCAAGTGCAAGGTAGAGGATGATTCGAGCCCTAAGGGACCTTTAGATTAAGCAACAGGAGCATGTGAGGGAGGAAGGAATGTTTCTGGCCTTGGGGGGTGGGGGCAGTGATCACCTTGGAACATTCTGTGAAGGAAGGGATTCCGGATGGATACATTAAATTTGGACCTGTGGCCATAGTAGACACCTACTGTGTCACAGGTGTCACAATAGGTCTGTTAATTTTCACAACAACCCTCTGAGGTGGTTTCTCTTAACCTGATTTTACAGAAGGGGAAAATCAGAGAGGTTAAGTGCCCTGCCTGAAGTCACACAGCCAGTAAGTGGTAAAGTAGAGTTTCCAGTTCTGACCTGTTTGACTACAAGTTTGTTTTCTTTACTATCCCTTTGCATTCCAGACAGAGGGAGCGGAGAGAGTGGAGGCCCTGGGCAGATGTGGGCACATCCAGCAGCTTGGTTTACTCAGGGAGCAGGGTGCATGAAAAGGAGTAGTGGCAAATAAAGTTGGAAAGGCAATTTGGGGCCTCAAGTCAGACTGAAGAATTTGGGCTTCATTTTCATAGGAGGAGGGTAAGATGGCAAGGCTTCCTCCCTGGGGAGTGAGAGCAAATCCTCTGTTCAGGAAGGGCAGACATAAACCCAAGTATCCGTAGATGGGTCCATCAGATGCTAAGATCCCCATCTTGGGGGAAAGGAGAAGAGAAGAAACCTCTGTTTGCTCACTGTACACCCCCACTTCCTAAAACCACACACACACCCCTTTCCCTTATGTGTATGTCCCACCATCTCTCCTCCATCCAAGCGGGAAGCGAGAATTTTGAGATTTCTTCTGGTTCTCTCCAACCTGCAGGCCCTCTTGGCCTGCATTTGAGCTTGGGCCCCATTCAGGCTTTCTCTTTGCCTCCTGGTGCTGGGGAATTCACCAGGCCAATTTATCTGTTTCAGGCTGGACCTGTCGGGACGACTGTAAGTATGAGTGTATGTGGGTCACCGTTGGCCTCTACCTCCAGGAGGGTCACAAAGTACCTCAGTTTCATGGCAAGGTGAGTTGGAGGGACAAGGTAGGTATATGGTGGGAATGTGGTGGGAATAAGATACCCCCCAGTTGGATACACTGTCCAAGCAGTCTGAGGTGTGGGGTGATGGGTGTGAATTTGGGGCAGGTACCTGTTCTTCTCAAAATATGCTGGTTCTCATATAATCAGATGGGACCAGTGTCTCCTGCCTTGGATTTGGAGTGACAAGATCTGGGAGGCTTTGGGGTCTCCTCAGAGAGTGGTGCTGGGCTTCTTAGGGTAGTTGAGGTGCCCACTTTGCTACAAGGACAAATTCCTTGACCCACCATGGCAAGCTTTCTGTTGCTTCTTCGTAAGAATCTGGATTAAAATACTAATACCCCCTCAGATTGCCCAGCAAGGCACAGTTTGCTGATGCCTGTTGATCCAACGTGATCTTGGTCTAGCCTGTCGAGATTGGCAAGAATTATTCTCCCTAATTTGTCACAGAGTAAGCTGAGGCTCACAGGGCTGTGGTCAGTGGTGGAGGAGGGGTTAGGACCTCTGTCTTCTGGATGGCAGGTCTATGCTGTTTCCACCAGGCCATACTGAGCCGTCTACACTGGCCCACCTGGTCTTCCCAGAGACCAGGCTTACAGTGCTGTGAGTGCTGGCCAGGCTGGAGGGATGACCCTCAGCCAGGGACTGGAGGGGAGCTCATTAACCCGAAAAGGGGCTGAACTTGAGCTTTGGCCAAAGTCGAGAGCTGAAGAACCAGCCGGGGACCTGTTGATGCAGCATGTCAAGCAAAGGTAGGTTGGGCCATCTGAGGGTTGCTTGCCCCTGAGGCCCCCTCTATGTGCTCCTTTTTCAGTGGCCCTTCTCCCGGTTCCTGTTCTTCCAAGAGCCAGCTTCTGCTGTGGCCTCGTTCCTCAATGGCCTGGCCAGCCTGGTGATGCTCTGTCGCTACCGCACCTCCGTACCAGCCTCCTCTCCTATGTACCCCACCTGCGTGACCTTCGCCTGGGTAGGTAACCTGGCAAGATTCCTGCTTTACACCCTCATCTAGGAAGGAGGAACTCTTAGATCCCCATTCTCACCCACCAGGGCTTCTACCCACCTAGCTTCCCCTCTGTTTTCCAGGGTAAAGTTTCAGCTGTGGGGTGGTCAGGCCTGGGGAGAAAACAGGGAAGGTGCTGAATTTGTCCTTATCTTTCTAGCAGAGTCCTAGGTCGGGCTGTTTGAGAGGGAGGGAGAGAGGAAAGAAACCTTGTTCTCGTCCTGAAGGAGGAAGCCACTAAAAGATCCAGTAGGGCAGTTTACAAACAGAGAGGGAGATGGGTGGTAGGGAGCATGCTGGGACTACAGGTCTTTCCAAGGACCCCTCTGGGGGACTTGAAGCAATCTCAACTCCAGTCCCGGCCTGGAGGCATTGGCAGCCACAGCACTCCATGTAAAGGTGAGCCTGGTCTTACACCATGCCTAGAGAAGCCGAAATATGTTCCATCTAAGTCTCCAAAGAGGGCTCTGAGCTTCACAGTGTGACTGGTCAGAGGAGCCAGCATCCAGGGCCTGGAATTGTGGGAAAGCATGGACTGCGGTACCGATAGGAACTGTGACAACCTTGGGGAGAGTGCGAGAGTAAGAGCTTGCGATGGATGTCTCTAGATCAGAGCTGCCTTAGGGAAACATCCCCACTCACTCACCTTCCTGCCATCAAAGCAGCCATCCATTCATATGTTGAGCACCTACTGTGTGCCAGGCACTTTGCTGGGCGCTGGCAATCCAAAAGTATGTAAAAACAGACGAGTCCCTGCCCTCTGGTACTAACCACACAGGCACACAATTGAATGTAAAGGTGCAATGGATGAGAGGTGCTGTAGGTGTGTGATGGGGGCCCAGACCAGCACAGAGCAATGAGGGAAGGCTTCCCTGAGGAAGGGGCATTTGAAATAAGATCAGAATGATGAGTGAATGTTAACTAGGTGAATTCAGGGAGAGTAGGAGGAGTCATCTACATGGAAGACTCAGAATGTGCACAGACAGAAGAGAGCTCACGTTATATGAGGACCTGAAAGACCAGGAGGCCTGCCATGCCGGAAGCCAGGGAGTGGGGTGTGAGACGGGTGCACAGGTGGGCAGTGGGTGGGCTCAGCCCCTGGAGAGCCTGGGGGTCACATTAATGCTTTAGATCTTGACTCGCAAAGCATCAAGAAGTAATGAGGGTTGGAGAAAAGGGGTTTCATAAATAGATTTGCTTGGAAAACTCATTCTGGCTACTGTGTAGAGAACCAACTGGAGGGGGCAGGCATGGATGCAGGGGGCTAGTTGGTAGTTTTAGCAGAGGGCACAGTAGCTAGACTAGAGAGGTGGCACAGGTCTTGGAGGGAGGGTATTAAAGAGAAGTGTGTTTGAGCTGTGTTTTGGAGGTGACATTAAAATTTTTAAAGATGTATTTATTTAACAAATCCATACATAGCTCTTACTGTATGCCAGGTACCGTTCTATGCATTTTATAAATATTAACCTTGTTAATCCCATAACAAGCTTATGAGATAGGTAGTATTATTATCCCCAGTTTACAGATGAGGAAACCAAGGACTGGAAAGGTTAAGTAACCTGCCCTAGCAGCCAGGGTTTGACTCCAGGCATCTGGCTCAAGAGTCCAACTGTTACCATCCGGGCTGTGCTGACAGCCGCAGCAGTCGGTTAGATGAGGAGAGGACTCAAGGATGACCCCTGTCTTTCCGCTGATGAGCCAGTGATAGAAGCTGTGAATGTGGATGGGACCTTAGCAAGAAGAGAAGGGGTCTAGGAAGGAGCCTTGAGGAACTCCAAAACTGAATGGCTGGATAGAGGAGGATGAGCCAGCAACGGAGACAGAAGGAGTGGCCAGAGGGGTAGGTGGGAAACTAGGATATCATGTGGTTGGGGGAGCCCTGGGACAAGGACAGGAAGGAGAGGGTGGTCCATTCTCCTGAATTCTGCTGGACAGTCAAGTAAGAGGACAGCTGAAGGACGCTGCTGGATCTGGCGACCCGGGGTCTCTGAGGACCTTAGGAAAACTGATAGTGTAAGGTGCCGAGAAGTCCGGGCCGAGCCTCAGACTTGGGAGATGGGATCAGAAGGAGGGTGGAGAAGGAGGCTGTTAATAAGCCTCTGGGAAACGTTGATCCTCCCTAATACTTTCTATTCAACAAATACTAATAATAATTGTTATGAATTATGGAACACAAATCACCTGATGGACATTGTCCTAAGTTCTTTATATACATTTTCTTGTTTAATCCTTACAATACCACCATGAGCTCTGAGTAAGGCTTAGAGGGGGAAAAACTTGCCCAAAGTTAACAGCTAATGAGTTAGTGAATAACGGAGAAGGTTGGTGTCCAGGGCTGTCTGACTCCGGGTCAAGCACTCAGCCTCTCTTCAGGCTGTGCATGCACCGTGATCAGTGTTTGTTGAGTGTTTGCTGTGGGTAGAGACAGGGGTTGCACTTGTGGGGGCTGAAGCCCCTGCCTAAGAAGCTGAGCCTAGTGGGAGGCGCAGCTCCAGCCAGCCTGGGAGTTAGAATGCAGGCAGAGCCGAGGCGGGCTCGGGCAGAGAGCCGTGGGAGTTGTAAGGTGGGGAGACCATGTCCTCAAAGTGGAAAAGTCTGTGAGGAAGCCCAGGGAGGAGGAGAGGTTTTCTCTGGGACCTGCAGGGCTAGTGAGGCTCAGACATGCACCTGTAGGGGAGAGGAGGTTGGGTTCCAGCATTCCAGGCTGGGGGCACAGCAGGAGCAAAGGTACAGAAGCTAGAGAGTGGGAGACCTGGACAGGCAGCCTTGGGAAGGTCAGCCTGCCACAGTGTGGCTGTGTGAAGGGGAGTGCAGGGAGATAGGATGGAGCAGAGAGGGCCCTGAGTGCCAGGCTGAGGGGCGGGAACTCTTGTGTAGGCAGGGGCCTGGCATCAGCACACCCCGTCACAGGCATGGGTGGGATAGAGCCCCCACTTCCTGTTTAGGCCTCTCGCAGAGAAGGGTGTTTGGTCCTGGCCTAGAAAGCAGGAAGGGCAGGGAAATTAAAGAAGTTACACCTGTCCTCTTTCCTTTGGGGTTCTTCCAGAGACACTGCTTTCTGGGCCCACCGCCTGCACTGCCCCCTCACCCCTGCCCCTAGTAGAGAGCACAGGACAGCCCTGCCCAAACTCTCTGAAGAAAGCTCAGAGGCTCTTTGGATAGACCAATGGGTCTGTGGGAACCTCTGAGGTGCAGCCTTTGTCTTCATGACATGTGCCGGAAGCACTGGTCACTTCACAACTCGTGTTTTGATCTCCCTGATTCTTGAGTTTTTCATCTCACTGGCAGCTGCCGCTCAGCTCCCTTCTTGGTGAGGGTCACACCTCCCAGGGGTGCCCTGCAGTCCAGCATGACTGAGGACCCTTAGGGACAGAGCAGGACATATTAGGTTGGGTGCCTGGGGCCTGCATCTCAGGGCATCTTTAGGGATATGGGGTTCATGGACAGGGGATTCCGTCATGCCACCACCAGGCCCTTGAGGGACAGAGTCTCAGCACTGGCCCACACTCCCTTTGATGATCCCATTTGGATTTTACATCTGATCTTTAGTCCTGTGTGTGTGTGTTTGCAGGAGGGAGGGATCCTGAGCTATACGGAAGGTGTGCCTGTGGACTTTGTCCTAGGCTGGGTCTTCTGGAGCAAGTGGGGCTCCTGATTTCTGTTGGGGTGGAGTAGGAAGGCCCCTCACCTGCTCCAGGTTAGATCTTGGGGGTGTGGTCTCAGTCTTTTTCTCTGGGAAATGAGGGACTCTGTCCCCAGCAGGGCTAATGAAGCTTTGGCACAAGGAGGCAGTCTCTGCCTTGACATGTAGACCTGGGCTTGGGCTGGGCAGCAGCCAGACTTTGGGGGAGCCTGCCAAAGCTGTGTGCACCACAGACCTTTGACTTCGTGGAGCTGGGTGCTCCTGCTCTCTGCCGAAGCTAGAAGGCCACACCAGTTCCACACCCCTTCATCCAGCAAGGAAAGGTCCTCAGGGCTAGAGGTGAGAGAGTGAGGTGCCAGCAAAGCCAGGATGATGGATGGAGGTGGGGGCCGATTGTGCGCTACCTCTGCTGAGGAAACTACGAGAAGAGAGAGGTTGAAGCTGCAGCAGAATGATGGTTAGACTTCAGGAAGGATTTCCCTACGGTCAGACACGAGCCAGTAGAACAGGCAATGGCAGGAAATCAGGGAATCCTTTTTTTTTAATTTTTTTTGTGAGGAAGATCAGCCCTGAGCTAACATCCATGCCAATCCTCCTCTTTTTTTTTTTTTTGCTGAGGAAGACTGGCCCTGAGCTAACATCCATGCCCATCTTCCTCCACTTTATGTGGGACACCACCACAGCATGGCCGGACAAGCGGTGCATCGGTGTGGGCCCAGGATCCGAACTCAGGTCGCCAGCAGCGGAGCGCGCGCACTTAACTGCTACGCCATGGGGCCAGCCCCTAAGGAATCCTTTTTGATGGTGGAAAAAGCCCTCCTTCTCCCATCTCCATCCACCTCTTTGCCCTTCTCTCTCAGGAGTGAACTGGGTCAGGCCTGCCCTGCCTGAGGCAGGGGTTGAGACACGGTGGCCTCTGTGGGGGCCTGGGGTGGCAGCAGGCGTCATATTTAACATTCTGCCTCCCCCACTTCTGAGACACCGAGCTATTTAAAGACCCACTTGTCCCCACTGCCACGGTGTCAATGACAGCCCCGAGCACTGGGGCTTAGCACTGGGGTCGAATTCCTGACAGATCTGGCTCACTTGGCATCCAACCGGTTTCATAGTGGTGATATTTTTGTCTCAATTTTCTTATTTTCCAACAGACTGAAACAGCCTCCTGCTCCCCCTCACCCAGCCTTCCCTGTCCCCCTCCATTTCCACTCTCGTTGGCACCCTGCCCCGGCCTCCCCCTTTCCTCAGTGTTTACCGAAGTTCTTGGTGCCTGCTGGGCCAGCCCATTGCCCTCCTGGCCTGTCTGATTGGCCAGTTACCCAGTCTGCCCCCCTCACTCTACTCAAGCTTGGCTAAGGAGTCCAGGAGCAGGCATACTCTTGCGTCTTGGGGGCTTTCCTTTCCTTCCACGTCCATCCATCCCCTTTGCTTGAGTCTTGATGACAAACTCTGAGTGAAGAGAAATAGTATCTCTGCAGTGCATCCTGGGATTGTGGCTCAGGAGCAAGGAGCAGGGGCCTCTTCCTATAGCTGAGGTGTCTGCATTCTGGGATCAGGAGACCCTGGGGCCCCATGGGTTTGACCTGGAGCATTGTGACCCTTGAGGAAGAGGGAGGTGGACGTGATGAAGGAAACAGACATATGTGGAGCACCCACTGTGTGCCAGACAGCAGTAACAGCCACCATTTACTGAGTGGCTTCTTCGTGCCAGGCATTTCACAGACCTCATCCTCATGACCCTCTTATGCAGTGGGTACTGTTATTAGCCCCATTTTGTAGGTGAGGCAACTGAGGCTCAGAGAAGCTGTTATTTGTTCAAGATCACATAGCTATTTAGGAGCCAAGGCAGAACTTGAACCCAGGGTCCATCTCGTTGTGGAGGTTACAGACATTCTGCCCCCAGCCTGGAACTGTGGCATGGGCTAGGCAGCTGTGGGGAGACCACCCTTTCTCCCCCTAGACTTCCTTAGCCTACAGGGAGAGGAGGAGGCAGACTTGGCCTTTTCAGCCTCAGGTCTGTGGAGAGGTGTGAAGGTCCCCACTTGGTCAACAAGGTGGAGAGAAATAACATCTAATGTTTTACCCTGTCCTGGGCACTGTGCTGTACACTGTACTTGTTTTGCTTGTTAAATTCTTATCAACACTATGATTATTCCCATTTTACAGATGAGAAAACTGAGGCACAGCAAGGCTAAATAACTTACCCAAGGACACACAGGAAATGCAGAGCTGGGATTTGAACCCTGGCAATCTGGCCCTAGGGCCTGCATTCTTAATGACACTATCTCCCAAATCTGAGGAGAGGGGTCAGAAGAGGAGCCCCCCATAATGGGACACTCCCCAGGGGAGAGGGGACTTTTCAGGGGTGCAGAGTTCAAGCTTAAGGTGGGTCTCTGTAAGTGGAAGGCACCCCGGGGAGGCGGTTGGACAGGGGACCAAGCAGCCCCCAGCCCCGTCCTGTAAAGCTAAGCCCTGGCCCTGTGCACCACCCCCCCATGCTTTCAGTGTTCCAGCCACCACTTAGCTCAGTCCTCCTGTCACCTCCCCCTTCCTGCTGTGGGTGACAAGGAAGCCTGGCTGGCTGCCAGTCCCTGCTGCCTTCCCCTCCGCCTCCCTTTCACACTGGCTCCAGGGCCACTCTCCTCTCCAAGGATGTCCCTGTTCCTGGCCTCCGCAGGAGACCTGGCCCCGTGATTGCCTGGGCCCTGTGTCCAGCCCCGAGCCTGCTCTGCTCCCTATGCTGACCCTGAGTGTCAGACTCTGTGGACAGTATCCAAGAAACCACACTGTTCTGTCCCATTCTCCAGCCTCCAGACCATGCCCCCGTCACCGTCTCTGGGGAAGGAGCAGCACCAGGGATGGGACAGGATGGCCATCCTCAAAGGAGGAAGCAACCTGACCTAGAATAGTCAGCTGACATCAGGGCTGGAAGGGGACAAAGGATCACTTAGGTCAGCCCCTGATTTGTCCTGGGGGAAGCTCAGGCCTTTGCCCAGGTCATGAGGAGCATAAGTAGCAAGGCTCAGCCTAGGACCCAGGCCACACACACAGACTTGCACAGGGCTACCTGAGCCTCCAGAGACTTCCAGGGCTGACTGGCTTTGCAACAGAGCCCTGCCGGCCTCCACCCCATTGCTTTTCCCATTCTCTCATGAGCCCCCTCGGGCCTGCATTAGGGAACTCATCCTACTGTCTGGCCTTCCTGCAGCAGTACCAGATGGAGAGTGGCTTCTTACCCCGCTCCCACTGTCCCTGCCTGGCCAGCTTTCCTGGTATACTGGACCCCCGAGTGAGCAGTTCCTGGCCTTCACCCATCCCAGGCAGGCCTGTCCTACCCTAGCGCATCCCTCCCTACCTCCAGGGCGTTCCAGGCCAGACCTCGGCTGGCTGTTCCTTTGATGGGTTGTCACTGGTTTCCCAGCCTTTCCTTCCAGCCCAGTGTCTGGATCTCCACCCCAGCCCACCCTTCTTTCAGTCATTTGGGCGTCTGCCGTGGATACAGCAGTCTTTGAAAAAAGCACCAGCTCCCACAAGATCTAGGGCTCATTTGCAAGATGATTTGTACTCTCTCCTTGCAGTTAATTTCCAGGAAAAAGGCCTTAAATGTTCCCCTGGGCTCTTGCCCACTCCAGCCCCTCTAGCCCTGCTCTTCTGCTCCTCCCAGAGCTCGGAGCAGCAGCCACTGGTCTGGCGGGTTGGGCCGGCCCAGCCAGGAGGAAGCTGGGCTTGGTTGGCCGGCCTCCTCCTCTGAGACTTGGCCCCAGTGGGATATGCTTGATCTCCCTCCCTTGCTTGCTTGCTCAGGACACACCCCAAGCTGGCTCGAGCCCCTCCACCCCACCCACTTCATTCCCGCCCCCAGAGGCTGAGGTCACTGGCTCCCCTGGCCCGGGTGGGGCTGTCATCACCTGCTCGTTGGGGGAGGAGGCGAGGCCCCCCGGGGGCTGTTGTCTTAGCGATTGAGTAACCAGGGAATTTGGCTCTGCCGGAACTGGTTCTCAGGCCAGGCCGGAACCTGTGGAGGCCGCAGCCCAGCCCCCGTGGCCTAGGGGATTGGGGGTGGTGGGAAGCGGAGCCTTTGGGAGTGGGCTGGGTGGGGGTGAAGGGGCACAGGTTTGTTCCTGGGCTCCAGGGGCAAGGGGAACCACATTTCTGTGCCCCAGGAGCCCCTTCCCAAAAGTGAGATGGGTGTGAGCTTTCTGGGGGCCTTCCCCACCTTGCAGTGCCACACTCACCAGCCTCCTCCCTCCTCAGGTCTCCCTCAATGCTTGGTTCTGGTCCACAGTCTTCCACACCAGGGACACCGACCTCACAGAGGTGAGCGCCTCCCCTTCCCTCTCCTGCTTGGGACAGTCCCAGGAGCCCAGGAGGGGCGGGGCGCAGCCGGCTCTGAGGTCTCACCTTGACTCTGTTGATGGAGCACGTGCTCTATGCTGGGCATTTTCAACCTGTTAGTGCACTTGAGCCTCACTTGACCCTTGTGAGGGAGGTGTGATGATGGGCTCTTCCTAACTGATGAGGCAGCTGAGCCTTGGAAAGGCGAAATCACTGCCCAGGATCGCCCAGCCAGTGAAGGGGTGCGGTCAGGACTTGAGCCCAAGCTGTCGAGCTCCAGACTGCACCCTGAGTTCTGTGGCATGCTCTTGTGTTCTGGACTTGTGACAGGCACCCTCCACCAAGGCCTCTAAAGCCTCCTGCTGAGCTCTTTTTTTTTTTAATTTTATTTATTTATTTTCCCCCAAAGCCCCAGTAGATAGTTGTATGTCGTAGCTGCACATCCGTCTAGTTGCTGTATGTGGGACGCGGCCTCAGCATGGCCGGAGAAGCGGTGCGTTGGTGCGCCCGGGATCCGAACCCGGGCTGTCAGCAGCAGAGCGCACGCACTTAACCGCTAAGCCATGGGGCCGGCCCTGAGCTCATTTTTTTAAAATTGTATAATGTGAATACAAGGGTCATTCTGTTAAATTCAGGAGTGAAACAGCAATAGGCAGAAGGAGCACAAGCCATGGTCCCCTCTGACCATGGCCTAGGACTCCCATGTTAGACTCCGCTGCGCTCTGCCGCCCCTCCTTGCCCCCATCCCTGGTGGGTCCTCTCTGGGCCCTGCCCTCCACGAAGCCTGTCCGCTTCCGACTTCCCTCACACTGGCCCCTCATCCAGCTCTCCCTGTCCTCAGAAAATGGACTACTTCTGTGCCTCCACCGTCATCCTGCACTCAATCTATCTGTGCTGTGTCAGGTGAGCCGCCTTGGCTGCTGCAGGGGCAAATTCAGGCCGTGGGGGAGGAAAGGGGTCACCCAGCCCTCCCTTGGGGGGGCCTTCCTTCTTCACCAGTCCCTCCACACACACACACATACCCTCCGGGCTGTTCTGGCTGGGGACTCAGGTAGGCCTAGGGGCCCTGGCTCTTTCCAAGGAGCTGTGGCACTTGGTCCAGGGCCCCTGGGGGATTGGAGGGCTGCCCAGGTGGCCTGTTTTGGTGGGGGAGGGGCAGTGGCTTCCAGGACCACTTCCTGATGTTGGGGTGAGGGAGTGCTTCAGGGCGTGCTGCTCCATCTGAGCAGCTGTGGATGGCGGGGCAGGACCGTGGGGCTGCAGCACCCGGCTGTGGTCAGTGCCTTCCGGGCCCTCCTGCTGCTGATGCTGACCGCGCACGTCTCCTACCTGAGCCTCGTCCACTTCGACTATGGCTACAACCTGGCGGCGAACGTGGCTATCGGTGAGGCGGGACTGGGGCTGCGTCTGCAGAACTGCTGGCTTGGGGTGGGAGTAGGGGGTTGGTGCTGTTCCTGGAGAAGGAGTTTCTAGAGAGACCCTTACTGCCAGGGAAGGAGAAAGAATTTGGAGTGGGAGAGGGGGTGCTGGGAGGAGAGCCTGAGGATGGTCCTGGTGTCAGAGCATGGGGAAGAGGGAGGCCTTGCAGGGGAGAAGGAGTCCAGGGGTGAGCCTCTCCCCGCCCCCCACACCCAGGCCTGGTGAACGTGGTGTGGTGGCTGGCCTGGTGCCTGCGGAACCGGCGGCGGCTGCCTCACGTGCGCAAGTGCATGGTGGTGGTCCTGCTGCTGCAGGGGCTGTCCCTGCTCGAGCTGCTCGACTTCCCACCTCTTTTCTGGGTCCTGGATGCCCATGCCATCTGGCACATCAGCACCATCCCCGTCCATGTCCTCTTTTTCAGGTGGGTGCTACTCCCTGCCCAGGGCTCACCTTCTTTGTGCCCCTCCTCGCCTGTTCCTTAGAAGAGACCGGGGTCTCTGTGTGCCGGGTCGCCCCCTCCCAGCTTGCCTGCACTCACCCCACCCTGCCCCCAGGGGGCCACTCAGAGCTGTGCCTCAGTGGGCTCCTCCCTCGGCCCACAGCTTCCTGGAAGATGATAGCCTGTACCTGCTGAAGGAATCAGAGGCCAAGTTCAAGCTGGACTGAAGGCCCTGGGAGCGTGTCTGCCCCACGGGGGATCCTGCCCCGTCCCTGCTGTCTCCCCTTCTCCCCCAATCTTTGAGATGATTTTTTCCTTTTAGCATCTTGACCTTGGACATGAAGGGTGTGGGCCCAGAATCATGTAACCTGCCCACCACTTGCTCGCCCCCACATTGCCCTCACAGGTCTTTGGTGTCTATTTGGGCCTGGCCTCTCAGCATCTGGGGCTCGAGAATGGGCAGCCTCTCTGGTTCCTGGAGCTGAACTGGGGTGGAACTGTGTGCTTAGCTCCACTGAGAGGAGAGCTGCCTCCTCCTCGAATCCCCTCACTGCCTGAGTGGCTCCCAGAGCCCTCTGTCTAGCTGGGAGATCAGATGCTACAGGCCATTGGCGATAAACAGGGGTTCCCTTCTGTCACCCACCCCCTGCCCTCCTCCAGGGCACCACTAGGTGGCACTAGACACTTGCTCTTTGGCTGCTATAATTTTAAGGCAGGTCTCATTCTCCCCATGGGATCTTGAGGGACCAAGCTGCTGGGACTGGGGAGGAGTCTCACCCTGACTGTTGCCCCAGCCAGACCCTCAGGAGGCCTCATCACACCCCCTCTTCGGGGCCAGGACCGAAAAGAGCCCAGGACAGGAATCCCTCTGAGCCCTGTGCTACTGTTGTGGTTGGGAGCCTGCATACAACTGTGTAAGGGAGTGTGGGCAGGACTGAGTGTGTAGGTGACGTGGTGGTGGGCCCAGGCCTGGGGGGTGGGGGATGCTGGGTGGGACAGTGTGTGTGAGCACCAGCCTGGGGCAGTGTGTGGGGTAGGGGTGAGTGGTTTTACAGTGTGTGTTGGTGGGATAGGTGGGTTAGCGTGGGTTAGGGGAATATGCATAGACTGAGTGTGAGGTGAGTGTGCCACACAGTGAGGGGAGGTTGGAGCAGGATGGGGGAATCAAGTCACCATCAACAACCATTTATTGAGCACCAACTCTGCACAAGGCCCCAGGCCAGGCAGAGTCAGGATATCCTCAAGATCTGGCTGGGGCTACGGGTGTCCAGGCTGCATGTGTGTGTATGTGTTCTTGTCCATTGCCCGCCTCCTTTGCAAACTTCACAGTGCCCCACACAACTCAAGATCACCCTCCAGAACCAGTCCCCCCTCAGGAGGCAGAGGGAGGAAGAGAAATGGAGGTCCTCTGGGCCTCTCCAGCCTCCCTGTCTCCTTGGCTAGGCATGGTTGGCCTCCCCCTCTGGCAGTGCCCTGCCTGCTAGCCCCTTCCCCACAGCCTGGACCTTGGGAGGGGGAGGGGCCCTCTGAGGGAGGAGGGGAGGAGGCTTGTGACTGGGTCTGGTTTCTGGCCTCCCCAGAGGCAGGCAGGGGCCACGCTGTGCCTGCACTCCAGTAAAGGTGACCCCTGCCAGTTGCCGGCAGCCCTAGCACATTCCTGCTCCACAAGGATAGAATGTGGAGCTCCAGAAACTTTCCATCCAAAGGCAGTCTCTGTGATTAGAGCAGGCAGTCTGGATTCTTGTTCTTTCCCTGCCCCCTTGTCCCTCCCCGGGAGTAGGGCACTATGCTAGGACTCCAGTCTCAGGGACTTGGGTGGCCTGTATTAGTTTCTTTTGATACTGAGAACTATTTTAAGGTAGGAGGGTAGCAAGGGACATTCTTAATAAACCAATTCTCAGCCTCCCTGACCCTTGTTCAGCTCATTTGTGTGAGTAGGGTGGGCCAGAGACAGTGGACAGGTGGGGCCTCTGCTTAGGCACGTGGGGGTGGCAGGGTGCAGATGCAGAGCGACAGTAGAGCTGGGCAGAGCTCCAGTCCAGCTTGTGGAGGGGGACAGGGGAGGGAGCTGGTACCCGTTTTCCCCTCTCACTTCATGGGGACCTTTGTTTGCAACTCCACCCCACTGCAAGTTCCACTTCCGTCTCCTAAATATACCCTCCTGTTCCCTTCTGGTCCTAGGCTCCACTACTGTTTGTTCTTAACCTTTCTGAGCTTCACCTGCAAACAGGATAACAGGACCTGCTGCTGAGTGTGAGGACCCAATGGACCTAACAGGCACCTGGCACACAGCAGATGCTGAATGAGCTCCCCCTGACCGTGGCCTGCTTTAGTTTGGGAAGAATGAGTGGTACAGAAACCTATCTTCATGGAAGTTTCTGGAAAAAAAGGCTAAGGTTGGTGCCTCCCACACGTCCACAATACAAGAGAGCTCTGAGCCCTTGTTGCTTCCCAGGAGAGCCACAGACAGTGCTGACACTCAGCAGCTGGGCCTTATTTCTTTATTAGGTGCCACTTCAGATAATAGGGAATCTGGGTGGGTGAGGGCCGTCAGCACTGGGTGCACTGGGCCCTCACACCCCCACCTTCTTTTGGGCCCAGGTGAAGAAGATGCCCTTGACATCGTCTACACCTGTCTGCAGGCGGGCAGGCATGATGTAGGTGCGCAAGTCCCGCACCTCATAGCCACTGTGCTCCAGGGCCTCCCTCACCTCCTCCTCACACACTGGCACCACCGCCAGCCTGGCCTCCCCAGCCAGGTACCACGACTCCTCCAGGGCCCCGATGAGGAGGAAGTGCCCCCCAGGCCTCAGTAGCGTAGTGATGTGGTCCAGGGCCCGCTGGAAGCTGGCGAGGTCTGGGCTCACAGCCTCCAGGCAGAAGGCAGAGACCAGGGCATCAGCAGGCAGAGGCGCTAGGCTCCCAGCACCCAAGGGCTGGGGCTGGTGCACATCAATGGGAAGGACCCTCTTCACCCTGGCTCGCAGCTGGCGCTCCTTCTCCTGCCAGGACTCACTGATGGGGGGCAGAAGGCAGAGTCAGGACCAGGGCTCAGGACTGCCACATGCCCAGTTCTCTTGCCCCCCACCAGCCACTCCATGGGAAGCCCCCTGGCCACCCTGATCTCCTAGCCCTTACCCCTTGCCCTCGATGAGGCAGACGTGCTGGCTGTACATGCTCCAGTCGAAGGCCCCGGGCTCTTCCCGCAGCCAGAGCCCCAGTTCCTGGCGGTTCACCTCCAGGAAATCTGTCATGGTGATGTCCTCAAAGTGGGCGCAGGCGCTGAGCAGCTGGTATATGGTGGGACCTGAACCAATGTCAATGAGGGTGCGTCCAGACACCTCACCTAGGCGGGGCAGAGGAAGAGTCCTGGTGCCAGGCCTGTCCAGGCGGCCCCCTACCTCAGCCACTACCTCCGTTACCTGCTTCTCCCTCCCTCTCGCTCACTGTTTTTCTCCTTCTGTAAGCGTGTCTCTATCTGGAAAAAGCATCAGCTCTGGAGTTAGACTGACCGGGGTCTGAGTCCTGGCTGTAACCTCACATGCACTGACTGACCTTGGGAAAGGAACTTAACCCCTCTGAGACTCAGGTTCTACATCTATAACACTGTACCTACCAAGGACGATTAAGTGGGGAAATCGTGAGGTGCCTGGTAGTTTCTCTCTCCCCTCCCCAGTCTCTGCCTCCATTTTTTTCTCTGCCTCTCTCTTCATCTGAGTTTCTCTTCTGCATCTCCCACCTCATTTCTCAACGCTGAGTGTTTTCCCCTCCCCACCCTCTCTCCACCGGTCTATCTCCTCTGCTCCTCACCTGAGGACTATTGCTCCTCTTTTTCTATTTTCACTTCTTAACTACCTGTCTCTGCTTCTTGGTCCCCATCTGGCTCGCGCGCGTGCGCCCCTTTAGCTCCCTGATGACTTCTTGTTCTCCGTGCCTCAGTTTCCCCGCGCTCACCAGTGGCGAAGGTCTGCGCCAAGCAGCGCAGCTTCCAAAGCCCGACGCTGTCCGGGTTGCTCAGGTCCCCCCGAGGGGGCGCGTAGTTGTTGCGGAGGTAGGCGCGGGGCTCGAAGCGCTGGTAGGCAGAGGCCACCGCCGCCCGGCCCGGGTCCGAGTCGGGGACCGCGCCCGCAGCGTGACTCCGATCTGCCGCGCTCATGCTGCCGCCGTGGCCCGCCGTATCCCCCACCCGCCTCCCGGCCCTTTTATTTGCGGCCGGACCCCCGCCCAGACCCCTCCGCTGCGGGGGCGGCGGTTGAGCGATGAGCCGCCTGGGGCCACTCGCGCCGCGTCTCCCCCACCGCATCCGTCTCCTTTAGTGTCCGAGCAGCAGACACACGGGGCGGGGGGGGGGGGGGCAGCCGCGGGCACATCTGTTCCCGCCCCCGCTCCACACTTGCTCCCGCTGCTCTCCATCCTTTGCTTCACCTGCCCTGCTCTAAGTCCTGCTTTCGCGCCCCCTGTCTCGGCTTCCTCCCCCATAATCCTTAGATACCGGCCCCGCCAGTCCCCAGCTCCTCCCGTCGCTCTTCTCCAGCTCGCCCAGCCATTCACCCTTCTGCCCGGCATCCTATCCCTTCTCTTTTGCCAGGGTTCGAATTAGCCCTTTCCCCAGTCCACCTCCCGGCGCCCTCCCGCAAGGGCCCAGTCCCCCGCAAGTCTCCCCTTCCTCTGGGACACCTTGTCCAACATCCCCCTCTTCCTTAATAAGATCACCCCAACTGCCCTCCGCCCCTCCTCCAGGCCTCTTTTTAGTCTTTTCCTACCTCCCCGTCCCGCGCCCCCCCCCCAACCTCTGAAAGGACAGTCCGTTCCGGCCTCCGCCACGGTCGCCCCGGGGCCCCGGAGCGGAGCTCGCCCCGCCCGTCGGATGGCAGCAGCGATAAGGGAGGAGAGGGGGCTAATGCACTTAGCGGACGGAACAGCCGGGCCTCCTTTGTGGGCCCTGCGGGCTCCGAGCCGCTTATCTGGGGGCTGCCAAGGGCGGAAGGCTCGGGACGTTCCCGCCACGTCGGGGGCGCGGCACCCCGCCGAAGGAGAGAGGGCGCGGGGCGCATTCTCCAGCCTGTCAGGACCACTAGGGGGCGCGGTCCGGACCGTCGGACGCCAAGAGATTTGGGGTCCTGCCAGTCTGGGTCTTGGACCCCTCTCCTCTTCCAGCCCACACTCCAGCCTCTCTGGGGGAGCAAGCCAGGCCAGGCCTGCAGGTCTTGCTTGGCGCTGCTCCGGGTACCAGGCTGTCAAGATGCCAGGATCTCCCCTCCAAATGGGAAGTGGATTCTGCAGGACCATCTCCATGGTCTTCCTGGAGTGGGACCCCTCGAGGTCAGTCCACTGCTCCTTTGCCCTGGGTGGGCTACCAGCCCCTACCGAGGTGGGTCCCTGGCCTCCTCTGTGCCCCCGCCCCCACCTTGTCCCAAGGGGAAAGTCTCTCCTTGTTGGGAGACAGGCAGCCAGGTTGGGACATGAGTCACCACAACAGCTGCAGGGGTCATAGACAGGAACCTGACCCCCCCACACACACACCCAACAACCCACCCTGACTCTGAGGGCAGGGAGGGTGGACCACCTGATCCCAGCCAAGGATTGATTCTGTCTGGATTCAGAACTGAGAGGTAGGTCAGCCTTGGGGCCACTGACCCCATCCACACCAAGGCACAGCCAAGGACAGTCCTGGTGCCAGCCCCCTCCATATTCTCCATGAGATTATTTAAACAAACCCTGGATGCCAGCTGGTCTGTGGGGCACTGCCCAGTGCCAGGGGGCTGGACACGGAGGCCAGGACTGTGCAGCAGAGTCAGGGTATGGAAGGGGCACTGAACAGACAGCTACCCTGTTTCCAGCTCCGTCCTGCCCGCCCTGCCAAACATGGGGCGTACCCACTAGCTCTGCCATATTTAGCTCAGATGCAGGACCTGTTCCCAGAAGTGAGCATGGGGGACACCACTGGGCTGGCCCCCACAACCACAAGGAAAGAAACAAAACTCTGGAACATAATTGAGCATTTATTGCAGCACTAACAGAGGGTGCTGGGGGCTCCACCCTGCCTCTGCCCTCTTCACGTCCCCCTCCCTCCGGTCTTCTCCAAGCCTCCTTCCCAGAGCATTCCAGATCCCCCTACACTTGTCTTTGTCCTTCTCTGAAGCTGAAAACTGGACCAGGGTCACTCCTCTCAAGAAGGGACCTCTTGCCCTCACCAGTATCTTGTGTCCCTTCTCCTGGGCTGGGGGAACTCGGCTGTACTGGCCCCCAGCTCTCCACCCTTAGTGCCCCCCATCTTTGCTCCCCTCCCTTTGGGAACTCAGGGGACCCAGGCATTCTGGCCTCTGGCTCCCTCCTCCCCTAGCCCCCAACTCTGGGCAAACTACAAAGCATCCATGGCCAGCAGCTCTCCTCCGTGGTCCTAGCCAGGAAGGGCCCAGCCCAGGGCGGGCACGGTGGAGCCCAAGTCACAGTCCCCCTCAGCCTCTCTGTGCTTCCTGGGACATGGAGCGGGACAGGGAGCGATGAAGGGCGCCGGGCTTGCTGACAGGCACCACAGGGGGCAGCTGCTTGGTGATCTCGGCCACATCCTGGCGGTCCACACACTGGCCACCCAAGGCTGTCTCCATTGCCAGCAGCTCCTGCAGCTGGAGGGGAGTATCCTCGCGCTCCTCCTTGGTGCCCACCTTGGTGGGGGTGAAGATGGGCAGTGGCAGCACCCGCTGGTAGGGCAGCTGGTACTCTTGCAGCCCGCGGCCGAGGATGCCCATACGCATCACCAACCACGGGGAACACTGCACCAGTGCCTGGCACTGCCCCTGCCGGTGGTAGGTCTCATGCCGCTGGGTATCCTCCTCATGCAAGGAGCAACTGGGAAGGAGAGGGGAGGGCGACACTGAGCTCCTGAGACCTGTAGCCCTCCAGTCACTGACCAGGGCTGGGGCTGGGCAGGGGGCTCCCTGGGGCTGCCAGGACATGGGGCGCAGGAGGGGTGACTCCACTTCACTCTTCCCAGTGGGCACTCTCCTTGCCCCCACCCCCAGAAACTTCTCCAGGGCTTTGTGCTCTGGCCTCATAAGGCTCAGGGAGGATGCTCTAGGGGATGAGAGGAGGGACCCCTAGCTGGCCAGCACTCACCCCTCCTCAGGCCGTGTGGACAGTGTCAGATCCTTCCATTCAGCCCAGAAGGCCTCTCTGCGCTCGCAGTTCTCCTCGGACACCTGGCAGCTCAGCTCTGAGGTGGCCATGGTCACTGCTCACTCCCTCTTGGCTCTGCTCCTCCCAGGCCCTTTAAATAGCCCCCTCCTCCCCCTCCTCCAGGGGCTATTTTCAGCCCCTCTGGCGTCATATGCTATAAGCAGAGCCAAGACTCACTGATGCAGGACTCTGGGCCCAGGGTGGGGGTTGGGGTACCTGGACTTGGGCTACCCCCAGGTCAGAGGTCAGCTTCTGAAGAGATCAAGATGCTCCAGTGGGGGCGAGGGTCCTCAGAGTGACACCTCCAGGTGTCTGACACTCCTTAGACACTGGCTGAGACCAGGCACATGCCCAGCCTCGTGCCACCTTGGCACTTGCCCTCTGCCCCACCCCTTCGCCCTCACCCAGGGAGGGTGGCAGCTTGTCTGTAAACAGAGCAGGAAACAGTGGGAACTGAGGCCCCCTCTGGGCTCTGCACCAGGCCATCAGGTCTGCCAGGGCTCAAGGGCACATCTCTGGGTCATGCCTGTCGACAGGGACAGTGCCACCACGTCCTCAGGTGTCTGTCCTCAAAGACTTGGTCCCTGACCGCCACCACCACACCAGCAAGGGTTCTGGAAATTAATTCCAAATGTGGGCCCCTGGGCACAAACCTCTGCCAGGTGTTCACCTTTCCCACGGCCGGTGGTCAGAGACGTGGTCTCCAGGTGGAGCCAGCGAGGGTGGAGGGAGCAGGCGCAGGAGGTGGCCCCCAGCTCTACCCCGACCCCCCCAAGTGGAGTGAAATGGGGTGAGCTAGGGATCCAGGGGCTCTGATGAGTGGTAGAGTTACAAAATCTGGCTCTGGCCCCACGTCAGCCATAAATAGGCTGTGTGACCATGGGTCAGTCCTTGCTCCTTGTCATTTTCCCCACCTTCTGGTCACAATGGCCTGACCAGAAGAGCTCTGGGACCTGCCAGCTGCAATGTGCCACCTAGGAGGAGCCCAGCTCTTTCACGGGGGACAGGATGGCAGGATGGCAGCTGGGACAGCCCAGCGGCCACGAGTAGCAACTCATGGTGCAAGAAGCTGGCACACAGGGTGGTGGGCACAGGGGGAGGAGGAATGAGGGCATCACCAAGTGGACAAAGCAAAGGGCAGCAGCAGAGGCGGTGACAGGAGCTGAGATGAGGACCTTGTGGGGAAAGCAGAGCTCCAGCAGCTAGTCAGGACACCCACCTGGGGCAGAACTGCATACCGGTGATTACTGAGACACCATGCCTGAGTCTTGCTTTCTTTGCATCTTACAACAGCCCTATGACTACTGAGCCTCATTTTTACCAAGTAGGAAATGGAGGCTGAGAAATAGATTTGCCCAGGGTCACACACCTAGCCAGGACCAAGATGGGACACCCCTGGCTCTAAGCAAGTTGGCTCCTTTGGAAGCCTGGCAGGGAGGGAGGGGGGCACGTGTGCTGGTGGCCCAGCACTACCCCGGCCCTCCTTGAGATCTGACTCTCTGCTGCCCCTAGTGGTGTGATGGGACAGAGGGGTTAGCAAGTGGAGCCTGAGAGGCCGAGATCTCACAGGTGCCTCAGGGAACTGGAAGCCCAGGCCCTACCTCCAGGCCATTCAGTCTTGCGGCCCCAGGCACAATCAAGGCCTGCTGTGGGTGCTGTTAGGTCTCTCCTACTTCCCCTGAATCCTGGAGACCTTAACCTGACCTTCCCTCACTGGAGGCCTGGCAGGGGGGCGGGGCATTTTCCTCTGACCAGTCATCTGGCCAGTCGAACCATTCAGAGAAGTATGTGTGTGGGGGGTGTTCCAGGAACTGGGTCCTCACTGGCTCCGCCCTCCTGTGGGCTTAGGAAGGGTGAGGGAGGGTGTGAGAGGGCATGTGAGGTGTCAGCTGCGGTGGGGGCTCACTCCTTCCCCACCTCCATGGTGCCGCCCTCCTCTCCCCTTAGGAGGCCAGGCTGCAAGAGTTGCTTTCTTCTTTTTTTTTAATTGGCTCAAATTACAAAGGTCCCCAAGGAGGCCCTTGGGGGGAGGGGAGAGAACCTGGGAGAGGCAGAGGTTTACTGCCAACACCCACCATCCTCACCTGCCCCCAAACAAGTGCATGTGGAAAAAGGTCCCAGACCCTTTAAATAATCCTAAAAAACCGTGATGAGAGAGCAGGAGATGAAGGGGCTCCTGCACCTTAACACTGGTGACAGCCTGCCCTTACCTCCGTCCTGCTCAGGACCCTGGCCCTCCTCCACCAAGTCTGAGGCTCCCATTCCAGACCCTGCCCCTGGCTAGGGAGGAGACAGCGGATCTCCTCCCCCAGGAGGCAGGGATGCCATGTAAACATCAGCAGGACAGACCCCACTCGCCTCAGCGGCAGAGCCCCAGTGTCCAGATGCTTGACCCTACAACCTGCTCGCGGCCATGGGTCCCAGGCACAGCAGAGCGTGGTGGAGGGTGGTGGCTTGGGACCAAGATGCTGCCACGGGAGGAAACTTCCTCTTCCCACTGCGTGAGGCCAGGTCCTCTGTGGGCAGCAGGAAACCCAACTGGCCCCTGTCTCTGACTCTGGAGGCTGTGGCGACAGGACCCTGGCCCGCAGGGTGGCGAGGGGGCATGGTTATGCCCGGACCCCCAGCTCTCCGATGCGCTGCCGCAGGTGGAAGGCAAATTCAAACATGGTGGCTGCAAGGCTCTGGTGGATGAGGTACCGGGGCAGGCGGCCCTGGGGGAAGGCAGGATGAGGCTCCAGGAAGGCTTGTCCTCAGCAGGGGCTCCCCCTCAACAACTGGCACCAGCAGGGGGTGCTCTAACCAAAACGCAGGTGCAGCTCTGGAATGCAGCCTAGGACACCCTCTCGCCCTCACTCCTGGCAAGAGGAACATGCTGTGCCTGGGTCTTGGCACCAGCCAGGCAAACAGACCCGGGAGGGGCTGGATTGGCAGCCAGCCACCCTTCTGGGGCCTCAGGAGTCAGAGGTAAGAAAGGGGAGGCACAGGCCCTCCAGCAACTCAGGGAAGACCATCTGGACCCTGTCCCAATTTTAGAGTAAGAAAGGAGGCGGAGAGTAGGGGAGGCCCTCAGCAGGGCAGGGAGCCCCCAATGTCACATAGCAGAGCCCCCTCCACTCCACCGAGTCTGCCTCAACAGCCCCAGCACCCCTACCTTGAGATCTGTATTAAGGATCCAGATGAAGGTGCAGACTCGGGGGTTACTGGCCGACTTGAGCACGATGAAGCCCCCAGGACCATTCTCTCCCCTAAGGAAAGAGGCGCCATTGGGGAGGGGACCTTTGAGCCAGGAAAGGCCCTTGACCTCCCTCCCCCATTCTTGGCTCATCTTGGACTGGGGTGGAAGAGGGAAGGGAGCTGCTGGTCTAGCAAGTGCTACGCTGCCTGAGCAGGACCCAGAACAGGTGTCCCAGAGGCCACAGCCCTCCACCTCCACCCACTACATGATGCTCAAATCCTCCAACAGTCTGCTGATGTTTGCACACCCCCAGTGGCAGGGAGCTCACCACCTTCTCAGCTTTCATCCACTCTCTTCAGGGACTCTAGGCTGTGAGGGGGTGGATTGGGCAGACACTTCTCAGTCCTGCCCAACTCAGGGAGCAGTGCAGTGCTAATGGGCTCCAGGAGGGGGCACCTTCTCAGGAGGTGGTCAGGAACTGGGCTGTATGGTTCACAACCCCTTGCCATTTAACCCACACACAGCTCCACTGAGCACTCTTAAGCCCACTCCATAGATAAGGAAGTTGGCACTCAGAGAGGAAATGAGCTTGCCCATCACCCAGCAAGTCTGTAGTGGTGCTCTCTGTGGAACCCCAGGAAGGATGGGGAAGAGAGGGCTATCTGGAGGGAGGCCGCCTACAGCACTGGAGTCTAAGATTAGACAGCAGAACTGGAGGATGCCCCGGAACAGACAGCAGGAAAACTAACCCCTCTTCCTTTGGTGGGACTTCGGAGCGCTCCGGGAGAAAGGCAGGGCAGCAGGGACAGGGGGAGGGGGATGAAAGGGGACTCGACTCTCCTCAGGCAGGAAGATGAAGCTCCAGAACTCAGAGCCTCCTGCTCAGGTTGCCCAGACCAGCATGACCACATGGCTCCCAGCCCTCTTCCCCAACTGGTCCCTACCCACGGTCTACCCCTGGCACTGCCTTCTGGCTTGGGTGGTGTGGCTCCAGCCACCATCCCCCAGTCTCCAGCAGACAGAGCAGCAGATTAGCAGGATTAGGGGCCGGGACAGGAAGGCAGCCTCAGCAGGAGACAGTGCCCAGATGGACATACTGTACCCTGCCCTGTCCTCACAGCCACCAGGGGAGGGGCCGGCGGGGATGACCCTGGGCAAGGCAAGGCTCACCTGACGTATTTGTGTGTTGGGGGCTTGGTGCAGTGGGTGGTGGCGATGCCTGATGACAGGTATCGGTCTCTGCGCCGCTCGATGCGTCGGACATTCACAAAGTCCCTGGGGGAGGGAGGATTAGATTGGGGGCGCCAAGCCCAAGATCCAAGGGCAAAAGGACTGCCTGAGAGGAGGGGGCGTGCTGGGTACTCACCTTGGGGAGACCACACCGCCCGCGGCCCCCGCAGACACATCGTAGGAGACGAGGGTGTTGTCTTCTACTCGCTGTAGGATCTGCGGGCCATCAGGGGAGACAAGGTGCAGCCCAGCCCAGGAAAACCCCAGGGACAGGGTCCCAGCACCTCAGGAGACCCGCAGGCCTGCTGTCTGCTCAGGTCTCTTTACTAAGAGCCTTGTCCGTTCATGGGCCTTGGGCTGGGCGTTCTATGGGCACTCCCTCTTTCCATCGCCCCTACCCTTTCCAGGAGGCACTATCACCATCATCCCCACTTTACAGATGGGGAAGCTGAAGCACAGAGCACTTCAGTGACATGACCCCGGTCCCCTGGGGGTAACTGGTCATGCTGGGGCATGACTGCCCTGACCCACCATGTCACTCTGTTTCTACCCTGAGAGGTGGCCAAGCCGGGCCCCCTGGCTCGGCTCACCTGGCAGGCAGTCACTGTCTTGTTCCACAGCACCATCCTCTCGGGCTGCAGGATCACCTCCTGGTACACCAGCTCCGCAGGGCAGGGCAGGAAAGTCTGGGGCAGGGCAGGCAGAGGGCTGGATGGTGCCAGATGTGCTTGGGAACACCAGCCCTTTCCTCTTGGTGGGGAGAAACCTGCCAGAGGGCCCCTCAGCCCCTTCCTGGAGTCCCAGACAGACCAGGAGGCTCCAGGAAACCTGCTTCCTTCACCCACCTTCAGGATGAATGTCTTGCCATGAAAGGGAATCTCGATGGTGTACACAGTGTCCCCATATTCCTGTGGCAGGGACAGAGGGGTAGCAGGGAGGTGGGTGGAGGGCAGGGGCAGGGCATGGGGCGGTGGGCTGGTGGCACAAGAATTGGTGACAGGCAGGGCACGTTTTTAACAGCTCAGGGTAGAAAACTCCAGGAGTTTGGGGATATTTGAGCAGCTGTTAAAAAACAGTGGTTTTGACAAATGTCCAGCAACAAGGAGAGAAAGCTTTGTGATATCAAGTTAAAAGACAGGAGCACAGCTGGAGCTGCAACCACGAAGAACTGTGTCTCCAGGCCGACAAGCGCTGCCAGAGGAACTGGCCAGAGAAAGGGCTGAGGATGTTTCCCTTCTATTTTTCAAGCTCTCTGCCATCCTTTTAGATAATGTTTTGATCATGAAAGAAAACACCAGACACAGGGCAGAAGCCTGGCTTCCCCTTCAAAGCAGGAGCCAAGGGAGCAGAGCAGCAGGGAGGTGAGGATGGTGGGGGCGAGTAGCAGGGGGAGGGGCAGTGGGAACATCCAATCTCGGCCAACCCCAGGGCCCAGCCCTCTCTCTTGGGGCAGGAATATGGTTCCAACCCATGCAATCCTTGGGCTTATTTCTCAGGCCTCAGAAAAGGGAGGGAAAACTCCCAGCATGCATGGGCAGGTCAGGTGGGATAGAGGTCTCTTACATTATTCTTCTCGAACTTCCAGTTCTCCTCCTGGGCCAAGATCTGGTCCACCAGTGCTGTGGCCTCCTTCCCCTGGCGGATGTATTCCCATTCCTGGCCAGGGATGGGAGGCAGGAAGGGGTCAGCCTGGGGCCTGCACCCCACCTTGTTTGTGGCCCTGTCTTTCTCTAGACACTCCACACACCTCTTACAGAAGCCTGACCCAGCCAGACATGGGGTGTGGGCTGGTCTCCTGGGCCCTGCGGGGTTCCTGGGGTCAGGGGCTATGGTTGTTCCTCACTGGGTCCTTGGCATGAAGCAGACCAGTGCGCCTGACTGATGGTAGGGCAGAGACTCAGACAGACACTGACTGGCATTCAGGTTGCCTGAGGCCTACCCTCTGCTAGGAAGCCCCTGCCCGCCCTGGCTGAGCCCAGCACTGGCCCTTCTCCGGGGTGCCCCCCAGAGGTAGGGTGGGGGTGGCAGCCAAATACCTGGGCAGAGAAGCTTTTCTTCCCGACAACTTCATCCTCTGATTCATCATCAGAACCTGCAGAGAGCGAGCGCAGATGACAATGGGAAGGGGTGGGGAGAGAGTGGGGAGGTAGTGGGATTTAGGTATAAGTGCAAGGATGTGGGGGCATAGAAGTGTGTGTGGGAGAGGGCTGCTGGCTTTCCCTAGGGAGCTGATAGAAGGAATAGAAAGAACAGACCCAGCCTCTTCCACTCCTCATAGAGCTCCTCCCTGAAGGCAGTTCCCCCACCCACCACCCTCACCTGCAAAGGATTCTGGAGGTGAATAGAACTGGCCCTCGGACAGAGCACCGGAGAAGAGTAGGGGTCCGCGGGCGACAGCAGCCTGGGCAGCAAGATACCCTGAGGGAGCAGACATGGGCAGGCATTGTCCCAGACCGAGGACACTCACACCTTAGCAGCCAGCACCCCCTGCCCCCCACCCCCGGCTCACCCTTAGGCTCTTGGAGGCTGCTCAGAGTTGGCAAGATAGTTCAGAACTGCCTCGTATGCCTGAAACTCTCCTCTCTTGGGGCTGGGATGACCCTCACTGCACCCCTTACCCCCAGCACTCACATCGCTCCTCTTCGGCCTCCTGGGGTAGGACTTTGAAGTCAAGGAACCAGGTCTCCAACCAGGCAAGGACAAAGGAGACGATGGGGAGCAGGTAGCCGAATGCCCCTTTGCTGAGCAGCTGTGGAGGGAGGGGGCTGAGCTCCATGGCAGGGGGCCACCCCAAACCCAGAGCCCCCTCCTGGGGTACCAATTCCAGCATACACCCCACTCCTGGTACCAGATGCTTGGGGACCCTCTGGGGCACACGCCTCTCAGAGGGATTAATGAATTCTGCAGCAGGATAAACTGAGGAAGAACTTTCTGTTCTTGGGGTTGCAGCAGGGCAAGTGGGGGAATACAGCGAAGATGATTCCTTAGAAATATCAAAGGACAGGATTCTCCCCCACCCCAACCCTGACAACAGGGGTAGACACCCAAAATCAGAAAAATGGTCCCTTCTTAGGAGAAGCCCATCCCTCAGGCCAGATACCCACCAGACCAGCCAGACCCTGAGCCACTGACCTCAGAGAGAATGACCTTGACAATGAGGAATGCACTGGACACCAGCGTGGTAACCTGCCCAGGGGAGGGAAGGAGGGAGATAGAGAAAACCGAGGCTGGGGAGTGAGTCCTCCTCCGTCCCCTCCCTTGCACCAGTCCTGCCAGGGCCCGGGAGCTGCCAGAAAAGTGGCATCTTACCGCAATCACCCACCAGTGCCGGAGCCGCAGCACAGCGTAGCCCAGGAGCAGCCCCGAGAAGCGGAAGAAGGCCAGGACCTGGAGGGGGTGCAGGGCGGGAGGTCACAGGTCAGCCAATGCCCCACGCCCCCCTCCAGTCCTGCTCCCCCACGTTCCCTCCACATGGTGTGCACGCCTTGGGAGAGAACCGCTGAGTCAGGGTTTCTTTGTGACCTTCTTGGACAGCGGTCTTGTCTTCCCCCTCCCACTTGAGACTCTCTGAAGGTGAGGCCTCATTTAGGAACCTTTTGAAGACTGAAGATGGGAGCCAAGTCTTCCTGATCAGATTAGGATGTGTGTTGCATTAAGAAGAGAACACAGCCAGAGTCATGTCCCTGCCCCCAGGGCCCCCAGGATCCTCTAAGGCCACTCACAAAGATGTCAAAGAAGGAAGTTTTAAAGTTGTAGTGGATGATCTCCTGCTCCAGGTTCTTCCGGATACCTGTGTTGGTCTGGAAGAGGGAGATATGAACAGCTCTGCAAGCAGAACCAGGTCCCCGGGGCTGCCCCTCACCTCTGGGAATGGGGAGAAGATAGGGGGAGGGTGGAATCTGGGGGAGAGGCTGTAAATGCTAAGCCACCACCAAAGGAGGCCCCCAAAGCACCAAGAGAGCTCAGCACAAGACCCCAACACTAATACCCCAGACAGGCAGGGCTGGGCTCAAGCACGGATACTCGTGGGCACACTGCAGAGGAAGGGGTAGACTTGGGGGTCTCGGGGCTGTGCAGGGGAGGCGATGGGCCACAAGCAGGCAGGTAGGGCTGCCAGACAGGGTACTGGAGCCTGCCTCTCACATAATTTCATCTCCCTCCCACCACTATAGTGCTCCATCTTCCCAGCCAACCATCCATCTGGGGCGATGGGGGCAGTGGGCAGTGGTGTCAGACAGAGCCCCAGGTGGCAAATCTAATTGATTAGGTTTATGCTTAATGGGCAAAATCCATCATGCTGCTGGAGAGGATGGCGTGGAGAGTGAGCAGACTTGTCCTTGCCCCATCCCTGCCCCAGCCACCCACACTTTCAATGGGACCCCTGAGACCTTGGCTGGGGAATGAGGGGTCTGGATGGACACAGAGGCAGACTGTAGCCTGAGTCCTCAGGAAGAATGGGGTGACAGGACTAGGCAGCAGCCCCCTGGAGAAGGGAGGACACGAGGGGACTCAGGGGAATGAAGCCCAAGAGCCCTGATGGGAAGACCCTTCACAACCACCTAGACTGGGGCTTCTGATCTCTGGCAGATGATCCAAAGTTTGGAGGGGAAGGGCTTGTTAAAGACACTGATGTTCAGGCCACAGTCTGAATCTCAGGCTGAGCTGAGCATCTGGAATCTTTATAAAGCTCCCAGGTTATTCTGATGCTCAGAGCAGGAGCCAGCAGTCTGGACAGGCCCCTCCCCCCTTGACACTCCAACCCCCTGCATGTCCCCACCTCGTGCATCTTCCTCAAGAATACCCTTGGGAGTCTGATGCCCCCTGCCCCTAGCCTGACACGGAGCCCAGCCCAGCCTGGCCCTTCTCTTACTCCTCAGATTGTTCCCTCCTGGGCTCTACAGCCCCTCCCACCCCTAACAGTCGCTGTCATTCAGAGCTCTGTCCTCTGTCCTTCTCTCTTTACAGAGAGCTCTCCCTCCACCTGGGTGCCCGCCTGTGCTGACTGCACCAGGACTCAGGAGAGCCGGGTTCCAGCCCCGGCTGTGCCAGTCTCTGGCTGTAAGACCTCATGCGGGTCTTATAACCCCGCTAGGGTCCTTGTACCCACTGGGCGACACACAGTCTGTGAGAGAACTGAAAACATATGTGTTCCAAAATACGAAATTAGAACCACAAAATTGAAAATTAATAAAATTTTAATTAAATGTCTACCAAGGGAAACATTATGCTAACTCTACTAATTGTTAAATCTAGCATTCTGAAACTTTTCATTACGTTTGACAATAATTTGAAGGTTAGATTTTCTCACTTTGCAACAATTCCCAAGGACGCATGATGACTGCTGAGCTATTACAGACAATACAGCCAGATAATTTCAAAAGGAAAATTATCAAAATTTTTTCAGCTCTTTTTTGGCAAGAAAATCTCTACTGAATGCAGGATATGGGTGAATTTTAGTGCTTGCTTTGATGTTGGATGGGACTTTCCAAAGGACGATTGCCTAAGACCTCAGCTCTTTAAAGGGGCCTGAACCTTGCTTGGCCTCGGCTTTTTCATCGGTAAGATGGTCCCTAAGGTCCCCTGTGCCTGTGGCTCATCCCGCTGAAGTGCCAGCTCATCTCTGCACACAAAGGACAGTCACCCTCAGAGCCCTGCCTTGCCCTCCAGCTCAACATGCCCAGAATCAAACTTATCCTCTTCACTTCTAAACCAGCCCCTTCTCCAAACTCCTCACTTCTACCAAAGTCATTGTCTTCCTGTCACCTGAGCTTGAGACTTCAAGGAAGGGCACCTGCCATCCAGAACTCTGACCCACTTTGCAGGAGGAAAATGAGGGGAGGCTCAGAAAGGCTGAGTCTCTTGCTGAGGTCACAGAGTTAACACAGAAGAGGAGCTGGGACAGGACCGAGCCTGGGATGCCCTACTCCTCTGTGGTCAGGTCCTGCTCCGCCCTGCCAGCGCCTGGAGATCAGGCCCACCGCCACCCAGACAAGCACTGCACTGGGGGAGGGGCAGAGACCCTGCACTGAGAGGCAGCTCCAGGCTGCTAGGTGGCATCTTACCAAATCCGGAGAGGCCAAACAGGCGCACTGGAGGAGTGTGCTGGGAGCCACTGGGAACTGGGAGTTTTTACTGGTTTGCTCCCCAGTGTACCCTCTGCTTTAGCACAGTGCCTGAGACACAGCAGGGGCTCAAAAAATGTTTGCTGAATGAATGAATGAGTAAATGAATGAATTGAGCCAGAGAGCAAAGTAGGGCAGAAAGAAGACAAAGCTTTCAATAGCTCAACCAGAGCCTGTTGGGCTCTCTCCTCCCTTCTCAAGAGTGTCCACTAGGGGGCACTAAGGCGCAGAGGTCAAGAGTGAACTCTGGAGCCAGAGCCTCTGGGTTCAAACTGCCTCCTTCACCTAGGTGCGGAGAGACCTCAGACAACTGACTCAACCCCTCCCAGCTCCATTTCCTTCTCTGGAAGATGAAAACAGCTGTTCTTATCAGCCTATTCCTCATTTTACCCGGAAATGAACCCCATCAGAGAGGCAACCCTCCCATGGCAGATGGACGAACTGAGGCCCAGGTGAGCCCCCAACACAGCTTGTGCCCCCAGCCTTGGCCCCACTCACATTCAGCTCAATGATCCAGAGCAGGGAGATGAAGAGCAGGTCGAAGGTGACAAAGAGACAGAAGGTGCGGCGGACATCAGAGATGGCCCGGCGCTTCTCAGGAGGTGGCGGGAGGAGGTGCGTTGAGAGGCTCTGGCTGCCAGACAGTGACAAGCCAAGGGAGGCCACGGCTGGCAGGCTGCACTCCAAGTCGCGGGCAGGCTCCCCGGATGGTTTGTTCATCCTGGTGGGCCCCCACCTCAGGGCAGGGAGGGCAGAGCCTCAGCGGCAAGGCTGGGGGGGAGGTGGGGCAGCTGGGTCAGGTCCTGCCTGTCAGGGGCCTAGAGGTCCTGGTAACCTCCTTCATCCCTTCACACACTGCCCTCAGGGACCCCATTTGCTCCCAAACATATCTGCCCCCTCTTCCTGACCCAACCCCACAGCCCAGGGACCTCTCCGCCCAAATTCTCTCCAGCGGCCTGACTTCCAGGCTAGAGGGTTTGAGGATCCCTCTCTCTGTCCTCCTTCCTCACCAGCCCCCTGCAAAGCCCAGCGGCCGCATGGTTCACCCTCAGAAGTCTCTGGGGTCCTCCCCGATGCCTAGGGGCACAGCCTGCTCCTGCCAAGCCCTGCCCCGTGCGTGGTTCAGCCTCTGGTCTTGTCAACAGCCTCTTGGCCTGCCCACACCCCCAGGAGATGAGGGCCCCAAGCTCTGTTCTTTGTTTTCCAAGCACAAAGCCACATTCCCTCCCAGCAGCCAGCCCTACCCTCCCACCCACTAAGCCATGGCAACTGGGAGGGACTTCCCAGAGCTGTGTCTCTGAGTGCTCTGCACTGGGACAGCGGGTATGGAGGGAGGACATCTTGGTCCCTTCTCTCTAGCTCCACCCCCCCCCTTTTTTTTTTGTGAGGAAGATCAGCCCTGAGCTAACATCCATGCCAGTCCTCCTCCTTTTTTTTTTTTCCCCAAAGCCCCAGCAGATAGTTGTATGTCAGAGTTGCACATCCTGCCAGTTGCTGTATGTGGGACGCGGCCTCAGCATGGCCGGAGAAGCGGTGCGTCGGTGCGCGCCCGGGATCCGAACCCGGGCCACCAGTAGCGGAGCAAGCGCACTCAACCGCTAAGCCACGGGGCCGGCCCTAAACCGGGTATCTTGAGGGGTACTGTAGATATTAAACCAATTTGCTGTTTTTCCTGTTTCACTTGAGGGGTGACTCGGGGGTCTCCAGGATTTGTGAGCCTGTTTTGCAGGAGAAAGAGAATGCCTTCGGGGAGGTTGTGATCACGGGATGGCCGAGATCACCGATGGGCAGCCCTCAGCAGCTGTTGAAGCCCAGAAGTCAGATTGCCCAGAGGCTTATCAGGAGTGACCCCTTTGTTTCCCTGAAGCCCCTCCTGCCAAGTCCCTTAGCTCTATAAAACCCCCCTGCTTTCTGTTCTTGGGGAGGCGGATATGAGCGAACCCAGGCTCCCACCTACTCGTTTTGGCCAATTCAAATGAACCTTTCTCATCTCCAAGCACCGATGTCTCAGTGTTTGGCTTGCTGGGCATCGGGCACACGAACTTGAGATTAAGAGGTTCGGTATCACCCTCACCCCCACCTCAAGCCCGACCACCATCTTCTCTGACTGGACAGCTACAATGTGCTCCTAACGGGTGCATCTCCAGGCTGCCTCTCTCATCCTGCAACAATATAAAATCATCCACAAAACAGCCAGAGAGAACTTTCAAAACATAAATTAGATCCTGCCACTCTCCGCTTACAACCATCCGAAGGCTCCCCAGCAGTCTTAGGATAACAGCACCCTCCTCACCATGCCCTCTGTCTGGGCCCTGCAGGGTGTGGCCCTGCCCAGCTCCTCTTACAGCTCCTCTCCAGAGGCCTGCCCCCGTCTCACTCCCACCGTCACCCTGGTCTTCCTTTAGGTCCCTACATGTGGCAGCCCAATCCAGCCTCGGGGCCTTGGACCTAGCTCTCCCCACTGCATGGAATGCTCTTCCCAGTCCTTTCAACTGGCAGCTCGAAAGCCCTCTCCTCAGACCCTGCCACCCTCCTGTCCCCAGTCACAGTGTCACGTTATGTTACAGGGCTTTACTTTCTTCAGTGAAGCCATCACTCTCTGAAATGATCTTGTTGACTGTTCTGCAAACTCCATGGGGGCAGGGCCTTCACCTGACTTGGTTGCTGCTGTCTCCCAGTGCCTGGCACAATGCCTGGTACCTAATAGGTACCGAATAATTGATTGCTGAATAAATGGATGATCCAGAGGGTCTCCTGGCCCTCAGCTCCATGCTACACAGCAGAGAGGACCAGGGCGAACCCTAAAGAGAATAAGAACCAGTCACCACCTAAGGTTAACCCAGAGCTCCCCTGCCCATACAACACTGTGCCCACGTTTCATGCCCACACAGGGCAGGACAGTTCCTCCTATTCCACAGATGAGAGAACCAGAGAGGTGAATGGACTTATCTACCCCTTAACTGCCTGTGCAACCATGGGGCTGAAATTCTCATGAACCCTAGAGACAAAAGGGGCCCCAGAGCACTCCCTCCCTGCCATGCAGCCCCCAGGCCTAAGTATCTGCTCCACCAATGTGCTGGCAAGGGGCCCTAAGAGGCCCTGTCCCCTGGGCGAGGGAAGGAAAGGTTCAGTCTAGATCCAGAGAAGAGGTGACTCAGCATGGTGGGGTCTGAGCTTCTGGGAGTCGGTCACGAGTCTCCCTGAGTCTTCTCACATGCCTGCTCTGGGGGGCAGGTTTGGGGGCTAGTGGCAGGGGAGCCCTAGATGTTTGTCCCTGATCCCGGGAAGGCAAGATCTAACCTATCTCCCCTCCTGATCTGCTGTCCCCTCCATAACTTCGCTGTCTACTACCTTCCGCAGTGCCCTTGATCTACTAAGTCCAAAACAAGCCCCCAGTCTGTGGCCGGGAGGAGGATGGCAGAGGCCATCCCTCTGCCTCTGCACAAGCCCCAATGGACAGGAGCTGACTGTTCTCAGCAGAGGCACCAGCCCAAGGCCACCCCCCAATACCACACTCTTGGGGTCCCCATGACAAGCTCATCTGGAGGGTATTGAAGGAAAGCTGGGCCCAGCTCTGGAAGGAGGCAGTCAGAAGAGGGGATGTGTTAGGGCGCTGGCAATGGGACCCCTCAACATCCATCAGCTGGACCTGATGCCAGACTGCACACTGCGCATCCCTCACTGTGATGGGGCTGCAGCTCCGGGGCGGGTGACCTTTCCTTGTCTCTAACAGCCTCTTGTCTCCTGCCAGACCTGTCTCCACCTCTCCTCTTTCCAGTCTCTCCCACAAACTGCCTTTCTATCTTTCCTCTGTCTCTGCCACCCGCTCCCATGTCTATCTTTATTTTGCCCCCTCTTTGGGTCTTCCCCTCCATCTCTCTCCTATCTATGAGTCTTGCTCTCCACCCCATCAGATCAGTCTCTCTCTCTTTCTCCAGTTTTTTCTCACATTTCTCTCTCTCCTGCTCTTCTCTATCTGCCTTCACCCTGTCTCTCTCCCTCTTCCCTATCTCACTGCAGGGCACTGTGGCTTCTCTCCGCCCAGTCTGCTCCCGCGTCTGTCTGTCTTTCCCCCTGGCTTTCTCCCTCCCTCCAGGGGACAGGACTTGGGAGGCAGCAGCTTGGGTGTGAGACGCACTCGGAGTGGCAATAGCACCAACACTCACACACTCAGACATCCCTGTTGAAGTGAGAGAGACAGACGGGGGCTGAGAGCAGAGGTGCTGGGGAGCCCGGGAGAGCTGCAGACGCAAGGGTGTGCGGGAGGCGAGGGTGTCCAGGAGGCAGAGGGAGGGGGATCTGCATCACCCTCCCCCACGAAGCAGCTCAGAGTCCAAATAAGCGAGAGCCTGTCGAGTAGAACAAGCACCGGTAAGGGGTTGGGGCCTGCATCCTGGTCCTGAGGCAGCTGCTAATCCCGAGTAACTCCGGGCAAGTCCGTCTCACTAAGACTCCATTTCTCTATCTGGGAAAAAAGTCCGTGGTTTTTTTTAAATCCCTTTTTTAAGCAAGAGAAACTTCTAAAAAAATAAAACCTTACTTGGAACCTCAATATGTAAAACAGATAAAACAGGACTGCTATGGGTCCTGCCACAGAAGGCGGCCACAGAGCGCCCCACTGGTCAGCCTTTCCTCAAACTCCAGGGTCACCCAGGGCGCCTCCTTGGGTGCTGTCCAAAAACTGCTCATTCAGACGACTTCAAAAGGCCTTTGAGCTCTGTGAGACCGCCTGCCAGTCTAAGAGATGAAACCATCTTGGCCTGGAACTGCCCTTAGCAGTCCTCAAAACACTTGTTCTCTGGCCCCCTGGCCCTGGAGGGGGAAGGTGGCAGCTGCCAGTGGAACAGCTAGGCCTGGCCTCCGCCCGCCGCACCCACCCTCCTGAGGACAGGAGGCAGCAAGAGTGTGGTGCGGCTGGAGGGAGACAGCAGGGCTGCCACCCAGCCCCTGGGAGCAGCACCCCCTGCCAAGCCCACCGCCTGCTGTCACCACCCCTCCGGAGCGCCTTCAGAGGTGTCGGGAGTAGAAGAGCACAGGTGGCGTGAAGGAGTCTGCCTGGGATGGCTTCAGACGTGACACTCAGTGTGCGTGTGCGGAACCCGAGCTGTAAGGCCTCGGGAGAGTGGCAGGGAGGGAGGAAATAGGAGTTTATCGTCCTAGGCTGGAAGGGAAAGAGGGGTAGGGAGGAGTAGGCGAGTCAGGTCTGGGCACAGTGGGAAACTCCTGAGGCAAAGGGGAAGGGTGGGCACGGGCCCTCACGCCCCCTCGCTGGCCGCCTTCTCGCCCCAGGAAACGCTAGGACGAGCAGATTGCAGTAGGAGCTCTTGGGTGGGGTCCTGGACTCAGGGCAGACAACAGCAGCAGCTGATACCATGGAACTGAGGACCGGACTCTGAAGTCAGGGTTCAGATCTCAGCCTGCCCTTACTGGCTGTGCCATCTGGGGCAAATATAACCATTCTGAGACTTGGTTTCTTCAGTTGCATTAAATAAAGGCAATAATAATATACTTAATGCCACAAATTGTACGCTTAAAAATGGTTAAAATGGTAAATGTTATGCTGTGTATATTTTACCACGATGAAAAAGGCAACAATGGCTACCTCCTAGGGCTGGCACTTACGTAAGTGTCAAAAGGAAGTATGCCAGGTGCTTGGGCAGTGGTGGTTGAGATGGAACAAGCAGCTGGCAAGGCCGTTCAGGTGAGAGGGAAATTAAGTGTGTGTGTGGGGGGGTCACAGTGACATGTAATAAAATCACCCCCTAAGGCCTGAGTTCAAATCTGAGCTCTCGAGAGCAACCTCTCTAAGTCTTCTGTCCGGATTTCCTCATCTAGATATAGAAAGGGCCAAGTTATTCCAGCTCCAGCCAAAGGTGAATTCCCAGGTTGGGGTGGGGGCAGGAGGTGGGGGCTGCCCTGGCTCGCATGAGTGCCAGGACTCATCTCTGAGGCTACCCCTCACTGGTGCCCGGCCCCACTGCAGTTGCAAGCTCCTGTCCCCCCTCTCTCACACCCCCCAGGTCCTGATTTCCCCAGTTCTTAGGTGACAGGGGCACAGACGGGGTCCCTGCCAGCCCTCTGTCACACCCAGGCCAGAAGCTCCAGCCAGCTCTCTGCAGCTCAGCACCCCAGCTGCCTGCAGCTCCTGGCCGGCCTTTCCTGGCCCAGGCGAGTCTGCAATGTGAACAACGCCACTTCCTCACAGTGCAAGCCTCACAGGCTGCATCTGCAAACTGGGAATACCTGTCGAAGGAGACAGCCACACATGGGAAGTGCAGAGAACAGTGCCTGGCACCACAGAGTAAGTGCTCAACAGATGTTAGCCACCGCCACCACTGCCACCTCCGGGTCTCCTCGCCCTTTCCCACCTCCCAACCTCCTACAGAGGGCTGGGCCAAACTGTACAAGTTCCAGCCAGAGTTTGTTCCACAGAGCTGTGCTCTGTGACCTGGGGCAGGGGGAACAAGTCTCATCTATATCCAGAAATGATCCACATTTCTGGGCAGTGGGGCTTCTCCAAACCCTCTCCTGAGGCCCAGCGGACAGAGGCTCTCAACACCTCCCCTGTTCTGCATTCCTCAGGAAATGAAGCACTGGCCCTACACTGGCCATGGGGGCTTCCCAGTGGGGTCGCTAACTCCATACAAATCAGGAGGAATCAGTGAAGCCGGAAAGAACTGGACTCCAAGCCAGGAGAAGGTTCAAACCCTGGATTCCCACCTCACTAGTCATTGAAACTCTCAGTTTTCTCCTCTGTAACATGGGGATGACAGCAGCGGCTACTTATTACAGGTATGGTGAGGATTAAGCGACTTATTAAATGTAACGGCCTAGAACAGTCCTTGACACAGTGATTGCTACGTAAGGGTCAGTGAGGATGATATCCCTGCCTCTTCTTTACAGGAAGACACAGTCTTGGGCCCTGACTGCCCCCGGGAGAGGGCTTCAGGCCAGGGCTGGGGTTGTTCTGGGTCAAGCCGCCCCTGTTAATGCCCAGGTTAATGGAGAATCCACAGATGGGTGGGAGGCAGAGGCTCTAGGTGGGAAGAGGTTGGCCTTGGCCCATGTCCTGTCGCTGGCCAGCCTGGGAGGGAGCTGGTTCAGGGAAGTAGGACAGACAGGCCTGCGGACCATGCAGACGGGCCAGTGCACAAGAAACAAACCCGGGCTGGCAGTGGCCCACACGGGTACCCTGCAGACATCCTCCTCTTTGTGCATCACACGCCCACCAGAAGCTGCAGGGATGAGACGGGACGGAGGAGACTGAGGCTCGGAGAGGCCTGCCTGTAGTCCCCCAGCCAGGACGGGGCAGAGCTGACCCCACAGGCACATGGCTCCCCCTGTGCTGGGCTGGGACCCATAAACCCGAATGTAGCTGCCTCCAGAGCCTCTGCTGACCAGGGAATGGGGTGTCCCAAGACCCCAAAGAGCTTAATGGCCACCCAGCCAAGGCCTGTGGAGAGCCCAGTGTCCTCCCCTTCACATCCAAACCATCAGCAAATCCTGCTGGTTCTTTCTTCAAAATCCGGCCGGCATTGCCCACTGCTCACCACTACCACCACCAGCACACTGCCCAAGCCACCGTCTCTCACCTGCTACAGCTTCCTGACACCTCCTTGTCCCTGTCCCAAGTCTGTTCTCAGCACAGCAGCAGAGGGATCCTGGTAAAAGTCAGACCACACCTCCCCAATGCCTGAAACCTCCAACAGCTTCCAGCTCAGCCAGAGTAAAGGCAAAATGTCCCCACCCTGGCCTACAAACCCCTCTTCCCCTGGCCTCTGCCCCTTGAACCCTCTGTTCCAGCCACACTGGTCCTTCTCTGTTGCTTGGACACAGCAAGCGTGCTCCTACCCCAGGGCCCTTGCACCTGCTATTCTTGGTTTAGAGCTCCTCCCCCCAGGTCTCTGCAGTGTTCCCGCCCTCCATTCTGGTCTTGCTGTAAAAGTCCCTTTGGAGGAGCTTTCCCTGAACTCTCTACTCAGCCCCCCCACCCACTTACCCTGCTTTATTATTTATTATTCACAGCACTTATCCCCCAAACATATCATATGTTTACTCGTCTGTCTTCTCCCACTGGAATGCCAGCTTCATGAGAGCAGTAACTCCCCGTGTTCTGCTCAATGCTTCGTGTCTAGTACCCAGCACGGTACCAAGCTCACAGTAAATATTCAGGAAATGTGTTGAACAACTATTTACACCCTTTCCTACTGCAGCACGTACACAGGTGCACAAGTACACACTCATGCCCAGCCCTGAAGGCCCAGCCCCTCCCCGTCCAGACCGCCTGCCTCTCCTAGAGCTGGACTCCGCCCTCTGCTGGTGTCTCGCCTGCCCAGAGTCCAGGCACCCCTTCACCAGCAGGCAAGGGGAACTGGTTTCCCGGGCAACCTCAGGCACGGTGGATGCTCCCCTCCCCTCCCCTTTCCTGAGCCGACTGGGGCTGAGTTCAACTCCTTGACAGCAAAGGTCAAGGAGGAGGGATGGCTCCCGTGGCAAGACCCCAGCTCTCCTCTCTCGCTATGGGGCTCACACCCCTCCCCAAGTACTCTCCTGACCACTGGTGGCTGCGGGGACACCCCACGGCCGGCTGGTCTCCCTTCTGTGCCTGCACCCCCCGATTCCTCATTCTGGACCGATCTCCTGTCCCTGGGGGAGAACTCCAACTCTTCAGAGACCAGTTCAAATGTCTCCTCCTGGGCAAAGCTCACCCTCACCCTCCAGGCTTCCCCAAGCCCGGATCTCAGGACTCGGGATCAGCATCCACTTTTCACACAGCTACACTCGAGCCTCAGTCACCTCTCCTTGAGCGCTTGAGACCCAGGTCACAGAGTGTGGCCATGGTACATGTCTAGTAAGTTACTTGGTCTGTGGATCCGTAATGCCCACCCTGGAATAGGGGAAAGGGCTCGGGTTTGGGGGTTGGTCAGCAGACCTGGAGTCAAAGCCAAGGTCATTCTTTATTAGGCTGTGTGACGTTGACCAAATCACTGAGTCTCTCTGAACCTCAGTCTCCTCATCTGTAAAAGGGGGATAGTATAGTGCCCACTTCACAGAGCTACTGGAAGGATTAGAAATAACACCTGCAAAGTGTCTGTGCTTAATTACCGGTAGCTACTACTACTACTAGGGGCCATGGGTACAGTGTGACAGGCAGGGCCCTGGGCCCGGCACACACGGCACAGCACTTTGCCCAAACTGCGTGTGCCATCAGTACTGCTGGATGGAAGGATAGGCCCTGGCCTCAGGGCGCTGACCCAGGATGGCACACGGTAGGCTCTACTGTAATTGACGGCCCGTGCCATCAGCCCTGGCACAGTCAGCTTACAGGCCCCTGCCCTACCGACAGAGGGTTTAGGAAGTTCCCTGGAGAAGCAGGAGTTTAAAGAGAGGAGGACATGGAGGCAGTGACAAATAAGCCAGGCTCCATTTCTCCTTTCTTTTTGGGGAAGTGCAAAGGAAAGAGTCAAGCCAAAACAGAAACTACATTCATCGCTGTACTCTCACCCCCAGCCCAGGAGGTTCTGAGGGCAGAGTTCACTAGAAAACCCTAACAAACAGATCCACTCAGCACCCCCCGCCCCCTCCACATGCCCAGCCCCAGTAAATGTCGGGGATGCCCCAGCTCTGTGATTCCAAGACCCCTGGCCTATTTAGGCGCTGGTGAGTCAGGCGCCAGCCTACCCGGTACTGCTGTTGGGTAAAACTTGCAGCTGATGAGGTCAAGTTCTCAAGGTCAGTCTGGAAAGGGCCAGTCATTTTCCGGGAGAGATCTCAGTTCTACCAGCCCACTCAAGGGAAGGCCCCCTCGGTGGGGCGGGAGTGTTCAGCACAGACTCCTCCCAGCACAAGCCCTGACCGACAACAGCCAGGATCGGCCTCTTCTCAGCCAGAAAAAGTTCAGAGGGATACACAACTGGCTAGATGAGATGTGTCCTTGCCCCACCGATGTGGCAGCTGCCCTTTTGGGGGCTGGGACCCTGAGACAGTTTCTGGAAGACAGCGGTGGACCTGGAGTCAGGAGACCTTGAAGTCCCTGCAGGGTGACCCTGACTCTACCTCCCCTGAGCCTCAGCTTCCCCATCTGCAAAATGGGTTCACCCATCTCTACCACCCAATGGAACAAGCATGAGCTGTCAAATGTACAGGACTTTGGGTCTCACCCGCACCCCCTCCCCAAACAAAGCTAAGTGTGCAAGAGCTCAGTTTATGCAGCACAGGAGCTGAGAGCCTGCAGCGTGCCAGACACTGTGCCCATGCCTGGGGACAGTCAGGGGCTCCGGGTCTGCGGAGGGAGGCTGACAGAGAAACACATGGTGCCACACTGTGATCAGCACTTTCAGGGGGAACAAACAAAAGACCAAGGGCTCCCAGAGAAGGGAGCATCTGACCCAGGCTGGACGGGGTGAGGTGGGGAAAGCCACAGAGAGGAGGAGCATTGACCGGGCTTGAAGAATCCGGGTCTATGAGCTGCAGCAGGGAGGAGAGGCATTCCAGGCAGGCGAAACGGTACGAACAAAGGCCCACACTCTGGTCTAAAGCACAGGCCCAGCCCACAGGCCTGCGTGCTGGCCCCACCCCAGGGGGCCTGCCCCGAAATACCAGGTTCCAGGCCTCCACACCTCCCCAGGGTATGGTCCCGGCGGCTCCTAACCCAAGGAGACACTTCCTCATGGCCAAGAGAGGAAAGGAATCCCCAGCCTCGGCAGAGGCGGCTGCCTCTGCCCTCCTGCCCCCCTCACCCCCCCTCCCTCCACAAGAGCTCTCTTCAGAAGACCCAGCTCTCCATTCTCTGAGCCCACCCCGGTCTCTGCCTCCCTCTGGTAAACTCATCCTCTCACTCTAAGGCCCCTCACTAACTGTCAGCTCCTCTGGGAAGCCATCCTTGGCTTTTCTCTCTCTGGGGTTCCCAGAGCGCCATGTACATTTTTCTAGAACTAATGCTTGCCATGTAACATTCACCCATGTCCAGCTTCATTTCCTGAGCAGACGGACATCAAGTCCTGGTCTTTTTCACTCTTAACTCCTCACTCGATAAATCCAGATCCTGCCCCCAACGCCCTCCATCCCAGAATTTTATTTATTGACAAAAAGCCAGGATTTGGGGCTCTGGGACAGAATGAGAAGTAAACTGCATCAAGTCCTCAAACAACTTATGAAATTAAACGTTATAACTACTGCTCTACATTGTCCTTAAATAAACAATAAGAGCTGACATTTATGTATTGAGCCCTCATGTGCTCACAGTTTTAAGCACTATACATACGTTATTTCATTGAATCCCCACAACAACTCTATGAGGTAGGCACCTTACATCTCCATTTTACAAATGAGGAAACTGAGACACTGACTTCCTCAAGGCCACAAAACAGTATAAGAACACAGGAAGTCTGGTTCAGGAGTCTGTATTCTCAACCACTAGGTTATTATGGACAGGGTGCTGCAGGGACACTGAGGGGCGATATTTAGTCTTGGGGGTGGGGGAGTCAATCCAGAGGTGGTGCTGCCTGAGCAGACCACTGAAGGACAAGTACAAAGGAGCTCAGCAGAAAGAGGAGAAGGGGCTTTCCAGGCAGAGGGCTGGTGTGTGCAAAGGCACAGAGACACGAAACAGCAAGGGGAGGCAAACACATCCTGCAGTGCAGATTATCGGACCTTAGGGTGCACAAAGGACACTGGCAGGGAAGAGGTCAGATCCTAGAGAGCTCTGTATATTGTGGTAGGGACTCAGCCTCTCCCACAGGCGATGAGAAGCCTTAAGCAAGGAAGTGACACTATTAGATGTGTTTTAAAAGGATTACAAGAGTTACAGTTTGGAGACTGGGATGCAGGCAGCCATGACTGGAAGTTGCTGGGAAGCCACCGCAGTCATCCTGGTGAGAAACACATCAACAAGGTGGGAACAGAAGAGATGCAGGTGCAAGAGCAGGTCTGAAGCATGTTCAGGAAGTCAACCAGACTAGGCCACCTCTTAGAAATGGGAATTGAGGGAGAGGAGGAAGAATAAGAAGATTCCCAGGTTTCTCGCTGGGATGGAGTGGCAGAGGAAGGCTGAGTCTGCAGCGGAAAAGACCAGGTCAAGTTTAGACACAGCAAGCTCCAGCTGAACAGGAGCTGTCCCACCGGTCGCCGGATGGCCGGGTCTGGGGCTCCAGGGAGGGGCTGAGCTGAAGACGCAGATCTGGGCGCGATTCGGCTATTCAGGTGGCGAAAGCTGAAGCCACGGGAGTACATGAGTCCGTCCAGATTCAGTGTACAGAGTGGGGGCTGGGCGGGAGAGGAGACCGTGAAACAGTACTTCTACTGTCAGAACAGTGGGAAGAAAATAAGGGGACGCTGACGCGGAGGAAGTCAAAAACGGGGGCCTGTGTCAGTGATGTCAATTAGGAATGAGTGTCACTGGTGTTATGCACCTCTGAGAACTCAAAAGTGAGTGTACAGGGCCCTTTTGACGTCAACTAAGAAGTCATCCACTGCCGTTTCCAAAGGAAGTTGGGGGAGACCGGATGACAGCCAGACGCAAACCCACCGGAAAGTGTAGACATTTTCCTGCTCCTTCTCAGACCCTGAGCCCTCCCCACGACCATCCCCGGCCCCTTAACACCCAGACACCGTCCCCCCGCCTCTCCCCTCAGAGTGAAGAGGCAGGGTTTAGAAAGCGATCTGGGACGCCTCCCCCCGGGCCCTCTCGGGTGGGCGGGGTCGCGAGGGTCAGCGCCGAAGACCCCAGAACCCCGCGCGGGGCGGAGCGAGGCCGAGCAGAGGAAGGGGGCGGAACCTGGGACGCGGGGGTGTGGGGAGGGTCGGACGGAACTAAGAGCGGACAACAGGCTGGGAGGCGGGATCCGCTGGCAAGACACAGCCCTCGTGCCCCCACCCGGCCCCAGTGACCTCTCCTGGACCCACCTGCTCCATGTCAGCCGCCGCCCCGGCTCTTCCTGCCCCAGGCGCAGTCCGGGTCCGCGGCCCCGGCAGCGCCTCAGAGCGGAAGGCAATCTGCCGATGGCGCCACTTCCGCCGCTGGGTCCGCCCGCGAGAGCGAACCGGGGCGGGCGTAGGGCTGCAGCCCCGCCCTCTCGCCTCAGCCTCCTCCCTCTCGCCTCAGCCTCCGCCCCCAAGCCGGCGGGGGCCGCCCCACCAAGGGCCGGAAGTGGGGGCTACAGCTGAAGTTAGACTTCAGGGGGGTCTTCCTGACGGCGGTGGAATGGGAATGAAACCCAGGGCATCATTGTTATTGGACCATCTCGGCCTGGCACTGCGTAAAAAAAGGGGAACTTCGTGAAGGGCGGTCTGTGGGGCTGGGGGACAGGTTGTTTGGAGGAATCCAATTACTCTTGAAGGATTTCTCTCCCCCCGCCCCTCGCCTCTTTCAGCCGTCCCTAGCAGGATCTAGAACTTTTGTGATCCTTCCTAAGTGTGCCCCGAGCTTGTTGTTTGCGGGAGGATCTTAGACTAGAGGACTGGACACTAGGGTCGAGGCCCCGCCCCTTGGATGACCACCAACCAGTCCACAACAGGAACCCCGTTACCTCCTCCTCCCTGTCCTTTCCTCTAAAAGAGCAGTCTCAGCACAGTTATTTACAAAGATTTATTACACCACGGGAGCGGTTCAGGCCTGGAGTCAGGGAAGAGGGGAAGGGGGCAGAGCAGCTCGAGGACAGGAGAACCTGGCTCCCCACACCGTGTGCCCCCACCCCCACCCCAGGACGTATACTAGGCGGCATTCCTGGCATCAAAGCACAAACAAAATGCAACAAAGCAGCCTCTGCCAGTCCATCTTCCAGGCACCCAGGCTGGGGCGCGGGGGTGATAAGGGGAAGGTTTCCAAAATTTTGAGGCTGTGGAGAAGGATGCCTGAATCCTGGGTCCCGGTAGAAGCCAGTGACAGGGGTGGTGACTTGGAATCTCCCATAGGAGAGGGGATAGAGAAGGATCTAAGGGCACCTACAGGTTCTTAGTACCTCCCTTCCCCATATCTTAGGGTCCTGCCCTGTGGTTTTCCTGTGCCCAGGGGAGAGGGTCTGGGGAGTAGAATTGTGAAGGATGAACCTTTGTCCCCCATTCACTGGCTTTTCCAATGCAAGCTCTCACATCTCGCCTCCCACTGAGTGAGCAGGGGAATGACTGGCAGGGGTAGGCATCAGGCAGCAAGTGCCCAGGGACTCTGGGCATCAGCCAAAGGTGGGTGAACAAGCAAACACAGACCAGCTTTAGTCTTCTAGAAGTCAGAAGCCGCAGCCCTAGCAAATGAGGGGAAGGGTACAAAATAGGGTGGGGACAGAGTGGGTTTCTGGAGAGCAGCGATGCCCCCTCCACTTTCTTCTGAGAGATGTAGGGCTGGGTATCTATGTGCCAGGCTCAGGGTGGGCAGGGCACTGTGGCTCCTCTCCTGGCTCTGCAAAGCAAGCAGAGGGACTCAGGGCCTGGCCACATCCACCAAGATCCCAGCTCTGCCGCCTCATTCCCCGCTCCCAAGCCTTACCACTTAGTGTGGAGTCTTCCACTTGGTCCTCGGAGCTTCCATCTCTCTGGGGCTCATCCAGAGGGGGTGGGCGCTCCCAGGGCCCCTCCAGACCCTGGCCAAAAGTTGTCTTCTGCCCAGCTGGGGACAGGGAAGAAGTGGTGAAAAAACAGGCTCCGAGTATCCATCTGGCTGTCCTGGAGCATGAGCTGAGTCTCTGATGGCTGAGGCTAAGCTTTCTGAGGCCATCATGGTATAGTAGAGAGAGCACTGGACTAGGACAGCTCTTCCAATGACTGGCCATATGATTTAGATAGTCTTTACCTCTCTGAAGGGGACGGTAAGAGGGAAATTGTGTAGATTGCCTTAAATAAGATAATAGTTAATACCCTGCCTGGCCCAGTGCCAGGACCCAGGAGCTGCTCCGAGGGCGGTTGATATTGCTCCTTGGTAGTCTTGTCATTTGACCCACTGCCCTACTGCTTTTCGTGAGGGAACGGTCTCCTCTCACCTCCTCTCCACCTGTTCTGGGGGTCTCAGTGGGAGCTGACTCAGAGATGCAGAGAGGAAGTCCAAGCCATTTTGTTGGGGTGCAAAGGCTGGGCACTTCCAGCAGGGGTGGTCGGCTGTTTTTCATCCCCATAAACAATGGGACCAAAAAGTTTAATGTGCGCTAGGAGGGACAGATGTGGCACAGCCTTCCATGGCCAGGCATGGAAGAAACAGCCCTGGGCCTAGAAATTCTCTGGGCCTTGGGACCATTGTGGAGATTTTTGGATCTGGGGCCTCTAGTTCTGAGGCCTTCTGTGTAGGTCTTAGGCCCCTCTCTTTCCAGCCAGCTGGGAGTGGAGGTGCAGGAGGACCAGATTGGTTCTTGAATCCTAGATTCTCCGTCTAGACACTAGAGGGCACCCTCTCATCCTCAGCCTAGGAAATGAAAAAGTGGGGAGAAACAGCCACAGGGTCCTGGAGAGGCCTTATCAGCCAGCCCTCTGCCTCCCAGCAGAGACCACATCCTACGTTCAGAGCCGTAGGCAGTGGGGGCATTGGACACTCTTAGTCCTCTATCCTTGCATCTCCTTGCACCCCCTCACCGCCATGGGGATGGGAACTCCTTTCTTGGGTCTAGCTTCAAACTTCATGTGGCATTCCCTTATTTCTTAGAGAAGAGAGGAATTATTAGGGAGTACCTGATTGGGAGAGGGGCTGAGTCGAGGATGGGAGCAGCCCAGGTGTCAGGTAAGGCTGAGTGTGAGGCATCCAGTGGGGTGAGAGGATGGGGAGGCCCTTGTGGTGTGACTGCAGTTTACATGTGTGAGAACTGGGAGGGGGTGACCCAGGATGCTCAGGGAGGACCCCACCTAACCATGGTGGTAGGACCCAGCCTTCCAGCCCCTTCAGCTTACCAGACCCCCTGCTGCTCCTCAGGACTTCAGCCTGGCTGTCCTCCTCCTCCTCCTCCTCTTCATCATCGTCCTCCTCCTCCTCTTCCTCTCTTGGGTAGCCCAGCTCCCGCAGCTCCCCCAGCTCATCCTCCTCCTCCGAGGCCTGATTCTCACCCAGGTTGCTGATGGACTGCAGGTGAGACTCGGCAATGCGCTGCACGGCTGGCAAGGGGGGTCCGGGAAGGCAAGGGTCAGCCAGGTCCAAGCAGCCCATGGAGCTAGAGAGGCAAGTGCTCCAGCCCCCAGCCTCCTTCCCATGAGCCTGGGGCAGAGCTAACCCCCTCAGGGGTCTAGTTGAAAAGCTGAAGGCTGCAGGTCAGCCTGGTGGGGTCCAGACCAGGACAGAAGCAGCAGGGGGTAGACTCTTGATCATGTTTGGCTCTTAAGCTGTCCAAAGATGCTGGCCCCCCACAGGCTGGCACCAGGCTGCTCCCCTACACCATACGGTGCCAAGCTGGACAAGACCAGGCAGGCACAATAGCAGCTTAACATTCCCTGGTCTCCAAGGACCTGGTATTAGAAATAGTGTCCACCAGCCCAGCCCCGGGGAGAAGGCACAGGGCCTAGGGGTCAGGGCCCGGGGAATTTGTCCCTTCAACTTCTGGGGGAGTGCCCAGCCTGCTTTGGGCTCACTGCTCACCCCAATCCTGGCACCCCCATGCTGGGCTTGGTCCACACCCCCTGGCACTGCCCTGTGCTAGATGCCACTCCACACACCTCTGCCCCAGGCTCTAAGAGGTAGGAACAATTCTGAGACATAATAGTCTGCAGCCAGTGAAGTCGTGTCTGGGGATGTGGCATGCTCAGATGCGGCGCCCACAATCTTGACCCACATCCCCAAGCTTCCAGCTCCCTCTGCGGTGACCTAGAAAGCAGCAAACACCCCCACCCCCAACACCACCAAGGCCTGCTGGGATAAGGCCAAGAAGGGAACAGTGTGGGCAGCTGGAGAGAAGTTTCCAAAAGATTTCCCCCTGGTAAGGATCAGGAGCTTTGGAGAAAGGGGGCAGGGCTGGGGGATTCTGGGAGAATGGCAGGAGTTGAGGGGACACTGTGAGGAGTGCCTGGGGCAGAGGCAGCAGGGGGACCAGGAGCTGGTGGGATTTTAGAGCATTTGGGTCACTAAACTCACAGACGAGATGCGGACGAGCTAGGGGCTGGGGTTGCTGCAGCTCCTTCCTGGTCCGCAGGCAGCCCCTCCCCTCAGAAAGCCCAGAGGGGTAGATCCAGGCTGGAAGCCTCTGGGGCAGTGAGCAGGGCACTGCGCTCCTGCCAACTCGGGGACAGGCACAGAGGGTGCATTGTGTACGCCCGCTGACCCGCCCTCCCCCTAACTCCAGCCTAGTGCCTCCCGCTGACTCTGGGCAAGCTACCCAGGCAATAAAAGTGCAATAAATCTTCCTGCCCTGGCCTTGGGGACGAGGCAAAGCTTCACCGTGAGCCAAGTGTGAGAGCTCTGGCCTTGGGGAGCCCCCTCATGCCTAGACTCAGCGTTGCCCACTCTCCCTCAGGGGCTCTTCTTCCTTACAAACCCCCAGCCCAGCCAGGGGCTTTCCCCGGCCCAGAAAGGGGCCGGAACCTACAAAATAGTGGCCTCCAGGTACAGAAGGGTCCTCTGGGGACCTCTGGGGATGGGAGGGAAGAAGAGGAGGTGGCAGCTCAAGCAGCTGCCCTCTCCCCCAGCCAGGGGAGGAGAGTGCAGTTCGTGAGCCACAGTGACACAATAGGTGTGTGCATGTGTGCAGCGCCTGTGCTGGCGCCCCGTGAGCCTCCCGCACGCCTCACCTCACCTCGCCTCCGCCTCGTGCCTCTCAGGGCTCTCTAAGGTCTCCCCCTCGCCCTCCCAGCTGTCTCCTTCTCTCGCTGTCTCCATCTCTGGGGCCTTGAACTCCCTCCCACCCAAGTCTCCCTTTTTAAGCTCGAAGGTCCCCAGCACTACCCCCAACCCCAGACTGTCTGCCCCTGTCCTGGCCCCTTTCTCTGCCCTGCCTCTCCCCACTTAGACCCTCCTAAGGCATAGCCCAAAAGGGCAGTGTGGGCGGGGGCACATTTCTGGCCATTGCAGGGCACCCTGGAAGCACCCTAGCCCCGTCCTCTTCCCCCAAGCCCTCTGCCCCATGCTCACAGTCAGGCGTCCAAGGGCCTGTTCTTCCCCCTCACATCCACTTGGCCCTCCCCAGCCCAGGCGGGGAGGAGGGAGATTTCTTATCTCCTCTCCTGAGAAGATGCCATCTCCTCCCTCATGCCTGCTCCGGGGGCTGGCCTTCCCCACGTCCCTGCAGGTGGGAAGCCCTTCCAGGTGCTGAGCCACACTGCCCACTTGCTGTCCCTTCATTTCCTGTCCCAGAGGAAGAGAAAGAGCCCCTGCCCTTCTCTCCTGTCCTCCCAGCCTCTCCTCTCTGCTGCCTGCAGGCGGGCTGACAGGTGCACCTGTTGACCTTGGCCGGTGCTGGGAATTCATTAAAACCACCCCAGAGGGAGCTCTCAGCTTACCCTTCTGGTTGCCCTCCCTCCCTCCGTGGGAAAAGTGAGCTGGCCAGGCAGGAAGAGCCTCAGGCGGGAGCTGAGGTGGGGGTGGGAAGGCATCCCCTGGCTTAGATAGGAAGAGACCCTCCCCGCACCCCCATCTGCCCCACCTTCTCGTCCAGCCCCCCACTGGAAGCAGAGTCTCCAGGTCCTAAGACCCCCCTCTGATTTCACACCTCTTCCCCTTTGCACACCTTCTTCCCTCTTCCTGGAATGCCCTTTCAGTGCCCCCTTCAAATCCAGGCTTAAACATCCTCTCCCCTGTAATTCTCCCTGACCCTTTGATGCAAAGGGCCTCATGAGGGCAGGGGCCGAATCTCACTCCTCTTATTTTGCCCACTGCTCACCAGTGAGGTCTGGCATACACTAGGGGTTGTATAAGCGTGTGTTGGAGGAATGACTTGCCTTCTAAAAGAGAAAGGAAAAGCAGAAACGAGAAGCATCCAGTGTGCAGACCTGTGCAAATGTTATGCGAATGGGAGAGGAGAGCAAGGGGTGCAGCCCAGAGAAGAAGGTGCATTTTGGGGAGGGCAGCGGCAGCGGGGGCGATGGGGTGGGGGGTGGGGGTCCACACACACTTGCAAAGAGGAGGAGCAGAGCTGAGTCTCTTTACGTTGATGCCTACCTGTTATTTCAGGCCAGCCACCTATTTTCTTCCAACCCCACAACCTGATTTTAAGGCTCACAGCTGCCCCTTTCAGCCTCTGGGCTCCTTCTTGACAAGGCTCAGATTAAGAAAGAATTGGTCTCCAAGTAGGGGTTGGGGTACATGAGACCATCCCTCCCCGCTGACAAAAGCTCAGCATTTCACCTCTCTCCCCCAGTGTCAGCCCCACTCCAGGGGTCAAGGGGACAGCCAGACTGACAGGTGAGGGGATAGTACCTTTCAGCGAGGGGGGCGTGTAGGCACAGGGATTGGGTCTCTTCGACTTGAGGTGGTGTCCCTCTCCTGAGGCTCTCTGCCAGAGGAAGAGCCAGGTTAAATGGGCTCACCGCAGGCCCATTCCCAGCACCCTCCCTCCATTCCATCCCACCCATGGCAACCCCAGCAGACTGGTCTAGCCTCTGCTGAGGGGTCCAGGCGCTGCTGCCCCGAGGGTCCTGCACCTGGGCTGATGCTTTGGGAGGGCCTCCATAAGACATGGCCTGCCTCAGGGCAGGACCCTAGGTTCTGGAGGCCTCCCCTCAGTTGGGGCAGAGGAAACACAAGGGCAGAGGAGGATCTGCTGGTGGCACCCTGGCACCAGGCATTCTCCCTGGAGGTGCCGATTGATATGCTAATGTGTCCTCCTGGATGGCACCCTATGTTAGTTGGGAAGTAATCCCATCCACCCCACCACAAACGGCCCTGGGATCCCTTTCTCCAGCTGCCCCTGAAAACTCACCTGGTGCGGGGAGGCCTCCTCCTCTGAGGGAGGCCACCAATGAACCCAGGGAAGAAGAAAGAAGAGGGAGAGAGACGAAGAGAGAAAGAGAATCCAAATTACTTTCTCCAAAGGCTGAATTTCTGGGGAAAGGGAAGGTGGGCCCTTTCCTTCCTGGTGTTGGGAGGGGCCTGGGCAATAAATGAACCCAGCCAAGCTGGGCTCCCAGACCTTACCCACTCCTCCCGCCCCATCTTCTGCTCAGTCTCCTACTCATGGGACTTTGGCAAGGGCCCCAAGCAGGTATCAGAGTTAGGGTGGGGTGAGGTCTGGCGGGGGCAGGGAAGGGGCCCACCTGGTGAGGAGTGCTCTGAGAGCCGGAACAGCATGGCAGGGGTTGGTCTCCTGCGCCGGATCTAAGGAGATGGAGAAAGAGGTGTGTGTGGGGGGGACAGGACAGACACCTGCAGCCCCCATTCCCCTGGCCCCCCAGGCAGCAGGGAACAAACGGTGCTTTGGATTCCCCGGTAACCTTTGAATCAAAGACTGTCAGAGCTGAAAGGAACTCTATAGCTCACCCCTCATTTTACTGAGGTGAAAACCCAAGGCTCAGAGAAATTCAGCAAAGAGCTCAACGCCACACAGCACGCCAAGGCAAAGAAAGGAGAAGATGAAGCTGTCACTGACTCAAGCCCATGCCCATCCCACTCCATGGCTATTCTAGAACGGGCATCTCCCTTTCTATCTTCCCCTACCAAGGCCCTTCCTCTCCCATTTTTGAAGACATCAGACCTCGGGAGCGGAAGCCGGCTGTTGTAGATGCCCCGTGGGCCATGGCACCCACGAAGCCCTGCCCACCTAAGGTCAGCTCAAGGGCTTCAAAGAAACTGGATCCAGCTGCAGAGGGAGGCTGCGCCAGGGCACTGCAGGCGCCTCCAACCTCACACTGAGGCTCAGCTGTGGGCTTGAGCCCCAGACCCACAGGGGCCAGGGCGGGGTGGGAGGTGGGGTTCTCTGGAGGCTGGGGTCTAGGCCCCTCCAGCAGTCTCTCTCAGGCCGTAGAACTCTTTGCCTAGTCCTCATAAGAAAAACAAAAAGTTGCCCTCCTTGGTACATGAGCCAAGCTGAACGGTGTGTGTGGGGGGGGGCGCCACTGAGCACTCCCCGTAATTGCCCCCCCCCCCCAGCTTGGCAATCAGACCAAGTGTCAGTTAATTAGGTCCCCTCTGAGCTCCAGGGAAATACACAAAGAGAACCAGGTGAATTAAGCTGACACTGCCACCCCCTCCTGCCAAACTCCAACACAGTCCTCCAGACGAAAGGCTGCTCAGGCTCAGGACCCAACCCGCCCCCCACAGCCCCCTATCTCCCCCCTAAAAATGACTCGGCCCACTGTCACTGCTCTGTTGGGTACCAGCTGCACCTCAGCAACAAGCGAACCTGCTGGGTTGTGGGGGGTGGAGCCGCCTTCTCCTCTTCCTCCCCCTCCCCCCGACTTTGGAGACCTCCCAGTCCCCAGGAAGACTCTCCAGAGAACTCAGGCGTCCGTGTTTAGAGGTCTGGCTTCCGTAACGACTAGTCACCTCCCCCACCCCCCATCCCCACCCCCATGTTGGGCTCTTTCTAGGGCCTGACAGCAGAAGGAGGTCAGAACACGGTTCTGGGGACCCCAGCCCGGCCATGCAGGGTGGGACTAGGGAGGAGCAGAGCAGCGGGGCAGCCGAGGGGCAGACCGGCTCTGTATCATGAAAGGGTCAGTGTACCGTGTTTCTCACATCCGACCAGTGCCAGCTGGGACCAGGGAAGGGGGACACTGTGCGAGGTCCAGAGCACAGTCCCACCTCCCGGGGGGGCCCCAATTCTCCTGCCCCGGAATCAGGACGGAAGCCCCGGGAAAAAGTTGCACGAGTCTCCAGCGAACTTCCCGCGCTGCTCCGCGCCCCCGCCGCGTCCGAGGCGGCCCGAGACTCTCCTTTGCCCCCCGTCCCCCAGGCCGGCCCCGACCCGGCAGCGCCCCGGAGCGCAGAGGAGCCCCGGGGTGTGTGGGGGGCGCTGCCGAGGTGGGCGCGGCCCCTTACCATCTCCACCTGGCGGGGGTCGAGCTGGCTAGGGGGCGCGGGCACGGAGAACTGGATCTTCTTGCGGTCCTTGGGGTCCATGGCGGGCGGGTTGGTCAGTAGGCGGGGGCGCACCGTCCCGGCTCGGCTCCCCCGCGCTGCTCCGGGCGCCGCGGCGACAGCGGGCTGTGTGGCGAGGAGGAGGAGGAAGGCTGTTCGTGCACAGATAAAAATACCGCGCTCGGCGAGGGGAGGGCGCACGGGCGGGGAGGAGGGGTCGGCGCCGGGCTCCGCGCGCCCCCCGGCTCTGGGCTCGCCCGCCGCGCTCGCTGCGCTCCGGCCGAGCCCCGGTCCCTTCGCGCCTCCACCCTCGGGCCCCCCGGCTCGCAGGTCTCTGTGTCTGTCTCTCTCTGTGTCTCTGCCTCTCCCCTCCTTCCCTCACTCTCTTTGAGTGTCTCTTCGCTGTCTCTCCGCCCTTCCTCTCTCTCCCTCTCTTCCTCTCCGCGTGTCTCTCTCTCTCTGCCTCTCTCCGTATCTCCTGGTCTCACCCCTCTGGCCCCAGCCTTGGGGTCCCCAGCCCGTCCCCTCGGCCTGGGACTGGCGCCCGGGTGCTTGGAGGGAGGGCTTAGGAGAAAGTGGCCAATGAGCACTGGGAACCGTGTTCTCCCTGTGCAGGGAGGAGGGTGGGGAGCATGAGCCAGGGCCGGGGGTTGGGGGGAAGGGGGGTAGGGGGGCGGGGGAGCAGGCTGGGGGCCCCCTGCCGTCTCCCCAGAACTTGAAGCTGCATTATTGATGGAGTCCAGCAGGGAGGATAATGGGGGGAGGCCAAGGGGGAGAGGGGCAGCAGGGAGACAGGACTCTGGCCTTAACCCCTTCGTGGCCTGGGTACTTGGAGTTTCATGGGGAGGCCTGTGAGGGCGTGGAGAGTACCACCAGCATGTCACGCTGTGAATGGGGGTGTCCTAGGAACGAGTGAGTGTGGAAGAGCAGGTTGTGTGGGAGGACACGTGTCAGTCATCATGACAGGGAGTGTGTGTGAGAGAGTGCCAGGGGCCCTGTGGTGCCTATAGCTGGGGAGTGTGTGTGTTTGGGAGTGGGGGGGTCAGTGTGGTATGAGTGTGTGAGAGTCTTTGTGAGTAAGTGTGTCAGAGTGTCAAGGATGCAGGTGTGAGTGGCAGGGTGTGGGAGGACTTTGTGTGTGGGGGGGGAGTATGTGGGTGTGGGAGAGGATGTCAGAGGCTGTCAAGGTGATGGGCATGCGTGTGCCAGCTTGCAAGGGGGTGGGAGTACTGTATCCACAGCTCTAGTCTGTGCAGTAGAGGGGGGATAGGGTTGTGATCCTGTGAGCACTCCTGGGCAGGGATGTGACCCTTCCATGATGTACCCTGGATTCACGTGTCTCCTGCTTTTTCTACCCAGATCTAAAGGGGGCTACAGAGCCAGCCCAGGGGACAGAGTTGGGGGTGCTGGGGGCTGCCTGTACCAGTACACATGCCATCACGTGTGTGAGTTTGATGCATTCAGGAACAGAGCTGAGGGGAGAGGTGCGTGTGCTCATCTCTGAGGTGTGAGCCTCGCTCTCTCTGCAGAGGTGTGTGTGTGTCTCTGGAGGGGGAAAGGAGAGGAGCCAGCCCTGTGGGTTGGAGTGTCCCTGTTTGTCTGTCCAGACCCTGGGTATCTTTGCAGAAGCTGGTGTTTCCCTCTGCAGGCCTGTGGGTGAGGGTCATAGTGCCTCTCTGTGGTGCTGAGAGGGTGCGTGTGTAGACGTGTACATATTGTACGTATGCATGTGTCTTCCTGGGGCTCTGTTTGTGTTGGCTGTGTTCTCTCCTAGTCACACTCAGGCTTGGAACAGTCAGGAGCCCTCCCTCTCACCCCTCCAGCAACTTTTCCACTCCAGCCCCAGCATGCTGGGTCTTTGGCAAAGCGAGGAGGGAGCAAGAAGCCAGAGGAGTCGTGTGGAAATGGGGTCAGGGGCACGATGTCGTGTCCCAGAGTCAGTGCCCACTCTGGGCATGAGGGAGAGGGTGGCAGGAGGGCAGAGCTTTGCTCATGGGAGCTGGAAGTCCTGGCCACTGGGCTCCACTCCTCCCAACCCTAGACCTGGCTCAAGTCCTGCTGTGTTTGTTGACTTATATGCTTGTTGGGAAATAGCTGGATGCCAGGTTGCTGGCCCAGGGGTGTGGGCATCTCTGGCAGCCCCTGGCTTGGCCCAGACCCCTCTTCCAGATGGGGTGTGGTGGGGAGTGGCAAAGACCAGTTTGGCAGGGCCTTGGGAGGAAATAAGGAGGTCCTGAAAGTCAGAAGGGGCACAGGAAAGGTACAGCTCAGGTAGTAACCTGAGTGGCCACGGGGCCAAGCGCAGGGTGAGGGGCCTGTGGCCTCCAGTGCTGGGGGGTGGGAACATCCTGGTGTGGGATGAAGGGAACAGAGGACAACTGGTTGGGTGATGAGGACAGGGACAGGGAGTATCACCACCAGTTGCACCTCGGAGCCCATCAGAGCTGAGAAGCCCTTGGGGACCATGGTAGCTGAAGCTCATTTGACCAGGGAGGACTTGTTTACGGAGGTTCTGCCAAAAGGATTTGAGGTCTGGGAGGTCTTGAATCAGGAAAAATTCCCCTGACCCAGGCTGGGGCAGCTGGTAAGGCAGCCTCTCCCCTCTCAGCCAGGCCTGGAAGATGAGCTCTTTGGGAGTGGAAAGAAGGGTCTTTACCCTCTTTCCCCAGCCTTTGCCCAGGCACCCACAGCTCTGGCTGTCAACCCTGGGGCCAGGAGGAATGGGGAAGACTGGCTGACAGAGGTACAGGCACAAGGCACAGACAGGAAGGAGGAGGAAGGGAAGGAAGGATAAAAGAGACAAGAGGTGAGAGAGAGAAAGGAGGGAGGTAGGAAAAATCGAGAAGAAAGAGACAGAGAAAACACATGTGAGAGATGGAGAGACAAAGGGAGACAGAGAAAGCCTCATGCTGGAGAGAGGCAGGAGACAGCGATGGAGAGAGTAAAAATAGCTCAGCATTAAGATAATTGCAGCTCACAGCTCTGCCCTCCGTTAGGAATTAAATGAGGTTTTATTACTTTGATTTTTCTCTCCTGGATCCTACGCGACTTCTCAAGAACTTGGGGAAAAGTTTTTCAGGTGGGCGGCCAGGTAGCGGGGGCTGCGTGGGTAACAGAGGAGGAAGGGAAGGACTTCTAGGAGCTGGGGGAGGTCTGGGTAGGGGCGAGGAGTGGGCAGCCCTGGTGAGGATGGGGGAGCCCAGCAGGCGCTGGGGTAGGCGGCCAGGGTCAGGCACATCACAAGGGGCTGAGAGGCAAGGGGCCAGGGTGACCTCCATTCTCTTGACTTAGAATTAATCATATGCAAATGAGATGTAAAAATAATATGCCACTCCTCGATTATTATTCTTGAGTTAGAAGCACAGGCGTTTGGGTCCAAGGAACAGGCTCAAGACCTTGTTTGACTTAACTCTGATTGAACTATGGGTCTTTGTGCTTGGACTGACAAAAAAAGTTTATCATAGGGTGTCTATTAAGGTATCACAGGCCTCAATGCGCTGTTTTGAGCACACAATTTCTCTTCACATCATTGCCTGGTGCCTGCCACAGTGCCCGGCATACAGGAGGCACTATTCACCTTCTCCGCAAGTGTGAGGTCTTTTCCCTCTTTCTGGGAGGCGGGGAGAGTGGACAATCGCGAATATTCCTTCCCTTCCCCCAAGCAAGTTACAGTCTCGTGGACAGAACATAAACTGGGGAGTTGGACAGACCTGGGTAGGAATCTTAGGTCTGTAACTTACTGTGTGACCTTAAACAAATTTCTGAGCCTCTCAATGCCTCCGTGTCCTCGTGTTCAAACCTACCTCCCATGGTAGCTGTGACAATTCAATAAGATAAAACTAACAAAGCCCCCAGCCCAGTGCAGGGCTCCTGACAGGTCTTCAATCAACGGTCCAGACTCCCTGGAGCTCTAGGGATGCAGTTCCCAAAAGGGCCAGAAGGTGGCGGAGTCGGCCAGGGTTTGGGCGGCTGCGCCGCTGGCACTCCGGGTCTGTAGTTGGGCATCACACCGGTGACCTTGGCACCATGGAGCTGAGCCGAGCTGGCCGGGTTGGCATGTGGCAGCTGGAAGGGAGGCCCCGGAAGCCCCGGGAAGCAACCTTAGAGAAGCCGGGGAGCGCTAGCTGGGTACACTGGGGCATCTGTCCCTGCCGCTGCTGGTGAGGAGGAGATGGGGGAGGAGGGAGGAAAGAATTCCAAGGCCCTCCTCTGGGGAAACCCGTAGACGCTGAGAGGAGAGGGCGAGGGCACCCTCAGCCGGGACAATGGTGGCACCAGGACAGGTGGGCAATCATCTGAGATGTTCATTCACACACTCATTCATTCATTCATTCATCCATCATCCATCCCTTTACTCATTCAATAAATTCACATTGGGTGCTTTTTTTTCAAATCAACTTTACTGAGTTAGAGTTTATATACAACAAAATGTACCAATTTAAAATATATATTTCTATGAGTTTTTGAAAATTTTATGCATGTGACCACTACCACAATACAGATATAGAATATTTTCACCACCCCAAAACATTCTCTTTTGCCTCATCCAAGTCAACCTCCCCTCCCCCCTCATTGGATGTATCATAACTCTTAGCACATTATTTTGAGACGTGTCCTTGCCACCATCTGTCTTTCCATCATCATCTGCCTGCCACAGTGCCCAGAATACAGTAGGCACTACACGCTGTAGAGGGGATGGATTGAGGAATGAATGCATAGATGAACACATAAGTCATATAAATTGACGACAGGTGACATATGGAGCATTTACTCTGTGCTGAGCACTGGGCTAGGCCTCTTATATGTGTTATCTCATTTAATGCTCATTGGTATCATTCCATTTTACAGATGAGGCAAATGAGGCTCAGAGCTTTTGCCCGGATCCTGCGTTCAAACACAGACAGTCTGACTCCAGAGCTCTCACTCTTTACTGCTGCCTTTAATACACTCAGAATGGGCCAGTGGAAGATAGCTTGCGTGCACTGGACTAGGCTTCTCTCTTGCTCAGCATTGGACCCGGTTTCTCCCTGGCCCAGCCCAGTTTGGACCGGTCTCCGGGGGAAGCAGAAATCAGCGTGCTGAGGCTTCCCTCTGGTGGCAGACATGAGTCCAGCGGTATCTTTGCCCTCTGGCGCCCCCAGGTGGGATGTTGTTAAGGAGAGCGAGCAAGCAGGCAGCCCACAGTGGGGGCAGCCTCAGCCCCGGGCACCTGGAGACCCCTCGCTCTGGCCACTGCCTGGTGCCCCCCGAGGTGCCAGCTGAGGCTGCCCCCGAAGAATGCCAGCTGCCGAAGCCCGCCGCCTCCCACCCCCTCCACCAGCTTCACACACACTCCAATCCCGGTCCAGTCGGCTGCTTCCATTCCCTGAAGAAGAGGCCCTAAAGTTAAAACAGCTGTTAATTTATAAACCAATTTTTCCGTGACTGCTTAATAAATCGCCAGCAGCTGCTCTGCCCCCTCCTCCTGCCCAGGCACCCGGCCCGGAGGGCTGCATGGAGAAGCTCAGAGCTGCCAGCCTGCCCCTCCTGCCTCCTTCCCCCAACTCCCTTACTTGCCTCATTCTCCCAGGAACTGGGCGTGTGTGGGGGAAACCCTGATGAACCCAGCTTCTCTGGGCTTCAGTGGAGTGGAGAGGTGAGGATGGTTTTTCTTTCCTAGTGGGCTGCAGCCTAAAGGCCATCCCTTCCAATGCCCTATAAACCCTACCCACCACTCCCAGGCCAGAAGGTAGGTGTCAAAGGTTACCTTAGTTCCAGGGAGATGAGGGTGTCCAGATTCCCTAGAGAAGTTCCCCTGAGCCACTGGGAGGTAAGGGGACCCTGGGCTCGTCTCTGAGAGCACTGGAATCTCAGTTCCCTGTATCAGGGTGGTCCCCCCGACAGATGCTAACCGGCTCCCTGACCCTGCTGTTCTCTCAAGGGTGGGCTGGGAGGGGGCAAGGAATGCGGGGATGCCCACACACTCCCATCCCCAGGATGATGAGAGGAGGGATTCAGGCCTCCTGAACATTCACTTTGGCCAACTTCCACTAGCATATAAAAGGTACCATGAAAATCCACGTGGGGTGGGGGCCATGTGAATGGTAGGCATGAGGCATGTTCTTTCTCTGCATCTGCAAGTTCCAAAGGCACCCAGAGGAAAGGCCTGCTGCCTTTCCACTATGATCCCTGACTCAGCTGGGCAAGGAGGTCAATCCGGCCATGCCCTTATAGCCACAAGGAGCTCAGCAGGAAAGGGGGAGCAGGGCGGTAAAGCACACCAGGTCAGGAGTTCAAATCCTGGTCTCCCACTTACTAGCTGTGTGACCTTGGGCAAGTAACTTAACCTCTCTGTCCTTCCTCGGTGTCTCCATTTATAAAATAGGAATAATAATTACAGAATTGTTGTGAAAATTAAATAAACTGATGCACATAAAGTGCCTGGCACATAGTATGTGCTTACAAAGCCACGCTTAGTATTATCTTCTCATCCCCCTGCTGGAAAGAGCAGAGGCTGGATCTCCTGGGGCCCCCTAAGTGGCAAATCTTGGGGTGGGGGTGCTCAGGAGATTTCCCGTGGAAATGGGGCATGTAGGAGTGCTGGACAGAAAAAGCCCGACCAGGATTCCTGAGCTATATGCTTCTGACTGGGCTTTCTTATTCTGGGCCCTTCTGTTCTCCCCCCATCCGTCTACCCCCTACCTCCTCCCGACTCCGGTAGCCATGGCCCTTCCCCAGCCTTCTTCTTGGGAAAGAAGGATAAGCTTCCACTCCACTCCAGCTCCTGGAAACCCCACCTCTCAAGAAGCAAGTTCTCCCCCCAGTCTAACTGTCTAACCGAAAACCCTTCCATTTCTTCTTTTGGTCTCTCATCAGCAGGGGCTGCCATGACCCTTTCCTGCCCCACCTCCAGTGGGATGGGGAGGCATCAGAGAGAGAGCCTGCTGGACTCTGTTGTCACACAGGTCCAGTGTGAGCCTGGCCTTGCTACATCCTCCCTGTGTGCCCAGAACAACTTAGTCAACCTCTCTGAGCCTTGGGTTCCCCAGCCCTAGAATGGGGAGACTCCCAGAATATACCTCCTGGGTTGTTGTGTGTGTGTTGAATGCGACAATGCCCATGAAGTTCTTAGCACAGGGTCTGGCTCTCAGCAGGTGATGAGGACGTGGCAGAGAGAGGTGGCAGAGAGTAGTGGAAAGAACCCAGATGCCAGAGCTGGACTGTCCAGGTTCAAATCCCACTCCACTACTTGCAGCTGAGTGACCTTGCACAGGTCACTTAACCTTCCCACACCCCTGTTTCTCCATAAAATGGGAACTGTAACACAGCCTGTGTCACTGGGTGGTTGTAAGACATCAGGGGTTCTCAGAACAGTTCTCCAGCTAAATAAATGTTTGCCCAGATTAACAGTACCGTTAGTTGCTGTTATGATTATCATTGGCCCCCACTAGATCACTGACCCCTTTTAGGCTTTGCCCCACCCAGGGGCTTGTTGATGGCAGAAGGTGGGAGGGTGAGCAGAACCAGACTGGAGACCGTGGTATTGGGGATCCCATCTCAGGGCGGGCCCGCAGTCTCCACTTCTTCAGTGTTCTCACTTCTGGCATCCCCCTGGACACTGGCTTGGGCACGATCAGGAGGCACAACCCTCTGTGTCCTCGAGTCAGTGGTCCTGTAAAGCAGCCAGCCCCTCCCGGTGCCCAGGTCCTGACTACCTCCTGGAAATAAAGCAGGGTCCCAGGGGCCCACTCAAGCCCAGGACTGCTTTGCCAGGGTGCCAGCTGGTGCCACAGGGGCAGGGCAGCAGTTTGATGATGTGGAAAGGGAAGGTTGGAGGCACCCCCAGCCTCGGTGGCCCCCACCAGAGACAAGAAAAGACTGGGCCACCCAAGACCTCCTACTAGCTTCCTTACCCCCAGGACAGGCAGAGGTGAGAGCTAAGCTTGGGCCTGTCCAGTGCCTCAGTTTACTCAGCCATCCTGTACGTGGAGTCTTCATTTCTGTCTCCCTTTGGCATTGGCCTCTCACAGCTCCTTGCCTTAAAGAAACCGAGCTCAGCCTCCTCCTCCCGCCAGGATTCTCTCCTTAAAAGCCACCCAGGAGGACACTTAGCCCCAGAGGGGAGAGGAAAAGCCAGCCGCATGCTGGAGACCGCCTCTGCAGGACGTGGGGCTGCATCTCCAAGCACGCCCAGGGCGCCGGCCCCGCCGGGCTCGCCCCGCGCTCCCCACCCCTGCCCCTTCCCGCCGCCACTGGCCCTTTAAGAGCCTCTCCGCGCGCTGCCGTCCCGGATCAGCCAGAGAGACCATTAAAATTTTATGCAGAATGAAAATGGGCCAGGTCTCCAGCTTCCTCGCTCCCATCCAATGATTTATTACTCGCAAATACCACAGAACTAATTAGTATAGTAATTAATTAATACGCATTTGCATATTTGCATGTGCAATTAGTGCAGTGGAGTGATTACTGGGAGAATGAGGGGCCCCGGATTGTCAGATGTGAGAGGGAAGTGGCCTGGAAAAGAGTTAGTGGGAATGAACTTTGTAGGGAGCGCGAAGGCGGGGAGGGAGGGGGAGGCGAGCGGGGCGAGGCGGGGGCGCTGGGGCGCAGGGGCGCCTCTCCCGGGCGCAGAGCGGCCGCGCCGGGGAGCGTCAGGCCCGGGCCCGCCCGCGGCTACCGGACGCCGGTCGGGGGTCGTGACCTGGGCGCCCCCGCCCCGCCCCCGCTGCGTGGCACGGCTCCAAGCGCGCGCCTGATTGTTATGCATTGTGTTTCTTGTTGCGAACGGAGCCGGGCGGAATGGGGCTGGCACAAGCTGTTTCCCTGCCACGCGGCGGTGGCACCTTAAAGGGGCAGCGTCCTCTTCTCACCGCCGCCGGCCCGCCTCCGCCCCCGCCTCCGCCGACCGAGCCGCCCGCTGAACCCCCTTCCAGGAGGCGACCGGCGGCCCAAGCCAGGCTCGGGGAGAGAGGGCACGCGCGGAGGCCGCCCAGGAGGTGGCTCGGCCCCAGGGGGCGCGGGGCACGTGGCGAGGGAGCCTGGCGGCAGGAAGTCAGGCTTCAAGCCGGGAATGGGCGGCTGGGGCGCGCCGGGCCCTGGGCCAGGCGCGGGGCGGGGGCGGTGAGGAGAGAACCAGGAGACAGCCAGGACGAGAAGGACGGGGAGGAGAAGGAGCTAGTGGCAGGGGCCCACTGGGTGCTAGGTGCCTCCTCATAGGAAGCTGCTTCGCTTCTAATCCTCACAAAGATTCTGTGAGGTAGGGCTCCTTATTCCCATTTTACAGACAGAAGAACAGAACAGTGTCACAGGCTGCTAGTGGTCAAGTGGTAAAGCTGGAGTTCCAGCTGGTCCGTCCATCCCCAAGTGCTCAACGTGGTGCCAAGGGCCGGAAAAGGGAGCGACATTTCCTCAGGGGGCATCAGGGAGGACTTCCTGGTGGAGGAAGCATCTCACTGAGCCTGCAAGGGTGAGGAGGCCACCTTCTGAAGGAGCTGAGGGAAGGGGGATGCAGGATGGTTAAACCCCATGTTTAATGTCACCACCCTTCCACGTGTAGAGAGGGAGCCCTCACTCACCCATGAGTAGAACTTTGGAGACCCAGGTCAGGGCACTAGCTCCTGTGACTTGGGGGCCTGGACAAAGTGCAAACCCTGGGCACCAGTCCTTCCCGGGTCACCCTCCTTTCCCTCTCTATTGCAGGAGCTGCTGGTCCCACAGTGTGGAGATAATGGGGGGTTCAGAGAAAGGAATACAGTTTGTAATAGTGAATAAGAGCATGGGCTTTGCCACTTACTAGCTATGTGACCTTGGCACAGCAACCTTAACAGCCTCTCTGTGTTTCAGCATCCTCACCTTTAAGTGGAGGTAAGATGATGCCTGTGAAGCCCCGTGCCTGGCACAGATAACGCTCACCATTGTCATCATTACATTATTATGGATTACATAGTACATTACTACTGAGAGCTCTGAGGACCCCAAAGTGGGAATCGGGGTCATAGTTTCTAGTCCCAGCTCTGTTACTCACTTAATGTGTGACACCAGGCAAGTTGCTTCCCCTCTCTCTGCCGTGGTTTCCTTATCTGTAAAATGGGGCGTTGGTCCATGAGGCTTCTACCCCTGGACAGTTCCCTTCCCTCCCATGCCCACCCTGGCCCTTCAGGATGGAGAAGTAGGGAAGTAATGGCTAAGTCTCATTCACACTGTCCTGGGCTCCATCTAGTCTCCCAGAAGTTGAGCCAAGAGGTCTCTTGTTAAATGTGACCTCCTGGGGCCGGCCCCGTGGCGTAGCGGTTAAGTGCGTGCGTTCCGCTGCTGGCGGCCCGGGTTCAGAGCCTGGGTGTGCACTGACGCACCACTTGTCAGGCCATGCTGTGGTGGCGTCCCACATAAAGTGGAGGAAGATAGGCATGGATGTTAGCTCAGGGCCAGTCTTCCTCAGCAAAACGGGGAGGATTGGCATGGATGTCAGCTCAGGGCTGATCTTCCTCACACACACACAAAAAAATTGTGACCTCCTGCCCTGGCTGTGCCCTCCATGTACACCCCTACCATGGCCCTTTGAGGCTGTCCTCCTGTGAGTACCAGCACGGCTGCATCTGCGGGTTATTTGCGCCCACTGCCAGCCCGGGGTGCCCCCTGCACCCGTCCAGGGCTCAAGGGAGGCATCAGAGAACCATGTGGTATCAGGCCCCCCAAGTCCGCAGCCCAGATCCCTGGCTCGGATTTCCAGGAGAGGAAACCAGGAAATGCCCAGGGCACAGAGAAGTTCGCAGCGGGCCCGCCCGAAGGAGGGAGAGCCCAGGACACACATCCTGTCCTCTGCTTGTCCCACTGCCCTGCCCTGCCCATCAGGTGCCCACATCCCCCATCAATCACGTCTTAACCCCTCGAGTGCCCTTCATGACCGGCTGTCCTTTTCGTCCTCGAGTTGTCAGTGCTGACGTGGGCAGGTGGCACTATTCCCATTTTACAGGTGAGGATGCAGAGGGCCATGTGATTTAGACCAAGGTCAAGACCCTGGTAAGCCCGGTGCTCTTTTAGCCACCTCGAGCTCCCTCTTCATCTGACTGCCTTCCTGTGTGCACCCTTGAAGGGACAGGGGCAGGCCATCCCGACTGCTTTCTTGGAGAACTGACAAGAAAGGCAGAACCAAGATGTGGTGGTGAACAGAGCTCCAGGAACAAAGATTTTTAAATTTAAAATTTTTAATTTTTAAAGGTGATCAGGGGCTTAAGGTGAAATCAGCCCTGTCTGGACAGGCCCGTGGGCTGAGGCGGCACTGTCACACCTGTTAGCTCGGTTGACGTTATAGTCTGAGCAGGCAGGTCTTGTTGTAATTACCATGCCCATTTTACAGAGGGGAAGGCCGACTTCCATGTCAGTGCCGGGATCCGTAGGGAGGCTGAGGGCAAAGGAGGGAGAGTTTCGAGGAGGGGCTTCCTGTGTGTGGGTGTCCTGCTCTGGCTGCAGCATTCAGTTTCTGGGGTAGAACTGGCACTTCTTGCAACAGTGGCAGGACAGGCCTTTGATGTCACAAACACTTATTGAGGATATTCTCTGTGCCAGGCTCTAGGCCCAGTTCCTGCCTTCAAGGAATGTGCTGCCAGGTGGGAGACATCCATGAGGCAAAGGTCATGGCCTGTGCCCTTGTAGAGGTGTGCAGAAGGCATCAGGGGAGCCTGGGGAGGGGCATCTAACCCAGAGAGACTTCCTGGAGGAGGTGATGCTTAGGCTTAAAAGATGGGGAAAGGTAGAGAGGACAGCCTGAGCAAAGGCTCACAGTCATGAGGCTTGTGAAAGCAGAAGCAGTTTAGAGCTGCTGAGGGGCAGGGGTCAAGACAGGGACAAGTGTCGAGGGAGAGTTGAGCAGCAGCCAGATCAGGGGTGTCCCTAAGGAGCATGGCCTGATTCTAGGGGTTATGGGGAGCTGTTGAAGGTACCTGAGTAGGAGAACACCACGTTCAGATTTGCCTTTCAGATAGGATGGGCAGGATGGGCAGCCTTGGTCCTGTGCAGGAAGCCACAGGAGCGAGGGCCTGTGGGAAGTGAGGCCTTCCCAGAGGAGGAGGGCCTGGGCTGGGTCCATAAGACAGAAGGGTTCTGAGATGTTGGGGAGTGGCTTCGGGGAGCAGCATCAGCAAAGAAAAGGCAGCAGGAGTAGGACTCAGCCCTGTCCCTGGACCTCGTCTCCCCTCCCCTCAGGGAGTTTCATCCACCCCATGCAGGGTCAGAGTGGGGTGGGGTAGGAAGGAGAGGGGCTCTGAGCCTGCAGAGAGGTGTGAGGCCTGAGCAGGGGGGTCTACAGCTGGGAGGGAACACCCTGGGTGGGGGAGGCACTGTAGGCCTCATGTGGCCTCAGAACCAGAGCTTGGTGTCCAGGGAATGTGGGTGGGCACTCCCCAGCTCAGCCTCCACGCCCTAAGCCCTCTCTCTGAGGGCCACTTTGGGGGGAATCTGTGACCCCCCCCCCCATCCCAAGTCTACCTCCCCAGACTGAAATTTGTGCAAAAAACAGGAGGAGGGGTCTGGGGGCTCTGGGCTGGACCCGGGACCATGGGCCTTACTGCCTTAAGAGATTCTCCAGAGAAAGGCTCAGTACCCCAAACCCTCTAAGCCAGCCAGGCATTAATGCAACAATTATTTATTGAGCACCAACTCAACACAATCTGTGTGAAGCACTGAACTATTGAAATATGAAACAAGTAGCCACCACTGTCGAGTCAGGGAGACAGATGAGTAAATGGATCCTCCTAACAGGTGGTAAGGACTGAAGCTGCCCTGCCTGGAGAGGTCAGGGAAGGCTCCCAGGAGGAGGTGTCCGGGAAACACCTTGGTGAGGAATGAGGATGAGTTTGAGGGAGACTCAGGGATCAGTGCCCATCAGGGAAGGAGCTCTTACCTGAAACACAGGGCTCAGAAGCCAGAGGTCAAAGGTTATAGGGCAAAAGTCACTCCCCTTTTGAAGCAAAGGAACAATCCCGAGGGTGCTGACTGGCTTTGCTGGAAGACTATCGGATCTCCTTCATTGCCCTTTGTCCTGGGTTGGGGGTGGGGGGGAAGAAGGATGCAGCAGGGATCTGACCCAGGACTCTCAGCATCATGCCGGGCCCCATGGGCCTGTGCCCACTCATCTTTGGGTGGGGCCTAGGCCCAGAGTGGGAGCCCAGGGAGCAGGCAAAGGAAGTGGAGGAGCGTCCTGGTAGTAGCTGGAGGTCAGGACAGGAGGTCAGCACAGAGGAGGGGGGCTACACCTCACTGGTCCTCCCCCTCCCCCTCCCCGGTGGCACCACGAGGCACGCAGCCGCATATCACCCGTGCCAGCCCTCACCTCCCGGCAACGTCGCCGCATTCTCAGCCACGCCATCTGGCGTGCCCGCCGCTCCCCAGAACACTGCGGCGGGTGGGGGGAGGGGGCAGCGGGGCAGGTGCCCACCCCAGAGCCAGGAAGAAGCGGCAGGTCCCCCTCCCCCAAGGTCTTTTTGGACTTGAGGTGGGGCAGGGGGCTGGTGAAGGGGGTGGCAGTGTTCTTATGCTTCAGGAAGAAGCTTTGAGCATCTCGAACTGATGGAACAGGCGCCGTCTGAGCAGTGCCAGCCTGCCCCCTCCCCTTCCTCCTTCCCCCACAGCACAGCTAATGCCAGGAGCACAGGTCCTCAGAGGGTCTCTAAATTCCTGCCCTTTCCCTCACATCCGAGGTGGGGGTGGGGAGAATAGGCCGCCCCCTCCTGACCACACTCCCGCCCTCATTCTTCACCTGCCTGCCCACCTCAGCCCGAGGAGGCCCCAGGAGATGGATGTAGATGGCTGAGGCCAGGGAATGGGCACCTGGGTTCTAACCCACCTGCTCCCCATGGCTTGGCACTTTGGTGGGAAATCAAGTCTCCTTCTCCAGCACACTTGCCCCCATGGATCTTATTTGGGGCATGGTGGTGGTGGCAGCTGACGAAGTGTCCTCTGGGTGTCAGAGTGGAGTGGAGCCTTTACAGATTTATGTGTCCATGTATTTATTTTGGTGGAGCAGGAGGTGTAATGAGAGCAGTTTTATAGAACATTCATTCTGTCCCCTGAGCAAGAGTCCCCTAGACTGCTCAGGAATGACATAACCTCTCCCTCTCTTTCTACTCCTCACTCTCAGCCCCCCTCACCCTCTTGCCCCCCATCAGGACCTAAGCCTGCACAAAATGGCCGCCACCCCTCTGAGGCAGCCATTTTAGGTGCCCAGACTGTGGCCTCCCTTGGGATGGGGCTATGTCTCCATGGGAACCTCAGACCCTCGGCTCCCAGCTCCCTGGATGGGGGTGGGCAGCAGAAATGGGAGTCTTCCAGGCCTGGCTGAGGTGCCCACCATTCCCCTTTCCCTCTCAGAGACCTGGAGGGGACTAGGCCCCTCACCAACTCCCTTCCCCCAATGCCAGGGGGAGGAACAGATGGCATCTCTGGGTGTCCTTCTCCTTCCGTCTCCTTCCTTCCATTTCTGGCTCTTTCTGTCTCTCTGTCACTGCATCTCTGCATCTCTGGGTGTACAGAGAGGAGCATGTATGTCCCTGTATGTTCATACTTGTTTGTGTGTGTGTGGACACGTGTGTGTTGTACCCCTTTCAAGCCCATGTCTGAGGCGGACCCATCCCACACCTCCCTCTGTTCCAATTTTCCCCTGTTTTTTATTGTATCTTCTAAAAAAAAAAGTTGAAATGTGTCGAGTGAGAAAAACTTGTTCCATTTTTCTGAAGGAAGAAAAGGCAGGGGCAGGAAACAGACTGAGAGGAATGGAGTTCCCCATACCCCCACATACACCTCCCCCCACCCCTGACTCAGGCCTCCTTCTCTAGGGGGCTGCGCGGGGGCTTCTCAGACCCAGAGAGCTGAGGTCATTCCTGACAGGAGACAGGGGAGGGATGGAAGGACCTCCCAAGGGTTCACCTGTCCTGAGCAAGGTTCAGCCTCCTGCCTACAGCAGAAAGCAGAACCGCTCGGGGCCTCTGAGGCTTAACCTAGCCCTCATGTCCAAAGGAGAGGGCAGGGGGTATCTTTCTACCCCAAGGAAGCATTCATTCACTTACTCATCCATTCATTCAGCCATTAATTCAACAAAAACTCAGTTCCTATATAGACAAAGCATTCTGAATGTGTATGTGTGTGTGGGGGGGTATGTGCAAGAAATTAATAAATTAATATTGTAAAGCATGTTACAGTTTACAAAGTGCTTTAATAAAAATGAGAGCTGGCATTTATTGAAGGTTCACTATATTGCTGCCCTGTGCTAAACTCATTACACGTATTATCCCCTTTAGTACTAACAACAGCTCTATGAGGGGGGGTAGCATAATTATCCCCATTTTACAGATAGGGAAATCAAGGCTGAGAGAGGTTACATGTAACTTGCTCAAGGCATTCAGCATTCTTTAAAGCTGGTAAGTGGGGGTGGCCAAGAATCAGAGCCCAAAGCATGTGCATGTAACCAAAATCATACAACTGGGGGGCTCTGGAAGGGCCATGTGCCAGGATTGAAGACCTCACCCTCAGCAAAGGGACAGTAAAGCCTTTGAGGCTGTGCCCAAACTTAGACGGGCCTGGCCAGCACTCCTGAGTCTCTTCTCCCCCTGAGGCCTATCCTTTGGCCTCTCTCTCTGCCATGCTCAGAATGCCCCAAACCATCTGCCATAGGTGGGATTCTACTTTCCCAGACCTAAGATCCTTGAATGGAGGAAAACTTACCATTGGTTTCGCATTCTTAGTGACCACTGAGGCAGATTGTGGGGTTGTAGAAGGAGCACTGGGCTGGGAGTCAATTCCCTGGATTCTAGACCCAGTTCTGCTCTCCGCTTGTGTGTTCCTGGGCAAGTCAGTTCCCAACATGGGCCTCTGTAAAAGGATGTGTTGGGACTGTGCATTCTGAGGCTCCTTTCAGTTCCCAGCCAGGTGCCTCTGAGAGCCTCAGACAGCACCAGAGCCCCTTCTCCAAGGCCTCCTTAGCCACTGTGCCTCTATTTAGAACCTAATTCATTATACCAGGCATCAAATCAGTGTCTTATCAGGCCAAGACTCCTCTGGAAGCTCCTACAGGGAGAAAATGTATCTGCCCAGGGTGAGGGTGACGCCTCAGTTCTTGCACCACCATAGTGCTTGGCAAATGGGTGACATCAAAGTATGTGTGCTTAAGGTATAATTGAAGTTGTCTGTGCATATATAAGCTGAAGGAGGGGGGACAAGAAATGTGGATCTGAAACACACAAATGCCTGAATCAGCGTGTGGGCAAGGGTCTCTCTACACCTGCTCACACACGTATCTATCTGAGTAGGGGTGTGTATCCATTCTCTGCACCACAGAGTGAGGAACAGGTGTGTGTGTGTGTGTGTGTGTAAAGGTACCTCCTTAACTCCTGCCATCTACATCTGTGTCTGGCCCAGTGAGAGGGTTGAAAGGTGAGCTGTAAGATAAAACAGCAACTGCCTACCTTCCTTATCAAGACACCTGTCTGATCTGACCTACCTCGCCTTGGTCTCTCTCAGGACTGCTGGAGTTGGCTTCGATATTTTCAGTATTTTTTGCAGGGGGAATAGAATGCTTGAGTCTCCTCCAGGAACTTTAGGCTATTCCCAGCCCAGCCCCCTCCTCCCTCGAATAAGCAAGTCAGAGGGTCAGGAAAAAAAGCCCCTGGTGGCATGGTCACTTGTCTAGCAGGGGGAGGGGATGTTGGGGGGGGAGTGAGAGATTTCTGGGTTAGGAATCCAGTCTGAGACCTTCTCCCTCATTCCCAGATGGTGGCTGCACAGTGCAGAGGCTTATCCAAGGGGTTCCTCTCCACCCTCACCCCAACATACGTAAGCCCCCCAAACACCCTAGGAAATCTCTCCCATCGGCTGACTCCACAGATATACACACTGCCCCACAGATACACACACCCATGCAGAGACACAGACATCCAGGCAAGTCTTTCCTTTTCTCTGTCTTTCCCTTGGTTTGAATTTCGTTCAGCCACATATGTTGTGTGTGCGTGAGAGTGGGTGGGGGAGGGGCAGACAGGGATGAGGGATGGCATGGTGCCAACATCTACCTATGGGGCTTGGGCCAGGGACACCCTCCATGCCCACCCTGGGAGGGGGCCTCAGCTGTCCCTTTGTGGCTGAGGAGGTTCTTCTCTAGACCCGAGGGTCTGGTCCCTGACCTACCTTTGGGAGCCTGCAAGGGAGGAAATGGACAGAGCAGGACCCTGGAGGGAGCACAGAATTGGGGGCCACCAGAAAACCCCAATTTCCAGCCTTGCCACTCCATTGTTCCCATGTGGGGGATTCTATATCCAAGGGGGGCAATTCCTCCCACCTCCCTCTCAATCCCTGCTTTCCCTGCGTTGGGCGGGGAGGGGAGGGCGGCAGAGATATTTATTTATTTCTTTTATTTATTTAATTTTTTTTTTTTTTTTTTGGAGTAGAGAGTGACAGATGGCGGCGGGTCCCGGGGGAGCCGGCTCTCCCCCAATGCAGACGCATGCCAATCACCGTCTCTCATGTGATAGCTGCTGCCCGTGACGTGCCAAGCCCATATGGCCTGGCATAGAGGCTGGTACCCCGCCTGGTAGAGATGCCACACTCGCTCCGCGGTTCGCATGGCGCTCTGAAGACGCCGGCGCCCGCCGCCTTGAGGAGCCGCTGCCCCCGCTCCCTGAAGATGGGGGAACAATGAAATAAGCGAGAAGATTCCTCTTCTCCCCCCTCTCTCTCTTGTCCCCCTCCCCTCCCCCTCCCCTCTCCCCTTGACTCCTCTCCGAGGTAAGTTGTCCGAAAGGGAGCTAGATCTGACCTGCCGGTTGTGTGTGGGGGGGCTGCTTCGGCGGACGGGAGGGTCCCCAAATGCCCCCTTCCTGGGACGATCTCCTCTCATGGGGTGGGCATCGGAGGTGCCCTGGGTTACCTCTCTCCTAGGGGCTGCAGCTCAGGGGGCTGCAGAGGGAGGCGTCTCTGCCTGCGATGGGCTTGGGGAGGGGGGAAGCATGATCATGGGGGGTGGTGAAGAGGCTGAGGTGGGAACCCCCCCCCATGGTTGTCCCAGAGCAACCTGCGACCTTTCCCCATTACCAAAAAAAAGAAGCAAACAAACAAATCTGGATTTTTTTCCATCAATCCCGAAATACAACGAGATCTGAAGAGCCGTGTGGGAGGGAGGCAGTTTAAAGGGGGGAAGGGGGCCCCTGACCGCAGGGGAGACGGACGGGTCTCGCTTCTCTCAGTCTCCTCCCCACGCCCGGGCTCCTCGGTCCTCGCCGCCTGGAGCCGGCTCCGGGAGCTGGGGACACAACGGCTAGAAGAGAGGATCCTCCCGCCTCTGGAATTGGGGCTGTGGGGGTGGGGGCCGAGCCGAGGGCGGCGCGCGGCCAAGTTGCAAATTGGATTAGGGAGCGTGGGGGTGAGAGCCACGGGAGGGGTGGGGGAGCCGGGCCGAGGGGCCCGGGCCACCAGAGCCGCCGAGCGGGGCAGCTGTCCCCACCAGCGGCCGCCCAGCCTTCCTCCACCGCCGGGAGAGAACAGGCTTTCAGAGCGCGCGCGCCGCCTCCCCAGGCGAAGATATCTGTTCCCTAAAGCCCCTACTCCGTCCCTGCCCTGACACGGAGAAAACCCAAGCTCGGGGAGCGGCCCCTCATTCAGACGAGGGGCGGAGCTGGGGCCCAGCGCTGGGGAAAGGGCCTGGGCTGAGATCACGGGCGGGCTGCCGGGACAGGGCTGGGCCGGCTCTGGGTGGGGCAGGCGGACGAGGTGGGCATCCGGGCCCCCTGGGGAGGAACCTACAACAGACTTGGGGTTGGAGGTGGGTTATGGGGGAGGGCGGCAAGACCCCAGAGCGCCCCTTACTCTGTGCTATCTGTCTCCCCTTCCCGCCCGCGGGGCGCCCTCAGGCACCATGCTGACCCGCCTGTTCAGCGAGCCCGGTCTCCTCTCGGACGTGCCCAAGTTCGCCAGCTGGGGCGACGGCGACGACGACGAGCCGAGGAGCGACAAGGGCGACGCGCCGCCGCCGCCTCCGCCTCCGCCGGGGCCTGGGGCTCCGGGGCCCGCCCGGGCCGCCAAGCCAGTCCCTCTCCGTGCAGACGAGGTGCCGGAGGCCGCGCTGGCCGAGGTCAAGGAGGAAGGCGAGCTGGGGGGCGAGGAGGAGGAGGAAGAGGAGGAGGAGGAAGGACTGGACGAGGCAGAGGGCGAGCGGCCCAAGAAGCGCGGGCCGAAGAAGCGCAAGATGACCAAGGCGCGCCTGGAGCGCTCCAAGCTGCGGCGGCAGAAGGCGAACGCGCGGGAGCGCAACCGCATGCACGACCTGAACGCGGCGCTGGACAACCTGCGGAAGGTTGTGCCCTGCTACTCCAAGACACAGAAGCTGTCCAAGATCGAGACGCTGCGCCTAGCCAAGAACTACATCTGGGCACTCTCGGAGATCCTGCGCTCGGGCAAGCGGCCCGACCTGGTGTCCTATGTGCAGACGCTGTGCAAGGGTCTGTCGCAGCCCACCACCAACCTGGTGGCCGGCTGCCTGCAGCTCAACTCGCGCAACTTCCTCACGGAGCAGGGCGCCGACGGCACGGGCCGCTTCCACGGCTCGGGCGGCCCGTTCGCCATGCACCCCTACCCGTACCCGTGCTCGCGCCTGGCGGGCGCACAGTGCCAGGCGGCGGGCGGCCTGGGCGGCGGCGCGGCGCACGCCCTGCGGACCCACGGCTACTGCGCCGCCTACGAGACGCTGTATGCGGCGGCGGGCGGCGGCGGCGCGAGCCCGGACTACAACAGCTCCGAGTACGAGGGCCCGCTCAGCCCTCCACTCTGTCTCAATGGCAACTTCTCCCTCAAGCAGGACTCGTCGCCCGACCACGAGAAGAGCTACCATTACTCTATGCACTACTCGGCGCTGCCCGGCTCGCGGCCCACGGGCCACGGGCTGGTCTTTGGCTCGTCGGCTGTGCGCGGGGGCGTCCACTCGGAGAATCTCTTGTCTTACGATATGCACCTTCACCACGACCGGGGCCCCATGTACGAGGAGCTCAATGCGTTTTTCCATAACTGAGACCTCGCGCCTGCCCCTTTCTTTTTCTTTTGCCTTTGCCCACACCCCTGCCCCGGCCCCCCGCCCCCCGAGCGCAGGGGCATCCCCACCTACCCTGGCGCCGGGCACGGGGAGCAGGCCGCCGGTCCTGCCGCTCTCCTGGGCAGCGCAGTCCTCTTACCTGTGGGTGGCCCGTCCCAGGGGCCTCGCTTCCCCCAGGGGACTCACCTTCTCTCTCCCCAAGGGGTTCCCTCCTCCTCTTTCCCAGGGAGTCCCTCTCTAGGGACCCCTCTTTGGGCACTCCCTGGAGATCCCCCATTTCCAATCCCTACGCTTAGGTTTCTTCCTCCCCTTCCTCCCTGAAGGCCCAAAGGCGTTGGTAAGGGGGCAGCTGAGCTGTGGGATACTGTTTTCCCCCTCTCCTTATTATTATTTTTAAAACAGACACCGAGCTGCCAAGGCAGAAAGGAACCGGGCGCCCCCTCTTTCTAGAAGAGGGCAGAAGTCAGGGCACCCGAGCCTGGACCTAGAACGCCCTCACCCCCAATCCCTAGTCTCAGCGTTTTGTGATTTTAATTTTGGCGGGAGGGAAGGTGGATTGAGAGGAAAGAGAGGCCAAGACAATTTGTAACTAGAATCCGTTTTCCCTTTTCCTTTTTTTAAACAAACAAACATACAAAAAAAAAAAAAAGCTAAGAGGCGGCGGAGGCCGAACGCAGAGTCCGGATCGCAGAGAAAACGCAGTAAGAACTTTTAGAAGCAATAAAAGGCAAAAAATACTACTACCAATAATAAAAAGACACAAATATCTATGCAAGGAGGTTCTGACTGAGCCTAGCGGCGGGCCCGGCCCCGGGATATCCCTCCCGGCCCGCGGGGCCGCGCCGACCAGGCGCGGGTCTGTGCACTTTGGTGAAGTGGGGGCCGGCGCCGCCCCCTCCCCCTCCCCAGGTTCTTACAATCAGTGACTCCGAGATTTGGGGCCCCAGTGCCACTGCCCTCCCCCTGCCCCGTCCCCGTTGTGCGTCATGCTGTTTTTTAAAAACCTGTTTCCAAATTTGTATGGAATGGCAAATTGTTGGGGGGGTCGGTTTGGGGAGGGAGGGTTTGCATGAGAGACACACACACGCACACCACACCTAACGCACACGCAGGCCCGGCGCGGGCGTCCCAGGGCCGAGGGAGGAGAGCTCGCCGGCCCCCCCCTTCCCCGCAGGCAACTCTGTCCCTTCCCGGGGTAAGGGGTGGAGACGGAGACCTGGGGCAGCCCTGCCCCTGCCCGACTGTGCCTCGGTGGGTGCCAGGCGCCTGGCGATTTCCGGTGGCTGGAGAGGGAGTTTTTGTCGGAGGCGTCCTCTTGGCTCTGGCTGACAGGTGGGCAGGGAGAGGGCTGAGGGCTCCTTCTGGAGGTTTCCCAAAAAGGGGGCAAAAGGAGAACCTCTCCCCACCGGAGGCAGGAGATCAGGCGTCCAAACACACGATGCAAAGATGCAAACCCACAGGCGACACACCCACACACTCACGCGCAATTTTACCTTCCTCTTGTAGCGAAGATGAAACTCCCGTCGGACACCCGAAGTGCATTGCGTGTTTCTGTTCAGTTTAATGACGATTAATAAATATTTATGTAAATGAGATGCAAAGCCGGTCCGGTTTCTCACGGTGGCCTCATTTCATTCCGGGGATTGAGCTGGGGCTGGGGGTGATGGAGATACAGAGTCAAGTGACTGTGCAGAGGCCAGGCAGAGGGACCCTGGACACTCTTGGGTGGGAGTCCCACCCTACAAACCCCCTCACACACACCCAGTGGGCAGCGAAACAGCTACACTTGCTGCCCCTCCCAGACCTTACACAGACTCACACACGCCCCCAGCACAAAGCAACACACTAATCTCCTTATACTCCTTCAGTTCCCAAACATGCACACGCACCTCCTTTGAAAACAAAATATCTTTTCATCACTGAAAAATGACCGAATTTGGAGCAGCTGGTCATTTTACAACCCTTTGCCCACTGTTGCAAAAAGCAAGTGTGTAGAGATAAAGAGATAACCATTTGAGCCAGGCAGGGATATTTTTAAATAAAAAAAAATTATAAGGTCATGAGGATGAAATATTAATGGAGGAAGTCTTTTCAGTCTTAAATTTGTGTTTCAGAGGACTCAGGGGAATTGGCCATTTTTATCCTCAGGAATGTTGAAATTTGTAGGGGTGTTGATGAGCTTGGAGGAACACCCCAGAGCTCTATGAGGGGGCCTGAGTCTAGGTGCCAACCCCGTAGAGTGGAGCTTGGCTTAGCCATGAGTTTCCCTGACAGGGCAGCAGGAACCTCCCCGCTCCACACCAGGACACCCTCCTTCCTGCCTGGTGCAGCTCTGGGCAGAGGGAAGCCCTCAACCTAGAGAGGCGCAAGAAGGGCACTGCGGAGGAGCCTGTCCTGCCCAAGCGGCTTCCCAGTCAAAGTAGCCTCATAATTCTCTTTCTCCGAGCCTCAGGGGCAGAGGCAACTCTGAACTGACTTCCCTGAAAGGACCCCTCTCTCAGACACCAGTGCCCACCATACCCCTGGAATATCTGGAGAGGGGTCTAAGTCTCAAAGACCCTCATCCCAAAGCCTGAACACACTTAGAAGTACTGGACCTGGCTGTTTCTGATGCTGTTTACTTAAATTATTTCGAAAACACTTTTGCTCGTTTTAGGGCTGAGATGGGGATTGTACTATTGGGGTTGGGGCTTGAGGTCAGGCATGCTAAGGCTTTTAAAGGTTGGATCCAAGACCCGCAAAATTAAAGTGCCCTGACAAAAGCAGGAAAGGGAAAGGTAGTTGAAGAAGGAAGCCCTAAATGCGAAAGGGTGGATTGGATTATACTGCCTGACCTTGAGCTCAGCGGGTCGCCTAAATGACCACCCCCAAACCCTCTCTGTCTCCACAGTAGAGACAATGCTCTCCTCCTCCACCCCAGGACAGCTGCAGGCGGAGCAGCCCCAGGCCGGGAGCTGTCCACTCCCGGGTGCTGACTCTCATCACCCTCACGCCTTCCGGCCGCAGAGGGAGACCTCTCGTGTCTGGCCCTGGGGAGCGCGGCACAGCCTGAGGCTCTTCCCAATGCCCTGCCGGAATTCTGGGCAGAATTCGCCCACAGCTTTCGGAGAATTTCACTGGAATCCTTTCAAAATTTCACCTCCTCTGAAATTCTCATAAGATTGCCTCTCTAGAGTGAAATTAAGAACTGAGCCCTTCATTCCCTGGATTCACCCTTGTCGGTGGTCTAAGGGGGTCTTATAGACCTCTGAATCACCCCTATACTTGGGAGAAAGGAACTGACCCACCTTACTTCTTCTCCACTTCTTGCGTGGAGTATGGAGCAAGGCCCGCATCCCAGACCCAAATCTGAAGGATTCTGGTCTGCTGAGGGCGTGGGCCAAGGCCTGGCAGTGGCAACCGGAGAGAAAAGGAACTCAGCACCCATCCCGAGGCCTGAGTCTTATCCTGCCCTGGGAGCAAGGTTAACTGGGCTTCTCTCCCACTCAGCCTGTTTCCCAGAACCCTCTCTGAAGTCCGGGCTGGGCAGCATCCAGGTGGCTTGGGGCTGGGAGCAAAAGACCCTTCCATGTGGCTCCCCTGGCCAGACCACAGACTCCTAGCTTCCTTCTTCCAGCTACTCCACGCAGCTCCGTTCTGTTTTTGAAGCCAGATTCCAGCCCCTTTCAAAAGATGTTGACGAATCTTGACCACTGTGTTCGTGGTCACCTCAGGCTGGTGGGGGGAGCCCAGGCCCCTTTTGGGGTGGGGGGATCCCAAGGGAGTGCCTCCGATTCTTGTGAATCCCGGCGTCCAAAGGAGTCGCCCCTTTCCTAATTCCTGACCCTTCCCCCACACTCCCTGCACTCTGGCTGCACTCTATCCTCCCATCGCCCCCCTCCTCAACACTCAACCTCCCTGGCGAGATGGCAAGATGAGCAGGAGAAGAAGATGCGCGCAGACATTCAGCCCCAAACTCCCCCTCGCAGGTCTTTTTCTCTGGCTTGCTCTCTTTGAGCTCGCACACACACAGAGAAGCTCCAGGAACAGAAGGAGCTGTGTGTGTGGGGGGGGGGGCGAGGCTAAAAGGGGCGAGAGCGGTGGGAGGGAGGGGGCAAGGGGAGAAGTCGCAAAAAGGACGCCCTCCTTGCCCTAGCCTGAGCAGCGGGATCTCCAAGCACACACCAGCCGGCTCAGCTCAACTCCTGGGCAGCCAAACCCGTAGGTTGGATCCGGGATCAATCAGGAGGGGATCTTCCCCTTGATTTTCTGGCCCTCATCCGAAGTCCAGCATTTGGAAACGACAAGGAAACAGAGACATCTCTGAGTCCAGGCCATTTGTCCCTTAGGAGGAAAGGGAGGAGAAGCCATTGCTGCTTCTCCCTTCTCTGTTTAAGCCCATTCCAGCCAGAATCTCGAAGGTGAGCCTCTGACCCCCAGTGAACCTCCAGCAAATGCCTGGCTCTGATTTCATCACCCAAAGGGACAGCCCAATAAACCACTGAGTACAATCCAGGGAAACTGAGCCTTGTGGGAGTCAGCGACAGGGAAGCTCTGACACTTCCTAGACTCCCCTCGGTTGTGTTTGCTTCTCTCTTTTTCCTTTTTATGGGAAAATCCACAAGTCCGTGGATGCAAGGATCTCCCACAGAGGCCAGAGATTTCGTTGCCTCTTGGGTGATCTTTGTTTCCTCCTCTTTTCCAGAATCTTTAAACCCAAGTTGCCAGCTCCTGGGAGGAATCTGTTTATTTGAGGGGGCATTGAGACTGAGGGATAGTTCTAGATTCCACAGTTCAGTTCTCAAGGAAGGTGGGAAGAAAGAGATAGCTCAGGCCAGGTCTGACCAGCCTTGGCTTCGACCTCCACTCCCAGTCCCCCCTTGTGACAACAGGGGTAAGCCTAGGACTCTACACCTGACCTGCTGCTATGTGCTCAAAGGAGAAAGCTTCTTTTCGAGAGATATGGGAGGGGGGGCGCTGATGGGCCTCAGCTGCTGCAACAGGCTCCCCAGCTCACAGCCCAAGACACTGTCAGTTTTCTTTCTTTAGGGCTGGGGCACCTAGGCACTGGCCACAGGTCCAGTGGGGAGGTGAAGACCTGGACTGTGAGAAACCTTGTAACCCTGCTCCTCTTCCAAACCCTGAAGCAGCCTCTGCCTTTCTGTCCTGCACCTTAAAAAATTCTGGACAAAGTTTTCTTGGGTGAGAAGTGGCAAAAAAGGGCACAGCCACCTTGGGAGGTCTGTTCTGCTCTCTGAAACTCTCTATCCTAAAGCACTGGCATAGGAGCACCCTGCCTGCCAGGGAGTGCCAGCATGAGAAGGCCAGACCAAGGCTGGACTTATAGGCAGGAAGGCAACGGGTTTCTGGGGGGAGATGAAAGGGGCTGGGGAGCCTCAGCCCCCTAACGCCAGGAAGGAAAGTTGGGGCACTTGGAGGGGAGAGGGCGAGGGAACCCCTAGATGCTGCCTGTGCCAAGGGAGCTGGGGCACTGCGTTGGATGGAGACGCTGCCCAGTTGTGTGGCGGGGTGTGGCTCCGGCGCTGCCAACTCGCCAGCCCATTCCAGCGCAGGAGCACAGTTCGGTCGCACAAGGCAGACTCAGGCTGCCAGGGTTCCACACCCGAAGCGTTTGCCTGGTGTTTGGTTATTCGAACCTTTCTCTCAGCTTCTCTCCACCTCTGTCTGCGTCTCATGCCTCTTTTCAAATTAATTGAATTAGGAACGGGTCTTTCCGGGACGCTTCCGCCTCCCGCCGAAGGCTGCGCTGGCCAGGAGGCCAAGGCTGAGGGGTCAGGTCCCGCTGGGGCCAAGGGAGCCTCCAATCCCCTTTGGGGACCCGCACGCCAGTTCCTACCCTCAGCCAAGTGTTCGCCAAGGGCACAGCTGGGCGGGGTCTGGGCAGTCCGCCCGGCTTGGGACATCTGTTCTCGCCAGAGTCGCATTAAAGGCGGGGGGAGGGGGGGGGCGGTGCTCAGAACCGTCCCTTCAATCCGGAGCCGACGCCTGCTTTCTCGACCGCAGGCGGAGGCAGCAGGGGACACCCGACTCCCACAGTTTTTTTCTTTCCCTTTGGGAAAAGCGAGAGAATTGGTGTGGGCAAGTAGGGCTTTCTCTCTTGCCTTAATCCCTTAATCCCTCCTGTTCCCCAATCAGATGCCACAGGGGGCGTCATTCCTGGAGGGCAACAGGGTACTCCTGCCCCGCGGGAGCTGCCCAGGAGTCCCCGGAGGCGCCAGAGTCCGGGATACCGCGGAGGCTGCGGGCGGGCCGGATGCGGAACGGATCCCGCTTGCAGCGAACTCGCGCTCGGCTGGGCTCGGAGGCCGAGGCCGGGGCGCTGCGCAGGGGGGAGGGTTAAAAACAACTCAATTACAATATCGAAAACATTGGGTTTTATATTGGGGAAAGGGTAGTGCTTTTTTAAAAATCTGAGAAGAACCACAAAGCCCCTAAGCAAAACCAAACCAAAATCCTTAACTCCTGATCATTTTGTAGAAAAAGACAGAAAAATCCCTCAGACACTTCGTCCTTGGTGCCGCCACGAAAAAGCTCCCGCCTGGCCACGCCAGGCCCCTGGACACCCCTTCACCACCCCAGTGCCCTGGCTCCGAGCCCAGGTCGCCCCCTGCCCACCCCTCACGCGAGCCTCGGTGCCAGTCTGTGCCACTCAGCCGGTGCCCGGTGCCCGGTGCCAGGCGCGGGGGGAAGGCGGGGAGGAGTCGAGGCTCCAGCTTAAATTCCATGGCATCTGTTCATTATTATACAGTGAGGATTTTTATATGGACAGCTAAATTAAAGACAGATTTTTGCCAGAATTGCAGATCCCATAAAAATGATGACACAGGATGGGGGCTTTTTCTTTAAAAAAAAAAAAGAAAGAAAGAAAGAAAGAGAAAGAAAGAAAGAAAGAAAAAAGAAAGAAAGATTAAAAAACAGAACCCAACAAACCGCAACCCAAACCCCTCTGTGCCCGTCTTCTCCAACATTAGCGAGTTTCCTTGCCCCCTTTGCCCACCTCTTCTACCCCAGTGGCTCTTGATGCCCATCCTGCTCACAGATGCCCAGTGACCAACCAGCTCGCTCCCACAGCTGCTGGGGTGGGCATAGGCGGGATGGCCAGGTCAGGTGTGGAGGGTCAGGATGGGAACTGGAGCTGGGAGTGAGTGCCGGAAAGGGGCAGAAGTCAGGGGGCTTGAACTCTCCACATTTCTAATTCAAAGGGCAGGCTCCATTTTTGGCTGGTTGCCAAGGCTGGGGACAGCCAGTGAGGACCAGGTATGTGGAGCCCTCCATTACAGGGCACCGGACAGTACCCACTTCCTTCTCTCAACTGAAGAGGGTAATACAAGGTTTGGGCACCGAGCACAATATGCCCAGGAGCGGGAGTCCAGGAATTTTCAAGTTCAGAGATTCTAGAATGCTGGAACCTGCACCTTGGTCGTATTCTAGAACTTGCAGGGATTCAGGAATTTCGGGTCCTGTGTAAAGGAGCAGACTTCCCAGAAGTCAGTGGTTTTGGTTGTAACCACTCAAATTTGAAGTTCAGGGATGATGTTGTGGGGGCCTGGGGGAGACTGGAAAAGTCTGGGCAGGCAACCAGAGGAGGATGGAAGGAGTGAGGGACACTCTCAGGAGTTCAGATGTGTCCCCCCAAATTAGTGGGCGCCTTTCTTATTTTTCTTTCATTTAAAACATTTTTTTCAAGGAAGAAAAATAAATATCTGTGGAGTTCTGTGTCCTCCAGACAATTGCTCTGTCTGTGTCTGTCTGTAACTCTGTCTGTGTGGCTGTCTGCTCATCTCCCTCAGATTTGGAGCTGACAGAATTCATATCAGAAGAGTGAACGCAGGGACATCTGTGTGCGGAATGACTGTGCCTACTCGAACCTGCCAATCGCTCCTGGCACGAGCTGGGTAACAAATGCCTGTTACCTCGGAATGCTGGCGGGTGGGGGTGGGGTGGGGGAGGGCGCCTGGCACCACCCTGCCTGCCAAGCCCTGCCAAGGCCCCCTCCTGCCCTCAGCGGGTCCCTCCCCCTTCCCCAAGTTGGAGGTCCACGGAATTGGATTGTTCATTAATTAGCAGTGATTTAAAAATTTGGGTGTCTCAGCCTGCGCCGACCCGTTATCCTCGGCCTCCCTAATCTCGATCCCACTCCCCTCCTGCCCTTCCTCCGCGTTTTCCGGATTAACTCCGGGTTTCTACTAAGGGCAGGCAGGCGGCCAGTTGCGGGGGGTGGGGGGGTGGCTCACAGAATGCAGGGAAAGGGGTCTCTGGAGGGGAGAATTCCACCGCAGTTGCCAGGAGGAGTTTCCGTCACAAAGTGTGAGGGTCTGTATGGAGGGTTTGCATAGACGTGGTTGGCGGGATGGGTTGCGGGGTGGGGCAGAGACCCAGAGGGACAGAGAGACTGGAGATCGCCGACAGAGAGAGAAGAGAGTTAAAGGCTGAGGACGCGCGGAAGGAGAGAAGAAGGCAAGAGGCTGGGGCAGCGCCGACCCGGTTCTCTCCGAGCCAGGAGCCTCCGGGATTCGGCCCAGCCCGCTGCCACGACCCCGCGGGCCTCCCCCGCCTCTTGGCCCAGGCAGGCCTCGGGCCGTGCTCCCTGATCCATCAGCCGGTTCCGCTATCCGAGGCGGGGGAGGGGAGGGTCGCCACGCCACAGCCAGTGCCAGCTGAGATGGGGGGGGAAGGGGTAGTTATTGCGAGGAGGGGCGGAGAGCACATCTAAAATTCCGAGACATCTGTTCACTCAGGGAGACGTAGGGCGCAAGAAGGCTGGGCGCCCCCACCCCGCCCGCCCTGCTCTGCCCCCGCTCTGCCCGCCTTCCAGGCGCGGGACTCCCGCACCCCTCCTCCCAACTCCCCACCACCCTGTGTCCCTACCCTTAGCCACTAAGGCTGGCCTGCGGATGGGGGAAGAAGGGGCACCAAGCAGGGGGTGGGGCTTGGGGGTGTGCCATGCGGGAGCTGTGTGCTATGGGGGGTCCTCAGAAGGGGAGAATCAGGGCTCAGGGGAGGGCTGTACATCCTGAAAGAGAGGGTGTGGAGGGATGTCTATCAGAATGGATCTCCCCAGAGCACCCACAGACACACCCCCACACACATATACACATACATACAGACTCGGCCATCATACACACTCATATACACTCAGATATAAATCCTCCCACTCCTGTGAATACACATAACTGGCCCCCTTCACACTCAATCACTTATTCATTCATTCATTCATTATTTTACTGGATGCTTGGTCTGTGCTGGGCCTGGGCTAGAGATTGGGGAGATACCTTCCTACCCACCAGGAGCTCTGAGCATATTCAGATACACAAGTGCACAGGCCCACATACTGCCCTCACACTCACACAGACTCTATTCTTAATGGGAGGGGCTCCTGTAAGGAGGGAGTTCCAGTAGCAACATCATCCTCCCTCATCTGTAAGCAACTTCCCCGGGAGAACCCAGGACAGGGTCTAGGAGCCCCAACAGGGGGCTCTAGACCCACTGCCAGCCACTTGTCATCTTCTTACCTACTCCTCACTGGCGGGGGCCCCTGTCCCCAGGTTTTGCCTGAACAAGCTCCAACCCCACTTCCCACCAAGGCTTGATGACCACTTCTCTCTTTTCTGTGCCCCAGCCTGGCATCTGCCCTTCCACTAGGGCTGCCCTAGCTGGCCTGACAGAGGCCAGGCCTCTCAGCTGGGAAATGTCCATGTGGTTGCTACTTAAAAACTGATTTATGAGGCCGTGGCGGCTGTGGAGGCTTGGCCTGCGGTCCTGGTAGTAATCAAGGGCATATGCCCATCTCGCCTGGCACTGCCCAGCTTGTGAGCCCAGCCCTGGCCTCTGCTCTCCTGCTGGGAAGAGAAAGGCATAAAAGATACCAAGTCTCCTTTCTCTTCAAACCATCTCTTTCCTCCTCCACTCTCTTCCTTTTCCTCCTCCTCTTCTTCTTCCCTTTCCTCTCTCCCTCCTCCCTTCATCCCTCCTCTTTCCCTCCCTCCCTTTCACTTCCTTCTCTCCCAAGTGGCACGGACCAGCCTGTGTGCCGGGCTGGCGCTCACAGCTGCAGCCCATCTGCTATGATTGAATGGTGACAGTGATGAGACAGGAGCTGGGGAAAATGGGAGGACATGGGGGCTGCCCTGCCACCACTCACCCCTCCTTGTGCCAACTCCCACATGCTTCCTTGACCTCCAGAATGAGACCATCCATTTTGCCTGTGCACGGTGGGAAAATCCAACCCCACTAAGTAGTGAGGGAATTCCTTTCCTCCCAACTAGATTCCTGAGAAGGGAACAAGAAAGGAGCAGAAGAGTAGGTAGAAAAAAGGAGAAGGGATTGGGGTTGGAAGAGCAGTCTGGAAGAAATGAACCACATGTCCATACCTGTACAGGCTTCCGTGGGGCCAGGGACCCTGCACTGAACAGGATGGAGTGCTGAAGTTCCAGTCTGGGCAGGGAGGCACTGATGTAGGCCCAGCGTATAGCTTTTTCAGGAATCCAGGAAAACATCCTTGACTGCCCCCCCCTGGTGGGAACACTGTTCCCTAGACTCTGTCACTTTCCTTACCATGGGATTCCCACTCTGTACCTCAGAAAGCCTCTTGGCTCCCTCTCTTCAGGAGTAAACTTGAAGAGCTGGGAAATCATAGTCGTCCATGGTGCCCAAAGGGAGACCTAAAGGTTGAACCCAAGGCTGTAGCAAAAGATCTAGTTAACCATGAAGAAAGATTTCCCAACTGATCCCAGTGCAAGATCAAGATACAACAATAACAACAACAGGAAGCTAACATATATTTGGAGCTTATTATGTATCAGTAACTAACTTAGGCATTATACATTAGCTGATAATCATCTCAACCACCCTATGAAGTTGGGACTCTCATTATATCTATGCTACAGACAAGGACACTGGGACACATATGACTAGCTTGATAGGGAAAAGAGAGGATAATTAGAAGGTCCAAAAATTTTTAGGAGATCCAATATCCTTTCTTTTCCACTTACTCCTCTCCTAATGCCTCTCTTCTTTCTCTGCCTGCTCCTTACCCTCAGTCAACCCAGTCTCCACTCTCCGTTGAACACGCCCACATGTGGCTTTCTCTTCCTGGCACTGCCCACAGGCAAATAGATGGAAACACCCCCAAGAAGGCACCCAATCTCCCCATCCCATCCGTGAGGAAACCACACACACAGACTTGACCGCGTATGACCCCACCTTCTTCACTAGGGCAGCTGCTCCTCACATACATAGTCTGGCCCATGGGGTCTTTCTGACTGAAGCTCTGGGTGGAGGATGCCATTGTGAACAGCTGCAAGACTAGGTTGGACTTTCAGTCTAATCTAGGTCCCTGGGAAGCTCAAGGGAAGCAATTTGCTCTACCTGGCATAATTCTCCTGCCCTTCCCTGGACACTGCAAGTCTGTCTGGGTCACTCATGCCTTCTTTCACTCCTGCCATCTGCATCTCCACCCACCTCCTTCCTCTTTCTCCAATCTCATTCCCTTACCTTCCTTCTTTCATCCTTTCATCCATCTCCATAATTCTTTCTCCTCTCCTTTCCTTTATTTTCTCTCTCTTATCTTCCCCTTCATACCTTCTTGTCTAGTTATATGATAAGCCCCTTGGTCCTTGAAAATCACCCTCCAACGAGGAAAGTGGGCATTACTCATGTTCCATAAATTTCACAACTAAGAGGCTGCTGCTGGGGGAGCCATGCCTACAGGCAATCCCACCAGAGGGAAGTTTTTGTCTCAAGAGAGGGAGATAGAAACCCATAATCCAATCTTGTGGATAAACACTAAGCAGTCACTAAATCCCTGCAATCCCAGAACAAATCCAGATCAACATTGTTGTCCACTTGCCCAACACAAATTGGGATAAGAAATCAGGTGGGGAGCTATTTGCAGGGTCATTATTAGGCTTTCCTGGTGTCTGTCTCCTTCCCCTACTATTTTAAGGTCTTCCAGGGCAAGGAAGCACTCAGAAAGGGACAAGTGCAGGCCACAGAAACCACACATCTAGGGTCCCTTACCTGCCATGGAACTCTTACCAAATTCTTCCCATTCTCAGCCCTGAAGGGCAAAGGTGAATAAATCCTTGAGCCTAAGCCTGCACTTCGGCAGGGATGGGGGGCTGAGATCACCTTCCATCCTCACTTCCCTCTCTGAGTTCCAGTGTTCAGGCATTCCTTGGTTCCCCTGTTATCCTCTCAACTCTGTCCCTCTCTGATACCCATAGATTTCCCCCTCTCTTCTCATCTCTCTCCTCCATTCCTTCTGTCTTGTCCACCACCCATCCCAGGTCTCCTCCCATCTTTTCCCTGTCTCATCCTTCCGTAAGGAGGACGGTCTGGTTTCAGCACCACGGAGAGAGACACGGGGCGGATTTCCCTAACCTGCTGGCCGGGAACCTATCGGGATCTGTGCAAATGGTGATTGCCCACGAGTTTCTTTGGGCATGTGTGAATGTGCATGTGTGAGTGTGTGAGTGTACCCAGGCGTGTGTGAATGCCTATATCTGTGCCTCTCTGGGGCACACGCCTGTGGGCGTCTCTGGGTGCATCTGTGTGTTTGTATCTGTCTGTGCCGTGTCCCCGCCTGCTCCCTGTGTCCCTGGCTGAGAAAGGGGACGGTATGGGGACGCTCTGTTCTGGAAGTGGGGGAGGCAGCGGGTGGCTTAGTATCCCAGCCGGGCCTGGGGGCGTCATCCTTGCCCAGATGCGCGCCAGGCACCATGTGGCATGTGTGCCAGCCGGCACAGGCTGAGGGCATTCTGCCCGGCATCGGAGTTGGGGGGGGGATGTAGAGAGCTGGAGACAGGCAAGAAGGGGTGGGGAGCTGAGCTCAGAACTCAACTCTGGGGCCAGGCCATTTCCATCCTGCATGAACACCACTCACAGGCACATGCATGAAGAAATGTACAAGTTACTTGCCTTTGTGAGGGCCAAGACAAGCAGATAACCATCACCTCACACACACATATCTTGAGGGAAATGTACAGAAGGCAGGCTTGTTCTGGGTTGCACATGTGTGCAAATCACCTGGCCCTTTGCACACCAGTTCCTGCACAAATGTACACACACATACACAAACACCTAAGCCATTCTCAGAGGATGGGGGAAGCCAGAATCACCCCTTTGTGTTACAGAACAGGACCCCTCATTACATGGGTGGGCACTTCCCTCCTATGATACCAGGCAACCACTCTAAGGGTCTGGTAGCTCCTACAACAACTGTTCCTTCCTCAAGAAATGGGCAGATTTCCCCAGCACAGTGCAGGCCCTGGGGTTGTCATCAGGGGTATCTGCTCTCTGCACCCAGGGGAGTCTGGAGGATAATGCTGCCTCTGTGCTTCATCTGGGGAAAAATGAGTGAGGGGGAGGGGAGAGGCATCCAAATGGCTCCTCCCTTCCATCACCCATGCAGTCCTCATCCCCCCAGAGAGTCTGGTCTACTGGAGACAATCCTAGATTTCTCATCCCAATCTCAATACGACTGGCTGTGTGACCCTGGGAAGGTTATTTCTCAGTGAGGTTTAAATATGACAATTCATGTAAAGGGCTTAGCTCAAGAGAGTTGTCATGAAGTGCTCGCTATTAGTATTGTTATATTAATACTGTGAAAAGAGTGGTTAGCAGGATTGGAGGAAATAATGTAGCCAAAGCCTCCAGCACAGTGTCTTACGAGTGTAGTATGAATTTAGAGGTGGAATTTCAGGAATCTAGGCAGTTAAAGGGAGCTGGGAATGACAATTCTCTCTACAAATTCGAGAGGCATACATTCCCAAGTGGAGCAGGAGGAATGGAAGTTAGACATGCAAAAAAGCTGAAGAACAAGCTGGGAAGCAGCAGAGGGCAGGGGTGAGAGGGGACCCCCTTGTGGTGGGGCATCTAGATCTCCATCTTTTAGGGCCAGGGAAGACCCTAGAAGGTCTCCATTCCAAGTCTGAACTCTTTATGCACATGTCTTCCCACCCTTTTCTTCTCTTGGCTTCCCAATTTCAATAAATGGCAGCACTCAGTTAGTTGCTCAAGCCAGAAATCTGGGAGTCGTCCTTGAATTCTCCCTACTTTTCACTCTCTATATAGACTCTCACCAAGAACCACTGATTCTCACTCCAATATGTGCCCTAAGTCCTGGCTCTTCTCTCCTTCCTCGATGCTTCCCCCTAAGCCAGGTCATATCACCTCTCATCTAGATCTCTGCTATAGCTTCCCACCTTGCCCCTCTCTGACCCATTCTCCCACAGCAGCTAGGGTAATTTTTTTAAAATACAAGCCGGGCCTTTCACTCCCTGGATTAAAACTCTGCACTGGCTTCCTTAGCACATAGATTAAATCCAAACTCCTTACCAGCTGGGTCTGGTCCCTGCCTCCCTCCCCAGTATCATTTTCTGACTCTCCCTCTCCATGTCCCAGCTCACTGGGCTTTCTTTCCACTCTGCAAACACTAAGGTCACCTTCCTACCCTAGGGACTGGGCTGCTTTCTTGGTCCAACCAATCCTCTCACCTCCCTCCCACTCTTTTCTTGGCTGGCTCCTTTTCTTGGCCTGGCTCCTTCAAGTCTTAGTTTGTCCCCTCACTCCCAAGAGAAATTTTTCTGATGCCTTTATCCAAAAGTATCCCCCAGTTATTCTCTAGTTCAGCCTTCTGTTATTCCTTTGCAGCACTTTACTTAATTGTTGACTTGTTTTTTGTCAGCCTCTCCTGCTGGTCTGTGAGCTCTCTGAGGGCAGGGACCATAGTACTTGTTCTGTTCCCACAGTAAACTCTGGGCCTAGCATGAAGTAGGTACTTAGTCAATGTGTTTGAATGGCTGAATTGATGAGTGCTTTGACATCTTAGAAGAGGGAGGGGAAAGGTAAGCAGGTCCTGTAGCCTGGACTCCAACCTGCCCCATTAGAGGTCTGTCTCATCTCTCTTTCTTCCTCTCAGGAAGCCTGTCTGCTTGCAGCCTCCTAATTATATTTTACTTGACTATAAATCTTTTCGTTAAATGTAATTGAAAAATATACCTTTCGAATCATTGCATTAACCTAGCATCCACTCTGAGGCGGTAATTAAAGGCTTCCTAGAATCTCCCATTGGCTTGGGGAGAATTGGCTTGGAGATCATCCTCTGCCAACTTCAAATGTGTAGGCACCAGCCCTCCTGTACCCAGAGAAGGTGGAGGCATGGAAACCAGGCTGCCTGCAGTTCAGGCTCAGGGGGGTGAGTATGTTCCCCCACTTCTCTCCCCACTGCTCGACTCAGACAGCTGGGGGAGCAATGCCCAGACCCCAGCCCAGCCCTCCCTCTGGGGCCTAAGGTCTACAATATTCCCCTTCCTCATTCTTTCGTGGGCTCCTGGCTCAGAGCTGTCTCAGGTGGAAGGTCAGGAAGAAAGGAGAAAGAGAAGGAACAAATGTTCTCTCAGCATCTTAAATGAATCAGGTCTGTCCTAATCAGTCTTTGCAGCTCCCTGAAGACAGGCTGAGGAAACTGAAGCTGCAGAAGCTTCTGCAATATGGTAGGGTTAGAATTCGAATTAAAAGGCCAGGGTCTTAGAACCTAACTAATAATATTGCCTCCTTTCAGAGTCCTGGTGCTATCCTTGGTGACTGGCGCCCTCAAGCCAGCCCCTCTCCCTTTCCAGGACTCCAGTTCTTCAACTCTTCTGGTTTCCTAAGCCCAAAACTCTGGAGCATCCTTGACAATGGTCTTTTACACCCCACACCTTATTCAAAAGCAAATCTTCTGCTCTGCCTTCAAAATAAATCCAGAATCTGAGCACTTCTCATCACCCCACTGCTACTACTCTGGCCCAAGGCACCGTCCCCTCTCTCCTAGATGACCACAGCTTCTGCCTTTGGTCCCCTTCAGTCTATTTTTGGTGCAGCAGCGAGAGTAATTTTTTTAAAAAACAGCTTTATTAAGATATAATTCGGGGCGGGCCTGGTGGCACAAGTGGTTAAGTGCGTGCACTCCGCCGTGGCAGCCTAGGGTTCGCTGGTTCCGATCCCAGGCGCACACCCACGCGCCGCTTGGCAAGCCATGCTGTGGTGGCGTCCCATATAGAGTGGAGGAAGATGGGCATGGATGTTAGCCTAGGGCCAGTCTTCCTCAGCAAAAAGAGGAGGATTGGCAGATGTTAGCTCAGGGCCGATCTTCCTCACACACACACAAAAAAGTTAAAAAAAAAAAAAAGATATAATTTACTCGTTTAAAGTGTATAGTTCAATGGTTTTTTAGTATATTCAAAGAGCTATGTGAACCATCACATAGCTCAATCAATTTTAAACATTTTCACTATCCCAAAAAGAAACTCATACCCATTAGCACTCACTCCCCATTTCCCCAAACCCCCTAGGCAACCAAAATAAAACATCACCATCTCTAAGAAGCTTTTCCTGTCTACCCTATCCAAAACTGCACCTCCTTTCCCTATCCTCCTTCGTTGCTTATTTTTCTCTTTAGTACATATCGCCACCTAACATGCTATGTATGTTACACATTTATTATGTCTACTGTCTAGTTTCCTCACCCCACATTCATACACAAGCTCCCTGTGGGCGGGGGCTTTATTTACAGTAACACTGCCAGCACCTAGGACAGGACCAGGTACATAGTAGGTGCTCAATAAATAAATGTTGCATGGGCCGGCCCCGTGGCTTAGCGGTTAAGTGCGTGTGCTCCGCTGCTGGCGGCCCGGGTTCGGATCCGGGCGCGCACCGACGCACCGCTTCTCCCGCCATGCTGAGGCCGCGTCCCACATACAGCAACTAGAAGGCTGTGCAACTATGACATACAACTATCTACTGGGGCTTTGGGGGAAATAAATAAATAAATAAAAATTAAAAAATAAATAAATAAATGTTGCATGAATGAATGGACTCAATAATAAAGGTATTGAGATCAAGGATCTCAAAAGTGGCATCTATTCTCCAGGGGCAGGCAATGAAGACCCATCCCAGGGTCCAGCTCCTGGGTGCCTTTTCCCTCTTGGTCTTCTTTTCTTTCCTGGCTCAGACATGTTTCACACTCCTCCACCTCCTAAGCAATCCTTGACTCCAGCTCTCTAACCTCTGGACTTGTCCATCCTCCTTCTCTCCTCCTGCCCTCACCAGCCCCTGACTCTTCCCCACTCAGTTTTCAGACTCAACCCTGGAGAACATCAAATGGATGATCTTTGGAGGGCTATTGGGAGGATAATCAGTCTCACTACTGGAGTCTTCCAAGAGTGACGGTGCTCCCTTACTGGGCCAGGCCCTGAGTTGGGTGCTTAGACTAGTGCTGTCAGACAGAACTTTCTGCAAGGATGGACATATTCTATTTCTGTTCTGTTCAGTATGGTAGTCACTAGCCAGCATAAGATTATCAAGCATTTGAAATGTGGCTAAATGTGACAGAGGAAATGAATTTTAAATTTTATTTAATTTTAATTAATTTAAATTTAAATAGCCACATGTGGCTAGTGGCTCCCTGTTGGGCAATACAGGTTCAGACATGTTATTTTATTTAATTGTTACAATTATCTTGGGGAGTATGTATGATTATCCCCATTTTACAGATGAAGAAGAGTGGCTAATCATGAGAATCCAGGTTTATTGGTTTCCACAACCTTCTGAGCTGTTTCAGGGCTTGGGGTAGGAGTTACGTATGTGAGGAGGGCATGGACTGATAGTCATTCATTTTTTCATTCAACAAAACTTCATTGAACCTGCTAAAGGCTGGGGATATACTCACAAATCTTTAATCAAATAAATCCTGGGACACAATTTTATTCCCATATGACAGATGAGAAAATTGAGACTCAGGCAGATTCAGCAACTACCTGATCTCCCTGCTTCTTCCCTTGCCTCTCCCCTACTCCCCTCCCCCAGCCCCAGTCTATTCTCCCTATAGGAGCTACAGTGATCTTTTGAAACATTTGTCTGATCATGTTTTGCCTCTGCTGGAAATTTGGCCAGGGCTCCTCATTTTACTCCCAGAGAAAACTAAAGTCTGTACAAAGGCCTACGGGACCCTGTACAGTCTGTGCCTCCCTCCATTCCCACTCAGACCTCACCTGCTGCTGCTCTCCCTCGATTCCTCCAGTCCACTGGCCACTTTGGGCCCTTCAGGCCCAGGCCTGCCTTACAGCCTGTTTGCTGCCTGCTCCCTGACATCCACACTGTCAACTTCTTCACCTCCTGCAGGTCTTAGCTCAAATGCTACCCGTCCAAATGAGGCTTACGCTGACCCCCTACTTTAAATGGCAACCTCCACCTTCCAATCTAGATCACTTTTTCATGAACGTTCCCCCCACAGCACTTACTACTTTCTAACATAAATATAATTTACTGATGTATTATGTCTGTCTCCCAGCTAGAATGTAAGTTCCTTGAAGGCAAGGATCTTTGAAATATCCCAGAGCCTCATATGGTGCCTGGCACATAGTAGGATATCAACAAAAATATTTCAGATAAATGAGCAAACCTGCCCCAGGTACTTTGGCCTTTGTAGCAAGAGGGCTCGGATTCTAACTTGAGCCCCTTTGCTTCCAAAGCCCAAGTTCTTTCTCTCAAAGCCATTTTCTCTTAAGTATTCCCTCCAGCCTTCTCCCCAAGTTCCTCCCCTTAGGGTGACCCTGGGCTGACCCAGGACTTCCCTGCTCCTGCAATTTCTAGCCCAGGCAGGGATATGGGTTCCTTTATATACCCTTGGCTATGATGCTGAGGAATTTACTAAAACTTGCAGATCCTCCTCCCTTCAAGCCAGGAGCCCTTGGTCTGTTTTTCAGGCTGTGGCCCTAGCAGGTCTCCTCCTCCCTTCTCCTCCCACCCCAGACACTGCTATTCCTTCCCTCTCTGCTGAGGAGGGGCTAGGCCAGGGGGCCCGATCATTTTCTCCTTTCAGTGGGATACCCTGGGAACGTACCCACCCTCACCCCACCTCTGGGTATGCAGTGACATAAAGGTAAGTAGGCAGAATACTCCCCCATCCCCTGACTCCCAACCCCATGAGGAAGGTGACAAGATATGTGGGATGCAGGAGCAGGGGCTCTCCCTCGAAACTGGCAACTGGGGTTGTTTGTGACTCCATTAGGAAGGATGGGAATTAGGCAGCAGGAAGGACTTCCCAAAAATTAGGAAATGAAGTAAAGGTATGAGGCCTCTTCTCTATTTAAGGGCTAAGAGAATGAAATGCACTCATCTTCCTGTATGCCTTCCTGCACATCTTCCTGAATGGTCAGTATCAAGTGAAAATGACTGCTGGCTCTCCCCTCAGAGCTCCACAGCTCATCCCTCTCCAACTTCTCTTTTCCTCCACTCCTCCTCATCCCTTTTTCTACCTCCCTTAGCTCAAAGACAATTGCTGGGGCCAAAGCAGAGGGCCAGCTCCATATGTATCCCAGGGAATATTAAGCCATGTCAAGAGGGAAGAGCTGACCTCTGATGTGTGGCCCAACCACCTTCTGGCAGTGAGGTGGAAGGAAAAGCTAGGGCTTCAGGCGAGTCCCAGCTCTGCCTGATCACAACTGTGTATTCCAGAGAAGTTGGTCAAGCTCTCTGAGCCTCAGCTTTCTCATCTGTAAAATGGGGCTAACAGTATCTGCCTGTTGTACCAGCAGATTGTACAAGTTGGATATGGCTTATGGGAAGTTCCTGGCACAAGGCAGGCACTTAATCGTTAGTGGTATTATGATTATTATTACTTAGGCTTCAGGAGGCCCTCTCTTTTGTCCTGATAGATGAGGGAGGGCCTTTCCCCACAATGTTCTCCATCTGGACCAGAGCAATGGTTTCCTTACTGGCTTCCCTACCTCCGGTCTCACTCTGCTCCAATTCAACCTCTACGCTGCCAGAATTCTTTTTATGAAACTCGATCCAAACCCATCACTCCCTGCTGAAAATTCCTCCAAAGTTCCCCACTGCCTACCAGGACACAGCAAGCATAGTGATTAAGAGTTTGGGCTCTGGCGTCAGACCTGGGTTTGATGCTCAGCTCTGTTGCTTTCTAGCTGTGTCTCTTGGGCAAGTTACTTAATAACCCTGAGCCTCAGTTTACTCATCTGAAAAATAGGATAACAGTACCTGCTTTGTGTGGTTATTGTAATGAAGAAACAAGGCAATCAATATAAAGCATTTGGCACATGGAAGATGCTAGCTCTACTTATTATTATGACAACATGGAAAGGTCATAACTCCTGAGCATGGCATGCAAGGCTATCTATAAGAGTTAGACAATAGGAAAGAATTCCCAATGTTGAGAGCATGATTGTTAGAACAAAGCACCTAGCCTGCTCATCCAACCTTGTTTCCTTCCACCCTCCACATGAATCCCAAGTTTTGGTCGGCACCATGTGTTACTCATCATTGCCCATGCTGAGACTTCTTTCTGTGCCTTTGCACACAGTTCTCACCGCCTAGAATGCTCTTTCTCTCCTTGCCCACCTGGTAAACTCCTACTCATCAGTTAAGACCTAATTCAAGCCTACGGTCATCTGCGAAGCTTCCCCAGACACCAGAACCAGTGAATACCAGGGTTGATCACTTCCTGGTGCTTCAACATTTCAGCCCTTACCTCTGCTTCACGTCAGGTTAAGAGCCACAGGCCTTAGGACCAGGCTGCCTGGGTTGGAATTCTAGCTCTGCCACTTCCTAGCTGGGTGACCTTAGGCAAGTTACTTCACCTGTCTGAGCCTCAGTTTCCTGATCTCGAAAGTAGGGTCAGGATAATAGTATCTATCTGATAAGGTGTTAAGGAGTAAATGAGTTACCAAGTGCAAAGAATTTGCTCCTACACTTGGCACAGAGTAAGTACCCAGTAAGAGTAAGCTGCCATAATTATTATTCTAACTTCTTTTGCCTTTCAGGGCAGGGCTTGGTCTACATGTCTGTCTCCTCCACTAGGCTGTGAGCTCAGAGGGTAGGGGCCGGAGCTGATTCACAGTCTAGAGCAGGGGGACACTTGGCACCTCTGCCTAGATGGACAGTCATGAAGTCTCTCTTTTACCAAAAGCTTTCTTATTTGTTCCTTAGGATAATCCTATGAGCTGGGTACAAATGTTCTTCCCATTTTACAGATGAGAAAACTGAGGCCCAGAGATAAATGCCTTAGGGGCCTAGTAAGCAAGCAAGTAGCAGAGCCAAGTTCCACCCCTGGACCCAACTGACTCCAATCAACCCCTTTGAGCCCCAGTTTCCTCATCTATAAAATGGGATGATAGCTGTTCTTCCCATCTCTCAGGTTTACTTTGTGGATTAATATATGTAAATGTAAGAGATACTGAGGAAGAATGGGGTTTGAGTCCCCCTTAGGAACTGGGCAATGCTTTGTCTAGGATAAAAAAAATAACTTTTCTGGAGGTGAAACTGAGGAGTAGCTGAGACTTAGCCCCAAAGCCCCAGTTCACCCCTGTCCCTAGGGTTTGTCTGAAGCCTGGGGCCAATTCAGCAACCTCCCCCCTTTCCTGGGCCCACTGCCAGCCCCTCCACCCCCTCCCCCTCACCCATTGCCACTAGAAGACAATGGTGGGCAGGCCTAGCCTTTGTGAGAGGGGTCAGGCCAGTTAATCTCAGGCTGGGCTGGAAAGGGGGACCATGGGAAGGGAGAGAGGGCTTCATGTGGGGACAGACAACAGAGGGCTTGTGAGGGTCAAGGGGACATTGGAGGCCAAGGGCCTGAGGAGTAAAAGCTTGAAACAGGCTTTGGGGAGCCTTTCCTTCGAATGTAGATTTGAGCTCCTATTAAACTTGCCAAAAATTTGTGTTAGCTAATGGATTCTTAATTCTGTCTAAAATGAGAGAGGGAAAATTATGCCATTCATCTTGTATTGGTTTGAAATTACATCTGACACCTAATCGATCATACTGTGGAACATTAACTCTTTGGAAGAGACCCAACTTTTCCTTTCTCCCTTGCTTTCCAGCGCTCTCAAGCCACCCCCCACTCCCTGATTCCTTCTTTTGTATTTCATTAACTAAGCAAAGCTCTGGCTGTCTCTGGGGGTGAGGGGGGAGTTAGGGAAGGGGTTCATTTGAATAGAAGATAACCAGGCGCCCCAATCTTTTGCCCAAGACCAGAGCCCCTGCTTCCAACCTTCAATTGACCTCCTCTCTCTTCCTGCTTTTTCCTATGCATTCTGAGACCTAGAAATGCAGAATGGAAGGCATTGAGGTGTGGGGTGACCTCAGAGCCACCTTGGGGGCACCAGGGAGAGGCAGGGAGCCAGGCAAGGCTGAGCTAGCACCTGAGGCTGGGGCAGGGGCCATGGCGGGGAACTCACCTGCGACTTGCCTGGCAGATGGGTGAGGAGGAGGAGGGCAGATGACAATAGATTTGCCTCTGGGGATCCTGATGAGCTCTGACTGAAAACCCCAAACCCAGACCTGCTTTTCCAGGACGACGACTTTCTGGCAGCAGGGAGAACCCACTGGAGGCCAACAGACCTGGGCTAGGCTCCTGGCTTCACTCCTGACAAGCTGTGTGACCTTGGGCAAGTTATATAATGCTTCTGAGTCTCAGTTTCCTTCTCTGTCAAAGCAGGATAATAACCCTGGCACAGGGCTGGGGTGAGGACTGGATGAGATAATCCAGGTAAAACTGGGACAGAGCTCATTGCCTTGCACACAGTAGGTGCCCAGTAAAGGTGACAGACTCCAGATCAACACTCCCCCTCCCTGCTTCTGCTGTATCTCCACCTCCCTTTCCTCCCTTCTTCTCTCCCACCTCCAACTCCCTGGCCCCTCCCCCAGGGAAGACCTAGGGCTGAGAAGCCACAAGGTCAGGTCAGCCCATGAGAGCACGTCTCCTCCTAAGAGGACACCCGAAGGAGGCCTGGGCCCCTGGTCTCTGCAGGGCCCTCAGCCCTGTTCCTTTCTGGAGCTCCTCTGTCTCCTCCAGAAGTTGTGGGGGTTGCCTCTTGTATGGAGAGCTCTCTCAGCAACCCCTACTTGCCCAGAAGGTGGCATCTCTTGAGGAAAGGGGCGGTCTCTCTAGGAGGTGAGGCCAGGAGGAAAGGCACTCCAGTTGGGAGAGAGCCATTTGTTTTTACAGTCTCTCTGAACTCTGCCTGTGGATTCCAAAGGGCTCCTGTCCCCAATTTGGGCGTCCCATATTTTACCAGGGAGGGGTGGATTGGGCTGGGACTGGGGGCGTGGTCCCTCAAGAGCAAGGGAGGACAAAGGGAACCAGGTGGGTGTGAGAGAGGGGAGAAGGCAGGGACATCACCCTCATCTCTATCCCTCAGGAGGCACCATGGCTTCTCCTTTAGGTTGACTTAGAGCACTATGGGAAGAGAAGATTCCAGGGCCCTGCAGCTCCGTGTGAAGGGGGTCATCATGAAAGGAATGTGGCATGCAGCTGGCCTCTGGTGCAGAACAGCGGGGGGCGGGGGTGGGGGACCACACGGGACTGAGGTGCCTCTTTCAAATGTGGGCAGTCTCTGGACTCTCTTAGTACAGACTTCACTCTCAATAAGCACCCACAAATATCTGAATGAATGAATGTGCAGGTGAAGGGCTTAGGCTGGTTTAAGTGACCAGTCAAGGTCACACAAGGAATCATTAGCTCCTATTAAGTATCTGCTCCAAGTAAAGGAAAGAATCACTTGGAATGCCCCAACTGTATTCTTGGGCCTTGTGGAGGAGCCCCAAGATGGGGACTAAGAATGACAAGGAAATCTCATCCAGTATACCTCATTTTCCAGAGGAGGAACCCAGGACTCAGAAAAGGGGTGTAACTGACCAGGGCCACAAGGTGAGGCAGGGCAGCCAAGGATGTGAACCTCTGACTCTCAATCCAGTACTCTTCTCCACCCACATCATGAATATGAAGCGACATTTTCTAGGCCACTTGTCCAGTCCCAGCAGAGACTACCCTGTTTCCAGGGAGTAGGCTGGAGTTTTGGGAGGAGTTGAGGGCTGCTGAGAGAGCTTTCCCTGAAGAGAGAAGAGCAGCGGGGGCTGGGGAGGTTTCTTAACTCCCTCTCCCGCCCCAACACACATACACATACAAACACACAGCAGCAAGAATTTTATTTCCAAATGTCCCTTCTCTGGGGAGCTCGCTGTTTCCCTGGAGACGCCTGGTGGAAATGCCCCTTCCTGCCAGCCTCCCTGGCAGCCACTAGGTGGCTGTGGCTTCCTCTTCTGCCTAGAAACGCCGCAGAGAGGGTCCCACGTGGTTTGCATTAATAGGAAATGGAGCCCAGGCCCACAGGCGCCGAGGATGGAGCAGGCCAAGTCAGTAGGTAGACTGAGGTAGCCGCTCACAGGGATACATTGATCAAGGGCATAGATACATGTGCTGACCTGTCTCTGGTCACCAGAGGAAAATAAAATCCTCCCTGACATCTTTTTTCCCAAACTGGGAATGTTTTTATTGTGTCCTTGAATATGAAAGTAATGTATGACTGTTATAAAAATAGATAATTCCAACAAAATCGAATGAACAAAATCTCCAGACTCAAATTTTAGGATGTCTTTTCCCATAGGAAAGCAATTAGCCTCTGGCTGAAAAGTCCAGGGCAAGAGTCTGCTGTATTCAGGAAGGATGGGGGAAGCATCAAATTGTGGAATATTCTAGAATCTGGGAGGTCCTCCTGAAGCAAATACCCTAGTACTGGAGAGGCTGACATGTATGTCTGTCTGTTTTCCCTCCTAGAACATTAGCAGCTTCAGAGTGGAGTTCTTCCCACCCACTCTGTGTTATTTCCACTTTCCCACCTGCTGGGTGTACCATGCTGCCCCAGTGTGGTCACCCAGGAAGTATCGGTTGGAAGAATAAATTAATGAACTCACAGATGAGGAAACAGACACAGACATAGGCACTGAGTTGCCAGAGTGGCCCAGATCATGTTCACAAACACAACAAGCGTCACAGGTCTGGAAAAACTGGCATCACATTCTCCACCAGCTCCTTCTTTCCCAGAGCTGAGGGGAGCTAAAGGTTGGAGTTAACCAAAAGGACCAAACTTATATATGAAATTCCCCAGGTCTGGCCTTTGGACAGGATAAGGCAGAGGCACTAGAGGAAGACTGTCAAGGCTTGTAGGAAGAGAGGACCCACCCAAAGAGGGATAGGAGTGGTGGAGAGCCTGATGTGAATTTAGAAATTAAATCCACGCCATGCCAATGAGGTAGAGAGCAGTTTTGCCCTTCTACCTTGACAAGGAAGCAACTCCAGCTGGAAAGTTCCAGGTCATCTTCCAGTTAAAAAGGGATTTAAGCATATGGAAGAGACTTACCTCCTTCAAGGAGAGAAGAGGGATCCACCCAACACAGTAGCAGGGATGGAAGCCAGCCCCTCATCTCCCTTTCTCCTTCTTGCCAGAGAATTTAGGTTGGGTCCTGCCATCAACATATTATCCTATTTAGCCATTGACAATTGTCAGGAAAGTCTTAACCTCATTTTACAGATGAATAAACCAAGGCTAAGAAAGGTAAAGTGACTTGCCCAGATCACAAACCAAGTGGCAGAATAAGAAGCCCCTCTAATCTTAGGTCTGGCCCCCAGAAGATGCTCTTTTCACTGAGCATCACCTCAGCACTTGGTTTCCTGGGGGGTGCCATGATTTCATGGCCAGACCACCCCATGCTAGATTTGGGGATAAGTTCTCTAACTCACGGAAGCCCTTGGCCTTCCTTTGAGTTCAGATCCTTGGCCTGTCCTGTGATTCCGGGCAGACTCTGTCTCTGCTTCACCTGGGAACTGTACTTAAGGCGCCCAGGAAGGCATGAGATAAGACACTTGCCACCTGGTCTACACCCACGTGATCAGTGCTCCTCGAAGATGTCACCTTTCCCATTTTGCCAAGGCTTATTCTAAGTTCTCACTCCATCACTGTGCTCCTTCCCCATCCCAAACGCTCGGTATCCTCCTGCGGAAGGCGCAAAACCTTTGTTGAGGGCAGGCCGGGAGACCAGCGGCGTTTGTGGCCCAGGGCGGGCATCTTGGGCCGGAGCTCTGAGCCAGGCACTCTGCCCCTCCACGCCCACCAGGGGGACAAAGGCCTGGTTGGCCCTCCCTCCTCGCCCGGCCCACTCCAGCAGGATACCGAGGGGCCAGCAACCCGAGGAGAGGCTGGGGGCGAGGGTCGGGAAGGGGCCCGCAGATGCCGCCTCGGCCCCCCCTTCCTTGGCTGGGGCCCCCACGGTGTCGGGGAGCAGGAGGAATCAATCAGGATAATGAAGCCACAGCCTGCCACGCACCGCGGGGGCACTGAGGAGCCGGGGCCGGTGCCAAGTCCGCCAGACGGTTCGGAGGAGCCGAGCCCGGCGCGGCCCGGCGGCGGAGACGGCGGCGGCGGAAGCCCGGGGCCGGCGCGCGGAGGCCGGACGCAGCTCCGCGCAGATCCCTGGCAACAGCGCCTTGGCAACCGAGACGCCTGAGAGGAATCTTAAAGCCGCCGCGCCTTCTTTCCTCGCCGCTGCCGCCTCCTGGACCCCAAGGGAAAGGGTAGTGTCCAGAAGGGTTAGTGGTGGGAGTCAGGCTCTGTGCCTCTCCGGACTTGGGGGCCCAACTCAGACCCTCACTCGCTTACTTATCCAATGTAGATTGAGCCTGGGCTAGACACTGGGGAGGGGAACGGGCAGTGATTAAAAAATGAACAAGGTCCTGCCAAGAGGAGTTCACAGTCTAGCGCGCAAGGCCGACCAGATTGGCTGAGGTGAGCAAAGCCCTGTGTCACCCAGGAGGAAGGGGCTTAGGCTGGAGGGCTGAGGGGCTGTTACAAAATATTCCTGCAGCACCTGCCTTGCTCCAGGCCGTGGGTTAGATGCTTCTTTCCTGGACTGTGTTATTATCCCCACAACAGCCCTGTGAGATCGTCGATATAATGATCCCATTTTAAAGACAAAGAATTAGCGGCCCAGGAGGTGAAGGGACTTAGCCAAAATCTCGTTTTAAGTTTTGGACAATCTAGGACTGGGTCACAGGACTTCTGACTCTGGTCAGCTTCCATTACAGCATGATGTCTAGAAGGTTAGACCTGAGGAGGACTTCCCAATACAAATCGTTGAAGAAGTGAGAAGAAAGGGTAGCTGAAAGAAAAGATGGCTACTTCTCCCTTCTGCTGCCCACTACCCTGACCCTGTCTGCCCTGTTCTCATGGGAAGGCCTGTATGTGGGCAGAGGGCTAGAAGAGGTGACCTCCAGAAGTCCCTCTGGTTCTGTGATTTGATATCTCCTGCCTGAAGTCCAGGCTCTGTGCCACCCTTCTGGGCAGCAATAGTTGGCAGGGGGATGCAAACTGGGGGAGATTCCAGGCTTCTGAAACAAGGGGTCAGGGGTGGTGGGGGAGGATTAGAGGAATGGTAAGGGGGCTTTGGCAAAAGAAAGCCTGAGTCAATATCATTAGGAAGGCTGGACCTCATCTTCCCTTCTCTTGTCCACCTATCTTTCTGTTTCTGCACATCCATTCAGGTAAGAAATTTGGGCCAGGGCCTGGGGTAGGCTCAGAAGCTGTCGGTGAGGCAAAAATCATGCTGGCTTTGGAGCCAAGCTCATCTGGTTTCAAATCTTGGCTCTGTCACTCATCAGCTATGTGAACTTGGGCAGGTGACTCAATCTCCCTGAGACTCATTCAGTTTCCTCATTTGTAGAGTAGAGGCATTAATATCTACCTTTCAGGGTTATTATAAGACTTAAATGCAGTGAGAAAAATGTATGTGTGGTGTCTGGCACATGGTAGATGCTTAACAAATGGTAAATTTAAAGAAGTCTTTGCTTATTTTGGTAGTCTGATAATAGCTCCCAAAGATATGTCCACATCCTAATCCCTGAAACCTGTGAATGTTACCTTATCTGGAAAAAGGGTCTTTGCAGATGTGATTAAATTAAGAATCTTGAAATGGGGAGATTATCCTGGATCATCTGGGTGGGCTCTAAATGCCATCACAAGTGTCCTTAAAAGAGAGAGGCAGAGGGAGATTATACACACACAGAAGAGTAGAAGGCAATGTGAAGACAGAGGCAGAAACTGGAGTGATGTGGCCACAAGCAAAGGAATGCTGGCAGCCACTAGAGGCTGAAAGAACAGATTCTCCCTTAGAGCCTCCAGAGAGAGCACAGTCCTGCTGACACCTTTATTTTGGCCCAGTGGCACTGATGTTGAACTACTGGCCTCCAGAAATGTGAGAGAATAAACTGTTGTTTTAAGCCACCAAGGTTGTGGTAATTTGTTACAGCAGCCTTAAGAAACTAATACACTTACATTGGAGATTCCGTCTTGAACAAAACCCAGTATGTGCCCTCTAGGAGTTCACCATCTAGTGGGAAATGAGAGAAGTAAACAGTGCATAGGGATGCCCAGAAGGTGGAAGGGTAAGGTAGGTAAGGCGTTTCGAGTCGGAGTTAGCCAGGTGAGGGGCTAAAGCAGGAAGGGCATTCCAAGCAGAGGAAACAGTGTGAGTAAAGACAAGGAGTAGGAGACAGTGCCTGCAGCAAACTGCCCACCTTTGGCATGGCAGGTGCAGAGGGATGTGGAGGGTGGTATGACACAACTGCTGAGGTGGGCAGCAGGGGCAAAAGAGCCAAGTAGCTTCTACCCCAGAGTGGAATCAACCCCTCCACCCTGGGCTGGCACTGGGCCCCAGTTCAGAGAACCCTGGACTGTCAGTACTGTCAGTACTTAAGAGACCATCCAGTCCAGTCCTGCCATTTCACACACAGGGAAACTGAGGCCCATAGAGAGTGAGTCCATCCAGGAAATAAGCTAGAACCAGATGGCCGCACTCTGGCCTCTCTCTTGAGCCTGCATGTCCCATGTCTGAAGGTCTCAGAGACACTGCCTAGTGGTCCCTCTGTAGCCTATTTCCAAAAAGCACAGGCCCTGTGGTCTCTAAACAAAGAGGGGGTTATTTGCATATTATTTGCATATTGCTAATTAGATGAGAGAGGCAGATTCATTCAGCCCCTTCCCTTCATGTCTCCCATCCTATCTCACTCCCATCAAGTTCTTCCTCATCCATCTCTTGACCTCAATAACTTCTCCCATAATTCTAGCCCAGGCCTCACCCCTCAAGGCCCCTTACCTAGCACCAGCCCAACCCCTACTGTGTTAAGTGTTTGGTCCCGCTTGGAAAAAGTACCTGGTAGGTCTTTCGTATATCTAGTCTGGTCAAGGACCTTGGAGCAGGTTACAGTGGAAAGGGTGGTGATGGGCTTTCCAGCTTGAAGTTTTCTCTGAGAAAGGGGAGGGGTGAGCTCTATCTCCCTGTAGCCCAGGGGCCATCTGAATGGTGCTATGGAGTGGGGGAGGAGGGTGTTCCTTGGGGATTTGGCGGGCAGGTGCTAGCTGCATGCCCCAGGCCTGCCCCAAGCCTCTTGGCTGGCAGCCACACCAGTCCATGGAGGAGCTGGCTCCTTCTTTGAGGGAGGGGGAATCCTGGGGAAGGTCAGGGAGCATCCCTTGGCCTGGCAGCCTAACATGGGTAAGGTTGAGGTTACCATGTGAGTTACTGTGGATCCTCCAATGGGGGCAGGACATCCAGATTCTTGGGGCTGTCATCAACCCACCCCATAAAATTGTGAGGTACTGTGCTAAACTAGGCACAGTGTCCCCTTGGGAGTAGGCACTCGATAAATGTTTTCTGATCATGTGGGGCCACCTATCTCCTGGAAACAGGCAAGGAGGAAAGGGGGTCACAGAGAAGCACAGATTCTGTCTCTCTCACCTCCCATTAGCCCCCTCTTCCCTCTGAAACCAAGGCTATGCCAGGTGAGAGGTTAGATGAGGTGAGATGCCTCACCTCTCTCCCAGATGAGATGTCAGAGCCTGTCATCTGATAATCACCAGAGAAGGCACCACATTGTAGCCAAGACAGGTGCACAGGATGAGCTCAGGTGCCCCCCACCCCTATCCTGGCAGAGTTGCTGTGGGGCTCCATCACCATTACAGTTGACTCCAGGTAGCTGCCAGGAGCTGGGGAATGTTGGTACATTAGGATTTATGGAAAAACCTGGGGCAACTCAGGCTAGCAACTTGCAGAAACCAGCTTGCTCTGGTTAGGACAGTGGCCTGACTATGGGGAGAAAGACTGCCCTGCATATGTGAATAATTCCTCTCCATGCGTGGGTGATGTGCGAGCTGTGTGTACATGTGCTATAGGGGGCTTCAGCAAGCATCCTGACCTGCATGCACAGCTGTGTGCACATATCCCAGTGTGCACTAGTGAATGTTACACATGAGGGTCTTCACGGAGTTCCACCTTCCTTCTTCTCTGCTCTGGGCCTTTTCTTCTCGTTTCCTGGTAAAATGGAAAGTGGAGTAGGAATGTCAGTTTCACCATCCCCAGCCCTGCTCCCTTGTGTGGAGGGGCCCTGCCTCCATTTGCCCACTACAGCAAGCAGTGGATCCCTTCTTGGACCTGAGTTGGGGGATCCCAGCACTTTACTGGCCTAGATGACCCCATTTTGCACCAATTCTTCTGCCCCAGTAGCTCCCTCTTTCCCTAGTGTGTCCCATGTAACTCTCTCATCTAGTGTCCAAGTCAAGGGGAGAGGTGGGAGGAAGTGGGGGGATGCTATGGGAGTGGGAGTAGGAAGGGTGGATCAGCTACTGCTCGGTTTTGCCCAGGTCCCTCTGGAGCACTGCTGCTCATTTAAAATTCTGATTTAAAGCTGAGCGGCTCTTTAAATTTCCACATTAGCATGCCGCCCTGATGCCAGGCCAAGATGTTGGGATGGATTTGGCAGGAACGCCTCCAACAGCGGCAAGCAGCAGCATTTGCCAGCAATAAAACAACACATGAATAAAAGAAGGCTGGCTTGGCAGAAGCAGCAGCCCAGGTAGCTGGGTGAGCCCAGGAGGGGCCCTCATATTCTGGGGCTCAGAGGCATGAAGGCCTGTGTAGGGACATGTGTGAGTGTAGGCCTCTGTGGCTGTCTTAGTCCTCACCCTCAATCTGTGCCTGCAGTGGAATCTGGGGTGAGGGCCCAGGCAGGATCAGGGTTTCTCCCCTGTGCCTGTCTCATTCCCCTCTTCCCAGGGTTATCTTCTTGGAGGGGACAGATGTTGCTTTTGATGAGGACACAAGGACTTGGCCCACAGCCTGAGTTGTCCTACTTCATTGGGGGCCCAGAGAACAGGTGGGGTCAGAGAGCAACACTGCCTAGAGTGGCTTCCAGATCCAAGACCCCAGGTACCTGGCTGCCGAGGGGCACCGTGAGGATAAGGGGACTCGGTGAGAGGCCACAGTGAGGACTGGGTATTGGTGCTGAGCTGTGTGGGAGAGATGCTCTGGGCTGGGTGGTTGGCTAGAATGGGAAGTGGCCAGGGAGAGTAACGGGCTGCCAGGCCTGGCCGAACTTGAACTTCCTGTAGCTTCGGCAATACTGTTTGAGGTCAGACGGCAAGGGCAGCAGAGAAGTCAGATAAAGCCTTGGGCTGAAGGCTGGCCACCTCCCAGAGGTCATTTTGTCCACTCCCTGCTTCCCAGGTCTAAAGGGTGCAGCCTCAAGTCCTTTGAGGATCCTGTGTCTCTCTGCTCCAATCACCTGGCTGAGGCTCATCACCAGCCCCCCAGACATTTCAAGGAACAAGCAGCCTGTCCTGGTCTTACCATCTATCCCTCCCACTTGGTCAAACCATCCCCTTCTCTGAAGTCCAGGGGAAGGGGACAGAAGCAAACAGAAGAGTGGCAGTAGATGGTCTCTGCAGTCTCAGCTAAGGCAGAAAAGAGGAATTTTCTGCAGAGCACCCTTCTCCAGTGGAACTCCTTCCCTCCAGCTCATGAGTGATTTTAGGCCCCAATATGGGGAGAGGTGGTTGAGACTTGGAATTCTCTCATTCCCTGGAGAAGCTGGAGAGCAGACAGGCAGGGCCAGGCTCCAGCAGGGCAGGGGCCCCATGTTCTGGAACTTGGGCTAGTCCTGTCCTGATGGCTTTTTCCAGGGAGAATGAGGTGGGCTGACCGCCTACGTATCCTGTTCTCTGGTCCACACACTGGGGTTGAGTCAGCTCTGGGGTGAGGAAGTGGCTAAGAAGCTGAGTTTAGACCAGAGAGATGTCCTTTTGTCATTTATTCACTCATTCAACAAATATTTACCAAACAGTTGCTTTATGCTAGGCACTGTGCTGGGCACTGAGAGCACAGTGATGAACACAGACAGACATGGTCACTGCCCTCATGGAACTTTCCATCTGGTGGGGGAAATAGAATCATTATTCAAATGACTGCACATATAAGTGTGAAATAACTGTGCTAAATGCTCTGAAAGAAGGATATATAGTACCATAAAAGTGTGTATCGGGGGACTTGGCTAAGTCTAAGGAGTTGAGGATGAGCTTGCAAAGGAGACAGAGAAAGAGCAGCTAGAGCGGTAGGAGAATTGGCAATGATATCAAAGGAGGAGGTGGTCAACTGTGCTGAGAGATGCTAAGAGCTCATGAGACACCTATTTGCCCGGACTCCTCACCTGCTAGTTGTGAGTACAGGTATGAAAAGGCTCTGGCATCATGCCTGGCTCACAGGTGGTGCTCTGTAATGTTAGTTCCCTTTTCCCCCTCCCCAAGCGGAGCCTCCCTCCAGGGACCCCAGATTTCTGGAACAAAGGAACTGCCTAGGTTTAGCCTTGTCTGTCAACTTAGGCCGCAAACCCTAGCCATCCGGTCCTCAGTGAGGGACTCTGGGCCTCTCCCTGCCTCTCCACATTAGTCCCTTTACATGGAGCCCTACCATTCCCTAACCTACTTCCTCCTTTGAATTGGTCTTCCATGAAGAGGGGCTGGGGTCTAGGTCTTGGAGAAAGATGCCATTCTGGCTCTGCTTCTGGTGCCAAGTCTGAGAAGGGAAGAGAGTTGGAATCCTGAACAGCTCCCCAAGCTGCCTGGGGTGAATCTGAGTGTCTTAGGTAGGGAGAGGGAGTAGTGGGGAGATGGGGAGGGGGGCTGCCCACCCAAGGCGGCGTAGAGCCCAGAGCCTTTTCCATCACAGACATCCCATCTGTCTCCTACAGAAGGCTCGGGTTGGAGGAGGTGCTGAGAAGCGGGGTATGGAGGGTGAAATTGTACAGTCTGTGAGCTAGCACGACGGCAGTGAAGGTGCTGACTGAGGAGAAGGGTGGCAGGTCAGGGTGGCGTGTCGGCAGGGAGAACTAGAGGTCAGAGGTTGGGACTGGAGCGGGGGAAGATGATAGGGACACTGCGTGCTACTCTCCCTAGACAGCTTTGTGCTTGATTTTAATTTATAGCTCCCCACCCCAGCTACCAGAGGGCAAAGAATCACACCCTCTGGCCCACAAACTAATGGTGTTACTAAGCCCAGGTGGGGCTGGATTCATGATGCCTCCCTCTCCCTGGCAGCCAGAGGTCTTTTCCAGACCTTAAAATAATGTTTTAGTTAAATGTGACAGTTTTCAGAGTGTTTCCTTTCACATATTGCTTTAACTGATCCCATGAAAGTCCAGGGAGGTAAACATTATTATTCTTGCTCTACAGATGAAGAACAAGGGGTTTAAAAGATTAAGTGAATAACTTGGATCACAGGAGAGTAAGGAGAGGGTGCCCAAACCCAGGTCTCCTGACTCTACGTGCAGCCACTAGGATACCCTTAGGCCTTCCTTGCTCCTCATTTTTAGTGATATTGTACAGCCTCCCCCGCCACCCCCCCACTGCCAGGTCAGGACTGGGGTTTTCTAGTAAAGATCTTAGAAGAACTCTTTCCCTGTGACTGAAAAACTTTGGGAGATACCCAGGCCTTGCTGAATATACATTGACACAGCCCCCCTTCCTGGATACCAACATCCAGACACTAGGAAACTGGACATCCCCAAAGGGACAGGCCTCCCACATATAAAAATATGAGAAGGCTCTAGACTGGAAGTGGTCAGGAAGGAGGGGCAGGATGGAATGTGAGGATTGGAAAATGCTAGCCCAGAAAGCAGCTCTGTTAGGGTCTACTCCAGGTCCAGGAGAGGACCCTTGGGGATCCCTGTGGACATCCCCTCTGCACATTCCAAGTTCTAATTTTTTTTTCTCTCTACCTATACTTAAGAGAATATGATTCCACAGCTTCCCTACCTACTCTAGTCTTTTCTCCCACTCTTCCCTGCTTGGAAGTTCTTCCTCAGGTGTAACTTTATTTCTTCAGGCTACAGCTTAATCCTCTAAAAGCCCTCTAAAACATGTGCCAAGGGAACCCAAGACAGGCCTTCAGTTATTAAATATAAATAGAAAGAGGAGGGGAACTGAATATAGAGACAGATATTATATCTCTCAGTCCCTGCAAGTTATTAGGAAGAAGGCACTAGGGGTTGCTAAGCAACAGGTCTCCATAGAGGACAAGGCACTGTGAGGAAAAAGTCTCCTTTGACTAAATATTGGGGTAAGAGGGTGAGGAAGGTGAGGGTCAAAGGGCTATGGACTGACAAGCAAAGCTGCTAGAAATGGTTGGTTTGTCCTCCAAGACCATCCCTATTCCCCAGGCCTTAGTAAACTCCGCCTTTACAGCCTTCAGGATTGGTGGAAAGAGGAAGGCCTCAGGCACCCCTCCCTTCCTGCCAGGAGAAGGGAACCTGGTTTCCATAGCAACCCAGAAACAATCCTGGCCTTGTTTTGTTTATAGCTTCTCTGTAACCCCCTCAGGGAGCACTGACTATCACGGACTCCTTTCTCTGACTCCCAACTTCTGATTTAAGAGGGAGGGTCCTAGAAAGGTTAGGGGTAGTGGTGCTACAAAGCTGGTCTCATTTGGCCCTACAGTGACCTATTAAGACTCTAAACGGGGAGTGACTTTTAGGGGAAAGGGCTTCCAGGTGTCCTCTGACCTCTGCATCTCCTGAGGGGCTGCAAAAAGCTGGGCCAGGAGGCATCAGATGCAAACTCTGGGCCCAGGCTTGCTTTCTAAAGGGCTAGTACAGACTGGGATTGGAGGTCAGGACAAAATGAGGAGGCAGGATCTTTTGTGCCCCTTGGCCACTCACAATACCACCCTTCTTGACCCTAAGTCCACCGTCGTCAAGACCCGAGAATGGAGATATAGAACATTAACGTATGTCAAGTATAAGTGAGTGGCACCGAGGGGCATAATGTGTTTTTCTAATATGACCACAAGCAGAGTGTTAGAAGAATTAGGCTGACAGCTGCTGGTTCCTCCCCGCCCCCCCCCCCCCCCCCCCCGCCGCCTTCGCTCTCCCTCTCCCTTCCTCCTCGGCGTTTGCACACACCAATGGCAGCCGAGCCCTACTCGCGATTTCTCTTAATCTTCCTCCGCCATCCTGCGCTCTTTCCGCAGGCGGTGCTGCGAAGCCAGCAGAGCCCCGCGTCACACCTTACTGCTCTCTGAGATTGCTCCACAGAGAGCTCAAGGAGATGGCAATTCGGCGCTGATGCCGGCTGGCAGCAGTTGGGAGAGGGGAAGGAGAGTGAGGGAGGAGAGGAAGGGGGAAAAAGTTGGCACCGATACCAAGTTTTTCCCTAGAGAGACATGGTGGGGGGCGAGGCGAGAGAAGAAGAGAGAAAATGACACAGAGAAAAGGAAATAAGGAAAGAGAGAGAGAGAGAGCGAGCGAGAGAGAGAGAAAATTAAAGTTCTCTCAGACATCCACATCCACATGTGGACATTCCTAGGCCACCTCACTCATGACCCTCTAAAGATCACACCACCCAGTCGCGTTCCCACATCCCCTGCCTCTCTCTCTCTCACACACACACACACACACACACACACACTCACACACACACTCCCAGCCAACCTGGAAGTCAAAGCAGCCCAGGCATGTTGTGTGTATTCATGCAAGTGTGTGTGTATGTGTGTGTGTGTATATATACGCCTGTATGTTGTCTCTGTTTTGGATCGCAGTAGAATGCAGTATGTAAATGAGATGGTTATTACCGCAATGTTCATCAAGCTGAGCCGAGAAGACATTAATAGCCTGATGAATATGCATGTGAATTTGTTAATTAAGTTAATTATTCTGCTGAAAATGCATTCGTCTTCCAAGGACATTTTCCCAATGATTTTTACATGCTCTAGCCATTAGTCATGCTATATTTTATCAGGGAAATGAGTTTGCTTAAGTTGTAAAAAAAAAAAAAAAGAGAGAGAGAAGAGAAATAGTGAAAGAAAGAAAGAGGAAAAAAAATGAAAGAGGAAAATGTGTTGAAGTTGAGAGTAGGAAGGCATCTGCAGCCAGCCTGAAGTTTGAGGCCCAGCTGAGCTTCTGAAGCCTGCCCTCGATTTTTACCGGTACCTCACTCTACAATTTTTTGCCCTTTTCTTGATGAAAAACTTTTTTTTTCCAGTGCCAAATTTCCAACACATTAATTAATTGTTGTAGCCAATTAACTGTAGTTGTGCAAATGAGTTTAGCACTAATTACCATGCAGTGCCTGTAATCACATAAAAAACTTGCTGAGAGAGAGAGAGAAGAGAAAGGAGGAACGGGAAGGGAGTGGTGGCAGGAGAGGAGGGGACCTGGAGTAGAGGAGCAGCCAAGGAAAGGGAGTAAGTGGGGTGGGGGGTCCTGAGATTTCCTGGTAAGCAACCATCTTGGTTCCAGCTCCAACTCCAGTGGAAGGTAGCTGTCTTTTAGCCACATTTAGGACCTCTGACAGTCAGGAAATCTCAGTAGGGGTAAGAGCTGGTAAAGAGTGGTCTCCCTTTGTTTAAGAATTCCCAACCAAAAGACATTCAGAATGGACATCTCTTGTTGTTTCAACAATGCAATGTAGTCCCTATAAATCCTGAAGGCCTCAGTGTTTATCCCCCATGACTGGAATTACTGGGTAAGCATGGTGGGTGCCACTGCGAGAAGATATGCCATTTCTGATGGGCCAAGGGAGATGGAGAAGAGTGATATGTGCTCTCAGCCTGGTTCTGGAGCCGTAAATAGATGGGGAAAATTGTTATGAGTCCACAGCCACTGGAATAGGCCAAAGGAGCAATGGTAACATCAACTATAAAGGAGCTGGTTCCAGCAGGAGGTGGGAGGAGGCAGCCTTTGGCCAGACACAGCTCCCAGGAGAGGAGCCAAACCTCTTCTGAAAGTTGGCATCTCTACCATCCATCACGTCCGAGCCAACTCTAGGTTTCCACCTGTCAGCTTCAACCAGTGCCCAAAGGCTGAGGGACAGACCAAACAATTTCTCCAGCTCCTTCTGACTTAACTGTCCATGACTTCAGTTGGAGGGAAAGAGCAGCGGTAGTCAGCAATAAGCGTTGGACTAGCATTTCTGCTTCCACTCTGCTTGCCCTCTGTACTGTGTCCCAGACACTGAGCCTAACCAAGGTTTGTGTGTGTGTATATCTAAATGACCTATAGTTTCCCCACTACCACCAAAAGAAAAGTGCTATATCTCCCTTACCCCTCCAGAACAGACAGCTCACTTGTCATGGTCCTCAGTTTCCTCAGACCTCATCAGAGACACATTCAACTTCACATTTTCAAGGAAAGCCTTGACTACTCATTCTCTGATAGACACCCAAAGGCTGGATCCTCCCTCTCCCATTCCAGGTCCCAGGTCTGTAGGCAGATTTCTCATGGCTCCATCCACTTGAGCCCCATTCTTCCCTGGCAAAAGGGAAACAATTTCAAAGGCACATGCCATCTTGCCCCCTGCTCCATGACACTGATGTTCTTCTAACCTATGAAGCAAAGTTAGCAGTGAGGACCTGAACTGACCCGGGCTGCTCCAATGTTCTTCCTGCCTCCAACACCTCTCTTCTGGTTCCACCCACACCCTCTTCCCAGCAACTTAAGCAATGTCTGAGAAAGCCCGGTGTAGTGAAAGAGCCCTATTATCTTGGGTTCCAGGCTCTTGTTTGCCATTTAACAGCATGTAATTGCGAGAAAATCATTTACTGTGAGTCTCAATTTTCCTCATCTATAAAATGGATATAATCATAGTGGCATGCCTGAAGGGTTAAGAAGCTTAATAATTGTGAATATGAAACACTCAGCACACCACATAAAATGAACTACTTCATTAATTGCTAGTGAATACAAAGTGAGAGTACAAAGTGTCCTTTAACAGGTGAACGCTTAACAAACTGTGGTACATTCATATTGTCATATAAATAAAAGGACTAAACCATGGATACATACAAAAACTTGGGATGGACCTCCAGAGAATTATGCCGAGTGAAAAAAGCCAATCCTAAAGAGTTGTATAGTATATGACTTCATGTTTGAAATGACAAAATTTTAGAAGTGGAAGATAGATTAGTGGTTGTCAAGGGTTCAGGAGGGGTGAGGTGGGCATGATTACAAAAGGGCAACATGAGGAATCCTTGTGGTGTTGAAAACTGTTCAGTTATCTTGACTGTAGGGGTAGATATATGAATTTACACAGAAAATAAAACTGCATAGAACTTAACATACATACATACATACACAAGAACAAGTAAAACTGGGGAAATCTGAATAAGACTGGTGGATTTTATTAATGTCAATATTTTGGCTGTGATATTATACTATCGTTTTATAAAATGTTACTATTGGGTGAAAGTAGATAATATGTACAAAGGATCTCTCTGTATTATTTCTTACAACTGCATGTGAATCTATAATTACCTCAATTAAAAAAAAGCTATGATAGATTATTAATGTCTCTGTTGGGTAAAGGAGGGATAAGGGGCTGCCCTTGTGTTTCCATCGCAGAATTCCAAAGAGGAAGATTAAAAAACATTATTCTCATTAGGGTACATCAATAAAATGATCATAACTATGGGGAGGGGAGGATATTTGTATCTGTTGACCCATAATTCCACTTCTTGGAATTTACTATAAAAAATGCATGAAGTTTTATATATTAAGATGTTGATTGTGATATTATTACAGTAAAAATATCTAAATGATTAAAAATAGGAGATGAGCCTTATAAATCATGGCATATCTAGGTGATGAAACACTCTACAGACTTCAAACATACTTAAAAAAAAATACACCCAGCACAATGCCTGGCATATAGTAGGCACTCAATAAATGATAGTTCTCTTCACTTTACTGAAATGTTCTGGGTATCAAAAGAGCTAACGTAGGTAAATGTACTTGACAAACTGTAAAGTGCCTGCCAAATGCTAGGTGTTGCTATCCTAATGGCTGTCTCTCCCAGCTCCATCTTAGATGAAGCTGTACTTCCAGGTGGAACACTGCCTAAGGTACTTCTGGCTTGAAAGGCAGGGAAATGAGGGAATTGACTTCTTGGGCAGTCTGAGTCAAGAGATCGGGGCTACTTCCTTTCCAGGAGACTTCCACCCCCTGCTCCACGAAGAAAACCATAGACATTTTCCCCAGTATATGCACATACACATATTTGGCCTACAATTTCAGGGGACTAATGGAGTCTTTGAAGCAATGTCAGCCCTGCCAACTCCATAAAAGTAATAGACTCTATTGCATCAACCATTGATTCAGCACCTACTGAGTATCAGGCACTGTCCTAGGTGTTTTACACACATTATTTCACTCAATTCTCTCTACAACCTTAAGAGATTGTTTATCTGCATTTCACAGACAAGGAAACTAGGGCTCAAAAAGATTAAGTGACTTACCAAGGTAGCACAGCTGGTGAATGGCAGTGCTGGCACTAGAACCCAAGGCTGTGTGCCTCCAAAACTTGCGATCTAACCACCACACATAGTACACCACACATAGTAGATTTAGAAGGCCTGAGGCAGTGCACTGTGTGGAAACTGCACGGAGGCCTAATTTGGAGGAGCCCCAAAAAAGTAACCCTGTTTTTCCAATGCGCCTTGGGTAGGCACAGACTTAAACCCATCCTAGGCAGAAGAAAAATCTCTGAAGAGGGGCTGGCCCCGTGGCTTAGCGGTTAAGTGCACACGCTCCGCTACTGGCGGCCCAGGTTCGGATCCCGGGTGCGCACTGACGCACCGCTTATCCGGCCATGCTGAGGTGGCATCCCACATACAGCAACTAGAAGGATGTGCAACTATGACATACAACTATCTACTGGGGCTTTGGGGAGAAAAAGGGGGGAAAAAAAAAAGGAGGAGGATTGGCAATAGATGTTAGCTCAGGGCCGGTCTTCCTCGGCAAAAAGAGGAGGATTGGCATGGATGTTAGCTCAGGGCTGATCTTCCTCACACACACAAAAAATCTCTGAAGAGAAGCCAGCCCATTCTGAAGTCTTACAGCACATGAGTAAGTTTTTTCATATGTCCAACCTCTATCCTTTCTGCTAAAATCCGATCCCTTTTCCTCTCGTTTCCAGTGGGGATGGTGAATATGACATGGTACCCCTCCATGAAAGGTCCTAGGTTAGGAGCGGATAGAGGAGCTTCCCCAGTTCTCCTGAGTTCTGTTGAGACCATGACTAGGATGCCTCAGTCCCCTTGGTCTCTTGGATCTGCCCCAAGGTATCAAACCAAAAGATTAGCAGGAGAAAATGGACCAGGAAGAAAAGCAGAAAGGAATAGCCTAACCAGACCAAGATCAGCTTGGAGGACGGCCTGGGACTCTCTCAGGACCTTAATTTTGGGCTCAGAGTGAAGTTAAGTTTTTCCCACTAGGCTCAGCAGCCAGCTTCATGTTTGACATGCTGTACAGATCTGGCTAGCACCCCTCATGCCACAACCTCTTTTTTGTCTCAATATGACATCTCTATAGAAAGGAGCGGGCTGGGGGTTCTGCCACTCTGTATTTACTTCTCTTCTTCAATACTATCTCGATGTACTTGCCCAGGACCGGCAGCCCAACTAGGGGGCTCAGAGATGCCCAGGGAAGAGAATAATCTTGTGAGGAGGATGCTGGGATCCCAAGGCTAGGTCCAAAGCTCTTTTCTCTCAACATGAGATCCAGGAGGGCAACTGGGACCTGAGTCTGGACACACAGATTGTGGAGGGGAGGTGTCTTCTCCCTCCCTCCCTCCCTCCGTCCCTCCCTCTCTCCTCCATACACTATTCTACCCTGCTGGGGCCCAAGCATGCCCACTGCTCACTTTGGCTTCCCTCGCCCCACCTATCCTATAGATAGGAGAGGGTTAAAGGCATGGTATGGGCAAGCTATAAATTTCCCATCAGTGTGTGGAGAGTAGGACTGTTGGCAGGGAGGGGGTTGGGCTGGGGGGGAGGGGGAGCTGGGAAAAAGCCAGGAGGTTGTCTCTAGGTAACAATAAACACTGCAAGCAAGGAGCAGCTGTTACACTTACTCTCTCTGCATCACAATGCTGAAATAACACTAATAAACCAGCGTGCCCAATGCACAGACATACACGCATTTAGGGCCAGGCCTCACTGCACCCCTAGCGCTGCCCTCTGCTTCAGGTCAGGGCCCTTGGTGCCAGTGGACATACCAGCCTTGGCCTGGCTATATTTGTGAGGACTGATGAGTCAGTCTCAGAGTCAGAGAGGCATTCTCAGAGTCAGAGGGGTGGCAGAGGCTGGGGATTCTAGGTTCAGATCCTGATGGCATTCACTGGTGGAAAGAGTTCAAATGGGATAACTCTTGGCTGGGAACTGGGAGGAGAGGAGGAGAGTGAGAGAGAGAAAAGTGTAGGAACAGACAACTACTTACCATGTCTTCTCAGATTGGAGGGGATAAGGTGGCCAGGAGTGGAGTTGGCTGAAGGGAGGTAAAAGAGGGACCGAGGAGAAGGTTTGAGAAAGAGGAGGAGCATGTGGTACCAAGGAGTGATTCTTCTCTCTCCTCTGGGGCTGAAGTCCCCACATCTGCCTACACCCCACCTGGGTGCACCCAGGATCCCTCTCATAGCACCACTTATACAAGAGCCAGGTAATGTGTTGGTTCAGTTCAGGACTGAGCTTTATTATCGGTGTTCCAGCAAGGGCCCTTGGGCTCCTGATGCTGCCAGGGAGAGCTGGGAGAGTGGAGCGGGTCCCATCTCTCTACATGAAGAGTGGTTGGTCTGTCCTTTCTCCAATCAAAATTGTCTCTGGATCTCCAGGAGCAGAGGGACGCTCACCCCAGCTGGAGAGCAGAGCCAACAGTAACGAAAGGAATACAAACAGGCAAATGAAAATTCAGGCTGTCAGAGAACTCCCCTCCTCTTAGCAAATCCTTCTCTGAGGTTAGAGCAAGGGTATTTATTATTACGTATCTGGATACATTGGTATCCAAGATTGCTGCTTCCCTTTGCTGAAACAAGGAGGCACCTGGTCCTGTGGTTGGAGGCATGAATGGTTCTCCTGGTCCACCTTCTGGTCCCTTTCTGTTGGTGTGATCTCAAACACAGTATCCTATCATCCCCCTAATTCAGAAAGGATAGAGAAAATGAACATTGCCAACTTGGCCTGTAAGGGAAGAGGAAATCAGCAACTTTGGAGATCTATGACGTCTGTTTCCAGGGAAGAGAGTCCCGAGACCAAGTGTAATCCTTCCTGGTTCTTGGAACAGTGCTTTTTTGAAAAAAAAATTCCTAAGTCATGTGGTGTCAGCTGGGTACCTAGAGCTCTGGACAAGTAGTGAGGGCAGGGAAGAGTAGCTGTGTCTGCCTGGAAAGCTCCTCTTCTGGAAGGTGCCCAGGAGTGCTGAACTGCCCCAGCACATGTGGATGCCCAGTACACTCTGTGCAGCCAATGGATACAGTAAGGCAAGAATAACTGGCCTCTCCTATTCTTTCCTTACTGGGAAGTCTCTCACTAGGTACGCTCAGCTTTTCTTGCTCTCTCCTCTCCCATTTCCCTCTCTTCTTTCTAGGGCCTTTTCTTGCTCAACAATCCAGATGAGAGACCTTTGTCCACAGAGCTGAGAGTCGGGGAGAAATAGGGTAAAAGAGAGGTCTAACAGGCCTGGACCCCCTTCTTCTCTGTTGTTTTCATGAGCCGCCCCCATTGCTATGAGTCATCAGAATCTTGAGCTCAAGTGAGCTGCCAGCAGCCTTCTTCCTCCCCCCTCCTCCAGCCAGGCAGATATGTACCCAAAGGGCGCCGGAGCCCACCATCTTCCTATTCGCAGGGCCAGAGCTCCCTCCTTCATCTCTAGGAATCTGCAACACAGACACATTGAGATGAGTGATCAAAGGAGTGCAAGAGACCCCATCATGTGCTCTGTGCTGGAGCAGAAAGCCGGCTGCTTGCATGGCAGAGCAGGATCACCAGCCAGGAGAGCTGGCACTTGGGCACACAGCATTGTCGGCATGTGAGAGGGGGCGTGGGAGAGGATTAGGTAAAGAGGCTGGTTCAGGAGCAGGCATCTCCTCCTGGTTCCCTCTCTGGTCAATGTTTCTTCTCCTTGGCCTCTCTCCTGGGTGCTCATGGCCATCATGACACTGCCACCTCTGAGATGCTTTCTTCCCTTCCTTCATGGCTTTGGGAGCTAGAGAGGGGATCTGCATGACAACCTTCAAGGTGTTAAAATAGGAGGTGCAGACATCTGGATCTCTCACCAACCAGTGGGACACACTGAGAGAGAAAGAGGAAAGGGGTCTCGTCAGAGTAAAAGCTAAACCCTGGGCCAATACTGAGCTCCTGAACGATTCCCTTTTCTCCAGAGTGCAGAGGATTCTGGGTACTGCTACCTCTGCCTTCCACTTACTTTAAGTCTATCCCTCTTTCCCTGCAAAGGCTCAGGGTTTCTTCTGGACTCCAGAGCAAGCTCCAGGCTCTGACTCCAGGGCAGCAGATCCGGCACTTTTAGAGTGTGCCACATACCTTTGAAGTGTGAGGCAGGGCTGGTGGGGATTGGGGGAAGAGAGGCCCTGTTCCTTAGAGAAACATCCATAATCTAGATTAAATGCTTTAAGGGCCTTTTTGCCCCTCCAATATACCTCCATTGTTGGAGTAGGGGTGGACAAGGGGTGAAAAAGAGGGCCTAAAGAAAGCCTGACACCCTGTCTCCTTCTTCTTCACTGCATGCTCTTCTCCACTGCTCTGTGTTTCAGAGGAGAAACAGCAGCTCTATAAACAGGAGCCATCTAATAAATCCCCCAAACAATACTCAATATGAACGGCCTGCCCTATGTTAGGCAGCCAGTCACAGGCCTCAGTTCCCAAATTTCTCCTATCTGCTCCCCACTTTCAGGCTTCTCCTGACCTCCCTTGACAAGAGAATCTTCCTTTTCAACTACCTGGCACAGTTCTCCTCTATTACCCTTACCCCTGTAGGCCCTTGGAAGCAGGGTGGGGAGCTAGATGAATTCTTTCCAGACTGTCTTGGGGGAATGCAAGGAAGCCCTTTTCATCTTGTTGGCAGTAAAGGTGTCAGAGAATCAGACAGCCAAGGAGATGACCCTGAGGGTCTAAGGACAGGGCAGGTTGAGGCTGGGGGCACTTAGAGAGGCATATCCTGCTCTTCCCTAGGGCTTCTGGGGATATAAAACAGGGGTACTAAGGGGTTGGCCCTGTGGACTAGTGGTTATATTTAGTGCACTCCACTTCGGCGGTCTGGGTTTGGTTCCCAGGAGCAGACGTACACCACTTGTCTGTCAGTGGCCATGCTGTGGCGATGCCTCACATACAAAATAGAGGAAGATTGGCACAGATATTAGCTCAGGGAAAATATTTCTCAAGCAAAAAGAGAAAGAGTGGCAAGAGATGTTAGCTCAGGGCAAATCTTCCTCAGCAAAAAAACAAAACAAAAAAAAAACCTCAGGGGTACTAAGATAGAGGAGCAGACAATTCTGGGAGTAGGGGAAAGGTGTTGGGGGCTTGGAGAGTGTAACAAAGTTTCTACCCACACTGCTTTCCAAGCTCTGTGTTCATCCTTGCCCTGATCTCAACTTAATCTCATGAAATATAGAAAAAAAATGTTAAAATTTTTGAGGAAGGGAGAAGATGCCAGGAAATGCCACCTTTGGCAACCTGGTGAGAAAGCTACTCTTTTCCTTCATTCTTTCCCTCCTTAACCCTAGTGTCTGAACAGTGAAGCAAGCAGGAAGGTGGGGATGGGGACAGCTGGAAACATGCCCTTCTCTCCAGTGTGCACTAACACCACACAGAGCCAGATGGGGCCTGACTAGAGTTCTGGGGCCGTGGCACCACATGAATAAAGGGGCATTTCTGACTCAGCATTCAGTGCCTTGAGTTTCATTCTGTCTCTGTTCTTGGCTTAGACATGGGATAAGAGGTAAAAGACCACTCCTTGCTACATTTTTTGGCATAATTTTCTCTAGCAGCTTATATTGTGGCAGGGAAACTTGTGATAAGATCTCAAAAAAAGCTTAATATTTAGTCATCATTGAGGGATTTATTTCTTGGTTAAGGAACTGGGGTAGTTGGTGCATTTCCCTTCCTGTGGACCTTATAGAATATGGTAGAATCCCAAGGGAGGGGGGGGCGGCTGTGGGGGATCTGCCTGCTTAGAAGCAAGGGAATAAATGAGATGACCCCTGGAACAGGCTGTATGAGGGAAAAGTCCCCCTAATAATGCACCTGCCTGACTCCTCTGAGTTGCTTCCAAGACTCAGGGGCCAGAGACACAATAGAGAATAATATCCTACTGACCCTCTTCCCCTGACTTTCCTCCCACACCCTACCTACCTACCTTTCCCTGTGTTCCCAGGAACTCTTCAAATCCAGAAACACACAGCAGCTCCAGGACAGGATTCAACTGACTTCCCCTCTCTGGGTCTCCATTTCCACATCTGTAAAATGAAGGGTTCGGCAAGATGAACTCCAAGTTCTCTTCCTTGAAACAGCAAGGTTTTATGATTCATACCCAAAAGGCACCAGGCCTCATTTGTATGCCGTTCTGCATGTAATCTTGATGGCACTTATTTTATGTCTAAATGTAGAGAAATATTTCTGAACTCTGCCCTTCTCTTCCCTCTCACCACAGTGTCTCTGGTTCTATGGTCCCTAGCTCTTGTCCTCTCTCTTCAAGGACCTCAATGCTCTGTCCCCACCTTCCTTTCACATTTTTACAGCACTCACTGGGACAAGCCCAACTGGACAAAACCCTAGGAGCAAGAAAACAGCCTTACCTAATATTCTGGCTGCACTTTTGGGCCCCAGACCTGAGTCAACCAGTACAGTTCCATCCTTTTTGGAGGTCTTAGCAGTTGGGGGTAAATCCTGGCACCTCGCCCCAGTGCCTCCCCTCCTCCTCCACCTCACTATTCTCCATGCCAGAACGCAAAGTGGCCAGTGATTGATGGGCCTGGGTTCCCGGTAACCGCACCCAGTGGCCCAATCCTCCTCCCTTACCCAATCCCTCCCCTGTCCCTATTCAGAGATCAGATTGTCTCATGTTGGTCCCTGAGGTCCCATTAATTAAAAATACATCCAATTAAATGGCAGGTGAAAACGTGCTATTGGAGCTCTCCACCCCCCTGCCCCAGCTTGGTCCTCCCCCCAGCCCCCGCCCTTTTCAGGCTCAGCTGTGCTTTGAGCTGAGAAAAAAAAAGAGAGACAGACAGGAAGAAAGAGGGAGAGAGAAGAGGAAGACATGGGGTGGGGATGTAGAGGGGAGGACTATTTGAACCTCTGCCAGGGTAACATGTGCCAGCCTGGGAGGGTGGCACTGTGCCCTGGTGTCTAATTTCTGGAGGTGTGAGTAGGTTCAGTCAGCTGGGTACCTACCTCCATTTCCCTTAAAGGGGCAGAGGGAAATCCTAGGGCGTGGCTAGTTGTGCTGCCCTCCTTCTGGGCTTGATGGGTGAAGGGCAGAACTGTAAATGGTAGAGGGCCCTTAGGAGGGGGTGTGATGTTCAGGGGTTGGGAGAGTCTGAGGCCTCCATTCTTTGCATATCCCTGCTCTTCCCTAAACTGCAAAGAAGATAAAGAGGGGCTGGCTGGGACCCAGGTGGCAGGGCACGGTGATGCTCCCAAGCCAGACTGTGCCTACCCCTGCCCACAGGAAAGCTAAGAAAAGAAGGGAGAGAAAGAGGAAGGAAGGAGCCATAATTTGGGTGGGAACAGATGGGTCAGATAGGATAAAATATACAAGGATAGATGTTTGTGTAGGCACTACATCCCTTAGCATCTTATAGGTAAGAGGGTCTGGAAGGACCTGTCCTGTTTTTCCCCTTTCTCTAGGCAAAAAGAAACAGCAGTAGTGTGAAGTCGCCTCAACCTGGATGCCTGGTAGGCTGTGAGTAGGGCATCTCCCTTGAAGAGCACTGATTACGCTCATTCTCCTCCACACTTATGGTGTCCCCAGCATTTTGTCAGGTAAGGCATCTGACCCGCCTCCCCCCGCCCCTTGTAAAGCCCTCTGGCCCCAAGCAATGTAAAGCGAATGGGTACTGAGAGCTGTTGGGAGAGGAGCTGGAAAGAAGAGGTGACCAAGGGTGCTCACAGACTCTAGGCAGGAGTGGGGGGATTCGCCAACCCAGGGCTCCCGCCTGGTCTCCTTGGCAGCCTCAATACCTCCTCACTTCACTTTAACGCTAATTGGAGATTTTAATCTGTGCTGCTGCTCTGCTCAGGGTGCTGGGGGTAGTGCCAGCTGTGCAGTAATTCCAGCAGCACCGACTGTTTAATCAAGCTGTCCTCCTGGGGAGGGGCCCTCGGGCATGGGGGTTGGAGGGAGGAGGAGAATCTCTGTCATCTCCCGTAGCCTGTTCAGCCTGGAAGGGCTTCATGAAGACTGAGGATCAGTTGTGGGATATCTCATCTCCATAAGGGCCCCATGGCCACTTGGATCTCTGGCAGAGCCATTACACGGGTATGAGGTCAGTATGAGGCCCATGGGCCAAAGAAGCCTTGTTCCCCATTCTGCTTTCTGACATCTTTTTTTTTGGCTCAGAGTCCTGGGGTGTCCTCCAGCCACTCAGGCTGCAAACATCCACTAGACTGTCTTGAGCTCTGCAGGTTGATGCTGGGGGAGGTAATGGGGGCATAGAAGGCTGAACTTTGCCACTCTCCCTCTTCTCTGTCCTCTCTCCAACACTCTCTCACTAACAAAGATACTTTTAAGCGAAGTAAGAGATTTTTGAGATTTGTACATTGTAAGAGATGTTTTCTCTGAAAACCACAGGTACCCCCACCCTCAGAGCTCTAAAGTGACTGTCTTGGAAGCAGGGAGATAGTGCGGTGGACAGTTGGAACCTGCTACAACTTGAGAGAGAGAAGCACCTGTGCAAGATGTTTGGTGCCTAGAGCTAGGGGGCTTCCCAAGTTCAGCTGGGAACATACTGAGATTATCAGGCCACTAGGGCAGAGTCTTCAGAGTCTCAGGCCATTTTTAAGGAAGAATAAATGGTGCTAAGTACTCTTCTGGATTTTTGGGCCCCAGCTCTTAAGCTCTCTTGGAGTGTTTATGACCCCTATCTTAGGGAAAGGGTGCCCTCCATGCCCAAACTCTGTCTGCTAAGGGGCAGGAGTTTTAATTGGTCAGCAGCACCCTCGTGTGGCAGAAACCAAGACTGCAGCTGCCTAAGTAGGCCAGCTGCTTTGAGGAATCAGACATCCAGGTTGACAGGCAGGTAGGCAGGGTTATAAACGTTGGTGCTCTCTGCGCCATCAAGATACCACATGCATACCTACTGCTCAACCACTTCCAGGGACATTTCTGTTTTCTAACACCTGTCCTATCCCTCCATCCACCCCATCCTAACTCCAACTCAAGGTATATACCTACCAGGGGAAGGGAGCACCTTACCCAGAGCTGGCACTTATTTAGGCCTGGTGCTTGTGCTGTCTGGATTGCACGAGTGAGAGAGGCACTGCTGAGAGAGGAGGCCTAACGTCATAAGGGTAAGCTGATGTCACCTCCAATGGCAGGAGAGGCTCTGGCACCCCAGCCAAATCTCTACAGGTGCCAGAGAAGAGCTGTCATCTAAGCTCGAGACAGAGTACCACCTCATGGTGGGTTCTGCCCTACGGCAATACATTCTCCACTTCCTGGGGGTCTGGGAATAAACAGGGACAGACTCTCAGAGCCTGAAATCCCTGTCCTCGAGAATGGACACCAGATAAAACACCTTTCCCTCAAAACATCCAGGTACTCTCTAAGGATGCCAGGCCATTGGACAGAATGCACATCTGGGGCTTCAGACTTCTAGCCCCAAGCGAAAGGCTGCCTGTCATTAGACCCTTCCCCTCCAGTGTTAAATACTATCTGTTCACTCGTCCCTTCTTCCCACACCCACTAAATGGGGGAAATGGTTCTGAATTATAGAGAGGGGATGGAAATTTGACATAAGGGAGGTCTCTCTTGCTGAAGATTAGGGCTGGAAGTCACCAAGGCAGAGAGCTGAGCCACCAAGGCCTTCCCCTTGTTGGAGATATTTAACAACAGAGAAATACTCCCAGAGAGAAATATGACCCCTGTTAGGGGTTGGTGGGTAGGGAGAGGAGCATACCTACCTGGCAACAAGAAGAGTGGGGCCAGGCACTGAAGGCTGGTGACCTGCCTGATTCTAGGCACTGAGGATGGAGAGAAGCAGGCTTGTAAGCTTCTACTTCTGGTGTCTTGCATAGTGTTTGGACAGATGGGATCTCCCATCAAACCTGGAAAGGAGGTGGAGAAGCTGATAGCACTGCCCTATCCTGACTCAAAAGAAAAGGAGAGAAAATAGCTTCTTGGGGAAGAAGAAGGCAGGGCTCTGTGTGTGTATGAGGTGGTGGGTGAGTGGGGCACGTGCTCTAGAGAACAGGCTGAGAGTAATCGACATCAGCATCCCACCGTAGAGGAATGTCCATTAGCACAGCTGGCCAAGAGGAAAGAACAAGAATGAAATGACCACCAATGCCAATAAAGGGGGTTACCCACTCTAGCAAGGAGGGAGAAATTGTTAATCAAAAGTTAGAACACCATAATGGGGTCAAATAAAAAGCTAAGAAAACTCCTCTGGAGATCTTTGGGAATAAGAAACTTCTCTGAGACTGTGTGTGTGTGTGTGTGTGTGCAAGTGTGTGTGTGTGTTTATCCTTACAGAAGCAGGCCAGAGGTATCTAATTAGCCTTAGGTCCCTACCTGGCTTTAGAGTCTGTGAAAGAGTGAACTTGCCAGGGCTCTGGATGCCAGGTGGCTGATGGACATCACCAAATTCCTCAGAGGCCATCCCTCCTGCTGCTGCTGTCACCTGTAAAGGAAAATGACAGGTTACATTAGACATGAGACAAGGGACTAGACACCAAACAGGACTTTTGGTCTTTCACCCAGGAAGCATGGCCTTGATAGGTAACAGTGATAGTGACAGTCACCACTCTTCCAATTCCCTCAAACCTGAATTCATGAAGCCCAGAAGGATTCAGATGAACCTTAGGTATGCTTCCAGAGAGAGCTGTAACTGTTCTAAGATTCCTACCTCCAGGGAACCAGCTCCAATCTGATAAAATAAAAACCATGGTTCCTACACTTAAGAGGTAAGTTAGAAATTCAACAGAAATAGAAGCTGTGACACCCAAAATTATAAAGGGTAATGAAGGTTCAAAGTTAATGCCAAGTTAATGCAAGAAGGTGACTCAGAGGAGGCCATCTAGTTTTAGATCAGATCATCAGCTTGTATTCGAGGCTCTCTTGTCCAAAACAACTTCTTCAAGAAGGGCTTGAGGCAAAAAAAAAGGTCCTATGAAACAGAATGGAAGTTTGAGGGACAGCAGACGACGCAATTTGGGCAAGTAGGTCTTATCACACATTCCCTAGGTAGGGATGAATTTGTATGGGTACCAACTCCACATTCTCCCTATGCTATCAATTAGGGTGAGATGGAGAAAATGTAAAGGATATGTATTGAAATCTATTTCTTTGTCATCAGCAGAAAATGCTCATTTTGCAGATCCCTTGCCCCTCTGACCTAGACCTATAACTTTTTCTCTAAGCTGCCCAGTGGTGCCTTTCTTCCTCCAAGATTCTGCTTCCAGCTTAGGGACTCTTCAGCATTCCCCTTCTGCTCATCAGTGGCTCTCAGACTCATATGTGTAGAAAATAAGCATTAGAAGGGACTGCAGATACATCTGAGAAAGGTCCAAAGAGGGGAAGGGAGTCTCAGCACCAGAGTGAGATGACTTCAGAATGGGCATGTCAGCTTATTGAACACACTATTTAAAGCTTAGGTCTCTGTGGAACACCATAACCACCTTCCTTCTGCCTCATCAAAGGAGAAAAACAACAACTCAAAACTAAAAAAACAGGAAGAGAAGTAGAGGGTTCCCTCCTCCCCACGCCAATTTCCTGTAATCTCAGAGAATATCTCATTTTACTCCGAGTTCTATAATCCCTTCTCTAATTAAGAGATTCCTCTCAGTTTCCCAGCAGATGAGATGTGTTTTCTTTCTCCCTTCCTTCTGATTTTGCTTTTCAATATAGCTGTATTGTAATGCAAAGGAGCCCGAGTTGAGATTTAGGGTAAATTCCTCACATTGCCTCTAGGATCTTTTCCTGCTATCCAACCCCCAGAGATGGTGTCAAAGTGCTCCTTGAACTTTGTGGTAACTCTGAGGGCATCAGGATCTTTGGCAGTGGCTGCCACTTGCTTCCTGATGAACCAGAGCTCTTGACTCTAAATAAAAATTAGACTTGTACAATTTGCATGTGATTGAAGTAAAAATATATAAAGCTTCTCAGTTTTTCTACTAACGGTTTTTAAATCTCCTTTTCCCCCTCAATCTGTCCCTCCCCCCTCAAAATCTCACAGCCTTACCTTCCTTTCCTGAGGAAGCCCAGGGCTCTTAGGAGTTGGTGATCTTAAAGTTAGGGGCCCTATACTCATGAAAGTTAAGATTCTGGCCTCTTGGAGTCTAGTCTTGGCTGGCGGCCACTAACTCACTCACTGTGAGACTGTGGGCAAGGCATTTCGCTTCCCTAAGCCTTGGTTTCCTGCTCTGTAAACTAAGAGGTTGAATTAGGTGATCTCTAGGGTCCCTTTCTAGCTTTGACCACCTATGATTCTATAAAGGGAGAAGAGACAAGTGCCTTTCCATCAGAAGTGAGACTTTCCTGCCCTTCACACCTCTCTGGGCCACTGCAGAAAGAAGCATCCCTGTAGATGCCTGCCTTTCTCACACCGGCCTAACTAAAAGGACAAACAAGTGAGTCCTAGTAGGAGGCCTTCCTTTAGGTTCCAAACTCCTTCTATCATGAAGAAAAGATATTAAGAAGGTGATCTAACTCTAACGCTGAATCTTGATAAAGCAGATAGGAGACAAGGCAGATATGGGGCAGGAAAGAGTATGATAAGCAACTGATATGCACCCCCAACACACACCTTAGACTGTTTAAGAGTCTGAGCATACAGTTGGCTTTGCCCTAGAGAGCCCCGCATAAGTAGTGGCTGCTTATCCAATACAACTGTGTGTGAATGGAAGAAGAAAGTAAGGACATGTGTAAACACACCCAGAGCATCAACGTAAGTGTCCAATCAATGCACATACATACTCATCGTGTTCTCTCCTACTTGAGGCCTATACATGACTTGTAAGCAGCTATGGTGGGAGGGGACACTACACCCTACTCTCCCCCCTCCTCAAAGTCAGAAAGAAAGAGACAGTGAGACAGGAGCTACTTGGCTTCCTATAAATTGTTTTGTCCTTCCTCACAGCTGCAATCAGAAGCTAAGGGCTCCCGCAGGCCTTGTTCTGATCTGCTGCAGGCGATGGAGGGTTTTTGAAACAGAGAGGACTTGGCTGCAGCCCCGTTTCAGCTGCTACTGGGGCTGGCTAATGGGCTCATTCGGGAAGACCCCCGCATGCCGCACTAAAGAGTCCCCCGCCGACCTCCTCCCCAGTCCCAACCCAATTAATAAATGGGGGCTCCCACTTTATGGCTCTGGGAGCAGGAACCAGAGATACAAATGACCCCCAGGGAGGTACAGAAAAAGGCCTTCCAAGAATCAAGCCAGAGAATTGTGCATCCACAGGCACATGCTGCCACAGGCTAGTCATATCCCATTTTCAAAGCATTAAAGGGGAAGAAACTGGCAAAAAACTTCTTTCCCAGATCCAGAGTGGGACAGCATTCTTCAAGCCTGCAGGCACACCCCAGCAATAAACTCTCTTTCACCTGGTTCTCCAACCTGAAAAGGGCAGAATGCAAATGATCATCTGGGCACACAGCACGTGCTCCACTATTTTCCAGGGGCAGTGCACCCTCTTAGACTCTGCAATACCGAACAGAGACACACCCCATCAAGCAGTTAATAAAGCAAACATTTCCTACTTCTTAAAAACAAAGCAGCTACCTCTTTCCAAGCTCTCATCACCATCAACAGCATAGATATGTCCTGGGGTCGTCATCTTCAGGCTTTTGTCCCTCTCCTCACACCCAAACTATCACCAAGCCTTGCTAATTCCTAAGGACCTCCTTTCTTCTCATTCCCCTTGTCCTACTCTAGTGCAGGCCCCCAGGGCCTCACATATGGACAAGAACAATAATATCCTAGCAAGCTTTCCTGTTTCCTTGACCCAGTATAGCTGCAAAAGTTCTCAACATCATATTCATCCCATCATGCTCTGCTCCCTGTTACTGCTTACCGAATCAAATTCAAATTCCTCATTCAGGCCAACAAGATTGCTCCTCCAACTTCATTTCCTAATATTGCTTTCCCGTACCACCCTGACTAGCCCATTCACAGCCCTCTGCAAAAAACACATAAACCTTCTTCCGTAAGTTTTCTCCCTCTGATCACCTTCCTCTATTCTGTTCCATGCTCTCTATCTTCATTACCTTCAAAGAATCTTTCCTGGTTAACTCCAATTTTTCTGATTATTCCTTTGCTTTGGCTCCCTCTGTACTAGGTTACTATTTTATTTTATAACCTGCATTAATGTGCTGACTTGTAAATACTGATTTCCCGTTTCCCACCCAGGTTTAAGACTCATCTCTCACTAGACCCAGAAGCTTCCTAAAGGTGGGTCCTCCCCTAATCTTCCCCAGAAGTTACCCTGTATTAGGACATGACTCAGCTAATGATATTGATCATTACTGATCAATGATACTGATCAACTACAAGGAATACAATCTTATTCCGTCAGTTTTCAGGCTGCCACCTGCCTCTACCAACATTGAACTTGGCACCAAGTCTTTCCAAAATTACAAATTGTTTCATGACTTCAAAGTGTGTTAAAAACAAAACCCCCCCAAAACAAGCACGGTCACCAAAAGAATTTGTTTATCTCCTTGATTCATAGTATATAAACACTATTTTCTTTGAAAATCCCTTAGGATGAGAAGCCCCATTTTGTTCCCTATTTCTAAGATTAATCCTATACTCTCAGGTCATGACCTGATTTTCTAGAATGCAAATCAATCCCAGAGCCAACAGTAATCTTGTTCCCTACGAGGCCTGCCTCTAGCCTGCCTCTGACCATCACAGTATTGGAAGGTCTCTAGGAATAGAGAAGTAATTCAAGAGTCTCAACTATTTAGCGAGTACTTCCTTAGATTAACCTCACTCTCAAATGCTGACTCTTCACTTCCTCTAGTTTAGCCCTGTGTGGTTAGACTAGAAAAAGTGATCTGTCACTCCCCTTTATCTCCTACATATTGCTCAAGACAATAAGAGGGATTTGCCCTTTATTCTTTCCATCCTTTAGCCTTAAGCTGCTTAAGAATCAAGACAATAAAAGCAAAGCAGAGTGCCTGACACATTGTAGGTTCCTGACAATGTTAGTTCCGGTTCTCTCCCTTCTTCCTCCCAACACCATCGGTTTCTCAACCTTTCAGGGCCCATTTTTTCACTGGCTAAAGATGGCACTGAACTAGAGAAACTAATGTCCTTTTGTAGCTCTAACATTCTGTGACTCTAATTCACATATTTTGGTTTGTTTGCTCTTCTATGCACTGCCTTCACTTGGATCTAAAATGAAGAGGAGAGGAATAATACTAGTTTCCAGGTTGACCTAAAATACATAAAACCATTTTCAGTTTTAAAACTCAAAAAATACAAATTACTTCTTAACATGATGCATCCATATCATTCCTTCCTTATTCCTGAATTACTCTCTTGAACTATGTAGACAGCAGTGCTAAGCAAAATGTCCCTATATAAGTTATTTGCTTAATATAATCTAGCTTCCCTAGTGAAAATGTCTTCAGAGCATCCCTCGGCCTAAGGGTTCTAGGCCTATCCTCCAACCATAAAGGTAACACTACTGTAATCAAGGGGAATTCTTTACTCACAGTAATGCTTTAATGGGACCTCCCTGAAATGAATCATGAACCATTAAGGCAATTAGCCCCTAACTTTCACTAGCCCAACAATTTTTCCTTCCACCCCACACCCCTCTCTCTTCTTTCTAAGCAATTATACCCTGTCTGTTTCTGCAGCCCAGCTACCAGACGGCTCTAGTTCTTCCTTCTTTCCCTTCTTTCCATCTCCTTCTCATATTGCTTTATTTTATATGAGACCTTTGGTTCCCTAACAGAAATTTTAAATACTGGTACATGGCCAAACTCAAAAGTTCCCAAACTTACAAAAGAGATCAGGCTCCTAAGCTTTCTTTAAGTCTGAATTCAGCCTCTTTTCTCCAGGGCTGAAAGCGTTCAAAATTGCATTAGCCTTGGTGGGGAGCGTTGTCTGTCTACAAGCTGATCCTCACCAAGGGTGAGGCATTGTTGTAGTTCTGAGACACACAGGAGGGAGCAGGATACTCTCCTTGAGACAGCCCACCAGGTAGGCTTCTTAAGGTAAAGAAAGGACACTCTCCAAGACCCAGGGTTTGTTTTTCACTTAGCTCTGACTGCTACATCGTAGCCGTTTTAAGCTCTCCATGCTGCCTCCCTCGGGGATGGTTTGGCTTGGATAAAATATCCTTCATTCCTTTAAAACTATCAACATTATCTTCCGTTTACAACCATGCTAGAGCAAAACATCCAAAAATCTATCTATTTTCAGTTCCTAAGGAACCTAAGTCTAAGTGAATTTACATTTCATGGCTATCCTCTCTCATTACAGAAAAGTATGCTGTGGTTGAGAGCTGCATATTGAGTAAGCTTCGCTAACAAATACCCATCTAAAGAGTATTAAAGACTAACTTCATATCAGCTTCTTTCTCTCCTCCTTGGACTACTAATTTTTGAGATAGAGATATAATGAGAGCAATCCAGTAGCCACAGCATTTTGGCACCCTAGTGATTAATCACCAGGGCATCAAAGCAGCCTGCTTTCTAATGGATAGCAGAGCCCTCTTCTCACCAAGCTTTACTTCCCACAGATACTATCTGCAACTGAGCTTAGAAATGTCATCAGCAAAAGCAACAGTCTCAGGATATGAGGGATGAGGATGAAGAAGTGAAGACTGACACTCTCTGCCTTTCCTAGAACAGTAGAAGAAAATCTCTTGTACCCCACACAACATAAATTAAAAGCTTCTTTCATAGCTCTCAGCAGTAAGAAAGCATGGTTATTTTGCATTCTCCTTCACCTATCACCCCATAAATTAAGGATCTGGAATAGATATTTGTCTTCTGAATTGCCTCTCATTACCCTTCAAAACTATGAAGCAGTACCCTGCAGGGTTAAGCAATCAATACCTCTGATAGGCCTAAAGCATATGAGCTGGGTAGTGAGTGGGAAGAGAGAAAAATAGGAAATGAAAAGAAGTGGGTGGACAGGAGATGAGAGACAGCTGCATACATATAGTGAGGAGTGGTAAAGTTACCACCAGTAATTCCTTCCGGTGTCATAATTCCCCCAAAGTCTGTCAACTCTTGGAGAAACTCTCACTTGAAAGTATTTCTAAAGCTATAGGGACACTAGTGTTCCTATAGATGAGGAATGCCACACCTGGACAGTAAAATTAACCAAAGTATCCAGGAATGCTCACCAGGAATGTCCCCTCAGGACAACCAGAACACTTAGCAGTTCCACCTCTCCCTTGGAATGGTTGAATATTTCCTCACTTGAGGAACTCCCCACTTCCATTCCACCTAGCTCTTCAGAATGACTAAGTTGTGAACAGACAAGTAACTCAGTACTTAAAAAACAGTCAAGTTATGGGGCAATCTTTAATAACAATGGAAATTCCAGTTTAGCACCATTAACTGTTTACTTCTTTGAGGCATTAACCTTGCCATACAGTTAAGGATGCCTGTCTGGGAAGACAGTGCTTAAGAAATCTAGGTACTGCACAGTATGGTTTCTAGTTAGGAATAGCCTTGAGTGTGACAGAGAAAAAAGTATAGGTTAGTTAAGTCCTCAGCCTTTAGGCCCAGAATTAAAGACAGCCACTGCTATGAAGTGGAAACAATATTCTCTAGGAGGTTGAAGTTCACACTCCTAGTCATGAACTTGCAATATATGAAGACCGAAAATGAATTCCTTTTCCTTGGAGGCTAACCAGGAACACAGGATTCCAGGAATTGGAACAATCTTGAGCTCCCCGTTCTCCTTCTGGGTCAAGACATGACAGCCCACAGGCAAGGGAACATCACACTTAAACTTTGGGCATTCAAAACCAGGCTGGCAACCCTCATCACCAGTTTTTGAATTCAACTTCTTCCTAATTTCCTTGTTCTGGTGTATCCCTTAACCTTGTGTGATTGCTCACCCCACTCACAACTTCCTGATACCTATCTCCCTTCTTCCTGTTTCCTGATGGATTTTATCTGCTCTCCGCCTACTTATAACTAGCAGGATTGTAGCACATACAAGAGAAATTTAGTTCTCAGTGTCCTAAACCATGAAAAAGGGAAAGGAATTCTTTCCTCAGGTGGAGATAGGAAATATTTTGGAGATAAAAGGAATTTTACCCTTATAAACAACTTTGACTCACTTCCTGGATTGGCAATGCATCAGGAAATCTCAATAGAGCTAGGAACACTAATCCCCATGCTGACCCTACTCACAGTAACATAGGAACTGGTGGGGGATGGGAGGTTCTGGTTTAAGAGACTATTCTTTGGTCTAAAGAGCCTCTTACCAACTTCCCTTGATGACAGTTGAGTTCAAACCCACTTACCTCTCCTTTCAGGAGGAGTCGGGGTACATGAAGCTCAACTCTTTTGACAGCCTGGCACCGTCATTTATGTAACTGTTTTCTACTTTAAAAAATCACATCTTATGGTTTTCCCCAACTCTTTTTTTATTCTCTAGTTCCTAGACTAGTGTTTTGAAGCACCTCTTCCAACTCTGAGAACTACTGTTTTTTTGGGTAGTTTATAAGTCTACAGTGATTCTGAGACAGAGGACTCCTAAGATATAAAGTGGAGGAAAAATGCCCTTTATACATAATTAGATCTGCTCAGAAGGTACAGATTAAGAAGTAAATGCAATGGAGCAAAAGTGGTATAGTAACAGGAAATATTTAATTTTCCAATCTCCACTTTCCATTTTTATAAACTGAAAGAAAAAAATTTAATATATTACAAAATATCTGTACATAGACAAGGTACACCCGATGGAGGGCAAAAACGAGAGAGAGAGAAAGGAATACAGTGTCAGGAACCTAAATCACGAAGAATGAGGTGGCAACTGACACTTTTCTGATGCAGCATTCTCTCTCAAAACCTGCTGGTAACCATTTTAGTACTGTAACTATATATGCATATTATACACACACACACACACAAGTGGTTGGGTGATGTCTGTGGCATAAGCTAACAGAAGTCCTACTTACAAATTTGTGCTAACTGCCCTGCATTTAAACATATAGATCTGATGTTGTTTTCAAATCCTTATCATTCCTATGGATAGCTGAAGAAAAAACTAAGGAAACTGGGTAAAGCAAATTTGTTTTCAAAACCACAAAAATGATTATGGTCAAACCAGTTTTGCCTCTCATTCACGAACAGAATCAGATTTCTCATCTGTTCAAAACAATGTATTTAATGGACATAATATCTCCCATGGTATAATAATTAAAACAAAAACAAAACCACTTTTGAATATAATTAATTTGGTTTGTAATTTTCTAATAGTCAAGTTGAAATTCTGTCAAATCTTTACTTCCATCACGTTTATACATAACACAGCTGAAAAATTAACAAATACCTCTTTTTCCTCCATACAGATTCCAGGATATTTAAGTGAGTTTCTTTTTTCCTCTGCTTTCAGAAATAGTCAAAATTACCAAACTTTTTTTTTTCTTCATTTTAAAGGTTAGAGTCCAAAAATGGGGGGGGGGGGTGAGATGGGATCATACACACACATACACACATGCACACATACACTCACCCCCTTCCCTAGTAGTAGGGATGGGGGAATGGAGACTTAAGTATATTATTTAGAATATTTGGCATAATTAAAAATAAGAAGTGGGAAGAGGGAGGGAAAAACATTATTGATGACTGCTGATAACCAAAATACAATTAAAATATAGAGAAACTTTTATTCATATTTGATGGGAAACCAATTTTTTTCATTGGATACTTTCTAAAGTATCCCAGGCTTACGTTCTTTAATGAAAAATGGAGAAAGGGGCCCAATGCCTCAAATTCAAATATTCTAAAATACAAAGGCCCATGTCTGAGGACTAAGAAGTCAACAGACAAAAGGTTCAGATGAACTTTAATGCAATTTACCAATAGCATGTCAGTGAGCCTAGCAAATTTAATTGGACACACTGTTATAAAAAGCCATCAATGCCAAAATGGCTAGAAGGTTCTCTTTCTAATCAACGTTTGGCCCTGAGGGCAAGGTCAGACCAAAACCCAGAGAATAATAAAGAAATACACACATTGGATATCTACCTATTTCAGTAACGGGGAAAACAGTCTTCATGTAAGTATCTGAAGAGGGTTCTTCTTTCATTTCTTTTAAGTTTTTTTTTTTATTAGCGCACCTCTCTTACAAGTAGTTTTTATTTTTTAATATAAGAACTTGGCATTGAAACATGAAACTTTACTTGAGTTCTGAAAACTATTCTCCAAGATTTTGAAGCATGTTTGCCTTCTTTGTAAAAGGAGGCTAACCTACGTTTCACAACGGTCTAAGTCTGTGCAGGTAATTTATATGAACGTGTATGTTTTTAAAACACATTATATGCTGGTACTCACACAGAAATGGAAGCCAGAACGAGAAGACTTCCAAGTTACCCACCCTGAAAGCCTTTCTCTTTTCCATTTCCTGTTTATAATAAGGCAAAATTCTTGCCATGAAGTCATAATTTAACCCCTTTCACCAAAATCAAAACCAAAACCAAATCTCTCTGGAGAAAAAATCCCTAAAGGAATTGGCAGGATATACATGCTAAGATGTGTATATGTCAATACTGTTCTTTCTCAGGGTCTGCTCTTTTAAAATTATTTTTTAAAAAAGGTCTCAGGTATTGATATATCTTCAGAAAAATATTCACCCTAAACTAGGTTACATTTCCATGTATTTTCTGGATGTATTTTTTTTTCTCTTTGACAATATTACAATGCACTGTTTCAAAGTTTTTTTGACATAAAAATATATGTGTAAACAGTGTGCTAACTGTTCTTACTAGCCCTCTAGGTATGGAGGCATCATCTCCAACCCCAGCTCAGCAGCAATGTCCTAGACTGTCTGCATTTATAAATCAACTTCACCATTGGAACATGGTTTAAAAAAACAAAAAACATTTTAGAATTGAAGAGTTACAGAGAACAATATAGGAGTTTGAATTTCCTTTCCTTTATTTCAAAAAAAGTAAAGAATTATCCCAGGTTCTTGGGCATCTCAACGATTAATTTTTTCCAAACAAATGCCTCAAAAAGAGACACAGAGAAAGAGAGAAAGAGAAACTCTATAAAGATGGGGTAAAAAAGGGACGAGATCGGGTAAAGTCTACCTACTTGCCCAAGAATGCCACTTTCTATAACCTGCTTCATGTGCAGGGAAAGAGGGCATGTCTTTTGTCAAAGTGGAGCCAACTTTAAGGATGAGCAATTTATTTGGAAAAAAGGTATGTTCAAGATGCTCAATGGGGGGAAAAATGTTCACTTGAGAGCAAAAATGTGAGATGGTGGAGAGGAAGGAAACATTTATTTAAATCAGCCAGTCACTCTGTTTCCCTTACAGCAAAAGCCTAAGAGCAACTCAAATTCTGTGAATGCTATTCTTTAAAGAAGAAAAAAACTAAATTCAAAAGAAACCATAAAAAAACCCCAGAACATAAAAAACCTAAAGAGACCCTCTCCTGAGCCATCTCAAAATTGAAATTGTTCTCTTTTTCTTCTGCTCAAGAAGTGCAGGCAATGAACTAATAAAAACATTTACTTTTCAATTTAATGACCCTCTCCATATTCTCTACTTATATCTACTAGGTAGAGTTGAAGTAAATGTTCTGGCTATAGCCCATCCAGGGGGAACTGGTGCCAACATCATTATTTTTAAGTCGCCTGCTAGTAGCAAGTGAGCAAGGAATACAACGGATAGCTTTGCAGTAGCCAAATGCAGATGATTACCTCGCTCTGGCAAATGATTTCTTTAAAGGTTCAGAGGACTGGATGGAAGAATGGATAGGGAAGGACTCTTTCAGGACACTGAAGTCTCTGGGTTAGTAAGGAACTCCTCTCCCTCTTCCCCCTCTTGGAGGGACTCTTGTAGGCCCCCTATAGAGTTTTCCATAAGCAGAAGACTGAGCTGGGGACCCCCAGTTAAGGCCTGCTCCTGAGCTGCTGGCCCCAGTGGTTCCCGGCCCCAGCTCCCCATAGTTTTGCAATTTGGTCTCTGCATGTACCACAGAGTTGCTGCTTCCCTCAGCCTTCAGAAATGGTTGCCCGACCACTGAGTGTAATGCTAAGGGGACCCTGGCAAAACGGAGGTCCTGGTCCCCTGGGAACTGCACTGACCCTGTGCCCTGGTAACTGCTGGACTCCCCAAGGTGGCTCACAGAGCCTGAGAAGGTCCTGTTCTTCACCAGGGTCTGGGCCAAGGATTCTGTCAAGGCTGGACCAGAGTCGCGTTCATCAGTGTCAGTGGCACTGAACCCTGTTTCAGGCCCATCAGTGTTTCCATAAGTCCTGTTGGGATGGGGTCGGGTGGAGTATTCCATTGATCTCAAGGCCTGGTGCTCATGTGGCAGGTGGCCAGAAGGCTCTGCTTCAGGCTGGGTTAAAAGTTGCAGCAAGGCGGCTGTCACGGCTGGGTTCAACTCCTGGGGGGCGCTGGAAAGATCGCCTTCAACCAGAGGGGGTGGAGGTGGCGGCGGTGGAGGTCCGGGGGGCTCAGGGGGCCTCTTCTCTGGTGGAAGAATGTGAGGAGGACATGCTGTGGAAGGGTTACTTCTTTTAAACACCATCTTAAAAATCACATGTGATTATAAACACAAACGCGCACACACACACTGCCCAACAAAAACAAATATCAGTACAAGTAACCAAATATATATAAAGAATAAAATCTTGGGATCAGGAAATGGCAATTTATAAATAAAACCAAGTGATTAATAAAAGTAAAACAGTTGTATTCTGCATCTAACAGCTGGTGTAAAAAGATCATATGTTTCAAACGATTGTCCTGATTTTCGTCTGAGATTTCCTCCATTTCCTTCCTTAAGGAACTGTTCTAATATGTAGGCTGTTGGCAGCCTCCCCTCCCCTTTTTGCTGTTGGATCAAAACATTAATGAAAATAAAGTATAAAGAAGGAAGATGAGAGTGAACGATACACAAGCTGTCATCACATTTCTAGGACATAATCTTGCTGTACAATAGGAGACCTTGCATGGACTTAGCTAACACGTTTTACAGAATGTTTAACACCTGAAATAGAACTTAAATAATATACAGGAGAGATGAAATAAAGTAAAAACCTTTCATTACCGTCATGTATAAATACACACTTGCTTCTCCAAACTTCAGTCCCCTCTCCCTGTAATCACATTCTGAAGAAAGGGATATTAACCACCATACTGTCATTCAGCTTCCTACGTTACAGTAATTATAAAGACTAAAGTAATCTATCATAATTTTCTATGTTGTTTTCCAACCTCTTGCATTTTTTCCATGCTATGAAAAAAAATGACTATAGCAATGTCATGCAGAATGGGATGGGATAAACATCTGTTTATCTTGGAGACAGTCACAAGAAGTGAGTATTTAGAAATGTATGAAATACTATACTCTGTCTTTCCAAAGATCTTTGTCTTTTTTGAACCACTCCCCAGACATTTTTTCCCCCACTGCTGGCTAAATTTGCCTAAGCATGGCAATCATTGTCTGATAATGAACAAGTGCCAAGGCAGGAGAGTAGAGATGTAAAATGGTGTAAGTTTGAGGACATACAAAATCAAGTACAGCCAGAACAGTGCCTTTAGAGTTGGGAGTCACCCTGCCGAAGAAAAGGTTTAATGTTTTGGGATATCTTCCAAATGAACCATTTTTCTGTTCCCTGTGGAAGCATATTTTTAAATGTCCATATAGTCAATTCTTTATTATTGAGCTGGTGATATAAAGTCATTACTCAGACAAGCCAAAAATAGTTTTTAGTTATAATTAGATATTTTGATAGCATATTTACCACAATTATATTTTACAAAGACAATCAGTAAAGTAAGTATGCATTCCCTTGGCGTGCAGATGAAAGCACTCTGAAAACACTACAAAATTGTAAAGTTGTGCAGTGGAAGGATGAGGTGCTATATGTAACATAGAAGTAGAGTGACCAACAGTCCCAATTTGCCCAGGACTGAAGGGGTTCCCAAGTTGCCAACTTTCAGTTTTAAAATCAAGACAGTACAGGGACAAGCTGGTCACCCTATATAAAGTACCCACCCAAGTTACTTGTTGACAGATTGGCTGGTTGACTAGGTGATAAGGAAAAATGAATTTAAGGACAAAAAACTAGCTAAGGAAAACTCACAACTTGAAAGCAGACATCCTGAAAAAGGAGAGCTAACTGGACTTAAACGTCTACAGATTTCAGAGCTTTTTACTGTCAATACTACATATCTCACTACATAAGAACATCACAGTACCAATTATTTTTAAAAGTATTTTTTGGACTACACATGAAATGGAACAGGAGGGTTTTTTTTTTTTTAATACTGAGGGCAAACAACTTTAAAAATGCCTAACTGCAAAAGTGGGCAAAGCTGAACTTACATTCTTCCAACTATACGACTTTTCATATCTAAACTTTGCCTTTTAGGTAAATAGCCTAGTTTGTGTTTCAAAAGAACTACTTCTTGAGCTCAAATTCTTTCACATGTATGAGAGGATGAAAACTATTTCAAAGTAGGAAAAGCAGATGGACTGTAAAGAACTATTAAAGAAAGGTTAATAAAATTTCTTAAAGGAACTAAAAATAAAGATCACACTGAAAAAAATCATACTGTTATAAGATTTAAAGTGTTAACAATATTGCCAATCCTTAACAGTCTATACTAATAGAGGGAGGTATTAATGAAACGTACAAATAACTTAAAAACTTAATTTGACTCAGATTTCAACCATAACCCTTTCCCAACAAATAGAGAGTAGAACAGTAGCCAAAGTGATAGATTTTCACCTTCTCTTATTCAGTCTGCCCTCTGGTGGAAGTGCTAATGAACAGTAAAATGGCCAAATAAAAGGCAGCAGGGGAGAAACAAGAACAGGAGAGATATGGGAGAGCCACCAACTGGATAATCCAGGGGTGACTGTAATAATTAGGAGTGGCATTTTTACTCTCCTCTGAAAAGTCAATCCAACAATTTCTGACCATCTGCCAGGCCTTAATTTTCGTTCAATTTCACCATTTGACTGACAGCTTGTTGGCTCAAGTACCGGGTGAATTTCTTTCAATCACTATGCTACTTAATTTGAACCACCTCTTTTAGGTATTTTTAATTATAGCTGAATTTTTTTTTGGGGGGGTGGTGTGAGAGATGAGACAAAGAGGCCTGCTTTAGTTCTAGATTAGCTTTCTCCATTATTCCATGTCCCAGAGTCTCTTAAAACAATTGCAATAAGTATGACAAAGTAGCAAAATGCACTAGGAACACATTAAAAAGAAACACACTAAGAAACTACAGGAGTTCTAGTTCTGCCTCTGCCAATAATATGGTTTCAGCAGTGGGACCACAGGCAGACTTATTTAAACTCCCTGGATTGCAGTTTCCCTATCTGTAAAGGGGATAATTTTATTTGTTATCTTCCAGTTTTAAAAAGCTAGACATATGAAAAATAACTTATATATTTGACCCTATACCAGTGGACATAAGGCATATACTTTCTGCACCAACCCATATGAAATGTGAATGCAGGACCCTAAAGTTGAAGAGGTTAGTGTACCTCGTCAGCCCTTGTGCTTCTTTTCATTCCCCAATTCATGGGGTCTTCACGGATAGCGAAAATTTCCAAGGAGTTGAAAACACTTTCAGATAAGTAAAGATTTCACAAACAGACTGTGAATCAGAATTGATTAGAAAATTTAAACTTCTTTTTCCTCTAATAAATTGCAAACTGTGGTAATGTGAGATCAAGGTACAACATATTTCCTTTTTTCTTTATATAATGGTCATTTACTAATCTGGGGTCCATTCAATTATCTCTTTCAGGAATACAGATTTAAAGAAATCATTTTTATATGCTATTATTTTTTGGAAAGGAAATGTATGGTATTATCTACTTAGAAATATTTCCAAATTATTCTTCAGGAAATTAACAACGATCTTTTATTAGGTTTTTCTTGACTGTATCTTTCAGGCAAGACTCTGGTATCTAGCATCCACTACACTAGAGTACAACTAACTATTTGTACAATCTGTTTGTTTGGAAGGCAGATTTTCAAGTGCTAGTACTAGCTGCCACCATACACACAGTGGTTCAAAATGCATCCACTAGCTATGACTGTGGTTTCCGTGCGTTAGAACACAGGGGCTTTACTTACCTACCTCCTAGGAAATGGAAAAACAATCAGTATATGAAAGGTGCTTTGAGAAGCTTTGAGACTTAAATAAAAGAAACCGGGCAAGAAATACATCACTTGGTGCTATGGTCTCCTGTAGACTAGGTTACAGAAAAACTGAAACCAAGGCCATTGATGTGAAAAAGAAAATGTTAAAGAGATTTTTAAGAGGATCAACAGCACCTGAGCTCAATGAGATTCATGACCGGTCTGTTTACCTGCTGCCTCCTCCTGTGGCATTGTGGGAGTTCTTCGGGGCCCCTGTGACCCACTGTTCTTGTCACTGTTGTTTTCCTCCAGGCTGCCTGATGGCTCCTGGGTTTTCATCAGCTGACTCAAAAGAACTGCCAACATATTCTGCATGTCAGCTGGTGTGCTTGAAGTTTCAGGGGTCGTCTGTTCTGCTGAAGGCTGAACCACTGGGGCAGGGGGTGCCTCCTTCAAAGACTCTTCTAGGGCCACAGGCTCTGAATTCTGCTGCTGGGAAGCTTCTGTTAGGGCACTGATGGATTGGTTCAGGGCCTCCAGCTGCTGCTGTATCTCTGGGTTGGAGTGGATGTTAAGCAGCTGAGCCATTTGAGGGATGCTCAGGTCAGTTTGGCTCTGCAGCAGGTTCAATAACACTGCCAATTCACTTTGATTCAACTGCTGTGTGATGTCACCAAGGCCTGTGGAGACAATGAACCCAATATAAGAGAATGAGGCAGGGCAAGAACCTTTGCCTTCTTCAACTGGCAACAGCAACTTATAATACCCAATGAATGAAGTTTCATTTTGAATGTCTCATTTTTCATGTCTCAAATAGTCATGACAGTTTGCTATTTTTTATATTTTTGCTTAAAAATACAGGGACTGGGGCCGGCCCCACAGCGTAGCGGTTAAGTGCGCGCGCTCCGCTGCTGGAGGCCCGGGTTTGGATCCTGGGCGCGCACCAATGCACCGCTTGGCAAGCCATGCTGTGGCGGCGTCCCTAGAGGAAGATGGGCACGGATGTTAGCTCAGGGCCAGTCTTCCTCAGCAAAAAGAGGAGGATTGGCATGGATGTTAGCTCACAGCTGATCTTCCCCACACACACACACAAAAAAAAAATACAGGGACTAACTAAAACATCTCTGTATTGTGAGTAAACATGATTTCATTTTACCCATATTCTTCAAGGTCAGTGATTTTCAACCCTTACTGTACATGAGAATTACTAAGAGAGACTTTAAAATTCAGATGCCTCAGGCCTCATCCCTAGAGATCTGGCAATTGTTTGGGGGTGTTTATTTTTAAAGCTTCCTAGATGATTCTAATGCACAGCCAGCACTGAGAACCAAAGAAAGAATACTTGTAGTTCAGAAAATTTGGTGGTATTATAGCACAACTATTTTGTTATAACGGTTCATTATTACACAGGTTTGGACATACTTAGATCAAATAACAGTCTATGGAACTAACTACATTTACCAATTGTGATTTAACATGATTAGATTCTAAGAAGGTCTTATCAAATCTAACATAAACAGGGCTCCAAATTACATGTGTTAGAAAGCCATAGGTGAAATAACCCTAAAATAAATTTGGCTTACCTAATTCACTGATTTATGCCACACATCTAATTGAGATACAGTGTTCCTTATTTCAGGAAAGGAAAATAATCTATTGTAGACTTTCTAGACCACTTATACAAAACTTGGTTTATCTCCTTCTCCCCATAACGAAGACACCAACTTCTTTATTAATGCTTCAGTAGCTAAAAACTAAAAGACACACACACACAAATCCTTGCATTTGACCTTCAAAACCTGCAAAAATGTGCTTAATAAAAACACAAAGGCTCCATCCCAGCACTGACCTATTGCATCCCCAGCCCCAGGCTCCACTTTGGCAGGAGGAGGCTGAGGTGGTGCTGGACTGCTGTTCTTCACAGGCTCAGCACTTGTCCCTGAGGTCGTCTCTTTTCGAGAGGCTTTGGATGGAGGTGGCTCTTCTACCACAACACCACTTTGTCGCTGCCGTCGCCGTTTCTTACTCCATAATTCATGGCAATCCTGCCAGTGCGGGAGGCTGGAAAAAGACAAAGCAAAAGAGAAATGTGTGTGGGAATGCAGTAGTGAGTGAATGGAGGAACAAGAGATTAAAATGGTAAGGCAAAGGGGCCAGCCCCGTGGCGTAGCAGTTAAGTGCATGCGCTCCGCTGCCGGCAGCCCGGGTTCAGATCCCGGGCACGCACTGATGCACTGCTTGTCAGGCCATGGTGTGGCGGTGTCCCATATAAAGTGGAGGAAGATGGACACAGATGTTAGCCCAGGGCCAGTCTTCCTCAGCAAAAAGAGGAGGATTGGCATGGATGTTAGTTCAGGGCTGATCTTTCTCACAAAAAAAATAATAAATAAAATAAAATGGTAAGGCAAAGAACAGCAGGAAATGGAAAGGATAAGGAAAACAGAAAAATAACCAGCAAAGTTAGTAAATGGATTAGTAGCATTATAAAAGGAATCATGGCATATGGTAGTCTGAGGAAACAAAAGTCCAAAAGAGTTCTACAGTGAGAAATAAGGATCTTGCTAATACCAGAGACAGACCTGCTATATAAATGTCACATTCCAGCCAAATAGTTAAGTCTCATAACTGTTCTTGCTTGGCGTAACAAGAATAAAGAACTTTATTGGTCAAGTTCAGTTGGGAATAAATAGGACAGAGATGAATGGCTCGTTAATATCAACAAAAAGTCCAGGCAAGGTGGTGATCTAAATCTTGGAACCACATAAGTATATCATGATTAAACCACCTCTGTGTAAAATCAATTTATGTGTTATTTGGTCTGTGAGAACCAAAACACTGGTTCTTGGGGGCTGGCCCAGTGGCGCAGCAGTTAAGTTTGCGCGTTCTGCTTCGGCAGCCCAGGGTTTGCCGGTTTGGATCCTGGGCGTAAACCTACTCACCGCTCATCAAGCCATGCTGAGGCGGGGTCCCACAGAGAAGAACTAGAAGGACCTACAACTAGGATTATACAACTATCTACTGGGGCTTTGGGGAGAAAGGGGAAAAAGAGGAAGATTGGCAACAGATGTTAGCTCAGGGCCAATCTTCCTCAAAAAAAAAAAAAAATTGGTTCTTTTTTCTTTCTGCCCACCAAATTTCCATGACTGGATATTTTCATTGGTGGATTTATTAGTATATTTTAATATATTTAATATATTTCCAGACTTCCTCACACTCAATAACGCAAACAGTCCTAGTAGGTCAAATCTTCCTACAATAAAGATTACCATAGCCAAAATCTTTCTATAACAACAGTTCCCAAATTTCAGTAAAAAGCTTATGTATTTCAAGCCACATTCAATGTATCAAAATTCTAGTGCAGTAAATGAATTTGGACATTTCTTTGGAATAATCAGATCTGTAGTTACTACCTACTCATGTACTAACATCCTATCCATTTCTTTAAGATACAGTCTTTTTGTAAGAAACACCCAAAAACTCTGACATGAAAGCTATAATGTTGTCAGTGACAAATTCAAAGATAAAAGACTTTTTATCTGCCAGAATGTGAGATGTGAGTGTAGAACATCTGAGGATCCTCTAGAATACAGGAAATTCATAAGATTCTGATGAAAAAGAGATGCATTCAAAGACCATATTTTCTACAGCAAAATTCAGGACATATGACATGACAGTGAAGCAAACTATTAAAATCAGGACCGTCCTTGCAAATGTGGGATGTACATGGTCACCCCAGACATGGGATTCAAGCAGAGGGAATAGTTAAGAGCAAAAACTAGAAGGAATACTTTCAAAGAGGTTATATAGGGCAATAAGGCTGGGGATGCAGGAATAAAAGATGATAGATTGAGTCAAATTAGAACAAATATACTACTCTATTCCTTGTTTAAAAATAAAACATAAAGCAACAAAACAAACCTCTTATCAACACTAATACTCAAGAACATCACTCCATTTAGCACTTGGCCACTTGCAGTTCCTTTAAAAAACCTATTATTTTGTGTTTCTCATCTCCTGAGGCCTAGAGGGAGGTTCAGGGTCACTATATGGCCACCAGCACTTACTCTGGAGGATCCATTTTGCTGAGCTCGACATCTTTAAGGAAATCACTCTGTAGGGTCTGTTCAGCTGTGCAACGTTTGCTAGGGTCTAGTGTCAGCATGTGGTCCAGTAAATCAAGTGCTGCTGAAGGAATGCTGTGGAGAGAGAGAATGAACAAGTTCACAATGACCCCACAGTTCTTAAACCTGTAACCTGTGTCAAAGGTCTCTGGATATCCAGCTCCACAAAAAACTGTGGAAAGGGAGTTGGAAGCTGGCTAAACAGCCAAGCAAATTTGCTTCCACAAAGGATTTAAGAAATGTTATAATAAAGGTAGAAAACGTGAAGCCAGCAGTTCTCTTTTTGTCTTGAGAAGACCAAAAGGACTGTAAGAAAATTTATATATTGTTCAAAATAAAATGGTTTTCTATCATCCAAAGCCTTCAGAAGAGAACATTACAAAAGGACTATGGGGGCCAGCCCCGTGGCGTAGCAGTTAAGTGCGTGTGCTCTGCTGCTGGCAGCCTGGGTTCGGATCCCGGGCGCGCACCGATGCACTGCTTGTCAGGCCATGCTGTGGCGGCGTCCCATATCAAGTAGAGGAAGATGGGCACTGATGTTAGCCAGGGCCAATCTTCCTCAGCAACAAGAGGAGGATTGGCACAGATGTTAGCTCAGGGCTGATCTTCCTCACCAAAAAAAACAAAAGGACTATAATAAAACTCATATATCGTTCAAAAATAAAATGTTTTCCTATGATGTGTTGCCATAATAAACTGGGACAACACTAACTCCCTAGGCTAGGAAAAAGTCAAGTCCAAACACTAGCCAAACACAGAAACTAGATGTACATTTTTGCCAAACTCACAAAGAGAATTCTTCTCGTAGACGCCTTCTATATTGCTTCTTCGGTTTCATGGTATTGAAGTAGGGCAGCTTGATAACATCAGGCCACACAGCTGGACAAGGGCTACCACAGAGTCGACTGAAAACAAAACAAAAAGCAAGAACAAGGAAGTAAGTGAGTCAGCATTATGAATTTCTGGGGGTTCTAGAAGCAGAAATTATTGCCTCCTGGGGTCTGGGGAATCTTGGCTTATTAAATTAGAGGGCATGCAGGAAGATAAAAGCTGAGCTCACTGCTTTAACGACAGAAGGACTGGGACAGAAAGAACCGGTTACAAGACAGTTAACAGAAAATACTGGCACAATAGTCCAAAATGATCCACATATTTGGTTTTGTATAACATGTTTTGAATCCTCCACATAGGTTTGCATTACCAATTTTGTTCTGTTCAGTTAGTATTAATTTCAAAGTGCTGAGCTGGTCCTTTAATGTCCCTATAGGGAAAACTGGCAGAAGAGAGCCTAAGACTGGAAATTTTGATAGAAAATTGAGTTTACTGCATAACAAACAATGAGTTATATACCACCTTTAAAAAAAGTCTACATTAGCCTGTTGTAGTCTTCCCTTTAATCTTATTGAAAAAAAAACCCCCCAAATTCCATTCCAACCACAGGCCTTCCCGAAATCCTCTATTATAGGTTCTATTTTATAATTATCTGTTTTGGGCCGGCCCCGTGGCTTGGTGGTTGGGTGAGCGCGCTCCACTGCTGGCGACCCGGGTTCGGATCCCGGGCTCGCACCGACGCGCTGCTTCTCCGGCCATGCTGAGGCCACGTCCCACATGCAGCAACTAGAAGGATGTGCAGCTGTGACACACAACTATCTACTGGGGCTTTGGGGGGAAAAATAAATAAATAAAATCTAAAATCTTATAATTATCTGTTTACATGCTGTATCACTTACTAAACTCTGAGCTCTTTGACGGCAGGGACCTATTTTATATACCTCTGAATCCTGAAGTGTAACAGAGAAAGGAATCTGTTACAGAACAGGTTCAATAAATGCTTGCTGAATAAATCTGACCTTAATATAACCTAAGAATGGAACTATCCTGAAAACAGCATGCTTTTATATGGAGAAGTAATAAAAAAATATGCAAAGTAAGACATAAAAAGTAGGCGGAATACAACTTCTTTACACATACAGCCCATGACAAAACACATGGTAAACCTGATTGAGTGAAGAGAAACTTACTTGGACATAAGGAGCATAAAATCATTTAGGAGACTGACTGAAAAGTGTTAGAAGTTAGAAGATGAGATTACATATCACACCTGGGCACTGAGAGCACATGCACAGCTGTACCTGATCAGTTCTAGCTGAGCCAGTTCCAGATTGGCTTGAAAAATAGGCTTCTTGGTGAACAGTTCCCCAAGGATGCATCTAGAAAGAGTAACATTGAGAGGTCAGGAGAGAAATCCCTGGATCCTATTTAAAGTGTGTCTCAATAAACTTTTATAGTATATTTGGCTGCATCCCATAGCCCACGTTGTAAATTAGCCCAAAACTGCAGTGTCTGAGTTTTGTAAAAGAAAATGTTTCTTGCAGTGAAAATAAACAGTGCTGTATAAAGGAGTTAATTAAATTTGCCAGTAGATCAAACATTTACCACCTATAAAGGACAGTCTATAAGCAGAGAAAAGGAGTCAACAATCTTTTTTTTGTCAATTCCAATGAAAATTAAAGGAAATAAAGACTAAAAAAAAAACCTGACACTTCAATTTTATAAGAATGCTCAGCAGTTCCTATAAAGAGAATATTAGCTTTTTTCATTCATCTGCTCTGTAGAAAGTGTACTATACCATAGCCCTTTTGGCACTGTACTTGTAAAGAAAAGTTTATTGTCATTAACCAGGGTCAGTTTCAACAGGACTTTCAAATACATTATGCCTAAACATCTTTACATTTTGAAAAGGTCTTTCAAAACTATATTGATATATTTACATAGTCTCCAAGATCTCTGCACAGATTATTTATTAATTACAAAAGGAAAACTAGTAACTATTTAGTGGAGAAAAAAGACAACACCTTGACCAAGAGACCAAAATTAACATCAATAAGAGGCAAATAGGGTTCAAGGAAGTACAAATGTAATACCTTGAAAAGAACACTTATGGAGTATTCCAGCCAAAAATTCATAACTTGAACCTTTATAGTAACTGGTCTGTATTCTTCAAAAATATAAATGTTATGAAAGGCTAGGGAACTGTTCCAGATTAAAGAATGACAACTAAATGTAATATATAATACTGGATTGGATGCTTTATCAGGTGAGTTATTGTTTCCAGGACATTACTAGGGTACTAACAAAATTAGTATACGGAATGTAGGCTAAAGTACTCTATTAAATAAAGATAGTGTGTCAACGTTAAATTTCCTGAATTTGATCATTGTACTGTGATTATATAAGAGAATATCTTCGTTCTTAGGAAATGCACATTAAATATTAGAGGGAAAGAAGCATGATATATACAACTACTTTCAAATAGTTCTGGAAAAAAATATGTGATAAATATATAAACACACACATTTTACTCCATGTATATATTGCATGTTGTATGATAACCATATGCACATATACATATATTCATATAAAATTATATGAATATAAAATATATATGACTACAAAGGAGCACAGGGAAACTTTTGGAGGTGATCATTACCTTGGTTGTGGTGATGGTTTCACTGGTGTATACAATATGTCAAAACTTAATTTAAATATATGCAGTTTATTGTATACCTCAATTTTAAGGTTAAAAAAATTCAGTTAACCTGGATAAAGGTTAAGTTCTTTGTACTATTCTAGTAACTTTTCTGTACACTTCAGATTATTTCAAAATAAATTTAAAACAAAAAAATTACATGAATGCTCTATACTTTTTCATATGCCTGATATATTTTATTTTTTGAAAAGTGGGAAAAGAAAAAAATGGACAATGAATCTCTTCTCTGGCCTGTGCTTTGAAATGAGATTTACTTACAAATACAAAATCAGTGTTTATATAGTTTTACTTTGAAATTCTGTAGTTTGTCTAAATTTGAGAAAGCAAAACAAACCTAGCTTTTAAAGTTATTAGCACCTTTCTATTAGCATTTGTTACCCTGAAATGATAAATTCTTACTTCCATTATTCTCTTAAACCTTATCCAGAAATAAAAAAGTAAAAAGTAAAATTTAATCCAACATTAACTGCCAAATCAAATTCCAAATATAGTGTTGTCACAACTGGTAAAATAAGAGGTAGAAAAAAACCAACCAACCAACCAACCCACGTGGGCTTTCAAACTCTACGTATAATTTGTTGTACTAGTCTGTCTAGTGTCTCCCTTGATTTTCAAACTGATTTTCAAACTGAATGAGCAGTTTTAACCATCAATTTTCTATAAAGAACATACCACAAAAATATCTTCAGAGGGACTACCACGGATCACCAAATTAGCAAGCTCACATCAAAAGTCAAACAAAATCTCAACTCAATGAGTCACTGGGCTTTAAAGAAGGTCTAATTTTCTATAATTTTGATTTCCAATTGTGTTTTTGTGTTTTCTTTTATTTCAATTTCCACTCCTTTGGTAGGGAAGACATCACTATGTAATCAACACTTTGCTACTGCACTGAGGTGGCAGGTTGCACAGACTAAAATAATAATACCAACAGAGCTATGAACTTTCCCTGTGCGTCTTAATGGGGCATTAACTTTAGAGCCTAGTTGTGACAATTTAAATGCTAATACTGTTAAAGCCAATAGTCCAGAACACACATACCCAGCTTGAGTCAGTAAAATTTAACTAAAGCTGCATTTGAGTAGGGTAGGCCACCACAGAAAATATGCTCTTTCTCCATCACTCTTTTGAATTTTGAAATAAAACCCCTGGGGGCGGCCCTATGGCTTAGCGGTTAAGTGCGCGCGCTCCGCTACTGGCGGCCCGAGTTCAGATCCCGGGCTGCGCACCGATGCACCACTTCTCCGGCCATGCTGAGGCCGCACCCCACATACAGCAACTAGAAGGATGTGCAACTATGACATAAAACTATCTACTGGGGCTTTGGGGAAAAAAAAGGAGGAGGATTGGCAATAGATGTTAGCTCAGAGCTGGTCTTCCTCAGCAAAAGGAGGAGGATTAGCACGGATGTTAGCTCAGGGCTGATCTTTCTCACAAAAAAAAAAAAAAAAAAAGAAAAAAAAAAGAAAACCCCTGCAGTACTCATTTTAAAGACTGACATTAATAGAGAGGGAAAGAATGGAAAAAAGTGATATGTTCCACTGGGAAGTATATATGTCAGAATTCTCAAGTATGGAGATTAAGGACAGCATACATATGAATAAATCATACAGCATAAGAAACAATAACTAACATGGCCCATTTAAAATGTGCCCCTTAACACACAAACTGTAGTCTCTAAATATCATTTTCCACTAAAAGGAACTAATACTACTCAGAGAAATGGCTGATTCCAGGTCTGCAGCAGGAAATGAACAGGATGAGCCTGGAACCAGAAAATCAAAGACCACTATGGTTGTGTCAAAAAGACTCAAGAATTAACCTGAATAAACTCCCACTGGACAAAGACTGAACAGTTTGAAAAGGAATAAGAAGGATAACCATAATGGATTAAAACAGAATATGTTTAGGGGCCAGCCCGGTGGCACAAACGGTAAGTGTGCGCGCTCCGCTGCGGCGGCCCGGGGTTCACCGGTTCAGATCCCGGGCACGCACTGAGGCACTGCTTGTCAAGGCATGCTATGGCGGCGTCCCATATAAAGTGGAGGAAGATGGGCATGAATGTTAGCCCAGGGCCAGTCTTCCTCAGCAAAAAGAGGAAGATTGGCAGATATTAGCTTAGGGCCGATCTTCCTCACAAACAAAAAAAAAACCAGAATATGTTTAAATCCATGAGTTCATAATAAAACTAAAAAACAAACCCAAAAAAATCCTCTTTTGGGTCATCTTTGCAGGATGTTAGGAAACCACCTCATTATCTTGAAAACTGGTAAATAAAACGAAAGAATTACACCTTTATCCCTACCTTTTCCTTTTTTTGGGGAAGAAGATCAGCCCTGAGCTAACATCCGATTCCAATCCTCCTCTTTTTGCCAAGGAAGATTGGCCCCGGGCTGAGATTCGTGCCCATCTTCCTCTATTTTATATGGGACGCCGCCACAGCATGGCTTGACAAGCAGTGCGTCGATGCGTGCCAGGGATCCGAACCTGCGAACCCTTGGGCCGCTGAAGCGGGGCGCGAGCACTTAACCACTACACCACCAGGCCGGCCCCTATCCCTACCTTTTCTGTATCATTTGTACCTAGGGTTAGCCAATAGGCAAGCTATCTTTACTCCAGGAAGGAATGATATAATGAGACTATCACCCTCACAAAACAACCACAAAGGAAGTAATGGATGTGGATCATTAACGGCTGATAACATTTTAAAAAGAGAAAATTGGGGGCCCGCACACCAACGTACGGCTTGGCAAGCCATGCTGTGGCGGCGTCTCATATAAAGGGGAGGAAGATGGGCACGGACGTTAGCCCAGGGCCAGTCTTTCTCAGCAAAAAAAGAGGAGGATTTGGGGCCAGCCCAGTGGCGCAAGCGGTTAAGTGCGCGCGCTCCGCTGCGGCAGCCCGGGGTTCGCCGGTTTGGATCCCCGGCACGCACCAATGCACTGCTTGGTGAGCCATGCTATGGTGGCGTTCCATATAAAGTAGAGGAAGCTGGGCATGGATGTTAGCCCAAGGCCAGTCTTCCTCAGCAAAAAAGAGGAGGATTGGCAGATGTTAGCACAGGGCTGATCTTCCTCACCAAAAAAAAACAAAACAAAAAAACAAGAGAGAATTGCATATTATGAAAAGTGGTGTATGTGTACATTTGCCCTGATAGGGATGAATATTTTATCAGACATTGTTTAGAATTGCCTGTATAAGGTGATAATAAAAAGCAGACTAATTTGTAGTGGATTGCTTGTTTTTAAATTCTCAACAGATAATGGACCCAGTTACTGCCTGTACTCTGGGCAGAGGCTCCCATTTCCTCCTACCCCCAACTTTGATGTACTACTGACTATATAATCTGTCAGAAGTACTCAAAACCACCTGCAAAGTAGTTTCAGGGTCAGTGGGTGGTTAGGAATCAAACTTGAATTCACCTACATTTTACTGGAAGTAAAAGGGATAGAGAACCATGCTAAAAAACACCAAGAGGATACAATCAGCAAAATCCAGACTGTGGGAAACTCTACTGGACAAATGACCCAATTTCTTCTTAGGAAATTGTAAGGAAGGAAAGAAAAAACCCAACAGAGATGGAGGGAGAATCTATAATTAAAAGACTTGAGATAATCAACTGCAATCTATGGACCTTATTTGAATGTGTTTGGATCCCAATTTAAACTAAGTTAGAAGGAAAAAAAACAAAAGACAATTAGGGAAATATTAAAAAAAAAGTGGTGCCTCTGATATTAAGAAATATTCTACAGGGGCCAGCCTGGTGGCGCAAGCGGTTAAGTGCTCGCGCTCCGCTGCGGCGGCCCGGGATTCGCCGGTTCGGATCCCGGGCGTGCACCGACACACTGTTTGGCAAGCCATGCTGTGGCAGCGTCCCATATAAAGTGGAGGAAGATGGGCACGGATGTTAGCCCAGGGCCAGTCTTCCTCGGCAAAAAAAAGAGGAGGATTGGCAGATGTTAGCACAGGGTTGATCGCTTCACCAAAAAAAAAAAAAAAAAAAAAGAAATATTCTACAGATTTCTCTGAAATCTGGCTAAAAGTTTATCCCTATCTTTTCGAACTTAAAGAAAAGCTGCGGGGCCGGCCGCGTGGCTTAGCGGTTAAGTGCGTGCGCTCCGCTGCTGGTGGCCCGGGTTCGGATCCCGGGCGCGCACCGATGCACTGCTTCTCCCGCCATGCTGAGGTCGCGTCCCACATACAGCAACTAGAAGGATGTGCAGCTATGACATACAACTATGTACTGGGGTTTTGGGGAAAAAATAAATAAATAAAAAAAAGTTAAAAAAAAAAAAAAAGAAAAGCTGCAAAAAGCCCATGTAGAGAGAAAATAAGATACCAGTTCAACAATATGTGAGTTACAAACAAAAGAAAAAGTGAAGAGAGCCTTACCCACAGCTCCAAACATCTATGGCTGGTGTATAACGCTCCTCTCCCAGCAGAAGTTCTGGAGGTCGGTACCAAAGAGTAATGACTTTGTTTGTATAAGGGCGACTGAAATGTAAAAAACAACCATGATATAAATTTACAATGGCTTCTGATGAAATATCTGTACAATTAAATGCAATTAGAAATAGCTGCCAATTGAAGATGGGATTGTCAAAACAGCTCCATAGCAACCTAACAGTTCAAAAGTAAACTGGACAGAAGTAGGAGATGTAGAAATAACTTCCATTCTAATTTGGGTTGATTTACTTCAGTCTAAGGCTGATTCAAGAATTTAGATAGAATTTATCATCTAAAATGTAAGTGGTAAAAACATTTAGAAAATTAGGGAACTCGGACAGTTATTGTAACTTGCAGAATACTAGGATATCCAAGAATAAAAAGGATTCTTTCCTATCTCCCACATGTAATTTTGATGAATGCCTCACCTCTCTTCAGAGTTATAAAGCCGAGCAAGTCCAAAATCTGCTAGCTTGATTTGCCCACTGTAAAACAAAAAACAATTATTTTCATAAGTAATAGCAGTGGCCTTGAAATTACACCTAAAAAGTTAAGTGCTAATTTAGGAGTTAAAGGAATTACAAAAATGAATTTTAACCTCTCCTCTCTTATTTCTACTCTTAAGGGTCACTCTTCCAGATTAAACCTCTTTTGACTACTGCAGTTTACAAAGCCTTAGGTGTTTTTTTGGACTACTACTATATTTTTGGATTCGATTCCTTAACTAAAAATTTTTTTATTTCTTGGCAAACAACAGTGGCTGGAATCTGCTAGATTAAACACTTATTGTTGGGGAAAAGGGAACTGGCTGCTCTAGATCAAGAGAGACAACCAAATCCAATTCACAATCCTTGACTGATTCTGGTTTGAACAAACTAGCTATACAAAAGATAATTTTGACATAACTGAGAAAATGCCAAATATGGACTGTTAGAAGATAATAGGTAATTTTGTCAGAGTATTTAGGGTCAAACGTAAGGAGGTCTGTAATTTACTTTAAAATAACGCAAGCAGGGGCTGGCCCAGTGGCACAGTAGTTAAGTGACCGGTTAAGTGCGTGCACTCCACTTCAGCAGCCCATGGGTTCACAGGTTCCTGGGCGTGCACCGAAGCACCGCTTGTCAAGCCATGCTGTGGCGGAGTCCCATATAAAGTAGAGGAAGATGGGCACGGATGTTAGCCCAGGGCCAATCTTCCTCAGCAAAAAAGAGGAGGATTGGCATCTAATGTTAGCTCAGAGCTGATCTTACTCACAAAAAATAAAAAATAAATAACACAAGCAGAAAAATAAAAAGCAAGCAAATACAGTAAAACATTAATTGTATACGTATTATTAATTACATTAGTGTCTCAATTTTTTTATTGCAATGTGACATTTTTCATGATAAAAAGTAAACCACAGCAACATTGTGGCTTAGGGGAATGAACAGACTTTTTTTTTTTTTTTTAAAATAATTTTATTTATTTATTTTTTTTCCCCCAAAGCCCCAGTAGATAGTTGTATGTCATAGCTGCACATCCTTCTAGTTGCTGTACGTGGGACGCGGCTTCGGCATGGCCGGGGAAGCAGTGCGTTGGTGCGCGCCCGGGATCCGAACCCGGGCGGCCAGCAGCAGAGCGCACGCACTTAACCGCTAAGCCACGGGGCTGGCCCTGAATAGACTTTTTCAATCAGATCAAATCAATAGCTTTGATCTGAGCAAACTATATTTATGATGAACGAGGCCCCCTCCTACCAACATACTGCCATCACTTCCTATACCCATAAAGATATACAACTATGACCTTAGAGGGGTTCTCAAACTTTAATATGAAATAAGAATAATCTGGAAAGCTCGTTAAAAGTTTCCTGGGCCCCATTCCCAGAGATGCTGATTCAGAGTAGGCCATGGCCCATGAATTCACACTTCTAACATGTCCACACGTGATGCCAATACTTCTGGTCTGAGAACCACACTTTGGGAACCACTCTCTTAAAGGGATCACACCCACATTTCACTCTAAGTATTTTGTCTTGGACAGTGATGTCAAATAATATTTCAATAAACTGTAACAAAAAACGTTGGGAAACTATTTAAAAACCATTTATTAACTATTTTAGATTAATCATATATCTAAATTCTTGTGTGGCCTATTTATTCACATTTACAGCTTGTGTTATCTCTTGGGGAATGAAAAGCCAGCTCACTCTGTTAAGGGACTGGGGATCTCTCAGATGCCTGATAGCTCAGATCAGGCAGAAAAGTGAAATAGAAGAAAAAACGGGCTAAGCTAGGAGGTGCTCCTCAAAGTATGAGCAATGGAACAGAATATTAAAACAAGGTAACTACTAGCAACAAAATTTTACATTAAATCAATCCTTATCATTCCTAGTAAAGATTATGGGCAGCTTAACCCACTTGCCCAAAACATCATTACATTTTTAAGTTCAATTTATAAGCAAATTCTGAGAAAAGCAAAAAGGAAAAGAATAGCTGACTTGAACCCTACACTGAAACAAAAAGTGTTCCTCAAATTTATTGTCATCCTTACTCTGAGAGCCTGAGATGATCCAAGACTCAAGGCACACAGTACGACTGCAAGTTAAAATGGCGATACAGTTATGGAAAATTAGGCTAAATCTAAACATCACCAGTACCTAGTATATTTCCTAATCCAACCCCTCCCCTCTCACTCTCAGTAAGTGACCTCGTCTTCATTGAAAACAGAAGTCATCAGGTGGGAGCTACTTAACATCCTATCTTTTGCACCTATAACCTTTCTTTCTTCTTTTCCTTCACTTATGGAAAATTCCTTCACTTATGGAAAAAAATGTGTCAATCTCTTTTCTTCAAGGATAAGCAATACCTATACTTGTGGCCACTGCCACCTATGGCCTTGATCCCATCTCCTCTACAACTTTGCTCCTTTAAATTCTTTGGTTCTTTCCTGAACCTTCAACTTCTCCCTCTCTATTGATTTTCTTTTCCCTTAGTATTTAAATATGCTGAAACCTCTGCATCCTTAAATAAAAAACTAATAAAAATAAAAAATTAAAGACACACCTACAATCACCTTCCCATTAATTGTGCTACCCACCCACTTACCCCACATTGTCACCACTGACCTTTTAATTTTCAGCTTCTCCCTCTCTCTTTTTTTTTTTGGTGAGGAAGATTGGCCCTGAGCTAACATCTGTTGTCAATCCCCCTCTTTTTGCCTGAGGAAGAGTGGCCCTGAGCTAACGTTTATGCCAATTGTCCTCTACTTTATATATGGGATGCCGCCACAGCATGGCTTGATGAGCAGTGCATAGGTCCTTGCCTGAGATCCGAACCTGTGAAACCCAGGCCACCGAAGCGGAGTGCGTGAACTTAACCATTACGCTACAGGGCCGGCCCCTCAGATTCTCTTCTTAAGTTTTAATCCATCTGCATCGGGGCCGGCCCCGTGGCTTAGTGGTTAAGTGCACGCGCTCCGCTGCTGGCGGCCCGGGTTCAGATCCCGGGCGCGCACCAACGCACCGCTTCTCTGGCCACATTGAGGCCGCGTTCCACATACAGCAACTAGAAGGATGTGCAACTATGACATACAACTATCTACTGGGGCTTTGGGGGAAAAATAAATAAATAAATAAAATAAAATCTATCTGCATCATCTGACATCTGTGACCGCTCACTTCTTAAGCTTGCCTATTTTGCATTCGTGCTATGTCCTTATTTTTTTCTTATCTCTGACCATTCCCTCAGATTCCATCTTCTCACATTTTTTCTATGCTCGATAACTCCCGAATCTATACCACTAATGTGGAACTTCCATGTGACTATATGCCTATTAGACATCAATACCCTGGATACGTAACAGACATATCCACAAGGGACTTACTCTTCACCCCACACATCCAGCTCTTCCTTCTGTATTCCCTAGACTGACCATTGTGCCACCCATCTAGCTAGTTTCTCAAGTCAAAAATCTGAGTTATCTTAAAATACTTCATTACCCACCATTCATTCACTCACTGAAGTTTATTGATGTACTGAGTCTATCCTGTCCATATCTACTAGCAATGCCTTGGTTAGTTCAAGCACTGATTATTTCTTATGCTGTTCTTTTTTTTTTTTTTATAATTTTATTTATTTATTTTTTTCCCCCAAAGCCCCAGTAGATAGTTGTATGTCATAGTTGCACATCCTTCTAGCTGCTGTATGTGGGACGCGGCCTCAGCACGGCTGGACAAGCAGTGTGTCGGTGCGTGCCCAGGACCCGAACCCGGGCCGCCAGCGGAGCGCGCGCACTTAACCGCTAAGCCACGGAGCCAGCCCTCTTATGGTGTTCTTAATATGTCTCCCTGCCTCCAGTCTATACCCCATATAGTGACCACTTAGTGACTTTTCTAAAAGAGGAGACTAATTGTGTCTCTCCTCTATCTAAAATAGTTTGGTCTCATTTATAGTAGAGTAATTAAGATATACTGAACATCATGGAGCTGAGCCCTGCCCTCCTCTCTCTCTCATCAACTGCTTTCTCTTCCTTGTCCAGCTAAGGACTCCTTACCATTCTCTCCAGGCTATCTCACCCAGAAGTCTCTGTGTATAATTTTTTTTTTTATAATTTTATTTATTTATTTTTTCCCAAATCCCCAGTAGATAGTTGTATGTCACAGCTGCACATCCCTCCAGTTGCTGTATGTGGGACGTGGCCTCAGCATGGCCAGAGAAGCGGGGCGTCGGTGCGCGCCTGGGATCCGAACCCGGGCCGCCAGCAGCAGAATGCACACACTTAACCGCTAAGCCACGGGGCCGGCCCATGACTTGTCATTACCTTTTTTTTTTTTTTTTTTTTTGTGAGGAAGGTCAGCCCTGAGCTAACATCCATGCTAATCCTCCTTCAGAAGTCTCTGTGTAGACAGAGCTAAATAAGCAAGAGCAGAGGATGGAGGGATCAGACTAGACTATGAGACTCCTACATCCTGCTTAGCAACCTGAAGAGAAAGTTCAGTTCAGTCTAGAACCTCATCAGCTTCCTGAATACGGGAAATCAGGGACAGAGAGTGGTCCGACCCACCAGAAAGAACACCAAGCAGTTATTCCCTGGCCTGAGACATCCCCCCATGGAGAAGAAAAAGGAACAGAAAAAAGAATATTAAGACTATAGCCCAGAAAGCTACAAACTGATAGCCATCATCATTAAGTTCTTGAAGTATTATTACTATAGATGTAGACTAACCAAGCCCAGCTTTAACGAGAACTGTGGGTCACAGAAATAGTGACAGAATCTTTTAACATCATGTTTTGTCTCCTAAAGGTACTTAAGTACATATATATATATGTGTGTGTGTGTGTATATATGATTCAAAACAACACATTAATTATATAATTTAGAAACAAAAAATTAACCCAACAGCACTCTTCAATGACTGTCACCTAAAGAGAAAGTTTAAGCTCCTTAGCGAGATATACAAGATCCTTAAATTAGCTCCTTGCAACTGTTCAGCTTCATCTCGTCATTATGTGCTTCACTTTTCTTGCCCTAGCAATACTGACCTGTTTACAGTTTTCCAGACATAACATGTTATATTATTTTCACATTGATGTGCTTTTGTCCATGCAATTCCTTTTGCCTAGAAACTTAACCCTCTGTTGTCAGTCTTTCTGATAAATTCCTACTCATTCCTTGTGATTTCATCTTCCTAGGAGCTCCAAAATTCAAGGAAAAAAAAGGCTTAACAAATGTTTACTGGGGGCTGGCCCAGTGGCGCAGCGGTTAAGTGCATGTGCTCCGCTTCGGCAGCCCGGGGTTCACAGGTTCAGATCCCAGGCGTGCACTGACGCACCACTTGTCAAGCCATGCTGTGGCGGTGTCCCATACAGAATAGAGGAAGATGGGCACAGATGTTAGCCCCGGGCCAATCTTCCTCAGCAAAAAAGAGGAGGACTGGCATCAGATGTTAGCTCAGGGCTGATCTTCCTCACACACACAAAAATACACAAATGTTTACTAAATGGAGCAATATATTTGTTTAGCTCTCCTACTAAACTCTGAACTCTCCAGTGACCAACTATCCCATGTGGGACTTCTAGTGCTAAAACCAGGACAGTCTTGGATGACCCTGGATATAGGGTTTGTTCACAAAGACAGGAAATATGTAATAATCATTCTATATTCCTTTCTAGATAATGTTTGTTATATATTATTGAACAGAAATGTTTAAAACAATGGGTGAATCAGACAAAGATGGCTGTAAACAGCCCAATTACCTAAAGAACCAAACATTGGCCTGACTTCAATGGTACTAGATTTGCTATTTATTTCTCAATAGGTAGGGGTATTACCAAAGACTAGTGTGCATAATACATATCATATCATCAGTGCAGTGATCCCAGTTTAGGCAAATAGCCAGAGAGGAAGAAAGCAGATGATAAAAACTTCTGAAGAATTAACACTGTTCATCATCGAATTCCTGTCTGTCTACACTATTAAAACATGGGAGTAAGTACTGGGCAGAAAAGTCAACCATCAAGTACACCTGTGTTTACTCTGAAATTCGATAACTGAGCAAGTCTCAAGAGCAGCTAAAAGAGCAGGCACATTTCTCCCCACTAAACAAGGGAGAATTTCACTAAGAACTCAATGTGTGTTTGAATTTGCCTAGGACCACAACAATATTATTTATTAACTATGATAAAAAAACTCTCTGAATATTCCTGTAGAATGTGAGTGATACCCTAAAATGTTTGCAATTAAAAAAACCTTAACAATCATCCTACCTCTGTTAATTCCTTACCAACACTGACTCTGGAGACTCTGCTGATCAGAGTACCCCTATCATAAGTTGTTCCTAAGGTATAAACACCAGATGTATGTAAATGCAAAAAACTGCATTACTGGGTCCACCTATAACCCCAATTAACTAGCTGAAACTAAGGGGTTCAGAAGACAGAGAGAAAATGCTTAACCTCATTTGGTTACTATGTTACCTGTTATTCAGCAAAATGTTAGAACATTTAATATCCCGATGCAGGAAATTCTTTTTGTGACAATAATCCAATCCTTCCATTAGCTGTTTCATGAATGACTTGATATGGTCCTCAGAAAAGTGCACCAAACCAGATTCTAGCAGTCCCATTAAGTCATGGTCCATGTACTCAAATACAAGGTAAAAGGCACCTACATAAAATGAAAGAAAAAGTTTAAAACAAGAGAAAAAGGATGCTGAAATGCCTCAAATTTTAATATAATTTTGGAGTTGACCATAAGGTTCTCTGGAACAACCGCTTAATTTTCTAGATGAAGAAACTGAAACTGAAGAGTATTTGAATAATTTGCCCTTTCTAATAAGAAATAACAAAACTACTATTTAAACTAATCTTCTGACTCCTGGTCCAGTGCTCTTTGGACTAGTTAGGTCTTGAGGGGGACAACTGCCCCCATCAGCTTGTATTATTAATCTTTTAAGATCTAAATCAGTCGGCAAATTACAGACCTTGAGCCAAATCCAGTCTGCTGTCTGTTGCTGTAAATAAAGTTTTATTTGTAACGCACAACCATGCCCATTTGTTACATATTGTCTATGACTACTTTTGTAGAAGTCTTTACCTTAGTTAATAGGATCACTGGGCTAGGGGTAGCACAGTATATTTAGTATAAATTATCAGTGAAATTCATAGTATTTAGGAATTGAAAGAAAGGTGAATCATCTAATCCAACTCCCTAAATTTAGAAGTAGATAAAAGGAAAAGTATGCTAAGAGAACTGTAAAAGATTTGAAATCCACACTATTTTTTCCCTTTCGGCAGGGTGCATGATAGAAGCAAATACTGCATCATAAGAAATACTAGACCTAGCTAGACAATGATCTGTCCAGTCTAAAATTCTGTCTCCTACTAGCATAAAGACAAGGATTCTTAATGTAGGCGGTAAGCTTCAAGGACTCTTTTTGAACTCTCTGAAATAGTATGCAACATTTTAAACATATTTTTTTGAAGAGCGGATCCATAAGATGTTTAAAGAGACCCATCACCCCCCAAAAGTTAAGCCATTGCATTAAAGGAATATCTTAGAGAGATTTAGCTAAGACCTCAGGACAAAGAACACAAAAGAACAACTCAAAAAGAGAAAATAAGTAAAATTGGTAAATGTGTAAAAAAACTCATAAGTAATATTAGGAATGCAATCCAAAATAATGATATCATACTTCACTTATCAAGATGACAATTTTTTAAAAAGATATATTCAATGTTAGGATAAAGTGGGATGGGCACTTACTGGTGGGACATAAGTTATTACTATTTTTCTTAAAAGTAATCTAATATTAAATATGAAAATCCCTTTAACCAAATAATTCTACTTCTAAGAAACTATACCAAGAAATAAATCAAAATGCAAAGATGCTCAATACAGTGCTATTATAATATTCTGTGTGTGTCAGAGGAAGACTGGCTCTGAGCTAACATCCATTGCCAACCCCCTCTTTTTTTTCTCGCTGAGGAAGATTAGCTTTGAGCTAACATCCGTGCCCATCTTCCTCTACTTTATATGGGACGCCGCCACAGCATGGCTTGACGAGTGGTGCGTCAGCCTGCACCTTGGATCCGAACCTGCAAACCCCGGGCCACGGAAGTAGAGCACGCAAACTTAACCACTATGCCACCGGGCCCGCCCATTATAATATTTTTTTAAACTGGCAACTAATTTGTCAACAGGGACTGGTAAAGGAAATTTGGACTCATCTATCTTTATGCAGTCATTAAAACATCTTAATGATATGGGAAATTGCTTATGACAAGTTATAAAACATTAAACACATTTTGATCTCAGTTATGTTAAAATAAATACAATATATATAATATAAAGTACTAGAAAGAAATATGCCAAAATGCTAATACTACAGTGGTTTTCTACGAATGGTGGTATATTGGGACCGAGTGAAAGAGAAGTGATTGCCATTTTATTTTTTTTATTCTTCTATATTTATAATTTTTCCTCAATGGGCATGCATGATATCCATCCATTCATTTATTTATTATTTTATGACTATTTTAAAAAGAATTTCAACACTACATGGTAAACTGTTTAAATAGTACAGAATGGCATAGATGAAACTCCCCTTTCCAGAAGCAACCAATTAACATTTTCTTGTGCATCCTTACAGAAACTAGCTACACATTGTATTATTTTTATAATTAGAAAAAGGGCATGGGCCGGCCCTGTGGCTTGGTGGTTAAGTGCGCGCGCTGCGATGCTGGCGGCCCGGGTTCGGATCCCGGGTGCGCATCGAGGCACCACTTCTCTGTCCATCCTGGGGCCGAGTCCCACATGCAACAACTGGAAGGGTGTGCGGCTGTGACATACAACTATCTACTGGGGCTTTGGGGGCAAAAAATAAATAAAATCTTTAAAAAAAAAAAAAAAAAAAAGAAAAAGGGCATACCCAGAAATAAACCTAGTATTCTTAACTCCATTCAGATCTAACTTGCATAAATTTATCTAATACTGTTGCATACGTAGAACTTCCTTCTACTTGCTTTAAAACTACTTCTACCAAACTCAAGAGCTATTACTCCCCTAGTGCTAATATCTTTGAGGCTCTGTAAATAAGTCCAGCTTAACTTCATCCATTACCTTCCTAATTTTATGTACTTCAACCATATTCTCTCTTAATACTCCAGATTATATTTACAGATGCCATCTCTTCACAGTTGCCGATCTTTAAACCTTCAGATTTGCTTTATAAAAGTAGGTTGGATGTTATATAGAGACTACTTCAAACATAAGTGTGGAAACAACAAACAATTTTATCCCCCAAACAGAGACAAAAGTTACAAATCCAGGAAAACAAACCACTATGTAACCTGAAGATTGTTTTAGAAATACCTGCTTTGAATTCTAAACTGTGTCAGTGCAAAACTATGTAAAAATATGGATGCATATAAACAATAACCAAAGAGAATGATTTAAAAATGAGAGTAACTGATAAAAATTGGTTTTAATTTCCAGCAGACTCTAATTTTAATGATTAACAATGATTTCTAAAAGTATAACAGCACATTGATGAAGAATAGACATTTTATAAAATAAACACTGTTCAGCACAAAGCAATCTGCTAACATCTTAATTCTGGTAAAGATTCAAGAAAGAAACTGGACTTTACTACAACCTGTTAAAAAAATTCAAGCAGGCACACAAGCTAAGAAAAGAAAATAAGATGTACCAATCTACCCTGTAGAAATATGGTTCTTTGCTAGTACCTTTGTCCTTCTTGAAATCCAGTGCATCTTGTTTATCTGTGACAATTTCCTTCATGTTAACAACACTTCGGTGGATTAGCTGACGAAGGATTTTGATCTCACGAATGGCTGTGATTGGGAAGCCCTCTTTCTCATTATCTAGCCTCACCTTCTTCAGGGCCACCAGCTCCCCTGTCACAACAAATTCAAACTGTTACATCATCAATTAGTATTTTTTGGCCACCATCATGAACCAGCCAATATATGCCCTTGCTCTGAAAGACAGACAATGTCTACTTTAATGCTATATGCTAGATACTTTTGTATCTAAAAAGATAAAATCCCTATATTCCCTTTCTTATCTTTGACTTTTTTTTAAGATTTGAAATTTTTAATTCAATACTCAGTTAGGCCTAAAAATTTTGGATTATTAAAATATATCAATAATTCAACTAGTTCACTTTATCTTCAAGGACTAACCTCTCACCAAAGAGTAATTTACAAATTTTAATTCTACTCTCTCTTAAATTCCCAGCAAGCTTATTATAAAACATTTACAATGGACAACAAAAAAAAGGAAGGTTTTTATTTATTTTTTATTTTTTTATTATTATTTTTTTTCCTCCCTAAAGCTCCAGTATATAGTTGTATATTCTAGTGCTAAGTCCTTCCAGTTCTATGTGAGCTGCTGCCACAGCATGGCTACTGACAGATAAGTGGTGTGGTTCTGCACCTGGGAACCAAATCCCAGGCCACCAAAGCAGAGCACGCCCAACTTTAACCACTAGGCCACCAAGGCTGGCTCAAAGAGGAAGGTTTCTAACCAGTAATAATTATGTTATTCTTTTGGAAAAATTCAGTCTATTTAGGAATTTTTGGAAATGAAATTAGAACTCAAAATTTACTTTTACTTTTGAACCCACTTAAGACATTAGTACTGCTAAATTTTTAACCTTCTGACATCTAGAATTTTGTGGCAGTATTTACCTGTATCTTTGTCCTTGGCTTTATATACTTGGCCATAGGTTCCCTCTCCAATAATCCCAATAATGTCAAACTTGTCCACACAGCGTTTCCCCCAGTCGCTTTCTGTTTGTCTTCTTTCTCCATAACGAGGACAACAAATTCTAAAAAAGGCAAAACAAAAATAAAAAACAAAAAAATTTATTTTAAAAAGTTAAGTCTACTCAAAGAAGAGAACAGAATTCTTTAATAATTTCTGTGGCTCCTGACTCTTTTATGAATTTCTTTATTAAAAAGGGAGTAACCAAATGATTATGAAATAAACAGTTCAAACAGTCTCTTACACTGGCTAAGACAGATTTTTTGCTTCAGGAAGACATAACATCAAATAACAGATTTGCTGCTTACTTTCTGACCTCACGAGTATTGGCTTCCTCAACTATAGAATGGGAAAAGAATCCCTACATCATAGGGTTATCATGAAAATAAAATATAAAAATTTGGCAATAGTACTTGATCAATAAATGGTAACTACTTTTATCAAGAGAGGAATGCTAACAATCAGAACATCAAACCCAGATTCTTCTACATTCATAGCGTGGCAACTTATGTGATTTAGGAAGAAAAAAAAAAAAATCGCACATATATTAATTTTTCACTAATGTGTACATGGTTGACACACCTTGAATAAAAGGGCTTTTTTCTTCTTTAATATTGTAAGTATTATGAACTCAAAAGATACCATGGGATCAATGTTCGTAGTATATTTAGATTTGGGAAAATATTGCTTTTCTAAAAAACATAGCTGGGTATCTGTGAGTGCAGATAGGCTTTTATCCATTAAAATAAAATGAAAGATATAGATTAGGCCCAACCCTACTAGTGTGGATAGTAGAAGAAAGTGTGAGATTTGGGCCCAGAGGTAAGGAAGAAAGCTGTAATTAAGGGTAAGTCCCTCCAAAAACTCACTTTGGTCTCTTTTTATACGGTTGCTGAGGTGGTGTGATTGCCTTTGGTTCTGGAGAGTCTGGGGGAGAGGGATCCCCACCAGGGAGCTCTGGAGGGAGAGGGAGGTCCATGAGTAAGTGACGTGGCCTTTGTTCCTTCTCTTTCTTTACAGGTTTTGAAGGTTGAGTTTCTTTTGGACTAAACAATAGAGAGGGAGAGAAGAAAAAGATCACAATTACCTAAGGAATGCACAAATAAAACTTTTCAAAGATTATAACGTCTGGCTATTAAAAGATTACAAAGATTTTACTTTTAAGGGAAAAAACCCTGTAATATAAAGATATAGAATTTATCACAGCTCAAGATACTTGGACTTTGCAAAAAGAAATCCATAGTATATTAAAGAAACCATAAAAAATTTGAGATATTACTTGTAGGTCCTTTAACGAACTCTTTCTTTAATGTTCTTCCTAAGATTCTATTTGGATTTTTACTGAAATGAAATAAAATGCAGGAAGTAATCACCTTAAATTCCCAAAGTACCACTGCAACTCATGGAGTCACCAAACCTACTCTATATTTTAACCAGCAAAGATTTAAATAATGAATGAAAGCTCAACAATGTAACACTACTATATTACTAAAGCTATAGAGAGAACTTGGAAAAAGGAAAAAGCAAGAAATATAGCTAAGCTGGAAATAAAAACCAGTAAAAAATACACTGACTTAATTCTATTAGTTTGGAAGCAAAAGGCAATCCTATCTGACCAGCCAAAATGGATAAATAACCCTCAATCTAAAAATCTAAGGAGAAAGAGTTTAAGCAACTATTTCAGAACCATTAAAGCAGCTGGTAGCAGAAAGCCTCTCATGATAATCAACAAATTATAGTAGTTGGGGGGCGGGGAGGATGGCTTTTCTGGAATAGATTAGAAAAGTCAGTTTTCAGATCCAATTTTTTAACCATCTCAATTTATTTATGAGTAAAGGAAGGACTTTGTGCCATGCATGTCCTCAGAAAAGACAGCACAGCATACTAATTCATGCCTACAAATAAAATCATGCTAGATAGTCTTTTCTATTCCGTCACAGTATCAGAAGGTTGAACAGGATCTGAGAACCCTAACCACTGTAGAAGCCTCCTCCACTTTTTTGACAAGTGGTTATAAAAATATATATTATTTCATGAATACTTCCATAGAACCATAAAGAACAGATCTATTCCTTGCAATGTATCTTTTTAAAGCAAACTGCTGCCCTTGTATGTGAAACATAATCTCAAAAGCTACTACTTCCTACCAATTTTCATCACTTTAATCTCTTATAAATCAGACAGAACAACAGAATCTAGATTAGTTTGAACCACATCAACCAGAACTGCGGTAGTCAATGGAGTGCAAAATGATCATCTGAAACTTTCTGTTAAACTATTGATAGAGATGAACACACAACATTATAATAATTTGCACTAAGATTTTTCTACCCTGGGAACAAAGCCTATCACCAGAAAACTCTTGAGTCAGGATGCAATAAAGATTTTAACAATTTCTCCAATTTTTAAGACAGTCAGGGAAAGAAAATTCCTAATTTCTCAACTACTAATGTCAGAATATTCTTTACAAATTTCAATTCCTCATGATTCAGAAATAGATTACTTCTTGGTTCTGCTTCACTAGAATCAAAGTATCTGAATTCTTTCACCATCATTTCATGTAAGTTCAGTATGTTTTAAATTTAGGTCTTGTTTTCTCCAAGGTTTACTTTATGGGTTCAAATATAGTTTGCTACTAGGAAAACATACATTGCTTCTGAAAAATTACATTTTTAGCATGTTTATTTCAAGAAAGAATGTGTTTGATAGGATATATACTACCAGTTCAGGGCATACAAGTTGAATAGAGGTCAAATCCTGTTTCAACAAAGTCCAATGTACCAAAAACCTTGAAATAACGATGGCCCATAAAATTGCAATGCTTAACAACATAACGGTCTTTAGCCTTTAGTTTGGGGTACTCAGTAAAATATAGCTCTCATAGTGCTGAGGACATATGATAGATGCAGAGAGGGTCTAACACAGGGGAGAAATACTGAATATCTAAGTCATTATTTGAAGATTCAGTACCAGGAAGTGCTGATCTACCTTATCAATATCAGTACTTCCTGGTTCCCCATTTATACCTGTAGACGGGTTCACATGTGGTGAGTGGGTCGCATAAAGCTCGTGTAAAATAATAAAAAATTAAAAAAACAGTTGCCAAGTTCCAGGACTACCCAAATTTTAGACTCTGGATAGTCTCTTGAAATTCATGATGATGGGATTTAATTTGTAGGTACAATGTAGACACTTCTAATAAAAAGTCTTTACTGTTAATAAAGAAAGAATACAAATTTACAGATGAACTATTTTTAAAAATTAATTTCTTAATAGATAATTTTCAAAATTTAATAGCATAAACTAACTTAAATATGATCATTTATCCCCTTCCCCTTAAAGCAGGTTATTTAAAAAGTGATTTATTTTTACAAACTTCTATTAAAAATTTGAGTTGAATACATTAAAAATGAGAACCAAGCATTCTATAAGCAAAATCCTAAATCAAATTTGAATGCTCACACAGATCCTTTCTTTTCTTCAAAGCTCAATACTTTAAAGATACAGTCTTTAAGAATAATGTAGACTCGGGGCCAGGCCCGGGCCTAGTGGTTAAGCTCAGCGTGCTCTGCTTCAGCAGCCTGGGTTCAGTTCCCAGGTGTGGACCTACGCCACCCATTGGCAGCCATGCTGTGACGGCAACCCACATACAAAACAGAGGAAGACTGGCACAGATGTGAGCTCAGGGCGAATCTTTCTCAAGCAAAAAGAGGAAGATTGGCAACAGATGTTAGCTCAGGGTGAATCTTCCTCGGCAAAAAAAAAAAGAAATAATAATGTCGACTCTACTGAAGTCTAATAAACTCCAAATGAACCAGGCTATCAAAAAAAAAAAATAGAGGGCTGGCCTGGTGGCGCAAGCGGTTAAGTGCGCGTGCTCCGCTGCAGCAGCCTGGGGTTTACCGGTTCAGATCCTGCACCGATGCACTGCTTGTAGAGCCATGCTGTGGCAGCATCCCATATAAAGCAGAGGAAGATGGGCACGGATGTTAGCTCAGGGCCAATCTTCCTCAGCAAAAAGAGGAGGATTGGCATCAGATGTTAGCTCAGTGCTGATCTTCCTCACCAAAAAAAAAAAAAAAAAGTAGAGAAGAAAAGAAGATTTGAAAAGCCCTATGTGGTTAACTGAAATTTTAAAGAAGATTATACAGACCAGCTCCTTAAAAGCAGGAGATCCCCATGAACAGCTATGTTCATGAAGAATGTACTATATTGAGGGGGGTGTTTGGCAGCCTTTGCTTCTTGAAACCAAGAACTGTAGACCATCAATCCAAAAGGCTTTTGCAATATCATTAGTTAAATTCACTCCTGCATTTGATACCTGGGTTAATACACTCCTGCCCAATACATACGTTTGAAAGAAAAGCTTCATTCTTTTCTCAAAAGAACCTTAAAAGAAGACAAATCTTCTAATACAAGTTTTATGTCATCCATGTGCCAACTGATTTCTTAACTACATGGCCAGTGTCATTTCATACAAGCCCTGACCCTGGCTCCTTCAGCAGTTTTACTTATTCATTCAAATAACAAATATTGGGGCTGGCCCAGTTGCCTAGTGGTTAAGTTTGGTGCACTCTGCTTCAGTGACCCAAGTTCAGTTCCCAGGTGCAGATCTACACCACTCGTCGAAGGCCATACTGTGACAGCGACCCATATACAAAACAGAGGAAGACTGGCACAGGTGTTAGCTCAGGGTGAATCTTCCTCGAGCAAAAAGAGGAAGATTGGCAACGGATGTTAGCTCAGGGCAAATCTTTCTCAGCAAAAAAACTCCCCAAAAAACAAATAACCAATATTTACTTATTGCACTGTGTTCTATGTTTAAAGCACTATAGGCAATAAAAAGATGTATAAGTCACATTCTCAACATTTAAGCTGCTGCAGTCTCACATGAGAAAACAGAGGAATACAAGTGCGTTCCATATGAGACTTTCAGATTTATTCCTGAAAATTTTTCTTACACAAAAATTATTTTTCATGTGAAAGATATGTGCAGCTGGTACATGGGTAGAGTGCACCAAAAATTAACAAATAAATAAGTAAAATAAAGACAAAAACAAAAACCATCTTGAATTTAAAATTAATACATAGTCAGGGGCTGGCCCAGCGGCAGAGCAGTTAAGTGTGTGCGCTCCACTGCGGGGGCCCGGGTTCGGATCCCGGGTGCACACCGATGCACCGCTTGTCAGGCCATGCTGTGGCGGCGTCCCATATAAAGTGGAGGAAGATGGGCACGGATGTTAGCCCAGGGCCAGTCCTCCTCAGCAAAAAGAGGAGGATAGGCAGATGTTAGCTCAAGGCTGATCTTCCTCACAAAAATAAATAAATAAATCAATAAAATTAATACATAGTGAAAAAATAAAACTGATAGTGAAGAAAATCTTCATTTCTATTCTTCTACCTTTAATAATTTACTTAGGCCGGCCCCGTGGCTTAGTGGTTAAGTGCGTGCGCTCCGCTGCTGGTGGCCCGGGTTTGGATCCCGGGTGCGCACTGACGCACCGCTTCTCCAGCCATGCTGAGGCCACGTCCCACGTACAGCAACTAGAAGGATGTGCAACTATGACATACAACTATCTACTGGGGCTTTGCGGGGAAAAAATAAAATAAATTTAAAAAAAAAATAAAAAAAATAATTTACTTATATTGTATGTGGAAAACTGATCATCACCACACATTTAAAAATAAGTATACTGGACTATGAAATAAAAGTTATACTTTCAGAATCAGAATTGATCTATAACAAAAATAGTTTTGATCACTTCATTCTCTCTCATACACATTCTTAAAGACAGCCACACATAATCAAATAAGCACTGAATGGTCTTACTTTACCTTCATCCCCAATCTGAAAGACAGAAACCCCTATGTGCCTTCTATCAAAATCATTCCACTTCTGGAAATCTGCACTCTGCACTGACACATGGTAGGTAGCTTCAGAAGTTATTTAGTTAGCCAAGTAAACAGTTCAAATGAAGATTCTTAGCCACACTGATATTGTTCTAGCCACTATGAAAACTAATATTTAAAGGAGGAACCTATGGGTAGATAATGGCCTAGGGTCCTTTTGTATAATGCTCAACTGACTATTTCTTTTTCCAACAAAAACAATAAAAACACATAGCTTGTATCTATGAGAAGTATATTGTGTACCTCAAACACATTTTTCTACAGAAATTTCAGGTTCTGTTCTTCTCCTTTGTAGTTCTCAGGATATGGCAGAATTACTAAATACCTATTAATATGAGAAAGAGCATGTGGAATTTTTCTTTAAAAATCACATTTAGGGCCGGCCCCGTGGCTTAGCGGTTAAGTGCGTGCGCTCCACCGCTGGCGGCCTGGGTTCGGACCCCGGGCGCACACCGAGGCACCATTTCTCCATCCATCCTGAGGCCGAGTCTCACATACAGCAACTAGAAGGATGTGCAGCTATGACATACAACTATCTACTGGGGCTTTGGGGGGAAAAAATAAATAAATAAAATCTTTAAAAAAAAATAAAAATAAAAAATAAAAGTCTTTCCCCCCCCCCCCCATTTATTGCACTTGCACCTCCTTAAAAGGCACAGAGGGTAGTCTGGAAAAATACTGACTTAAAGGGCTGAAATGGATCACCATTGAAATTACTGATGTCACCTGGAAAGCAAGGGAGGCTTCGAAATTGGTCTGCGATACAAGATCACTGGTACTTATTTTTGTGCTTACAATGAAAGTTTGTTGCAATAAATGAAACTCATATCCTAGAGAAGAAGAGGGCAAGATCTCAGTAGAAAAAACAGTTAACAGACATTGCCATGGTGTATGTCACTGCTAAATCACGTTTGTTTCGTGATACTTGCCTGGATAGTCCTACCAAGAAATTAAATAAATATATTTCCTAATGCCTTCCATAAAATTAGATTCATGCTTCATAATCATTTCAGTTCTCAATAGTCAGAGGACTCACTAAAATTAGAGCTCTTCCCGTCATTCCATTGTGAATTTATTTATTTATTTATTTAATTTTATTTTATTATTTTTTTGTGAGGAAGATCAGCCCTGAGCTAACATCCATGCCAATCCTTCTCTTTTTGCTGAGGAAGACCGGCACTGAGCTAACATCTATTGCCAATCCTCCTCCTTTTTCTTTTCCCTTTTTCTCCCCAAAGCCCCAGTAGACAGTTTTATGTCATAGTTGCACATCCTTATACTTGCTGTGTGTGGGACGCTGCCTCAGCATGGCCAGACAAGCAGTGCCGCGGTGCGCGCCCGGGATCCGAACCCAGGCCACCAGTAGCGGAGTGAGCGCACTTAACCGCTAAGCCACGGGGCCGGTCCCTCCACTGTAAATTTATATTCTAATTAAAGATTCTACATATTGTTGTTTTGCTTCTTACAGGATAATTTTTTTTAAAGCAGCACTTGTAAAAAAAAAACCTGGTTTATTTTTCTCCTGGATCAGGAGGAAAAGAAAAGCTATAAAAGACATTTTTGGGACCACTGAGGATATTTAATATTATTATTTATATTATGTTATTGATATGATTATTAATATTACATTAATTAAGTCAATGTAAGTTTTTTATGGTGATAAAGGTATTATTATGATATAGGAAAATGTTCTTGTTAGGAGAGACATGCTAAAGAATTCAGAAGTGTCATGATATTTACAGTTAAAGCAAATAGGGCAAAAAGTTAACAATTGGTGAATGTAGGTGAAGAATATAAGGGTGTTAATTGTATTATTCTTTTAATTTTTCTACAGCTATTAAATTTCTCAACATACAAATTTAGGGAGAAAAACGCTACGCTACTGATTTTTTAAAATGTCAATCAAAATTAGCCTTATCAATAAACTTATGACAAAAAGAGTTACTACACCTCAAATTGTAATTCTCCCTTCCTAAGTAATAATGTCATAAATAAGGACTTTTCCACTGAAAACCAAACATCAAAGGCATTTCCTATTCATAAAAGCATTCTAAATAGCCATGCATTAGAGGAGTTTTAACAAAGTTTGAGAACAGAAAAGGTATTACACTTAGATCAAGAGGGTTAAGTTTTCCCAGTTAACTATGGGACTTACCTATCCATGTCATCATCTCCTGGTAATAAGGGTGGGAGGGGCAGAGGAGGCAACGTTGAAGTTTTTAGGTGTGGAATAGCAGCTGTTAAAGATACTTGAGTCTTCACAGAAACCTGTACAGGGGGCTGAGAATTTGCCTGAAAGGACAGAGTAGATGTCCTTGGGTGGGTAGAAGGGGGCAAAGTTGAAGTACTAGAAGCAAGAACCTGACTAAATGCTGGTTGGGGAGGCAGAGGTGGTTGCTGTGGAAGAGCTGGTAGTGGTGGCAAAGGTGGCAAAGGAGGTGTCTGAGGTGGAGGGGTAGTAGTTGGTAAAGGAGGTGGAGGAGAAGTAACTGTGGGGAGAGGTGGAGGGGTCTCCTTTTCTGATGTCTCTGTCTCTTTTGGAGTAACAATCTCCTCTTTCAATGCTACGAGTTTAGAGTCTCTTGTTCCCTGTGCTTTCAAATCTTTAAGAACAGGATGCTTCTCAGAGTTCTCATCCAACTTTACTTTCCCTGTATCTAAAGAATTTTTGACCTCTGTGTTTAGATGTGTTACATTCACCAGTTCAGTATCTGGGGCAGACTTTTCCAATTTTACACCTCTGGGTAACTTTTTAGACTCCAAGCCTGAATCCTTAGACTCTACTGAACTGTTCTCTTTTCTAGGCAAAAATATAGGTGAACCCTTGGATTCCTTTCCATCCATTTTTGCTGCAGCAGCAGCAGCTGCTCTTTCCTTCTTTTTCCTACTGAGTTCAGCTCCCAAGCTGGAGTTCAATGGAAGCCTGACAGGTGAGATACTGGAATGTCGACTGCGTGACCCGGATCTCTTCTTTTTACTATGAGAAGATGAGTGTCTTGAATATGCAGGACTTCTACTTCTAGACTTCATAGATTTCCTACTGGAAAAAGAAAAGGGCAGTTTAAAATGGACAGGCTACAGCAATACAGAGGAAAAGAGATCAGTTAAACAAACTATGGAGAACTGTAACTTAAAAATTACACTTTGAGTAATTTAGCAATCTTAAAAATAGATTAGGTACCATTAAATAATAATAATGCATCAATATTGGTTCATTAATTGTAATAAATGTACCATACTAATATAAGATGTTAATAGGGGAAACTGGGTGCAAGGTCATATAAGAACTCTTTGTACCATCTTCACAACTTTTCTGTAAATCTAACTGTTCTAAAAAATAAAGTTTATTTAAAAAATAGATTAGAAGGAACTAAATCCTGCATGACAACATATTTTAATCATATAACACTAAAAATTATTCACTACTTATTCAACTGAAGGAAGATGGATGGATAGTTTTTCCCCACATTGGAAAATACCCATATTCATAATGATTAATTTTTAAATTTTGGTTTAAATATCTAATAAAATGAAAACATGATTAAAAAAAGTCATACTTTATACTAAAGGTGGGTTATATCAATCAGGAAGCTAAAAGTAACTAGCATGCTTCACTAAAACCTAACGTTTTTAACTAAGAAAAGATTTTGTTCCTTGTACACTCAGTTTATAATTAAGTTGTGCCTCTACTAAACAAACCCCCAACATACAAGAGCTAAGACTTATGAAACAGATAAACTGGAGAAATTGTAAATTGTCTTAACAAAATAATTTATTAGAAGTTCTCAAAACTATGATGGCTTCTGGTACTTTCAAATATAAAATGATTTCCAATCAACTTTTTAGGAACTCATAAAGCAAGGTATTATTGCATGTTCAATTTATTTTCTTCATTATTAAGGAAGGATTGGGAAGGAAAACCTGGAAATCTATGATGCAGATTATTCTAAACTGAAATCCAACCCTCGTTAATTCTTTTTGCTGTTTAATAAAGCCTAAAGTGCTCAGGCCTCAATGTGAAGGGAAAAAAAAAGTTAGCACTAAAAATGTGACTGGACAAAACATAATTTGCCCAGTAGTCTAAAACAAATTGTTCTCATTCCAGATCTTCAATATCTCTCTTGATCTTTGATCACTGGTTAAGACTGCCATGAATCAAAATGTTTGAAAACAAATAGCATATATGTGTAGGGGAAACAATTTATATAATGTTAGCCATGGTTTTCTTATACCTATACCACTTTTTGGAAGTTTGCTCCAAAAAGTTAGTTAAAATACAAAGTCATTACTGGAATCAAAGTACTAAAAATAATGAAAACAACATATACATGAACATGAGAACACAAAATATTGAAAGTAGTTAAGTGGATTTACCAAATATCCACTTACCTTTAGGAAAACTAATACTTCTCTTGTAAATAACTGGCTGAAACAAGAGGTTTTCTCTGATTGAATTATAGCTGGGACAAAACTAACATCTCTATCCCAAGGTAAACTTCTAAAAACCCAAAGACTAAGTAATGTCAAAGACCATGCTCTACAAACCATTATTTCTTTCATCTTTCAGAGTGACTAAATCTTCCTAAGGAACTCTGCTACAAACCCTTCAACTTCTGAACAGAAGCCTACTGTTCATAGGACATTTGGATGGCCATATACTTATGGCATTTTTAGTGATACAGATGCTGTATCTGAGGTCCAGATCCACTCTTCAAGGAAAAAGAGGGAGGGAGAAGGGACAACAAAGAGATAAACGCAGGCTGCAATAAAAAATTTGTCTTCAAAAAAATGTTATTTTTCCCCTGAATTGTTAGGTTCCTTCCATTTGAAATGAAATTGCTATTAATCACTACTAATTTGGTGGGTGCACAGATCTTGCATTTCTGCCAAAGCATTTTCAGTCTTTTAAAACAATGTAGCTTCTTTCATTTTGACTGTGCCTCCCAAGGAAAAAACACAGAGAATACCACAGAAAAGATCTGTATGTTCCTCTACTCTATGAAATTTGTGTACTGTTTGGAATTTCAAAAAATGAAGAAAAATATGCAATGCATACATACAAACATAAAATGCTCTCTATAAGCCAACTAAAAATGTGCCATGTGACTCTGGGATTATGACATAGTGTTCATATTTGCATCCTATACTATCATATTGTGTCTCCAATTCTTTCTTTCTTTTAATAATTCTTATTTATTTATTTATTTTTCCCCCAAAGCCCCAGTAGATAGTTGTATGTCATAGCTGCATATCCTTCTAGTTGCTGTATGTGGGACGCGGCCTCAGCATGGCCGGAGAAGCGGTGCGTCGGTGTGCACCCAGGATCCGGGGATCCGAACCCGGGCCGCCAGCAGCGGAGCGCGAGCACTTAACCGCTAAGCTACGGGGCCGGTCCTCTCCAATTCTTTCTTGATTTATTTTTACCATTACTGCACTAGTTCCAATTTAAGTGAGTGGAGGAAGAGAGAACTTGAGATATGAATCCAAAAGGATCATTGCAAAGCAGTAGTTCTTACTGAAACTTGTTTTAGTGTTTTAGCCTCAATGCACTTCTTTATTCCCAAACCCCACAACAATAAAAATTCTCAGAAGAAACAATGAAACTACTCCCTCAAGAAAACAAATAGTCTGAGAATATTTCTTAGGAAAAACTAAGAAATTTTACAAATGGTACACTTAAAACTTATCCATTTCATTATATATAAATTGTACAAACCCTCACCCCTCCAAAAAAAAGTGAACTCTAGCTAATGGTATACATGCTAAAGTGTTTATCAATGAAGTAAACTGATGTGTGCAACTTACTCTGAGATGAATCAAAACAAAAGATGGATTGAGGGAGAGATGGATAGAGATAAAATATATAGCAAATATTAACATAGAGTCTAGGTGGTACATATATGGATCCTCATTACAATTCTTTCAACTTTTCTGTCCTTGAAAAATTGTGATAAAATGGGGGGGAAAAAAACTAAGGAACTTTAGACCCTGATAGCTAGGAACTCTGCAGCTTAATGAATTCAAACTAGTTTATGAATAATTATAACTTTAAGTCAGCAAAAATTACTCATATTGACATATAAAAGACGTGCATGGATTTTTCCAAATTAGCATAATTTCTCTACTAGTGTTCAACATTTTCCTCACTCATAGTATTACTGAGTGGCTCCAAGTACCAGGCAGGCACTGTGCTATGCACTTGATATTTACTAATTTAATCCTCACAACAACTCTAGAAGTAGGTAGTTACTGTTCCCATTTTACACATGAAGAAACTCAGGCATGGAGAAATTAAATTATTTGCCAAAGGCCACAAAACAAGATTAGGATTCCACTCAGGTATAACTCCAAAGCCCAGGTTCTGGACAAAGGTGAGTCCACAAAGAGGGAGGTACATCTCATCATCTAGAAACAAGAACACAGTTTTCCGTAGATAATTCACTCCAACAAATAAATTTCAAACATGCCTTTCTCGCAAAAATATCATGGTGAAGGCACTATTACCGATTTTTAGAGAAAGATTTCGAAAATTGCCAGTGGTCACAGGGTAGGTCAATGGTGATGCTGTAAAGAAAATCAAATTATCCTTGGAAGAGATTTCTGCTAGGCTATCCCCTCAAAAGGAAAAAGGACTAATCAGCTGAATTTCCACTAGAAACACTAGTTAAAAGACAGGAGTCATCAAAACATTGTCATTTAGGAAATAAATAAACTTACAGGTCTGGAGTCTCAGTGGACAGCACAAATGGCAGATAACCTAGGCAAACAGCCTCAAGATAATACAAATGAAAATATGTAATTTCTTACATCTCCAATCAGGTCCAATGAAGTCTAAAGCACTAATACCAAGATGATTTAAAAAAAAATTAAGACAAAGCAACAGAAATAGCTAGAGAAACTCTGGGAACCATTATCAATTCTATGTACTCAATAAGCAGAAGCCTATGATTTTTCACACACAGGAACTTACAACCGAAGATCCCACCACTGCAAGTACCTACCTTTAGTAATTTTAGCCATGTGAACTCCCCACTTCTCAAAATCTGGGTTAAGAAGAGACCAGATTCATCTATTTGAATGACTAGCCATTAGTAAAGTGTTCTAGTCAACGATGAACACTGGGGTCTTCAACAAAATGTTAACATGACTAATTGCTCGTTCTTCATAACCCACCCTAAGTAAAAAAGGACTGTTAGACAAACAGCTCACCTGGGGAGTGGACTCCGACTCAGAGATCGTTTGCTCATGAAAGGGCTGCTGGACCGCCGTCGACCATAGGGACTAGGTGATCTCCCACTGTAAGAGCCACTCCTTTCATAGCTGGACGATCGTCTCCGGCTGTAGGGACTCACAGACCTCTGTCGTCTACTGTAGGGACTGGGGGACCGGGTGCTGGACTGGTAGGCCGAAGGCTCCTTGTAAGGTGGGCTAATTGACTGCCTTCTTGAGGTACTTCCAGGACTCTTCTTGTAGGAGTCATAATTGCTAGAGGTGTGAGATCTTGGGGGACTAAGGTCATAATCTTGGCCATAAGAAGCTCCTGAGGGGCTATCATCTTGCTTGGGGCTGTCAGACCATTTCCTGTGGGGACTCCTGGATCTCCGTTTGGGGCTGTCCACTGTTTTGTAACTTTTGGGTGTTTCCCTTTTCCGATGACTTTTACTCCGGTCTTTGTGCCCAGACTTCAATTCCCGTTCTTTCCGGGTCTTCTCCTTATGGAGTTTGGATGACCTCGATTCCTTGTTGCTGCTGCTTTTGGCTATCTGTGCCTTTCCATAGTCATCATTCTCCTCATTGGAACGCTTTGAACTGCATGAAATCCGGTCCTTCATCGATCCCGACTTACTGGAGACTTCCTGGTTTTTTTCTTTCTCTGTCTGTTTAGTTTTTAGTAAGTCCCGGGAACGTCTGTGCTGGTGGTGACGATGTTTGTGCAGGCGGTCACTCCGATCAGTTCCACGACGTTCATCATTCTCCCTCCTGTCTACTTTGAAGGCCATGTCGTCAGAGAAGGTATCTGAATCTGAGCTGATGTCATCATATTCCACCAAAGGTTTGATAATTGTACCCAAAGGTGCTGCTTCGGGGGTCACCAACCCCATGTCTTTGGAGTGCTTGGACTTATGCCGCTTGTGCTTCGACACCAAGCGGTGACGCTCTCTGCTGTTGGAGCTGCCACCTCCCGATGACGGCTGCAAAGTTCCAGAAGCTCCTCCAGTCCCGTCCTTCTTGCCCCCATGTCTCTCTGGATTGGGCATTCCCTTTCCCCTGGCCTCAAAAAGGGGAAAAAGTTCCCCAGCACTTCAAAAAGTAACCCCCACCCTCCCCCCCAACCCCTACCCCACGCCTACCAAAGCGCCCCTAGAAGGGGGTGGGGAGGGAAGGGACGGTAGCCCAGGCTCCTCCTCCCTCCCGACTCCTCAGCACCCTCCTACATGAGGTGGGGGGTGAAGGAGCCAGGGAAGAAATTAGAGTTCCTCAGCAGTGGAGTTGCGAGACAACGGGTAGCTGCTCAAGTCTGTTTCCCCTCCTCCCCCCGCCGAGCCAATCCTCAGGCCCCGGCGCCGGGGAGGTCGAGGAAGTACGAAGCCGACGGCCCGGGGCTGTGGGGCCGACTCCGGCTCTGGGGCCCTGTGAGGACTACGCGGGCCCTTCCCCTACCCGGTAGCCCGGCTCGGGGCGGCTTCCTGTCGCTGGGGTCCCGCGGCCTAGATGCCTCACGACCCCTTTGTCCCTCGCTCCTGAGGGAGCCCCTTTTCTTGCCTTTGCCTCACCTCAGTACCTCACACACTCACTCGCTCCCTCACACAGACTCACAGTCACACACTAGGTTAAACCGAAACGGCACTTGCAAGAGAGGGGGAGGGGGCAATCCCAGGAAATATCGCGAGAATCCGGTCGGCTCTCGCGGTACTTCGTGCTTCCCTTTCACCTCTCGCCACTGTTGGTCAAACAACGCGAGAGCAGGTCCCGAGCAAGAAACGCCTTCCAGCAGATTCTCGCGATAACCTCCCCGCTCCCTATTTGATCAAAGCTTTATTGAAACGGAGCTAGGGGTTTTTTTTTTATTCAAACTTTATTGATAACTCGTTGAACAAATACTCCGGCTCCGGCGCAAACTAGTTTTTGCATACTTTTAACAAATCTTTTAACTACCGGGATGAAAATATTGTCAACAAGACAAGGCGAATGTGGGGACATTTCAACCCAAGGCCCTAAGTATTAACAGTGCTTTCCACTTTTATAGCGTATACTACGTGCGTTATGTCTAATTCTCGTACTACCCCGCAAAACACAATATCCTCATCCCTATTTTACAGATAAGGACCCCAGACTCAGAAGAGTTTAACTTAGGGTAACAAAGCTAGTCCAGCAAGTGTCAAAGACAAGACTCTTCATGTCTGACACTAAAGCAAAAGCTCTTTCATTTTGTGGCATGACCCCTGTTCACGCTCCTTAAAATCTCAGAACTTGAAAGCTCATCACTTCTTGGGATCATCTACAGCTCTTCTGGAATCACTTAGCCTTTTATCTTCACACAAAAGATTATAATTATGAACAAGAAAAGCATAATATTTTTGAATAAGAAAAAATAGTATCTTACACTGCCCTCATTTTTTTACTTTTCAAAACTCCTTCGCACACATTAACTCATTCTATCTTCACAGCAACCCTCTGAAATAGGGTTAAGTGAGAAACTAAGGCACAGAGAAGTTAAGTGACTTGTCCAAGCTTCTTTTCTTCAACAGATTTATCTGTGAGACTTTAACATCCTTCTCTGTGTAATAAGGCTCACTCAGGGCCCTCAAGTAGGACATAGAGAATATATTCATATCACAAGATATAAGGTGATAAATATCATAAGGATGATACAGAGAACTGCAGAGGTGGAAAAGGAGTTTAGGAATGTTAAGAGAAAGCTTTATGAAAGTAGGGCATTTGAATTGGGCTAGGAAGAGTTGACATATGATTTGTATCTAAGCAAAGAAGGGAAGATCACCCAGTAAATTAGGAGCCTAATAATTCTGAATGAAGGCAGAAGAATCCACTCTCAAAATCACTCCCTGAAAATGTTCTTGTTACTTTTGGTCTCATGGGTACCAAAAAAAGTTTTTTACCTAAATGTTGTGGGGGGTTTTTTTGGTGAGGAAGATTGTCCCTGAGCTAACATCTGTGCCAGTCTTCCTCTATTCTGTATATGGGACACCACCACGACAAGGCTTGATGCATAGGTCCACAACGGAATCTGAACCTGCCAACCCCAGGCCCCTGAAGCGGAGCACACCAACTTAACCACTAAGCCACTGGCTGGCCCCTACCTGTATTGAGTCCATAAATCTTGATTAAAGACAAAAAAGAGTGGGGCCGGCCCCGTGGCTTAGCGGTTAAGTGTGTGCGCTCCGCTACTGGCGGCCGGGGTTCGCATCCTGGGCGCGCCCCAACACACTGCTTCTCTGGCCTGGCTGCGTCCCACATACATGCAACTAGAAGGATGTACAGCTATGACATACAACTATCTACGGGGGCTTTGGGGGGAAAATAAATAAATAAAAATTTTAAAAAAAGTGAAGCTTTTCATTGAAGTTTTATATCTTATATTCTATAGCACTTTTCAGTTTTCCACAGAACTCTTTTAAGTTTGTCAATAAATATCAGTTGAACAAATAAATAACCTGGTGAGGTAGCCAGGATGGGTATTATTATATGCATCTACTAAAGGTTGAAACTGAGACTCAGAAAGAATAGGAGCACATTTATACTAAATGTAGTCAGTGCCAGGGGCAGGGACAGCTCTTTCTTTAATCCTAAACCAGTACTCGTTCTAGTGCACTACATTTTCTCTTTTTGGTGGATAAAAGTCTACTCTAACATCAATTACATAAAGCTGGGGGAAAAAATTCTATTCCTGGAAATCTCAGATTGTAAACTGCCTGGATTGGTTCAACAACTAGTGAGAATACTGCTTTTGTAAAATAAAGGTTAGTTCACTCTACAGAAAAACTTTGAACTCAGAAATTCCAGGACTGTGCCATTTGCTTTATTTGCATGACCTCCCGGGGCAGGGAGTCAGGGCAAATCTGTGAACCCCAAGGTGATCAGTCAGGTAATGACTATACTTTCTCTGTAAATCCCCCAAAACAGGTCAGAAAGCTTCTCTTTAGGCTGTACACAAGAGGAAATATTTAACTAAAGTTACAATAACTTTGCCCCCCACAGACTAATTTGTTGTTTATTTATTTATTTTTTGTGAGAAAGATCGGCCCTAAGCTAACATCTGCCAATCCTCCTCTTTTTTTGCTGAGGAAGACTGGCCCTGAGGTAACATCCATGCCCATCTTCCTCCACTTTATATGGGATGCCGCCACAGCATGGCTTGCCAAGCGGTGCGTTGGTGCGCGCCTGGGATCCGAACCGGCGAACCCTGAGCTGCCACAGCAGAGTGCACGCACTTAACCGCTTGCGCCACCGGGCTGGCCCCTAATTTATTGGTTTAGATTTTAGATTTCAAGAGTCCTCCAAAGTCTCCCTCAAAGATGAGTCCCTTAAAATCTGTCCATTGTCTCTTTCTTGCCATGTAGAAAGATGTTTCCTGTGTGGGCCTTAAATGCTTTTCTTGTTTAATGACACATCTCTCCTATCTTTACATCTAGAGTACAAATTTTTTAACAATGTCATTTCATCTGCATTTTCAGATGAGAAATTATAACTTATTCTATTCTATGAGCGGAATTTGGTAAAGTGTACTCCATTTTCAAGCTTTATAAGGGTTAAAATTTCTAGCTACACTTAGAACAGACATTATTGTTTACTTGTACAGAGAGTTTCCATGAGGAAGTGTAGCTGTGTAGCTAACATTGATACTTTGGGCATAATAATAAATTAACAAAAATTTTTTGAGTACCTATGATTATAGCGACCATTCATATTTTCAGAAGTCTAAATTAGGTGAGCCCATCAAGGGCTAGGGCTGTTTTCATGTTTATATTACCAGCTCCTAATACACAAGTATTAGCACCCCGTAGATACTTGCTGAATGAAGAGCACTTTGTTTGACAACAGGAAAGGAAATAGCATTTAAAATATGAACTATTGGGCCAGCCCCGTGGCTTAGCGGTTAAGTGAGCGCGCTCCGCTGCTGGCGACCCGGGTTCGGATCCCGGGTGCGCGCTGACGCACCGCTTCTCCGGCCATGCTGAGGCCGTGTCCCACATGCAGCAACTGGAAGGATGTGCAGCTATGACATACAACTATCTACTGGGGCTTTGGGGGGAAAAATAAATAAATAAATAAAATCTTTAAAATATGAACTATCTTTGGAAATTCTCTCGTGGATAAATGCTGTGTGTACTTCATCAATTTTAAGGTTGCTAGATTTACATTATATAATATTCGGAACATACTTCTATGCTAAAAAATATAGAAATCTGAAATTCAAATTTAACTGAGCATTCTGTATTTTATCTGGCAACCCTATCAATTTATCTCAACAATATACACTGAGTCGCTGATATGTGTCAGGAGCTGGGCTAGGCAATGTCACTAGACAGTAGTGAAAGAAACCGAACCAGTGCAGCCCTCCCAGAGTTGACAGTCTAGCAGGGAAGACAGGCATTGAAGAAATCATCATGCACTTAATTAATTTTCATGGTGAAAGTGCTATTAAAGAAATAATAATATAACAGAGAATCTGATCAAATCAGGGCTTAGAGAAGGCTTGCTTCGCTAGTTAGAGGAAGAGACATTTAAATTGAAATCTGAATAAGAGGGCCTTAATGAGGTGAAAAGACTGGAATAGGGGAAAGCCTCCCAGCAGTTAAAAAGGCCTGTTTGAGGACCTTGGAAGAGGAAGGAGTACAGGAATTTTCTGCACATGAAGAAGCCCAGTGTGGCTGGGGGTTGGCAAGGGCAGAAGAGCTGGGTCTAGCAAGGCTTTGCAGGCCCAGGAAAAGATTTGCCTACTATGCCCAGGTATAGTGCTAGGTAGTGGGAATTCAGAAATGAGGGGCAATTCCTGCCCCAAGAAACTCACTATGTAGTGACTCAAAGGAATGAGGATAAGAGGAATAAGCAGGAAATAAAATTTGAATTCTACTTTCAAGGAGCATGGTTATAGGTATCTTTGTGGCAATAAAAACATGTTCCCAGACATTTCCAAAGTTTTGTTATTATTAAATTTACACTGCTGTGCCTGCTCACCTGAACTATAGTTATCTGCTGGAATTGCTTTGGAGGATGTTTGAATAGCATTTTTGAAATGTGGGGAAAGTCTGAGACTAGAGAGCCAGCAGAAGTCCACTCCTTAGTATCCTTGCAGCAAACTACATAAAATCCAACTTTTCAGCAGTTATTTTCAAGGATGTGTATGGTAAAAAAAAAAAAAGTAGCCTTAATTATGTTAAGAACTTTCACCTAATGCTAGCATTGTTATATTTTAGCCTGGTTCTTCAGTTCCAGCGGCCATGAACTTCTCAACATTACGCCAAATTTCTCTTTGTGAGGATTTACTGATACAAGAGATACGACTACACATTCTTTGTGACTTGTAGAGTATGAGCTAACCTGCTTGTTTTGACTATGATTGCAAAAAAGGGACACAATCAGTTGTGAACGCCTTTAAGACTCTAAATATAATTAACAGCATCTGATGCTCTGATTGCTAACAATTTACCTTAATCCAAAATCTCCCAGATCTTCAAAAATATTGGAATTGCTCAAGAAATTATGTCTGAAATTAAAAATTAGGAAATAGGAATTAAGGGTACTGGGCTGGCTTGGAACGTCAAGTTACAAAGAGCCAATATCTTTTTTTTTTGAGGAAGATTGGCTCTAAGCTAACATCTGTTGCCAATCTTCCTTCTTTTTTCCTCTTTTCTCCCCAAAGCCCCAGTAGACAGTTGTGTGTGTCATAGTTGCACGTCCTTCTAGTTGTCTATGTCGGACGCCTCCTCAGCATGACTTGATGAGCGGTACGCAGATCCACGCCCAGGATCCAAGCCGGCGAACCGGGCCGCCCAAGCAGAGCGCATGAACTTCACCGCTACGCCGGGCGGCCCGGCCAATATCTTTTTTATGGCATAATTAATCCATCTAGTATCTCAAGAAAACATACTATCTTTAGTAAAATATTTCCGATACCAATATTCTCCAAAAAGCTAGTCTTTCAGTAAAGAGAGTGGGGGATTTTAATCTGCGAATTGCTTAAATGCCAAAACGAAAACACCAGTTTTCGCAAAAGACCCGAAGAGCACCCGCTGGCTAACTCTACGCCTAGCGCCAAAAGTCTGAGACAGACGAGAGGGAACGCTGTTGGAAGAATCTCGCGAGAAGCACCCTATTAACCATTTTACGCGATATTTTGGTGCCCAGCCCTTTTCCTCTCTCTCGCAGGATCACGGTTAATCTCGCGATTTTTGGGAAGTTCCGTTGGGGAAGATGGCGGCGGCCGCGAGCACCCTTCTCTTCTTGCCGCCGGGGACTTCAGACTGAGCCTTCCCGGGAAGAGTGGGGACTGCTGGTGCCCTGCGTCCCGGGATCCCGAACCAACTTGGTTCCCCCGTTATTGGTGGGGAAGGGCTTATCCTTTTGTGTAGGAATCGGGCCCTCCCCACCGTCAGGATGAAGGCTCAGGGGGAAACCGAGGGTGAGTGACTGAGGGGGAAAGAGGGGGGCGGGACACAGCTGGGGGGAGCCAACCTGTAAGAGGAGCTGGGGGACCGATGCCTCCGCGGGGGCCACTTTCCCGGGGGCGCAGAGTCCAGGAGGCGGGGTATGTGTGGGTTTTATATTCTGACTGTGCCTTCCCTGGTGATGGAGAGCTCCGACTTTGGGGTAATGGGGGCTCCCAACTTCTGTGAAGGTTTCCTGCATAGCTAGGGGCAATCAATTGGGCCTCAGAGCGTTTTTAGTCTAAAGTGATGGGAGAACAGGCGAGTGAATCTAAAACTTGCTTACATCTCGTTCCAGAAGAGACGTCTGAATAATGACAAAAAATAACAGAGCAGTGTGTCAAAGTACTGGAGGATGTTTTGGCGTAAGGGAAATGATTAGGTCCTTAAAATATTAAAAGCCAGCAGTTCCCTAGAATGCCACAGTGTTCCGATCTTGTGCTATTGTATATTTTAAAAATGCGCTGAATTTCATCCTTTCAATGGCTGGCCTAACTTAGAAATGCTGAAGAATGACTTTTCTGTGGAAACTTACTTAGATTCTCTAAAGTTTCGCATTCCGGCTTAAATGCTTCCTTAGTATTTTGGACATAGTGCTATTAATACAGCTCACTGTATTGTTGTTAATTCTTCTTCTCCACTTTACTCTGAGCTTTGTAGATCAGGGCCCTTGTGTTCCTCATCGTTGCATGGTCCCTGGCACATAATAGTTGCTCAAAGAATGTTTGATTTGAACATTTGTGTAAAGATATTTATCTTCAGGCTTCTCAAGGAAAAGAAGGGGAGTGTGTTTTGAATGAGAGGAAGAAGAAAGGTATACTCCTCGGGTATAGAGGAATGACAAGTGTAAAAATGGAAACTCGATGAGGCAGGAATTTTGTCTAGTTTGCTCGCTGTTGTAGACCCCACACGTACAATAGTGCTTGAATGAATGTCTTGAAAGTGGGAATTGCCAGAAATGTGTCCAGCACTATAAACTGGCTGAAACAGCCCCCAAACCAGTTTTCTAGAAGATGAGGGCTTTGGAGGAAGGTGTTTGAATCTTGATTTAGATGTCACTGCCTCAACTCTGATTGCTGACATTCTATTCATCTTTCAATGACATCTTTTTTGTAGCATCTCCGCAACTAATTATGAACTTTTCCTCCTTTGAATTTCAATAGAATGTGTCTCTGTTTTTAAGAGCATATCTCTTTTGGCTTTGTGTGATGGTTATTTCCACATTAACTTATCCACACCCCCTCACAGATGTCATCTCAGGCATATTGTGTGTTTTTGCATTGCCAGTGGTCTCTAGCACAGGTCCTTGCTCATACTAAGCAGTACAAGAATTAGAAGAGGGTTGGAGAGTGTAGGTTTGTTCACACACCTAATCCAGGAGCCAGTCTTTTCTACCTTTCTGTTACCTCTGCTGGAAACTCATCCTGGTATCTGTTGTCCAAAACACTGGTATCTTTAGTCAGTGATGTCTTCCCTGTCCATATAGTTTTAGTTTGAATTCAAATAGGAAAAATCTGAATGGGAAATAAAGCCTGTTTTCTTGATAGTACTTATAAATTGATCTCTTAAAATTATGTCAAAAAATTAAGAAAGTCTGTATTTTCACACTGAAAACCAACTAATCATAGTAAGGCCATGTTCAAATGTATCATACAAAGGATTTCATGCATATCATGAAATGATTTTGCCATGAAATGTAGTCTCAATCCTGAAACATTATTAGAGATGGTTCTTTTTTTGGTTCTTATTAAAAGTTTGAATAGAAAGCCGTCTTGTTCTATGGTGTTTGTTAGATTAGACCCATAATTTGTGTGTCTTCTTATCATTAAAAATAAATTTCTTTGTATGTTTTTTTTTTTTGCCTTTTCTCCCCAAAGCCCCGGTAGATAGTTGTATGTCATAGTTGCACATCCCTCTAGTTGCTGTATGTGGGACGTGGCCTCAGCATGGCCAGAGAAGTGGTGCGTCGGTGCACGCCGGGGATCTGAACCCGGGCCACCAGTGGCGGAGCGCGTGCACCTAACCGCTAAGCCATGGGGTCAGCCCCTCTTTGTATGTTTTGAAGTAAATGACACTGAAAAATATTTTAACTGAGTTCTTAACAGGATGAAGTATGGGAGTTTCATTTGCAGGAAAAACTGTGGAAGGTCTTGAAAGAAGAGTTTCTAATTATGTTTTCTGATTTATATCGTAGAATCGGAAAAGCTGAGTAAGATGAGTTCTCTCTTGGAACGGCTCCATGCAAAATTTAACCAAAACAGACCTTGGAGTGAAACCATTAAGCTTGTGCGTCAAGTCATGGTGAGGATTGTAGTGAAGTGGATAAAGTGTTGTGCTTAGATAATTATTTAATAAGCTAAGCTCCTGTGTAGACTTTTTAAAAGTAGTTATTGTAGTGTGTCTGCAGTTTTATTTATCATAAAACACCTGAGTACACTGGCTATCAACTTTAAGAGTCTAAGAGGGAGGTATATTTATAAAATGGTGTTAATCATGAGTTACAGTACACTGGGTTACTTTAGGCAAAGGTGATAAGAAATACACCTATAGAGGCACACAGGATAGATTGCTATAGAGAGACATTTATTCTTCACTTCCTGTAAAGCTGTTGATTCTAATGTGATAGTACTTTTATTGTATTTATACTACTAGTAGAATTTGCAATTTATTCTTAATTAGCTTCACCTGTTCACTCTGTCAAGCTCTTTTTCTACAGTACTACTTCCTGAGTCATTCACCATATGGGGAGCCCTAGTTAAGTGGAAGACAGGGAGTAGGGGGGTGGGGGGTGTTGGCAGGATGTTGAAAGTTCATCCATATGATTCCAGAGGTAGTCAATAATGTAGGAAAACTTTACTTCTATGATTTGACCTGGGCAGTGGTAATATGGGTGTGTTCACTTTGTGATAATTCATGGATCTCTTTACTTAAGATTCATATACTTCTCTGTATATATGTTGTATTTGAATGAAAGTACCCCCTCCTCCCCTCCAAATCTTACTTTGGGTCCAGAGTAAGTTCAGTTTAGTAGATTTATTAGTGTTTAAAATGGTCATATCAGTAGAGCACTTGCAAAATAATTGAATTTGCTGTCAAAGACCTATATTTTAGGCTTGACTCCAGTACTTACTACCTACATGACTTTGGGAAAATTATTTAATCTCTCTGAGTCTCAGTTTCCTCATCTGGAAAGTAGATGCACACAACACCAGTTTGCTTTTCCACATAGTTTTGTTGTAAGGATCAAAGGAGATAATGGCTATCAGAGTGTCGTGTTGCTAAAAGATTTCTGTAACTGTAAATTCCACAAATGTTATGTGTATCTTTTGGTTCAGGATTGTGTACATAGAAGGTATTTTTTTAAAAAATGTCTTAAATAAAAGAATGGCAATTTTTCCAGTCTGGAAATTCAGAGGTTGTCATTTTTATACTGCAAGGCAGCCATATTCTAGTTTGAAATATGTTCTATAAATGATATTGCATTAGAGAGACATCATGAGATTGAGGAATTCCAGGTGGCTACTAAGACCCTCTCTTGGGGTACCAGTGTCTTGGTTGGTCACCATAGCTTCCATTGTCTACTTCTCACTTTTGCAGATTCAGAAACCTAATTTATTGGTATAGTAAGACTTGGAAGAATTTTCAAAAACTGACATGCTAACAAAATCTCAGTAGATTAATGTGTAAATCAGAATGCCAATTTATTAATTTACAACAGAGGGTTTATCTTTCCAGTTACCAAAATACTGGTATCCATTGTCCAGAGCACCCCCTTGTCTATTCAAGGTACAAGGGAAGCCGGATTATTAACTAATCACATGTTTGTTTTGTGAGGGTGAAATTAGAGCAATGAGAGATGGATTTGGGAATGGAAAAGGCTGAAAAACTATCCGGGTATTATAAAACTGTTCACAGTTCTGGGAACTGTGCAAGAGAGAAACTTTTTGTGGAATGTTGTGCAGAGAGAAACTTCTCTGGATAGAGTTAGAAAAACTATGCCAAATTTTTTGCTCTTTGGGAGTCCCTTTTCTGGACTACATATTTGTTTCTTAGAGTCAATCTAGTTTTACCATGATCTGCTTGTATTTCATAGATTACATGCAAATCACCTTGTTGGATCTGGGAATTGCCAAGTCTCCTAAGCCACTCCATTTAACTGACTAAATCTTAGGATATAGTTAATTCTACAGAAGGCTGATCTTATTTATTACATTTTGGTTCTTCCTAATTTTCTCTGAAGGTTATCTTATTTTAGATCTGGGAATACCTTTTTCTACCTTAGTGTATATAGATATGGATGTATCTGTGTATATGAACTTTTCCTCCCTTGGATGGATGGACAGAGTAACAGTTAAGAGTCTACAGACTACCTAGAGTATATAGAGAATATAGAGTATAGAGACTATAGCATATTGTCTATAGACTATGCTGAAATATTCCTAGTAGGATAATGTGTATGTTTACCTGAAACACTGTTGGCTTGGTTAAATTTTACTTCAAATGTTTTCCCACTTAATACAGGAGAAGAGGGTTGTGATGAGTTCTGGAGGGCACCAACATTTGGTCAGCTGTTTGGAGACATTGCAGAAAGCTCTCAAAGGTTTGTAAACATCTTTGAAATATGCTGATTTCTTAAAACCCCCAGTTTAAGAAAGACTGTTTTATATTTACACTAGAAATATAAATTGAGATAGGTCAACTGTCTATGCTAGGTGGTGTTCTTGCTTTCCTTATGGAGTTGAGATGAGCTCTTACCTGAACTTTTGAAACATTTATTTTTGATCTTATTTTGTAGGCTGGTAGAGACTCAAAATATAATTGATGAAGGGTAACTAAAAGATAGCAAGGAAGAATTCTTTTTTTTTTTTCTTCACATGTTCTCTTCTAATTAGAAGATGGACATTTTAACTCTATCTAAAATATTTTTACAGTGTTTATGGACAGTGTTTTCAGGAAAGCAAACATAAAATTTAAATCATGAGCTTGATTATGCATTCATTACTACTTCTATCTATTTTGGGGGGAAAATGAAATTAAAGATAGATTTTCCTCTGATCCACCGCAAATGAACCTGATTTAGCTGAATATTGCTTTCGTTTTTTCAATTGTGGTAAAATGTACATAACATGAAATTTACCATTTTAACCCCTTTTATTTTTATTTATTTTTTTGTGAAGAAGATTAGCCCTGAGCTAACATCTGCTGCCAATCTTCTTTTTGCTGAGGAAGATTGGCCCTGGGCTAACATCTGTGCCCATCTTCCTCTACTTTATACGGGACACCGCCACAGCATGGCTTGACAAGCGATGGGTCGGTGTGCGCCTGGGATCCGAACCTGTGAACCCTGGGCCGCCACAGCGGAGTGCATGCACTTAACCGCTACGCCACCGGGCCGGCCCCAATTTTAACCCTTTTTAAATGTACAGTTCAGTGGCATTAAGTACATTCACATTGTTGTGAAACCATCACCACCATCCATCTCCAGAACTTTTCCATCTTCCCAAGCTGAAATTCTGTACCCATTAAACAATAACTCTTCATATCCCCCTCTCCCCAGCTCCTGATAACCACCATTCTACTTTAGTCAAGACTACTCTAGATATCTCATATAAGTGGAATCATACAGTATTTGTCCTTTTTGACTTATTTCACTTAGCGTAATGTCGTCAGGGTTCATCCGTTTTGTAGCATATGTCACAATTTCCTTCCTTTTTAAGAAAGCTGAATAATATTTTATTGCATCATATACCACATTTTGTTTATCCATTTATCCATCAATGGACACTTGGGTTGTTTCCACCTTTTGGCTATTGTGAATAATGCTGCTATGAACATTGAGTGTTTATGTTGGTTTTGATGTTAATCTTCCTTATTCTAACATTAGCAGATAAATATTTCTTCTTTCAGTTAAAGATAACTTGTCCCAAATAAGTAATGGAAAAGGGAGAAGAGAAAGGTCCAATAATTTTTTCAAATAGATGTTTTTTTTGACCCTTATTACTACCTAGGTCACAGCTAAGCCTGACCAATGAACTTTGTGCAAATTATAAGCATTTGAACTATTGAATGTGTTTATGGCTTTGGAAGGATGGTTATACTCCTCAGCATGTTTCTGTCTTTGAAGAATATAATTTAAGTTATTTGGAGCATCCTTTGTGATTTCCTTTTTTCACCCTTTCATAGTGACATCTTTACCAGCAATGACTGATCGTCTGGAGTCTATAGCAAGACAGAATGGGTAAGTAGTCTATCTGTAGGCAGAAATGTTTACCTTAGTGTTGACTTTGGGTGGCTTTATTTATGTGTCCTCTATTAATTTTTGTTTTGATTTGTTCCTGCTAGACTGGGCTCTCATCTCAGTGCCAGTGGCACTGAATGTTACATCACGTCAGATATGTTCTATGTGGAAGTGCAGTTAGATCCTGCAGGACAGCTTTGTGATGTAAAAGTGGCTCACCATGGGGAGAATCCTGTGGTATGTGTTGTTGATATTTCACTGGAATCTGTGGGGTTTACTTAGGGACATTAATATTAAAATGAATTGTTGGGGTTTGAAATAGTTTGGGTTTAGGTTTTTTCATGAGCCACTATAGAGATGATGTGATGGGCTACAACATCAATAGCTATAGAATGGAATTTAGAATAACATGGGTCCATCTCTGACATCATCCAAAGGCTTTGACAAGTGGAAACACCAGAGGAACCCTTTCCATTTCATATCAACAAACATGAGCCGCAATTGAATAGGTGCTGGGGATACAGAGATAAATAACTTAAAGTTCCTATCCTCAAAAAGCTTGTAATCAAGAAGGACAGATAATCTTGTACATAGCTAATGTTTCATAGATGAATATAAAATGTGTGTAACCAGACAGTTGGATATGGATTCCAAGGATGGCATTAAAGAGAGGTCCTAATGTTTTAAACAAGCTACTGAAAGTTGATTCTTTTATAAACTATTTCGTATATTTTGATTTTTAATTTCCCACCCCAACCCCATAGTTTACCAAGTAGGAAGAAGATGCTTTTTGATACCTTAATATTAGAACCTTGTATAGTTTTAATGTTTTTGTTATAAAGCATGTACTATTAATAAAAGAGAAAAAATTTGATGTCTTTAAAAGTCTGAAGGTAGTTTAAAGTTTTAATATGATTTCTTTTATTTCAGAGCTGTCCAGAGCTTGTACAGCAGCTAAGGTGAGCAAATGACATTTATATTCCCTGATATTGGCAGATGATGCTGTTCTTTATAGCTGGGTTTTGAGGCTGGTCAGAAGTTACTTTCCTGAGGAAGAAATTTATTTTCTTGGGTCAAGATTTTTTAGAGTCTGTACTTGTTCATTTTTAGAATTGACTTACCTTGATTTCTTATCCTACTCAGTCTATCCCAGGGTTTCTCAACCTTGGCAGTTTTGACAAATTGGATTGGAAAATTCTGTGCTCTTAGGGGGCTACCCTGTGCATTGTAGGATGTTTAACAGCATCCTTGGTCTCTCCCACTAGTTGCCAGTAGTACCTCCTGAGTTGTGACAATTAGAATATCTCCAGATATTGTCAGATGTCCCCTAGAGGGCAAAATCATTCCTGGTTGTGAACTACTGATCTAGCCTTAGGAATTCTGTGTGGAACAAAAATAAATGGAACCTAATTATTGAATCAGAGAAGGCTTGAGAAAATTGAGTCAATACCATGAAAAGAACTTTTTTTCACTTTAATTTTGAGAAAAATTGTTTTACATTTAAGGTATATGTGTGATAAACTCTCAGCATAGTAGAGTACTAGGCTTGAAGACAGTCCTTTTAGTAGTTGATGGCTTTTTCCACTGGCTTATTTTTTCCCTTTGAATTGAGTGGAAATTTCCATGCTTAAATTTAGACCCAGAATTAACTTTCTGGGAATTTGAGAAAATCATTACATCAATTTTATGTTTTAAATATAGTGACGTTCTCAAATACCACATGGAGATGTCTTAGAAGGGGTGTTAATATTGAGGAAATAAGTTTTACACACAGCTTTCTCAATGATCAGTTTAATGTGCTTATAGCCAAATGCACCAAATTTGAACCAGCTTTAAAAAAATTGCAGTGCAACATAAAAAATAACCTTTTATGATTTCATTGAATCAATAAGTCTAGCAAAGGTGTATTACCAGAATAGTTCAGAAAGCCAATATTTCAGGTTCTAATCTGGAGTAGAAGACTGCACCAACTTAGGAACTGATGGTGTTCTAAAGCTAATTTGTAAGCATGTTTGGAAGTGGGTACCTCAAAAAGAATATTAGCCTTTATCTGATATTTTTAGTCATTGTATAGACGGTAATTTTAAGGTAGGGAATACATTTTGCTGCTGCTCTTGTTTCTTTTTTTTTTTTTTTTTTGTGAGGGAGATCAGCCCTGAGCTAACATCCGTGCTAATCCTCCTCTTTTTGCTGAGGAAGACCGGCTCTGAGCTAACATCTATTGCCAATCCTCCTCCTTTTTTTCTTCCCCAAAGCCTCAGTAGATAGTTTTATGTTATAGTTGCACATCCCTCTAGTTGCTGTATGTGGGACGCGGCCTCAGCATGGCCGGAGAAGCGGTGCGGTGGTGCATGCCCGGGATCCGAACCCGGGCCGCCTGTAGCGGAGCATGCGCACTTAACCGCTAAGCCACTGGGCCGGCCCTGCTCTTGTTTCTTTTTACTGTCTCATGGCACTTTGGGCATTGAGTGTTCAATAAATGCTCAAAAATGCCTGACCAAGTATCTGACATTGTCGGGGCAATTTAGCTTTCAAGAGACATTTTTTTTTTTAAAGTTTGAGAGTTAGTATTGTTGAGTTGGATTGGATTCCTAAGCCTGCCCACAAAAGCCCATTTGATTAAGAATCCAAGCCTGAATAGTATTGGGTTCTAGGAGGAGGCCGGGGGTGATGGTGGTAGTTTCTTTTTCCTGGGGCAGATCTAGTCATAGGAACATTTTGGAGTTTGCAGTTTGCAGTTTACCCATCCCCTTTTCTCTAGGTGTCCCATCTCTCTCATAGTGTTCATTTCCCCTCTCTCATCTTGCCATTTACGTGCAAGTGTTCTATCTTCCCAATTTATTTACTTCTATTTCTTCTCCAAACAAAAGTGTTTTTTTCCCTCATGACATCCAGTCATCTCAGTTACATATTAAGAGTAAAAGAAAGTGATTTATCTAAACCCAGGTCTCATTATGTAGGAGTGAATTAGTATATGAATTATCAGGTCTTTTTGACTATCCTTTGTACTGCTTATTAGCACCTTCTTCAGAAAAATGGGGCAGAGAAAGGAAAACATTTCATTTTCCTTTTCTACTTTTGATTGATTCTAGAAAACTTTGGCTGGGAGAAAAAGAATAAAGCAAATTATTAAAATGTTTTATATAGCCATGATTTTTGGCACTTTGCTGTTAAGATTGAGTAGTAATTGTATGTTTTATTCTCCTCCTTCTCCCCTTTTCCCTGAATTCCTTATAGGGAAAAAAATTTTGATGAATTTTCTAAGCACCTTAAGGGTCTTGTTAATCTTTATAACCTTCCAGGAGACAAGTAAGTATTTTTATTTTTTTGCTTTTGTTGGAAAAATCAGTATAACTCTATAAACCATTTTGTGCTTAGAAATTTGCCAACTCTTCTGCCTATCTCATTTGTGATTTCTATTCATACTGACAATACATAGCTCAGCTTCCAACTTTATGTCTTTTAAAAGTATTTTAAATAAACAGTACCTGCATTGATGGATTATAACGCTAAAAGATAGACTATAATCCTTGAGATTTCTTCAACATTGATTTCTAGGCTGAAAGAAATTAGTCGTTGTGGAACTAGATTGTCATTTTTTTTAACCTACTTGGGATTCTGTTGGGATTCTAACCTGCTTGGCTCTTTTAAACAGAGATAAAAATTAGCTTTGATAGCTCACTATTGATTTTTTTTTTAACATTTTAAAGTTTTTTTTTTTAATGGATATTTTAGTTGCCTCCAATATAGACTTGCTCTTTAGGCTTTCAATATCAGTGTTTGTGTGTGTGTGTGTGTGTGTGTGTGTGTATTTTTCAACTATTTAACTCTTGTTCTCTTCTTCTACTCTCTAGCAAACTGAAGACTAAAATGTACTTGGCTCTCCAGTCCTTAGAACAGGATCTATCTAAAATGGCAGTTATGTATTGGTAAGACTGGCTAAGGTGTAAATTCTGTATGACCTTTCTGAGTACCTTGTTCTTAAAGTTTTTCATCTAGGGGGTTACTAGGGTCCTATTTTATATTTCTATATTATGGATATCTAAATATCTATATTATTATACATCTATATTTTACCTATATTATAAATCTTGTCCATCTCCTTTTACTTCCCAAATGATGATGGCATTCCATTTTCTGAGTATCAGTATCTGTAATTTATTGGTTGATATTCAATAGGTTTTATCTGAAGACTTGTCAAATCTGGCCTCCCATCTGATAAATAGTAGTCTAGTTGTAATTTTTGTTCATCATATTACATATTGGTGTATACTTGAAAATAATCCCTTCACTTTGAAGGTGAAATACAATTGTTATACGCCCAATTATAGGATAGAGTTGTTAGGATAGTATTACAAGGCTTTTAAGAGCTGAACTCATTATCACATTGTGCACTAATACCTTCAGGGCTTAAACACAAGCAAACATAGATCATTTGTCTTGCAGGAAAGCAACCAATGCTGGTCCCTTGGATAAGATTCTTCACGGCAGTGTTGGCTATCTCACTCCAAGAAGTGGGGGTATGTGATCCTATTTTGCTTATTTAGAAAAATGTCTCATTTTAGTTGAGGGTCATTACTTAAAATTTCACCTTGGGTTATAAAGAGAGGGAGAAGATTACCAGTGATTTATATATTTTTTAATAATTTATAAGGTGTCAACACCTGTCCTCTCCCAGTTTTATTTTTTTAATTGTGAAGTAAATTGTTGCCACTAGAATCAATACTTATGCTTCTGTCATATTTCCTAAGCTGCTTTGGAGCATGAGTCCTCATATCTGTGGAACTATTTTCTTGTATATAGATTTATAGAAATGGGAATGTTTTGGGCCGGCCCAGTGGCGCAAGCGGTTAAGTGCACGCGCTCTGCTGCTGTGGCCCGGGGTTCGCCGGTTTGGATTCTGGGCGTGCACCGACGCACCGCTTGGCAAGCCATGCTGTGGCGGAGTCCCATATAAAGTGGAGGAAGATGGGCACGGATGTTAGCCCAGGGCCAGTCTTCCTCAGCAAAAAAAGAGGAGGATTGGCAGATGTTAGCACAGGGCTGATCTTCCTCACACACACAAAAAAGAAATGGGAATGTTTTTATTTTTAATCTACCTGATAAAGGTGTAGTGATGTTTTATTTTTCATAGGTCATTTAATGAACTTGAAATACTATGCCTCTCCTTCTGACCTGCTGGATGATAAAACGTCATCTCCCATCATTTTGCATGAGAATAATGGTAAGACTTTAACTGTAAAACAACTGAAGGTTTTGCTCAGTGTTTAAAAAAATATTTTTAAAAATTTGAATGCCCAGGCCTGCCTGTACTTTTTGGTTTGCTACTCCCTGATAAGTTTGTCACTCCCTAATGAGTTTGCCATTCCTCCCAGAGTTTGCACCTGATACACACACACACACAGATACTTATATACATATATATGTACACATATATACATAATAATAACAGTTTAATAGTGCTTTTGAATAAGTAAATGAGTGAATGAAAAGATATAAACCATCTGACTTGAAATAATCCCCTTTAGTTATTACTTTAAAGGTGAAGAAATTAGCCAACTTACTAAAGAATTACAGTAATGGATGTTATTTTCTATTTGCATTTTAATTTGCTAAAACATAATGAGAAGTGGCCTAATACTGCATTTGGTCCCCTTGTAACTTCAATCATTGACTATCCTATAATTATAATTCTATTTTAAATGCATTCTGAAGTTGGAAAAAGTAGTATTGGTAATGAGCCTTTTAAAAAAACTTTTCCTTGGACTGCATTGCTTACTATATTTTGTTTTATTTACTGACAGAAATATTGGTTGGTTAGAAAGGTAACTTCTAGCATTTCTGAGTTATAAAGGTATTACAGTATCTGACAGACAAATTAGGGCTGAGAAATTATGCAGAAGTTAGCCTGTTTTTTTTAAATGTTAAGATCCTTATAATTTGTATTAGTTCGGAGAATACCATTTTTCTTTCATATTCTTAGTTCCTCGATCTTTGGGCATGAATGCATCAGTGACAATTGAAGGAACATCTGCTATGTATAAACTCCCAATTGCACCATTAATTATGGGGTCACATCCAGTTGACAACAAATGGTAAGTTAAGGGGGCCGGTCGGTGGCGCAAGTGGTTAAGTGTGTGCGCTTCGCTGCGGCGGCCCGGGGTTCGCCGGTTCAGATCCCGGGCATGCACCGATGTATCGCTTGGCAAGCCATGCTGTGGCAGCGTCCCATATAAAATGGAAGAAGATGGGCACGGATGTTAGCCCAGGGCCAGTCTTCCTCAGCAAAAAAAGAGGAGGATTGGCAGATGTTAGCACAGGGCTGACCTCCTCACACACACAAAAAACAAATAGTAAGTTAAATATAATTCTAGGGTACCAAAGTCCATTTTTTCAACTTTAAGCCTGGTATGAAACAGTATTACTTTCACTTGGCTCTTTCCCCACTTGACTTTCTAGAGACTGGCTTTTTGTTGTATCCACTTAATTGCTCTTTTCAATATCTGCAGTATTTGAATGTTCCTCTCTGAAGTCTGCTCACAAACTGTGCTAATTCCTCTGGTTTAATGATTGCTCCATTTTTTCTTATGGGACTTATGTGGATATGGAGTTAATGTTGGAGTAATAACTAGAGAACATGCCTCAGGATAGATGTTTGATTAAATATTTTTGGGTTAACAAATAGGATGTTTTGGAATTGGGGGAAGAAAGTTGAAAGAGTGAGCTTTTTGATAGGTTTTGTATGTTTATATGATACAGACATGTCTAAGAATAGGTGTTTAGATTTTTCATTTTCATATCAAGTCAAAATCCAATCCACCCCCTTCTTTTTTTTTTGAAGGACCCCTTCCTTCTCCTCAGTCACCAGTGCCAACAGTGTTGATCTCCCTGCCTGTTTCTTCTTGAAATTTCCCCAGCCAATCCCAGTATCTAGAGCATTTGTTCAGAAACTTCAGAATTGCACAGGTGAGTTTTAAGCATCAGGAGGTAATACTTCTTATGAATATGAAAAGCAAACTTCAAAATCAGATTATCTGAGACCTCTTTCAGTCTTGGCAGGCCTCAAAAAAAACCTGATGGGTATAGATGTCATGGTGCTTTGTACTAGTAAATGCTTAGTACTTTTTGAAAAAAATGGATGAATGAAGTAGAAGTCATGAAGGGAAAACTGAGCTGTCAATGTTTTGATTTTATTGTGGTCATTATATTGATCCTTATTTTTCCAGGAATTCCATTGTTTGAAACTCAACCAACTTATGTACCCCTCTATGAACTGATCACTCAATTTGAGCTGTCAAAGGACCCTGACTCCATACCTTTGAATCACAACATGCGATTTTATGCTGTAAGTAAGGCCCTGTGGATTGTTGTAGATTATGTTTGGACCCAAGATCAGAATCTTCCTTTATAGGATTACTGAAGTCAGATAACATTCTTTTGGACTGCTGGGTCATATCCAATTTTCTCAGTCAGGCAGGAAATTACAGAAAGCTCTAAAACATACTAAAGGAAGAGAGCATGAGCTTCCAAGTCAGGAAACAACAATGTACATTTCATTGTTGAAATTTCAGATGAAAGTCTCTTTAACGGTATTCTGAGCTTTTATAAGTAGGTGTTAAGAGTTCTTACTGTTCAATTCTTTCAAGTATCATGAGGTTATAATCTGGGAAGGTCCTTGAAGTACATACAGAGAAGAAGGTGCTAGAATGAGTAAAGAAAGGTTCAGCTTCCAAAACCTCATCTGGACTTGAATTTGTTTGAATGTTTGATAATAGCCTAGACTAAAGTAGTAGTTGCCAAATTGTGGCTACATTATAATTATATAGGGTGTTTTGTTAAAAATACAGATTTTGCACGTATGGTTCAGGAACCTCTTAGATTTCTGAGGTAATTTTTATGTTAGCTAGGTTAGGAAACCAATAGAAGAATATTTACAAAAAACGGGTCTTTTCAGCCAACTGAGTAATTGGCATTTATAACATCAGCTGACCAAAGAATTCACTGTGGAGTTTTTATTCACCAAGAAATTGCTGCTGATTTTTGTGGAGTAGATTTCTTTTCAGGATAGTTTGTGGTTGGAGTACAATGGGTGAGTAAATAGAATTTGTTTCTTTTTTTCCTTTTACCCAGGCTCTTCCAGGTCAGCAGCATTGCTATTTCCTCAACAAGGATGCTCCTCTTCCAGATGGCAGAAGTCTACAGGGAACCCTTGTTAACAAAATCACCTTTCAACATCCTGGCCGGGTTCCTCTTATCCTAAATCTGATCAGACACCAAGTGGCCTATAACACCCTAATTGGAAGCTGTGTCAAAAGAACTATTTTGAAAGAAGGTACTGCCTTTCCTTTTGATATAGTTACTGGTAAATGGAAACTGATTACTCTACCGGTTCTCTAATTTGGTGGCCCATCATATCACCTGTGGAACAGCTTTTAAAAATACAGATAGTTGGTTTACACACCCAGATGAACTGAATTAGAACCCCAGTGGGAGGAGTTGGGAATCTAGTTTAAGCTCCACAAATAATTTTGATGGAACCAATCTGTAAATTGGGATTTGAAAGACCACTGTTTTTTTTGCAGTGGACTTACTCTTTTTCTTCATATAGTGATATAACTGGGTACCTAAAGGCCTGAACCTTGCAGTAGATATATAAGATAGAACTTGGGATCCTGTACGAAGAGAGGATTTTTGGATATCTAAACTTTAGGTTGTTAGGACAGTGCTTCCTAGCTTTTAGTCCTGAGTATATTTCCTCTCCCCATTCTTTGGAGAACTTAATCATATAGCTTGAAAAGGGGTGAGACCTGTGCCCTTTTCTTTTTCTCCCAGGATTCTGGAATGCTGATGTTTTTCAAACACAGTTTGCTATTAGAAACCTTGATGTGAATTTTGGCTGCTCTAGTTAACCATAGTCAAATTTTTTTTACCTTAGTTGTAAAGCACTTCTGTGAGAGAGATGTATCAGTGCAAATGGTAGGCAAGAAGAAACAGGGAGGGTAAATCAGGAGATGTCTTTTATGGGAATAAGAATTGCTTTAGAAATGAGAAATTTTAGAGAGTTGGAGTAATGACACAGAGCATATGCAGGTGTGCCTATTGCCCTTCTATTTCATGTATTTGAATCCTAGGAGAATTCTCCAAATAGCTTCAGGGCATCTAAAAATGGTTTTAGTAAGGTATTTATGAAGTTAGTCCTACAGGGATGCATGATTTTTCCCAAGAAAAGATATGATCATTGTCTCTAGGCTGCTAGCATGTTTGGCTTAGGAACCTATTATGACAGATGTATGTGTATTTGGCATAAATATATCATTTTATTGATTTATTTTTGCTGAGGAAGAGTCACCCTGAGCTAACATCTGTTGCCAATCTTCCTCTCTTTTTGCTGAGGAAGATTCACCCTGAGATAACATCTGTTGCCAGTCTTCCATGTTGCCAGTCTTCCTCTATTTTGTACGTGGGTTGCTGCCCCAGCATGGCCACAAGTGGTGTAGGTCTGCACCCAGGAACCGAACCCAGGCCACCGAAGTGGAACATGCTGAATCTTAACCACTACGCCACTAGGGCTGCCCCTAAATATATCATTTTAGATTATAGCACCTACATCCCTGCTTATCAGACTTTGGGTTGCACAGCTAACAGCTGCAAACACTGATAGAAAGCAGGGTTTATGGCAGTGGTTCTGGATATCTGCTTATCACATTGAATGAGAAATTCCTCTTGGCTACGTTTATTTTCAGAATTTGCTTTCAAGGCAGGGTGTTTATATCTGCCAAGGTCTTTAACAATTTAGGGATTAAATACCTTTAGTTTAGAAAATTTAAGATTAGTTACATCTTTGTTTTGGAGTATTTATAACCTAAACTGGCAGATTCCTTGGAATATGATTCTTTTTATCACCTGTGGATGACATAGTATAGGTTTTGTGTGTTAAAAAATGTGGGGGATTGGGCCAGCCCCGTGGCTTAGCGGTTAAGTGCGCCCGCTCCGATGCTGGCGGCCGGGGTTCGGATCCCGGGTGCGCACCGACGCACCGCTTCTCAGGCCATGCTCAGGCCGTGTCCCACGTACAGCAGCTAGAAGGATGTGCAACTATGACATACAACTATCTACTGGGGCTTTGGGTGAAAAATAAATAAATTAATTAATTAAAAAATTTAAAAAAAATGTTAAAAAAAAAAATCTGTGGGATTTAGTTTCCAAGGAGGGAGAGAATTTCATTTTGTGTAGAGATTATTATTTACTTGTCTCAAGTCTTATATAATTTTATGATCCTTTTCTTTGCCTTTTAGATTCTCCTGGGCTCCTGCAATTTGAAGTGTGTCCCCTCTCAGAGTCCCGTTTCAGTGTATCTTTTCAGCACCCTGTGAATGACTCCCTGGTGTGTGGTGAGTTGTGTGGGTGGCTAGCACCTCTCTCAGGGCAGCAGTTTAGTCCCTTTACCTTTTTTTGAAAAGTTCAAAGCTGAATCTATCTCAAAAAGTTCCTATATATTTTGTCTTTCAGTGGTAATGGATGTGCAGGACTCAACACATGTGAGCTGTAAACTCTACAAGGGGCTGTCAGATGCACTCATCTGCACAGATGACTTCATTGCCAAAGTTGTTCAAAGGTAGCACTGGCCCTTTTCCATCAGAGTCCTATTAAGAGGTGTATAATGAATGTTGTTTTCAGTATTAGAGTGAATTGGAAATTTAGGAGGAAAGCATTTAGTCACTGCTTTGAATTCATCCTTCTCTGCTTTCAGATTCAAGAGCAATATGAGCTTTCGTTTTTTAAATACCATTATGAGAGCTGTAGGTAGTAAAGTAGGTAACTACAGGCCTGGCATTAGGGTTCTCTAGGAGCAAGAGAGATGAAATAAGATGTAGGTCTTTTTTCGCTTTTCCTCTGTGTCACTTTTTTTTTTTTGGTGAGGAAGATTGGCCCTGAGCTAACATCTGTTGCCAATCTTCCTCTTTTTGCTTGAGGAAGATTGTCCCTGAACTAACATCTGTGCCCATCTTCCTCTACTGTATACGTGGGACGCTGCCACAGCATGGCTTGATGAGTGGTGTGTAGGTCCACGCCCAGCACCCGAACCCGTGAACCCCAGGCCGCTGAAGCGGAGTGCGTGAACTTAACCACTACGCCACTAGTCTTGTCCCTTGTGTCACTTTTTAACATATGTAACAGGTCAAATGGCAGTATGTGAGAAGATACTTAAGCCAGTCAGCTGCCCAGAAACATTAATATGTAATTTTGAGATTTTTCTAGAGCTGGTACTAGTGGCCTGTTTTGTAAATAAATTTTATCGGAACACAGCTGTGCCTGTTCATTTACATATTGTCTATGGCAGCTTTTGAGTTAAGATGGCAGAGTAGTCAGACAGAAACTATATGATCTTCAAAAGCCTAAAATATTACTATCTGGTCCCTTAAGAAAGATTGCTGACATGTTCTAGAGCAAAATGTTTTCAAACATATGTTTATAAATATAAATTTATCTGTAAGATAAAAAGTGATTTGCTTTAAAATAAACAAGATTTGGGCCGGCCCCGTGGCTTAGCGGTTAAGTGCGCACGCTCCGCTGCTGGCGGCCCGGGTTCGGATCCCGGGCGCGCACCGACGCACCGCTTCTCCGGCCATGCTGAGGCCGCGTCCCACATACAGCAACTAGAAGGATGTGCAACTATGATGTACAACTATCTACTGGGGCTTTGGGGGGAAAAAAAAAATTAAAAAAATAAATAAACAAGATTTCATACCAGTAGTAACAATTTTCACATAGCTTTGGGGTGATCTAAGCCATTAAGGTTTATTTTTTATTATTTTTTTGTGGGTGTGTGAGGAAGATCAGCCGTGAGCTAACATCCGATGCCAATCTTCCTCTTTTTGCCAAGGAAGATTGGCCCTAGTCTAACATCCGTGCCCATATTCCTCTACTTTATATGGGACGCCACCACAGCATGGCTTGACAAGTGGTGCGTTGGTGTGCACCCGGGATCCGAACCTGTGAATCCCGGGCCGCTGAAGTGGAGCGCGCGCGCTTAACCGCTGCGCAACCGGGCCCACCCCAGCCATTAAGGTTTAGAACTTGATGGGTCAAGAGATTTTTCTAGCAGTTCATTAATTAAGCTAAATCATATATCCCATTAATCACATATGAAGCCCCAAAAGGAGGACATTTTTTACTGAGTTCATTATTACCAGTTTTCTTTTAGTTCGATATGATGTCTATTTATTTGGACTCTTGTTTATGGTTGGTTTGTTTTGGTGGTGCTTCAAAAGATAAAAGAGGTTGACAATTGCCTGCTGCTCCAGATTCTTTTTAGAATGAATTTACCCCAAACTCTGGCATTTCATAGAACTGCTCCTGCCTTTCGGGTTATTTGCTTTACCTGAAAACTGCTCACTGCAAACCTCTGATGGCATATCTAAAACTCTGGCAAAATTGAGGCTTGTTTTCCCAGATGAAAAATGGGTTTCACTCAGCAGCTAGTGCAATGTTAACTTTTGTTTTTTTCTGCTTATCTTATAGATGTATGTCCATCCCTGTGACGATGAGGGCTATTCGGAGGAAAGCTGAAACCATTCAGGCCGACACCCCAGCACTGTCCCTCATTGCAGAGACAGTTGAAGACATGGTGAAAAAGAACCTGCCCCCGGCTAGCAGCCCAGGGTATGGCATGACCACAGGCAACAACCCAATGAGTGGTACCACTACACCAACCAACACCTTTCCGGGGGGTCCCATTACCACCTTGTTTAATATGAGCATGAGCATCAAAGATCGGCATGAGTCGGTGGGCCATGGGGAGGACTTCAGCAAGGTGTCTCAGAACCCAATTCTTACCAGTTTGTTGCAAATCACAGGGAACGGGGGGTCTACCATTGGCTCGAGTCCGACCCCTCCTCATCACACGCCGCCACCTGTCTCTTCGATGGCCGGCAACACCAAGAACCACCCGATGCTTATGAACCTTCTTAAAGATAATCCTGCACAGGATTTCTCAACTCTTTATGGAAGCAGCCCTTTAGAAAGGCAGAACTCCTCTTCCGGCTCACCCCGGATGGAAATGTGCTCGGGAAGCAACAAGACAAAGAAGAAGAAGTCATCAAGATTACCACCTGACAAACCCAAGCACCAGACTGAAGATGACTTTCAGAGGGAGCTATTTTCAATGGATGTTGACTCACAGAACCCTATCTTTGATGTCAACATGACAGCTGACACGCTGGATACGCCACATATCACTCCAGCTGCAAGCCAGTGTAGCACTCCCCCAACAACTTACCCACAACCAGTACCTCACCCCCAACCCAGTATTCAAAGGATGGTCCGACTATCCAGTTCAGACAGCATTGGCCCAGATGTAACTGATATCCTTTCAGACATTGCAGAAGAAGCCTCTAAGCTTCCCAGCACTGGTGACGATTGCCCACCCATTGGTACCCCTGTTCGAGATTCTTCAAGCTCTGGGCATTCTCAGAGTGCCCTCTTTGACCCTGATGTCTTTCAAACCAATAATAATGAAAATCCATACACTGACCCAGCTGACCTTATTGCAGATGCTGCTGGAAGCCCCAGTAGTGACTCTCCTACCAATCATTTTTTTCCTGATGGAGTAGATTTCAATCCTGATTTGTTGAACAGCCAGAGCCAAAGTGGTTTTGGAGAAGAATATTTTGATGAAAGCAGCCAAAGTGGAGATAATGATGATTTCAAAGGATTTGCATCTCAGGCACTAAATACTTTGGGGGTGCCAATGCTTGGAGGCGATAATGGGGAGACTAAGTTTAAAGGCAATAACCAAGCTGACACAGTTGATTTCAGTATTATAGCAGTGGCTGGTAAGGCTTTGGGTCCTGCAGATCTTATGGAGCACCACAGTGGTAGCCAGAGTCCTTTATTGACCACTGGCGACTTAGGGAAAGAAAAGACTCAAAAGAGAGTAAAGGAAGGCAATGGCACCAGTAATAGTAGTCTGTCAGGGCCAGGATTAGATAGCAAACCAGGGAAACGCAGTCGGACCCCTTCTAATGATGGCAAAAGCAAAGATAAGCCTCCAAAGCGGAAGAAGGCAGACACTGAGGGAAAGTCTCCATCTCACAGTTCTAACCGACCTTTCACCCCACCTACCAGTACAGGTGGATCCAAATCTCCAGGCAGTTCAGGAAGATCTCAGACTCCCCCAGGTGTTGCTACACCACCCATTCCCAAAATCACTATTCAGATTCCTAAGGGAACTGTGATGGTAGGCAAGCCCTCCTCTCACAGCCAGTATACCAGCAGTGGTTCTGTGTCTTCCTCAGGCAGTAAAAGCCACCATAGCCATTCTTCCTCCTCTTCTTCCTCATCTTCTGCTTCCACCTCAGGCAAGATGAAAAGCAGTAAATCAGATGGTTCCTCAAGTTCCAAGTTAAGTAGCAGTGTATATTCTAGCCAAGGGTCTTCTGGATGTAGCCAGTCCAAAAATTCATCCCAGTCTGGGGGGAAGCCAGGGTCGTCTCCCATTACCAAGCATGGACTGAGCAGTGGCTCCAGCAGCACCAAGATGAAACCTCAAGGGAAGCCATCATCACTTATGAATCCTTCTTTAAGTAAACCAAACATATCCCCTTCTCATTCAAGGCCACCTGGAGGCTCTGATAAGCTTGCTTCTCCAATGAAGCCTGTTCCTGGGACTCCTCCATCCTCTAAAGCCAAGTCCCCTATCAGTTCAGGTTCTGGTGGTTCTCATATGTCTGGAACTAGTTCAAGCACTGGCATGAAGTCATCTTCAGGGTTAGGATCCTCAGGCTCATTGTCTCAGAAAACTCCCCCATCATCTAATTCTTGTACAGCATCCTCCTCTTCCTTTTCCTCAAGTGGCTCTTCCATGTCATCCTCTCAGAACCAGCATGGGAGTTCCAAAGGGAAATCTCCCAGTAGAAATAAGAAGCCGTCCTTAACAGCTGTCATAGATAAACTGAAGCATGGGGTTGTGACCAGTGGCCCTGGGGGTGAAGACCCAATGGACGGCCAGATGGGGGTGAGCACAAATTCTAGCCATCCTATATCCTCCAAACATAACATGTCAGGAGGGGAGTTTCAGGGCAAGCGTGAGAAAAGTGATAAAGACAAATCAAAGGTTTCCACCTCGGGGGGCTCAGTGGATTCGTCTAAGAAGACCTCAGAGTCAAAAAATGTGGGGAGCACGGGTGTGGCAAAAATTATCATCAGCAAGCATGATGGGGGATCCCCCAGCATTAAAGCCAAAGTGACTCTGCAGAAACCTGGGGAAAGTAGTGGTGAAGGGCTCAGGCCTCAGATGGCCTCTTCCAAAAACTATGGCTCTCCACTTATCAGCGGTTCCACTCCAAAGCATGAACGTGGCTCTCCCAGCCATAGTAAGTCACCAGCATATACTCCCCAGAATCTGGACAGTGAAAGTGAGTCAGGGTCCTCCATAGCAGAGAAATCTTATCAAAACAGTCCCAGCTCAGATGATGGCATCCGACCACTTCCAGAATATAGCACAGAGAAGCATAAGAAGCACAAAAAAGAAAAGAAGAAAGTAAAAGACAAAGATAGGGACCGTGACCGGGACAAAGACCGAGACAAGAAAAAATCTCATAGCATCAAGCCAGAGAGTTGGTCTAAATCACCCATCTCTTCAGACCAGTCCTTGTCTATGACAAGTAATACAATCTTATCTACAGACAGGCCCTCAAGGCTCAGCCCTGACTTTATGATTGGGGAGGAAGATGATGATCTTATGGATGTGGCCCTGATTGGCAATTAGGAACCTTACTTTTTAAGACAAAAAACATGGCCAGAGAAAAACTAATAAGTTTGTAGGCAAACCACCATAAGCGGTGAGTCAGACAGGTCTGATTTTGTGTTTAAGAATCTTAAATGGCATGGCTTTGACACTGAGTTGGGTGAATTTAGAAAGGCATAGCCAGACCCTACTAAAGAGACCATAGGGTTTGATTCTGGTTACCAAGAATCACTTGTTCCTTTGTCAGAAAAAAAAAAAGTTAAAATACTTGCTTATGAAAGGGAGGGGGTGGGAGGGGCATAGGGAGAGGGAAGGGAGGGAAACAGTTTTGTGGGAAATATTCATATATATTTTTTTCTCCCTTTTTCCATTTTTAGGCTACGTTTTAAACTCATTTTAGTGCATGTATTTGAAGGGCTGGGCAGAAAATGAAAAAGCAATACATTCCTTGATGCATTTGCATGAAGGTTGTTCACCTTTGTTTGGGTAGTTGTCCATTTGAAGCATGGGCAAATGAAGGACTTTGGTCATTTTGGACACTTAAGTAATGTTTGGTGTCTGTTTCTTAGGAGTGATGGGGGGAGGGAAGATAATTTTAGCTATTTATTTGTAATATTTTAACCCTTTATCTGTTTTTATACAGTGTTTCTTTCTATTCTATGAGGTTCAGGGTTCAAAATGATGGGAGGTGGAAGAGCAAGGTTTATTTGGTGGTAGGGAGCTTGTAGCTTGTGCTGGTGGTGTAGCATCAAGCCCAAGCAGATGAGTCAGGCCCACCTTTGGAGTTAAGTAGAAAAACCAAAATGGTATTTTTGTGTCAGGGGGTTTTTCATAGGGTTCAGACATCATAGGAATATTAGGAGTTACCTCCCTGTGGAGGTATTGATTTATAGTTTTTTTCCCTTTAAAAAAAGCTGGGCTGGCTTCTTGGGATATAAACATGTTTTCAGATGCAGTAAGGTTTAATGTGGGACAGCCTCCCTGATGCAGTGGCATAAAAACCATTACAGAATTAATAGTTCTCCTATTTCCACAATGTGCCAAAAGTCCACATCCCAGCATTTTGTTTGTAGGAGAACTGATGCCATTCCTGAGAGCTGGGCTCCTCGTTTCTCTTCAGCAGAAGGAAAAGGAGTCCAGACTTTAATCACTCCACTGTATGCTCCCTTAGATAAAACAGTAAAAAATTTGCAGCCATAGTTCACTTAAAATAATTTCAAGCTCACTTGAAGTAATGGGGGCCTGGAATGCTAGGTGGGCATGAAGATAAACCCTTGCTACTATGTAGCAACACAATTGGACCTTTTTGGAAGAATTGGTCTGAGTCTGGATTCTGGGGGACATCAATAAGAAGCCCTTCTCATAAATATAGAAATCCAGGAGACCATTTGAGTGCAACACAAGTTCTCAGTATTTGGAGGGTCCTCTCAAAATTCTGCGGCCTTACTTTGATTTTGACACCTGCACTGTGCCATTCCTGATGATTCCATTCAGGATCTGTATCAGCAGGACGGGGCACAGTCCCCAGCACAACTCTTCTGGATTAAAAAAGAAAAAAAAAAAGCCAGGTGATTCATTTTGTGTGTGTGTATGTCATAAATGGAGTGACTTCATCAGATGTTGAAGAAGAAGATTTCTATATTCAGCTCTTTCTGCAGGTTGCAGTTAGCATAGAGTTGGAAAATCAGCTTTGGCTTTCTTTCCTGACTGTCTCTGATTTCCTCTAGTGTTCTCCCTTTTCTGGTCATCAGCTCTCAACAACTCTGCCACTTTTGTGTCCCAAGGTAATAAGAAGTAGGAAACGAAACATTGCAAAGTGGAGCAAGAAAAGTTATCGGTTACCATATCAGAGTCAAATGTCTTGGGTCACACTAAGGAGGACATGGGCGGTGATACCAGAGTGCTTTATCTTGTGATGCTGATACAGTAGCAGCCTCTCAGACATACAACCAGGTTGGATTTCTCACAAGTTTCTCACCTAGTTTTGAATCCTATCCCATTGGTTTCTGCAGGAAAAAACAAAAAAAAAGTTACATGATTTTTAAGTTTGTTCTGGGTGGGGAAAATCTTATGGGGAATGTACTGCATAGTATCAGGGGCTCAGCTCCCCCAAGCAGAGCCAACAAATACCAAAATGAGTAAACTGGGAAGCTTTTTCTCTCTTTCTGTCTTCATCCCAGATCAAAGAATCCCGAGTTAGGATCTGGATGAAGGATAAGCCCCTGAAATGTCGATGGGCACACCCCACACACTGACCCAGCATCTGAACTTGCTTAACAGGGAGCCGGGGCTAAACTGCTTCACCCTGCCTGAGAACCAGGGAGCACTGCATTTCTCCACAGGGTGGAGGAGAAGAGGCAGAATAAACCAAGCCTGGGACACCTCCCTCCTGTCTAGGTGTACTCATTCTCCTGTTTCAAAAGACGGCAAGGACATGAAGTCATCTACCTATCTTCTGCTGCTGGTGTCTTATGTATTCTTAGTTTGACCTGATTCCTCTTCTGTCTTTTGGCTTCATGTTAGGGGTTCTTGGTCAAAACCTGCTCTGATGTACATGAAGATTTCAGGTTCAAAACGTGTTTTAAAACAAAAGTATTTGGGGAGTGGGGGGGGCGGGGGGAGGGAGATGAAGCAGGATTTAATTGCCAAAACCAGGTTTGAGGTTGATGACTCTTGGAAAGATTTTCCTTAAGGCCTAGGTCTGAAAATTTAGTGCAGCAATATCATGAATTCTCAGAAGAAACCCTTTCAGGGAGCCAGTGAATCATACAGTATCCAGCTGAGTCACTTAAAGCAGATGCCAGTATAGGAAACTCATATTTCACAATCCCTGGGCAATCTCATTTTCTTTCTATCTTTTTTCTTTTCAAACCCCCTCCCTGCTTATTTCTACTCTTGAGTTAGTTTTGTGAGGGGTAGGAAGTACTTAACATCTCAGAAGCTAGGTTGGGAAACATGCTCAGCTGTAAAAGTTGGGCTTTAAATTTTGAGTTTTAAAAATGTACATCAGGAGCAGTTGGGGAGGGTCTTTTCTAAAAAAAATCTTTCCAATTTGATTTTCTGTGCATATGGCCGTTCTGTAAATACTTTGGGGTTTTTCATTTTTTTGAAAGTAGACAAAATCTGTGGGATTTTTTTCCCGAAACATTACAAAAGAACCTGTTTATTTACATGCAAATAAATTTCTTTGATAAAAAGTAATATGCCTATGTGTGATAAATTTTTAAGCTTTGAATAATTTTCATTTATTCAGCTTTTTAAAAGTCCAATCAATCAAAAATTCAATCAAAAAACAAAAGTCTTCCCTGAGTAAGTATTACTCGAAACAGATTAACTGGAAAGGATAACTGACATAGGGAAACAGACCTGTGAAAGTTTTCTTCATTTGATTTATCTGCTCCAGCCAATTTTACTATCTTTTGAAGGCCTTAGTCACCAAATTCATCAGTAGTTCTTGCTCGCAGAAAACTGCTCTTAGATGAGACGGAACTAAAAGGCTGTTTTTATATGGCTGAAGTGAAGTAATAACATTAAAAGAATCTGGGACAGACGAAGATTTTAACACCTAGAGCTGGGTTTGTGGGCCTGAGAATGAGTTTCTGAAGCTAGGTTCCCTTAGGAAGCCCTTTCTAAGATGAAAACGAAAAGATTAAAAGAAAAAAAAAAGTGCTTGAAGAGTTGGGTAATAAGCCTTCCAACTAAAATATGCCTAAAAAAATTTAAACATCTCCAGCACTAGTTGCTCTTAAATAAGCTCATCTCTTAACCAGATTCTTAACAAGCCAGTCACTAAAACTACGAATTAAAAGAGGTATGAAGACAAACTCTTATCTGCTTTGGAATACAATTAAGAGCAGTGGTCTTGCCAGGACGGCTGGAATTTATAATACAGATTTTAATTTATCTTTGGCACACAATTCTGTAGTTTGTCGCTCTTTTAAGGGTAAACTCTTATTCTTTAATTCATGGTAATTCGGTCATAAATTTCGAGACCTTAAGGGCTGGAGTTGCTAAAGTATAATAGTATGATGATACAAGCTAGCTTCTATAAAATGAGCCAAGAAGTCAGATGAATTTCGTAGTATCCACTCGGCAAATGCCCCCGCCTACTCGTTCGACACGCTTGTTTCTCCCGCCAAAGTGGCGTCAGGATCAGGTTCTCACCAACCAGAGCCCTGATTGGAGAACGGGCAGGCACCAGAGCCCATTGGGCGCCAGCAGCGGCCAGGCAGCGGAGGGGCGGGGGAAGCCAAAGGCCCTTCTGCCTCGCCCGCCCCCACCTCCACCAAAGCGCGCCCCTCCCCCAGTTAAAGAATGGTCTCCCAGCTCCAGCGTTGCACCCCCTGACCCCAAGGCTCGAGGTTCGGCCTCGCTGGATATCCCCGGAGCAGAGGGAAACGCAATTATTCCCCTGCCCTCCTGATCCATGCACAGGGAGACCCACGCCCCGCAGCGGCCCCCCAGGCCTCCCTGCAACACCCGGTAATGCAATCCACGGGGGCGGGAGAGGCGGCGGCATCGGCAGCAAAGGCGGCGGCGGCGGCGGCAGCAGCAGCAGCAGCAGCAGCACTGCCTCAATCTAGAGACAACCAGAAAGAGGAGGAAAATGGCTCCGAGCAGGGACCGCCTGCTACACTTTGGGTTCAAGGCGACAGTGAGTGAGAGGAGAAGGGAGTTGGGTGGCCGGGAAGGACATGTGTGTCAGCGCAGGCTACCGGGGAAGAAGCGACAAGACTTAGGGGGTTGGGAGGACAAGCCAGAAAGCTCAAGTGCTTGGTGGGTTGGTGCGTGCTGTTTGCCCGCGGAGGGTAGAAGCGGGGGCTCCGGTGCTGTGTGCAGTTGTCTTGCTTTCCTCTCTCTCACCGGTCCGCGAGCACGCGCGCACTCGCACCCGCCCCACAGCCCCTCCCATACACAAATACACACAGACATATAGGCACTTCCCTGCCTCTCCTCGCGGTGGGCTTGTGTGCCTTGGAGGCGATAGCGGGCCGCACCGCCGCTGCCGCCGCGCTCCGGCTGCTCCCGGGCGGACCGTCGCGGGCTGCGCCCGGGAGTGGGGGAGGGGTGATCCCGCGCCGCTGCCGCCGCGACCGCGACCGCGGCCGCCGCGCGCTCCTCCTCCTCCTCCCCCTCCCCACGCAGTTCCGAGGCCCGGGCGGCTCTGCCCAATGAGGAGCGGCGTTGCTGGCAGGTGGGGAGTGTTTTTGTTTTGGGTTGAAGTTGAGGCTGAGGAGAGAGAAGAGCTAGCGACGAGCAGTCGTCGCCGTCGCTGGCACCGCGTGAGGTGGAGGAGGCCCTGTTGGAGTCAAGAGGTCTCCCCTCCCCGCCTACGGCCCCTACCCGCCGCTCCTCTGCCTCCTCCCGGTCCCGGAACTCCGGGGCCTGCCCGGGGCCCCCGTCTTTGCACTCCGCACGCCGCAGCGCCGGGCCCCGGCCGCACCCGCCGGCCCCATGAGGAGAGACGTGAACGGAGTGACCAAGAGCAGGTTTGAGGTGTGAACTTGGGGGGGCTAGGACGGCGTGAGGAAGGCGATTTCCGCGCTCGTGCCCCGAAAAATTCGCTACGCACGGAGCCTCCTCCCTTGCCTGGCGCCGTCACCCGCCGGCCGCTGCGGCTGCCAGACTTCTTTCCCCTTTCTCGCGACCCGAAAGCCCAGTGCAGCCCGGCTTCCCTAGTTCTGGCTGGTCGCCTCCTGGTTCTTTCACCCGTGGGCCCCGGCAGGGGATTAGCTCTGGCGCTCTAATTCCCCCCTCCCCCCAGTATCACTCAGTTTTCCATTCTTTACACAACCCTTGGCTTTTCTCCCTCCACCCGGCAGAAAAAGCATCACAGCCCTGATCGATCGGAGCCTGCTTCTTTTCTTTCTGCCACCTTCTCGAAGCGTTTCTTCTTGAAGTGAGGGGGAAATGATGGGCCAGGGGGCCATTTCTCCGAGTTTGAGAGACCTCGGTGAAACTAGGGAAGTGGGAGTGGTAGACTGGGATGGTAGAGACGACCACGGGTTTTTGGTGCTGTGTTTGGTTTGGGTATTGTTCTGATACTTCCTCTTCTTTCCCGTTTAGTCTGTACTTTTGTAGCTCATTGTTTCTGGGAACTCTTAGATGTGTAGAGGCTTTGAGATTGGGACGAAGGTCTGAGAGACTTTAGAAAATCCGTTTAAGTCTGTCTCTAAAACTTTTCATCGTCTGGCAAGAGAGGTTCCTTGGAATTGAGGAATGGATGAAGAAATAAGAAAACATCTGAAAGTCTTCGGAAAGTATTCACCATGTAGGGAAGTGATTCCTTTGGGAAGTGAAGTGTTGTAATTACAGATCAATTACGGTAGTATAGTAATTTACAGGTAGGTTTATTGAGGGGATAAAAGAGAGAAAGAAACTTCTACAACACGAAGAGTAAATGTTACCTGGCCTTTTCTGGCAGAGAATCAGGCTGACCTGGGATCACTCACAGCTCAGTGTACATCTCACTTGGTGTTTTTCTTCATTTCCATTTGAAGGATGAAATTGTAAGACGGTGAGACAAAAGTTTCAGGAAACTTGCCAACTTAGGTGCAGAGGGTGAAATTGTTACCTAAGGGTCTTCGTTTAGTCTATTCTTTGATTTCTTTTTATGCTTGTGGGAAAAATATTTTAGTTTATCCACAAAGATCAAGATAGAAAGTGTTTGGGGGAGGTTTAAATTCAGAGCCATGATATTACTGTTGGAGGCAAAGAGTGGAGAAAATCAAGGAAGTGGTCTTAGAGTTTTCATATTTAACTTAATGGGAAGAAAGTATTATAGTAGATATGATTTGGTGTTTACTTTAGTAGAACTTTATGTTGCCCTAATGTAGAGAGGCCCAGTAAGCTTAATTTATGGTGGTTTCGTATTCAGTACTGCCGTAAAAGTCCAGACCGTCATTAAAATTACTGAATAGACATTTAGCAGTTAACAGGAATCTTGAAAGCAAAACCCAAATACTGAAGATGTGAATGAGGGATAGTCTTTTGCTATTGCAGTCTGCTCTTTATCATTTTGCTATTCACTTTTAGGTTGTGTAACTGTTGGAAAGAGTTCTTTTGTACTATGTGCTTTAAAATTGCATTGCTATATCCTATTTGTATAATTATCTTATATTTTAATTTGTAGTATCTGTAGTGGTGGTACTAAAAGAATAAGAAAATTTATTGCTTCATTAAACATATTCATTTACCTTGATTGGTATGTAACTGGCAACTGAAGGTTTCTAAACGTGTCTGAGAAGATAAAAAAGAATAAGAGGAGGGGGGAACCCCCTTGTGCGGTGTTCATGATTGAAGTGTTTATTTATAAACCCGAAGCTACTCTTTTATTATCTGAAGTGTTCCATGCCAGAATATAAATGAGAAGGGCTGGAAATGATATGTGTTAATGAGTTTCATTATCTATTTCTTAAAATCATTTACCTCTTTACTGACTTAATTTACAAGTAGCAAAACAATAAACTATTTGGTCTCTTATGAAGTAATATATTGCTAATTCATTGAAAATATTTAAGATATTTACTTTCAGTGGATAAATGAAGTAAATAAGATACAGCAGGCTTTTCATATCTAAAACATTTACATCAAACTTTTTTTAATTCTCAAAATTACACGATGCTTTTTAAAGGACTGATAACTTTATGATTTTAAGTGGATAGCTGATTTCTGAGAATTTTTGTGAATGCAGGAAATTTTTATAGCAGATAACTAATTTGAAATTAGTTATGGTTAATACAGAAAGTGAAAGATTGTTTTCTTGGCCACATTTTTTTTCTGGAGAGAAGATAGCTGAAGCTTATCTTTTTATGATTGATTCATTAAAATCTTTTTATAGAGAATATTGTGTGTTTCATGTTTTTGGATGTTGTACTGGAGGCCACGCACTTTTTTTTTAAATTTTATTTATTTTATTTTTTTCCCCCTAAGCCCCAGTAGATAGTTGTATGTCATAGCTGCACATCCTTCTAGTTGCTGTATGTGGGACACGGCCTCAGCATGGCCAGAGAAGCAGTGCGTTGGTGCATGCCCAGGATCCGAACCCAGGCCGCCAGCAGCGGAGCGCGTTCACTTAACCGCTAAGCCACGGGCCGGAGGCCACACACTTTAAATCGCACAGGGGTAGAGCTGTAGAAAAAAAAATTTAAGTTAAAATCAAGGGAGAAGAGTACCTGTTAGCTGGATATGTAGCATTCTGTAGAATAGCCAAAGTAGATGACTGTTGGATAAAAGAGTTAAAAAGATAGAGAGATGTAAAAATCATTGTTCTTTGCTGTGTCACTTTGGCACTAATCTGTGCAGTAATAACCCTTGTAAGTTAACATAATGTGTGCTGAATTGTTATAGTCTCTTAGTTGAAATTCATCATTCAAATACTTTTTGTTATATTGCTTATAGTAAACGTAGTTTTGTGGCAAATTTTGATAATTTCCTTTCAAATTTAATAACAATGATTGAAAGCCAAGCGCTAAGCTAGATGTTTTACCTCAGTTACTTCTAATTCTCACAATTCTGTTTTACAGTTGAGGAAAGCTAGAGACTGAGAAGTGTTCAGTTGTACAGCCAGTAAGTGGGGGAGCCAAATTCCAGTCTGCATTTTTTTGACTCCAGTCTATCATTCTGCTCTGTTTTTAGCATAACATAGCATAAAATGTGTAGAAAAGAGCTTTCCTAAAGTTCTCTATCTGGTATATTTTATTATGTCTTTGCTATCAAGAGAATGAAGCTATCCTTCACTTAAAGTACTGTAACCTGTGTTATCTTAACACTCAGTGAAATTAATGAAGGCACGTGTAAATATCTAGGCTAGCCCTTGAATGCAAGTTTAGGTTTTTTTTTTAGTTAAGCCTCTCTACTTTGTCATACTCTTAGTAGCTCCATTATAAGAATAGTAGTACTATTAAAGGAAAAATTCTGTTTTATTTGGATTTATTAAAAAGTTTAACATTAGGGCTGGCCCCAGTGGCTTAGCGGTTAAGTGTGCGTGCTCTGCTACTGGCGGCCCAGGTTTGGATCCTGGGCGAGCACCTATGCACTGCTTCTCTGGCCATGCTGAGGCCGCATCCCACATACAGCAACTAGAAGGATGTGCAACTATGACATACAACTATCCATCTGGGGCTTTGGAGGGGAAAAAAAAAGGAGGAGGATTGGCAATAGATGTTAGCTCAGAGCTGTCTTCCTCAGCAAAAAGAGGAGGATTAGCATGGATGTTAGCTCGGAGCTGATCTTCCTCACAAAAGAAAAAAAAAGAAAATTATGTTTTCTATTAAGTTGTTAAAAATTTTTAGCTTGGCAAAAACTTTACCAAATGTATTCTTGATATTTAAGCCCTACATTCTTAGATGTAACCTGTTTCTACACTGAAGATTTTCATTCTTTAAATCAGTATTTCTGTTAGAAGTATTCACACTTTGAGTCTTATATTCTTATGTTTTAGGTCATTTGTCAGTTTTAGCTGTTAGTGTCAGTGTTGTTTTTTCATCTTAATTTTTAAAGTCCTTCTATTTTCATCCCCAGAGTTGTCTTTTTTCAAATCTTGGTCTCATTTTTCTTGCAAATTAATAAGTACTTTTGTTACAGGCCAAGGATTCCATTCCTAGCCCTAGCCCTTAGGTTATTGTTTCCCAACTGGTGACAGTTTGGAAACTGAATTAAAATTTTCAGTAATCTAACTAGTACTGCGGTTTTGGAAGGGTATTTTTAGATGTTGAAAATAAAATATTCCATTACATGAGGAAAATCCAAGGGAGGGAGGAAGAACCAAGAATGCCTTTAAACTGACCAAATTTAGCTGCTTGTGCATAGTTGCCTTTACACTGTTTTCCTACGTGATCTTCCAGACTTAGTGAATTCTTAGATCAGACCCCCACCCAAAAATTGACTCAGAAATGAAGGCATCCAACTGTGGTTTTGTAGTTTTGTGTCTTAATGCACTTGGACCCATTTGATAAAAGATTTTAACTTAATAGAAACTAACAATAGGTGGTGGTATTGGTCTGTGCAATAGTATTGTGCTTGCTTCATCTTGCTTAATTATATAACTTTAAAAAACAAAGATATGTATTCAAATGTAATAAATCCAAAACAAATTTACATTAGCTTTTGAAGACTGTTTCTCTTAAAAGAGTGGCTTTGCTGAGTAGTTATTTTATTTTATTTTTTTGTGGGGAAGATCAGCCCTGACCTAACCTCCATGCTAATCCTCCTCTTTTTGCTGAGGAAGACCGGCTCTGAGCTAACATCTATTGCCAATCCTCCTTTTTTTCCCCCAAAGCCCCAGTAGATAGTTGTATGTCATAGTTGCACATCCTGCTAGTTGCTGTATGTGGGACGCGGCCTCAGCATGGCCGGAGAAGTGGTGCGTCGGTGCCTGCCCGGGATCCAAACCCGGGCCGCCAGTAGCGGGGCGTGCGCACTTAACCGCTAAGCCACGGGGCCAGCCCTGCTGGGTAGTTATTTTGAGCATATATTAAATAACTATTTAGTAGGCATGTGAGTTATAGCTATAGGTGAGTAACCTCTTTATTCCCTAATCATATTTCCTCCAATTTGATTTTCTGGTATTCTGTTGGCTTTAATAAGCCTCATATCTGACAGTTGTAATCAGATGGAAATGTAATTTAATTTAATCCATTTTTGCTCAGTCTCTCAGGTTGCTGTGAGGTTAAAGTTGCCTATTAAATCATGGTAGACAAAGAGTTAGTCAGTTAGGAAACAAATATTGGCAATATCTTCTGTCATTTTTGTCCTTCATCCCAGGAATTTCTAGTAAAAGCTAAAAAAGGGAACTAGAACACTGAAAGTAAGTAGTAAATTGATCTTGCTTTACTTCGGTGCTAAGGCAGTAATCTAACAACATGGAGGTGAAAGTCGGCAATATATCAAAGGCCTGCTCAATTTTATATAATCAGATGTACCAACTATTTTGGTATTTGTTGGTGCCTGTGACTGTCTGATCAACTGGAGGATGCAGGCAGATACCATTTCATAATCATTTAAAAGTAAAAACTGGAAAAACATTCTCAGTTTTCCTTACAATTTGCAATAATAATAAGATGCTATGGGTATAGCTATTCTGGGTGCTTTACTATCTGCAGAGTGAGGGAATTTATGTGGCAGGAGGGACAGGCAAAAAGAAAACAGTAAAATTTCTAGATTAGGGTAGGTTTTTAAATGTAGAGTACCTGTTGTTGTGCATATGTTACCCTTGGTTGACAGTTTAGGCCCAGGGAAGGTCATTGGCAACTCAGTGTATCCTGAGTTACAGTTACCATGGAAGAGCCAGTTTTGTTTTGTTTTTTGTTTTCTTTTTTCCTTTTTAGAGGTGAGTGGAGTGAAGAAAAAGAAAAGAAGGGATTTGCAGTTCCCTGCAAATTAAAAATTTGATGTCAACTATAACTGTTAGCCGCAAGGTTTTCCAGAGTCTCTGTTAGAATGTCATCTCTTTTTGTCGTCTTTTTTTTTGAACCAGTTCATCTATATCTTTTGATGTTCTAAATTGGAAATTAATTTGAGTAATTAAATTGGAAATTAATTTGAGTAAGGAGAGAATGAAAGCATTAAGGTGATGTCGTAAGGATTTTTCAAAGGGAAATAGTTCAATTCTGAACTATGAAATAAGTACTCCCATATATATATTTTATACATGTATGTATGTATGTATATGTATACGTGTGTGTGTGCATGTTTCTGTATGTATATGTACTGGTATCTGTGTGACCTTGGGTAAGTCACCTCTCTGGATCTCCATTGTCTCAACTCGTTTCTTCTGGCATGGAAATTCTGTGATTCTCTGTAAATAAATCTGCCAACTTGCTGTAGGTTAGAGATTAGATATTCAGTTTATTGCCAGTGTTCTTACATTTCTTTTCTTACAACTGCTAGTAAGGACGAAACAGTTAGACTTCGTGTGATCTTAACCTGTATTCTGTTTTTTTTTTTTTTAAAGATTTTATTTTATTTATTTTCCCCCCAAAGCCCCAGTAGATAGTTGTGTGTCATAGCTGCACATCCTTCTAGTTGCTGTATGTGGGACGCGGCCTCAGCATGGTCGGAGAAGCGGTGCGTCGGTGCGCGCCCGGGATCCGAACCGGGGCTGCCAGCAGCAGAGTGTGCGCACTTAACCGCTAAGCCACCGGACCGGCCCTGTATTCTGTTTTTGATTCCTGCTTGTTTTTGCCCTGAATTCTGATAAAAATGGAGGCGGACACTGGAAGAAAAAAACCTGCAGTACGTATGTCTGTCCAAATAAACACCTTGCCAAGGGAGTGAGGAATGGGTATAATGGTTGTGTGATATCTTGGAGTTTAGTGTGCTGTAATCCAATTTCTCAGGATTTGTAGAGTTTATGTATTTATATATAGAGAATCTATTGAAGAACATTAGCTTTGAAGGCTGGGTTTGAAGCCTGGGTTTGCCACTCAACCATCTTTGTGACCTTGGACAAGTTATTGAATCTCTCCAAGTCTCAAGTTTTCAGTATCTAAAATGGGTGTAATACCTACTGCACTGGATTGTGAGGATTAAATTCTATAATGTTTGCATAGCATTTAGCAAATTGTCTACCATACAATAAGGGCTCAGTAAATGATGACTATTATTATATTACTTTATGGAGAAGTGTTTACTTAGACTTTTTGTAAATTATTGTTTTAAATGCTTTAAAGGAATTTAGAATTTAAAGGAAAAAATCTATTATAAAGGAAAGAATGTAATTATCTTTATTCATTTGATTCAGTTTTATATATTGGGTTTATTAAACAGGAATACCTATGAATTTTAATCTAGTTGAAGAGCAATGATTTAGCAGTGTTTCAATCTGGAGTTTATACTGCAACTATTATTATGTTAATTGTTAGGCAGATGTGGATAAATGTCTCCTAAGATGAGAATCTGGCACCAAATTGTAAGTTGACATTTAAAACACTAGATCAGTCAGCTTTTACCCCAGACACTGGACATTCCTTCCTTCTCTGATTTGTAGAAAATAAAACTATGGCATGATTGAACATGAACAAGTAGAGATGCATTTATTTTTGAAAAAGAGCCCTGCGTTGCTAATACACTTTCCCCACTCTCATCCTTATCAGCTTTTTGAAAATTGTTTACATGTCCTTCAAATAAAAAAGCTCATTTTGAAAAATCACATCATAACTTATTTCTGCAACCCATTTGTAGGGAAAAAACCTGATATATTTTGGAATTCTCCTTGGATAAGTTAAAACATTTATTTAATGCTGTAACTTTCCTAACATATTATCATGAACTGTAACTTCAGGAAGATAAGGGACTTAATAGTTGGTATTCTTAGTCACAGCTGACTGGAGTTATACAAAAGGAGCTTCCCAAGTCTAGATTTCCACAACAACAAAAAAATGCATTTTTACTGAGGTCAGCACATTCCTTAAGATGGAATAATTGTATTTAGATTATATGCCTCAAAAGGTGAATTATAGGCCCTAAGTGACATAAATTTCATCTGAGCTCATCACTCTCTGGTCCAGACAGAAAAGTTTGGCCTAAATATAGGAATCAGGATCTCAAGGGACCTAATGTTGGCACTACTGTGAACTCACACTGAGCCCTGGGAGAAACCACTTACCTCTTTGTCCTTACAGCTCTAAAATAAGATTTTAAATATCTGTTTCCCTATCATAATACAAACTGAATTAATGTTAATTAAAGAGTAAACCTAAAACTCATACTTTTCAATAGTACTGCCTGAGTTAAATGGACATTATTGAGGAGAAATAAATGAAACTGAATTTCATTTATTGTAACTGAGTTCTGTAGTAGAGATAAATAAGTAACAACCTCAATGGTTATCAGAATCACTAGTGAAGATTTTGCATAATACTAATCCCTAGAAACCACCGCATTCACTGAATGGGAGTAGATCTGGGCATGCAAGTTGCCTAGAAATTCTTTAAGAGATAGTGATGTAAATTTCTGTTAAAGAAACACTGTGATAAGGGAGATACAAAAGGTAACTTGTATTTGCAACCTGAACTCCATGGGAAAATAGATTTACATACTATGAATTTGACATCATAAAATCAATACCTCTTCTCTCAGGTTTCTATCCTATCCTAGATGTTTTAGCCTTAGAAACAAGGTGCAGTATCTAATGTACAGCACCTAAAATATAGTTATTTTACAACTTGTACATTTTACGTGATCGAATACATTGTTCACTAATGATACCACCATACCACACTATATGGCCTCTCAGGCTACCAAGAACAGGTATGTCCGGGAGCCCAGCAAAGCTTATCTGACCTTGTCTAGGGCTCAGAAAATCTCAGTATAGAAAACCAAGGCATGCTATTGTTGAGAGTTCAGTTTTATTCAAAATTTATTTAGCAGTAACTATGTGTCAGATAGTTAGAGGTACAAAGCTGCTCCAAAACATTGTTTCTGCCTCAGGGAGTTTGTAGTCTAGTTTGGAAGAAAGATGAGAAAAATAATTTAGTGGATTCTGGTAAATGCAGTGATAGATAAATGGGAGAGTGAGATAAAAACCAATTTTATGAAAAGCATTCATACTTTCTGTGATCCTCATACTGCTATATGAGATGCATTACACTTTATTTAGTGCTTTTAAAAGAAAAAATCCACTGACCCTGCTTTTGAAAAATATTAGCACTTTGCTGTCACGTGTAAGAATTTATTTTTAAGAATACAAGTATGTGAATTATTTATCTTTCTCTCTGACATTCTATCCATGGTTACAAGGGAGGACCAAGGGAAAATATAGGCAAGTTTTTATTAATAATATCTTTGGTTTTACTGATACATCTTGAGGGAAACAAAATAGCACTACTAATGACAGAGCTAATCAGAGTAGCTGCTCATTCTAAAGCCAAACATTCCTCAGAGATTTAAGCAGACATTAAACAAAGTTGGAAGAAGAGTAACAGGAAAGTAACTCTTTCCCCAGTAGTTCCAGGAATTGGTTATATAGTAAGTAGTTATACACGCAGTCTTCCATTTGTTTTTAAGGCAAAGAATAAGTCTTGTTAAGGAATTTATGAATGACTCTGCATAATGCTGACCCTCACAGATAGTATATAGGGCATCCTACTAACTCCCCTTCAGAAGGACAGATATTTTGAACTATCTTAAGTAACAAGTTAATAGTTGTACACATTGACGAGCATGTTTATGATTTCGTTTGAACTTAACAAAAATTCTTATATGTTATGTTGAGGATATTTCTCTATTTTATAGATAAGAAAGCAGATTCTCTGAAAACCTATTTTCCCAACCTTAAATAGTTGACTATAAAAGCCAGAACTTTAATCCAGTTGACATGAAGTCTGTTATACTTGCCTCTAGGGTATGGTGACTGAGAATGGGTTGTTTTGAGCAATTCACCCATTATTCTTCTCTTGCTCCATAGCAGGCATTTATAAGATGTTTGATTAGGATTGATGAACCCTTGAGTTTGTGGCCATAGAATTCAGCGAAGTTAGTTGTGTGGGGACTGCAAAGTATGGGAATTGAACCCTTACTTTGGCTTATTAGCCATACTTTACTAGCCTATTTAAATAACTCCCCTAAACAATCATGAACAAATATTCTGTATAAACCATACCAAGTAGTAAATTCCTTTCAGATACTTGTGCAATAAATCACAGTTGGACCAAAAGCTGTTAGAATATCATCTCGTATGTGTTGAGTAAAACTGATCTGATTACTATTATTCTTCCTCATGAAGACTAGGGGTGCGATATTAGAACAGTTTTATAGTAAGTATTTGTAGAACCTTGAATATAAGTTTTTAAGGCTTCATATTCAGCGTTTTTGCAAGTTTTGTTCTTAGGTTTGATTTATAAAGTCTGGGCAGCATTTTGTTCAGTTTTACATAGTATATTATTAAAGATGAAAGGTAGCAGTATACTACTATTGAGTTAAAATAAAAATTTAGGATGTAGTATTTTATGAATAAACATAGACATTTCTAGGTAAAAGATCAAGTAGGTTTAGTAGAATCAAAATAACTTTTTAGTATCAGAAAGATACCAAGAAACACTATTACTGTCTTCTAGAGTGTTTAAATTATTTATTTCAGTAATGTGAAATTTACATTTAAAGTGATCCCATCCATAAACTATAAGGTGTTCTGGAGTTATGTATTCAAATGAAATGTATAATTAACTCATACATTACCTTTTTAGTCTTGATAATACTACATACCTACCTAGGATCCAGTTTTGTTCCTCAATGCTTTACATGTTCTGGCTGTTGTCAGTTGGATGGGGTTTTGTCAGTATTCCCTAGTAACAGTATTGTTTCAGAGAGAAATTAACATGAGAGTGATAAACCACAGGATTGAATGCAGCAGCAGTCAGGCTGGGAACCAGGGGAGCACATGTATGCTCCACACTACCTTAATTGGAAACAATGTTATTCCTCTGCAGAATTAGTCCTGGATACCCATTCAGGTTGAAGGTCCACAGAGAGCCAAATAGTATTTGTAGGTAGTTGTTATGCTTAATGCCACTGGTACTCTTGAAAAAGGCAGTGATCAGATTGAAATCTTAAGTAAAAATTAACCAAGACTAGCTCGGTGATCTTTCTTCTAGTTTTTATTTACTGCAGCTGAGTTGGTGTGCAGTCTCTGTGAAGTATTACCATTATTTTAGCCAAAGGAAACTTTAGCAACCTCTTTGTCTGTCCTAAAGTAGCCTCAGGTTCCTTGGTTTGTGTTTCAGTGACATGTCTTGCTTCTGCCACTTCTGTTTTACAAAAAAGACAGTTATAGGAATAGGCCTGTGGTCTAATTTGGGACTGGAAATGGAGATTAAATTGTTGCTTTAGTATTTGTTCTTGGAGGAGAACTTAAAGTATAATTTTCTGTTCACCCTTAAAGTGAGTTTCAAGTGAAAAGTAATCCTCCATCCTCCCATTCTCCAGACGTAACCATTGTTAAATGTTTATGTATCCTTTTATAAATTATGTATGGTTATGTTCATATTTTTGAACAAACAGAATTATACTAGACATATGGTTTAGCACCTTGCTTTTTTTTCTGTTTTTTAAAATTAAAAGTTTTAATTTACATAAGCAATACGTGAATAAATTTTTATTTAAAAAATTAAAACATTTTGGGGCCGGCCCGGTGGCGCAAGCGGTTAAGTGCTCCTGCTCCGCTGTGGCGGCCCGGGGTTTGCTGGTTCGGATCCCGGGCGTGGACCTACGCACTGCTTGGCAAGCCATGCTGTGGCAGCGTCCCGTATAAAGTAGAGGAAGATGGGCATAGATGTTAGCCCACGCCCAGTCTTCCTCAGCAGAAAAGAGAAGGATTGGCAGATGTTAGCTCAGGGCCGATCTTCCTCACACACACACAAAAAGTTAAAACATTTTAAGTATGATAAAAATTCTCCCTTATGCTGCCCCCAATCTTGATCCTCTTCACTTTACCCTTCTCCACCTAAAGAGATAAGGGCCAGTTTTAAACTTTGGGTGTATCCTTGCAAGTTTTTCTCTGCTTTTTGTATGGCATTAGTTTTGTGTGTGTGTGTGTGTGTGTGTGTGTGTGTGTGTGTTTACATAATTAGCCTCATGCTGTGCCTGTCCTTCTGAAACTTTAACTACAATATGTCTTAGAGATTTGTTAGATATATTTCTTTTAACAGCTACATAGTATTAATATTCTAGTTTGTGTAGCTAGCTGTTAATGGACTGTTAGGTTTTCTCCTTGGCATTACTAACAAGAATGCAACAGATGTTCTTGTATATGCCTTCTGGTGTACTGTACAAGTTTTCCTGTATGGTAAATACCAAGAAGAGGAATTTCTGGGTCTTAGGGAATATATGTTTTTTAGATTTATTACATACTGTCAAAACGCCTTCCTAATTTATGTTTTGGCCAGTAGTGTATGAGTGAATGAGTTTTGCCACATCTTCACCAACATGTGATGTTTCCCAACTTTAAGATTTTTCAATGATAGATGAAAAATTGTTTTATTTTGTATTTCCCTCATTACTACCGAAGTTGAGTGTCTTCCTGTTTTAGTCCTCATGTTTTATTGATCATTTATATTTCTTCCATAAATTGCCTATTTTATCCTTTGTCAAGTTTTAAAAATTGTGTTTTGTCTTTTTTTTTTAATCCCCCTTAGGCATTCTTTATATTGGATACTAACCCTTTGTCTACCTGTATATTTGCAAAGATGTTCATTGAGTGGGTTTGTCTCTTAACTTTATGTTTGCTTTTTGTGTTTATAAAAAACAAGTCTCGGGGCTGGCCTGCTGGTGCAGTGGTTAAGTGCGCGTGCTCTGCTTCGGCGGCCCGGAGTTCTCAGGTTCGGATCCTGGGCACGCACCGACATACCGCTTGTTAAGCCATGCTGGGGCGGCGTCCCGTATAAAGTAGAGGAAGATGGGCACAGATGTTAGCCCAGGGCCAATCTTCCTCAAGAAAAAAGAGGGGAGGATTGGCATCGGATGTTAGCTCAGGGCCACTCCTCCTCATACACACACAAAAAAGTGTCCCCTATCTCAAGATTATATTCTTTTGTATTTTATTCTAGTATTTTTATAGTTGTTTTGTTACATTAAACTTTTTTTAACATCTAAGTTTTTAATCTACCTGGAGTTTATTTAATTTATTTAATTTATTTAATCTACCTTGAGGTAGAGTTCTAACTGAACTTCTCTCCATATTGATAGACAGTTGTTCTAACACAATTTATTCCATCTTCTCCCCACTGGTTTTGAAATGCCATTTCTATCATAAAACTATTTAAATGAATTCAGAGGTCTTTTTTTGAACTGTGTTCTGTTTCTTCCATCTATTTTTTTATTGTCAGTACTACAATTTTAATTAATTGGCTTTATACATTAATTTGGGGGAATTGATGTCTCTTTAATATTTTCCTTCTTATTCATGAACATGATATGTGTATTTATTCAACTTTTTTCCTTTTTTTTTTTATTTATTTTTATTGAGGTAACATTGGTTTATAACATAAATTTCAGGTGTACATCATTATATTTCAATTTCTATGTAGATTACAGCATGTTCACCACCCTATTCAACTTTTATCAGCAGATTTTTATCGGTTTCTTCGTTTAAGATCTTACACAGTTTTTGTTAGTTTTATTTCTACATACTTTATAATTTTTAATGTTATTACAAATAGGCTTTTTTTTCTGTTACAATTTTCTAATCATTAATTCACTCAGCAAATGTTTGTTGAGTACTTTCTACATGCCTGTTATTGTTATAGACGCTGAGGGTATGAAAGTGGACAAAACACAAAATCCTACCCTAATGGAGTTTAAAATTTAATGAAGGGAGATTGACATGAACAGCTAAAAAAGTAATTACATAATATATCTGATGCTGATAAGTGCTATGGATAAAAATGAAGGGCAGGAAAAAGAGGAAGGGAGCTGGGAATGGTTTATATTTTATACAGAATGGTTAAGGAGGACCTCACTGTTAAGGTTAACATTTGAGTAGACTTAAAGAAATAAGGCAGCAAGGAAAAACCATTACAGGCAAAGGAATGCACAAATGAAGGTGGGAGTGTGCTTGATGTATTCTAGGAACAGTGAACATGGTGAGGTTGGGTAACAGTGGTAAGGAGGAGGTCAGAGAGTTATGGGTGAGAATGGAGGGGAGCGGATGGAGAGCGGAGCAGATCGAGAATGATCTTGGTGGCCATTTTAATCTCTGAATTTTATTCTGACAAAGGAAGCCATAAGGGTTTTTGAGCTGAAGAGGAAAATGGTAAAATTCATGTTTTGAAAGGATCACCCTTGCTTTGTGGAGATTGCTTTGTGGAGATGTAGTATATAACTGGTGTTCAAGGTTCTTGCAGTAATCCGGAAAAGTAATAGTGTTACTGATACCAGCTCAATACAAGGTTAACGTAAGGGAAGCCATATTATAGAAAAGAAATAATATTGTAACTTTGAATGATCTCTGATTAGCTGACATCCTCTATGGATTTTATGGCCCCTCTCAGCTGCAATAAGTCGATAACTTAGTTCCTTTGAGTTCCTTAGGAATGTGATGACCCCTGGGCAGAGAGTCTATGCTGATAGCCATCATCAAGCACAGCTAAAAGATCAGGGTATAGGGCGTTGCTCCGGTCTCGCATGCATATCCAATAAAACAAACGACTGTCAGGAACTAAGACAAGATATCTGCCTCCACCTGGAGATCAGATGGATGCCCCACCCTGAGACCAGATGCCTCCCCCATGTGGAGACCTGCCCCCTATATAACTGGCCTATAATCTTTGTTTTGTAAGGTGGTTCTTTCGGCCATGAGTGGGCCATCTTCCCCCTTGCTAGCAACCTGTACTAAAAAGTCCTTTCTCTCCTGCCTCCTTGCCACTTGACTATTGGCATGTCTTGCAGTGGGCAGATGTACCCCACTTTGGGCGGTAACGTTACTTTGAAGATAATTGTGGTGGAAGTGTAAGAAGGAATTGGATTCTGGATATATTTTAAAAGTAGAGCTGATAGAATTTACAGTCATTAGAAAGCTATAAAGTTTGTGTATTGATTTGTGTATATTCATTTTTGTATCCAGTTTGGATGCTCTCAGCTACAAGTAATAGAAAACCTTTTTAGTGGCTTAAACAATAAAGTGTTCTTTATCTCACATTATAAAGAGTCCAAAGCAAAGATTCTTCTAGGATTAACATCCATGATTTAGAGTGGTGGTTTTCAAACTTCAGTTTTACATAACAAGCACCTGGAAAGCTGATAAATCACCTGGGCTCGTGAATTTGCATTTATGAGAAATATGAGGGTTATGCCTAAGAGAGTACCACACTTTGGGAAACACTGACTTGGAGTATAATAATTAGAGGGACTTTAGTGTTTGAAGCACAACTGTGGAACCAGAATGCGTGGGTTCAAATCTCAGCTCTGCTATTTCCTGTCTGTATTTGAAATTTTCTGGCATATTGATCTTAAGGGATTATTTTATTGTTCATTTCTGATTTTATTGTATTGTATGTGATATTAGTGGCTTGTATGATAACAGATTTTTAAAATTTTCTTTGTGGCCAAGTATATTATCATTTTTTGTAAATATTTTATGTGTTGGAACAAAGTAGGATTTTCTGTTTATTGAATGCTTGGGTTTGATGTGGAGAAAAAGATCACAGACACAAAATTTTAAAATGAGACTGCCTTTTAAAAGGACTGAATTGCAGGAAGGAAGAAGAAAAGTGCTTACCATTCAGAGGCTGGAGACCAGAATAACCTCTTTTCTGAACATGTCAAAATTATGGTTTTTCTTTTAATATTTCAGTATGTAATATAATGGATCAACAGAGGAGGAAGGCCTCAGGACCGTTAAGTAGAGGAAACAAAAAAGACTCTTAGATGGAGGAGGAAAAACCTAGTGATGTTTAGCAAGAGAGGGGAGGGTAGACCTTGTATTGGTTTCTTACAAAATTTTAAAAAGGCTATTTAAACTTAGAAAACTTCAAAAGGGATGATGACACTTTTGAAAGGGATCATAGTGTTTGTCCAATAAAACATTAAGGATCCATTATTTTCTTAAGATTTTATCGTTTTCTAATTACTGGTATACAGTACACTGTTTAATTATGGCAGAACTAATTTTTTCATCAGTTCACATTTTGGCTGAGAACACTATTTAAAGCTGTGTGACCTTAGAATATATTTAATCTCTGCACCTCTGTTTTCTTATTTATGAAATGGAGATAAGAATAGAATCCTTCCATCTAGGGTTGTTGAAAGAGTGCACAATATGCCTTCAGTAAGTTTAAGTTATTATTATTTGACTCAGTTCATTACACATATCTCTTAGATCAAGCTTGTTATGTGTATTATTCAAATCCTCTAGGTCTTTATTAACTTTTTGCCACTTTTGTCTTTTGTTTTCTTTAAGAAGAATGTTAAAGTTCTTCTTAGGCCATGTCTAACTTTGTTTCTTTCTTCTTATAGTGCAATTTTCGCTTCATATATTTTGAAGCTCTGTTGTTAGATATATAAACTTTAAAGAATGTTAAACTTTTCTTGGTGAATTGTTTCTATATCTATAAAAAATATCCCTCTTTGACTCTTAATGATGTTGTCCTTGAATTAAATTTTATCTAATAATATTGATATAAAGTTGTTTTATTCTTTAGTACTGAGCTTATTTCTTTGGGTTCTCACATTCTAGATTTTGGACTGGTAGTTCTTTTTTTTTTTTTTTTTTTAATTATATTTATTTATTTATTTTTCCCCCAAAGCCCCAGTAGATAGTTGTATGTCATAATTGCACGTCCTTCTAGTTGCTGTATGTGGGACGTGGCCTCAGCACGGCCGGAGAAGCGGTGCGTTGGTGAGCGCCTGGGATCCGAACCTGGGCTGCCAGCAGCAGAGCGTGCGCTCTTAACCGCTAAGCCATGAGGCCAGCCCCTGGACTGGTAGTTCTTTATACTATTTTTTGCTCTTCCATGCTTTATAGAAGTCTACGATTATTATAGTCATTATTTTAAATATTTCACTCAACTTTCTAGTGGTCCTTATTTGGAGGGTTCGTGAGAATAGTCTGGTCCGTCACTCTGGTAAGCAGAAGCAGAAATACCTGGTTCTTCTGAAAGTAGATCCTTTTTAAAAGTTCTTTTACTGTGGACCTGTGGGTGGTGAATTCACCTAATTTCTCTATATATGGAAACATCTTTTTTCCCCTCATTGCTGGGGTCAGCTGTGGTCAGCTAGGGTACAAGGTTTTCAGTTGTAGTTATTTTCCTGCAGCACTCTAAAGATACTTCTCCGTTGTCTTCTGAACTCTGTTGTTACTGAAGAGAAGTCCACTGTGAGTTTATTGTTGTCTTTCTTCTTCAAAGAACTCTTTGAGTACACATTTTTAAATTATATTTTTTATTGAGATGTAATTCACATTACAAAGAAGTTTATAGTGTATAATTTAGTGGCTTTTAGTATATTCACAGTTATATGCAAACTATCACCACAGTCTATTCTGGAACATTTTCTAGACTTCAGAAATAAACTTGTACCCTTTATCTATTATCCCCTTTACCCCACCACCCTCTTGTTCTAAGCAACCACTGATTTACTTTCTGTCTCTGCAGATTCGTCTTTTCTGGGCTTTCATATGAATGGAATCATACAGTATGTGATCTTTTGACTGGCTTCTTTACTTAGCATGATGTTTCCAAGGTTCATCCATGTTGAAGCATGTATCAGTACTTCATTCTTTCTTATGGCTGAATAATCCACTGTATGGATATACCACATTTTGTTTATCCGTTCATTCATTAACAGATATTTGGGTTGTTTCCACATTTTGGCTATTGTGAATAGTACTGTTATGAATATTCTTATGAACAAGTATGTGTTTGAAACCTATTTTCAATTCTTTTTGGTATGTAGTTAGGAGTGGAATTGCTGGGTTATGTGGTAATTCTATATTTAACATTTTCAGGAACTGCTGAACTCTTTTCCACAGCAGTTGCACTGTTTTACATTCTCATCAGCAACATACAATGGTTCAAACTTCTCCATATCCTTGCTATCAGTTGTTCTCTCCCCTCCCCCACCTCTGGCCCCCTTTTTTTGTTATAACATCCTAGTGGGTGTGAGGTGATGTCTCATTGTAGTTTTGTTTTGTATTTCCCTAATGGCTGATGATGTTGAACATCTTTTCAGGTGCTTTTTGACCATTTGTACATCTTCTTTGGAGAAATGTCTATTCACATTATTTACACATTTTTAAAGTGAGTTATTTCTGTTTTTATTGTTGAGTTGTAAGAGTTCTTTATTTTGGATACTAGACCCTTGTATATGGTTTGCAAATAATTTCTTTACATACTTTGTAATTTTTTTGTTGAAAACTAGACATTTTGAATATTAAAATGTGGCAACTCTAGGGGCCGGCCTGGTGCGCAAGCGGTTAAGTGCGCGCGCTCCGCTGGGGCGACCCGGGGTTTGCTGGTTCGGATCCCGGGTGCGCACCTACACACTGCTTGGCAAGCCATGCTGTGGCGGCATCCCATATAAAGTGGAGGAAGATGGGCACGGATGTTAGCCCAGGGCCAGTCTTCCTCGGCAAAAAAAAAAAAAAAAAAAGAAAAGAGGCGGATTGGCAGATGTTAGCACAGGGCTGATCTCCTCACAAAAAAATAAGATAAAATAAAATGTGGCAATTCTAGAAATCACATTCTGCCCCCTCCTGGGTTTGTTCATGCTGTTTATTGTAGTAGTAGTGTTTGTTAAGTGTCTTTTCCAAACTAATTCTGTAAAGTATATTCTTTGTCGTGTCTGGCTACTGAAATCTCTGTTCCATTAGCTTTGTAGTCAGCTAATGAATGTACAGAGATTTCCTTAAATGCCTGGAACCAAAAATTCTCTCAGTCTTTGCTGAGGGGCTCTTTGTACATGTTAGGGCATGTCTTCAACACACAGCCAGGCAGTTTACAATTATGGCTTAGCCTTCACTTCCTGCTTCTGCAGAGCCTCAAGATCAGCCAGAGGTGACAGCTTAGAGCCTTCTCAGGTCTTTCCTGAGCGTGTGCACAACCCTGGGCATGCGTGTGGCCTTCTAGATTCCCAGGAATATATTGGAGCTTTTCAATGCCCTTATGGGCATCTCATTCTCTGGTCCTTTTCTGCCAAGCTCTTTGATTAGTCTATCGTTTGCCCCAACTGGTTTTCTGCCCCTCAGGCAGCAGTGACTAAAACATTTGACTGTAAATGTTTTGGACAAAGTGGGATAGTTTCTTTAGCACTAGGCCCCTTTTGAGTAGGGCAAAATAAAGACAAGCCTTTTGAGCTGGTCTTTCAGGGAGTGACAAGGCAGGTCAAGACAAATAATTACAACACTTTGAAAATGAGATCTGTTCTGGTTCCTCAGTTACCAGCAATGCAAGCTGTTATTTTCAAGGCTACTGCTGATCTGGGGATTGGGGTAAGTTAAAATGCCACAAAACTCTCTGTTCTTACTGAGATTCAGCCTTTTTTCTTGAATATACACTCTTTGGGTTATTGCAAGTCTTTGGTTAATTTCCAAAGTTCAGAAAAAAATTATTTTGCCCGTTTTTTGGTTACTTTTATGGAGAGGTGGGATTTCAGAATTCCTTGTTCTTCCATTTTATATATACACACACGCATACATACCACATTTTCTTTATCCATTCATCTGTTGACAGACACTTAGGTTGTTTCCATGTCTTGGCTATTGTAAATACTGCTGCAGTGAACCTGCAGGTGCAGATATCTCTTTGAGATAGTAATTTCATTTCCTTTGGATATATACCCAGAAGTGGGAGTGCCGGATTATATGGTAGTTTTATTTTTATGTTTTTGAGGAACCTGCATACTGTTTTGGATAGTGGCTGCACCAATTTACAGTCCCACCAACAGCGCACAAGGATTCCCTTTTCTCCACATCCTCAACAACACTTATCTTCTCCTGTCTTTTTGATAATAGCCATTCTAACAGGGGTGAGGTGATATCTCATTGTGGTTTTGATTTGCATTTCCGTGATATTGAACACCTTTTTATGTACCTGCCATTTATATATCTTCTTTGGAAAAATGTTTAGTCAGATCCTTTGCCCGTTTTTTAGTCGGATTGCCTGTTTTTTTGCTGTTGTTATATGAGTTCCTTATATTTTGGATATTAACCCCTTATCAGATATATGGTTTGCAAATATTTTCTTCCATTACATAGGTTGCCTTTTCATTTTGTTGATCATTTCTTTTGCTGTGTAGATTAGTTTGATATAGTCTCACTTGTTGATTTTTGCTTTCCTTGCCTGTACTTTTGGTGTCATACCCTAAAAATCATTCCCGAGAGCAATGTCAAGGAGCATTTTCACTATGTTTTCTTTTAGGAGTTTTACAGTTTCAGGTCTTACATTTATTTGAGTCTTTAATCCATTTTGAGTTAATTTTTGTGAGCAATGTAAGATAGAGGTTTATTCACATTCGTAGAGGATATTCACATTCTTTTGCATGTGAATATCCAGTTTTCCCAACACTATTTATTGAGGAGACTGTCCTTTCCCCGTCAAGTATTCTTGGCTCCCTTTTCGAAGATTAGTTGACTGTCTATGCATGGGTTTATTTTTGGGCTTTTGATTCTACTCCATTGGTGTATGTGTCTGTTTTTATGCCGGTACCACGTGGTTTTGACTACTATAACTTTGTAATATAGTTTCAAATCAGAAAGTGTGATGCCTCCAGCTTTTTCTTCTTCCTCAACATTGCTTTGGCTATTTGGGGTTTTTTGTTGTTCCATATGAATTTTAAGATTATTTTTTCTATTTCTATGAAAAATGCCATTGGAATTTTGGTAGAGATTGTGTTGAATCTGTAGATCACTTTGGGTAGTATGGGCATTTTAACAATATTAATTCTTCTGACCCATGAACATGGGATGTCTTTCCATTTGTGTCTTCTTTAGTTTTTTTCATCAATGTCTTATAGTTTTTATTTTGCTGATCTTTTACCTTCTTGGTTAAATTTATTGCTAAGCATTTTATTTATTTATTTTTATTTATTTATTTATTTTGAGGAAGATTGGCCCTGAGCTAACATCTGTTGCCAATCTTCCTCCTTTTTTCCTTTTTTTTCTTCCCCAAAGCCCCAGTAGATAGTTGTATGTCATAGTTGTACACCCTTCTAGTTGCTCTGTGTGGAACACTGCCTCAGCATGGCTTGATGAGCGGTGCGTAGGTGTGCACCCAGGGTCTGAACCAGCAAACCTTGGGCTGCCGAAGCAGAGCAAGCAAGCTTAACCGCTATGCCACTGGGCCGGCAGCCAGTATTTTATTATTTTTGGTGCTATTGTAAGTGGGATTGTTTTCTTTATTTTTCAACTAGTTTGTTGTTAGTGTATGGAAATGCATCTGATTTTTTCTGTTTATTTTATAATCTGCAACGTTAATGAATTTGTTTATTAGTTCAAACAGTTTTTTGGTGGAGTTTTAAAGATTTTCTGTATCTAAGATCATGTCATGCACAGAGACACTTTTACTTCTTCCTTCTGATTTGGATGCCTTTTATTTCTTTTTCTTGTCTGATTACTGTGTTTAGGACTTCCAGTACTATGTTGAATAGGAGTGGTGAGAGTGGGCACCCTTGTCTTGTTTCTGATATTGAAGGAAAATCTTTTGACTTTTCACTGTTGAGTGTGATATTAGCTGTGGGCTTGTCACATATGACCTTTATTGTGTTGAGGTACATTCCTTCTATATCCAATTTGTTGACAATTTTTATCATGAAAGGATGTTAAATGATTTTTTCTGTATCTATTGAGATGATCATATTTTTATCTTTCATTCTGTTAATGTGGTGTATCACTTTGATTGATTTGTGTGTGTTGAATCATCTTTGCATCCCAGGGATAAATCCCACTTGATCATGGTGTATGATTCTTTTAATGTGCTGTTGAATTTGGTTTGCTATTATTTGTTAAGAATTTTTGTATCTTTTTTTTGTGTGTGTGAGGAAGATCAGCCCTGAGCTAACATCTATTGCCAATCCTCCTCCTTTTTTTTTCCCCCAAAGCCCCAGTAGACAGTTGTATGTCATAGTTGCACATCCTTCTAGTTGCTTTATGTGGGACACCGCCTCAGCATGGCTGGAGAAGCGGTGCGTTGGTGCGCGCCCGGGATCCGAACCCGGGCCACCAGTAGTGGAGTGTGTGCACTCAACTGCTAAGCCACTGGGCCGGCCCGAATTTTTGTATCTGTATTCATCAGAGATATTGGCCTATTGTTTTCTTATAGTTTCCTTATCTGGCTTTGGTATCAGGGTAATGCTAGCTTTGTAAAATGAGTTTGGGAGTGTTTTCTCCTCTTCAGTTTTTTGGGAAGAGTTTGAGAAGGATTGACATTAATTTTTCCTTAAATGCATCGTAGAATTTACCAGTGAAACCATCTAGTCTTGGGCTTTTCTTTGTTGGGAGGTTTTTCTTTTTTTTTTTTAAATACTTTATTTTTATTTTATTTTTTATAATTTTATTTATTTATTTTTCCCCCAAAGCCCCAGTAGATAGTTGTATGTCATAGCTGCACATCCTTCTAGTTGCTGTATGTGGGACACGGCCTCAGCATGGCCAGACAAGCGGTGTGTCGGTGCGCGCCCCGGATCCGAACCTGGGCCGCCAGCAGTGGAGCACGCGCGCTTACCGGCTAAGCCACGGGGCCGGCCCAAGGGAGATTTTTCTTTACTGATTCAATTTCCTTGCTCGTTATTGCTCTGTTCAGATTTTCTACTTATTCATAATTCCGTCTTAGAAGTGTTAAAAGATAAACCGATGCACATTAAGATTTTAAAGAGTTTATTTGAGCAAACATAGATTCAAATTGCACAGCACTAGACCAGCAGATTTTTTTGTGTGTGAGGAAGATCAGCCCTGAGCTAACATCCATGCTAATCTTCCTCTTTTTTTTTTTTTTTGCTGAGGAAGACCGGCTCTGAGCTAACATCTATTGCCAGTCCTCCTCCTTCCCGCCCCCCCCACAGCCCCAGTAGATAATTGTTATGTCATAGTTGCACATCTTTCTAGTTGCTGTATGTGGGACACGGCCTCAGCATGGCCGGAGAAGCTGTGCGTTGGTGCGCACCCAGGATCCAAACCTGGGCCGTCAGTAGTGGAGCACAAGCACTTAACCGCTAAGGCATGGGGCTGGCCCCAGCGGATGTTTTAGAAGTGCTCCACTGATAGGAGCTAAGGGCAAAGTTTTTAAAGATAAGATGCAGAATAAAAGTAAACAAATTATTTGATTGGCTACATCTTAAGCAGTTGCCTTATTTGGGAGATTGTTTATAGTAGTCTCTTATGATCCTTTGTATTTCTGTGGTATCAGTTGTAATATCTCCTCTTTCATTTATAATTTTATTTTAGTTCTCTTTTTTCCTTTATTAGTCTAGCTATAGGTTTGTCAATTTTATCTTTTCAAAGAACCAGCTCTTAGTTTCATTAATCTTTTCTGTTGGTTTCCATTCTCTATTTCATTTATTTCTGTTCTAATCTTTATTATTTCCTTCTGCTAACTTTGGACTTATTTTGCTCTTCTTTTTTTTTTTTTTAATTTTTTGGTGAGGAAGATTGGCCCTGAGCTAACATCCATTGCCAATCATCTTCTTTTTGCTGAGGAAGACTAGCCCTGAGCTAACATTTGTACCATACCATCTTCCTCTATTTTGTCTGTGGGACACTGCCACAGCATGGCCTGATGTGCTGTGCGTAGGTCCACCCTCGGGATCCAAACCTGAGAACCCCAGACCGCCAAAGCAGAGCCTGCGAACTTAACCACTACACCATGAGGCTGGCCCCTGTTCTTTTTTCTAGTTTCTTGAGGTGTAATGTTTGATTATTTATTTGAGATCTTCCTTTTTTCTTAATGTAGGCATTTATAGCTACAAACTTTCTCCTTAGACCTGCTTTTGCTGCATCCCATAAGTTTTGATATATGTTTCCATTTTTGTTTGTCTCAAGATTTTTTTGATTTCTCTTCTGATTTCTTTGCTCTATTGGTCGTTTAGTAGTATGGTTGTTTAATTTGCATGTATTTGTGAATTTTCCAATTTCTCTCTTGTTCCTGGTTTCTAGTTTCATACCTGTGATATTATGGTTTATAATAAATACATAGTTTGGTCTTTGTCCATGATTCCTGGCTGACAACTCCCAAAACCCTTGGAATTTCCTAAGCGGTAAGAGCAATTGGAACATCTTTTGTTATAATATTTGGTGTTTTGTCCTCAGTTCAGACCCATAAAGGTGAAATGGTGTCTTGTTATTCATAACAAGCCCCTTTGAACCACACCTGAGTTTATGTTAATAAGGTGACTTTTGGAAAGTCTCTAGGTAACCTAAGGTTGGATGCTGGTTGCCAGGGGAACTAACCATGACTAGAGGGTTGGAACTTTCAGTCCCCCATCATCTCCCCTGTCCCCTGCTGCCACTTCTGGGGAGGAGAGAGGGGCTGGAGGTTGAACCAGTCACCAGTGGCCAGTGATTTAATCAGTCACGCCTATGTAATGAAGGCGTGACTTCCATAAAAACCCAAAAGGACGAGGTTCAGAGATCTTCCATGTTGGTGGCATCCACACACCAGGAGGGTAGTCCACCCCAGTTCTTAAGAGGACAGAAGCTCCTGTGCTCAGAACCCTTCCACACCTCACCCTGTGTACCTCTTCATCTGGCTGTTCATCTGTATCCTTTATAAATAAACTGGCAAATATAAGTTAATGTTTCTGAGTTCCGTGAACTGCTCACGCAAATTAATTGAACCTGAGGAGGGGATTGTGGGAACCACCCAGTTTATAGCCAATTGGTAAGAAGCACAGGTATCAACCTGGGCTTGCAATTGGCATCTGAACTGGGGGCAGTCTCTTGGGACTGAGCCCTTAACTTGTGGGATATGATGCTATCTCCTGGTAGATAGTGACAGAATTGAGTTAAATTTCTAGGGCATCAGTCAGTGTCTGTTAAGGATTGAAGAACTGCTTGATGGTGTTGGAAAACATGCATCGGACTACCATTGTGATCAGGAAAGATACTTGATGTGATATAATTTCTATCTTATTGATTTTGTTGAGATTTGTTTTGTGGCCTAACATACGTTCTGTCCTGGAGAATGTTCTGTGTGTGCTTGAGAAGAATGAGTATTCTGCTGCTGCAGAATGGAATATTATGTATATGTTTGTTAGGTCCATTTGGTCTGTAGTGTTCAAATCTTCTGTTTCCCTATTGATTCTCTGTCTGGAAGTTCTATCCATTGTTGAGTAGGGTATTAAAATCCCATGCTATTATTGTATTGCTGTTTATTTCTCCTTTTAGTTTTGTTAGTATTTGCTTTATGTATTTAAGTGCTCTGATGTTGGATGCATAGATGTTTACAATTGTTAAATCTTCTTGATGAATTGACCCCTTTATTGTTATATAATAACCCTCTATGTCTCTTGGTTTCTTTATTTTTATTGGTTTTTTTAGTGTTAGCAAACTTAATGTCATCTAGTTCAAGCGCCTTCTCAATGAAAGAATCTACTCCATAGCATCCCTGATATTGGGAAGGCTGGCTGACCAGTAATGCTCACAGTTTTACAAATTTATTTAAGCTATTTAAATTTAGAACTTCTAATTTAAGCTATTTAGAATATGGATTTCAGGATACTGAGAGGTTCTAGAACTGTCTTGAGAAAAATGGTAGGGGCTGGCCCGGTGGCGTAGTGGTTAAGTTCGTGCGCTCTGTTTCAGTGGCAGCCTGGGGTTCGCAGGTTCAGATCCCGGGCGTGGACCTTATCATCGCTTATCAAGCCATGCTGTGACAGGCGTCCCGCATAAAATGGAGGAAGATGGGCACAGATGTTAGCTCAGTGCCCATCTTCCTCAGCAAAAAGAGGAGGATTGGCAACAGATGTGAGCTCAGGGCTAATCTTCCTCACCAAAAAAAAGAGAGAGAGAGAAAGAAAAATGATAAATTTTTCTAAATAGCTTCGAAGTTTTTGTTTTGTATTCATATAACCCATAATTGCTTAATCTAAATGAAAGATTTATCCCTGTTCAGTTTCCTCTTGATACTATCCTTTTGAAATCATGTTAAATCCCGATTCTGTTATCCAAGGTATTCTTCATCCTAATGAATTTTATGGTTTGCACAAATTTAGTAAGTATGATTTTATCCAAGATATCTAAAACTAGTGCATGAGAATTTTGGTTAAACATGGGTTTGACTCAATTCATCTATTTCCTTTCCTTTTCAAATAGCACTAAAATTATAGTAAAGGGAAAAAAGAGGCCTAAGACCACAGGGACAAAAAATGAGTGGAAGAAAGAAACGACGAGAGATGAGAAATTTCAGCCATTTTTAGATGGAAGAGTGTTAAGTGATTTAGCCAAGTGGAGAAAGGGACACCCTGTGTTGTCTGGAGAGGCAAGCAAGCAAGTTTACCCAACAAATCTCCAAAAAGACTCAACGCTTGGTAGCAAAAACTCTCTGAAAAGACAGGGATAAGGCTTGAGATTAAAAGTAGGTAATGGTTGGGCCGGCCCCGTGGCTTAGCGGTTGAGTGCGCATGCTCCACTGCTGGCCGCCCAGGTTCGGATCCAGGGCGCGCACCGACGCACCGCTTCTCCGGCCATGATGAGGCCGCATCCCACATACAGCAACTAGAAGGATGTGCAACTATAACATACAACTATCTGCTGGGGCTTTGAGGAAAAAAAAAAAAGGAGGAGGATTGGCAATAGATGTTAGCTCAGAGCCGGTCTTCCTCAGCAAAAAGAGGAGGATTAGCATGGATGTTAGCTCAGGGCTGATCTTCCTCACAAAAAAAAAAAAAAAAGTAGGTAATGGTTGTACCTAAAGCAATCTACAGATTCAATGCAATCCCAATCAGAATCCCAATGACATTCTTCACGGAAATAGAAGAAAGAATACTAAAATTCATATGGGGCAACAAAAGACCCCGAATAGCTAAAGCAATCCTAAGAAAAAAGAACAAAGCTGGAGGCATCACAATCCCTGACTTCAAAACATACTACAAAGCAGTAGTAATCAAAACAGCATGGTACTGGTACAAAAACAGACACACAGATCAATGGAACAGAATTGAAAGCCCAGAAATAAAACCACACATATATGGACAGCTAATTTTCGACAAAGGAGCTAAGAACATACAATGGAGAAAGGAAAGTCTCTTCAATAAATGGTGGTGTGAAAACTGGACAGCCACATGCAAAAGAATGAAAATGGACCATCTGCTATTGCCATTCACAAAAATTAACTCAAAATGGATCAAAGACCTGAAGATGAGACCTGAAACTATAAAACTCATAGAAGAATATATAGGCAACACACTACTTGACATTGGTCATAAAAGAATCTTTTTGGATGACATGCCTACCCAGACTAGGGAAACTAAAGAAAAAATAAACAAGTGGGACTTCATCAGATTAAAGAGCTTCTGCAAGACAAATGAAACCAGAATCAAGATGAACAGACAACCCACCAGCTGGGAGAAAATAGTTGCAAAACATATATCTGACAAGCGGTTAATCTCCACAGTATATAAAGAACTCACACAGCTGAACAACAAAAACACAAACAACCCGATCAAAAAATGGGCAGAGGAAATGAACAGACACTTCTCCAAAGAAGACATACAGATGGCCAATAGGCACATGAAAAGATGTTCAACATCACTAATCATCAGGGAAATACAAATCAAAACAACACTAAGATATCACCTCACGCCCGTTAGAATGGCTATAATCACCAAGACAAAAAACAACAAATGTTGGAGAAGATATGGAGAAACAGGAACCCTCATACACAGCTGGTGGGAATGCAAACTGGTGCAGCCTCTATGGAAAACGGTATGGAGATTCCTCAAAGAATTAAAAATAGAAATACCCTATGATCCAGCTATCCCACTACTGGGAATCTATCCAAGGAACCGGAAATCAACAATCCAAAGAGGCTTATGCACCCCTATGTTCATTGTAGCATTATTCACTATAGCCAAGAAGTGGAAGCAACCCAAGTGTCCCTCGACTGATGACTGGATCAAGAAGATGTGGTATATATATACAATGGAATACTACTGAGCCATAAAAAAAGACAAAATTGTGCCATTTGCAACAACACTCATGGACCTGGAGGGTATTTTGTTAAGCGAAATCCCCAGAAAGAGAAAGACAAACACTGTGTGATCTCACTCATATGTGGAATATAAACCAACACATGGACAGAGAAAACTGTATTGTGGTTACCAGGGGCGATGGGGGTAGGAAGTGGACACAAGCAGTGAAGGGAGACACATCTGGTGATGGACAAACAAAAATGTACAACCAAAAATTTCACAATGTTATAAACTATTAAAACATCAATTAAAAAAATAGGTAATGGTTGAAAGTCTTATATGAAGTGGTTGAATCCTATGCCAACTACTTCTTCCCTCTCTAGGAAACTGGAGATTTTTTCTCCAAGAAAATGGAAGCTGAGGGTTCTGCATCCAGGAACATCAGATGCATGAAGAGAATAGCGGTATGGAGCAAGGAACTAAATGAAAATCTGCATACAGAATGGTGGGTCTGTGAAATCACAGCTTCCATTTAGCTTTTTAATGCCATAAATAGGAATAGACAGCTAAGGATAACCAGATAGTTCAGGAAAGCCTCCAAAATGAGAGGCCAAACAACCAAACAAACAAAATAAAAGAGACAAGGCAGAGAACAGGGGGGAAAACCTGAAGGTTGGGTGGAGAGGAAGAACGTGTATTAATCTCCCAGAAATGAAATGTTACATCTTCAAAAGAACAGGATGCTATTTTGAAAATCTTTCAACAAATAAGAAATAACTCTTGGAAATAAAAAATATAATCCCCCCATCCCCCAAAAAAATTCGTGGAAAGATTGGAAGTTAAGTTGAAGCAGTTTCCTAGGAATTAGAACAAAACAATTAAATGAAGGAAATATGAGAAAAATAATTTTAAAAATTAAAGATAAACCAGGAGGTCCAGTATTTTACTAACAGAAATTCAAAAATGAAAGGATATAGAAAATAGTGAGAAATGATACCAAAAAAATTTCCAAAGTATTTTCCAAATTGAATCATAGATTTGCAAAATAAAAAAGACACAGACCAAGAGGCTTGATCATGAAATTTCAGTAAACTGGGACTTGTAGAGACTATACTAGAAGCTTCCAGAAGGAGTAACTAGAGATTACATTCAAAGGACCAATCCGAATGGTATTACACATCACAGCAGTAACATAAGAAGATAGAAATGCATCAAGCCTTGTCTTCAGATATCTTCAGTGGAAAGGATTTCCAACTTCAAATTTTATTCCCAGCCAAATTATCAGTCAAATGTGAGTCTAGAATAAAGATATTTTTAGCCATGCAAGTGACTCCAAAATTTCAGATCTCATGAGCCTTTTTTTCATAAGTTAGTAGGGGATGCGCCCTTAAATAGCAAGGGAGAAGAAATTGGGTCCAAAAAGCAGAATTCCATCAAAGAGAAGAGCCAAGGGAGAGCCCAAGGATGATAGCTGGGTTGCCGGTCTAGAGAATCCCCCAACAGAATGAAGCAGAAGAAAGAACAAAGGGTTCTGGGAAGGTTTGCCTCCTAGAAAAAACAGTGTCTGCTGTGTTTGAACATGTGGAAAATATTGACAGACATGTGACAGATGTTAGGGCATTTGAGGAAAAGTTAAAAATATGTAGAAAGTAGAAAAACATGAGGTAGTCATTAATTTGTAAGGAGGAGTGCATAGTCCTTTGTTCTAATTGTCTCAGCACTGAATGAGTATCTGTCCAATCCTACATTCACACTGACTCTGTGCTGTGATACAATTACATAGGGTGTGGAGGGTGGGGTTAGAGATCAAAGCTAAGTGGTTATATTCCATTGCAGGATGTCAGTAGATAATATCTAGATTTGATAAATCAAGCACATTTAGAAAAATAGAGGCAAATATCAGAAGAACCTCCTAGAAGATTTGATAGGGTGTAGAGAGAGTGGACTCTATTTTTCTAAAGTCCTTTTGTCTTGGTTGACTCTTTATGGGAAAATTCAGTTCAGTTATATGGCATATTATAGACACTTCTTTCTAGATATTTATCAATTAATTAATACCAGCCAAATACCTAGCTATATCATGCGTCCTTTGTTTAGCTATCTTGTTCATAATAGCACCACTGTGTTGTTCATATCCTGGCCTAAGAAGACTAATAGATTTCCTTGATCTATTAACTTAGTATCACTTTCCCTTAATGACTTTCTTACGAAGTTATTTCTTCCCTCCAAACAGTCTTTATTCTAATTTAACATATTGTTTCTTTTGGTTCCTTTTAAATCCAAAATATGATATCTGGCATGCAGTTAGGATAGCTAGGGTACTGTGTACTTTGTCTCTTATAATATCTAAAACAAGGGAATGCTTTTTCTACAAATAAGTAGCATGGCTATATTAAAATACTATTGCTTTGGAAATATTTCCGTAGCAGTAAGATGATTTAAAATATGTGTCTGTGAGTGAATTGTAAAATTACTATCTGACATATGTCTTGGAAAATTCCACAGATTCTGCCAGTTTTCACTTTCTGGCACATTGACCAGAATTTGTACATGAGGAAATCAAACTCTACTTTCCCTTGATTTACCAACCTCTGTGGCATTTTGGAATATGAGATTCAGTTAAATGCTTGCTAGTCCTGAGTCAGATCCCATCATTGCCTTGCATTATCTACCTCTTAGTTCTTTTGTGTGTATATAGGTGGGGTGGGGCTGGGGGAAATGGAGGAGGAGGAGAGAAAAAGACATGTAATTATATTGCTACTTTGAATTTTCAATTCTTTCCTTTCATTTCATAACGGCAAAAGAAATTTTCAACAGGGCTTGGAAGATTTCCAGGATTGAGCAGCACCCAAAGTGAGTTCTGATTCTATTTAGTGGTTCATCAAAGGCCCTGGAGTCCTGAGGGCCCTAGAATGTTGTTGAGGATAGTTAAAACTGAGTAAGTGAAAGAAATATTCAACAGAAAACAGAATAAAAATGTATACTTATTTTAAACTGAGAACAGTGAATTGGTAGTGGATATAGATTTTGGTTCAGTAAACAGAACAGAAGTCAGGATAAAAGAAAACTTGGAATATTGAGTCAGATGTTAGAAGGTGTCCAAAGCAGTAAGTCTGACCTATTAAGTAATGTGTCTGTTTTCTAAATGTATCCCTTCCTTGGTGTTTTTATCTAGGGATTTCTTTGGATAAATTTAGTCATGAGATGGTAATGCACTGGCAGTAGTTTTCTTCTAAAAAGCAATTATATTTCTACTAGGGACAAGATGTTGGGTGGAGGAATTACAAACTTATTTTGTTTTAGGTTTATTTACCCATACAAAAATGTTTTTTCTCTTAGATTCTGGCAAGAAAACTAGCCAATCGGAAAAACATCTGGTGTTGGTTGACTGAGGGAATGGCATAATCAGTAAAAATTACTTATAGGAAAAAGTAGTTTTAAAAAAAATCTTCTGCAGCTTCAACTCTGGATTTTTGTTTATGAAAATTCATTCTTAATCTCCCTAAAATTTTCCTCCCACCAAAAGATTTGACTTGGGTTGGGCTACCATTTTATGTCTCAAGTTTTATTCAAATCTGTGAAATTTACATCATGAGTCATAAACTTTTTAAATGTACAGCCTATTTTCATAGCTTTTGCTGTTAACAACCACTTTAAAACTTAGTGGCTTAAAACAATTAATTATTCAGCCCGGCAGTTCTTCAGGTGGTTGCTGGAAAAGATCACTCCTGAAGCTGCAGTCATCTGGTGGCTTGAGTGTCTAAGATGGCCTCAGTTGAGTCTGAGACCTTTGTGTTACTGTCAGCTGGTACTCTTTTTCTGCATAGTCTCTCATAATTAAGAAGTTTAGCCGGGCCTTTCTTACATGGTGATGGGAGTATTTCAGGAGGGTAAAGCTTCAGTAAGCCTTTCTTAAGGCTTAGCCTTGGAAATCACACAGTGTTACTTCCACCACATTCTTTTGGTCTGATTAATTCACCATGTCAGCTCAGATGCAAAGGTTGGGAAAACAGACCTACCTTTTGAAGGGGGGAGGAGGGCAGCAAAATCCCACTGCAAAAGGGCGTTGCCACAAGGAGATAAGATTTGTTGGGAACTATTATTATAAGGTTCTGCCGTGGTCTCGCCTCTGGCTTGAATGATTCCCATTCTTAGCACATGCAAAATATCCCCTCCCAAGACCTAACAAAAGATAAAGGTGAAGACCTGTAACTTGTTATCTGCATGAGATTCAGAGGTGGATGAGGGTCCTCATGTGCAGTTCCTCTTGATCCAGAAACCTAGGAACTAAAAAGAAAAGTTATTTGCTTCATACATGTAACATACATTGTTGTCACAGGGATAGAATAACGGTAATAGACATTCCCCAAATAAAGAAGTAACAGGAGGCACATGGCAGTTATTGGTCCATATCAATTCTGAAATCTAGGTGGGCACATGTCAGGTTCACCTACTCCAGGAGCAGGAAGTGTGACTTGATTGGGGCCCAGTTTTGCTACCTGGGAATGGTTCCTTGTTTCATTGTTTTCTGTGATTCTTGGTACCACGTTCTTAGCTCTTAACGCTGCTTCCTGGGAGGTCTCTGCTTTTTACATAAGAAATATCTTATGAAGCCAAGTAGCTGTCTCACATACTTCCTTCCTGTAGAAAGTTGCGGGCCTAGAGGCGTTTTTTCATTTTGAACAGTCTCTGTCCCTTTTAATCCAGCTTGTACAACTTCCTTTAAAATTTCTGCGATTTTCTATGAATCTAATTGGTGTTATTCTGTGTCCCAAAAGCTACACCATTATAACTCATTTTAAGATAGAACTCACTCTACTTTGCTGTGTCAGGCTACTGTGGTATATTTCCCTTACGCTTCTTTTTTTTTTTTCACTGTGAGGAAGATCAGCCCTGAGCTAACATCCGTGCTAATCCTCCTCTTTTTGCTGAGGAAGACCAGCTCTGAGCTAACATCTATTGCCAGTCCTCCTCCTTGTTTTCTTTTTTCTCCCCAAAGCCCCAGTAGACAGTTGTATGTCATAGTTGCACATCCTTCTAGTTGCTGTATGTGGGACGCGGCCTCAGCATGGCCTGACAGGCGGTGCGTCGGTGCACGCCCGGGATCCGAACCCAGGCCGCCAGTAGCGGAGCATGTGCACTTAACTGCTAAGCCACGGGGCCGGCCCCTCCCTTACGCTTCTTATAGGCCTTTTTGTCTAGTTGAGAGAGTCAGCGAGGCATGGCTTTAAAAATTCCTGAGGTCTTCGACTGATGATTGGATAAGGAAGATGTGGTATATATATATATATACACATACACACACACACACACACACACACACACACAATGGAATACTACTCAGCCATAAAAAAGATAAAATCGTCCCATTGGCAACAGCATGGATGGACATGGAGAGCATTATGTTAAGTGAAATAAGCTGGAGAGAAAGACAAACACTGCATGATTTCACTCATATGTGGAATATAAACCAACATGGGGACAGAGAGAACTGTATGGTGGTTACCAGGGGCAAGGGGGTTGGGAGGTGGGCACAAGGGGTGAAGGGAGGCGTTTATGTGGTGACTGACAAACAATAATGTACAACCAAAATTACACAATGTTATAAACTATTAAGACATCAATAAAAAAAAAATTCCTGAGGTCTTAAAAGGAATTTACAGCCATACCCTTGATCTGATATTTACTCTGAGGATAGTTCTCATTTTGAGAATCCTGTTGGCTTGAGAGACAGAAGATGAAGAATAATTTTGTTTTCCAATCTAGCAAGTTCTAGACCCTGGATATTTCTTTGCAAACTGTGCAGTTCTCTCTTTAGTATATTTCTTACTGTACTTTACCATATACAGTTTCAAAAGGCCAGTTACCACTTTCAAAGCAGCTAATATAAATATGTTCAAAGACTAAAGGAAATCAGGTTTAAATAATTAAAGGAAATTATGATGACAGTGACTCACTGAGTAGAGAATATCAATAAAGAGATAATAATTCTAAAAAAGAACCAAATGGAAGTTCTGGAGTTGAAAAATAGAATAACTGAAAAAGTCACTAGAGAAACCCAATAGCAGATTGGAGATCACAGAGAGAGAATCAGTGAGCTTGAAGACAGATCAATAAAAATTATCCAACTTCACCAAAAAAGGAATGAAATGAACAGAACCTCAGAGATCTGTGACATGTCAGTTGTACCAACATAACATATAATAAGAGTCTCAGAAGGAGGTTAGAGAGAGAAAAAAATAATGGAAGAAATAATAGGTAGGGGCCGGCCACGTGGCTTAGCAGTTAAGTGTGCACGCTCCGCTACTGGTGGCCCGGGTTCGATCCCAGGCGTGCACCAACGCACCGCTTGTCTGGCCATGCCGAGGCAGCGTCCCACATACAGCGACTAGAAGGATGTGCAGCTATGATGTACAACTATCTACTGGGGCTGTGGGGAGAAAAAGGGGAAAAAAAAAAGGAGGAGGATTTGCAATAGATGTTAGCTTAGGGCCGGTCTTCCTCAGCAAAAAGAGGAGGATTGGCATGGATGTTAGCTCAGGGCTGATCTTTCTCAAAAAAAAAAAAAAAAGAAAGAATAGGTAAAAATTTCCCAAATTTGATGAAAAATATTTATCTGCACATCCAAAAGATTTCAGCGATCTCCAAGTAGGATTAACACAAAGAGATCTACATCTAGACACATTTTTATTGAACTATTTAAATCCAGATACAAAGAAAAAATCTGGAAAACAAGACAAAAACAATTCATGATATACAAAGTATCAGCAATATAATTAACAGCTGACTTTTCATCAGAAACGATGGCAACCAGAAAGCAGTTGGGTAACAAAGTGTAGGAAGAAAAAACTGTCAATTAAGAATTCTGTATTCACATCAAAAGACACCCTCAAGAAAATGAAAAGACAACCTAAAAAATGTCAGAAGTTATTTGCGAATCATATATCTGATAAGGGTCTAATATCCAGAATATATGAAGAACTCCTACAAGTAAGGTACAACAAAACCCAGTTTTTAAAAGGGCAAAGGACTTGAATAGACGTTTCCTCAAAGATGATATATAAATTTATATATCAAAGATGATAGGGCCGGCCCCGTGGCTTAGCAGTTAAGTGCGCACACTCTGCTGCTGGCTGCCTGGGTTCGGATCCCGGGTGTGCACTGACACACTGCTTCTCTGGCCATGCTGAGGCCGCGTCCCACATACAGCAACTAGAAGGATGTGCAACTATGACATACAACTGTCTACTGGGGCTTTGGGGTAAATAAATAAAAAATTAAAAAAAAAAAGATGATATATAAATATGAAAAGATGATAAAAATATGTTCAACATCATTAGTCATTAGGGAAATGCAAATCAAAACCACAGTGAGATAGCACTTCACACCCACTAGGATGAGTATACTTAAAAATAGAAACAAAAAGAAAGGAAAATAAGAACCGTCGCCAATGAGGTGGAAAAATTTGAACGCTTGCACATTGCTGGTGGGAATGTAAAATGGTGCAGCCACTGTGGAAAACAGTTTGACAGTTCCTTAAAAAGTTAGACATAGAAACACCATATGACCCAGAAATTCCACTCCTAGATAGCTATGAAAAGAATTGAAAACAGACTATTCATCAAAATACTTGTGCACAAATAGTGTTCATAGCAGCAATATTCACAGTGGCCTAAAGATAGAAGCAATCCAAGTGTATGTTGATGGATGAATGGATAAACAAAATCTGGTATATTCATACAGTGGAATATTATTCAGCCATAAAATGGAATGGGTTACTGAGACATGGTACGATATGAATGAACCTCAAAAATGTTACAAAAAGTGAAATAAGCTAGATGTAAAAGGTCACATATTGAATGATTTCATTTATGTGAAGTATTCAGAATGGGGAAATTCATAGTGATAGAAAGGAGATTAGTGGTTGGCTAGGTCCTGGTGTGGGAGGCTATGGGGTGGTAGGTCTTAGGAATGATTACTTAATGAGTACAGGGTGTTTTAGAGGATGAAAAATTTTGAAACTGGAGAGAGGTGGTAGTTGCAGAACATTGTGAATGCACTAAATGCCACTGAATTGTACACTTTAAAATGGTGTGTTTTATGTGAATTTCCCTTTAAAAATAAATCAAAAAAATAAAAAATTTATGTGAATTCTATATCCAGGAAAGCTATTATTGAAAAATTTAGGCAAAATAAAGACATTTCCAGATAAGCAAACACAGAGAATTTGTTGTTGCAGACCTGCCTTACATGAAATACTGAAGGAAGTCCTTCAAGCTGAAGGGTATGGTTCCAGATAGTAACCCAAAGAAAAAGCACTGTAAAAGGTAATTACAGAGGTAAAATAGAAAGCTATAAATAAAATTTTCTGTTTTATTAGTTTAACTGAATTAAAAGATAATTGCATAACAATAATTCTAAAACTATATTATTGAGATTTTAAGATAAATATGTAACATGATAATAACAGAAAGGAAGGGAGAGGAAATGGATTTCTGTTGGAGCAAAGTTTTTGTATTTTACCAGAATAAATTAGTAGTAATCTAAAATAGATTGTGATAAATTAAAAAAAAATAAAACAAAGGAATTACAGTGATATACTAGAAAGTATCTAACACAAAAGAAGATAATAAAAGAGAAATAGAGGAAAAAAAGACATGAGACATAGAAAACAAAATGAAAGACATCCAAGCAAACCCATAATTACATTAAATGTGAATGGGTCATATACTAAAATCAAAAGGCATAGATTGTCAGACTGGATAAAAAAACAAGAATCTGTGTAGAAGAGACACATTTTAGAGTCAAAGCCACAATAGGTTAAACATAATGAATAGAAGATGTACTACATACTAGCATTGAATAATCCTAGAATGAAATTAAGAAGACAGTTCAATTCACAATAGCATCAGAAAGGATAAGATACTTGGGAATAAACATAAGACTTATACACTGAAAATTATACTGCTGGGAGAAACTAAAGAAGACCTAAATAAGTGAACAGACGTTCCAAGTTTGTGGTTTGAAAGATTCAGTATTGTTAAGATGTCAGTTTTCTCCAAATTGATGTATAGAATCAATGCAATCTCTATCAAAATCCCAGCAGGTTTTTTGCAGAAATTGGCAAGCTCGTTTTAAAATTTGTATGGAAATGCACAGGTCTCAGAATTTTCAAAATGATTTTAAAAAAGGAAAGGATGTGGAGAAAAGGGAATCCTCATACACTGTTGGTGGGAATGTGAATTGGTGCAGTCACTATGGAAAACAGTATGAAGATTCCTCAAAAAATAAAAATAGAGCTATCAAAAGAGCCAGCTGTTCTACTTCTGGGTATTTATCTGAGGTATACAAAAACACTAATTTGAAAAGATATATGTACCCCTTTGTTCATTGCAGCATTATTTATAATAGCCAAGATATGGAAACAACTGAAGTGTCCATTGATGGATGAATGGACAAAGAAGATGTGTTGTATATATACAATGGAATACTACTCAGCCATAAAAAAGAATGAAATTCTGCCATTTGCAACAACATGGATAGACCTTGAGGGTATTATGCTAAGTGAAATAAGTCATGCGGAGAAAGACAAATGCTGTATGATTTCACTCATGTGGAATCTTAAAAAACCCAAAACAAATAAACAAAACAAAAACAAACTCAAAGATACGGTGAACAGATTGGTGGTTACCAGAGTGGAGGAGAGTTGGGGGCATGGGCAAAATGGGTAAAGGGGGTCACTTGTATGGTGATGAATGGTAACTAGACTTTTGGTGGTAATCACTTTGTAGTGTATGCAAATGTCGAATTATAATGTTGTACACCTGGAACTTAACATAATGTTATATACCAATTTTTACTTCAATTAAAATTAATGATTTTGAAAAAGAAGAACCAAATAAGAGGACTTAACGTTGCCTGATTTCAAAACTTACTATAAAGCTATGGTAATCAAGACAGTGAGCTTTTGGCAGAAAAATAGATATATAGATTAATGAAACAGTATTGAGAATCCAAAAATAAATGCTTACATTTCTGGTCAGTTGGTTTTCAATAAAGGCAATTAAATGGGAAAAGAATAGTCTTTTAAACAAATGGTGTTGAAACGGTTGGGGTATCTAAATGGGAAAAGGTGAACTTGGGTCCTCACCTCACACAGTATACAAAAATTAACTCAAAATGGATCATGAGCCTAAATGTAAGAACTAAAACTACAAAAATTCTAGAATAAAATGTAGCAGATAATCTTTATGACCTTTGGTTAAGCAGAGTTCATATGTATGACATCAAAAGCATGATCCATTAAAAAATGTATAAATTGGACTTTATTAAAATAAAGAACATTTGTGCTTCAAACGATACCATCAAGAAATAGAAGATACGACCCATAGAATGGGAGAAAATATTTGCAAATCATGTGGTAGGTAAAGGGCCTGTATATATAGAGAGCCATTAAATATGTAAAGAGCCCTTAAATTGCAATGCTAAGAAGATAACCCAAATAAATGGGCAAATGATTTGAATACACGTTTCATCAAAGAAGTCATTTGAATGGCTAACAAGCACATGAAAAGATGCTCAACAGCATTAGCAATTAGGCAAATGCAAATTGAAACCACAGTGAAATACTACCTTATTAGATTGGCTAAAATTAAAAAGATAGACAGTAGCAAGTGATGGTAAAAATATGGACTGGAATCCGTATACATTGCTGGTGGGGATGTAAAATGGTACAGCCACTTTGGAAAACAATTGAGCGATTTCCTTAAAAGTTTAAAATGAACTTAGCATACGATACAACTCAGCAATTCTCCACCTTAGATTCAATCCATGAGAAATGAAAACATACTTCAACCACCCAAAGGCTTGTATGAGAATGATCATAGCATCATTATTCATAATAGTAAAAAAATTGTAGCAATCCAAATGTCTGTCAGCTAGGAATGAGTAAACAAGATATGGCATTCCATACACTGGAATACTATTCAGCAGTAAAAAGGAACAAACCACTGGTGCATGCTACAACATAAATGAGCTTCAAAAACATAATGCAGAATAAAGGAAGTCAGATGCAAAAGATGACATTTTATGTTTCCATTTTTTGGAATGTCCAGAAAAGGAAAATCGGTAGAGACAGACAGTAGAGTAGTGGTTGCTAGAGGCTGGGAATTAGCACAGGCATTGATTGCACACATGCACGTGGAATGTTTTTGGGGTGATGGAAGTTCATCAAGAGTGAATTGTAATGGTTGCATTGCACAGCTTTATAAATTTACTAAAAATTATTGAAGTATACACTTAAAACCAGTGAGTTTTATGGTACATGAATTATACCATAATAAAGCTGTTTAAAAATGCTATATACAGGGGCTGGCCCTGTGGCGTAGTGGTTAATTTCACGTGTTCTGCTTCAGCGGCCCAAGCTTTGCAGGTTTGGATCCCAGGTGTGGACCTATGCACCACTCATCAAGCCATGCTGTGGCGGCATCCCACATACAAAATAGAGGAAGATGGGCACAGATGTTAGCTCAGGGTCAGTCTTCCTCACCAAAAAAAAAAAAAAAAAAAAAAGCTGTATACAAATGATTCCTTAATGGTGAAAACTTAGCAATTATTACAACTTTTTTTTAAGAAGAAATTTAATGTAACTCATATCCCTTGAAATAAATGGGCCATAGATTGAGCCTCCAAACTTTTGTTTCTTCAGATATTGTAATTGTTAAGTTATTTGTTGTAATGATATTCAATCTGTTACTGTGCTGATGTCATTTGCATCTTATTTACTAAATTTAGGGTAACATTCATTTTATTAAATATTTTTATTTGTTATGTTTTTTGCAAAGCACTGTATTATAGAGATACAAAGTGAAAAAACCATGGAAACCTGCTGGGAATTTACAATCAAAAGAGTATTCAGATTCCTATAGTATAAATCACATTCACTGGTTTAGCAATTTCTAGGTACTGTGTTGGTTGCTGACTATGCTGCAGTGAACTAAACAGACAAGGCCCCTTTCCTCTCAGAGCTTACAGTCTGAAATAAGGGATACCACAGCAGCTCAGAACTGGTGTTCTGAACTTTGAGGTTCTTCGGGGTTTCATAGGAGAGGGAACAATCACATCCAAACAATCACGTGAGGAAGGCTTCATGGCGTAGACACCATATCCAGTGGACATTAATCTATTTCTAATGACATAATAGGCAAGTTTGGTTGCACGAGTGCTCTACAGAAAATAGCATAAACAAAAAGCACAGAGCCTGTTTGAGGAGAAGCAAACGGTCCTTAATTTTATTCCTGTTTTCTTCTTACTGGTTATAGTTTACTGTGCAGCCATGTGTCAGTTGTGATACATTCTGAGAAATGCATTGTTAAGTGATTTTGTCATGTGAACATCATACAGTGTACTTAGACAAACCTAGATGGTATAGCCTACCACACACCTAGGCTATATGGTACTAATCTTATGGGACCACCATCATATATGCAGTCTGTTGTTGACTGAAACATTGTTATGTGGTGCATGACTGTATATAATTAAAAGTTGCTGTGAATTATTAAATGCACCATTATTTTATAAACCACAAAAAACGTTTTTGATTTTAATTGTAAGATGCTTCCAAATTCAGAAATGTTAAAATGTGAAAAAAATTACCTTAAAAATGTTTTTTAATTATGGAAACATACATATAATGTGAAATTTGCCATCTTAACCACTTTTAAGTGTACAATATACTAACAGTGTTGTGCAACCAATCTCCAGAACTCTTTTGATCTTGCAAAACAACAGATACCTTCCCCCCGCCCCCAAAGCCCCAGTGGATAGTTGTACGTCGTAGCTGCACATCCTTCCAGCTGCTGTATGCGGGACTCGGCCTCAGGATGAACGGAGAAGTGGTGCCTCGATGCGCACCCGGGATCCGAACCTGGGCCACCAGCATCGCAGCGCGCGCACCTAACCACCAAGCCACAGGGCCGGCCCACAGATACCTTTTAAAATCAAAAATGTATTAGTAAATTTAGCTGGATGTATCAGAGACCCAAATTAAAAGTGGCTTAAATATGATAGAAGTTTATTTTACTCTTGTATAAAGTCCAGAAGCATGGTATCTCTGCAGTCATCTCAGGCTTTTCCCAGTTTTCTGCTTTTCTTTAATTCTGTGGCCTTCAATTTCATGATACAAGATGGAGTTCAGTCATCCTAACCACACTTCAAGCAGCAGAATTAAGGAAGGAGTAAAGGGGCACATCCTCTCTCTTTAAGGACACTTACAAAATTGCACACATCACTTTTTCTTACATCGCATTGGCCAGAACTTAGTAACCTGGCCTTATCCAGCTGCAAGGAAAATAAAATCTTTCCACACAGCCATGTGCTAGCTAAAAATTGGGAATTCTGTTACTGTAGAAGAGGAGAATGGATATTGGGAGATAACTAATATTCTCTGCCAAAATACTTATTAAATTTTGTATTTCTTCTATAAAGCTTAAATAATATAGGTCAGATCTTTTTTTGTGTGTGAGAGGAAGATCAGCCCTGAGCTAACATCCATGCTAATCCTCCTCTTTTTGCTGAGCAAGACCAGCCCTGAGCTAACATCTATTGCCAGTCCTCCTCCTTGTTTTTTCCCCCCAAAGCCCCAGTAGATAGTTGTATGTCATAGTTGCACATCCTTCTAGTTGCTGTACGTGGGACACGGCCTCAGCGTGGCCAGAGAAGCGGTACGTTGGTGCGCGCCCGGGATCCGAACCCGGGCCGCCAGTAGTGGAATGCAGGCACTAAACCACCAAGCCACGGGGCCGGCCCTAGGTCAGATCTTTTCATTTCCTTTTTTGGAGTTAACTATAATTTAATCGGTAGGGGTCACTGTTGAGCAAGTATTTCTTTCTTTCCTATTTCCTTTGTTCAACCTATCTGTCATTTCTCACTCAGATCCTGGATTTAAAGGCTTTTGAATTGGTTTCCTTGTTCTTGTTTGTGTGCTAAGCGTTTAAATTTATTATGTTAGTAAACTAATCTCCAAAATCTGCCAAAGATTTAAAAGCTGATCAATCTAAAATAATAGCAAGAAATGCTTCTTACCGTTCAGGAACTCTATTAGATGATGTAATTATAATTTGTAACAAGTGGTTTCAAAGTTATATTTATGAGCCATGTAATTTATAGAAAAACAGTTATACTTTTATACAGGCAACAATAAATGCTAATGTATGACAAACCAGATCACTTAGATTTTTAAAAACCTGAATATTTGAGAATGTCCTATCCCTAGAAGACAGGGCTGTTGCAGTGTCTGTTTACTTGTTTAGAGCCTGATGTCCTACCTTGAAACAAATAATAGAGAACAATCTAGTTGTCCTCATGTGTTTCCCCTGACTACGTCGTCGTAATTGTTTCTGGGTAGGTTATAAAAATACATAATGATATATTTCTGTGTTAATGTAAAATCAGATTACCTAAGAATGTCAAATGTTTTAACAGTTACTTCCTCTACAATGATTATATCTAAAATGCTTCACAAATTTGTTGTAATACATTATAGCTTGGATCTAATTGGTTTTGACACTCTTTGTATTTTGCATGAGAAACCTAGAGTTTGGATTCAGCTGAAATGGTGAAATATCTAAAACATATATTCTATTGCTTCTGTGAAACATTTGTTTTACAAACAATACCATGAACTGGAGCAGAAGCCATTTGGATTTTCTAGAAAACATCTACAATTATTGTGTGTCTACCTCTAGGATTATTTTCAAAGCTCCATTGCTGTGTCACTTCAAATAATAAAATATTCTGATTATCTGTTAGAGCTGTAATTTCTTGAGTCCTAAGATCCTCAATCTACTTTATCTGGTCCACTGGTTCTCGAACTTTAGGAAGCATCAATATCACCTGGAGGGCTTGTTAAACTACAGATGGCCCTTCATTCCCTTCACCTCCCCCCCAACCCCCAGTTTCTGATTCTATAGGTCTGGGGTATAGCCCAAGAGTTTGCATTTCTAATGAGGTCCCAGTTGATGCTTATGGTGAAGTGACCACAGTTTGTGAACCACTGATCTTTTCCTTTCTTGCAAACTTCGAGTAGGATATACATGTGCATAAGGAAAGGGAGGGAAATATAAACCTGGACAGATGTCCTATACACCTGATGTTTCCCAGATCCTCCCAGGACACTGTCTATTCCTTTTTCCCTTCACATACCTTCATGTTCCCCTAGAGACAATAGCATTCAGTCTCTCTAGACTGAAGCAAGGAAAGAAATTACCTACTAGGTAGGATTTTTGTTCCTTTGTCATCTACAGTTGTAGAAGTCATGTGAACAACATGTAACATGTTCATACTTTTTATTAATTTAATTACTGTGTATATTCAAGTGAGCATAGTACCTTACTAGGTGAGATATGCAGCTTTGACTTGGAGCATACAAGATAAAGAGCTTAGCATTTCTAATATAAAAATGATTATCTTTTACTTTTTGTGGATTTGAGTTGGGCATAGTCGAGTAGATTGGGCGTTTAGTGATACCATTTTGTACTTACAAACTTCTTTTTTTCCAAAGATCTCAAGCTTAAGATATATGTTGTTTGCTATCTTAACTCTGAAAAGTTGCCCAAGTCTCAATTTTTGATAGTTGAGCTGTCTTTGCAAGACATTGTTGTTTATGTCATCGACTCTTGATTATTTAACTTTTTAGTACTTAACTCTTTCATGTGTTCTTTCCTATCAGTGTACCCGGAGAATAATGATCATAATGGTGTAGCATCTTAGATGGCTTCATTTTGAAAGACTGCCTTATAGAATAGGGATATGATTTTTTTTTTTAATGACTTCCACTAGTGGGTAGAAATTGTAGGGAAGCAGATTATTCTTTGATGTCAGATAATTTCCTAAAACATGTAATTGTCAGGCAATAGCATTACTTTTGTGTGTGTGTGTTCGTTTTTTCCTTTTTTTAATTGATGTTTTAATAGTTTATAACATTGTGAAATTTTTGGTTGTACATTTTTGTTTGTCCATCACTATATACATGTCTCCCTTCACCCCTTGTGCCCACTCCCTACCCCCATTGCCCCTGGTAACCACAATACAGTTTTCTCTGTTCATGTGTTGGTTTATATTCCACATATGAGTGAGATCATACGGTGTTTGTCTTTCTCTTTCTGCCTTATTTCACTTAACATAATACCCTCCAGGTCCATCCATGTTGCTGCAGATGGCACGATTTTCTCTTTTTTTTAATGGCTGAGTAGTATTCCATTGTATATATATACCACATCTTCTTGATCCAGTCATCAGTCGAGGGACACTTGGGTTGCTTCCACTTCTTGGCTATAGTGAATAATGCTACAATGAACATAGGGGTGCATAAACCTCTGGATTGTTGATTTCAGGTTCCTTGGATAGATTCCCAGTAGTGGGATAGCTGGATCATAGGGTATTTCTATTTTTAATTCTTTGAGGAATCTCCATACCGTTTTCCATAGAGGCTGCACCAGTTTGCATTCCCACCAGCTGTGTATGAGGGTTCCTGTTTCTCCACATCCTCTCCAACATTTGTTGTTTTTTGTCTTGGTGATTATAGCCATTCTAACGGGCGTGAGGTGATATCTTAGTGTTGTTTTGATTTGTATTTCCCTGATGATTAGTGATGTTGAACATCTTTTCATGTGCCTATTGGCCATCTGTATGTCTTCTTTGGAGAAGTGTCTGTTCATTTCCTCTGCCCATTTTTTGATCGGGTTGTTTGTGTTTTTGTTGTTTAGTTGTGTGAGTTCTTTATATATTATGGAGATGAACGCCTTGTCAGATACATGTTTTGCAAATATTTTCTCCCAGCTGGAGAGTTGTCTGTTCATTTTGATTCTGATTTCATTTGTCTTGTAGAAGCTCTTTAATCTGATGAAGTCCCACTTGTTTATTTTTTCTTTAGTTTCCCTAGTCTGAGTAGGCATGTCATCTGAAAAGATTCCTTTATGACCAATGTCAAATAGTGTGTTGCCTGTATTTTCTTCTGTGAGTCTTATAGTTTCAGGTCTCACCTTCAGGTCTTTGATCCATTTTGAGTTAATTTTTGTGAATGGCGATAGCAGATGGTCCACTTTCGTTCTTTTGCATGTGGCTGTCCAGTTTTCCCAACACCATTTATTGAAGAGACTTTCCTTTCTCCATTGTATGTTCTTAGCTCCTTTGTCGAAGATTTGCTGTCCGTATATGTGTGGTTTTATTTCTGGGCTTGCAATTCTGTTCCATTGATCTGTGTGTCTGTTTTTGTACCAGTACCATGCTGTTTTGATTACTATTGCTTTGTAGTATGTTTTGAAGTCAGAGATTGTGATGCCTCCAGCTTTGTTCTTTTTTCTTAGGATTGCTTTAGCTATTTGGGATCTTTTGTTGCCCCATATGAATTTTAGTATTCTTTTTTCTATTTCCATGAAGAATGTCATTGGGATTCTTTTCTTTTCTTTTTTTTTTTTTTTTTTGTGAAGAAGATCAGCCCTGAGCTAACATCCATGCCAATCCTCCTCTTTTTGCTGCGGAAGACCGGCCCTGAGCTAACATCCGTGCCCATCTTCCTCCACTTGATGTGGGACGCCACCACAGCATGGCCTGACAAGTGGTGCGTCAGTAGGCACCCAGGATCTGAACCCGGGCTGCCAGCAGCGGAGCACTCGCACTTAACCACTACTCCACGGGGCCGGCCCCTGTCATTGGGATTCTGACTGAGATAGCATTGAATCTGTAGATTGCTTTAGGTAATATAGACATTTTAACTATGTTTATTCTTCCAATCCATGGGCATGGGATGTCTTTCCATTTCTGTCTGTCATCATCGATTTCTTTCAATAATGTCTTGTAGTTTTCATTGTATAGGTCTTTCACCTCCTTGGTAAGATTTATTCCTAGATATTTTTTTCTTTTTGGTGCAATTGTAAATAGTATTATCTTTTTGAGCTCTCTTTCTGTTAGTTTGTTATTATTAGCATACAGAAATGCAACTGACTTTTGTAGATTGATTTTGTATCCTGCGACCTTGCTGTAGTTGTTGATTATTTCTAATAGTTTTTCAATGGATTCTTTAGAGTTTTCTATATATAAAATCATGTCGTCTGCAAATAGTGAGAGTTTCACTTCTTTGTTGCCTATTTGGATTCCTTTTATTCTTTTTTCTTGCCTCATTGCTCTGGCCAAAACCTCCAGTTCTATGTTCAATAAGAGTGGTGAGAGTGGGCAGCCTTGTCTCATTCCTGTTCTCAGAGGAATGACTTTCAGCCTTTCCCCATTGAGTATGATGTTGGCTGTGGGTTTGTCATAAATAGCCTTTGTAATAGCATTACTTTTATTGTAAGTAGTCTGTTTGCTGCACTAAAACTTGGTACATGATCCAACTTTCTGTCACCAAGTCCTTTTGCTTCTTTAAAATCGTTCTTTTCTCTCGTTTCTTTTCATTTCTACTGCCCTTGTAGATCTGACAGAGACCATCTTTTACTTGAATTATAATTTCAATATATTCTTAGCTTATCTCCTTGCTAGCAGTCCAGAGTTTGATTTCTTTAGGTTTCTCTTCTCTACAGAATTGTTTCAAATTTGTAGCCTGGTATACAATGTTCTTTCATGACCTAACCCCACCATCCACTTAACAGATCATTTATTAGATTTATTGAGTTTCTACCATGTTTCAGACTCTGTGCTCAATCCTGGAAATATGACAGCAAACATGAAAGGCGTGGTCTCTGTCCTTGCAGAGCTTTCCATTTAGCTAGAAGGTAGGTTATTATAGTTATTAGAAGATATTAATTGTAATTATTCTTTGTATGTCTGAGATTGAGGGGAAAGTACATTCTGTCCACTACTTCCCTACTCCTTCTACTTCCCCTCCCTTGCTTCTGCGTTGAATCATGAAATGCCAGGAGCTTCATGTATGACTCCAACATTTTATACATCTTATCTCCTCTTTTTTTCCTAGTTAACTGCTGGCCTTCCTTTAAGACCCAGTTTAGATAATACCTTCGGGCAGAGTTAGTTGTTTCATCCTCTGCTGTCATATACCTCCTGTCATTTATCTCTAATAATTAGTAAAGCATTTGCTTATTTCTCTGTTCTTCATTGTAGAGCAAGAACTCCTTCAGTACAGAGATAATGTCTTCTATTCTTTGTATCACATTCCCTGGAAAAGTGCCTGATATTGGCAGGGTGTTTGGTCAGTTTCATTGCATGAAGTCAAGAGGCATCTCTGTAACACTTAGTAATAGGGACTGAACATGTTTCTCTCAGCTTCAATGGCATCTATTTGCTATTTTTACTATGCTTTTTACTGGGTATAGGTATGTGGTTTTTTTATGTAGCGTACTAGACAAGTTTACCGGATGATCTCCTTTGTGGAAGAAATGGTGGCTATTTAAAAGTATCCATTGTGAATTATTTTATTAATTTGTTAAGTGGTCATTTGTGTGCATCAAGAATGCATATGCTGGTGGTTATGAAGCATTATTGGTTTTCTGCATGAGATATAAGACACAGAAGAGACTGTTCCCCATTCCAGGTTTCTGAGCACCTCCTTGAACAAGTAAATGTGAGTTAGGTTTGAGGAATCACCTTACCTTAATGGCATTTTTAAACCATCCCTCTGTGGTGATGTGATTTTAAGCAAGTAAACCTTTTGTAAATCAGTTTCCTTATATCTAAAATGAAGATTAGGAATAGTATGAAGATTCAGTATATTAATACATGAAAAACACTTAAAACGGTATCTGGCACATAATGTCATCTTTCTCACCCCTATTAGTTCATTTTTTCTAAAGACAGGGAGCAAATTAAATGTCTCAAAGATGTTTTTCAGCCTAAGGAGTCTTTGAAAATATGACTTTAATATATTATTATAAGTTTAGAATATCCACTATACTTGTTCACCTCTCTCCTAGGAAGATTACCTCTAAACTATTGAGTTGAATATAGTAAAATGTTAAGTAATACTTGACACAATGATTTTGTTTTGCAGATGTTCTCCAATAGTGATGAAGCTGTAATCAATAAAAAACTTCCCAAAGAACTCCTATTACGGTAAGTCTGAATGCTAATTTTATGGGTTTTTTGTGTGTGTATATCATATTTGCCTGTTTAAAAATTTTTAGACTTGTTACTTATTTTCATACATGTATATGTTTAACATCTGGATTATCTGAATTTATAAATTTATTGATTCTTTTGTTAAACAGTCTTACTCTATATTTTCTAGATATGAATCAAGATTTTGAATGTTTAATTTAGTAACAATTTTCGCCTACCCAGTTTGTACCTATAGTATATGATTTTGTTAATTAATTTTCCCTTGTATATAATGTGAAAGAGGTAATATGTTTTATTTTATTATAGTACTGGTTTTTTTGAAGAGTGATTCTAATCCATCCCTTTCCCTCACTTCCCAATCCCAATATCAAAATGTGTCTATGAAGTGACTTATATTTGCAACAAAATATTACATATACTGAGGCACCGTATAGAAGAGTTATAACCCTTTATTTTAAAGATAAAAAGGTGAAAGTTATTTGAAACTCTTTCCTTTCCTATGTTACACTTATGATTTTACCATCCTTGTTTTTAACATGTAGAAACTACATTTGGGATCACCCATAACATAAAACACACAGCCCCCAATTTACATACCTCTGACTTAGGCATCACCTAGGCAGAAGCAGGCATCAGGGGAATTATTTTCAGTGCTCATTATTTGGGCGTTGAATCATACCATTCTTTGTTCACTTATGTACAATATCAGGACTGCGGAAGAAAGGTACATTCACATTTGCAAATGTTAGAAGTTAACAAGTTATTGTGCTCAAAGGCATCTACTTCTTGCTCTTAGTTGCTACTACAGTCTAGCCCGTAACCAATCCAATCCCTTATAATGGTACCTTACACATTAGCAATACTAAGAAAAAAATAACTGAATTGAACTTGGAATGGATTTTTCCATGGAAGCAATGCATACATACATACTGGTTGACTATGTTGAAATAATAGCAGTACACCCTAGACTACCCAGAGCCATTGGAGAATATATCCTGAATACATTGAGTAATATCTTGAGTATCCTTCAAATTTCAGCAAAACTGTAGCCATCTTAAAGAGAAATATTTTTTAAATAGATTATGTTCTTCACTGTTATCATAAACTGAGTACACTAACATACCTCATTTTTTTTATGTAATGCCATTATTTTGAATATTAAGTGTTATTTTTTACTACAGGAGTTTACCTTAAATCTCACTAAGATTTAGGGAAATTATTTGACTCTTTGGTAACTGGCCGCACACTGTTATAGTTTACATTTTTATATTTTATTAGAGTTTTTCCATTTTTGCCATGAAACCCAAATTCCTTACAGTGGCCTACAAGACCCCTCATGATGTGGCAGGGGAGTAACATGATCTGGTTTATATTTTTAAAGGATTAGTCTCGATACTATGTGCTAACCAGATTGGGGGATAGGAGTGGAGAGCAATAAGAAGGCTATTAAAGAAATCTAGGCAAAGAGCCAGCCTGGTGGCTTAGCGGTTAAGTTTGCTTGCTCTGCTTCGGCGGCCCAGGGTTTGTAGGTTCGAATCCCAGGCACGGACTGACGCACCACTCATCAGGCCGTGCTGTGGTGGCATCCCATATGCAGAGTAGAGGAATATGGGCACGGATGTTAGCTCAGGGCTGATCTTCCTCAGCAAAAAGAGGAAGATTGACAGAGGTTAGCTCAGGGCCAGTCTTCCTCTCGAAAAAAAGAAATCTAGGCAAGAGATGAGGGTAACATAGATAACCTTTTCTGTAATTCTTTAGACTGCAGCATTGACTATCCCTGCTCTTTCTGGCTTTAGTCGCTCTTTCTTTTTCTTTTCTTTCTTTGACATATAATTGACATATAACATTATATTAGTTTCAGGTGTAAAACATAATGATTCCATATTTGTATGTATTGCAAAATGATCACCACGGTAAATCTAGTTAATGTCCATCACCACACAAAGATATAAAATTTTGTTTCTTATGATGAGAACTTTTAAGATTTACTCGTTTAGCAACTTTCAAATATACAGTATAATATTAATATTATTAACTGTACTCACTTTGCTGTATATTACATCCCTAGGACTTACTTATTTTATAACTGGAAGTTTGTACCTTTGGACTACCTTCACCCACTTCACCCAGCCCTTCACTCCCCTGCCACTGGCAACCAACAATCTGTTCTCTGTATCTATGAGTTTAGTGTTTTGTTTTGTTTTGTTTTTTGTTGTTGTTTTTTAGATTCCACGTATAAGGAGATCATACAATATTTGTCTTTTTCTGTCTGACTTATTTCACGTAGCATAATGCCCTCAAGGTCCACCCATGTTGTTGCAAATGGCAATATTTCTTTTTTATAGCTGAATAATATTCCATTGTATAGGTACTCCACATTTCCTTTATCCATTCGTTCATCGATGAACACTTAAGTTGCTTCCACGTCTTTTTTTTTTTTTTTTAAAGATTTTATTTATTTATTTTTCCCCCAAAGCCCCAGTACATAGTTGTCTGTCATAGCTGCACATCCTTCTAGTTGCTGTATGTGGGACGCGGCCTCAGCATGGCTGGAGGAGTGGTGCCTCGGTGCGCACCCGGGATCCGAACCCGGGCCGCCGGCAGCGGAGCGCACGCACTTAACCGCCAAGCCACGGGGCCGGCCCTCCACGTCTTGACTATTGTAAATAATGCTGCAGTGAACAAAGGAGTGCAGATGTCTTTCAGAGTTAGTATATTTGTTTCCTTCAAATAAATACCTGGAAGTAGAATTGCTGGACCATATGGTAGTTCTATTTTTAATTTTTTGAGGAGCCTTCATACTGTTTTCCATGTGGCTGCACCAATGTACATTCCCACCAACAGTGCACAAGGATTCCCTTTTCTCCACATCCTTGCCTATACTTACTGTTTCTTGTCTTTTTGATAATAGCCATTCTAACAGATGTGAGGTGATATCTTATTGTGGTTTTGATTTAGTCACTGTTTCTGACCTCATTCTAGTACATGTTGCTGAGCTATCAGGTCTATAGTTGCCAGACAGGCAGTATTGCAGGGGAAACTGGATGTAGAGGAATTCCTGTATCAACCAGCTTTTGCTACCACAAATGACTCCTAAATCTCAGTGGCTTTTTTTCTTACCTTTACATGAGGCTACAGGTTGGCAGTGGCTCTCTTACAGGTAGTAGGTCAACTTTGGGTCCGTTGCACTTAGCTTCTCATTCCTGGGAGACTGAAAGAGCAGCCTCTATCTGAGGCTAAGGACAGGTACACAAGAGACCAAGCCAGATCACCTAAATGATTTTAAAGCTTCTACTCAGATGGAGTGTACCTCGTGTCCACTTTCATTCCATTGCCCAAAGCAAATTACATGCCCAAGCCTAACATTGATGGAGTTGGGAATTATATAGGAGACAGCCTGTGTGAATATATGTGAATAGTATTACAGTTTACCATATATACACACACCCATATATGAATCTTCTCTCCTTAATTCTGCCTGTCCTCCTCACTCTTCAGCATTGGTTACAGTGAGGAATAATATAACTACATGCTAGCACTACCTTTGCCATTTAGCTTAGCACGCTGCCATGCCAGGGTTTGTGAGTGGGAAGGAAAGTAAAGAGTATCTGACTCTTTTTCTAGGGTATGGAAAAAAGCAGCCATGAGTTAGGAGGTTGGAAGAGGGGGCAGATTGAAGAAGGATGATATGTGACTGACTTATCAAGTTGAAACACTGGAGATATTTTTTTCCATAACAACATTTTTATGAATGAGAATTTGGTTCTAATTTATATGTTTTATATTGGAACTGACCCTTGTTCACATTATAGTTTAAATTGGCTGCTTTCTAAACTAGGCAGGGAACCTATCTACCACATATAGTATGATTTTTTGTGAGGAAATGAGCTTGAGTTCCAAACACTTGATTCTGTACTTACTGATGAGAACCTATCCCTTCCTAAATTGGAGATGGAGTGAAATTGATATCCTAGGAAGGAAGGAAATGATTTGACACCATAAAACATACTATTTATGATGCAATTAAGTATATAAATGGTGGATTTTGTTAAATCATTAAAGACAAGTAGGAAAGAGGCTTTCTTGATATTTTGACATTACACTAAACAGATAGCAGTTGATCAGTGTAAATATCAATAAATTCAATCTGGAGTGTTTATAATTAATTGAAATTAATTGAATGTGATATTTCCTAAAAAAGTTTAAATTTTGTTTAAAGTATGTAGCTCATGACTAGAAACAGCAGATGCCCCTGGGAAGGGAAACTGGGTAATTGAAAGATAGGAATAGAAGAAAAACTTTCTTTTCATTATGCCTTTGTGTATCTTTCTTTTAGATGTTCTTATTTGTAGCTCTTCATTTTGATATAGTGTCATACTCACAAAAAGTTGCAAAAATAGTACAAAGAATTGGAGAATACCCTTCTCCAAGTATTAATATTTTATATTAACAATACAGTTATCAAAATCAGGAAATTAACATTGATACAGTACTATTAACTAATTGACAGACCTTACTCAAATTCCTCCATTGTCCCAGTAATATTTTTTTTCTGGCCTAGGATCCAATCCAGGATTACACGTTCCATTAAATTGTCATGCTGCTTAGTTTCCTTTAATCTAGGACAGTTCCTTATTCTTTCTATATCTTTCATAATATTGGTACTTTTTTTTTTTTTTGTGAGAAAGATCAGCCCTGAGCTAACATCCGTGCTAATCCTCCTCTTTTTGCTGAGGAAGACTGGCTCTGAGCTAACATCTATTGCCAATCCTCCTCCTTTTTTTTCCCCAAAGCCCCAGTAGATAGTTGTATGTCATAGTTGCACATCCTCCTAGTTGCTGTATGTGGGACGCAGCCTCAGCATGGCCAGACAAGCAGTGCGTCGGTGTGTGCCCGGGATCTGAACCCGGGACGACAGTAGCGGAGCGTGCGCACTTAACCGCTAAGCCACAGGGCCGGCCCAGTATTGGTATTTTTGAAGAGTATCGGTCAGTTATTTTATAGAATGTCCGTCAATTTGGCTTTGTCTGATATTTTGTCATGATTAAATTCAGGTTATGCATTTTGGCAAGTATACTGCAAAAATGGTGTTGTGCCCTTCTCCATGTGTCATAACAGGAGGCACATGATGTCAAAATGCTTATTACTGGTGATGTTAACTTTGATCACTTAGTTAGGATAGTGTCTTTGTTTCTCCACTGTGAAATTATTTTTCTCTTTGTAATTGATAAATGTCTTGTGGGGAAGATATGTTGAGAGTACGTAAATGTTCTGTTACTCATCTTATTTTTGTCCACTAATTTCCACATCCATTGATGTTACCTGGAGCAGTTACCACTGTCATGTTTGCCAAGGTTTTCTACTTCCATAATGCTTTCTACATTTATTAATTAGAATTCTCCTGTAAGGAAGAACTTTCCCTTCTGTTCCATTTACTTGTTCAATTATTATTATTATTTTTTGTGTGTGAAGGAGATCAGCCCTGAGCTAACATCCCTGCTAATCCTCCTCTTTTTGCTGAGGAAGACTGGCTCTGAGCTAACATCTATTGCCAATCCTCCTCCTTTTTTTTTTTCTTCCCCAAAGCCCCAGTAGATAGTTGCATGTCATAGTTGCACATCCTTCTAGTTGCTGTATGTGGGACGCGGCCTCAGCATGGCCTGAGAAGCGGTGCGTCGGTGCACACCCGGGATCCAAACCCCGGGCCGTCAGTAGCAGAGCCCGCGCACTTAACCACTAAGCCACCAGGCCGGCCCTGAGTATTAGGTATTTTAAAAAATATAGTTTAATATACAACATTTGGCTTGGTTAGGTTTTAAGTTACATATTACATGATTCAATCCAACATATATTAACCTACAAGGAGAAAAATTGTGTTGTTAGGACCATACTACTTCCTTATAAATGCAAGGCCACAGCCAAGTTAACAATGAATTAAGCAAGTGTTCTTGTTTCCTCTTAACTTTTACAGACTTACTGATTCTCTTCCTTCCCTTTTGAAACAAAGTTATTATTAAATATGCTCTATCAAGAGGGAATCTCCCGTTTGCATAATGTGAAATTCAGTTAGCAGGGTTGACAGTACTCTCTTTCAGAGCATAACCATATGCATTTATTTAGGAGTACCTCTTGAAAAATGAATGTCAGTGGTCATAGGACAAAGACTGTGTCTGTTTCCCAAGAACTACTGTCAAGTGACTTGTTTCTTCAAGATTCCTTCAGAGGATGATATTGATAACTGTAAAAATGACATGAGTGATAAGACTGCTTGAGCCCACACATGTCCTTCTAGCTATAAAACAAAGTGCAGTTTCAGAATGAGGATTATTATTACTTATAAGAATCTGCAATTTTTTTCATTATGTTTTCAACTGTTGGGGGTGTTGGGTCCTAACTGTCATGTGATATGTATGTGTGAGTTGGTGGGAGATGAACTTTCTGAACTTTGATGGAAAGAATGAATTGGCTAGGATTATTTTTTGTCTAAAATAGATAAGCATGCTGTGTTGGGGGTCCCCAAGACTACCCCTGGGTTTGGTGATTTACTAGGAGGCCTCACAGGACTCAGCATATAGCCATACTCATGGCTGTGATTTATTATAGGGAAAGCATACAAAGCAAAATTAGCAAAGGGAAAAGGTGCGTGGGGTGAAATAGAGAGGAAAGCAAGCGTAAGCTTCCAAGAGTCCTTTCCCAGTGGAGTCACACAGGATGTGCTTGAATCCTCCAGCAACAAATTGTGACAACAAAAGTGAAACGTTGTCTATCAGGAAATAGTGGAAACTCTCCCAAAATCCAAGTTCTCAGATGCCATCCAAGGGCCAACATTGCGAGCAGGCCTTTCTAAGGCTAGGTCTGCTGTGTTAACCCTTTTCTGCACTCATGGCATCTCATATTCTGTTCGAAGAAGCTTACAATGTTGATGATTTCTAGTAGCTTTTCTTTCAGTTTAATTGCTAGGAATTCAAGGTGGATAGGGGTGTGTGTATGTTTTGGGGTTTTTTGTCTTTTGTGTTTTGCCTGATGATATACAGAAGAAGATATTGAGAGTTCAGAAGTTACTTTGGTTAGTTCTTTTTTATCATTATTCATTTAAAATATGGTTCATTTCATTCATCTCTGTTTGTATTCAGTTTGGGGTTTTTCTCTCCATCCTTATTCAATGTATTTATTTGTTTGTTTTTAGCAGATAGTTAACTTGGCTGTACCCAGCCTGCAAAACTTTGTTTCCTCTATTGTGGGTGGCCCCTGAAATGTAAGTTCAGTTTCTTTACCCTGAGCTGCTGGGGTCTGCCCCAAGCTTGCAGTATTCAGAGGTCAGTCAGAGATTTGGATAGAATACGTACTCCCTCACTCTGGCTCTGTCCTTTCTCTCCTCACTTTCCATTGCCTATGGTTGCTCCAAACTCTGTTCTCTGGTTCCCCTTCACAGATTTCTGTCCAAGTTCTAAGATCCCAAAGTAATAACCTGCTTTTAGATAAAAGCTATTAAAAAACTGTGAAGTCTCTTTTTGTTCCCTTTTCTCCTTTAATTTCTCCCTGCATTTGTTCACTGTCCAGCCTTCTCTTGGTTGTTTTTTATATTTTGTTCAGGGTTAATAGTTGTGTCTGTATTTTTTGAAGGGTGTGATAACTAATTTACTTCTACCGCATTAAAACATTGAATCAAGTAGTTTCAATTGTGCTGCATTCAGGGAATGACTATAGGCTATCAGTTTTTATATAGCATGTTGAGTGTGCACTTAATCAAGAAAAGTTGCACTACAATTATGGAATACTAGATGGACTAAATTTAATTTATTTAAAAGATGATGAAAACTTTGAGCTCTGAAAAAAATTCAGAACTGCGTTTCCCAAATGATAATTTATTTTTGTCCTATTTCAAGATCTTTTTAGAGCAAATTTATTCTAAGCATCTTAACATGTAATAATTGTTTATAATGCTTCAAAAATATTCATCCTGGAAGAACTCTTTTTAAGTTGTCAATTATATTCTGCATGTTTTTTGAAGACAGAATTGTTTTATAGACTATCAAGAACTTAGCAAACATAATCATAAAAACATGAAATTAATATTTTTGATTCAATTCTCCTAAAACTATGTTTTTGTTGTCTTTCAAGCTATATATGGCTGTTAGCCACGTTTTGTTATGGATTATTCATACTGGACATACTGAACAGAGTGCTTTCAGAAACCCAGTCTGAGCTTTATTATTCCCATCTGTATAATAATGAACTATATTAAATAGTGTCTTTTGCTGACATTTATGTATGGAGTATTTAGAGTCAGAAGTTGGCAAATCATGTTGTAAGCTCAGCATACTACGTATCTTTCCTGCTTTTGTTATTGTCTCCGGGAAGGAAGGAATGGAGGAAAGCACGCAGGCACATATGATAAGAAAATACAAAATAAAAAAGAGAAGGAAGAAAATACAGATATACTTCCAAAAATTAAGGTTTTTTTAAATTTTAAAAGTAGTTAACAAATATTTTATTTTTATTTTTATTTTTTTTAAAGATTTTATTTTATTTATTTTCCCCCCCAAAGCCCCAGTAGATAGTTGTATGTCATAGCTGCACATCCTTCTAGTTGCTGTATGTGGGACTCGGCCTCAGGATGGACGGAGAAGTGGTGCCTCGGTGCGCACCCGGGATCCGAACCTGGGCCACCAGCATCAGAGCGCGCGCACTTAACCACCAAGCCACGGGGCCGGCCCATCAAATATTTTAATTAAAATATTTTTTCTTTCTTGCAAAAGAAAAATATGCTTTAAGAGTTGGTGTACACACACGCATATTCACATCTATTTCTATAGCTATATGTGTTGAAAAGTGTATTCCCACTGATATCGTCAATTCTGATCCAACACTATATCATTCAGTCGAGTTTTCTCGCTTTCCAGATTTGTATCTCCCTTCTGTGACAGCGAGAAACCTGACTTCTGTTATCCTTAATAGATTTTGTTATTTACTTGGTCTTCCTGATTATAACCAGTCTCACACTCTCACAAGGATTCCCTCTTCACCCCATTAGGTTAAGACATCTCATACCAGGCCACCCCCCTCCTCTGTGTGGACACCTTCCTGTCCTGCTTGGGTTCCAGAACTCATGCTGAGTTTCTCCTCCGTGTGGATGACCTCCTCACCAGCTCAGCCTCTGACACCCCATGATAGGTCACCCCAGTGTGTGGACACCCTCACTTCTTTCGGGCTCCCAACTCCTTGTGCTGAATCAACTGCATGGGTGTCCTTCTCAGCCCCCTTAACCTGTGACACCCCACTCCAGCCTGCCCACTTATCCTGCTTGTTGTCCGTTATCTCATGCTAGGCCATTCTCCTCGTGGATATTCTCCTTACTCTTACAACTCAGCATTTCCACTCCTGTACTTGAATATGGTCACACAAAAACTTATACATTAGGGCCAGTCCCGTGGCTTAGCGGTTAAGTGTGCGTGCTCCGCTGCTGGCGGCCCGGGTTCGGATGCCGGGCGTGCACCGACGCAGTGCTTCTCCGGCCATGCTGAGGCTGCGTCCCACATACAGCAACTAGAAGGTTGTGCAACTATGACATACAACTATCTACTGGGCCTTTGGGGGAAAAATAAATAAATAAAATTATTTAAAAAAAAAACAAAACTTATACATGAATGTTCATAGCAGCATTATTCATAATAGCCAAAAAGTGGAAACAACCCAAATGTCCATCAACTGAAGAATGGATAAACAAATATGATATATTCATACGGTGGAATATAATTCAGCCATAAAAAGGAATGAAGTACAGACATGTGCTACAACATGAATGTATGATTAAAAACCTGCTAAGTGAGGGGACGGCCTGGTGGCGCAAGCGGTTAAGTACGTGCGCTCCGCTGCGGTGGCCCGGGGTTCGCCGGTTTGGATCCCGGGCACGCACTGACGCACCGCTTGGCAAGCCATGCTGTGGTGGAGTCCCATATAAAGTGGAGGAGGATGGGCATGGAGGTTAGCCCAGGGCCAGTCTTCCTCAGCAAAAAGAGGATTGGCAGATGTTAGCTCAGGGCCGATCTTCCTCACACACACACACACACAAAAACCCTGCTAAGTGAAAGAAGCCAGGCGTAAAGTCTACATACTGTATTATTCCATTTATATGGACTGTCCAGAAAATACAAATCTATGGAGATGGGGGTTTCCAGGGGCTGGGGTAAGGGGGGGATAGGGAGTGAGTGCTAACGGGTACAGGGTTTCTTTTGAGGGTGATGAAAATTTTCTGAAATTAGATAGTGATGATGGTTGCACAATATTGTGGATATGCTAAAAACCATTGAATTGTGCACTTTAGGAGGATAAATTTGTATATATACAAATATATGTATATAATTTATATAAAATTTTATTTTTAATGTATAATCTAATAATTTATAATAAATTTGTAATAATAAATATAGTTGTAATAAAATATACAATTATATGGTAAGTGGTTTTTTTTTTTGTGAGGAAGATCAGCTCTGAGCTAACATCCGATGCCAATCCTCCTCTTTTTTGCGGAGGAGGATTGGCCCTATGCTAACATCTCTGCCCATCTTCCTCTACTTTATATGGGACACCACCACAGCATGGCTTGACAAGCGGTGCGTTGGTGCACGCCCGGGATCCAAACCTGCGAACCCCAGGCCGCTGAAGCGGAGTGTGCGCACTTAACCGCTACGCCACTGGGCTGGCCCAGTAAGTTTTTATTTCTATATAATTTAAAACAAAAAATTCTGCCCATATGATAAAAAGCCTGTGCTTCCTTTTATGCTGTTCTGGGCATGTTCAGTGATTCTTCAACCTTATCCCACACTTTCTGACTCAGCTGTATCAAAGCTTTCTTGGACTTTTTCTTTGATGCTGGCCCCTCTTCCCTTAGACGCAATTGGTCCCAAAGATAACATGAAGAGTTGACTAATTTGTTAATTTTTTAAATGGGTGATTGCTAGTCTTCTGTCTAGTCTAAAGAGTGTGACCCCCCCCCCCCCGGGCATTTCTTCATAGCCATTATTTAAGTTATTAGTAATTACCTCTGGTGAACTGAGATTGAAGAGAGAAGTATTTCACTTTTCATACTTTGCGGTTTTGTTTTTTTAAAATGTTTATTGCTGAAGGCAAGGAAAGCAAATAGAAAGTTATTGCAGTAATCTTTATTGGGGAGAGTGATGGCCTGAACCCCGTGGTAGTGATAGGCTAGGGAGAAAATGGACTCAATCAAGAGATTCTTAAGAGTTGGAATTGGCAATATATTTGCTGATTGATTTGATGTGATGCTAATGGGAGTATGGGGAAGGAGTCAAAGATGATGCCCAAGTTTTTTGCTTTCTACTAAGTGGATGGTGGAAACACTAAGTAAAGAAAATAGGAGGAACAGAGTTAATGGGACGAAAATAGTGAAAATGAGTCTAGTTTTGGTAGTTGTGGATATCTAAGTGAGATGTCAAAAGCAGATATGTAGGGCTGGCCCCGTGGCTTAGCGGTTAGGTGCACGCGCTCTGCTGCTGGCGACCCGGGTTCGGATCCCAGGTGCGCACTGACGCACCGCTTCTCCGGCCGTGCTGAGGCCGCATCCCACATACAGCAACTAGAAGGCTGTGCAACTATGACATGCAACTATCTACTGGGGCTTTGGGGGGGGGGCAGCAGATATGTACACAGATCTAAAGCCTAGCAGCATGATTTAGAAGTCATCAACATATATATAATAACAAAAGCCATGAAAGACTAAGAGACTGTATTATATTATCTCTGTTGGATTGACCAGTACCCATGAGAAATAAGGAAACCAGGAGGAAACACAAGGCCTTTCAGACACTGAAATAAAGAACTTTGGGGCCCAAACATCCTATAGCCTAGTGGCTATCCCATAGATTGGCAGCCTTTGGGTCAGGTGTCAACCTTGGTTCAGTCAGGTACCAAGTTGGTGTCATCACCTGGTGATTGATGTGGTAGAAACCCTTTAGAAAAGAGGTGTGTGTGGCAGATATTGAGGTTTGGCCATATGTCCAGATAAATTGTACTCTTATACATTTTCTCTTGGCTTAAATGTTCTATATTAAAGTGGTTGAAGTCTTATGAGTTAGCAATATTTTGTGCATATCTTAATCTAATATATATGTAAATTGGTATGTCAGTAACTCTGGAACCTATTTGATTTTATTTACTAATCTAATTTGTCTCCAGAGCATTTGAGGTGGCTTAGATCAGGAGCAAATATAATAAATACAAATAAATAATCAGGACCATGAAAAATGTAAAGAAAAGTAGAAAACCAAAGCCAGAAAGGAAACAGATGCACCCTTGTAAGAGCTTACACACTTGCTATAGTTGGGTCTCAAATTTAGCTTTAATCTTATTGGCAGCATAAATGAAATATCATTCTTAACAGAAAAGAAGAAATAAACGTATTACAACATGAAAACAGAGCTCTTCCTAGCACTAGTTTCTAAGAGAAATTTCTCAAATGAGAGTCTACTTAGATTTGGTAGATAAAGTTCCATAGCAAATTCAGTCACAGCTTTCATATGGTCACATCTTATAGGACATTTTATAAGTTAAAAACAAAATAATAGTGTCTAAAAATGGGTGCTTCTGACAGTCCAGTTGATCCAAAGTTGCTTTCAGCTGCAGGTAATTGAAACTTCAACTCAAATTGGCTTAAACAGTATGGGAGGTTATCTTATAAAAAGAAAATACAAACATAGATCAGGCTACCTACATCCCAAGGTTTATTGATTTAAGGGATCCACAATGTCATTAGCATTTTCTGTCTGTGTTCTGCCATAAACAGCATCAGCTTGGTCCTAAAGCTGCTTTTCCTTATGGACACAGGATGGATACCATCAAATACTGGATCAACACGTGTCTTTGTTCACTCTGAGGGGAGAGATGGGCTGGCATTAATACTCCAATAAAGCCTCCTCTTATATCTCATTAGCCCAAGTTGGTTTAGGCCTGAACCAATCACTGTGACAAGTTTAGAGTAATTAACTGGGATGAAATGGATGTTGGAGAGTCAGTCACCATGCCTACCACAGACAGAATGTAGCATACTTAAAGGAACCATGCGTGAATGTCCTTTAGATGATGTTCTTTTTTTTTTTTTTTTTAAAGATTTTATTTATTTATTTTTTCCCCCCAAAGCCCCAGTAGATAGTTGTATGTCATAGCTGCACATCCTTCTAGTTGCTGTATGTGGGACGCAGCCTCAGCATGGCTGGAGAAGCGGTGCGTCAGTGCGCGCCCGGGATCCGAACCCGGACCGCCAGCAGTGGAGCGCACGTACTTAACCGCTAAGCCACGGGGCCGGCCCTAGATGATGTTCTATAAATATCACTTCTCTTAGCTGGACTTTTCATAGGATTAGGATAACACAAGGACTATATTTCTTTTTAATTTAATTTAATTTAATTTTATGTATTTATTTTTTTGTGAGGAAGATCAGCCCTGAGCTAACATCCATGCCAGTCCTCCTCTTTTTGCTGGGCAAGACTGGCCCTGAGCTAACATCTGTACCCATCTTCCTCTACTTTATATGGGACGCCACCACAGCATGGCCTAACAAGCGGTGCATTGCTGCGCACCCGGGATCCGAACCTGGGCCACTAGCAGCGGAGTGCGTGCACTTAACCGCTACGCCATGGGGCCAGCCCCGAGGACTGTATTTCTTATGAGGTTCTAGAGTACACATGTTCTTAGTTGTGGATTGATGATTGATTCTTATACTTCAAACAAGGTGAAGAAGTAGTAGATTTGTCACTCTTCGATGAAAAATAAAAAGCCTAACCAAGACTTGACACCAAAAAAGAACTATACTATTTTCATGTTGAATTTTATTTCCTTAAGAAAAAATTCTAAATTATTTCCAGCATGTAAACAAATGGTTAATGAATTGCTCAAAATTCTGTACCACAGAGCATAGCTAAGATAATTTTTGCCTAGAAAATATTCATAGAAGGTGTTATTGCCAGTTGCTCAACATGGTCAAAGAAAACCTCATTAACATTCCTATAGTGCATCTCATTTAGAGAGATAGAACTTCCTAGTCAACTCCGTCTGGTTAATAATAAAGTGGTGGGCTGGCCCCGTGGCTTAGCAGTTAAGTGCTCGCGCTCCGCTGCTGGCGGCCCGGGTTCGGATCCCAGGTGCGCACCTACGCACTGCTTCTCTGGCCATGCTGAGGCTGCGTCCCACATACAGCAACTAGAAGGAAGTGCAGCTATGACATACAACTATCTACTGGAGCTTTGGGGGAAAAAATAAATAAAATTATAAAACAAAGAAAACCTTAAAAAAAATAATAATAAAGTGGTAGTCACTTGTACACCTAAGGAACTAAATGATTTAGTGTGCTACATCGTATTACCAGATAGGAATTGATTAGGTTTGCATAATTTCTGCTGAATATAATCTTGGTTAAAATAATAGTTAACTCTAAGAAGCTGAATAACAAGACTCATTGTCTGATGTGTCCTCTCCTTATTTGTGACAATAAGATCATTTTAAAAACACATAAGAAACGTATTTTTCTATTCCTCATGGCCAGAGGTGTGCATTTGCTTTAAGAGCAGTTTCGCATTGACATTCAAGTTAAAAGGGAAGGGGGAGCCAAAGCACAGCCCTAATTTAAGAGGTTAAAGATTATCTGATCTTGAAGAGATTGTGTCTGCCAGCTCTGTTTCACTTAGGAATGTGGAAGATGTCATCTTTGTGTTCACATTAATAGCCAAGTGTGTATAGAGAGAGAGCTCTTATAACTTAATCTATAACTTGTTCTTATCTAAAGAGTCAAAGCTCAAATAAATCCACGATAGCTACAGGTAACATACATTGCTTTTAGCAGAGTTCTGCACAAGATCATGGATGATAGCCATAATGTCATAATTATACTAGAAGTCCTCTTACGTACAACAGTGGCCTAGTAAACCTACATTTGTCATTAGATAATAAAGACACTAGCATACAGTTTTAATGAACAAGTCCTGCTAACTGATGGTCTCTTGTGAGGAATAAGAAGTTTGCAATTTTGAAAATGTGGTATAGTTTCTGCCAGACAGTAGACAAGTATTAGAACTCTAAATTCAGAGCAGGCTTTAACACATCATGTGGCCAAAGATCTTTATCTAGTGCCTTAAAAAAAAATGTTTTTAACAAATAAAATGTAAATTACTCCTGAGCCCAATACTTTTAAAAAATATAAAATAATAAATAAATGGCTTCCTTATCCTTGCTCTCTCAACGCTCACTCCCACCAAAAAAGCCTCTTCTCCCCTACAAAGGTAACATATATCTAGATATATGATATGTACAATACTTAAATGCATGTGTTCATGTATACATATTTTATATTTTTCAAAAATGAAAACCTAAATACTGTTCTACAACTTTTGTTTCTGTCATTTAGTAATCATTAACATCTTTTTAGGTCAGTTCATGTAGCTCTACCTCATTCTTTTTAATGGCTGCTAAGTACAGTAGTCCATTGAATGAATGTACTGTTATTAAAGCATTTTTTTTATTGAGATGAAATAGTTTATAACATTGTGAAATTTCAGTTGTACAGTCACCATATGTATGTCCCCCTGTACCCTTTATGCCCACCCCCCAACCCCCTTCCCCTCTGGTAACCACTAATCTGTTCTCTTTGACCATGTGTTTGTTTATCGTCCACATGTGAATGAAATCATATGGTGTTTGTCTTTCTCTGTCAGGCTTATTTTGCTTAACATAATACCCTCAAGGTCCATCCATATTGTTGCAAATGGGACGATTTTGTCTTTTTATGGCTGAGTAGTATTCCATTGTATATATATACACCACATTTTCTTTATCCATTCATCAGTTGATGGGCACTTGGGTTGCTTCCACGTCTTGGCTATTGTGAATAATGCTGCATTGAACATAGGGGTGCATAAGTCTCTTTGAATTACTGATTTCAAGTTCTTTGGATAAATACCCACTAGTGGAATAGCTGGATTGTATGGTATTTCTATTTTTAATTTTTTGAGAAATCTCCGTACTGTTTTCAATGGTGGCTACACTAGTTGGCATTCCCACCAGCAGTGTATGAAGGTTCACATCCTCTCCAACATTTATCATTTTTTGTCTTGGTGATTATGGCCGTTCTAACGGATGTAAGGTGATATCTCATTGTGGTTTTGATTTGCATTTCCCTAAGGATTAGTGGTGTTGAACATCTTTTCATGTGCCTGTTGGCCATCTGTATATTTTCTTTGGAAAAACATCTGTTCATGTCCTCTGCCCATTTTTTATCAGGTTTTTTGTTTTGTTGTTGTTAAGTTGTATGAGTTCTTTGTATATTTTGGAGATTAACCCCTTGTTGGATATATGATTTGCAAATATTTTTTCCCAGTTGGTGGGTTGTCTTTTCGTTTTGTTCCTGGTTTCCTTTGCCTTGCAGAAACTTTAGTCTCATGAAGTCCCATTTGTTAATTTTCTCTTTTGTTTCCCTTGCCGAGTAGATATGATATTCGAAAAGATCCTTCTAAGCCCAGTGTCAGAGAATGTTCTGTCTATATTTTCTTCTAGGAGTTTTATGGTTTCATGTCTTACCTTCAAGTCTTTAATCCATTTTGAGTTAATTTTCGTGGATGGAGAAAGATAATAATCTATTTTCGTTCTTTTGCGTGAGGCTGTCCAGTTTTCCCAGCACCACTTATTGAAGAGATTTTCCTTTCTCTATTGTATGTTCTTAACTCCTTTATCGAAGATTTGCTGTCCCGTTGGTGTGTGGTTTTATTTCTGGGCTTTTTTTTTTTTTTTTTTTAATAATTTTATTTATTTATTTTTTCCCCCAAAGCCCCAGTAGATAGTTGTATGTCATAGCTACACATCCTTCTAGTTGCTGTATGTGGGACGCGGCCTCAGCATGGCCAGAGAAGTGGTACGTCAGTGTGCACCCGGGATCTGAACCCGGGCCGCCAGCAGCGGAGCGCGTACACTTAACCGCTAAGCCACAGGGCCGGCCCTATTTCTGGGCTTTCAGTTCTGTTCCATTGATCTGTGTGTCTGTTTTTTGTACCAGTACCATGCTGTTTTGATTACTATAGCTTTGTAGTATATTTTGAAGTCAGAGATTGTGATGCCTCCAGCTTTGTTATTTTTTCTCAGGGTTGCTTCAGCTATTCGAGTTAAGCATTTTGTGTGTGTGTGTGTGTGAGGAGGACCTGAGCTAACATCCGATGCCAATCCTCCTCTTCTTTGCTGAGGAAGACTGGCCCTGGGCCAGTATCCATGCCCATCTTCCTCTACTTTATATGGGGCACCGCCACAGCATGGCTTAACAAGCGGTGTGTCGGTGCGTGCCCAGGATCCGAACCGGCGAACCCCGGGCCGCTGCAGCGAAGCATGCGCACCCAACTGCTTGTGCCACCGGGCCGGCCCCCATGGGTTAAGCATTTTTTTATTGACGTATATTAAGGTAGTTTCTAACTTTTTGTTATTTTGTATGATGCTGCCATGAACATTCTGATAACCATTTTTACTCATTAAGATTTGGGATATTTGTCATAAGACTGTGAAGGGAAAGAAAGTTGGGAATAAATCCTTTTTGCAGAACTGTACCATGGGTAACCATATCCCCAAATCTACTTTCAGTATTGATTTTAACATCCAGCCCATGTTCTCCTCTAAGGATTTGGTGTTAAGGGTTTGGGTTTTTTTCTTTCTTTTTTGGTACAACAATAAGATATATTGTTGTACCCTGCCTTCTCCCATATGATGTCTCAGAAACCTGGGCCAAGGTTTTTTTGCTTCCTGATATTCTTTATCAAGAGTGGAGAAGTTGAGGCCTACTTCGCTTAAACCTGGGCAGCCTAAAGCAAGGCCGGTTTTTCAACAATGTGTTAATAAGAGATGGGGGAGGACTTTTATTGAAGCAGTCAAGCAGGATCCTTCAACAATAGCAGACCCTTCATTCCATCTCAGTTTTCTTTTTTTTTTTTTTTTTATTTTATTTTTTCCCCCCAAAGTCCCAGTGGATAGTTGCGTGTCGCAGCTGCACATCCCTCCAGCTGCTGCATGTGGGACTCGGCCTCAGGATGAACGGAGAAGCGGTGCCTCGATGTGCACCCGGGATCCGAACCCGGGCCGCCAGCATCGCAGCGCGCGCACTTAACCGCCAAGCCACAGGGCCGGCCCCCATCTCAGTTTTCTTATCTCTTTGATCTTAACCATTCTGGTTATTGCCATAGGTATCCTGAAAAGGAATTACAAAGGATTAAAGTGTGGAGAAAAGGACCACTGTAAACGCTGTCTGAGATACCTAGCCTACATGATGAAAAGCAAGAAAGTCCTGAGTATAATGTAGTTTATTATTCTGCCTATCATGTAGAGATATCAGTATCATTTCCCTTTGATTTATCCTGCAAATACGTATTTGTAAGTATAGTGATGCTTTTATTTAAGTTAATGTTACCATATTTGGAAGAATAAATACTCCTTGTGAGCTCCCCGTTCTAGCTAAAACCCTTGGCAGCCTGTCCCACCAATTCTTATATTTGGGTTTCTAAAGATAATTATCTCTATTTTCAGGTACGTAAAATAAATAGAAATCAAAGGTTACTAAATAATAGCAGACATTTAGACAGACTCCTTTGGAGTAGTAGAAGGGATTCAAGCATTGAGGCTTATCACAGCCGCCTTACTAGGGAACCAAATCAGGATTGCAAAGGCCGAGCTCTTATTACTTGAATAGAGGAGCACAGTGAATGTTATTTGTCTTCTCTCTCTCTTTTTAATGTACTATAATGTCAAAATCCAGATGAAAAGCTAACTCTTTGACATCTGGACATTTAGATCCTCAGTCAGTATTCTAAGAATGGAATTGTCATTGTTGGGATGTGTGCTTCAGAGAGTCTCCTAGGTCTGCATTTGACCCCCAGCCTGATGTTTCATGTCCATTTATTGTGCTTTCTTTTGTAGAGAACGTTTTTGTTGAAAGGAACTGAAGTCTGACTAGGATGGTTACCTGTAAAGCTTGTCACCTGTGCCCCCCCATGTGTAATATTATATTTATAAAAATTGTTCAGCGATTAGTGATGATTTGGCAGAAGCAGGATCTTGAGATTATGAAACTCCACATTAAGGTACTATATAGTGGTGACAGGAAAAAGCAGCAGCATTTTAGCAATGCAGGAATGTTTGTTGCATTAGATAAACTTATTGTTTCAGGAATTGGGGTACCTAGATTGAGGGTATATATATTTATTTGGGAGTGGAGTTGGTAATCAGTATTGAAGAAGATGGGAGGGGCCGGCCTGGTGGCGTAGAGGTTAAGTTCGCGCACTCCACTTCGGCAGCCCAGAGTTCACAGATTGAGATCCCCGGCGCGCACCAATGCATCGCTTGTCAAGCCATGCTGTGGCGGTGTCCCATATAAAGTAGAGGAAGATGGGCACAGATATAAGCCCGGAGCCAATCTTCCTCAGCAAAAAGAGGAAGATTGGCAATGGATGTTAGCTCAGGGCTGGTCTTCCTCACACACATGAAAGAAGATGGGAGATTCATGCTATTAAGGAGACCCATCAGGGCGGTAGCAAGGCCACCTCAAGGGAACAAGAGAGACATCCAGCCTTTCCGTCTATGAGCAGATGTACAGAGTGTGGTGTACACATACAATGGAATATTACTCAGCATTAAAAAGGAAGTAAATTCTGACATGCTACAACATGGATGAACCTTGAAGATATTATGCTAAGTAAAATAAGCCAGTCACAAAAGGGTAAATACCATAGGATTCCACTCATATGAAGTACCTAGAGTAGTCAGATTCATAGAGAAAGAAAGTAGAGTGATGGTTGCCAGGGGCTAGGGGAGGGAGGAATGAGGAGTTATTGTTTAATGGGTAGGAAATTTCAGTTTGGGAAGGTGAAAAAGTTCTGGAGATGGATGATAGTGATGGTTGCACAACAACGTGAATGTAAATGCCGTTGAACTGTATACTTAAAAATGGTTAAAATGGTAAATTTTATGTTATGTATATTTTACCCAAATAAAAAAAAGTTTTGAAAAACTGAAAATATTTACAGAATGCACATAACTCTCTGTCTGATGTAATTATTAACTCAGATTATTCCAAGTTTCAAAATGTGACTGATAGCTTCTAATCACTAAACAACAAAATTTTGTTCTTTTAAGCTAACTCAGAAGCTTTTTACATTTAAAGTAATTACAGAATAGAAAATCTAGCCTTCATTCTTCTCTAAATTAATGCTTCCTGGTCTCCATTTTGTAACACTCCAGGTATCTCCAGTTATCTCAAAGAATGCCATAAAATTCTTTTAGCAAAATTTAATTTACTCAAATCTTTAAAGTACATGTTATATTTTACTTTTTGCCACTAGTGGAAGAGCTTACCTTGTTATTCAGATCAAAATGACCTTAGAGGGTGTTCATGGGTAAGAAGGGCTTTAAGCAGAAGTTAGCTATTCACTCTGTTCCCACTCGGACCTGTTTTCACAGGTGGCTTATAGTGTAGAGAGTTATCAGGCTTTAAGCAAATAAATTATTTCAAATAATAATGCTTCAAAATAAATATTTAACCTCTGTAAGACTGAGAAGAATTCTAGGAGGTACATATTTCCTAACATTGATGTGTTAAATGCGTTTTATAATTTCCTAAATTAGATTTAAATATATAGAGATATAGCATTTTATAATCACTATTTTTTAGGCATTACAGTATTATTTTATCCTTTTTTTCATAACTGTAAAATTCTTTATAAAGATATCCCTCCCCTAACCTATTTCTTTTGATAACCAGAAGTGTGAAAATTGTTTTTTTACTTAAAATATTTCTGACTGATGTAATTTTATCATCCCTTGATGTAAGTAATTGAACTTGTCTGGTACTTACACATATATTATCAAGTCAAAGATTACTCTCTCCTCCTGTGTTTTATATGGGTAGTATTATCTTTGTAAATTGCTCCAGCTTTTTGTGTGGTTGTTTACAAGAACTTCTGCCTTTTTGTGCGTGTATTAACATAGCCAATTATTTATAGGCAAAACTCAGGAGAAACTACTTTGTCGTATAATAAAGTTTGTCTCCATCTCTTTTTAGGATATTTTCTTTTCTGGATGTTGTTACCTTGTGTCGCTGTGCTCAGGTCTCCAGGGTAAGAATGGTTGACATGATTACAGGGGACCCCTTCCTGGCACTCACAATATCAGCTTCTGTAGTAGGCGAACCATTTACTTCAGATGTTAACTGTGTGTTATGTTTCAAAGGATGTTGTTTCACCCGTGGCATACATGAACCCATGGAATTCTACAATGGAATTCTACTATATGTACTGTCTCTAACTTTAATTTTTTGGAACTCTTGATTATTTGTATAATACAAACAGAGGAAACATTTTCAAGGAAAAAGCAATAAACGTGCAAACTAAAAAGTTAGGCTCTGCTCAGAATTGTAATAAGGTAGTGTTTCATTATGTTTTCCTATTTCATTTTACGCTCTCTCTCTCTCTCTCGTTCTCTCTCGTTCTCTCTCTCTCTCTCTCACACACACACACACACACACACACACACGGCTGTTGAGGGTCTAATTCTCATGTTACCTCCCTGTATTCTTTCCTCAAAAGATAATAGCCAGAATTTAATATTTAAGAAATTGTAGAGCAAACCAGATTTCATTCTCAAAGTCAGTTTCTACAGTACACTTAATTATCCATTTTTGTCAATTGACTTTGCCGTGACAAAACAGTGAAAACATCATAATCTTCCACATAAGGCTTCCACTAATATAAAGAATAGAATCTCTGTTGTGGGAAAATTGCTTTATGAACCATTCCTAGTCTCTTTTGTAATACAGATGTACAATAATTAACTTAATAAAATGAATACCTGCAATTATCATCTTTTCATAAAGTGGACAATGGCTTTTTGCTTGCTCATTTAAAAGATGTTATTGAAAACCTACTATGTACTAGGTACAATCCTAGGTGCTAGATATTTAACATGGTTATTTCGTAGAATATTGTGTTTATCTTTGTAGGTGGACCCAGGTTTTCCAAATTACCAACAGTCCCCCCCGCCGAAGAAAACCCACAAAACTTGCCATAGAAAATTCACCATGTCTTGCCACATTGCATTTAATGTAATGTCTGCATCCTAAAAACCATACTAAATCTGTGTATCGGCTATTTTCGAAACAATCAGTAGTATTTTGATGATTTCTGTTCATGATATTTCTGTCTCTGGCACTTGAGTGGTTGCTCTAGACATGGCTGGTACAAAAGAGTGGGGTTTCCTTTCTGTCTCCATAGTGAAGCTGAGGTCATTATTGAGAAACAATACCCAGACCAGTGTCTAAAGCTGTTTGGTTGCAGAGTCTCATGTCAGGAATGTTGAATTGAGTGAGTTTTAATTGTTGTTTTCATTTGCAGTTTCCTTTGTCCTCTTAATATGTTTTAACTTAGAAGAAAGGAAAGCACAATGCCAATTTTCATTAAATCCAGATAGTTGGTACATCAGTAGTTATCCTGTTATTCTCTGCACTTGAAGTATTTAATTAATTTGTTAAAAAAAAGAAACAACACAACTCTAGAGAGGAACCTGTGGTTCCTAATTTTAGTCTCAGTTTGACATGTTTCCTGCTTGCTAGAGAAAGTAGTATAAGGAAATGAGAAATAACAAACCAAATCAGAGGTATATTTAGCCCAAGAATCTAGTAAACATATGATCTTTAAAAGTTTTGTCTGTGTCTCTCATGGCTAGCCATTTAAGAAAACATTGGGAAAATATGAAGCCACAGAAAGAAAAGTAATATTGAGCTCCTGAGAAAACCTTCAAGATTTGTAGAATAATACCTGTTTACCATACAGTATTTCTTGCTGATTATGTGACAGTTAACCCTGGGGCTTATAAGTGTATCCACAATTTCCTTTTTAGAATTTCAGTATTGTATCTATATTTTGATTTGTTGTAGTAAGTGATGATATTCAAGTTTATAACTCAACAATATTAAGACTTTTGTTTATACTTTAAATTTAATAGGGAAAGCTTTTAAAGGCCTTCTGATTAAAATACAGGATGATCCACAACAAATTAACTCTTACTGGAGTCATTTTTCACCCAATCCTAAAATGTTGAAAAGCTTAGAAACTTTCTTACCTCCCTTTAGCTTACTGAAGAAATATATGAGAAGTCTTAAATTTTTACTGTTTTAAAATTACCACTGAATCAACTTGGAAGGAAAGGTGACCAATTGAAAAACATGCCCGAGTGAGCAAATTGGTAATGAGGAAAGCATTAAGGTTCTATTGTGTATATGGAGAAATGATAGTGTCTTTTTTAAGTCCCAGGTCACCATATCAGGTTCAAGTCCAACCAAGTGATTCTGTGGATAGCAAATATGTATTGAAGACAGCAATATTCACAGTACTGTCCTCTTTCTTTGGTTTCACCCTCATCTTGTTCCTAGTTGAGGGATAGAGTAACAGACTTGCTTTTTTCATCAGCTGAACTATGTCATTTTGAGATTAGAAACTAGAATCTTCCAGTTAGAAAACAGTTTCTGGCTATGATAACTTATCACAACCTGTCCTTTCCCCAACCCCCTAATGTAAGATCCTTCATAGCTGCTAGTTTCTATACCTACTCATTTATGATATAATCTAATTGGAGAACAAAGTATGAATCAGAAATAAGGCAGACCTTTTGGGAGTTAATGGTGGGAAGCTGAGAAATGTTTTGGTCAGGTCACTCATTAGTAGGTTGAATTGTGAATTTGAATATTGCTGCTTTTCCCCTTCATTTCAGCTTCTGCTCATTCTTTCTCTTTTTCTTCAAAATAGGCCTGGAATGTTCTGGCTCTGGATGGCAGTAACTGGCAGCGAATTGACCTGTTTGATTTCCAGAGGGATATTGAGGTATGATTATGTGGTGTGTGGCCCCATTTCTCTTGTTAGAATGTAATTACAGCATGGCACAGATTAGTCCCAACCATGTAAATCTCCTTTCCCTGGAGAAAGAAACTATTACTTTCAGTGCATCTGAACCTCATGGGAGCCTGCAACTTTCCCAAGAGCTTGTTCAGTTTTTGAGAATGAGTAGAATTATTTTACTGAAATAATACTAAATTATTTAGTTCTAATAAGACTAAAAAAATTTTTGTGTGTATGGTGGAAATGTGAACCTGTGTTTGCTTATTTTAGAGAAGTCTTTTTTTATTTGTCTATTGAAGAATAAGTAGAGTTAACAACTTGTTGGGGGATGATATTTCCATAAATTCTTCTTCTTCTTCCTTTTTTTTTTTTTTATCGCTGAGGAAGATTTACCCTGAGCTAACATCAGTTGCCAGTCTTCCTCTTTTTACTTTTGTATGTGGGCCACCGCCACAGCTTGGCCTCTAACAGATGAGTGGTGTGGGTCCACACCCAGGATCCAAACCTGGGCTGCTGAAGCAGAGCATGCCGAACTTAACCACTAGGCCACCAGGGCTGGCCCATAAATTATTCTTGAGATGAGCATTTTGGTTGTTGGGGAGCCTACAGATAGTTTTTTTGTGGAGAATGAAAAAAGAATAAAGCCAAAGTCATTTATTGAATTATTTTTGGTAGGGATTTTTTTTCTCTTCTCACTTTTCCCACATATTTCATTGCTTAGTGTAGCCTATTATCTCTAACATGGAGAAGCATAATAGCTTAAGCTTAAATTATTTTAACTTGATTTTGAGCTCTGTGGTCCGTGGTTTTTCCAGCAGTAGAGTGGAAATAATAGCTTCCTCATTGTATTATAAGGATTAAATGAGATTTGGATTTAAATTTTTTTAATTGGGGTTTTAAGTTCCAGTGGAATTTAATTGTCTTGAGGATTCATGTAAGAAGTTTAAAAAAAGCCTCACATGAACTTTCCATTATTTTTAGAAAGTGCTTTTAAAATAATACCCACTGACGTTATGCTGGGTTTTTATGTTTTTCGCATTTCTCTGGTCTTTATGGATGTAAATGTTTAAAGCAACATGGCCCACAAAATCATTCAGCAAGCTTTCATTAAGTGTTTATTGAGTCTGTGATGTATTTACAGTATTATAGTAAGCACTTTGGAAAGGATACAGAAATAATGAGAGTTAATGTCCTTCAATTACTGCAGTTTAACCAGAAGGGCAGTCTACATTAATATAGTGGCATAAGAGAACTATAGAGCACCATTTCCTCATACAGAATATCTTAAAAATTGAACAAAATAAATTACAGTATAGGATTTATGTGTGTTTCAGGGAGATGGGTTAATGAGGAAAGCTTTCTCAAATAGTAAGTTGAAATTTTCTTATTGAATTAATTAGGTCTTTAAAATAAGCAGAAGTCTCATCTTTGTTTATACATTAATAAAAATGAGGATATTTTCCTTTCAAACAATGTGGTGGCTTATCTTTTTTGTTTACCTCTCGTTTTTTTATAGGGCCGGGTAGTGGAGAATATTTCAAAAAGATGTGGGGGCTTTTTACGAAAGTTAAGTCTTCGTGGGTGTCTTGGAGTAGGAGACAATGCATTAAGGTAAGAACGTAACTATTGATTAACTGATCTTCTTGACCAAAGTATAGTATCTCACTCAGAAAAGGCTAAAATAGTTTTTATATTCCTAAGCTATTCTGAACCCCAAACACACATACATTGCTTATAACACAAAAATATTCAGTAATGGGGTGGTTTTGAGAATAAAACAAGAACAAGTGCTCCCTGAAAAAAGCCAGATTCCCTATATTATAAATGGTTTGGAGCTTTGAGTAAACTTTTTTTTTAACTTTGTTTACTCAAAGTTAGGATAATTTAACTTGGGCTGACAAAAAGATCAATGTTTAGGGCCAGCCTGGTGGCGTAGTGGTTAAGTTGGCACACTCCACTTTGGCAGCCCAGGGTTCGCTGGTTCGTATCTGGGGCGCAGACCTACACACCGCTCATCAAGCCATGCTGTGGTGGCGTCTCGTATACAAAAGTAGAGGAAGACTGGCACAGATGTTAGCTCAGGGCCAATCTTCCTCACCAAAAAAAAAAAAGATGACTGTATAAGTTTATAGTTGAAAGTTAATTTGTTCATAATGGTGAACTACTTTCGTACCAACATTCAATATTACCAATAATAACATCTTTTATTATTGTTTTTAATACCTTGAATTGTGCCCATTTCATTCCAAACCTTTTACTTTGTTTCTTTCCTGTAAAGGACCTTTGCACAAAACTGTAGGAACATTGAAGTACTGAATCTAAATGGGTGTACAAAGACTACAGATGCGTAAGTATTTTATGTTTCAAAAGGGTAAGTCATAGCCCCTTGTGTCCTGCCTACATTAGCTTTAAATACAGGCTACCAGATACATTTAGCAAGTTTCATTTTGGTTTTACAGAGGAAAGATATTTTAAAAGGTGAAAGCGACATTAAAGTAGAAATGGAATAAGAAACTTATTTTGGAATCTGGCCTAAATCCTAGCTTGGTATTTAAAGAGAAACTTAAAAATTGTAGTCAATGAATATGCAGTAGAGATACTAATATAAATTACTAAGACTACTTATATTTCAAGAAGCTACTAGGAGCTATCATTCAGAAGACATTACTGTCAACAGACACAGTAGACATAGAAGGTAGACATGAAAAAAATTCAGCCCAAAGATATCTATTGGTAATAACATGTATCAAATAACATTTAAATATTATGTAGGGAAATTGTTGCCTATTATGAGGTGAAGTGAAGCATGTTTACACAGACAGGGGCCAGGATTATTCACTGAATCTTCCTGTTCAGAAAGGCCTCATGAGATCTTTAGAATAGAGTGAATGAAGGAAAGTGGAAGACACTCCAAACACAGGGTGCACATTGGTTTTTTTTCTTTTCTTTGCAGTCACAACATTGTTAACTTTTAATATAAGAAAGTGTCTGAAAGACAAGGACTGTGGTTGTTAATTGATTCCGCTAACAAGTATTATTCCTATAGATTGATTTGGAAACCTTTAATACGAGAGACAAATTTACTACCCTCCCCCACCATGACTATATACCAGTAGCCCTAAATTTACTTTGGATAAATTACCTGTTTGGTTTTTTTTCCTTTGAATACTTAATGTTATAGAGATTAAGAATTTGACTACCTGGTATCTAGAAAAGTGACATATTATTTATGCTTTTTTCAAGGTATCTGTCCTATATACCAAAGATACACTGGCAAAAATATAATATGATTTATTTACAAGGCTATTCATTTTTACTGTTTGTAATAACAAATACTGCATTATTTTTAATAGCAAAAAGACAGTAAACAACCCAAATGTCTATCAGTAGAGGACTGGTTACATAAAAGGAATGAGGAGAATCTTTATATAGTACTCCAGAGAGATCTCCAGGACATATTGTTAAGTTAAGAAAGCAAACTGCAGAAGAGTTTGTGTAATAAGATACTTTTTGTAGGGCCAGGGGACCTAATACAAACATATATCCATATTTACTTATATTTTCAAAAAGAAACAGTGAAAAGGTAATCAAAAACGAATACTTATGGGGGAGAGAGAAAACACAAACAGGCAGGAATGAAAGGGAGACCTCCAAGTATCATGTTTTATAGTTTCACTTGAATAGGCATGTAATTGTTTTACATAATTAAAACATGAATCAAGTAAAAAAGAAATCAAAGCAGTCCCTAAAAATTGAAAACAAAATAAGACATATGAACACCTAACCATATTGAGTTGGAGCTATAACCACACAGAAAGAAATTTCTTTTACTGACTATTGATTTCTTATGAAACATTTTTAACATTCCAAAGTAGACAAAATAGGATAGAGAACCCATCACCTAGCTTCAAATTGACAATTGAGAAATTATCACTTTATGGCTAGTCTTGTTTATTCTATACCCCCGCTCACTTACCCCTTGTCATTTTATCTTATTTTGAAAAAGGTCCTAGACATCGTATTATTTAATCTGTATATATGCATTTCTAAAAAATAAAAGCTTTTAACATAAGCACATTAACTTTATCGCTTCTTAAAAAAAAAAAACTTAATATCTTAAAAATCGTTAAATAACCACTGGCAGGGCAGTGTTCAGATTTTTGCTTGTCACTAGAAGTGACTTTAGAAATGCGATACTTTAAACACGGTATAAAAGAAAATGATAAAAACTTCAAAAATTAAAGATGGAGACTTCTGCTTTTGACAATGATGGTAACTGCCCTCCTGCTGTAAACAACTGTAAAACTGTACAAAACATAGAAAACACCTAGTTTGAAATGTTAGACAACATGCAACACAGGACTGAGAAACCAATGAGGTGAGCCATATGATTACCCGGGCTTTCTGCCTGATGGCATTTTCCAGATAATGGTGCAAGGAGAAGGAACCCAGGCAGAGCACAAAGTTCTAGTTAATTTGAAGAGAAAGAGATCAGAGTTCAGGGAAACCAAGGTGGCTGGAATTTCTGTCTAGAGAGGGGAGAACTACTCAAAAAAGGGCTACAGAAATCTACATAGATTCAGCTGAATAGTAGATTTTGTATCTATGAATAGTAGAATATGTGTCTACATATTGAGACCCCACAAAGCTGGGCAGAGAACATCTAATAAGGAAAGAACACTTATTGGGAAACTGTAAACTGAAGAATTGCCAGAGCGTACATAAAGCTGGGGGAAGTTCTAACTACCCAAAATGGAGAAAGCTCGTTGAACCCCTTGGGACATTTAAAAGAGACTTCAGAAAGGTCGCACCTTGGTGTAGAACTAAACCAAACCTGCCCTAATAATGATTAAAAGAAAAAATTGGGGATCAGATTGAACCACAACTAACTTAACTGCCTGCCAAACCAAAACTAAACATTCTTTAAAGGAAGACAACAAAATCTAGACACTCAGCAATGTAGCATACAGAATTTTCATCATTTAATCAAAAATTACATGCAAAAAAAACATGAAACGAAGCGGGAAATGACACCAGAAGAAGAACCAGAAGAAAAACCTGTCAATAGAATCAGACCCGGAAAGGACAGAGATTATAAAATTGATGGATAAAGAGTTTTAAAAAAGCAATTACGGGGCCGGCCCCATGGCTTAGCGGTTGAGTGCTCGCGCTCCTCTGCTGGCGGCCCGGGTTCGGATTCCAGGCGCGCACCGACGCACCGCTTCTCCGGCCATGCTGAGGCCACGTCCCACATACAGCAACTAGAAGGATGTGCAGCTATGATGTACAACTATCTACTGGGGCTTTAAGGGGAAAAAAATAAATAAATAAAATCTAAAAAAAAAAAAAGCAATTACATATATGCTCAAGAATTTAAAGGAAAACTTAAAGATAGTATGGAGATTAAGAGTAAAAGATGGGAAAAGATATACTGTTACTAACAGTAATCACAGGAAAGTTTAGTGGTTATTGATATCAATGATGTAAACTTCAGGAAAAAGAGTAAATGGAAAAGATATTAAATAATATCCTCCTCTTTCAGTAAATGGTTAAACTAGTAGCCCAAAAAACAGTATAAAGCTATAGAAGACTTGAGCAACACTATCAATGAACTTGTCCTATTTGACATTTTTAGAATGCTATACCAAAAAGCACCAAAAAAAGCATTCTTTTCAGGGCCGGCCCCGTGGCTTAGCAGTTAAGTGCGTGTGCTCCGCTACTGGCGGCCCGGGTTCGGATCCCGGGCACGCACCGACGCACTGCTTGTCTGGCTATGCTGAGGCGGCATCCCACATACAGCAACCAGAAGGATGTGCAACTATGGCATACACCTATCTACTGGAGCTTTGGGGAGAAAAAGGAGAAAAAAAAAAATGGAGGAGGATTGGCAATAGATGTTAGCTCAGGGCCGGTCTTCCTCAGCAAAAAGAGGAGGATTGGCGTGGATGTTAGCTCAGGGCTGATCTTCCTCAAAAAAAGAAGCATTCTTTTCAAGTGCACTTGGAATGTTCATTAAGACACACTGAATAATGGGTTGTAAATCAAATTTCAATCAATTTAGAAGGCTTGAAATCATGGTGAGTGTGTTCTGTAGCCTCAACAAAATTAGGTAACAATAATACATATCTATAAAATTTGAAAATTAAGTATTACCCTTCTGAATAACCCATGGGCCAAGGAGTAAAGTACAAAGAAAATCAGAAAATATGTTTTCCTGTGTGATAATGAAAACACAACATTTGAAACTTGTGGAATGCACCGAAGGCAGTGCTTAGAGAAAACTATATAGCTTTAAGTGCTTATATTAGAAAAGAAAGGTTTAAAATCAAGGATCTAATCTTCTCCTTAGAAAACTAGCAAAAGAAAAATAAATCCGAAATAAGTAAAAGGAAAGAAATAAAAAAGGTAATGCTGTAAATGAATGAAATTAAAAGTAGGCATAGAGTAGAGAAAATCCATGAAACCAGAAGCTGGTTCTTTGAAATAAAATCAGTAGGCTTGGGAGTGATGTCAGCGTCATGGTGGAGTGAGCTTTCCCGTAAAATCTTCCCCCAATAAGATACAACAAAAGGAACAGTCACAGACCAACAGTGGACTCCTAGACAGTGAAAAGGAAGATCGGAAAGATCCACACTGCTGCACATCTGAGAATGGAACATGCTGGGGCCCCCGGAGGAAGTGGGGAGAGGTAAGGAGAACTCCTCTCCCTCCCCATCAGATCAGCGATCCCGATCCTCGTGGCTCCCAGAGAGGGGGGAGGGGCGGCCCTCTGCGGGGAAGCCGCAGCTCTTGGGGCTCTCTCAGCCAGTGGGAAACTCCCACACAGAGGACTCAGAACTGCTACACGGGTACCATCAACATCTGAGCACCCAAGGAGAGCGGATAACGAGGGGCGAGAGAGAAGCCTCCCACACCAGGGACCCAGCAGGCAAAAGAGAAAGACCCCCCAACCTCACCCCCCACCACCCGCATGCCGGACACTGCAGCTCAGCTGACCAAGCGGCCGGCCAGTGGCAGCAAGCAGCTGGGGCAGAGTGCAGGGACCTCAGATTACACAGCCCTTAACCCCCACATGGTGGCAGCGGGTGGAAATTGCAACCAGATATTTCCAGGATGAAGAAAAACAAAACAAATTCAGGAACCACGATGTAAAGGTACATGAAATCACCAGACCAGAGGAAAATGACCAGCACCCAGAAACCAACCCTGAAGACACAGAAATCCATAACCTAAATGACAGAGATTTCAAAATAGCTATCATAGGGCCGGCCCTGTGGCTTGGTGGTTAAGTGCGCGCGCTGCGATGCTGGTGGCCCGGGTTCGGATCCCGGGTGCGCATCGAGGCACCGCTTCTCCGTTCATCCTGAGGCCGAGTCCCACATACAGCAACTAGAAGGATGTGCAGCTACGACATACAACTATCCACTGGGGCTTTGGGGGGAAAAAAAATAAAATAAATAAAATCTTAAAAAAAAAAAAAACAAAACAAAACAAAATAGCTATCATAAAAAAACTCAACGAGATACGAGATAACACAGACAGACAATTCAATGAGATTAGGAGTTTCTTCACAAAAGAGATTGAAATCATAAAGAAAAACCAATCAGTACTGATGGAGATGAAGAACACAATGGAGGAGGGAAGGGAGAATCTGGAATCTTTAAAGAACAGAGCTGACAATATGGAGGAAAGAATTAGCGTTATAGAGGATAAGAATACAGATATGCTCCAGATGGAAGAGGAGAGAGAACTAATACTAAAAAGAAATGAAGAAAGTCTCTGAGAAATATCTGACTCTATTAGGAAATGTAACATAAGAATTACAGGTATTCCTGATGGAGAAAAGTGGGAAAGAGGAACAGAGAGCCTGTTCAAGGAAATAATAGCTGAGAACTTCCCAAATCTGGGGAGGGAGCAGGCAATACCAGCAAGTGAAGCCAATAGGTCACCTAAATACGTCAACAGGCATAGGCCCACTCCATGACGTATAGTGGTAAGCTTGGCTAAAGTCAGTGACAAAGAAACCATATTAAGGGCAGCTAGACAAAAACAAAAAATAACGTACAAAGGAACTCCCATCAGGCTCTCAGCAGATTTCTCAACAGAAACTTTACAGGCTAGGAGAGACTGGAATGATATATTCAAAATACTGAAAGACAGAAACTTTCAGCCAAGAATACTCTATCCAGCAAAAACATCCTTCAGGGGCCGGCCCAGTGGTGCAAGCGGTTGAGTGCGCGCGCTCTGCTGTGGTGGCCTAGGGTTCGCCGGTTCGGATCCTGGGCACGCACCAACACATCACTTGGCAAGCCATGCTGTGGCGGTGCCCCATATAAAGTAGAGGAAGATGTGCACGGATGTTAGCCAGGGCCAGTCTTCCTCAGCAAAAGAGGAGGATTGGCAGATGTTAGCTCAGGGCTGATCTTCCTCACAAAAAAACAAAAAACAAAACAAAAAAATATCCTTCAAATATGATGGAGAAATAGTAACTTTCCCAGATAAACAAAAGCTAAGGGAGTGCATGGCCACGAGACCCCCACTATAAGACATACTCAAGAAGGCCCTCAGGCCTGAAAAAAAGAAGAGAAAGGAAATATAAAGCTTGGAGCAAGGAGAAAAATAGGTAGACAAAATCAGAAAAATAGTAGATCTTTACCAGAATAGGTTAGCAACCACTTAAATACCAAAATCAGAGATCAAAGGAAGGAATTCACCAAAAATAAATATAACCTCATCACTGTAAACACACACCCACAACGCAAGATAGGATAAGGTATAACAAGAACTACTTAGAAGGGGAAGAGGAAAGAGGTTGAATTGACTTAGTATAAGGAAATAAGAGGCCATCAGATAATGGACTATCTCATACACAAGATTTTTTATACAGACCTCAAGGTAACCACTAAACAAATAATCAGAACAAAATCACATATGATAAACAGAAAACTAGAAGAGTCATTAAGACAGAACAACCAAACTGAATTGGCAGTCTGAAACAAATGGGACCAGAAACAAAGGAAATGCAAAAGAACCGGAAAATAAATGACAAAACAGCAACATTAAGCCCTCATATATCAATAATTACCCTAAATGTAAATGGATTGAGCTCTCCAATCAAAAGATACAGAGTGGCAGGATGGATTAAAAAGCAAGACCCAACAATATGCTGCCTCCAGGAAACGCATCTCAGCTCTAAAGACAAGCCCAGGCTCAGAGTGAAAGGATGGAAAACTATACTCCAAGCTAATGGCAAACAAAAGAAAGCAGGTGTTGCCCTACTCATATCAGACAAAGTAGACTTCAAGATAAAACAGGTTAAGAGAGACAAAGAAGGGAAATATATAATGATAAAAGGGACACTCCACCAAGAAGACATATCAATTATAAATATATATGCACCCAACATAGGAGCACCAAAGTACATAAAGCAACTATTAATAAACCTAAAAGGAGACATTAACAACAACACAATAATAGTAGGGGATCTTAATACCCCACTTACATCAGTGGATAGATCATCCAGATAAAAAGTCAATAAACAAACAGTGGACTTAAATGAAAAACTGGACGAGGTGGACCTAGTAGACATATACAGAGCACTCCATCCAAAAACAGCTGACTACACATTCTTCTCAAGCATGCATGGAACATTCTCAAGGATAGACCATATGTTGGGAAACAAAGCAAGCCTCAATAAATTTAAGAAGATTGAAATCATAACAAGCATCTTTTCAGACCATAATGCTATGAAACTGGAAATCAACCACGAAAAAAAACCTGGGAAAGTGAAAAAAATGTGGAGATTAAACAACATGCTACTGAACAACCAATGGATCATCGATGAAATTAAAGGAGAAATCAAAAACTATCCGGAAACAAACGAAAATGAAAATATGCAATACCAGACAAATCATATGGGATGCAGCAAAAGCAGTCCTGAGAGGGAAACTCATAGTGATACAAGCCCACCTTAACAAACAAGAAAAAGCCCAAATAAGCAACCTTAAATTACACCTAACAGAACTAGAAAAAGAAGAACAAACAAAGCCCAAAGTCAGCAGAAGGAGAGAAATAATAAAAACCAGAGCAGAAATAAATGAAATTGAGACCAAAAAAACAGTAGAAAGGATTAATGAAACAAAGAGTTGGTTCTTTGAGAAGATAAACAAAGTTGACAAACCCTTAGCTAGACTTACTAAGAAAAAAAGAGAAAAGGCTCAAGTAAATAAAATTAGAAATGAAAGAGGAGAAATTACAATGGATACCACGGAAATACAGAGGATTATAAGAGACTACTATGAGAAATTATATGCCAACAAATTGGACAATCTAGAAGAAATGGATAAATTCTTAGACTGATACAGCCTCCCAAAACTGAACCAAGAAGAAATGGAGAATCTGAATAGACCAATCACAAGTAAAGAGATTGAAATAGTAATCAAAAACCTCCCAAAAAATAAAAGTCCAGGACCAGATGGCTTCTCCGGTGAATTTTACCAAACATTCAAAGAAGATTTAATACCCATCCTTCTCAAACTATTCCAAAAAATAGAGGAAAATGGAACACTTCCTAACTCATTCTACGAGGCCAACATCACCCTGATACCAAAGCCAGAGAAAGACAATACAAAGAAGGAAAATTACAGGCCAATATTGCTGATGAACATAGATGCAAAAATCCTCAACAAAATATTGGCAAACCGAATACAGCAATACATTAAAAAGGTTATACACCATGATCAAGTGGGATTTATACCAGGGACGCAGGGATGGTTCAACATCAGCGAATCAATCAACGTGATACACCACGTCAACAAAACAAAGAATAAAAACCACATGGTCATCTCAATAAACGCAGAGAAGGCATTTGACAAGATATAACATCCATTTATGATAAAAACTCTCAACAAAATGGGTATATAAGGAAAGTACCTCAACATAATAAAGGCTATTTATGACAAACCCACAGCCAACGTCATCCTCAAAGGGGAAAGACTGAAAGCCATTCCTCTGAGAATGGGAATGAGGCAGGGCTGCCTACTGTCACCACTCTTACTCAACATAGTACTGGAGGTTTTGGCCAGAGCAATTAGGCAAGAAAAGGGAATAAAAGGAATCCAAATAGGCAACAAAGAAGTGAAACTCTCACTATTTGCAGATGACATGATTTTATATATAGAATCCATTGGAAAACTATTAGAAATAATCAACAACTACAGCTAAGTCGCAGGGTACAAAATCAGTCTACAAAAATCAGTTGCATTTCTGTATGCTAATAAAACTAACAGAGAGCTCAAAAAGATAATACCATTTACATTTATATCAAAAGGAATAAAATATCTAGGAATAAATCTTAGCAAGGAGGTGAAAGACCTATACAATGAAAACTACAAGACATTATAGAAAGAAATTGATGATGACAGAAAAAAATGGAAAGACATCCCATGCACATGGATTGGAAGAAAATCAGTAGGCTTGGTCAACCTCTATCTAGATTAGTCAAGAAAGACATAAATTGCCAATACCAAGATTCTAAAAAGAAATATCACTATAGATTCTACACATGTTAAAAGGATAGTAAGAGAATATAATGAGCAATTTTATGCCGGTAACTTGACAGCTTAGATAAAATGGATAAATTCTTTGAAAGACACAAATTACTAAAACTGATAAGAAGAAATAGAAAATCTGAATAACCTTATATCTTTAAAAATTAGATTTATATGGCCGGCCCGGTGGCCTAGTGGTTAAGTACACGCACTCCGCTGCTGGCGGCCCGGGTTCAGATCCTGGGCACGCACTGAGGCACTGCTTGTCAAGCCGTGCTGTGGTGGCGTCCCATATAAAGTGGAGGAAGATGGGCACGGATGTTAGCCCAGGGCCAGTCTTCCTCAGCAAAAAAAGAGGAGGATTGGCAGATGTTAGCTCAGGGCTGATCTTCCTCACACACACACAAAAAATTGGATTTATGATTAAAAACCTTACCACCAAGGCGCCCGGCCCCATGGCATAGGGGTTAAGTTTGCACACTCCACTTTGGCGGCCTGGGGTTCACAGATTCAGATGCTGGGCACGGACCTACACACTTCATCAAGCCATGCTGTGGCAGCGTCCCACATACAAAAAATAAAGATTGGCACAGATGTTAGCTCAGGGCCAGTCTGCCTCACAAAAAAAAAAAAAAAAAAAAACCTTACCACTGAAAACAAAATAACAAAAAATCTCTAGGCTTAGATAGCTTCAGTATTGAATTCTATCAAACATTTCAGAAAAGGATGATATTAATCTTAAGAAAAAATCTTTCAAAACATAATAGAGGATGAGGGAAAACTTTCTAACTCATTTTTTGAAGCCATCAAAAATCAGACAAGAATTATAAGAAAAGGAAACTACAGGCCAGTATCCCTCATAGACATGTAAAAATCCTTAACAAAATATTGTCAAATTGAATCCAGCAGTATATGAAAAGGGTAATAAATCGTAACCAATTTGGATTTATCCCAGAAATGTAAGGTTGTTTTAAAATGCAAAATCAGTGTTATTAAGTTTCAGCTTAATAACAGATCGAAGAAGAAAAATCATACAGTCATATAAATAGATCCAGAAAAGGCATTTTACAAAATTAATTACCCATTAATGATAAAATTTCTAAACAAACTAGGAAAAGAAAACTTGCTCAACCTGATAAATTTTATATATGAAAAACTTGCTGCTAACATCATATTTATTTATTTATTTGCTGAGCAAGATTCTCCTGAGCTAACATCTGTTGCCAGTCTTCCTCTTTTTTTTCTTTTCTTTTTTTGTTTGTGAGGATGGCCACTGACAGGCGAGTGATGTAGGTCCACGCCCAGGAACCGAACCTGGGCCGCCAAAGTGGAGCCAAACTTAACCACTAGGCCACCGGGACTGGCCCTAACATCATATTTAATCATAAAAGACTGAACAATTTCTCCCTAAGATCAGAAACAAAGCAAGGATCTTGGGTCTGTCACATCTATTCAACATTGTACTGGAAGTCCATCTAGTATAATAAAGGGGAAGAAAAAGGCATGCAGATTGGAAAGTAAGAAATAAATGGCATGATAGGGTTTGAGCAAGTTCACAGGAAACATGGCAAATAGGCAAAGATCAATTCTGTATCTATATATCAGCATTGGACAATTGGAAAAACATTTTAAATATAACATGGTAACATCCAAGAACATAAAATACTTAAGAATAAACTTAATAAAAATATATGCAAGTCATGTATACTGAAACTAGATTTTTTAAAATTAAAGATTTTTTTTTATAATTTTATTTATTTATTTATTCCCCCGAAGCCCCAGTAGATAGTTGTATGTCATAGCTGCACATCCTTCTAGTTGCTGTATGTGGGATGTGGCCTCAGTATGGCCGGAGAAGCGGTGCATTGGTGCGCGCCCAGGACCCGAACCCAGGCCGCCAGCAGCGGAGCGCGCGCACTTAACCACCAAGCCACGGGGCCAGCCCAGGAAAGTAGATCTTAAAAGTTCTTATCATGAGAAAAAAATTGGAGCTGTGTATGGTAATGGATGGGCTTACTGTGATCATTTCATAATATATACTTATACTGAATCATTTTATTATACCCCTGAAATTAATATAATGTTATATGTCAAATATATCTCAATTTTTTTAAGTATTTGCATATGAAAAAAGCAAAGTATGATGACAATGACGTGTTAAATAGAGAATATCAATAAAGAGATAGAAATTGTAAAATATGAGCCAAATGGAAATTCTGGAATTGGAAATACAATATCTGAAAACTTCAGTAGCAGTCTCACTAGCACGTTAGAGATAACAGAACAAAATAAGGAGATGTAGTTATAAGACAAATAAGTTCCAGGGAGCTAATATATAGCATGATGACTATAGTTAATAATACTATATTGTATAGTTGAAAGTTGCTATAAGAGTAGATTTTAAGTATTTTCATCCTAACAACAATAAAATGGTGATTATGTGAGGCGAAGAACGTGTTAACTAACCTTATTGTGGTAAACATTTCACGATGTATTTGTATGTCAAATCATCACATTGTACACCTTAAACTTACACAGTGTTATATGTCAGTTATATCTCAGTAAAGCTGGCGGCAGGGGGAAGATAGCAGAACAGATAATCAGTAGATTTAGAGATCTGTAGAAATTATCCAGTCTGAAGAACAGAGAGAATTAAAGAAAAATGGACAGAGCCTCAAGAAACCTGTGGGACAACACCAATGTACCAACATACATAAAATGGGAATCCTAGACAGGAGAGAGGGGGCAGAAAAAAAATGTGAGGAATTAATGGCAGAAAACTTCCCAAATTTGGTGAAAAATATTATTTTATAGATCTAAGAAGTTCAGTGAACCCAAGAAGGATAAAAACAGAGATATCCACACCTAGACACATTAGAGCCAAACTGTTGAAAACTAAAAACAAAGAGAAAATTTTGAAAGCAGCAAGAGGAAAATAACTCATGTACAAGAAAGGAATGTATGATTAATGGGTGACCTAATCAGAAACAGTGGAAGCCAGAGCCATGTGACATATTCAATGTGCCAAAAGGAAAAAACAAGAATTCTCTATCTAGCAAAACTATCCTTCAAAAATGAGGGCCAAGTAATGACATTCCTAGGTAAACAAAAACGGAGAGAATTTGTTGCTGGCAAATGTGCCTCGTAAGAAATACTAAAGGAAGTCCTTCAGGATGGAAGGAAATAAATACCATATGGTAACTCAGATCCACAGGAATTGGTAAATGAAGAGCATCAGAAATGGTAAATATGTGGGTAAATCTAAGACTCTATAACTTTCTCATATCTTCTCTTAACTTCTTTAGAAGATATAAGATTGTATAAAGCAATAATTATAACACTGTATTTGTAACATATATAGAAGTAATATATGAAATATATTTGAACATATGAAAATAATAGGACAAAGGAGGGAGCAGGGAATGGTGATATATTGGAGCAAAATGCTTGTGTTTTGTGAGAGTTAAGTTATTGTCCTGAAATAAATCGTGGTAAATTAAGATACATATTATAATCCATGAGCAAACTATAAGAAAATAACTTAAAAAAATAGTAAAAAATCAGCAGAGGAGTTGAAATGGTATACTTAACACAAGAAAACAGTAAAGGAGAAACAGAAAAACAAACCAAAAAAAGCATGAAACAGAGAGAAGAAGATAGCAAAATGGGATGCAAAATCCAACCATATCGATAATTCTATTAAAAGTGGACAGACTGGGGCTGGCCCGGTGGCATAGCGGTTAGGTTCACGTACTCCACTTCGACAGACCAGGGTTAGCAGGTTCGGATCCCAGGCACGGACCGACACACCACTTGTCAAGCCATGCTGTGGTGGTGTCCCATGTAAAGTAGAGGAAGATGAGCACAGATGTTAGCCCAGGGCCAATCTTCCTTGGCAAAAAGAGGAGGATTGGCAATGGATGTTAGCTCAGGGCTAATCTTCCTCACCAAAAAAAAAAAAAAAAGTAGACAGACTGAACACTTCACCCAAAAGACAGAGATTGTCAGTGTGGACTAAAAAGCACACTATATGCTGTCTACAAGAGACATGCTTTAGATTCAAAGACAGAAAGAAGTTGAAAGTAAAAAGATGGAAAAATACTATGCAAATAGAACACTCCACCCAATGATTACAGAATAAACATTCTTTACAAACAGACTTGGAACATTCTCCAGGATAGAGCATAGATTGGACCACTAAACAAGCCTTAATAAATTTAAGAAGATTAAAATAAAATAAAATGTTCTCTGACCAGATCTAGAGGATTAAACTAGATATTCACAACAGAACAAAATCTGGGAAAACCCCAAGTATTTGGAAATTAAGCAACATACTTCTTACAGACAAAAATCACAAGAGAAATCTTAAAAATATTTTGAACTGAAAGAAAATGAAAAGCTATCAGAATTTAGGGGATGCAACTACAGCAGTGATATAGCTCTGAATTCCTACGTCAGAGAAGAGGAAAGAAAGCTGAAATCAATAACAAACTTCAACATTAGGAAATTAGAAAAAGAAGAGCAAACTAAGCCCAAAGCGAGCAGAAAAAGGAAATAATAAAGATTAGATTGGATATCAGTGAAATAGGAAGCAGAAAAACAGTAATAAAGTCAATGAAACCAAAAGCTGGTTCTTTGAAAAAAATCCAAAAAATTGACAAACCTAGACTAAGAACATAAGAGAGAAGAAACAAATTATCAAAAGCAGGAATGAAGGACAGACCTTAAGAAATATCATAAATAACTTTATGCTGACAGACAACCTAGATGAAATGGACAAATTCCTGGGAAGGCACAAATTACCAAATTTGACTCAAGAGAAGAATAATCTGACAATCTGAACAGATCTATGACAAGTAAATTCAGTGAACAATTCAAAATCGTCCCACAAAGAAAAGCCCAGGCCCGGATGGCTTCACTGGTGAGTTCATCAAATATTTAAAGAAGAAATAATACCAATCTTCAAACTCATTCATAAAATAGGAAACACTTCATAACTTCCTCTGTGAGGCCGGTATTCTTCTGATAGCAAGCCAAACAAAGACATCACAATAAAAGGAAATCTACTGATCAGTATCCCTCAGGAACACAGATGCAAAAATACTTAACAGAATTTTAACAAACTGAATCCAGCCAACATATAAAAGGATTTTGGATCATAACCAAGTGGGTTTTATATCAGAAATACAAGTGTGATTTAACATCTGAAAATTATAATATCTCATAACAGTAGAATAAAGCAGGGGTCAGCAAACTTTTTTTATACAAAGCCAAATAAGGAAATATTTAGGCTTTGTTGGCCATACAGTCTCTGTCACAACTACTCAACCCTGCCAATGTTTTACAAAAGCAGCCATGGACAGGACATAAATGAGCATGGCTGTGTTCCGATAAAACTTTATTTCTGGGTGCTGAGTTCTGAATTTCATATAATTTTCGCATGTCACAAAATAGTATCTTCTTTTGGTTTTCTTTCAACTGTTTAAAAGCGTTAAAAGCGTTCTTGACTTGTGGGCCACATACAGCTGGTGAGATTTACTGTCCTCTGGAATACAGGCCAGAACCCACATGATATCTCAGTGTGATAGGCAGCCCCTAAAATGGCCCCCAAGTAACCCCTACCTCCTAGTATTCACACCGTTGTGTAATCTTTTCCCCTTTTGCATGGACTGGATCTAGTGACTCGTTTCTAACAATAGAATACTATAAAAGAGATTGGATGTTGCTTTGGAGATTAGGTTACAAAAAGACTGTGACTTCTGTCTTGCTCTGCTTTCTCTCAGGGCTCTGGCTCTGGGGGAAGCAAGCTGCCCAGTTGTGAGTAGCTCTGTGGAGAGGCTGATGTGGCAGAGAACTGAGGTCTCTGGCCAACAGCCAGCAAGGACCTGAAACCTACCAAAACCCAAATGAGTGAGCTTGGAATCGGATCTTCTGAGTTCTGGCAATAGCCACCTAAATGAACTTGGAAGGGAATCTGCACCCAGTTAACCTTTGAGATGATTGTAACTGTGGCCAGTACCTTGATTGCAGCCTTGTGAGAGTCGGAGTCAGAGGCACCCTGCTAAGCTGCCTATGCCTGTATTCCTGACCCAAAAACTGTGAGATAATAAATACTTGTTGTTTTAAGTTACTCAGTTTTGGGGTAATTTGTTATGCAACAATAGATAGCATACATCATTAGATACAGAAAAAGCACGTGGCAAAATCCAACACCCATTCATGATAAAAATTCTCAACAAAGTGGAAATAGAAGGGAGTTTCCTCTATCTGATCAAAGACATCTATGAAAAACCTACTGCTGACATCATACTTAATGGTGAAAGACTGAGTGCTTTACTCTGTGGTCAGGAGCAAGGCAAGGATGTTAACTCTCAGCATTTCTGTTCATCGTTCTATTGGAGATTCTAGCCAGTGCAATAAATTGGAAAAACAAAAAAGAGCATACCCATAGGAAAGAAGTAAAACTGTCCTTACTTGCAGATAACATAATTCTAAAAGAAGTGCCAGATATCTACACTGAAAACCACAAAACATTACTGAGAGAAATTAAAGAAAGTATGTATCAAGACCATATAGAGAACTCTTAAAATCAATAATAAGGCAACTCAGTTAATAATTGGGATAAAAACTTGGGTAGATATTTCACCAAGGAAAGAGATGAATGGCTAGTAAGCACAAGAAAGGGTGTTCATTACAGAATTACAAAATAAAACCCCAATAGGATTACATTCTGTACCCACTAAAATGACTATACTGAAAAAGAGAGACAATGCCAAGTGTTGGCAAGAATGTGGAGAAACTGAAACCTTCATATAATGCTGGTATGAAGTAAAATGGTACAGCCACTTTGGAAAACAGTTTGGCAGTTTCTTAAAAAGTCAAACATAAGCTTAGTACAGGACCTAGCAATTCTACTCCTAGGCATCTACCCAGAGGAAATGGAAACATAGGTCCACATGAAGTCCTAAGAAACATCAACCAAGTAGAATGTATGGCTCTTATTTGGATCCTAATTTAAACAAATAGCTTGACAAAGGCATTTATGAGACAACTGGGGAAACTTGAACACAGACTGGGTATCAGGTATTAAGGAATTAAAGTCCTTATCTATTAGAAATATGTCCTGGAATATTTACAGGTGAAATAATATGTCTAGGATTTGCTTTAAAATACTGGAACAAAAAAAAGGAGGGAAATAGATGAAATAGCAATAGTAGAATATTGATAAATGTCAAAGCTTAATGGTAGGGCCGGCCCTGTGGCTTAGCGGTTAAGTGCGCGCGCTCCGCTATTGGTGGCCCGGGTTCGGATCCCGGGCACGCACCGACGCACTGCTTCTCCGACCATGCTGAGGCCACGTCCCACATACAGCAACTAGAAGGATGTGCAACTATGACATACAACTGTCTACTGGGGCTTTGGGGGAAAAAAAAAGGAGGAGGATTGGCAATAGATGTTAGCTCAGAGCAGATCTTCCTCAGCAAAAAGAGGAGGATTAGCATGGATGTTAGCTCAGGGCTGATCTTCCTCACAAAAAAAAAAAAGCTTAATGGTAATACATCTGTGCTCTCTGTTATTCACTCTTGTGTATATTTGAAATTTTCCATAAGTTAAAAAAATTAAACTGAGAACCTGACCACTGTGGAAAAAGAGCCTTTAAGAAATTCATAAAGTAGATAGTAATATTACATAACTTAGCTTGTTGCAGCCCAGTAGTGGTCCATCCTCTGTATACCTTGCAAAAACCCAATAATTTCATTACTCCCAGGCAAAAGGTTATCTTGAGCAGAGATTTAAGTGAAAGAGCAGAGACAGAGCTTTCAATCTTCATGTTGCATTACTTGCTAGCAGGTACTAGCTAGCGTCCTGGTGTTTCTGGATTTGCAAAGTGCGTGCATATCTCTTATCAGCACATATGTAGTTTGCTTTCAGTAGCTATTAACATTTCTAAATGTGAATCAAGCACCATCTTCCCCTCATGCAAATTCTCATACACAGCACAGCCTTTTTTATTCTTTGTGAATGGCATCTGCCTGTTTCTCAACGTGAAAGGTCCCAGGATTTATAACTGCTTTTATTTGGGGTATGGAAGTTTTACAGTTCTTATATATACATACATGTTTAATGAGAATCGTGTATGATATACTAAGGATGTTCTTATTTTTGTATTCATTATTTTCTCCTTTTTCCATTTTTCAGTACATGTACTAGCCTTAGCAAGTTCTGTTCCAAACTCAGGCACCTTGACTTGGCTTCCTGTACATCAATAACAAACATGTCTCTGAAAGCTCTGAGGTAAATTTCTTATAACAAGAATGTCCAATTATCAGAACAAATACTTTTTTTTAATAGCTGAAAATTGGAATTGAAGGAAACTATGTTTTATGGATATATACTGTAGTTTTATCACTTGCCCATATTACAGGACACATTCAGGTGAAATGACTAGAGGTAACTAGGATTTCTGAACAGTGTAAGTACAGTTTATACATGAATGATTAGATTTTTATGAAGGCTTGTCCTGACTGCCCTCTCCCTCCCCAAAATGGCACGTATTATTAGAGCTTAGTGATTAAAGCAGCGTTCTGGAGTCAGGTTATTAACCACATACCTTGAACACATATAACCCTTGTAAGCTTTTCCTTGTCATCTCATAGGATTGTTATGAGGACTGTTATTATTTGATGATATTAGGCCAAACCATATAAAGTTGCCAGTATTTGACAGTTTTTGTCTTATAAAAACAACAGTTTCATGTGGTTGGACCTAATATATATAAAGTGCTTAGCAGGGTTCCTGCCATATAGTAAGCACTCAATAAATTTTAATTGTTTTAATGTATTTTTTAAAGTACACTATAGAAGATGTTTCTTAGGAGAGTGAAATGCCCACTCTGTTTGTAACTTTACTTTTTTATTGACCTTTTATAAATGATTGCAGTCCCATGTATTGGTTACGTTTATGAATAGTAGGAATTAAGCTATTAAAACAAGAAATGGGGATTTAGTTAAGTATAAGGAATCTAAAAGTGTGGCTCCTTCTAGACCTTCCTTATGAATATTGAGCACATATGTGTCTAAGGCTGTTTGCCATATACGATAATAAATAGGATAATATAACAATATTTATAGTTTATAAAATATTTTCACATAAATGATCTCATTTATTTGAAACCCTTGCAAGGTAGATAGGACAGACACTTTATAGATAAGAAAATGTGGAACATTTTGGAATGCCAGGTACTGTGATTTAACCATGAGATGTAACTGAATAAGATATTGTTGCTGGCCTTAAGTTGCTCAGAGTCTAGTGGGAGGAAAAAAACCACTAAACATGTCCTCACATTGCAGTGTGATGAGTGCTGTGATTGAAATGAGTGCATCATTTGGGGACAACATACAAGGGGCTATGGCTAATCTTGAATTGAGACGTTTGGGCAGCTTCCTACAGGGCTTGCCTGAAGTCACACTGTTAATGTTGAAGAATGAACTTGAACCAAGATCCCCTGGCTTTATTTTATAAAACAATTAAGGCGATATTTTCCAAAGAATGTCGTAGAGTTCAGGATTCTTCCATAGTTCAAATGTGACATCAGAGATCAAAGATGAAGCTAGCATTTGATAGAAGACAGGTATTGAATACAATATATCCTAAGTTCAGCCTGTAGAAACAGTAGTCTGAATACTTCCTAGATAAGGAAAACTTGTAGATCCTTTGTAGTTTTTTAAACAAAAATTTAAATGTTCTCATTATTACTTTAATAAGTAGTAGATTTATTTGATAGAGAATCTGGGTTTGAATCTAAACTCTTTAATTACTGTCAACCTGAATAAGTCACTTAATTTGTATTTCCTATATAGAGACCTTTTAAATATGTGATAAGTGCAAAAAGAATATATTTTGAAAAGTATGAATCTCCATAAAAATTTAATATGTCTGGAAAACAAGATTGTATTTTGTGCTTATTGGTTAAGCTGGATTTGAGATAGCTCTCCTAGTGATACAGTCCCACATGAGCACCACAAACATTGATAAATCCACATTTTTTGTTGTTGTTATGGGATTACCTATATTCTAAATCTACATTAAGTAATGTGTATATTTTTGGGGGAGAGCTTGGGGCTGTATCCATTCCCTGACTAAATAGTCAATAAAATGATACTTTGGTGCCTTTGGAATTGGGTTTAGTCATATGTTTGTTTCATTTTGTTTTATCCTAAGTGAGGGATGTCCACTATTGGAACAATTGAACATTTCCTGGTGTGACCAAGTAACCAAGGATGGCATCCAAGCACTAGTGAGAGGCTGTGGAGGGCTCAAGGCCTTATTCTTAAAAGGCTGCACACAGGTAATACTCCATGTAGTGCTTATGAATGATAGAGGAACGATAAACTTTGTAGGCAGCCCCAGATGTTGGCTTGAGGTATATGTAGTTGTTGTGTATTATTGACCAAAGACACTTGCTTGCCAAAAATTTGTTTTCCGTTGAGTAAAAAAATATGAGAAGAATTAACATCTGACCAAAGATAAATTTTTGAGAGGAGGCAAGATGGGGAGACAAAATCATACGGAACATGCACCATAGGCAAGAAGAGTTTCATGCAATTTAATCTGAAAAGAAACCGTGTCATGTTGTCACTGCCTGAGATCTTGAACTGGATAGGCAAGGAAGGTAGTCTTAGCAATTTTCACTAGTTGTTTAACCACCAGAGGCTTTTCTTAAATGTACCAAGTATACAGCAAACCCACATTTTATAGTGTTGATGCTTATTTCCTGCCAGTCACATTACAAATCCAACATATTTTGTCATTAAAAATTTTGCTATCTCAGTGTTTTACAGTGGGAAAAAAAAAGAAATTGACATGGTAGCCTCTGGAAGGATCAAGAGTGGGTTTAGAAGAGACTGATAAAGTAGGGCTAGGCTCTTATCACCTTAATTTATTAATGGTTACTAAAACCAACCCTTGGAGTCCATTAAAAATGCCCTCATTCTTTCACCATAGTGGGAAGGGTTCCATTGTTTGAAACAGAGCTTTGAAAGTATGACTGCCTTAAAACAACAGCTTAAGCTTCTGGTTATTTATGGAATCCTGAAAAATATTGATTGAAATGCATCATTATAATCAATTACTTGCCGTCTGTTCTCTGCACTCTGTGCATGGTGCTGATCTACCAGCAGCAGATAAACTGTGGGTTCCTTTCTCAGCTCCTGCTCCCAAAAGTTTGTTTTTAAAAAACTATAGAGAATGTAGATATGTGAAAATTATTTTAGCTTCATAATCCCTCAGCAAAATGCTGTGAGCCATATTTAATTTATCAGAAGAAAAATTTATAAACATTAGGCAATGTTTTATCTTTTCCTTGATTTGGCGATAATATGAATTTGATGTGGTCAGAACTGATGAAAAATGCTGATAACCGTACTAATCCTATGAATTATACCTTTATGTGATGGTATTTCATTGTTTTTGGTTCATTGTTCCTTTGAAACTTGGTTGGCTATATTTAGACTGTATTGATCAATGTGTACACTCTTAAATCTTTATCCTTTGAAACAACGTCAGTAATAATTTTTTCTCTTTCTTTTTAATCTCTCTAGCTAGAAGATGAAGCACTCAAGTACATAGGTGCACACTGTCCTGAACTGGTGACTTTGAACTTGCAGACTTGCTTAGTAAGCCATCCTTCCTACAACTCTTCTGTATCTTCTGTAATTCATTTCAGTAATATTACTTGAAGAGTTTCCATCATCAAGACCAGGGGTTGTCCCACTTCAGCCCTGGGGGACACAGTAAACACACAGATAATTCTTTACATGCTTAACAATACGCACTCCTAGGGGCTTTAACATAGATAAGATAGAGGGTAGCTTTTACAGAATTCCAAATAAGCTAACTGTAACTCCACCCGTTTCTTTTTGGCTTAAGAAAACTCTACTTTTTAGAAGTAATTTTATTCGCAAACTTCAGTATTTAACGTATTTTTGGTAAATTAATTGCAATCACACCAATTAAGATCTATTAGTGGATCATAACTGTTGGGTACCATGCTGATCTAAACAGATGACAAGCAAAGTGTACCCTTTAAATTATTTTCAAGTAGTATTTGAGGTTTACATTTGGCTTGTTTATTAGACTGTCAACTTTTTGTGTCTATCGCCAAACCCCCCTGAATTTTGCTCAGAAAATTTGCTGAAACTATTCAGGATCCTAGACATTGACAATACACCTGTAGCTTTTCTCTCCTGCCTTAAAAATTACATATGTGTGTTGCCTTTGAGTTGGAGCCTCTCATAGCAATGAAAAAAGTTAATGAGGGTTTTCCTTGTTTTTTTGCTAAGCCTTCTGCTTATTATACCCCCCCTTCTTGTTTGATCACTTGAAACCTGAGAGCATTGTGATTGTTTAGTTTAAAGGTGATACTAGTTTAAAGGTGATACAGGGGGCCGGCCCGGTGGCGCAAGCAATTAAGTGCGTGCGCTCCGCTGCGGTGGCCCAGGGTTCGCCGCAGGTTCGGATCCCGGGCGCGCACCGACACACAGCTTGGCAAGCCATGCTGTGGCGGCATCCCATATAAAGTGGAGGAAGATGGACACGGCTGTTAGCACAGGGCTGATCTTCCTCACAAAAAAAAAAAGGTGATACAGAAAGGGCCACATTTTGTGCAGTTTCAGCAGCCTGTCCTTCCAGCCCTTAAGGGATGATGCTGATGATAATCTGCTTAGGAGTCTCCTGAGACTGAGTTAAAGGAATGACATTCCTTTTAATTCTGATTCTCATGATGCTAACTACCAGAATTTACCTAATTTCATTTATGAAACTGAAATATTTGGCCTGAGAGAAAGAGCTTACACAGCTATTGAAAACATGAAACCATCAGCTTACGGTGATAGGAAAGAACTGTTGTGGGCATCTACGGGTTTTATTTATATACAGTCATGCATCATTTAACAATGGGGATATGTTCTGAGAAATGCATCATTAGGCGATTTCATCATTGTGCAAACATCATAGATTGTACTTACACAAACTTAGATGGTCTAGCGTACTACACACCAAGGCTATATGGTGCTAATCTTATGGGACCACTGTCATGTATGCGATTCATCATTGACTGAAATGTCGTTATGTGGCACATAACTGTACATACACACACGTACTCTGTATATATATGTGTGTTACACACAAACTTACACGTACATATATACCATGCCTACCATTTGCCATTTTAGTTTTGTTTCCTTTATCCTTCCAGCAGGCAGAAATCACAGTTGGTAAGCATAAAGAACTAGTTCTATCATATGTTTATTTTACTGTTTCCCTCACCCAGATCTTAGGGTATGAGTCACTTCTTTTGTACAGTGTGATGAAATGATTCTCAACATTCATGAGACTTCATGTTCCTGCCCAAAACTATTGAAGTGACCAAAGTACATTCTTGATCCATTCTCTTTCTTTAACTAATTTGAAAACGTAAAAGTTAAGTAAATTTTACTCTTTTTAAAATTAAAAGTATTGGTGATATGACTTTCCTCATCTTTCTTCCTAGGGAATCCCTTATCGACTTTAAAACATTAACAGGAAAACGCAGCACAGCCCTACAGTACTTTCCTAATATTGTGGGACACAAATTCCATTAGCCTGCTAAATATGCATGTTTATTGACTGCTGCTTCTCCCTTTACATTTTAGTTATCCTTGTTTAGTAATAACGGTATATCACATTTGTGTGGCACTTTTTTAGGTACTTCCATATGTGTCTATACCTCATTAATTTATCTTCATGACAGATCTTGTATTTGCCTTAGTATCCGTTTTTTTCTGTATTTTGTTTCAGTTGTACAATATTGAGAACATACTAATTTAAAAAGTGAATATTTCATGTTTGATTTATTTTTTTTTTCAGTTGTCCTTGCAACCTCAGGATACTGTTTGATTAAACAAAGGTGATAGGAGAGCTTTATTCTGAGGCTTACCCAAAATTAATGAACCTAGCAGGACAGATTGAAGTTCTGATCATATCCAACATGTTAAGATGTTTAGGGCCGGCCCTGTGGCTTGGTGGTTAAGTGTGCGCGCTGCGATGCTGCTGGCCCGGGTTCGGATCCCGGGTGTGCATTGAGGCACCACTTCTCCGTTCATCCTGAGGCCGAGTCCCACATACAGCAACTAGAAGGATGTGCAGCTACGACACACAACTATCCACTGGGGCTTTGGGGGGAAAAATAAAATAAATAAAATCTTTAAAAAAAAAAAAAAAAAAAAAAGATGTTTATATGTGACATCTTTTTTTTTCCTTTTTTTTAATGTAACATCTTTTTGTGTCTTCTTTCTTAATTCTAGAATGATTTAAAACGTACAAAGTTGTATTTGAGTTGGACACAACTGTTTATCTCCATAAATTAAGATATTCTTTATATTATAAAACTAAAATATGGAAATAAATGGATCTATGGTTGATAACAAGATTGCAGCTGTCATCTACAAGTTGTTTCATTTTTTTCAGTAACTTAATATCATTATCAATTTTGAACTTGTATAGTAAATCTTTTTTTTTTCTTTTTGGTGCTCATTTTCGCGGAGGTAACTTTTTTCCTTCTTTTTCTTCTGTTAAGTTACTAATATCTATGGGGTTTTTTACTCTTGTTTTTTAGCAAATCACAGATGAAGGTCTCATTACTATATGCAGAGGGTGCCATAAGTTACAGTCCCTCTGTGCCTCCGGCTGCTCCAACATCACAGATGCCATCCTGAATGCTCTAGGTCAGAACTGCCCGCGGCTTAGGTAAACATTTCTTGTTTAGCTCAAAAAATCAGGGGAAAGGAACAGAGGCCTCCTTCACCCATATTTATTCCTTGGAAGCTGAAATTTTAAGGTAGATACTCCAAGGCCAGTACCTTTTTGGAAGCCCAGCTACTTGCTTTGTACCTCATTTGATTACATGTAATTGGCCTGAACCGAGGGGCAGTAGTCCCCATTTTCTGCTTCTTCCTATCCATACTAGAAAAAAATCAACATTTTTTTTTTGTTACTTGAGAAAAGAAATAAAGGCATTTTCTCTTATTAATGCTTTCATATAATGCCTTTCTGAAGAAAGTTTTTAAAAGCTCACCCTGTGGTCACTTATATTGTGGTAATGTTGCCAGGTGTATAGCAGGGAGTATTTAAAAATAAAAAATAGCCCCACGAGAGAACCTCCTTTGTGCTGATGGTCTTTTAGAACAAGCCTTATCGGGCCGGCCCCATGGTTTAGTGGTTAGGTGCATGTGCTCCGCTGCTGGTGGCACTGGTTCGGATCCCGGGCACGCACCGACACACCGCTTCTCTGGCCATGCTGAGGCCGTGTCCCACATACAGCAACTAGAAGGAAGTGCAGCTATGACATACAACTATCTACTGGGGCTTTGGGGGGAACAATAAATAAACAAATTAATTAATTAATTAAAAAGAACAAGCCTTATTTCTCTGTGGCTCTTCTTCTCTGCCTAAATGTAGGGTTGGCTGAATATTACTAAGAATGCTGTGTTAGCATGTACATAGTATCAAACCCGTATTGATTGTATAAGAGCATACAATACACTATTTTTTAATAAATAAGGATGATCCCCACATACATTTTTTGTTTTTTAAAACAAAACTTTTATTGTACTTATTATATGTTAGCCATTGTTTTAAGTGGTATACAAATATTAGTTCATTTAATCATCATAACACCATGTAAGAGCTGTTATTATCTCCATATTATAGATGAGAAAACCAAAGCACAGAGAAGTCAAATAACCTGTTCAAGGTCTCCCAGCTAGTAAGTGCAGAAGCAAAGATTCAAACTCAGGCAGTCTGGCTGTGGAACCCGTGAAACCACTTGTCTTACATATAATAATCATTGTAAACCAATAAAATTTACTTAAAACTTTTTTTGTAATCACCTTACCATGGGCCTAACCATAATTATTGAAAGAAAATTTGCCTACAGTATCAAAATTCCTTAATAGATCATAGACTTATGGTCAAAATTAGTAGTATCAGAAGCCTAGAGCAGGGTACTATTCAGGAGCTCTCCAAAAATATTACGTATTACCGTTTTCTGTTTTGAAGAGAGGGGTGTTCAGTCCGTCCTCCTTCATGGTTTACTTTATTGTTAGAATAGAAAGGCTCTCAAATGTGATACTCAGAAGTTGGGTTTCAATCAGATCATGCTTTCTCATTAGATACAGCCGTCATTTCTAATGGATTGTCAATTGATATTGATTTCTTATACTTCAGCTTTATTTTTTTTTTCAACTTCTGTAGTAAGTAATTTGTAAGCAAACCTGTAAATGTTCTTTGGTACTGTCATGCACACACCACCAAACTTTTACAGAAAAGAGCTACTTTTGATTCCCCAGTCTTGTGGTTGGTCTTTAAATTGGTGTTTAGCAGTTCCTGGATAGGAGAGTGGCTGCCAGCTCAGTTCCCCTCCCCACTGGGCCTCCCTGGGAACCTGTGGGAGGAGACAGGAAACTTATGGGTATTTTTTCATAAGTATGGAGTTTCATATTTGCGACAGGCCTGTCATTAACCAGTCCCTTCATAGCATTTTTAAAAGCTGTTTAAATCCATGTGAACCTACATGTAAAATGGGGAAAGAAAATAATTTACTTTAGCAAGCTATTAGCCGAAACAGAGTATTTATCTCTGTTTCCTTTGTTTTCTAGGAGCAGGCTGCCCTGGGGGGGGGGGGGGGGGTGGTAAGCAGTATGCCATCAAGAAGGCTTTTAAATGCATTTCTCATGCATTTTGGCATTAACTACAAGCTTCTATTATATTCTTCTGCTTATATCACCCTGAAGTGTGATATTTTCAGGACCACTTGATGATGGCTCTGTGAAAATGAATGGCAAGATCTGTATACAAACTTGCTTAGCTGTTAATGTCACTCTATATTATATAGTCCTTAGGGAATAGGAGGTGGTTTTCTTAAATTCTTGCTGTTTTAGTAAACCCAGTTTTCAGGGACAGAGGGCTTGACTTTCACTTTGTTTTTTTACAGAATATTAGAAGTGGCAAGGTGTTCTCAATTAACAGATGTAGGCTTTACCACTCTGGCCAGGGTAAGTATTTTCTCCGGGTTCTATAAGTCTTGTTCGGGATTTTTATTTCAGAAAAGTGAGCAATGAGGGAAATGTGGAATGGCAGCAGAATCAAGGGTGTGGGTTATGGGGGAACTCTGTGGCTGGTGTTCTGAGTGTTCTCATGCTACAGCTACAGGCCTGTAGGATACAAACTGCTCTGGAAATGCAGACATGCATTGGAGGACGTGATGCTCCTTCATGAGACTTGATTTTCCACATTTTCATAAGATGATAAACTAAGCAGGGACTTCCTAGTGCTTCGTGAAAGAAACTTACTTCATTATTTGGTATGCTACTGGTGGATGAGGGTAATTTTGGAAGAAACATGTTCTCCTGTTTATTTGTTTGTTTGTTTGTTTTGTGAGGAATATCAGCCCTGAGCTAACATTCAATGCCAATCCTCCTCTTTTTTTTTTTTTTTTTTTGCTGAGGAAGATTGGCTCTGAGCTAACATCCATGCCTATCTTTCTCTACTTTCTGTGGGACGCCACCACAGCATGGCTTGACAAGCGGTGCGTTGGTGCACGCCTGGGATCCGAACCTGCAAACCCCGGGCTGCTGAGGTGGAACGTGCACACTTAACCGCTTGCTCCACCGTGCCAGCCCCCCATATAAGCCTGTTTATTTTATTTTATTTTTTTTAATTAATTTATTAATTTATTTATTTATTTTGTGTGTGTGTGTGTGTGAGAAAGATCAGCCCTGAGCTAACATCTGCCAATCCTCCTCTTTTTGCTGAGGAAGACTGGCCCTGAGCTAACATCCGTGCCCATCCTCCTCCAGTTTTATATGGGACACCGCCACAGCATGGCCTGACAAGCATGGCCTGACAAGCAGTGTGTCGATGCACGCCCGGGATCCGAACCTGTGCCGCAAGCAGCGGAGTGTGCGCACTTAACTGCTACGCCACAGGGCTGGCCCCCATATAAGCCTGTTTAAATGGAGAAGTTTTAAGAGATTTTCTGTATTCTCCAGAAGATTTTAATACTTGGAGTGGTTTATAAATCACTGTATAATAGTAATATTTAAAATTATACTGTCTTTGACCAGTGTAATGGAACATGGGGAAGGACATTTGCTATCAGGCAGATTGATGGAATACTAATTGAGTGGGGGGTGGCACAGGGCATAACTAAATGAGGATATAAAGCTTACCTTCCACCCTTCCAAAGAAATAATTTTCATTAGATTAGTTATGGTTGAAAGGATCTCTGTGTTAGCTCAGTATTAGTGTTCAGCATATTTATTCCCTTGGACTTGTAAGATGTTAGACACTTTAAATGTGGAATAATTGAGAAATTTATCTGTGATCAAGGCCTTTTAAAATGTGTAATTAATGGAATAAGACAAAGTGACGTTAGAAAGACACTAACTCTGAAATTCTTAAGATTTATTTCATCAGTATATTTATACTACTACTTTTGTTTTCTGGCCTTAAGTTTTTCTCATATTTTAAATGTTTGGTTTTGTATTTTGTAGAATTGCCATGAGCTTGAAAAGATGGACTTGGAAGAGTGTGTTCAGGTAAGATTGTGGATTTTTACTCAGAAATACAGTATGATAGAAACTTACATAATACAGGCACATCAGGACATTCCCTACGCTAGTGTAGCGCCTGGCAGCACTGCTGGCTCTCTGTTTATTGAGGTGTCCTCCACACATACCAGGCCGAGGTGCTCATGGTGTATGTGTTAAGGAACTAGGAAAATACAATCAGTAAGGTTGCCATTGGAAAGAAAGAAGACCCAAGCGTTCAGGCCATAACAACGTCAAGATGTTTTCTTAGACCTACAGGGTTGTGATACTAGTAAATAATTAAAGCCTCATCACACTGATATATAGCACTGCCCTTTTTTAGCTTAACTGGATCCTGGACCCCATAGATCATCAGCCCTAGAGACCTGACTCCATATGGAACCCTGCCCTTTGGGCAGGCAGACTGACCATATACCTTCTTATCAACAATTTCTTTTATTACCAATTTTAAGAGCTTGAGATTATTAGTTGATTGGGGAGAAATGTTGAAGGGAGATGCCTAAAAAGAAAATAGAGCAATGAATTTTTTTAATGGTAAAAATAAAGAAGATACTTCGGTAAATATAGAGGTTAATTTTTTCTAAATTATTTGTTATCTGGACACTACTCAGCAACTATTAGTTCTTACTAAACTAAAACTTGTTCACATCCATCTATGTTTTGCACATGCCTGAGTGTCCTGTGTGTCCTTTCCAGTGTTAGTACTTCTGAGGGATGTGCACCTGCCTGCCCACCCCAACTCCCCACCTTCTGCCATTTCTTAGTCCCTGTGAAGCTATGTAAGTTATAATCATCATCATCATCTCAGAATTGGAGAAGTATTTGAAAAGAGGCACTGATTTACTTTCCATCCTAAGATAACTGTAAAAGACTGTTCTTCCTTCCTGAATGTTCATAGTTAACCCAGATTCCAGGAGCCCCTTTCTGCCACCCTTGGGAAAATAACTGACACCCAGGTTATCGATCCTGAGTTGGCTTATGAAATAGAGGCCAAATATCTAAAAATATGAGGATGTTCCTACATTGATTTTTTTCATGGAGCAGTGTCTTCTGATTCTTTTCTGTGATGGTTCTGAGGAGGAAGAACAAAGTCCAGTGGGAAGAAGTTACGAGGGGACAGATTTTCCTTGATTTCAAAAACAAAACAGAATTTTCAACACACATGTTCAATGGTGAAGACTAGAGATGACTAGATGTGTTCAAGCCTAGTCTGGATATGTTCTCAAAGAACAGGTTCAGGTAGCTGATGGGATTTCAACGTTAAGATTCTGTTTTTTGATTATTGCTATCAAGATATCAGTCTAGGATACAAATGTAGTCAAGAATAAGGTACGGTCCATGAGTATTTTTGGGATTATGCCTAAAATAACTTATGTGTTTCTTTTAGATAACAGATAGCACATTAATCCAACTTTCTATACACTGTCCTCGGCTTCAAGTATTGGTGAGTTTGACTTTGAAAGTTTTATGTGTTTATTAGATTTAATCAAAACCCAGATCTTGCTTTCCTCTTGGTGTCTGGCTACCATTTTGGGAAAGCATATGTCTCCAAATCGTCAACTTACAGAGGACCAAGGGAGGACCTGAGTGAAGGGGGAAACTGCGATAGGAATGGAAAAGTTAAATGTTTTCTGTATCAATACTTGGATATTGAAACCCGACATGGAGAGTATGAGTTCTCCCCCCCACATGAATTATACTCCAACCTGAATGATGTTTAAATTTCCAGAGATCCAGGGGCCGAGATGGCCCAAAATACAATTTGCTTCACCTTGGGACCAAATGTTCCCATAAATCAGAACCAATCAAGGCTTTACTCGAGGAATTTCTCTGCTACTGCTTCCAGTAACACTATGGGAAAGCATTCTGCTTGACTACAGTCATGCATTGCTTAACGACAGGGATACCTTTTGAGAAATGCATCATTAGGTGATTTTGTCATTGTGCAGACATCATAGAGTGTACTTACACAAACCTAGGTGGTCTAGCCTACTACACACCAAGGCTATATAGTACTAATCTTATGGGAACACATTGTATATGTGGTCCATCATTGACTGAAAGGTCATTATGTGGTGCATGACTGTATTCTGTATCTAGGCTCATTTTTGGTGTGTTTGGTGGCACTAACCAAATTACAGTACTATACAAAATTAGGTCAAGGGTTCTGAGTTTCGAGTGGAGGAACCAGGGATTTAAGGAAAATTGGTAAAGTGAAGAGATTTATGTGAAGAGGTAACCACACTTGACAGCTGTAAGAATCATCTTCAGTTAATTAACTGTTTGGCCATGCTCCTGTACCAGGTATTCAGTATTTAGTCCAAATTCCAGAAAATTTTGTGCAGGAAAAGCTTCAGTTCCACTTGTCCCTATAGAGAAGAAAATGTTAATTTGTGTGGGGGGTGGATATCTTATTTTGTTTATGAGCTATTTCACGTTCATTACATGAATTCACAAAATATGTTTAGAATCACACGCAGAAATGTTAATCATTTATTGTCAAAAGCAGAACCCTAGCAACTAATTTTGTTTTCTTCATTTCACCACATGGATCCAGTGATGGCTCCACATACATCAAAATCAAACCAGAAAGGTCTCCTTTCCGATTGTACACAGGCCTCTGGCTAGAAGAATGCCCTAAGATATTACAGTGTCCTTCCTTGCTCTATTTGGCTGCAGAGTCTGTCGCACTGTGAGCTGATCACAGACGATGGAATTCGTCACCTGGGGAACGGTGCCTGCGCCCATGACCAGCTGGAGGTGATTGAACTGGACAACTGCCCACTAATCACAGATGCATCCCTGGAGCACTTGAAGAGCTGTCACAGCCTTGAGCGGATAGAACTCTATGACTGCCAGCAAATCACACGGGCTGGAATCAAGAGACTCAGGGTAAAGATGGCTGTGTCACTCTCTAGCTCTAGTGTTCTCAGCACTCTTTCCTTCTTTCTCCCTCCCCCATTTCCTTTTTTTTTTAGATTTAGATTCCAGATTTTTATATTTACTTGGACATTTAGCAAAGAGAGAAAAAAATTGAGAGCAAACATAAGGGTAGATAGTTTTTACCTGTTGTTCCAGATGGAAATTTAGTAGGAAAATACCCACTGAAGGGAAGAAAAGTAGGTCTCCTCCCAGCAGAGTCTCTCCGGTAATGTCCAGGGCTTAATAACATGCCCAGAGTCAAAAAAGCACATGCTAGATTTTGGGGTTTAAAGGAAAGAAAGGAATAACAAAATATTTAGTCACATGGGGTTTAAGAATTTAATTTGTATTTCCTTTCACATCAAACCCCTTTCCTGGAGTTCTTATTTTTTAAGATAACAAATGGATCAAGTAGTTTTTTACCCTTTTTTTTTGCCCCATCCTCCATAATAGAGAGACCCATGCATAGCCAAATGGTTGGAAGACAGGTTGCCAGCAAGGAGGTTATAAACGGCTGGATGAATCTATATGTTAGATTATTCAGCTCAACAGACATTTATTGGAACATCTGCTTCACACCTGGTCTGGGAAAGGCACTGTGCTTAGTTAGGCCCTTATAACCAACCTATAAAAAAATCCATGTTGGCCATATGGCCTCTGAGTGCATAAAGGATACCAAACCTCATCTTGAGTTCAGTTGGCCTCAGTTCCTCCTCTCCCTTCAGACCCAGGGGACTGAGAGCATACCTGCAGTGGGGAAGCCTTGTGGCCATATTTCTTGTACAACAGAAGAGAAGGAGACCCATGGGTCGACTAGAGCCTCTTCCATGGCCTCCTTATACTAGGGTTCCTGGACCCGCCTAGCTGTCAGGAATCTCTTCCATCCCTGAATCCTGAAGAGTCTTTATCTGTTCTTCACGTCACTTAGCACTTTTCCACTTTTATTTAGCTGTTTACGTGCATGTCTAGACTCTAAGTTCCCTAAGAGCAGGATCTCCATCTTGACCATCTTTGTACCCCTCTTATGTAACTAGCACAGTGCCTTGAACATAGTAGGAATTCAGAAACTATATATGTAGTAAAATCTAGAAGCATGTTGTTAAAGGAAGATAATGAGATTTTTTTTAAATATCAGAAGAAACGTTGTCCACAATGATTGGAAAAAATTATTATTTTAAGCTTTTATAGTTTCTTTCAACTATGGGAATCCAAGTAGGAATCCCTTTGGGACAGGTTAAGAGAGTAGTATGAAGTTTTCGCCCAGTTTTATTATTATGGAAATGTGTGCCAAAGTTATGTGAGCTGATTTGGTCATTTAGAATAACTTGGGATGGTACAAATAACCAGGCCTCTCAACATCCCGACTGGTTGCGCTGCTTTCATGTCCACTCAACCCCTCAGTGTTTTTTCTGAAAAGCAACATTGCTCTTTCTGTTTAAGCCCTCTCAGTAATGTTTCTGTCTTTTTTCAGACCCATTTACCCAATATTAAAGTCCACGCCTACTTCGCACCTGTCACTCCACCCCCATCAGTAGGGGGCAGCAGACAGCGCTTCTGCAGATGCTGCATCATCCTATGACAAAGGAGGTGGTCAACGGTGGTGAACTGAGTATTTAATGACACTTCTAGAATTACCGTGGAGTCTCCAGTGGAAGCAACCCCAGTGTTCTGGGCAAGGGTTACAAAGTGAGGGCAGCGTCCAGATCTCCAGAGCCACACATGCATACACGTACCCACCCTCACCCCCACCTACTCTAGCTCTGTGACCAGGGAACTGAAGTTTGTGCTGGCTTTATCAAGTGGATTGGTAAAACTTAACCATTCCTGTTGGACATGCCCAGAAGAAAATCATAGGCAAGGTAGAAGGAAAGGGGGTATTCCAGCAAACCCAGTGTTACTGCTACTGTGGTTTCTTTATTTTCTTAAGGGGTTTCTTTGGTGATATTGGAGCAGCAACTGCAGTCCTCCAGGGTCAAGGAAAGCATAAAAAAACAATATATGCTGTATCCAGGGACCAGGAAGAGAATTTCTTTGCATCCTATAAATGGTAGTCATCCACTGTGAGATGACTACAGAGCTTCTGTGCTTCCTTATTCCCATGCCAACATGCTGAGCATGCTCACAAAGAAGGCTCGTCCATTCCTCCTCTTGTGTTTTAGTATTTGGCCCAGAGGTTTCCTAAATGGTTGCATTGAAATCGCTGTGGTCCAAATGTGATTACTTATTCACGCAAATTGTCACTCTCTGTAGTACACTTGTGCACCTGTCTTTCGTTCTCTGTTGCTCCCTCCTGCACTCTTGCTCAGTCAGTCATCTGTTTATAGTCTGCTTACTCACACTCAGTTGTTACTCGTTTGCTGCTGTTGTGTTTACAGTTTGCATTTTGAATGATTAGTTGGGGTTGCCAAACATTTTTAAAAGAGACATTATCAATAAATATTTTTTTATTTCTAAATTTTACCATTAGGGGGCCCTGCTGAATCTTTGCCAGTCTGAAGGGAACCTATAACAAAAGCAAGAAAGGTTATGAGAAGAAATTGAGCTAAAACTATTTTGATGAAAACAAACTTTGCCTTTTGGTTTCTGTTATGTCTTGTGATATTTGATAATACACATGATATGCCGAATATTCCACCTACACATTTTCCTTCCATCAAACGCCACTAACTTAGTAAGGAGAGAGAAATGCCTTATTAGTAAAGGGTAGAATGGCAAATTCCAAAACTGAGCCTGAAAGCCCTCACCACCCAAGCTCAGACATGTTGTGTGTTCACTGAAATCTAGGTGTGATCAGCAGCATCTCTGATTTGTGTCTGTAATGTTGTTTTGCTTTAGCAGGAGTGCTGGGAGAGGAGCTGTGCAGTCTAGGTGGTTGGTTTCTGCCCCACCCCCCATTTTAGCCTATCTGGGATACAAGAATGACCCTATAACAGCTGGTCAGCTGTTTGTTCTTGTTGATGGTATCATATCTAATGTTGGAGCCTCAAAGGACCAGAACCTTTTCAGAACCTGTAAACCATATCTCTCTTGTGCTCCAGACTTCCCCATGAATGAAATACAAGGGTAGCCAGGTGAAGGCATTGGGGCAGCAGAAAGAGAACATTGAGGGGAAGTAGGGGCTTTAGTGGCTCGGCCCAGCCTGGTCACCAGAGCTGAGGGCAGGGTGTTCAGTGCTCATGATTCAAAGAGTCGAAGAAAAAGCTTCCCTCCCCTCCAAAACAATCATGGAAGATGAAGGAAATAAAATGAGTTTCTAAAGTACAAGAAGTAGATTTCTAAACCCCAAGATTAGAAACCTTGTGTGATTTTTCATAGGATGACTTTTTTTTTTGGCCTTTTAGAATGTTAATGTGCAATCCACCATGATCTTAGATCATCTTCTGCGTGATGCAGGCTGTTAAAAGGCTTGTTTTAATACTGCAGGTGCTGGCTGTACAAGCATATGTAAGAATAATAAAGTGTTGTTTATTTCTCCACAAGCAATCAGATGAAAGGGTCCTAGAAATCTGTACTTTCCACCATTATTTAACATGTTATATTTCTTTTAAATTCTATTTTATTATTATGCCCTTTCAAAAGCTCAAATTACTTGTATTTTTTATTCCCCTTTCCGCTTATCCTCTTTGCCAATTACCAGATAAGAAATATACTTTTTAAAGTGAGATTCGCTCTCCTGGCTATACCCCACACATACAAATGTACACACATGCACACACACTTCCAGATGTGGTTGATAATATTTGGGTCCCCAAGTCACTCGTTCAAACAAAACTAAAAAGAAATATTTAGGGGCCATCTGCTCTAACGTGTAATTTTTTTTATAGTGCCTGAACAAATTGGCCATAAAACCCTAATTGATTAGTGTGTGTGGATTTGAATTGCCCAATAGTTGAGGCTATTAAGGTATTTCTTTACTTAAAAATATATGTAAGTTTAAAACACCCTATTCAGGGCCTGCCCGGTGGTGTAGCGGTTAAGTGCGTGCGCTCTGCTGCGGCGGCCCTGGGTTGGGATCCCGGACATGCACCGATGCACCACTTGTCAAGCCATGCTGTGGCAGTGTCCCATATAAAGTGGAGGAAGATGGGCACGGATGTTAGCCCAGGGCCAGTCTCCCTCAGCAAAAAGAAGAGGATTGGCAACAGATGTTAGCTCAGGGCTAATCTTCCTCACAAAACAAAAAAACCACGCTATTCACCAGTACATGAACGTCTCAGAAATGCTATTGCTCTACTTAAAGACCTACTTAAATGCAGGTCCATGTGGACTTGCCCAGGCGATCTCTGCCTCTTTGGGACAAGAACAGAGTCAAGTAAGAGAATAAAGGCCCTGGAGTGTGCAGCACTGGCTTGTATATGGTCAGGCAGGAGCCTTGTTCTTTTCTCAAGAAAACTGCAGGCCCATCAAACTTGGAAGGAAATATATTTTTATGCCAATCTGCAAGCTATGCCAGCTGATGAAATGTACCAGGAGTTTGAGAACCCAGAACATGGTAAGTTCTGGTCAGGTGGAAAGGGTCCTGATATCTGAACATAATACTTCCTGTCTCAACATCAGAGACACTTTTGAAAATTCAGTAAGGCTTCAGAGGTGTAGGAAAAACTATCCTTAGGAAAAACTGTTGGTCTATTTGTCTGACTCCAGAGCCCCTCCACGTTATGCCTTCTGTAATGAAAAAATACTGTTAACAGAGAAGAGATTTGGGATAAGAAGGTACCCAGCTGTTGCCATAAACCTGCAGATAGCCAGAAGGAATGATTGCATTGCCTCTGGAGAAAGTTATTAAAATCCAGATCATCTCTTTTCTAAGCAGCCTTTTCCCCTTACATTTTCCAGCATCGTTTGTTTGCTACATCAATATCTTTTATATTCTCTTCATCAGACCCAAAGTGATGCCAGTTTTTTTTTTTTTTTTTTGCATTGACTTCTCCCATTTCCTTCCTACGCCCATCCTTGTCCTCTATTTAAAGCCTCCATCTCACTCCCAATGATGCTGCTGATTTATTCTCAAGTGTCTCCAGTCCAGCTTCTTTTTTGGGTCCTTGTCCTGATCTAGGCAAACTACCCTGGGCAGTCTTGAATTCAGTAACTGTCATGTGGCTCAGGCCATTTTTTAGTGAGTGGTCTTTGATGTCTGCTTACTGAATTTGAAATCAAACTGTTGGATATGAGGAGGAAGGGGATCTGGCGTCATCCTGTTTTCCAACATTTGGAATATGAAAGCATATTGTGCTTTATGTAAAAAATGTTTTCTCCTCCTATTCTGCTGTTTAGTGGATGTAAAAGTATTTCTTAAATAGTTTTTGTGAATTTAGACATCCATTAAGTTGATTTAGCAGATATCTAAGTCAGAAATTCTACGTATTCCTTATATCATACATTAAGAGGGAAACCTGGTAAATATTTTCATGATGCTTTATTTTGGGCTTTCCAGACTGTGTGAACAGTTCAATGTAGCTATAACACTACAGCAGTCAAGTTCTTTTATTTTTTTTTTTTTATTTTTTATTTTTTTTTAAAGATTTTGTTTATTTTTTTTATTTTTTCCCCCCAAAGCCCCAGTGGATAGTTGTGTGTCGTAGCTGCACATCCTTCTAGTTGCTGTATGTGGGACTCGGCCTCAGGATGAACGGAGAAGTGGTGCCTCGATGCGCACCCGGGATCCGAACCCGGGCCACCAGCATCGCAGCGCGCGCACTTAACCGCCAAGCCACAGGGCCGGCCTCTTTTATTTCTTCTAACTGCCTTGCAAAATGCATTGTTACTGGTTTGATAGCCCACTAATGCCATGAGGGGCTAAACAAAGTACGCGATGGGACCTGTCTTGGTTTGAAGTGGTTAGGAAATGTGCGACTGTCCCTTGAGAGAAGAAGGTGGTTTTCTACCTGCCTGTGGGCTGCATGTTCTTAGAGGACGGTGTTGTTCGGAGTGGAGGAACACGTGCAGATCACAGTTGACCCTTGGCCATTTAATTACTGTGCTGAAAGTCACAGACTGCTCATGACAGTTGTCCCAGTGAGAGAGGAGGAGATTAAAGGAAATTGGTCTATTCTGCCTTTTCCCTCCTTGTGTGCATGATTTAAGGTTAGGTTTCTATCCCCATTGTGCGTGCTGCTGACAGACTCTTTCAGTGGTATGCTTTGAGCTTCTGGAACATTTTATAAGAAGATTGCCTTCTCTATCTGCCCACAGTTTTAGGATGTTTAACTACCTGAAACCCAGGCAGTGTGAATCAGCTGAGTCTTGTTTGAGAAGAGGCATAGGATGTTTGATTGGAGGTCTTGAGGCAGAACCCTCCCCCTTACAATGATCTTGGACCAAAGAACTCTAAAGCACTAGAAGGGTGAGGGGAAATATGGAGTCTCAGCCTCTTCTCACCTTTATTTCTGTCATAAATTTTAAGATTCTAATTGTAATTGTAAGATTGGGAGATACAGAAAACTGTATAAGGTCATGTCAATAGGGTATAATTAACCCAGGTAATTTGGGAATAAAATTTGGCTGTATTTGCTATATCCAGATGCCCTAACTTAACATCTTGTTCTCCAGCAAAGAACATGCTGCTCTAACCTTGTCCTCTCACTTGGGACAAACTTTCCACCTGCCAGAAACTACCATTTGAGGCGAGTTTTCTGCATGAAGGGCTTCTGCAGCTCCCCTCCTCCCGCCAAGGCAAGTCTACCTATTTTGTCTATTGTTATCCTTAGGAACATTAATTCTGCATCTCTGAAGCCTTTGATTCCTAGGAAAGTCAGTAAGAACCTCTCAACTGAGTCTGAGTGAATCTTTGGAGCCCAAGAAAGTTACACTTTTCTGCAGAAAAAAATTTGTTGGACAAGCTCACATGTGGAATCTTAAGAGAAATTCCATAATGTACTTCTTCCATCTCTGCCTCATGTGTTTTTTGAGTAAGCCCTTGGTAGAGTTTGGTTCACAGGTATTGCGTCTCAATGCTTCCTCAGCCAGGGTGGTTTGTTTTAGGAAAAAGAACCATGAGCAACCAAAACTGTATCAGTTGGCCCTTTCTATTTTCTCTGTTTTGCAGTGTCTTGTTTTGAAGAATTAGGGTGGGGAAATGGTAGATAAGATTCAAAGCGAAGGAGAAAATCAGTTTTGGAACTGGGGTAATTTGCTTCAGGTACAAGCATCTGTCGTGAATATGTCGCAACAGCTGCCTCACATGTGGTCGATTGACTTTCCTGTTCATCTAACAAACTCCATGCACTTCTTAGTGGCCAGGAGGGCTTCTACTTTCCACACACCTAACCGGAGTCATCTGATGGGGATTGGTACCACCGAAAGAACCACCATTGCTTCCCAGCTGATTCTGGGCATGGTTTTCACTGGGGCAAGAGCAGGTAGGCAGTAAATGAGAATCCCCACCCCGAGAAGAGATGGGAAAAGAGAGGTGTCTATACTGCAGAAGAACCCAGGGAAATCTTTGAAGTGATGTCTTTTTTTATTAAAGTTGAAGAAGGAAACTTGGCCCCACTAAGTTTCGCTTGTCTTTGTCTCTTACTACTTCTTAATTCAAATCTGTATCACACTGCTGCTCACACACACGTGTGTTTCTTATCCTAGCCTAACCCTTCTCAGCCCCTGAAGTCATTATTCTAGTTTGTTTCTCTTTTTTATGGCACTAGTGAATGAGAACCTAAAGTCTTAGAAAATTCTAACTTGAAAAGGAGTCTCTAACTGGCATGGTTTGATTAATTACTTTACTTTTTTCCCCCTGCAGACGTGAATGATTTTCTTTCCTAGTGCTATATAATAGATCTGTAATAAGTGAAACCTTTGCTGCTACTTGCCTAGGTTTACATTGCTTTTTTCCTTCCCTTAAGAATAATTGATCTGTGCTTCTCTGATGACTAATTTCTAATAATTGCAGGAAGAGGTGAGCCTGAGATTTCTTCTCTTACTTCCCTCCTCAACCTACCCCCAAATTACACATTAACTTCTAACATATACAGCATCCATGGGAGGGGCTCATCGAAAGCTACTTGTGTCTTTTCTCACCGTGCTGCAGCTCTCAGAGCTGGCCCCTGAGGATCTGTAACTGCCCAGTCCGAAGGGTTAGTGTATGGGAAGAAAGGCCTTCTTAATTTTGCCTTTCTCCATTCCATTTGTGTGACTCAACCTTCACATGCCTCCCACTCTGTCCACCTCCTTTTTCCTCCTGGAAATTGTTTCCAAGTAACCTGCCTCGCATTTCCCAACTGCTCTCCTCACCTTTGCCCACCTTCCAGTGACCCTGAGGGCACAGACCTGACAAATGTGGTCTGTGCAGGGCTCTGAGGACTGTGAGGACTACTCTTGCCTGTTAGACCCTGCTTGGGGACAGAGATGGGTGGGTGAGGGGTGCTGTGAGAGAAATGTTTATCTTCAACCTGGCTGTTTCATCTCTGCACCACCCCACCCCACTCCCTTTAGAGGATAAAATGCAGAGAACGGTTGACTGGCAGGGTCTGATCCCAGACATCGCTGTCTGGCCTAAGCCTTCCCCAGCCATTCGGCCTACCCTGGAGTGCTTCAGTGTGTGGGAGCTGCTGCTTACTTGTTTCCCCACCAGGCCTACCCCAAGGCTTAGCCAGTCGCTGGGACTGACACAGTTCCCTACATGGTGGCTTAACACCAGGTTCCATTAGCTGTCCAAGTGACTGTGTTTCCACTCAATACTTTTGGCGCTTGAGGATGGGGGGAGGGAGGGTTATTTAAAATAAATAAAATCCAAGGTGGCAGTAGAGGATTCCTTTTGCTTTAAAATCTTTGGACTAAAAAAATATGTTTTTTATATATAAATATATAAAGTAAATTGTTATGTAACTATTATTGTTTCCTGTATGTTCTAATTTGTTTTATGATGTAATTAAAGGAAATAAGCTGTGAAGACTTTTCGTTTTGCTGCAGAAATAGCCTTACTTGGAGCTGTGATTCTTAACTTCTTTGAACCCTAGAACTACAAAGGCTCCTGAGGCTGAATGACGGGGCTTCTTTTTGGCATCTTTATATTTTTTAAATATCCTTTAATTAGTACTCTCTATTTATTAATTATTTAATAGCCTCTATTTAATAGCTCTTTATTAACCTTTATTTAATACCCTGAACTCCACTTGTCTCTTAAAAGAAATGGAAGGCATAAATCAGTTTCTAAACACCTTTGCCTTAACTAATTTGATACTGACAGTTCAACCTGAGTCCCTTCCCTGTGCAGAGCATTGCCCTTATGTGGACTAGGGAGAGAGAGAGGATGGAGTGGTGTGATGATTAACCACACAGGCTCCGAACTCAGATTGCCTGACTTCTGCCCACCCTTCTGATCTCAGCCAGTTAACCCTTCTGTCTCCGTTATTCTTTGGTAAGGTGGGCATAACAGTACCTACTTCAGAGTTGTGGAGATTAAAAGAGATAATAATGCACATGGTAAACACATGTTACCGGCTTTTATTCCCTTCCTTTCAACAAGTATTTCAGTATGTAGTCTGTGCTAGAAGCTCTAGACTGAGAGATACACAAAGGTTAATGCAACAGGGCCCCTATCCTTTTGGTGGAGATGAGCAGTGGAGCCAAATCAGCACCCTAAATTGAAATCTCAGGTGTCTACCCTGCCATGAAACACCCTGGAGAGCCCTGTGGAATCGCAGGCCCCACTTGAAATCCACTGATCCTGCATGAGATCAAGGCCTGGTCTGGACTGGGCATCTGGGGCCAACATAGTCCCTTCCAATAGTGCAGTTGTCCATATTGAGTCAGCCTTGGACATGAGGGAGGCAGTTTCTAGGTCTTTGAACTTCAAAGGATAAGCGAACTTCCCTTTCCCCCATTCATTGTTAATTAATTCATGTAAGTGTTTAGAGCCTTCCTCCTCCCTACCCTCCCTAGCCAGAGGCCACCTGTTTTTTTGTGTGTGTGAGGAAGACCAGTCCTGAGCTAACATCCAATGCCAATCCTCCTTTTTTTTGCTGAGGAAGACTGGCCCTGGGCTAACATTCGTGCCCATCTACCTCTACTTTATATGGGACACCACCACAGCATGGCTTAACAAGCGGTGCATGGGTGCGTGCCTGGGATCCGAACCGGCGAACCCCGGGCAGCCGCAGCGGAGCGTGCACTTAATTGCTTGCGCCACCAGGCTGGCCCTGCCACCTGGTTTTAAGACCAAAGATGATCAGTCAAAGATGATCAGTAAATGATAACTGAGGTAAATGATTAATAAGAAATTAAGCAGATAGTTTAAAGAGGCCACCTTGGCCTGTCTTCCACTCCATTTGTATGGGTTTTCCCTTTTCAACATGTTTGAAATTTTTCATAATAAAATTTTGAAGGAAGGGGATGAAAAGAAATGAGCACAATAAGATATGACCCAATATCACTTACCTTTTTTAAAAGCACTTGATTTAATATAAAATTGGTTTTCTACATGGAAAAAGAGATGCACAAAAAAAATCAGTTTCAGGTGGATTACAGACCTAAAAGTGAAATGCAAAATTAAAATTTAAACTTTGAAAAATATGCATAGGAAATTATATTTATGACCTTAATGTAGGGAAAGATTTAAGACCTAAAAATTAAAAGATTAATAAATTCAACTACATATTTTAAATAAAGCCCCATAGCCTCAGGGTTCAAGAATAGCTATAGTATTTCCCAAATCTCTAGAGCTGAAGTTTTAAATAAGTGCAGTGATTGATAGTTGAATGGTCTTTTGAAGGCTTTAGTGATTCGTTTTTGCCCAAACTAATTGAAAAAAAAATCCAGCCAGATTTATTTATTTCTCTGTCCCAGACTCCATCCCTTGCCGTACTCTACAGTTTAAGCGGAAGACGTTTCCCCAGGAGGACCATAACACCAAGAAAATTGAACGACATGTTAAATATATGTCTTTTAAAAATAACTTTTAATTTAGAAACAGGAAGGGCTGAATAAAATTTTAAATACGAATTAAAACACTCAGTTTTCAGCAGCACTGTTGGGGCAGAAGCTCCTTATCCATATCACCAGGCTTTTTTCCTCACAGCTTTGGCCATCTCAGCTCAGCTTGGGGGGCTGTGTCCTGGGTTCCAACAACTGTTGCTGCTGAGCAGAAAGAAAGGTGAGCCTGGGGGCTGCTTGCCTCCTCCCCACGGGTAGGACACATGACAGTTGGGCTCTTCAGCTGGAGCCCAGTGAAGCAGCCGAGGATTTTAACAAGGCTTCTGGTGAACACAGGGCTCCAGAGAACCAGGCTGGCACTGGTCTCCTTGCAGCAGGGTGCCCCTGGGCCTAGGTCAGAACCAGGTAGTAGCCATCTGGATTCTGCACTGAAAGCAGTAAAAAGGGCACCATTGGGATGAGGCACCAACGACCACTACTGGGCTGCTCCCAAACCTCCAAGCTGCCTGCACTACATCTGCCACACCCAAGTGTTCTTCCAAGCCCACCTGGAATAAACCTCTTTAGGAAACCTCCCTGTGTGCTCTATAGCTTAGCAGGTATCTGAATAACCAGACCCACAAGTCGGAGGTGCTCTGTGCCAGGGAACGTCCAGCACGCACCTGCCCTTCTGCCCTGTATGATTTGGGGGGTGGGGGTGGGGGTGGGGGCGGCTTACCTTACCCTCTAATAAACTGCCTGACATTGAAACTGCGGCATTTTTTCTCTCATGAAAATGCATTTACTCAGTCACGTTTTTCCTGAGCAATAAATAGCGATCTTTTAGCTATCTGAGTCTCTGTCCCTTTCACACAAACAAAGCTGGCCTTCAGCAAATGTTTACCAGTTGATTGGGACACTGCTCCCCCCTTCCCCCCAACACATACACGCACCTTCAAGAAACCTTTTAATCTCATTGAGACGATATAAATACAATCTTACCCTTTCTAGGTCCTGCCAAACACAGTTCTTCTAAAACCCCTACCTTTCTTCACCACAGCCACAAAGTATGATTCATCCTTAAGATTCTGAACCACCTGCAAGGGAGAAGGGGTCACTAAGGCAGTTCTGTTCTTAGAGCCAAACAGAATAAGCTAGGGCAGGGAGAGGGAAACTGGGCCTGAGGTGGATGAGTGATCAAGGCCTTTGTGGGGCCTTGCAGGGCACCGCTGCCCATTTACCTGGTCACTGAGGAGAATGAGGATGCCCCCAGGGCCCTGGTGGAAAAGGCGGTGGATCTGATTGGCTGGGAGAGCCAAGCGCTCCGCCAGTTTCCCCATCAGCTCCACAGCACTGAGTTCATTCAGAGAGATTTCTTGGTAAAAGCCTGGGGGTGTGGGCAGCAGAGAGGCAGAGGTCAGTGGGGGAGGGAGCCCCAGATACCAGGAGGAAGGAGGGGGCAAAGTGACAGCCTCATGGGGAGGGGCAGGGGTGGGAGGAGAAGGAGTAAAGAAGGAAAAGCTTATAAATCCACTTAGTCTTCACCTTTGGGGAGACCTCACACTGAGGGGAGCCCCCAGTTTAAAGAGGAGATGGGACACCTATATATGAATGACTGAAACCCAAATACAATAACAATTATAATGTTCTGATCCCTCATACTAATAGAATGACAAAATCAGATGGGGTTAGGGAGTAGAACATGGTGGAGTAAACCCAGGGAGACATCCTGGAAGGAGAGGACTAATCTGGTTATGGAAGACAGGGGAATGCCAAGGAGGGCATCCCGGGTCCGAGGAATGGTGGAGCATCATCCTCTCCCGAGGCCAGAAGAGGTTTCATGCAGCCACACCTGAATTTCTTGTTTTCTGGAGAGAGAGGCTAGAACCTCACCTGAGTCGGGGTTCTCAGGAACCTCGTTCTCTTGCCTAGAGGCCTCCTGAGCCACATATAAAGTCAGCCGATGACGGATGGGCCTGGGCCAGGAAAACAGTCTATGTATCAGCCCTTCATACCTGAACTAACGGCTCCCACTTATAGCCACCATAAGCCACCTGGGAGAGTCCCCGCCTCCTCCCAAGTCTCTAGGGAGAGAGGTCACCAAGCATTTCTTAGACATTTAATGCAAGTTGGACCTAGGGGGAGAGAAGATGAGGAAAATCGATCTCTGTCCCCAGAAATTAAGTCATGCAGATGGGATGGCCACAGAAAGAAGAGGTCACAGGAGCCTAACTTTTTAGCCCAGCCCTGCCAGCCTTGCTCTGACCTCAGGCAGGTCACTGTCCTTCTTGGGCCTGAGTTTCTTCCTCTGTAAAAAGAGGCAGTGGAACTAAGTGGTCTTTTAGGTGCCTTCCAGCTTGAACATTCTATGAAACACCACTGCTAGCTGAGTTGGTAAGTGCCACTACAGTGGGAAGGGGACCCTAGTTGGCAGTGCCCAGCACCTGTCTCTAAGAGTATTGAAAAGGCGGATCCCATCGGCAGCCCCGCAGATCTGGATAAGGTCCTGGCGGGTAAGCTTCAGCAGATCAGTGCCTGCAGGGTCAGACAGGGCCAGATTAGGGAAAGAGGCCTGGGATCAAGGGTGGCAAGGAACACCGTCCAATATTAGTCTACGAATAGCCCTAGTATGTCCAGACATGGGAGTCAGACTTAGATTCAAATCCCAGCTCTGCTGCTTGCTAGCTTTGTATCCTTGGGCAAGTTATTTAACCTTTCTGAGCCCTGTCCTCAAGGGATAGTGTATAAATTATATAGGACAATACATGAAAAGAGAGCCTAGCAAGCATAGTGCCTGGCAACTTTCAGCCCTAAATAAAAGTTAGTTGAAGGGCACACAGCAAGCCAGGACAGAGACAGGCTTCCTGTCTGACTGTCCTGCCCTCAGTCCCCTACAGGTTTTGTCCCTGCCAGACCTGAGCCTCACCAGTGAAATTGGCCAGCATCCGGCAATAGCTGGAGAACCGGTGTCGATGCAACCACTGCTGCGTCTCTAGGATGGAGGCTCCAGGGTTCAGATCCTGAGGCATAAAAAAGGCGATCCAGGTAATACCATGGACCCATGGACTGAAAACAAAGGGGAGGGGAAACACAGCCCCTGCCCTCGGGACCCCAAGTCTGAGAGGAGAGGCTCATCCTGCCCACGGGAAGTGCCCAATCCTATCAGGAAGTTTTGCGATTTGTGGCCATACTGCATCTGTCCACCAGGGGGCAGGGCCACCCTATTCTGGAGAGCGAGATGAAGCCGCTGAGAAGGCTTTGGGATAGTGGGTTGAGAGGGTTGGAAAGGGAAGACTCACTTCAGCTGGGCTGCCCCCCAAGGTGTCCAAGGCGAATGGTGGTGAGGAGCAGAGTCTGGGAGGGTGTAGAGAGTCAGGGGCTCTGCGGAGCAGTGCAGCCAGTCTCCCGCCTCACCACTATTCCCCAGGCCTGCCCTGGGATGCGGAGCTTGCTGGGTGCATCCCACATATTCCCCAGAAGGCACCTGGCTGAGCCTCTTCACCCGCCTCAGCCACACGCTCAACCCTGTCCCTCCCCCGATGCCAGGGCTGAGGAGCTCTTCCCTTCACTCTCACCCAGAAGAGCTGATGGGAGGTGCTTATCCCACCTCACCTCTCTGGGGACAGGAGCTTACAGGAGTAGGGGGATGTCAGAGCCTGAGGGCTGAGAGGCGAGTGGGGCTCTGCACTGGGCTCTGGCCACGGTGGACACTGTGGGTAAACAAACAGCAAGGTTGGCCTGGACAGTCCGAGTGCAATGGTGGCTGTTGGCTCACCCCCCTCCATCTGTATCTTAAGAGCTGACAAGAGACCTGCCTTGGGCCAGACTTGGTCCCTGCCCTAGAAGGAGTCCCTGACACACAGACAAAGTTTCCACACAAAGGAAGAAAGTAAACTAGCCTGCAGATCTGTCTGGGATAGTTGGGGAAGGCTTCCTGGAAGACCTAGCCAGAAGCAGCAGCAGGAAGGGAGGTGCTCCAGGCAGAGGGAGCAGAAGTGAGGTGGCAGCGATAGCAGGGCACAGGAGAGGCAGCCTGGAAAGTATCAGCTCCTGGAAGTCTTGAACGACAGTGTAGTTTATCCTTGTAGAAAACCAGTGGAATCACTGTGGGGCTGTGATGTTCCTGGAGCAGTCACAGCCCTTGAGGCCTCAATTTCCCCATGTGTACGGTGAGGATCTTTTCTCTAAACCTCCCCTCCTGCCTCCACCGCCCCAACACACACACCTCCACGAAGACCGTGCTCTCACAGGCGACCTGATACTTGTGTCTCTCATGCAGAGGCTGTTTCTCAATCTTCTCCCAGTCAGTTTTCAGTTTCCGGTCAGCTCCTTTGGGCTACAGGAGGGTGACAAGGAAACAAGGAAAGGCCCCCTCTATCTGCCCACTTCTCGTTACAGAAGGGACTCTAAGAAGGAGATCAAGTCCCATCCCTCCATGTACAGAGAAGGAAACAGTCCCAGAGATGAGGATCGCAGGCTGAGCGTCCACAGCAAAGCAGGGCCAGAATCCACACAGACAGCAAGGCAAGGTGACAGCCCTCAGAGGGAGGTGAAAGGGGCCCTGGTTCTGCCTGTACCTTGAACACCTTGATGAGGCAGCCAGCCGAATGCAGGTGCTCGGGCGGAAGCTCCTTGTCACTGGGCTTGAAAGTGTCGATCTGGAGGCGGAAGGGAACGCCTTTCTCTCCACCCTTTTTCCGAGGTGTGAACTCAGTGCTGATGCAGTGAACCTGAGGTGAAGAAGCAAAGAGAAAGCAGGGTGACTCCAGGTCCCACTCACATTCAAGAGATTCCACCTAAAACCTCTTACCTGCCTGTCACCTGTCAGCCCTTACCACAGCAACTTTCCATCCCCAACCAGTGTCTATTTTTAAGCGTCACTTTGTTAGGTTCTTTCCCTTGTTGGAAATCCTTCCATGGCTCCCCATGGTTATGGGATGAGAAGCAAAGTTCCTGACCCTGGCGTGGGAGCACCTTAAAGAGCCAAGTCAAGCCTTTCTGCATGGCTGCACTCTCTTACCCATCAACGAGCCCACTGACCCACCTAGCCAGCCTGATCACGACCCCCAACACACCTGCAGAGTTCTCCTGAGAATCCTCTACCTGGAAAGCTCTCCCTGCGCACATCTGCGCCAAGACGTCCCCTTCTGGCGTAGGACTGCCAGTCAAAATACAGTGTGCTCAGTTAAATTTGAATTTCAGATAAATAATTTTTTAGTGTAAGTGTGTCCCAAGTATTGCATGAGACATACTTATAGTGAAATACATATATATATACATATATATATATATATATGTATATATATATAATTCAAATTTAACTGAGTGTCCTGTATTTTATTTGCTAAATCTGGCAGTCTACCCCAGGAAACTTTCCTGGCCCCACCTCACACAGCCTGCAGCCTGTGTTCTGCCTGGCCCCAGGATTCCAAGGGCAGGTAGGGTCTTCCCCTCTGTTCACACCCACTGCCCACTACAGCCCTCCCACAATCCTGTGAAGAACAGTTCAAGGGGCTAACTTTATAGGTGGGGAAACTAAGGCTCACAGAGATTATGTGACCTGGGCAAGGTCCACGCTAGGAAGTGGTGGAACTGAAATTGTGCCACATTGGCCTGACTCCTAGTCCAGCTGCTTACACCATGGCAGGCACTCATAAAAGGGACTTTCAGGTGACTTTTGGCAATATTGTTTGATTATAAAGGGAAATCTATTCAACATAGAAAATGTGGAGATCGTCAAAAAAATATGAAGACGAATATAGGCCTCTCCCATCTCTCTACTTCTCAGCGATCGCACTGTTAACGTTCCAGTATGGTCTCTTTCTATCTTTTCTCTGGGCAAGGGAAAAAAAAAAAAAAAAAAGACTTGTGTATACACACACTTTTTTATTTTTACAAAATAGAAATCAAACTTTAAATACAAGTTTGTCTTCTGCCTTTTCTTTGTTTATGGGAAAGCAGTTCTCTTGTCAGTAAATATTTCTCAGAGGAATCATTTTGTTTTGTTTTGTTTGTGAGGAAGACCAGCCCTCAGCTAACATCCGATGCCAATCCTCTTCTTTTTTGCTGAAGAAGACTGGCCCTGAGCTAACATCGGTGCGCATCTTCCTCTACTTTATATGGGATGCCGCCACAGCATGGCCCAACAAGTGGTGCGTGGGTGCGCGCCTGGGATCCAAACTGGCGAACCCTGGGCCGCCGCAGCGGAGCGCGCCCACTCAACCACTTGCGCCGCCAGGCAGGCCCCTCAGAGGAATCATTTTAATGGCTACACAATTTCCATCGTAAGCCTGTACTAAAACATTTCAAAGTCAATCCTCTTCCGATGGGCATTTTGGTTGTTTAAAATCCTTCAAAAACAGTGCTGCCGTGAATAGCTGGTAAATATATCTATGTGTACGTATTAAACACTGCTATAGGATAAATTTCTTAAAGTGGAACTACTGGGTAAAAGAGTATGACATTAATTTAATGTTTTTCCCATGTGCCACCCTACCTACAGAATGGGTGCACCAATTTGCATTCTCAGGATCTGAGGGTGTCTGTTTCTCCAAACCTTACCATTAATAGTTTTTTAAAAGTCTTTTAAAAGTCTTTAAAGTCTATGTATGTAATTTTAATTAGCATTTTATGAGGTTGAACTGTCTACATTTACTGACAATTTGTATCCTTCTTTATAAATTGTCTCATATCCTTTTCCCACTTTTCTATTGAGGTTTCATGTATTTTTTCTTATTGATATGTAAGAACTTTCTATATATTTAGGATATAACACACTATATGTCATATATGGCAATTATTTTTCCCATTTGATGTCTCCTTTTAATTTTGCCTACGTATCGCAGACCATTACTTTTTATGAAACCATGTTCTGTCCTGCGTTTGGCAGTTTCTTCCACTGCTTAGTGTTTCACAAGTCTTGCTCTATGGTGAGATTCGATAAACATTTATCCATATTTTTTTCCTGAAGGTGCTTTCTGGTAGTGATACATTCTTATTGTCCGCTCACCCCCACCCACACTCACCTTCCTTTCCCACCGAGGCTGCTGCCACCCCCATCTGACCTCCAGCCTCCTCCCAGTCCCAGCTTCAGACTCACCTGTAGGAAGAGGGAGGTCCTCTTGGTTGGGTCCCAATGAAACTCCACCATGTTGAGCTGTGAGGGCAGGACTTGGGGTTCTATCACCCCCATGGACAGGGGCACATCTGCAGGCACAGGGTGGCAGACAGGGAGCAAGTCTCAGCCCTCCTCACCCACAAGGGCTTCCAAGCCAGAAGGTGGCCCTAAAGGGTCCCTGGTCCCTCCCCACTCACCAATGTCCAGGATGCGGTCCCCAGGCCGGCTCCATCTCCACCCTGCCAGTTGCTGCTGCTCCGTGTACTGCAGGCGCCGGTCGTGGAACACCACACGCACCACGCTCTGCAGGTACAGGAGGGCACGGGTCACAGGTCAGAGGGTGCCCGAGCATTTGGGAACCGATTTCCATACCTAGGGTAGGCCAACCCCACCCTCTCCCCCACCTTGCTTCCCACCCCCAGGGGGCATAAGGACTTAGAATCACTAGATCCATGTCCAGATGCCCACCTGCCACTCACAAGCTGTGAAACTAGGGAACTAACCTAGAGACCCTGAGCCTCAGTTTCCTCATCTGTAAAATGGGGGAGTTAATCCCTTCCCACTCTTAGTCACTCTACCCATGTCTTTTCTTTGCAGCACTTATCAATTTGCAATCTGTAAATCAATTTGTAATTGCATGTAATTTGTGTAATTACATGTTCATCTCACTCAGTAGAACGCAAGCCCCCTAAGGGAGGGAACTACCTATTTCTTTACTGCTGAATCTCTAGCCCATAGAATAGTTTCTGGCAAAGAATGGGAGCTAAATAAACAATTTTTTTGAGAGAAGAAATCATGTGTTGAATAATGCTATGTAAATGTACTTCTAAATCCTGGTTCTGCTACTTACTGGCTCTGTGTCCTTGAGAAAAGACTTAACCTCTCTGTGCCTGTTTCCTCAACAATTCCTGCGCCCTGCTGAGCTGTTGTGAAGGTCAAATTAACAAGCGGACTTGAGGGGCCAGCCCGGTGGCGCAGCAGTTAAGCGCGCACGCTCCGCTTCGGCGGCCAGGGGTTTGCAGGTTCGGATCCCGGGTGCACACCGAGGCATCACTTGTCAAGCCATGCTGTGGCGGCGTCCCATATAAAGTAGAGGAGGATGGGCATGGATGCTAGCCCAGGGCCAATCTTCCTCAGCAAAAAGAGGAAGATTGGCATCAGATGTTAGCTCAGGGCTGGTCTTCCTCACACACACACCAAAAAAAGTGGACTTAAGAGGGTTCTACTTGACAATGACATCACAGTGATGACATTGGCTTCCCTCCCAGAGGGACAGTTATACCCAGCCCTTGCCGGTTCTGGGAGGGGATGCACCTACCTTCAGCACCTGGGGGCACTGGGTGGTATCACCCAGCTTGGGGTTCCAGAGCATCCGCACCTCATAGGACTGGCCTAGGGAGAGATGAAGAGGGTGTGTGAGCCTCACTCTGAGGGGCAGAGATGGTGCTTGCCACCCCCAGCCCACCCTGGGCCCAGCCTCCCAAGCCCCTTTCCTTCCCCAGGCCCAGCGAACCCTGGTTCAGGTAGGTGAGGGTCTCCTCTTGCTGCTTCATGGCCGGCGAGGTGGCTGCACAGAGCACATATTGGAATGCAGGGCAGGGAGGCTCCGTGCCGGGGATGTTGGGCAGCTCTTCCTGCTTCAGGTAGGGCAAGGGCAGGGACTCCCTGCCAGGGAGAGGAGGGCACCGCCAGCTTTCTGCCCTGTCCACCCCATCCCTTGAGAGGCTTTGACTCTCTGCCAGCTCCTCCCTCCAGGGAGCCTACAGTTTCCTGTGGCAGGAACCCCAGCAGCAGCCAGGGCCTAAGGGGCCCCCATTCAGCTCCTCTGGCCTCGGGGAGACCTCCCCTAAGATGCAAATCCCAGATACTGCTAAACATCTGCAAACATCTGCCATCAATTACCTGCGTGCAGCCTCAGGGCTTGCCTGACACCCAGTAAATGCCCCAAAAAAGTGTCCTGAGGGGTAGGTGGTCAGGGTGTTTGAGACATCCTGGGACCCCCTAAACTCCAGGTACATTTGACCACTTCCCCACCCCAAAAGGCACCCAGAGCACGAAGCCCACCCACTTGAAACAGATGGCCCTACCATGTCCACCTCAACTCAGACCAGGGCCTGCGTGGGGGCTGGGGGAAAGGGATCTGGCCCTTACCTGAGCAGGCTGCTTGGAGGTCCGGGGTACAGTTCCCCAGGACTGGGCCACAGGTGCTCCGGCTGGTTGTGCCAAAACAGCATCTTGGAAAGGGAGCAGGGCCAGCTGTGTGACAGAGAGCTCTGCACTGGGTTGGGCTGGACCCACTGGGCCGTCCACCTGGGGCCTCAGCCTTTATACACAGAAACATATGCATAAAGGGTGGAGCAAGGCCCAGGGCCTCTCACTAGCTGAGCACCCAGGGCTTTAGGAAAGTCGAGACCCATGAGGCAGCCCAAGCTGGGGGGGCTCAAGAAATGACGTCCCCAGGGCTCCCCACCAATCATTAACTTGAAGGGGAGATGGTGATGCAGCAAAACAAAGTCATGAGGATGAATGTGCACTCCCCCGCCTTCCCCAAGAGGCCCAGGGACAATGAGGGGGCACACTCAGTCTTCAAGATGGGCTCCAGATCCGCAAGCTGTGCAGAGTCCTGGAAACCATGGGCCTGGACCCCTCACATGACCCCCTGAGAGGAGCCTGTCCACTCCAGGGGACAGGACAGGCAGACACACAGCATCACATGGACCTACAAAGGGCCTTTGCTCCCCACTGGCCTCCCTCCTCTCCCCTACTGCGCGCGCGCACACACACGCACACACACACACACACACGCACACACACACAGGTGCAGTGATGGCAGGACACCTGTCCTTTCACTGGGGGCTGCCAGGCTAGGGGACTGGAGTTTACAGAACATAGTCCAGCTTGCTGTGGAAACAACTCAGAGGGTGCACTGGGAGGGAGACCCCACCTGTGGGGAGGAGGAGGGTGTGCCTGGGAGTGCCCACTCCCAGGGCAATAGAAGGAGAGGAGCTCCAGTGGGCTGGTTTCTTTGTCTCTCCTCTGCCTTGGGGCATGAGGCAAACTGTGTTTATGGACAAATACAGTCTGTCTGGGGGACGGCTTCCTTCCCCATGCTCAGAACTCTGTTGTCACTGTACACAGGCAGCCCTAGCCCCCTGCACCCATCCCCCACTACTGTGTTTGGTATAAACAGACTAGGACCTGCAGAGAGCAGAAACAGGGCTCTAAAAACATGGCCTGACGGCATGTGACCCTAGCTATCCATGCTTTGTGATTCTGGGGGGCCTGTCTGGGGGAGAGGGAAAGCCCAAGAGTACCCCTCACATACCAGGCAAGGTACCTCCATCTCCAGGTATCTGGCCCTTGTCTTGTACAGGCTTTGTCCTCCCATGAAGCCAGACAAAATGCAGGGGGGGGAGAAAGGGGAGAAGCCCTGAGGGAATGGGAAACATTCCAGGCAGGGGGGCCAAAGGAATCTGAGTCCTCAAGATCCCCACGATGTTATCCCCAAGACTGGGAGAGTCCAAAGTTGGATTCAAGGCCAGGAGGCCCCCGTGGAACCCTCCAAGGTTGGGCAGACCAGGCTCCCAGAAAGGGCAGAGGCAGGGGAGTAGGAGGGGTCCAGGTGGGGCTTGGCCTTGGCCTGTGGGAGTGGCGGTGGGGCAGAGGAGATAAGGTGGAAAAGGAGGCTGGTGTGGGCCCCCTTGGAGGATGCCACCAGGAGCTGGTCCTAGAGTGCGTCTCCAACTGCCAGTCCCCCGCCTGCTCGCCCTCCACCCCCAAAGCTGTCTGTTTCTTCCCCCTCCCGCTCTGAGCCCACCTCTCCCCTACTCTCGCTGCCACTCCCTCCTCCCACCCATCTCAGAGTCTCTGCACTTCTGTGCCCATCCAGACATTGCTGGGCCTGTTCCTGGTTGTCCTTTGTCCTCTCTCTAAAGAAAAAAGCCAGGGCTTGAGGTGTATGGAGCCTGGCCACTCGCAGCCCTCCACCCCACTCCTTCACTGTGCCCCTGGGCTGGCCACAGTGCAGGGTCTGAACAGCCCATCCTTAGGCTCAGAGAGGCCTTAGGAAACTTGTGGTCCAGCTTTCCACTCTCAGAGGAGTCTCAGGCCCTGGGGGGTATGATGCCACCACGAGGCAGGAGGACTGCCCGGATTCCATCTCTTCACCTTTCTGAACCCACCTTCTGCATCTGTAAAATGGGAGCGAGCCCTCCTTCCCACTTAGTGTGGCAGTGAGGATTAAAGGAAATTCTCCGGAGTTGCACCTTGTTCCAGGGTTTAATTCTCAGGACCTCCCCTTGGGATAGCAGGGACACCACCAAGGACCCCAGAGCCCAGTCCTAGCAGTATAGACATGACTGTTCCAGAAACTTCCCCACACACAGCTAATTTCAGGGATAATTCCTTGGTTTGATTTTTTTTAATGGATTTTTCCCATCCCAAATGCTTTATCGTTTTCTAGGCCATGGCTTAACCCAATCCTAATAATATCCTTTGGGGTTCCCTAAGCCAAGGAAGTAACTTTCTATCTGTAAAAATTGCTGAGAAATAAGGATTCAGTGTCCTTCTTCTCCTCTAACTAAAATGTTTTGTTTTGTTTTGTTTTGTTTTCTATCCCCAGGCAACATTCCAAACTGGAGAGTTGGAGAGTGAGGTTTACCCCTCCCTCACAGAGAGAGTGGCTGAGAGGAGAAAGGTTCCTCATTCATTAAGTCAACAAAACGTTATTGAGTGCCTACTGTGTACCAGGCTCATGCTCTCTCTCTTCCTCACACTAGTGTGTGGGCCCCAGGGCAGGGCACCTGAGTGAGTGGAACGCTACCTTACCCAGGGCTCAGGCACCCCCTGTTACCCCCACATTGGTGGACAAAAGTGCTTGGACCCTGAATTCCAGGCAAAATAATTTTAAAAAGAAACTTATGAGAGCACGCGTGCACACACACACACACACGAGGCTGACGATACTATATGGCAATCCCTGTGTGGTCAGTGTGTCTCTGTACACAAATGCCCCCACTCCAGGAGGAGTGCTCTCTCCTCCCAGCTAAATGTCTGCCGGCCAGAGAGAGCTCCATGGGGCACCACACTAAACAGCGCTCCCTCGAGTTAGACAGCGTGTAGGCCGGGCGCTAAGCCTCGAATCCTTCATTCCTGAGAGTCCCTCGCAACCACCAGGAAGTCTCACCTAGGAAAGGTGCTCTCTGTTCACACTTCAGACACTGCCTGCTTCTTAACCCTTCCCGCAGCCCAGCCAGTTGGCGTTTATGTTCTCTATGTCCTGTCTCCGCCCTTCACCAGATTCCTTCTTGGCAGTCATCTCGATATGCATTTCATTCTTTGTGCACATTGTCTAATGTCCGTTTTCCCATCAGAGTGGAAGCCCCTTGAGGGGTCCAAGAGGTGCACTAGTGTTGGAGTTAAGAGTTTGTTTCTTGAGACAGACTCTGAGTTCAAGGGCAGCTGTGTGGCTTCGGGCAAGTAACTTAACCTCTCTGAGCTTCATGCTGCTACTATAAAAAGGGGATGATGAGAGCCTCTATGCCATAGGGCTAGGGTGAAAACTGAATGAGATAATAACTGAGCCCTCAGTAACTGTAGGTGTCTTTTTCTCCGTGTATCCCCAGGGCCTAGTACATCATAGGTTTGTTTATTTAACACTTACAAGTATAGGTTTATTTATATAACACTTATAAGCATAGAGGGTCTGATTATTTAATAAACAGTTCTTCAGTGCTCAGTGTGACTTCAGAGTGCTTTTCAAACAGTCTACCTTATGAGGTACCTGCCATTTTTTCTACTATTCTATTATTGCCTCCCATCCTACAGATGGGGAAACTGAGGCTCAGAGAGGTTGAGTAGCTAGCTCAAGGTCACACAGCTAGGAGAAGACAGAGCCCAGGTCTGAACCCAAGCCATCTGGGTCACAGTCCCTGCTCTTAATCACTGTATTGTGCCCCACTTTGCCTGATAAATATGTGTGGAATTTTAAAATGAATCTCCAGGGGCTGGCCCAGTGGCGCAGCGGTTGAGTGCACACGTTCTGCTTCGGTGGCCCAGGGTTTGCAGGTTCGGATCCCGGGTGCGCACTGACGCACCACTTGTCAAGCCATGCTGTGGCGGCGTCCCATATAAAGTAGAGGAAGATGGGCACGGATGTTAGCCCAGGGCCAATCATTCTCAGCAAAAAAAGAGGAGGATTGGCATTGGATGTTAGCTCAGGGCTGATCTTCCTCACACACACACACAAAATAATTAAAATGAATCTCCAGGCAGCATTCCAACCTGAACAGCTGGAGAATGAGGTCTACCCCTCCCCCAAAGAAAGGGGCTGATGGGGGACGCGTTCCTCATTCATGCATTCATTCATTCAACAGCTCCCAAAGAAGTATCAGACCCAGGAACCTGGATTCCAATGATCACACAGTGACCTCGGGCCTTTCCTAGCTTCAGCCTCCCCAGCTGCAAAATGGGAACAAAATATTTTCCATTCCACTCCTGGGCTGTGAGCCCTGAAGATGAGTAATATGAATGACAGTGGTTGGGCTGATGTGGGTTTGATAGATGAGTGGGCACTAATGACAGGGCAGGAGGGGCAGGAAGTAGGATTTGTGGTCTCATCAGGTGTGGCTATGATCGGGGTCCTGCTTGATTTGGGAATTCCCTTGGGATGAGCAGCTTGTGGAGGCTGCAGGAGGGAGGGCATTGCAGGCAATGGACACAGCTTGCCCTGAGGATTTAAGGTTGTACAACCACCTCATGAGGTAAGACAGTCCCCATTTACAGACTAGGAAACGGGTGTGCAACTTCTTAGCTAGTAAGGAGTAGGCTGGAACCTGAGTCATCTCACTGCCCTGCACACCTGCCGTCCACCCAGTCACCCTGGCCAAGACAGAGGACTCCTTCCCGTCCATCCCCACAGCGAAGCCTTTGTCCAAAAGGACCCTAAAAGCCCACTACCCTGGCTCTCTGTTTCCAGTTTGCTGCTCTTGGGAGCCAGAGGAGTCTCCCTAATACTCTTCCTCTGTGGAGACCCTCCATGGCTTCCCGTCACTCTCAGCACCATTCTCAAGCTGGGCTGTGGAAAGCCCTGGGTAAGCGTGGCCCACCTTCCAGGGCATCAGTGGCACATAGTGGTTAGTGCTTAAAATTATTTTTTGGTAGGAAAACCAACCTGGATATTCTTGGAGTCGAATGCAAGGCCTGCACAAACATTTAATGTAGAGCCACAGCTTTAAATTCCTTGCACGTTCTGAGTGAACCGTTTTGCCTCTGCCCCCGGCCCCATGGAACTGCTGGAAGCTCAGCTGGGCTCCTGTGAGGGAGACTGAGGAGCTCCTTTGTGCGGGAAAACCCAGCTCCAGCATTCAAGGCCATTCGTCCACTTTTTGCTGCCCATCCCTCTCACTCCTCCTCCTCCTTGCTTACCTGCAGCTTCCAGACCAGGCCGTTCTGTTTCACATCTCTGAGCCTTTGCCCAGGCTGTTCCCTCTGCCTAGAATACTCTGGTCCCTCTGACTTCCAGTCCACCTGATGGCCTCTGTCAAACAGCTTGAGACACATCTCTGTCCCCACTGTTCCCTACCCCTAAGTCCGCTCAGAGAGACCCTCTGTACTACTGTGCTCTCTGGATCAGGATTTACAGAGAGCAGACACCCCCAGTGCCCAGAGCCACTCCAAGCACTTAATAGGACCTAATGGTTTAGATGTCTCAAATGTCCACCCTTTAAGGCCTTGCCTGGACGCCCCTCCTGCAGGACATCTACTGCTGATTTCTGTGGGCAGTGCGTGCCCAGGCTGGCTCCAGGTTCCCCCATGCTTTTTCAGCTGGGTCTAGACTCTTCCAGCCAGAAAACCTCTCCTTAGGAGGAGTTAATGAGCTGGACCTTGAGGGAGGAGTTAAAGGCAGGCTCCAACCTCCCTGCCTCGACATCTCCTTGGCATCGTCACCCTCACGCTCCTCCCACTTAGTGAGCCAGAGTCACCCTCACCTCTAACGCCTGGGCCCAGTTGCTTGCAAACTGCATCCTCCCTCCTTCCCATCAGCTCTCAGCAACAGCCTCCACCCTAGTCTGTGCCTAGGGCCCCTCTCCAGCAAAAGATCCTCCTTTAACAATTTGGGACCCCCGATGCTCATCCCTCTAAAGTTCTAACCCTTAACAGCCCTCCCCACCAGTCCACTGGGCTCCACCTCCTTGTTTACTCCAAAGAGAAGACATTGCTGTTACCGTGGTAACAAGTGCTTTGTGGGAGGGTAGGGGGAATGGACTAGAGAAAGAAAGTAGTGGCTTCAGGACACTCGCAGAGGCATAGGAGGTAGGGGGTGGGCAAAATGGCACAGGGCCTGGGGAAGGGCACCAGGGGCTGTGATCCACCCCACACCATGGCTGCTGTCAGCCCTATTTCCCCAGCCTCAAGGAGAAAAGGAACAGGCTAGAAGGGAATGTCTTCCTGGAAGGAGAGGTTTTCCTCGTGGAGGAGACCGAAACATCCCAACCTCATTACCCCCCAACAGGAGAACAGGTCTCCTGGAGAGCCCGGCTTGGTGGGGGATGGGCGAGGGACTGCATGCACCGGAGCCCAGGTTGTTCCCCTCCAGGGAGCCTGGGGCACAGAGAGAGGGAACAGCTCACCCACAGCGTGATAGGGACAGTGCCACCGGCAGTGGGGGGGCGGCACTATGCCAGTGTCCCGAGCTCCAGGGGTTGGTGGCGGCAGGGGGTGGAGGGGCCCTCCTCCAGCCCCTGGGGACCTGGCTGTCCCAGATGCCACAGTCGGGAAGTGTGTCAGGCACTTGCGTAAGAGGCTTCTATATTTTCATAAAATCGTAATTACCGATGCCAGCCATGGGCCTTAGCTCATTAGAGAGGTATCTGCCTCTGCGGCTCCGGGGTGGGCTGGCAGGGGGACATAGGGGAGACTGGGCAAGGCCAGGCCTCTCACTGCGTTCTCTGCATCCCCAGCCCCACTGAGCCTGGGCCTTCTTCCTCTCCCCAGCTGGGAGATGAGAATTCAGACTTGGCCTCAACCATGACAGGCTCCCCCACCCTAGGAGCCCTGATTCTAAAGCTGGAGAGAAAGGCCAGCCACTCATGTTTTCAGCTTGGGCTGCCCTTGGCAACCCATGGGAGCAGAGGCCACAGCAGGAAGGAGATTGACCTGAAAGTGCTTATGGGAGGAAATAGGTCAGTCCTCAGGGAAGGACATGCAATCCTCCACATCAGAGAATCTCGACCACTCAGAGTGGAGGGGGCCCTGGGGGTCATTCAGACCAGTGGCACTTAACCTTTTGGGCTCTTAGAGTCTCTAAGGAGCAGATGAATCTCTGGACTCTCCCCCAGAAAATGCTTATCCTCCAAATTTTTACACAGCTTCAAGGAGTTCATGAATTCCCTGAAGCTCACTTGCAAGCTCAAGGTTAAGGATGCATAATAATAATAATAACTATTTATTGTGCACTTACTCTGCCCAGATCTTTATATATACTAACTCATTTAATCCTCAAAAGAACACTAAGAGGTGTACAATTATTGTCCCCATTTCAATCCAACTCCCCATTTCTACCTGATCTAGTCCAATTCTGCCAATCTAAAAAGAAAACCAGGGCCGGCCCCGTGGCTTGGTGGTTGGGTGCGCGCGCTCCGCTGCTGGCGGCCGGGGTTCGGATCCCGGGCGCGCACCGACGCACCGCTTCTCCGGCCATGCTGGGGCCGCGTCCCACGTACAGCAACTGGAAGGATGTGCAACTGTGACATACAACTATCTGCTGGGGCTTTGGGGGGAAAATAAATAAATAAATAAATAAATAAATAAATAAATAAATAGAAAGAAAACCATAGTCCCTCCAGCCCAAGGTCACAGAACAGGAAGAAAAATCAGATCAGAATGGGGACCAGGCTCTCTTAACATGCTGGACATTGTGCTGCACACAGATTCGAAGTTATCTCGTCCATCCTTCTGTCCCTGGGCTCCAGAGAGCCCAGCGCCCCCTCTGGTTCACTCGGCTCTCCTAGTAAGAGGCACCCCAGTAGCCCATTAGACTTCTGGTCTACAGAGCCCTTCTGAGAGTGTGACTGCCGCTTATCCCTCTGTAGGATCTTGCTCCTTGCTCGGCTCATCCCTCATTTCTGCCCTCTGAACTTGAGATGGGACAATGTTCCTCCTTCCCCAGAGGAGCTAGCCTGGCTGCTCCTGCCTTGTCCCTAGCCACTGCAGTGGGAGTTGTCGGCACTGAGACAATGACTCAGACTTAGTTCATGAAAGACAGCTCTGAAACATCAAGGCTGTGAGCCAGAAAGGACATCCAGAGGTCATGGGATCCAGCCCACTGCCTCCTCCACATCTGTCCCACCTCAGGCTTCTGATGTGAGACTAGATGGGCCCCAGGGCCCACCAACTTTCCTGCCTTTCCTTGGTCACCGGTGACACTGATTCCCCTGGGAATGCTTCCCCGAGTCCAGTGAGACTCTCCTTCTGTGTCCACTCCCCGTGGAATAACAGGCTCCAAATGGCCCAGGAACGTGAGGGAAGGAAGCTGTTTCTTCTCTCTGCCTCAGAGAAAGCACTGGGAAAAGACAAGCTTCCAGAAGAAAGGAGGGAAAAGAAGAAAATAACTTTCCCTGCCTGTCTTTCCCAGGCTAAGTGGCATCCTGCACTATTTCATTCATTCACCTAAGGGTGAGGGAGGCACAATCTCCGTTTTGCTTATGAAGACATCAAGGGTCTGAAAAGTTTAATTACCTACCCAAGGTCACACAGTTAATTTGTGACTATACAGTTATTGGACTTTAAGGAAACTTGAGCCCCGGCTCTTTGGGGAGAAACAGGAGTACCTCTTCCCGGGGGGTCACCAAACACAGAAGTCCCTGTTTACTCCAGCCCAGGATAGATGGAGGGCCTGATGACCCTACCTCAGGTTGCTCCGAGCATCCCTAAGACTGAGTTGCCCAGGGAGGGGACATTGGGCTGAGCTGGGCTGGGCAAGAGGGAGGAGGGCAGTCCTCAAAGGGGATTGGGAGAAGGCTGGTAATGAATGGGCCTTTGGAGAAACTGGTCCGAGGGCTGAGGCCAGGTTCTATTGAAGCTCCTTTCAGGAAAGCTAGCACCCAGAGAGTCTGCAGCTGCAGTGGATGGGTCTGGAGGGGGAGGGAACAAAGCGCCCACAACCACAAACCCTCGTGTCGTCCCTTGTCCTACTTCTGCCACTGGCAAATAAATATATATTCCTAGACACAGTAACCTGAGCAGTGCTCCAATGGTGAGCTCATCCTTGGAAAGACGGAGATGGCATGAATGGCTATGTGCACAGGGTGGGGAGTGGGGGAACGCAGGGTTCAACCCCTGTCTTCCAGGGCTGGCCTAAAAGCAGGACCCTCTGGAGTGCCACCCCCACCCCCCATCTCATCACCTACAGCAGATTGAGGAGGAGGGAGACTTAGACCCAGAAGTCTCTCCACCCACACTCAGGGAAGGATTCTCTCAACTCCCAACCTATCTCCCTGTGGACAAGCCAAGAGACGAAGCTAGACCTTTTGGTCAGGGCCAGAGGGGGCAGGAGGTGAGGGAGGAGGACTTGGGGAAATGGCAGGTAAGCAACATGCATTAGAAGAGGTACCTTTAGGCCAAGTGGACAGAGGACACCTTGGAGGGTAAGAACCCTCTTCTCCCCACCTCTCCCTACCTGCTGATCTAACTCCATTTGTGGTAGGATCTTTAGGGGGGAGGCATGTCTTGAGGTGGTTTGGGGACTTCAGGTGTGGGGATTGAGGCTCTTTCTCTGCTGAAGTCCAGACACCAAGACTGGAAAGGAATACAGTTGTCCCACTTTCCGTCCACAAAGTAGGGTTTGTCAGGCCTGGTCTTTGACACATGATAAGTTGTCCTTTCTCTCCTTAAGGAAACCCCTACCTCATAGTTCAGGGGTGTGTATATCTGGAGAGAGCCTCTCCAGGGCAGAGAGACATCCAGTTAACGGGGCACAAGTGTCTCCATTCTTCCTCCACTTCGCTTTCAGGAAGTCCTAACTTTGATTTCATTCTCAGCTATCCTTCTGCAGATCCAACCTATTTCTATTTTCCCCGACCCCATCCACACTCAAATACGATCTCCGGAGCGTTCCTTCAACCTTGTCACGCCCCCCACTCCCCCTCTTCCGAGGTTTTTCGGTGTAAAACTGTCCCCTCCACTTCTTTACCCTCCAAGCCCCTCCCCATCTTGTCGAGCCCCCCCAGGCTCCGCCCAGCTCGCCCTCCTGGCCACGGCAGCAGCCAATAGCTGAGAACCTGATTTGCATAGCGGCGCCGTGGGGGAGCAGCGGAGGCAAGGGGGAGGGACCAGGCGACCTCCTAAATCAAAGTTGGGAGGCGAGAACTGGGCGGAGGGCCCGCGGGTGCCGGGTTGGGCCCGGCGGGGGGAGGGGCAGGGGGATGGGGGGCGGGCGCAGAGGACCGCGGAGCCGGCCGGACACGGACAGCTCCGTCGCTCCCTCCCTCGGCTCATCCCTGCGTCCCCACTTCCCTCCTCCCCTCGCTCTGAGCAGCATCCTCTGCACACCCTCGGTCCTCACTCCCGCGTTCGTCCGGCTCCCGCGGCTCCGTGTAATTACCTCCTCTCACCGGCCAACCCCGGAACTTTCTCCACCCGGGCCCAGGAGTGGGGGGTGGCTTCGCCTGGGCGGGTTTCAACTAGGGTTCATTGGGGGGCAATCTCTGGAGAAGGGCTTCAAGGTCCCAGAGAGACGCCCACCACCCGCAACCTGCCCCCATCGGGCCTGCCGTCGGGTGTAGGTACCCTCTCGCCCCTTCTACCCCAACCATGACCGAAATGAGCGAGAAGGAGAACGAACCGGATGACGCGGCCACCCACACACCCCCGGGGACCGGCTCTGCCCTCCAGGAAACCAAGGTAACTCGGGAGTCACAAGGCCTGGGCCCCTTGCCCGGTGCGCCCCTGGCCCCCGCGCCCTCTTCCCGACGCGGTCGCCACTGTGGGCTCAGGTGCCCTGGGTCACGGTAGCGGGGCCCCTGTGATCCCTAAGGCTCCGCGTGGCCACTTGGGGGGAGTGGGTTCGCGACGAGGGGCCACAAGGAGCCCCCATCACACAAGCACGACACGCCCTTGCGCGCGTGATGAGCGGATGCGCTACCGTGACCCTCCAGGGAGGTGGGAACTGGTCTTTGTTGGAGGGAATCGGCGCAGCGAAGGCGGAGGGAGTGTGTAGCGGTGTGTAGCGGGTTTGGGACGGTGTACGCGCCGTGTGTGCGTGCGAGGCGCACCCCTCCCGTGTCCGCCAGGTCTCTGTCTGTAGCTCAGTCTGTCCCTCTCCCTTTGCCTGTGTCTCTCTGAAAATGTCTCTACAACCTGTTTGTCTCTGTCTTGGTGTCTCTCTCTGTGCGTCTCTCCCGGGTTCTCTCGGCGTCTCTATGTGTTTATCGGAGTCTCTCTGGACGTCTCTCTCTGACCCGCCGCAGTCCTGCGTTTCCCCGCTCCCAACCGGGCTATGCTCGGGGACGTGAGGCCGCGGCCCAGGGGTGCGCAGCTCCGAGTCCGCGCTGGGGGCTGCGGCAGCGCGGCCCATCGCGGGCGGGGACAGGGGGACTGTTGCGGCTCCAGAGCAGAGATAGGCAGCCCCACCCCCCACCCCGGGAGCGGGACGGGGGGGGGGGGGTGAAGCAAAAAGAGAAGTCATCATAATTAATGAATGTCATAATTAACCCTAATTATGTATGATTGTTACTCCTGCGGGAGTCACAATGAATAAATTATTCCCCAGTGAAGTCAGGCGGAGCCCAGACTCCTGGCGCTGAAGGGGGTGGGGGGAGAACGCAGCTCACATTCAACGCCTCCCCCCACCTCTAATCTGTCCGCTCCCTCCCCAAGTTCCAGGTTTTCGCTACTGACCCGCAAGAAGTTCTGCGGGAGCAACCTGAGCGGGCTGGGGATGAGGAGAGAAGCGGCTGTGTCAAGGGTGCTCCCTGCCCCCTCCCCAGACTTCAGGCTGAGACCTCACTCCCTGTCCCTTCCACCAGGAGTTTTGTTCTCACTCTGCTCCTGTCCTCCAGATGAGGAGGGGGACAGGGAAAACCAGAAATGGGTGGGGTCTTTGGCTCCCCCTGGTATCACTTGCTCATCTACAGCTCTTTCCAATGTCCATCTTCCTCCTCATTCTGTCTTGACCATCCCCCAAGATATGAGGTTAATTCAAGGTCAAGGTCATCAAGGGAGTGACCAGGGGGAGATAAGTAGGACCAGGGTGGGGTCTGGCTGAGACACTCCAGCTACCTCCCCATCCCTAAACCAGAGGGACCCAGTGGGTCTCCATGTACAGGTCTCCAGATCCGCACTTGACCTTCTCCTGGCCCCTTCAGAGAATGAGCCCCTGGGGTCTCAGACAACAGAGTCAACTCCCCCTCAGAGAGCCAAGTCTCTACTGGGAAAGACTTGTTGGGATGGGAGGTTATTGCTTGGCAGTCGTGACAGCTTCTTTCAAGCAGAGGGTCCCAAGAGCTGAGCCCCATCCTAATTTCCAATGCCCCTGACCTTCTCAGTTGCTCTCTAGTTGCCCTAGACAGACATACACAATCCCCCTGCTTGCTTCCCAGAGGCTTGGGGGCATCCCAGGCCCTGCTCTGCTTCCCACGCCAAGGCCTGACCTCTCTGCCCCCTCCTTAAGAGCTCTCCGAAAGCAGGCAGGAGCTGGGCAGTGCTGCCTTAGCAATCAGCAGGCTGCAAGCTCAGCTGTGTGGGGAGGGCGAGGTCAGAGCCTGGCAGTTCTGTACCTCTCTCCCCCCAGCCCAAGGGCCCTGCAGTGCCATCACCTCTGGGTCTGGAGATCCAAGGAGCAGGGGAGGAGGGGGATGCACACCTGACCTGGCTCCTCTGTGCCAGGCCAGTTGGAGCCCTGCCCCTTTGCCGCTCTCCCCCCAGCCTTGTGAAGGACTCAGTAATAACAATACAGGCCGACCTGGGGTCTGGGAGGGTGGTACTCAGGATGGCAGAGGAGGGGAGAGAGAGAATTCAGGGCCCTTGCCAGCCTCCTTTCATGCCCCCACCTCAACCTGTTCCCAAAGAAGTCTCTGTCTCCAGACTGTAGGGGTGAGGGAGAGGGAAGGAAGTGGGTTGGTTGCTGCCCACCCAGCTCAGTTTGAGGCAGGTACAACAGAGGGGGCTGGTGCCCATCAGGCAATGAAGCCAATATTCTAGGCTTATTCATCAGCGTTTGGGGCCCCGTGCGCATTTCTTGCCCGCCCATGTCCAGCCTCCTGCCCACCTTAAGGTTAGGGCTCACGCCTATAACCAAGCTACTCAGCGACCCTGCTAGTGTCGACATCGCCTTCTCTGCGTCCCCATCCCATCCTACCACATAGGGCCTGCCACCACCTGCTTTGGTGCCATCCTTGGGAAGACCCTGCCCTGCCAGCTCTGCCATCTGAGCTTGTGCCAGGTCTGCCACCACCCACCACCTGCTGCCTAGTGCCCTTTCCGGAGCTGGTGGGAAGTGAGGAGATGCTGTGGGGAACTGAGCAAAGAAGGGACTGTCCAGGAGAGATGGGGGGAGGCAGGCAGGCCAGGTCATGCCTCTGGGAGGGGATTCAGAAGAACAGGCCTGGTGGTCCAGGCTCTAAGCCAGACAAGCTCCTGGTGCATTGAAAGTGAATAGGATCCAGCTGGGCCAGCCTGCCAGGGTACATGGCAACTTCTCCTCATGCCAGGAAATGAGTCCTGGGACAGTGAGGGCACCAACAAATGGCTGGTGGGGATATGGGGAAAGATCCTCTCTGGGAACTAGGAATTCCAGGAGTGGGAATACCTGGCTAGGCTGAGCCAAAATGAGGTTTGGGTAGCTAAGCCAGATGTTGGAGGGGGCAGGCTTCAAGCCATTTGGCAGAGGTGCCCCCATCCTGCCCTCCAGCCACAGCCCTTGACATCTGCCAGCCACCCCAGGTGGCATGTTGTTCCTTCCTGCTTCTCTGCTCTCCTGGGATCTGGGGCCCACGCTGAGCCAGGAAGTTGGTGGGCAGAGTCGGGGCTGCCCTGGTGCTGGGGAACATTCTGTTCCAGAGGCCTCTGGTAGCCTGCAGAGGTGGCTCTTGGCACTGAGGCCGGGCGGGACCAGGAAACAGCACAGGCTGGAGAGTAGGGAGGCTTGAAATCTCATTCTGAGGATTACTATGGAAATAATGGCCTTGGGAGGAGGGGAACATGATTGATGTCTTCAAATATTTAAAGGACTGATGTGTAGAAGAGGGAGTAACCCATTCTGGAGCCAAGAGAGGAAAAAGAGCCGATAGGCAAAGATTGCAGGGAGGCAGGTTTCAGCTCTATATAGGGAAGCACTTTCCAGTGACTGCAGCTGCCCAAAGATGGAATGACTGTCCCAAGAGAGGGTGTGCTTCCGTCGCAAGAGGTGACCAATAGAGTCAGACAACCATTCAGAGGGGATGTGGCCAGGGCAGTGCAAGGTGAGAGGGCGGGCAGGGATTGCTCTAGGTGGCCAGGCTTTCAAGTTCCTTCTAACCCTAAACTTCCTGATTGACCTGGTGGACAAGCCCATGGCACAACTGAGGGGCAGAAGTGAAGGCCAAGGCAGGGCCCAGAGCAGCAGGATGCTTCTGGTCACTTGGGCTCAACAGCCAGAGCCACTGGTTTGAGTCCTGGTTCTGCCACTTACCAGCTGAGGACTCCTGATGAGTAAGTGATTTAACCCATGAGCCTCAGTCCCTCCTCTGACAAGTGAGGCAATAATTGTCACCACCTCGGAGGGTAGTGCCAGGATTAATGAGATGCCCCATATAAAGTGCCAACTCAATTCCAGTGCTCTGACAATGACAGCCCCTCATTATATCTGTAAGTTTATGGTTTTGCTTTTTGGACCAGAACCTTGTATTGCTTAGAGAGCATCTAGTCCTGACTCCTTCCTCTTGGATATGGGGAGACAGAGGCTCAGAGGGAGGACGTGAAGTGACTTGCCTTTAGGCAGCAGGCTTAGTTTTGCCCCCTACTCCCAGCGCATCCTCCCAGAGAACTCATGTGCTCTGTGCCCACAGCCCCTGGGCAGAACGGTAGGTGGTTCATCTGCTTCTCTGAGCCTATCAGAGCCCCCAGAGCCACAATCAGCCCACAGAACACATTTGTGTTCTAATTAATTGTGCCTCTGGCCCTCCACCTCTGCCCCAACACCCAGGCATCTGGGGCCTGGGACCTGGGGCCTTGTTTCTCACAGACACACAAAGAAGCCCACAGTGCTACCCAGGAAGCTAGATTTGGAAGGACCTGGGCAATTCAGCATGCCAGACACCCCAGGGCTCTGGCCTCTCAGCTGGCACACTGGGGCCTGCCTTGTTCCCAATTTCACTTCCGTCTCTGTTTCCCACTCTGTCTTTCCGCCTGCTGGCCTCCCCAGGGCTGGAGGGGCCAATATTTTCATCCCCTTGGCACAGTTGCCAGGCTGGCAGCCATGGCACACAGGCTTCCCGGTGTGCCAGCGGGGGACCCTGGCCAAGTCTCCCTGCCTGAAGCCAGGCCTCTGGCTCCCTTTTTCTATTGCTGGTGGAAAGGAGTGGGCAGGGGTAAGGGAGATCTCAACAGGAGGGGAGTGGGGCAAGGATCTGGGTAGAGAGGTTTCCAGACTTTACTCTGGGCAGACTCAAGAAGGGTGCATTCAGATGAGCAGTGGAAATAACTCTGGCCTCACTGCAAAATCCACCTGCACCCAAGAACTTGGGCTCCCTTTAGGATTCCAGCCCTTGCTCATCATTTATTCAACAAACATTGACTGAGCGCCTGTTATGTGTTGAGGCCCTGTGTGGAGATTTGAAGCAACTGTGTCTGCCCTCAAGGGGCTCACAGACTCGAGGGGAGTGAGAAGTAAATGGCAACATAAACTGATTGGAGCTAAAATGGAAGTAGGTACTGGGTATAGCGGGCCCCAGAGGACGGAGTGGTTCCTCTAAGTGGAATTCCTGCAGAGACAGCTCCTGAAGGAGGAAGAGGCATTGGAAACCCTGAAGGATAAAGAGGGTATTAATTGGATGAGGCAGAGAAGAGGACAATTACGTCAAAAGCTCAGAGGCACACAATACGGACGAGTTCAAGTCGTCATGTCTGGGCTGCAGGCCGAAGGCATGAGTTGGAAGGGCAGGTTTGGCCAAGTTGCAGAGTCTCATGGCTGGGGCAAGGGCCGTGGCTGGGTCCTGAGGAGCTATGAAAGGTTTTTAGTAGAATCAAGGATCACCTCCCCGGCAGCTGTATGGAGAGCATGTGGGGATGTTCGAGGCAGAGGCAAAGGTCTGTGGCCCTGAACCAAACTGAGGGTGCTGGGTCCTGAACAAGGGCAGGGCTGTGGAGGTGATTGTATGGGATGGGCTGGGGAGGTGTTTTGGAGGGAGAATCAGCCCTCCAATGGACCCATCCTGAGGGTCCAGGATGACCACTCCCCCATTCCCAGCCTGTTCAAGAACACAGGTGGAGGGGCCGGCCCAGTGGCATAGCGGTTAAGTGCGCGCGCTCTGCATTGGCGGCCCGGAGTTCGCAGGTTTGGATCCCGGGCATGCACTGATGCACCGCTTGTCGCCATGCTGTGGCAGCGTCCCATATAAAGTAGAAGAAGATGGGCACGGATGTTAGCCCAGGGCCAGTCTTCCTCAGCAAACAAGAGGAGGACTGGCATTGGATGTTAGCTCAGGGCTAATCTTCCTCACCAAAAAAAAAAAAAAAAAGAACACAGGTGGAAAACTGGGGACCTGGTGTGTTTTGTTTGGCCCCCGGAGTATTATTTTTTTTAACTCGAGTAAATGGTACAGCTATACGATGAAATCAGTATAGCCATAAAAAAGAATGATGAAACTCTTTATGTATTGGTATAGAATGATTTCCAAGATTTACTGTTAAGTGAAAAATCAAGGCATAGGAAAAATAGTATACCATTTCTGCAAAGAAAAAGGGAAATAAAATCTCTTGAATTTGTTTCTATCCAATTTCATATAAAAGTCTAGATTTCTTTTGAAAAATTGGAAAACCTGGCAACAGTGGGCTGGCCATATGGGCTAGCCTCCATTGGCTAGAGGAAACCAGCCGCTGCTCCCTGGATGTCCAGTTTGCCACAGTCCCCACCACTCCTAATTATATGCCTACCCAGCCAGAACTCCTTTACTCATGGAGGTTACCTGCCTGGCTCCGTAGACATCTGGAATTGTGACCTACCTTCTGGAACTTGGCAGCCTCTCTCTTAGTACTACATCTCACCTCTGGCCCTCAGCCTTCAGGCTGCCGCTGACCGAGGAGATGTCCTGGAGGGGAGCCAGCCCCCTCTCGGCTTCTACTCACAGGCCCTCTTCCTCTCTCAGCTCCAGCGGTTCAAGCGCTCCTTCTCCCTCAAGACCATCCTGCGAAGTAAGAGTGCGGAGAACTTCCTCCTCCGCTCGGGCTCTGAGCTCAAGTGCCCCACCGAAGTGCTGCTGACGCCCCCAACCCCGCTGCCCCCCCCTTCCCCACCATCGGCACCCACAGACAGGGACCTGTCCACCCCAGCCCCCTCCCCCTGCCCAATCCCACGCCCCCTGGTGCCACTCAAACCAGTGAGGCTGCACAGCTTCCAGGAACACGTCTTCAAGCGAGCCAGCCCCTGTGAGCTGTGCCACCAGCTCATTGTGGGTAGGTGCCTGAGACCCTGAGGTGGCAAGGGGAGGGGCCAATGTGGGTGTTGGGGGTGGGCCCAGGGAACTGCCTGACAGTGGGCTCTGGCTATTCAGGGCCCCCAATCCTAACTGTGCCCCTCACCCTGGGTGGACAAATGAGCACCCTTGGCTGGGTGGGTGCCTAGTGTTGCTGTGTTTACTAACAACTCAGGCTTCAGTGCCAGTTCACACCCTGACTGTATGAGGGGTAGGCGCTGGGCTCCAAGGTTGGCATGAGGATGCCCAGCCCCCTGCCCTATCCCCATGCCCTAACCTGCCTCCTCTGCTCCTTGCTCATGAGTGTATCCCCTCTTGACCAACCCCTCTTGCCGAACCCAAATTCTTCCCAGGAAACTCCAAGCAGGGCTTGCGGTGTAAGACATGCAAAGTCAGCGTCCACCTCTGGTGCTCCGAGGAGATCTCCCACCAGCAATGCCCAGGCAAGACGGTGAGTGGGGACCATGTGGAGACGGCTGGCTGAGTGCTCCCAGGACTGGCATGTGGGGGAATGAGTGCCCCTCAAGGCTGGTTCCTGCTGTGGGGTGGTCCTTAGCCTTGGGCAAGGCAAGCTCTCCGTGGGCTGTGACATCCCCGTGCCCTCTCTCTGCCCCCTCTTGCCACAGTCCTCCTCCTTCCGCCGAAACTTCAGCTCCCCGCTCCTGGTGCATGAGCCGCCACCAGCCTGTGTCACAAGCAGAGAGTCCCCACCCACGGGTGAGTGTCCCCCGGTTGCCCCTGATCCCACTGTGGTGCCATGAGAAACCCACGCATTCCTCAGATGGGCACCAGAGTCACATGGCACTGCCAGTTCTTGGCACTGACTGCTACCTGGATGCTCCTGTCCCAAATGTCGGGTTCATTCATTCATTAATCCTTCAACAGACACTTTATACTGAACACCTACTAAGTGCCAGGCACGGTGCTAGACACGAGGACACAGCATTGAAGAAGGTGGAGTTCATGGTCTAGGCAGGGAGTTATCCATCTAGAAATGGATAATCACACAAACATCACTTAGTCACCATTTGGATGAATGCCTGAAGCGAGAAGGATAGGAAATAAAGAGAGGATAAAGCAGGCACTGTCCTCATTCAGAGACACGAAGGATGGGGAGTTACTCCCCCAAGGATCTGGGGAAGACTGGTGTGGGCAGAGGGTGGCCTGAGGCAGGAAGGGGCACAGAGTCAAAGAAAGGACGATGTGGCTGGGGCCGAGGGGGTGAGAGCGAGAAGGTGTAACGAGACCACAGGGGCAGAGCCTTGGGGCCCATTTTAGGATTGTTCTTTTGACTTTATTCTAAGGGCACCTTTTGTGTGTTTACAAGAGTATTCTGGCTGCTCTGTGGATTGGAGGGGCTGGTGCGGAAGCAGGGAGACCAGTTGCGAGGCCGGGACAGTTGCCGAGAGAGTTTGGTCACTTGGACCAGGCTGGTAGCAGTGGAGATGGAGAGAAGTGGGCAGATTCTAGAAATGTTTGGGAGGTAGGACTAGGTGATGGAGTGAATATGGACAGTGAGGAGAGCAAAGGGTCAAGGCTGCTCCAGGTTTCTGCATGGGCACCATGGGAGGACGTGGAGCTCTCACTGGGAAGAGGAAGACTTCAGAGAGGCAAGTGGGGGAGGTGGGGAGTTCAGCCTAGGTCATGCTGAGCTGGGGAGCCGGGGGGGTGGAGGGAGCCAGGGCCAGAGATATGGGGCTTCAGGGCAGAGCAAGGCTGGCAGCTGGCTGCCTGCCCTTGAGGGTGGATCCTCGGCAGGGGCCAGTGGGAAGGTGGACCCCGTCTACGAGACCCTGCGCTATGGCACCTCCTTGGCACTGATGAACCGCTCCAGCTTCAGCAGCACCTCTGAGTCCCCCACGCGGAGCCTGGTATGGTGGGCACCAAAGGAGAGCCTTGGGGGCAGGGGTCTCTGAGGGTGAGGGTCCAGGTGCTGAGCCGTTCCCCCCCTCTGTCCCCAGAGTGAGCTGACCGAGGATGGGGAAGGCAGCATCCGCAGCTCAGAAGAGGGCCCTGGTGACAGTGGTGAGTGGGGGTGGGGACCAAAGGGCAGGAATGGAGCACAATGCAAGCAGCTCCCTGCTGCCTCACACCCTGGCCCCACCCTGGCATCTCCAGTGTTCACAGCCCCGGCCGAGAGCGAAGGGTCAGGAGCAGAGGAGAAGAGCCCTGGACAGCAGGTGAGATGATGCTGGCACTGAGTCCCCGCAGGCCAGGTGGGAAGGGGATGTCGCTTCTCCTTGTCCCTGGTCCATAGGTGGGTGAGAGCATGGTGAGTGGAGGTGGGGACAGGCAATGCCAGGGGGAGTAGGCATGAGGGGGGAAGTCCCCTCCCACCACTGACCTAATGCCTATTTTGCCCACTCCTGCTCCCCCAAGGGTGGGCAGTTCTAGGGTGCAGCAGGCAAAGGAGTATCCCCCTTCTGCATCTCTGGTCCGGTGTCCCCAGGGGTGTGTGAGCACAGCAGGTAGGAGAGTCTGACCTCTCCCTGTCACTGACCCCGGAGCACTGTGTCCCACCTCCTAGCCCCCCACAGTAGGCAAGGTCAGGGCAAGTGGATAGTAGTGGAATGAGGAGGATGTCGCCCTCCCATCACTGACCCAGAGCTTTTCCACAGCCCCCCAAACCCCCCCTGCGGAAAGATGTGGGGCCCATGTACTCTTACGTCGCGCTCTACAAGTTTCTGCCCCAGGAAAACAATGACCTGGCTCTACAGTAAGTCCTCTTTGTGGCCCAGCCCCCCTGGGAAGCTGCCTGGCTCCAACCTCAGGACTCTGTGCTCCCAGAGCTCGGAACATGAGTGTGAGGGGGAACTTCAGGAACCTTCTCCTCGCGTGCTTGAGGCTGCTGAGCCCAGAGAGAAGCCGGAGCCCAGAGTCCAAGAGTGATAGGTGCTGATGTCATGTCTCCTGCCCCCTGCCCGGGCTCTGTCCTGGAGAGAGTCTACCATACCTGTGGTCACACAGTATCATCTGAGGGCATCAAGACTCCTCCCTCAGCTGAGGGGGGCATGCAGGAGGTCTGGGGGCCCAGGACTGCTGTGACGCAGAGAGGGCAGGTCCCTCCTGGCCCACGTGCTACCCCAGCTCTCTCCTCCTAGGCCTGGAGACCGGATCATGCTGGTGGATGACTCTAACGAGGACTGGTGGAAGGTGACTTGGCAGGGTGGGGAGCAGAGGGACCCTGGTAGGCACCTCAGCAGACCCCCCTCTCGAGGGGTACTGCCCCACCTTCTCTACAGGCCCCAAAGATCTCCCCTTCTCCAGCCAGTGGCTTGGCCAAGCCTAAGACCAACCCTTGGGCCTTGCTCTCAGTTTGACCTTCCCTGCCTCAACCTTGTCCCTTTGCCCACCTCATGCCCTTCCCAGGCCAGAAGCCATCTGACCGGGGGCTTGAACAAAGAGAGCCCAGGGTCTGGAGGACGATGGCATTGGCTCTGAGTGGGCACTGGGTCTAGAGAAAGCGGTGGGGGTGGGGGTGGCACTGGTGCTCATTGCCGACCTCGTCCCCAGGGCAAGACTGGTGACCGGGTCGGCTTCTTCCCAGCCAATTTTGTGCAGCGGGTGAGGCCAGGCGAGAATGTTTGGCGCTGCTGCCAACCATTCTCCGGGAACAAGGAACAGGGCTACATGAGCCTCAAGGAGAATCAGGTGAGTGCCTGGGCCCTGCCCTGGCTGGGGAGGTGGGCATGGGAGAGGGGCAGCAGGGGCACTGGCTGGGCGAATGCCCTGGAGGAGGATGCTTGCAGCCTGGCAGCAGGAGGGAAGGCAGATTAGAAGCGGTGCGACTGCAGGGCCCTCCTGTCATCCCCTGCTGGGGACCTGGGGCTGGCGGCCAACATAGGCAGGGGGCTAGAGGCAGCTTGGAGGGGAGGAGTCTAGATTAGGAGTCTAGAGGCTTGAGTTCGAATGCTGGCTCTGCCTCTGGCTTGTTGTATAAACTCGGGCAAGTCCTTTTCCCTCTGTACCTGCTCTGTGAAATGGGAGTGGGGCCGGGCAAGACCAGCTGATCCCAAAGGTCAGCCTCAAAGTGCTGCTAAGTATCTGCTGATGTCCTGGTCTTGCTGCTGTGCCCTGATCTGCTCCTATCACCCCAGCTGAGGGCTCCATCCACATCTAATGCTGGTCCCATCATCCCCTGGGGTGGGCCCCCTGGGAACCATCAGCAGGACTTGGGGCCAGGGCTGCGAGCCGTGCCAGGCCTCAGCTCCATGTCTTTCTCCCTCAGATCTGTGTGGGCATGGGCAGGAGCAAGGATGCTGACGGCTTCATCCGCGTCAGCAGCGGCAAGAAGCGGGGCCTGGTGCCAGCCTATGCCCTGACTGAGATCTGAGAGGAGGCAAGAGGACCCAGATGCCACCCCTGCCCATGCCTGGCCCTCGCGTCTGGCCCCGGAGGGGGAGAAGGCATATGCCTACATTTTTCCTCCCTCCGCCTCTCTCCTAGGGGCCACTCACCATGGCTTGGGAGCCTTCTGCTTTGAGGAAGGTTTTATTTCTTGGGTGGGGTGCCCTGAGGGGGTTGCTCCTCTGGGACTTGGGGGTGGAGGAGGAGGAGAAAGTGAGGGAGAGTGGGGAAGTTCCAGGTAGGTCCACCCAGTGCCAGGCACCCCCAGTCCCGTTGCCATGCTGAGTCCAGCCCTGGGGGGTGTTCCTAGGGAACTTCCCTGCTGCTTCTTCCAGAGAGCCTTTCCGTGCCCACACCACCTTTGCATGCCTGACACCTCCCCTCTGCTTAGGTCTATGTGTGTGACCATGCGGCTGCCTCTTTGGAAGTGCGGCCTTGGGAAGGTCCTTCCTGGGTCCCTCAGCCCTCTGCCCTGGGCTGGGAGGGGTCTCAGGGCTGCGGGAGGGTCCTGAGTCCACCTCTTGGTCTCACCACCTCTGTCACTCCATCAATTCTCAGGAAAGTTCTGCAGGAATCTCTCCCATTACTTGAAACCTGGGCGGACAGAGGGGGGAAGGGCTGAGGTCCGGGGAGGGTGTGGCAAATCAGACTGTCCCCTCAGGTAGAACAGTCACCCCAGAGCAGCCTCACCTTACCCTTGTCCACTGGAAAAGGACACCCAAGAACAGCGTGAACACAGAAACCTGTCTGAGAACAAAAAACTGACTCATGCTTGGTTCAAAACAACCCCCATTTCCCTGTCAGGACTCTAAAAGCCCCCAGTGACAGGACCACCAGCCAGGGGAGACTGTGCTTCTCAGTTCCTGTCCAGGCCTCCCAGGCTCCCCCAGGAGCCCACCCTCAGGACTGACCTCACAATGGCCCTTCCTCACCCCTCTCACCAGGCTCTGTGGGGGACAGGGCTGCTGTTTCGGGGATCCATTTTCTGGCTGTACCTGCTCCCTTGTCTTGGACACAGAGCCCTGGGAGGAAGAGGGAGTGGGAGACAGACAAAGGTGGAACATCCTGTTTGGCCACCAGGAAAGGAAGGGGGTAGACACCCTGGGGGTGGGGTGGGCGCACATAAAGAGGACCCCCTCCCTTGCAGGTTGCTTTTCTCTGGTGCCAACCTCCCTCTCCCCCCAAGCTCAGAGCCTCCTCTTGTGCCCTTGATCATGCCAGCCAATGCCACCCCCCATCCTGGGCACAGTCACACCCTCCCATGTAAGGGGAGGGACACATCCTCCTCCTCACTGGCCCCTGCCCCACTTCTCCCCCGGCAGAGGGGGGGCTCAAGCCACACTGCCCTGTTTGCTGCCATGAGGCCCCCCCAGCAATGTCCCAGGGGCGGGCCCAATGCCCACTGTACATGAGGCTGCATGACGGGTCTGCTGGAGCACTGCCCAGCCCCCAGACCCCTAATTAAATGTTTCTTGTCCCAACCTCTCTGCTCTGTGTATCTGCTTGGGGTAGAGGAAGGAAAGGGGCGAGGAGTCTGGTGGGGGCTGAAGGTACTGAGAGGGGACAAGCTTGAGGCGGAAGAATCTGTTGATCTCTGAGAGGAGGGGTGTGGGGCTCACATTGCAGGGGTCCCCAAGCCTCCTCACTCACTTCCACCCAAGCAGCCTGAGACCAGGGGGATTTGGGAGGTGTTGGAGAGAAAGGCTGGGGAGAGCCGAACTGGAGAATGACGTGGAAAGGACCTGAGGAAGGAGGGTGGGAAGAGGTTTGGGGGCCGCATGAGGGAGAGAGGGTGGGACTGCGGTCACTTTCTGGGCCTACACCCACCTGAGTCGCGCAGGGGGCGGGCACCACCTCGGGACCACACACCCACGTTAGGACCCTTCCGCCCAACCAGCCGTGCTCGGGACTGGGGAGGCTCAGTACCCACCCGAGATCAGCCTCGCCCCCGCAGCCCCCCAAGCCCGAGGCAGAAACGCTGGCGGCGGGGACAGTCGCGGACAGTGGGGCCCTGAGATGACTCAATCACGCCCATCATCGGGAGCCTGGCACGAAGGGGGCCGGCGGCAGCACCCCTCCCGCCGCGGTGCCTGCCGCCCACCTGCCGGCAGAGCAGCCTCTTCCCCTCCGCCCGGCCGGCCGCGTCACCGCCACGGCAGCCACGTCCTGAGCTATTTATAGGCAGAGGGGAGCGCAGAGGGAGGGAGAGGCGGGCTGCGGGGGTGCCAGGGCACCGCCGGTGCTGCCTGCATGCAGAGGGGGCGAGGCCTGACCCTCCTGATACGCAACCGTCCGGTTCCGGCTTCCAGCCTCCCACCCCGGAAGCAAGGTAGGCCAGGTGGGACCAGACCCTGAGCTTTCTTCGAGCTCCTTCACCCAGGGAAGGCCCTAGAGCTTGGAGGGGAGGGTGGCGGGGAGCAGGAGGAGGATGACTCTCCCCTTCCTAGGGCCCCGATGGTGGGAGTCAAAAAAGCCATCACAAACCCAGTCCAAAGGTTTAAAGAGAGGAGAACTTGCATAAATAGGCACTTACTGTGCCCCAGGAACCATGCCAGGAACTGAATTGGTTTAATCCTCTCAATGACCCAGTGAGGAAAGTGGTGCTATCCGCTTTTCACAGATGAAGAAACTGAGGCAGAGATGTTAGGTGGCTTACCCAAGGTCATACAGATTATCCAGGCCAACCTTGCCCCTTTTATACATGGGGAAACTGAGGCCCAGAGTGAGCTAATAATCTGCCCACAGTCACCCAGCAAATTAGTGGTCCAGCCAGTCTCAGAAATCATGTCTCTTGGCTCCCAGTTTAGCTCTTTCCCCACCCTACCCTGGGTCCCTAGTGCCTTAAACCAACAAGATGGAAACAGAAACACCCTGAGATGCTGGGTGGGGTCTCCAGGGATCAAGACCCCACCCCGTTGGAGACAGTGAGAGCCTTGCAGCCAAGCTTTCTATAGACTCCACTTGTGTCTGCCACCAGCTGGCCTGGACCTCCGCCTCCTCCCCAGCCCATTTGCCGCACTGCTGAGCACAGCAGCTTTTTCTGGTGGCTGAACCACTGACAGCATGCTCACAGCCTGGGGGCTGGGAACAGCTGGTGCCCCCACTGTAGCCTCTGTCCTCCTCTGTGCCCAGTCTGGGGATGGCTGGGCCAGCAACACCACTGGCCTGGGGCAGAGGATGCCCAGGAAGCCACTGGTGGTGCCAACCCACCATTTGGCTCTGTTGTCTGACCCACATGTGCCCTCTATCTGCCCCACCTCCGCCTGAGCTTAACCTGTCATGTACTGTGTGGGCGTAAAAGTCACCCAGGCTTAGGGGACATGCAAAAAGAGGAGGAGTCTGGGAGCCAGAGACAGGAGGCCTAAAAGGGCAGAGAGATGGACGCCGGGGGAGGGAGGGGAAGACACAGCAGAGTGATCCCTCTGTGCAACCCCGCCTATCTTGCTAGTGCCACTCTCTTTGGCCCCTTCAGCCTTCTTCACCCTCCATCCTTAACCCCCTCCTCCCAGTGCTTGGGGCAAGCTGGGGGCATGAGGTGTACTTCCAGCCACAGCCCTCCCTGTGCTTTGTCTGAGCCAGCCTAGGCGGTCCCTCTCTCAGCCTCAGAGAGAGCACTGGGAAGGAGGCCAAGGACCCTGTAGCCCTCTCCAGCTCACAGCCTCGCAGCAGCAGCTGAGCTCAGTACCTCCACTGCAGCCCACTGAGTCACACCCTCCCACGTATGGAGAAATCAAAGGCGGGTGCTAGTGGTCATGCAACGCTGGGATTCTGGGGAGTCATTGGTCCCTCCTGGCCTCGGTTTCCTCCTCCAGAAAATGAAGAGTTGGACTTGCTCAGGGATTCTTTACCTGGGGGCCATGAACCTCTTTAAAGGGTATGCAGCATTACATGATGGGACCAGTTGAATGCTCTTGAAAAAATGGACACATCTTTTAATCAGAATTTCATAAGGCTCCAGGACCTGGAGGAGATCCAGCAGTTACTTTAGGGGATCTGCCTGCTAAAGGGGCCTCACAAGCACTGCCCTGGGAAGGAGTTGGAGGCCCATGGTGGAAAGAGGTAACCTCCAGGCCTGGGGTGAGCTTTAGAAAGAAGTGACTAAACCCAAGGCTTCCCAAGAGATAGGGCCCTACAACCCCATACCCTTTCCCTCCTTACTCCAAAAAAAAAAAAAAAAAAGAGGCGGTTTCCTACACCTGCAGTGACCTGTGAGAGAACAGCACCATCTCCTGGTCCAGGGTGGAAACTGGTTTCTGCGCTGCAGGCTCAGGACCCTGATTGAGGGTGCCATGCTCGGGTTACCTTATTCTCCTTCCTGTCGTCCCTCTACTGCCGAGAGGGGGTGGAGGTGGGTGGCTTTCGATGCCCTTCCTCCTCTGGTCCAGATCTGGGAAGGAGGTGTCCCATGCTCCAAGCTGGAAGCTTGGCCAAGGCCCTTCCCCTTCTAGGCCACAGAATCTCCACTTGGGATGACAAAGGATTGGAGCAGGAGCTAAAAGATAAAGTGCACACAGCCTGCTGCAGTGGCAGCAGGGACCCCCAGTCAGTGTCCTCTTACCCCAGGCTCTGGTGCACACGGGTGCTGGTGGAGCCCCTCTGGGCGTTTCTCCATGAGTCCGGGCTTCCCTGCCTTGGGCTACCCTTCTCCTCGACCCTGTCTAGAACTGGACGAGGACACTAGAGGCATAGCCAGAGAGGGGTCTGCTGCCCCCAAGACCACTTCAGCCTTGCCTTTCCCAGGCGGGTGCACACGGGAACATCTGCCTAGCACATCCCCTAAAGGCCCCCAATTGGCCTACGCATTGCTCACCCCAAAACAAGAGTTCCTCAGGAGAGGAATGGAGGGCAGGCAGGTAACCAGGACGGGCACGCCAGTGCTACCCAAGCACAGCACTAAAGGCAGCGGCCCCTTCTGTCCAACTTTCCTCCCCAACCGAGACCCCTCACCCTCTTGTATTAAGCTAGCTGACAACCCCTTCCACCTGGATATCTCAAACCGCCATCCACTCAGTACATCCAAAACTCAGCTCTTCTAGGTTCCTTCTCCTGATCCCCCAAGCCATCTCCTGCCCAGTCCTCCCAAGCTCAAGGCCTAAGGACCAAGCCAGACCTTTTCCTCAGCCCCCACAATCAATGTCTACAAAGTCCTGACTAGTTTACTTCCTAAACATCTTGAATCCATTTTCCCACCCCCAACGCTCAACATTAGTTCAAGTCATGTGAACCCAACTCGTCACTTCACCCGTTTTCTCATCTGCAAAATGGAGAAGGTAATAACCCTACTTTACAATGTCGTGAAGACTACAGAATCAATATGTCAATGCAAAGTGCCCAACAGTACTTGGCTCACAGAACAGATACTTTATTGACAAATTTATTGGTGGTTGTTACTACCAGTCAAGTGGCAAAATAAAACCTATTTCCCATTTGTAAAAAGGGATAGGAATTCACTAAGCAACTCACACTGGCTATGACAGGGTTTTGTATGTTACGTGCCTTTATTCCAATGTCTGCTGAGAAAAGCCTTTTCCTTTGTGCCCTACATGATGGGTATAACCCCCCAAAACCTCTGATAGGCCAGAAAATAAAAAAGGTTTAGAAATTGGGGTGCTCAAAACAGCTTCAGTTACACCACAATAAAGCTGTTTAAAGACAGCTCAGGGCCGGCCTGGTGGCGCAGCAGTTAAGTGCTCACACTCCACTTCGGCAGCCTGGGTTTGCAGGTTTGGATCCCCGGCGCGCACCCACGCACTGCTTGTCAAGCCATGCTTTGGCAGCGTCCCATATAGAGGAAGATGGGCACAGATGTTAGCCCAGGACCAATCTTCCTCAGCAAAAAAGGATTGGCATCTGATGTTAGCTCAGGGCTGATCTTCCTCACAGAAAAAAAAAAAAAAGACACCTCAGTTAATAATCAGCAGTTGAAGTCGAGGTGTCATAGCTTCTGGACTGGTTGGTAGTAGTTGCAACCCCTGCTGTCTCGGAATTCTAGAGGTCTATTCAACCTTGGAAGTCAGTGCAGTTGAGAAGTGTAAACATACTATTTTCTGTCGCTTTTTAAACAATGTGACAACTTGTCACAACCATTGGTTCCCAACCAACATATGAGACCACTTCTGAGGTACCACTCATGCTCTGCTGTACAAGGGCAGTTTTGAAGCACAGTATTTTAGAGGCTTGGGTATAAGCCCTTCCCTCCCTCTCTTCAGAATAGGCCCCATACCCCACTAAAACAAGGTAAAAAACTTCTCTCCCATGGATAGAGGGGGCATGAGCCTCACCAGAGGCCAGGAGCCAAGGGAGAAATGAAACAGGGACCCAGGAGAGGGCCTGCATCCCAGTCCGCAGTGTGTGGTCAGTTCTGGCCCTTTAAATAGTGAAGACCCATCAAGCAGCCAGAAACTTTGGAAGAAGCAGATAGGTAGACAGATAAAGGCTCGTTTTATTTTATTGAATGATTGATCTATGGCATTGCCGAGGCCACTATATACAGACAAGAGAGGGGAAGCTTTATTTCTTGGTCTCTTCCTCCTTGGATAGAGTCTTGATGATTTCCTCCTTCTTGGCCTGGAGCCGCTCTTCACGGCGCTTGCGTGCTTCCTTGGTCTTAGACCTGCGGGCCTCAGCCTGGTCACTGAGTAATGGAAGAGAAAAGACGAGTCTGTTTGAGAATAGATGAGCTGCTGGGCAGAGAGAAGCACAGGCCCAGACCTCTCCCTTTGAGCCTAGACAGCTGGAGGAATGAGTTGCTGGGGCCACCAAGAGCTCCTACAACTAACCCAGTTTCTACCCCAACAGTGACGGGACGTGGTGCGTGGGTGTGTACCAGACAGAGAAGCATATACCTCTAACACAACAGCTGAATTCTGGACAGACTGCATGCAAGTCAAGATTAGGGATTAGCACATTTTACATGTCTCAGAAGAACCCTTAAAATAAAGGTCAAAGAACCTGCCTCCATGACACAGAGGCCAATTCCTGAAAAAACTTACGCCAGAAGCTTCTTGCGAGCCTTGTCTGCCTTCAGCTTGTGGATGTGTTCCATGAGAATCCGCTTGTTTTTGAACACGTTACCCTTCACTTTCAGATACAGGCTGTGATACCTGAAGGGTACGAGGAGCAGAGGTTCTGGTCAGCAATGGGATCAGAGGTTGGCCTGTGATGTGCTCCTCTACAAGGTCCCTAAGCGGGTAGGGCTCCTTTCCTCTCTCTTATTGCTGCAGGGACTACTTTCCCCCAAACCAAGACTTTTTGTGCAGTTTCTAGACCGAAGAACTCGCCTAGCAGATAAATTCAATTCTTAGCCTATCCTGAGGGTGTATGGGGGGATAAAAAACAGGAGAGAATGGAAGAACTTTCTTAGAAAGGCCTAAGATACACGGCTCCCTCCCCAAGGCCAATGAGACAGAGCTTGTGTCTGTGCAAAGCACAAGTCATCAAAGCGACAAATGGGTCTTGAGGAGCCCAGAAGAAGGGTGTGCTTACATGTGCCGGTCAATCTTCTTAGATTCACGGTATCTTCTAAGCAGCCGGCGCAGAATTCTCATCCTCCTCATCCAGGTTACCTTCTCAGGCATTCGAGCATTGGCAGTACCCTTTCGCTTACCTGTGGGGAAGATGAGTTAGGCCCACTGAAGTGCATCCAGGACTCAAGTCAGTTACTAGAGCCAGTTGACTGGTCACAATGATAGCCATCAATTTCTAAAACACTTTATAGGTCACTGAGTCATGTGCCAAATGCTTTATCTCATTTTAAGAAGCATTATTTCCATTTTACAGATGATGATCCCAAGTACTTAATATCTTTCATTTACTCAATTTTTAAGGAAGTACAAACAAGGCAATTATCCCCCATTCAGTCCACACAGAATGTGGATGTGACAGGGTATGCACCTAGGCAGTATGGTAAGCTGGAAAGGGCTTTAAAGGTGGTGTGACCTTCATCTCCCGAAATTATCCTGACCCTAGACAGTGGTTTTAGGATTTATTGAACAACATATTCAAGTTGCCAGCAGAATCCTTGGCATACTGTAGGTGCTCAATAAATGGGACCTCTTTCTACTGAGACCTTCTACTCCAACTCTAGTGTCAACTTTCTGATTTATTCAGAGAGAAAACACATCAAATACCTACAGAGTAAGAAAAGGGCTCAAGATGAGACAGAATGGGAAGAAAAAGATCTTGAATATATCTCAGTCTAGACTTAAAACATCTATTATTTCTTAAGTCTTAGAGAAAGGGGAAGAAAACACTTACCTATGCCCATATGCCTGCCCTTCCTGCGGGCCAAGGTATTTTTCCGGCATCGAGCCCGGGAATGGACAGTCACAGGCTTCCGGATGATCAGGCCATCTTTGATCAGCTTCCGGATCTGCTGACCTGGGAAACCATAATGCACGTGGTCAGTCAGCTGGGGCCTAGCCCCAAGAACGCTAGTCACAACCCAGAGTCCAAACAGGACAGGCCAGAGACATTGCTCACATCCCTGGCCCAGTGGCCTCAAAAGTGGTGGATATACTGAAACTTATATTTATTTTTTTGTAAACATTTCTACCCTTTTAGATGTTTTATAGCATACTATAAATATATATATTTGGAGATATGTGATTAAAATAGTGTACAGATGCAGCCTAGTCCTTCAGATTCTATCTTTCTGACCTATTAGCTACAGGCCTATAACAAGATTAGGATTTTTTTTTTTTAAGATTTTTTCAAGATTTTATTTTCATAGAGCAGTTTTAGGTTCACAGCAATATTAAGAGGAAGGTACAGAGATTTCCCATATATCTCCTGCCCCAACACATGCAAAACTTCCTTCATTATCAACATCCCCCACTACTGTGGTACATTTGTTACAACTGATGAACCTACACTGACACATCACAAGGATTAGGATTTTTGAGCACATTACAATGCCTCAAACCCAAACAGGTCAAGAACTTCTGTGATACTGAAAAAGATTCTTTGCCTGACCAAACTTTCGTCAATCTCCCAAACCTTCTGCTAGGCCCATCTGTGCACTTTCTTGTAAATTCTAGTTTTAGTAAGAACCCTGCTAAGTCACTTTAAGCAGAACCCCCTACCCTTGATGTCAGATCAGGTTTGTCATCACCCACCATTCCCCTGGTCATGTTTGATCACCCTGGCCTGTCATCAGCAAGAAACCTGATAGGTCAGGTTTCTTCTTAGGAATTTTCCATCTGCTGACCCCCACACCATGCTCCTTGGCTATAAACTCCTACTTGCCCTTGCTATATTTGGATTTGAGCCCCACTTCTCACCCACTGTAAAATCCCATTGCAGTGGTCCTTGTACCTATTGTAATGGTCCTGAATAAAGCCTGTCTTACCATCTTTAACACGTCACTGAGTACTTTTTTTCTGTAACAATATTATATGGAAGTAATGTGGCTACATTGATGCTATCTGCAGGACTGACATCTGTTTAACTGCCTTGAATAATTATATGCCAACAGGCCTCTACTCAAGTCTGAGGTCCCAGGTCTTTCAAATTCACCACTTCATTTCCTTGGCCATCTCTATACCCCAGTGCCTGTACTGTCTCTTCATAAATCTTTCACATAGCTATAAAACAGAATATCCACTCTAACAATTAATATAACATCGAGAGGTTCCACTAATTTCCATCCTGTCATTCTGGCAAACGACAGGAAGAGAACATCTGGCACCTCTCAACTTCTGTGACTCCTCCATTGTACAAGACCCCCAGACTATGAGCCTTCCTATGTTTAAGAGTCAACACAATTGTGTCATCTTTCATCTCATGAGGAGGAAGGGGTAGGGTAAAGAAGGAACACAGATCCTAAGAACTCACGGGAGTTGGCATTGGCGATTTCATTGGTCTCATTGGGGTCCAACCAGACCTTCTTTTTGCCACAGCGGAGGACGCTGGAGGCAAGTCTCTTCTGAAGCCTGAGCATACTGTGATAAACAAAAAACACCATCAGGCCCTGGAAGTCATTCCTGGGCAAGAATGAGCATCCCCAACAAGACCTGCCCTCCAAAGTCTTCTCAAGTTGCGAAACATAACACATTGGAAAGTGGATGTGAATATGCACTTGATATTAACGGCGAACACATCTCCCCTCACTAAGACTTTTGCCACCAGCACCACATCCTCACATTGAGAATCTTTCCTATATCAAGATCTTTGTTAAAGCCTTGGGCTGTGCGTTCCTGTAGGGGGCAACTGCCCACCCTGGGACGAAAACAAAATCCCAGCTATGCCTTAACCTCTCTGTGCCTCAGTTTTCTCCTCTGGAAAATGAGGCTAACGCATAAAATCAGGATGAAGTGGGGGCTTAGGTCTTTTCTGGTATCCAGCTCTAAAAACAAGTGTTTAACACGAAGAATCCGAGGCCAGTGGGCCTGATTTGCTAGTCTAGTCTAGGCATTTGCTACCTAGACTCATTTTCCTTGTCTTATCACAGTAATGAACTACGTTCGGCTAGCCTCAGAATCTCCTTCTGAGCGGTCTCCGGGGTGGAAGGCGTCAAAGTGCTAGGGGTCGCCTCACTCTCGGCAGTCGGAGGCCTGTCCTACGTCACACGGAAGCAGAGATCGCTTCGGATCCAGGTGAGCCCAGCAAGTAAAGGGGCCACCGCCTAGGCCCGGCCGCTGCCTCTCCTCTGCCCGCGTGGATCGCCCCCGGCCCGCGCGGGGCCCGCCTTCCCCCCGCCCGGAGTTCTCGGGACGCTCCCCACCCCCACCCTCTCGAGGCCGGGGCCTGGTGTGCTCCGGCCTACCCCAAGCTCCGACACCGGTCGCGTTAGCGCTGCCACCACCTCATCTCTCCCACCCGGAGACGCGGCACCGAGCCCGGCTGTCCTCCAGCAGCCCGGATCAAACAAGATCGGACACCCGCATGCCCTCACCTCATGGCTGCGGCCGCAGCTGCAAAAGGAAAGAACTCCGTCTGGCCAAGCTCCTCCCATTATCTGTGAGGGGGAGAGCCCATCCCCCACTCCGCTTTCGCCCGTATTCCCCTTTGGTCCTTTCATCTTCCACCACCCCAAACTTACTTATATCCTCTGTAAAGACCCGGGATAATAGAAGCCTAATATCGGGAATCGGCTTTAAACTTAAAAACATAGAAAATATACCCCTTCGGTAAGGCAAAGTGGTATAGTCCAACTTCCTACTAGGCACGCGTAGTAAGGGTACCCGATCACGTGGGTGGTGGCAGCCGGAAGTCAGGGTGGATTGCGCAGGCGAGATGAGGAGGTCTTGCTAGAGTGGCCTACTTCAAGCTGGCGTCCTGGATGCTTAGAAGGAAAGTTTTATTAGCGGAAAAAAAATGAGTGAATGAAGCAAGAGAGTATAATGAGGGCAGGTATCAGACAAAAGCAACCTTTTATTCACTCTCCCAGTAGATTGGGAGTCTCTGGAGTGCAGAACAGATCACTGAAGACATGTTTTTTGCACCACTATGATGCTTAATTAGTGCCTCAGTTTCCTCCTCTGTAAAGTGTACCTAATCCGAATTCCGTCGTCCAGTTGTGAAAATCACGTGAGTTAACGTTTGCAACTTGCTAAGGAATGCATTAGGACAAGCTCCTTGATGGCGGGAACCAGTCTTTTTGGCTCACATGGAGCTTTGCCCATAGTAAGCACTTGAAAAATAGTGTATTGGTTGAGTGAATGAATAGTTGTGAAAGTTAAAAGAAGAAATAAATAAATTCGAATAATGGGACCACTCATCATTCTTTCTTCCTGCTCTGGAGCACGCAATGCAAAAACCCAAGGAGAATATTCTGGGGTCCAAGAAACCCAGATCTGAGTTCTGGCTTCAACTCCTTGCTTGGCTCCAGCAGATCATCCCATGTCTATCATGTGAACTTTCCTGGCTGTTAAATAGAGCTGAGAAGGTCAAAAAGAGAGGAAGGGAAGCAAAATTTATGCCACTTCAGCACAACAACACAATTAGGGTCATCCTCATTTTATAGGTGAGTGAGGTAGCAGAAATTGAAAATCCAAATCTTTGTGACCACAAAACCCATGCCTTCTCTGTCATGCCAGGTTCTCTTGTGTCCAAGGGATAGATGGGAACCCCGCTCAGGGTTGGATCTGTTCAGGGAACAATGCTAATGTGCTTTATCCTCACTCTCCCTCAAAGTGATATGATCAGTTAGGCTGGCCATCTACTTGTTGCAGAACCCAGGGTGAGGAGGAGGAGTCAGTGTATTCCACAGTCTCTCTTTCAGCTGAACACACCAGGCTGGCCTTATTTTAGGGTCACTGAACCTGGTCAACTTCTCCATTCTACTTCTCTTCTCTCTGTGAAGCAGGGAAAGAGGTAGAGCCGGGAGGTAAGAGGTCCTGTCTTGACTGACCCCTGCACGGCACCTTACAGCATCTCCAAACACCCCAGCAATCCATCATTTAATTTCATTCTCCCTCATCCTCCTAATAATCTCAGGTGACAAAGACACCACAGTACCTGCAACCCGATTTCACAGGAGAGGTGTAGTGATTTGTCCAGGGCCACATGACCAGAAAGACCATTTGCCAAATTGGCACCGAGGTCTCTTGCCAGAATCCCCTACTCCTTTTCTCTCCAGAGATCATGGTGTATGGGGTCCAGGCCTTAGATATTTGTCCCCAAATCAAGGATAAATGAGGAGCAATTCTAGGACAAAGGTCATTAGATCTGATTGTAGCCAGTCTCTCCTCAGCTCTGCATTTCTTCCTCCTCTTTCCTCTCTCTTCCAAGGAACAGAGACCTCACCCAGCCCCACTCCTAGCCTTTTGGAAGGGCATGGGGGTGTCCAGCGGCTAGGACAGAAGGACTCCCGGGTCCCTGGGATTTCTTGGTGCTGTCTCTGTTGGGACTCCCTTTGGACACCCTCCCCAACCCAGCCTCAGCCTCAGCCTGGCCCGCACCACCATGTTGGACGCGGAGGGGCCTTCCTGTTTGGTTCAAGGCGGCCTGGACCCACACTGGGGAGAAAGGAGTTAAAGCCGGGTCCCAGGATCACCGGGACCGGGAAGTTCCGGTGACCCAAGCTGGAGTGGAATGGGGAGACCGGCTAGAAAGAGCGGTTTGGGAGCGAAGTGGGGGAGGTGCCAGCCATGCTAATCCGCGCCTCACCCCCATCAGCGCGTGGCAACCACTGGTAAACCGCACCCCCCTTTCCCAGCCCCAAGGCCGGTTTCTACTTCGCCCCCAGAGTGGGCCGCCCTCACCCTAGGCGAGTCGGAGGTCAGCGCTCGGCCCCCTCTAGAGCCAGGAAAGGCGTGCCTCCCTCCGGCTGCCCTCCCATTGTCTGTGCAGAGCTAGCGAAGGGGCTGCGAGGGGCGGGACCGGGGCGGGCGGAGGGAGGGAGGGAGGGGCGGGGGGAGATGCTGAGCCTTCAGGGGAGGAGGAGGCGGCGGCCGCAGAGGAGAGAGCGGGAGGAGGGAGAGAAGGCAGGAAGAGGGCAACCGAAGGCCTGGCCAGGTGGCTGGACCGGGTGCTGGCTGCGCTGCGCGGCTCTCGGTTCCGACGGCCTCTCTCATGCGCTGAGGGCGCCCGGCTGGGCCGGGCCGGCGGCCGGAGGGGAGGCTCCTCTCCATGGTCCAGAAGACCAGCATGTCCCGGGGCCCTTACCCACCATCCCAGGAGATCCCTATGGAGGTCTTCGACCCCAGCCCACAGGTGAGGCGTGGTGGCCGGGCCTGAGGGGAGGGGACCGCTCCCGCGTTGCTTGTGGGATCGGCTCGGGCGCCAGGGACGAAGGGGTTCTATGCCCGGCGCGAAGGGGAGAGGGGCGCCTGCGCGCCCCCCATCCCTGCCGGTCAATGATTGATGGGCGCTTGGCCCGGAGTTGGGCTGCGGTTTTGCGGAGCGGGAAGGGGGCGGTCTGGCTGCCTGTCACCCTCGCCTCCTCGTCTCCCCCGCGTCAGGGTCCCTGCTGTTCGGGTACTGGCTCCAGTGCGCTGAGAGTGGGGGTGTTGGTGGGGGGATCCGGAGGTTGAGGGAGGCTAGAGAGCGAGCTCCGGCAAAGGGGACGACGCAGAGCGCGCTCAGGGGCGCCGGGCGGGGGTGGGTGGGGTGGGGGTGGCACTGGGAGATGGCCAAGGCGATGGTCAGAGGGCGGTGCCAGCAGGCCTTTGGAGCCGCAGACACTGGCTCTCCAGGGTGGGGAAGGGGCCAGCCCCGGCCAGGTCCCCATCCCAGCCACCTCAGCTCCACCCCTGTATTGGACCAGCTCCCCTCCCCCAACACCCACGTTATCTCTCCCTCCCCACCCCACCCCCCAGCCCCGGAAAACGCCTCCAAAGTTTGGAAAGTTGGATGGATGCCAACTCAGTGTCCTGGAGAGGAAGCAGCTGTGTTACCTGGGGGAGGGGTCTGCTACCCTACCCCACTCTCACTTTTCCTGTGCCCCTGGTTTACCCCCAGGAAGGGGCATTCTTGGGTGTGGTTGGTGCCCATGGAGTGACCAGCGGGCGGGGGGGGGGGGGTGGTCGTGCCAGGGGATTTCTCTGGGATATTATGTCCTTTTCCAATCTGACAACACCCAAGGCTAGGATAGCATTAACTCTTTTCTTGCTGTGGCCAGCCTGGAGCAACTGTAACCACCATGATAATGTGGTTGATGGGCATGTAGGGGGGGGTCAGATCAGACCTAAAAATACCTCCTTTCTCCACCCCAGGCCCCTTGGAGCCTGGGAGGCAGCTGACTGGGGCCTTCGTTTCAGCTGTCCCTTGTCCCTCTGGGTGCCACTCCCTTTTCCTAGCCTGGGGTGGTGGTGGTGTGAAAGAGAGTCTGGGGCTCACTGAGAGATCCTCTTAAGTTCATAGGGATCGTCAATCCTAGAGGTTAGGTATATGTCTAGCTTGAGAGAAGGGAATGGGAGGGAGGATTCTTGAAGGCTTTCCAGGTGCCCTTCACTCCCATCTCTCCATCCTCCTTCTTGTACTCAGGCCCAAGGAACCAGAGCCCCTAGACTGTCGCGGCTTATCTAGCTTCTTTGGCAAAGAAACTCTAGGATGGAGGCTGGGGGCAGGGGCTTGGAGGGCCTGAATCCTCAGTTATTCCCCCCCTACTCTGGACTGGTCTGGGGCCAACATGTGTATGTGAGTTGAGGAGGGCAAAGAAGCAGCCCCCTTTACAGGAGGCCTGGAAATACCTGAATGCGTGGCTGCTTGAGAGGTCAGGCAGTGTCCACTCCACCCCAAGCCAGGAGCCCGGCCAGTGAGACTGAGCCCGCCTACCTTGGGGACCTGTGGGGGCTGTGTCCTAGACTTGTCTTGGGGCAGGCCCAAGGGGCATTTAGATTGACGTAGCCTGGTGGGTATCATGGGGAACAGGGTATGGGCAGTGGCAGCTGGGGGTTAGAGAGTGGAAGCTTGATCCCTCTTGCCCCCTTGGGGAGAGGTGTGACCACTGTGATGGTGAGGAGGGGGCTGAGAAAAAGTCCTGCCAGGGCGGGGGTGGGGACAGCTAAATCTGCCCCCATGGCACTGAGCCGGAGTTGGGGTTGGGTGTGTACTTTACAAATACACTTCTACACCCCCCACCACTCCCCGGAAATCTAGTTTTGGGTCTCCAAGAGCTGAGAGCTGCCACTCCCCTCCCCATTCTGCAAAAAACGAAAACCGAAGGCAAAGAGTTGGACACAGGGAGAAGCCAAGCTGGGCCCGCTTGGCGATTCCTCTTCTCTGGGGCCACTCAGCCCCGCTCTGCTCCGGCTGAGGGGGAGAGGGAAGGGGGACTTGCCCCAGCTCTCTCTGCCTGCCTGTCCCCCCAGCACTGCAGGCAGCTTCTCCCTTCCCCCGAGGCCTCTGCAGCCTGCCCAGCATCTTAATTAGCTTTGCTGCCTAATGAGCCTCCAGCTTGTCAGCGCCTCCCCCTTCCCAGCCTCTCTGATTTGGTTTGGGGGTTTCTGTGTGCTCTTCCCAGGGCTCTCCTGCACTGTCCCCCACCCCATGGCTGTGGTCTGGGCCCTCCCTCCCCCTTGGGCTGTACCATCTTGGGAAGAAGATGGGGGGGCTGTTCCATCAGGGAATGATCTTCCCCAGGTTTGGCTCTAGCTCTGGGCCCGATGGGATGAGGGTTGGGAAAGGTCCTTTCTGATTCCACTCTTATCCCTTCCTGGCTTCTCCAGGGCAAATACAGCAAGAGGAAAGGGCGATTCAAAAGGTCGGATGGGAGCACCTCCTCAGATACAACATCCAACAGCTTTGTCCGCCAGGTAATGGGGAGGCTGGGCTGAGAGGAGGGAGGTGACTGGTTGGTGGAGACCAGCTTTGGTGAGCTGCATCTGAGGCTTTCTCCAGGCACCCTCCCCCATGTCATTTGTCACCTACCTGGAACCACCCCGTCACCCTGACACCCCATGACCTCTCCTGCATATACTTTCAGCTGCACCCACTCCCTCAGCCCCCGCCTAGCCCCTCCCCCAGCCCCAGGCAACAGCCCTTGCTGCCTGCCTGCGTCATCTCATTCAGGGACAGCCTGGCCTGCCTCCTTCTAGCTTGGTTCGGGCTGTCACCCACTCCCCCTGCCGGCTGTCTGCTTCCATGTCCTCCCCCAGAATCTGTGACAGCGTGGGGTAGAGGCAGGTCCTAAGAAATGAGGAGCCAGGACATTTGGAATTCTGGTTAGGTATGGGTCAGGAAAATGCCCTCCTCACATCCAGATAGGACTGTTCTTTATTTTATTTTTATTTTATTTTATTTATGTATTTATTTTCCCCCAAAGCCCCAGTAAATAGTTGTATGTCATAGCTGCACATCCTTCTAGTTGCTGTACGTGGGACGCGGCCTCAGCATGGCCGGAGAAGCGGTGCGTCGGTGCGTGCCTAGAATCCGAACCCGGGCCGCCAGCAGCGGAGCGCGCGCACTTAACCGCTAAGCCACCAGGCCGGCCCTATGACTGTTCTTTAATATGCAGAGAGACAGTGTGTTGAGGGAGGTGGGGTAGAGGCAGGAGGGAGTTGGTTTTAGATAGAGAGGACTTTATCCCAGAACCCTTGACTAACGGGGGGGGCAGTCACTGAATAGCTTTCTGGGGTCTTCTGTGCTCAGTCAGGAAGATGCCATTCTCATCTCTGTTCTAACTCTCAACCCCAGGCTACCTCAGGCTCAGGGAGAGGCAGCTAGAGAGGTATGTGGTTGCTATGACTACCGAGCATCTCAACAAAGCCTGGTACCCAAAAAGGGGGAGAGGGGCTTGGGAGCAGACAAGGAAAAGGAGTACATTGAAGAGGAAATGGGCAGGGCATATGAGGGCAGAGGACACTAGGGAGATCAGCCCCCTTTGGGCCAGGAGAGAGGATGGTGCCAGGCTGGTCCACTACAGATTGGAGTGAGGCCCTTGTTTTTGATTCTTCTGTCTCCACACCACTTGGCACATGTCAGCCCAAGCCTGACTTGAGAGGGTCAGGAAAGGGGGCCTTCATCCCAGCGTCTCCTGAGTACACAAACAGACAGAAAGTACTTTCTTCAGTCTCTCCCTCATCCCTCCTGCTGCAAGACTGGGCCAGGACTGGGCTAGGAAGAATGACGCTGTGCTCGGTGTAACCCCTCTTGACAGAAAAGGGCCTTGGTTCTTTCAGTGTTTGCCAAGCCAGAGGGTCAGACCCCAGCCTCCAATCCCTCCTCCTCTCAGCTCTCCAGCTCTGACCCCCAGTAGGTGGCGGGGAGTGGGGGGGCAGTCCTTGCCACATCTCTGAGCTAAATATACCCTAGCAGTTTGCACATGTAGCAACTCTGCTTGTAACCTGAGCCCCCTGGGGGAATGGGCAGTTTGGGCCACCCCCTAGGCCAGCAGGGCCAGGCACTGAGGGCGCCAGGATGGAGGCGCCCAGCCGGACCCTCGCAGTGGTGAGCTGGGGATGGGGCGGGGGTGGGTGAGTGGGTGGGAGCAGCCCCTCAAGAAAGCTGGTGGGGGCGGCTCTTCACTCCAGCCTCTCTCCTTGCCTTCTCACTGTTTCTCTGCCTCCCGCCATTTCTGCTATGTCTGTGTGCATGCGTGTGTGTGTGCATGTGTGGGTTGGGGTCAGCAAGTGCCTCTCTTATCACTCTGTCTCTGGGTCTCATTCTCTGGCTCTCTGGGCATCTATCCCCCTGGCTCTGAGTGCTCCCGGCAGGAAGAGAGGGGTACATTAGCTGGTTTTCACTCTCCTTCCTTTGGATCTCTTTTCCAGCCTCTATTAGAGACCCCACCCTCCACCTGCCACCTCCAACCTTTCCCTTCACGAGTCTCCCATTTTGGGGAGATTTGGGGAAGGGGATGGACAACTGTGCTAGCTAATGACCCTCTGAGGAAGGTGGAACTTTGTCTTTGCTCTTTCCCAGGTCCCCCCCATACTAAGTCCTGGCCAAGTGACCCTTTCATGCCCTCAGGAAAGAACCTCTACGTCTCTGCAGTCCTGCTCTTTCCTGTGTTACCTCCCGCCCCTTGTAGCAACACCACCGATGCACAGTCACACAAATCCATACCTCCTGGCTCCTGCCCTCACGTGCCACACACCTTCAAGGATACAGACACCTAGGGCCTCCCGTATGCGCTCATGTGTACCTGTGTGCATTTAGTCATGCACATCCAGCACTTACCATAGAACACACCCTCCTAAACACATTCGAAGTTGCACATCCAAGCACACCCATGAAAAAGCATGTTCATTCTCACTCTGGGTCTGGACAGGCTACGTGTGTCTTACACATGTGCCTGCATCCCTGAAGGAGTTCCTTGTGCTCTGGGATGGTCAGTGTGGTCAAGGCCAGCTTCCTGGCACACCCAGACTTCTGAGCCTGCCTTGACCCTGGCAGCCGGCAGCCCTAGTATTGGGAAAAGGCCTGCCCCACGTTCTGCTCTTAACTTGCCTCTTCTGCCTGTACCACCCCAGGAATCTTGGGTTCTCTTTTGTATCTTATGAGCCTGAGGGTTGGGCTCCCCTGATTCTGGCAGGGGAGGTGGGATTCTGTCTTCTCTCATCTTTGAGCAAAAGATAGCAAAATTTTTGGTGGCTGCATCATGCCAAGCAGGCTGCCTACTGCCAACGGTGCAGAGATCTCAGGCCTAAGCTGGTGGCTACAGTGGGAGCTGGGAGGACTCACCGGGCCTCTGCTGAGTCTATCTCAGCCCATGCTGGGGGCAGGGGAGGGAAGGAGGAGCTGGGAGTGGAGACTCGTCCCCTGGCACTCCTCCCCTGCACCATGCCCCTATCAGGTTCCCACCCCTCCCTGGGCCCCAAGCAGCTGTCCTTGGACCTGCCTTAACCCCCTGCTTGCTGCTGTCACCCTTCCTAGGGCCACACTCTTCCCTGGGTCCTGCAAACCTCAGTTTCTGGCTCCTCCCATCCAATACCACCTTCTCCTGGCCCTTGGGGCATCATGCTGGGCTGCCTGGGGCTTGAGACATCTATGATGCGTGGCGTGTCCATACCTTCTGAGGCCCAGGAGCGGGGGAGGCAGCATTGGCCCTGAGCTGGCCCTGTTTGTTTTCAGGGCTCAGCAGAGTCCTACACCAGCCGTCCGTCGGACTCCGATGTGTCTCTGGAGGAGGACCGGGAAGCCTTAAGGAAGGAGGCAGAGCGCCAGGCATTAGCCCAGCTCGAGAAAGCCAAGGTGAGAGAGATGAGAGGGACTGTGCTGGCATTATTTCTCCCACCCCCAGGCCTAAGAGACATCCTGGACAGACCCAGGGTCAGGTCTTGGCCCAGCCACTTCCTAGCTGGTGTACCCCTGGGCCACCGTGTACCTCCTTTCACTTGTAAAATCTGGGCTCTAATACCTGCCTCTTTATGCAGTATAATAAGTGCCTAATACTGTTTGCACACATAATAGGAGCTTGAGAAATGCTAAAAATTTTCATTTCTTTCTGGAATCAAACTTCCTGGGCTGACTATTATTAGTTTTGGTATCCTAGGCAAGTCACTTAACCTTTCTGAACTTTAGTATCCTCATTCATTAAAATGAAGATAATCATAGTACTTAATGCCATAGGGTTTTGGTGGTGAATAAATAAATGAGATAATGCATGTGAGACATGTAACATAGTGCCTGGCACACTAAACAGTAGCTGCTATCGTTATTATTACTATTATTATTATTACCATTATTATTATTATCATTCCCCAGTGCCTGCCTCCACCTTGAGAGGACTGAGGTCTATTTTTTGCTTTTGCTTTTTTATTGTGAAGTTTAACATACATACAAAAAACTACATAAGCCGTTCAATGTATGTTTTTATGAATAATTTACAAAACAAACCTCCACGTAATCACCCCCCCGGTCAGGAAGTTGTACATTACGTTGTGGTTTTACCTGGCTGTCATCCTGCCCGTGCGCCTCCTCTAGACCAAGCCGGTGGCATTTGCCGTGCGGACAAATGTCGGCTACAACCCGACTCCAGGGGATGAGGTGCCTGTGCAGGGAGTGGCCATCACCTTCGAGCCGAAGGACTTCCTGCACATCAAAGAGGTGGGGAGAGCACTTGGCATCTGGAGGGAGGGCAGGGTGCTGGGTGCTAGGAGAGGGGCAGCCAGAGCTCTAGTGGGAAAAGACTTCTGAGCCAAGCAGAGCTGGGCTGAATCTGCTGTGTGACCTCAGACAAATCTCTCCACCTCTCTGAGCTTCTGATTTTTCATTGGTAGAATGGAGTGGTAATGCCTAGGTCACAAGGTTGTTGGGAGGGTTCGTGATGAGGCCTGTAAGTGGAGGGGCGATGTGCCAGGCATATTGTAGGTCACATGTAAGAGTCAGCATTTACTCCTCTCCTCGTCTTTCCAGGGTAGGGCAGGCGCATGGCGGGAGGAAGGACTCTCAGAACAGGGATGTGCTGAGGGCGGGGTGGTCCATGGCCCAAGAGGATGCTGGTCTTGGAGTTGTCCTGAGAATTGGGGGCTGTACTCAGAGGCTGGAGCCAGGGGCTGGGCTCTTTGCGTCTGTCACCCCCTGGGCAGGGTGGGCAAGTCTGGGGGTTGTTTCCTCTGGAGAGTGGCTGTTGGCTTGCACCTCCAATCTCCTTCTGGGTCTCTCCCACCCCACCTGCCGTTGTTTGCAGAAATACAATAATGACTGGTGGATCGGGCGGCTGGTGAAGGAAGGCTGTGAGGTTGGGTTCATCCCGAGCCCTGTCAAACTGGACAGCCTGCGCCTGCTGCAGGAACAGAAGCTACGCCAGAACCGCCTCAGCTCCAGGTGTCTGGCTGGGGGCAGGGCACTCCCAACCCCGGGACAGGCCATCCAGCCAGGACTAGGCCTCAAGGGTGACCCATTGCCCTGAGGGTACAGAGCTGCCTGTGGCATCACCAGTGGGGCTGGAGAATCTCTGTGGGGTGGGGGGTGGGGGTCGGGGGGCAGCATATGAGAGAACAAGATTCCCCCACCCTCATATCCACCCCTTTGTTCATGGCTCCCTTTGCTTCTCTGCCCACACAGCAAATCGGGTGACAACTCCAGCTCCAGTCTGGGAGACGTGGTGACTGGCACCCGCCGCCCCACGCCCCCTGCCAGTGGTAAGAGCTGCCGCCACCCCAGGGAGTTGGGGGAGCTCCTGGGTGGGGTGGTCTCCCCACTGTCTGTCCCCTCCTTTCCCTGCAGTCAAAGGCACCCCAATCCTGAGTCGTCCAAACACATCCAGTGGTCCCCTCTCCATGAAGAGTAGGGTACCCCACAAGCTGGGCCTGTCAGCGCCCATCCTCTCATGTCTCTCCTCTCCCATTTCTTTGGTAGCTCCATCTCTCTGCCTGACTCCCCCACCCCCGCCCCCATTCATTTCTCCCAGCCCTGTTCCATTCACCTCTTCTTCTTTCTTTTTTCCCCATCCCATCCCTGCGTTCTGTACTTGTGTCTCCATGTCCATCTCACTCCTTTTCCCCACCTCGCCTCCCTCCTCCCTCTCTCCTGACTCTCCGGTCCAGGTAATGAAATGACTAACTTAGCGTTTGAACTAGACCCCCTAGAGTTAGAGGATGAGGAGGCAGAGCTTGGTGAGCACAGCGGCTCTGCCAAGACTAGTGTTAGCAGTGTCACCACCTCGCCACCCCATGGCAAACGCATCCCCTTCTTCAAGAAGGTAATTCTTGCTGGGTTCTTGCAAGAGGGGAGGGGGTCAGGGCCCAGCTCTTCAGAGTGGGAGAGGGCCTGGAATGGACTCAGATGTGGTGTCAGCCTGTGGGGATTCTGTGGGGATCAGTGCTTCCTGCTGAGAAAGAAGGGGATAGAAGGTGCCGAGAACGGGCACATCCGTCTCCACGTACAATCGCACCCGGCCCCAGGAAGGGATGGTTCTTGCAATCGAAACACCCCTTCTGCCCCACCCCCTCCCACTCCACCCGGAAGCAAGGTCAGGTTGTAATGAAGCTGACCTTTCCCCTCACTACCAGTGGGATAGTCCATGTTTGCCCACCCCCTGCATGTGAAGGAGAGAGTGGGATGGTGACCCTCCCTTGTCCTTTTCGAACTCTATGGGGCTAGGGTAGGCACATGGGGGTCTACTGGCTGCAGAGCAGGACAGTTAAGGGGACCCTTAAAATGGGCAAGTTGGCCTGCACTGGGAGTAGGAGATGGGCACCACATTAGAGGCTGTCACCCTTCTCAGCTCTTTTCTAAAACCCAGAAAGGGAGTAGGGTCTGTCTGCATATTCCCAAGTCCACTGGACTGACTTGTCAGCCCACTCCCAGCCCTGATCCAGGGCCATCTCTGGCTCCCCCTTGGCATGGGGTCCCGTCCCTTCTCTCTGGCTCTGTCTGTCACTAACACGCATGCCCTGTTATCTCTCCTCGTCTGCCGCTCTCCCTCCCTCTTTTGTCCTGGCTCCTTCCTTGCCCTCTGCCCCTGCCTGGGTACCCTCCCCTCTCTCCTCCCCTCCCCTCTCTTGGCCATCTCTGGACCCAGCCAAACAGAAGCAGAAGTCGGTGAGTATCACAGCTTTCTGTGTCTCCCTCCCCAACCCCGGGATGAGCTAGGGGGACCTTCTAACACCCATTCCCAATCTGTCCCTCCATTTCCCCCACCCTTCCTTGTTCTCCCTGACCGTCCATCCCTATCCCCACTCCGATCCCCACATCTGGGCTCTGGGACCAGGGGAGGAAAGGATGCATGGGGTATCCTGGAGGCTGGGGGAGAGGAGCTAATGCCATCTCCACTCTGGGGTTTCCCCTCCCTGCTTCCCCCCAGACAGAGCATGTGCCCCCCTATGACGTGGTACCTTCCATGAGGCCCATCATCCTGGTGGGACCGTCGCTCAAGGGCTATGAGGTAGGAGCCCCTAGAGGGAGTGGACACAGAGGGGCCCAGACCTTCAGAGAGACACCACAGAAAGGTCTTCAGACCCCAGAGAGATCCCCCAGCAGGGTCCTCCCGGGATGTCCTCCCCAGAGGGCTACAGACCTTCAGAGAAACCCCCCAGAGGGGCCCAACCCACAGGGAGACTCATTCAGAAGGATCCATTTTCCCCAAACCACCCCTAAGAAAAGTCCTCCTAGAGAAACCACCTAGAAGGACTTTTAGAATCAGAGACCCCGTTGGAGGCCCCTCAGATTCAGAAGGAGCCCCACCCCCTACCCACATAGGGGCCCATTCATCTGAGGAATTTAAGAGGAAAATGGAATGTGAGGGTACAAATAGCCAGTGGCCCACCCTTCTTGAATGGCTTTAAATGCCTGACTTCTCACCCCCCAACCCCCAACCTCAGGTGACAGACATGATGCAGAAAGCTTTATTTGACTTCTTGAAGCATCGGTTTGATGGCAGGTAAGACCCTGGAAGCTGGCTCCCCACTTCCACCGTGGTCCTCTGCTGCTGGGGATGGGCAGGATGGCCTGAATGACAATCCTGGGACTCCTGGACTGAGGGATAAGAGGCAGGCCTGGAGCCTGGGGAGTGGGCAGGGCATTCCAGCCCACCCTGACCCCTGGCTCCCCTTACCCCATCCCCCAGGATCTCCATCACTCGTGTGACAGCGGACATTTCCCTGGCTAAGCGCTCAGTCCTCAACAACCCCAGCAAACACATTATCATCGAGCGCTCCAACACACGCTCCAGCCTGGGTGAGCCTACCCCTCAACCCCCCAGCCCTCAACCCCTCACCCCGGGCCAGATGTGGGAGGGGAGAGAGGTGGGGGGGCATCTCCAAAAGTGTTCTATCCACCACTGCCTCCCGGGGACCCCCTTCCATTCCCCCTTCCCCATGACTCCATGTCCCCCAGCTGAGGTTCAGAGCGAGATAGAGCGAATCTTCGAGCTGGCCCGGACCCTTCAGTTGGTCGCTCTGGACGCTGACACCATCAACCACCCAGCCCAGCTCTCCAAGACCTCACTGGCCCCCATCATCGTTTACATCAAGATCACCTCTCCCAAGGTGGGTGCAGCAGGGATAGGAGCACTGCCTGTGTTTAAATCCCAGCCACTGTTCACTAATTGTGTGATGTAATCTCCCCGAGCCTTAGCTTCCTTCTCTGTAAAACTCCATCATAGGGATATTGTGAAGATTCAACCTGATGTGAATACTTAGCACTTAGCGTAGGGTCTGGCGGAATGTACCTCATCAGGTATTAGCTATTATAAATATTATTATTAGGGTCATGCAGGCCAGTCCCCTGTCTCCACTCTGGTTGACTTCCCATCCTTGGTCCAGAAAACTGAAGGAATTCTGTGCTTTTTGTCCCCATGTCACCCAGCTGCTCGACAGCTGGGAGGTCTTTCCTGTCTTTTGAGTTCAGCCCCTTATGCTGCGCTGTCCTCATTTGGACCTTGACGGAGGTGGAATGGGTAGGAAGGCTGACTGACTCCTTGGCCACGTTGCAGCTCTATTAGTTTTCCCTCCTATACGTTAGCGGGGGCTTGAGAATCATGGAGGGGGAGTCTAGGTGAAGGATTTGAAGTTAGAAAACAACATGGGGTTCAAATCCAGCTCTGGTTGGCTTATTAATTAATTACATTCTGTCGTTGGTTTTTTGGTGGTTGTTTTTTATGGAGCTTGGGATCTTGGGGGGATTATTTAGCCTCTGAGCCTTAATTTCTTCACCTGTAAAATGGGGATTAAAACCCCTCCCTTGTGTTGTTGTTGAGAGGATAGGATTGGAGGTAATGATGTAAAGAACCCAGTGTTCTCTCTGATCCGTGACGGGGGCAACCAGGGGAGGTAACTGTTATCATCTCCTCATAGCACCCTATGAGCTGAGCACGCTGGGCCAGTTACTTAGCCTTTCTGAGTCCTAAGTTTCTAAAGAGTGTAAAGGAGATGATAGGATTTAAGTGCTTCCTGGAGTGGCTGAAAGGATCAAATGAGATAATGGATGCTAAAACATTTTGTGAACTAGAAAGTAATAGATACTTCCATTTCCCCCGTGGAGGAGCACTGACTAAGGCGAGGGGTGAGGACTCTTGAGAGGCCAGACTGCCTGGGTTTCCGTTTCAGTGCTGCCACCAACCGACTCTCTGCTCCTCTTTAGGCCTCCCTCATGCGCAAAACAGGGATCCTCAAGTGGTGGTTGTGAAGATTAAATAAATGGATTAACCATGCAAAGTGCCCAGTACCTACTAAGCACTGTATCTATTCATTTTTTTTTTTTTTAGATTTTTACTTTGAAGGCCGGCCCCGTGGCTTAGCGGTTAAGCGTGCGTGGTCCGCTGCTGGCGGCCCAGGTTTGGATCCTGGGTGCACACCTACGCACCGCTTGTCAGGCCATGCTGTGGCGGCGTCCCACATAAAGTGGAGGAAGCTGGGCACGGATGTTAGCCCAGGGCCAGTCTTCCTCAGCAAAAAGAGGAGGATTGGCGTGGATGTTAGCTCAGGGTTGATCTTCCTCACAAAAAAAAAAATGATTTTTACTTTGAAATAATTTCAAATTGACGGAAGAGTTGCAAGAATAGTACAAAGAACTCGCATTCTTTGAACAGATTCACTCATTTTTTTTTTTTTTTAAAGATTTTATTTTATTTATTTTCCCCCCCAAAGCCCCAGCAGATAGTTGTATGTCATAGCTGCACATCCTTCCAGTTGCTGCATGTGGGACTCGGCCTCAGGATGGACAGAGAAGTGGTGCGTCGGTGCGCACCCGGGATCCGAACCCGGGCCACCAGCATCAGAGCGCGCGCACTTAACCACCAAGCCACGGGGCCGGCCCGATTCACTCATTTTTTAAACAGCTTGCGATATAATTATTCACATACCACTCAATTCAGCCATTTAAAGTATACAATTCAATTTTATTCGGATTCACTAATTTTGAACATGTTGCCACATTTACTTTAGCCTTCTCTGTCTTTATGTATATATGTATTATGTACATATGTATATGTGTGTATATATATATTTTTTTCCTGAACCATTTGAGAGTAAGTAAGTTATAGATGTTGTTTCCCTTTATCCCTAAATACTTCAATATGTATTTTTTAAGAACTAGGACATTAACTTACATAACCACAGTATAATTCTGAATTCAAGAAATGTTATCTACGGCCGGCCCTGTGGCTTAGTGGTTAACTGCGCGCGCTTCCCTACTGGCGGCCCGGGTTCGGATCCCGGGTGTGCACCGATGCACCACTTCTCCAGCCATGCTGAGGCTGTGTCCCACATATAGCAACTAGAAGGATGTGCAGCTATGACATACAACTATCTACTGGGGCTTTGGGGAAAAAAAAAGGAGGAGGATTGGCAATAGATGTTAGCTCAGAGCCGGTCTTCCTCAGCAAAAAAAGAGGAGGATTAGCATGGATGTTAGCTCAGGGCTGATCTTCCTCACAAAAAAAAAAAAAAAAAGAAAGAAATGTTATCTAAAATACAGTCCTTCTTCAGTTTTCACCAATCGTCCCAATAATGCCCTTTATAGCAATTTCCCCCTATAGCAATTGGATCCCCTTACAGGATCCAATCGAGGGTCATCTGTTGCCTTTAGTTGTTATATTTCTTTAGATTCTTTAAGCTGGAACAGTTCCTCAGCCTTTCTTGGATTTTCCTGACATGGATGTTTTTTTTGGTGAGGAAGATTGGCCCTGAGCTAACATCTGTTGCCAATCTTCCTCTTTTTGCTAAGGAAGACGGACCCCTGAGCCAACATCCGTGCCCATCCTCCTCTATTTTGTATGTGGGATGCTGCCACAGCATGGTTTGATGAGCAGTGCACAGGTTCACTCCTGGGATTCGAACCTGCAAACCCTGGGCTGCCAAAGCAGAGCGCATGAACTTAACCACTACGTCACTGGGCCAGTCCCCTGACACGGACATTTTTGAAGAGTACAGATCACTTATTTTGTAGACTGTTCCTCAGTTTGGGTTTGTCTGGTGTTTCCTCACAACCAGATTTAGGTTTTGCATTTTTGGCAGGATATCCCCAAAGCTGTGATGTGTCCTGAGTGCCTCGTATCAGGAGGCTCAGGATGTCCATTTGTGGCATGATTGGTGATATTAACTTTGATCATTTAGTTAAGGTTGTGGCTTTATGTTTAGCTATTATCATTATTATGATTGAAATGAGAATTATAGTCGTGGCTACCTAATGAGATTATTATCAGGACTAAATGCATTGATCATATAAAAAGCACAGAATAGTGCCAGTACATAGCAAGCGTCCCATAAAGGATGGCTGCTATTGTTAATGTGGAGGGGAAGTTGGCCTGGAGAATAAAGCCTATAAAGAAGGTTAGAGGGGTTGAGAAGGAGAATCACTGCCCTTCATACAGCCACTGCTGCCAGAACTTCCCAGGGGAGGCCAGCATAAGACCCAGGAGAGAGCCTGAGCATTGTGTAGAATGGACAAGGTCTGGTGAGGTCATTTCTGAAGAGGTGGCCAGGGCCGAGAGTCACTGAACATCTCCCAGCGCTGACGCTGGCTCCCCACGCTGATTCCAACCAGAACCTGCTTCTCTGACTTGTTGCATTACGAGGTCCCTCCAGCTCCTCTTCTCCCCGCCAAACCAGGTACTTCAGAGGCTCATCAAGTCTCGAGGGAAGTCTCAGTCCAAACACCTCAATGTCCAAATAGCAGCCTCGGAGAAGCTGGCGCAGTGTCCCCCGGTGAGTGCTCAGACCCAGGGGAAGGGAGGGGGGGACATTTGGGTTCTCCTGGTTTCCTCCGGCCTGCATGGGAGACAGAGTGACCAGGAACACTTGGGCCAAGTTCATAGATGCAGACTGGTCTCTGGGGAAAGAGTGCTGGACCAGGCAGTCAGAGACTGGGTTTAAGCCCCAGCAGCACCACTTCTCTGTGGGGAGTCCAGCCCTCTCTCAGTGAGGGAGTTGGACTATCTGGGTGCCAAGACCTCTTATAGTTCTACCCATGTATATATCTGAGAGCCCTCCTTCTCTTCCTGGACATCCAGAGGTCTCTTTTTAACTTTGTCCTCCAATCCCTTGACTCTGCCCACTGCACCCAGGCCACACCCTCACTCCCTTGGTCACACCTGGCTCATCCCGGCCTCACCCCTAACCCCGCCTCCACAGGAAATGTTTGACATCATCCTGGATGAGAACCAATTGGAAGATGCCTGCGAGCACTTGGCGGAATACTTGGAAGCCTATTGGAAAGCCACACACCCACCCAGCAGCACCCCGCCCAATCCACTGCTGAACCGCACCATGGCTACTGCAGCCCTGGCTGCCAGCCCTGCCCCTGTCTCCAATCTCCAGGTACAGGTGCTCACCTCGCTCAGGAGAAATCTCAGCTTCTGGGGCGGGCTGGAGGCCTCACAGCGGGCCCGGGCAGTGCCCCAGCAGCAGGAACACGCCATGTAGGGGCCCTGCCCATCTACATCCCGCCCAGGGCTTGAACTGGAGCACAGGGAACATGGGGAAGGAAGGAAGAGCTTTATTTTGTAAAAAATGTAGTGAGTGGCAGCTTCTGGTGTCTGTGGTTTTTGATGGGATTGGAGCTGGCTGATGGTGCCTCCCTGGGCCTGATCCCATAAGACTGCATCTGCTGCCTTGGGGGTTTTGGGATATGAGGCCTGATTGGGGACCTTATAAGACAAGTGACTAGAAAGAAAACATGAGGAAGACTGACATATTCATTTGCTGGACTCCACACTCATTTTAAATCCAACAGAGCAGGGGCTTCTGGATCCAGGAAATCCCACAGAGCAGGACCATTAAACCCAGAGAGAATGCCCCTCCCCCAGAGACCTAATCCCAGAAGGCCCCTCAGAAGGGACCCAGGATGAAGCATCTTCTATAAGTTGATGCTGTACCTTCCATCCTTCTCCCAGTTAAACAGATTCCAGGAAAGGCCCTCCTGTGGGTGCCCCGCCCTACCTCAACCTCCTCCTGTCAGAGCCACAGCCAGTCTCTTAGATCACATCATTAAGTATTTGGTTCTAGAGAAAAGCCAGAAGAAACCCATTAAATCATTCTAGACCGTTGCTTTTCAAATTTGTTTTCAGCAACAGAGCCCATTTGTCCACAGAATCTTATGTGGACGCTCAGTATGTAGATAACGTGTCCATGCTCTGCTTAGAGGGAGCTAGTGGCATGGCGTCCCTTTGCCTCTACTTCACCTCCACGGGGAGCCCTGAAGCCCTTTTGTGCCCTCCCCACTCCACCCCAGATCTCCAGGGAACAGTTTGGAAACTGCTGTTCCAGTCTAATCCCTGTCATACCACCATAGAGAAACTGAGCCACAGAGAAGGGAGTCATCTGCTCGGGTCACACAGCTTGAAGTGGCAGGTGATGGGACTAGAACCCAGGTCTCTTTGCACCCCACCCAGCAGCCTCCGTGGTGGCAGTGGCCATCAGGTCACCTTCATGTGACATTTGGTGATGAGGACATCATCTCCAGTGGGGGATAGAGACCCACCAGCCTTCCCCAGCCTGCAGCTTTGAGACTTTGTTCAGGGCAAGGGAGGAATCCCATCAACCGTGGAGATTCTGTCATCTGACTAGGGAATGGGGGAGAAGTGTGGGGTTCTGGAAGCCTGTGATTAGGGTCTGGTTTGAGCTGAAGGAGCTGTGTTTACTGAGCTTGAGCTGAAATCCCCCCTTGGTATATTTGGAAAACCGGGGCAATGACTAACCCAATCAACCACTAACAAGTGGCCATACTAATGAGCTGTTAATGATGATTTACCCTGAGACAGCATTAATGACATGCGTTGAGTAAGCCATGACTAACTGTTCATGCGCTCTCTACCATGATTACCAGGAGAGTTCACGCCTCCTCATGCCTTATGAAGGTTGAGCGCACCCTGTCCCAATAGAGGAACAAACGTCCTGAGGTCTGTCCTCTGGTGGGGCTCTAGAGCCCTTTGCCGGGCTACCCATCCCCTAGAGCATCCTCCTTCAGCCAGGCTGGGTGTCTTGGTGCTGTCACTAACCTGCCTTGCTTTGTTGTGTTTCTCTCATCCCTGCCTGATCTGCATGGTGTGTGCCGTCTGTCTGCTAACCAGGGACCCTACCTTGCTTCCGGGGACCAGTCGCTGGAACGGGCCACCGGGGAGCACGCCAATGTGCACGAGTCCCCGGGGGAGCTGGGCCAGCCCCCAGGCCTTTACCCCAGCAGCCACCCACCAGGCCGGGCAGGCACCCTGCGGGCACTGTCCCGCCAAGACACGTTTGATGCCGACACCCCTGGCAACCGAAACTCTGCCTACACGGAGCTGGGAGACTCGTGTGTGGACATGGAGACTGACCCCTCAGAGGGGCCGGGGCTTGGAGACCCGGCAGGGGGCAGCACCCCACCAGCGCGTCAGGGATCCTGGGAGGATGAGGAAGACGACTATGAAGAGGAGCTGACCGACAACCGGAACCGCGGCCGGAATAAGGCCCGCTACTGCGCGGAGGGCGGGGGTTCAGTTCTGGGGCGCAATAAGAATGAGCTGGAGGGCTGGGGGCGGGGCGTCTACATCCGCTGAGAGGCAGCGGACACACAGTGGGAGGAGGGGCTCTGAGCCCAGGGGAGGGGAGGGACAGAGGAGCTCACCACCGGGGATGTATCTTGCCTCTGGGGGCGCTCTCTCCCTTCAGATGCCTTTGCTCAATGTTTGGGGTTTCTTTGGTGGAAGCATCCCAGCTCCTGGGAGTCTCTTAAGCCCCAGCTGTAGGTTTTTACCTACCTGCTGTGGGTGGGGGGTGCCCACCTTTCTGCAGTGCTCCCTTTTCCCCACCTCAGGGGGCTCTCTCCCCTCACTCTCCCAGAGAAAAGGTGCGCTTCCTTAACTCTTCCTACTCGGGGCTCTAAATGAGGGTCTTAAATGGGGTGGCCCTTTGTTTTCCCAACCTGGAGTATTTGGGAAGGGTAGGGAGCTTTTCCTGGAGAGGGAGACCACAGACTTTCCCATGAGGGTTCTCTTCCTCAAACCCCAGATCCAGGGTCCCTCACCATGACCCCTCTCCCCCCAGCTTCCTGGCAGCATTGTCTGAGCTGAAAGCTACAGCGGAAGCCCCATAGGGAGCTTGTTTTGGGGAGGGGTCTGGGTGGAAGCTGGCAGGCATCAGATGTAGTGCCCTCTGCCTGCCCAGGACCTAGAACCCTGAGGAGTGGGCAACCTGAGATGCTGCTACACACCCCACCTCTTCCATCCTCGGCCTTCACCTGCCCCAGGAATGAGCTTTGCCTACAACATCCCTTGCCTGCTGCCATCAGAAGAGGGGGCCCCTCTGCGTCTGAGCCCCCTATCCTTGTGTCACCTTGGTGTGGAGCCCGTAGAACATTCTGGTCCGCCTCATTTTGAAACCAAATAACTGCTCCTTCACTCTCACTCTAAGGCCCCAGGGGAGAGGCCCTGTGGGTTAGTGCCCAAGAGGCAATCACCCCAGAGGTTGCCTCGGATCTCCCCTGGGGGACCTGGCTGCTGCTGCTCTGTATTTGCCTCTTGTGATCCTGTCGTTTACCCATGTCCACTCCCCTCAGGAGAGGCCTTGGTACCCCCTCTGCCCTGGAGCGTCCCTCTGCCTAGCATCCCCATAGCCCAGCAGCCCTGCCCCTCCCCAGCATCCCAGCTGGGTCAGAGAGAGCCGACTGTGCCAACGAGGACTGGGCCCTGCCTGGCTGCCCACCTCAGGGATGGGCACCTCATGCCTGTCTCGCCACCTCCTGTGCCAATGTTGCCCCACCTCCCCCACCTAGGGGATGGGGTGCAGCTTCCACTTGTTGGTTAGAAGACACTTCTGCCCAACCTTTCCTCTCCCTGTCTGGTGTCCTCTGCCCCCATCTGTCTGTCTGTCTTGTCTGTACTCCCCTAGGAGAAGTATTTTGCCAGATATAAAACCGCCTCCTGTCCTTTGTGGCTGCCTCCCAAGCCTGCTTCTTTGTTCCCACACACAGTTGCCAGCATGTCCTGACATGCAGGGCGAGCAAAGCAGTGGGTGCAGGAATAAGCTGTGCCCCAAGTTGTTGACTCAACAGGAGTGATGGCGCTTTGTTTTGCAGCTCATTGACGCATCACGTTCAAGCCTGACAGCTGGGTGGCCAGTCTCACCTCCCCACTCAGCTCCAAGCCCCAAGCCCCACCCATGTCTGTCCTGTCTCCCCATGAGTAAAGCCAGGGAAAACGGGAAACCAAGGTGGGAAATGGGGTGTCGCAAGTGTTCAGTGGATGAGATCCAGACTCACTGGCACAATGGCCTAAAGTCTTGTGCTTGTTTTTCTGCTTCTGTGGCCTCAGCTGCTCCCCAACACCTCAGGAGGGGGAGGGGCTGAGCTTCCAGCTCCCTCCTCCACTGATGCCCCCACAACTACCCCCCAGCCCCTGCTAACCAGCTTTGGGGGAGGGGCAGAGAATCGGGGACTCCCCCAGTCCCAGCCTGAGAAAAAAATCAAGAGGAAGAAAGTCAGCAGGTGACTTCCAGTTCCTGCCCTCACCAGCTGGCAGGATGTAGGCTCCTGGCGGTTGTTACTGCTATCACCTGTGTCCTGCCTCACACAGCACCCACAAACCGTTTCCGTGCTCTTCTAGTTCTGGTTTCTGGGGTGGTGGACCTGAAGGACTAGAGTTCCTGGGTTCTTCACCTGAATGCTCCTGCCCAAAGTGTGTGTGCGTAGAGGGCAACAGACATCCAGACCCCCCTAGATGAGGGGTTAGCAGAACAAGGAAAGGAACCTGGCAAGCCCACAGGTCAAGTGGCTGGTCCAGGGTCCCCAGGGAGTTGGCAAAGCTAGCTCTGCTGGGACTGGAGCACAGTCTGCCTCCTAGCATGCTACTCTTCCCACTGCCTTTTTTTTGTGTGTGAGGAGATCAGCCCTGAGCTAACATCTGCCAATCCTCCTCTTTTTTTGCTGAGGAAGACTGGCCCTGGGCTAACATCCATGCCCATCTTCCTCCACTTTATATGGGATGCCGCCACAGCATGGCTTGCCAAGCAGTGCGTCGGTGCGCATCAGGATCCGAACCAGCAAACCCCGGGCCGCCCCAGCGGAGCGCGTGCACTTAACCGCTTGCACCACCGGGCCGGCCCCCCCACTGTCTTTCAGTGGAATCAATCCTTCATTCCCATGTTTATTCATTGAACAAACATTTATTGAGCACCTACTGTGTACCAGGCACAAGTCTAAAGGGGAGCCACAGACGACTCAGGACAACACAATGAGCTCTCTGATGTGGGGAGCCCTGGGTACTGGGGGAACCTGGAAGAGGGGTCACTCCCTAAGCTGTGGAGTGCAGGAGAGGCTCCCTGGAGGAGGTGAAGCTTGAGTGGAGTCTAGAAGGTTGATTAAGAGTTAACCTGGGCAGAGAAGTGGGGGAAGTGTTCAAGGCAGGGGAAGTGGGAGACATGCATGACCTGTTCTTGGCACTTCAATAGCAAAGTATGCTCTTAAGGTGGTGGTCAGAGGGGGTTCGGCAGAAGCAGGTCACAGTGGGCCTTGAGTCGCATTAAGGAGTTTGGGCTTTGTCCTGAAACTGGTGTAGGGAAACTGAAGGATTCTAAGCAGCATTGGCAAGATGGCCTCGGCTGCAGTTTGGAGCATAGATTAGAGGACCTAGCCTGGAAACGGCTGCAATGCTCCAGGTGAGGAGTGAGGAGGGTTTGCATTAGGCCACAGTAGTAGAATGCGAAAGGAGGCAATGGCTTCCAGTGACATCCAGCAGAATTGAGAGCTCTTGGAGAGCAATTGGAGGTGGCCAGTGAGAGAGAGGGACGTGTCTGGGGAGACTGTGGGTGGTGGTATTCCTAGACATGGAGGAAGCAGATAAAAGAAACAGGTTAGAGGCAGAACCAACATCTAGCTTTGGACAAGGTGGATTTAAGGTGCCTGTAGGGGAATCCAAGAGGAGAAGAGCAGAAGACAGCTGGGTGCTCGGTCTGGAGCTCCACAGAGAGCTCCATCTAGGGTGGAGCCTGGTATTTTGAATCAAGGGCAGGGATTATTAACTTCAGTTCACAGATAAAGCGCAGCGAGATTAAGCAATTTGTCCATAGTTACACACCCATAAAGCAAGGACTTGAACTCAGATCTTTGGATTTCAAGGTCTGTGGTGTCCGTGACCCCCAAGTCTAATGCTAACTCCCCTCCCCCAGGATGCCCCAGCTTTTGCAAGGGGAGGGGGGTTGGGCAGGAGGAAGCAGCTGTCTGAATATGGTTCTATCTCCTCTCCATGTGCCTTCTGCCTGAAATTGCATATGCCCAGAACTTGCAGGCAGAGGCACTTCTAGGTGGCTTGGAGATATGAAGAGATGAGGAGAGAGAAATTTCTTGTTTCTTGGTAACCACAAGCCCTCAACCCGTGCACAGTCAGCACACTGGTGGTTGTCAACATGTGAGAATGTCAACAACCCTGCAGTAGGCTGGGACTAGGTTGAGAGAGGCTCGTGCTACTACCATGGCCGCTTCAGGGACTTGAGAACTGAGGTGCTGGGGACCCCTCCTACCTGGTACCGCTCATCTCCTTCCTTGACTAGCTGCTTCTGTCTTTGCAGTAGGTTCTGCCCCAGAGTGAGGAGGTCAGAGAGGCCTCAGTCGTAGGTGTGGCTGAAGCTTTCCACCTTTCGAAAATCAAGTGAGCTGAGCTGGGCCCACAGCCTGGGAGCAAGGGGGTGTTGCAGTCCAGTACCTAGAGAAAAATCTTGTCTTAGCCCCAGTAATCACATCCTCAGAGAAGTGTGCCTTGATTCCCTTTTAAATCAGGCCTTTACACCTACTGTCTCTCAGGGTGGTGTTTTTTTTTTTTTTTTGGTGTGTGTATTTGTCTCCTCCACTAGACAGTAAGCTCCATAAAACCTGGACTGGGTCTGTTTCATCTTCTTGGCATGTTTCCTAACTCCTGACTCATACTGGTCAAATGAATGAATAAGTGAATGAATGCCCCCTAAGATCCAGGCTCTAGGCCTCACAGCAAAGGCGGCTCTTGTCTGTTTACTGAATGTGCTCCAGCTACAGAATGTCACTTTCAATTCTGCAATTGGTGTGGTGGCAGGGGGCAGGATGCATTAAGAGGTTCCTTCCCCCTCAGGAAACAGATGGTAAAAATGCTTAAAACACTGCTGTTTTCCCCCAGTGCCCTCTGCGCCCCCACCCTACCCCAACCAGCCGCAGACCCAGCTCCTTGTCCCCTAGGGCTGAAATGGAATCTCCTAGATGGGCTCTGGTAGTAGGTTCTCCTTCCTTCTAACTCTGGGTACCAAGCTGGGTGGGATGAAAATTCTGTATTTAGTGAACTATCTTCCGTCTTCTCTCCACAGACTTCCCAGCCTTCCTCAATCCTCTTCAACTGGTGCTCCTGCTCCCTTTTTAATACTCCGAACACCATTTCTCAGGCTGTAGCTTAATTCACTGTACTTCAATCCAGTAGCAACACATTCCTACTATGTGCCAGGCACTGGACCAGGCAGGGAGTGGAGGGAGTACACAGGTGAACAAGACATGAACCCCCCGCCCCCGCCCAGGATTCACAGTTGATTGGAAGAAACAGACATGCCAGTTGACAATCTCAGTGTGGAGAGAAACCCATTTGGCTGGAGAACCAGGCCAGGGCTTGGGAAGTAGGTGGCTTTTATGGCAGGCAGCTAAAGGGTCTCAGGAATCCTCCTTTCTGAGATGGTGAAAGGTGTTCAGGTGGAGAAACGCAGAAGCAAAAGCACAGTTGGAAAGGTCTGGGCATGTGTGGGCAAGGACCAGTGGGTGCAGAACATGGAAGATAACCTGCAAAGGCTGGTGGAGGCTGCTCATGGAGGCTCTTGAATGTCAGATAACGAGACTGATCTGAATGCAGTGGGCAATAGGGAACCATTGAAGGTTTATGAGCTCTGGAGTAACAGACTCTGAGCTATGCTTTAGGAAGGTTAATAGGGCTGTGAGGAGGATTCCCTGGGCAAGGGGGAGGCAGAGGCAGGGAGCTCAGTTACAAGGTTGTTCCCTTAGTGGAGGGGAGCACTAACGGGCTGTGGGAGGGCCGTGGCAGTGGGGTAGAAGGAATCGGCTCTCCCCTGTGATGACTGGCCTCTTCTTCTAACCACCCCCTCAGCCTGAGGATGCTTTGCCTTCCTCACTTCTCTTTTTGTTTTCCGGTTTTTCCCAGTTTAAGCAAAGAAGGAAATTCACAAACAAGAGGCTCCCCCTTCCTCTCCCTCCTCCAGGCTGGGTCTCTCTTGGCTCAGGTTCTCCTCTGCTGGGTCTTGGTATCTGAGGTCCCTCTGTAGGGTCTCTGACTGAGAGTCTCTCTTCTTGCTCCGTCCCTGTCTTCAGATGCCCACTCTCTGGGATCAGGGAGCTGTGCCTGCGCAGTCAGTTTGTCAATGAATCGTAGAAGCAGCACTGATTTGTTCCTAGAAGATGCCTATCACCAAGGGACACCCAAAGGGAGGGGGGACCCTGCTCTTCCCCAAGGGAACTGACTTTGAGTGGGCCTAAAGGACCCAAGCTAGTGAAACATTTAGAGATCGCTTGAGGGTTGGAATATTCTCCCAGCTCAGAGAGGACCAGGGAGACCTGTCTGCCCCACACAGCTGGTAGGTGCAGAAGGCCAGTGGCCTAGGGTTTTGCTTCAATGTAGTACCCCAGACATGGCACTTGGAGAAGGGAGAGCCGGGATCCAGTTGTGGGCAACTGTGCTGAGTTTCCGATTTGCGGTGGAGGAGCAGTCCACCAGAGAACTCTGGAGTTTTCTCCGGGTGAGAGGGAGGACATGGAGTCTGGGCCCCATTTTCCTTGCACCTCCAGGGCCCTGGACAGGTAGCTGGTTGTCACGGTGAAGTCCATAGTGCCCGCGAGGGGCCAGAGTCCCAGGGGATTCCCAGGCCCAGCAGGTGACTCGCGGGGCTTGCGTGACCTCATTGGCAAGGCTCGCCGCCCGGCCCTCCCCCGAGGGCGGGGCTCCAAGCCGGGGTTCGACCCGGACCCTCGAAGGCCGCCGAGTCCTGCCTCCGCCTGGCCCGGGTCGCGCCATGGGACAACTGATCGCCAAGTTGATGGGCATCTTCGGGAAACAGGGTAAGGGGCGCATGGGGCATCCGAGCGACCGCTTGGATCCGGATCCCACCGGGGGCTCCCCCCGATCTGGGGTTGTCGGGGCGGATGCGGTGGAGGACCTGGGACTCGAGGGTCCTGTGGGCGCTCTTCGCCCGCTCCGCAGTCTCCCCTGCTCCCTCCCCGCCGGCTCCTCGAGGTCCCCGGGGCGCAGGGCTGGGGGAGTCTCCTTCCTCCCACCTAAACGCCGGCGCCGGTTTCCTGCCATGGTGACTTCGCGCTCGGTTCTTTCCCCAGACCCCTTCTCTTGGCGAGCCCAGAGCGCCCCGGATCTTATGGACAATCGCTTTTCTGGAAATGTGGAGCAAGGGAAGTGGGGCTCAGCTCTCATTTCCACTGTCCGGGAGCGGTGCAAACGTCCGGGGCCCGGTGGGAAAGAAACCTGTCCAGTTGGATTTTTGTGGAGGAGGGGGGAGGGGGAGCAGAAGCGGTAAGGTGAGCAGAGGACCCCCAGCCTGCTGGGAACACTTGTCTCCTTCCTGGGAAGACTGGTGGGGCACACAGTCCCTTGACTCTGCCCTTCCCTCGGATGCCTTCAGAGCACAAGGTTATCATCGTGGGACTGGACAACGCAGGAAAGACCACCATTCTCTACCAGTTGTAAGTGACTCTCCAGTGGCGGGGTCGGGGGCGGGGAGGTGCTGGGCCTTCCCACCAGATTGACAGGCATTTGGACCAATCACCGGAGCCCTTCCCTGGGTTCCCGGGTTCCCCTGTAGCCAAGAGGAGTGATGGGGGGAACGCTGATGTGACCTTCCTGGTATAGTAGCCCCTCACTCAGTTCAGTGGCCCCTCGGCCTGGCATTCGAATTCTGCACGGTACGGGCAACCCCACTCCTCCCCTCCATTTACCCCCGGACCCCGCCAAACCCGGTTGCACTGTCGGAACCTGCCTCTTCTTCCAGCCTCCTTGCTCTTCGCCCCCCCTGGCGGCAGGTCCCTCCTTTTAAACTCCCGCACCCCACCTTTGCCTCTTAATTTTCTCCCCCTTCTGCAAACCCGAAGGAGAGCGCCAGCTCTGGGTCTGGCTGGGCTCTGTAGCTTCTGGTCTAGCAGAGTCTGGCACACGTGCTAAGTAAATAGCCATCGGAGCGTCTCCCCATGTTCACTCTCTGGATGGCATCTCTCCCGATTGGGAGCCTCCAGAGTATTTACTTAGGACATATTTTCCCCTGAAAAAGTAATGTATGTAAATGGTTTTTAAAAGTTAGAAGAAAAGAAAAATCCAAACAGTACAAGAGTATATAGTGAACAGTAAATTCCCCTCTCGCTCCTAACTCCCGGTTTTACTTCACAGACCTTCCAGAAGCATTCCTTACATATAAAAACGGGTGTTTTCTACGTCGCTTTAAACACGGCATCTCTCTGATGGCCCCCACTTGTGTCTGTCTCGTTTTTCCAATCCCTTGCTACTCCAAGTGTGGTCCACAGACCAGCAGCACTGGCATCATCTGGAAGCTTGTTAAAAATGCAAAACGCTGGGCCCCAGCCCACACCCACTGGATCAGAATCTGTATTTTAACAAGACGCTCAGGTGATTCAACTCCCAGGTGATGTTAAAGTTTGGGGAGACAGCTCTAATTAGTCTCCCCTCTCTGGGGGCCACGCCAAGGCAGCCCTTAGCCTTACTGCTGTCTGCGTTCCCCCATGCCCAGCAGAGGCCGGGTCAACTGGGCCTGAGTTCTTCTGAGTTAGATTCAGGCTGACTTGTGAGCAGAGGGTGGGGGCCAGAGCTGGGAGTGGACAGGGCTGAGCTCTTGGTACCCTCTCCTACCTCCCTAGCCTGATGAATGAGGTGGTCCATACGTGTCCCACCATCGGTAGCAACGTGGAGGAGATTGTTCTGCAAAAAACGCACTTCCTCATGTGGGACATAGGGGGACAGGAGGCTCTGCGCTCCACCTGGAACATGTACTACTCCAACACTGAGGTGAGGAGGGCACCGGGGCTGGAGCCGCCGTGTGATTTTAGCCAGTCACTTAACCTCTCTGAGCCTTGGTTCTCCCACTGGTGAGATGGAGATCATAATAATGACCTCCCTGAGTTATGAAAATTAAATAATAAAACAATAGCTAATACATATGTGTCAAATACTTAATGCAGAACAGTGCCTGTTAAAATTTTTAATACTTCCTGGCAGCTTTGTCTGCTTGCTGGCAGTTTTCTGTTCGATGAGTTGGATGGGGTAGGCCCTTTGTCTCCAGGGGCCTTACCTTCTCACTGTGGCAGTAGCAGAATTCAGTGGTTTAATTCTGGAGTGAGACAGAGCTAAGTTCAAATTCCAGCAGTGCCACGCACCAGCTGTGTGGCTGAGGGCAAGATACGTCACCCCACTGAACCTCAGTCTCCTCCTCTGTAAATGGGGATCATAATAGTTCCAGTTCTGCAGGGGTGTGGTAAGGCCAAAATGCAGACATGAGTGCCCAGGGCTTCGCGTGGCCTCTGGCACACATCAGAGGTTGTGCTGTGTGCTCCCCATGTCTGGATGGAAAAGGGAATTAAAATGGGACTAGGACACTGAGATCTTGAGACTGGACAGTTTGTTTTCTGTGGGGCTGGCGTCAGGGCAATGCAGAAGCCAATGGAGGAGCACAATAGCAGGAGACATGTTCACCAGAGAGAAAGCCCACCACTCACGGTTCCCCTCTGCTGGCCAGTTCATCATCCTTGTGATTGACAGCACGGACCGGGACCGGCTGCTGACCACTCGGGAGGAGCTGTACAAGATGCTGGCCCATGAGGTAAGCCCCCTGCAGCTGGGAGAGAGCCCAGTGTACCAGCTGTGTGACATCAGCCTACTCACTGAGCTTCTCTGAGCTTCATTCCTGATGGCCCAGTCTCTGAGAGCCTCTCTCCCAGGAGCTTGGGCGGGGCTCGTTTATCCCAGATGAAGGGCAATGACGCCCTCAGCACAACTAATCACAGAAGTCGGAGTTGCTGGTTCAGGTCCTGACCCCACCTCTCACTCACTGTGGGACACCAGACAACTTACTTCACCTCTCTAGTCCTCACTTTCCCCAAGTGTAAATTGGGGAGGATCCTCAAATTCCTACCTCATGAGATTGTTGTAAGGATTACATGAGCTGGTAGGGGGGCATCCCACGAGCTGTCGGTGTCATTTGATGTGGTTGCTGTGTTGGAGCTGGGCCCCCATCCCCATCCCAGCTGGGCATGGACCTCTCTTGCCGGGACAGCAGGGGAGCCAGGCAGTGGGAAGGGAGGCTGGGCCCTGGCAGGCTAATTGGGGCTGGGCTCCTCTGTCCACAGGCTCTTCGAGATGCTTCCGTCCTGATCTTTGCCAACAAGCAGGACATGAAGGACTCCATGACCACTGTGGAGATCTCCCAACTCCTCACTCTTAGTGCCATCAAAGACCACCCGTGGCACATACAGGGCTGCTGTGCCCTCACCGGGGAAGGGTTAGTGGCTTCCCCACCTGGACCTCCAGGGCCTGGCCCCACCAATGGACGATTGACCATCAGAACTCTCTCCTGTCGGAATCTGGCTCACAGTTATCTCCTGGGCCAAATCAGTTGAGCACCTGCCTACAGTTAGGATGCTGTGGGTAAGCGGTGAGCAAGACAGAGTCCCTACTCTCAAGGGGCTTGTTCTAGTGGGGAGAGAGATGACGTTCCACCTACACGCAAACGTTTTATGTTCTGATAAACGCTATGAAGAAAGTGAAATTGGATAACAGTGATAGAGGGGCAGGACGGGTCTGACTTAGCTCTGGTGGTCAGAGACAGCCTCCACTAGGAGGTGACTTTTGAGCTGAGACCTGAACAAAGAGGAGAGAGCCATGGGAAGACCTGGGAGACAAGCCTTCCAGGCAGAGATCACTGACTCTTTCTGACCTTGAGTTTCCTTATCTGTAAAGAAGAGAGTGATTATATCTACTCCCTCCCAAAGCTTCTGTAGAGAGTAAACGATACCATTCAGTCAACATATATTGAGCACCTGTTTTGTGTCAGGCTCCATTCTAGGCACCCGAGAAACAGTATTGAACAAAACAGACAAAAATCCATGCCTTCAAGGAACTTACTTTCCAGCGGGGGGAAAGAGACAATAAAGAATGAAAATAAGAAAAATATATAGTAAGTTAAAAAGTGCTGAGTGCTAAGTGGAAGAATCGAGTAAGAAAGGGAGATGGATGGATGTGGGGGAGTGTTGCAGTTTTACATAAGGTGTCCAGAGAGGGGCCGCTGAAGAGGTAGCTGCTGAGTAAACACCTGAAGGATGTGAAGGAGCTAGGTCATGGTCACAAGGTCACGGTCACCTAGAGAGGGCCTTGCATCAGGCCTGGAGAGTTCCCTTTCCTCTTCCCTCTCAAGTGGAATCGCAGCAGGCTGATTGAAGCCTGCCTGGTTGAAGAAGGGGAGACTTTAGGCAGGTCAGCCCAAGGAACCACACGTTTCTGGCAGTGTCCTTGCCACCCCCTTGGCCAGGAGGACCCCCCACCAACCCACAGTCAGTTCGATTCAACGGGCATTTCCTAAGTACCTCCGATGTGCCGTGCACTATGCCAGGTGGGACAGACATGACCAAGATCCCACCCTTGCTCTGGAGTTGCTCACAGTCTAACGGGAGAACTTGCTTATGGAGCCTCTTCCCAGGCCTTTGAAGTCACCCTGGCACTGCCCCAAGTGATGGGAAGGGGCAGTGGAGCCTTGCCCAGAGACACTGCAAAGGTGGGTCTCCAGGACACTTCCTCAGAGAAGCCCTCCCTGACTCCCAAACAACCAGAGGTCTCTATACATCTCCTTCCTAACCTTTATCACAGTATGTAGTTATAGAATTATTTGTTCGCTCATTTGTTTAACATCTGTCTCCTCTGCTAGACTGTAAGCCCCAGAGGGTGTGTCTGTTTTTTCACCAGTAACCCCTAGCACAGTACCTGATGCATAATAGGTAGTCAGTCTGTTTATGTTTGTTGATTGAATGATTGGATGTAACTTTGGTCGCCCCCTCAGTTGGCTCTGGCAGGGGCTGGGGGCTTGAAGGCCACCATGCTGACCCTTGCCCTGTTCCTCCCTCCCTGCAGGCTGCCCGCCGGGCTCCAGTGGATGCAGTCTCGGGCCACTGCCAACTGATGTCCCAGCCTGAGGCCAACCAGAAACTGGGGGGGTTTTGCAAGAACTACGTGGGTGGAAAACCCAAATGACTATTTATTACTTTTCCGTGATTCTCTGGTGGTACCAGGGGCAGCTGTGGACAGTGAGATTGCCACGGTCCACCCAACCCCTCACCGAGGAGCTAGACTGTACACCCCGAATTGCGGCAGACGGGACAGCAGAGAAGGCTGCCCCTTGCTCCATGAAAGTGGCTGTCCTTCTTGGAGACACCAGGGAAGCTGTTGGACGTGTTTTGGGATTAGGAAGTGGAGTCCCCCTCCCCTCAGCCCTCAACCTCTCTGTAGGAAAAATGGCAGCCGGGGGGGGGGCGGGGCAGAGTAAGAGACCCCTAGAATTGCTCTTTATTTCCTAGAACCCCATCCCAGGTTTCTGGCCCCTCAGCCGTCTTTGGGCAAAGGAGATTCCAGAAAGGTGAAGAAGATGGGCTCAAGGGAAGGAGGGCAGAGCCAAAAGCTGGGAGGAGGACAGGACATCCCAGACAGAGACAGGCCTTCGTACTGCAGGGAGTCCCACTCCTCCCTGGCCTTCCAGTTCCCTCTGAGATGCCTGCTCTGACCACAGCTTTTGAGCTTTAAGCCACCCCATCCTAGGCCCTTCACTCCCAACGTCCTGCCACTGTGATTCCCACTCCCAAATGTCCCAGATCCCTATAGCGTCTGCTTATCTTGTCTGTCTTTTTGTAATGATTTTTTTTCACATTATATTAGAATTTTTAGAAAGAAACGCTGCTGAAAACTGCTCACCTCTTATTTCTGCCTGTTTCTTCTGCCTGTGCCTCAAACTGGCTTTTGGTTTTTGTACAAAGCTCTCAGGCAGGGGGAAATCTGCCTTGGCAATGGAGGAGGCGCTGCCTCAATCCATCTGGCTAGGGGCCTGGCTCCTGGGCCCCAGGTTCTACGGCTCTCTGCCAGGGGACTGACACCTGGCTTGCTGGGCTGCGGAGCTCCCGGCTCTGCCCCTGCCTAGGGGAGCGAGTGGTTTGATACTGACTCTTGGAGGAGAGGAGGAGGGGCCCTTGGAGCTGGAAAAGCCCAGGAGTCCTATCTAGGTAGAGATGGAGGCAGAGTGGAAACCCAGGCTGCCCATCTGTATACAGGGAGCAGTGCTATTACCCCAGAAGACCTGGGATGGTTCTGTGGTCAGTGGATCTCTCTCCTTCTCAAGTCAGGCAGTGAACATCTTGGAGAGAGTGTGGACACAGATATAGAGAGCCCAGGAAGAACTCAGGAATTCTAGCCAGCCTCACTCAGATTCTGTGTTCTTTCCTTTAGTTTCTCCTGGCACAGTCCTCAGATAGAAACACAATCAAGGTAATATCATTCCTTTATTCCACAGAAATTCATTCTAATAAAACACGTATGATACCTCGGGGGTATAGCTCAGTGGTAGAGCATTTGACTGCAGATCAAGAGGTCCCTGGTTCAAATCCGGGTGCCCCCTCTCAGTCCTGGAGTCTCAGTGTTTTCTTAGTCACCTCTTCGCGGTCACCTCTTCAAGTTCTCTTGCAGGCGAGAGGGGATCAGCCTGCAGCCCTGCCAGCATTTTTTGCAGGCGGGTTAGGATGGAGTCTCCGGGCTTGCCAACCCACGTGCTCAGACTGTGTGCTTCTAAGGGTGGAACGCAGTGCGAGTGAGGGCCAGGAGCTCCGGGTCGACCCCTGGACGGTACAGAAGGCCACTCGAGTAATGGCAGGGCGGAGACGGGCGCGCCCCTAGGTCGGCCTGCCCGGTGACCCGACGGCTGTTCTCAGGGAGCGAGGCTGAGTTTCTAAGGGCCGGCTTGGGCTGGGGAAGGAAGGCCCGGAGAAGCCCGCGTGAGCATGTGGGACGCAGAGAGGGGCGCCGAGAAGCCGTAAGAGGGCTCTAGCAGAACACGAGAGGGGTACCCCGGCCCAGAGGAACGCCCCCGCAGTGAGGGATCTCGAGGGACTTCCCCTCGCATATTGCCAAATTGCATTTTTCATACACCATCGGTAGAAATCTGTAGCTCAAAGCTTCAGGAAGCAACCCCTGCGTCCAAGAGAGTAATCTCTTGACATTTATGATCTTTCCAACTCTTGTAAACGTGGAACCTCACTTCCGTTGGAGGGCTCCTCACGGCGCATGCGCAGCAGTAGCGTCAAGAGGCTACCCACGGCAACTCGCCGACAGAGGGGGTATAGCTCAGTGGTAGAGCATTTGACTGCAGATCAAGAGGTCCCCGGTTCAAATCCGGGTGCCCCCTGGGCACTGTTTTTCCGCAGATCTCATTCTTTGTATTGAGCTACAACTTACTTTAAAACTTTTTGTTTTTTCTTCCACATTTATGCTGACAATTAATTCCTCCGCCACTTCTCTTTTGGGCAGACGAGAAACGGTGAGACAGTGCAAAAAAGGGGAATTCTCCAGCAGTGGCTCTCAAAATGTGGTCTTGGGACCATTACTTGGGAATGTTAGAAATGCAGATTCTTGGCCTCATCCCAGAACTACTGAATTAGAAACTTGGAGGTGGTACCTAGAAATCTGTGTTTTAATAAGCTCTCCAGGTGAGGCCGATGAACGCTCAAGTTCTAGAGGCTTACATTTTTAAAAATTTACAGGTCATTTGCTTCTAATTAATTTCAAGTTGCTGTTTCAGGCTGAGCCTTATAAGAGATCTTATAAGACAGACTGCGGGGCATCCTGGACAGGGGAATATACGAAGAGACCGGGGCTGGAGCTGGAATTCCGTCCTGGGACCTCTCACTTGACCTCCTGGAAGGTAGGGGTGAAGAGATGTGGATCCGCCGGGCCGGAGCGGGGGGTCGTGGACAGCACCTGGGCAGGTCTGGAAAAGCGAGGGATACCGCAAAGCACACGCGTTGCGGCTCGTCACGCGGCCACTAGGGGGCAGCAAGAAGCCGCAGCTGGAAGCGGCACCCTATTTGATCCTATTTAAGAGTCGACAAAATCGGGATTTAAATTAGACAACGCGAAGAACTTACAGAGTTCTTGCCTTGTCACATTGTAAGGGAATAGAAAGTTTAAGGTTGGAGGAGGTCGTTCCTGGGACCCTGGGTCCTAAAGAAGGAGGAACTGGGATTCTGCGAGATTAGAGTCTTTAGTTCTTGTTTCCTTCTCAGGTCCTCTCTTTGGCCTCAGTGTCAGGGAACTCATCTCTTCCAGCCCGCACTGTTCCTTCTCCTGTCCCCACGCGTATCCCTCTTCCTGGGGAATTCCCCAGTGGCGCTCAGCGTCCATGCCCTTCCTCTCCGCGATTTCCAGTCCGTAGGCCCCAGCCCCGTAGAAGCCAGGTGCCCCCTCACCCCTCACTCTCCCACCCTCCAGCGCTCCAGCTCCTTGCCATCGCACGAAGTAGGTCAGGGGAGGGAAGAGGCACCTCCGTGTCCTGACCTGATTCCCTGCCGTCTATTAAATCTCCTAAATTGCGGGTATTTTTATTCTGTCCTGGAAGAAAAATAATGATCTCTCCCCAGAGCCTGTCATGAGGTGTGGCAGGTCAGGTGAGGCATCTCCTTGCTTAGAAGATTGATTGGGTGGGGCCCTGAGCAGGCCTGGGGTCCCCAGAGAGGAGGGTGGCCTCGGTCATTCTCGGGGGGTGGGGAGAGATCCAGGCTGTTTCAAAGTAGGGGTGAGCCCAGGCCCCCTCCGCCCCCATGTCCGCCGGGCTGGGGGGCAAGATGGTGCTGGAAATGGGGGGCGGCGGGGTAAAGTGGAGAGGAACCGTGGGAGGGGGTGGAATTCAGGCCTCTGCTGGGCAGAGAAGCTGGGGGTCTCTGCGGCAAGGGGAGATTCCGGGGATGGGGATGGGCATCAGAAACCCACAGAACTCTGAGGAACAGCCCAGAAAGTCGAGAAACCTGGTGGAGCTGGGCGAGGGGCATGGCAGGAGCCCATGGCAAGAGGAAGGGGCGCCGGTCGCTTCCTGGGGTCTGGCCCCAGGGTCTTCCCTCCGCGGTTTTCGCCAGGGGAGTGGAGGAGGGGAAGGGAGGCAGGAGCAAGGTGCGGTGGGCAGGAGGGGGCAGTGATGCTCTTCTGGGCTTCTCCCAGCCCGAGGGTCCCCTGCTCTGGCCCCCTACTCCGCCCCCCGCCCCCCGTCTCGGGAGCGGCTGCGGGCGCTCCCGGGGAGCGCTGGGGCGGGCGGGGCGGGCTGGGGGCAGACTCGGGGGGAGCTCCGGGCGCCGCGCCCCCCCGCCCCGCCCCCGCCCCGTCCGCGCTCCGGGAGCCCGCCGCCGCCCCGCTCGCTCGCGCTCCCGCCGCTCCCGCCGCCGCGCCCAGCCCCGCGCTCCGCCGCCTCCGCGCCGCCCACCCCTCGGCCACCAGCCCCGGGACTGCGCCACCCGAGCCCGGGCCGCCTCCGTCGCCAGGGCCGGGGCAGCAGCGGGCCGGGGGCGGGTCCGCCACCGACCATGCGGGGCAAGCTCTGGCTCCTGGTGCTGGTGCTCAGGGGGGCTGCCCGGGCGCTCAGCCCCCAGCCCGGAGCAGGTAGGACTGGCCGGAGTTGGCCCGGGTGGCCGGGGGGCGGGGAGGGGCAGGCAGGCGTGGGTATGGGCTGGACCGACAGGCGGGCGAGGTCGGGAAAAGGGGTATTGTCCGCGGGAGGGCAGGAGCCCTGTGGCCTGTGGCAGGTGGACAGGGACCCCACTTTGCCAAACACAAAGGGTATGTGAGCGAGCCTGCAGGCATCAGACGCTGGTGCCCCAGCCTCTCCTCCCCTCCTGGAAGGACACTGGAGGGACCCCAGTAGAGGGACTCCAAAAGGCAGTGGGCTCTGGCCCCGGAGGAGACAGTGGGAGAGTCATAGAAACCCCTGGTCACCTCGGGCGAGGCTGAGTTCTGATGAGATGCGGAGCCTGGGGCGCCTCCTGCCCCAGCTTTGCCTCGTCTTTCCCCCACCCCAAGCTGACCAGGTTGGATCTGAGTCAGAGTTGGGGGCTGGGTGGGAGCAGCCAGGAGGATGATGGAGACCCAGTATCTCTCTCCCCGCGAGGACGGTAGCCACCTGACGCCTTCCTCACTGTTTGATACCTGGAGAGCAGTCCTGGGCCCAGGAAGAAGCAACTTGCTGCTCCCCAACCCCCCAGCCTCCAGGGTCCTCCTGTCACTCCTGCTCTGCTCTGCCCTGGTGAACCTTGGCCTTTAGCTGCTCTGGCTCTAGATGGGGGGGGCTCCTATCCTGCACACTCCTCTTCCCCTACACCAGTTCTCAATCATCTCTCCCACCTGGAAGTCCTTTCTGAGATCTACTTTGAGTCCCCCATGTTATAAAAGGAGAACTATTTTTCAACACATAATTTTACATTCTCTTCCTTTCTCCTCATGCACCCAGACATTCTCTGGGGTTGGGGAGGTGGGTAATTTGCCATCAAGCCTCTTGACAGAGAGAATTGGGGAGATAGTGCTCTATGCCTCGCTAGCACAGATGACCCTCAGATGGGATGGAGTGGGTGGGGGTGTTGGCAAGGGTGATGCTGTGGTTGGGCTGATGTGTCTCAGGGGTGTGCTGGCATCAGGCACAGCACCAGTAACAGCATTCTTGACTTTAATGGTCCCTGTATGTAGCTGAGAGGCCTGGGTCCTTGTTGAGAAGGAGGGTGGGGAAGGGTGCTGATGGTGGGGGTGTGGGCAGAGAGCAGTGGCAGTTATTCTGGCAAGAGGCTGCTGGTGCAGAACCACCAGTTTTCTGGGGGACCACCCAGAGAGAGGCCAGATACTTGGCTTCTAGTCCCAGCATCTCACTTGCTGTGTGACCTTGAGCAAGTTACTTCCCTTCTCTGGGCCTATTTATAAGTGAGGACTTATAGAGTGAGGCCATGGGCAAAATCTTTGACTCTTGGTGGCGGGATCATGAGAGATCTTTTTTCTTTTTTATTATTGTCTTTCCTTTTCAGGTTTGTTATGATGTGTATGGGTAATTGATAATTTTTAAAAAATCACTATAAAAAGGAAGGGGTTGGGGGCCGGCCCGGTGGCACAGGCGGTTAAGTGGGCGTCCTCCACCACGGCGGCCCGGGGTTTGCTGGTTCAGATCCCAGGCACGCACCGACACACCGCTTGGCAAGCCATGCTGTGGCGGCGTCCCGCGTAAAGTGGAGGAAGATGCGCATGGATGTTAGCGCACGGCCGGTCCTCCTCGGCAAAAAGAGGAGGATTGGCAGATGTTAGCTCAGGGCCGATCTTCCTCACACACACACACAAAACACAGAAAGGGTTGGGCAGGTCTGTTTTTGAGGCCCTCTGCAGCCCCAGCTTGGTGGGATCTTCTGAACTCGAGATGTGACTAGGTTGATGACAGAGGGCTCTGAACCCCTGATTGAGTTGGGAGAACCACGGAGATGGTTGGGGAAGGGGCACTGGGGTGTCACAGGGATGCGCTGAGGGCTGCCTCTTCAGAGTCGGGCTGGGGTTGTAGACACCTGGGGAGGCCAGGCAGAGGGGCAGCAGAGACTTGAATCACATCTCTAAGTAGAGGGCACCCTGTGTTGGCTTTGACAGAGATTCAGCTGGGAGAAATGGACCTTCTCTGCAGCGGGAAAGATTACTTAGAGCTAAGGAAGCTTCAGGAAGCCAGAGGGGGCAGCTGTTGACTCGCAGTCCAGTGGTTTTTTCACAAGGTCAGGCTGGCTGTGAGGGAAGGCCTGTGTGGAGGCAGGGGGGTCTTCTGGGGAGGACAGATGTGGGCGTGGGACATTCTGGGGAAGGGCCGCTAAGGAGGGACAGCCTGGATCTAGTCGGTAGTGGAGCCCTTGTGACCAGTGAAAGGGCAGCAGGAGATGGCCCTGAAGGGGTGCTGCCATCCAGCCCCAAGGCTCCGAGTCCTCTGGGCCGGGGGGCCTCAGGAGGGAGCTGAGATCTCCCCTCCCTCCTGGTGGATCGGATGGTCTGGTGGAGCTTTGAAACTTCATCCATCGTTAAAATGGGACCAGGAGAGAGAAGATGAGTGACCCAAAGATATAGTCAAGGGGCGGGGAGACCAGGAGAGGCTGACAGACAGACAGATGAACAGACAGGAAGATGGCCTCGGGTGCACAGAGCGAGCGGGGGCACCGAGGGTCTGGCCCAGGTGGAACCAGAGGTGCTAAAACAGACCTAGAAGGAAGAAGCAGCTGGAGGGGGCGTCCTGGCCTGGGGGTCAGGAGAGCAGGCCCAGCACCAACCTCTGGTGACCCTGGCACTTCCTCCTTTCTCTGAGCCTTGGTTTCTCCTTCTGTAAAATGGAGTTTGGACCAGATTGTCTCTAGGGCCTCTTGTAGCCATGATTCTGCTTCCAGCCTCCTCCTCGCCCACCAGGAACTTCCAAATAAACCGAGACTAAAACACAAACTTCTTACAGCGGTCATCAGACAGCCTCTCCCCCACCCTCCACACCTGCCCTCCCTCTCCCCATGTCCATCCCTCAACACATTCAGGCTGCTGTCCCCTCAGATCTTCAGGGAACTGGCTTCTCACCCAGGTCTCAATCAGCTCAAGGGCCACCTCCTCAGGGAGGCCCACCCTGATAGCTCTGTCTAGAGCAGCAAGTACTCCCAACACTTTCGTCTGTCTTATACCTTCATAGAGCTTATCACGACCTCACATTGTCTTATTTGTTGCATTATTCATTTTGTCTGTGTCTCTCCCAACTAGAAACTTCATGGGCACAGAGATTGTGTCTGCCTGTTCACTGTTGCCCCAGCACCCAGCACAGTGGGTCTCACAGTAGGGTCTCATTAAATGTGTATTGAATGAGTGAATGAATCAGAGGTGGTCTCAGACTCCAGACTCTCCCCTCGAGAGAAACTCAGAGAGCCAAACTCTTCTTCTCTCTTCTCTTCTCCTCTGAGCTACGTGGTGGTCCCCTCCTGCCAGTTCCTCATGCCTCCCTCCCTCTGCCCAGATGAGGGTCCTTGGTGGGAACCTGCATGCCGGCAGGAGGGGAAGAGGTGCAGTTGGGGGCTTTGTAACTAGGAGGGAGGATTTCAGCTCAGGGTCTGGAGCTTTTCTCAAGCCCCTCGGAAAGTCGGTCCTCATGGGAAACATGGGGAAGACGGGAGGACTTTGCTGGGTGCTTTGTGTACATTATTTTGTTAAAGATTCAAAAGGACCTACCAAGTGTAGGTTTTATCATCCCCATTTTACAGATGAGGAAACTGAGGCTTAGAGACATTATGCAGTTTGTCCAACGTCACCCTCAGTAAGTAGTGGATTCAGGGTTCAATCTCGAGCTCGTATGACTCCAACCTTCTGCTCTTTTATTGCTGTGATATTACAGTGAGGGTTTCCAGTGGGGCTGTGCCTCAAGGGAAGGGTCTGCTCAGCCCTGTGGATCTCAGGTACTCAGGGCATTTAAAGATGCCCTTCTCCCTCCCTCCCTCCTTCCTCCCTTCCTCCCTTCCTTCCTCCCTTCCTTCTTCCCTCCCTCCCTCTCCCTTCTTTCCTCCCTCCCTCCTTCCTCCCTCCCTTCCTCCCTTCCTTTCTTCCTTCCTTCTTCCCTCCCTCCCTCCCTCACTCTCCCTTCTTTCCTCCCTCCCTCCTCTCTCCCTCCCTTCCTCCCTTCCTTCCTTCCTCCCTTCTTCCCTCCCTCCCTTCCATTATCCACGTGTGCTTACTGAGCATTTGCTCTGTGTCAGGCACCTGGAGCCTGCAGATGCACAGGCAGCAGTGATATGTCAGGATCAGGGCCAGGATAGGTGCGTGTAGCATTTGGGACAAGGGGGAGAGATGTCAGGGATGCACTGGGAAGAAGTGACATCTCGTGAGACTTGAAGGATGAGCAAGAGCTCCTCAGAAGAAGGGTTTCTTTCAGGAGCAGAGTAGTCCTGGCTGAGAAAACTGCACATGTGAAGCCCCTTGGCCAGAGAGAACAGGGCTGGGTCCTGGAGAGGGCTTTAGGGAGACAGGAGGCTGGAGGAAAGAGCCGAGATCCGGTCACGAAGGGCCTCGAATGCCGGGTGGAGGAGCTGGGCCTTCAGCCCGAGGGCTGTGGCAAGCTGGAAACATGGGAGGGGTAGAATCAAGTTTGTCCTCTAGATGGGATGCTCTGGCGGGAGACCAGCTGGAGGGCATTAGGGTGGAGGCTAGAGTAGCTGCTGGACTGAGAGGTGCCCTGGGACTGGAATGGCAAGCTGGGGTGATGGGTGGCATGAGGTGGCTGGGCCCAGGTGCTGGGGTGGCACGATCTGGCCTCCCGAAGTCAGCCCATTGCTTCTTGCCCCAGAGCAGGGCAGTGGCACGTGAAGAGGGTGGGGACACTACTGCTGGGTTGCCCCCCTGCATGCCGGGGGCCCAGCCTCCCAGGGCAGCTCCCAGGGTCAGGCCCACTGGCACCCAGTGAGCCCAGCTCACAGCCACTCCGGTCCTTGGGCTGCCCCTGCTCCTTAGGAAACAGCCTGGAGGGGCTGGTCACCTCTTGTTGCACTTGCTGTGGTCTGAGCAGACGCCGGAGCCAGCCTGTCTGAGTGCAAATCCTGCCACGGACTACTTGAGTGACCTTGAGAGGTTCTTTACCATCTTTGCGCCTCAGTTTCCCAATTTGTACAATAGATCTAAAACTAGCACCTACCTCATGGGGTATTGTGGGGATTAAATGCGTTACTGCATTTAAAGCACTTGGAATAGTGCCGGCACAAGTAAGCATTCTCTCAAAGTGTGCTGTCATTTTTATGATTACTGTCACTATTGTGACGTCCCACTAGACTGGATGCTACTTGGGGCTATGGGTGAATGAATGGATGAATGAATGAACAGGGTGTGCTCTGGCAGCTTCTTGCTGTCCCTCACCGGCAGGTACACTCCCATGCAGAGGTGTGGAATGGGTGCTGGGAAGATGGAGCTCTCCCCTGCAAGGCAGAAGGTAGAGCAGAGAGTGGCCGAGGGTTAGATAGGTGTGTAACACGTGTGTGAGCACACAGAGAGGAGGGCCAGGGCCTTCAGGCAAGTCTATGTGTGTATGTGCGTGCACAGGCACGTGAGCAACCAGCTGTATTGGCTCCTTCCATGGCTGAGGGGGTGATGTCCTGTCCTAGCCAACCCGGAGGGGGAGGGGTGGCAGGGAGACAGACGTGGTGTGGGTTGGGAGGGCAAGATTCAGGGCTAGGCTGGGGTAGGGCAGGTGCCTCGGCAGCCTCCCTCTCTATCCCTCGGCCTGCTCTCCTTCATGGAGTCGCCTCTGACCCCAGCCCCGAGCCCTCTCGTTATAAAGCTGCTTCTTTTTGTTTCTCATTTGGTGCTCGTGGCAGCCTGTGCCATGGGCGTGATTGTCATCCCCATTTTAGTGATGAGGAAACTGAGGCTCAGAGAGGTAAACTGATGGGTCTGAGGTTGCATAGCTTGTGGGTGCAGGTGCCCCCTCCTTGACCCCTCTTCTGGCTGGCCCCCCTTCCCTGCCCTCTCCCCAGGCCTCGGGCCCCCACCGTCCAGGCACCCTCCTGTCTCAGTTGCAGGACTGTGATGCCTGCGGATCTCCAGCATCCCTTTCCGGGCCAGCTAAGATCCTCTACTTGCTCTGCACACGTTCCTTCCTGTTCTGGCTTAAGCCCAGGCCCGAGGGCTGCTTGCAGGAGGACCTGGGAAGCCGAGTAGATCAGCCCGACACAAACAGTTCTGTCTCCAGAGGCAGCTGTGGGCCCCACCCGAGAGGGGGCAAGACGGCCCTGGCTTGGGGTCTGAGCTGGGGGCAGGCTGCTTTCCTAGCCCTGGGCTCAGGTCCATCTCAGCCAGTGGGCATCTTGGGGAAGGCGTCTGGGGACTGCCCCTCTCCCTACCTTCTCCAGAGCATCTGGTTGAGATTAGAGGCGGAGAAGTGAGAGGGGGCCGGCAAGGGTCCAGCAGGCACCAGCAGCCAAGAATGACTTAATTGGATAAAATGTCTAATGACAAACCAGGGCCCCACAGCAAAGAGTCCTGGCCCCAGCCCCAGGCCTGGTCCTGGCCAAGCCTTTTCTCAACCTCTGTCCTTGCTGGCTCCCAAGAGTTACCTCCAGTATCGTGTCCTCAATTTTGTAGTGATTGAGCACCTACTGTTTGCTAGACACTGAGGATATACAGTTGTAGAAGATAGGGAGGGTCCTGGGGGAACCCAAGTTCACCAGGGAGACGGGCGGATAATTACAACACCAGGAGAGAGGGCTACATTCAGGAGCTCTGGGGAGTGGGTGGGGGCAGGCAGAGGTTGAGAAGGCATCCGACACAGGGTGGGCCTGAAATTGATGAAGAGCACAGGGCGTATCAGACCCACCTCTCTGGTGGTCTGTGTCCCATATACACGTCCATAGTAGGTGTGACAATATAAGACATGTCTTTGGGGGCACGAATCTTTCTAAAATGGAAAAACATGGTTTCTATGTCATTTAGAATAAATTTAACAACCTAGAGGGAACTAGAGAGAACATCGAGTCTAGGAATGGCTGCTAAGTGGCCTGTGTGTGGCTGCTTTCCAATCCTGTGCCCATGGCAGACCTTGCTAATTGATCTTGACAATCTTTCCTGCTAAACACAAAGGAAGCCTCAGAATTCATCTCAATTAGAGTGCTTCTGGCTGTCACTAATCGATTGCAGATGGCTTTTGAGATGAAACCTATTTGCCATCCTTGATGGTGTGTAAGCTCTTTGTTTCATGGGGAGAATGACTTGCCCGAGTGTTTAAAGGTAGTGATAAGACTAAACAGTGGTCTCCCCTATGGAGACATCTTGGATTGTCACAACCTGGGGGGAGGTATACTGGCATCTGGTGGGCAGAGGCCAGGGATGCTGCTAGACATCTTACAATGCCCAGGACAGCCCCCAAAACAAAGAGTTATCCAGTCCGAAATGTCAGTAGTACCAAGGTTCAGGAGCCCTGAACTAAAAGAACTCAGCTCTCTGACCTCTAGTCCCTGGAGTCCCCTGGAAGGTAAGATTATTTGCCATTTCTGGCGGGGAAATAAGGAACTGATTTGGAATGTTCCAGAGCAATGGCTCTCACCCTTGTCTACAGAGTTAGGTCCAGGGCTTCTCAAAAGCTCCCCTGGGGATCGTTTAAGAATCCTAATGCCCTACCACACCACAGAACAATCGTATCTGAATCTCTGGAGTGGGATCCAGACATCAGGAATTTTTAAAGCTCCCTGGATGATTGCAGTGTGCAGCTGAGGTTGAAAATAATCACCCCTTTGGAGTTTTGAAACTTATCTGCATCCCTAACCCACCGTGTGACCTTCTTTAACCTCTGTGAGCTGCTGAATCCTGTCTGCAAAGTGGAGAGCATCATATCTTCTGTGGAGGGCCAGGGTGAGGACTAAAAGTGTTACGTGTGCAAAGTGCTTGGTGCGGAGCCAGGCAAATGGCTCTCGGCGCATGTTGTGTGTCACCTGTCCTGGTAGTCAGTGTCCCCAAAGTCAATGATGGCATAGGGTCGGGGCCTCTGCAGAGTAAGTGGACTGGTCCCCCTTCTGGATCTTCACTTTGGACTGCCAGGACTCATCTGTCTGTCCCCTTCTTCCAGGTCAGGATGCAGACCGAGGCTCTGGATGGTTCACGCAGAGCTGGAATCGGAGAGCCCGAGAGAGCCCTGGGCAGGTGTCAGAGCCGGACAGGACCCAACTGAGCCAGGACCTGGGTGGAGGCACCCTGGCCATTGACACACTGCCCGACAACGGGACCAGGGTGGTGGTGAGTGCTGGAGGAACGTGGAGGGGGAGGGAAGTGGTGGTGGGGATCTCCCCAGGTGTCCCATGTACGCTCGTCAGACACACAAATCACATATACTTTGGGGTTGGCCCTGGAGGTCAGCGTGGAGAGAGGGATCCCAGGGATCCAGGATGCACAGCATGTCCACAGGCTTCCTGACACTGGACTTGTCCACTGCCTAGGGCCTCCACTAAAAGCTGGATGAAGGTGGCATTATTAGTCTCATCCAGCTGCCGGCTCTGGCCCCTCCCCCACCTCATTTCTGCACAGACTATGTGGCCCCAAAGGGTTAATGGTTGCAGAGGCTTGAGCTGCTCAGCCTGAGGGCAGGGCACTCTAAGTGGAGAAGGCAATTAAGGTGAAGCTCCGGGAGAGAACCTCCGCTGCCTGGGGCAGTTCTGGGGGTGCGGTGCAGGGAGGCGGGGGATCAAGGCCTGGAGGGAGGCAGTGCCCTCCTTGCAGTGTCTGGCTCTGCTCCCCAGCCAGCTTCCTGGGAGACTGATGGAGGCCTCTGTGTGTCTATGGGTGAATCTATAATTGTGTGTGCATGTCAGAGAGAGTGCATTTGTACGTGTGTCTGAGGGTTTTTGTGTATTACGTACATTCGCCTGTGTGTCTGTCACCGTGGGCTGTGTGTGAGTGTCTGTGATGAGTGAGTCGGCGTGTGTGTGTGACTGAGTGTGCTCATGGCCGTGTGTGGAGAGGGTGGATTCTCAGGATGCAGAAAAACTATGAAACAAGAAGAAGCAACAAGAGGCTGTGTTTCTTGGCATATATTTCTTTATGTTTTAATAATGATTTTTTTTTTTTAAATCAAAGAAGTGCATGCAGGTAGTCAAAAAGGTCAAATAGTGCTAAAAGCAGAAAATGAAACACCACAGTCCCGCCTGCCCGGCCCCTCCTGCCCGCCCCTCACTCAGGAGGTGCCACTTTGGCCGTTTCTCCTGGCTGTTGCCTCCATATTTCTAAGTAATTCGCTTATATCGCTGCCTCTTGATTAATCCGTTTAGACCTTATCTGTTGACTGCCTGCTGTGTAGATGAAGATTTACCTTTTATATAGTACTGCCCCGAGCATCCTTTTACACACTCAATGTTTTTGTTAAATCCATGTGTTCTGCTTTGTATCATTATAATAGTGTACACATTTTTCACCAGGAATCCAAGCAGGGTAATAACGTTGTTGACTTTCTTGTATGATTTTTGTTTTTCCTGAATCCTTGCCCCGCACCCCCACGCCCCCACCACTTGTGTAGTTCTCTGTACTTACAGTGGCTATATTCTTACACATCCATTGGCCTCAAATTACAATTTTGGGTGTGGTCAAATCTGTCAGTTCTTTTTTTTCCCCCTGGAAACCTCTCTCCTGCCGGCCTGCTGCAACCTGGCCTGGCTGCTGGCTGGCCTGCCCCGCAGCCATCCTGGGATCCCCCTTTCCTTCTTCCTTGGAACAGGACCACCTGTTCTCCTGATCCTATGTCTTCTCTTTCCTGCCCCACTGCTGGTTTGTTTAGCTTCCTGAGAAGGGTTACACAGGAGGACAGATTCTTCTGAGAGCTTGCACATTTTAAAATGCCTCCATTCTGTCCTCACACTGGATTGATGGTTTGGCTGAATTCTAGATTAAAAATAATTTTCCTTCAGAAGTTGGCAGGCATCTCACCATTGTCTTCTGGCTTCTGATGTCACTGTTGGGAGACTTGATGTCACTCTTTTTTTTTTTTTTTTAAAGATTTTATTTATTTATTTTTTCCCCCCAAAGCCCCAGTAGATAGTTGTGTGTCATAGCTGCACATCCCTCTAGTTGCTGTATGTGGGACTCGGCCTCAGGATGGACGGAGAAGTGGTGCCTCGGTGCGCGCCTGGGATCCGAACCCGGGCCACCAGCATCAGAGCGCGCACACTTAACCACCAAGCCACGGGGCCAGCCTTGATGTCACTCTTATGCCCCATCTTTGTATATACCTACTTTCCCCTACCTCGGGAAGCTTCCGGGCTGTTCTCTGGAACCCCAGCATTCTGAAAGTGCAGTGATGGCCTCTGCTCTGGCTCTGTTTCTTTCACCACACTGGACATTTGAAGGACTGTTTCCATCTGGAAACTTATATTCACCACTTCTGGAAAGTCTTCTTGCTTTATTTCTTCGATAATCTTCTCCCTCCCGTATTCTCTTCTTTCTACGATTCCCCTCGATTAGACGTCCGTCTCGGCGATTGATCCTTGGACTTGCTTCTCTCTTCTGCTGTCCGTCCCTTTTGCATTTTTTGTTGTTCATTTGTTAGTTTGCTTGTTATTGTTGTTGGTGTTCCACTTTCTCAACCTTATGTTCTTAATGTTACTGATTGTTTTCTACTATCATAATTTTAATTTCCAAGAGCTCCTTATTATTTTCTGATTATTTCTTTTCTTAAAAAAAAAAAAGCCTGTTCTTGTGTCGTGGATGTATTATCTTCTCTCTCTAAAGATACTTAAAAATTTTTAATATTTTTGTCCTGTCTGCATCATTTTTTTCTTTTTTCCATGGGAGAGAGTTTAATGCAGAGACAGTTTACACAGGAGTGGGCAGGTGAAGGAAGACAACAAGGGATGGGGAAGCACTTCTGGATCAGCAGCAGCACGGAGCAGCGAAGACCTCAGTGCTTGAGCTGCCAGGGAGGGCGGTTACCCGCAGGAGCTGCGACTTCCTCTGCAGGAGGGACCACTGGACGGGAGCTGTAGCAGCGGGGGGTGCGAGAGGGACCAGTGCCAGCCTGCGGCCTGGGAGGGAGGGAGCAGGGTAATTTTTCTGCATCATTTCTGTGACTGATTTTTCTTTTGACCTCAGCTTCCGACGTGGCTTGGCACCATTACTGATCCTGTCTCTATTTAAAATTTCGATATTTTCTTCATCATGGATTTTTTTGCATTAATTTTGACTTTAAAATATTGCCTTGTGCCAGCCCCGTGGCTTAGCGGTTAAGTGCGCGTGTTCCGCTGCTGGCGGCCCGGGTTCGGGTTCTGGGCGCGCACCGACGCACCGCTTCTCCGGCCATGCTGAGGCCGCGTCCCACATACAACAACTAGAAGGATGTGCAACTATGACATACAACTATCTACTGGGGCTTTGGGAAAAAAAAAAAGGAGGAGGATTGGCAATAGATGTTAGCTCAGAGCAGGTCTTCCTCAGCAAAAAGAGGAGGATTAGCATGGTTGTTAGCTCAGGGCTGATCTTCCTCACACACACACACACAAATATATATATATATATAGCCTTAAACTATTCTCTATCTTGATGGCTGAGTCTGTTTGTGCCACCTTACATGTGGCCCTTGAGGCCAGTGCCTCTCTAGCTTCACTCTAATCCCACCCTGAGGTAGAACGTCAGAGGACGCAGCCCCACTCACTTCCCATTCTGCTCTGTCTTCTCCATCCGGCAAAACCCAGGAACCATGGTGGGCTGGTAGAGCAGAAGGCCAGGCCAGACAGGGTACCCTGAGTGAGGGGACACGTGCAGGCTCACCCCTTTACATCCCCCGGCTTTGTTGGGCCATCTAAAGAACTGATACTTGCTCTGGGCCAGACACCATGATCAGAGGGCCATGTTCCAGGCTGTGCAGAGAGAACATTGCAGAAGAGAGCCACAGAGATGCAGACTTCTGGAAGCAATTGTCTGTGGGCGTTCAGAAAGGGCAGTGGGGATCATTAAGGGGCAGTATGGATTCAATAACCTCAGAGCTTAAAAAACAACACCAATTCTCAGGCTCCACCCTGGACTGACTGGTTCAGAAACACTGCAGATGGAGCCCGGGTATTTGTTTCTTTAAAAGTACCCCCATGTGATTCTGATGGTTATCCCGGTGTGGAAACTTCTGATCTGTAACGTTTCAAACCAATTTTAAAATCGGTTACTAGATTGATCACCAGAACATGAGACTTTCTCAGGCACCATGTGGCTGTACTTGACCGCAAGACTTTCACCATTCCTGGGGTTTCGTGGCCCCCTCAGCAGCCACACAGCAAGAGTCCACGTGAAAGAGGAAGGCCACCGTGGCAGGAGGCCCCTCTGAGTATGCTACAGGCTACCCCCAGCTCTGCCCAGAAGATAGGAGGATCAGACTTCCAGATCAGACTTCCGTCTTAGCTGGAAAAGAGTTCAAATGTCAGATCAGGAACTGGAAGACCTCCTCGGCTGGCCGAATGAGAGTTGGCCTCACGCCAGATGAAATTACCAGAATAAATGTAAATACTGGCACTTAAGTTTAAAGTTAGGTGGGAGAGATGTGGCTTAGCAGCAGTTCATGAGGAAAAGACTTGGGGCTCCTCACTGCCTGTGGGCTGATGATGAGTCAGGAGTGTGAAGTGGCTGCCAAGGACGGAGGTGGGAAGCCAGCTGTGTTCATGGAAACCCACGGAAACCCGTGAAACCTGGGGGCCAGAGCTGGGGCTCTGGGGTTACTGTGGGGTATTTCTTGGCCTGAGCAGCAGAGGGGCTTGTGCCCCATCTTAGATGGCTATCTAGAAACCAGAGGAGTCCAGAATGGTTGAGGGAGTGTGGGGTATTTAGCCTGGTATAGAGAAGGTTCTAGATGTGGCTGTCTTCTAACAGCTGCAGGGCTGAGACTGGGGCAGAGGGAGGAGACTATTTTTCTCCATAGCAATTATCCCTTCCTGCACTGAATTATCTATTTATTTGTTTATGTTGCCTGTCCTCCCCTGGAACTGAAGCACCGTGAGACACGGGACTGTTTTTTACGGTCGCCAGTGCCCAGCACGTGGTAGGAGCTCCTTTTGTGAAGGAACTAGAGAAGTAGGGATTTTCCCATCGCCTCCAAAGACAGGGTTGTGGAAGAGAAGAGGTTGTGCCCGGGGTAGTCGTTGGACTCAGGGGCCTCTAAGGACCTCAGCTCTTCTGAGTCTCGGGCTCCCACACACATAAGAGAACGTCAGTGCTTACATCCGTCAGAACATGTGTGCGTCCGCCACCCGGCGGGTCTCGTGCCCGAATCCTCAGAGGGGCCTGCACTCCATCCTGACTCCGCCTAGAGCCCCTTAGGCCTTGCACTGAGCAGTATTCAACCAGAGACGCTGATGGTCACCCCCCTTCAGCCCAGCCAGCCTCAACACCACTCCATGCCTCCCCCCACCAGGCTGTGTGCCCACCCTGACCTGGACAGTGGGCAGCCTCAGCCCCTCAGGAGCCCAGCAAAGGGGCCCAGAGAGGCCTGCTTCTCCCACCTGCATCTGTGGTCAGCGTCTCTGAGAGCTGGGGTCTCCTTGGCTGGAGGAAACCTGATCTAGACAACAGCTTGGCTGCAAAGGGCAGGCCAAGAGGGGAGTGGCAGGAAGGGGACATTTCAGCACGTTTGGATTGGTCTGTTGCAGTTTTCTTGGATCTCAACAGGAAGACATTTCCACTGTTTATCCACATCACAGCCTGGGCGGTGCTAACAGGAACCAGGCTCTTGGTTCCTTTGCTGTGGGGCGATATCAAGGGGCTGAGGCCCTGGCAGGTGGGCTGCTGTTCCCTTTGTCTCCCCCTACATTCACCCAGTCCCCCCTTATCTTCCTTCATTGCTCCCCAGTACTCCTTCCGGGCTGCAGCTTCCCTTCTGGCTCAGTCCCTCTGGCCCAGCTCCCTCAACTGGGCCCCTCTGCCCAGTCCCCATCCCAGGCCTTCTGTGGACCAGCCCTCTCTGACCATCTTCCCTTCTTGCCCCATCAGGCCCAACCCTTTCTTCCCAGTCCCTCAGCCCAGCCCCCCTGCCCAGCACTCCCTGCCCAGACCCCTGCCCAGATCCCCTAACCACCTCTCCTGCCCAGCCCACCTGCCCAACCCTCCTGCTCAGCCCCTCTGCCCAGCCCCCCTGCCCAGAACCCCTGCTCAGCCTCCTGCCCACCTCTCCTGCCCAGCCCCTTTGCTCAGCTCCTTCTGCCCAGCACCCCCTGCCTGGACACCTCACTGCAATGCTCCTTCCAGCTCAGATCCTCTTGCTTTGGAGGCCTTGAGGCTTCCAGCCCGCACTCCCAGGGTGAGCTGGCAGCTCCAAGTGCCCTGGTCAGAGCCATCTCCTTGGATTTTATTCTCACGCCCACTCTACTACCACATCCCAATGGAAATAGGACTCTTGTCTGGACTCAAGCTTTCCAGAGATTTTCCACCAAGACCCATCCTGAGGCCCTGGGGACTCTGGGAATTTTGAGGCAGAGGGAGGGGTTGGGGAGAGCCACAGTGCTAGGTCAGAGACCCTGGGATGTGCCACGATTTATTCCCCAAGAGGCTGGAAGGGGGAGGCCTTGGACAAAGGTTCTCTTCTAGCTTGGGGATTTCCAAATCCTAGTCCAAGTTTTTCTCGGTTCTGTGGTTCACGTCTTGGCCAGAGTTTGGGAGGAACCAAGTTTAAGAACATTCAGATTTGGAGGTTCCTCCCATAATAGAAAAGTTTCACTCCATAATAGAAAAGACTCTCTCCTCCCACCCCAGCCTTCCCCCTGGCCCAGCTTCCCTGAATTCCTCTCCACTCTGGCCCAAGCAGGACTTCCCAGCTCGTCTACCACCATGGCAGGCCCAGGGAGGCTGAGGGGCCCTGCAATGGGCAGGCCCCGCGTTGTCCAAGACAGAGGGACGGTGAGAGGGACAAGTGAGGGAAATGTCTGCCTGGTTTCTACAACCTCCCAAAGGAGGCACCTCCCAAAAGGAGACCCCTAGAAGGCCCCTCCCCAGATCTAAGGGCCTAGGGGAGATGGGACAGTCGGACAGCCTCGTAGCACGGACACACGAGCAACAAGCAGTGCTCATTGAGGAACCCCAGCATGCCCGTGCGCTTAGGGGAAGGGATGAGGTGACGAGGCCCATAGGGGAAGACTCTGGGAGTAGAGTGTGAGGTGAGTGGAGGGAGGGGAAAGTTGGGAGCTGAATTTTGAAGAGAGAAAAAAGATTTTGTGAGAAGAAGGAGTGTACAGGGAGGTGGGAGATGGAGTCCAGATGTCCAGTCCCCAGCACTGTGGAAAGAGTCTGGCAGTCCTGGCCCCTGATCTTGGCCCTGGCACATACCAGCTGCATGACCTTGGGCTGGACACTTAACCCCTCATTTAATGAATCTGGTGGCACAAGCCCCTGCTAGCTTCAAATTTCCCAGTGGGGCGGTAGATACTGATCTCATGGGGTTGAGATTCAAGAGCAAATGTGACAAGGCACATGATGGGTTCTCAGTCCTTGTTGTCTCTGCTCCCCCTTCTGGGCTCAGTAAGTGTCCCTGTTGCCTCTGCTGGCTGCTCTGCCCTAGGTGGTCCATCTCCCACGCAGGTCCCTCCTAGTGACCCTTTTCCTTTTCTTTGGGCAGGTTGGTTGGGTGGGTGGGTGGGTAGTTTCTTTCTTGCTTGCTTGCTGAGGTGAGATTCATATAACATAAAATTAACCATTTTAAAGTGAGGTGCATTTAATACATTCACAGTGTTGTGCAACCATCACCTCTATCTAGTTCCAAAACATTTCCATCACCCCAAAAGGAAACCCTGTATCCTTTAAGCAGTTGCTCTCCATTCCTTTCTCCCTTCAGCCCCTGGCAACCACCAATCTGTGTTCTGTTTCTATGGATTTACCTCTTCTGTATATTTCATATATAAATGAAATCATACAATATACGAGCTTTTGTGTCTGGTTTCTTTCACTAGCATAATGTTTTCGAGGCTCACCCATTTTATGGCTGAATAATATTCCTTTGTATGGATATACCATAGTTTGTTTATCCATTAGTTTGTTGATAGACACCAGGCTGTTTCCTTCTTCTGGTATTGTGACTAGTGCTGCTGTGAACATGTATACATGTATGTGTTTGAGTTCCTGTTTTTAACTCTTTGGGGTATATTCCTAGGAGTGGAATTGCTAGGTCTTATGGTAATTCTGTGTTTAACTTTTTGGCGAACTGCCAAACTGTTTTCCACAGTGACTGAACCATTTTACATTCCCATCAGCAATGTATGAGGGTTCCAATTTCTCCACATCCTTGCCAACACTTATTTTCCTTTTTCTTTTTTTTTAAATGATAGTCATCCTAGTGGGTGTGAGGTGGTGTCTCATTGTGGTTTTGCTCCGTGTTTCGCTAATGACTAATGGTGTTGAGCATCTTTTCATGTGCTTGTTGGCCATTTGTGTATCTTCTTTGGAGAAATGTCTATTTAAGTCTTTTCCCCATTTTTTTTCTTTTGCCCATTTTTAAATTTTGTTGTTTGTCTTTTTGTCTTGGGCAACTTTCTTAACCCCTCTGGGCCCATTTCTTCATTGTCAAATGGGGATGCTATTGCCTAAGTGTAATTGCAAAGGTGTTGTCCAGTAATTGACCCAAAGGTCCTGGCGCAGGGTCAGGAATGATAAACATTAGCTGACTCTGATTTAGGCTCTTGTCTAGGGTGACCAAACATCTGGGTTTTCCCAAGATGGTTCTCATTTTAGCACTGAACATCCAGCATCCCGGGAAATCCCTCAGTCTCAGGAAAACTGGGACAGTTGGCCACCCTACTCTGGTTCCAGGTACGGTAGATGGTGGGTATCCTTGCCACATCATCCCTCTAAACCTCAGTTTCCCCATCTGTAAGGTGGGACTGAGAATGCCTCATAGAGTTGTCATAAAAATCGGTTGAGCTAATTGGTTGAGAAAGTTAACCAGAAAGGTCTGGGAAGAGAGGGTAGTGCTTTTCCCCCAGATCTTACCTGGAAGAACAAAAATAGGATCCCTGCAACAGAAGAGGATTTCCTGGCCTGGAAGCCTCAGGGGCTACTCTTCATATCCTCACTACTCCTCAAAGTGTGGTGGGGGAGCAGCAGCACCGGCAGCACCTGGGGGCTTGTTAGAAATGCAGAAGCTCAAGCCTCTCAGACCTGCAGAGTCAAACTCTGATTCCCAGGTGATCCATATGCACATTACAGTTTGAGAAGCACTGCTTTATGGCAGGGGAAATAATCCAGGATATGGAAAGCACATCAATAAATTCATCACAGCAATATTTATGAGAGCCTAAAAATTGGAAGCTACCTAAATGCCCAACAATAGGGAAATGGCTAAGAAAATGGTGGGTTTTCTTCTGAGTAGACGGGCATAAAGCCATTACAAGTGGTGGTTAAAAGACCACGTTCAACATCAAAAATAGATACCTACTGCTTTAGGTATCATGAAACGTGACAGAGACAGTCCACACAACTGGATGATCAGCAGGATTATAACCATGTGAAATTATACACGTATGAAAAAGACCAGAAGGAAGTACAGCATGGGACCAGAGGAGGGATGGGGGAGGCCTGCTTTTGCTTTCCTTTTTCCTGTTGTCCTTGTTCTCTGTGGTATATGATATATATTTATGCTATCAAAATCTCTGGTGGGCTGATACTCCTCCAAAAGCCCGCATGTTGAATCAGTGCCAGGATAAGATGATCCTTCCACTTTCGTGAAGTGTTGGGGGCATTAACAAATGCTTCGTCTAGAAAGCCAGTCCACACCCTCTTTCCAAGCCTGCTCCAAAGCCCCACTTCCAGCGCCTTTTTTTGGTGAGCCTCACCCACCAGACCCCTCTTCACCCCGGGCCCTCAGCACTGATGCAGGTGCCCCTTTGTCTAGCCTGGTTAGACCAGGGGACCAGCTTTCTGCACTTCTGAGATGACAGGTATTCTACGTGGGTTTATTTCTACCTGAGGCTCGAATTCCTCTAGAGGGTGGATGGAGGTCACTGTGCAGATACGTGAGGTAAGGGAAAATAATAACAACAGGTAACATCAAAGAGCCCTCCCTGAGGGCTGGCCTCATTCTATGGCCTGATATTTAATCTACTCAACTACCCCAGGAGGCAAGGTATCCTGGAACAGAGAGGTGAAGTGCTTGCCCAAGGTTGCACAGCTAGCGAGTGGCAGAGCCGGGACAAGAACCCAAGTCTTTCTAATTTTGGAGTCCTTGGAGACAAAAATGAGCGACACGTTGGTCCAGACAGAGAGTGCTTCTTGACCAGCGCTTTTCAAACTTTATTGTGCAAAAGAACCTCCCGGGAAGCTTGTTCAAATGTGGATTTTGATCCGGCAGGTTTGGTGATGGGCCCAGGATTCTGCATTTCTAGTGTGCTCCCAGGCGATGCTGATGCTGCTGGTCCCTGGGGTACATTTTGAGTGGCAGGGATCTAAAAAACATTCCTGTTGGTCTTGTAAGACCTCGTGGAATGGTGGAGGCAGGGAATGGGATGCCCCTCCCCCAGTAAGCCTGTCAGCACCTCCTGGCTTGGAGCCAGCTGCCTGGAACACCACCCTGACAAGCCTGGCTGGCTGGCTGGCTAGGCCCCTGCAGCAGGCCCTGCAGGGTGCCCTTGGTTGCTTGCCTCGGCATTTCCACCTGCCAGTTGGCTGGCAGGTGACGGGCCGATGGTGACAGCTTAGCCGGAGTTCCTGTCCAGAAACCTCCTGAGCTCAGCCAAGGTAAATGCTGCCCTGCTGTCAGAAATGAAGTGCCTGGCAGGCTCCGGGCATGAATAATCGAGGTAGAAGAGACACTGTAAGAACAGACATTTCGGATGGAGCTGGGAGTGGTTTTGAGGAGGCAGCCTCCACAATCAAGACCTTTCCTGGAAAGGTGCAACAAAACCATCATCACGGCTGCAATTATCAAACACCTACTGTGGACCAGGCACTGGGCTAAGGGCTCTACATTGATATATTTTGTCTAATCCTTTCAAGAACTCAAGAAAGGTTACTGATGAGGGAGCTGATGCTCGGAGGGAAGAGTAATATTTGGCACCAACTATTATGTAGTGGAGCCAGTTTTTGAACGTGGGTCTGTTTGACTGCACAGCCCCTTTGCTTGATCCTACAGCAGTGGTTTTCAAATTGCTCTCCATGGAACCCTAAGGGTTCCCAGAGGTGCTTCATGGGCTGCGGTGGGATGGAGGATGGTGGAGAAGGAAGTAGCTACAGGCCGGATTCCAGGCCCTTCTCTTTCCTTCCTTCAGAGTGGCTTTACTTTGACGTGATTTATGTATTGAACTTCCATAGTAGATTAATTGGAAGAAAGGATTTCATGGCCAAAAATGTCTGAAATCCACATCATGCTGCCTCCCAAAACGAATGTGGGTTATTGACTAGGGCTTCTTGCACGCATTTCAAGGAAACAGTTTCCTTTGGGGGACTTGCCAAGTGGTCTGGCTCGCCATGCTCCCTGACCCTCTGCAGTGTCAGGTCACCCCTATCATAGCTTCTAGCCTCCTGCCCACAGTGCCTGGAGGGATGCCCTCTGGGGTAAAGGGACTGTCCCACAGACAGCAAGTCAAATGTGGTGACAGGCTGTGAATTGGGTGAATTCCTCAGGCGAGTTCACTGCCAGGCATGGCCGCTAAATCCTTTTTAAGAGACACAGATTACAGGGGCTGGCCCGGGTGCCGTAGCAGTTAAGTTTGCGCACTCCGCTTCGGCAGCCCGGGGTTCACTGGTTTGGATCCCAGGAGCACACTGACACACTGCTTGTCAAGCCATGCTGAGGCGGCGTCCCATATAAAGTAGAGGAAGATGGGCACGGATGTTAGCCCAGGGCCAATCTTCCTCTGCAAAAAGAGGAGGATGGCAACAGATGTTAGCTCAGGGCTAATCTTCCTCACAAAAAACCAAACAAACAAAAACAAACAAACAAACATAAAAGAGACACAGATTACCGTGAAGAAGCCCTCAGATTGCCTGGCCTGAGGAGGCTGCTTAGGACCTTGTATTAATTAGGATACAGATTCAGCCTTTGTAACCAAAGCCCAACTGATGAGGAACTTAGACGCGAGAGAAGTTTATTCTTCTCTCGCATGTAGTAGTATGAGCATAACTAAGCAGGGGTTGATGTAGGGTCTCCATGGTGTTGGGGACCCAGGTTCCCTCTACAACATGTACCTTCCATGATGTGGTCCAAGATGGCTATTTCAGCTCCCACCATCGCATCTGCATCCCAACCAATGGGAACTAGGCAAGGTGAGGGCCCCCCATTCCTACTGAGGGCAATCATTCTGCTCATCTTCCATTGGCCAGGTGTAGTCATGTAGTCACCCCTAGCTGTAAGGAGGGCTGGGAAATGTAGTCTAACTGGGTAGTCAGGCACCTCACTAAAAGTCAGAGGTTCTGCTACTAAAGGAAGAAGGGGAGAATGGTTATTGGGAGACATTTATCAGTCTTTGCCACGGGTGGACTTCCACTATCAAAACTGCCAGTGTCGGTGGCAACATGATCAGGGACCTGCAGTGGCAGATGATAAGCACCCCCAAGGTTGGTAAATTCTCAGCCACATGACTCTTTTCCCCAGTGGTCAGTCAAGAAGCCAACAGCAATTGACTTTGTAGAAGAAAAAACATGATGGCCAGTGTGTTGCCAGGGAAAAGTTCTAGAAATTTGGTTTCTCATTTCTCTCTTCCCATTCAGATTCTCGCTGTCTGTGCTGCTGAGGGACTGTCTGCGGTATCCCTGGAAGTCCTTCCTCTGATCATACCATGAGCAAGACTGTTCTAGTTAATGCTCTTTTGGTTCTGAGGAGCTGTTCGAGCTGTCTCAGGAGGAAGGTTTATAGTGAGGGTGCAGAGACGGATCATGGGATCCAAGAGCTGGAGATGAAGGGCAGTCTGACCTCAGAGACCCTGCAAGCTTTGGGAACCAGGGCTGCTTTCTCTGTCTCTCCAGGCCCGTCTCAATTCTTGTCTGTTTGTCACTTGTCCAGCATATATTTATTGAAGCCAAATGCAGGTAAGGTCTTCCTTCTTTCTAGGGACCAGCAGTCACACTTAGGACAAGGCCCTGATGACAGCAGTCACCCGTGTTCCACACTTCCTGCCCTGTTGGAATCTCAGTCACTTGATCTAATACATTTCCTCTGCGTTTAAGCCGGGAGGAGCCAGGGTTTCTCTTTTTTGCCCTGAAAGCATCTCCCTGGCTAGTTTCACTTCCTCAGGGAAGAGCCTGAGGAATCAGGAGACGCCTTCTTGTGTGCAGGAGGTCCTGGCTATGGGCATGCTTTCCATGGCCTTAGATTCCCAGAGGAGGCAGCTGGTTCCTTCACGAGTGGCTTTTGTGTCACCTGCCATCGGTGATGGGGGAGGATGCTGTCGTTGTCAGAGCCACACTGCACATTCTCAGCACCGCCTCTGGCACCATCAGCTGTGGGATCCTGGTGACTGAACTCATTCAGCAAGCAGATCCCTAATACTCACCGTATGCCAGGTGCCAAGCCCTGCGCTAGGTAGCTGCTAGGGGTGAGGAGATGAACGTGACACGGTCCCTGAGCTCTGTGCTCCATTAGGGACCCACGCTGGTTCTTCTGATGTGAGAGATTTTAACCAATGACTGATAAGTGGCCCAAGTCACCTTCCAGTGGGGCAGTTACTTAAAGATTTGAGAAACAGTGGACAGAAGAAAAGTCACTGTCTTTGAGTGAGAGTGACCTGCTTTCAGAGGGTTATGTGGGCCTTACTTTCCCCACTTATATAATGGGACTAATTTTGGTACTCACCTCCCAGCGTTGTCATGCAGTGATGCATTTGAAATGCCCAGCACAACTGTCGCAGCTCTGCAGATGCCGGCTTCCCTTCTCCTTCCTCCCATTCTCTCAACAACACCCCCCCGCCCACCACAGACTTTGTTCTGGGAAGTCGTCCCCTCCTCTGTGGGCTGCAGTTTGGCCTCACCCGTCACCATGGAGCCTCCCAAGGCCAGGGCTCTGAAGAGACGCAGCTCCCAGCTTCACTGTCCTGGGGGTAATCAAAGTCACTCTGTGCTGGGGCAGGTGGTCTGTTGGGGCCTGACTGGGACTTGTGGCAGATTCTGCATGGCACTGCCCCTGAGGCAGTCCTCCCCCGGGCACGCCTGCTGCACTTGGCACTTCTGAGGCCTGAAGCAGAGCGTCAGCCTTGCCCTCCTGGCCTGAGCAGGGGATCTGTAGATGTCGAGGCCGTCGCTCTCCTGGGGATCTGCTGACTGGCTGGAGAGACTCTCTGCCTGGGAGTTGGAGGCAGCAGCTCCTTTAATTTCTGACTTTCCTTGAGTCAGCATAGGTGACAACTTTGTGTCAGTTAAGAGGTGCCGTTGAGGGCTCCTTGGGAACTCCAAGAATGAAGTGATTCTGTCCAAGGAGCCACCAATGGCTCCTCAGCGGAGCAGCATGGGCTGGGGCTGTGGACCGTTCGTCCTTCATGGGAAGCAGAGGACTCGGAGCAATGGGCCGGGGAGACGCGTCCCCAGTCCCCCCACCCATTGCCTCTTAGGTGAGGCAGCAGGGGACACGTCAGAGTCTGTTTGGGTTTCACAAGTGCAGAGCGTGGCTTCTGTCCAGGGCTCTCATTTCCAACGCTTGGAGGTTTGTGAAAGCTCTCACCAGGCAAGTCCCAGGAAGCAGGTGATGGAAACCAGACCCTTCTCCAAGCCTCTGAGCAGCTGTTTTAAGCACACGCCTGCTCAGGTTCCTAGGTGGGAGCTGTGTTCAGTTGACTCCCACTGTGCCTGAGACACCTGCTCACCATCTGCCGCTGTCCTGCTGTGTTTGTACTGCCATCCCATCCTGGTCACCGGTGTGCATGGTGGTAGCAATTAAACGGACAAAGGATGAGCAGGCCTTCAGCAAACTATGCTTTATGGTCATTCATTCATCAACAAATCCTCCAGTTGAGCACACACTCTGTGCTTAAACACCATAGGTAAAGGCTGACCTCACCTGTGGGGAACTTATGGTCTTCCAGGAAAGGCAGATGTGGAGATAACGAGTCTAAAAGCCAAGGGAATCATCACAAACGTGCAACACATTGAGAGGGAGAAGCCCAAGGTGTGATGAGAGTGAATGGGGACGTCAGGGAGGCGCTTCTGAGGAAGTGACACTGAGCTGAGGCTGGAAGGACAAGGGGGAGTTGGCTTCTGAACGGAGTGAGAAAGAGGTTTTGAGGCACAGGAGGTACCAAGGTCCTGAGGCAGACAAGCACTTGGTGATTTCAGGAACTGGGAGAAGCACAGTACAGCTGGAGGGCAGAGACCAGGGGAAGAGGGGGAGGTGGTGGGTGGGGGCCAGACTGCTATGCATTAGGAAGGATTTGTGTTTGCGTGTAACAGAGGGCTGAATCCAGGGACTTAATGAGCATCCCTTCAGCATATCATCAAGGACCCAGGTTCCGTCCAACTCTTCACTCCACCATCCTTAGGGTGTGGCTCTTGTCCTTATCCTCACAAGATGGCTATTGAAGCTCCAGCCATCATATCTGCAGTCCAGGCAGGAATAAGGAAAAGGGGAAAGGCAAGAAGGATCAACAGTCAAATCCGGCCTCTTCAAAAGGCTCCACTATAACCTTCAGTTTATCTCATTGGCCAGCCTGTGCAGGAGCTCTTAAGACATCCAAGGAATGAGGTTTTTTAGCTGGCTATATTGCTACTTGCTACAAAATCAATGTTCTGTTAATAAAGAAGAAGGAGAAATGGATATTGGATAGGCAATGTCCAGAGTCTGCCCCACAGGGCCTTGTAGGTTGTGGTAAGGAGTGTGGCCTTCATTCTGAGTGCAGCTGGGGAGCCACAGAATGTGCTATGCAGGGTGGTGACATGGAAAAGGGAGACAACTCAGGGTTGCCTCGTTTGAACCACAGGAGCACATACCTGTGGGCATGTGTACTGGCTTCCTAGGGCTGCCATACACATTACCACAAACTTGGTGGCTTAAAACAACAGAGATTTATTCTCTCACAGTTTTGAGGGCTCGAAGTCTGAATCAGGGTGTCAGCATGGCCATGCTCCCTCTAAAGGCTCTAGAGAAGAATCCTTCCTTGCCTCGTCTAGCTTCTGGTGGCTCCTGGCAATCCTTGGTGTCCCTTGGCTTATAAACTGCATCACTCAAGTGTCTGCCTCTGCCGTGACATGGCCCTCTTCCCTGTGTCCCCTCTGTGTCTCTGTATCCAAATTGCCCTCTCCTTTCTTTCATGAGGACACCCGACATTGGATTTAGGGCCCGGCCTAACCCCATCTCAACTTAATTGCATCTGCAAAGACTCTATTTCCAAAAGTGGTCACATTCAGAGGTGCTAGGGTCAGGACTTGAAGTCACCTTTTTGCGGGACATGATTAAACCTGCTACCGCAGGCAAAGGGCTGGGCGGAGGCCTGGACGCTGCTTCACTGAGTTGGGCCGCTGGTTTTCCCCCCACTCACAGAGCATAAGAGACAGCTCAGGACTTAGGGAAGCAGGTGCATTTCCAAAGTTTTGACGCAGTGCCTGGCACCGGTTCCTCCTTCTCTTATAAAAGGGCAAAGGAAGGGTCTGGGCTCTGGGCACAGGCCTTGGCTCACCTCGGCAAACACTTCTCGAGCACCGAGGATGCAAGGACCTTGAGCCAGGGGTACAGAGGTGATCTCATCCCTCTCTGCATGTCAGGGGCTCGTGGTTTGGGGGATGGGGAGGAGTAGACATTTAAATGATGGGCTGAATGACATCTAAACTTGGTTTCCTTTCTTCAGGCAAAATTTTATGCTGACTGATGGTCTTTAATAAACCACGTTTTTGTTTGAACTGGGTGGGAGTGGGGTGGGAAAGGTGAGCTGTAGCCGTGGCTGTGGCATGTGGTCACAACTGAACCTAAACTGGCTTCAGAGTCAGGGTCCTGCAGACTGTCAGATGTACAGTGTCATTCAGGGCCCCCCATTTTTTTGCACTGATGTGGAATAAAACCCACTCACTGGGGCCAGCCCAGTGGCGTAGCAGTTAAGTGTGCGTGCTCCGCTTCAGTGGCCCAGGGTTCGCAGGTTTGGATCCCGGGTGTGGACCTATGCACCGCTTGTCAAGCCATGCTGTGGCAGGTGTCCCACATATAAAAGTAGAGGAAGATGGGCATGGATGTTCGCCCAGGGCCAATCTTCCTCAGCAAAAAGGGGAGGATTGGCATCGGATGTTAGCTCAGGGCTGATCTTCCTCACACACACACAAAAAAACAAACAAACCAAACTATTCACCATGTGAATCCCAGGAGGCAGGCCGGGGACCCTTGGACTCTTTCTGGGCACTTATGTGCACATCTCTTTGCGTGAGTTGCTGTGCACGGAGCTTTGTTCCTTGGTAGGTGATTTTTTTTGGTTTTAGTTTTTTGGTTTTTCTCATCAAGGTGGGGATCCCCAGCAGAGATGGGTGGAGATAGGAGAGATGGACACCCAGGAGGACAAGACGTGGCATCTGATCTCCTAGGAGTGGGGTGGGAAGCAGAGGCTGAAGAAGCCGCTTTCCTGAGGAAGGCTGAGGTCTGGGCATGAACACAGTGGGCAGAACTGGGGGGCAGGGCTTCCTTCTCTGGGCACCTTCTGGGCCCCAGGGTGGATGACTGTGGCAGCAATGAGAGGCACCATCCGTGGCATGGGCACTTGCCTTCACCCAGGGGTGGTGGTATCAGAATGTCCCCCTCAGGTGGCTTCATGAGTAAAACCAGTAATCCAACAAGGGTAGGCCCATGTGACTCTCACAAATAGTACACATGAGTCACCCTTGAGGGCTCCCATGGATGGTCATTTGCAAGGGGTGGAGGTCCTCACTGGGCAAGTAGGGGGAGAGGGTCAGTAAGAAGGGGCTGTTTAAGCATTGAAGGAGTAGGAATCTGCCTGGGGGAGAAGGCCAGGAAGGTCACTGCAGGCAGGAGGACCAGCATGTGCAAAGGCATAAGTGACCGCTGGTGGCCTGAGACTGTTAGGGGAGCCTGGTCTGGTGAGTGCGTGCATAAAGATGCACGGGGGAATGAGAGAAGGGGAGAGAAGAGGAGGTGCAGCTGGCTCCTGGAGAGACCTTGCATATCAGGCTGCGGTTTGGGTTTTGTCTAGAGGGTGGTGGGAGCCCCAGATGGCTCGTGAGCAGAGTGATGTGGCCTCGCACGTGTTTTAGATTTGTTGATGGCTGTGCTGAGGATGGGTGGAGGGGCGACAGTCTGGAGGCTGGAGGGGAGGAACCAGGCAGTGGCAGTGGGAAATCTCCCCCCAACACCGTGTTTCTTCTGTTCGTCTTCCCCCAGCCCTGCCCTGACCCCGGGTCCCCAGAGTGTGTCACTTGTCAGAAGAACAGAGTCTGCCTCCCTGTGGGTGGGGAGAGCAGGCATCCCCGTCCTGCTCACACTGGGCCCAGGGCGAGGGCTAGCTGGGCAGCCGGCAGGTTGGCAGGGAGAACGTGGTCTGCTCTGCTGTGTCTGCAGCTCCTGCTGCTGGACAGCCTGATTAATGACCCATGACGCCCAGGGCTCCTCACGGGTCAGCAGCCCCATCTCTGTGGCGGCGGCCGAGTGAACCTGCCTCCTCTGCCTCCTTTCTTCCCACAGCTGGCGCTCCCGGGTGGGCTGAGATGCTGTGACATCACCCCCTCCCCTGGCTCTTCCACCCTTTCTGCCAACATTTCCCGGCCTCCTTTAAGTCCTGGCCCTAAATGCTCCTGAGCAGGAGAGGCTTGACAGAATTAACTCCCAGCCCGCCGTGTTCTGGCTTGTTTTTTATTTTATCCCCATCGGGCACATAGTAGAGATTAGAAAAACGTTTTGAAGGAATCCTGGCTGTTCCTCTCCCCTTTCTCAACCTTCCAGTGACTGTAGTATGGGCCCTGCATTCTCTCTCTGCTTGGGGGTCTGTGTCTGCGTATTCTGTTTGCATAAGTCCCACCTCCTCCCTCAGACTAGTAACTCCCCGAGATCAAGAGTCTGCCTCCATCTTTAGACTGGCGGCTTCTACGATCCAGTTTTTTCTTCTCCCTTAAACAAGGTACTCCCAGGGCAGAGACTGTGTCTCCCTCACAGTCTGGGAGCTCCCTGAAGACAAGGGCTCTGTTTGCAGCCCCCGTCTGTTTCTCCCTGGTGCCCCAATCTGAGCTTTGCCTTAGGTGTGCTCTCCAGAAACTCAGGGGCTGTAGGACAAGCCTCCTGCCCTGTCTGGGAATGGCAGGGCTGAGCGTAGGTACATCAGGTATGGATTTGGCTGGGACCAGAGCTGTTGGGGCTAGGGGCTGGATACTGAGCTGTCTGGGGCCAAGGAGAGCCCAGGGGATCCCAGGCCTAAACCAGCCCTCTGGGCCACAGGTCCAGCACCTGGGAGGGCCATGACTTCTTGCATCCAGATGTCTGGGTTGGGGAGGGGCAGAGGGTGGTTCCTGGCATGCCAGACTCCTCATGCCTCCTGTGGGCTCTGTCTTGGGTGGTGGCAGGAGGACAACCACAGCTACTATGTTTCCCGTCTGTACGGCCCCAGCGAGCCCCGAAGCCGGGAGCTGTGGGTGGACATGGCCGAGGCCAACCGGAGCCAAGTGAAGGTCCACAGAATCCTCTCCAACACCCACCGGCAGGCTTCAGTGAGTGCCCCTGTCCCCAGCAGCACTGCTCTGGGCTGGGAGGCTGGAGGCCAGCCCACCTGGTCAGTGGGCATGGCAGTGGCCTGAGGTCTGTGACCTGGGAGGTGCCTTCCAGGGGATCCTGGGGGGCTTGGCCAGAGGTGGGGTGCTCACTTGTGGTCCTGGGGGCCTGCCCTGGACATGCCTGCCCCCTACCCTGTCCAGACAAGCATGGGGCAGCCCCCTGGCCTGCAGCTCAGTCCATGCTAACTCTCTCCTGTCCCCTGCAGAGAGTGGTCTTGTCTTTCGATTTCCCTTTCTACGGGCATCTTCTGCGGCAGATCACCATAGCAACCGGAGGTAAGGCTGTGTCAGTGGGCGTGGGGGAGGGTTTGGAGATCTCAGCCAGAACTTAGGGGACCTAACTGGGGAGGTTCACCAGAGACGGGGTTGTATAGATGGACTGGGGAGGGACCCACGTTTGGCGCTCTCGGGACCCCACTCTCAGGAAGCAGGTCAGGGAGTGTGTCAGAACACCTCCCTCACATCAGCTGACTGGCTTGTGTGTGTTTCCCCCTGGGTCAGCTCAGGCCAGTGTGGGCAGTCCATGTGGTCCCTGTGGTTCTGAGTCTGTGAATGAGAGGGAGGGAGAGACAGCCTTGAAAGCCTGGTTCCTGGGACAGGCTCCATGTTGATATGGGGAGCCCATCTCTGATTCCTGGGCACTCTCCCAGGGAGAGGGAGAGGTGGGAGTTTGTGCCCACCTAGAGGGGCAGGGAGAAACTCCTCTGGTCTGGGACCCTTTTGCTTCATACATGCCAGACCCAGAGCCCACCAGGTGGAAATGGGGGACAGAGGTCCAAAGCTTGCTTCCAGGTCCGTCTGCACTGCTCCTTCCTACCCTTGGGGAAAAAAAGCCCAAGGAAGTAACGCCTCTGGGCCACCTCTGGTGATTCCTCTGCACTTCTCCCCACCCCAGGCTTCATCTTCATGGGTGATGTGATCCATCGGATGCTCACAGCTACTCAGTACGTGGCCCCTCTGATGGCCAACTTCAACCCTGGCTACTCCGACAACTCCACAGTTGCTTACTTTGACAATGGTGAGACCAGATCTCAGAGTTTAAGTCACCCAGCCAGGGCTCCCTTGATCCAGGCCCTTTAGAGGAGCGCAAGGGCCAGAGAGGGCTGGGAGACTTGCCCATAGTCACACAGCAAAGCAGTCACCGTGCTTTTCTGTGTTCAGTTTCCTCATCTGTAAGATGGAGACAAAAATGCCTGCTACCTAGCAGATCAGATGCGATAAGGAAATGAAAGTGCTTGGCTCTTAGTAGAGGTGAAATAAATACCAGGGACCTATGTCGTTTCTTACTCTGACCAAGTTGTCCCTTGGGCACCCACTCTCCTGCCTCAGGAGAACAGACTTTTCTGTTATTTGTCCTCCTTTTCATTTCAAGGGGTCAGGATAGGCAAGAAGGAAGGGTCATGCCTGGGGTAAGAGATCATCAGGCATGGCATCTGGGGGGCTGAAGCAGGGTCTTCTGGTTCCTCTCCAGTTCGGAAGCCAGGCTGGTATTTGTGGGCCACCCAGCTCCTGCCTCCAGGCAAATTTGTAGACTGCCTCTATCACCCCTAATGGACCCAACCTGTGGCCAATCCACGCTGGCCACTGTTTCTGCAGGGCCCTGCTCCCTGCACTACTTCCCCATCCAGACAGGTCTCTGCTCTTCTCCCCAGGGACTGTCTTTGTTGTCCAGTGGGACCACGTCTACCTCCAAGGCTGGGAGGACAGGGGCAGCTTCACCTTCCAGGTGGCTCTGCACCGTGATGGCCGCATTGTTTTCGGCTACAAAGAGGTGGGTGGGCCCGGCTGCAGAGACAGCTGGGTCCTGGAGCCTTTCTTTCACTCAGCAAATATCTGTCAAGAACCAGATGTGCCAGGCCCAGGGCTTGGTGCTGGGGTACAGCAGTTAATAAGATGGCTGCGGACCCTGCCCTTGTGGAGCTGTAGGTCTGGTTGGGGAGATAGACAGTAATTGCAGGGACAAATGCAGAATCGCCACTGTGACAAGTGCTCCTAAGTAGAGATGCTTGGTTCCAGGAGAGCCTTTGGCGGGGCTCTTTACGTGAGCAGGGCTCAGGGGAGGCTTTCCTGAGGAAAAGAGTCGAAATCAGCAGGATGCATAGGAGTTAAGGAAGCAAAGAGGAGAGAGAAATGTGTTTCGGGAAAGCAGGAGCAAAGGTTCTGAGACAGGACAGAGCATGGCTGGAGAGGAGAGAGTGGAGGCAAGACAGGGCAGGGGAACAAACAGATCTGCCTTTGACTAAGGTCACTCTGGCTTCAGTGTGGAGAACAGATTGTTGGGGGCTCAGAGGGAATGCTGGGAGATGATTTACAAGAGGCGATGCCAGCCTGGGGTAGGTGGAGGGCGATGGAGAGAACTGGATAGATCTGAGAGCCAGTTAGCAAGCTAATTGACAGGATTTGGAGATGTATTGCCTGGAGGAGGGGAAATGAAGGAAAGGGAGGGGCCGAGGGTGACGCCCAGGTTTCTGGCCTGCACAGAGGTGCCATTCACAAAGATGAAGAAAAGGAAAAGGAGGTCGTGTGGGGAAGACTTGGAATTTGAGTGGACGCATTGGCTTTGAGACGTCTTTGAGTCCTCCAAGAGGTGGCCCGAGCGGGCAGAGAGTCTGGAGCTCAGAGGGAAGTCTAGGCTGGCCCACGAGTGTCTAGGAGTAACAGAGCTCTTCCTCCTGCCACAGATCCCTATGTCCGTCCGGGAAATCAGCTCCTCCCAGCACCCCGTCAAAGCAGGCCTGTCAGATGCCTTCATGATCCTCAACCCATCCCTGGACGTTCCAGGTGAGTCCCCAGGGATCCAGCGGAGACCTGGACTGGGTTGGACTCAGCTCTAATTGGCCAGGCTGGTAGGGGGATGGCAGTGGCGGGGAGTGGATGGATGGCGGGGAGTTGAGTGGGAACTGAGGGGAGAAGGGGGGCATGGTGAGTTCCAATCTTTCTTTGTTAAAGCGGAGGAACCATTTTTTCCGATAAAATCTCCTGTGGGAGGCACAGCTCTGGTTGTTGAGGGGAAGGGGAACCAGGGCCCTTCCACTCAGCAACCCCTCCATTTAGAAAATCTCCAAAGACACCAAATTAGGGTTTATGAGTCCTCGCAGAACACAAGCATAATTGCCTCCCCACCCTAAGTGATAGGAGTGTCACAGGAGGTTTCAGAAGACAGGGAAATTCCGTTTCTCTCCCATCCTCGAACCCCATCCCCCAACTCCCCTTCCTGGAGGCAACCAGGCCTACTAGGCTACAAGCCTCAGGTAAGTAAGTATAGATACGTATATTTAACACAAATTATGGCATATGCTGTCCTCTGTTCTGCTCCTGAACAAAGTGTATCCTGCCCGTCATTCCACATCAGCACGCATCTCACTTTTTTTAATGGCTGTGTGATAGCCCATTGTGTGGATGTACCTTAAATTAACCAGTCGCCTGGCATAGACTTCTCAGTTGTTTCCAACCTTTTGCTATAACAAATAATGCTGCAGTGAATATTCTCGCAAGTAGGTATTTTTATGCCCCGGCGTGAGTATTTCCGTAAGATAAACTCCTACCACTTCACCTGCCTCTCCCCTGACCTCCCCCTTGAACTCCGAGGGCTCTAGCAAGTGGCTTAGCAAGGACCTCCAAAACCCTGCTCCATCACTTCAGTCAGCATCTGCTCTAACTGGTTGGTTAACGCCTCTACTGAGCTGGTTGCTAAATAGTCGCAGTATCACCTTAATTGCATTAGTTAGCTACTGCTGCATAACAAATTACCCTGAAACTTAGCAGCTTAAAACAACAAACACATTATCTCAGAATTTCTGTGGATCAGGAAGCAAAACACAACTTAGCTGTGTCCTCTGGTTCAGGGTCTTTCACAGGCTCTCAAAGTGTTTGCCAGGGTTACAGTCATCTCAACCATTGATCGGGGGGATCCACTTCCAAGAGCTCTCACGTGGTTGTTGGCAGGGATCAGTTCCCCCCTCAGTCCCTGCCCTGTGGACCTCCCCACGGGACAGCTCACAGCTGTCTTCCATCAGAGCAGGCAAGGAAGACAGCAGTAGAAGATGAGCAAGATGGAAGCCGGAGTCTTTTAGTAACCTAATTTTAGAAGTGCCATTCCACCACTTTTGCCATATTCTCTTGGTTGGAAGCAAGTCACTAGGTCCAGCCCACACTCAGGACAAGATTACACAGGTGTGAATACCAGGAGGCAGGGGTCACTGGGGGCCGTGTTAGAGGCTGCTGACCACACTGATTATAATCCCATCCCCAGGCACCGAGCTTTACAGTGTCTTATTGGATCATCCTCCCAATATTGTAAGAGAAGTCTGTACCTTTGTCCTTTTCTAAATGAGGACACAGAGGCTCAGAGAGGTGGAGTGACTTGCTTGTGGTCACACAGCTATGAAAGAGAGAACTGAAACCCAGATATTCCCTGGGATCCACCATTGAGACTTTCTAATTCTGACCCGCCCCTATTCCACTCAAAAGGGTGAATCCTTTCTTCCTCAAACACCCCCAGCCCAATGTGCATGCACCCCAGGCTGTTTCACAGGAAGGATAGTTCCTGGTGTCCATACCCCACCCCCTCCTGTGCATCATTGAACCGTCAGGGGCAATGCCCTGTGCTTCCCTCACACAACTTTGTGCAGGCGGAGTCTCAGGAAATGTGTTTTAGATCCAGCTGTTGAATGAGGGTGAATTAGAGGAAGTCAGTTCCCTGGGGAGCGTCTGCATCTGAGGCTCCTCTGTGGTTCAGGAAAGGCTGTTTTAGCCGTGGAGATTTGGGGAGAGGGGGTAAAGAGGGACTGGGAGGAAGCACAGCCCACCTGAAATAACAGGGGGGAAGCTGCGCCTGCTCTCTGAGGCCCGGAGGAGACACAAGGGCTCTGCCGTGACTCCAGGTGCTGTTTGCTGAGGTATTGGGTCCACCAGCCAGGTGAAAGCCGCTGCCTGACCCCCAGACACTGCCCAGCAGCTCCAGCCTCCAGTCTCCCTTCCCTCTGTCCCCTGTTCCTTCTTGTCACTTACAGACAGATCAGATCATGTCATTCTCTGGCTCCTTGTTGCCTACAGCATCAAGTCAAAATCCTTAGTGTGGCATTGGAGGTCCTATGCAGCTGGTCACAGCCTACCTTTGTAGGCTCCTCTCCAAACATTTTCTGTCCGGGCAGCACTGGTCTGCATGCCCTGTCTTCCCCAAACATGTCAAGGGCTGTCCGTGTCTCTGTGACACAGTTCCTCGTATAAAATGGCCCCCACCCCAACCCTTTCACCGCTTGGCAAAATTCTACTCATCTATTGGTTCAGCTCAGATGTTGCCTCTGCCATGAAGCAGAATTCATGGTTTCCTCCTCTATCCCCCTAGCACTTTGTCATCACACTGTCCTGCTCATCCTCCTTGTCCCCAACTAGCTGTGGGCTCCTTGGGGGCTCACTGTAGCCCCAGCACTTAGTCCAGGGCCTGTGGCAGGGCAGGCGCCCAAGAAATGAGTAACAGTGCCAGTGAGTGCCGCCAAAGGGAACGGGTGTGGCGGAGACCTGTCCTCTGCTCCATGGTGACCCTAAGTGAGAACAGAGCCCGATACCACTGGAGTTCGGGGTGAGCGCTTTGGTAATTGCATCTCATTTTGTCAGAGGTTTTCAGCTTGGAGGGTCCAGATAGACTTTAGAAGGAATATTGAAATACGAGTGGAGCATATTCATGTGCATATATTTTTCTGGGACTGTATCCGCGGCCTTCATTGGGTTTTAAAATGGGCCATGATCTCCACTTTTGGGAGTGATGGCTTTTGTATGGCTAAGTGGTCAGATTCCTTTGGGTCTGATATTCAATCCAGGAAGTAGGGAATTCGTCGGGATTAGAGTGAACTGCAAATAACAGTAAATCCCAAATAATCAGGGCTTAAATGAGACAGAAGTTCAGGGAGAGCCTTCTGGTCTGCAGAGCCTAATGTCACCTGGGATATTCCCATTATCCAAGCCCACCTGGTCCTATGGAATGAGTGGTATCACTATCCTTGTACCCAAGCATGGCTCCTTCCTGTCTGGGGCAGTGTGAGGAATGGAGTCTGATTCCCCACTGTTCAAGAATCCCCCAGCCACTGAACACTGTCTAAGGGACTATCCCCTCCCCCAGGCTCCAAATGCTCCCCTCTTCCCCCTGCTTGATGCACGGAGGGAATTCTGCACAGTCTCACCCCTGGGGTTGAGGGAAGGAGATGCTGAAAACAGCCAGAGCTTTTCTTACCATCACTTCCTTATATAAACTGCTGCACAGGCTTTGGAGCAGAGAGTCTGCAGAGATGCATTCTCTGCTTTGATGCAGAGAAAAGATTCATGTGCAACTAGCATCATTTTGCAGAGGCACACAAAACATACAGGGTGGCTTAAACACTCTTTGTTTGGTTGGAGGGGCCCCCAGAAATCAATATAATTTCCTCTATTCCTTTGTTTAAGAAACTCTTTCATTCATGGACAGTATAAAAGCAACTTTAGTGTAGCCAACATCAAAACTGACAGAGATTCTGAATTAGTGGAATCAATTAATGAGGATTTCTGTATAAAGGGCTCTAAATTGTAGCCTGCCCCTTGGCTGGCCCCAGAATGGCCTCGAATGACCCTAACACTTGGGCCTTCTCCTTTACCAGAACTTTCCTTTCCTTTCAAAGGAAAACTTGAGTCCAGAAATGTGTCAGAGGACTGTACTTTTGTGTAGGGGAGGTGGGAGGCCCGGGATCTGGCTGCAGAAGGGTGAGAAGGACCAGCCAAGTGAGGACGTGGAGGGCGGGGTGATGTTGTCACCAGCTCTGGCCCATTTTGTCTTCTCGCTTCTCCTGATAAAGGTGCTTCATCAGGGATTTATATCCATCGTGGGCCCTCCTCCCCCTTTGCACTTCTCTCCTCTGTCTTTCTCTCTCCTCTGCTCCCTAAGTCTTCTCATTTCTTGCCTCCTCTTCTTTCTTGGCCCCTTTTCTACTTGGCTTCAGTGCTGAGGAGTCTCCTGCCTCCCCTCCTGGGCTGAAAGCCCCTTGGGATACAGGCCCCTTGTTGTGTTTATCTCTGGGGTCCCCTGCTGGGGCTTGATTCATGATTATTGAATGAATAACCAAATGAGTAAAGGAATACATGAATGAGTGAATGAAAACTTTTTCCTGAACCACCATCTTATGTATTTTATTTCATTTCATTTTTTTTTTTTTTTGGTGAGGAAGACCAGCCCTGAGCTAACATCTGATGCCAATCCTCCTCTTTTTTTTTTTTTTTTTTTTTGCTGAGGAAGACTGGCCCTGAGCTAACATCTGTGCCCATCTTCCTCTACTTTATATGGGACACCGCCACAGCATGGCTTAACAAGCGGTGCATCGGTGTGTGCCCGGGATCCGAACCAGTGAGCCTAGGGCCGCCCCAGCAGAGCACGCACACTTAACCGCTTGCGCCACCAGGCCGGCCCCCATCTTATGTATTTTATATCATAATCATCTGTTTTGGAGGGAAGTTTGTGGCAGGCTCTGTCAGTCTGATTTCTTGTGATTGATACCCCTCTCTCCCACTGGTGTCTGGGGTTTCTTTTTTTTGGTGAGAAGATTGGCCCTGAGCTAACATCTGTGCCAATCTTCCTCTATTTTGTACGTGGAATGCCGCCACAGCATGGCTTGATGAGCGGTGTATAGGTCTGCGTCTGGGATCCAAACCTGCGAACCCTGGGCCACTGAAGTGGAGTGCACAAACTTAACCACTACACCACCAAGCCAGCCCCTGGTGTCTGGTACTGAAACAAAATGGGACATGTAAACCTCTCTTTTGAGCCATTAACTTGTCTTAATTGGGTGGCAAGGCTTTCCGTGTCCCAACCTTAGTATTTCTGAATCTTTGATGATTGGAAGCAGAGATAAAACAGAACGTCTCAAACTGCCAGAAATGTGGCTTTGGGGTGGCCTCCGTCTTGGTTCCGGAAGGGATCTGGTGATCATGCAGATGGACGTCATCATCCTTGGGCGAGCCCGGATGTTGGTAAGATAATCCCAAAGCAAATAACTCAGGGGGGGATATTAAGGATTCTGTTTATAGAGAAATAAAAATATTACCAAAGCCATACATCAAACAGGTATACAAGTTGGCAGCTGAAGTGGGTGAATATTTTTAATCAGAGATATATTTCCGCACACCCACCCTCGAGTCCCTCCTGCCACACTCACCCCCCGCCCCGCTGGTAGGGCTGGGCTGGGTTTTGGAGGACATCTTACCATCTCTGGCTGCACCCTTACTTGAGGCACATCCCCAGCTCTGCTCCCCAACCCGGCTGGTGAGGAGACCCGTCTCCAGATTCTGGTGTGAGGTTTGCTGGGAGCCCCACCTTCTCTGGCTGCCATTTGTGTGTCTCTAACCCTGAAATCAGCTCCCTTGACAAGTCTGTGTCTCCATTTGTGCCCCAACCCTGAGTCTCTTTGTTCCTCCCATTTCTCTTCCTTCTGAGAGAGGGCGAGCTCTCCTCTATATCCTTGCAGATGGAGAAGTCCTGAAAGCCGTCTCTCATCCTACTTTGAGCTCTCACTTAGGAAGGGGCATGTCTGGCTTTCTGTGGCCCTTTGGGGCTGCCCTTTTGTGGTGGGCTGGAGAGGAAGGGCGTTCTTCCTTTGGGCTGCAGGCTGAAGTTATAATAAGTTGCTGAGGTTTTCATGACTATCTGTAACCCATTCACTCGTTTACAGTCGTTTCTTGAGGCCCTGTTGTGTGTGGGGCCTGGTGCTAGGGGCTGGGGTACAGAGACAAACAACTTGCGGGCTCTACCCTTTGGGGAGCTTGCCAGCCTGGTGGGGCGGGTGGGTGTCCAGCAAAGTAAATATTCCCCCCCTTTTTTTTTTCTCCCCAAAGCCCCAGTAGATAGTTGTATGTCATAGTTGCACATCCTTCTAGTTGCTGTATGTGGGACACGGCTTCAGCATGGCCGGAGAAGCGGTACGTGGGTGCGTGCCCGGGATCCGAACCCGGGCTGCCAGTAGCGGAGCGTGCGCACTTAACTGCTAAGCCACGGGGCCGGCCCGCAGCAAAGTAAATATTGACCGAGCAGTGTAACAGGTAACACTGGACATTGCACAGGAAGCTGTGGAGACACTAACTGCACCCAAGGGTGGGGAAGTCTTCAAGGAGGGCGTGTCATTTGAGCTGAACCTTGAAGGATGAGGCAGATAAAGGGAGAATGGTTTACATCGATTCTGGACCCCACGGCCTCAGGCACCTTGGAAGACCTGGAGTTTCACATTTATTTTTTATCCCATTACATTTTGATGCTAAAAGGGATGATTTTCAGAAGAAGAGATGGACCTTGGGGGTAGTGGGTGGGATGGAGCTGTGAAAGTCTGCCTGGATCTTCCCCATCCTCCGCCTAGATGTTCTGCATCTCCCAGGCTCACTCAAAGCCCAGGCCACCTTCACATGCAGTTGGTGTCACACAGGGAGGGCCCTGCAGCACATATGGGCCTTTGTGTGAATTGAAAATTGGTGTCTCCTGTGGGCAGATGAATTACAGAAAGGTGCCCTTCCTCACTCCAGTCTCTTCAGACCCCACGCCTGCTTGGCAAGGGGCCTTTCTTGTATCAAAAAAATCTACGTGTGTGTGTGTGTGTCTGTGTGTCTGTGTGGATGTACACATGCTCGTAAAGGGCTCCGTGAACCTCGCTCCCTCACCTTTCGATGGAGGGCTCTTTCCTCCCCAAGACCTTGGTAACCCTGTAGACAGGTGGTAGTTACTGCCTAATATTTATGAGGCTTGCCTCCCGGACCTCTTCTTTATCAGGCTTAGGGTTGTTTAGGAGAAAAATAAACACCCAATTACTCAATCTTTGGGATGTTGGCTTAATTATTTATTTTTAAAGAAAACGTGGTAAACGTTTCCCTTTGACTCTTTTAGAAACACAAATCAAGAAACCACATGCAGTGGTGTGCTGGAGACGCGGACACCGATTCACAAGAGCAGGCTGACGGCGTCTCTTCCCAATTCACGTTCAGTCACTCCAGATTGGTAGCTTGACATCAGCACGGGGAAGTATTTACATGGTAGAAATTGGCAAATGCTCCCCACTCCAGGAGCCAGTTGAACATTCTCTACACACACACCTTTGGTGACTTTCTGGAGCTGCCCCGGCATCATGGCCTGAGTTTTAAGTCTGGTCTCGGCAAAAAAAAAAAAAAAAAAAAAAAAAAAAGGCTATGCGGCTTTGGGCAAATAATGTTCCCTCTTTTTTCTTTTTTTTTTGTGAGGAAGATCAGCTCTGAGCTAACATCCATGCCAATCCTCCTCTTTTTTTGCTGAGGAAGACTCGCCCTGAGCTAACATCCGTGCCTATCTTCCTCCACTTTATATGGGATGCCGTCACAGCATGGCCTGACAAGCGGTGCATCAGTGTGCACCCACGATCCGAACCTGGGCCGCCAGCAGTGCAGCACGCGCTCTTAACTGCTTTGCCACGGGGCCAGCCCCCATAGTGTTCCCTCTTTGATCTCACTTTCCTCCTTTGTGAAATAGGGGCACCGGTGATGTCCGTCTGTGTCCCTGAGAAAGGTGGGAGAGGAGTCAGATCCAGGTGACCTCCAATGATGTGGGCCCCATGGGGGCAGGGCCAGGTCTCTCTTGCAGGTCACTAGGTGCTCGAGACGTACGTAGCACAGCCCCTGGGGCATAACAGGTGCCCATACCTGTGTGTTGAATGAGTGAATGAATAGGGTGTGTGGTGGTGCTGTGCTTTTGTATGAGTTTTCTCATTTAAATAGATGTTTTCCAGTGAAGGCTGTTGATAGGCTTGGTAAATTGTAAAGTGTTATACAAAGTCTTATCAGTTCGTGGATTAATCTGTCTGGGCCTCGGTTTCCCACTTGTGAAATGAATGGCAGGACAACCTGCCCTTGTAGCTCTGAAGCTGATAACGTCTGAGTCTCTGAAACTGTGGCCCATCTTATGGCTCATGAAGCCCACACCTGGGCCGGGCTTACCTGGTGAGCACCTTTCAGGACTACCTGGACCCCTCGTCCCACCCACTCTTTCCAGCTGTTTTCCTTAGAAGAAGCAAGTCTCCTGCTCTCCCCATGATGGAAGGAAGATGAAAAAAGCAGGAGGCCTGGATCTCATGACAAACCATCCATCCCCAATTCAGGAGTCCAGGTGGAGGGAGGGTGCCTGGGGGCTGGAGTGGTTATCCTCCCTGGCAGGAAAGGAAGGCCAAGGCCAAAGTCCTCCCACTGCCCCACCCCACAGGAGCCAGTAGGTTGGGGGGTGGGGAGGGCCTCTGATATAAGTACTCTCTGAGGATCCCTCAGTGGTGACAGAGGAGATTCCCTCAGGTCCACCCGCCACCTGAGCATTGACCTTCTCCCGCATGTCCTGTTACCTTATTCTCCAGTGGGGCAAAAGCAAGAAACAGCACCCAGTCTAGACCAGGAAGAAACAAGGGGAAGCCAGAGCTGGGGAGGCAAGGAAGCCACAGGAGGAGAGGCAAGCAGTCTGGATCTTGGGGGTCAGCAGAAGGAAAGGGAGAGGCCCGCAGAGGGCAGTGAGGGGATGACACTTGAGGCTGGGAGGGTGAAGGTGGGGGGACCAGATGTCCAGGTTGCCAGCACAGCGCTGTGGTCAAGCTGCTCTTCCGGGGATCTCTGCTCCATCCACAGCACCTCAGGAGCTGCTGAGGGACTGAGGGACCCACTCGAGATTCACTGATAAGAAAAATGCCATCAGAGAGAGAGAGACGGGGGGTGGGGGGATGGGGCACAGGAATCCCCTCCTTTCATGGGTGCCCCTAATGAGTTCTGCTGCCCCCTTGGGAAACTTTCCTCCAAACCACCTTCAGCTGAGTGAGAAATTTATCTCCTCACCTACTTTGGGCTTCTAGTGACAAAAACCCAACTCAAACCAGCTTAAACAGAAAAGGGGGTGCACTGAGGAACCTGAAGTAGCCCAAAGAACCAAAGGAAGAGCTAACAACTGGGAAGGCAGGAAACAGGGCAGGGCCTGGGACTCCAGAGCCTGGAATGCCACCAGTACTTCCTGCTTCTCTCCACGAGGTGGCTTCATTCTCTGGCCTTCCCCATGAGACAGGAACCATGGCCATTCATGGACTCTGAGATTGCATCTTCTCAGTATCCTTACTAGAGAGCAAAAGGGCCTACTGGTTACAGTTGAGAAGTCCCAGGGAAGGTCTCTGATTGGTCCAGCTGCATCAGATGCCCAGCCCTGGACCAATCACTGTGTGGCCAGGGAGGCAGGGTCATGGAAGAAGATGGAAGCTCTAGTGCAGACCACATGTAGGAAGGGGCTGGGGGCAGTTCCCCCAAACAGAACGATGTTTCCAGAAGGAAGAAGAATTGCTGGGCAGACCAAATACTAAGTGGCCCTTTCTCCTTGTCGGGAAACTCATTCACAAAGCTCAGCGGCTGGCTGCCTGCCTTTCAGAGCTGAGGGAAACCAGCCCCAAGTCATGGTTCTCGGGTGGGCATGGGGACGTGGTGGGAAATACCAGAGCATCTCAGATTGCCATTTTAAGGAAAAATCTTTTCATCTACAATTACAGTTTTGTCCTCCTAAGGGTGTTGTGGCAGGTGTTTCTGGCAAGTTGGGAGCAGAACTCAAATCAGAACTCAGGTCTCCTGACTCTGAGGTCCTGTAGGAAGTTTCTGCAGGGACTGAGGCAGGATATAAGCCTGGCTCCAGACCTGAACCTCGCTCTGACCCCCGTCCGGGAGGGGAGAGGTTCTCCAAAGTCAGCCTGTCCATCTGCAGACATTTGCAGAGTGCTCACTGCGGGTCAAGTTCAGGACCAGATGCTCCCGGTCTAATGCTCTCTGCCCTCCAAATAGACCCTAGTGACCACACAATGTGGGGAGTGCCGAGGGAGGTGGGCACCTGGCCTGGGTGGGGCAGAGGAGGGAGCTGGTCAAGGGGCGCTGCTCAGAGGAAGTGGCTCTTGAGCTAGATCTGGAAGGGTGAGCTAGACAAGGAGAGAAGGGATGGAAGAACATTATGGGTTAAGGGAACAGCAGAGAGGCATGCAGAAGCATGGGATCTCCTATATCCTGACCCCAGGAGCAGCCAGGCCTCTGCACTGAGTAGCTTAACCTGCTTATAATACGAAGCTCTCCTCTCAAGGTGAACTCCTGTCCTCCTATCTGCCTGTAGCTGCAACATCGTTATCCTACGTAGATGAGTTTACTTCCTGCCCTCAGTGGCTGTTTACTAACTCCTTGTTCCACTCACTACAATCTCTTGCCCACGTGTCAGGCTCCAGGTACAGGCCTCGAATCTCTCTGGCCGTGAGATGCTTCTGATGACAGGCTCTGCCTCTGTTTCAGAATCTCGGCGAAGGACCATCTTCGAATACCACCGTGTGGAGCTGGACCCCAGCAAGGTCACCAGCATGTCAGCTGTGGAGTTCACCCCATTGCCAAGTGAGTAGGGGTCATTCTCCGTGAGGGAAGGCATTCCACGATCCTGGAAAGAGCTTTAGAGTCAAACAGACTGGGTTCCATTCCCAGGCCCGCCACTGACCCCTGCGTGGGTATGGCCACCTAACTTCTCTGGGCCTCCATTTCTCACTTCTCACATGGGCCTAATACCACCTCCCTCACAGAGCTGTGGTGAGGGTTAGAACCACAGTAGCTGGAGTTGAGGACATTAAGTGGTAGCTCTGACTCTAACTGGCACACCTCATCGTTGGGCGTGGTTTGTGCTTGACAGATGACAGCTATTGTTATTAACATGGAATTGAAACCCAGGCAAGATGGACCTCTGAGATCTTAGACTGAGCCCCCAGGAAAGGTAATCTAGGAACTGAATGAATTGGTCTTTAAATTTTTCATTGTATTTTCCTTAGAGGAGGGGTAATCCTGGACTCCACAGGCAGAAGGTAATAGAGGGATTTAGCCAGCAGTCCTTCAAGAACCATGGGGCCCCAGCCCTCTCCCCCCGCACCCTACTCACTTACTGTTGAAGGCACACCGTGGCCGAGGCCCCAGCTGCTGCTGTGGACCCCGCAGGGTGGGGTTGGATGCTCTTCAGGATGTGGTCAGGGCAGCTGGGGAGAGTGAGGGAAAGGAAGACCACACTCCCATTCTTGTATTTTTAAAAGAGAGTTTTAATTTCCTTTCTTGTCTGATGGTACCTCCCAGCTTCCCTCTAGAGCCATGGCCTTCTCCCTGCCTTCTTGCCTCTCTTTCCCTCCCTTCCTCTTCCCTGTAGGTTCTAGAAGCAGGGGGTGGAGAAAGAAGAGGAGGAGGAAGGTTCTTCTTGAATGCTAGGCCACATCTCAGCTGGGGCTCAGCAGGTGTCCTCCCCTGGGAAGAGGAAGGAGCCAGACACCATGGGGTCACGGGGCTAGGACACCTTGCCGGTCACAGCCCCACCCGCAATCACCCTCCCTCTAGGCAGGAGAGACCAGGGCCTGAGAACCAGGGGTTGCTCAAGGACTGGGGAGAGCAAACCTCAAGTCCTAGGACTTGAATAAGACTGCATTTAGGAGCAAGGACACCCACGGGCAGGGCTAACTGCCCGGGCGGAAGAAGTGAACCGCCCTGGGAACGCGTTTCTGGGACACTGTCTGTACATTGAAGCCACTTCCCAACCCTCCAGTGAATTTTGTGAGCATTTAATAGCATGCAGGACATCTGAAATGCAGATGAGAAGTAAACGTCAGCGGGTTTTATGAATAACCCACGAGGTGCCCAGGGTTTTTTCTCAGTTTGAACGGAGCCAGTTACGGGGCCTCCAGAGTTGCTAGGAGTGACGAGGCCATGGGCTCCACGTGGGTGCAGCTGGTGGGGGAGGGGGCAGTGCTCCCAAGGTTGTGATTTGAGCCCCTGGGAGGCCGGTTGGCTTTGTCCTCAGAAAATTCTGCATCCCACAGCACCAGGCTTTCTCCTTTACCTTTGGGTAGGGGAGGACTTAGCCAAGATTCTCCTGGAGGTGTGGATGGGCTAGCTCCAAGCCATCACACTCTGCACTCCATGGCTGGTCCCTCTTCTAGAAGCAAATCATGAAAAGGTGGCCTGAGGTGAAGGTGGAAGCTGGGGCAGGGGACCCCACAGTGGCACCTCGAGGCTAAGAGCTCAGGCTCTGGGCTCAGACAGACCTCAGTTCAAAACCAGACCTGCCACTCTTAGCTCTGTGACTCTGTCCAAGCCTCAGTTTCCTTCTCTGTAAAATGGGGATAACAAAACCATCTATACCTCGAATCCATAAACGTTTGTTCACTGCCTACCACGTGCCGGGCCCTGTTCTAGGCCGTCTGGATACACCAGAGAATAAGACATCCAAAGAGCTCTCATTCTCGGGCCAGGTCAGTCCCTGCCTATTTCCTGCCGATGGCTTTCCATCCACCCCTCCAGGGCCTGCAAAGCCCTGGTAGACAAAAGGACACAGTGCCACCTACAGCCAGTCCTTCCCACAAAGCCACTGAAGGTGACCACACTGTGCCCACAGCAGCTTTTCTCCCACTTGCCAAGGGCTGGTTCCCAGCTACCATCTTGTTGGGGTCCATGGAATGCGTATTGGTTCCCTAACTAACGGACTGTGGTCAAGCCCCAGGAAAACTCACACAGAAAGAAATGCGTGTGACGTTTATTGAATGAGTGGTCGTTTTTCTGTAGTTAGCTGTCACTTCCTGCTGCTATCAATGTGCTCTGCTCAGCTGCTCATCAGATGAGCCCTTATATCGCACACAGTTATTCCGGTGAGGACCTGTCCCTCCTTGTAATAAAATACGTGGGATCTGTGGCAGATGCTTGCCACTCAGAGGTCATTCTGGGTCGCTTCAGTGGGTAGCATTCGATTGCAAGTGAGCAACCCTTAAAATCCAGCCCCCATACCTCTTGCTTCCCTGGCCCTCTCTGCTCCTCTGCCTGGCCTATGCCAGGGGAGTCCGTGCACCCTCAGCAACCTGCTCCCACTAACTCCTCTGCTCTCCGACCCTGCTCTGCCCACGCTAGGCCCCAGCTGCCGCTCTTCCTCATTCCTACTGCCTTCCGCCTCCCCAGCCTGTTAGTGTTCTGGCTGCTGCTGGGAACACTCCTGGGACATGCTTCTCCCGAGCCTCTGCCCACAGGGGCCCTTCTGCTTGGACTTCTCCTCCCCCGGGAGAGCTGCCAGGCTCTCTTCCTTCCTTCTCCCAGTCCCTGCCCAGACGTCCTCTCCCCAACCTCCCTGAATAGAACACACTCCCCACTGTCTTTCTGCTCTACTTCTTTCAAAGCCCTTCTCACCGCCGGGAACCCTAGTGTAGGTGTATTTGTCTGTGTCTTTGTTGGCTGTGTCCTCCGCTAGACTGCAGGCTCCATGCGGGCAGCGCTTCTGTCTTTTCCTGTTTGCCACTGTATCTCCAGCACCCGGGTCAGTGCCTGGCCCGTGGTAGGCGCTCAATAAATATTTGTTGAAAGAGTGAATGCATGGATGAATGAGTGAGTGAATGAATACCTGATAGGTACACTGAGAGGAATGAATAAGACCACAGTCAATAACAAGTAGCATTTACTAGGCTTGCCACGTGGCTGGCACCATTATAAACCCTCTCTAGGTATTAACTTACTTCATCCTCACAGCAGGTCTACCAAGCAGATAGCATTGTGATCCCTCTTTTACAAATAAGGTGCTGAGGCATCAACAGGTTAAGTAACTTCCCAAGTAAGATGTAAGCCTGGATGAACTTCCAAGTCAGATGTCAGCACACCCCCTGGGGCTCTCTCATTTCCAAGAGGAGAGGGAGAAGAAAGGATGGAATTATGTAGGCCTGGTTTACCCTCCCAAACTCAGCGCTCAGACTTCCCGGGAAGGAGGTGAGTGAGGTGGTGGAGAGAGGCCAGGAGCAGGGCTCTGACTCAAATCCCTCCACAGAGACTGAACATCAGGAGTGGGGAATGAGTGCTCCCAGCTAGCACTGATGGGGGTCAAACCAGGACATCTTAAACAATCCTTAATCCATAATCTATGATTACGCACAACTGTATTATAAACATTAAACTTGCTAAGAGACTAGATCTTAATTGTTCCCACCACAAGATTAAATGATAATTATGTGATGCGATAGAGGTGTTAGCTAAGGCTACAGTGGCAATCATATTGTAATATAAATGTATCAAACCAATATGTTGTACACCTTAAACTTACACAATGTTATATGTCAAATATATCTCAATTAAAAAAAATCCTTTTCGGGGCCGCCCGGTAGTGCGAGTGGTTAAGTGTGCACGCTCCGCTGCTGCGGCCTGGGGTTCGCTGGTTCGGATCCCGGGCGCGCACCAACACACTGCTTGTTAAGCCATGCTCTGGCGCCATCCCATATAAAGTAGAGGAAGATGGCATGGATGTTAGCCCAGGGCCAGTCTTCCTCAGCAAAAAAAAAAAGAGGAGGATTGGCATCGGATGTTAGGTCAGGGCTGGTCTTACTCACAAAAAAAAAAACTCCTTTTCAACCCCGTAATTGTAGGCAATGGCCCAGAAGTATAACTTTCCTGACTAGGTGAGATCCCTTTGCTTTTAGGACCTTGTAATTTTCGTTCATGAACCTCATCACAATGATAACTATGTGGTTATTTTTGTTTGATTATCTGTTTAGTGTCTGTCCCCTCATGTGACTGTAAGGCCCAGGAAGGCAGGGACCAGCTGTTACTGCTGAATCCCCAGCACCGGCTCAGGGCCTGACTCCTGGTGACAGAAAGAAGGAGGAAGGAAGGGAGAGAGGGATGGAGAGATAGAGGAATCATGGCTGGACTCAAGTGAGGGTGGCATTAATGACCTCTAGGGTCCCTGCTAGTCAGAGACTCCATAGTTCTGTAAGGACCCAGCATTCCAGAAAGTTGCACCTTTTGGAGGCCCCTGGAAAGCTGGTGCTGAGGGGCCGCTGGCTTCTCTCTTACAGCCTGCCTGCAGCATCGGAGCTGTGACGCCTGCGTGTCCTCGGATCTGACCTTCAACTGCAGCTGGTGCCATGTCCTCCAGAGGTTTGTGCCCAGGCTGACCCTCTGGTTCCCGCAGGCAAACTGTGGAGGAGGCACAGAGGGTGGCATGGCCCTGCCCCCTGCCTCCGGCCTCATTGCCAACATGACGGCTTCACTGGCCAGTGACCCTTAGGACAAGAATGTCACAGAAGTGAGCTTCTCCCTGCAGGGCCCGTGTGGTGACACTAGGCTCTTGGAAGACCATTCAGAGATTCCAGCTACTGCAGCTCCCTCCTCACACCTGGGAAGGGTTGGTTCATCCTAGGGGGAGCTTCTCAAAGAGTGGTCCAAAGATGCAAGCATTCCAGAATCAGCTAGGGCTCATGTTCAACATGCAGATTCCTGGGACCCACCCCAGCCTCCCTGCATCAGGATCTCTGGGAGAGAAACCCAAGATCCTGCATGTTAACACAGTACCTCAACTACAAACAAGCATGAGATCTGCCGGCTCAGAGACATGGATGATCCAAAGACGCACTGCCATTGGGCAAGAGCCCTGTGACCCCAAAACGCCACCCCAAGATCTCTCTCAGACTGTAACAGAGTTTACTGAAAACCAGGAGTGTGGAAATTGCAGGCATCTGTGGAAAGTTGGGGAAGCTACAAAGCTGTGTTTGCTTGGTTTTGGAAACAGAGAAAATTCTGGATGAGATTCAGGTTCAGGGATAAAGTTCTTAAATCCAACTCATCTTCCACTCCTTGTTCTGAAATCATTTCCTTACAGATTAGACTCAGAATTTAAGCCCTGTTTTTCCATCCAAGATAAATACATGGCAGGAAAAAAAAAAAAAGAGAATTTCTTTGGGGGCTAGGGCTCTCATGAGAGCAAGAAGCCCTATGAACTCCAAGAGCCTTTAAGACAGTCTTGAAAATTGCAAATTACAGAGTCTCCGAGTTCCGCGCAGCTGTTGTGCAGCTGTCAGTGTTTCCTTCGCTCCTTTCCAACATGCTGGTGCAGAAATAGAAGCTGTTGCCTTTACAGGCAGCCTGCCTAGCACACAGGACACAGCTCTGGGGCAGGAGGAGAGAGGGGCCCTCATCAGGCCTCCCAGGGTTTTTTCCAACCAACTGTGCTCTTAGTCACTCTCCTGGGGCCTCAGTTTGTTTTCCCTGTAAAATGGGCTGGGGTTATGTGGGTGAGGAACATGCCATCATTTTAACTCCTCAAATACCAAATGACATTTTTGCAAGGCGTTCAGGGCCCTTCGCGTGAAAGGCACAGAGCTTCAGGGAGCGTACACAGGGTCAACCCCAGGTGGGTTCTTCCTGGAGCACAGCTTTGCAGCGTGCTCCACCTCGTGCACTTTCAAGCTTGAGAGCCACTGTCTGAGCATGGGGGGATAGTCCAGATGACCTCAGATGAGCCCTGGAGTTCTGGGGCTGGCTGCCACTGTGTGACTCAGCGTCTAACAAGAGCTGAGCCATGAGAACTGCAAAATGGGTGAAAGCAAAACCCTCGCAATGACACACGCCCATTTAAGGCATATGCCCAAAGCCAGAAACTGTGACAGTTTAATGAGGGTTGGTCAGGTTGGGGGAGGGCAGGGCCTCAGGTGGGACACTGCCTTTGCTGCGCTTGTGTCAGCTACAGGACAGAGAAGCTCCATCAGAGAGCGTGCAAGGCCGACTCGGTGCTAGAAATCCTGTCCCCAGATGCCCATGGGCCCGGGCTCACCCCAGCACGGGCCCCTCCTTGCCAGCCCTCTGGAGCCTCAGCTCCAACTGAGAGCTGACTCCAGGTCCCTAAAAAGCCAGAGGGCATGTCTGGTGCAGTGGGGCCAGCCACCATGGTGTCTCCGACCAACAGCTGCTTGCAATCACCACATGGGTTCTGGGCTTCCCCTTCCGCTGCACCTGCTCTGCCCTCTGCAGCCTCCCAGGGCTTCCCCTGCCTTCGCTGGGGCTGGATCTGGTTTAGACAATTTCACTTACCATGCAGGTCTCTTCCTTTCATCTCACATTGCCCCCCAGTGGCCCTCTCTGAGTCTAAGGGTGACCTTAACTCCAGGCTTTGGCTCAGGAAATGAGGGTCATAATCCGTGCCTTAGTGTCTGTGCGAGGATCCCATGAGCTGGGGCAGGAGCAGTGTGTGACTGGGGCAGCCCTGGCATTCAGGAGGTGCTCCATAAATGGCCATTTTTCGTGCTCTTCTTCTTTGAATCTGGGTTGGTTGGCTGAGGACTTGGAATGTGATGCTCTTAGACCTCTATCGAAGGCTCAGTCCTTGAAAGAATCAGTTAGTTTGGCCTAAAAGAAACTTTAGTTCCCACCCCTCAGTAACGCCCCTGATCTTCCATCCCCCACGGTAGTGGGCATGGAGGACCTGAGAAAGGGGAGTGTGGATGGCTCAGTTCAGCCGTCCCTGCTGCAGAAGGAGCAGCTTGGAGCCCACCGAGGCACCTTCAGAAGGAAAGGCCAACAATGCCTGGAAAGCTGTGGCCCTCGGCCTCACCAGGTCTCGGGCTGATGGGTGGGCGGTTGCTGGTGCAGAAAGTTAACTAGCCATGAATCCTTTCTCAGCACTGGTGGCTTGGGATATTATTCTTCCCACGCAGATGTCCCTGCGCTTGAGGAGGGCTTGGTGGATTCCCTTGGCACTAAAGAGTGAGGAACGGAAATTTGAGTATGATGCCATGGAGAACATTTTCTGGTTTATCCTCATGCCCCCATCCCTTCCCTAGGGAAGTGCTTGGCACCTTGCAGCCCAGCTGAGCTGCACAAAGTCCTCTACAGTCCCCTCACCAGCCAATTTTAATCCCTCCCAGCCTCTGGCAGGACCATCATTTCTGCCTTTTAATGATCACACGGGGTGTTGGCTAAATCTGCTGATGTCCATCTTCAGCCTAGCCCTTCCTTGCCAAGTTTAGGCCCCTCCACAAAGAAGGGGGCTCAGTGAATGAGCAAGACTTTCCCCAGATGAGAACATGTGTGTGAATCCCCTGGATTCTCAGCAATTTCATGGCAGCCCAGAGTCAAGGGGACCTTAAAGGTCATTAGAGGTCATGCAGTCCATCAGCCCCCTACACATACACAATTGGGCAGATGTGGCTTTGGTCCTCGGACCCCGGGTCAGGAGGAGGGTGGGGATGCCACAGACACCTTCCCCTCCTTCCAGAGAAGGAGTAGAGGGGGCAGGAGGGTCTGACTCTTGACCCCAGTGCCACCTGGTACCAAAGACACCTGCCTGCTGGTCTTGGGGAGCTTGACCACTCCAGCCCTGGGAGGTTAGCCCCCTCCTCACTATCATCAAAGAGCTGTTACTGCAAGGCGGGAAGTGCAGGGGAGGGCTTCTCTGCCAATCCCATCACACCTCTGACCTTTGGTTCCCCTGCAGATGCTCCAGTGGCTTTGACCGCTACCGCCAGGAGTGGCTGGCCTACGGCTGTGCCCAGGAGGTGAGAGGCTTAAGTGAGCCAGGCTGTGGGAACGGTAGGGCTGCCAGCAGGCCACTGGTCTGGTAGCTCTTCTCAAGGTGTCTTTGGCTCTTGGTGAAATTCTCCCCTCCACCCGGGACTCGGATCCTCTTGGAGGCTGTGCACCTGGTGACGTTCATGAAGGGTCTGCTGTGGCTCCAGGACTCAGGCTTTGAGGGAGGCAGTCATTCTGGGAGTGAGGAGGGCTGTTCCAGTCACCTCCCATTTAGAAGCCCATAGAGGTTCTTTCCCACTGCTGGAATTTTCTAGAATGCTCAACACTTTGGTTCTGGGCGGGGCACGTCCTACTCTCACACCTTATTCCAACACAGACGGATCCATTCATCCGTGTGTCCTTTCTCCCTGTCCCCCATCCCTTCTTGCAGTGCGAGCACATTGTGTGTGCCCGCCCTTCACTGCATGCTGCTCTACTTGCTCTGATTTAATCCCAGCATGGCCCCAAGAGCTGGGGGCCAGTGCCTCCAGCATTTAACCATAAACCCCCAGACCCCACTGCTGTGCACTCTCCATCATCTCTCTTATCAGGAAGGCTGGGTGAGCTGTCTTTTTCTGGCCTTAAAAAAAAAAAAACTTGTCCAGCAGCCATTTCTGACGTTGGCTGTTGGTGATGTACAGATTTGCTCTGTTTATTTAAGATTGGCATCTTAGCTCCTTCCTTGAGAAAGGATTCGAGACAGCTGACAGATAAATGGCCCTGTACGATAAGATGCTTTCAGGATACAGTGGAAGGCTTAAATGCATTCAGGGCCCAGCTTTGGTTAGATTACCACGCTTGTACCATGCACTGGAATCCTAAATGTTCCAGCCACTGAGGAATGAAGGTGCCCCCGCTGCTGAGGAATGAAGGTGCCCCCGCCGTCCTCCTGTTTGAGAGCTCTTTGCTATGTGGCATGCCCGCCGGCGAGGCTTCCGTCCAGGGCAGTGCTGGGCCTCTCTTGCAGGCAGAGGGCAGGACATGTGAGGACTTCCAGGATGAGGACCACTACTCGTCCTCCCCCGACAGCTCCTTCAGTCCCTTTTATGGAGACCTCACCACCACCTCCTCCTCCCTCTTCATCGACAGCCTCACCACAGAAGGTAAGGTCTGAGCCCGGGTTGGGAGGGGGCCAGAGAAGCCATGGGGAAGAGCTACTGCCCTGGAGCATCACTATCCCTGACAGGTTATCTCCCGGAATAGGAATTGGCCTGTCCTTTCACAGATGAGGGACCTGAGGCTCAGAGAGCTGGGGTCACTTGCTGGTGAGAAGCAGAGCCAGGTTTAGAACGAGTGGACTCCACGCCCAGGCTCCAACCACTGTGCTTGCCCACGTCAGGGCTGTGGGACAGAGTTCACTGTGGCCAGGGGAAAAATTAATGTGCCAGCTCAGTGCCAGGTATTTTATATAATAAATCTCAGTTAATCCTAACAGCGGTCCTCACAGAACCTGTGAGGTCTTATCATCCCTGTAGCAGGTATGAACTCAGTCCACACTCTCAGACGTGAAAGAAAGAGGGCCTACCTTTTCTGTAACTCTGCCCTGGCTCTCAATACTTACTCGGCTGGAGGGGTGGGGAATTCCACCTCAGCCGTTCCGGGGCTTGGCTTCCTGCTCCTGTGACCTTGTGCGGGCAGATGGTCAGAGTGGGCAGCTGTGTCTATCTTGGGTTGCTGCTGATCCGTCCCTGCTTCTTCAGGGCTGGCTGTCCCCAGGGGCTTCTCTGCCCTCCTGAGGCCTGGGGGTCTTGTTGAAGCTGCCAGAGGTCCAGCCACCCGGCGGCACCACAAAGTGTCTCGGGACGCCTTGCACAGACCCACCGGGATTCTTGGGCTATTTCTGAGAAATTCCTCGCTCTTGTCCTTTTGTCTCTCTATCACGTCTAGGTTTCAGCCCCTAGGCTAAGACTGAGAGACTTGTGGGCTTTTACCACCTCCTGTGAGCCAGATACCTGCTTGAAAGGGGCAAATAGAAAAGAGGAAAGGAGAGAAGAGCCAAAGTTAATATTTTAAAACATTATTCAGCCACAATCCCATTTTGTAGATACAGAAATGGGCTCACAGGGACAAAGTAGGTTACTCAGGGTTACATGAGGAGTAAGGGGTGGAATGTCCTTTCCCTTGTGCCCCCTGCCTTCTAAATGCAGCCTAGAAACCTAGAGCAGGAACCCATGGATCTGGCTGGAGGGAAGTCGTAGAGGAAAGTGAACTAATGATGGAAAGAGCTAACATTTTGGGGGTATTGACTGTGTGCCAGGTAGGGTGCTAACGCTGTGCACGCATTAATACTCACTAGTCCTCCTAACAATTCTGTGCATTGATGCTCTTTTATCGCCATTTCATAGAGGAGACACTAAGGTTCAGAGAGGTCAATAAATTGCCCAGGGTCATATAGCCAGGAAGAGGTGGAGTCAGGTCTCATCCAGCTCCAAAAGCAAAGATCTTGACCCTGACCCTACTGCTTTTCTTGGTGCTGAAAGAAATAGAAAAAGGTCTTTGTGGATTTAGGGGACAGGGAAAAATAGCGAAAGGTGGACAAGCAAGGCAGGTTCGGACATTTCCCATTACTCTGAAGTTGCCTGGGACTAGCAAGGAGCTGGTTAAGGCGGGGGTATTGAGAGCAGCATTGTGCTGGTGCTGCGGGGGATTAAATGAAACAGGAGCAGGAGGAGACCTTGCCATCAGGGAGTTAAAAATCCAGTCCGGGGGTTAGAGTCTATCCTGCACAGTCTGTCTTAGGGTACGGGGAGATGCTGTGAGTGAAGAGGATATAGCACTCCAACCAAAGGGACCCATCTGGGCAGGGCAGGGTCAGAGAGCAGAGGAGTTAGTGGGAGCAGGTTGCTGGAAGGTGCATGGACCCCTCTGGCATCAGCCAGGCAGAGGAGCAGAGAGGGCCAGGAGAACAGGAGGTATGGGGGCTGGATTTCAAGAGTTGTTCACTTGCAATCAAATGTCACCCACTGGAGTGACCCAGAACGACCTCTGAGTGGCAAGCATCTGCCACAGAGCCCATGCATTATATTACAAAGAGGGACGGGCCCTCACCCGGAATAACTGTGTGCGTATAAGGGCTCATCTGATGAGCAGCTGAGCAGAGCATGTTGATAGCAGCAAGAAGTGACAGCTAACGACTGAAAAACGACCACTCGTTCAATAAACGTCATACGCATTTCTTTCTGTGTGAGTTTTCCTGGGACTTGACCACAATCCGTTAATTAGGGAACCAATACACATCACATGGACCCCAACAAGACAGCAGCTGGGAACCAGCCCTTGGTAAGTGGGAGAAAAGCTGTTGTGGGCACAGCATGGTCACCTTCAGTTGCTTTGTGGGAAGGACTGGCTGTAGGTCCTTTTGTCTGCCGGGGTAGATGTGGATGGGGCTATAATGGATTTTCAATGATCTAGATTCAAAACAAGTTGATTCAAATCAAGTCAGTTTGCCCAATGACGTTTAGGGTTACTTTGGTCAGTTTTAATTAACCAATGCATTATTTTCAACTTGCAGTAACAAAATAGACTCAGAGTTGTATTTAAATCCCTTGTTTATCAAAATTCCTGAAGGAAACATATCTTTCTATTATAGTCTACAACTCTCTGTTTTGTTTTACTTTCAATTCTTAGGGGTGCTTTTTAAATTTAACTTTTTGTAATTATGTAATAGTTAAATGATGACTTACATGGTTCCAAAGTCAAATCTGCAAAAGCAGGTATATTCAAAGAAATTTAGTTTCTAGTTCTCTCCCCTCCACCCTATTCCCTCCTTCCTCTATAGGGAACCATTTAAAATTTTTCTTATAGTTTATTCTTCCATTATCTAATGTGATTTTTTTGACATTTTAAGACTTATTGGAAATGTATAGCACAGCAGGATGCCATGTCCAGGTACTGGATGTATAAACAGGTTGGGTGTTGGGAGCTCACAGTCTAGGGAAACAAGGGGACCCAAGATGCTGCAGAAACAAGTAACAAATGCAAGGGGACACAGAGGAGGACATGCCCATCTGTCCTCCGGGAAGTGACAGGGCCAGGGCCAGGACTAGGGTGAGGCAAATGAGGGACTCAGCTCAGGTATAAAATTTAAGCAGGCACCAAAAAAACCCCACAATAATCCAGATAAATAGTATTTTAATACATTATTTATAAAAATCAAAATTAATGCCAAAAATTCCATGACGAATAAAATATCAAAATTTTAAATAAAGACAGGATCAGATCCTGCTTCACTTGTGTCACCCTAATGCCAGCCCTGCAGAGGGCATTTCAGGGGTGGAACTTTTGAAAGAGGGACAGTGAAGGGGAGGAAGGGCACCCTGCAGGAGGAACAGTATATGCAGTGGCTCAGAGGCCTGAGAGATCTCCAAGGTTGAGAGTGCCCTGGGCAGCTTGTTACGGCCACTGCCACAGTCTTGAGTGGTGGCGAGTCACAGGAGGAAAGAAGACGAGAGATAAATTGTGAAGGGCCTTGAACACCTGTGAACAAAAGGGAGCCAGTAAAGCCTTTAAAATGACCTGGATGGTGGAGGTGCCGGAGCGGGGAGAGGAACGAAGTGCATGTTGCGGGACATAAATTGTGGAATAGTTCAATTTGTTTAAAGTTTTGGTGCTTAAAGCAGTCATGTCCAGTCATCTAGAGCCTTCTCCTGACATGGGACTCTTGTTCTCCTTTCCCCGTATGACTGTGCGGGGAAGGGCCAACCATTGGGACTTATCTAGGAAGCTGCAGGATACACACCTTGAGGTGCAGAGAGAGTGTTGGCATGGAAATCTGTCCTCAACGTTGTACTCCAGGCAAATCTGATCTGGTGACACACTCCCTCCTCAGATCCTTCCTCAGCTTGCTGTGGCCCCTGAGGAGAACGTGAACAGTCTTCGACTCATCTTTCCAGGCATCTGTCCCCCCACCCCCGCCTCACCCTCACCACCCCCTACTCACATCCTCTCCACCCTCCAGCTCCACTGAATTGCTTTTTATTTCTCAACTGGCCAAGTTCTTGCTGCCTCTGAGCCTTTGCCCACACTCTTTCCTCTGTCTGGAACCCTTTTTGCCAGCCCTGTATCTCATCCCTCCTCGACTCCCTTGGTCTGGGTGAGGGCCCCAGTCTTCATTATGCTGGATTTTAATTGTCCCTCCATCCCTCCCACCTGTTAACTCTCTGAGGGCAGAGACCACGTGACCCAGTGCTCAACTCACAGTAGTGAACACTCAATAAATAATTGTTTTTTTTGTGAGGAAGATCAGCCCTGAGCTAACATCCATGCTAATCCTCCTCTTTTTGCTGAGGAAGACTGGCTCTGAGCTAACACCTATTGCCAATCCTCCTCCTTTTTTTTTCCCCAAAGCCCCAGTAGATAGTTGTATGTCATAGTTGCACATCCTTCTAGTTGCTGTATGTGGGACGCGGCCTCAGCATAGCTGGAGAAGCGGTGCGTTGGTGCGCGCCTGGGATCCAAACCCCGGGCTGCCAGTAGCGGAGTGCGCGCACTTAACCGCTAAGCCACAGGGCCGGCCCAATAAATAGTTCTTGAATGAATGAACATGAGACTAGGAAAAGTTGGCTTGTTCATGGCCTTCTAACATTACACTGCTGTGTGACTTTGAGCAAGTCACCCCCTCTCAGTGCTTTAGTTTCCTTGCCTCTAAAATGAAAGGTTGGACTGAACCTCCCTAATGTCCCATTCAGACCTAGAGTGATGAAGACCATAATGATTCCACTAATCTTGTGCCTTCTCTCCTTTTTCTTTGAAGATGACACCAAGTTGAATCCCTATGCAGGAGAAGATGGTGAGTACAGAGCTGCCTGCCCCTCTTCATCAGACCCACTGCCTCTTGGACCCCCCTCCAGAAGAGGGTACAGCTGTCACCTGGCCTCTTCGATTTTATTCCGAGCGGGGGAGGGGGGAATGATAGCAGCCTGAGCTTCCCAGACCTCCTGCTGGGTGGGAAGGCAGAGGGGCTTCTGGGCACAGGCCCCCTAGATTGAAGGAACCTGTGTCTACATCTAGACATTTCTCTTCTCAGCCAGGAACCTCCTGTAGTTCTTCTCCAGGCCTCTCTGCTCTTGACTATTTGCTGCCCTGAAAAGAGCGAGAGGAAGAGGGAAGGGCTGCACTGGGGCAGGCATGGCAGTGTGGGGCCTGTGGCCGTCGGCCTCTTGTCCCCGTGGGCCTCACAGTCAATGAGAGGTGGAGAGCAGTTTCTTTTGATTCCCAACCTGGGTTGGCAGAGAGTACACAAAAGTTATCCACCACAATTTTTACAGAGGTGCGGCTCCAGAGGTGGGGTCCCCTGCCCCCAGGGTCACCTGGGCAGATAATCTCCTCTCTGATGACGCGAGGGACCCCAACTCCCCTCCCCTTGCCCAGAGCCAGCTCAGGCCCTTGCTGCAACCACTGCAAGAGGGAGACGGAAATGCTTTCCAACTCCAGGGTTGTCATCTGGGGTCCAGCAGGAGAGGAAAGATGATTAGTGCAGCTCAGCTGGATCGGGTCTCCCACCAGAGATGGAGCCATTACTCCTCTGTGGGCAGCAGGTGTGAGTGTGTACGTGTGTCTGTGTGTGTGTGTGGAGAGGGACTGGGCCACATTCCCCTGCTCTGTGCCACGTGCTCATCAGCCCAAGCCCTCACCGTCAGATCATCAGGGTCACTGCAGGCTGCGGGCTGATTGCTGGGTCAGGGGAGGCTAGCTTGTCACCTCAACTCCCCCACCTGTTGGCAGATAGAGGCACTAACCATGCACTAGAGTGCCTGGGATTGTTTCTCTCCTGGGTCTCCTCTGCCTGCAGAGAAGAGGGGATGGGAAGGACAATGATTTTGGATGCATGCAACATCCTATTACAAATCCCCACCCCCTGTTGACTCCCATCCCACCCACCAGCTATGTAAAAAGGATTTGATATTTCTGTTGCTTACATGCTCGTCTGTCGTCTCTATTTCATTTTCTCCGCATCTCTACAGGGCAGGGAGAAGAAGCAAATAGCCACCCCAGGTAATGTCAGGAGCTAGGCTTCTTAGTGGCCGGCACTGACTGTGTCCTTGGGCACATCACTTCACCTCTCTGTATTTCCATTACCTCAGCCACACGAGAAAGGGGTGGACTGGATGAGCTTCCAGCTCCATAGTCTACGGGAATACTCAGTCTCCTCCTTGGGATGTGTTTCAAATACTTGGAATGTTCTCAAAGAGTGCCTGCTGGTTTATTAGCCCTCAGAGGATCTAGTTCACTTCTTTTATTGAGCTCCTACCCTGGGTCCGCCATTTTTTCTAAGAGCTGAGGACACAGAGATGAATAAGACACTGTCCCTGCCCTCTAGGAGGTCACAATCTGGTAGTGAACAATGACAGGTAAAAATATGGTCATTTTGCTATTGTGACAGCTGACACTTATTGAGGTCGTCCAAGATACCAGCCATGGTCCCCAGCAGTTGACATAAATTATGTCATTTTAACCCTCACAATAACCCTCTCAGGTAGTTATTATTATTATCTTTGTTCTGCAGAAATGATAACTGAAACCCAGAGAGGTTAAATAATTTGTCCAAGGTCACGCAGCTAGTAAGCAGCAGAGCCTGGATTTGAACCCAGGCAGCCAGACTCCAGGTCTCAAACTCTTTACCATCACGCGCCCTTTGTGAATTCCTTAAAAGTGCTTATGTGGCATGGGCATCAGAGAGAACTTCTCTTATGATCCTTACTAGACATTTGGGCAACTTTTAAGTGCTTTTGGAAAACCACCTGAACCGTGCCAAGAACGTAAATGCCACACTCATGATGATTCCACCCACTCCCGTCCCACTTTTTCATGTATTTGATAAGTGGATCCGAAGGTTCTGTTGGCTTTCATCTCTGAGGCTTTGTCAGAACCCAAGACTCCATGGCCCCATCTTCCCTGCTCCCCTGCAGCCACTCCCTCCCCTAATGGTCTCTCCACAGGCCTTCAGAACAACCTGTCCCCCAAGACAAAGGGCCCCCCCGTGCACCTGGGCACCATCGTGGGCATCGTGCTGGCGGTCCTCCTCGTGGCGGCCATCATCCTGGCAGGGATTTACATCAATGGCCACCCCACCTCCAACGCTGCGCTCTTCTTCCTTGAGGTCAGTGTAGAATTTGGTTGCAGCTCTGCCATCTGCTTCTGCATCAGCATTTCCCCTGCCATTCGGTACCCGCCTCTCCCCGTCTCATCCCTCACCCCCACATGCCTGGCTCCTCTTCCTACCTGAGGAACCTTCATGGACTCTATCCTGGCACACTCTATCACACACTGGCTGGTGTCCTTTTAGTCCCTAACCCCAAGTGCTCCGCCCCTCAGAACTCCTGCAGCCCTCCTGTCCTGTTGAGCAGCGCATCTGCTTTTGCTCTCCCACTTGTGAAATCCCCAGAGGAAAGAAAGAAGTGCCACACATGTCCATTTAGTGGCCATGCAGCCAATCCCTAATGATTTATGGTCCCTCACACCCGAATTCCAGACCTGGTGCTTATTCAAAGCCACAATGGAACTGAGGTCTCTGTCTCTTTGCCTGCTGTGTGGGTTTTTTAGATTAGAAGTGACAAGTCATAATAATTATAAGAGTTGCTCTCTCTGGGAGCTTTCATTGAGGATGCTATGGTTTTGAATGTCTCACAATTCGAAGAGCCAGCAGAGTTGCAGCATGGGAAGTGAGGCCCAGCCCCCTCCACTCTCAGCTTCTCACCGCTCTCCTCGTGGCACAGCGGTGGCGCCTCTGTGACCACAGTCTCCTCCACACGGGTCACATTCCACCAACCTCATTACCCAGAAGCCTAGGTGGTTCCCTCCTCTCTGTTTAGACGGCCCCTGTTCCTTGTGAGTCCTGATCAGTCTGTCTAAGTCTTAGTCCACCTGAGTATCACCCGGAGGACTGCAGGCCCCCAGCCACAAGGATGCTGGCGGAGAAGGTCTGAGGCGGGCCCAGGAGTCTGCATTTTCATAGGCTCCCCAGCTGACTGATGCAGGAGCTACACTGTCTGGAGGGTTAGCTCGGCATTTTCAGAGCCTCCCCAAACATTCCATCTCTTACCCTCTCCCTCGCTTTCCACAGTCTCAGGGATCCTCTGGATGTGTTGCTAAGGCTTTCACCTTGTGTCCTGCAGTCCACGCAGGGAGGGATAAATGACCTCCTTCCAGGCTCCTCGGGCTCCCAGCAGGTTTCCCAGTGGCCGAGGGATCACAGTGGGGAGCCTTCTGAGGAGAGGGGCCCTGACCTTCCCCTGACTCACAGTAGGCCCCCAGCGCCATTGGAAAAGAGTCTTGGTGCCCAGTGCTGTCTCTGATGGGGGGTGTCCCCAGTAGGTGAGGTCGTGCCCGCTGACTCTGCGTCTGTGCCCCCGCAGCGGAGACCTCACCACTGGCCAGCCATGAAGTTCCGCAACCACCCCAACCACTCCACCTACACAGAGGTCGAGCCCTCGGGCCACGAGAAGGAGGGCTTCGTGGAGGCCGAGCAGTGCTAAGGGCACCAGGTCTCCCCTTGGAAGGGTAGGAAAGAAGACCCAGGGACCCAAAAAAAAGATGAGTCAAAGCAAAGCAGAGAAGTGACTTTTCTTGGCCTCCTCCGAACATACCCTGGCTGGGAAGATGAGACAATGGTTTGTGGTGCCAGAGCACCCCAGATATTGAAGCAATGGGCAGAAAAGCAACCCTGTTGAGTTTTTAAGGAACGGTAACCTAATTTCATCCTGTTTTGATGCAAGAGGTCTCCCCTTCTGGGTCTCTCAATGGTCTACCCTGTAGCTGCCCCAAAGGCCCCTCCCACTGGAGATGACCAGATGCCCGCTCTGGCCACGTAACGCCCCTGCATATGACACAAGAGAACTAAACTCCATACTGGGGCACCGCGTTCCAGCGTCCATAGATTCAAGAGCTGGTCCTCACGGCTATGGATTCGGTTACTCAGCCCCAGCTTCTGGCTCCGGGAGTCTAAAGAGGGAGTTCGCTCCATCTGTTAAACACAGGTATGGTTCTCCCAGCCCTCCGTCAAGCCACTGAATGGCCTGTTGTCATCAGAGGAAAGCCAAATGAGAGGAGAGAAAAGAACTTGTGGGGAAATTGCATCTTTAGGCTTTGCTTCTCAACTTGCCTTATCTGCTGAGAACCAATACTTCTGCATGGAACATGTGTGCAGCCCGTGTCACAGGCTTCACCCCAGCTCCAGCCCAGCCTCGGCCTGGCCAGCTGTGCTGTGCGCGGCCACACCTACGCTCGGCTCTTTATTCTGATGGCACGTTTGGTGTCCATTGTATTCACTGGCCTGTTCTTCCATCAGTGCCAGTAAGTCCCTCCAAAGGCAGGGCTTGCCTGATTAACATTTTTCCTCCTCTGAGCTGGATTTTTATAGCCATTAAAGATGAACAGGGTGATGAGAGGGCTTCTTGAGACTACCCAGCAGGGAACTTCACTTGGATTCTGTTGAGAAGCAAAGCCACCGGAACGGTTGGGACAGAGGAAGCTGGCGCAGGAGGGAGGGACTTTCTAAGGAAAACCTTGACCTGGAAAGTTGCTTCCATCTCCCCAGCTCCACTGGATGTTTTTGAGGCAGAGAGTTTAGACTCCCAAACTTAACCTGGTTTTAAGGGAATTCTGTCCCAGGGATGAGTCGGGGCTCCTTCTGAAGAGCATTTAAAATAAAAATCGATAGCTCACCCTCATTCAAAGTAAAAAATGTCAGCAGCAAATAAATGTTAAAATCACAGTGTCTACTTAGTCACATCCTTTTATGCCTGTCACGGGGACACTGCAAAAGAAAGAAGTTAGTTTAAGTACAAGGCCTCAGGAGGTGGGGATAGGGAGTCCACGGATAACCAGACACATCCAAACACCTGACTGATGGTTTTCCAGTTGCTTTATGGTTTATCCTGAGGACGCTAATGACAGTCAGAGGAAAACATGGACCTCGGCTATATGTATGTATGCTTCATAAATCAGACAGGGAGGAGATGGGAAGGGTCTGAATTTGAGAAAGAAAAAAGACAATGCAGCAAAGAGAATAGGGTCCTTTTCAAGCTTCTGAAGGACAGAAAGGTTTGTAACAGAGCTCTCGTAATGGGAGAAGTGCAGCCAGGCGCTGAGATGGTCTGGGCTCCCAGCACCCCTGGCCGGCAGGAGGGTGATTTTTGCTCTTGCCTGACCAACAAAGCATCTATGACCTTTATGTGTTTAAAATGGCCAGTGGGGCAGTTCCTGCTGGGGCCAGTGCACAGCCCCATTGGTCCCACTCCAAACTCCAGCACACTTCCTCCTGATGGGAGCTCTACCAACCGTTCTGGATTCCCAGAGGGCAAGAACACCCAGAGTGAAGCAAGGGGCAGGGATGCGGTGAGGCATCTGCCATAACCACTGCGGGTAGAGAAAGAAAGCACTAGGTGTCTTGGGCCCCAGGCAGAGCAAGCCTGGTTGACCCCTGGGATGACAATGGTTAGGGCAGTGGAGCTGTCTGGCAGCAGGTAGCCTGGTTTGTTTACAGCAAAAAGAACTAAAGTTGTGTCCCTGAGAGAGCCCTCTGGACATTAAGAGCCTCTAGATTTCTTGAGCCATTACACGCAGCCCAGTGCCCAAGAACCAGAGCCAGCATCTCACAGAGTTAAAGCTGGTTCCCAGCTATCCTTAGGATCTCTCACAAGATAAGTGTTTCTTAGACAGACCCAGGAATTTTACTCCAATGTTTAGAGCAGGTTAGATGGGTAGCTGTAGAGAGGGTCCCGCTTGGAGAGTGAGTGACTAGAAGGAGACATAGGGGTCTCATGGTCAACCCTCCGAGTTTGGCTGACAATCCAGGAAGGCAAAGTAGCACTTCACATACTGTGCACGATCAACCACAGAGAGCTTGCAGACTTCCAGGCCTCTCTGCCCCATGGGCATGTACAACCTCCACGGAAAGCAGGTGGGTGGCAGGTACCTTCCCCACGTGGTGCCTTTGGGCATGCGATCCTACTGTGATCTACTTGGGGGTGGGAGGGTAGGGTCCATGAAAGTTCACCACTGCAACAGGAAGCTTCGACCCTGTGAAGTAGGGATCTGGAGAGCCGTCTCTGTTGTACCCAGAAATCAGAAGATCTCAGGGAGGCTCTGTTTTACACCAGAACTCTTAAGAAAGCCAGTAAGAAAATAAGAATAGGAAGAGGAATGCAGAGGCCAAGTGTGAGAGGGGACCCTGGATCAGGCTGTGAGCACAACCTCGTTCTTCTTTAATCAGCGGCCCCTAACTTGTAGACTTGTCCAGTAAAGTCCCGGGGTTTCTGATTCTAGAACACGAGTAGAGATGAGCCCAGCCATCAACCCCAGCATCGAGGAATGCCCCAGATAGAGCAGACGGGGTTTCCAAGCATGACTGACTGGCCATCTCTCTCCCGCCATAACCCCAGCTGGCCCCTGACTCTGGAGGCCATTTCTGGTCTCAGCCTGGAGCCTGAGGTTGAAAATGTCCTTTTGTCACAATCAGAGGTTCCCGCTGGGAAACAATTTTTTAAATGTGTGAGTTTTGCCAGGGCTCCCCCGTGTAATGTATCCTGTGTGTATATATATTTAGGCATATATATATACACATAAGTATATGTAGGTATACACATGCACACACACACACGTGCATTTTATTGCTAAAAACATTGGCTGAAGCTGTAGCTGTGCTCAGCCCGTAGCTTGGTGTGTTAAACTAAGACAGTGGCAAAGGCTGCCAGCCAACTGCACTATTTGAAAAGCAGAGTGTTCACCACTTGAGCTGATCACTCATTTGGTTGTGGGAAGAGCTAAGACTTGCTTCTCCCGGTCCTGGAACAGATAACAGACTTGCACGGAGCACTGATCAGGGGCTGCACCCAGACTCCTTGGCCTTGAGAGCTGACACCAGGGAGAGTCACAGATAAAATGCAGCCAAACTCTCTCTTTCCATCCTCCCCCACCTCCCTGCCCCAACAAAAACCTACCTGAACCTACAGCACAATTAGAAGGATCTGGGGATTGAGCTGTCCTAAATGCAATGTATTCGCGTTTTTAGTATGATTTCTCTGCATAGATTCTCAGTGTTAATAATAAAAGGCAACATTCTTTTACAAATTCTGCTGTGTGCAAAATAAAGGGCGAAGGATTTTGAGTGACATTCTGCAAGTCGCCACACACATCTTAGTCCTGCTGACTGACGTCTTCTCTAAGGACCTTCACTGAGGAGCACAGGAACAGCCTCCAGCAATCTGCCCATCAGGACTGCTTTTCCCAACCTCCCCTCCTGTCTCCAAGAGAAACAGTCTGGAAAGAGACTCCAGCTGTTTATTTACTTTGGGTTTGCAAATCTCTGGGAGAAAACGTTATGGGTTTCTAATCTACTATCTAGAGACAAAAAATAAATCTGCATAAGTTGATGCTGCCACATTTCTGGATGCTTTGCGTTAGAACCATTTAGCAGCCTCATTGTGTTTTTATTACTTTACGGTTTTTGCTCACAAAACATGGTTAAGCAAACCAAAACAGAGAGGAAAAATTTGAACTCCTCACAGCCAAAATCAGCTATGCCAAATTTCAGGCTCCAAACAAGCCAATTTATATTTAAACATGTTGTGTTTGCCAAATAAAGAGGAACGTGTTGGAGAAGGCAATGTGGACTGGTAGAAAAAGCACCCAGCTACAAGCTACACAGGGAGTAAGAAGGTGGGAGCTGTAGCCCCAGCCCTGTACCTGAGGAGCTGTGTGATGGGGGCCAAGTCACCCAACTTCTCTGGGCCTGTTTCCACCTCTGCGAAATAAGGGGGTGTGGGGGGCCGGCCCCGTGGCGTAGCGGTTAAGTGCGCGCGCTCCGCTGCTGGCAGCCTGAATTCGGATCCCAGGTGCACACCGACACCGCTTGTCAGGCCATGCTGTGGCACCGTCCCACATAAAGTGGAGGAAGATGGGCATTGATGTTAGCTCAGGGCCAGTCTTCCTCAGCAAAAAGAGGAGGAATGGCATGGATGTTAGCTCAGGGCTGATCTTCCTCACACAAAAATAAATAAATAAAAATAAACAAAATAAAATTATTTAAAAAAAAAGAAATAAGGGGGTGTGGGGACTAATTGATCTAAGGTGGGAATATGCTCCTCTCCTTAGCAAACAGCCTCACCTGTTTCTGTCTTTTTTCCCAGTTCACACAGCAGCTCAGACCAAAGCATCCCTTTCTTTTCCATTATCCTGATGGAGTGACCAACTTGTTCTAGTTTGCCCGGGACTTCCCTGATTCTGACACTGAGAGCCCTGTGTCCCAGGAAACCCCTCAATCGAGGGCGCGCTGGGACAATTGTTGGTCTATCCTGGGACTCTATTCCGACCCCACTGGCTGAAGAGATAACGTTAATAATCTGAAGCGCTTATAGAGCATTTTAGAATTGGACGTAGCTATTCAAAGTGTGGTCCATAAGGCAGCGTTAGCATCCCCTGGGGGTTAGTTGGAAATGCAGAACTCAGGCCCACCCACCCCAGACCTACTGAGTCAGCATCTGCATTTCTTTCATGAAATGCATGACAGTCTGGGAAGCTCTTCTAGGAAGCAGTTTTACCTACATGATCGCAGCCTGCTGGGGAGGCATTATTCCTCCATTTCCCAGTTGGGGAAACTGAGGCTCAGGCAGGCAGTTTACTTGTTCATTTATTCATTTGATTCATACTCATTAAGCACCTACTGTGTGTCAGTCATCATTAAGTGACTTGCCCAAGGTCACACAGCTAATAAGTAGCCGAGACAATCTCTAAACCCAGGATTTCAGATTCCCATCTGAGGTTGTTCCCTGTGTACCGCAGGGCGGCGCCAGAACCTCGGGGCCACGGTTTAATGTAGAAGTTGATTGTAGATTAAACAGAGACCTCCCAGGCCTGTAGAGAGCCTCAAAAAGATGCATAGCAATGACTTCAGATACGCACTCTTGGCTCATGAAACCGTGAATTTATCAGCTATTTATTTACACAGCCCCAAGAGCTTAAAAATGTCCTCATTGTTACTGCCGCCTTTTCATCCCCACTCCAGTAACCCTCCTGCAGGAAGATTTGGAAACACTCTCCGTACAGCTTTACACAATACGAAGGCCATACCTCTGTGCTATTTATCTTCTTCAATGGAGGTCAACTGATTACTTCATTTGCCACAGTGAGGCTGGAGAGAAGGGAGATGGGAAGGGAAGGGAGAATCCTTACTTGAACTGCTAAAACCAAAGAGAAATTCTTTGGGGGACGATTTTTTCCAATGTTCATGAAACGTTTTCACATTTGGTCCCTAGAGATAGCTAAATCATGTGCACAGTTTTCCACAAAGCTAAAAGCACTGAAAAAAAGCCCATCTGAATATGGGCCAATAAAATGCCATCCTACATTCCCATCTTGGGTTAGAACCTTCCCTTCCAGCTCTAGTGTTCCCTCTTCAAAGGTTTTTATTCAGAAATTGACTGTCACCACCATGGGATCAGATGAAGTGTCCAAAAGATACAATATAAGAGTCACTGTGTCCAGCAGAGAAAAGTCTGAAAATCCTCAAAAAATAACAGATCCAGTTTCTCCTCCATTGATCTGCCCTGTGGTTCCCTGAGTGTAGATCCCATTTTGAATTCACATTTTGAATGCTCTCAACAAACTCAGATGTGGTGGGTCAAGTGTCTAATGGTGATCCTTTTGCCTTGACTCCTCTCTCCCAAGGAAGAGTAAGGAACTGCAAGAGCCCTTCCTCAAGGCCAAAAGGGCAGCCTGCCCCAGGGCCACCCTCTGCCCTCCCCAGAGCTGCTGACACCCCTTCTGTTGTTGGGGCTCTTCTCTCCCAGGCCCTCTTTGCCTACTCTTTGTCTGCCTCCAGAGACAAGCACTCAGCCCCCTTTCACTATAAAGGAGGAACCAAAACTAACAAAACTGGGCATTAGCAAATCTTATTTACAAAGGTTCTGGTCTATTTACTTTTGTCCTCTGAGATGACGATGATGGCAGTGTGGTGGTGGTGGCTCACGTTTACTAAGTGCTGCCTATGTTCTGGGCACTGTTTCAGGAGATTTCTCTGTATCATCATCTATGGGGCAGGTGCTGTGGTTACCTCTACCTTACAGAGGAGGCCACTGAGGCGCAGAGCACGAGGGAATTTTCTCAAGGTCACCAGCAAGGTTACTCAGGCAAGGTAACTAGAACAAGTCAGTTGGCCTCTGGTTTGGTTCCTCAGCTTTGGTTCCTGAGACCAGGGCTTGTCCGCTCTCCTACCCTCAACACCTTGACCCGCCTTCTATCAAAGGCCCTGTGGATACTTTCCTCCATGGAAGCCTCATTTCCCAGCCAGGAAGTAGAATTGGGTGGGAGGAGGCACCATTGCCTCAGTTTCAAGTGGAAGTTTTAAATTTCTGAGGCCCCACAGATGGGGTCACCCCCAGTTCACTAGATGTTACCTCTCTAGAAATGAACTCTCTCGGGGTGCTCCTCCCATCCTTTGGGCCACACGTCTTAGAGACTGTTACCTGATGTTTTCCAGTCTACAAGAGGCCAGTCTACAAGAATGGCTCTCTTGTCCAATCTCCCAATCCCTTAATTTTACAGAGGGAACACTGAGGCCCATGAGGGCCAAGAACGACTTGCCCAAGACCACACAGGAAGCGGGAGAGCCCAGGCTGCTGGTTCTCGGAGTTGGCGTGTGTGGTGGGTAAGCGCGTGGGCTCTGATGCCACCAGGCCTGAGGTGAATGCTAGTGATGCCACACACCACCTCTGTGACCTCGCCCAAGTTACTCAATGTCCCTGCTCACTTTCAAGCATCAGTTAAATGGAAGTGATGAAAATAATAGCACCTGCCTCACAGGCTTTGTGAGGATTAAACATTCCAGTGTTTGGAGCCAAGCATGGCACTCAGTAAGTGCTCTGAGAGTCCTGGCTTCTTTTTTACTTGTTAATTACTGAATGCAACACAACCTATCATCCAGAGGGTTAACAGATTTTCTGGTGCTTTCTGCTGCCTCTATGTTTGAGCATCATTTCCACCAGAAGGACGTGCTCTGCTGGATGACCTGCTCAGCAGGCAGTTAGCAAGCATTTCCCTCTCAGAAAGCCTTCCACTTACCCCAGGATGGGGACAGACAACCACCGACATCGCTACAATGGGGTGGCTCTTGTTACTCTGAAGGAAACAGGCATTGAAACGTCTCCTTACTCTTCATTCTTAGTCTTCTATATTTATCTTCAAAACACTAACTCATTTTCATATTCTTTAGGGGGAAAAAAAAAAAAAGGAATGTGAGAAAGGGATAATGCAGAATTCAGCCTGCAAAAACCAAACCCTTGAAACCTCCCTCGGGAATTAATTTTGAGGCAGGGTCTCAGTACCCAAGGCTAATTGTTTTGTAAGTAGACCAGATGAGGCACTGGGTTTACTTTTCTAGTTCCGTTTAAACTCAAATAAGATTAATTCTTGCAATTCCTTTTTAAAGACAGATTAAACTAATAAAGCACCTACAATGAGGTCCTGCACATAACAGGCACTTTGCATATTTGTAGAAAAGATGAATGCAGAACAAGAGGTGCGCCTGTTAACCCAAACAGAAACTCCTCTTTTCCTCACCTGAGAAAGCCCTCTCACGGATATCTTGATGGAAAGAAAAAGGTGAAAGCCTTCATGGTCTTTCAAAGGCACAGAAGGCCAAGACAAGCACAGATGTGCGGGCTTGTGCCTTCGGATGGGCTGCAGGCTAACGGGCCAGAGGGTGGGATAGGCCTCCATGCCTGCTGAGAGGAAACCTCTCATCCCCAGGCCCGCAGAATAACCAGAAAACCCAAATTTAGAATCCTATTCGCTCCCCTTGCCTACTTCCTCTCTTCACAAGAGGAGAAGGTCGATGTTCCGGCAGCCCCCAGAAGCAGGACAACAGATCACTGGACATGGAAACAATCCCTACTCACGCAGGACCCAGGGCTGGGTCCACTGGTTTCTGGTTATTTGGCAAAAAAGCGCAAATTAACTCTCAGTCCTCAGCACCCAAATATATGACTTATAAGCAGCCCGCTAGAAAGGACACAAAATGAAGAAATACAGAGCAAAGTGCCAGAGGCACTGTGAGCATTTCTGGAACGAATTCCTTCCTGGCCCGATCTTTGTAATCCAGATTCCCAGATTTTCTGGGGGAAATCACTTTCTGCAATATAAACACCCTAGGAGAGCAGGAGGCATGGGATCATGGCCCAGGGCCGATTAGAATCAAGTACCGAAAGGCTACAAAGAAATTTCTCCTTTTCTTTGTTTATGAAGTTACCAAAAAAGCCCTTTGAGGAAGTAATTCTGCCTTTGAGAACTCAGAGAAGCAGAAAAGCTCTTACAGGGCCTTCTCTAAGGTTTCTCCTGCTTCTTTAACTTTGGATCTGATGGTTAAAGAAATATCCACCACAGTGGTTTCTGTTACTTCCATCTGAGTTCCTTCTATTCAGGCAACTGTGCGGATTTGACAACTAGCAATTACAAGAACCTAAGGCGCCGAGGGCTCTCGCACCACTTGTATTTCCCCCACCCTAGTAAAACAAAGTTCCTCATCAGTTTGGCACATATGGGAGCCGTCCCCCGCCTCCACTCTCACTCATAATAAAAAGCTCCCTTGTATAGGGCTCTTCAGCTTTCAAAACACTTGCACACGTTCAAGTCTCAAAGTCAGGGCAAGCAGAGCTCTTGCCATTGGGGCCGTCGGAACACCCCACTGCTAATGCTCCCCCAGCCCAAGCCTGAGCATGATGCTAAATTCAGTACAAATAAAGCCATACTTCATATTGATGGATCTTAGTTTTCAAAACACTTTCTCGATACAGTATCTCATCTGAGCATCACAGTTCTCCTTAGAGGTTGGCAGGGTGGAAGCTAGCATCCCTTTTTAAGGATAAAGGAAACAGAAGCTCGGAGCACTGAATGCTCTTCCCAGGGCCCCACTGCCTCTGACCAGAAGATGGCATCAGAACTTCAACTCCACCCACCACTAATAATATGAGGATAGCTAACATTTATGGAGTGTCTTTCTCCATACGCGCTAAGGCAGCGCTAAGCATCTCATAGGCATTTCAACCAGAAGGTAGAAGGGAAGCCAATGACCTTCTCTCTCTGTTGGATTCCTAAGGATATCAATCAAAACACACTTCTTGGGCACCTATCCTGGGCCCAGCAAGGCAGGAACTTTAGAAATACAAAAAATAAGAGCTGGTCGCATTTACGGTACTTACGGTAGAGTCAGTAAGACAAGACGAGATCGTGCAAAACAGAACAATGCAACCTAATCCATATTTATGGCCTCAATTGGTGAGCAGGCCAAACTCTCAGAGTTATGGTAGCTCAAAGGAGAACTAAGACGGAAGATGTACAGCTGCACCGTTCAGTATGGTAGCCACTGGCTACATGTGACTATTGAGCACTTAAAATGTAGCTGGTCCGAATTGAGATGTGCTATGAGTGTAACACACTCTCCAAATTTTAATAACTTAGTACCAAAAGAAAGATTGTAAACATATCTCATTAATAGTTTGAGTGTGTGTGTCTGCGTGTGTGTGAGGAAGATTAGCCCTGAGCTAACATCCAATGCCAATCCTCCTCTTTTTGCTGAGGAAGACTGGCCCTAGGCTAACATCCATGCCCATCTTCCTCTACTTTATATTCAGCACGGCTTGACAAGCGGTGCGACAGTCACTGCCGGGGATCCAAACCTGCGAACCCAGGGCCGCCGAAGTGGAGCGTGAAAACTTAACCACTACGCCACCGGGCCGGCCCCTAAATTCGTTTTTTAACAATGATCACCTGTTATCAGAAAAATAAAATGTATCTATATAATTATTTTAAATAAAGACATTAAATGACTTGCCCATGGCCATCCAACTAACTAACTGCATAGCCAGGGCTTGAACCCTGAACCTAGGACAACTCCAAGTTCATGCTCTTATCCCCATGAGAACCCACAGAGATATAAAAGGCTTTGGAGGGCATAGGAGTTAAACTCTCACCCATGTCAGGTCTTCTCTCTGCAATATTCCTGGAAGCTAGCTTCCAGGCCAATATTCCGGCCAGCTAGCTTCTGCTTGAATACCTACAGTAATTCATTACCTTTCTAGGCAGCATGCCCTATTGTTGGCCACCTGGTTATTAGGATTTTCCTCCATTAAAGGAGGAGAAATCTGTCCATCCTAAGTTCTGTCCTTGAGTTCAGGATCCTCACAGAGGAGGTGGCCCACTTAAGCTAGGCTGAAAGTATGGGCTGGCTTGCACTGGTCTCTAAGGAGAGACCTCAGGTGTGTTTCCAGCAGGTTCCTCACTGCTTCATGGGGAAGGGAGCCCCAATCTGCCCTACGCCCCACTCCTCCCACCTCCACCGCCCAGCACTTCCTGTGGCCTGACCCAGGTAAATCTTGCTTGCTTGGTGTGCACTGCCTCCCTGATGTAGCTGTGGGGCCACAGCTGCAGCAAACGCCTGAATTTCCATTCACGGTAAGGCCTCCCACCGCTGAAAGGATAATTATCTGCCTGCTGCGCTGACAGGTTCCCATCTGGTGAGGACTAAACACTGTGTCTTTAGAAAAGACACCAGAAAAGGCAAGCTCCTGGCCTGGCTTTGACAGATTCCCTCAGCTACTCTAAGGGGAAAAAAGAAATTGCTGGGGTAGGGGTTGGGGTGGGGCAGAGAGATAGAGAGAGGAGAAGAGGAAGAATCTGGGATGCTAATGAATTCCTTGTGATCTCACTTTCCTTATTCCAACACATGCTCCTCTGCAAAAATTGACGGGGCTGCCTTGCCAGCCGGAGCCTGAAAATGTACCCAGGTAGACAGAACCCCAAGTCCAAGAACAGCCTGTGAGAGGCTGGCTGCCTGCTGATGGGTGAAAATTCAAGACAGAAAAAAAATGGGACCCCCCTCCCTGACATTGTACTTCCGAGGTCTGCTTTCCTGGTCCGTCCCCCATCACAGTGACAACAGAGCAGTGGACCCAGGAACATTTAGATCCAAGAAAAGTGGCACCACCAAATCCTGCCATTGCCTCTTCCCTCCTCTCACGGCCACTTTCAACATCAAAAAATAATAAAATAAATGCCCTTTAGGAGTTTTAATAGTCTGAAGCCTATAATTGGATCCCCAGTTCATTTCATCTGCTGACGCTGTGGGAGGGCCTGTGTGGTCAGGACTGCAGGCCAGCCATCTGCCGGCAACCACAATTGCAGGTTGTTCCTAAGAGTTGGTGCAACTAGCACGGTTAGGCTCAAGTAAACCCACAGAGGCATTACTGATTGCAGCCATGTTCCAGGCTTTGCTCTCAATGCTTTGTATTCTTGCAGCAAATTTGTGAGCCAGGAGTTATTATTAACATTTTAGAAATGCAAAAACTGGGCTCAAAAGAATTAAATGACAAGATTATGCAGCGAAAAAAAAAAACAGAGAGGGGATTTGAACCCAGGTCTGTCCTGCTCTAAAATCTATACTTTAAAAAACAAAACAAAACAAAATTTTTATTTTATTTTATTTTTGCTGGGAAGATTCACCCTGAGCTAACATCTGTTGCCAATCTTCCTCTCTCTTTTATTTTTTCTTCCCCAAAGCCCCAGTACATAGTTGTATATTCTAGTTGTAAGTCCTTCTAATTCTTCTACCTGAGCCACCACCACAGCATGGCTACTGACAGACAAGTGGTGTGGTTCTGTGCCCTGGAACCAAACCCAGGCTGCTGAAGTGGTGAGAGTGCCGAATTTTAAGCACTAGGCCATCAGGGCTGGCTCAAAACAAAATTTTTATTATGGAAAATTTCTAATCACAAAAGCACCATGAACTAGTACCATGACCCCCATATACTCATCACCAAGTTATAATAACTGTCAACACAAGGCTGCTCTTTTTGCAGCTCTACGCCCACCCATTCTCCTTTATCGGGTTATTTTGAAGCAAACATTAGACATCGTGTCATGTCATCCATAAATAGTTCAGCATGTATCTCTACGAAAGACGGACACTCAAAATCTGTGCTCTTGACTTCCTCAAAACAATGACCCGGGATGAGAGATTACCAAGAAAATGCCCAGAAAAATCGCAAGATTTACATCATCCCCAGAGGGGAATGAAGCATTCCCTGGCTGCCTGTGGCATTTCACCATAATGTGGGGAGGATACAGTCTTTATCTGCTAAGTCCAGGAATGCCTGGTGGCAGCCCAACATCATGAGGAACTGCCCCCCTGGGCATGTGGACAACCCATTCCTGCCTGTTACCCCAGTAATGTTTACCTGAAGAAAATGTCACCTAACCAGTTCTTTCCACTTGCACTATCTCAGAACTTGTTACCTTGTTGGCTGTCTTGTGCACATGGAATAATGTCAACATTTACTCAACATACCTACTATGTGTCAGTCACTGTGCTAGGTGTTTCCGTATGTGTCAGGAACCTATGCTTCACTTTTTTTAAGTTTAATTTTATTTTTGTTGTTCAAATTTCCATTTGGTTCGGAATTCCATCCTGCGCTGGAATATTATGGAAGGGACTATATATAATCCCCTGAGGGGCTGAATTCATCAATCAGCAACATTTCTTGAGAACACGTGTGTGTGAGTGCATGCACATGTGTAAGCTACTCTGCAAGTCACCCTGCAGGGTACCAAGAATAGAACATATTTCTTGCCTTATCCTGCAGAGGAAGAAATTTCACTGTATTCAAGTCTGCAGATACTTAGTAATCTCCTTCTTCCATGCTGCAGTTCCTGTCCTACAGAACTTGGAAGTCTAGTAGGGTGGATAAGAAAAACTACACAAATAAGTAGATCTACAGGGTGGAACATACCAACTGCCACAGCAGATGTAAAAATAACACATCAGGGGAGCTGAAAGGTGATAGCAATAATGCGTGACTAGGGAAATCAGGAAAGTGTTGGTGGTGGAGGTGGCACATGAGATGTAGACTGTTTCCCAGGACTCCATACGGTTCACTCTAGAGGCCATGTACAGTAGACTATAGAGGCTACTCACTGGGTTCTACTCTCCAGTTCTTCCTCACCATGACATGGGTGATGGTCCTTACCGAGTGTAGCTGGCTTTGGTCCCATCTGTGTTCTTCTTTGATGAGCCCAAGGGGTCCCTCACTGCTCTGGGCTCTCTTCTTCTTACCATGGAACACTTATTGCTGATGGTGTTGGCTCTGGGGGTTTGCTTGTTAACCCTAGGAAGCTGGGTGATGCTGCAGCTCTCTGCGTCTCCAGCAGGTGGGTTTCTTCACCGAATCATCAGTTTTCTGCATGTTGTGAGATGACAAGGGGGTCTGAAGCACTCTTGGAAGGAAGAGTTATACCTTCTGGGGTCAGGGCTGAAAATAGACCCATGGTTAGGATTTTTACAGGCAGAAGTGATGGGGGAAGGACCTATAAGAAGAAAGGCACAGAGGCAGGAACAGAGAATGTTCAAAGAACGCCAACTGGAAGACGGGCTGTGGTGGAAGGCAAGACGGGGAGAATCATGGAAGTGCATCTGGAGAAGCAGGCTGAAGCATTTTGCGAAAACACTTAAAACATGCTGAGGACTTAGGCAATGGAGAGCTAATGAAGGGACCCGACAGAATTGTCATGGTACCTTAGGAATGGTAATCTGGCAGAGCAAGTAACATGGATTGGAATGGAGGGGAAAAATGGAGGCCAGGAGACCAGCTAGAAGGCTCAGGGTGTAATTATCTTTGTAATTATCTGCTTACTTATCCATGGCCCCTGCTGGAATGTGGGCCCATGAAATAAGCCTCCTACTGGCTCTAATCATCTTGGGGAAGAGGCCTGCACTGCATTAATTTTTTGTTTGCCAGAGCCTGACACACTACTGTTGAGTAGTTTCTCAACAAATATTAGTGTTTGGCACATAGAATGTGTTCAATAAATATTTATTGAAAGAAAGAAAAAGAGAGGGACAGAAGGACGGAGGGAAGGAAGAGGAAAAAGAAGCCAAACCGTGATAGGCTAGGGGGATGGTTCAGGGGAGAGGTAATGCAGGCCTTTCTGTGGTGGTGGATGTGGTAGAAATGTAAGGTGGGGAAGCCACAGACATTTCAGCGAGAGCATCTACAGGACTTAGCAAGTGACTGGATGGGGGAGGAAAGCGAGAGCGAGGAATCCAGGATGATTGGGAAAATGATGGGCCATTAACAGAAATAAGACAAACAGGAGGATAAGCAGGTTGGTGAGAAAAAGCAGTAAAAGTGATTTTCATCTTGGACATTTTGAGTCTCTGGTCCCAGCGGGGCCACCACAAATAGCTGTCCAGTACACATGGAGCTAAAGCTCAGGAAGGAGCTTGGGGCTAAAAGTACAGACTGGGAGGCATCTGCAGAGAGGTTTGAATGGCAATCATGGGAGCCGGTGAGATCACCAAGCGGACGAGAGAGAAACAAGAGGCCCGAGGGCAGAGCCCTGAGGAATGCCAACACTTACGGGAAGACGCAAGCAACTGCTGGGGAAAAAAGGACAATTGGGCAAGCGCAGGATCAGGATGGCCCAGGAGGAGGGTTCAAGCAGGGGGAGGCGATCAGCAGGGCCAGATGCTTCAGAGGTCCAGTGGGATGAGGCCTGGAAAAGAGCCTGCGGGATTTGGCAACGGGAGGTCACAAGAGCCCTCAGAGGGTGAAATGACTGTGACACACGGAGAGCGGGATCCAGATTGTGCCGGGTAAGAAAGGAGTGGGTGGTGAGAGCCAGGAGGCAGCCAGCTGAAACACTCTTTGAAGGGCTCTGGCAGCCACGGGGAGAAGGAAGGGCCATGGCGTGAGGGGGAGGTAGGGCTGAGGGAAGACATGCTTTTAGAATGGGCCAGATGAGAATTGATTTGCAGGTGGAAGAGAAGGAAGCAGTGAGGCAGAAAAGGAAGGAGACAGAGGGCATGCGGGAGCAGAGCAAGGCCCCAGAGAAGACTGGAAAATCAAGACAGCACATTTTTTTTAAAACCTGCAAATCAAAGCAGCTCGTCAACGGTGATAATAATAAGTCCTTACATTTGAAAAGCAGTGAAATGCAATCTACAAAGCATTTTTATGTGCTTTATCTCATTTAATCCTTGTGATGGGCATATTATCATTATTATGTCTACTAAAACATAGGAGGTTAAATGACTCACCCAAGATCACATATCTAATAAACAGAAGAATTTGGGATCAAAAGTCAATCAAGAGATGCTCATTGATTAAGTGCCTGCGGCCTGGCACTGTTAGGTGCCAAAGACCCCAAAGAGAATGAGAAGTGGCTCCTGCCCTCAAAGAGCTCACAATCCAGTAGACTGAGCTCCACACTACCGACAAATATACTCCAAGACATAAATGAGCTCAGCGGAGGGCAGTGATTCAGACCAAGGAAGGGAGAGGAGTAGGATCCAAGGGAGACTTTCCAGAGGAGGTGATGTTGAGCTGAGTCTGGAAGGATAAACGGGAATGAGCTGGCTGAGAAGTGGGCGACAAGAGGAAAGGCGTTCCTGGCAAAGGAGACAGATGTGCAAGAGCCTGGGGCCTTTGGGAACTGTGAGCAACTCACTCCGCTGGAACACTGGGTAGGTGTGGCAAATTCAGGAGAAGTGTGTGCCAAGACAGGGGTGGGGTGGGCATGGCATGCTACCCTGCGGAATTCTAATTGTTTCCTTCAGGTGAGAGCACCAGTGAAGGGTTTTAAGCAAGGAAAGATATCATCAGGTTTGCATTCTAGGCAATCACTCTGGAGAACCCCTGGAGGCAGTGTGGCCGATGGATTAGAGGAAGTTGGATAAGAGGAAGATGTTATGGGAAGCAGGGAGACTAGTTAAGATGCAAATGTAGTGGCCTAGGCAAGAAGGAATGAGAGCCAGCCTGGACCAGGGCAGTGGCATTTATAATGGAATAGAGAATGAATATAATTATAACATAATATAATATATATGAGAAAGAACTGGCCAGCCTTAAAGGAAGAAGGAGATAAGGATATAAGGAAACAGAAGGGTCTAGAATGATTCCCAGGTTCTGGCTTAAACAGAAGCAGAAAGAGAAGCAGATATTGGTGGAGGTGGGGAGTTGGGTAGAAAAATGAGTTCAGGACATATGGAGTTGAGAAGCCCGTGGGACACCCAGGTGGAGGTACCCAGCACATAGTTGGATATGGGGTCTGGAGCTCACGGGGAGGCTGACCTGAAGATATATCTTTGTGAAACACCGACATAAGGTAGTGGTTGGAGCCACGGGTCGGGGTGAGTGCTTGGAGGGAGAAAAGAAAATGGTCTTTCATGCAGCCTTAAGGAACATTGGCATTTAAGGAGTAGGTGAAAGAGAAGAGACCTGAGAAGGAAGTGAAAAGGAGAGGCCAGAGAGGCAGGAGAGAAAAAAAGGAGAAAATGATGTCCCAGAAGACACTGAGATGAAACAGGTCACCTGGGGGGATGCTACTGAGAGTCAGTAAAAAAGAGCACCATCTTTGTTTGCTTTCAGGGAGAGAGGAGATGGCTTCCTCCAGGCTGGTCAGAGGTTTTAGGAAATAGAAAGCAAGTGTGAAAAAGAAAGACCTGTTCAAGCTGAGAAATGGAAGGAGAGAGGGTTGAGTCCATCTCCTCTCCTCTTTGCCATGTTTTCTTGACTCTTGCTGCAATAATCAGTGCATTCATAGAAAATAAAACATGTTACTTGATGAAAAGTGGACAATCAGATGTTCAAAATGTTTCTATTATGTCCTTCAAAACTGGACATGCTGAAAATGGAGACCATCCAATGTGATCATGCTGTCCTTAAAAATGTTCCTTTGATAAACATTAAACTGTTCTGTTTACCAGAAATGTTAATGAGGAAAATAAACAAGAGGGATATTTAGGAGTATTTCAAAACTGAAGTTTAAACCATAAGAGAAAACAAGAGGCAAAAACAATCCAAAACTGCATGAACATTGCAGACTTCAGTTGCCCTTGAAATCTTTTTCTCTGCCTAACATTACATAATTCTTCATCAGCCAAAGATATCAGTTTCACATGCTAAAATTCAGTAGGTATGTGTCATACTTAAAGGACAGGGTATTGAGGGGAAAGAATAACATAAAGAGATGGAAAAAGATTTGGCACATAATGGCAATGCACACAAAGGTCTGAGTATTTTCTAGAGAAACTTTAAGAATATTATTGAAAAATAAGTGATGCAGACTTCCATTTCAGATGATATAATGAACCCAGGCACCCTAACTGACTCTTCTGATGAAAACTAAAAATTATGGATAAAATACTAAAAATATCTTCTTCTAAATATAAAAGTAAGGAATATTCAGCCAAAATCAAGTGACAGTAGGAACCCAGAGAGATAAATAGAGCAATTTCCAAACCAGTTATCTCTCAGTTTTCAAGACCTTAAGGAGCTCCAGGGACAGGAGACAGAGCCCGGTTTGCCTAAGGTGGAGATTCTAATTGGATACCCTCCCATACAGGTCAGGCCCTGCAAGCTATACTTTCACTGTTAGGCTAATCTAGAAATAAATCTAATCCTTCCACCTGGAGGGTCTGCAGCCAAAATGGGCTTTCTTGATTCTTGGTACCACATGAAAGTGAAATGAACTCCTGAAAATAAACCAAAAGCTAGCTTTAACACAAGTTTGCAGTCCAGATTCATATTAGGTGGATGGTCTGAAAAGCCTCCAGCAGACAATTTAATGTAAAGTGGTAATAAGTGCCTGAACTGCTGGAAGAAGCAAATGCAAATCCTCTCTAGATGAACCCACCTTTGTCTCAGGCCTCCCAACATTCCCACAGATAGTTTTAAGAAATATAAACTCAAAGTCAAAAATCACAACACCCAAGGAAACTAGGCACCTTGAGCAAGAGAAGGAAAAATACCGATAGCAGAATCAGATTTACAAAGACTTTAGATACAAGAATTATCAGAAACATGATATAAAATAACTATTTTAGAGCTTTTAAGAAATAGAAAAGGAATTAATAATATGAGTAAATAATAGGAGACTACAAAAATGATCAAGTAGTTTTTAATAAATAAATAAAATTCTGGAAATGAAAAATGTAATAATTAAAATTTAAAACTCAGTGGACAGATTTTAATAGCTGATTAGACACACTGAAGAGAGAATTAGTGAACTAGAAGACATCTGAAGAAATGATTCTGGCTACAGCACAGTGAGACAAAGAAATGAAAAAATGAAAAGATACTCAGATTCAAGAATCCTAATGAATTCCTAACAGAAATAAAAAGAAATCTGCATTCTAACACATGATAATAAAATTACAGAACACCAAAGACAGAGACTAGATTGTAAAAGCAGAGAAAAAAGTCAGGTAACTTCAAAGATATAACAGTTAGACTGATAGCTGATTTCTCCAGAGCAACAATAAAAGTAAGAAGACAATAGGATAACACCTTCAATGTGCTGAGAGGAATTACAAACAACTGAGAATTCTATACCTACTGAAAATCTAAAGAACAAGGGTAAAAAAGAAAGAATCTCAAACAAATAAAAACTAAAAGCATTTGCTACCCACGACCCTCACCAAAGGAAATTCCAAAGTATGTACTTCAGGCAGAGGGAAAGTAGTCTCATCTGGAAGGAATGAGATAAAGGAGGGAGTGAAGAGTGATAAATGTGGTAAAATAATTAATCAAATATGGAGTATCTATTTTATCTAATCTACTATTGACTACATAAAACTATAATAAGGTTCTATGGCATTAAAAACTAACAAGAGGGTATGTGCTGCCATCTGGTCCCTGGGTCCAGCCGTGGGTCTGTGCTATCCCATGGCCGTGGACCTCAACAAGGGCCACAAGGTGACCAAGAACCTGAGGGAGCCGAGACACAGCTGCGGCCTCGGGCACCTCATCAGCACACCAGGTTCCTGCAGGACATGATCCGAGAGGTGTGCGGCTTTGCCCTAAGTGAGCGGCGCGCTGCAGAGCTGCTCAAAGTCTCCAAGGACAAGCTGGCCCTCAAGTTCATCAAGGAAATGGAGGGGACACACTGCGCCAAGAGGAAGCAAGAGGAACTGAGCAACCTCCTGGCCACCATGAAGAAAGCAGCTGCAAGGAGGACTGAGTCCCAGCCCCATCCATGCATAATAAAAACTTTACAGAAAATAAAAATCTAACAAGATGGAACTAAAATACATAACCCAGGAACACATAAGTCAGAAGGTGGGTGATTGGAATTAAAATATTTTAAGGTCCTTATACTGTTTAGAAGAAGGCAAAGGGATAATTATTTACTTTGGAATTTGATGAGTTAAGTATGCATGATGAATTTTTAGATCAACCACTAAAAGTCAAGGAGTAGAATATTTAGCTTTCAAACTAATAGAGGGGGAGAAATGAGGTGATAAAAAATAATCACTCAGGGGCCGGCCCCGTGGCATAAGCGGTTAAGTGCTCGCGCTCCACTGCAGCGGCCCGGGGTTAGCGGGTTCAGATCCTGGCGCGCACTGACGCACTGCTTGGCAAGCCATACATGGCGGCGTCCCGTAAAGTAGAGGAAGATGGGCACGGATGTTAGCCCAGGGCCAGTCTTCCTCGGCAAAAAAAGAGGAAGATTGGCAGATGTTAGCACAGGGCTGATCTCCTCACAAAAAAAAAAAAAAAAAAAAAAAATCACTCAAAAAGGAATTCAGAGGGAAGAGGAAAAATAAGCCTAAAAGGGAGAAACAAATAACAAACCAAAAAAAGAAAAATAATATATCAGTAATTGCAATCAGTGTAATGCAATAAAGGCTGCAGTTAAAAGCTTGTCAGAGTATTGAAAAATCCAACTCTATACAGTTTATTAAAAACCCACCTAGAACATAAGGATACAGAAAGGTTGGAATCAAAAGAATGGAAAAGACACACTAAGCACATCCTAAGTAAGAGAAAGCTGATATAACTACGTAAGTTATATATATATGTTAATATATAACTACATTTCAACTACAAAATGTACTTGAAAGCAAAAAATACTATTAGATATGAAGCATCACTATATAACGATAAAATTATATTGCAAAAACTGACAGACTGAAAGAGGGGACTGAAAATCCATCGTCATAATGGGAGATGGTAATACCCTCAAGTAATCAATAAACTGAGCAGGCAAAAAAACCCCAAATCTGTAAGGATTTATGAAATTTGAATAGTACAATTACAAAGCTTAATTTAATGGACACATATAGAACATCGCCAAAGCAACATTCCAAAATCTTACAAGGACAACACAGGGAAGAAAAATTATATACCATGTTCACTCACGAGCATAAATGCAAATATTATTAAGTAAACTGTTATCACACTGAATTCAGCAACGTGTAAAAGGATAACACATTATTACCAAATTGGATTTACCCCAGGAATGCCTTGTGAATTTAATATTAAGAACTCAATTATGCATTTCTCTTAGATGTGATAATATTGTGTTTTTGTAGGAAAATGTCCTTATATTTAGGAGCTTCATACTGAAGTATTTTATAGGTGGTGTGTCATATCTGCAGGTTACCTTCAAATGGTTAAGAAAAAAATATATGTATGTATATATATTACTTACATATGTGTGTGTATATATATATGATACATAGACAAAGCAAAAATAATAAAATGTTAACAGTTTTCATGCCTAAGTCATAGGTATCTGTGTGTTCATTGTACTATTCTTTCAACTTTTATGTACATTGGAAATTTTTCATAGTGAAAAGTTATGGAAAAAGAAAAGCAAGTAATAAAATTTCCCACATTAACTGAGTAAGAGGGAAAAGTCTTTGACAAAATTGAACATACATTCATGATTTTAAAAAAGAAAAACTATTAGCAAACATAATGGTGATATATAAAAATCACTTCCAGAGCTGGCCTGGTGACATAGCGGTTGTTTGCACTCTCCGCTTTGGCAGCCTGGGGTTCACGAGTTCAGATCCCAGACATGGACCTACACACTGCTCATCAAGCCATGCTGTGGTGGCATCCCATATACAAAGTAGAGGAAGATTGACACAGATGTTAGCTCAGGGACAATCTTCCTCAAGCAAAGAGAGGAAGATTGGCAACAGATATTAGCTCAGGGACAATCTTCCTCAAGCAAAGAGAGGAAGATTGGCAACAGATGTTAGCTAAGGGCCAATCTTCCTCACCAAAAAAAATCATTTCCTTTAAGACTGAAAATAAGACGAGGACGGCTTATTCTCAATATTGCACTGGAGACCATCAGATTAAGAGCAAGTATAAAAATTTGAAAGAAAAAAAATGTCATTATTCATAGATGATGATTATTTACATTAAAAATCTCAAAAAATCTACAGATATATTAGTAGAATTAATAAGAGAATTTAGCAAGCAAGTGTATTAGAAACAAAATCAATAAATGAAAATCAAGTGCATTTCTAGATACCATCTACTAATAGAAATTGTACTTTTAAAAGAGATTATCATTTATAATAAAATAAAAAATATGAAGTATCTAGGAATAAATCTAACAAAGGATGTGCCAGACCTCTATGGGGAAAAGTTATAAAAATTCAGGTATTAAAGAATACTAAAATAAACAGAGGGCTATACTATGTTCATAGACTGCAAGACTCGCATCAATAAAAATGTCAAGCATCCTCAAATTGATCTATAGATTCAAAGCAATTCCATTTGACAGATTAATTGTTAAGACTTTAAAAGGAAGGAAATTCTGACACGTATTACAATGTGGATGAACCTGGAAGACTATGCTAAATTAAATAAGCCAGTCACAAAAGGACAAATATTGCATGAATCCGCTTATGTGAGGAACCTAGAGTAGTCAAACTCATAGAGAAAGAAAGCAGAGTCATGGTTGCCAGGATCTGGGGGAGGAAGGAAAGAGGAATTAGCATTGATGAGTACAGAGTTTTAGTTTGGGAAGATGATAAAGTTCTGGAGATGGATGGCGGTGACAGTTGCACAACAATGTGAATGTACTTAATGCCACTGAACTTAACACTTAACGGTTAAAATGGTAAATGTTATGTATATCTTACCACAACAAAAAATGGTTGGAGGGAGTGAAGAAAAGAGATGTAATTGGAGAGGTGCACGGATGAGTCTCGATAACGTTCTTTCTTGGCCTGGTAACAGGTTCCCGAGTGTTCGTTTTATTGTTTTTTTAATTAAATATATATGTTTTCATGTGTGATTTTTGTACACATGCCATATTTATCTTAGAATTTTAAGCACATATATACATATAAATATCAGGAATATAAACATATGTAGTGAAACTATAATGAAAAGCAAGGGAATTTATAAACACTAAAACTGAGTGGTGGGCTATACACGGAGGTCCATTACATCATGATTCTTTATTTCTTACATATATTTTGCAAATATTCTTTTTTATCTATTCAATATTTAATAAGTATAATTTAAAAAGAAATCCTAACAATATATATTTTTTAAAGTTTTGGCTTTATTTGTAAATTTGGCACAGCAGCAAACACTGAGGCCAGCTACTTAATCAGGCTTGTCTAGGCTACTTTTTCCCTAACACCTTTGTGGTGCCATAAGATGACCACAGTGGTCTGAAAAAGTACTTGTAATGTGATGAACAGACAACTTTAGTACATAATAAACTGTAATTCTCCTTTATGCAAGTGGCTAAAAGGGGAACGTGCCCTCCTTTGGGTGACGCTGAAGTTTTGCTGTGGCTCCTCCAGTTCCTTACAGGGTAGAAATTGGGCCACTCTGTCCTTTGGCTGCATTCAGCCCATCAGCTTCCTCTGCCTTTTTCCCAACATCAACAAAGGAATAATACATAAAATACAACCATGTAAAAGATCCTGTCATACTTGACAAAGGAAACATTTTTCTAGGATAAAGTACAAAGTATCCTTATTATTACATCAGAAAGTGAGTAGGGCTTATCATGGGGGGCCAGAGGGCCAGTTGGCTGAGCCCTCACTGTCACAAAGGACCTCAAATTTAGATCTTTGACCTCCTCTCCAAAGGAGATCACAATATAGTCATAAACACACAAACAAGACTAAATGAAGACATTCATTATGCAGCTTTAAAGCATATGTCCCAATACCAGACCACACTTCCTGTAGCGCCCTGAGAGTTAATATTTCTTATAAGTCCTATCATTATCTTGTGACTGGCACAGTTAAACTGCAATGCAGTTCTTGGTTTGGCATTTTAACTCATTAAATGTAAGTATTTAAAAATTTGCCACAGATTTTATAACACTGCTTTGGGGTTTCTTCATTTTGTAATAAGTCAGGAGCCTTTGAAAATCAGAGTTGCCAGATTTAGCAAGGAAAACTACAGGACACCCAGTTAAATTTTAATTTCAGATAAACAACAAGTAATTTTTTAGTATGAGTATGCCCCATGCAAAATTTGGGACATATTTACACTAAAAAAAGCGTTCGTCGTTTACCGGAAATTAAAATCTAACTGAGTGTCCTGTATTTTATCTGGCAGCCCTATGAATGGAAGTACCGGGCTTCTCCACCTCTGTGTACCCCGGAGTGGGTGGAAAAAGGAAGTGATGTTTATCGAGCGTCTGCTAAGTATGAGCCAAGTGCATCACAAGTGTGATCCCACTTAAACCTTGCAACAAGCCTATGGGGTACATATTATTACTCCATTTTACAAGTGAACACAAAGCTTGAGTACTTTATTCAAGGTGAGACAGCAAACACGAGATGCATGAAGAATCGAATTCAGGTTTGCTTCCCAAATCGGTACTTTTTCTCTGTCAGTTCACTTTCCATCAGAAAGCTTTCAGATGGCCTTTTTTTGTTTGCTTTTTTAATGTTTTAATCAAAAAGGGAAAGAGTTCCGGAAATACTCCAAAGTCTTTTCTATCATAACTTAATATTTCATGTGAAATATTACATTTTTTCCTATCTAATTAAATTTGTTTGCATTGAGTGTAATGTAATTATAAGTGAAATTTGGATAGCCTGACATATTTCAAGGCATTTATTTTAGTGAAGAGTTTTCTTAGGAAGTTCAGGTAATCTCTATGGAGCTCAATGTCTTCATCTGTAAACTGTGGGTGTTCTGTGAGGGCTGAAGTGCTTTCCAGATCTCCACGTTGCGGATTTCCACGCCTTATTCCAGAAAACATATTAAATCTTATACAGCTCTCTGCTGCCACCTGTTGGAAAAATTACAGTACCCATTTCTGCTTAAAATGTGCTCTATTCAGTAACCACAGTCAGTCAGTGCCCTTGATCCTGTGGCTTGCCACACTTAGTAATTTCAGCCAATTAATGAGAATTATAGTTTTCTGAGTTTCCCCAGTTTCAGCGTTTTCAATTTGTAAAACATTCCAAATGAGTCACGCCTGAACTTTGACCATCTGGAAATTAAATTTTTAGCAGCTTTTCCCACAAAGAGTATTTTTCTTCCTTGTCCAGTGTTTTGCGATGACTGTCCTGCCAAATCTACTCACGCGGAATTTGCTTTAATAATTGCCATTTGTGTTGCATTCACAAGGTCTGATAAGAAGTATTTAATAGAACATAAAAAATATTTTTCTTAAAGTATCTTTTAAAGATTTCTGAAACATTTAATTGTTGTACTTCAAGAAGACAAAGATACAATGCTCATCTACTTTCACACACATACACACACACAGCCTGGAATACATGTATATATTTTTTAAAAATCTGACTGCTTTATGTCTGGAAAGTCTAGTTTTTTTAAACTGGAATAATTTTCCTAAATTAAAGGCTAAGTGTTGGCCTTAATTTTTTTACATATAGACTTTATTTTTTAGAGTAGTTTTAGGTTCACAGCAAAATTGAGTGGAGGTTACAAAGATTTTTCATATTACCCACTGCCCACACACACACACAGCCCCCCACCCCCACCCTCAGTATCAACATCTCCCACCAGAGTGGAACATTTGTTAAAACTGATGAACCTATAGACACATCACTGTCATCCAAAGTCCACAGTTTACACTAAGGTTCACTCCTGGTGGTGTACATTCCATGGGTTTGACAAATGTGTAATGACGTTTATCCAGCATTACAGTATCACACACAATAGTTTCACTGCCCTAAAAAATCCTCTGTGCTCTGCCTATTCATTCCTCCCTCCTCCCTAGCCCCTGGCAACCACTGATCTTTTACTGTCTCCATAGTTTTGCCTTTTCCAGAATGTCATAGACTTGGAATCACACTGTATGTAGCCTTTTCAGATTGGCTTCTTTCACTTAGTAATATGTATTTAAGATTCTTCCACGTCTTTTCATGGCTTGATAGCTCATTTCTTTTTGGCACTGAATTTAACAGTCCATTGTCTGGATGTACTGCAGTTTATCTATTCACCTACTGAAGGACATCTTGGTTGCTTTCAAGTTTTTGGCAGTTATGAATAAAGCTGCTGTAAACACGTGTGTGCAGGTTTTTGTGTGGACATGAGTTTTCAACTCTTTTGGGTAAATACCAAGAAGCACCATTGCTGGATCATATGGTAAGAATATGTTCAGTTTTGTAAGAAATCGCCAAACTGTCTTCCCAAGTGGCTGTACCATTTTGCATTCCCACCAGCAACAAATGACAGTTCCTATTGTTCCACATCCTCACTAGCATTTGATGTATCAGTGTTTTGGATTTTGGCCATTCTAATAGGTGTGTAATGGGATCTCATTGTTGTTTAAATTTGCAATTCCCTGATGACATATGATGTGGAGCATCTTTTCATATGCTATTCACCATCTGTATATCTTCTTTGGTGAAGTATTTGTTCAGATCTTTTGCTCATTTCTTAATTGGCTTGTTCATTTTCTTATAGTTGAGTTTTAAGAGTTCTTTGTATACTTTGGATAACAGTCCTTTATCAGATATGTCTTTTGCAAACATTTTTTCCCAGTCTGTGGCTCATTGTCCTTAATTTTTAAAACAAAACCACTTTCCAGAATTCCCATCATTACACTAAAAGTGCAGCCCAAATAATTCAATCATAAAATATACAACTAAATTTATTGCCAGTTGGGGTTGAGTTAGCTTCAAAGGGTGGGAGCCAACAGGCAGTCTCTTTGTGTTTGAATCCACATTAAAACCCACATTCTCAGGGTTTTGTTGTATGGCTGCCTGGAGCTTGATGCAATCTGAAGGGTAATAAAATCAGAATCCTTTACCTTTCTAAAAACTAATCTTGGGGGAGAGCTTCTTTTCAAATGATACCAGGAAAAGATTTTGGGAAAAGGAGGGAATGCCCACTAATTTCTGTGCTATTTGTTCCTTCTGCCTCACGATTTCCTAGACAGAGCTATCAACTGGCTTAGATATTTGAATACATTCATTTATTACCATCTTTCAATTTATGATGATACTCATTAAAAAATATCCAAAACTACTTTCCAATCCTTCTCCATATCTTCCATTTATGGTACAGTAATATACAACAGTGCGTGTTTTAAATATTTTTTTAAATAATTACAGGGCCAGCCCTGGTGGCCTAGTGGATAAATTGGGCACATTCTGATTCAGCGGGGCCTGGGTTTGGTTCCCGGGTGTGGACCACTCGTTTGCCAGTCGCCATGCTGTAGCAGCGGCTCACATAAAAAAAGAGGAAGATTGGCAGCAGATGTTAGCTTAGGGCGAATCTTCCTCAGAAAAATAATAATAATAATAATATAGGCTTGATACAGAGAGCTTGGAAACTCCAGAAATGCATAAAAGAAAAAAAAAAACTTCCTTAATGCTGCTGTGCAAAAACAACTACTGCTGATATATTAATAGTGTCATTCATTCCAGTATTTTATATACATATACATACATTTTTTCCTTTTAAAATGGTATAATGCTGTACATATTATTCTATAGTTGACTTGTTAACACAGCACTTTTACAAGCAAAATTAGACATGACTCGAATGTAATTATTCAAACTGCCTTCATGCCAGATGCTGGAGTTGAAAACTTTGGGAAAAGACATTTAACTCCTGGAGTCTTGGTGTCCTTGTCTGAAAAGTGAAGAATTTCTTGCCATTCTCCTGCCTACTTTTGGATGAAATCTTGTCACCGTGTCACACCCTCAGGACTCTATGGAACAGTCCCTAGTTCCACATCCCCTTAGTTTATACATATTTTTATTTTTTGTTAGTATATTTTTTCCAATTGCCCTATGCAAATCACTTGAATCTGCCTTATTATTTTGCTAGCAATTTTTGTGTTTCAGCTGACTAGTCTTTAAAATAAAGACTAAAAAGTAGATACCCATCTTTTCAGTAAAAAAGGAGGACAAAAGAGAAGCTAAAAAATCATCAATTGTTGGACTTTACTTTTAGTAAAGAAATAAATGCACAAAAGTATAGGATGGAAATTACTACATTTCAATTCAATTCAAACAATTATGGTTTAGTAGGAAGAAAAGGTGCAAACTTAGGGACCAAAATAAAGCAACATCAACAGAGGAAGAGAAATGTCTCAAAAGGATGGAATAGGATTTGGAAACTCTAAGGAAATCAAAATAGAGAGAAAGTTACTTTGTCTAAAGAAGGGAAGTTAGAAGTGGTTTTAATCATTTTCAATTATATAAGACATAAGCCAGTTGTATGTCTTCTCCATCAAGAACCAACGGGAAATTGGTTTAGGCTGTTGCTAGATTAATTTAGACATTAAAAAAACTGTTGATTACGGGATGGGAAACCAGAAGGCAAAATGTACCAAAAATGGGAAATGTGCTTACCTTTTGTACAGGGACTGCTCTTGTATCCTGATATCTGTTCTTCTCTTCCTATGTAGTAACAGAATCTCCTATTTTTCAGCTGGGCACAGGGCCCTCTGAAATACTTCCCCGTTAGGAGTATCCATGATACTAAGTTCGGGCCAAACCCATGTGAAGGGAAGGGTCTTTGAAGCGTCAGGGGGAAGTTCCTTCTTCCCCCCTTCTTCCTTCCTGCTGGCAGAAATGTGAATATGACAGCTTGAGCTCCAGCAGCTGTCTTGGGCCATGAGGTGGAAGCCACAGGTTGAGGATGTGGAGCAACAAGATAGAAGGAGCCTGGGTTCCAGATGATTGTGGAGCTGCCACACCAGCCCTGATTGCTTATCTCTGGACTTTGTTTATGTGAGAAAAATAAACTTTATCTTGTTTAAGCTACTGTAGTTTGGAGTTTTCTATCACTTGAAGCCCATCCTAATTTTAAGTGATATACTCTTAAAATCAGAAATTAACTAAGTTTATCCTAAGATGAATATACAAAGTGCTCCTTGTGGCACTAAATAGCAAAAATTGGAAACAATTTAATGATACAGAACCAATCAAACAAATTTGTATACCTTTACAGTGAAATACTACATAACTATTAAAAAGAATAATATAGATCTATATTTACTGGTCAGGAAAAATCCCATCAGGAAGAAAATGTAGCACAGTGTTATCAGGGGTTACCTCCAGATAGAAAGATTATGTTGATTTTTTGGGGAGTGGGTAGGGGGATTGCATATATTTTTACATCTTTCTGCAGTGAACATTGATTTCTTGTGGGGATTTTAAATTAACATTAAAAAAAAAACTGTATGTTGTTTTAATCAAAGGAATTTGTGGAATGTCCTTCCCCAAAGTTTTCACAGAATGTTATAGGTAACCAGCTGTTTTTGAACAATTTGGGGCAGCTCTCCTCCTACTCTGGAATTCAGGGATGAAGATATAATTTTATAACACAGTGGCGGTCAAAGGTAAAGGGAATGATATTCAAGACTTTCATGACATAAAATAATAGTTAGATGCTCATTTTATTAAGTAATAAATAATTGCAACTGATCATCCTGCCCACACGTGGCACATTTGAGAGTCAGTTCATATTTGGATCTTGTCAAATTCTGAGTATCAACTAAAATACCACCAATACCACCTAGGTTTGTATGAGTATACATGCGAGGATGGGGGGTATAGCAGGGGCATTGAGAGAAATACCAAGTTAACTAACTCATCTCTAAGTTGAGATTCCACTGTTAATGCCTTCAAAGAGCTCACAATCTAACAGGATAACTAAGATTTGTACATAATTAACCACGATTCAAGGCAGAAGGAAGTACCCATAGAGAAGCACCAGCAAAGAATGAAAAATGTGTAAAAAAAGAAAAGCATTTTTCATTATAGGGATTTTAAAAGTTTGAAAACTCTTAGAGGAGGTGGTCTGTGAAACAGCATAAGTCAGTATATCTCAAACTTGACCTTGGATTTTGTTTAAATGCAGATTCTGATTCAGTAGATCTGGGGCGGAGTCTGAGTTTCTGCATCTCTATCAAGCTCTCAGGTCATATTGCTGGTCCAGGGACCTGTTTTCCAGAAACAAGGGACTAAAGGCTATCCTAGGATGTGAAAAGTTGGAGTTGGAAGAGAGAGCTTTCCAAGCACAGAAATCAGTGTGAACAACAACACCAGGGTGACAGCGTGGGGTTCAGTTTTGGGGAAATAAGGAGAGTTTGGGAGATAAGGCTGGAGACATAAAATTTGGCCACACTGAAAGCAGGCCTTGAAGGTCAGGTTGGGGAGCTTTTATTTAATTAGAGGCAATGAGGGGCGACTCAAGGCTTTTGGGCAAAGGAAAAGATATAATCAGTAACTAAAATTCTCATCTAAATCCCTATAAATAAAACAAACAATAAATCAACAAATATTTGAAGTCAGTGAATTCGGAGTCCATCAGCAAATATGTCTTCAATTTTCACCTGTTGTTTATGAACACAAATTAAGTATAGGGCCTTGGAAGGGGCCGTGCAAATTAGGAAGCCCTGAAGGTTAAGTTTCGGTAGCCTCGGGGTAGAGCCATCTCTGTATCTGTTGTTCCATTAGTGAAGGATACAAAAGAGATATAAGGCATCTCAAGGAGTTTACAGTGTCATTTAGGAGCGAAAGCATACTTGCTGAAGAAACAAGTTTCAGGCAGGGTGTGAATCTTAAAGTGGATCTTGGAGGAACGAAGTCATTTTTGATGGAAGTTTCAGCACAAAGGAGTAGGGGTAAATCTGCTAAAGAGGAGACACTCCCCCTACCTGCTGTCCCCCTCCTCCCATCCCCACTGCAGTAGCAGGTTTGTTTCCTTAAGAAGGAACAGAATACATATTAGTCCAGGTTGGGAGCTTATGACCAGGAGCCACTAGAAGGCAGAAACCGTACTTGCCCTACAGTTAAGACTGCGCTTGGCAGAAAACAGGCGTGGATCAAACGTAACAAATGAATAAGCAAACGGGAGAAATAGGGGACATTGAAGAAATGGCAGAGGGATTTGAGTTTGATGTGGCTGGCAAGGCAAAGTCACCGTAGGTTCCTGAGATGGGAAAGGACAAGGTGGACCAGCAGCACTTCTACCTAAACTGAACTGCTAATCCTTCAGACCCCTGCAGTACTCATGTGACGGACACACTGCTGAACTCAGCAGCATGCGGCACGGGTGTCCACTCCTCATTCTTGAAGCACTCCGTTTCAGGCTTCTGTGGCTCCATACTCTCCTGGTTTTTTCCAGTTTACTCCGCTAGATACTTCTTTTCAATCTCCTTTGAGAACTTCTCCTCCTTTTCTCAATTTCTGAATGTCGATATTCCTCTAATGCAGGAAACTCTTAAATTTATATCTCCAGCCCAGAGTTTTTCCTCCAACCTCCAGATTTATAAATGCGACTGCCTCCTTGGCATCTCCACTTGGATGGCTCACAGACATATCAAACTTACACTCTGCAAAATTAAACTCTTAATTCTCCACTAGAAAAACTCCTCCCCACTTGCATATCTCAATAAATGGGATTAATATCCACCCACTTATTAAAGTCAGAAGCCTGGGAATCATCCCTATCTCTTTCCTTTCCTTCTGATCCTCCATATCCAATCTACCAGCGAATTCTTCTGTCCTCAAAATATATCTCAAACCTATCTCTCCAGGGCCACTGCACTAGTCCTGCAACAACATCCTAACAGATCTTACCTCTTCCACTCCGACCCGCCTCATTCGTTCTCCACATAAAAGCCAGAGCAATCTTTAAATGATGTAAATCAGCTCATATCACTCTCTGCTTAAAACTCCTTGATGATTTTCCACGGCACTTTGAGTAAAATCTAAACTTCTCACCATTCAGGATCTTTGTATCCATTAGGCACTTCTGGCCCACTGCCAAGGGGCTGAGACCTTGTCAAGGACCTATAAAAAATGTTTGAGACATGAAAAAAAGAACTGGCTCCAAAAAACTACAAAGTCAAAATTAATAAATGTTTCTGACTCCGTAATATAACAATATGTCAATCCTAAATTTCAACTCAACCTTCATGTAGTTATCGATATATTTTACTTTAATGAGGGATGTGGGTACATATTAATTTGTTAGATATAACATGGAGTTGGTTCCCAAAAGCTGGAGTATATAAGCCCTCCAGGGGTTCTAAAATGGCCCTCTTTTAGGGCCTAAAAGGTCCTGCATATTCCCATCTGTATCTACCTCTATCTCTCCATGCTCTCTGATGATGCCACTCTCCTACTTGCTCACTCAACTCAGCCAGCCAGGCTTGCAAATTCCTAGGACATACCAAAAACTCTTCTGCTGTTCCCTTTCCCCTCAGCCCTTCTCCTTCATTAGTTCTCAAATTAAATGTAACCTCCTCAAAAGGACCTTCCTAACCCACCAGTCCATCTGAAGGAGGCACACACGTCTCCCAATACCCTGCTATTTTCCTCCATAACACTGTTCTCCATCTGTAGTTATTTTGTTTGTTTATTCTATCTTTCCCATTAGACTAATAAACTCCATTAAGGCAGGAAACTTATGTGTCTTGTTCTCTGTTGTATCCTTAGGGCTTACTCCAGTGACTGGCCCAGAGCAGGCTTCAATAAATAGCTACTGCATGAATGAGAACTTCATCTTCAAGGCAGGAAGGCCAAGCTAGAAAGGTTTGTCTTGGACCCCATCTTGAGAAGCTGGAGGCACTCATCCTCCTTTGATTCTACGCACCAAGATAGGTTTAAAAAGGAATGTTTGGAGGTTTTTTCCAACAGAAGTTTTGATGAAAGCTCTCGTAACTTACCCTATCTGAGTAGAGGTGGGGGAATCAAAAATTGGCTGAAAACTAGGTTGAGGGGAAAGGAAGTGGTTTTGGAGCAGATGTGCGGCGCCTCAAGTTTGGGCTCTTCGTTGGCGCCCTCCCCTCCCCCCCCCGACTCTAACGGCTCCACCCCTTCCTCTCTTCAGCTAGGAGCAAAGAGTGGCTTTGGCCTCGGTTCAAGACGCCACGGACCTCACCTTGTTAATTATTCATGAGGTAGGCGGGCACTATGGGCACCTGATATTTTACTATTCATGAGAGGGCGGAGTCTCCCTCCCGCGCGAGCTCCTGAGAGGGTTCTAAAATATTCCCGAGGGAGGAGGTCACCATGGGAGCCGGAGCTTCTTGCTATTCATGAGGGGGGCGGGGCCTTCTTCCCGCTGGGGCTCCTGGGAGGATTCTAAAATATTCTTGAGGGCAAGGGGGCGCCTGGGAATCGGGAACGCCGCTCCGGAGCCGACGGGAGCTGCACCCTCCCTCTTCTCGGCGGGAAAGTCTTGAGGAGATATTTTCTTTTTGGAACATTAAGAAATTTGAGGATGGTGGGGCAAAACGACTAAACCCCATTTTCCTGTGATTCTTTAGGCGGAAAACTGTCCAAATCTGTGGTAAAAAGAGATTTTTTTCCCCCAGTTCTTGACATAGTTTTCGTCTTTTCATGGGCTGAAGGCGGCAAAAAATATACCACAATGTGGTTTGATTCTCATATTGGCTAATTTCTCTTTTACGGCCTCTGTAGTTTACCTCTTTGGAGGTGTTTTGGGCTAACACCCGAGCAGGTGGGGTGGATCTCTTTAAAGGGTTTTCTTGGGTTAAAACAAGATAGAAATCCCGGGGAACTGCTGTTGGACAGTTTTCTCTGAAAGGGGGAAAAAAGTTCATCCGAGAGGGCCCTCAAAGCCTTTCACACCTAGTCAGGAATGAGTGGGATGGAACAGGGGCATTGAAACGTCATTTTATTACTATTATTTTGGTTTGTGATTCTCATTCTCTAGAGGGGTGAGAGGAAACCGGAAATAATTTGGGATTACACCTTGAGGATCTTCAGAAAAGCCTGCTATCTCCCCCAAAATGTTCAAGTCTGAGTGAGGAAAATAAGGAATTGTAAGAGATTTCAGTTTTCAAAGAATCGGGGCCATTGTGTTTTAATCCTCTCAGAGGTTTAAAAATATATATACTCAGTGGTTGACACACTAAAGTGTCCCAGGTATGAGGTGACAGTGAAGAGCCCACAGACCCCACCCACGCCCACTTTACACATCCCTCAGAGAAACAGGACAAATCCTAGGCCAGATTTGTATTTTCTTATAGTGAAAATGCTTTAAAATGCCTACTATGAAAACTTAAGAACAACCTCATGGATTAAATTAAGATTCTTCCATTTGATGGTATTACATGCAGCCTTTAAAATATATATGCTTGCAGAAGTATATCTATTTGCAGGGAAAGAAATTGCAATTTTAATTACAATTAGAATTGAAAAAGCAGATTACAAAATAGTGTGAACAATGAGCCGCCTTTTTTGTTAAAAAGAAATGTTTGTATATATGTAAAATTCTGGAACGATATAAACGCAGATGTTTAAGAGTGAATTTCATTTTCCTCTTTTTGTTTTGCTATATTTTGTAAACTTTTTGACAATGCACTTATGTTACTTGTGTAATTTTAATGATTATTTTTAAAATATCTACTAATTTAAATGCTCAGTGAATGCTGAAGCAAAGTGCTATGGTATGGTCTTAAAGAAGGTTCACAGTACGCTTTTCACTAAGCACTAAATTTCTTGGCGATGTTTTCAAATATATAACTGATTTTAAATTGATAGAAATTGATATGTAACCTTTTAGATGAATAAGTAACAATGTGACATTAGCAATTTTGTGACAAAAGGAGAAAATGCACTTTGGTCAGATATATTTGTAACTCTGATGAAATGTCTAGTTGTTACTTCAGAAACTGGGAGCCTTAAATTGGAGTTGTAATTATGCTATGTACATGTATATATACAAAAGATAAAGTTTTCTGAATTGGAGCAATAGTGACACAAAGTCACTGTGTGCAATGAATGATTTTTTTTTAAGGAATTATTGTTTAGTATAAGTAAATTATCAGTGATTTTAATAAGGTCTCTCTAGGAAATGTTCATTTTGAAGTCAAATTGTGTAGGCCCTTCCTAAGACTTATCAGTAACTATTATGAACCAAAAGTAGAATTGAGGAAAAAATTATTATTCATTTATTTATTCTAGTCATTAATTTTGTAAGACTTTAATTTCATTGCTTATTTGTGTTTTATGCAGCACACAATTGGTAATAGTAATGCAACCTTCTTAATCTGTCAGAGCTAGTAAATTTTAAAAGCTCTAAACTTAAAGTCTATTTTTTATCTCTTTGTTTTTGTTGTTTCTAACAAAAGAACATGTCAGTACTGAGTTCTAAAGAAATAGGAAAACATTACTACAAATTTTTAAAGCTACATTAATACTTTGATTTTTTTAGAATGTAAAGATTGTAAAAGCTACATACTAATTGACAGATATTGAATATATTGAATTATATTTTTGTGTGTTAAATCTTTTACTTTTTAAAATTTTGCACTTTTCTTTGCTTAGAATATATCTGAGCCAAATACATGTCTCATTTTCTACTAAAACTCTGATTAATCTATCTAGAATATTTGGCTAAGAGGGAAAAGATTTTTAAATATTTCATTTCATGCTGAGATGAATAGACTCCTGGTGGGAGCTCCATAAACTGGACATCATATTAAAAGTTTTGTAAATATAGAGAGACAGGTATTGCCCATCAAAATATCAACCTCTTCATTTAAAAAACAACAGCTCTTCATTGCTATAATTTCCTTTCTTTTTTGTCTCTTGCCTTTTGTTTTTCTAACCAGGATAAATTCGTGAGATAAGAAAAAGGATGGCATCTAGAATAAATACCAGTTTCACTTTGATTCCCAACCAGAAATATAGACGTAGTAATCGTCGATCCAGCTATTTTTCCAACACCTGTGACTCAGATTCTCAGCCCTTGTCAACGCTTGGAAATTTTAAAACCTTGCCATTGGAAATATTCCAAATAATCTTAAAATATTTGTCAGGTGAGATTTGGGGACTATGAGTAGGCTACATAGACGCTGGAATATTTTTATTTTTCCCAAGACCTAGTTTGTCATCTTAGGCCCTGGTAGAATGTTAATGGTGTTCACGTTGTTTATTTTCTAAAGTTTCATCATTGTTAGGTAAGGGGTGCCATGAGAAAGTACGATACTCAAACTCTTCAAAGCATGCCTTTAATTATAACGACATGGTAACTTGACTGTTACATCCCAAAATGTCTAATTCACTGAGCACTGGATTTAAAACAATTTTAAGATTTTCACCACTTTTATTATTTATTTTTATTATTTAGTGTTATTACTAACGAGCTAACTTATAAGTTAATAGATTGTACTAACAGTGATATTCTTGTATTTAAGCCGTTCATATATATGTATATATATTTCTTTTGGTAGCGAAGGATATCAGCGTGCTAAGCATGGTGTCCAAAACAGTCGGCCAGCGTATTATTAATTATATTTCAACCTCATCAGGAAGCAAAAGACTTTTACTACAGGACTTTCACAACCTTGAGCTGCCTGGCAGGAGACAAGACTCCACTATATTGGAACACTACAGATCTCTAGGTAATTTATAATGAGTTGTAACAAGTACAGAACTATATTTAGTTAAGGGGATTTTATTAAACAATTCTGTAAGGCCCATGAGAAACGGAATATTTCCTAAAATGTGCCTATTTCAATGATGCTTTTACTTTTCAGTATGAGGACTTTCCCTTAACAACAGTCCCTTACACTTACCTTTAAAGATGAGAGAATACACTTTTAACGTAAAGTGTCAGTTCTTGTGTTTTCACGTGTATATGTCGCCTATGCTTATTGTCTAGGTGGCTTGGCTTACTAGTTTAGGAAATTGATGTATTTTCTATATTTTATTTCCTGTGGATCTAATGAGTTTTATCTCTATACCTCTTTTCCCTTTCAACCATAATCTAGTCCTTAAAATAAAAAAGAAATTTAAACATTATTGTGGAAGATCACTTATTCTTTTATCAGAAACAATGGTTTTCTTTTTTTTTCCTTAAAGCACTCTACACACTTGCTAATAAATCATTACGCTATGATTAAATTAAACTTCTCAAAGGAAATTCTGTATAATCTTTCTTCCCTTGATTTGTAATCATTTATGTCTTTTACCCCATTCATTGATTTCATTCTCCCTAAGAGTGCTGAAATAAAACTCTAATTTTGACTTGACTAATGACACCAATTTAATTGTGAAACACCTTATAGTTAACTAAGCATGGCATTAAAATCAAATATCAAAGTGATGTTAAGATTTAAATAAAGGCATAATAGTAAGTTAATTGAGTATTACCTTTTAGTAGCTCAAGGATGCCTAGCTTTAAGATAATAAGACTATATAGATGTGTAAATACTCAAAGTGCAAGTATGTTTAATAAGATTAAATGAAAGGTATGTAATCTTATTACAATGTTGTTGGTTTCAGTATTTATGATTAGGCTTCATAAAGCCTATAACAGAATATGGCAATTACTTTTTGCTACATGTCATTGTAAATATCTTTTTTCAAACATCATTAGTTGTAGAGCAAGTGGTACTTGGGTAAAAGAGCTTATTCCTTGGTTTTGATCTGAAAGAATTTTTTCTCCCTGACCAAGGCTCAGTTGCTTAAACAGACAAAAAAAGCATTAAGACAATTATATGGATAGTTCAGTTAAAAAATACAAATATGTGTTGATCTTAATAGCTAGCTTTTTAAAATGGTTTTATTCATGTAATGATTTCAACCTTCCATTTAATTTTAATGCAGACAGCTGGCTTATGACTGATTCTTTAGGTAAATGTTTGATATACTTACCATTTTTTTATGTTGCCATTCCTATCTGATCTGTTCTTGTTTTCAGACATTAAAATAACATTTTCAGAATCCTGCACTCTGAAGATTATAAATTTTAATTTGCTTCTTCATACAAAACAGAGCAGATGGCCAGTGTGGAAAGCACATTATATCTGACTCTATTTTAGTGGGAACAAATTAAAGAAGTTGGTCTCTAAAGGGTATAGCAGAGCACCTGTGTTAAAAAAATAAATGTCAGCCAGTATTGGTTTTTATGGTAAATTGCAACCCTTAAAAATAGGAGTTTTACTTTAGAAAAGGCAACCAACATACAATTATAGCTTACAATTCCCCAGCTATGATATGCCATGGGACTGGATGCCAAAACATGAAAGGAAAAGAACTCAGCCTAAAAACCAAACACTGAAAATGTCTTTTTATGTACAAAAATAAGGAAGGTTTATGTTTAAAACTCAATTCTGGTCATGTGTTACCCAAACATAGCAACTTCTAAAAATAAATTAGATTCGCATAGATTCTACAGAATTATATCAAGTAGTTATTATATTATGTTAAAAAGTAAATGCAGAGAATATAAAAACTAAAGAAAGTCATGATATTCAGGTATATATTTTCCTACCATATATCTTATTTTTAGTTTGATGACATTTGCCCTTACAGGAATGTTAACAGTGTTTTGCCATTTTAGGAAAACAGAACACTTAGAGGAAACAAACCATATACTTCCTGTCACTGTAGTTCAAGTTACGTATCTCAGTGGGAAACTGAAGGGTGTTTTTTTTTTCCTTTCTTAAATATTTGAACACAAAATTCTATACATTCTTAACATGCAAACTCCATAAAAGGATATATTTGAAAGAAGAAATGGATATTTCATCCAAACTGGATATTTTCTGTGAGCAAAAATGATTTCTAACCTCTGAATTTTAAGTACTTATGACTTTAAATTTTTTTATTTGGAGAAAGGAATACAAAATCTCTTTTCCTATTCTTTTCATGCAATTCAAAATATTTTCCTTCGTGGACATGAGGTTAATTTCAAGAGATATTGGAATATGTTTTCTATGGAATAAAGACAACATAAAGTTTCCCTAGTGTATTTTGTGTCTTGTTAGTATGTCTTTTTAAATCTAAATACTTTCCATATCTGTCCTATTGTATCAATTTCACAATTTTTTGAAAGATTTTATGTTAATGCCTTTTAGGTGGACATCAGAGTCACTTGGTAAACACCATAATTATAAGTGTTTTGCACCTTTCCTCCCAAATTTCCTCTTAAAAATCATATTGGTTCACAGTCCGCTATGGTATACCATACTTGACCTTCAGGAAACATGTGCTGTGTTTTATAGATGTTCTTAAATTAATTGCATTGTGGTTGTCATGTTTTCATGTGTCTCTTACTTTCTCAGGTCTACTATTTAAAAGATGTACTTTGCTGCTACCCACAAAGGAAAGACTAAAGTACATTCACAAGATGCTCGCAGAAGTAAGATCATACTTCTGAATTAGTTCACAATCTTGATTTCCAGTAAAGATATTTTATTATTAATGTCTTATACTCATTTAAAATCTGTCTTTAATTGGTAGAACTTCATGAAGTAGTACTAAAAAATTGATGATAATCTAATGCTTTACCAAGTACTTAAAGATTATAAAACACCAAAATGTAGTATAGTAGTCTTTTACTTATTCTAACACAATTTTTATATATAACTAAGTACATCACTTAAGTTTATTAGGTTTATCAGGGTATAAAAATATTTTTGCCCTGCATGGGAATCCTGAGGATGTTTTAAAGTGGTGATTTAGATATTTTATTAAAATGAAATAATTTCGGGGCCAGCCCGTAGCATAGTGGTTAAGTTCAGCGTGCTCTGCTTCAGCAGCCTGGGTTCTCGGGTTCAGATCCTGGGCGCAGACCTACATCATTCATCAGCCATGCTGTGGGGCAACCCACAATAAAGTAGAGGAAGATTGGCACAGCTGTTAGCTTAGGGCTAATCTTCTTCAAGCAAAAAAAGAGGAAGACTGGCAACAAATGTTAGCTCAGCACTAATCTTCCTCAGCAAAAATAATAATAATAATAATAATTTCAGGGCCGGCCCCGTGGCTTGGTGGTTAAGTGCACGCGCTCCGATGCTGGCGGCCCGGGTTCAGATCCCAGGTGCGCACCGAGGCACCACTTCTCCGTTCATCCTGGGGCCGAGTCCCACATACAGCAACTGGAAGGATGTGCAGCTATGACATACAACTATCTACTGGGGCTTTGGGGGGAAAAAATAAATAAATAAAATCTTTAAAAAATAATAATAATAATAATTTCAGATGTTAAAATCATACTGTTTAAATACACAAAAACATAGGAAAGTATTTTTAATGTATAAAATGACAAACCTTTTATGATAATTAATGACTTGGAAATGTGTGTCAATGTGTTTGGGCATAATCTCTACATAAGACATTGAGTTTTACTTTACAAACCCAAACATACATACAATGCTGACGACTCAGTTCTACACTCAATAGTGTGCAAACTGTTTCTGATGCACTGGCTTTTTTCACGTCAGTATTTGCATTGAGTTCAGGCCTCTAGTATTGCAGCAGCTTCCCAGATTATCTTTCTGCCATCCATTTCTTCACTGCCCCAGACATTCTGTATGCTGAATCAAGCTTATTTTTCCAAAAGCATCACTTTCATCAAATTAATTTTCTTGCTTAAAAATCTTTCAGCAGCTACCCAGTTTCAGCAAGATAAGATCCAAAGTCCATAGCTGGTATTTAGGGTTCTCTCTGACAATGCAACCTCACTTCCTACTACTTTGAGCCTAATTAAGCTGGTTATATCTTTCTTCCCAAATAAACCTTTTTAATTCCTACCTCTATACAATTTTGTGCTTGTTGTTTCCCTCACCAATATTTTCCATTTGTTATATCTGAATCCTACTTTGAGATATTGCTTGTTTCACATCCTTCATAAGCTTTTTTGATCATTCCCAAATTTATCTTTTCTCTGTTTTCATACTGTCTGATATAGTGCTTATTCGGTCATTTTAGCATTTATACATATTCTAACCTGAACTATCAAAATAATTTCATATGTGTAGATCTTATTCTCTTGAATAAATTGTGAGCTCCTTGAAGGCAGAGGCTATGTTTTATATTTCTTTTGTAATGCCCACCTATATAACACAGTGCTAATCAGTTATTTAGTATATTAGTTATTTTCAGTTAATACTGAAAAAATTCTTGCATATTTCTATTAAATTTGAATGTCAAATCATTGTACAGTTCCACTGAAAAGGAGGAATTAATAGTTGTTCTATTTACAGGTTTCCTGTTTTAAATTCAATGGCTGTGCAGCTCCTATGCAATGTTTAGGATTACCATGTTATGGCATGTTTTTACAGGTACATTTTTTTTCATAAAAGAAGAAAAGGAGTGTTTTTGAACTGTTAACAAGTAGAGCATGTAATCTGTCTTTCCATAGGTTAATACAAGTAATAATAGTCTAAAAAGAGAACAATATAAAATTGTAAAAATTTGAGAATGTATTAATCTAATAATGTGTTTGCCACCTCAGATTTTCTTCCTGGATTTCTCATTGGTAAGAAATGTTTAATATTTATTTGCTCTATACCAATGTCCTCAAAGTTTCCAGCCAGTTGTAAAAACTGGAAATATTGTGGGGTGGTGTGTGTGTGTGTAATGAGTTTTAAATCTTGGGCTAGTTATTTAAGATGTGATTTTAGAAATCAACTGTATGAAAAAATACTTGTAACTATGGGAGGTGATAGATGTAACTAACCTTATTGTGGTAATCATTTTGCAATATATACATATATAAAATCACAGTGTTGTATACCTTTAACTTAGACAATGTTATATGTCAATTATATCTCAATAAAGCTGGAAAAAAAAGAAAAATCAATTATATGATTTTAGGAACATTTTTGACTAATCTTTTATTGTAAACAAATAAGATAATAATAACATAATTTATATTATTCAATATTAGTAATATATTATTAATACATTACACTATTCTAAGAAGTTTACATTATTATACAGTATTATATTACATTAATATACAGTATTAACTTATTTAAAACTTACAGCAACCTTATGAGGTTTACAACAACTTTACAACCATCTTTTGTATATCTCAGCCTGCCAGCGACCATCTGTACACCCAGATTCCAGGGGTATAGGCCCTTCTACCAGCCCTTTTCCAAGATACATTTTTGCTTTTTGTTTCTTTGTTTGTTTAGAACAGGTAATATGAGCACATATATTCATGTAAAATTCAAAAGGTACAAAATGGTGAAAAGTAAATCTCCCTCCCAGGCCTGTTCCTTGTCCACTGAGTTCCCTTCAACAGAAGTAACCAATGTTAGCAGTTTCCTGTATGTCCTTCCACAGAAAATAAGATTAATTTTTAAACTACTGAAATCCAGTTCAACTATTTTAAGAAAACTTTATGTGACTAATCAACCTTTTCAAAATCTAATTATAGTGATAATACCATTTGAATTTCCTTTTCATATATGTTTAACTGTAAATTCTGGTTTGCTCAAAGATAATTATTAAATGTTGTCCTAATAAAAATTTTTTGCTTGTTCACATCCAAATGTTATAAATAAATGCTCATAACTGTCACAGTAAAATGAGATCATTATTATTTGTAAGCAATGTCATAAATGATAGCTGGAGGGAATTAAAGGGATTCTACTGTAGTCTAAAACTAAGCCAAAGTAAGGTTGTGAGTCAGATGTCTAAAGCTGTGTTCCAGGGTTTGGGCCTTTGTTATTTTCCTCACACTAACAGAGTTCAGGATTCAGAACCATTTAAAAGTTCTCTGAGGGCCGGCCCTGTGGCTTGGCGGTTAAGTGCGCGTGCTCCGCTACTGGCGGCCGGGGTTCAGATCCCCGACGCACCACTTCACTGGCCATGCTGAGGCCGCGTCCCACATACAGCAACTAGAAGGCTGTGCAGCTATGACATACAACTATCTACTGGGGCTTTGGGGGAAAAAAATAAATAAAAGGAAAAAAAAAAATTAAAAAAAAAAAAGTTCTCTGAAAAGATACTCCTTTTACAACCAAAAAGAAACTGGATTTTGAAGCATTTCTAGATTTTGTTTATGTAAAATTTCTTATTAATTTCAGCAGTTCTATATAGGATAAAAATTGCACATCACCTCAATCATGTGCTGCAACAGTTATGCTCATAAGGCAGTAGTGACTTACGTTTTGATTCAATGGTCTGAACATCTGCAATGTTTCCTTTATTTTATTATGTTTAGACCTTAACAGCAGGTTGGGATGAACTCGAGTGTCATCGTGTTTACAACTTCTTATGTGAGCTGACTAATCTCTCTCGCAAGATGCAGACTGTTGTCTGCAGCAAACCAGGTAAAGAACTACAATTCAGAAATAACATCATACAGAGATTAAAATAGAAAAAGAAAAAGCAGAGTTCAAAAGTGTATTTAAAAATAGCTTGTGGCATCCATTTGTAGTAAAAGGACAAAGAAATGTAAGGGAATGATAAAGATTGAATTGGGGCTGGCCCCGTGGCTTAGCGGTTGGGTGCGCGGGCTCCACTGCTGGCGGCCCGGGTTCGGATCCCAGGCGCGCACCGACGCACTGCTTCTCCGGCCGTGCTGAGGCCGTGTCCCACATACAGCAACTAGAAGGATGTGCAACTATGACATACAACTATCTACTGGGGCTTTGGGGGAAAAATAAATTAAAAAAAAAAATTAAAAAAAAAAAAGATTGAATTGGATAGTGAGACAAAAGTGGCATGTGATTAGAGAAAGAGACGTACTCAGAGGGCTTCAACCGTATTCGTAATGTTTTATTCCTTAAGCTGGGTGGAGGATACAAAGGTGTTCATTACAGTATTCTTTATTTTTTTTATTTATTTTTTTGAGGAAGATTGGCCCTGTGCTAACATCTGTTGCCAATCCTCTTTTTTGCTGAGGAAGATTGGCCCTGGGCTAACATCCATGCCCATCTTCCTCTACTTTATATGAGACGCTGCCACAGCATGGCTTGATAAGCGGTCCGCTGGTCCATGCCCAGAATCCGAACCCTCAAACCCCAGGCCACTGAAGCGGAGCGCAAGAACTTGACTGATACACCACTGGGCCAGCCCTACAGTATTCTTTAAACCTTTATATATACCTGAAATATTTCATATTTTTAAAATTATGGAACCCTATAATCTATCGATTTTACTCTGAGACACTCCCACAGTGTGCACAAGGAGACGTGTTACTGTAAGAATGAGCATTGCAGCATGTAACCATGACAAGCTGCAAACAACCTAATGCCTATTGTCAGAAGAACAGATAAATGAGTTGTGGCATATTCATACAATTAAAACCATTAGTAGTTAAAATGAATGAACTAGAGCCATGTGTATTAATAGGGATAAATCTCAATCTATAACTTGAGAAAAAAGGTTACCAAATGATAGTTTCAATATGATACCATTTAGGGGCCGGCCCGGTGGCGCAAGCAGTTAAGTGCGCGGGCTCCGCTGCGGCGGCCTGGGGTTTGCTAGTTCGGATCCCGGGCATGCACCGACGCACTGCTTGGCAAGCCATGCTGTGGCGGCATCCCATATAAAGTGGAGGAAGATGGGCACGGATGTTAGCCCAGGGCCACTCTTCCTCAGCAAAAAGAGGAGGATTGGCAGATGTTAGCACAGGGCTGATCTCCCTCACACACACACACACAAAAATGATACCATTTATATACATGTTAAAAACATGCAAAATAATTCAATATGTTCTTTATGGTTACATACATATGTAAAAAGGTATAAGAACATAGTTGGGAGATGTGACAGTTAATTTTGTGTGTCAACTTGAGTAGGCCATGGTACCCAGGCACTTGGTCAAACATTATCCTAGATGTTTCTCTGAAGTTATGTTTTAGATGAGAGTAACATTTAAATCAGTAGACTTTGAGTAAAGCAGATTTACCCTCAGTAATGTGGGTGGGCCTCATCCAATCACTTGAAGGCCTTAATAGAAAAAGGCTGACCTTCCCAAGCAAGAAAGAATTCTGCCAGCAGACTGCCTTTGGACTCAAGCTACAACTCGTCCCTAGTCTCCAGCCTGTTGCCTACCCTGCAGATTTTGGACTTGCCAAGCCTGCACAATTGTGGAGGAATCACAAATTCCTCAAAATAAATCCTTCTTTATGCATATACTCTATACACATCCTATTAGTTCTGTTTCTCTAGAGAACCTGACTAATACAGGAGGGACAAAACCCAATTCAAGATGGTGATTACTTCTGGGGAGGAAGGGGAAGAGGATTGGGAGTGAGATATAAGAAGCTTTAACTGTATCTGTAATGTTTTATTTATTTATTTATTTATTTATTTATTTATTTATTTATTTATTTGTCTATCTTTTGAGAGGAAGATCAGCCCTGAGCTAACATCCAATGCCAATCCTCCTCTTTTTGCTGAGGAAGACTGGCCCTGGGCTAACATCCAGGCCCATCTTCCTCTACTTTATATGGGATGCTCCCACAGCATGGCCTGACAAGCAGTACGTCGGTCCGCACCCAGGATCCGAACCTGCGAACCCCAGGCCGCCAAAGCGGAGCACGTGCACTTAACCACTGTGCCACCGGGCAGCCAGTGTTTTATTTATTTTTGAAAAATCTGAAGCATTGGGCCGGCCCCGTGGCTTAGCGGTTAACTGCGCGCGCTCCGCTGCTGGCGGCCCGGGTTCGGATCCCGGGCGCGCACCGATGCACCATTCCTCCGGCCATGGTGAGGCCGTGTCCCACATACATCAACTAGAAGGATGTGCAGCTATGACATACAACTATCTACTGGGGCTTTGGGGGAAAAAAAATAAATAAATAAAAATTAAAAAAAAAAATCTGAAGCATATATAGCAAAAAGTAAAGCTTTGACAAAGCTAGGTCATTAGTACACAGTATTTGTTATGGTATCTTTGCTTTTCTGTCATCTTGCAATATTTCATCATAAAACAAATGATAGATGAAAAAGGCAGTTTTAGAAGCCCAATGAAACAATAACAGAATTAATTTATCATGTCCTTCCTTGATCAAAAACTTTTATTAGCTCCCTGATATCTTCAAAATAAAGTTCAAACTATCTATACTGGCCTTAACATTCTAATCCCAACTTACTTTTTCAAACTTATTGTCCATTACTCTCTATATCAGTCTGATATAGTGTAGGCATATTGCTCTACTCACTGTGTCTCAGACATCTCTTATACATTTCTACCTCATACCTTTTTTCTGACATACCATCTCTCCTCATCATTTAGGATCCAATTTGCCTGGCCTTCACTGTAAAGCCTTTTCTGGTCTCTCCAGGCCTGCAGTAATCTCTCTCCTGTAAACTTCTGTGTTACTTGGTTTAACACGTCAGGGGGTACTTACATATGGCCTTAGATCATTGGTAGACTTTCCATTTACATTTGTCTTATCTATGAATAAGTAGAACATAAATTATATAAAAATGTAAAATAGTGCCACCATTATGGAAAACAGTTTGGCCATTCCTCAAAAAGTTAAACATAGAATTATCATATGACCCAGCAATCCTACTCTTAGGTATATACCTAAGGGAATTGAGGACAGGGACTCGGACAGATACTTGAATGCCAGTGTCCATTGCAGCATTATTCTCAATAGCCAAAAAGTGGAAACAACCCAAGTGTTCATCAGCAGATAAACAGATAAACCAAAATGTGGTATATACACACAATGGAATATTATTTAGCCTTAAAAAGGAGTGAAGTTTTGGAGCCAGCCCTGTGGCCTAGTGGTTAAAGTTCCACACGCTCTGCCTTGGCAGCCCAGGTTCATGGGTTTGGATCCCAGGCACAGACCCACACCACTTGTCAGCCATGCTGTGGGAGCGACCCACATATGAAAAAAAATAGAGGAAGATTGGCACAGATGTTAGCTCAAGGCTAATCTTCCTCAAGCGAAAAAAAAAAGAGGAGGATTGGCAGCAGGTGTTAGCTCAGGGCAAATCTTCCTTAGCAAAAAAAAAAAAGGAGTGAAGTTTTGATACACGCTACAACATGCATGAACTTTGAAAACATTATGCTGAGTGAAATAAGTCAGACGTAAAAGGACAAATATTGTATGATTCCACTTATATGAGATACCTAGAACAGACAAATTCATAAAAACAGAAAGTAGATTAGAGATTACCAGGAACTGGGGGCAAGGGGGAGTTATTGTTTAATGGTTACAGAGTTTCTGTTTGAGGTGATGAAAGGTTTTGTAAATAGACAATGGTGATGGTTGAACAACATTGTGAATGTAATTTATGCCACTGAATTTTACACCTTAAAAATGGTTAAAATAGCAAATTTTATGTTATATACATTTTACCACAACTTAAAAAAATGAATAATGTAACGTATTTTAACATATTGAATTATATACTTTAAATGGGTAAATTGTATGGTATGTAAGTTATATATATTTCAATAAAGCTGTTAAAAAAAAAAAACACGAGATACCACTTCATACTCACTAGGATGGCTAGAATCAAAAAGTCAGATAACAGCAAGTGTTGGTGAGAATGTGGAGAAATTGGAACCCTCATACATTGCTGGCAGGAATCTAACATGGTGCAGCCACTTTGGAAAACAGTCTGGCAGGTCCTAAAATGATTAAATATAGACTTACCATGTGACCCAGCAATTCCACTCCTAGGTATATCCCCAAGAGAAATGAAAACATATATCCACACAGAAACTTGTACATGAATGTTAATAGCAGCATTATTCACAATAGTGAATGTGGAAACGTTCAATGTGGAAACAACCCAAATGTCTATCAATGGGTGAATGGATGAAAAAAATGTGGTATACCTATACAATGGAATATTATTTGGCCATAAAAATGAATGAAGTACTGATACATGCCATAACATGGATCAACCTTGGAAACATTATGCTAAGTGAAAGAAGCCAGTCACAGAAGACCACATACTATATGATTTCATTCAATATGAAAGTCCAGAATAAGGAAATATGTAGAGACAGAAAGTAGATTATGGGGCCAGCCCCGTGGCCTAGTGGTTAAGTTCAGCGTGCTCCACTTCAGTGGCCTGGGTTCGGTTCCTGGTGTGGACCTACACCACTCATTGGCAGCCATGCTGTGGTGGCAACCCACATACAAAAATAGAGGAAGATTGGCACAGATGTTAGCTCAGGGCGAATCTTCCTCAAGCAAAAAAGAGGAAGATTAGCAACAGATGTTAGCTCAGGGCAATCTTCCTCAGCAAAAAAAAGAAAGTAGATTATTGGTTGCTTAGGGCTGGAGATGGTAAAGGACAGAGAGATAGGAGAGTAATAGCTAAAAGAGCTGGGTTCCTTTTTGAGGTGATCAAAATGTTCTAAAATTGACTTGGTGATGGCTGCACATGTCTCTGAATACACTAAAAACCATTGAACTGTACACTTTAAATGGGTAAATTGTATGGTATGTAAATTATATCTCAATAGAGCTGTTTAAAAAAAATAGTCCCTTGATAATCTAAAATTTTTACAGAGGAAAATGAAGTAACGTGTCTTTGACCTATCCAATATACTCATCAACCTTTCTGGAAAGAATGGTTTACAATTCTTTTATCTTCAAAGGAGGTGCCCGAAAACTGGAGTTAAGGATCAGACTGTTCTGTAGGAACGTTCTGCTTGATCATTGGACACATCGAAGTGATTCTGCTTTTTGGTTGACGCGTATATTAAAACCATGGCCAATGGTGAATCAGGCAAGATTACTGTATATCATCTTTGGACCAATATCTCCTCAAGATGGTGAGCATCCATTTTTTAGGGGCATATGTTATAAAACTGGTTAATTACTTTTACTTTAGGAAGCATATCTTTTTGTACCTGCTCAGTTTCATCATTCCTAATGACTAAACTGTATTTCATGACTTCATAGATGTATACTACATTAAGTTGTGTATAATTTAAACTTCAACACAGAAATTGTTCTGCAAGCCATTACCAAATATATTCCCATCATCTCTGATTTAATAAAATAGCTGCTTTTCATTTTTAAACATTATCTTAAATTTAAACATTTAAGATTAAACATTAACTCAAGATTATGTTTGCTGCTAGAGGAGACTAATAGTGCCAGTGAAGCAAAGTAGTAGTTGGAATTGATGTTTTACTTAATTTGGGGTGCATAATATGATTTTTTGCAGTTTTTTCCTTTCTAATTAAGGTTTGTTTAGATTAATGTTAAAATTAGCATGCAGTTCTTTAGTTCACATTGCCTTATGTCAGGAGGTAACTAGTTTACAGTATGTTGACTAGCAGCAGGAAGCCAATCTGGGATTAAATTTTGTTGTGTGTAATTCACAAAGAGAATTGGTCATAGCTAAATAATCAAAAATTGACTGGATTACTCTGTTTTGATATAAATGTTTGGAAGATTCTCAAATATAGCATGCTCTCTTTTTGGAAGGATATCAGATTTTATTTTATTTTGATAAGATTATGTCAATTGTTTATTCCAATTTCTGTTATAGGGGTAGCATTATCTTTGAACTAGAAGCACTGTTCTGCTTGGTGAAAATACCCTTTCTTTACTTCATTTAGCTATTGTTGTTGTGCTTCATGACATCAGTCAGAAACATTCAAATTTATACTATAATCAGAATTGACCTTTCATTATGAAAGTTAAAATGACAGTAGCATATATAAGTAATGGATTCCATTATGCAATCCAGTTTCCTTTTTAAACAATCCATGAAGTCTTTATCACAAAGCCAACTATTCTGTCATAGCCTAGTTTTTGTTTCAATTATCATTCAGGACAGGTAATTTGGCAGAAAATGATAGAAGACCCTACAGATGATTCCAGTCTGAAAGGTTTGGCAGATGCCATTAAACTACTATATGACACAGGCACCAAAGAGTGGACAGCAGATGATGTTATCAGTCTTGTAGATGAACTATCAGGTAAAAAAATATATTTACCACATACAGTAATAGAAATTTGTTATTAGAATACAGTTATAAAATTATAAGACTAATTCTTTAGCTAACAAATAACTCGCCTATTGGAAATCACTAAATGCTCTAAAATATTTAAAGAGTTTGGCATTATGTTTGAAGAGAATGCATATAATCAACTTACTTTTCTTCTATAAAATTGCAAATTTTATAGATATATACTTATTTCTATCATTATTTGAAAGCTTCATAATTTAATTAGCTCAGTTATTCCCATTTTGCAAGTTCTTAGAAACACCCTCCTAGGTTGTGTAAGAAAGCCCTCTCCTGCAGGTACAAGAGAGGTGAAACAATTTTTTCCATTCTTGCATAATCTTTTATTTTATTTTATTTTATTTTAAAGATTTATTTATTTATTTTCGCCCCAAAGCCCCAGTAGATAGTTGTATGTCATAGCTGCACATCCTTCTAGTTGCTGTATGTGGGACGCGGCCTCAGCATGGCCGGAGAAGCGGTGCGTCGGTGTGCGCCCGGGATCCAAATCCGGGCCACCACCATCAGAGAGCACGCACTTAACCGCTAAGCCACAGGGCCGGCCCTTGCATAATCTTTTAGATTCTAAAGTTTACAAGATTTCTTTCCTTTCACAGGATTAGGCCACCTTGCCTGTTGATCTATATGTAGGACAAATGCTCTGACTATATTACTAGTACATTTGTAAGAGCTGCCATGACATGGCAATAATCTCTGTCTCCAATTGAATCCTTTAACTGAAAAACTAAAGCGTTTTTTTCTGAGCTTTTCCCTTGACACCAATTGTATTTCTAACAAAGCGGTATAATATTGCATGTATTTAATAATGTTTACTATAGCTGTTCTGTAATTTCTCACTAAATAACTGTTCTTCCTGTAATAAAAGTGGTTCCCCGTGAATGGCTTCTAGAGAATAACGCACGTCTCCTAATCCTAAGTGGGAACAACATCTGTTTTACTTTCATGGCTAGTAAAGCTGTGAATGGACGGGCCATTGAACTGGCAAGGCTGATGGTCTTTTTGGCTTTGGTAAGTGAAAAAATAAGTTTTTCTCTAGCAAGTTGTTTAACACCATTATTGACCTACCAGGGAGCTGCCCTGAAGGAACTGAAATACATACAAAACATTGTGAAAGAATAAGTGAAAGCATATATTTTTATATATACTTGTAAAATTTTAAAATATATGTAATAAACTATGATATTTGGAATCATTCCCATATTAACCTCTCCCCATTTCATATCTAGATTGTCATTATACAGCTCTGCCAATTTATGTTCTTTTTTTCAAATTCCATTAACAAAATAAAGTATCCCATTTGATTTGCTTCAGAATAATCAATGGGCAGCAGGGAGAGGATGTGGAAATGAAGGCTGGTAGAGGTGAAACAAGAGTGGTAATTGTTGAAGCTGGAAAATGGTTCTGGGGGGTTCATTATACTATTCTGTCCACTTTTGTATAGTTAAAATGTTTTTCAAAATAAAACATTTAAAATATATATTTAATATTCATTTAGTCAATACAAATTGAGTTTTTACTATGGGCCATACACTGTGTGAGATTCTAGGCCTATGAAAATTAATAGAACAAATCTCTGACCAAAATCTGCTTTCAGTCTTTTAAGAGATATCAAGGTATATATAAATAAATTCAGTGTAATAAGTGCAAAACTATATGTACAAAATGTTACTAACAGAGGTAACAGAAGAGGAGCCAATATTGGGTAAGTATAGAGCACAGAGACGGCTTCCCAAATCCCAGTAGATATAGGCTTTGAAAAATGAATAGGAGGAGTTCACCTCGCAGATAGAGGGGGCAAATTATTCAAGCATGTACCTGCATGTGTTACACAGAAATCTCATTTATTTGGCTACCATCACAGATGCCAGCTCAACCAGTGCTTTAAAAGCAATGGAATATTCTTCCAGTTGGCTGTTGTGAGTAATTGAATGTAATCCATTTCCTGTGAAATGGAGACAGGATCTTCACCAACTCAACTGCTTAAAACGTGAATGAAACCTCTGTGGCTCTCTTTAAAATGTGAAGAAAGCTACTAAATTAACTGTATTCTCAATGTAAATATTTATTTTAATAATTAAGCAGATTCATATCAAAAAAAAGAGAGAGAGAAGTGGAACTGCATGTCTATGTTCAGGGGACTGTAAACAGTTCAGTATTATTTCTGAAGGATAAAGTGTGCAGAAGAGGAGGAGGAGGTGAGTTTAGATAGGAAGGGAGAGGCTAGGTGAGGAGGGGCCTTGTCAACCGTTCTGTGGAGCTTGAACACATCCTCTAATAGGGAGCTGCTGAAAAGTTTTAGGAAGGGGAAAGACATGAGTTTTATGTTTTTGGAAGGTCGCTTTGGCAGTGCTATAGCAAGTGGAATGGAGAGGAAGTCACTAGGGGTGGAAAAGGCTTCTCAAGACAGCCTTCTCTGATTAACATCTCAACTATGATCATTCATTTTCCCTAAATTGCCTCAGATTTGTCTTGTCTTTATCGTCATTTACTGATAGTGTTCTTAAGCCATTGTATGTGTGGGGAAAGTCATTTCCCAAAATAGATTACAAGTTCTTTGAAATCCAGGACTATGTCACTTACTTCTTTCTTAGTGCCTCATACAGTGCTTTACACAGTAAGTAGTCAATAAATCTTTCTTATCAGATTAACATTATTTAGTTACACTGCTATATAGTTTATTTTCATGCTGTACATTATTTGGCTATGTGAGTTAAATTGACCCTTTAGAATGTTAGTGAATAAACCTTTTTCCTTTCTATCACTTATAGCTATGAACAGGTAATCTTCACTTTAAATATTTAACTTTTAAATAATAGACAGATAAATAATCCCTACAACTCTCAAGATGGAAAGTTGATAATAATATAGAATTTTCTTGCCTATTGAAATTGCCTCTTTGTCTGTCACCCACATTGGACCCCTGGAAAATAGAGGCCATGTCTTTATGGCTTACCATTGTGTCTCCAGCTCTTAGCATGTACTCAATAAATATTTAATGAATGGGCAGAAGTCTTATTTGTCATGTGTTCAATAACTATTTTCAATATTAGTTCTTATATCAATAAATGATATTCTATGATAATCTTGAACCAGGCTTTTATTTACTTCATACTTTTTCCTGCTAAAATTGTACCATTTGAAAGCAAAGGAGCTTTAGATATAAGAGCATTTCCCATTTATAGACTCAATATGATGTCACATGTAATAAGTTATGTAAAATCTTAAATGCTCATTGTTAATACCATTTTCAAATTCTACAGCTTTCTTTACATGCAGATTTACCATAATGCTTTGTATGTCTAAATCAGGTATGCGAGAAAGAACTATACTGCATGGATTGGGCAGTTAAAATGATGCAAAAAGTCTGTGATGTCTTTAGCACTCCACTGGAAAGAAATAACTTCCTTCAGAGTGTGGCAAATGCATTTGCATGGGTTATAATGGAAATGATGCAGTCAATTATGTCTGGTGAGTATGCATGGAGATAGTGCATAGGTGTGAGTAAAATGCATTCTAGTCTCCACTTAAGACAGAGATAATTCCAGGTAGACTTTTATTTCTAAACTAAGAATAAAAGAAACAGACATTTTTTGTTTGTTTGTTTTCCCAAAAGATCTATTTAGTTCCTGGTTTTGTCACTTTTTAAATTTGGTATTGGTTTTAGTGGAAAACATAAAGTTGAAGAGTCTGCTCTGAAAGGAACAAATTTCAATTTTGCACAGCAGAAAGTTTTAACTTGCTCACTTACCAACTATCATAATCATCATAATAGTATCCTATATAGTTTCATCATATATTATCTTACAGTTTTATTAGGTAGCCCACATGATGATTAACCCTATTTTAGAGATAAGAAAACTAAGGCTTAGAAAAATTACCTGACTTGCCCAAGATGATAAAGTTAGAAGCAATAAAACATGGACTAACATCCTTTTCTTCTGACTTCTAACTCAGTGCTCTTATAAAATTCCATGATTTCAGTGGTTAATATCTGACTTAGTAAAGAGCACTAACTAGTCTTCTATCACACTTTATTAGGGAAAATTGGAACATCTTATGTTTCAAATAAATCATATATTTAGAAATTTAACTGTCATTTTCTTTTCCCTACTGTTCATTCCTGTGTATGGCATATAGGAGACCATGATGAAGACGACAGAAGCTTTTTGAATCTGTTCCAACTTGTGCATGCTCAGGCTAACTTCCATAAGGAGGTCCTGTATTTGACCATGAATCCTCTCTCTACCTAAATACTCTGAAAGTCTTGCATTTAGAGAATACCTCACTGAACCAACAATTAGAAGAGTGCTACTTTTTCACACCCAAAAAATAGCATCCATGGGACTTTTTGTCACCTAAGTAACCTAAGAATTCAAAAGCTGCATAGAATTTTAGAAGCAACTGCTTACACCATTATTAATATAAAAATATCAGGCAAACCCAAGAATGTATTGAGATGTTTCTGGAAAACAAGGTATGCCTCTCCAGATTTTGGTAAACCTAACACCAAACTAGATGGAACGTTAGTGTCCAAGAATCTGGGGCCAGCCAACCTGTGTGTATCTTTGAAGCAAGGGAAAATTCGGTTTTATAGTTAAAGTAGACCCAAATCCACTAAATAGTCTGTATCTGTTCTTTGCTTAGGTTGGATAGAATAGCCTAGAATGTTTTGTGAGATTTGCAATATGATGTTTTGGAATACACAGATATAAATCACATTCTTTATCACCTTCTTGGCATATGATTACAAAGAACATTATATTTTTCTCACCTTTTGCATGAACAGATCAAAAACCAAAAGAAGTATGTGTGTGTATATACATATCCATACAATATATGTATGTATATATACATACAAATACACACACTTATATTTCCTTCTTTAAGACAAATCATACAAAAAGTCTATAAATAGAAGAAGATATATATTGTCTTTATACAATCAGATCATCTTTTATTCTTTCCTGGGGATTAGATAGAGTAAAATGTTGCAAATAAGGGAGAATATAAAGTGAAAAGAAGTAGCTATTCTGGTGCCAGAACAATCTTCACAAATAATTTGCACTTCTTCCTGAAGCTTTTCTCCCTATTTTAAAGAGTGGGACTTGAAGGAAAATGGAAGCATGGATGGTTAGAGAGGCCCATGAGAGAGCGAGGTTTTTCTTCACTCAAGTAAATGGATCCCCAGAAGCTCCAGGACTATTTTCAGTCTGGCTAGCATCTGCCACCACCACTTTCACTATTAAATTAGAAAATAATAGTGCCTAATGGACTGAAATAATGCTGGAGCCTTCCTAGATCTCCCATTTTCTTCTCCTGGGGTTTGATCTCTTTACTTGTGCTGAAGACACACCCCTTCCCACTGGACTTCTCAGAGGCTGGCTTTCTTTTCCTAAACCCTTAACTCACCTCCAGAGCTGATGAAAGGAAGAAACTCTAGGATATGGGAATTACACACAGAAGTGGGCTATAAATTGTGGGAAATTCTCAAGTGTTTGGCAAGCGGGGCTCAGTAAGAGATTTAATAGGATTGAGGAAGAGTGAAAATTGTGGAGAAATTATAAATTGTGATAAGATTTTACTATATTTCAGTAGCAAAGGCACTTACCTTCATTTTTGGAGGGCCAGAAATTAACTGCATTTCTTTGATGGATTGTCCAACTATAATTCCATTGGTGGCAGGAATTTTTTCTCCAGAGTTTAGCATTTGCATATTTATGCAGAAACAAAGACCTTGCTTTTATCCTGGTTTCCTTTTCTTCTTCTTAAGAATTTACTCACAACTAAATTATAAAGATTAAAAGTTGGCAGATATCAGAGTACAAAATAACACCTTAGTTAGCTTTTGCTTTTTCCTCTCCCACTCTTTTTCCCATACATGCTTTGGAAAGCCTAATCCATTTATTTATCAAACATTTGTGATTCCAAGTTGAGAATATACCCCCATTAGATTATTTGGGGAAAAAAGAAAAATAAAGGAAAAAAGTAAATATTTCAATATAAATAGTGAATATTTTAATGTTTTACTAAATAGATGTAAAGTTTAATTTTCTTAGAGAAAGAAATTTGGCATTGTGAGGTTTCCTTGAATTCCCTGAATTGTCTAAAACTCCACAGCAGATATTTTCAGAAGTTTACAAAGAAGCATGGTTTAATTTAAAACATTTTTGATCTGGATTTTGAATCTTATTACACATTTGAACTGACATGACTGCTGCTGTAAATTTTTTTTAACTCACATTATAGTATTATTCTCAATAATTGTGAGATTATCTCACCATCCTCAGAAATTTGGAACATAAAAAAATGTGATTCATTCTTTGGTAGATAAATGATGCCATCTTGCTACCAATAAAAAGTAAACTGGGGGTGGCTAAGTGTGCGCGCTCTGCTGCGGCGGCCCGGGGTTCGCCGGTTCGGATCCCGGGTGCGCACCGACGCACCGCTTGGGAAGCCATGCTGTGGTGGTGTCCCATACAAAGTGGAGGAAGATGGGCACAGATATTAGCGCAGGGACAGTCTTCCTCAGCAAAAAAAGAGGAGGATTGGCAGATGTTAGCACAGGGCTGATCTCCTCACAAAAAAATAAATAAATAGATAAATAAATAAAAAGTAAACTGACAAATTCCTCATCAATTATTAACAGATAAAAATAACATTAGAGACCAAATTTATAGTTTCCTCAATTTGGCAGTTCAGTTTTTTGCTGAATACGTTTGTCATCAGTAAAAAACGTGATATCAAATTTTAAAGTGGGAGATTAACTTGCAAAAACATATATTATTATCATTAATATTGATGTTTAAGTGATGGTATAGGCAGTCATACTGCACAAAAAAGGAGCATTTACAAAATGAAAAGCCTGAAAACACTAGGAGATTGTTCACTTCTATCTCGGAACAGTCATAATAACAATAATGTGAACTACTAACAGGTTAGATAATTTATCCTGTACCTTTTTCTAAATTAGATTAACCTGGGCTTCTAGCTTTTTCTTTCCTTTTTTTTTAAGAAACTGATTCTCCCCTAGAACCTCTTTTTTTTTTTTTTTTCCTTTTCTGTGAGGAGGATCAGCTCTGAGCTAACATCCATGCCAATCATCCTCTTTTTGCTGAGGAAGACCGGCCCTGAGCTAACATCTATTGCCAATCCTCCTCCTTTTTTTTTTTTTTCCCCCTTTTTCTCCCCAAAGCCCCAGTAGATAGTTGCATGTCATAGTTGCACATCCTTCTAGTTGCTGTATGTGGGATGCCGCCTCAGCATGGCCGGACAAGCGGTGCGTCAGTGCATGCCCGGGATCCGAAGCCAGGCTGCCAGTATCGGAGTGGGCACACTTAATGGGCGCTAAGCCACAGGGCCGGCCCCTTTCTTTCCTTTTGATAGTGATTTCCTCAATCTCCTTTAACTTTGATTTGTAGGATGGTTTTTACTTCCACTAGAAGGCAGGCTCAACAACACATCATTATTTATCTTTACTACTGTTTCTAAACACATACACCATACCATAATAATACTAATGACAAGCTAATGACACTACTTTTCATAGAAACTAATTTTAAGTTTATATCTTGTGATAAATACTCTGTGCCTTATGAAACCATAGAACATCTATTGTTAACACTTTTTTGGACAATTCCTTCTCATGCGCTTCTGACCCCTCAACTTTATCGTATTCACAATGCAGGCAGTAAATTACGATACTTGGGAAGCAGTTCAAGCATTCAAGAAGTTCAAGCGGTTGTTTATCAGGCTGCTCTCCATAGCATGAACAATAGGCACCTTATTTCATACTTTTCCCATCCTCTGAGGACTTGGTTCATGCTTCCAGTTCTGTTAATAACAAAGATTTTATTGCCAGGATAATGACTCACCTTTGGAGATTAGAGCAAGCATGAGGTGTCCAGCAGAAGGTGCAACTGGAAGAACCATCTTATGTTAATAAAACAACAAGCATTAACCTCTTCACGTGATTATTACTTTAAAGTTAACCTCTTTGAGTGAATAGTACTCAATTATATGATTACAGATTTTTATGTCAATAAATATAGTGGGGGGTAAAAACACAAAGCTGCTACAAAAGCCTCTTTGGTTACTGGAGACCTTACTCGCATTGTGACTTCTTTACCAATCCACTAGCAGGTAGCTGTGAAACCTGTAAGAAGTCAGGCTACGGACATATGTTCCTTGGTTTATTGAGACATCACTAAGATAGGAAAGATGACTTGAAAGACAGCTGTATTGGACAGTCTTCTGTAGGTTAAAAAAAAAGTGCCCAAGGACTAAGAACACATTTTTCATCAAGAAAGCAAATATAAGCAAATATAACTCCAGAAAATTCCTCAAGTAACTAGAGATTTAAAAAAAAAAAACTTAGTTTATCTCTTGAAAGGCTTTTAAATTAAAAAATAGCAATACTTAGAACTAGACATTCTAAGATCACTGCTTTCTTAAAGGTGCAAAAAACTGAAAAATATGCATTGTTATTTTTAAAGTATTGTATTTATGGTAAAATGTCTTTTATACCTAAATATTTAATATTTGCTAAATTTTATTTAATGTGTTATTTATTCATATTAATAAAATAAAATTAAAATTAGAAACATTTCTGACTTGTTCAGAGTTTGTCATTATGCAAGTCATTGAGTGTGTAATTCCTTTAAATTATTTCTTGTGGAGGAACTTATTTTTATTTAAGCTGTTAAAGCTCTACCATGATCGAAAAACAAAATGTCTTAATATAAAATAATGTTGTAATTAGCTATATATTTATGTATATGTATATTTATGCTTAATTTTATAGTGTATAAATAAATAATTTCATCTACTAGCAAAAACTCATAAATTGAAGAGTAATCTATAAGTAGAACAGTATTCTATACTATTCTGCTCTTTATTTGGACACCAAACTCCCAAGCAATTAATATTCCAATTGCTGATAAAATAGAAATGCTACATTTACCATAGTTTAACACTAGTTTCAAAAAACAAAATATGTAATTAAGTATTGTGGATTACCTGCAATTTCCCATGACTAGAAGATCTTACAGTGTTTCTCTAAGAGCAAAGAAGTTCTTAAATATTTCTAAATGTATCTGCCTTAGCATGTTTGAGTTTATAATGGAAGTTGTGTTGATGACTTTTTCTGTTTTCCCTTTATATGTGACTTTGGCTTTATTTTTGTTTAAAATAGATGGGAGCAAAACTTAGAAGAGGCCATTCTAGGCTTAGCAAATATTTGGAGTATGATAAAACCAAAGCATGTAATTTACAAAGACAATTTTCCACTTCAACTATGCTTAAGTACATTATTAAGGGAAATTCTCTTTATTTTTGAGTAATTTAAAATTAAAATGATATGGGCCGGCCCTGTGGCTTGGTGGTTAAGTGCGCGCGCTGCGATGCTGGTGGCCCGGGTTCGGATCCCGGGTGCGCATCGAGGCACCACTTCTCCGTTCATCCTGAGGCCGAGTCCCACATACAGCAACTAGAAGGATGTGCAGCTACGACACACAACTATCCACTGGGGCTTTGGGGGGAAAAATAAAATAAATAAAATCTTTAAAATTAAAATGATACTTTTAAGGGATTCTGAAGTGTGAATAATACTAATTTTAAGCCTTTTAAAAGCAAACAAATTTTCTGAAATTTAATAAATCATATCATGCCAAGTCTCAAAGGCAGAAAGTTTGGATTTGATTCCATACAACCAGAACAATGAGTCTTAGGTGGTTCTAACTTAGTAACATTTATCTTTTCATTATTTAACTGTTTCCCAAAATATATCCTCTTTCTCCTAAAATAAAATACATCACTTTTCCACACAAACCCCTTATTTTTATCAAAAAAGTACGTATTAGTGTAATGATTCTTAGCATCATGCCACACTCATTTTTTTCTGAGTAATCCACAATTGATGTGGGCCAAGTACAATTACCATTTTATTGGACATGATTACCCTATGAGATAGATTTGTAAAATTAATACAAAACTTTATGTTACAGAAGTAACTTTTTTCAGTGTTTTATTATGTTTTAGGATGTCAATATACAAATAGTTTAAATGTGAAATTTAAAAAATTTTTGTTGAAATGATGAGCACAGTAAAACTCTGTTATAAACTGCCATATTATAGCATGGGTATAAGCACAAAGTCATAAAATTTCTTCTAAAATGTAATTATTTTTTTAAACCATGTTATTTTACAACTAACTGAAAAGATGGGTAATTTTGCATTCATTATGTTGTGCCCAATACCAGTGGTATGTTCTCACTGGTATATCACTGAAATTGGCTGATTGTTTTCCCTGAATTGATTAGTCATTTCAGCTTTATATGGATACAGGCTGAAGAGCCTTGACCTCGTAAAAGACTTCAGAGCAAGCTTGGTTAGAGACTGTACCATGAAGATCTACACCACCATAATTAACTGTGTAACTTGGACGCCTCCAAAATACTGACACTGCCCTAATTACCTAGGTAAGGACATAGAGCTGCTACCTTGACTCAAAGTAGAAAATTTTAGTTTGAAACACAAGCTTATGCCAAAGAGTCAGAGGAATGTTTTAATGGGAAACGTCACGTCGAGGACTTCACAGATAACTGAAGATGATCATCCCTGAATGTATTAATGTTCAGAGCCATGCTTCTTGCATCAGCGTATCTGTCAGTGTACCTCTTTTTGTTACATACCACCACGTAATATTATACTTGTTAATATTCCCTCAACAGTTTAAGCAAATTATCACTGATATATGTTTGGGGTAAATAAATATTGTCATTTGATCTTCTCATAATATGGCTATTGGTACCAAAAAAGAGTTTTGCAGTTGAGTTTTCATTACAAAATGTCATTTGGGGAAAGCAGAAAAGGGAACTACTAGTAAACTATCAAGAGTTTGTTCCATGGGAATTCTGTTCTCAAAGATGTAGTTTCCAAAGGTAATGCATCCTAGAATTATAGAATTCTTAAATGGAAAGGGACATTAACAATTTTCTAGTCCAACCCTTTCACTTGTCAGAAAAAATGAAGCCCTGAAGGTTAAATGACTTGTTGAAGGTCACATAATTTGTTGCCAAGACAAATCTTCCAAAACAGTGTTTTTTCTTGGCCAGAATTTATGCAAGTTTTCCATTTTAATTGTGACATATACTGCCTCGATTTTATTTCTTTTTGAAACATGGAAATTGAACACGATGTTGTGAGTAAAAACTATTAAGTTAATCTTTCTCCTTGTTTATTTTTAAGCTAGAAAAGAAAATCAAATGTATAACAATTATGGTAGATTTTTCAAAGGAATAGATACTACAGATTTGGGGCCCAAGTCTACTCTGGACCCCCAAATACATAGTTTCTTCAACCCTAATTGGACAGAGAAATATGTTGAAAGTTTTTTTTCCAGAAAAGGAACATTTGACAATACAAAAAACATTTATTTTGGGATAAGAGAGAGATTTTTCCCAAATAATAAGATAACTATAGCCATCTTGTTTCAATAATTTATAATTCAGCCAGGCACAAAGAATGAGGATAATTAACCGTTTCTCTCTTAAAATGAGAAGCTGGGGTACAAGTGGTACGGTGTGGGGAAGATACGATAAATCTTAAAAACTCAAATGACAAGTTCCTTCTGGCTAGAGAGTAAGACAAGGAAACCACACAACCCCATATTGTGCAATCTGTAAAGACAGTGATCAAGTGACTACTCATAGATGAAGAGAGACAACGTGCTCTTAAACTTACAAGAGAACCCCTGCGTGTGAGAAGGAAAGGAAAGAACATATTTTAGCATAATATACAGTTGCATTTAGACCTAAGGAAAGGCTATAAAATGAATTTTTGAGCAGTTCTCCATGATAACCTGAATAAGTCTACATTTCAGCTCTCTGTGTTCTCAACACCCTCTATCTACAGTTCAAACGTGCACACAGCATCTGCCAGCCATGAATTCCTGATGTCCCAGCCAAGTGCCTGTGCCTCTGAGCTCAAAAAGCCCCTTGCTTGACAGGGCTTAACCATATCCGGGAGGCTCTGGAAGAGGTCTGAGGGGCAGTAGTAGGACTGCTGCTGTTGATAAGAGGCCTCTTGTTGGATTGGAGACCAGGAGCTGTAGGAAATCCAGAAATAACAAGGCTCAGATGGGAATAGCAGCAAAGGTATCAGCCCCCGAGTAATGGTCACGGACTAAGAAAAGAATTAGGAGTTTTTCTCTCCTCTGCCAAACCCCACAATGGGGAAAGAATGGACATGTCTCCCAAAACCCCATTCCCAAGTAAATTTCATTTGCTATCTCATCCTCAAGTGAGAATGAGTCACTAATTAATTACATATGCAATTATGCAAGCATAATTGTAAACCACTCTGCTGACATAGAAAGATGGGTTTTACCTTTAATTATCGGAAGAAAATGGACAACTTGGAGTTTGAGCACCTAACTGAAGAAAAAAATTAGGAAATAATAGTCCCTCCCACCATGCACAACACTCCCAACCCATTCTACCTAAAAATCCTTTGCATTGTGGGTTTTACTTTTCATTTTAAAAATCGTTATTTTAAATTAGGTCTCAAAGAAAGAAGTTGGCATTTCTTATTCTTTTCAGAGTGGTTTGAGAAATGCTACATCAATGCATCTGAGAAAAAAATAGGAAAACAAGATCTCTTTTGTTTTTGAATCAATACCCGAAATAATGACCAGAAGCAAAAATCCACCGGTGCGTCAACAAAGCAGGATGCTCCGCCAGTCGGCTTCATCCTTCCCCCCGAGCTGTTCTCCTGCAGGCTCTCCGCGGCAGCTGCGGGCCACTAGAGCAGATAGATAATGTAGGACAGAATGACCAGGCCTATGATGGCAAAGAACATCAGGATGAAAATATCCAGCATTGTGCAGTCCTTGGCCGAGGAGGCCTCTGGATTCCGGGGAAATGTGAGCTGTGAGCACAGAGGTTGCAGTTAATGGAGAGAAATGGCTTCCTCTTCCCTCCACTGCTCAGCCTGTGTTCTTTTCCCCTCCTCCTCCCAGGGCAGGAGACTAAGGGATGCTGCAGCTCCATCAGCAGCTTACTTCCCCCTGTCCCCCGCCCCCATACCACAGCCAACCAATCACAAAGCTCAGGAGCAGGTAGCCAAGGCACTGTCGATTTAGACCAGGCAGAACTGAAGAGGCTCAATTTCTCCCCAGAAACCCAATCCCACCTCTTTGTCTCTAAGTGGAGTCTGCATGATATGGACGTAGGAGGAGATCTGATCTCTATCCAGAGCCCCTAAGAATGAATCTTCCTGACTGCCTTTCTTCTTCCTTTTTACTCTCACACATCCCTGGCAAATTATCTCAGAAAAATAATGGTTGGGAGTTGCAAGGGTCATTGGCAAGTTGTAAAGGTCATGTTATGGAGGGATATGGACAAAGGTCTTGTATGAGTCTCAGTTGGCATCTCTGGGGGTGGAGCTAACACGGGATTCCTATACTGTGTCAGATATTGCTCACATGGTGTAATGTCAACCTCTCTACAAGTCTTTATAGATGAGGCTTAGAGATGGTCAGGAACTTGTCTAATGTTTCATTGGAAATGGCAGAGATCACGATTCAAAACTAGGCTTGCACACTCCAGAGACCGTATTTTTCTCTCGCCCCAGACTGGCTCACCCCATTAGTCTGAGATGCCCCTCAGCCCTACCTGCACTGCTCAGTTTGCAATGCATTTTGCTCAGATCACTCCGTTTACGTTCACAGTGTGAGCACTACAAGTCTCCCCTCCAGCTATTCCTTGTCTCTTTGTGGTCATTACCCACATTCTTGTTCTCTTTTGTATCCTCTTCAGGGAGTTCAGCATGGTGTTACCCAGAGAGGGCACTAAAGAATTCTCAGGCCCACCCCTGTGCAGTAAGTGTCTAGAAATGCAAATTCAAGTGGCTTCTTCTGAGGGGAAAGGATGGTGTGTACTCAGTTATGTCTTGTGTAGTTTTTATGCCTTTTTATAAGTCTTATTTCCTGTTAAATTAAAAAACTCCCTGTGATATCTCTGAGGCCCAGTGACCTTGGCTCCACCCCATATAGTTCAGGAAGGTGAATGAAGCCTCCTGAGGAGGAGGGGCTGCAGCTCCACAGACAAAAGGGGGCAGGCCAATGGGAGGCAAAGTTTGCCAACTCATTCCCTTCTTATTCTCCTACTGGGAAAATATTAGGCAGTCAGCTCCTTCGGAGGGAGAGCAGGTGTCAGTATTGTCTTTAATTATCCCACCCAGCGCTGCCTCCACACTCCCTACATTGCTCCAACCCTGCTGACTCCGCAGCATCAGTCTCCTGATTACAAAAGCTCGCTTTGGGGAAAGCCCTTTTTCTCTCCCTGCTGCTGCTGTCCTGAAGCCAGAGGATGCCTTAGTGGGAGCTGCTCCTCTGCACTAAGTGGCTGGACATGATGCTGACTGGTGGCACTGAGCTGGGGTGGAAGGGTCTGGATTCTTTACCACTGTCCCCTTCCCAACCCCACAGAAGAGGGGAGGCTGCCTGGCCTTCCAGTCAGAGGTCAGACCCAAGGTACCCAGAGCAAAGTGCAGAGCACGGGTGATACTAATACGAGAGGTGCAAAGGGCATGGGTACACGGCCCCCTGTGGCAAGGTCATGTCATAAGGCTGTGAGCATCACACTGGGGATCATGAAACCTCCAGCCCTGTCACTAGCTGTGCGATTTCCACCAAACCACTGCCTTTCTGGGTTTCAGTGAACTCCACCTGTAAGATGGACACCGCAGTAGTTACTTCTCTCACAAGGCTGTTAATAAGATCAAAGAAAACAATGTGTGTTAAAGATCAGATTCATAAGGCATTGTGAATACTGCTCTGAGTTGCCAGACCACTTTATAGACGGCCTTATCCCATGTCTCATCCCACTGCATACTGTCCCAGTCCTCTGTCATTTCATTCCCCAAACATGTGGCGAGCTCCTACTAGGTGCAGACAGTGGCAGAGAGCTAAAACTGCCCCCAAGATGAGCTCATTTATGAATTCAACAAATATTTGTTGGGCAGTTATGTGCCTGGCCCTGGGCAGGCACTGGGGATTGAAGAATTAGACCCATTACCTTAAACCCATTACCTGCCATGTAAGTGCACTGGCCAGTGGGGAGTCAGGTGCATAGCAAAGGAATTAGCAGTAAGAGAATATGGGAGCTCAGGGAAGCTTCTGGGAGTGTCACCAAGCTGGGCAGAAGGATGTAGCCAAGAGCAGACTGGTGGGGAGTTCTCAACAAGGAGGAAGTAGGTGCCAAAGCACTTGCTAGAAAGCCAGCAAACTGCCGCTCCCTTCCTCCCAGGCTGATGGCTTCCAAACCCTTCTCTCCCTGAAGGGCTGCAGGGCTTCCAGGAGGGCGAGGGACCAATGCCCCCAAACAGATAAGACACACACACAGCAGCACCTCAGAGCCAGAGAGAAAACCAAATCCACAGGTAAAAATTATACTTTTATTTGAGTCACCAGGAGAAAGATTCACTTGTGGTCCAAGTCAAATGTTCAGAATCATAACAGGCCAGAAAGATTTGATCCCAAGCACAAGCCCACGAGGGAGGGGACCAAAACAGACCAAGAAAAGACAACCACCCCATATAAAAAGATGAATGGACGGCTTCACACACACAGATGAAATGTTTGGACAGAGGCAAATTTCACACGGTCATTTCTGTTCCTTTTTAAATACAGGTTTGCAGGGTGGTATTTTTTTTTTCCAGCTATAAAAAAAAGGCCCCAAAGTGCATATGTGAGGGGGAAAAGGCAGAAATTAAGCAACAAAGTAGTTTTCCCTGGAGGGACATGAGGAAGAAAACAGGAAGCAGTGTTGAGAGAATTTGCTTTTCTCACCATTGGGCTTCTTGTATTTTATTATTGGCCCACTAAAGTTATATTCACATTGTAGCTTTGATGCATCTTCTTTCCTGGGATTAGATTGGCTAAAAGACCTCTGTGAGCTGTAAGAAAAGACCAGGGACTTGGCCCAGCCCTCAGGTTCTGTGCTCTTCTAGGGATGGAAGGTTCTGGAAAGGAACAAGGACTCCCAGCAGCCCCTGGGTCCCTCAGCACCAGTGTGATAGACAGTCCCTTCTTTCTCTGGGGGTGTGTAAGAAAAGCTCCCCTATTTTTAGGATGGAGGAGTAGAGGGGCCAGTAGCAAGATTGTAGTGGCTGGCTTGCTTTGTTTCAGATGGAAAATTAAGCTGAGTGAACACAGGCTGCTTCTTGCTCCTCCTGGTCCCTCTCCCGGCCTCTCACTACCCTCCCAACCGCAGGTCCTCCAACAGGATGTGTCTCTGACCTTTGGTCCCAGAATCAATGTTGTGCTTTGGGATCAAGAGGAAACGGAATGACCAGCGCCTCCCCCAAGGCTCCCAAAATTGTTCCCTCTGCCTCCCTCATCCCCTAAATGGTCCAGTATAAGACACTCCATCTGCCCTCACCTCAGCTGGGGCCAAGGAGTTCAAGAGATGGGTCAGGCAGGTCTCCTCCCCCACAGCCATTTCCTCAACCCTCTGATTCGGGGTAAATATTCCCAAGTCAACTCACAAGCAGTGAGGATTTGACTACTGAATCCACCTGCAGGCCCCTCCTCCCCTCCAGGGTACAAGGATGCAAAGATGTCAACTGTGGGGCCTGAGTGGATGCAGGGTGATGATGGGAGACGGAGACCCAGAGGGGTGACAAGAAAGCCCAGAGATGAATAAAGCTAGGCAAGGTTCGTCACAGCCACCAACGAGCAGGAGAAGGGACTTGGAGATAGCACCATCTTTCCCTTCCTCATCCCGGGGTCTGTGCTTCCAGTTTTGTAGCCCTGGGAACCTCTCCTTCTGCGTCAAGGGGGCTCTGGGTAAGCGAGAGGCTCTGAGTGAGGCACCCACAGTGTGGGTGACACAGGGGCCTCTGGTCCCCCACTCTGCAGCCCAGGACACAGAAATGGGGGAAGAGAATATGTCCGGAGGCATGAAGCTTTTCCCCAACCCCAGCCAGCCACACCACCAGCCGCGCAACTCCTCAATCGTCCCTTTGCTTCTGCCCAGCACACTGAAAACGGTATGGGGGCTTCCTCCACTTGGGGATAGAAGGAAAGGAGGAATTTTCACTCCAAAGAAAACTAGGAACTTCTCTCCCCTAGGGCCCTCCTCTTTCGCTGTGGGTTTTGAGGAAAACATCAGGGGAGGACAGCTCTGTGCACCCTCACAGAAGACCAGTCTCCTGCAGGACTGCACCTGCCCCCTTCTCTCACACTCACATGCTCACACTAGCCTGTCACAAACACACACACTAAGTCCTGGGGATACAGAGGGTCCTGTGGCTGTGCACAGTTCCAGTCCACTTGGCGTCAGGTCTGGGAGAGGAGGCCGTGGATGGCCTGAAACATCTTCCCATGAGGAGCAGGGAGGAATGGCTCACCTAACCTAGATCTCAGGGGGCTGGGCCGTGGCCACAAGGCCCGAGGCTTCCTTGCCCACCTTTCAGAACCACAACTTCCAGCCAAGGAGGCCAGCCAGGGTCCCTGGAGATGGGGGTGGGAGTGAGGGCAAAGGACTGCGCCGTTCACCTCCTCCCCGCAGGGGTCCCTAAAAGTAAGAAAGGTGAGAGCTTGACCCAAGCCACGCTCCTGGGGAGCTCCTCGCTCACACCAGGTCTGCATGGGCAGGAGGGCAAAATCACAGTGTGAGGAGGAACACTCATGGGGAGGATGAATGAATCCCACGGCGGGAGCTTTCCCTCCTTTGTTGTCCTTGAGAGAGGGAGGGTATGAGACTCCTTGGAGGGCCCACAGCCCACCTCTGAGAAGCAGAGGCAAAGCCCATCTCACTGGTCCCTACACAATGGCAGCCCCCGCCCCGGCCCCATCCCAGGGGCAAGGGCAGTGGAGTCTCACTCCCGGGAAGGTATGGAGCCCCTCCCCTGGGGGCCCTGGGGTCTGGGGCTCACCCCAGCCCTGGAATGTTTGGGTGTGTGAGGAGGTGGGCGGGAGGGTCTGAGGGGGCAGAAAAGAAAGAAGGCAGAGGCCTGGGAGCCAACAGGTCTCCCATTCCAGACCAGCCCCACGGGCCTCGCCCCCCCAGAGAGGTCCACACCTGTTCCATCCAGAGAGAAAACCGAGAAGCTGGTCAAGGGAAAAACCTGCCAGAGGAAGGAGCCCGCGAAAGTGGCAGAACAAGGCTTCAGTCGGCAAAAGAAGCTGGAGGAGGGTAGGAATAAACAAGCTGTCGCAGATTTAAAAAAACAGACACTGAAGGGTGGACAGGTCACGCCCAGGACGGATGTGATGCCGGATGCGATGCCGTGGAATGCGCTGAAGACAGATGGGGCGGGCGGCACCCGGCGGGCTCAGATGGCCTCCACGTAGTTGGCCGGCAGCATCCCCGTGTCGCCGGTGCGCTCCACGGTCCCGTACATCCAGCCATCGTCGATCTGCTGCACGTTGACGATGGTGTCCCCATCCTGGAAGGAGACCTCGTCCTCGTCGGCAGCACTGTAGTCATACACAGCGCGGTACCGCTTCTGCAGGGGTGGGGGCACAGTCAGCCCGGGGCCTGGCTACCCCAGGGCCTGAGCCTTTCTTTCTGACTCTCCGGGACCCCAGGGCAGAGCCTGGTGAGCAGTGAACTAGGACCCGGGAGACAAGAAAGGGTTGGGCGCTGCTACAAATTTTCTCACCTCTGTGTGTCACTTTCTGAGAGCGATCACACTTTTTACAATGTTTCTGGCATCTACTAAGGACCAGGCACAAGACAGGGACTGAGGCTACAATAGCTCTGCCCCACCTCTCGGAACCAGCATGCAATAAAGTCCAACGGACACAATGCCAGGTTGTGTTTAAAGATATGGCATGCCCTGTATGCTATTATCTATATTATTATAAGCACTAGTCTTTCTTTATGTTTTTTTTTTTTAAGCTGTGATATGAGTCTGACTTCACTCCCAAGTTCAGGACAAAGACCTATTCTTGGGAGAAAAATCTCCAGGTGACACAAGAGGTGTCTATCAGGTTCACCTTCCAATCTCGGCCAAAGTCATATGCTTAAGCCCCAGCTCTAGGAAATGTCCCAAAAAAGCACATGAAATCCAACAATGGTCTTGGAGGTGGGCAAGATTCTAATGTCCTCTGACCCTCACTGCCCTTGACATTGACTTGTCTCTGGGGGTCAGCCCAGCCTTTGTGGGGCCAGGCCCTGGGATCTGTGTGGGGCCGGGCAGTGGAGCCCAAGCGCCAACTGGTCCAGAGCTGAATGAGGCCCTCAGGACCCTCCCGCGCCTGCCCCCACTACTCCACCCCACTGCCAGGACCGCTGCTCAGACCTTTTGTTTCCCCCCTCTGGTCTGCCCCCTCCAACTGTTCACCCATCGTGATCTCAGGGGGAACGTTCCAAAATGCAAACCTGATCCTGTTACTCCGGGGTTTAAATCCTTCAGAGGTCCCCCATCCTCGTTAGCACTAAATTTCAAACTTTTCTTCAAGCAGCAGAAACCAGCTCCATCAGCCCCAAAGGCTGCGGGATGAGGGGTCACACTCCTCATGAAGTGACCTCGGTCTCTCTTATCACCAACTCTGCCTGTCTCTTGGGCTGAGTCGCTGTCATCTATGCCTGCATCCAGCAACAGCCTCCTAACTGATCTTCCTGCTTCTGCCCTCCAACTTCTACTGCCTCTTCTCAACACAGCTGCCAGAGCAATCTTTTAAAAACAAGTCAAACCGCATCACGCTGTATAGCTTGCTAGTCACAAAGGCCTTCCTGTGGCCCACACATCCCTGCATGACCTGACCTCATCTCCTACCCTCTTCCCCTCTCTAGTCACTTTGGCCTTCTGGCTGGTCCTTGAACTTTCCTAGAATATTCCTGCCTCAGGGCCTCTGCACTTGCTATTCTCCTTGCACTGCTCACTCCTTCACTTTATTAAGGACTCTGCTGCTCTCTCTCCCCTCGCCCTGCTGTCTCTTTCTTCACAGACCTTACAGTATATACCTACTTATTTATTGCCTTCTTATTTGTCTCCCTGAAAAGAATGAAGCTCCAAGAGGGCAGGACGGTGGACTTTTATTCAGAGCCAAATCCCTCGCGTCCAGGAAAGGTTTAGTGAGTATTCGAAGGACTGGCTGGTCTATCTGGAACCTCACCCTTTGGACGACCTCTTGGGCCCGCCCGGCACCCCAGTTGGCACTGACACTCCCTCGTCTATGTGTCCAGAGCATGAGGCTCCTGCAGGCCACTTATCTCAGGCTATTTTATTTCTCTGAGTATTGTCTCTCCTGCTCCTACATGAGCTACTTTGAATTCCCAGGCACCCAGCACAGGGGAGCTGAGCTCGGCCAGGAGCTCAGGACTGGGGGCTCATTGCACCCACAGCGGGGTGAGTAGCAGGACTTACAGACCGGGGACTTCAACTCTAAGGACGGGGAAGCCTGACCCCGGCCCGTTCCCTACTCTGCTCGTTCAGTTATTCAGCAACGTTGACGAGTGCTGTTCTGTGTCTGGCTCAGAGTAGGGGACCCAAAGGGACACTGCCCTGCCCGCACAGAGCTTCAAGTCCAGTGGGGGACACACACACAGAAGTTAACAGAGAACTGTTTGAAGTTGGAAAAAGTGCTCTGAAGGAAACCAGTGGGAGAGGGACAGAAACGTCAGGGGACACCAGGTGACATGGAGTGGTTTGGGAGGGCCCCTCAGAGACAGAGCAAGCTGAGATCTGAAGGACACGGGGGGGTCATCCTCACAAAGAGTGGGGAGCAGGGCCCAGGTCTGAAAGGCCCCAAGAAGAAAGGTGCTTCGTGTGCTCCCGGGTAGCTGCAGTAAGGAAATTTGGGCGGGGGTGGTGGTGGTGGTGGTGGTGTGACTTGCCCAAGGTAACTTGTCCTATAACACAGGGCCCCAGTCCCAGCCCAGGGCTCTGCCCACTACACCACCCTGCAGAGGCTGGGATCCCTACCACTTGCAGATGACAATCTGGGGTCAAGGGTCAGGGGATGCAGGCCTCCTGGGGGGCAGGGCCCTAAGGACAATCCATGAGCTATGTCCAGGAGGCCTTCCCCAGGCCCACCCACCTCTGGCCTCCTCAGGCCTCTGACCTCCAACCGCCCACCTCACTGCTCTGGCCGGGGCTACTCACCCCGCCCCCGCCTGGGGCGCTGCGCTGTATGGAGACTGGGGCTGCAGGCTCCTTGTAGCCACCATAGGATTGCGCCGGCTGCTGCTGCTGGGGCTGCTGGTAAACTGGGAGATGGGAGGAGATGGGGCTCAGAAACTGTCTTGCCAAACTCAGGCCCTCCCAGAGCCCCCTCCCTTCCTCCACGAAGCCCATATCATGTATTTCCACCCCCACACCATTGCTCAACCCCCACTTCTCAAGAGCTTATGTCTGTATGTGCTCATCTGCCGGTGCTGCGTATTCTACAGCAGGGGCTGTGGCTCCCCCATCACTCTGGGGGCCCAGCACAGGCCTGACCCCGGTGCTCACGGCCTCAGTGGGGATGGGACCCAAGGACTTGCGTATGTGTGTGTGTAAACGCGGCTTCCTCCCACCCTGTAGCTGGCCTGGCCTGGCCTCAGGTCCTCTGCCCCCACAGGCCTCACACTCACCCGGGGCGCTGGTTGGGATGTGGTGAGGCGGCTGCTGCTGCTCCTGGGGCCGCCGGTAGCTGCTGCTGCCCTGGGAATCTCGGCGCTCAGGCTCCATGCTCTCACCCCCGCTGGGGCCCATCCGGCTCTTCTCAAACTCCTCATGGTATTTTATCTGCAGGGGCAGAAAGCATTCGGTGAAGGACTCACAGCAAACCAACCAAAGCTCCCCTCCTGTTGCCACTCCAGATTGCAGATGGGAGAGACTCCTGGAGGGCTCCAGGCAGAGAGCCAGGTTCTCTTCGGGGGCTCACCAGCAGTATGCCATTGGGCAAGCTACTGAACCTTGCCCAACCTCAGTTTCCACCTCTGTAAAATGGGACACTGGTGTCAACCTCAGGTGTTGCTGGAAGAGGCAATGAGATGACAAGGTAACAGGTCCATGTAAACTAAAGCACCAGACAGATGTGAGCGGTCATTTTTATGTGCCTGTGGCAGGGGCTGGGGGCTGCCCCCTCCCGCCCTCCTCAACAGCAGCAATAGCAGCAACTCCTGTTTACCAAGCACTTCCTAGGTGCCAGGCACTGTGCTGGGAGTTCCACATCCCGGCTCATTTTACCTGGTCAGCACCTATAGGGGGTATATTACAGCCCCCATTTCACAGACAAGAAGGAAACTAAGGCACTAACAAGCAAAGTGCGTTGCCCAAGATCAAGCAGATTGCAGAGGCTGTGCTCTAAATCGTTAGGCCCTGGGAAGAGGTTTCTGCCTCTTGTGGACGTGATCTCAAAGGCCAGAGCCCAGGGACGCTCTGCTGAGGACCCCAGCATCCCGGGACAAGAAATGCCGGACCCTCCCTGAAGGTGGGTCGTTATCTTGGAGATGGGTTCCTCCTCTCGTCAGCTTTCGAAAATGGGCAAAAAGAGGCATGGAGAAGCCCCAGTACCCAGCAAGGGCTGGCTGCTTTGAACGGATCAGGACCCTGGAGACCTTCTAGTATTGCATTTCTTAAAATCTGGTCTTCAGTTTATCTGCTTCCTACCCACTTGAGCTGCTTATGAGAATGCAGGTTCCAGGGCCTCCCACAGAATCTACAAAATCAGGGCTACGGTTCTGGAATATGCATTTTTATTTATTATTATTTTTTTTAATAATTTTTTTTTCTTATTTATTTTTTCCCCCAAAGCCCCAGTAGATAGTTGTATGTCATAGCTGCACATCCTTCTAGTTGCTGTACGTGGGACGCAGCCTCAGCATGGCCAGAGAAGCGGTGCGTCGGTGCGCGCCAGGGATCTGAACCCGGGCCGCCAGCAGCGGAGCACACGCACTTAACCGCTAAGCCACGGGGCCGGCCCTGGAATATGCATTTTTAAAAAGCTCCCCAGGTGAGTCCAAAGCAGACTCAAGAGCAGAGGTTGGCAAACTGTGGTCCCAGGGCTCACAAGCCAAGAATGATTTCTACATTTTTTTAACGTTTGGGGGGAAAAAAATCAAGAGGAATTATATTTTGTGACACATGAAATTTCAGTTTCCACGTCCAGAAATCAAGTTTTATTGGAACGCAGCCACACCCACTCGTTTACCTATTACCCATGGCTGCTTTCCTGTTCTAACTGCAGAGCCGAGCAGCTGCGACAGAGGCCCTGTGGCCCACGGAGCCTAAAATATGTCCTCTCCGGCCCTTTACAGAAAAAGTCTGCAGACCTCTGCTTGCCAAAATACTCTGCACACTCCTGTTGGTAAAATATGTTTTAGCACAATCCTCCCAAATTACATCTATTTTATAAATTACATACAAGTATCACTTTACACATATGGAATGTATACTGTAAAACTTACACAAAAAATATGAATTAAAAAAAGGCTGAGATGAAAAAGAACCAGAGCCAGGAGTTCTAAAGTTTCCCCCTGTGCTCTCGGTGGCACAGGGTGCCCGTACCCCACCTTGAAGACCCCTGGTGGGGTCTGTTCACTTTTCCGAGAGGAAACTGTTGGGGAGGGGAGCAACCAAGGAAAGGTGCTGAGGCCATGGTTTGGGTGTTCCGGGAGTGCTGGGCTGGCCGGGGGGTCAGCGGGGAGGAAGCGGGACAGAGTGACAGAGTGGCACCCCTCACCCTCAGTGGAAAGCAGGACACTGAGGGAAATGTCCCGTCTCAGGCAGGCCCAGGCCCTGCATTCTCTCCAGGCCACAGACCACCCGCCTGGAAGCTGGTTCTCACTTCCTGTTCACCAGGATCCTGCCCTGCGAGTCTCCCAGTGGAAAACAGGGTGGGAGCAGGGGATCAGGGACAGGAGAGGGCAAAGCCCGCCCTGTTTCCTGGAGCAGAAGGCACCAGCGAGCCTGTGCCCTGGAAGCCCTGGCCCAGGTCTGACCACAGCTGTCCCAGCCAAGGCAAGACCCTTGGGCCATCCACTCCCACTTTCTCTGCTGCCTTCTCTCCTGCTCCTGGGCGTTCACCTTGCCAGGAGGGCAAGAAGTCACACGAGGCTGGGCAGGGCTTACACGTTAGTAGCTGGGCTAAAGGTCTACAGGCGCAGCCTCTGCTGGCTGGATGACAGTTACTCCCTGCAGCCGGGGCTGGGAGGATAGGCAGGGCAGCAGCAAAGCCCAGGACGGGTCCAGGCTGGAGGCAGAGAGCGCCTTACTTGGGCGTTTGGGTCAGGACCAGCCCCTCCTCTCCCTGCTCATTCCCTTCAAGCCCAAGCAGCGACCCACGCCCAAATGGTGAAGTAGGCTGAGCCTATTCCTGAGGGGCAGCAGCCAGCCCTGGGCAGCCTGAAACACCCTTGGTCCCCTCAACTCCCACCCAGAAGGGCACCCAGGGGTGAAGTCCTCAGACACAGGGCCAAGGCCCTGCTCTCTGATTCCTAAGACAAGGGTGTGAAGTCATTCTCTCTCAGTGACCCCCATCCCCTGGTGGGTGGGGGAGGACAAGGAGAGGGGACATCTCTCCTGAGGCTCTAAGCTCACAAAGCAACTGCCCTTCGACTTCTGTCCTGGGGGTGGGCAAGGTCAGCTTCCTATGTTTACTTTCTGTTAATGAAAAGAGGCCTGACCCGGGAGCCGGTGACCGAGGAGGGAAAGCACATATGTGGAGGATGGGGCCTGTACTGGGGGCCCAGCTACCCTGGGTGACAGCCCTCTTCTCTGGGTGTGACTCTATCTGCATCAGTGACAGGGTGACCGAGAGCCCTGGGGAAGAGGGCATGTCTGGGTCCCAGGGTGCCATCCTCTACTCATGTCCTACAGACTCAATCTCACCACGGGCAGCAGCGTCCCTCCTGTGCCTCGTCCCCGGGAGATCATGAGCCCTTCACTTACTCTTGTGACCCTGGGAGAGCCCTTTCCCTTCTGTGCCTCAGTTTCCTCATCTGTAAACAAGGACAAGGTACCATCCGCTCCCAGGTGGCCCTGAGGCTCCTGACCAGCTCCAGGAACCTAACCAAACTAGAGCTGAAAGCAAGTACGGACATGCCACCACACGTGGATAAATATTTAAAATCAGGGCCTGGTGACCCGGGTGGATGGAGCAGCAGCCGTCTGAACACAAAAGAACCCTCCTCACCACCCATGCAGGTACCACCTCTTATTATTCATAATCTTCACGTTTGCTCAACTCTTCACACTAAGTTCATAAAAGCTCTATGCACATTATCTCCCTCGGCCCTGACGATAATCACCCTAAAACATAAGTTGGACAGGTACATTTTAATTCCCAATTACAGAAGAGGAAAACGAGGCTCAGAAGCAAAATGACTCCCCGAGGCAGAGCTTCCATTACTCAACAAGGGCCGAGGCTGGTCACACGAGGACAAAGTCACAGCTAGACAGCCCTTTCCTGAGGGCAGGCGTGGAGCAGGGTGACCACGTTCCTAGTCCCAGTTCACGTCTTCTGTTCTGGATAAACATCAACAGCACCCCTTTCACTCTCCAATAGGCACATTAAAGGGTGTTAGCACATCCGAAAGGGAAAGAAACATTTTAGACTCCAAGGGCCCAGCTGATCCCTGCTGCAAGCTCAACACAGTCTGATCTTCGAAGCGCCCTGCAGGGGGTCACCACAGCCCAGAAACATTGGCAGAGCCCCAGCTTACGAACTGTCCTGGGTCCCTGGGGAAGGACACCATGCTCTGTGCCCACAAGATCCAAGTGCACGTGGGTTGAGGGGCCCAGGCCTAAGGACCCTCCCCACATACCCAGGCCCCTGCTAGCCAGGACTCCAGGTCCATTCCAAAGCTAAAGAAAACACATCTCCACTAGCCGATGTTCTGTTTTCTGAACCCCCTTCTCCTGATTGTGGTGGCAAACAGCAGTCTGACTCTCCACACGATGCTCTCACATGATTCCACATCACGGCTAAGGAGGGAACACCAGGCTTTGAATGGAATAATCAACTCACTAGCCAGAGTCTACTTTTTATAACAATGTGTCCCATTTGCTGAGGGCCTACTTTGTGCCCTGACAGGCATTACTCATTTCCTTTCCTCAGCCAGCCCAAGAGCAGTGTATCACCATCATCCCCCTTTTATAGATGGGGAAACCAAGGCTCAAGGGGTGGGTAAGTGGTGGTTAGGCAGAATCCAGTCCTAACATCAGATCCTTAGTCCTCAACCACCATGCAATACTGCTCCTTATTAGAGACTAACAATATTTTGTTTTTAAAACAAATGTAAATCTGTGCTCAACTTCATTAGTTATCAGAGAAATGCAAGTTAAAACCACAATGAGATGCCATGATACACAATCAAAAATGGCTAAGATGAACAAGTCTAAGGATGTAGAGCCAGGGGAACTCTCATCACTGCTGGCAGGAGGGTAAACCAGTAGAGCCATTTGGAAAATAGTTCAGCATTATCTGGTAAGGTTGAAGGAACATACACTCTGAGACCCAGCAATTCCACTCCATGTTAATACAAGGAAATATGTATGAGGTTGTCCAGAGCACGCGGAAGCAATCCAAATGTCCCTCAACACCAGAATCAATGAAATGAGGTATAAGCATTAAGTGGAATACTATACAGCAATGAAAAAGAATGACCATGCAAACGTGTAGATGAATCTTTAAACCCAATGCTGCCCAAAGGGAGCAAGACACAAAAGAATACATACTATATGTTCAAAATCAGGAAAAACAACTATAGTGTTTAGAAATGCATAGTTACATAATAAAACTATAAAGAAAAGAATAGCGCAAGCTTTCAAAAATTAAACTTCCGGGCTGTCCAACAAGCCTGCCTCCAGGCCATTTGACTCTGAGGACGGAATTTTGTTCGGCTTCACCATTTACTACTGATTAGGCCCACACTCTAAAGACTGAAGCTAACTTCAGAAATACAAGCTAATTATTTCTGACTGTTAGAAATACGAAGGATTTCTGCCTGTAGCAAGCATATCTCACAAGTTTACGGTTATGGTCCTGTAGGACATTAACCAGTTCTACAGCCCATGGCAGGACATTACCCAGTTCTGTATCTAACTGTATCCAGCACTTTCTTTCACTGACTAGGCATCACCTCTGCCTGTCATATCCTCCAGCTGGTTCCTGATAATTAAGTTAAATACATGATAGGTGCTCACTACATGAGAGTTATGTTTTTAACATTTCGAAGACTATTTTGACTGCAGTGCGGTAATGTTCTATTTCTTGACTTGCATGGTGAGTACACAGGTGTTCACTGTATGTGTTACTGCGTGTTATGTTGCACAGAAGAAGTTAAAAGACACAAAATTATATACAGAAAATCAATATATAAGTAAATACGTAGGTAAATAAAAGCAGAGCTTCTCTACTTGAAGGCAGCAGCTCCTATAAGGTGGCCTTAGCAATTCAAGGTTCTCAGCCATTGGAGCTCGTGACCGAAGGCCAGGATTCCTGAAGGATCAACTTCACCTCATAGCATGCGGCCCTGGCTTCTCACCCCTTTAGATGCCTTTAATGAAGACACAATTACTCACCACAGATGTAGAAGTTACAAGTATCTTGCCTCATAATTTTCCACACATTCTCAGAACTAGACAATGGCCAAACTTCAGCCAAACTTTACTCCATGTCCCTCCTTCAGCCACAATGTAGAAGGCAGACAGACTTGCCTTTAAAGTAATAATAATGGACAGTATTTATCAAATGCCAAGCACTTGACATTTTCCTCGAAACCACCTTTTAAGGTAGGGCCCAGGGCCCTCATTTTTACAGATGAGAAAACCGGGGCTCAGCGAGGCCCACCTGATTGCTGCACGACAGAAGCCGGGATTCCTGCTCTCACTGGCTCTCCCCACCTCACCATCTCGCCTCTCAGCAGGACTGAAGACAGTCCGCACACATCCAAAGCATTTAAACACCACCCAGGGAGCCCAGACACTTGTTTTTAAAATGCTTTTGCTGGTGAACCCTCTAGTCTGCAGCATCTTTCTCCAGGGAGGCAAATCTTCATCTCTCTGCAGGATGGTCTGACCTCTGGAAATAGCTAGGAGCCATTTGGTGCTAACCTGGGAAGTGAGTGACAAGCTACATACAGGAATACTATTTTGGATACAAAACAAAAGGTGGGGCTCTAAACACTATCTTTCCCAAAACTCTTGTGGAGATGGGACAACTTAATGGCTCTAAGTGTGGTTTAAAGTTCCCTTGGGGTTCTGGGATGCGGCCAGGCCTGGCGCCTGTGACTCAGGCCTTGGTGAAGCTTTTTCAGACTCTTAGGTGATGGTTCTCAGACTTCCATGAGCACCACAACAACACAGAGAATGTTTAAAATGCTGGTTCCTGGGCCACATTCCCAGAGATGCTGCCTCAGGCGGCCTGGGGACCAGGCCTATGAGTCTGCATTTTCAATAAACTTTCCCAAGTGATTCTAGTCCAGTTGTTTGGAGGCCCACGTTCGACAGACTAATAGCACTCACTAAAACCGAGTCTTCCAGCTTTGTGGTCACACCTCACAGGTCCCAGCTAGAGCTGCAAAAGGAGAACCAGGTCAGATTCAAGTCACCTCCCCCACCTCGGAGCAGAGGACAATCAGCTAATTGCAGCCCTGCGGTTAATGATAAGATGGCTATCTCCTGAGGTGTGGATGTCTTGGCCACACTGAGTTCTGTTACCAGGGCTCCTCAGACAACACCTCCAATAATGAGGGGGTGGGGGAGGGAGGAAGAGTAGGTGCAACAGGCTGGATGTGGAGTATTCTGGAAGCCTTCCAGAAAGGGAGGCAGCAATGACTGGGCTTGCTTGTTTCCTCCCCTGTAAAACCCACAGGCTGGAAGCAATGAGTGGATGTGTGTGGGGGTTGAGGTTGTAGACGGGGAACAAGCGTCAACGATAAAAGACAAGAGGCCTCGTGGTGAAAAGCCACAGAGGCTGAAGAGTCAAGATGCCAGCTCTGTGGGCCACCCCAGGTTTTCCCCATCACCCACGGCTTCGGCCCCCTCCCACTTTCCTGCAGTCACCGACTCTAAGGTCCTCTAGGACACAGACCTCCTTTACCCCTTCTTCACCCTTCAGAGGTCTGGGCAACAGGAGGGAAGCTCTAGGGGTGAGGCCAGGCCCAGACTGATGGAGAAGCAACTGAGACAGGCCTTTTTGGCCGGGAGAGAATTAGAGCCCTTGGAGGCATACCCTCCTGGCCCAAGGGAAGCACTCCATTTCCTCAAGCCACGAATTTCAAACTGCAGGTCAACAACCTAGTTGTGAAACCCATCTAGCTGCGTCTGCAACCAGCATCTTTACAAAATAAAACAGAACAGAAAATATCTGAATGACCTCCAAGCAGTAAGGACTCTTTCATGAAAGTTTTGATCTGTTCTGTTTTCTCGCTAAATAAATAAGCATGCCTGTTTGGTGGGTCATGGTGTAAAATGTTATTTCATGCTGTAGGTTGCAGTCAAAGTGTGAAAGCCACAGTCTTGGGCATGGCTCGTTCTACTGGCCTGGGCCCTGGCTCATGAAGTCCAACTGAGCCACTGCTGGAACCCACTCTAAGCACAGCCCCCAGCCAACCTCTAGAAGGGCTGTCCTACCAAGGAGGCTGGGTGGAGGGATGGGGAGGGATGTGGAGCCTGGGGGGGTATATCCCGAGTGGGCTACCTGAAACCTAGGCCCTCTCCCAGCCTCTATCCCCAGTCCCCTCACTCAGAGGAACACTGGGCAACTCGCCAACCCCTTCTTGTTACAGACATGAAGACTGCTTGCCTAGTCCTTCAATTGTAGGACCTCCCAGCCCAGGCTGGCTGGGCACACCTTGCCGCTCTGTGCCCAGGACCCCGTACCCGGTCTGTGGCCCATATCCTGCGCTTGTGGCTCACAGCAGCGCCCTGCCCCCACATGCCCAAAGTCCTCTAGGCAGCCTCCCCACAAGCCCAGAGCCACACAGGCTGCTGGTCTGTGGCTCTGCCAAGCAGGAAATCGAGGCCTGTTCCCTGGCCACAGGTGCCATGGGGCCCGTCGATCCACCGCCCACTCTCCACACCCAGCCCTGCCAAAGCCAGACACTGCTGACCATCCCGGGCCCAGGACGGCCTGGGTCAGGGGGTGCGGGGCCAACAGGCAAAGCCAGCTGGGGTTTTTACACAGGAAGGAAGAGTAAGCCGAGGTGGGGGAGGAGGCTGAGGGAGGGCGGAAATGACTGCAAGTCAGCACCCAGAGGCAGACAAGGGGGAGGCTGGCCCCTCCCCACCCCTGCTACCCAGTTTTGACCTTTGTGCTCAGACAAAACAGGCAGTCTGGACCCTAACACCCACCATAACCAGGAAAAAAAAAACTTTAGAGAGAGTGGGGGGTGATTTACCACATAAGGCCCTCCCTGCACCCCCCCCAAAAAGTACAGTCCTTTCAAGGTGGAAATGCCATGTGGGCGGAGGGTGGCAAAGGGGGAGTTTGAGGGTGCACAGAGAAAAGGCATCTGGGAACCCCAAATCCTTCCCTTCCCTCTGCTCAAGCAGCCGCCAGCCAGGCCCGCCCAGGAGAGCAGGGGCCGCAGAGAACTGGCCTCATTCATGTCTGCCAGACTGGCAGGGAGGGGACAGGAAGGGAGGGCAGCGGTCAGCATGGGAACCACGGGGAGCAGGGGAGCTTACGTTACTGATCTGGTCCTGGGTCTTCTTGATTCTCTGGAGTTCAGGTGTATCTGCCACCACGCTGAAGCCTTTGCCCTTGTTCTTCTCAAACTCCTCCTTGTAGCGCACCTGGAGGACCAAGGGGCGAGGGACTGGAGTCAAGCCAAGGGGAGCAGAGAGGGCCCCAGCCCGTGGCCACCTCTGAGGTAGCAACCAGCCAGGAGAGAGATGCTGACCCGGAATCCACCCCACCCCCCAACTCAAAGCAGAAGCCTTGGTCAAAAAGTGATACACAATAATAATAACCTGTTAGTATGCATCCAGTGCATTCTGAGTGGCAGGCACGTGCCAAATGCTTTACATGAACTATTGCATGTGAGGCTTACTATAGACTATTATTAGCTCCATTTTACAGATAAGGACACTGAGCCACAGAGGGGCAAAGTCTCATGCTCAAGGTCACATAGCTTTGCAGCCAAAGTCCAGAGCCACCAGGATGCAAACCCTTGTCTGCCTGACTCCTGACCCCTCAACACTGGCCCATCCTGCCTGAAAGCTATAGGAAGAAGGTTCTTTCCAGAGCTCCAAAGACCGCCCCAGCCCTCACCCTAGCCAGGAGGTGGCCCTACCCGCCGAAAGCCCGGGGGAGTTTTCAACTGACCAGCTGAGTGAGGGCTGTGCCAAGGGACAAAGTTGGCGTCCAGAAAGGAGGGCGGTGAGACAGCCATTCGGAAGACTCAATCAATGAGCCTTTGACAGGCCCCGGCGGCTGCCTGGAGCCTGCCAGGCTGGCTTCTGAGGTCAACGCCACAGGAGGGGATGAAATTGGTGGGAGACAGACAGCACTTCAGAACAGGGGTCCAAGCTCCGGGGAAAAGCCCTGCCACCTCACCACTGCCGTCCTCTCCTGAGAACTCCACAGAAACTCCAGCACTAGAGAGACTCAAGTCAGATATCAGAAAGGACTTCCCGAACACGAAAGGGATTGAAATATGAGGAATATCTTGTCCTCCTCTGGGGGTTTTGAAGAACAGAATGGAGGCTGGAAATGCCCATGAGACAGAGAAACGTTCCTTGGCTTCCACAGTCTTCACTGTCCACCTCGGCAGCCAGCTGTTCCAAACCCCACCAGCTGCCTGGATTCCCTCCATGGGGGCTGCACTGTCCTGGAAGCAGGTCAGCCCAGGACATGAGGCCCAGGACATGAGGCCCGGGACCTTGGGAATTTCCAGGATGACAAGCCCAGGCAGCTCCCAGGCCTAGAGTCATCTGGCCGCGGCGCTGAGCTGCACTCTGACCCGACCGACCACACACACATATGCAGCCATGGCCACACCTGTCAGTTCCTCTGCACATCCCCCAGGGGTCAGGGGTCCTTGTTCGTCCCCTGGAGCCCCAGCTCACCCATCCATGGGGTTCTTCTTCCTAAAAAGTTCCAGAACCTCCTTTGTTCTGATCCAGACTAAAAACGAAAGCCTAGATGTGCCAATTCCCACCAGACCGGAAGTTAACGCAGTGGATACAGGTTCCAACCCATCCAGAGGGCCCAGAACTGCCTAGCATCAGCTCTTCTGGGAAGGCCTGGGCCAGAAGGCAACGATTAGTGTTGAGGGGGAACCCTCTGGGAAAGGGGCATCAGGGAAGGTAAGGCACTTAGAGTCAAAAAAACGTTGCTCCAGATGCAGAAGCCCCAAATCCAAAACCTCCAGCCTAGGTTTCCTCATCTGTAAAAGCGCAGTTATAAGAATCAGTTAAAATATGGGGAGGGGCCTTCCTATCGCCAAGCATGGGCAAAGAGCAGGGGGAGCTGATAACCCAGGCTCAATCTCCCACTTGCTAAGTGATCTTAGGCAAATGACCTAACCTCTCGGGCCTCAGTTTCCACATCTGTAAAATGGGGATCATAATACCCATTCCAGTCAGCGGTGCAGATTTCAGTGGCTCTAAAGCAGCCCATGGCAGGGCTCAGTATGTCCCGATAAGGTAAGTGTGAAAGCGCTCTGCCAACCTTAAAATGCTGAAGAAACACCAGTCCCCAATCCTCCCTCTACTTCTTGGCCTCCAGGTCAGACCCCTAATCCAGGGGAATAATCGCCATGGCGACACTGCAGTGACATCAGCTGGTTCCCAGGCTTAGGAACTGCCTCTCCCTCCCTGCTGGGGAAGGATAATTCATGTCACTCCTGGCACAGCGGGCCCAGAGAGGGCGGAGCTGGGTGGAGTGGCGCCCAGAAAGGACTGCGGCCTGGGCTCGGCACCACTTCGCTGTGTGTCCCTAGGCAAGTCAGTCCACCTCTCTGAGTCTCCTGAGCAGGGCTGGCGAGCTGATGTCTAAAAGCCCTCCCAGCTCTGGAGTTTGCGACCATTTTTAAGCACCAGCAGGCCCTGACTATGGAGAATCGAGGTGGGGAAGACTCTCTAAGAGGCTGTTTGGTGCTGGAGCGAGTGGCAGAGGTAAAGGGTGGGGAGCCTGGAGCCCCTCCATCAGGGGTCCCTTGTCACCCAAGCAGGAGTATTGACTCGCATCTGAGATAGCCCACGGGGAGGTGACAGGGGTCTCTGAGGAGGGAAGGGACCTGCCCAAGGCCACGCAACCCAGCTGTTGGCAGGGTCAGGGTGCAACTCAGAGCTGTGGCCGGAGGACTCGTGCCTGGGAGCCGCCTGGGCCTCCCATCCTGGAAAAGCCCCAGGCAGGGCCAGGACTGATGCCTGAGGCTCCTCAGGCCCAACCACCACCACCACCAACGAAGCTCTAACTTTTTATATGTAGATTTATGAATTATTCCCCCTGGACCTAGCTTGTTCATCACACATCCCAGGAGATAGCAGGTACAAATAAGTGTTTCTTGGGTGAATGACGAATGAACTGAATAGACACAAAATCTCCAAACAAACAGGCAGCATAATTTGGAAAATAACTGCCCTGCTGACCCAACAGAAGAGGAAAGGTCATGACTTTAAAAACATATATATATTGAAAAAAATACTATGCCAACAATTTCCACTTATCATGTGCCTACTATGTGCTGAGCCCACATACTACGTAACCCACCCCTTCTAACAAAAAGGAAATCCGTTTTAAAATTGGACACACAGATGGGGAGGAGAGCTAACGAAAAAGGTCAGTTCTGGAAGCAATCATCAAAAGGTCTACTCCTCAGCTGCATCACGCCCAAGTTCCATTTCCTCTCCTTTCCAGAAGAACAGCAATAGTGAACATTTACTGAGTGCTAACTCTAAGCCAGGAAATGTTCTAAACGCCTAATATATACTAACATCCTCACAACCTTTTGTAACCCCCATTTTACAGATGAAGCACTAAGGCTCAGAGAGGTTAAATAACTTGCCCAAGGTCACACAACTAGTGGTGGCAGACCCAGGATTTGACCTTCAGCCGGCTCAGACAAGAGTGACACAGGTATGCTGCCTGCCTTGCTGGTCACAGGATCCAAGCCTGGAGAGTGGGAACCCTGCCCCGGGGCATGGCATGGGCTCTGCTACAGTCCTATCCCCTGTGGCACTTGCCACGCTGTGCTGGGACAGCTCGGCACCATGGAGGTACGACGATGAGGGAGAAAATGACATAGACTCTCTCCTTGCACTTCTGCCTGGGTTCAGGGGGCCGCACAGACACCCCAGCTCAGCCCCAGCCCAAAGCTGCTGCCTCTACGCAGCCTGGGGGGCGGTGACAGCTGCCCTGGGCAGGGGGAAGTGGGGGCAGCTGGGCCCCAGATGCCAGTTGCCTGGCTCAGCCAGGCCTGGGCAGGACCACCCAGAGGGGTCACTTCTGGTCGGCTCTGTGGTTACCTCCCCCGCAGGGGAGGCTCCAGGTGTCCCAGACACCCAAAGTACCATTTTGGGAACCAATCTAGAGACAGGAAAACAAATAAAGTTGAAATAGCACAGGCAGCTTCCCAGAGACTGAGAAGGGCTGAGATACATCAACGCAGGCCCAGGAAGGGCCCTGGAAAGACACCAGCTGACACCCTGGTGAGGTGGGGCAGGGCAGGCAGAGGAGGCTCCCACTTCCCTTCCCGCAGCCACAGGCGGCTCTAGCTGGCCCTGCCCCCACAGGGACCACAAGAACCAGAACCTGTCACCACCCCCAGCCAGGCCCACTCAGCCCTTCCAAGCCTCAGAGCACCAGGCCCAGCCCCAGACCTCGAGGCAACCGGGGTTCGCTGTCCCCATTTTAGCGGAGGAGAAAAAGCTGAGAGGCAGGCAGTCAGGCTTAGACCACAGCTGGGGAGGTGGAAGCGAGGCAAAACCAGGCCTGCAAAGAGGGCAAGGCCCTCATCTCCACTGTCAGCCTACCCGAGCCTCCAGCCCTGAGGATTCCTGGGTCCCACCCAGAACTGCCAATGAAAAGTCCCTTGGGTGGGGCTGCCTTCTACAAGTCCCCAAGCACGGCTGGTGACTGGTGCATCCCAAGGGTAGAGAGCATGAGGCGGGGCGTGGAGAACACCAGGCTGGGCGCCCCAGCTGCAGAACTGTACGAGCAAAGGACTTGAAGTCTGCCTCTGGGCAAGTGGCAGGGCCTCTCTAAGCCTGTGTCTCCATCTGCACAGTGGGGATAACAGAGTCCCTCCTTCCTCAGGAGCTTGTGAGGATTAAATGAGATCAGCGCATGGCCCTCAGTGAGGACCTAATGAAGAGTGACTGCCACTCTCATGATGTTCCCAGCCTGCCTGAGAGACAGGGGCCTGGAAACCCAGGAGGTGAGCAGCGGGCCAGGCCCGGGGAGCAGAGGGCGCAGGTTGGGGGCAGAGGAGCCTTCAGACCCCATGCAAGAGGTGCTTCCTCCAGGTCCCTCTGATGGGACTCCCACCACTCAGGGTTCTGACTGCCCCTCTCAAGCTTTGGGGTGAGTACAGGTCACCCTGCAATGCTCTGGCCTGCCCGCCCCGTGAAGTCCCCTCCACCTCTGGCCCTAGTGGGCTCCCTATAGGATGGGGAGTCTGGGTGGGTAGCCAGGGCGTGGCCAGAATCTCCCCTGTGTAGACCTGGCCCAGGCCCCTGGGCTGTCTCAACCTCCCTTCCTGCCAGCTGGGCCACCCGGCCTGAGGGCGGCAGAGGTCTGGTAACCACAGCTGCTCCCCAGGAAGTGCAGCTTTCACGCCACAGCTGGTGGGGCCCAGGCTGGCACATATGAGCTGCCGTGAGGGAGAAACCCAGCTTTCCCCACTTGCTCCCCATCACTGTGGGCCGCACGGGAGGCCCAAGCCCCAAACCCCACCACGGCTGCACACGGGCGAGGTCACTGTACTCCGGAGTGAAGACCAGGTCTTACAGCCTCACTTAGTGTGTGCCTCTCGCAGCCCCGGTTCCCGAGGCGGGGCAAGGACAAAGGAGGCGAAGTAACTAAAAGCACTTGCTAAGCTACAAAAGTTCTCACCAGCTTAAGGGACTGTCGTGTTTATTATCCAGGTAGAGACAGTTCTCCTCGGGGAGCTGGATGGAAAACCGGAAAGAACACAAGTCCCAGAGCCAGACGGACCGGCATGCAAAGTCATCAGCATCTACTTCCTCTTCCGGGAGGTGGGGGTGATCCTGCCAGCAGCACAGGGCTGTTGTGAGGACTAAGGGAGCTCACACGCCCAGAGCACTCAGCACTCAGTACGTTAGCCTGAATACTGTTATTACCTCTACTGCCACCGCTATGATCTTAGCAAGTCCCTTAATGTCTCTGAGCCTGTTTCCTCATGTGTACAATGGGAAAAACAGCCCCCTCCTCACAGGGTGGCTGGAGGATTAAATGAGAGACGGTATGTGAAGCCCTAGACAGAGCAGGGCTGGTTCGTCCTCAGGTGACCTGCGGGGAGGCAGGGACCCAGGGAGGTCACGTCAGGATCAGGCAGCAGGAGCCTCGCTCTGAAGCATCAGGAGAGATCCCGCTCTATGGCCCAGCTAGATCCTCCACAACACTTGCCTGGCCCTGGGCACCCTGCCCACTTGGTTATGTTCCCCAGGGGTCTCTGCTGAGGCCCTGCCCCATAGGCCAGACCAGGCTTGTCCCAGAAGCCCCCCAGACCCCCAGGCAGAGTTAGCTGTTCTGGTCTCAGGGCTCCAGACCTTTTGTCTATTCCTCAGGGCCTCTGTGGGGCAGGAACCCCGACTCCTCCCCAATTGCAACGGCGTCCATCACCCCCACCCAGCAGGCGCTCAGGAAAATCAGGCCCAAGGAGACAAAGGCAGGACAGGCCTCAGGGTAAGGTCCCCTTCACAGCCTACCCTCTGAGGGGTGGAGGGGTTTGGCGACACGGCTATAGAGGGGTGCTGTGTAGCCTCAGACTGGCGTGAGCCTGGAGAGGTGAGTTCCCTCCTTTGAGGGTGGGTGTGAGTGGAGAGGAGGAAGAGGGGAACAGCTTCCTGGAGGAAGTGGGCTTCAGGGGCCCCACGTGAAATTTCCTAGAGCAGAAGGAATCAGACGCCCACACCTCCCCAACCCACTTCAGGGGGAACACGCTCTCCCCAGCTCCTTTGACAAAGTCAGGAAATATGAAGTAACTGGGTGCAGGGTTGGGGCAGGAGACAAGGCCCGCGCTAGGATGGCCGCACCTTGGCCTTGCTGAGCAACCGCAGAGGGAAGGGCCCTTGCCAAATCCAGGGGTTACGACAGCCCTCCCCGCCCCCAGGCCACAGCGCTGGCCCCGCCCCTCACCTGACTCTGGAGCTCGCTCTGCTGCTTGAGGCGGAGGTTTTCCGGGGTGTCAGCCACCATGGTGAAGGACTGCTTGGGGTAGTGTCTGCAGGACAGAAAAAGGGGGGGGGGTTCACTCTGGGGAAGGAGCAGGAACCTCTGGGCTTCTCACAGACCTCTCTCTCCTGGAAACTTCCCCTTACCTGTGGGCAGCCCTTGCCCCAGCAGCAGGACCACGGTGTCCACAGTCCATGGTCCACGGCTGAGGGGAAGCAAGCGTTTCTCAGACTCAGCCTGAGCTGAACTGGGAAGACACATCAGGCCTGAGCGGCTGGCCGGCCATGGAGAACTGTCCTAAGCCAAAGGGAGGCCACGGGGACACTGTCTGAGGGTTTCAGGTCACCCTTGTTTGAGGATAATCCATGCCTTAGAATCTACCCCACAGAGAGGTTAAGGGGGCCGGTTCACCCAGGAGGCCCAGCCAGATTGGGGAGAAGATGGGCATGGGGTCAGGACAAAGCTTTCAGCTAAGACCACAAAGGGAGACCAACCAAGCAGAGGAAGGCAGGAGGGACACGGAGACAGAAGTAAAGGGGAAAGGGACACTCATATCCAGGGGGGGCTTCCTAGAGGAGGTGGCGAGAGAAAATGCACACATCAGAGTGATGTTTCAAAGGGCTAACGAGGTCCAACCTAAGTGGACGGGAGGTGAGAGATCAACTTGAGGCCAGAAAAGAGGTCACGCTCAGGTGACAGATGACAACACTGTAACAACGGTTGATGTTTGCCCTGTGCTAAGGGCAAACATGCCTTAGTTCATCAAATTCTCACAAGTGCCCCAGCGTCCCCCTTTGACAGGTGGGAGAACTGAGGCTCCGAGAGGTTCAACAAGATGGCCCAGGCACAGGCCAATAAGTGGGGGCATCTGGATTCACACCCAGACAATCTCCCCAGGACCGGGCACCTGAACCAAACCCTCCAATCTCCAGACACAGAACAGACCAGGGGCCCGATCCCCAGAAAGAGGGCTGACATGGAGGTGGCAAGAGCCAGGGCAGCCCTCAGCCAAGCCTGCAGGGACTCCAGGACCATCCAGTCCAGTCCCTTTACTTCCCAGAGGAGGAACACTGTGCTGGCGCCGGGTACTTGGCTGACTTCATAATTAACTTCTCACATTGGTTTATTATCCTCTCTCCACTACTTCTCCATGAGGGGAGGGATTTTTTGGTCTCTTGTGTTCACTGATTTATCCCAAGCTCCTAGAATAGTACCTGGTATTCAATAAATATTTGTTGAATAAACAAATGTCACACCAGGTGTTGAGGCTGGGCTGGGACTCGCACTCGGGTCTCCTATATCCCCCGGGTCATGACGAAGTCCCCCAGCAAATCAGCTGGAGGAGAGGCAGCCTGAGTCACTGCAGTGGGTGCATATGTGCTGGACGTGACATGGTCGGGGCTCCACACCAGCCTCAACTATTTCAGGGACTGGTGGGCGGCTTCTCTGAGCAGGAGCCGAGGTCTGGCCATTTTTAGCCCTGGGTGACCACACCACACCACAGCTGTGACCACCAACAGATTCCTGATTCGCAGGCTGTCCCCAGGTAAGAGATGGATTGCCTCTTTCCAGGCACGTTCCACCCTGGCCCTGGAACTGGACATGAGCTGCCCTCCTGCCTCTGTGCACTCAACAAACCTGGCACGTTCTCCAGCCACTTACACCACCCGGAGCCAGAGCTACCTGTAAACACATGACTTCCCCCTGGGCCACCACTTGTGAAGGGCAGGACTTGGGGTTTGGAGACCTAAACTAAGGGGGGTGTGACTAGAAACGGCACAGTGTGGACTCTAGCCCTACGACTGAGTCACTGGGTGGCTTTGACAAATCCTTTTCCCTCTGGGCTAGTTTCACTGTCTTGGACCTAGGTGACACCAGCAGTGCCCCACTCCCTAGCCTGCACTGTCCACCTGGGTCCTGCCTCCCAGGTCAGCCCAGGCCCACAGCTCTCCCAGCAGAGGGAGGAGACTGAAAAGCCAAGACAGGTGCCGGCAGCTGGCAACAGAAATGGCCCGTGGATGAAGGTGAAGCTAAGGCTGTGGGTCCAGTCCCCAGGCTTAGCCCAGCTCCACGAAGCCAGGGCACCCACAGCTGAGGAACTCCATTCACAATTCCTGAGCAGTTCTGGGGAAAGGGAGGATCAAGTGGGAGTCTGTTCCCGGAGACTAGACAGAGAATAGCAGGAGGGATCTATGTAAGATCTCCAGCAGAACTGGCTGGCCCAGAGGTCCAAAGAGGGAGGGCTTCAGAGATGACCCTCCCACCAAATCAGAGCCGTTCTGAAGGCATCGTGGGGTGACGGGTGTGGTGTGGAGAGCGTCTGTAAGTAGGAACTCATGTGGCAGAGGGAGCTCAGGTCCTGAAGCAGAGGGATGGAGAAGACCTCCAGGGCGGCTCTGGCCCAGAACCTGAAGGGTCAAGTCTGAGAAAATGGCGCTGGTTAGCATTTGGTGGGGAAGGGTGGCTGGCAGGCTCGGCAAACACATGTGCTCGGGAGCCAGTCTGCAAACCTGGGGTTTCCCACTTGCCTGAACGTACAGGGTGAAAATGGCGTGCCAGCTCCAGTGGCCCAAGGACAGCCAGACACGTGCACCTGACGCACCCCCACCCCGCAGTTCCGAGGCTCCTACACACACTGCGTTATTCCTCACACACGATCAATCTACGGACGGGCCCTCTGCAGCGATGCGCGTCTCCTGGACAGCGAGGCTGACAGGTCCACACGTGACAGCTCGCTTTACAGGCCATGTTCACAACCCCCAACCGCCACTCCACCAGAAGGGTCTCGGGAGACCCCCCAACAGGCAGTGCCTCTGGATGGGGTTGGCGGGTACTTCATGCTCTCTTTGGAGCCACTGTGACCCCCAGATCTCAACCCCCTACAGCCAGAACACTAATCCCATCAGAAGGGAAGGGGGGACCAGCCTAGATGTTGACTCGACTTAATCTGGCAGGAAGAAGAGGGGGATTTTAACCCTGCATCAGATTAACTAGATTAAAGAGGAGCTCCAGAGCCTCCAATCTCTTACCCTTGTCTCCTAACCCCCCAACCCCAGGCCAGCGGAAGGCAGGGAGACATGTGGCATCAGCCATATTCCTCCTGGTAGGTCAACCCTGTCCCTCCCCACAGTCCCCAGCCCTGGCTAGACAATTCTGCCTTTCCCTTCCCCTGCTCGCTGAGCTTCAGGTTCCCATGGCAACCTCATCCTCAGCTCCAGGCAGGAGAGCAGCAAGAGCAGGGAGACAGAGAGAGAGTCTGTGGGGGTGGGGGAAGAGACACAGACAGCAAGGGTGTCCTCAGCTGCAGAGGAGCCCAAGAGGGCAAAACCAGGAGACCGTCTGCAGGATCCTCGCAGACAATTTCGGTGAGGAGGACAGGTGTCATGGGTTTGTTTTCAGAAGGGAGGATACAAGAATATCAGTGCTGTGCCCCTCCCCCACCAACATGACTGCCCTCGAAGAGGGCGCCGACTAATTTGACCTCCTTCCAGAAACAATTGCTGGGAATTGTACTTTTTCCCTCCCTCTCTGTCCTGGGCGTGAAGCTGCCCCCTCATTACCCTCAGATCCTAGTTGAGATGAATGCATGCATGTGTATGCCAATGTGGGCGCTGAGACAGACGAGGGGCCACCTGCCCCAGCTAGTGACCCCAGTGGAACCCCAGCCCCACCAACAGACTCAGCCATGGTGAGGGAACAAGGCGCCAGGGTGGGGAGAACCGGGCGTCCCAACCCTGGCCTGGAGCAGGGTCCGGAGCACAGCTGTTCTTTGTCCCTTCTGTGGGCCAGCCTGCGCCCTGCCCCTCATTAATTATTCCAAGCTGTGGGCCCTCTGCCGACGCCCCTCTCCACCTTTGATAGCTGCTCTAGAGAAGAGAAGGCATGGAGAGAGCCCACTAGGACAGGAAGCCCGGGGGTAGGGGCAGGGATCTAGCTCCACAAGGGCAAGAGCAGGGATGGGGCAGGGCAATCAAGCAGCTGTTGGCAGCAGCCTAGGCCTCGGGACAACAGACAGGCACACAAAGCGACTCCCTGATATACTGTATCCTGTGCACATTCTCTCTTGAAATCTGCCACAAGGCTCTGGGCTAGAAAAGGCGGGTGTTACCATGGTGCCCACTTTACAGATAAAGAAACTGAGGCCCACTGTCAAGGACAGAGACCTTGCCCAGTGCACTCTCCCCTACCCCACAGCTGCCCAGCCAGCTAAGGGCAGGCTGACCTCTCTCGCAGGTGGACCCCAGTCCAGCCCCAGTGCTCAGGGCTCTGGGGAAGGATGTCTGTGGCAGGGTGGGTGGAGAACAAAGTACTTCATCTTTCAAACCCAACCGGTTTCCAAGCTTGGCCATTATGAGAGACCCTCTGGGGTCTTTCAGCCACCCCCAGTCAGAAGGCACCTACTCCTTAAAATTTTCCTAAAGCAGGTGTCCCAAGAGTCCAGACACTGACCTCTGGGGACGCAGGAGAAGGGGCCTCGCCCCTTGGGGGTTATCCCTGAGGACTTGAGTCACCTTCCTGCTTGACGGGACTATGAGGCCAGGGAGGATGTGAGAAGTTGCAACAGGCTTACTGGTGACATGGACAGCTTGTAGGGCACAGCCCTACTCCCAGTCCTGCCATTAGTTGCGTTCCAGAGGCAGAAGAAGAACAGACCAGAGATCCTGAAAGCCCGGCTCCCCCTTTCTACACGCAACCTCGCCCCTTCCAGCCTTGGACTCCTTCAAAAACCACAGCTTTTTGTTTAAGGAGGAACAAAAATACATCAACGAAAGCAACAAGGAGCCTTTGGTTTCACCAAAAGGGAAAAAAAAAAAAACAGCCCCTACATCCTGCCTCTGGAAGGAGCTGCTGATTCCCCTGCTGGGAACACTGCCCACGGGCAGGCTGGCAGGCGGGGAGGGCAGTCAGGGAGGGCTCCCTTCTAACCCAGTTTCTTACCAGGCCGCAGGCCTGAGGGGCTGAAATGGTGGGGATAGGAAGCAACAAAGAGGCATTGTTTGACCAGAGGAAAAAAATGAGCAGCCAAAAAGAACAAGGCTAGACATGAAGAAGAACTTACCAGCCCTCATGGGTTGCAGACAAAATGAAAAATCAAAGCTGGCACCTGCCCCTGATGGCAATACATAAAGAGAAACGATTCTGCCAGGTTGGGTAAGGCATGGAAACACTGGGCCTCAGTTTCCTCATCTATAAAATGGAGGTGTTGGGAGCAAAGTGACCCCTGAGGTTCCTTAAGGCCCTGACATCTCTGAGCGTAAGGATTTGGGAGTGGAGTGAGGTGTGGGGGCTGCCTAGAGGCCACATTTGGCTCCTGTGGATGCCCCTTTGAGCTTGCCTCCCCCATCCCAGACACACACCCCTCCACTCCCACTCCGGGTGCTACCCCAGCTCCCTAAGATTTCTGATCCCATTTTTCCCAGTCAAAGGCAGAGAATTCTGGAAAGGCAGGAAAGCCCTAGGCCCTAGTCCTGAATTTGCCCATCACTGCCCCATCTTCTAAGAACAGCTGGGATTCAAGACAGTTGGCTAGAATCCAGAGACACTTGGAGCACCCAGCCCCACCAGCACCGGCCCCACCTGACTCTCTGAGGCCGGGGAAAGGAGTAGGACCACAGCCCTTGTTCCCCAGAACCAGGGACATCTGCATCCTCAACCTCTCACCCTACAGCTCAAGGAAACAAAAGGATGGACCCCAGATATCTGTAGCAGTGAAGACAGACAGGGTGCAATTGAGCACTCCCTTTCTTCCTTGGCCCATGTCCACTCCCCATCTGACACCCCAAAAGCTGGTTCCCCTGGCCTGTAACTCCACCTCAGGTCTGCAGCCTCCACTGATTCATGCCCCCCCCCCCCCCCGTCCCGCCATTGATTCATTCAAGGAGGAGGGAACCAGCACATTTCTCCCCACCCCCACCCAGCCCTGACCTCTAGCCTCCCAGACTAACTGCATGGAGACAAAGGAGCGGGTTTGTCTCCACTTTCCAATCTGCCCCACTTTCCAAAAATATAGTTTACAAAACAAATAACCAAGGGCATAAATATTCCTCTAACCAACGAAGCAGGCTCTCTGCACCTACTTAGAAGCTTCAAGAAAGAATCAGATTGATAGTGGTTGTTCCACTGCTGGCTATTGTGCACATGTGGGCATGCATACCTCTACCCTGGCATAGCAATGCCTAGGGGGCTGTGGCCTAGGAAGTGTGAACGCAAACACAGCCTATTCAGTCCAACTCCCCGGCATTTTCCCCAGCCCCGTGCCTGGCGGCGTGTGTCTCAGTATGCACCAGGCCCAGTGTAAGTGCCTGTTTGTGGAGTTTATCACGGGCTGGCAGGCCCGGCTGTGAGCCACGACCTGTGCTCTCTCCACTGCCTCACCCCAAAACACATCTGGTGCAAGGAGGAAAATAGAAGAGGCGTTTTTGCTGCCTACAGTCACTTTCCAGAACTTAAATCTCAGACTTGAGAAGCCACTGGGGAAAGACAGACAGCTTTCTTCTCTCTTGACCACCCCCTGCAAGATCCCGGCTCAGGGACTAGCCAGAGACAGGCACAGAGCACAGAGGCTGCCTGCCCACCAAACCCACACACTCCCTCCCTAGGTGGGCCCAACTCCCTGGCAAAGTGCAGGGAGAGACCACCTGCCCCTCGGGGCTCTGAGTATGAGGGGCTGCCAGGAAGGGAGCCAGGCATGTGGTCCACAAAGCAAGGCCAGGATGAGAATTGGGACAAAGCTACACCCCAGAAACCCCAGGATTCAGGAACCTGAATGTCACTGGAGGATGGGGCCACAGGCAAGAAGAAACAGGAAGGAATGGGAGCAGACAGGACCAGGCAGCCAGCAGGCGCTCAGGACTCTTGGGTCTAGGGTCCAGCATCCCTGGGTAGGACTTTGTAACTGTGGGGAAACTGAGGCTCAAACAGGTCCAGAGGGCACTCCTTGCAGGCCGGGCCTGTGTCTGGTTTATCCCGGAATCCCATGTCTGGCTTGTTGGCACAGACCGACTACTCAGCAGACACTGGCTGAGGGAGTGTGACGCCTCGGAAAAGGTGCTACTACAGCTGGAGTGAGACACAGGCAGGCCGCACTCCCCCAAGTCTTCAACCCTCATCCAAGCTCCTTCCCAGGTAACATGCCAGCCGGTCACCTGGGCATGGCAGAAGCTCCAGCTGTAAAGGCTGCAGGGAACAGAGAGGGGTCAACCTGCTTCTATGGCTGGGGGCCAGGAGAGAGACAGGGGAAGCTCCGCCTCAGCAGGTTGGAAGCAGCATCCAGAGAGGGGCGCTCCATCTTCTGCCTCCCCAGGAGCCCATAACCCCTGCAGAAGCTCCCCACCCCCACTTGCTGCAGCCTCCTTGGAAGAGAGTGGAAAAAGTAAGCTGGGACTTCTGCACGAGGCTGAGAAAATGCAGAGAAAACAAGGGCAAGCCTTTGATTTCTTTCTCCAACTCCCAACGCTCACTGAATTCTAGGCTACTGGAGTCGTAGGAAGGGATATGTAGAAGCATCAGTCCCTGCTGCCCACCAGGCTTAGGGCTCTGCCAGCCTTCTGCCTGCAGGGGTGGAGGCTCGGAAGCTGTCCCCAAAGGAGCTTTGGTGCCCAGAATCTAGCCTGAAGTAGTACAGCAATAAAGGGGTTAAGTGCCCTGGCCTCTGGCTTTGCTGAACCCCACCCCACTCCCCAACAGAGGGAGGAAGTGGCAGAGAATCAGGACTCGTGTGAGCTCTTAAGAATTCAAAGAATGTTCCATTTCCCTTGGGGGGGTGGGAGGGTTTGGAAGGGGGAAGAGGACCAGTGGAAGCTAATAGAAGGGGCAGCTGAAGGAGAAGCCAGGACAGAGCTGTGATGCTTCTCCTACCCCAGGCAACCTTCCCAGTGCCTCAATCCCCCCCAGAAGGGGCAACACTCACATGGCTTCTTGGATGTGAGATTTTATCAGAAATCTGTTTCCCCAGCACCTGGCTCAGGTTGGCATACAGCAGCTGGCAGGCAATAAAGGCTGATGAATGATCAAACCCCCAAGGGGATGAGGCCGTGGTATTAGCAGGGGAGTGGGGGTGCAGTAAGGGAGAGATAGCCTTTCAAAAGGGTTTACGCCCCTAACCCCTTTCAGACAAGTCCCAAATTTCCACTCCTGGGTGAACTTCAGCTGCAAAGAGCCTCCTGACTGAGAATTAAAAAAAAAAAAACAAAAAACTGAACTCAAGTGAGATACTGAATTGTTTTGAACACTGATCTTACAACCTACTTGAAGGGACTTGACCTTCCGAAGCCCCCACCTAGCAGGGCAGCTGTGAGGTCCCGCATGTGCATGGACCTGCCAAAGTTTACACTTGCTGTGCACGAGCTCAGCCTGCAGATGGAAGGCGTTGCACCCCCTGGAACTGCATGGGATGGTATGGGGGGGTGCCCCTCTGGGATAGGGGGCCCCACCCCTACCCACCTCCCCACAGCAGGCCAGGCTGCAGGTCCCAGTATGGAAGGAACAGAGCCCAGGCCAATTCCACTGGAAAACACTTGACGGTCTCCCCAGCTTTCATCACCAGGCAGGGAAGAGATCTGCCCTGGGCCAGGGCACACCTTACACGGTGCCCCCACTCCTCAAGAGAGGAACACCAGGAAGGGCTGCAGCCGGGGGCCCCCAAAGCCTAGTGCCCAGATCCTTTGGGAGGAGGCAGGTGAGGGAAGGAGACAGTCAACTGCTTTTTGGGGAGAGAAAGGAGGAGGGTGAAGCAGAGAACACAACTTGGCAGAAACAGGGCAGTTCGCTTATTCTTGAAAGACCATGCTGGATCCCTCTCTGCAGCAGGTGCAGTGGAAAGAACCTGCTTACTTTACTGGGTTTGAACTAGCCTCTCACTAGCCATGTTGTCTTGGGACAGTCCCTTCCCTTCCCCAAGCCTCAGTCTCCTTCCCCATAAAATGGGAATAACAGCCCTTACTTCACCCAGCTGTGGTGAGGACGAAATGTGATTAATACTCATCAGGCAGAATGTGGAAGCTCTCAGCAACGGCACCTTGTAGTTATTAGAATGGAAGGAAGAAGCGGGGAGGGAGCCGAGGTGCCCGCCCAGCCCCAGCCCAAGGCAGGACTCACGCGCTGCAGTAGGGCTTCTTCTCATAGCCCTTGTAGTTCTTCATGTTGAGTGTCATCTTGCAGCTCTCGCAATGGAAGCATGCTTTATGCCAGAACTGGGAACAGAGGCAGAGAGAGGACACCCATCAGACACCAGGACTTCAGGAAGGGGGGCTCAGGGCCTAGGAAGGGGCACTCCATCCCGGGGACTGTCCCAGACCCATGGCTATGCAGAGAACATAGAATCACCCCAGGTGAGCCGGGGACACCTCAGGTCACAGGCTTTGCCAGCTGCTGACACTCCCCTTCCCTTCCCCGCTGCTCCCCAGTCAGCCATTTGAGCTGTCAGGAGGGGGAAAAGGGCAGACAGGAAGGCGAGTGGGGAAGAGGCCAGTTATAGAAGTGACAGCAGCCCCCAGAAGGTCAGCTCCACCTCCCCCGAACCACTCCTGCCGCCTGGGCTGGAGAAGCCTCATTGCTTATGCAAAGCAGCACCACGGTTGCTAAGAAGCCCCTGCTGTACGTGGAGGGGCAGCTCCCCAGCCTTGACAAGGCCTGGAGAAGAGGAGGAGGGCCCAGGCCCATAACCCAGGCCCGGGAGCCAGGCACTCCTGGCTCCCACACCGGGACGTCTGGACACACGTGAGCCTGGATGATGCTCCAGCTCTGATACCTCCCACTGTGGGACCCCAACCAGAGGAGGGGGTGGGTGCCCCAGCTCTAGCCACCACCCCCACACCTTCCTCCCCTTCCCTCACCCTTCTCCCACCCCTCAGCCAGATACCGGGTAGGAGAGCATCCAGCAGGTGGTCTCCCACTGAGGCACTGAAAAGCTCTGCTTAAAAGCCTTGGAGTGGACCCCCCATAGGGGACATCAAAGCTCCACCCTGACTAGCTGTGTGACCATGTCAGGGCCCACACCCCTGAGCCATTTCGTGTCTGTGGAATGGAAATGATACTTATCCCTCCTGGCACTGCTGAGGATTAAATGAAAATCACCCGCAAAGCCCTTAGCACAGGACCTGGCACCTCCACGGCCCGGACGTCAGATGCCAGGCACGGCAGGTAGGAACCTCAGCTGAGGGGCTCAGCAGCTCACACTGGAGGTTTGTGTGTGTTGGGGCGCAAGCAGGGCATCACTGTGCCCAACCACAGCTACAATGCATGTGGGTGAGAATGAATGACAGGTCATTCTCCAGCAAGGCCCAGGGACTAGGAGCAGAGCAGCCAATCCAGGGTGGCCGATGGAGGGGAACAGAGTTGAAGCCCATGAGGGAAGTGGAACCAAGGCAACAGAAGTGACTCCAACTTGAGAAATGTTGATGCTCTGGCAAACTCATGCAAAGGAGATAGAAATCTACCCCTGGCAGCCCAGGATGTGGACCCGGGGATGAGCACCAAACAAGATTCCAGCTTCCAGGACCCCAGAATCCGGGCGACCTGGATGACCTGGCTGGCCTGTGTCTGCCCCGTTTCCCAGCCATCAGGGGAGACACTCCTGACCTCTCAAAGAAGGAAGCCAGAGCCAGGGAAGGGCCCAGGGAGACTTTCGAAGGGACTCAGCTCAGGGCTAGTTCTTGGCCATCTGTCAAAGAATTCCCCCAAGGCAGTGCTTCTCAAAATGTGTTTCCTAGCCAAGGGGTGCTTCTGGGACACTTTGGAGAAGGGGACAGAAAAAAGAAACTGAGAGGTTGGGATACCACCTCCCCTTTCCTGGCCCACTTCATCCAGCGACCATGGGGTAATTTGGGGGGTTACTGCCTCCTAATAGGGTACTTTCCCTGTCAAGGAGACCCAAAGGAACCCCTAACGGTGGAATAGTAAACTGAGTGATAGAACCACTCTTTTGGGAAGAAGGCCAGATGGAAGTCTCGAAGCAGAGGGATGACTGGTCTAAGCTTGGCCCCCACCCACCGGGGCCTATCCCGGAGCCCAGCCCAGACTCCTCCCAGCGCAAAACACCAACACATACAAGCCAAGAGAAAACTCCAAGAGCGCAGTCCCTGCCCCCCACAAACCCCCCAAGTGACAGCCCCTCTGCCTCCCCCAGTGCCTGGGAGGTGCTGGCAGAGTGCCCCAGCGCTGTCACCACCCAGTCTGCTGGCCTCTGCCTGCTTAGCCGCACATGCCCTTGCCTGGGCCCCCGCCTCCCCCTACCCCCGCAGGGGCCTGCCAGGAAAAACATTCTCTGGAATCCAGACCATGACCCACTTTCACACACACGTACACAGGAATACACACTGTCCTAGGACTGGGGACCTCCAAAACTGCCTCCTGATTGACTTGGGGGAGACAAAGGCAGAGAGAGTCCTACCCTAGCAGAATGGCCAGGTCCCTAACCTGGAGCCAAGCTCCTTGGGAAGAAGGGCAGGGTGTACTGAGCAGGCTGGGGTACAGGGCAAGCACCCGATCCAGGGAGTCCACAGGATCCCTCCCCCCTGCCACCTGGAGGAAGGGGAGCCCCCATATGAGAGGATGGTGCACGTTTCCATCAACAGCTCTTCCTCCCCTCACCCCGAGAGTCCTTACTCTCAGCTTAGACATATTAGAGGCTGGGGTGGGGGTCATCTGTTCCCTTATAGGTGGCTCAAGGGCAGAATAATGAAAACAAGAGTGGATGGAGTGCCTTCAGGGGAACTACTGAACTCAGTCTCCGCATCTGTAAAGTGGAGCTAAAACCATGGTCCCTCAGAGGTGCTGGAAGGAGTAATGAGATGTCGCAGGCGCCAAGCCTAGCATAATGCCTGGCACCGCTAGCTGCTTCTTGTCACCTCCCTCTGCTCTTTGGAGGAGGGCTCCGAGGTTCAAATAAATCCAGCAGCTCCTGCCACTGGGTCCTCTTTGGGGTGGGAAAGCCGGAGGCGTGGGGGCAGAATATGGTGACTCACTCATCAGCTCCTGTAGGCCAAGCCTGGGCCAGGCACCCCAAAGGGACCTCAAGATGAAACTCCAACCCTGTCTCATTCGGGTTTGGTGAATGACACAGTCAGGGAAAAAAGTCAATACAACCCCAAATGACCCTCTCTCTGCTCCTTCCCCTGCCCTATAAGCCCTGTCCCAGAGCAAGAGTCCCCTCTTTCTTTTAGGTCCCAGGGAAGATTTCAGAGAAGCATTCCTGGGACTGGGACTCAGGAGAGCAAGGTACACCTCTGGGCATGCGACTCTAATCCTTCCTGCTGCTCTGGAAGTCCATCCTTTCCCTATTCACAAAAAACCAGACCTCTGGTGCCTATTAGAAGCCTCTCAGGGCCAGCCCTGTGGCGTAGTGGTTAAAGTTACACGTGCTCCGCTTCAGCAGCCCAGAGTTCAAGGGTTCGGATCCTGGGCACGGATCTACACCACTCAAGCCATGCTGTGGCGGTGATCCACATACAAAATAGAGGAAGACTGGCACAGACGTTAGCTCAGGGACAATCTTCCTCAAGCAAAAAGGGAAGATTGGCAATGACTGTTAGCTCAGGGCTGATCTTCTTTAGGAAAAAAACAATAAATAAAATAAATAAATAAAAAAAAAACATTGCAACCCTGAAATTCTATGATTCAATTAAATAAAAAAGTAAAATAAAAAGAAGCCTCTCAGCCAACCTCCCAGGCTCCAGCATCACCCTCAACTCTCCCTTCCTGCAGCTCCAAAGCTGTGACCCATTCCACAGAAAGGCAAACAGAGGCTGATGGCGGCAGAAGCAAGAGCCCAGGAATCACAGTGGAGGTGGGCGAAGCGGCTGCTCCCAGCTTCGGGTGAGGGGATCTTGCCCTGTGCACCCCGGCTGCCCAGGGCAGCCATGACTCAGGGTTAGAATATGAGACCTTCCCCACCCTTCCCAACGTCCAGGGTTACAGTTTCTCCCTCCTCCAGGGGCAACACCAGCCCCACCCTGGCCAGGTCACCAACTGAGCTCAGTTGGACACCTGGGCCTCTGGCTTAAAGGCATAGACCTTGGCCGCACCTCCACAAATTCCCATGGGGAGATTATTATTCCCAGTGCCCCAGCTCCCCACAAGACCCCAGGCCCAGGGTCAGGAAGGGGCCGACCACTTGAGGCACTAATAAGATAGTGTAAGTAAAAGCATTTTTTGCAAACACACCAGGTAGAAGAACCGAGCACAAAGAGCTTTAGATGTGAATTCTAGCTCTGGCTGAGAGGAGAAGGAGCCACATGACCTGTCTGAGCCTCCGTTTATGGGGGTCATAATTTACAGAAGCAGTCACATCTGTTTTGTGAGGCTGCCATGAAGACTGAGCCTGGCACGTCGCAGTAAGTAGTCGTTACTATGAATGGATGGTCACAAGATGGGGTACTCAGCTTCAGCTAGAAAAATGGGACACCCCAGCTGCAAGGAATTGTCTCCTTTTTGGGTCCAGCTCAGCCTCCTTCTACCTTGCTGCCCCCTGCAGGGATGGGGTGGAGGTGGCTCAGACAACTAGAAGCAGAGAGCCCTCCTAATGGGGGATTCCAGGGGAACCAGCAGCCCACCAATCCTCTGCCCTTCCCGAATTTCTCCACCTGTTTTCAGAAGCCTGGGAAAGCAAGCCAGGGGAGAGAGACATGGCAAGAGTCTTGACAACACAGGTCCCCAAATACAAACGTTTCCCAACAGGGTCTGGGACAAAACCCCACCTCTCTCAAAATGTAGAGGACATTCTGAGACAGCCTCTCTCCCTTCCCGAAGGCCCTGCAGCAGCCCTGCTGGGGGCTTGGCACAGAGTAGGGGCTCAATAAATATTTGCCAAATGAATGAGGGAATGAGGTCACCCTGTTTCTCCCCCAACTCTAATCCCAGAGTCCTCTAGGGAAGCAAATCTCAACCTCCTTCCCCCAACACCGTCATCAGCAATACATATTTATTCAGCATGCAGAGCACACTGGGTAATGCAGGTTGGGGGCAGGGTGGCCATCAGAGGTGACATGGCCTTTACCCACCTAAGCCTTTGGGAGATAAGGCTCAGGGAGGAGAAAAGGCTAACACCAAGGACACAGCTTGTGCTCTGGGTCACATGGTGAGCGGGCTACAGGCTGTAGGGAAATTGTAGTGAAATGAGTGAGTCTAATTTGACTCTCTCCTAATGTAAACGGGAAGCCTTGGGGACTTGTATGCCCCCGCCCCCCCCCCAGGTCTCAGTCCTCCAGACACCAGTTCCCGGTCCAGGTGCCTGTCCTTACTGCCTGGAGGAGGTTGGAACCAATAGTCTGATATCTGGATATTCCAGGCCTCCTGCTCAGGGCAGGGGTCAAGGTCTTCCCAGGGCCAACTCCTGTAGGGAGAGCTCTAAAAAGAAGGAGGAACCACCAACTCCCACTTCCCAGGGCAACCCCCACTGAATGTCCTCTTCCAGCTAGGACAAGAGAACAGCTGGGGGAGGGCACCTTGCAGGATCCCTGCCCCCCTCCCCTCTGACACGCAGCACCAAAGGTCCTTACAAGGGGAGCCACGTGTGGACAGAGTATCCCAGGAAAGTAGGAAGGCACAGCCTATGCCACACCCACTTCTGGCACTTAAGTAGGCACTTTAGTGCACTCCCCCACTTCCAAGGAAGTGACATCACCATACCCAGATGGCGAATACTGAGGCCTAGGGCCATTCATAAAGCTGGGGGAGCAGACCTGGAACTAGGACAAAGTCTCCCAACTCCTGGGCTAGCAATGCCTCCATCATATATTGTTCCCGCCTTATATGGGTGAAAGTGCCCACAGCCTCTTTCCAACTCATGACTGTGGAGAAGAAGGCGGGCACAGGGAACTCAAGATGCAGAAGTCAAAATCCCTACCACCAGAGAAGGGCAAAAAACCCAGTGTGCAAGGACAGATAGTTCTTCAGCTAGCGCCTCCAACCTGAAGTCCTGCCCTCCAGAGGCTGGCACGGTCATTGGGAAGGTCAGCACCCACATCCCTTGTGTCCACAATATGGCCTTCCTCTCCTCCAACCCAGCCAAGCCCAAGAGAGACAGCAGTGAAACAGCAGCAGCCCCATATGCCTCCCTCCTTCAAGAGCAAGTTCAAATGTATTTCAGAACCTTAGAACACCACCCCCTCACCCTGACTCAGAGGCCAAAGGTCACTAAGGAAGCTCCAAAACCAAGGGGGAGGGGAGAGACAAAAAGTATCCAATGAACTGTCCTTTCCAAAACAAAACCTGGCTCCAGGTGGGCAGTGAACTTGGCCCCAGGGCTCTGCACCCCTCTTCCATCCCATGCCCCCTACCCCTGCCAGTTCAGATGCAAAGGAGGGAATATCTGGACTTAGAGCCAGCTTTGGGAGGTGGGATAAAGGCACGATGAGGAGGGGGACAATCACAGAGGCCTCTCCTCCAGACTGGGGGGGAGATGCAGAGGGAAGGCAGATTCGCCTCAGGATCTTAGGGAGCTTACAAGAGGACTGCATCCTACCCCAAACTGCTGGAAACACCCAGTTCTAACTCTCCGCCCCCCTCCAAAAGTATAATGGCAACCAGATGAACGAGTCCAGCGTAGGGGGGGGCGACGCGTAAGGGCCCCCAGGGTACAGTGAATTTCAAAAATCCACCCTCCCCTCCCCCCAAACACCTCCCCCTTTTCTTGGCTTCCCCTGAACTCGGCCAATACCACCCTCCATTGGGGAAACCTGCTTTGAAAAGTTAGCTCTTTGTTCTACAAGCCGGTCTCAGGCTCTGAGCACAATTTCAGGAGATCTCTGCGAAGCACCCCCGACCCACCCTACTCCAGCACCCGACCCCGCCCCGCTCCAGCTGGGCGGCCGGGCACCGGGAGTTGGCTTCTAATCTGAGGTGGGGGCTGGGAAGCTATGGAGGAGGTCGGCTAGTCCATTAACCGATGAACCACCAAGGGAGCTGCAGGTCGTCCAAAAAAAGGGGTCTGGCAGTGGGGCTCGGGTCCTTATCTGAAGCTCAGTTCACCAGTTGCAACGCTTGCCGGCTGATAGCCCCCGCCCCCCAGTCTCCAGGCCAGGAAGCCGGGCCATTCAGGGCCACAGCAGACGGTTTCGCTCGGTCCCCCAGCCTCTGCCCCGCCCCCCCGCCGCCCCCTCCCCCAGCGCCCGGCGCTTCCGCCTACTTGGCGCTCGGCGCGGCGGGGAGAGGGAGCGCCCGTCCCCTCTCACTCTCCCGGCCCTACGGGGGCGGGACTGCACCCCTAACCTTCCCCCACCCCCCACCCCGGGGCCTGGCTTCCCACTCCTCTTCCGTCCTCCCAACCCCGGGGCAGAGCCCACTCTTCTCCAGTAGTGCCTGCCCGCCACGCGTGGACTCCTTGCCTCGCTTCGGATCTCCTGGTTTCCAGACTGGGGTCTGTCCCCACACCCCATGACACCGCCCTCCTTCCCTCCTCCCGGGATCGCGAGGATAAGGCGGCATAGACCCGGCCCCTCTCTCCTCCTCCAATCTGGAACCCTGCTCGGGGATTGCAAAAACGCGTCTCCCGGTCCCGGGGCTCACCTTATCCAGACAGTTCACCTTCTCCGTGGGGTACACGATCTTGCCGCACCGGGCGCAGTTGGGATTCATGGCTCCAGGAAAGGCTGGGGCGGGGACGCCCGAGCTCGCGCGCGTTCTCTTTCCCCGGAGCGAGCTGGCGGGAGGCGGCCGCGCCTGCAACTACACAGGCGGCGACGACCGCGGCTGGAGCTAGGGAACTGGCCTCCGCCTCCGCCCTCCTTCCCCTAATAAACACAGCGGGAGGAGGGGCTGCACCGGGGCGGGGACGCGCCGCGGGCGCGGGCGCGGGCAGGGGCGCGCGCGGCGAGGCGCGCTCCCCGGGCGACGTGGGGCTGCGCGGGGGCGAATTCCGGGGAGGGCTGCGGGGCTGGGGGTGCGCGCCTAGGTGCGTTGGAGGGCTCCTGCACCCGCGCGCTTTCAAGCAGAAGGTGACTTGGAGAGGCGCGCCCGGAAGCCAGGCGCAGGCAGCCGGCTCTGCCCAGGGCCCTTCCCGCTCTGGAGGTGGCGTGGAGCCGGTCTGGCCGCCCATCTGGGTCCCCTGGGCTGCGGGAGGCGGGCAAACCCTACAGACCCGTCGAGGGTGGGGCTGGAACCCTCCAGAACCCCCGACCAGATTCGGGGACTTTTCCTTTGTACCCGTCGGTAACTGGTGTGAACCTGCGGACCGAACGGGAACCCCCTGCCCCGCCCCTCAGCTGCCCTTCCCCCCACATCCTTTCCCACATTTGTAGGGCGGAACCCGTCCCTCCCGCCTGTACTCAGCGCCTCGCAGCCCGGGATACTTCTTTCTTTCCCGCGCCTCCGCCGTGCTGCTTTCCCGGGGTTCCCCGGATCCTTCTTTCCGCTTGGCCCCCTTTCCTCCTTCATTCTTTTCTCCTTACCCTTATTCCTCACCCTCAGTGTAGCAGTGTCTTAACACCCAAAAGAGCCGTCTCCAGGTGCACGAGCGGCGAGGGGGTATAGCTCAGTGGTAGAGCATTTGACTGCAGATCAAGAGGTCCCCGGTTCAAATCCGGGTGCCCCCTTTGTGGTTTCTCCTTTCTTCTATACCTAGCATTTTAACAATAGCTCCTAGGTTAAAAGAAAACAGAAAGACAATTTTTAAAAGAATCCCTTCCTCATTTTCCAACCTTAGCAGAAGCTTTCGATTTTGCTTTATACCCAGCAGAAGGGGGAGGGGCGGGTACGCGCACAAATCAGGTACAAAAGCTGCCCGTCGCCATTACCTGCGCCAGAGGTGTCAGGATTTCTGCGGCCACCGCCAGCAGCCTCAGATGTGTGAGGCAGTTCGAGGCGCCGGGTTCAAGGGACAAAATGACTCCCCCAAGTTGGCGTTCCGTTTCCAGCGGGGTTGGGAGTGGGTCGAGAGAGGGAAACCCACAGACACAGCCTTTCTCCAACTTCAACTTTCTTTATTACCGGTGACATGGACGTGCTGTGTTCACCCTTCCCTACTGCTCATGACACAGGCGGAGTGAAAGCACTTCGAGAACGTTAAAATGGCCAATGCACACATATAAGCTCATTTTAATTTACAAAATTAAAGTTAGATCCTGATGCAAACTGATATAAACTAATGTAGTGGTTCTCAAACTTGAGCGTGCATCAGAATTACCTGGGGAACTTGTGAAAACACCCCCAGTTTCTGATTCTGTAGGCCTGGAGTGGGACTCTGAGAATTTTGCATTTCTAACAAATTCCCAGGTGACACTGATGCTGCTGGTCAGGGGACCACTCTTGGAGAACCACTGAACTAGTAATACACGGCCATCCAGTTTCATAACTTCAAGGTGGGGACAGATATCTGTTGGCTGCGTGACTGACAGTGTCACTGTTGGACGAGAGGAAAACGGTAAGTGTGAAGGGAGCAAAGGCGTCCCCCTCAACGGTTTTGCCCAAAAAAAGGAAAAATAAAAGAGAAAGGGAAAGGCATGCCGCCTAGGTCAGGGGGCAGCTGCGATATTTTAAACCCGGAATCTGGTTGTGTCATCCCTCGGCGCCCCAGGGGAATACTCGAGCGCATTTTTTCCAAACCACGGCTCCCGTTACTGTGAAATGCATCGTGAGGCTGGACATGGAGATTGAGCAGAGCTGCTGTCCGGTGCAAAGCCCAGACCCGAGAAATAACCAGCTTTTCACTCCTTTCCTGGACACCAGGCCTTCAACTTATACTGCAGGTTTAGATTTATCAGGCCAAAGCCCTGCCGTCGAGCTAGTATAAAGAAGAAAGCTGTCCACTTTTCACCGTCTTTTATCTGTGCTGTGTACTGTTACAAACTTCCCGTCTATATAAATCTTCTGAACTTTTGTTCTAGTCTTCCCGGTCAGAGTATGAACTGGGCAAAATAATATTCCCCCGCCCCGGCACTCCATTTTTACCCAAAAAGAAACTGTAATTAACATTAAATCAATAGATCTGGAACTCTTGGAGATAGGAATACGGTAGTTCGGCACCTTCTCTCTACCTATTGAGAGCGCAGGCGGGCTCTTCGCCAGAGTCGGGGTGTACAGTTTAGACGCAGTCAAGTGATCCCTGTGCAAACTCTGGGGTGTTGCTCTCTACTTCTCAGGTACCGGGAACATTTGAAGGAGGAAAACTGGGCGGGTGGAAGAGACAAGATCTTCCCGGGAGTTTTGGATTCAGAACCCGCAGACATCCGGGTTATTCTGAGTTACACCTGAGCGGATCTTCCACAGAGTTTTGGATTCGGAATCCGCAGACATTCTGGTTACTCTGGGTTACGCGAAAGTGGTTGGGAAAAACGTAAAGGTAGGAGAGGGGGCACCCGGATTTGAACCGGGGACCTCTTGATCTGCAGTCAAATGCTCTACCACTGAGCTATACCCCCTCTGCTGGCAAAGTTTTGGCAAATTCATTTTACATCAATCTTAAATTTTTTTCATACTGAAAATTGTTCAAAATCAGTCGCTTCTTGCTAGATGATACTGAATTTACTAATAAGAAGGAATAAAAGAAAAAGACCAACTGAAGATATGGCATTTTGAAAACGTGAATTTGGGTACAAATCTGCCTTTTCTTGGCTCAACTCTTTATCCAAATCCCACCCATCTCTTTACCCTAAGAAGTCAGAGAACAACCTCTTGCACAACTGAATGGAGAGAATCCTTTCTCCTGGTCTCTGTAAAAAGAATACAAACACCAGCTAAAAAGATATCTCTACTGAGAGACCTTCCCTGGCTATACTCTCTAGTGTGGCTATATGCTCTCTTTTTATGGAGCAACTACTATGTGCCCTACTTTAGGTGCAGAACATACTTTCAGTAGAAAGACACAACGGTTCTCACTCTCACTGACTTTGAAATCTAGTGAAGACACACTAGAAACAAATGCACAAACGAATAAACAGGGAAATGCCCAGTAGTGATACCAGAGATGTTTAGAATTAAAAAAAGATGATGTGTTAGAAAGGTTCAGGGGGGCTATTTCAGGTTGGATAACCATGGAAGACCTTTCTGTGCAGGAGATTTTACAGTTAAGACCTGAATGACATGAAAGAAACAGCCATTTGGCCATCTGTGGGGCGGGGCGGGGGGGGGGAGGGCATTCCAGGTAGAGGAAATGGTTACTGCAAAGGCCCCAGGGACAGAATGGCTGGAAGAAGGTAGACAAGGAGAGAGAGATTCAAGAGAGCTGGAGCCAAGTAGCCAGGGCTGAAAAGGGCCTTGTAGGCCAAGGTAAGGAGGTTGGATTTTATTCTAAATGGATGAAAAGCCAACCATTGGACAGTTTGAAGCAGAGGGATTTGAAATCATCACCCACACTGCTGTGGGGAAGATTTTATAGGGAGTCAAGAATACATACACACAATGGAGTATTATTCAGCCTTAAAAAAGAAGGAAATCTTGCAATATGCAACAACATGGGATATTATGCTAAGTGAAATAAGCCAATCATAGAAGGACAAATACGGCATGATTCCACTTATATGAGGTATCCAAAGCCATCAAACTCATAGAAGCAGAGAGTAGAATGGTGGGTGCCAGGGATGAGGAGAGAGAAATGGGGAGTTGCTAATCAATGGGATCAAGTTTCAGTTGTGCAAGATGAATAAGTTCTAGAGATCTGCTATACAACATTGTGCCTCTAGTTAACAATATTGTATTGTATACTTAAAAATCTGTTAAGGGGCTGGCCCGGTGGCACAAGCAGTTAAGTGCGCGCGCTCCACTGCGGCGGCCCGGGGTTCGTCGGTTCGGATCCCGAACCGTGCACCCACTCACCACTTGGCAAGCCATGCTGTGGCGGCCTCCCATATAAAATGGAGGAAGATGGGCACGGATGTTAGCCCAGGGCCAGTCTTCCTCAGCAAAAAGAGGAGGATTGGTAGATGTTAGCTCAGGGCTGATCTTACTCACAAAAAAAAAAAAAAAATCTGTTAAGAAGGTATATCGCATGTTAAGTGTTCTTATCAGAATAGAAGAAAAAAAAGAGTGGACAAAGACAGGTTAGGATTCTATGGCAATAGTGAGAGATGGTGGTGATGTCTTAGACTACAGTGGTGTATTAGTTTTCTACTGCTGCTGTAACAAATTACTATGAACTTATTTGCTTTAAACAACACAAATGTATTATCTTACAGTTCTGAAGTTCAGAATTCCAAAATCAATTTCACTGGGCTAAAATCAAGGTGTTGCCATGCCTGCATTCCTTCTGGAGGCTTTAGGGGATAATCAGTTTTCTTGACTTTTGTAGCTTCTAGAGGCTGCCTGCATTTCTTGGCTCATGGCCCCTTCCTCCATCTTCAAAGCCAGGGTAGCATCTCCTCACCCTCTGATCTTTGCTTAACTTTAATCTTATCTTTGATCAAGATCCTTAATTGAATCACATCTGCAAAGTCCCTTTTATCATGTAAGGTAACATATTCACAAAGGGATTGGGACGTGGACATATCTGGAGGGCCATTAGGTAGCCTACCACAGAGGAAACAGCAGAGCCAGAGAGGGGTGAAGGCATCCAGATTGACCATGGCAGGGGAGCCACGTGCTTCATGTATGTTGGATGGCTTGAGAGGAAGATGAGAGAAAGAGAAGAAGCAAGAATGACTCTTTTGTCTTCACTATCTGAGTGGTTGGTGGTGTGGTTTCCTGAGATAAAGAACACTGGGAAAGGAGTAAGTTTAGGGGAAAAAAAAATCAAGAGTTTCTTTTTAAAACTCTTACACAGAAAGTAATAAAGTACAGCCCCCTATCTTCATGGTTAAATGAAGATGAGTTTAAATGGTTAAATTTTCAGGAATTTTTTGAGCAAGTCGATTTCACTTTGGTAGTTTGAAATTGGCAAGTGGGAGTATTTGCATGGTGGGAATTGGCTACAAACCAGGTCCCCTGGAGCTGGTTGTTAGCCATTTACCAGCACACCACCACTTCTGACTGATTCTGATTTTCTTCAAAAAGGAAGAGACCAGCTCTTCAGCGAAGAGAGTGAGGAGGAGAGATAAGGTGGGGAAGGTTTGAGACAGGAGAAAGTGTGAAATAGTCATTTTGGAGAGTGAGAAAGTGAACCCAGTCAGCCAGTGGTGTAGGAATACTAGACAGAGAGCCTGTTTGAGATTGGTGGAGTGACACAGACTTGTGAGCTCTCCTCCAACAACGTTCAGCTGCTTGGGTGCAGGACTGGTGTAATGCGCTGGTTGAGTTTAATTAGGTTTGTGGTTTAGCTGACAAGTACAACCTAGGGCTTATAGTGAACCAGGCACTGTGCCAACTACTATGGGGAATACAAAAAAGAATGCAACATGATCCCTGCCCTCAAGGACCTTACAGTCTAGTTGGAGAAACAAGATACATACTCCAAGGGAAAAAATAACTCAGTCGAGAAAGCAAATGTGGAGAGTAGCAGAACTTTTTGCGGAGACAAGTAGTAGATAATGAGAGAAACGAAGTCACAGCCTGTCTTAAAAATTGGTAGTGAGATAGAAGAAATGGACAGGCGATCACAGCTAAAGGAAGGATTTTCCAATCTAGGGGAAACCTGTTGATGTTTGAAGGAGCCAGGGGAGAGGAAGTGATTGAAGATGCTGGAGAGAATGGAAACAATGGGGGCACGTCTAGTACAGGAGCAGAGAGGGTCTTGAGAAGGATAAGGGAAGCAATTCCTCTTGTGTGCAAACCATTAGGCTGGGGATTAGGTGCAGCTCAGGTTGCAGGCAGAGAGGATGGAAATTAGGTGCCAGAGGTAGAAAAGGCTGTAATTGATGGAGGAGAGGAATCCCATCGCACACTCCTATAGGACCTTCAAGCCTGGGTCAGAGTGGAGTTCGCCCTTCTTTCCCACTACTTGGGTCCAGACTGCCTCTGCAATCTTCTTTTGGTTCTTTACTACCACTTATAACCTGAAGCAGCTGATCATAAATAGCAAACTACTGTTAATCACCAGAGGCGATGCCTGGTCAGTAAACACCACAATTGAGCTGTAATCTCTTTTCTGCCAGCAGAGGGGGTATAGCTCAGGGGTAGAGCATTTGACTGCAGATCAAGAGGTCCCTGGTTCAAATCCGGGTGCCCCCTGGTGTCTTCACTTTTAAGCCCTAAGACCCACAAGATGGTAGGAAAGAAAGGTAATAACTTAGCAAGTAAAGGCAAGTACCCTGTCCATTCTGTGGTGTGTGCTGGGACTACAGAAAGTAACAGGTAAATTATAGTGTCATGGATTTCATGTTCTAATACTGAGGTCAACATGCAAACAAAGGAATTACTCTACAATGTGATATGTAAAATATTTCTGGTGTCCTGTAGATCAGTGGTTCTCAAAGTGTGGTCTTGGGATTCTTAGGTGTCTCGGAGACCTTTCCAACAGAAGAATGAATTTCATAATATTACATTATTTACCTGTTTCACTTTTGTTCTTTCATGAGTATAAAGTGGAGCTTTCCTGAGGCTACCTGATGCGTGATATCACAACAGATTAAATGTGGAAACATGAAAATCCAGCTGTCTTTCATTAAGCCAGATATTAAAGGGATTCCAAAAGAATGTAAAGCAAAGCCACTCTTCTCATTCAATTATTTTTGTTTGGAAAAATGCAGTTATTTTTCATTTAAAAATGTTATGTATTTTAACAAGTAATGGGCTTATTATTATCTTAAATGAATTAACAAAATACTTAAACATTTCACGATTTTATATTTCTAGTCTGGTAAATGTCAATAGATAGATATAACCTATATAAACAAAAATTCTTTAGGGTCCTCAATACTTTAAGAATGTAAAGGGGTCTTCAGATGAAAATATTTGCGAATCACTGCTCTAAGTAAAGAGGGGGCTGGGGGGAGAGCATGCTGGGGTTGTGAAATGGCACAGGGAAGAGATGACATTTGAGTAGAGTTTGGAAGAACATGTAGTGGATAAAGCAAGAAAGAGTCCCGAAATCCTAAGCAGTTTGGTGTTGCTGGAGTGTGAAGTGTAAGAGGCAAGGTGATGGGAGATGAGGCCAGGGAGAAGATACGCCATTTCAGGAAGAGACTCCAATGCTGTGCTAAGGAGCTTGGGCTTTATATTCTGTAAGTGCTAGAGGGCTGGCACAGGGTTTTAAGCAATGGGAGGTTTGAGTTAGACCATTTGGAGGCTATTGCAATAGCCTTGAAACAAGGGCAGACTTTTGGATGCGTGGACAGAAGAATTTAGGAAGTAGAATCAAATTAGTAGACCTTGGTCATTAGATCTGGGAGCCTGGGGGAAGAGGAGAATAAATTGTGTCCCTATTTTCTGGTTGAGATGCTCGTGGTAGCACCAACCAAAAAAAACTAATACAGGCAGAAAAGCAGATTTTCTGGGAAAATGATGATTTCTTTTTTGGACATGTCAGGTTTGAAGTGCCTGTGGGGTGGAAGTGTCCCAATCACCAGTTCCATATATTGGCTAGAGCTAAGCAGCAACGTCTGGGCTGGAGACACAGACCGGGGCGTGATCGGCATATAGACAGTAATTGAAGCTATTAGGGGGGTGTGATCACCCAGGGAAACACAATGAGAAGGGACCATGGGGAAGGAGAAGAGGGCAGTATAGCATAGTTGCTTAGAGCCTGTGCTTTGGAATCAGCCAGACTTGGGGTGCCATTCTAGCTTTGCCTTTCGTGATATGTGTGATTTTGGACACATGGCCTAATCTTTCTATTTCTCAGTTTTCTCATTTGTAAAATGAGGTAATAACAATACCTCTTAGCGGTCAAGTGTGCGCGCTCCACTACCGGCAGCCCCGGTTCGGATCCCAGGCGCGCACCAACGCACCGCTTGTCGGGCCATGCTAAGGCGGGGTCCCACGTACAGCAATTAGAAGGATGTGCAACTATAACATACAACTATCTACTGGGGCTTTGGGGAGAAAAAGGAGGAGGATTGGCAATAGATGTTAGCTCAGAGCCGGTCTTCCTCAGCAAAAAGAGGAGGATTGGCATGGATGTTAGCTCAGGGCTGATCTTCCTCACAAAAAAAAAAAAAAGTCTTAAAAAAAAAATAACAATACCTACAGCACAGGGTTGTTGGGAAGATCCAAGATGTCACATTCCCGTAAAACGCTTAACTCAATGCCTGGTACCTGGTAACACCCCATAAATATTAACTTCTATTATTATTAGCATCATGGAAACCCTAAGAAGATGGGAATCGTCCCAGTGTGAAATGCTGTGCAGTTCAAGTAATATAAAGACTGAGGAGCGTCCTTGGATTTTGAAAATGAGCAGGTCATGGTGAGCTTTCTAGTGTAATTTTTCAATATATATAATTTCTAGTATAATTTCAGTCAAGTAGTGAGGACAAAAACTAGATTACAGGGGTTCAAGGAATGTGTGCATGCAGGAAGTAAGGAAGTAGAGACTGATCATTTCCCAGACCTTTGGTTTTCATGAACCATTGAAATTATCACACACAAAAAAATGGTGGCATTGGGAGGGTGGAAAGCTGATATAGGATTGAAAGGCACATTTTTAACACCAAAAACGATAGAAGAAGATAATCCCAGAATAATAGGCAGTCCTTTAAATTGAGCAAATGTAGCTTTATAAGAAATACTATATTTTCCAAATATTTCTAATTTTGCTATAGATGAATGAAAACTTCTTCATGCAACGACGCTGACATATGGAGACCATTGAGATAGACTTCTTCATTTGTTCAGCAATCATTCAGCACGTATTTATCGAGCCAGGCCCTATGCTAAGTGCTGGGGATATACTATTGAAGAAAAAGGATATGGACCCAGCCCTCACGGAGCTTATAGACTAGTTATAGACTAGTTGTGTGTGTGGGAGAGGTCATTCAACAAATAATCATCAAATATATATTTAGGAGTTGTAACAAATAGTATGAAGGAAAAATACAGCATGTTAAGAGAACTTATAACAAGGGTATCTGACCTAATATGGGAGTCATGGCAGATTTCCCTAAGAAAGAGATATGCAAGCTGAGATCTGAAAAATCAGTAGACATGAAATACATGATAAGGGTAGGCAGGGTAGCATATTCCAAGAACGTGTGAAGCCTATGGGTATTCAAGAACATGGGCAGTATCTAAGACTAAAAAGCCAACCCTGCAGAGCAAGAGAGAGCATGGTGCAAGATGAGGTCGACAAGGTAGGATGATGCCAGATCAGGAGCTGGTAGAACATGATATGGATTTTAACTTTGATTCTAAGAACAATAGACACCATTGGAGGATTTTCAGGACAGTGATATTATAATATTTATATTTTTGAAAAATTATTCCTGGCCTTTGTATGAAGAGTGGACAGAGAGGGGAGAAATAGAGGCTAGGAGATATCTTAGGAGCCTTCAGAAGTAGTTTAGGCAAGAGATGGAGGTGCCTTAGACCAGAGTGGTAGTAGAAGAGATGGAGAGAAGTGGATACATTTTTTTTTTTTTGTAAGGAAGATCAGCCCTGAGCTAACATCCATGCTAATCCTCCTCTTTTTGCTGAGGAAGACCGGCTCTGAGCTAACATCTATTGCCAATCCTCCTCCTTTTTTTTCCCTCAAAGCCCCAGTAGATAGTTGTATGTCATAGTTGCACATCCTTCTACTTGCTGTATGTGGGACGTGGCCTCAGCATGGCCAGAAAGGCGGTGCGTGGGTGCGCGCCCAGGATCCGAACCCCGGCCGCCAGTAGCAGAGCACGCGCACTTAACCGCTAAGCCATGGGGCCGGCCCCAGAGAAGTAGATACATTTGAGAGACATTTAGAAGGAAGACTGAAAAGTCCTTGGCCAGGAATCTCAGATGGACACCTGGATGGATGGTGGTTCCATTTATTGAGAGAGACAAATTTGATAAGGAAATCATACATTCAGAAATGCGAGGAATTTCATTATATTTTGATTTCTGTGTAGATTATTTACTCTTACTTTATGGTCTCATCCAGTATCACGGCTTTGAATATACCTATATGCTGACAATTCCCAAATTTATATCTCCTTCTCTCCAGAACTCCAGGCTAATATGTCCAACTTGCTATTTGAATCTAATTTGGTTGTCTAATCGACATCTACCTCAACACATCCAAAACTGAATTCCTACTCTTATCCCTCAAACCTGTTCCTCTCACAGCCTTCCCCATCTCGGTCGATGGCAACGCCATCTTCCACTTGCTTTGACCTAAAGCCTCGAAGACATCTTGACTCCTCTCTTTCTTTCACATCCCAGATTTTGTTGACTATACCTTCAAAACACATCCAGAACCTGACCACATCACATTACCCCTACTGCTGTCACTCTAGTCCAAACCACCATCGTTTTTCTTCTAGGTTTCTCCAAGAGCTTCCTAAACAGCTCTCCTTACCAGTATCTGTGTCCCCTCCCAGTCTAGAGTGATCCTTCTGACACACAAGTCAGATTATGTCCCTCCTCTGCTTGAAACCAGTAACGGTTCCCCATTTCAGTCGGTAAATGAGGAAGTCCACAGTGGTGTACAAAGCCTTACATGATCCAGTTCCTCTTCCCTGGACATTGCTAACTCCTTCACCTTAAAGTCCTTGCTCTAATGTCAACTTCTCCCATGAAGCCCACACTGAACATTCTATTTTAAATTGCAGTCTGGCCCTCTGCCCACGATCTGATCCCTGTTACCTTGTTCTACTTTTATTTTTTCATAATACTAATCACTATCATACTATATACTGTAATTATTATATCTATTTTTTAGGGTCTAATATCCACCTTCACCACCACCCCAGCAAAATGTACCTTCCATAAGGACAAGAAGGTTTATCTGTTTTGTTCCCTGATGTAGTCTCATGTATGCCCAGGACAGTATCTGGCATAAAGTAGGCGCTAAATAAATATTTGAATGAACATATCGACAGAAGGAAAGAAGCCAGAAAAATGGGGAGGTTGAAGCTGTGAAAGGGGTAATTAATATAGCAAGATATCCAAAATACAGATGGGTACGGGATCAAGCGCACATCTAGGGAATTATCTCTGGTGCTAGAATGCAACTTCTCAATTATATCACATCCTAATGAAACCGTTTAAAGCTCTTTCTCCCTCGGCCCCCCACACCGTGTTCTTTGGGGGACCCTACACAGCACAGAACGTTTTAATCATTTCTGAACCTCTAGTGTCCACGAAGTCCCTGCCACATACTAAGTGCTCAAACGAGGTTATTGGCTAAGTTAACAAACCAATGTTTCTGTGTGCCCAACTACTTTCGAGCTCGTAAAGAGGAGACGGGCCCTCATTCACTTCTGCAGCCCCCAACCCCTCGACCTCCCACTTCGCAGCGACACCACAAGCCGACGTCCAGGACTTACTACGTAATAAAACAGCGACCTGGGGGACGAGGCGTGTCGAGCGAACCCCGAGGCACGTGACGAGAGTGGGCGGTGCGTCAAAGTTCATATCCCAGTGTCCTTTGTTGCTACTTCCTTTCTGTCCCCTTCCGGCCTTCAAGATGTCCAAGAGAGGTGAGTTTTTCGCTCTGGGGGATCCTTTGCCATCTGTCGCGAGGTGGCTGCTGGCCTCGCCGGGAGTGGCCGCCATAGGCAGCTGGGGCGCTTTGCTCTCCTCCGGGCCGGAGAGGGAGAGGAGGGGCACCGCGAGAACACTGGAAGGGCCGCCGAAAGTGGCGAGGGCAGGCCTACAGAGTTGGGCTGGCGGGATCCGGACATGATTCTAGACCGAACTCCGCGGGATCGCTCCGCGCCCAGCGCTGCAGTAATGGGGTTGCAGTTGGACTGGCTTAGGCCGCAGAGTGGGAGACTTGTGCGGTCTGCCGCCTTAGAGGAAGAGCTACCTGGTGCACGAGTTGGAGCGAGGATTGAGTCGTCCAGGCCCCTTAATCTCAACGTAGGGGTGGTAATAGTGAGGAATTGGCTCTTTGCCGTGAGAGCTGGGTGGCACATGGGAAGGGAGTAAGTGGAGTTCTAGAGATAGCGAATCTATAGTGTACCGTTTCCTAAAGCATATGTGAATAAAGCTGTGTCCAGCTTGAGAAGGTGAAGGGAACTCCGAAACATGACTTAACCTGTGTGACCTCTCCTGTTTCTCTTCCTACCCACAGGACGTGGTGGGTCCTCCGGTGCGAAATTCCGGATTTCTTTGGGTCTTCCGGTAGGAGCCGTGATCAACTGTGCTGACAACACAGGTGAGACCTGCGGCTACACCCCGCCAAACTCCCCCTTTTAAAAGCACTCAGTGGGCCTTTTGCTAATGACCCACTGAGCCGTCAAGAAAGGGCAGAGTGAAAACACCGCTTTTGGGTGAAGCGGCAGCATGTTGTGTTGTTTCGCTTCAATCGGTGGTGTGACAGGGTGTTCTCCCTCGGGACTGTTCTCCCTCGGGACTCGCTGCTTGGGAGTGTGAGTGGAGTGGCTCTGGAAGTGTTGGGGAAATATTACACCGAACCGAACAGAACTGCCTAACAGGCTGTCAAAAAGATTCGTTTTTGTTTACATCCTTTTATAGGAGCCAAAAATCTGTATATCATCTCTGTGAAGGGGATCAAGGGACGACTGAACAGACTTCCTGCTGCTGGTGTGGGTGACATGGTGATGGCCACAGTCAAGAAAGGCAAACCAGAGCTCAGAAAGAAGGGTGAGTAGAGAGACAGAGTTTTCCTTATCGTCTGGTGGAGAGTTGAAGGGCTGCTCACTTTGTTGAAAAATGGAACAATAATTTTACCATTGTCACGGCCTGTTGAAGCCTGTTTCCTTGGGGAGGCACTGTGAGATAAATATCTGCAATTTAAGTTCTGCTCTTGCTGTCTTAGAGATCATTTTCTTCTCTGTCTGATCTTACTGTATTTGTCTTGCTCTCTTACTCTTTAAATGTATTTGCCACATTGAAGCCAGGGCCCATCTTTTAAAAATGTGAATCTTGTCACTTGCCTACTTAAGTTCTTCACTGGCTTCCAGTGTAAGCGGGGGGCTTTGTATGTTACCCTGCCATTTCCCCAGCAAGTGCAGCAGCTAGTTATAGACCACCTCACGTGCCTATAGAAACAAAAGCCCTGTCCTGGAATTTATAGTCCACCCTAACGGTGCCTGCCCCAGCTGTCTATTCCTTTCAGTTCTTGGTTTCTCGCTCTGACCTATACCCCTTCCTTTGTGCCTCAGATCCTTTGTACTTGCTGTGCCACTTGCCTGGAATGCTCTGATCCAGTCATCTTCAGCTCACTTCCTTGTTGACACCGCCCCCCCCCACCAAAAAAAAAAAAAACCTTGATGTCGGTGGTAATTTTTGTGTGCGAGACATTTAGTTAAGTCCCGTAAGTTAAGTTCTAGTTAAGTTCCATCAGAGCAGGTACCTGTCTTTAGTTCGTTGCCAATTCCTTGGCTACAAATGAACATGGTGGTACTTAGTAAACATATTTTTTGATAGGTGGTTTAGAACTCTACCAGGTGAGATCACAGCTTTAAGACTTATGTCACCAAGTTTTTTTTTCTGGAACTACTAATTTGAAAGGGAATAATGATACTCGAATACTTTTCAAGTGGTTGTGAGATTCAGGTGATGAGCTGAGCATGTAGAGCATCTGGCCTATTAACTAGCGCAGAGTAACAGATGGTGTTTCTCATGCTTTAAGTCAGATTCTTTTTACAGATGAGATTAATTCAAGATTGTGACTTGTCAGAAGTTTGGCAGAGTTGCTTCTAAATCTCTCTGTTTTGTTTTGTTTTGTTTTGTTTTTGGTGAGGAAGATTAGCCCTGAGCTAACATCCGTTGCCAATCCTCCTCTTTTTGCTGAGGAAGATTGGCCCTGGGCTAACATCTGTGCCTATCTTCCTCTACTTTATATGGGACGCCGCCACAGCATGGCTTGACAAGCAGTGCGTTGGTCCGCCCCTGGGATCAGAAGCTGTGAACTGCTCCTGGGAGTGGAGTGCGCAAACTTAACAGCCATGCGCCACCGGGCCAGCCCCTAAATCTCTTCTGATAGAATCTAAAACAGGGAGCTGCTCATTACTTAATCATGGGCTACCCCCCAGATGTTTCTCCTCTAGGTATATTAATTAAAAGGGGGGTCTTGGAGCACTTCTGCCTTGTAATGTCCTCTCTGGCTTTAGAGTTTATGATACTCAGTATACTTGAACTTTTCAACTCCTGAACTTATCCCCTGTGCCTGCTTAGTCTTGCTCATCCTGAGAAGTCCTAGCCATGTCTCAATGTATAGTACAAATGTGATGGGTCTCAGCCACATATATCAGTTACTCCTTGTAGCCCTGCATACAGTACCCCCTACCATTCAGTTTTTAGCCTTCTGGTCAGAAGTCTTACTTTGTTCACTTTTAATATCTGCTTGAGGGCTTGGTGGGCAAGGAGTAAGTAGCATTGTGGTTAACCATTGATGAATGAGTATGTGGCTTGGGATCAGCATGCAGTGGACAGGCTTTCCTCTTAGAACACTTGCTGGGTCTGATCTGTGGCCTGGGGAGCTGTCAGGGAAGGGCAGAGCAATCAGCCATTGCTATGGGTGAGATGGCAGCAGGATGTGCTGTTGGTCTCAATCAGTTGTGGGACAGACCAGAGAACACTTCATGGTTTTAAAAATAGTTGTGAATTTCCAACTCCATTAATGTCTTCTTTGTTCCTTGTTGCTGCTAAATGAACACACGCCTTCACCTTAGACTTACGTATAATTTACAGAAATGTGGAAAGGGACAGGACCAGAAATCCAGAGTCCTGAATTTGTGTGGCCTTATTTATCCACTAGATTCATTTGTGAGAATTTAAATAGTTATAAGTAGATGAGGGTCCAACAAAGGAGGCACTCAGTAAATATTAGTTACCTGTCAGTGTGTATCCCATTGTTAAAATCTTGATCAGAAGCTGTCTACGTACATAGGTAGATAATACTTGCCTCAAGGATAGCCAGGATCCCTGTCCTTATAAAAATCCTGTATTTCCATGGTTTGATCTTGAATGTAGAAATGTAACTATTATCCCTATTTTACAAGAGGAAAACTTGAACTCCAGAAGATTAAGTAACTTGTTCAAGGTCTCCAGGTTAGTATTAGTCAAGATTTGAATCCAAGAATGTCTGACTCGAGTTCTTTCAAGTGCAGTAGATGCTTTGTTTTGAAAGTCTGGGAAAGTGTTCCCTTTAGTGCAGGTAGGCTTTAAAAAATTACTTATGACCCTAGAAAACGGTTCCTCAAAAAATTAAATGTGGCAGTTAATTACTCAAGAAGTACAAGTTGAATTTCAGTTACCCGGTTCTTAGACCTCCAGAGGATGATCATTGTTAATGTTTTGTTGTATGTCCTTTTTTCCTGGTTTCTATGCAAAAAATTAGCTTGTAAACTGCTATGTAATGGGACCATAAAAAATTACAGATATACATAATCATTTTAAATGATTCTATTCTGTGCATGTGCCATGAGATACTTAGGTTAATTCCAAGTTTTTGCTCTGTTAAAACAACACATGCCCTGCAGTTAGAAAGGCGTTTGAGATAAGGTAGAGTGTATGGTCAAGATCCTGGACACACTCATTAAGTTTAAGGAGTGTGTGTACATATGCTCACTAGCAATTACAAGTTTTCTTTGGGTAAATTGGTGTGTAAATGAGTTTATATTTGTAAAACCTAATACGTGGTACACATTTAATTCCAGCAAATTCTTGGAAGCAGTAATTTTTAGATCGAGGTGTGTACTTTTCTTGGAGATTTTGATATATACTGGCATGGAATGTTGCTTAATGAGGAGTTAATGCTTGGCCTCTTCACTCATTCAGTCTGAGGGGCATCCCATTCCCAATTCTGTGATTAGGATCTTAACAATACCTATCTGTTGGGTCAAGTGGGGAAAAGTATAGAAAGTGCTTAGCAAGTTTCCTGCTGGTGTGTTGCTAATTGTCCTCCCAGAAGAGGGTACAGATTTACACTTGGAAGAAAGTGGAGGCAGTTTTGACTTGAAGTGAGTAAGGTCTTTCCTTAAGGGGTGATTGGTGTTTGCACTGTCTCTCACACTTGCTTTTAGGAAATGAAAAACTAATGATGAGTACACATTATATCCAAAGGGGAGATGTTGGGGAGCTAGACGAGGTGTAAACTGCTTTCCCTTGGTGGCACTGGGACTTGACAGGTTAATGATTTCTGTTTCTGTTCTTTTTTCCTTCTTAGTACATCCAGCAGTGGTAATTCGACAACGAAAGTCATACCGGAGAAAAGATGGTGTGTTTCTTTATTTTGAAGATAACGCAGGGGTCATAGTAAATAATAAAGGCGAGATGAAAGGTAAGAAAGAATCCTTGTCATTCTTTAAGTCTTTGAGATTGGATAATTTAACTCTTGGGTCTAGGAGTACAAGCAGAGGACCCTCTGATCTTATCTGTCACTTCATTCTTTTTTTCATGCAGGTTCTGCCATCACAGGACCAGTTGCAAAGGAGTGTGCAGACTTGTGGCCCAGGATTGCATCCAATGCTGGCAGCATTGCATGATTCTTCCGTGTATTGTAAAGAAAAAAACAAACAAAACATTAAAAATTATTTGCTCCCAGTGCTTGCCTTCCTTTTCATTTCTACATGTCACTCTTATTGGCACTGCCTAACCCTTGTCTCCTTTGTAAAATGAAACTGAGTACTCAGTGCAAACTTTCTGGGGGCGTATGTAAAAAAAGAAACAGTCCTTTCACTTTTGTGATTGTACAGAACTTTTGGGACTTTCAGATTTCTGCTGTAAAAACTTGGGTTAGGAATCCTTAAAGTACATTGCAGAGAATAGGTGCTGCTTAATGACAGGTTGTTCCGGGTAACTTCCGTGCAGTTAGAAAGGTATTTGAGTTAAGGTAGAATGTATGGTCAGATCCTGGACACACTCATGGAGTTCAAAGAGTGATGTGAGGGAGAACCAGGTCCACACATGTATATGTGCACACTTTTGCAGTTACACATTTTCTTTGAGTAAATTGCCATGTAAATGATTTATATTTGTAAAATCTAATACATGGTAATTGCCATGTGAATTTGCTCTCATGGAAGATGACTAAGTTGTTAATAGTATGCAGGTTTTTTGCTATTGAAATGTTTTGACAGGATGGCCATGTAATGTATCTGCCAAACCCTAGTTTGAGAAGAAGAGATGGTATAATTATGCCAGCACAATAGGCATAAACCCTGGCAAATTCTGACTGAAGGCATTGAACGTTGCAGCTTTTCTCTCCAAACCATGAGAGTTAATTTAGGTGACATTCAGGGTCTGGGGAAAATGAGCACTCAACTGGTTTGGGTCAATAGTCTGGTCTAAAGATGTTAGAACAGGCTTTTTAGACTAAAGTGTGTGTTCCTATGTCTAGTATCTGAAAATACTTGGCCTTAAGTGTTATCTGTAAGTTGAGTATAATGCAAGGCTGAAGATTAGAATGTCGTGAAGACCCTAACACATAGTCACTTGGCCCTCAAGATTAGGAATGGAATGTACTGGAACTAGAGAGCAGAGTGATTTTCAACTTGAGGAGTTAAAAATGTGTCCAGTCCGTTGTTGGTGCCTCAAGTCAATTCTGACTCCTAGTGAACACGCGTACAGCAGAGTTGGACCCTGCGTGGTCTTTTTGCACTGTTCTCGCACTTTCTGGCGCTGTATCATAGGGTTTTCATGGCCAATTTTTGCAGAAGTGGGTGGCCAGGTCCTTCCTGTCTTAGTCCGCAACCTCTGCTGAAACCTGTCTGCAGTGGGTGACCCTGCTGGTATTTGAAATACCAGTGGCATAACTTTCAGCATCACAGCAACATGCAGCTGCCACAGAATGACAGCTGACAGGAGGGTTCCTTGACCCGGAAAGGAACCTGGGTTGCAGTGCTGAGCGTGCCAAATCTTAACCACTAGACCACCAGGGCTGCCTGTTCAGGCCATATCTCAGACCAATTGAGTGAGACTATGGAGGCAGGACCCAGGCATGTGTACTTTTTAAAGCGCCGCAGGAGATTCCAAGGTTGAGAATCAGTGCTTTGTCTAGACAACCAGCCTGGATTTTAAGAGTATTAAATCCAGAAGTCTCTAAAACAGACCTGTCTTACTGTACCCCACCCTCTAGCCTGGTGAATTGCAAGTCTTGAGTGTGAAATAACGCCCCCAGTTCCTCCATTTAAGATGAATCCTTTTTATCCTGTTATGTGATAAATGTATATGAAATTTCTCACCTTCCTGCTTCAAATATGAGGTGTTAGGGCTGGGCCTGTCATTTTTTCCCCTTGTCCTCTTATGTCCTCCAAGTTCTTTCCAAGTTGCAATAGAATGGACTCAAACTACAGATTTATTTCCTATAATTTCAGATTTGATTTATAGGAGCTTGCCTATCAGTGTAGAAAGATTAAGTATGCTGAGTATTGAATTGCCAGGATGAGTGATTTTTGTGTATAGGTATAATGCAAACTTTTTTTTTTTTTTTTTTGTGAGGAGGACCAGCCCTGAGCTAACATCCAATGCCAATCCTCCTCTTTTTGCTGAGGAAGACTGGCCCTGGGCTAACATCCGTGCCCATCTTCCTCTACTTTATATGGGACGCCGCCACAGCATGGCTTAACAAGCGGTGCGTCGGTATGCACCCGGAATCCGAACCGGCGAACCCCAGGCCGCCGCAGTGGAACTGTGCGCACCTAACCGCTTGCGCCACCGGGCTGGCCCCAACCTTTTTCTAATGATACATGTACCACCATATAATAAAAATATATATTTTTTAAAGATTTTATTTATTTTTCCCCCCAAAGCCCCAGTAGATAGTTGTATGTCATAGCTACACATCCTTCTAGTTGCTGTATGTGGGACACGGCCTCAGCATGGCTGGAGAAGCAGTGCGTCGGTGCGCACATGCACTTAGCTGCTAAGCCACAGGGCTGACCCGTATAATAAAAATATTAATAGTGAATATAAAAGAATCCCTTTCCTGAGCCTTTTGCCTCATCTGTAAAATGAAGATAATAGCACCTAGTAGAGTTGGTGTGTATAAAGAAGAAAATGAAAATCAGCTGTAGTCATAATCAGAAAATCATTGTTTGTGGTTTTTTTGTTTTGTTTCTGGTGAAGATGATCAGCCCTGAGCTAACATCAATGCCAATCCTCCTCTTTTTGCTGAGGAAGACTGGCCCTGGGGTAACATCTGTGCCCATCTTCCTCCACTTTATATGGGACGCCGCCACAGCATGGCCTGACAAGCGGTGCATCGGTGCCCACGGAATCCAAACTGGGCGGCAGCAGTGGAGCGTGCGCACTTAACCCTACTCCACGGGGCCAGCCCACATTGTTCATGTTTTGCTGTATCCTAGCATATATACATTAAAATTAGCCAGGGGGGAAAATATAGCAATATTTCAACCTACTATTTTTTTGTTTGGTTTTTAAATTTTTTTAACAGGAGGAGGAATACTAGCTGATGAAAAGATTTGGATGGGGAGCAGAGAAGTGCTTTAAATGGACTTACTGGAAGTCAGGAGACCTGAATTCTGGTTCTGGATCTGCTGCTAAATGGATTTAGGAAATATTCCAATGTTTTTTGTTTTTGTTTTTGAGGAAGATTGGCCCTGCACTAACATCTATTGCCAATCTTCCTCTTTTTCCCTTTTTTTTCCCCAAAGCTCCCGTACACAGTTGTGTAGCATAGTTATAAAGTTGTAGCTCTTCTATATGGGACGTCTCCTCAGCGTGGCTTACTGAGCCGTGACTAAGTCTACGCCCAGGATCCGGACTGGCAAACCCCAAGCTGCCCAAACAGAATGCAGGAACTTAACCACTAGGCCACCAGGCCTGCTTCAGAATGTTTGTGAGCTTCAACTTCCAGTTCTGTTATGAGAGTTGGAAGTAGATGCTATCTGAACTCTTTCTGATTCATTTTGGGTACAAGCTTGTCAAGGAAACCGAGTTGGGGAAGTGTATATAATACAGTGGGAGCAGAGAACCTTGCTCTTACAGGAAAAAGGGGAGCTGGGCCAGACTGCCCTCGCATGGCCCACATGCATCTCTTCTCCCCTTCCATCTCTGATTCTTCTTGCATAGTTTCCTCCCCGTCGTCCCTCACCTCAGTGCCATGCAAGCAACTTTCCCCATAGCCGTAAGAGCCTACCCCGTTGGGTGCGGACAATAGGGTTTGTGTCACAGTGGTCTTTGACACCACGTAACAATGCGCAGGGGAGCCCCCACCTAGGACCGTGCACTCCCACCAGAAAGGCCCTCGGAGGCTGCAGCAGTTGGGATGGCGCGCTTGTGCGATTGCCCTCTGCGGCTGGAGAAGAGCTTCATCTTGGACGGGGTGGCCGTGAGCACCATGGCCCGCGCCTATGAGCGCGTGAGGCCCAAGCTCTGGTCGGCGATTCCGCCCTACAACGCGCAGCAGGACTACCACGCCCGCCGCTACTTCCAGAGCCGCGTGGTTCCGCCCGTTTTGCGGAAAACTCATCAGGTATAGGAGCGCCCCGGAGGACCCCACTGTCTATCCCCGCAGAGGTTGGCCCTGGTGGCGGGGCTGACTTCCCAAATCCGGGCGTCTCACTCCAGCGCCCTCACCACCAAGGAGGCCCCCTACTCCCACCCCTTCAGTTTTCTTAATGAAACCTCGGAACTGGAGGAAGCGGGTGACAGGTGTTGAGCGCGAGCTAACCGAGCTCGAGCTCACAGGATCACCTTCCACCCCTGAATTTGAGAATGATCTCATTTTGGGTTTCTGCAAGCCCAGGGAACCTGGATTAAAGCCCGCCTCTCCCATACAAATCAGTTTCATTGTCTTTTTTGACGTCATGGACTCGCCCTTTGGGGTGACCACACGCTGCAAATTCTCTAAAAGCGCGAAAATTCATGTGACCTCAGTGAACAAGACAAAGAGAACTGCCTAGACGCATAGGCGAGCCGCTCTCCGTCTGGTGACGTCATAGTTAAGAGGGGCTCGCTGGCTGGGACCTTCTGTGAGCTGATGCGAAGGAACCTCCCAAACTGCGGCCCTGCCTTCTCCCCAGGCCTTTTCCCTCGTGGGTGTTGTCCCTCCCCAGCTGAATACTTCCCGGGGATCAAAGATTCTGAGGCTATTTGCTGATGGCTCCAATTTTTTTTCCAACACTTTTGGCTCCAATACTTGTGTCTATATATGTCCCAGTGGTATGGGAAGGAGAGTGAAGGGCTTAATGGGGCTGTTTCTTTGAGCACATCTTGGGGTATTTGTGGTCCCAGGTGTTTGTACGTGTGTGTGCATTGCATGTATGTGGACACACATCTGTGTGTGCCATGCTTGAGTGTGTACTTGCTGTCTACTCATGTAACTTTTATGACACAAGCAGCCAGAGTCTGGGGGAAGAAAGAAAAACTTGAGTATTTAAAAACTTGAAAATAATAGGGTGTACACACTTCTGAAACTTTCTATGTTCCGTTTTATAAGTATTCAATCATCACAACCACCATTTCTGGTAGATATTGTTTTCATTTAAATAAAGATAGAGTTTATTGAAGCTTTACTATGCCAGGCCCTTTGTTTGAACTATCTCAGTAAAATCTCAAGCAACCCTCCTTTTACTGAGGAGGAAATTGAGATCCAGAAAAGCTGTGTCATTGGCCCAAGGTCACACAGCTTGTTAGCGGCAGAGCTGGAATTGGAACGAGTTTGTCTGGCAGCAGACACCGAGCCCTTAACTGCCAAGCTACGCTGTCTCTCCCTGAGAGGTAATAGGTCCATGCGTATATTTATATTTAATCTGTCTGGCCCAGTTACCCCTGGCTGTGACCTCCTCCCCTCCCCTCAACAAGCCCCAGGGGAGTTAGCACTGAGCACCGCTCAGCATCGTGGCTGACAGTCTTCTGTATTTTCTCCCTCACTCTCAGGATCATGGCGGTACAGGAAGGGACGGCTGGATAGTGGACTATTTCCACGTCTTCGGGCAAGGACAGAGATACCTCAACAGGAGAAACTGGGCAGGGGCAGGCAAGTGTCACCTTGCTTTCCAGTCTCACCATGGTACCACCTAAGAAGAGTGGGGTGTGTCCCTAAGTTCAGAGAGAGAAACCGGGCCATAAAGAGACCTGGTTGGGGGAAGAGGACTAAGAACTGCATCCTCCAGCTTTTCTTCTCATACATGAGCAGATGGTGTCACAGTGCTCCGTATATTTAGTTATTGAGCACCTACTGTATCTCAGGTGCTTTTTACCCTCACGCTATCCCCATGTTACAGCCGGGGAAACTGAGGTTTGGGGAGTTAAAGTGATTTGCTAAGAAGGGCTGAGCTGGGATTGGAATTCCACTCTTGGGGCTGGCCCTGTGGCGTAGCGGTTAAGTATGCATGCTCCGCTGCTGGCAGCCTGGGTTCGGATCCTGGTCTTGCACCGACGCACCGCTTGTCGGGCCATGCTGTGGCAGCACCCCACATAAAGTGGAGGAAGATGGGCACGGATGTTAGCCCAGAGCCAATCTTCCTCAGCAAAAAAAGAGGAGGATTGGCATGGATGTTAGCTCAGGGCTGGTCTTTCTCACAAAAAAAAGAAAAAAAGGAATTCCACTCTTTCCAACTCTGAAGACTGTGTGTCTCTCACTGCTCCCCGAGCAAGCTGAGTCCTGCTCGTTTTCCAGGCCCAATTTAGCAGCAACAAGAAAGGGAATATTGAGAGATGTTGTTCCAACAGAGTGAACCCTCCTCCCACTCCCATTCCACCATCTTTTGGCTACACTCTAGTCACATGACCTTTTGCAACACTGGGCCAAATTGAGCTCATCCATTTTCTCCAGATGGGTCAAAGGCAAGGGTGAAATTTTCCCAGTTCTGCTGGGAGGAAGGCAAGTTCAGGCAAGCCCCGAAGTTTCTGGCCCCGCCTGTCCTAACACATACCCTTCACGCTCCTCCTGCAAGCTATTCCTGGTATGAGGTTTGGTGTCTAGAAGCCATCTATCTCCTTGACTTCACCAACCCTAGGCATTTCAGTCAAGAGGCTCAAGACGTTTGAGGATTGAAGGTTCAGCTGGGACGTGGGGAGCACGGTGACTGTGGCTGGGTTGGCATTCCTATACCAGCCCTATGGGAGTGGGGAAAGCACGAGGGGACTGAACACAGGCTCAGGCCTCTCTCTCCGCCCCCAAGGGCATTCCCTCCAGCAGGTGACCGGGCATGACCACTACAATGCTGATCTGAAAACTATCAAGGGGTTCAATGGTCGGTTTGGCTATCGCCGGAACACCCCAGCCCTCCGCCAGCACCCATCTGTCTTTGGAGAGGTCACTCCGTTCCCTCTCTTCTAAAAACATCTCTTCCCTTCACAGTTCTCCACCTGAATATCTAAGACAGATGTTTAGATGAACTCTCAATGTTATTTTATATAAAACTGTTTTTATTTGTGCCTCTAAGTGTGCTGTTTCTTCCTTGAGACTGGGGGAGGGGGCAAGCTAGTTTCTCCACCCCCAGCTTCTCTACCCTATGGAGAGGAAGTGAGAGGAGAAAGGGCATCTCTGGCCTGTGCCCTCACATTCCACGCCAACCAGTGCAAGGTTGAAAGGAGAGGCCTCAGTTCCTCCCTGCCAGTGTGATAAGGAGGAACCACACTACCTAGCCCTCAGCAAAGCTCTTCCCCAGGCGTCAGCAGGGCCCCAGGTCAGAAGCTGGCTACTGTTTCCATCAAGAACAGATTAGGCTAGGGGCCGGCCTGGTGGCGAAAGCGGGTAAGTGCGGGCGCTCTGCTTTGGCGGCCCAGGGCTCACAGGCCCGAATCCCGGGCGTGCACCAACGCACCGCTTGTCAAGCCATGCTGTGGCGGCGTCCCATATAAAGTAGAGGAAGATGGGCACGGATGTTAGCTCAGGGCCAGTCTTCCTCAGCAAAAAAAAAAGAGGAGGATTGGCATCGGATGTTAGCTCAGGGCTGATCTTCCTCACAAAAAAAAAAAAAAGAAAGAAAAAAGAACAGAGCAGAGCAGACAGTGCAGCCGCAGGGATTGGTGTTGTTTGCCCTGAGAAGGATTTCCTGATTTTCCTGAGAGAGAGAATCCAGCTAAATGAACTGACATCTTTCTTCTCCTTTCCACCCTCAGTTCATCAAGAGGCAGGGTGTAAACAAGGTGATATCTGGCAGGTGGTGATTCTTAGCCCAAGGATTCTGACACAGTAATACTGTGCTTGTGGACACTTTCTCTACTAATGCTGTGTCAGTTTCCTTTTTAGCTATTTTCCAGGATGTCATTTTTCAAGTGCCCCCACCCAGTTTATTGGTGGCCAGGAGAAAAGCCAAAGCAGATGATGGATACAAAAGTAGGTGGGGTTTTAGAACACAAAGCTTGCCAGAGGTCCAGAGTGGGTGGAACCTGATTGTATTGAGTCACCATAAGTGGACAAAGAAGAGAACTTATGTAAGTGATGGGGGTATAGCTCAGGGGTAGAGCATTTGACTGCAGATCAAGAGGTCCCCGGTTCAAATCCGGGTGCCCCCTTCTATTCCCTTCTCTTTTAAGTAAGTACCTCTTAACTCCTAGCCCCGGAGTTAACTGGAGAAGAGGAGAAACTCTCAGCTCCTGTCCTGAAATACTGCTTGTTCCTCCCACATTCCAAATGACCACTTAGGAGAGACCCCTGGAGGACCCTGTTGGTATACGACAGTAAAGATAAACGCATTCATACAACACATATTTTTGAGAGCTTATTACATGTAAGGCTGAGGTGAATTAAAAGATGAAAGAGGAAACCTGTCCTCAGGGAGCTTTCAGTCTAGTGGAAGTTGACACGTTCACACACAGCTGTCAGAGGAAGAGCAGTTGTTTGTAGCTCAAGAAGGAGAGATCTTTTAAAAATACCTACCCACTTTTTCTAGACACAATTTCTAAGCAAAGCTTTCCTGCAATTTGAAGTGATTTTCTGCTTGATCTGAAGAGTATTAGTAACCTGTTGTTTGCGACACTGTGCAATCTCCTCTCCACAGGGTTAGGGGCACTTTCTTCTTAGTTGTTTATTGTGCTGGTCAGTGTTCTTGGAATGGAACAGATATCCACCATGGCCACTGTAAGCAGAAAAAGAGTTTACTGGAGTCATGGTAGGGACTCACAGAGTTGATGGAAGGTTGAGAACCTAACTCAGAAAGCAGTTAACTATGAGGGGCCGCAGAGGAGGGAAATCCAGCTCAGGTCTTGTCGCTGGAAGTGTCTGCTGCTGGTGCCACCAACCCTGGGCACTTGTCACTAGGCCGTGGGTGTTACTCCAACTGCACCTGCATCTTCAGGACAGTTCTTCAAGTTTCAAAATGCCAAGCGGAAGCGTTTGATTGGCTGAGCCGTGCAATTTTCTGCCAGGAAGGGGAGGAGTTAGTGTTGCCTCACCGAGTTTGACAACACGAGGTATTCCCCCAGAATTGGAGGTGTGTTTGGGTGCAAAAATGGATAGCTCACCACCACATCATTTTTCCTCCTCGAAGAAATCTTTGTAAGGAGGGAGTGTGATAATTTATCGGTTTCCAGTTCTAGCGGTCAAAGATTTGCTCTCTTGCATCCTTTCATTTCCCATTTGCTAAAATTAGGTTGAAATTTTGTATGTCAGTTATGTTCACATTATCATGATCACGTAAATATGATTTACTATTGAGTCTATATGTACTATGATGGCATTTCCTTTCTTGAAAACTTTTTTCCTGAAGATAATTACCTCCTTTTTTCATTTGTGTATTTTTCTTTGTGCCTGTTGATAATTATTTTCAAATCCTTCAACAGCCTCACAGTGCAATTATTCACCTGGTCCAAATCTACCAAATTAATTTTTTCAAGACAGTCTTCCTGACACCCACCATCTTTCTGCTTCAGGCTGTTTAGACCTGCCACCCAGCTGGTGCCTTGGGAATTCCGTTCCCCTCCTCTTCTCTGTGTGGGATTCTCTCTGTTTCCTGGGAAATGTCTTCCTTTTTCTTGGTTTTCTTCTTTATATGGTGGAGAATAATCCCTAGGAGTTTCCTGAGAAAGAATAGATAGGAGGTAAAATGTTTGACTTCTGGCATGTCTGAAAATATACACATATATATTTTTTTGGTGAGGAAGATTGGTCCTGAGCTAACATCCTCCTGTTGCCAATCCTCCTCTTTTTGCTTGAGGAAGATTGTCACTCGGGTAACATCTGTGCCAATCTTCCTCTACTTTATATATTGGACGCCGCCGCAGCATGGCTGGATGAGGGGTGTATAGGTCTGCCCCCAGCACTTGAACCCGTGAACCCCAGGCCATGGAAGCAGATTGTGTGAACTCAACCACTACGCCACCCGGCCAGCCCCTTGAAAATATTCTTATTTTACCTAAACACTTCGAGATAGTTTGTCTGGGAGTAGAAGTCTTGCTGAGAAATTTTTTTCAGAAGTTTGCAGATCATTATCTTCTAGCTTCTCTTGATAAGTTTGATGTCATTCTTATTCCCGTAGTGACCTCTTTCTCTCTAAAATCTTAGGATCTTTGTTTCTAATGTTCTGAAGTTTTTCAGTGATGTACTTCGTGATCCCTTTCAATCTAGAGATTCAAATCCTATCTTAAGTCTTATTATTTTTTTGATAATTTCTTCTCCATCATTTGCTCATTTGGGGACTTATCTTTCCTCCCCTACTGTTCATTTGTCTTTTCGCTGTACTTTCTAGGAGATTTCCTCATACTACCTTCCAACGTTTTTGTTGGCTGTTTAATTTCAGTTTTCTCATGTGTTCCAATTGCTCCTTTGTTATTACATCCTGTTCTAGTTTTATGGACACAGTTTTTTCTTGTTTCTTTAAAATTATAGTTGTTTCTGAAGTATTCTTCTTCTCCAAGTATTGTCTCTCTTTCCTCAATGGGTTTTTTGCTGCTGTTTCCTTTGGTTTTGGACTCGTGTTGAAAACATTCATCAAATAACTGGCCCTCCACAGGGTAAAGGCCGCTGGAAGCTCTGTGTTCTTGGGAAGGGCTTGTTGACCGGTGGACTTCCTTGTGGGTAGTCCAACAGTGAGCCAGCCTTTTCATTTGGGAACTACCAAATGTCTATATATATAAGTCACCATCCACCCACTCCTTGAGCCATTTAGTTTCTCTGTAGAAAATTCCTGAGATCTCCCACCTGGGATATATGCCTTGATGCTGGCATTTTGGGAGCAGGACAAGGAGGAAGAAGGGAATGGACCCTACTTTTCAATAAGCAGACTTTCGCTTAATCCCCACCACCATTCTGAAAGCAATTGGCCACCCAGTTGGAAGTGGAGGGGTCTCACAGTTCAGTTTCTCAAACAAATCTTTCTTTTGGGACTGGAGATACAGATTAACAAACTTAACTGCTCCTTATCCAGATTTTCACCAAAATTCCCTATTTGCAGCCCACTCCACAGCCCCTCCTGATGATGCCAAGTTCTCTTCCCAGGGAAGTTCACTTTCCCAGGGTTCCTCAAGCATTAATCGATTCTCTTCTCTGTCCCTCTCCACAGCTCTCACTCTTGGAAACCACCATTCTACTTTCTGTCTGTGTGAATTTGACTACTCTAGGTACCTTGTACAAGTGGAATCACGCAATATTTGTCTGTTGTGTCTGGCTTATTTCACTTAGCATAAAGTCTCCAAGGTTCCTCTGTGTTGTAGCATGTCAGAATTTCATTCCTCTTTAAGGCTGAATAACATTCCATTGTACGTATATACCACATTTTGTTTATCAATCCATCGATGGACACTTGGGTTGCTTCCACCTTTTGGCTATTGTGAATAATGCTGCTGTGAACATGAGTATGAGTATGAAATATCTGTATGCGTCCCTATTTTTAATTCTTTGGAGTATATACCCAGAAGTGGAATTGTTGGATTATATAATAATTCTATGTTTGTTTTTGAGGAACTGCCGTACACCTAGAGAGATTTTTTTGTGTGTGTGAGGAAGATCAGCCCTGAGCTAACGTCCATGCCAATCCTCCTCCTTTTGCTGAGGGAGACTGGCCCTGAGCTAACATCCATGCCCATCTTCCTAAACTTTATATGGGACACTGCCACAGCATGGCCTGACAAGCGGTGCATCAGTGCGTGCCCAGGATCCGAACCTGGGCAGCAAGCAGCAGAGCGTGAGCATTTAACCGCTAGGCCATGGGGCTGGCCCCTGGAGAGATTTTTAAACTATTGATACTTAGTGGGACCCAGGCCTCCATACTTGTTTCTTTAGCTCCCAGGTAATTTTAATGTGCGCCCAAGTTTGAGAACCACTGCCAGAACCAACACTCAGGTTTCAGCTTGCTGTTCTCTGTTAAGGTACATCTCCCCATTCCTTTCCGTCTTCAAAAATTGTTTGACATGGTTCTTCTGTTCCCTCTCCAGTCCTCTTTGTCCTTGTAGAGTTATATACTACCGTTGTTCTGGCCAAGTCTTGAGAGGGAGTGGAGATAAATATACATGTTCCATAGGCCTTGTTTCTCTATTAGAATTATTTATACACGAATTTTTAACGTACATACATGTGACCTATCTCTTGGGTTGGAATTCCTTAGGAGCAACCACTTTGGTGTGCTTGCTCTCTCTTTATAGTGGCCAGGAGAGAATTTTCTTGCATTCTTGCACTCATTCATTTGCTCTTTTGCTCATAGTAGCCGTAATACAGAATGCCTACTACATGCTTGGCACACACTGGGTGCTCCATGTAGGATGGCGGTTGTCTGCTGAACAGTAGACATAATTCTACCTAAACACACGTGGTCAAATGCAAGCTGTCCTTAGTTTCTACCCTTTTTGTGGTGTCTATGTTTTGACAGACAGATGCCAGGACAACATTTAAAGTTGTTTTCCACACACCTCGCCACCTCCACCTTTTTACCCTACTAATTAAAAGGCCACCCTTTTAATTAGGTGTTGCAACACTTAACACAATTTGGACTTATTGCAGCAGGGGTAGAACCTTTTATCACACAGCAAGAGTCCCAACCTCAAGTCCTACATGGAATCAATAAATCTTTTTTGTCTCCTAATAGTCCCCTGAAACTCTTGCAAGTTATCTAGTACAAATTAATCATTGCAGTGTGGCAGAGGGGGCATGCTGTTCTAATTTCCCCTCCTTTTGCTCTCACAGGGCTCCAGCTACAATATTCAGAAGGTGAGAACAGGTCACAAATGAGCTGAGGAACGTCTAGTACTGGGTCATGGCAACCCAACAGGCTGGTGGGGGTCCGAATTCTGTGGTGGAGTATTTCACCATGAGGCAGCTAGTCCCTATTTCAATTCAGTGTTCTTCCCAGAAATTCCCCTCTCTATTTCTAAGAGACTCCTTAAACCCAATTGACATCAGTTTTAGAGGCTTGTTTGTAGTCAATGTATGAAATTGATATCTGAAATGGTTTTATGCCCCTTAATAAGAATTGCTTAAATGGCCGGAGCACATGCACACTCCCAGTGCTGTGCTTTGGCTCTGCAGATTGCACCTCAGTGCCCCAAGTGTGGGATGGGTACTGCAGGTGTATGCAATTAGACAGCAGCTAATAAACAGGGGGGAAAAACACTGAACCACAGAGTGCAAAAATTATTCCCTTTTCAATCTTTTTCATTCCTGAATAACTTAAGGGAAAAGTTTAATTTGGTGTCAGCTCTCTAACACTTTCTAATCCTCTCTTTTTTTAATCAAAGAAAGCAGACATAAATATCTAGCTAGTGTTTAATAATATTGTATTTGGTTTTCCACTCTATGGCAAGTGATAGTGATTTTTTTTTTTTTCTGAGGAAGATTCACCCTAAACTAACATCTGTCACAAATCTTCCTCTTTTTTTGCTTAAGGAAGATTAGCCCTGAGCTAACATCTGTGCCAATATTCCTCTATTTTGTATGTGGGTCGCCGCCATAGCATGGCTGACCAGTGGTGTAGATCCACGCCCAGGATCTGAACCTGTGAACCCTGGGCCACCGAAGCAGAGTGTGTGAACTTAACCACTACACCGCCAGGCTGGCCCCTGATTTTCCTTTCTTTTTTTTTTCTTCTTTGTGAGGAAGATTAGCCCTGAGCTAACATCTGTTGCCAAACTTCTCTTTTTGCTGAGGAAGATTGGCCCTGGGATAACATCTTTGCCCATCTTCCTCTACTTTTTATATGTAGGACGCCTGCCACAGCATGGCGGTGCGAAGGTCTGCACCCGGAATCTGAACCCATGAACCCAGGCCACTGAAGTGGAGTGCGTGACCCTAACCACTATGTAACTGGGACGGCCCCATGATTTTCTTTTTTGTTAATAACAGCTTTATTGATATAATTTATACATCAAACATGCACAATTCAATGGCTTTTAGTATATTCACAGGGTTGTGCAACCATCACCACAATCAATTTTAGAACATTTTCATCACCCCAAAATGAAACTTCATACCCATTAGCAGTCACTCACCATTTCCTCACAACCACCCATCTCTAGGCAACCACTGATGTATTTTTTGTCTCTATACATTTGCCTATTCTAGGCATTTCATATAAATGGAATCATACAACATGTGGTCTTTTGTGACTGGCTTCTTTCACTTAGCATACTGTTTTTTCAAGGTTCATCCATGCTGTAGCATGTATCAATATTTCATTCCTTTTTATGGCTAACTAATATTCCATTGTATGGATATAACTTTATTTATCCACTCATCAGCTGATAGACATTTGGGTTGTTTCCATGTTTTGGCTATTATAAATAATGCTGCTATGAACATTTATGTACAGGTTTTTGTATGATGTATGTTTACATATCTCTTAAGTATATAACTGGGGTGCACTTGCTGGGTCATATGGTAACTATGTTTAACCTTTTGAGGAACTGCTAGACTGTTTTCCAAAGCATTGATTTTCTTTTACATTTTTTTCAAATAAATTTTTTTTTTTTTTTTTTGCTGAGGAAGATTCTCGCTGAGCTAACATCTGCTGCCAATCTTCCTCTTTTCGTATGTGAGCTTCCGTCACAGCATGGCCACTGACAGATAAGTGGTATAGGTCCACGCCCAGGAACCAACCCCAGCCCGCTGAAGCAGAATGTGCCAAACTTAACCACTAGGCCACCAGGGCTGGCCCTCCAATAAATTTAAGTAAATACTGAATACATATAAAACAACTACAAGAATAAGTGAATTTAGCAAGGTTGTAAAATATAAGGTTAATATACGAAAAATTATACTTTTATATGTGAAAGGAAAACACAGTTTCTTCCTACTCACAGACTCGATTCTTCTGACCACCAAATGTGTAGAGTTTTTTTTCCCACAGCAAGCACTTCTCCAGCTCTCCGTGGATATCAACTGGGTGTCCCACCATTCAATTCCATTCTGACACTATTTACCTAGAGTTAGCGTCAGATCCTACGGGTTAAAGAGCTCAGCCCCACAAGACTGTCCCTTCCCCACTTCAGATGCCAATTGCAAGTCCAGATTGACACTTGTGCTTCTGACCACCAACTATAAATCATAGGTTTGCATGACCCCTTCCTCAGGTTTGACAATTCGCTAGAATGGCTCACAGAACTCAGGAAAACAGTTTACTCACTAAATTACTAGTTTATCATAAAAAGATACAACTCAGAAACAGCCAGATGGAAGAGATGCATAGGGCAAGCTATGTGGGAAGAGGCGCTGAGCCTCCATGCTGTTTCCAGGGGGGGTACCCTCCCGGTTATCTCCCAGCATCTACACCCATTCATCAACCAGGAAGCTCCTGAACTCTTCAAGTTAGGGTTTTTTTATAGAGGCTTCATTACATAGCCATCATTGATTAAATCATTGGCCACTGGTGATCAATCTCCAGCCCTTCCCCTCCCCTGCAGTCAGTGGGTGGGGCTCAAAGGTCCAACCCTCTAATGACATGATTAGGTCCCCTGGCAACCAGCTCTTCTCCATCCCCATCCTTAGGGGCTTTCCAAAAGTCACTGCTTTAACATAAACTCAGGTGTGGTTGAAAGGGGCTGCTTATGAATAACAAAAGACGCTCCTTTCACCTTTATTGCTGTTATCACTTGGGAAATTACAAGGGTTTAAGAGCTCTGGCCAAGGGATGAAGACCAAATATTTACATTTATTTTATCACAATATACTAGCAGCAAACAATTGGAAAGTGAAATTTCAAAAACAATGCCATTTAAAATAGCATCACAAAAAAATAAATACTTAGGAATAAATTTAATGAAATCTACTCTGAAAATTACAAAACATTGCTGAAATTAAAGAACACCTAAATAAATGAAAGAATATACCATGTTCACATATTGAAGACTCAGTAGTGATACGGGATGTCAATTCTCAAACTCATAGATTCACCACAATCCCAATCAAATTCCAGCAGTCTTTTAAGTTGTCAAGCTATTCTAAAATTTATATGGAAATACAAAAGTCCTAGAATATCCAAAGTAATCTTTAAAGAAAGGAACAAAATTGAAGGACTTTACACTGCCTTTCCATACTTTCTTTTTTTTTAAACATTTTATTTATTATTTTTTTATTGTTTTTGTGCGTGTGTGAGGAAGATCACCCCCGAGCTAACATCCATGCTAATCCTCCTCTTTTTGCTGAGGATGACCAGCTCTGAGCTAACATCTACTGCCAGTCCTCCCCCGCTTTTTTTCTTCACCCAAAGCCCCAATAGATAGTTGTATGTCATAGTTGCACATCCTTCCAGTTGCTGTATGTGGGACGCGGCCTCAGCATGGCCAGAGAAGCGGTGCGTCGGTGTGCGCTAGGGATCCGAACCTGGGCCGCCAGTAGCGGAGTGCGCACACTCAACCGCTAAGCCACGGGGCCAGCCCTCCACACTTTCTATAAAGCTACAGTAATCAAGGCAGCGGGTACCAGCATAAGGATTTAATAGATCAGTGGAGGAAAATAGAAAGCCCAGAAACAGATTCATACTTACATGGTCATTTGATTTTCAAAAAGCACCAAAATAATTCAATGGGGAGAAAAAGTCCTTTCAAAAACTGGTGCTGGGATAACTGGATATCCATATGGAAAAAAGATGAATCTCACACCATACACAAAAATTAATTAGAGAGATGGCCCATTACTACCTATGGTAGTCCAAAAAATATAGTGATGTGCTAGTTGAGATTACAGTTGACTATGATTTCAGTGACATCCAGAAGTGTGTACTATCCAAGGCTCTCTAGAATGCAGGAAGACTCACTTCTTAATAACCAGGGAACCAGCCAAATGCTATGGGTTAACGGCCCAGCCGCAGAAAATGCAGATGGGTGAATTGGGGACTATCATGCTCTGTAACTCCCTAGTTTCCTAAGCATTTTTTTTTAATTTTTTATTTATTTATTTTTTTCCCCCAAAGCCCCAGTAGATAGTTGTACATCATAGTTTCACATCCTTCTAGTTGCTGTATGTGGGACGCGGCCTCAGCATGACCAGAGAATCGGTGTGTCGGTGCGAGCCCAGGGTCCAAACCTGGGCCGCCAGCGGCGGAGCGCGCAAACTTGACGGCTAAGCCACGGGGCCGGGCCTTCCTAAGCATTTTGAGTGGCATGACAGCATCTTCCTGGTTGCATGTGGCCTTGAGTGAGTAGAGTTGTGAGTGCTGACGCCTATAACACCCAAGCTAAACACATTTTTATGGATATGTTTCCCCTCTTTAAATGACCTTGCCCAGTCCAAAAAATAAATGATTGTCTCAAAAAAAATAATTCAAGAAGGATGATAGAAAAACTGTAAAAGGAAAACAGAGGAAAATATCTTTCTGACTTGAGGGTAGGCAAAAGTTCCTTAGACTAGGATTCTATCGATGATCAAACTTTAGACAGGCTCTTCTGAGTTCTTTTTCAACTAGGCCTTGACTTCCATGTTCCTGGCTGCATTGTCCAATTTTAGCAAGAATCTTGCTCAGTCAGTTTAGCCAGAATCAGAATCCCCCATCCTCCATATCTGATCACCCTCAATATCTAATGGGGTCCCCATCCCCCACCACCCCCCAGGTGATCAGTCTGATCACACTGGTCTGCCTTCAGCAAGAATCCTGTTAGGTTGGTTTTGCCAGAATCCCCCTCCTTGCCCCTGATGTTTCCTCTTAGTAATTTTCCACCCACCAACCCCCACCCTGCTGCTTGGCTATAAATTCCCACTTGCCCATACTGTATTCAGATTTGAGCCCAATCTCCCTCCCCCACTTCAACACCCCATTGCAGTGGTCCCTATACCTATTCCAATAGTCTCCCCTTAAATAAAATTTTCCTTACCGTTGTTCTTCCACAAGTGTCATGAGCAATTTTTTCTTTAACAAGAGGACACAAAAAGCATAAAAATAATATTGACAAATTAGACTTCACCAAAATTTAAAATGTCTGCTTATCAAAAGACTGTTAAGAAAATGAATAGGCAAGCCACGGACTAGGAGAAATTATTTGCAAAATATATATCTGACGAACAACCGGTATCCAGAATATATAAAGAACTCCTACAACGCAAAAGTAAAAAGACTGCGGGCCAGCCTGGTGGTGTAGTGGTCAAGTTCACGTGCTCTGCTTTGGCAGCCCAGGGTTTACAGGTTTGGGTCCCAGGCATGGACTTACGCACCCCTTATCAAGCCATGCTGTGGCAGGCGTCCCACATATAAAGTAGAGGAAGATGGGTACAGATGTTAGCTCAGGGCCTGTCTTCCACAGCAACAAGAGGAGGATTGGCAACAGATGTTAGCTCACAACTAATCTTCCTCACACACACACAAAAAGTAAAAAGACTGTCAACAGCCCAATTAAGAAATGGAGAAAAGATTTGAACAGACATTTCATAAAAGAAGAGATACCAATGGCCAAGAAGCCCGTGAAAAAGTATTCAACGTTATTAGTCATCAGATAAATGCAAATTAAAATCACATTGTGACACCACATACGTATCAGAATGACCAAAATTTAAAAAGCTGACAACACCAGACACCAACTCGCAATCAAATTGGTGGGAACGTAAAATGGTATACCATTTTGGGAAAAGATCTGGCAGTTTGTATAAAACTAAGATATACTAATCTTACAGCCCAGCAACTCCATTCCTAAGATTTTACTCAAGATAAATGAAAAAATACGCTTAAAAAAAAAAAAAAAGAAAACATATGCATACAAAAAGATCTATATAGAAATGTTCATAGCGACTTTATTGATAACAGGCAAAACCAAAAACAGACTGGGACCCACCAACAGGAAAATGATTTTAACAATCTGTGGTTTAGTCATATAATGAACTACTACTCATCAATGAAAAGGAAGGAGTTACTGATACAAGATGGATGAATCTCACAAACATGCTGAATAAAAGCTTTATACAAAAGAGTGTATGTTGTATTACTCCATTTGCATGAAACTCTAGAACAGGTAAAACTAATCTATGGTGGAAAAAAATCACAAGAGTGGTTGTCTCTGGAGTGGGGGTGTAAGAGAGATTAACTGGGAAGGGGAATGAAAGAACTTTATGGGGATGATGTTAATGTTCCATTGCTTGTTGAGGGTTTGGGTTACACAGATGTATGCATCTGTCAAACAGTGAATGTACACTTAAGATTTACGCATTTCATTTTACATAACGTTAACATCAAATGAAAAACAAACACTGTAAACGAATATTGAACTCCAGTTAATGATGTGCACGCTGAAGTATTTAGGAGGAAGTGTACCGTTGTCTGAAACTTGTTTCGAAATGCACTGAATATCAGATGGCTTAATGGATGGAGAGCAACTAGCATACGCCAGAAACAGTGCCAGGCATAAGGGACACAAAGATGAACTAAGGTCTTTGTATTACGGAACTCACAAGGATACAGACAAGTATCTTACAGGCAATTACAATACAGAGTGATAAGTGCTATAATATAATTCTCTTGATTAATCCATAAATCTAACATATCCCTCAATAAAAACACAAATGGGACTGTTTCTGGAACTGGACAAGCTGACTTTAAAGTTCATTTGGAACAATAAAATTATAAGAAGAGCCAGGAAATTCCAGAAAAAGAAGAGTAGCGAGGGAAAAGTAGGCCTACTAGTCATTAAAACAAAACTATAATAATTAGGACAGTTTGGTACCAGCACATGAACAGATGGATTCATGGAGTGGAATAGAGAAGCCAGAAATGAGAATATAGTATATGAGAAAGAAGTATTTCACACCAGCCGGGGAAAAATGAGATTCTCTAAAGGTGTTGAGGTGAATGTATAGCCAACTAGAAATTAAATAAAATAAATTCCAAATGGATCAAAGACTTAAACATAAATATTTAATATAAAATTATAAAGGTGCTTGAAACATGGGATAAATGAACTCTGAATAATGAGGGTGTAAGGAGGCTTTTTTAACTGCACTGCCTTTTGTTTCTTTTAAAACATATTTACAATGTATTACCTATTTAAAAAACGTTTTTGTTAAGAGCGTTTAGCCAGGGAAATAAAAGTTTAGCTCTAGCACAGTGAAGGAGGGGTAGGAAGTCTTATGAGGCTGGAGAGGTAAGAAGGGTCAGGTTATGAAGGGACCAACATGTTAAAAATGTGGGCTTTATATTATGAATAATGGGGAGCTACTAAAAGTTTTGAAGCAGGGGATTGATATAATCAGATCTGCATTTTAGAGAGATCACTCTCAGCTATAAAGGAGCGCATACATCTATAAGGGATAAAACTTTTTTTTTTTTGGTGAGGAAGATTAGCCCTTAGCTACCATCTGTTGCCAATCCTCCTCTTTTTGCTGAGGAAGATTGGCCCTGGGCTAACATTCATGCCCATCCTCCTCTATTTTATATATGGGATGATGCCTGCCACAGCATGGCTTGATAAGCATTGCGTAGGTCCATGCCCGGGATCCAGCCTGCCAACCCTGGGCAGCTGATGTAGAGCCTGAGAACTTAACCACTACGGCACTGGGCTGGCCCCTGTAAGGGATAAAACTGAAGGCAGGGAAATGAGATTTTACCAGGTGAGAAATTACGGTGGCCTAACCAGGCTGGTGGAAATAGTGACGGAGAGGTGGATAGATTTGAGAGGTGGTTAGCAGTTAGAATCTTACTGACTGGATGGTGAGGGAGAGGTCTAGAATGATGTCTAGATGGAGAAGTGAGGGTGATAGGGGAGAAAAGAGCTGGAGGGGGGTGGAGATAAGTGAGACAATTTCAGGTTGAGTGCCTTCCCAATGCCCACCTGGAAATGCCTAACAGCCAGGCTTAAAACCCTGGAGCTTGAAAGAGAGATATAACTGGAGATGATGAATTTGGGATTCATCAGCATATAGATGGTAACTGAAGCTCTGTGAGCAGATGAAATCACACAGGGAGAGCACAGAGTGTAAGAAGACCTAAGCGAGAACCTAAGAGACACGATGAAGAAGAAAAAACTGTTCCCTGAGACGGGTCAAGAGAAGAAAAGGAAAACCTGGAGAGTGGCGGGGAGAAGTCAGGGAAAAGTGTTTCAATAAGGAGGGAGTGGTCCTCAATACTGAAGGCTAGTGACAGTTAAGATGAGGATGAAGTGTGTCATTTGATTTAAATACAGGGGGATTACTTAAGATCATGGGGAGAATAGTTGAGTGGAGTGTTGAGGTTAAGCAGAAGATGAAGTTGGAGGCATCTTGTCTTCTGAGTGGAGACAACTCCTTTCAAGTTTGGTTAAGATGGAGAGGACAGTGCAGCAGCTGGGGGAAAGACATGGGATTTTCTGTTTTTTTTTTTTAATTTAAAGAATCAATTGAGGGCCCAGCATGGGGTGTAGTGGTTAAGTTAGCTGTTCTGCTTCAGCACCCCAGGGGGTTGGCCGGTTTGGATCCTGGGCGCTGACCTACTCACTGCTCATCAAGCCATGCTGAGGCGATGTCCGACACATAGAAGAGCCACAATTCTACAACTATGATATACAACTATGTACTGGGGCTTTGGGGAGAAAAAAGAAAAAAAGAGGAAGATTGGCAACAGATGTTAGCACAGGGCCAACCTTCCTCAAAGAAAAAAAAAAATCAATTGAGCGTGTCTAAAAATGCTGATGACAAAGAGCTAATATTCAGGGACATAGAGGAGAGAGGAAGGAATTGAGAAATACCAGATGTGAGGGGTGGGATCCAGAGCAGACAAACCACGGGGCCTTAGATACGAGGGACGCCTCTTCCATCGCAAACGAGGGTAAAGGAATTGGGGAAGCTGGCAGGTTCTAAAGGTTTGGTGCAGGGAAGCCGATGGAATTTCGGTTTCTACTTATCTTCGTAAAATAGGCCTGGAGTAAGGAGGATGGCCCTGCATCGAGGTTTGAGGATAATGCGGGTTTCACAAGGGTTTGGAAAACCCGGGTGTGGGGTGTGCGCGGGGCGGAGGAGGCCTAGGCTGGTCCACGCTGGCGCCTCGGCAGGGTGTGTGTGTGGGGGGGTGAGGACGCCGTGGTGCGCTGCCATGGAAACAGAACCGTGGGGCGAGGCCCAGGGCCGACTGTAACTGGACAAAGCTGCGGCATTTTCACACACCGTTCCAGAAATACAATGAGGTCCCAACCCGAGGGGTCCAAAATGAGCCCACAGATGCCGCGATATCAGGGCCTCAAACTGCGAAACTGCACGTGACGCGACCGCCACGCAGCGCCACAACGTGTACTAAACGTCATCATCCCGCGACGCCGACGCCCTCCCGGAAGTGGGCCCTAGATCGGACAGTGAAATTGGCAGCCGGTGGCTCTCCAGACCAGATCTGGGGGGGTCGCCCCCGAACAGTTTCTCTGCGTTTCCTCTCGATTCTTCCTAAGTCCTCCAGATCCGTGTAGTGAGGAAACGTCTCCACGATCATGGGGGGCGGAGATCTGGTAAGTGAGGGGGGCTTGAGCGGGGGAGGACTGAGGCTGGAGACCGGCTGGGGCTGGGCACGGAATTTGGAGGGGGTGTGAGTGGGTCACTATGGCAACGCAGCCTTGCTGTGGGGGGAGGGAACCATAGCTCCGGAGAGGAGACGGGTCACTAAGGCCACGGAGGGACCGGGTGGAGACTTGAGAAGGTGTGCGAGATGTGTCGCCAGTGGTTGTATGTTTGTTGGCGAGGGCGCTCTCGGCTGGAAATTCTGGGAAGGCCCGGGAGTGGGGCGGTTGGAACTATGGCTAGGAAGGGAGGCAGATTTCCAGGACGTGTTACACACGCTTTATTTTCTATATCTTGCCTTGGGATACATCACCCTTCCTCAGCTAGGAGTTCACAGTCATGTCCTGGGCTGTAGTAGGGGTGGTTAGTGCCCCAGTCTCATCTTCCCTGAGTATGTCTTGGAGTCTGTTTTAAGCCTGAAGGGATCTTCTTCATATCCACCTTTCTGACTTCCGCTTCTCCTTCAATGCTGCGTTTTATAATTTTATTTATTTATTTATTTATTTATTTTCCCTAAATCCCCAGTAGATAGTTGTATGTCATACTTGCACATCCTTCTAGTTGCTGTATGTGGGATGCGGCCTGAGCATGGCCGGAGAAGCAGTGTGTCGGTGCGCGCCCGGGATCTGAACCCCGGGCCGCCAGTAGCGGAGCGCGCGCACTTAACCGCTAAGCCACGGCCCCGGCCCCAATGCTGCGTTTTAATCTGTAGTGACAGAGCTTTCTTCTGAATTCATAGCGCTTATGTTATGTGGCAATTTCTCTTAAACTGTGTAGTTCATTTGTAAGGCCCAAAATAGGGCAAATGTACCCACAAGAGCATGGTGCAAGGTCAGAAAAATGCTAATCTCTTCAAAGTGTAGCTAAATGAATTAGTAAATAGATTAGTTTAGCCATCTGTCCAGTAGCTGTATTACAGTTTGTCAGGTGTTAGCAATTAGGAGGAGTTCCAAGACTCCATCAAGGTTTGTCTAAGTCAGTGTACTCTTCAGGGAACTGCAGTTAGGGACAGGGAAGCTCTAATTAAGGGTTTCTCAACCTTAGCGCTATTGACATTTTGGGCTGGATAATTCTTTGGGGGGGGGTGTGGGGGGAGGGGTTGTGTGCATTGTAGGATGTTTAGCAGCATCCCTGACCTCTAGCCACTAGATTCCAGTACCACCCTTCTCCTCTAGTTGTGACAACCAAAAATGTCTTCAGACATTGCCAAATGTTCCCTTGAGGGGCAAAATCACCCATGTTAAAGGAGGGAGAGGAGGACCAGTAGGACAAGTTTGGGGCAGGGAGAAGGAAGGAAGGAAGGACTGAATGACCTGATGAGGAGAAAGGAAGGACAAGAAGAGAGAGAGAAGGTAGCAGAGGGAGACCTCATTGATTGAACACCTTCCACATACCAGGTACCTTGTGTACATTTTCTCATTTAGACTTCTTGACTGGTCTCCTGGTCTCCAGTCTTGGTCCTCTCCAATCTCTTCTTCACATGATAGCTAGTCATGCCTCTCACCTGTATATGACTGTTTCATGTTTCCTACTGTCAGCAGAATAAAGTCTAACTCTTTTACATGGTTTATAAGGCCCTTAATCTGTTCCTTTCTTAGTTTGCTTCATCTTGAGGCCTTTCCCATCAGCTTGCAGTCCATCTCCAGCCACACTGAATTATTTGTGCTGTGTTCTTTCTCACCCTTGGGCCTGCAGTTGTGTGTGCTGTTTGGAAATTTTCCCCCCTCCTCCCCCGTTCCTACATCAGTGGGCTAATTTATAATTGTCCTTAGATGTCACTTTCTACAGGAAACCTTCCCTAATTGGGAAGCTGAACCCAAAGCAGTGGTTCATGGGGAGGAGGGGGAGAGGAGCATTCCTTGGGGGTGAAGGGGAGATCAGAAGCAAGGGGAGATTCCTGGGAAGGAAGGTTGAAAGAGGTACTACTAGGTGAAACCATGCAAGTTTAAGGCAAGTTAAGTGGACTCAAGGAAAAGAAGGTTGTGTTAATAAGAATGAATGTCCAGTGCCAAAGTCACTGGTCTGTTGCCTTTCAGAGTCTATACCTTCCCACCTCCCTGCCTCATTCCTCCTATATTGTCATCACCAACCCTCACTTCAGGCATGGCCAATGGAAGTCAGACTCATATGCATTTCAGGTTACAAGTATTTTTTTTTTTTTTTTTTTAGATTTTATTTATTTTATTTTTTCCCCCCAAAGCCCCAGTAGATAGTTGTATGTCATAACTGCACATCCTTCTAGTTGCTGTATGTGGGACCCGGCCCCAGGATGAATGGAGAAGTGGTGCCTCGATGCGCACCCGGGATCCGAACCCGGGCCACCAGCATTGCAGCGCGCGCACTTAACCACCAAGCCACAGGGCCGGCCCAGGTTACAAGTATTTAAAGGGAATCCAGGAAGGGCCTGTTGTATCCTGAAGCTTTATGTACTTGAACAAAAACTCCCCTGGTGTGTGAGATTATTGGGTGCCAACCTTGCCATTGTTAAAGACATCTTGCCCTTATATGCCTGTCTTGGCATAAATAGGGTATAGAGGGGTGGATGAGGCTGAGCTAGTTATACTCACCACCCACCCACTCCCTGTTTTCTCCCTCCTTTCATTTACCACAGAATCTGAAGAAGAGCTGGCACCCGCAGACCCTCCGCAATGTGGAGAAAGTGTGGAAGGCTGAGCAGAAGCATGAGGCTGAGCGGAAGAAGATTGAGGAGCTTCAGCGGGAGCTGCGGGAGGAGAGGGCCCGGGAGGAGATGCAGCGCTATGCGGAGGATGTGGGGGCTGTCAAGTAAGCGAGGAGCAGAGGGTGCAGTGGGGCGATTGGGCTGGGGGTGCTGGTGTGTAGGGAATTGCAGGTCTGGCCTGCAAGGGCATCGTCCAGTTGTTGCATCATAGTGATTAAGAGCATGGGTTTGGAATCAGACTGACCTGGGTTTGTTTTTTTTTTTTTAATTTTAGGGAGTTTACTTTTTATTTTATTTTTTGTGTGTGTGTGAAGAAGACCAGCCCTGAGCTAACATCCGATGCCAATCCTCCTCTTTTTTGCTGAGGAAGACTGGCTCTGGGCTAACATCCATGCCCATCTTCTTCTACTTTATATGGGACGCCCCCACAGCATGTCTTGACGAGCGGTGCATCGGTGCGTGCCCAGGATCCTAACTGGCGAACCCTGGGCCGCCTCAGCAGAGCGCGCGCACTTAACCGCTTGCACCACCGGGCCGGCCCCAGACTGACCTGGGTTTTAAGGCTGGCTTTGCACGTACTTGCCTAGCTGTGTAACTGGGAGCAAGTTTGGGAGCCTTGGTTACCTCAGTAGAACCAGGGGAGTGAGAGTACCCAATTCCTAAGGTTTGTTGAGGATCAAATGAGATAACATGGAAAGGGCTTAGTGTAGGCCAAGCTCATGGTAGGTGATTGATAGATAACCATGACCGAGGATGGTTGCCTCTACCCTGCCTCTCAGTATGTGCCCAGCCCTCAGTCCTGCTTTTGTTTGTTTATGTGTTGCAGGCTCATTTTGGGGGGACAGTGAGGTTCCATGGAAGGAGGTGGATGGTGTGTCTGTCAGTAACAGCTGGTGACTGTGGACAGTCCCACTCGGTTTTACCCTACTTCAGTTTCCCCTTGTATAATTAGGATAAGAGTAGCAAATGATAATTACCCTTCGCATCTGATAAAAAGAGGTGGGAGTAAACGTGTGCTGAGAAAAATAAAAAGCATAAAATATACAGCCCATTACTAAGTCAGAATTGAATACAAACCGCACATAGACTAAAACTGAGTAATCTGTACTATCATTCCCCTTGTTTGTGTCCTTGTGGGCAACTCTTGGTGGCATGTGGCACACTTCCCCCATTGGATATATAGGGCTTTTCCTTAATAATTTCATGACGGAAGGATTTGTGCCAGTCAGGATTGCGTGTAATGGATTAGAAAGAAGGCCATTCTGACTTAAGTATGAAATTTGGAATATTTAAAAATAAAGGGGTTTTATGGCTTTTACCCCAAATATTTTCTTTCTTTTTTTTTTTTTTTTTTGTGAGGGAGATCAGCCCTGAGCTAACATCCGTGCTAATGCTCCTCTTTTTTTTTTTTTTTTTTTTTGCTGAGGAAGACCGGCTCTGAGCTAACATCTATTGCCAATCCTTCTCCTTTTTTTTTTTCCCCCAAAGCCCCAGTAGATAGTTGTATGTCATAGTTGCATATCCTTCTAGTTGCTGTATGTGGGACACAGCCTCAGCATGGCCGGAGAAGCGGTGCGTCGGTGCGCGCCCAGGATCCGAACCCGGGCCACCAGTAGTGGAGCGCGAGCACTTAACCGCTAAGCCACGGGGCCGGCCCAACCCCAAGTATTTTCTCATTTTAAAATTCAGAGTAACAATGAGAGATGGTGGTTCCTAGCACCATTTTATTTTATTTATTTAATTAGTTAATTAATTAAATTTTTTTTTGTGAGGAAGATTGGCCCTGAGCTAACATCTATTGCCAATCCTCCTCCTTTTTTTTTTTTTTTTTTGTGAGGAAGATTAGCCCTGGGGCTGCCCGGTGGCGCAAGTGGTTAAGTGCGTGCGCTCTGCTGCGGCGGCCCGGGGTTCGCTAGTTCGGATCCCGGGCGTGCACCGATGTACTGCTTGGCAAGCCATGCTGTGGCGGCATCCTATATAAAGCGGAGGAAGATGGGCACGGATGTTAGCCCGGTGCCCGTCTTCCTCAGCATAAAAGAGGAGGATTGGCAGATGTTAGCACTAGGGCTGATCTCCTCACAAAAAAAAAAGATTAGCCCTGAACTAACATCCACTGCCAATCCTCCTCTTTTTGCTGAGGAAGGTTGGCCCTGGGCTAACATCCATGCCCATCTTCCTCTACTTTTTGTGGGATGTCTGTCACAGCATGGTTTGATAAGTGGTGCGTAGGTCTGTGCCTGGGATCCGAACCTGTGAACCCCAGGCCGCTGAAGTGGAGCGCACGAACTTAACCACTATGCCACTGGGCCGGCCCCATATTTATTTATTTTTTTTGGTGAAGAAGATTGGCCCTGAGCTAACATCTATGCCAGTCTTCCTCTGTTTTGTATGTGGGACACTGCCGCAGCGTGGCTTGATGAGTGGTGCAGCTAGGTCCGTGCCGTTCATCCAAACCCATGAACCCTGGGCCGCTGAAGTAGAGCATGCAAACTTAACCACTATGCCGCTGGGCTGGCCCCTCTAGCTGCATTTTAGACATGAGGATATGGAAGTGCACACAAGTAACTTACACAGTTACCCAGCTGGTTAGTGGTGGAACCAGGCCAAGTCCTGTGACTCTGGGTCTCAGCTATACCACATGTTCTCTTACTAGAAGGCCTGAGTAGGACTGATGTTAGTTGAGCCCTTTTAAGACTAGATAGAGCCATGAAAATACTACTTTTAGAAGTACCTGTCTTTGTTTTTCATATCCTTTCTTCTGTATTTGACCCAATTGCCCCTCCCTAGGAACATTTGGTTCTTTGCCTACAGGTTCCTGGTCCTCCTACCTCTTCTTATCTCTTCTCTTTCCTTCGCTTACTTAGCTTCTTTTCTCTCATCTCCTAACTGCTCATGCTGCCCAAGACTCACTGCTTTTCTCCCTTCTTTCCCTAAGAGCTCCTTCATTCCTCTAGCACCAGTTGTCTGCTTCATGCTGATGACTCCCAAATTTATCCCACACAAACTCTTGTATCTCTGTATGTTCAGCTGCCTGCCAGGCGGTTCTACTTGAGTGGCGCAGAGTCCCCTCAACACCTGCTTAGCTCTCATCAGCACCGTTTGGTAATTTGTTGACCTATGTGCCTCAACCAGTAGCCTGTGAGCAACTCAGCTGCCTGCATCTTTTTTGTCCTTCTGGCTTTACTCAACTGTCTGGCACATAGGAAGTATGCTGAGTAAATGTTTACAAGTGAATACATGGATATTTATTCCCAACTTCCCTATCCCTGTTAGTGTCAGGCATGCATGCATAGGCATGATCCCTCCAGTTATCTTTGACATGTCCTTTTAAAATCCCCCCTACCCAATCACTAAGACTTGCTTTTCTTCCAAAAAGTACTGCCTAGCTCATGATCCATTGCCCATAAAATGTCAAACATTGAACACGTGATCATTAGGCTACTGTCTAAGATTGACAGGTGAGTAAACTGTGGTCCCTGTTGTCCAGGAGTTTAAGAAAACCTGGATGGGAGAGACAGACACATACATAGATAATTATTTAGTACTTACTTTGTGCCATGTACTCTTCTGAATGCCTTAGAAATCCATTGACTTATTTAATCCCCAACAACTCTGTGAGGTCAGTGCTGTTTATCCCCATTTTACTGACGAGGACACCAAGGCTCAGAGAAGTTGCTTAGGGTTTAGAGCCAAGATTCACATCCATGTTGCCCGACTCCAGAGCTAGTACTCTTTACCATTATGTTATACTGCCTTTCAGGAAAATGAGCTCAGGATATTCTAGTCTCACTGATTTTCTTGCCCAGGCCTCCTTAAGATCTGATGTAGTCTGCCTTTCACAATCACTTCTTTTTTCCGCCTCCGGGAGTTTTTTGTTTGAATAACAGAATACATAAAACCAGGCTGAGAAGTTCCCAAGGAAATGATGGTCATGTGTCAGTTATTTGCCCTTTGATCCTTCATCTTCTAAGCACTTATTTTCTTTTAAGGCTGTTAGATGTTTATTTTGATCAGAAATACAATCCAAGTCTGAATAAATAAATGTATTATCTTTTCACACCTCCCCCTTCCTCCCCCATGTTCCTTTGAATAGAAAAAAGTGCTAAAAATCTCTTCATTTGTATAAATATAGCCTATTTGGCCATAGTTGTCCTATGATTTAAAAACAGACTGTATCTTGGTCTTCCAAAATCCTTCCTGAACTACAGCTCATTCTGTTAAAGAAATCTTGGAAAAGAAGTCCTGTTGGTATTGTCCCTAGTCTCTAAAAGGTGAGGGTGTGTAACTGGGTTGAAGGCAACTGGGAGAGGTCTTCAGCAAACTAAGGACCATTGGGAAACTGCACAAAGGCAAATCTTGTTGACAAGATACCAGCTCCTCCAATTAAACCTAGGAGAATGTCACCCATCACAGATGACCCGACAGCCATAACCACTGGTCCATTTCTTGCTGCCAGTGTGGTTCCTGTTAAGGCAGCAGTTCTGATGGAGTTCCTTTCTCTCTAACTTGAACCGTACTGCAGTCAGTCATGGAAAACAGACCTCCCCAAACTGCAAAGCTACCTCCCAGCTGTGGAGACCTGGTTTTAATCACTGTCAGACTTTCTTGTAGTCTCTGGTTTACTCCTATTGGAGAATGGCAAAAACCTTTAACTGCTTGAAAGACACCACCACTTATGGTACCCATCGTAAAGGCCTACCACGGTCTTCCATAGTTCGCCAGGGCATGGCTCTCGCTTATACTTCTCCATCTTGACTCCAGTGGCGTGAGTGAAGCCAGGCAAGCTAGGTGGAGCTTGACCCCAGTGGCCCAAATCAGTTCTTAATTATAGACAATAATGTTTCTCTAACTGATTTTTTTTTTTTTTTTTGGTGAGGAAGATTAGCCCTGAGCTAATATCCGTTGCCAATCCTCCTCTTTTTGCTGAGGAAGATTGGCCCTGGGCTAACATCCATGCCCATCTTCTTCTACTTTATATGGGACGCTGCCACAGCATGGCTTGACAAGCGGTGGGTTGGTCCATGCCTTGGATCCTAACCTGTGAACCCCGGACCGCCGAAGAGGAGTGCATGAACTTGAACTTAACTGCTACGCTACTGGGCCGGCCCCTCAAACTGATCCTTTTAATAGGAAAAAAAAAAAAAATCCAAAGAGTTGTGACCTTGCATTATTGGTTTGAGTTATTCTTATTAAAAATGTCTGGGGCAAACAAAAATAAATATGCAATGCAAATTAGACAAAAAAAGTCATATTCAGAAACACTGAATTTAATATTATAGATAATACTGTTTTGATGAAGCTACTTTGCTGCTTGTGGTGTGAATGTGGTATTGGCTGCTTGAACATATGCTCTTATAAATTCAGCATGCCTTTACTGTCTGTTTTGTGGTGGTTCAATTTTCTCACCATGTTTTTCTCTCAGAACCACAGGGCAATATTTGTTTGGCAAGATACTGTGACATAATTTGTCCCTCCTCTTTTGGCTTGAAAGCATAATTTACTTATTAGATTATCTCTGGTTTTTTCTCATTATCCCCTCAAATGTAGTATTACTGTTTGTGCCCGTGTGACCATAAGCACCAAAACACAATTAACACAACTGCATATGTGGTCACTGAAATTGTTCTTGGTAATGAGATGATCCAGAATATGCTTACTGTTTTAGATTATCCTCGAAATGAAAGCGTAATATAAAGACTTTGTGAAGGAGACTCGAGAAGCCCTGAGCAAAGATCCATGCCCCAATTTATGAGGAACGCTGTTTCTCCTCATAAATTGCTTTAGGTGTGTGGAAATGATCTCTCCACTAAATGGTGAGCTCCACGCTGGCAAGCATCGTTTTTTCCCACGTGCCACGTGGAGTGCCGTGTTTAGCCCATGCTGGGTGCCTGTAGAATGAGTTCTCCTCTGACCAACTGTGGTTATCTATCCCTCGTGTTCAGGTTTTGTGTGTAGGTTTGCAGGAGTCTACATTTTCTTTGATTGTATTTCTTTTTTTTTTGAACTAGGAAAAAAGAAGAAAAATTGGACTGGATGTACCAGGGTCCTGGTGGGATGGTGAACCGTGATGAGTACTTGCTGGGGCGCCCCATTGACAAATACGTTTTTGAGAAGATGGAGGAGAAGGAGGCAGGCTGTTCTTCTGAGACAGGACTCCTCCCAGGCTCTATCTTTGCCCCGTCGGGTGCCAATTCCCTTCTTGACATGGCCAGCAAAATCCGGGAGGACCCACTCTTCATCATCAGGTACTGATGCAGGGCTGGGAAGGGAGTTTTGTTGCAAAGATGCTTAGCAGAGATGTCATATAGCCTCTCGCTTCACAGTTGGTTTCCTCGTGGCTTTTGTCTGCCATGTAAAAGGATTTGTCTCCATTTGGGCTTCCTGATGTTAGGAAGGAGGCTCCATTAAGGGTGCCTTATATAGGCCATATGGGAAGAGATAGGCAAACGGACCAGACCAGACCAGATTCATTCATTTACCTTTGGCCCTTAAACAAAAATAGGAGGTAAAAGCAAAGTGAGAAAGGCTGGCAGCTTCTTGGAAATTTGGGGATATATGTAGAGTTGGCTAGGTGGGTGAACAGGCCTTCTCCCCCCACCCCTTTTATTGCTCCAGAACCCTTTAAAAAGAAACTTTTTGCCTTACTGAAACCCTAATATGTAACAGATCAAAGTAGAGCTACATTTTGGGTGCTAAAGGAGATCATGTTGTGCATATTTTTTTTTGGTTTAATTTGCATTATTTTATTTCGAGTGTGTAAGGTTGCACATTGAAAAATGTTTGTTATTTATATTTCTTCTTTTGAAAATACTTTTAAAGTTATCTATTAAAGATATTGCATATGTATATGTAAAGATATTGTATATGTATATACAAATATTTTCTCCCATTTTGTTACCTTCTTAATTAATTGTGGTAAGGTATATATAACATAAAATTTACCATCTTAACCATTTTTAAGTGTATAATTCAGCGGCATTAAGTACATTCACATTGTTTTGCAACCATCAATGCCATCCATCTCCAGAACTTTTTCAGGCCTCATTAAACAATAACTCCCCATTCCCTCCTCCCCCCAGGCCTTGGCAACCATCATTCTACTTTCTGTCTCTATGAATTTAACTACTCTAGTTACCTCATGGAAATGGTATCGTATGGTAATTGCCCTTTTGTGACTGGCTTATTTGACTCAACATAATGTCTTCAAGTTTCATCTCTGTTGTAGCATGTGTCAGAATTTTCTTCTTTTTAAAAAAATTGTGGTGGAGGGGCTGGCCTGGTGGCACAAGCGGTTAAGTGCGGGCGCTCCGCTGTGGCAGCCCGGGGTTCGCCGGTTCGGATCCCGGGCGCGCACCGACGCACCACTTGGAAAGCCATGCTGTGGTGGCGTCCCATATAAAGTAGAGGAAGATGGGCACGGATGTTAGCCCAGGGCTAGTCTTCCTTGGCAAAAAAAGAAGAGGATTCGCAGATGTTAGCGCAGGGCTAATGTCCTCACAAAAAAAAAAAAAAAAAAAAAAGAGAAATTATTAAAAAAAAAATTGTGGTGGAATATATATAGCATAAAATTTACCATCCTAACCATTTTTTTTTGGCTTAAAGCAACAGAAATTTTTTCTTTCACAGTTCTGGAGGCTGGAAGTCTGAAATCAAGGTGTTGGCGGGGCCACGCTCCCTCCAAAGCCTCTAGCAGAGGATCCTTCCTCGCCTCTTCCAACTTCCTGTGGCCCCAGGTGTTACTCGGCTTGTGGCAGCATCTCTCCAATCTCTGCCCCATCTTCACATGGCCTTCTTCCCTCTGTGTCTGGGTCTCTGTGTCTCTTGCCTCTTTCTCCACCGTGGGAAACACCCGCCATTAAGTCCACACCACCCTGAAGAGATTCCATCCTAACCATTTTAAGTGTACATTTCAGTAGTGTTAAGTGTATCCACATTGTTGTGAAACCAATCTTTAGAAGTTTTTCATCTTGCAAAACTAAAACTCTATACCCATGAAACAATAATTCTCCATTTCCCCTTCCCCTTAGCCCCTGGGAACCACTGTTCTCCTTTCCATTTCTATGAGTTTAACTACTCTAGGAACCTCATATAAGTGAAATCATACAATATTTGTCTTTTTAAGACTGGTTAATTTCACTTAGTATGATGTCTTTCAAGGTTCATCCACGTTGTAGCATGTATCAGAATTTCCTTCCTTTTTAAGGCTAAATAATATTCCATTGTATACATTTTGTTTATCCATTCATCTGTCAATGGACATTAGGTTATTTCCACCTTTTGGCTATTGTGAATAATGCTGCTGTGAACATTGGTGTACAAATATTGTGCATATTATTTTATAAACCTCTTTTTTTCCTCCTAATCCTATATATTGAACATCTTTCTGTGTTGATAACTATGCTTCTGTAACATTATTTTTTATTCTATATTGTCTGGATATACCATAATTTATTTTATTAATACTCTCTTGTTGGGTCCCTAACTTGTATCCAAATTTTTATTGTTATAATATGAACGACTTTATAGTGACCTTCCGTGATTATTTCCGTATAGTAACAAATTCTTGAGGATGGATTTGTGAGATCAGAGTGTGTGCAGGCTGTTGCCAAATTGTCCCCCAAGAAGGTTGACCAATTTACCCTCCTATGAACAAAATGTATGTAAGAGTAAGACTTCTTGAAGAGGCATCCATTCTCTTTGTTTCCCAGTCAGTTATCATGCTAAACAGTGGAAGTAGTATTGAAATGTTGCAATCAGTTGATAACACAGCAACCAATTGATACACAGGATGACACCCCTTTTCTTGACCAGTTGAGAAGCCATGAGCATGAAGCCTAATAAGAAACAGACCAAACTCACTTTCTTGCACCACAGGGAACCAGTGTGGGCTTTCCCACAATATTCAATCCCTTTTACAGATTTGGGGAAGATTTCTGGCTTCCACATCATCATGTAGATTTTGACATAGGGCCTGTGTGCATGCATTTGGAAAAAAGATTGCTACGTAGAATTGTGGAGAGTAGAATGAATGACTGAATCCCCTTTCCAAAAGAAACAGTTATGATTTTTATAATTTCCTCTCTTTGTTTAGGAAGAAGGAGGAGGAGAAAAAAAGAGAGGTATTGAATAATCCTGTGAAAATGAAGAAGATCAAAGAATTGGTAAGTAGTGCTTTTAGCTACTTAACATGAGAACTTCTCTCCACGTACTCTTCCCTTCCGAGAGGGAAAACAGAATAGCCTTTAGGGGCTGGCCTGGTGGCGTAGTGGTTAAGTTTGCGCCCTCTGCTTTGGTGGCCCAGGGTTCGCAGGTTCGAATCCCGGGCGCAGACCTACACACAGCTCATCGAGCCATGCTGTGGCAGCGTCCCATATACAAAATAGAGGAAGATGGGCACGGATGTTAGCTCAGGGCTAATCTTCCTCAGCAAAAAGAGGAGGATTGGCAAGGAATGTTAGCTCAGGGCGGATCTTCCTCACACAAACACACACAAAAGAAAACGGCCTTTAAAATTGTTGTCTTTTAAAGACTTCTCTTGGTGATCTTGTGCAATCTTAGTTTATCAAGCTTAATTAAGCTTGATTTCCTCTTTTATGTCTTTTGGTTGGAAAAGCGCCGTATGATGTCATTTTTCCAGGAAAAGAGGAGAATGGGATATGCCTGTGGAAAACATGATCATACAGTGTGTTCAGGAGATCAGGTGGAATCCAGCCTCTCAGGCCCATTCATCATTCACATGACATATTATGTGATAGTTTCTTGGATCAGTTGGGAAGAAAGATTTAAAGATTGATTTTGCAGTCCCTGATTGCTTTCAGTGGAGTTGGAGTTCTTTTGACAGAATGGCGATTCCTAGGCAGCGGTTCTGGGGACTGTTTAAAAACACAAATTCCTGGGGCCGGCCCCGTGGTGTAGTGATGAAGCGTGTGCGCTCCGCTGGTGGTGGCCCGGGTTCGGATCCTGGGCATACACCAACATGCCGCTTGTCAGGCCATGCTGCGACGGCATCCCATATAAAGTGGAGGAAGATGGGCACGGACGTTAGCTCAGAGCCGGTCTTCCTCAGCAAAAAGAGGAGGATTGGCATGGATGTTAGCTCAGGGCTGATCTTCCTCACACACACACACACACACACACACACACACACACACACTAAATAAAAAAAAATTTAAAAACCCCCACACGTTCCTAGCCCCTCCCACCAGAGATTCTGTTCAGTCGTCTAGGGGGCGTTTGTGCACAGCCAGGGCTAAGACCTTCCCCCTCTTGCTGACAAGGAACCTCTGATAATGTCCTAGACCCCCGTAGACCCAGAGGCACGGAGTCAGGTAGTTTGTGCATGACCTAGGTCCCTCAGAGGGACTGACAGGGGTCTCAATAATCCTGTGTGGTTATGTTCTGGGCATTTTCTAGTTGCAAATGAGTCTGGAAAAAAAAGAGAAGAAGAAAAAGAAGGAGAAGAAAAAGAAGCACAAGAAACATAAGCACAGAAGCTCAAGTAGCGACCGTTGCAGCAGTGAGGATGAGCGCAGCCGGGAAAGGTGAGTGTGGGGAGGCGAGCCTCCCTCATTGATTCATGTCACTCGTTTGTTCCACAGATATTAACTGAACACCTGCTTTGTGCCGGGAACTGCCAGGTCCTGGGGTTTCAGTGGTGAACACTCAGACCCGGGCCCTATGCCCACAGAGCTTGCCATTCAGCACTAGAGCTCCTTAGAGATCTTGGCATGGCCCCCTAACAGAGCTGACCGTAACCTTATAGGTCTTGGGTCAGACATCCTGGATATGACTTTCATCTCAGCGTGTGATTCCCCCAAGACTGAAGTGGGTTTTATGTAGGATTTTTTTTCTATAATGGGCCCATTCTGTGTGTCTTCTCTGTGGGAGCAGTCAACATTGTCACTGCTGACTCACGTTAGTCCCTGGAACAGCAGCACGAGGTGAGAGGAGAATGTGTTCAGGCGTTGGGGCTGAAAAGCTAGGCCCACAGTTTTTCACAGGAAAAACATGACTTTGCTGATCTTCCAGCAAAGACAGTCCAAATAGAGAGACATGCTCCCAAGTCACAGCTGGGAGGTGAGAAAGGTCACGTTTGAAGCAGGAAGCGTGTTTCAGCACAAGGGATTTAAACTGGACCTTTATGCATTTTCTTTTTTAGTGAGTGTGTGTTTTAATCTCTTAGATCTCAAAAGAAGATGGCAAATTCTTCCCCTGTTTTGTCCAAAGTCTGTGGATATGGCTTACAGGTAAGAATGTGGGCTTCTCAAAGGGAGTGACTGTTGGGACTGTGGAATGTGCCATCCTTGACAGCCGTTTTGGATATAGAGCATTTTTAGCAGGCAAATATCATGTAGGAAGAAGGGAGTTTGGACAGCAAAGACTAGGGCTGCTGGGAAACAGGCCCATCCCTTATCCTTGAATCTGACCATGGCTGAGACCCTCTGAGCAGAGAGGCTAAGCCACCAGTGGGGCATTTAGACATTTTGCTCATCCCTCTGCAAATGATTTACATGAAATAAACACATTTTAAGTGTACAAGCTGATAACTTTTAACAAATGTACATCCCTCTGGATTCCTTTCTTTCCCTCAGTGTGTTTAACCTTAGGTCCTGTCCTCCATGCTCTGTGTCTTGCTCCTCCATAGGCTGTAGCAAAGAGCCAAACCAGTTTAGGTGGTTGGGTGGGTACATTCTTTTAGGGGATTCTGAAGATCACTTTCCTAAGTTTGTTTGGTTCTCTGTGATAACTGTCGGATGGGATTGGTATACCCAGTTGGCTCCTTACAGATTGCTCATTCATTTCCTGTTTCACTGCGTTTTCTCCTGAGCTGCTAGATTTTTCTGTGAATAGTTTCTCTTCCTTTCCTTGGTGATGTAGATCAGGAACTCTGACCATAGCAAGGGACTGCAGGGTCCTCTGATGGCCGAACAAAGGGGAGTCCACAGATTGAAGAATCACTCCAGATCCAGAAGCTCCTCCCACTCACCTCCCAGACATGCCAGCAAGAAGAGCACCAGAGAAGCAGGGTCATGGGACAGGAGGTCTCGATCCCCTGGCAGAAGATCACGGTCCCCAAAGCAAAGCAAACCGTGAGTGTGGGAGTTCACTGGGAAATAACCTGTGAATGTGGGGGCCTGGTCACAGCAGGTATTTGCTTTTCCTGATGTCTATTCGTTAGTTTTTCCAAATGTCTTTGTTATTTCCCTTACATCATTTTTTTTTCTGCCTCAGTGTAAAGCTCAGGCCCCTGGAACTACATTTTTATATTTGTGGAATCTCTGGAGTGAGTTTAATATCAAATCTGATGTATCTTTATGCCTTTGTTTTTCTTCTACTTCTGCCCTCTTGTCTCTTCAATTTGGACTATAATTTTAAGACTGTTGGCTTTTCTTCCATTGTTTGAGGGACATGATAAAAGCCTCTATATTGAAAAGGCTTTTCTCCTCTGCCTCTGTGTCTGTTACAGGCACAACTCTAAGGTAAACAGGAGAGAGAGAGGCCGAACTAAGAGCCCATCACCAAAAAAAGAGGTCTACCAAAGAAGGCATGCTCCTGGATACACCAGGTAAGTCAAGGGCCCAGGGGATTAACTTTAGGCTCTGCAGGCCTGAGTCTAGGAGTGGCTCAAACCAGAGCAGGTGGACAATCTCTTATCACCTTTTTGCCCATCCAGCTTTTCTTCTCCTTGTCAACTTTTAACTCTGCGCCGCACACCACCCCCCCGCCCACCACACGAGGCTCTTTGAGAGGACAAAATAAATAGTTTGACTTGGGCCGGCCCCGTGGCTTGGTGGTTAAGTGCGCGCGCTCTGATGCTGGTGGCCCGGGTTCGGATCCCGGGCGCGCACCGAGGCACCACTTCTCCGTCCATCCTGAGGCCGAGTCCCACATACAGCAACTAGAAGGATGTGCAGCTATGACATACAACTATCTACTGGGGCTTTGGGGGGAAAAAATAAATAAATAAAATCTTTAAAAAAAAAAATAAATAGTTTGACTTAATGAACAGTTGACGAAGTGACTGTCTCTCAACATCTTTATTTTTTTTTTATTTTTTATTTTATTTTATTTATTTATCTATTTTCCCTCCAAAGCCCCAGCGGATAGTTGTATGTCATAGCTGCACATCCTTCTAGTTGCTGCATGTGGGACTCGGCCTCAGCATGGCCGGAGAAGCGGTGCGTCAGTGCGCACCGGGGATCCAAACCCGGGCCGCCAGCAGCGGAGCGCGCGCACTCAACCGCTAAGCCACGGGGCCGGCCCTCAACATCTTTATTTTTTTATTATTATTATTTTTTAATTTTTTATTTCTTTATTTATTTTTGGTGAGGAAGATCGGCCCTGAGCTAACATCTGCCAATCCTCCTCTTTTTTTGCTGAGGAAGACTGGCCCTGGGCTAACATCCATGCCCATCTTCCTCCACTTTATGTGGGACGCCGCCACAGCATGGCTTGAAAAGTGGTGCGTCGCTGCGTGCCCGGGATCCGAACCGGCAAACCCTGGGCCGCCGCAGCAGAGTGCACGCGCTTAACCGCTCGCGCCACCGGGCCAGCCCCTCAACATCTTTAAACATGCTAATTCTCATAGAGATTTCCACAGAGAGGAGCTTTTCTCAAGAGAATGTTCCTTTCTTGAGGTATCATCTGAAAGGGAAGCAGCATGCTTTCCTTGAAGGCAGACACGCTAAGATAGACTCTGTTTGAGTTGGTTGTGGTGTGGGTCAGATGGAACACGGGCCTGCAGTCCTGGGACCTGAGGGGAGTTGGCTGTGAGCATAAAAGGCTGTTTCTAGGCGTCTCGGTTGCTCAGTAGAAGTTTAGATGAGATGGGCAACTTTTGTGAACTTCCTTTTACTGCCCAAATAAATTGGCTGCACATTAGAATCACTTGGGAAGCGGGCCAGCCCTGTGGCTTAGTGGTTAAGTGCGCACGCTCCGCTGCTGGCAGCCCAGGTTCGGATCCCGGACGCACACCGACGCACCGCTTCTCCAGCCATGCTGAGGCCGAGTCCCACATACAGCAACTAGAAGGATGTGCAGCTATGACATACAACAATCTACTGGGGCTTTGGGGGGAAAAAAAATAAATAAATAAAATCTTTTAAAAAAAAAAAAAAAGAATCACTTGAGAAGCTTAAAAAAATATCTTATTACCTGGCTACACCCCAGCCCTATTACACCTTAGTCTCTGGGGGTGGGCCCAGACATCAGTATTTTTTGTGTGTGTGAGAAAGATCAGCCCTGAGCTAACATCCGTTGCCAATCCTCCTCTTTTTGCTGAGGAAGATTGGCCCTGGGCTAATATCCGTGCCCAGGGCTTTATATGGGACGCCGCCACAGCATGGCTTGACAAGCGGTGGGTTGGTCCTCACCTGGGATCTGAAGCTGCAGACCCCGGGCCGCCGAAGTGGAACTGGAGAACTTAACTGCTACGCCGCCAGGCCACCCCCAGACATCAGTATTTTTAAAGCTCCCCAGTGATTCCAACCGCAGCCGACCTTGAGAACCACTGAGTCTACAACCTCTTTTATGTGTTACGTTGTTAGAAGAGAGGCGGACCCTAAGGTCCCTTTTACCTCTTGATTGCCTGATTCTCTAAGTTTCCAGGGAACAGAAACTTTTTTAAAAGGTTTAATTTTGACGGGCAACTTTCCAAAATATGTTACATATTTTCCTGCCTCCCCAGAGTATGTTACGCATAATTTAATCTTTTATTGGCAACACTGGGTCAGTACTTCAGCTGTGCTGTAATTCATGCTGCTTTTAGGGATGGGTGCTCGTGAGTGTATTTTTTATATATTTGAAGGCACTTGGTCAGTACATGACTATGCTTTTTCAGATCCTGCTTGGTTTTTCGGTCTCTCTTGCCATTTGCCATCTCTTGAATTTGTCTTACTTTGTCAGCCTGTCTTGTTGCCCTTAGAAATTTTGTTGAATTTTGTGATTTAAAACGAGTTAGAGTCCTACAACCTCTCTCTCGCAGAAGTGAAAACACAGAAGCTTTAATGCATGCATTTTGTGATATCTCTTTGTTTTGGTTTGGTGTTCCATGTAATTGAGGTTGTTGTATGTAACTAAGATGATGCTGAATTAAGATAAAAAGAAAAATTATGCCTGTAAAACCTTTTTGTTTTTTTTTTGTGAGGAAGATCAGCCCTGAGCTAACATCCATGCTAATCCTCCTCTTTTTGCTGAGGAAGACCGGCTCTGAGCTAACATCTATTGCCAATCCTCCTCCTTTTTTTTTTTCTTTCCCCCAAAGCCCCAGTAGATAGTTGTATGTCGTAGTTGCACATCCTTCTAGTTGCTGTATGTGGGACGCGGCCTCAGCATGGCCGGACAAGCGGTGCGTTGGTGCGCGCCCGGGATCCGAACCCGGGCCGCCAGCAACAGAGTGCATGCACTTAATCACTAAGCCATGGGGCCGGCCCATGTAAAACCTTTGTTAGCACTATTTAATCAATGTTTCTCAGATTGAGTGTCACTGGATATTTCCTCAAGGGCCTAAGAGTTCCGTGAAAATTTTAAAATTTTTGTGTTTTCTTTTGCTTGTCTGTTTTCTTTTAATTAGTGATCTAAAACAACTCTTGTCAGCTGAAAAGATGAAGCTTCTCTTTTGCAGTAAGACTCTCAATGTAAAGTGATTTTTATGACTACTTTTTTTCTCTTAAAATTTTTTGGGTGGGCTTGTGACATTCCTATTTAATTTATATTATTTTTCATTGCTTTCAGTGCTTTCTAAATTTCTTACAGTCAACATAGCACTTGTATTTATGTATTTATTTATTTATTTATTTTGCTGAGGAAGAGTTGCCCTGAGCCAACATCTGTTGCCAATCTTCCTCTTTTTGCTTAAGGAAGATTCTCCCTGAGCTAGCCTCTGTGCCAGTCTTCCTCTATTTTGTATGTGAGTTGCTGCCACAGCATGGCCGCCAATGAGTGATGTAGGTCCACGCCCAGGAACCAAACCCAGGCTGCCAAAGCAGAGCGTGCCAAACTTAACCACTAGGCCACAGGGCCAGCCCCAACGTAGTACTTCTATAATTAAAAAAATATATATACTCAGAACCAACAAAAAACACTACTATAAGGTCACACCCCAGAAGTGGCTGAAATTCCTTCTTATAGGGCTTGTAAATTGCCCAGAATAAAAGTGGCAATAGGAAATACAAAGTGGAGTTATTATTCTTGCATTAATTGCCATTATTATGGAGGCACAATTTCTTAAATTGTTTTGATCAAATAATATAGACGCATTTTTAAAGGTCAAAAGTTATCAAAAGGGCCAGCCCTGTGGCTTAGCGGTTAAGTGCGCGTGCTCTGCTGCTGGCAGCCCGGGTTCGGATCCCGGGCGCGCACCGACGCACTGCTTGTCCAGCCATGCTGAGGCCAAGTCCCACATACAGCAACTAGAAGGATGTGCAGCTATGACATACAACTATCTACTGGGGCTTTGGGGGAAAAAATTAAATAAATAAATAAATAAATAAATAATAATTTTAAAAAAATGTGTTATAACAAAAACCACCAATTCCTAGCACTGCCTCGCCTCCCTTCCAGTCATGTTGCCCAGTGGCAACCACTTTCAACTTTTTGAGCTGTTTCTTTTGGCAGCTCCCTATTTCCAAAAAATATGCATATGTTGCTGTCTCTTAATTCATCAGTTTTAGATATTAGATTTTTTTTTACTGTTATAGTGAATGAGGTCTTAGAGTAAATGAGCTCTCACCCACTCCCAGTCCCATGTTTCTTCTCCCCCCATCTTTCTGTTACAGTTATATCACAATTTTTGGTTTAATCAGTATGTGGAGTCATGTTATTATGATATATAAATATTGTTCACTGATACTTTTCATTGCCAAGCAGAATACTGAGGTTACATTTCCTCCCTTGTATGACTTTTACATTTTTTCTAGGGTCAATATTTGCCTCTTTCAATCTCACCTACGTTTTTCCGTTCTGGGAAATTTTCCTGTATTATTTCTTTGCTATTATTTCTTCGTTCTCCCTAATTTCTAAGACTCTTTTATGTTATGTGATTGTTCCTTTTTAAAAGCCTCCTATTCTCATTTCAATGAGGCAGTATCTTTCATTTGTTATCGTGGAGTGAGATTTTTAATTGTAAATTTTTAAAAAGTTTTGTGCTTTATCTTTTTTCTCTAAGTTCCCTTTTCCATTTGCTTTGGTCTCTATCTTTTATGTTAGAGGCTTTCTTGAAATGTTTGGTGATATTTCACTGTCTATTCATATTTAAGAGTAAGGCACTAAAAAGCTGAAATCACTGTATTATATATGGGCAGGGTTTGTCTACTGGTGGGAGATTGAGTTTGAACTGGTTTTTAGCTGGGGACACTCAGATGTCAGTATCTTTGGTTGTCTTGTCAGGAACCATTAAATTTATCCAGAGAAAAATCCCTGGTTGTCTGACCAATATCTGTAAGTCTGGCTGCTGGCATTCTGGGAGACAGCACAGATCCCAGCAGGGGCTCGAGTCTCAGTGTTGAGTATATGGACATCCATTTCACCCTGTTTGCCCTAGTGGCCCTGCCAGCTTCCTCTACTGTGCCTGATGCCTCTGCATCTTCTGATCTCCTGACTGATTTAGTTCTCCAAAAATTACCAGGAAGGTCTCCCCTCTGGAAGGTCTCCTGTAGAAGTTTGGGAGAGCAGTCATGGGCTTCTGTGAGACATGACTACCCCAGGGTGTCTTAATAGCTTCTTATACAGACTTTAAATAGTCCTTTTGTTTTCAGCCCTATCCCCGCGCCATCCTCCAGAGTACTTGGTGCCTGCTGTCTGTGAGCCTTTCCCAGGTTTTGCTTGTTTAGTATTAGGCACTTAGGTTCCTCTAATCTATTAAAGTAGTTACCACTCCTTCATCCACTTCCATCTTCTGACAGTTGGTTCACATCTCTTATCCAGTGTTATCTCCTCTCCCGTTCTCTTTGTGGTTTTATATATTTTATTTAGTGAAGTTTTTGAAAGGGAGTGTTGTCATTTCACTAAGGATACTAAATGTCAAGTTTTAGTATCTTAAGTTTGTTTCTCAATATTGGGTTTCCACTCCCTTGTGGGACTCCAATAATTATTTTTCCTTTTAAAAGGGGATCTGTACCTCACCTCCATTTGAGAAGCAGTGGATTTGGATGTCTGCCATTGTTAAATAGTGATTGAGCTGGTTCATCACCTCCTCTTCTTGCTCTAACTTCATTTGCAGGGAGTGCCAGGAAAGAAGACTTACCTATTATTTTCTGAGGTTAAGTTGAATTCTTCAGGCATCTGGCTCCTGGCTTAGTCCTAAAGTGGTATACTCAGGGGCTGCATCCATGAATTTCTAAGCCTCTCTAGTGGGTAGGTGGTAGATGTCAACAGTCCCATGGATAGCTTAGTCCTCTGTTCTTCTATAAGTTGTTGAGCAAACAATTGGAATATAATTGCTATAGATTTAGGTTCCTGATTGGTTCTCAATTTATTTCATATTTAATGTTTCAGAATAATCACTCCAGAGAGTATTGAGTGAGAGTATGGAATCCTTCACTAAAAGTCTTTGAAGTTTGGATGAAACTACCTGACCAGGATGTTAGGAAGGAAGGACACTCCTGCTGAGCTTGGCACTGGGCTGGGCATTTCCGTGGAAAGAGAGCAGTGAGCTGGAGAACCTGTTCTCCCTGGGTGTTTTTGTTTTTGTTTTTTTTTTGCTGGGAGAGAAGCAGACCTGATAGGACAGTTTTTGTGTTCAACAGAAAGCTCTCATCAGAGGAACTAGAGCGAAAACGGCAAGAGATGATGGAAAACGCCAAGTGGCGGGAGGAAGAGAGGCTGAACATCCTCAAGAGGCATGCTAAGGATGATGAACGGGAGCAAAGGCTGGAGAAGCTGGACTCCCGTGACGGGAAGTTTATCCAGTGAGTGCATCTTCTTCCTGCCTAACGGCTTTCATGGCAATGGTCCCAAGGAGGCAGTCAGGCGGCTGCTTCTTTGATTGTGTTCCCAGTGTTTCTGTGTTGGTGCAGAGGGAACGTGGAGCTCAGCCTCCAGACCACCTTTGTTACTACTCCCAGCTTCTGGCCAGATGGTTGATTTGAGGGGAGGGGGGAGTGATTTGGTGTTTTCATTGAATCTCCTTGGCCTTCCTTTTATTTCTTTTTTTTCTGTGAGGAAGATCAGCCTGGAGCTAATAACATCCATGCCAATCCTCCTCTTTTTTTTGCTGAGAAAGACCAGCTCTGAGCTAACATCTATTGCCAGTCCTCCTCCTTCCCCCCACCCACCAAAGCCCCAGTAGATAGTTGTATGTCATAGTCACACATCCTTCTAGTTGCTGTATGTGGGACGCGGCCTCAGCATGGCCGGACAAGCGGTGCGTTGGTGCGCGCCCGGGATCCGAACCCGGGCCGCCAGTAGCAGAGCGTGTGCACTTAACCGGTAAGCCATGGGGCCGGCCCCTTGGCCTTCCTTTTAAATAAGAGTTCACAGCTCAGGAAGCTTTTTCCCATTGAAGCTTTGACTTATTTTCCAAAACAGATAAATTTGCCCTTATGGACATTGATTTAAAAAGTTTAGTTCCAGATGGAGTCATTCAAAAGTTATCTATGTGGGCTTAAAAGAGCTGTGTTTCTACAGCTGCTTTATGGCTAGCAACCTGTTTCTTCTAATTCTGCCAGATAGTTGACCAGTTGACAAATGCTTGTTACTTACATTCGCCTGTCTTCTCTCCCTAGCCGCATGAAGCTAGAGAGTGCATCTACCTCCTCCCTGGAGGATCGGGTGAAGCGGAATATTTACTCTCTACAGAGAACATCAGTAGCTCTGGAGAAGAACTTTATGAAAAGATGAAAACCATCCCCTCTCTTGCTGGTTTTCCTGAATTTTCCAGGGAGGCTACTGACCCCTTAAAAATTCTCTTTATAAGAGTTCAAAACGGCTTCTTCTACAGATGTCAAACCACCACTGTTCAAAGTGACTCTTCTCCATCGATTCCTGAAACGGCTCACTTCCTTTGAGAACCAGTGTGACTTGCTTTATGGGACCCCCAGTAACTTTTGCTTTTGCTGGGTGCAAGAGTGGGTTTTGACTGTGTTTTTAATGGGTGGGCACTGGACCATCTAGGTCTGAGCACTCGTCCTGCTCTGGAAGGCTGCTCCCTGTGGTTGTGATACTTACTATGCCACTTCCCTCCCACCTGTGTGAACAGACCTATTCTATCGCCTCAGTATAGACTGGACCTTTCAGAAATCTCTCTCTCCAGAGCCACCCAGATCAATTGTGTTTACTGGGGTAAATGAACATTTACTTGATTTAATAGATAATGTGACAGAATGATGTCAGTTTAGGGCAGAGCCAAGGGAGTGACAAAGAATCTGGAAGGGAAACAATACAAAAATGCCCCAAATGAACTGTTGAACTATTTGGACTATCTTTTGAATTGTAAAAGTGTGGTGTGTATATGTACAAATGTATAATTTTTACATGCTTTTTAAAAAAAGTTAGCTTTGTGAGAATATCTTGTTTTGTAGATGACTTTACTGTGTAATGGAACCATATTGTATCCTGTTATTGAGTAATACAGTAAGGCAGGTCAGCATTTTTTTTTTTTTTCTCTGCAAATCTGGCTAGTTTAGGAGGGACCTGGGTTTATTGATAGGATCTAGGGTATCTATCCTTTTATGATGCTTAGAGTCTCAGATATGGGCAATGCAGCAGTGAAGTGAAAGGATTTTAGGAGTCAGGACCAAATTGCCAGTCTGCTCCCTGGCTGTTAAAATAAAACGGAAGCTGTTTATTTCATGGCTTCCCCTTTATCATGTAGTAATTTTATTACTCTTCTAGATTTTCAGGAGTTGTTTGCTACTCTTTTTTAGTCAGGTATTAAAAAAACAAAAAACTCATGGGACCAATCTCTTGTCTTTACTCCTTTTCCTTCTCTATTCTTTCACCAGAAGCCCTCTTTTGACCTATGAACTCCTAGGCACTCTTTTTTTTTTTGGTCCCTGGAAATTGGGGACTGAGGAAACATCCATTGCCAATCTTCCTCTTTTTGCTGAGGAAGATCATCCCTGAGCTAACATCTGTGCCCAACCTCCTCTGTTTTGTATGTGGGACGCCTGCCATAGCAAGGCTTGATGAGCAGTGCGTAGGTCCACACCCCGGATCCCAACCTGCAAACCCTGGGCCACCTAAGTGGAGCATGTGAACTTAACCGCTACACCACCAGGTCGGCCTTCTCCTAGGCACTATTGACCCACACATTAGCTGGGCTAGTTCCTTCTTCTGCTGATTCCTAATTCTGCTTAGAACGAATTTGGGTTTATATTTTTGAGCACTTATGCCAGGCACTGTAATGCATGAAACCCAGTCTTTCTCCAGAGAGAAAGTAACATATATTTGTTATTCATTTAATCACCTCATCCTGCTTCCCTATGCTAGGGAAGCTATGCTAATTATGTCTTTTATTATATTACTTAGTAATAAAGTCTCCACTTAGTTTTGTCACTGTTTAAAGAGTGACCATGTGCTGAGTAATGAATTTACGAATTCCCATACAGAACAGCATTGACCCATAATTCGTGTCGAATATATGGAGATCCTTCGCCTGAAAGGAATTATATAACAAAGCGTGGGCAGTTTACTCAAAGATTTCATGAAGTGAGCCAGAGAATAAGATGATTATGAGTCTCTGCAGTAGGATGGGTGTCTCAACTGGACCCTTTGGCGGGAGGAGGCCGGCCGCAGGTGGGTGGGTACCGGACCCATTCATAAAACCCAGGGCTCCGGGCCTGCTCCTCTCATTGGCCCTGGGGGGAAGGGGCGTGTCCCGCGGGTGGAGCGGGCCCCAGGCCCAGGGGAGTGGGAAGATCCACGCTTGGGTGGAGCGAGGGGGCGTTCTTTGGTTTTCCCGGCAGGACTTCCTTTTCCCCTTGCTGCGTTCCTCCTCTCTCCCCCGGGTGGGGATGGTACGTCCCACCCCCTTCGCTTTCCCGCCCCTCCTCTCCTCAGGAGCGGTGGCGGCGCCGCCATCTTGGCACGTCAGGTTAAGGGAAAGAGCCAAACCCCGGCTTTGGGGGGCCGGGACAGGGAGGCCCTCCGCGGTAGACAGCGAGCCCTATCCCGCCCTCCTCTCCTCCCCGCGGGGCTTCGCGGCGTGCAGAGGCCGGCCGGGTTCCTGTCAGGCCCGGGGAGGAGGGGCGGGCGGAGCAGCCGCTGCCTCCTCGGGACGGGTGGTACCACCCAAGCGGGGAGGCGAGGGCCTGGTGACGGCAGGGCGGCGGCACCGCCCGGGGGCGGGGTGCGGAGCCGGCCGGCCGGCTCCCTGGGGCGGGGCGGGGCGGGGAGGGCGGAGCGTGGGGCGGACGGAACCACCGGGGCGGGGTGGGGAGGTAACGGGACGGGCGCTACCATGGCGCGGTGAGGGAGCGGGGGTGGGGATCGGTCCGGGGGAGGCCTGGGGCCGCTGGCTTGTGCGCCGTCTCGGCCGCCCCCCCTTTCGCCGCCGCCGCCGCCGCCGCCGCCGCCGCCGCCCCGGGCATGTCGTCCAACTGCACCAGCACCACGGCGGTGGCGGTGGCGCCGCTCAGCGCCAGCAAGACCAAGACCAAGAAGAAGCATTTCGTGTGCCAGAAAGTGAAGCTATTCCGGGCCAGCGAGCCGATCCTCAGCGTCCTGATGTGGGGGGTGAACCACACGGTAACCAGCTCCCCCGCGCGCGCCCCTCCGAGCGCGGCACCGCGGCTCCCACGCCCCCCGCCCTCGCCACGGGGGCCCTGCCAGTGACGCTTGCAACCCCTAGCCAAGCCACTTGCACGCCCACCCCACCGTTGCACGGCGTCCCGGCCGGGTGTGCACTCCCGCGCACCACGCGAGGCCTGGTGTCTCCGACGGTGGTATGCTGTCGCCTCCTCTTCCCTCCAGCCCCTCGAGCTTCCTGCGTCTGGTGTGCTCGCTTCGGGCGGCCCCTGGAGCGCAGAGGGAAGGCCTGGGTGCGGTGGAAGCGCTTTCATCCCCTCTGCCTCTCTTCTCTCCTCACCCCCTTTGCTGCATGGGTTTCCCCCTCGTTCCTCAGAACCGGCTGCCAGCTCACTGTCCAGTTGACAGGGCAAGTGGCATCGGCCTGCCTGAATGTTCCTCTGTTGCTGGTCGTTTGGTTGGTGTGGCTGCTCAAAGTTTCCCATCCTCCAGACCACCTTACCCCTGACTATGGAAATCCTCTGTGGGTTTCCTTTTTTCTTCTTGAACAAGATGTATCAACTGGAGAAGCACAGGCTTCCTTGAAACACAGACACTTTACCAGGGTCTTCTTGGGTTAGGGAGAAGAGAGAATGTAACCATTTGAGAGAAGGTGAGCCCTGATTATAGGGAGGACTATTCATAGTAGAAATAATGTGTCTTCTTGCATTCTCCTATGGTGTTCATGTCAAAGACGTTGACTTCTCATTTATTGAGCTTTCTATTGAATGGTCATGAAGGGTGTGAGAATGGATAGTGATTAGGATGAGAAAGGTCCTCTGGATCCTTGTGGTGCTTTGAGATTGTCTACAACCCCAGTCAGGAAGTTGGAGCCTGGCATACTGTTTCAGCTGGAGGACTTTATGTGCTGTTTGTTGAGGGTTTTGCTTCTTCCTCCTCCAATCACTTGCTCCTTGCCTTCTGACCATTTCATTGTGAGTTCCTACACCAGGAATGAGCAGAGGAAGTAAAAGGACCTGAAACACCAACTTCACCAACTAAAAGTTTGGAAAGAGGAAGATGAAGCTGATGGCTTGGGTTTCCTGTGGATTTCAGTTCTTTAGGCTCCCTGACTTTCCTGAGTGCTTGAAATTGCTGGCAAGACCAAGTGATGACAAAGGGGGCCTGGGGCCAGCAAGACTTTTTGCTTTGCTTTGGTAGAGGGACCTTTGGCTGGAGATTGATAAACTGTAGTCTGAGCCAGGATTTTGGATCTTTTATCTCCAAAGCACATGGGTATGGTGAAGTGTTTGTTGGTTTCTTGGTCTTGGGTAGGTTACTGTTTTCAGTTACCTCACTGAAGTGAGGGTCCTGGCCAGGGTAGAGAGTACCATTGGTTTAGTGCCCAGACCTCTGGGAGCTGCTTCAGGCCAATAGTCCAGCAGAGGTTGTTCCTCCTGCTTCCTCCTGCCTCAGAGGTCATCTGACAACACTGCAAGGGAAACTGGGTCATTAAAATGTGAACTCTGTGTCCCTGTCTGGAAGCCACTCCTTGATTTTGTTCTGCAGCCTGCCTCTCACCTGAAAGCATCCTGTCTGTATAAAGAACTAGTAGAGGTCCGAGAGTCAGGAATATTACAGCTTGCTGGAAGGGACTTTGGGTCCCTTATTGTATACGTGAAGAAATGGAGGCCTCTGGTGGAGGATTAGCTCACCTATGGCCACAGCAAAAGATGCAGCTCATTGTCCAGCACTGTGGGCTGTGTTGTCCAGTGGTGGTACTTGAGTGGCTGGTCTCGTTTTCTTTGCCTCCCATTCCTTGTTCTCTCTCTCAGCCAAGTGCCAGGATAGATGGGAATTATGGTCTTGTTAGAGAACCTGAATGTGTGCTCAGGTGTGTGTGCCTGTGCATGCCAGTTCCCAGGAGTGTATGTGGTGCTTGGTTTTCTGATAGGCAGGCAATGAGTCTGCCCAGATGTGGGCATCAGATGGAAGCCTCTGGATGGGAGATGGATAGGTATCTTTGATTCCTACTCTCTTCTGACTAGGTGGTCACTTTCTTTCTTTGCTAACATTAAGAAAGTTTGTTTGAGGGCTAGCTGGAAAGGCGTTGACTTTAAGCAAGACCCATACCTCTGGGCATAATGAGCAAGTACCTCAGGGGAAATGCACTGGGCACCACTGCCCTGGACAGGCCGAGCTTCAGAGGTCAGTTAGTCCCAAGTCTTATTGCTTCATCTTGACCTGCAATAAGGTCTAGTACTTAAGCGTCCTCATCTGGGAAATGGAGGCATCTCCCCAGAAGAAGATTGTGAAATCTTGCAGTGTTCTAGGTGTTAGGACCACATTATTCTCGGTGGATTGCTAGCCTTTCTTGGAGGTTACCTTCCTTCAGAAGCCCGCTATTGCAACTTTTTTGCCATTTGAGGTTTCAGATACCACCTTTTCTTTGATTCTATAGATTCTCACCCATTTAGGCATTTGGACCAAGGTGGTCTATGGCTGATGATGTATCAGATATGAAGGATGGGTGTATCTTTATAGCAGAAGTCAGTTACGCTCTAATGAGGTGGTTAATTTACTTCTGGGTGGAAAAAGAGAGGCCTTGGAGCTCAGTGTTGTCATAGGAGCTCATCTGGTGGACGAGAGATGCAGCTCCTGGACTTTGTGGAGGAGGACTGTGTAGGCAGGGAGAAAAATCAGAAGACTTTGAATCTGTCAGGGGAGAACTAATAAAGAGAGAAAACCAGTGTTTTCGTGGATGAAATATAGTTCAGAGGGTCTGGAGTTAGGAAAGAGATGGCCTTGGAGAGGGGCATGGAGACTGGAGGAGGCAGACCTGGCTTGATAACCTGTTGGCCATTTTAGGAACCAGGTACATGTGAAGCCTCACCCAGGCGATCAGAAGGAATAGGAGCAGTTGATGGTAACTGTGTTTAACCATTTGGGAAGCTGTCAGACTGTTTTTCAAAGCGACTGCACCATTTTACATTTCCACCAGCAGTGTGTGGGGGTTCCAATTTCTCCACAGCCTTGCCAACACTTGCTATTGTCTGTCTTCTTTATTATAGCCATCCTAGTGGGAGTGAAGTATTATCTCATTGTGATTTTGACTTGTGTTTCCTTGATAACCAATTATGTTGAGCATCTTTTCATGTGCTACTTGGCCATTTGTGTATTTTTATTGGAGAAATGTCTATTAAGATCCTCTGCCCATTTTTAAAAAAACTTTTTTGCCTGTTTTTCAATTAGGTTGTTTGTTTATTATAGAGTTTTAAGAGTTTTTTTATGTATTTTAGATACAAGTCCCTTATCAGGTATATGATTTGCAAATCTTTTATCCACACACACATTCTTTGGGTTGTCTTTTTCACTTTCTTGATGGTATATTTTGAAGCTCAAGTTTTTAATTTTGATAAAGTCCACTTTATCTATTTTCTTTGGTTGCTTGTACTTTTGGTGTCATACCTAAAAAGACTTTGCCTAACCCAAGGTCAGGAAGATTTACTCCTATATTTTCTTCTAAGAAAAACTCTTACAGTTTTAGCCCTTACGTTTAGGTTGGTAATCCCTTTTGAGTTAATTTTTGTGTATGGTGTGAGGAACAGATTCATTCTTTTTTTTTTTTTTTTTTTTTTGTGAGGAAGATCAGCCCTGAGCTAACATCCATGCCAATCCTCCTCTTTTTTTTGCTGAGGAAGACCGGCTCTGAGCTAACATCTATTGCCAGTCCTCCTCTTTTTTTTCCCCAAAGCCCCAGTAGATAGTTGTATGTCATCGTTGCACATCCTTCTAGTTGCTGTATGTGGGACGCCGCTTCAGCATGGCCGGAGAAGTGGTGCGTCGGTGCGCGCCTGGGATCCGAACCAGGGCCGCCAGTAGTGGAGCGCGCGCACTTAACCGCTAAGCCATGGGGCCAGCCCCCAGATTCATTCTTAAGTCTGCTCAGTTCTCTCTCATTCCACCCCTATTCTGTCCACTCATTTTCTTTGCTTAATGCAGACCCAGAACCTCCTTTACCTTCCTTTTCCTCTTGCCCTGCTACTTTACAAATCTTTAGTAAATATTCCCACACTAGTGAGGCCTTTGGATGAATTTGTCCTTTGGCAGGCCTTCCCACCTCACACAGAATGGTGGGACTCATGCAAGAGGAGAAGAAGCAAGGTGCAGAAAGGAGGAATAAAGCCAGGGTGGATTTGTTGGCACCTGTGGCTCGCTGTCCTTGCCCTCTTCCTCTCTGGAGTTTCATGTCTTGCTTGGACCTCCTTGGTCTCAGGAGTGTGTTTCCCAACACCTCATGTTTTCTGGTGGCGGCGGGTAACAGATGATTGTCAGTGGAGCCAGCCCATTGCTGAGCCACCCATGGAACCCCCAGGACATGTCAGGAAGCCTGCATGCCCAGCCCATGCCTCCTGGCTGGGATTCCTATGAAGGTCACACAGAGAAGTGGAGGCTTCTGGAATCAGAAGTTCACCAGACTAGAACTAGTGACTGAATTTTCATCTCCAGTAGGATCAGCATAGAGTGAACTCTCTGCCCCTAAGTTGTTGCTCACTCAGCTGGTTTAGCCTCCTTATTATTTATGCTAATGGCTCATGGAGTTAATCGTGTGGATAATCCAAAAACCACTTACATGACGTGAGCTACAACAGCCTTAGCATCCTAATATGTTGCATTTCACATGATATTTGAATGAGTTTGCATTCCACAAGTGCACTTCTGCTGAAGGTGAAAGAGATTGGCCCAGAAATGTGCTAGATAATGAAGGAAAGGCACATCTTCCTGAAACATTGCTTTAGTCACGACCGTTCATGCTCCAGAACTTTTAGTCACTCCCCTTTGTCTACCGAATAAAGTTTATTCTTCTCTCCCTGGCATTTGAGACTCTTTATTGAGGTCATAGCCTCAATAGCTGACATTAATCTTTCCCATTGTCCAGATCATGAGCCTTTGGCATTGTCACACCAGCTTTGCTGTCTCTTTTCTCTTTATCCTCGTGTTAGCCATCCTTCAGTGCCCTTTTCCTAGCCATCCATCCCTCCATCCAACATTTATTGTGCAACTACTATGTGACAGTCATTGTGCCAGGGACATAAAAATGGGTAAGATAATCCCTTCCTTCTATGGGCTCACAGCTTAGTGGAGAAATCAGACATGTAAACAAATAATTACCTAAGTGAATGTGATATCTAGAATATAAAGATGCACAGAGGAATGAGTAATTAATTCAGCCTGGGGGAGACAGGGAAGCTGTCACAGAGGAAGTGTCATTTAGCCAGATCCCAGATGATTCTCTTAGTTTTATCCCTTCTTCTATTCTTGCTGCCACAGCCTATCACTTGAACTATTGTAATGACCCCATAAATGGTCTTGCTGCTTCTTAATCTTGTCCTTTCCAATCCTTACTTGATTTTGATTCCAGAGTTACATTTCTGTATCACTCATCTTCTCATGTTAATTCCCAGACTTGAACCTGAGAGAACTTCCCATTGCCTGCATAGTCAAGTCCAAATTTATCATAGAGTGGACAAACCTAAGTTCAAATCCAGGCTCTGCCCCTTAGTATAGCTTTGTAGTAGTAATTTTCCTGAGCCTCCTTTTCTTTTCCTATAAAATGAGCATAACACTTTCCTTCCAGCTTATTTGGATAGAAGCAAGGAATGGAAAACACTACCTGGGTCAAGGTAGCTATCCGTAAGAAGGATTGCACAACACATATACACCTGGGAACACATATTGTCTGTGTGACCTTGAGCAGGGTGCCCTGAACCTCTTGCAAAATCAGATTAATAATACTTTATGTGACTATTAAGTATTAGAAATAATAGCATAGAACAGAATATATATGATATGTATAATGTATAAAATATAATAATGTAAAGCACTGGCCACTTAAAAGCATTCAATAAATAAAAGCAGCTGTTATTTATTAATATTGATAATATGCTAGGCCGTTGACCTATCTTTCCTGTATTATCTCCCTTCACTCCTTTGTACCTCTGTCCTACCCTGCTACCCTCCAGACTGCCCACTGCCCCCCGGGCCTGTCCCGCCCCCCATACCTGAAATAGGCAGTACACTTTCACAACTCTGAGGCTTGGTTCTGACTGTTCCCATGGCCTGGGATTCCCTTCCTCTCATTTTTTTGAGAACTACCATCCTTGGCCTTTCTCACATGTATTTCTCTATAGCCTCTTCTAGCAACCAGCTCTCTCACTCCCACTCAGGCAGAATCAATCATTTCTCAGTCTGTTTTTCCATCTCCCTTTATTCATAACTCTATAGCACTCATCACATTGTATTAGTTATTTGTTGTTTGTCTTCCCAGCTAAACAGAGACCATGTCTTTTCGTTCTTGTATCCCCAGCTTCTGGCACGGTACTGGCATGTAGTAAGGCCCTCAATACATTGAGTAGAAGTAAACTGAATAGAAGTTTGGCAGAGTCTGAGCAAAATCAGAAAGAACCTTAAATGCAGGCTAAGGAGTTAAAACTTTACCCTGAGGTTGATGAGGAGCCGTGGAAGACTTTTAAGCAGGGGTGTAACATGATCTTGTTGTGGATTCTTCCAGTGTTGAGTGCTCTTGGCAATACCAGGAGGGGCATTAGGTGCCCTGTTTCTAGCCTGATGTGTGAGGGCCAGGAGTCTGACTCTCTGACCATACCATACCCCTTACCCTCTGAACCTCTGCTGTTCTCGATGTCTCTGTCCCTGTGTTCTCACTTACTTGTGTACCACCTGACTTCGAGTTTCACTGTATCATGGGTCTGTCTCATCTCCCTGGTAATAGGATAAGCCTCCTACTTCTTTTGTGTGCACAGTGCGCAGTGTTTCCCCTGCTGCATGCCCCCTCCTCCCTAACATGAAATGAAGCATGTACTAGGCATTTCAGTAAGTGCTTGTTCCATTGAAATTGAATAGAAGTCTCTGGGGATATAAAATTTAGCACAACTGAAAAAAATAGTACAGCTAATCCCTAGGGTGAATCATCTATCTACGTATGGCCCAGTGGAAATGAGGCGTGAGTCCACATGATTCAGGTGTATGGATTGTTTACCAATATATTATCTCAGTTACAAATTTCCTGTTATTAGGTTGTGTAGTGAAGAATAGAGATGAAGTGAGAACTAAAAACTGACCATCTTACAACCATTCAAGCTCTGCTGCACTAAGAGTTACACAAAGAATTATTGAATAGAGCAGCCCTGAATAGCTCCTGTTAGATTAATTCATCCTGGCTAAGGGGCAATTGACCCCTCTCAAGCAAGTGTTTTAGTCTTTTCTAGTTCTCTCAGTGTCAAGCCCTGGCCTTGGCACCGAGTCTGGATTTTAGACTAACCCAGAATCAATTAGTAGCAGATACTAGAACGTTTTAGTATATAACCATACTCTTTGAGCCAGTAGTATGTTCTTTCTAGCATGGCAGTGTGAGCTAGAAAAAGTAGAATTGCATGAGAGCCATGAACTTCTTAACTTCTTTAACTCTCGAGCCAGACTTAATATGCCAGGAAAAAGGAAGTGGGACAACTACTATGAATTGTTTCTGTTGGCAGAAAAACAAGGAAGTGGAATGGTTTCCTCCGTAGGCACACACTTAAGAATCAGCTTTTCTTGTGAGCATCCTCTAGAATGGAACCTGGCATGGCTTTTTTGTGTGTATGTGTGGCCAATTAGCCAATGGCGGGTATCACTGATCTGGATGCTGAGAATTTTGTGTACAGTTTGATAAGTTTCGACAAATGTGTGTACCCATGTAATCATCACACCAAAACATATAGAACACTTCTACCGCCCTAGAATCATACCTATCATGTCCCTTTATAGTCAGCTCCCCCTGGCCCAACCCAGGCAACCTCTTATGGGATTTCTCTCACTACAGATTCCTGTTCTAGAATTTCATATAACTGGAATCATACAGGATATACTCTTGTGTCTATGCCAGTCAGTTTTTGTTAGCAGTTTATTGAGTCTCTGCCCCACTGCCAACTTATTATACCACCCTACTGCCCCTCCCCATATACGTACATTCCTATGTACGCTTGCTTAATTTCCCCATGAGTAAACTGCGTTTCTCACCAACTCTAGGAAGATATGGTTCGCCAGCACAGTTACTGCATTAACTTGAACTTCCTCTGTCCTCTGACATTTCTTAAAAAAAAGGTTTGGAACATAAAAGGGGCAGCAAATTAAGTGCTATTTCTTCCCATTTATGCTCCTGGAGGAGTCCTAATGACTCTAGGTTATTCTCTCACTGCCACATGGGGCCTCATTGAGATAATAGGATTTGCAAGGAAAGTATCTGGGAGACACAAGGCTGTGCGTGCCCCCCCCCCACCCCGCCCTGCATCCATTAAGTCAGGACTAAGGTTTCCTCTGTAAATCCTGAATGCATTAGTGGCAACTGAGTTGAGGGTCAAATGTCAAATACTGTGCTGTGATGGGAGAGGACATCTGTGGCTAATTAGACCACTAATTGGCTCAGCTGGGGATGGAAAAGGGCTCTGCCCTCTCAGCTCTGCACCAGTGGGAAGCCACCTCCCTGTCCAGCCTCCAGCTCCCTGAAGGGGGATGAAAGACAATGAAAAGGTTTGTTTGCAGTGGGGGCCAAGGCAGCCTGCCCCATCTCCCCCAGTTTAGCATAAGGCAGGACATGGCTTTAGGAACTGGCCCTGTGTTAATCAGGAGAGTAAGAGTGAGCCAGTAGCCAAATGTCTACCTCTTCCGCTAGCTTTAAATTTAATCCTTTACTTTGGAGATAAGAGTTACACACCCACACAAACCCATCTAGCTTTTTTCCTGCCCCAAGCTGATTTCTTTTCTTTTCTTTTCTTTTTTTTTTGAGGAAGATCAGCTCTGAGCTAACATCCATGCCAATCCTTCTCTTTTTTGCTGAGGAAGACTGGCCATGAGCTAATATCCATGCCCATCTTCCTCCACTTCATATGGGATGCCGCCACAGCACGGCCTGACAAGTGGTGCATCGGTGTGCGCCTGGGATCCGAACCCCGGGCCGCCAGCAGCAGAGTGCGTGCACTTAACCGCTACGCCACGAGGCCGGCCCCCCAAGCTGATTTCTTGAGTGACTCACAATTTGTATGATGATGTTCAAAGGCCTCAATTAATACTCAATTTATTCATTGATCCATTTATGATTGCATTTGACAAATACTTATATAGTACCTGCCATATGCAAATCATGGTACCAAGCACCGTGGAGCCTTCACAGATCAGTTAGATGATCTTTGCTTACAAAGATCAGTAATATGCTCTTGCCTAGCTTATAGTCTAGCAGGCTTGTGAGGTTTATAAGTATTAACTACAATATGAGGGAGGCTGTGAGGTAGGTAAAAGATGGATACAAACAATGCTTCAGGCATTCCAAGATGGGAAAGAAAATTTATGGTCTAGAGAATCATGGAAAGCTTCATGGAGGAGGTGCCTTTTGAGCTGGACCTTATGAGGTGGGGAGAATTTCTGTAGGTGGAGATGAAGTTGGGAACTTATTTGAAGAAAAGAGCAGGAAACAAGACAAGGAGGGAACCTATGGACATTTTTTTGGTGAGCTGGTGGCATCCACATTGTAGCATATTGTCTCTCTGAGGCAGGTGACCTCCTGGCTGAGAACCTCACTTTCCCCTTGCTTTGCAGATCAATGAGCTGAGCAATGTCCCTGTCCCTGTCATGCTAATGCCAGATGACTTCAAAGCATACAGCAAGATCAAGGTGGACAATCATCTCTTCAATAAGTAAGTTGCCCCCTGAGTGGGCTCAGGTGTCGTGGGCAGTCCTTTCCTCAAGGCAGAGAGCTGAAACATTGCACGTGGCTTGCCGAGCCAACACCTGGCAGGGTGAAACAGTGACACCTGGATCACAGAGCTGAAAAAATGGCTGGAAAAATGCATTCATTATGTGCCTCTCCCCCTTGTGTTGTCTTGTCATCTCACTCCTTTATCAGCCTACCTCCATTGTCCCTCGGGGCATGTGGCTCGGCCCAGGGTGATTCATCCAGGGCCAGTTTAGGTAAAAGTGAGCTGCTCGGGAGCTGAAGTATCTAGTGTGAGGCTGACAGCAGTGGCCCTATCTGATCTTAGTCTGAGGCAAGAAGCTGCCAGGCATGTTCCTGGCCTGGGATACAGCCAAACTGTTTTCTCTCCAGTTGATGTGTGAACCGCAGGCTGAGCATGGTACCCAAGGGTGCTATCCACAGGACGTCTTCCCATCCTTGTTGGTTCTGCCTTCCTAGATTGACACTGGGGTCTGAAGGTCGGCTCAGACTCTGTTGGAGCAGCCGTCTCACCTGGTAGTCTGGCTGGCCCAGGCCCTTTGGGGGCCTTGCTTTTTCATGCTACTCTGGGTCACCCTAGGAGCCATTTGCTGCTCCACTTTCCTCCTCTCTGCATTGGAATCCTGGTTCCACTCTCCATTGTCCCACAGTCCCCACCACCTCACCAGCTGGGCTCTGCCACCCCACCATCCCCAGACTGTTAGCCCAGAGGAGAAGCTTGATTCAAATACATCCCTTAGTGGCCTCTCTCTGCCATAGTAAGTAAGAACAGCATCTTATTCTAGAAGCCATCTGTCTTCATAGCTGCTGCTTGCTAAGTGACTACCTTCACAGAAGAACTCTCCTTTGTTTCTTCTCCACTCTCACACTACCACCACACTTCACTTCTGACACCGGACGTGTGGGTTTTCCACACATCAAGCAATTCTGTAGGATACCAGCTGGGTGTCCTACAATTCACTTGAGTTCTGACACTGTCTACCTGGAGTTAGCATCAGGTCCCCCAGGTTAAAGGCTCAGTCCCACAAGACTGCACCCCCCACCTCAGATGCCAATCGCAAGTCCACGTTGTCACCTGTGCTTCTAACCAACCTGCTATAGATCAGAGGTTTCTACGACCCTCCCCCTTGGGTTGGATTAATTTGCTCAAGTGGCTCACAGAACTCAGGAAAACAGTTTACTTAGTAGATTACTGGTTTATTATAAAAGGATACAACTCAGGAACAGCCAGATAGAAGAGATGCATAGGGCAAGGTATATGGGAAGGGGCGGGGAGCTTCTATGCCCTCTCTGGGTATACCACTCTCCCCAAATCTCCACGTGTTCACCAATGTGGAAGCTCCCAAACTCTGTCCTTTTGGATTTTTATGGAAGCTTCATTAAGAAGGCATGATTGATTTAATCATTGACCATTGATGATTGATTCAACCTTCAGCCCCTCTCCCCTCCTTGAAGGTCAGTGGGGTAGAACTAAAAGTTCCAATCCTCTAATCCTGGTTGGTTTCCCTGGTGACCAGCATCCATCCTTAGAGGCTTTCCAAAATTCACCTCATTAACATAAAGTCAGGTGTGGTTGAAAGGGGCTCGTTATGAATAACAAAAGTCACCTTTATTGCTCTTATCACTTATGAAATTCCAAGGATTTTAGGAGCTCTGTGCCAGAAACATGGACAAATAAATATTTCTTGTTATATCACTATATCACACCACCTAAGGAAGGAGAGGCAGCGCTCGGCTCTGAGGCAGGAAAGGAGGTTGTTCTGTCCCAGAGGTCAGGGCTCTGGAAGTGGGCATTGCACCACTGCCCTTTCAGAGTCCATGGCCTCTGGTGAAGATCTACCACCTTGACATCTTGGCCTGAAGTAGAACATCCAATCTCTTATTTTCCTTTATATTTCTTTATTCCTTTTGTCCTTTCAATGACTGTTTATGTGCTAGTTATTAGACTGCAGTGCTATTTACTAGAAGACAGGGGTACATAAGGCAGACCAGGCCCCTGCCTTCATGAGAAGCCACTGCTTTTTATTTCCTTGAAGTCTATCGTCCTGGAGTAATCAGAGGGATATAGTTCTGAAAGGGAGTTCCCAAGCAGGGTGACTCCTGTAAAGATGGAGGATTTGGAGAAGGCATGCCTTCACAGTGGTTCTCTCCCCTCCTGGGAGAGAGTCTGTGGATTGACTAAGGAGTGGGAAGGGTGGAGATTGGTGCCAGCAGCCAGCAAACAAGGCTTCATGGAAAGATGGGATCCCAGTCAATTGACTGAAGACCTCTTCGACCTAATGCTCCCCGCTCCTCCATCCCAGTGGAAGCCAAGAGCAGGGCCTCCTGGATGTAACCATCTTCAGGATGTTTTGATAGGAGCATCCTCAGAGGAGAGGGGCCCTTTGATGAGAAGGGCCTTTCCCTTTAGCAGTCAGACTGACATTCACGTCACAGCAGCTGTGCACGTACAGCCACCCACCTGTAGCAAGTACAGTGCTTATGAAGTGGAGCCTAAACTCAGTCTCACTTCTCGGCAGGTAAGGTCTTTTTCCTTTAATGTAAATTTTATTGAAAGATAACATACAGTCAGAAAAAGAACACAAATCATAAGTATACAGCTAGGTTAATTTTTACAAAGTAAACACAAGGGATGTAAAGTTTTTAAATCTTTACGTGCTCAGAATCACCTGGAGTAGTTAAAAATGCAGATTTCCAGACTTACCTCCAGAATTTCTGAGGCCTAGAAGCCTATACTGTAAGCACTGCAGATTGTTCAGATCCAGATGACCTGTGGACCACACTGGAGAAGTTGTGATGTGAGAATTAGGTGAGCAAGGAGAAGTTCACAGACATTTCTCTGCTCTTCCCTAGGGAGAACCTCCCCAGCCGCTTTAAGTTTAAGGAGTACTGCCCCATGGTGTTCCGAAATCTCCGGGAGAGGTTTGGGATTGATGATCAGGATTACCAGGTACGGGATGTCTGCAAAACCGCAGGGGTTAGAAAGTGGAGTGGGGTCAGGAAGCCACAGGACAAGTAGAGGAAAAAAGTGTCTACTGTTCTTGTGCTGCATCTTCCTGTCATTTTCTGCTCTGGCCCCTGCAGTCTTTCCCCAGTGTTGCTGGGCTCTTGGAGGGCTGAGGGCCTTAGAAGTGCTTCTGATGATGCCTCACAGGCTCAGGCTCCTCTCCCTGGGAGGGAGAGCAGTGGGAGGGAGAGGGGTCTGTGAAAGCTGCTTCATTTTAGTCTGACATTCCCAGTCTAGGCTGAAGAACCCTTCTCCTTCGTAGTTTGACTTAAAAGAGAGAATTGTTGCCAGCGGGAAATGAGGCCGCTTAAAGCAGATAAGACAGATTAGAAAAGGAAGACTTCAAGGGTAGTGTAACCTCTTGCCAGGTATGAGTGCCACCTCCTAAACTTGTCCCCTGTCTGATGTTGGGAGGGGGGATAGGCATGGCAGGGCAACTGCCCCCGTTGGGGGGTGATAGTGTCATAGAGGCTTTGGCTTCTTGGGAGGAATCAACCCCAATATCAGGGACATTATAGTCTGACCCCTAGTCCATGGTTTCTGATACTTGTCCACCTAGCACCTTCCTTGGACCTTCTTCCCGTGGTAGACAGCCTGATGGTGAAGGTGGGAGAATTTTCCACTTCACCTTTGTAGCAGTAAGAAATATAGCTGACTTTCAATTTTCTGTGGGGAAAAAAGGAGTGTATAGCCTGGTGAAATCTAAAATAGATGCCCACATCTTTTAAAATACTGTCATTCCTCCCTCCTCACTCCTAGTAGGACTTTCACAGAGTAGTTCACGAGAAGTGGAAGGGGCCTTGGGTGAGGCTCCCTCCCCTCCCTCTTCCACTCTGGAGGGCCTGCTGCAAAGATGTGTGTCCTGAAGAGGAGGGTGAGGGGATGTGAGAGGAGGAGGAGAGGAGACTTGAGCAAATAGGAATGTCTATATGTAAGAGGAACTGGGAGGTCCCTCCAGCCGCCTCTGTTAGGACCCAGCCCTGAACTAAATCATGACCTGATTGGAGCCTGAGGTTTTCTGAAAGCTTCTTGCCATTATTGCATCCCCAGGTTGCTCAGACATCTTCCCTCCACTGTGGCTCCTTCCCTTCCTCTTGACCATCTAACCACATCCTCTCAGTGTCGGCATTTTTTCTCTAATAGCCTTGTGGGCAAGTGATTGTGCTCAGGACTGAAATAGGGGCAGAGAGGACCGTGTTCAGGGAGGGGACTCTATACTCTTGGACTACCAGTGATTTAGAGAGTCAGAAAATGCTGGCTGGAAATGAGACAGGGATAGAACTATACTTCCCAACCGGGCTTGAGGCCTGTAAGTCTTACTGATACAGGGACCAGGCTGGGAGAATGAGGCCCTCAGTTATGTAGTCTAGTCAGCATTTCTGGGTTGGGGACGCCCTGTTTGGGGGGTGCTCCTGTAACTTAGAGAGCCCCTCACCACTTCAAACTTTAGTTTCTCCCATGAAGGTGATCCTCTCTCCTCCCCCAGGGTCTTGTGAGGAGGGAGGCATTAGGTGAAGGTAAAGAGTAGAATCCTAGGTAAGAGACGAGGAAAGGGCTTGGAGAGGCGGCATTTCAGTGAGCAGATCCCCACATGTGTTTTCTTGGGAACAGGGACATCTGAGATCTCCCTCTCTGCCTTGCCTCCCAAAGATCTTCTCCCGGCATCTGCTTGGTGAACACCTCCCTTTGGTTGACTCACACCTTCCCCTACCCCCCTCTTTGAGGCTTCTACTGCTCTCTGATCCTAATGGGAATGGGGCCTCGAGGAGGAGCAGGGACAGAACCAGAAAAGCTCCCCAGAACTGCCGCGTAGCCCTGCACAGACAAGCAGGAGTTTGAGGTGAGGGGAGAAGTGTTGGGGAGAGAGGTGAGGACCAACTTCCTGCTTTGGGAAGGGTTTTCCAGCATCAGGGTACATACAGGGAAAAGATATGACTGTGTCCATTGCTTCTTTATGCTAGACTTCTTGAATATTTCCTAAGCTTTGTCTTTGTCATCCCAAGAGCCTGGGAAAATCATCTTGGTCAGCCTCCTTGTGTTCCAGGTGAGGAAACTTAGGAGTAGAGAAGTTAAATGGCTCACCCAAAGTCATATCACACGTGAGCATCAAGATTAGAACCCAGTCTGGGGTTCTAACGTCTAGGGGCCGAATTTTAGTTTGTAGGGTAGCTCTCTGGGATCAGAATGAAAGGAAATGGGTCACAGTTAGTCCTCTTCCCCTCCCAGTGAAGGATTAGGAGCAGGTGGTAAGGAACAACTCTTGTCACTCTTAGGAAGACTTTTGGGAGAGATGTGAACTTCTCTTGAGAAAAGGGGTGGGTAAGGTCCCATCTATCTCAGTGTTGTTGGCTTTAGAGCAACGTAGCCCGTAAGAGAAGACTCAGAGCAGGAGTCCGAGTCCTTGTTCCCCTCCCAAGACGAGACCGCTTTTGTCTTGGTCCATCAGAATTCAGTGACACGCAGCGCCCCCATCAACAGTGACAGCCAGGGCCGATGTGGCACACGTTTTCTCACCACCTATGACCGGCGCTTTGTCATCAAGACTGTGTCAAGTGAGGATGTGGCTGAGATGCACAACATCTTAAAGAAATACCACCAGGTATGGTGAGTCCCGAGCCTGGACAGTAGAGGACAGGTTGGAAGAGGGAGAAGAGATGGAGCTTCTTGGGGAGGGACTGGTCCTCTCTGGTAATGGCAGATGCCTCCTGATAACCGAGCAGTTGGCCCTCTCCCAGTACCGTGTTTCTGTGAGGTTTTTCTGTGCCTACTTGAGAAAAGAAAAAAGGAGAAATGAAGGCGTGTTACTGACTCAGTCCCAGTTGAACAGCTGTTTCTTGTCAGAGTTGGGACGTTTTCACACTCTAGCACCTGCCTCATTTCTTCTAAAAGAAGTCCTGTGGGCTCGGTGGGCTTGGGCTTTTCCCATCCCAACTCTCCACTCCCCTGGAACCTGTCCGCGAGAAAAGCGGGGTGGTGGTGGCACCATCTGAGGGCCTGTCCTAAGCCTGCTTGGTTCATCAGGGAAAGCTGGCTTCTCTCTGGGGCATCTGGGAAGTGGTGACAGGGAGTTACAGCAGAAAACCCTGGGGCATAGCATGGGTGGGAGCTTCTGGTGTGGAGCCATTCTGTTTTCCCAGACAGCCAGGTCACAAGCTTGCCTCTGCATCCCCTCTCTGCCCTTTGGCTTTCCCATTTCAGGCCGGCAGAGGAGGTGCAAGGCCTAGATCAATGCTTTTCCTGCGGTGGAACCCAAATAATGTGAAACCAAAGGGGCTGTGCACTGCTTGCTTAGCCTCACACTCTGCCCTGCCAGTTGGGGACGGGGGTGGCCGTTGCCTGTTGTAAGTCTGGGGAACCCCCATGTCTTCAAGAACCCAATTTGAAAACCACTAGTCTAGAGGCTAGAATCCCAGGGAGCCTTTCAGCCTGGGAAGAGCCCCGTCCATCCTGGCACCTTCATATGTTCCTTTGCCTTCCCTCCTGTGCTCCCTTCCTTTCTAGTTCATAGTGGAGTGTCATGGCAACACCCTTTTGCCCCAGTTCCTGGGCATGTACCGCCTGACCGTGGATGGCGTGGAAACCTACATGGTGGTCACCAGGAATGTGTTCAGCCACCGGCTCACTGTACACCGCAAGTATGACCTCAAGGTAAGAGGCTCTGTGTTTCCAGCTTTGTCTCTGGCTGCCTGAGGCCTGGAGGGGCCACGACTCCAACCTCCACCTAGCGGGAAAGCCGGAGCATGTGTTTTGGCGTGGACAGGTGACTCTGGAGTTGATCCGCTCAGTTCTTGTGGGCCAAAGGCTGTTTGAAGTCCAGGTGACAGTGACAAGAGGTTAAGCCCTGAATGTACCATGTTTATGTAACAAGTGATGTTCTTCAACTCCTGTCAGTGGGATGTGCACACAGAGGGCAGCAGTATGGGGACAGGCTGTGCTGACACATGTACTCTGGCATCTGTCCAGGCCCCACCGACTGACAGCACAAGTGTATTTCTAGACGCCAGAAAGAACACACTTGTGCCTATGAACCACAGCACTCTGTTTTTCTTGACCCTGACTTCCTGACTTCTGTCACCTCACACCACCCTCCCTCTCTCGGCTGCAGCTACACGGTCTCCTTTCCATTCCTGCAGAGCCTGCGCTCTCCTCTCCCAGGATCTCAGACAGGCGGCCTGGACTCTTTTCCCTCCCTGCCTTTTTCTCCACCTCCACCTTCCTCCCCTAATTACTTCCTCCCTTCCCTTCTGAGCTCGGCTCAAATATCACTTCTTCCAGAAGCAGGCCTTGGCCACTGCACCTCCCTAGTCCAGGCCCCACCCCTGTGCCCACCCTCAGAGTGTCTTGTCTCCTCCCCTGACCACTTAGCATCATTGTAATTAATGGACTAATTATTCATATAACTCCTGTTTAATGCCTGTCTCCCTTGTTAGAAGGAAAGTCCCCTAAGGGCAGGGACTGAGTCTTGGTACAGTCCTGTTTCCTGAGTAGGTATCTTGTATGCAGTCAGAGCTCTGTAAACGGCCTATGACTGAGGAAGTGGAAAAAGTTGCTGCCTCCTGGCACCTCTAGGATCCTAACCGGGCTACTTCAGTTCACCTGCTGCCTTTCTCCAAAGACTGGTCCATGTTTTCTTGCTCAGTGGAATTTGCCTCAGCTGGACTTCTCCTGATGGCTCTTATCCTTTCAGGGTTCCACTGTTTCCAGAGAAGCGAGTGACAAGGAGAAGGTATGCTGGGACCTGTGCTGATCAAGTGTGGAATGGGTCGCTTGGAATCAGAAACAACTTCTGTCGGCCATCCCGTTCCTTCCTCCACCACAGCCTCCAGCCCAGTTCCCAGACATGCAGTCTGTCCACATGAAATGCTCGGTGTCGCTAAGCACCTTCCTGTCCTCATCCTCTGCCTAGGCCTTGGTCTCTAGCCTTTTACCTCTGCCCTTGCTGGGTTCTTCATGGTCCTGGAGGGCTGGCAGTTTCCATCTCATGGTCCAGCCTGAATCAGCGAGTGGCTGCCTGAGCCCTGAGGTAGTCCAGGCTCAGCAGGAAGGCATGCTTTGGTCAGTCCTTGTTGTCTGACATATGCCACATATTTGCCATCCCTGCCTGCCCAAAGCCTCGAACTATAGCCTCCTGTGCTGAGCTGTTGATTTGGCAGGTTGACCATCTGTGTGCTAAAGACCCTTCCCCTTTCTGTACCATTGCCTGGCAGAGGACTCCTTGTGGTGAATGAATCAGGCCAACCAACCTAACACTGCTATTGCTCTCCCAGGCCAAGGACTTGCCGACATTCAAAGACAATGACTTCCTCAATGAAGGGCAGAAGCTGCATGTGGGAGAGGAGAGTAAAAAGAACTTCCTGGAAAAACTGAAACGGGATGTAGAGGTACTTACTAACCCTCGTTTTCACCTTAGTTGAACAGGGCCCTCTCTTATCCCCAGAGCAGAAGCTTCTTTCACCTTAAGAAAAATTGAATTCACTACTTTCCAGGAGTATGGACAAAAGAAAGGGTGGTGATTGAGCAGTGTGGGTAGTTATTTGCACCTAAAGCTAGTGCAAATGAACTTTCCATTTGGGGGGACACGATTTGTGCCAGTACAACCTTTGTAACTCAGTTTGAGATACTTTGCTTCGTCTCTTCACTAATCTATTGCAGCACCTTTTTCAAACTTCTTTTCTGGTGGTGTCCCCATAGTGGAGGGGGCATCCAGCCATCAGAGCGACAGGAAACCAGCTGTTAAGAGCCACCAACCATGTGGTTCTCTGGCTCTGACTCTCCGCTTACCTAGCAACCTTCCAGTGGAATGGTACTTCCAACCAGAAGTTCCTGTGGAGAAGTTCCTCCGGGGAGAACAGGTGCTCAACAGCGAATGTGATATCTGCACCACTTGATAACTCAGTGTCTCCTTCTATTTTAATAAATTCGGAGCCTGCTCATTAAAACCAAACTCTACAAACTTTAAAAAAAAATTATTTTTTTTATTGTGGTAAAATATGCATAACATAAAATTTACATCTTGGGGCCGGCCAGGTGGCACAGTGGTTAAGTGTGCATGCTCCGCTTCGGCGGCCTGGGGTTCACAGGTTCGGACCCCGGGTGCGCACCAGTGCACTGCTTGTCAACCGTGCTGTGGCGGCGTCCCATATAAAGTAGAGGCAGATGGGCGTGGATGTTAGCACAGGGCCAATCTTCCTCAGCAAAAAAGAGGAGGATTGGCATCGGATGTTAGCTCAGGGCTGGTCTTCCTCACAAAAAAAAAAAAAGAATTACCATCTTAATCATTTTTAAGCATACAGTTCAGTGGCGTTAAGTACATTAACATTGTTGTGCAGCCTTCACCATCATCCATCTCCAGAACTTTTTCATTGTTCCAAACTAAAACTCCGTACCCATTAAACACTAATTCCCCATTCCACCTTCTCCCCAGCCCCTGGCGACCACCATTCTGCTTTCTGTCTCTATGAAACTGTATTCTAGGAACCTCACATAAGTGGAATCATATGAGATTTGTCCTTTGTGTCTGGCTTATTTCACTTACCATAACATCTTCAAGGTTCATCCATGATGTAGCATGTGTCAGAATTTTCTTCCTTTTTAAGGCTGAAGAATATTCGATTGTGTGTATGTACTACATTTTGTTTACCCATTCATCACTGGACACTTGGTATATTAGTTAAGATTCTCCATAGAAACAGAATCAATGGAGTGTGGCTAGCTAGCTAGCTAGATGATTATTATAAGGAATTGGCTCACACGATTAATGAGGCTGACAAGTCCCAAGATCTGCAGTTGGCAAGCTAGAGACACAGGAGAGCTAATGGTGTAGTTTCAGTCCGGAGGCTGGCAGGCTCAAGACCCAGGAATAGCTGATGTTTTAGTCACATCTGAAGGCAGGGAAAAAAACTGATGTCCCGGCTCAAAGGCAGTCAGGCAGGAGGAGTTCAGGGTCAGACTTTTTGTTCTAGTCAGGCCTTCAACTGATTGGATGAGGCCCACCCACATTAGGGAGGGCAATCTACTTTACTCTTACCGATTCAGATGTTAATTCCACCCATAAACACCCTCACAGACACACCCAGAATAGTATTTGTTTTTTAATTATTTATTTTATTTTTTCCCCCAAAGCCTCAGTAGATAGTTGTATGTCATAGCTGCACATCCTTCTAGTTGCTGTATATGGGACGCGGCCTCAGCATGGCTGGAGAAGCAGTGCGTCGGTGCGCGCCCGGGGTCTGAACCCAGGCCCGCCAGCAGCAGAGCGCGCGCGCTTAACCACCAAGCCACGGGGCCGGCCCCCAGAATAGTATTTGACCAAATGTCTTGGCACCTGTTGGCCCAGTGGAGTTGACACATAAAATTAACCATCACACTTGGATTGCCTCATTGTGAATAATGCTGCTGTGAACATGGGTTTTACAAACTTCTTTTTCTAGGAAGCTTTTCCTTAATCACCCCCTACTATGTTTGTGCCTTGATTCTGACATTTCCTTTGTTCAGAGTCTTTCTCCTCCCTTTCCTCCCTACTCTGCTTCTAAGAAGAATTTAAGGCAGTTTACACAATTTATGTTTCACTTGCATGTTGCTTCATAAATGTTCTCAGGGGGATAGGAGGGTTGTGGTTCATGGACTCTCTCTCTTCTGGGACCCCAGCCCCTTCTCCCTAGACCTCAAGAAGGCCTTGTCCAGAGGTGTGTGAAATGGTGCCCCCACCTTTCTTTAGTGGGGAGATTCTGCTGATCTCCTATCATCAGGGCTTCTGGTGCTTTTTGTTGTGTTCTGGGTCTGTGCATAGAGCCGCTCTGGTCCTAGTATGACTCTTTTCCTAATCCCCTAGTCACGGTGGTCAGTCGGACAGTTTCCTGGTGCTGTAGGCTCAATTTGTGACCATGGCAGAATGCCCGGCATATGACTGATGGTGGCTGCTGGCTCGTTCACAGAAGGTTTGGACCAATGACTCTGGCCTCATTATTAGCTAAACTGGAATGCTGGCTGGCCATTTCCATCCTGTATCATTCCCACACTGTTCTTCTCCAAGTCATGCAGTCCTAGATCAGGAGACCTGAGACACCATCCTGCTCACAATACTCATTATGTAGGTGAGAAAATGGAGACTCGGCAAGGGGGAAGCCACAGCGAGGGGAGGGCTCCAGTGCTCTCTCCCTCTGCCCCACATGGCCTCTTTTGACCTTCAGGGATGGGATTGAGAATGTTGGTTGGCTCTGACTCTCATTCTTATGTCGTGTCCCCTTTTCTTTATCTCCCCATTTTTACCCTGACTGGTAAAGAAGCTGAATTGCATAGTTTTTCAAACTTTGCCTGTGACCCCCAGTTAGAAGTGCATTTTGCCTTGCAACCCAACATATGTACCATACACACACACAAACTGAAATACTACGTACGATTTCTTCCTGTTAGGTCCTCTGATATTTTCTATCCTATTTCATAATAATAATAGTAAAAAAAAATCCTACTCCCAGCCCACTAAATTAGATATAGGACTCATAATGGACTGAGGTTCATGGTTTGAAAGACACTGCTATGTTGCATCCATCTCTCTTGCACGGTACAACATTCCATTCTTTCTTTCCTCAGACTAGCCGTGGCCTCTCATGATCCCAGACCGTACGGGCTGTCCCCTCTTCCTGCCGCGCTCGTTCTGTCTTCACTCCTGCAGCCTCTGCCTGCCTGATTCCTCTTCATCCGTCAGGCTCAGTCTCGGCTCCTTTCCTCAGGGAGGCCCTCCCCCCGCTGCTCTGGACTCCCACAGCTCCTTGCCCTTCTGAAATAACTGTCTTCCCCATTAGACTTTGAGCCCATCGAGGGCAGAGATTCGGGTGTCTTATTCTCTATTGTATTTCAGAATTGGAGAATTGAGTTGAACACTTTTTCTCCCCTTTCCGGATGCCGCTGGGATGTCCTGTGTAACCTCTTCCTTCCATCTCTCCTTCTCCCACCTCCGCTAGTTCCTGGCCCAGCTGAAGATCATGGACTACAGCCTGCTAGTGGGCATCCATGACGTGGACCGGGCCGAGCAGGAGGAGATGGAGGTGGAGGAGCGGGCAGAGGACGAGGAGTGTGAGAATGACGGGATGGGCGGCAACCTGCTCTGCTCCTATGGCACGCCTCCAGATAGCCCTGGCAACCTCCTCAGCTTTCCCCGGTTCTTTGGTCCTGGGGAATTCGATCCCTCTGTTGATGTCTATGCCATGAAAAGCCATGAAAGTAAGTAGGAGCTTGTGCCTGCCCTGCCCACCCCTGGCCCCCATCCTTCCCTCTTGGGCCCATTGTTCAGATGCCGCTGTGGGTGTCTGGACTCTACCTTGTTAATTGCTGACTCTGTCCTCTTTCTGCCTCCAGGCTTCTATACTGGGTCATCACAGTAACTCCGTCTTCTGGGGCCCTGGGGTCCTTCTCTGTCAGGCCTTCCTTCACCCCTCTGCTTGTCCCGGATATCGGAGGCATGGTTCTGCTCTGGTTCATGGGGTGGACAAAATCTCATAAATACTGTCAGGTCAACCCCACAGGGTGGCTGTGAAGATCAAATAAGAGCTATGAAAGCTTCTGAGGAGGATTCCATTAGTCATTCCTTTTGTCAGATCCAAAATGATAGGGATGGCTCTGAATCTCATATCTGAAGGGTCATGGACACAGCTGCTTTCTGCTCTTCTCCCTGCCCCCTCTTCCTCCTTTCCTGCTTCCCCTCCCCCTTCAGGTGCCCCCAAGAAGGAGGTCTATTTCATGGCCATCATCGATATCCTCACGCCGTATGATGCTAAGAAGAAAGCTGCACATGCTGCCAAAACGGTGAAACATGGGGTGAGTTCTCCCTCTCCATCCAGGCCCAGCAGGGGGGCCCTCGGACCCCGGGGAGGGGGGTCTCAGGCCTCCTGCTCTACGGAGACGCCCTCCAGCCCCCCTCCCAGGACAGAGAACCGGAAGAGCAGCCTGCCTGGTTGCCTTGTCCTCTCTCTCTGCATCTACACCCACTGCCTCCCTGCAGCCAGCTGATATGCCCAACTTGTTTTTCCCCTAGTTCTTTGGCCCTCAGGGCCCTGAGCCCGCTGGCTCCTTTCCCCAGGGCTGCTGGGCATGTTGTGCATCTTGTTGACCGCTGGTAATAGCTTTGTTGACATGCCCGTGCTGCTCCCCAGAGGCCTGTTTCCCCATGGACTTCACACTACTGTTCTCCAAACAGGGGCCCCACAGAGATCTGGAGCCTCTCTGCCACCTCCCCACTGCCGTGCTCCTGCTTCAGTGGGTGCAGCCCTTGGTTGTGAATCAGAGGAGTGGGGCCAGGATGATTCTGAGATGTGGGAACCACTTCTTGAGGTGGCCTGCCCAGTCTGAGGGGTAGTATTCAGCTCTAATGCGGAGCCAGAGGCTCCTGAATACCCAGGCCCCTCCCAGGCACAGCCCCCTGATTAGGGCCAAGGAGCTCGACCTGAGTCGGCCTCTGTGTATTACAGGCGGGGGCCGAGATCTCGACTGTGAACCCTGAGCAGTACTCCAAACGCTTCAACGAGTTCATGTCCAACATCCTGACATAGTTACCTTCCACCTTCAGCCAGAGCCAGAGAGCTGGATGTGGGGTCGGGCTTGGAAGAGGGAGAAGGTGTATTTGGGCTGGATGGGAGGGTGGGGGCAGAGTGGGGGGTAGGGGAGGGCTTTAGCAATGAGACTGCAGCCGGTGACACAGAGACTAGCTGGGGAGGAGGGGATGTGCTGTGTGTGCACGTGCTCACAGGATGTAGCCTCACCTGCTTACCCTTGATTTTTTTCCCCCCACTTGACCCAGGTTAAAAAGGGGTTTCCTTTCTGTTACCTTGTAACCTTGTAAGATACCTTGGGGCTAGAGATGACTTTGTGGGTTTATTTAGGTTTTGTTTCTGAAATTTCATTGCTCCAGGTTTGCTATTGATAATGATGTATGTCATCACCCTATCCACCCTCCCCATCCCTGCCCTGCTCTCAGTTCCTTTCAATTAAAGAGGCACCCCATAGACCTGGCCAGGGGTCCCTCAGAGCAAAGTGCTCTAACGCCAGAGGAGAGGAGGTCAGACACCTCAGCCCTGCTGCATTTGATCTTGTCTGGATTAACTTTTTAATTTTATGGAGTATTGTGCACAGCTTCCTCCACCTTTCCCTCGGATCCAAGTGAAATGTTACATGATTCCTCCATCTAAATGCTGTCCTCCCCAAGGAACACTCCAGATCAACATCAGGCATCTTGGATGGGAATCAGAGACCTCAAAGGGGAGTGAGTTCATCCTCATGGGATGGTGAGGGGTCGGGGGAGCTGCTGGGCTCTTGGACAGCTGGTTCTCAGAGAACCCGTGATTATCACCAAAGCCCCTGGGCTCTCTCACTCTGGAGTTCAGATGTCCTCTCTATAAAGCCTGCTTCCCACTGGATCAAGAGGAAAGCACCTTTCGATGTAACAGGACCCTTGTGCTAAAATGATTATTTTCCCTTGGGGAAACCCTGGAAGCTGATGAGTATCAAATGAGGTCTTGTGCCCTCCATTCACTGACTTCCTTCTGACCTTCTGCCAGGCACCCTCACTTGCAGATGAGCTTTTAGCTGGGGGCAGATCTCCACACACCTAGGGTGCTCCTTGCAGAGACACCTCTTCAGGCCCCAAGGCTACCATGTAGGTAATCTGACTCCTTGTGCCTGTGGTTTGTCACCTGGATGGTTATGGCCAGCAGGGAGTGGTGCCCTCCACCTTAGAGTGTGGTGCCCAAGCCCGAGGTTGCTTCTGAGTCACTTGAGGATGTGACCCAGGAAATCCCATTTGGAGGCTTGATGTGGGATTCGACCTGGCCCCCAACCTTGGGGCCGTTTTTCCTTGATGCCCCCCACCCTAGACTTTTAGCAAATCTGCTACCCACAGCTTCCTCAGGAGTGGCATCCTGCAGCTTCCTTCAGGATCTCCATCTACTTTCTGAGCCTGCTACCCAGGCCTCAGAATTGAGCCGTGTATGTGGGTCTGTGATGCCATCAGAGCAGTCTGGTCTGGCTAGGAGAGAAAACGGGCCCTGCATTGGAGGAGGTAATTCCTGCCTCTTCTCACCTCCTGACCAGGAACTGGGGATTTGGGATGAGATATGGTAAAACTTGTAGATGGGAAGAAAGTTTATGGAACCATTTTGAATGAATGGATTGGTTTCCTGTGGCTCCCTCCAAACCCGGTCAAGTTCACTTTCTGGAGCAGGAACCAGTACCCTCTCGGTGCCCTACCTGCAGCATTATGTCAGGGAGGAATGGAGACAGCCTTCTTGGACTCCACTGGGGCTGCCAGAACCCTTCTGGAAGAGTCAGACGGGTCAAACAACCGCCCTGGCCCCAGGAAGGGGCCATAGGTAGCTCTGAATATCAGCAGCAAGACCACGAAATGACTTGGGGAAGAACTTGGAACCAAGTGGCTCATGGAGAAAACAAATTTGATTTAGGAAGGGATTACGTAGGAATAATGTTTGGACTTGATTTCCGCACCTCCTAATCAAGAATGAAAATTTGGATCTGCTCCTAGTCAGGCCCAGCATCTCCAAAGCTTGGGAGGCTGTCTGCCAGCAGCCTCCACAGCCTTGGGCTCCCACCGGCTTCTGCATTTGGTCTGCTGATCATGTTGCCATAATTGTATGAAAAGTGTAACACCGTCTATCAGTTAAAGATGAGCTACCAGGTATCTAACTTCTTTAACATTGAGTTTTTGTGGTTTTTTTTTTTTTTTTTGGTATATTGTTTACATTTTGAGAGGTAGCATTCTGTTTTAAATGCTTTTTGTTTTTCTGACAGTATTGTTGATTTGGGTCGAAACATTTGAGCTATGGTTTGGTGGATTTTAGATTTTTTTTAAAGGTCATTCTCTGTGCTATCTTCAGAACCTTGGATTTAGCCCTCTAATTCCTTTGGCATTCAAATGTTTAAAAGCTATTTATCTTGGTTTATACAAGTTTTCTTTCTCTTCTTTTTGTAATGATGAAGATATTATGTTTGGTTTGCAGTCTGAACATAGAGAAAGTGAACTGATCCCCAAGCTTTTGTCTGCCCCCACTCTTTTTTCCAAGTCCCACCTTTCCCTCACTGGGCAGTAAGGCCTCCGAGGGGAAGTGACTGCCCTCAGCCTCGCTCTTTGGAGCCATGAAGAAAGGCTGAATTGTCTTATGGCATCTTGGAACACTTGGGTCTCCCGAGAACAAAGGTATAAGAACAGGACGCGGCTGACTGGGTGAGGCCTAGATGGGGATAAGGGCAGGATTCTGCTCCCTTCCTTCCCTCTGCCATTTCACCAGGCACAGCTTCTCCTGTCCTGCCCCGCCTCTCTTCTCTGAAAGTCCATGGCTGAGAAAACTGGTCTCCCAGGTCTCCCAGCCAAAGTGAGGAGTCTCTGAACTCCACTTAGACCACTAGGTGAAGGCCTCTGGCCCTTGTTCCTGTTAATGAACCACTGAGTCTTTGTTCCCCAGCGCAAGCTCCTTCCCTGTGCCCTGTGGTTTGGGGGTTATGGGGCAGGCTGGAAGCCAGCAGTTGCAGGAGCACAGACTGAAGCAGTGCTCCATCTCTCCTTATCGAGCTCAGGGGTTACTGGTCTGTGGCAGGTGCCACGAGTCGCCCCTGTGGCTGTTCTCAGTGGCACTCTCTTAAGTTCCCACCACAGGCAGCTCCTCCTCCCCTTGCCCTCTTCCTACTTCACTTGTTTCTCTTGCCTGTGCTTTAGGCCTCGAATAGGTCCCCTGGTCTTGCTCAGGGCTTGGGACTACAGACTCCTGCCCTAGTGACTTTCCCCTCTTCACAGTCTGCCAGGGCCTGCCCTGGGGAGGTGGACCAAAGACCCAGGACTTTTCTCAGTAGCCAATCCCACCCAATTGTCTTTTTACCAATTCAAGTTGGGAGAGAGAACTTCCAGCACTCCCCCCAGCATTTGAGCTACTCAAGTGTTAGGGGCCGGAGGGGACAGTGTGTTTAAACAACCCTTAGAGCTCTGGCCATAGACCTTGGCTTCCCTGGTCTAGGGACCTCACTTCTTTGTGGCAGAAATGTGGGGAGTGGGGTCTAGCCCGAGAACAGGAATCAAAGGGAAAACCCATTCACACAACTGCCCCCAAATCTCCCAGCTATCTGCAGGGGGCAGTGACATGCTCTAGCCTTCCTCTGACATGTGCCACTTAGGAAGAATGCCTCCAAAGGGAAGAGGAGACTTGGCTGTCCCCAGCAGGTTGTGCTGAGATCCTTCGGAGGCTGGGGAGGAAACTTCCAGAGGAGCCCTTTCCCCTCCTCAGAGCCATTTTGTGAAGAAGTGGGAACCAAGAACCTTTGCAGGGATGCCGGGTGCTGCTCAGCACACCCGAGCATCAGGTCAGGTCATTGTAATAAAAAAAAATGTGAATGAAGTTTAGATTCACCTTTTGGGGGAGCAGGATAAACTACTGCCCCAAGATACGTGTGTGACTTCTCGATTTCCCACTGCAATTTCCATTTTTTAAATAGGAATTTTCAACCCCCTGTGCTTGTCTAATGTCTGCTCCAAACAGTTCGAGACTCTGTTACTGTTTTAAAGTGCATGCATGTTAAAATGAATCTCCAACCCGAGGAAAAAATAAAACTCAAAAAGTTTTGTGTACACATCTGTTAAGTGTGAGTCTTTTGGAAATGAGCCTTTTATTTTTTTCAGAATTAAAAGGTTTGGTCCCAGTTTCAGAGGCTGCTTGGGCTAAATCAGTGTATGGCGAGTTTGGAGAAAGAATGTGGTCCATGACTGGTCACCCACTTTCAGATGCAGTTAATAAGCAACGGTTAAGAGCACAGGCAGTGGCACCATCTCCCTGTCAGCCGTCCTAGCAGCGCGCACTGAGGAATGGAAAAAGCCACTGCCCTTCACTTCTCCAGCTGTGTAGAACTAACGCTGGCTAGGAGCCACATACTTGTCCCAGCTCTCCCTTGACTAGCTATGTGGCTAACTTGGAACAAGTCACCTCTATGTACCTCAGGTTCTCTATCTAGACTCTAAGCTTAAATTCTTTTTTTTTTTTTTCCCCCAAAGCCCCGGTAGATAGCTGTATGTCATAGTTGCACATCCTTCTAGTTCCTGAATGTGGGACGTGGCCTCAGCATGGCCAGAGAAGCGGTGCGTCGGTGCCCGCCTGGGATCCGAACCCTGGCCGCCAGTAACAGAGCGCGCACACTTAACCGCTAAGCCACAGGGCCGGCCCAAGACGCTAAGCTTAAAATCTAGTTCTAAGTGTGGTCCTGGACCAGCAGTATCAGTGGCACCTGGGAATCAGAAATATAAATTCTCAGGTCCTCTGCAGATCTGAGTCAGCAACAAGCCCTCCCCGTGATTCTGACAGAGGCTAAAGTTTGGGAACCACTATGCTATACCAACCTCCCCCTTGCTTATGAGGGCATCTATACAGGTTGACAGCTGGAATCATCTAGGGGAAACTTTAGAAAAGACAGCTGCCCAGGCTGCTTTAAAAGGCCAATTAAATCAGAATCTTGAGGGATGGGATCAAAATATCTGGATTTTAGAAGCTCCCCAGGTGACTGGTGTGCAGCCAAGGTGAAGAAATACCGATCTACGAGGATTTTACCTGTGGGTACCTGGCTAAATTTCTATCTGAAACAATGAAAAAAGATTTAAGAGTTTCCCAGTAGAGTAGAGTGAAAAGGATTCGAGGCTTGGGAGTCAAATGAAGCACTGGTTTACATCTTTGCCCTACCACTTATTTAAGTGGCCCTGAGCAAGTTATTTACCTGCCCTTAAACAAGAATAATGTCAACTACCTTAAGTCACTATGAGGATTAAATTCTAGAATGTGTAAAGCTCTGCATGCAGGGCCTAGCACATGGCAGGCCCTCAACAAGTGATGTGTGGATACCATCCCCGCTGGTGCCTAGTGCATGAGCTCAAGTCAAGACGAGAGCCCGAGGGCGGAGCTACACCCTGAGTAACTGCCCACCTAGGGAGAGAGACCTGTGGTAAAGACTCAAAGCAGCAGGAGTGAAAGAAAAACTGTTTTATTTAAAAAAAAAAAAAGTGGGCTCTGGGAACAGAAGGTTAGTCCATTCGGGCCTTCAGTGTCCTGGTGGTGATTTTGTCCTTCTCACTGCAGAGAGAGAAAGACAAAGCATCTACACCCATCTAGACTGCAGAACACGGCTGTCCTAACTCTAGGTTTGAGTGTTGTGCTCATGTTACATTGATGTTAGCTTGTTTCCTTGGCCTGTGGTAGGGAAGGGGAGAATGGAGACATGGGGAGACTCCAGGGAAGGCTTTCCATAGGTGGAACCATCAAGAGTTGAGATGACTCAGGGCTGGACTGCGAAGCCCTCCAAAGAAGGGAAGGAGCTCCCCAGGCCTAGAGAACAAGTAGCTTAGGAAGGAGGTGTGATGTGTTTCACTCCAATGAACATAAAAGAACCTTGGGGTAGTAAATTCTCTGTATCAGCCCCAATCTTTTTCATGGTAATTAAGCAGGCTGTCCCATAATAAAAGGGTCTAGGGCTGGCCCGGTGGTGCAGTGGTTAAGTGTGTGCGCTCCGCTGTGGCGGCCCGGGGTTCGCAGGTTCGGATCCCGGGCATGGACCAACACACCGCTTGTCAAGCCATGCTGTGGTGGTGTCCCATATCAAGTAGAGGAAGATGGGCACGGATGTTAGCCCAGGGCCAATCTTCCTCTGCAAAAAGAGGAGGATTGGCATTGGATGTTAGCTCAGGGCTGGTCCTCCTCACAAAAAAGAAAAAAAAAAAAAAAAGGGTCTAAATGCTTATTCTGGGATGAATAGCAGAAAGCAGTGGGAGGACATCTTCTAGTTCATCCAATCAGGTTCCTGGTGATAGCCCCAAACAAGTTAAGAGGCAAAAGGGGATGGCTGTTAGGGATCTGGCTAGGGGTTGGAAAGTAGTTCCCAGTTCAGTACATCACACACTTGTGGGTTCTACACTGGTAGGAGCTGGGAGAGAGGGGAGCTGCCTAGGATTTCCATCTGTCGGCAGTAGCTCTGCTGTGGCTCATCCTACACAGGTCCCTGAGACTGTGGGGACACTGTTAAGGAAGGAAAGAAATGTCTATTGTGAGCAAGGGGAGGAGACTCAGGGTGATGGAGCCTCACCTGACACAGGCCAGGGAATTCTGGGTAGGCTCCTAGCTGCCACTCAAGGAAGCATGGATTTCTGTTATCCTGTGCCTGCTGCAAGTGCTTTTCTTATTTCACACGTGACCAGGGGGCTGGGAAGATGGGGTGTTTATGGGGGAGGGGAGGGTCAGGTGTCTACAAAGCTTCTAGACTTCTCCCAACTCATACTCACATGATGTGGACGATGACTCCCATGCCCGACACTGCATCCCGGTCCACAGCATTCAGCATGGCTTGCGAGATGGTTTCAAACAGGTGTTCTGGATCCTGCCAACAGAGCAGAAGCCTTTTAATCCCCAGAGCCTTGGACGCTACTTGGTCTGGCTCCTTAACTCTCTTTTCTTTAGGCTCAAGGCCCCCAGCTCTGGCCTCTCCCATGCCTGAAGTGAGGGATGGTTCCCTGGATATGGGAAGCCCCCTCAGCTCCTTCTCAGAAGGAAGGAGGGTTATGTAAGGGGAAGTTCAAGCCCCAAACTTCCTCCACTAACCAGCAGTGTGACCCTGGGCAAGTCACATGTCCCTTCACTAAGCCTCAATTCTTCTTCTGTAAAATGAGAAGAATCCCTACTTGGCTCCTGTGTGCTTTATCAGCTGTCCGATGCACTCTTCTCCTGGGTGTCTCACAGGTACCCATTTCCCCCCAAACCTCTTCCTTCTCCTAGATCCTCTATCTTGGTTGGCTTAGCTAGAAAACTCAGGCATCCTCCATATCTCCACCTCCCTCACTTCTGTTTTTTTGTTTTGTTTTGTTTTATTTTTTTTGGTGAGGAAGATCAGCCCTGAGCTAACATCCATGCCAATCCTCCTCTTTTTGCTGAGGAAGACTGGCTCTGAGCTAACATCTATTGCCAATCCTCCTCCTTTTTTTTTCTCCCCAAAGCCCCAGTAGATAGTTGTATGTCATAGCTGCACATCCTTCTAGTTGCTGTATGTGGGACACAGCCTCAGCATGGCCGGCCAAGCGGTGCGTCGGTGCGTGCCCGGGATCCGAACCTGGGCCGCCAGTAGCGTAGCGCGCACACTTAACCGCTAAGCCACGGGGCCGGCCCCCTCACTTCTGTTTTAAGTGACCAAGTCCTCTAGACTCTTGGCTGCCCCCTCCCCCATTGCCACTACCTTTGCTCAGGACCTCAGCGCCTCCTGTAGGTGACTACGAAAGCCTATGGCATCTACCCGCAGGCCTACAGTTCCTTATTGCTTTTGACGCCATGCTAAAGAAACAAGTTCAAACTCCTTGGCGTGCATTCAAGGCATTTCAAAAGCTCACCCCAATTTCCCTCTCCATCATCACCTCACCCCACATTCTTTTTTTTTTTTTTAAAGATTTTATTTATTTTATTTTTTGCCCCCAAAGCCCCAGTAGATAGTTGTATGTCATAGCTGCACACCCTTCTAGTTGCTGTATGTGGGACTCGGCCCCAGGATGGACAGAGAAGTGGTGCCTCAATGCGCACCCGGGATCCGAACCTGGGCTGCCAGCATCGCAGCGCGCGCACTTAACCACCAAGCCACAGGGCCGGCCCTCACCCCACATTCTGCCTGCACTCCAGCAGCCACAGCTAGCTCTCTCCAATCACTGAACACACCTGGCCCCTCCTGTATCTTTGCATAGGCTGTTCCTTCTGCCAACTAGGTCCTTTCTTTCCTCTTCTTCCTGGCAAACTGCATTTTAACAGGTATTTGGGTGTCCGTCTTGCTTCATTAGACTGCAGTAAGCCCTTGAAGACAGACTATTTGGTTTCCCCAGAGCCTGGCAGAGCTGGCACCATAGCCAGCCCTCACTGTCAGGCATTGTTCCAATCTTTGCATGTTTTCCTCACACCACTCATAAGGTAGGTTCTACTCTCCCCCACATTTTACAGCCAAGGAAATGGAGGCACACAGAAGTGAAGTGACCTACCCAAGAACATAACTCATTAAATGGTAGGAGGATCCGAGTCTCCAACCAGGACACCTGAAGGTCCCGAGCCCATTCTGTTGAGCTGTCTAACCCTACAACACCTGGTTAAATGTTTGTTCAATGAACAGGTGTGAGAACCCTGTAAACCCAACGTGAGGAATTTGTTGTTGTTGTAGCAAATATCTGACTGGGGTCTGCTAACAGAAGGTGTTCTTCCCTGGAGCCAGCCAATCCGCACCAAGGCCCTGGCAGATGGAGTCTCTGGACACCCTCCCAAGGCTCAAGCAACTGTCGCTTTCTCTCCTACCTGTACCATTCTCCCCATTATCTGCCAGGTAAACACATTTTTCCCTGATGGCCAAGGGGTGGGTACCTCAGAGCCCAGCCCTACTCCATGCCGCCAACTCACCATGTTGGGCTCCCAGAGGGACTCACACATCCCGTACATTTGTTCGGTGCAAGTGCCACTGACCACAAAGTCGTCAGTCACCATGGGGCAGCCGATGAGGTCTAGAGAGCAAATGAAGGGCTTAAAGGTCTTCGGGTCCAACCCTGCAATGACTGGCTCAGTGTAGTAGGGGCCAAACCTGTGGGGGCCAGGAGCAGAGAGAGAAACCAGAACTCAAGAACGCTCACTTTCCTGTTAGGCCTATTCAGATATTCAAACAAGACCCTGGCCCAGGCCTGGGGAGGAAAACGGAGGGCCCCTTGGCTTGTGGCCAGCTTTGTTAACCCTTTCCCCTTCTCCTGGCATCTGGCAATGCTCCAAGATGTTTTCCTTCTTTTCTCTGACACTTACCTTCATATCCTCCTCACCCCTGACCCTCTCTTCCTCCTCCTTTCTTTGGGAATTCTGCTTTCTTCTAATCTTCCCTATCCTAATCCAGGTTCTATCACCATTCAACTCTCTATTTATACATCTATACCTCTACTCCTTTCAAAAAAGGATTTGAAGCAGTTTATAGGAAAAACACTGAAAAATAAAACTAAACCATTAATAGCAACAAGACACTCAGACTGAACACAAACTTTTGTTCTGAGTCTCCTAGCAGGCAAGCCAAAGAAGGACACTCAGTGAGCTGGGTTATTTTCATTATCTGCTGACAGGAAATAGCAGCTTATCAGAAACTTGTTCTAGACCCTGAGCTTTGAGAAGACTCAATCTTAGGGATCTTTACATATAAAATACTCAAAAACTTATAGCCACTATACTCAATAGAAACAGTAAGTAAAGAGGCATTATTCATATGTCTTATATCGGCTCTCAGTAATTTCTAAGGGCATGATCTTAAGTTATAGTGCTGTAAAAAATAACTCTAAAAATAATAATTCTAAGGTGGAGGAAGGAGTTGGGGTAGCACGCTTTGATTCAGTGTTTCTCAAACAGATCCCTGGGTATCAATTTCTAGAAGAAACTTAAAATTTTGCATTTTTCTCTCAATAAACTGAAAATAAAGTTAATATAAGAATATTCTGTATTATCTGGGTAACAACCTTAAAACTAAATACAACACAGTTCAGGGCCTGCATTGCACTTCCAGTCATGTTGATGGCAAGGCATCACCTGAAGGTCAGTGTTTGACTCTTCCTGGCGGTGCTTCACAAACAGAGGTGCCTGGATAGATTCTCTGGGGTCCATGAGAAGTTTTTTCCTTTGAAAAGTGTCTGTACATTGCTCAACTTTGCAAATCACTGCATTAGCCTATCCTGCTGGAAAATCATTGATTTCAGTTGGGCTTGTAGAGAAAGCTCCCGGCTAGAGCCACTAAGAATCTAGAATTTTTCAGGTCACCCTCAATGGCCTATAATTTTATTATCTGCAATAAACATGAGCCATTAAATATATACCTAAATGTGAGTTAATTTTTACAACATTATAAGACCTTTTTCCCCCATATAAATCATTTTTTTTTTTTTGTTAAGCCTTTCTCAATTTGGGATTTTGATAAATGTAATTACCACATATGGCAGACAATTCACGGCTGAGGATATTAACACACACTAAAAAAAACAGCAACGCTTTTTTTGTTTTTTGTGAGGAGATCAGCCCTGTGCTAACATCCGCCAATCCTCCTCTTTTTTTGCTGAGGAAGACTGGCCCTGGGCTAACATCTGTGCCCATCTTCCTCCACTTTATATGGGACGCCGCCACAGCATGGCTTGCCAAGCAGTGCGTCGGTGCGCGCCCGGGATCCGAACCAGCGAACCCCGGGCTGCCGCAGCGGAGCGCGCGCACTTAACCGCTTGCGCCACCGGGCTGGCCCCCTTTGTTTTTAACTTTTTAATACTAAAAAGGTAGTAATATTGCTCCAGGTATGGAAATGGCAAAGATTTAGTTTCGAAAGCTAAAGAGTACTTTGCAACTTATCTCAAAATAAAAAGTTGAAAAGAAAAGAAAAAAAAAAAAAAAAGCTCAACTTGTCTTCTTGCCACCAGTTCTGCCCAGAGGTATGGGGGGAAGTGCTTATGGGGTTAGTTCTCCCTTCGATTCCATCCCAGCTTCTGCACTGAATTTTACAGTTAGGCCCCTTCTGTTCTCATCGTAAAGTCCCCAAATAGAACTGACAAAAATTAACATACCCAATTCCTAGGTTCCATGTATTCCAGAGAACCTAGTACCGACAGAATTAGCTCTGGAGCAAGGGTGGCTCCTGGCTGGGAGACGCCAGGGCATCTTTGGTGGGGTTAATTCTGTTGCCTAGAAGCAAGTTCATCTGCTATTTGCATTCCCTGCCATCTTCAGAAGTAGCCCTTTCTTTTCTATTTGGTTGTTAGGCAGGCCCACAGAAAACAGATGCCTAAAATAATAAGGATATCATCCTACAAATAAGAAATAGAACAGGAGGAATCGCCATCCTGGGCACCCCTCCATACTACATGCCTACTTGGCCAAAGTTTCTGCACTCCCGAAGTCCCCAACTACACTTCCACTCACCGTTTCTCGTACAAGAGGTTGGCCACCATGCTCATGAGGGTGTTTGGCTTGATCTGCCGACCTTCCTTCAGCTCATATAGGTTCAGCCGGAACTTGAGGCGCTGGGCACTGTGGTAGGAGAAGAAAAATGAGTTAGTAAGTCATTGCTGAATGTCCCCTCATGTCCACCCTGTGGAGGTCAGGAGGTACTTCGGGAGACACACAATCTCAGCCCCCGCCAAGACTCCTCTCTCTCCCTCCCAGTGATTTTCTCACCAGAAGTCCAGCCTCACGTCCACTTTCAGGACTTGTCCAACATCTGTCACCTGTAAACATGCCACACTGCTAACCTTTTTTCCCTTACTTTTTTTTGAAGAGAGAAAAAGGGAGTTAAGAAGTAGATTTTTCCCCTCTTTTTTGAGGAATAACATATATACAATAAAACGCACAGCTCCTTCTACAGTCTTAGTGGGAGTCTACCTGCAGGCCCAGACATGGCAGCTTACAGTAGAAAGGGCAGTGGACCGAGCGCTGACCTGGGCTAGGCCTTCAACCTCTCACTTAATTTTCCCACCCATAATATGGGGACACACTCAATCACCTGGTGGTGAGATAAATGTATGGGTGCATGACAAGGTGCTCAGAACACTGCAAAGTCTTACGCGTTAACAAACAGCAGCTGCTGCACTAATGGAGTGGAAGGTGCCTGAGAAAAAAGGCTACATCTCCTCCAGTGCCATCTCAGAGCCCAGGGAGTGGCCCCTGCAAGGAGCAGACCAATGCCAGACCTGCTGGAAACAAAGCCCCAAGTCACAGGACACCCGAACAAAGGGCCTTAGACACAACCTGAGCTTCACCTTAAAGGTGAGGAAACCAAGGCCTGGCTTGTTTCTGCCCACAAACAAGCAAACTTGGTGAAAAAAGCCTCCTGAAGAAAAGGAAGTAGTGTGAGGAGAACGGCAGGGACAGGAGAGAGGGAGGCTGCTGGGGGCCTTCACATGGACAGGAACCCTAAGCGATCGTTCTCTGATTCCACCAGGACTGGAAAGAAAGAGCTGGCTGGGTTACCTCTCAGGAAGAATTTCCAAGTTTTACGTTCTTGAGACTTAGGGAGCTTTAAGGGAAATGAGAGAGACAATTTTCTGACAAGCTTCCACCCACATTAGTGAACTAGTCTCCTAAAAACTAAGTCCAGGCACTGCTGCTCTAAGGCCACCAGCGTCCTGCAGAACCTGCCATCTGTGACTATATCCTCCCTCTTGAAACCCTACCCTGATTTTTTTCCTCTGGCCTCTCTTCTTCCCTCACTGCTAAATACACAGTTTGGCTCTCAAACTGCAGCTTATTTTTTTCCCCTCTATGTATTTTGTCTCTCCAGAATCTGTTCCCATAGATTTAACATATCACCAATGCCTCTCCAGCCCTGAGATATAGTTTCAAGACCCAAGATGTTTCTACTTGGCTCGCCTTGTTCCTTCAAAATTGGTGTCAGAATCAAAGTCATCTTTCTCCTAAAACTAGTCCTCCCAATTTCTATATTTCAGTCAACATGCTCAAAACAGAAATCATCTTTAAAACATTTTTAGATTGCCTACATGCCAAGTACTAGTCTAGTTACTAGTAACACACACACACCAGACCCCGACTCCACCCCCCCCACGTCCCGAGGCTGGCTTGGTGGCTTAGCTGGCTTGGTGGCTTAGCGGTTAAGTGCGCACACTCCGCCGATTCGGAGGCCTGGGGTTCACAGGTTCGTATCCCAAACGCGCACCGGATCCCGAAGGCGCAGCGATGCCCGCTTGTCAAGCCGTGCTGAGGCGGCGTCCCAGATAAAGTAGAGGAAGATGGGCACGGATGTTAGCCCAGGGCCAATCTTCCTCACACACACACAAAAAAACCAGACACAGACCCCGACCTCCATGAATGACTCTTTGGCCTCACAATATCCAAGCAGCCACTACGGCTGGTCAGTAACAACTCTCAGAAATGCCTTCCTTTCCTTTCCCACCACTACCACCCCATTAGGACCATAAGCCTCACACCTAGACCATCACAACAGCTACCTGCTTCATCTCCCAGACTCTCTCTCCTCTCAAATCACAGAAACACTGTCAACTAGATAACTAATCTAGCAGTTAATATGCACCAGCTCATCATGAGTCAGTTATCTTTCCCATATATGCCTGCCTTGTCTCTCAACTAGACCTGAAGTTCTTTAGGGACTGAGCACAGGCTTTGGCCTCGGGGAGACCTGCACTGGGATCCTGGGTGACATTCATTAGCTTGCATCTTGGCAAGACACTCTCTGAGACCCTCAGTTTCCTCATCTGCAAATGGGACAGCAACATGGTAAAGTCGTTAAGAGAATTAAATAAGTCCGTGCATGTAAGGTGCTTTCCACCGAATCTGGCACAGAGTAAATGCTGGCAAAAGTTGGTTAGGATACAACTCTGTATCGCTTAAGGTGTCCGGCAAGTCTCAGGTTCGCTGGTGCCGTCTGGTAGATGACTGACCCAGGCCACTCAAGACGCCGAGCAAGGCTGTCCAAGAAGGGGCCTGGGTGTGGGCGGGGACCCCCAACACTTACACGGTCTGGACGTCGGTGGCGAGACCGGCCAAGCCGATGTACAGCCGGTCGCCCATGGGAAAGATCTTCTGGAAGTCGGTGGTCACCATCTGGGCCTGGATCCCGAAGCGCCTGTCGGCAGCGATGGCCACACAGTTCTTCCCCTTCATGGCCATGACGGCCCCTCCGTTATAGGACATAATAGACTGGGGCAGACAGGGCGGAGGTGCTCAGCGCGAGGGCCAAACGCAGCCATAGCCCCCGGCGCAGCCCCTGATCCTGAGGCTCCTGGACGCACCGTCCTCCACTCTGGAGGCGCCCGGACGCCCCGAATCCAGCCCTGACATGAGCGCGGTGCAGCCGCGAGGACCTGAATTCACCCCCTGGGTCCTCACCGCGGTTCGCTCCCCTTCAAACTGGAGCCGCTTCCTTCCATCGACCACCAGGCTCTCTCCGCCCCCCAAACGTCCCATGACCCCATGCCCGTTCCTCAATCCCTACCCCATGTCCTTTCTCCCCGCTCCCCATCTCACCATGACTGCGGCGTACTGGGACCTCCACTCGCCACAACTTCAGCAAACCGGCGAAGGCCCTCCCTGCGCAACCACTCCTGTTGCTTTCTCTCTAGTAGCTGAAAGGCCGACCCTTCCGGCACATTTTGGCTTCCTATTGGCTATGCATCTCTGTCAGTCATCAGATCAGGAGTTTGGTTGAGAAGCCAAAACGGAGACAGCGGAAAGTGAAAAGTCACTGTGAGTGCGGAAGAGCCTGGCCTCGCGGTGCGAGCTGGGATCGTGGCGGACCCGGACTCAGGAGGCCAGAGACAGGCGCGGGGACGTGCGCGCACCTGGGCCGGTGGAGCCCGAGATAGGGGCCTGTGGCCCCAGCTGAAGCGCGACGGTGTTGGTTATGAACACGTCGTGTGGGTCGGGCGTATTACTCACGCTAGCTTGTTTCACTTATTCATTCCAGAAATCCTTACGTCTGTTGTGTGCCAGGCACTGTGCTAGGCTTTGGACATTCACGGCCCTAGAACGGCGCCTGGTATTTAGGAGGCGCCCATTAAGTGCATATTTAATGTTGCGAGGTGGAGGGGTCGGGGGAGGGTGCCGCAGGTATTCTGCAGCTGCAGGGGTTCAGCTGCAGAGGGGAGGTTTGGAGGCCGAAGGTTGTTCTGCTTTTGGGGACTCTCAGCAGATGGACTTTACTTATCTCCAAGTCTCAGGTCACCCTAAAAAGGGACGTTCCGGGCTTCCCCATATCTTCCTTCCCCGAGGAAGCCGGCGACGATCTCTCCCAGAGCCAATGGAGGAGAGGCGTGCGCGTCCCGCCTCCTCCCCTTCCCTGATCGGGACCCTTTCCTTTCTTTCCAGAGTCGAGCTTCTTTCGCCCCATTGCAGAAATTCTGTTCTGCCTTCTGCATCATCGCAGGCTCACTCCTATTGACTCGACTCACTGCCAGCCTGGTGATTGTCGCAGTCTCTGTGGCGCAATCGGTTAGCGCGTTCGGCTGTTAACCGAAAGGTTGGTGGTTCGAGCCCACCCAGGGACGCTGTCTTTCTCTCCCGTTTTTAGTAGAAAGGGGAGGAAAAAGGGAAACTCAAGTGTTATTCTCCCAACCAGTTAAAAGCCAAATTTTGTATTGAAATGGCAGAGGTAACAATTTTTTCCATAGCAAATCAGAGGGTCATTGTGATTGAAAACTCGCTATTGTTCAGTCAATGGTGGGATAATTTCTCCAGCACTTCACCTCCTACCTCCCACCCCGCCCCCAAGCAGGAAAAGCAGACAGAGGTTTTTGTCTCATTGTGCAATAGGTTTCAGATTGCATTTTTCGTAGGATTAAGAATGAATTTGCAGTGGAGGTTGGACAGTTTTCCATTGTCTGCCTCAATCGATGTTACAATCTCAAAATATTACATTTGGAAGGGAAGAAAATACCGCGAGAGACAAAGGCAGCGACAAACTGAGGGATAAAGAAAAAGATGAGAAAGGGAGAACACAGCTTGATATACAGAGAGGGGACGTGACAGAGAAATAGGCGCGGTGAGTGGAAGGAAGACACCGAGAAAATGGAGAGAGGGAAAACGGAAGCAGTTAATATGCGAAGCATCAGGAAAAGGAAAACAACAAAACAATTTTTTTCTAGAAATTCACAGAAGTGGGGAAGAGGATGGGGAAATAGAAGCAGAAACTGACAAAGTATATTGTTTTGGGGAGAGAGGAGTAAAAGACGCAAAGGTCAAGACAGTCATAAAATCACTAGCAGAGCCGCCCTCTCCCACACTGTCAGCACCTTCAAGGGGATCTTATCCTTGCAGTAGCTCTCAGTATGTACTGGAAATAATTACCTAGATTACTCGGGTTCCTGCCCTCTGGAAGCTTCTAGCCTGTGTCAGACACAGTGACCCTTCTGATGAGAGGTGTCAGCTGGAGGACTGTGTGGAACTACAACTAACACAGAATCGAGGGGGAAGCATTGGCACCACTGTCAGCCAGAGGCGCATCCCAGGGTGAGGGGTGGGAGCCTTCACTTTTATAGAGGAGCTAAGCAAAGGACGCCCTCAAGCAGTTCCCTTTGACATATGGTCTCCCTCAAGACTGGGCTCAGAGGCCTCTTCTGAAAGCCCTGCCCATCGCTCACAGAGACTTACTGGGCGCTCACAGGGCTGGTGGGGGCAAATGGGAGGGATACACAGTGCCATGGAAGCTAATGGGACAGGCTGTGTAACCCTCTGGGTTTGCCCCCACCGGCCTGTGAGCACCCTGAGGGCAAAAGCCGGGCTCATCAGCTTTATGTCCTCCGTGCCTAGCACAGATTTGACATTGGCACATGACAGGTGCTTCTTTGCCGGGAAACCAGAGAACTTCAGATATGAAAAAGGTTGGGTCAGAAGGTTCTCCTGATAAACCAGAAAGGCCAGCGATGTGAGGACGGGTCGCCCAGGATGGAGTTGATTAAAATGAAGTTTTAGTGGGTAGTGGGGTCTTCAGCATGCCGCTTCTGACTTATGGTTTGCTCGTGGCTGGCGCTTAATAACTGTCTGAGGAACAAGTGAACGGACCCCCGGTGAGCACGGTGGCCCCCTCCGGCAGCACTCCAGGATTAAAGGGGCCGCAGTTGGGACTCAGAGGGACGTCAGCTCTCTTCCTACTAGCTGATATCCTACCCCTCTGCCCCCAGGCAGCCCCTGGGTGCCCCTGTGGCTTGTGAGTGGGACCGAGATCTTCGCGAAGCCCCTACAGGTTTCTCTTGCCCGAGATCTTCTAGCCCGAAAGGCGTGGCAGACCAGGAGTCCCTGCTGCGCTCCCCTCCCCGGAGGGCGATTGGGGGACAGAGAAGGAGGCGCGAGTCTTCCCTGGCAGAGTCCAGGATGCCGGCGACTCACTTGCCTTAGGGACAGTGGGCGTGCCCACGCCAAGAGCCCCCTTTCCATGAGGAGCGGCGAACTCCTGGTCTCCGCGAGCAAGGACAGGGGAGCAGGTGACCAGATCCTTCCCCGGCCCTTCTCCTGCGGGTTCTCAGACAACTCCCTTTGGGCGGAAATCTCTCCCGCCCTTCCTCTTCTTCCCCGCCCCCATTCAGCCGGTGTGGCCTGAAGGCTGAAGCTGGGGTTTTGCGGCCGGTATCCGCAGGTCTCCCGGTCGCCGGCCAAAGGGTGAAAGCATTCAGTCCGGGAGCCCAGTTTTGGGTTCTCCGGGGCTTCGAGAAAGGAGGGAGGAAGGAGGCGGCGGCAGGTGCTCCGAAGCTTGCGGAAGATTTGTCTCCTAATTTCCTAACTCGAACCACCCACCGCCAGTGCGCTTAATGGCGCTTCTGGCCGGATAATCGAGCTTTTTGGAGGGACAGACAGTGTCCCTCCCTAATAAATCTCAAATAAGCAACTCGACCGTCCTAATGAGGCCCACGGTGGTCGCCGTAACGTAGTATCGATTGGCTTCCCCAGCGCCAGCCTCAGCCGCTCCTCCCGGCTTTTCCAAGCCTCTCTCTTCGTTCTCCTCCCGGCGGGGCCACTGGGGACAGGAGCCAGAGCACCGGGAGGCGCCTGGAGCGACGGTCGGAGTCGGCGGGCACCAGCCGCCTTTGCGCTCGCCCGGCTCCTCCCGCCGCCGCCGCGAGGGAGGCGCACCAACCGCGCGGAGCGCGGTCAGCGCACGGGCGCAAAATGCAGGAATCAGCGCAAGGCAGGAAAAAAAGCGCGGGCCATTTTTGAGCCCCCGTGCCTCGTTTTGTAGTCCATGCGGGCCTCTCGAGTTTGGTCGAGTTATTGTGCCTCGGCCCCGGAGCCTGCGTCCCCGTCTTCAGCTTGACTCCCGGCTGAGGCTGCGTTCCATTTTGCTCCGCGCGAGCACACCGAGGGCGCCAACCTCCACCACAGCAAACCGAGCTCCCCCAAGAGACCTCCCCCCAGGCCTCTCCCTCCGTCCCCCGGCGGTTTGCTCCCTGAGGCGCCCCGGCTGAGTCCCGGTGTGCTGCGTTTTAAAGCCAGTGATCTGGCCCCTGAGAGGGGCAAGGGGGTGGGGGACACGCTCTCACCAATGCAGTTACTAATTTTAAGGGAGTGTCACTTGAAAGTGAATGAAAATAACCCGGACGCATGGCTGGAGGCGTCGCCACCCTCGCCCCAGCCCAGCGCCCTTTGGTCGAGGCCGAGGCGTGGAGGACTGCAGGGCGAGCCACATTTCAGCCCGGTCCTCATCTCACCATTTTCCAGGCCCCCCAGCTAGGGGCGGGAATCGCAGGGTCAGAGGGTGGGGGGGAGCACACATATTTTTGGGGGGGAAGGGTAAGTTGCAGAGGGTAACAGAGAAGACGATACATCCTCCAGGGTCAGGAGCTGTTTGGGGAAGGGTGAGGTCGCGTCCTAGTTTTGGGGGCCGGGCCCCCGGCGGGGGCGCAGCCTCGTTAGCCTCTCTCCCTCCTCCTCTTTCCCTCTCCGCAAACACCCTGAAGGAATGAGGTCACGTGGGTGAGTAGTGGGCGGGACCTACTCTTGTCAGGAGGAAAAAAGCCATTTTGTCTCCCCCCTCCAGCCCCGGTCCCTCCCCTCCCCCCTCCGTCCCTTCCCCTCCCCTCTCTCCCTCCCACCCCAAGCCGCTTTCACAAACTCCTTTCTTACCGTAGGTTTCTCCCCTCCCGCCGCCGGAGCGAGAGACACGGCTGCGGCCCCCCTCCCCTCCCTTCCCTCCCTCCCTCCCATCCCCCCCTCCCCGAGACCCACCGGACCCCGAACCCAGGTAAGCGGAGGCGGACGCCCCTTTCCTTTCCTTCTCCTACCCCGTAACCATCTGGGGCATCGGGATGGGGGGCCGGTATTTCCTTCTTTGCAAACCTCTGTGGGAGGGGGAGGCTCCGAGCCGGGCCTGCTTCTCGCGTCCCCGCCCCACCCCCGCCAGCCCCTCTCGTAGCTCGCCCCGTCCGCCTTTCTTTCTCCCTTTTTTCTCTCCCCTTTTCCCTTTCCTCCCTTCCAAGATGGCCGAAGTGGATTCCCCCTTTTAACGATTTGGCGTCTCCCTCGACCACTACCTCTTTGTGCCGCAGCCCCCCTCGTAGCCCTGCTCCCGAGGTAGCGAGGGGGAGGGTCCGAGGCAGCCACAGGGCTTTGGGGCTACGCGCTGGGGTGGATCTCTGCCCCCCAGCCCTCCCCACGAGCCAGAGCAGCCCCAGGCTGCACGCCACTACCCCCTTGGGTCTGGGGAGGGGTCGCTCTCTGCTTCTTCCGTGGGTACTGGGGCGTCATGGACGCGCGAGGACTTGAGGCCGGGAGGAAGGGGACATGCTTTTTTGATTGCTGCGGGGCCGGGGGAGGGCGCTCTTCCCTGCCGGGGTCCCCGTCCTCTCGGGCACCTCCCCCAGCCGGTCCCTTTCCCCCATCCCAGGACTGGGCGCCCCGCCCCCTCCCCGAAACACCTCAGCAGAGCCTCTTTCTCCGGAACACCCCTCCTTGGGCCCCGCCGAAAGTTTGGCTCTAGGGAAGGTAGGAGCAGCCACCCGGTAACTGGGGTCTCTGATCCTCTGACCCAGGCTCCCGCAGAAGCCAGGGCGGAGGGGTTAGAATGGAGGTGGGGGGAGATTTATCGCGATATTTCCCGTCGCCAGCGGAGGCAGGAGGGGTCTGACCGACTGGCCCCTCTTCCACTGGGGAGCCAGGCTGCCCCCTCCCTCCCCAGGCCCTCCTGCTGCTACCTCTGAGGGGGTGGGACCCCTTGGCAAGCAGACACCCTCTGCCCCTCCAGTCTCTACGGTGGGCCCAGGCATGCCTCTCCCCCTCCCCCACCGCCCCCATCTGCCCAGAATTGCTCCGGATGGCTTGAGGTGGGGAAGGGAGGCGGCCTGGGGGTGGTGGATTTGCCTGTAAATATTGTGCGAGTGTTAACCCAGCGCTTCTCCCGGTCTTTGTCTTTTAGAGTACTCCCCCAACGCTGCCTCAGTCTCTCCAGGGCTCTCTGTCCCTGGGGAGGGGGTCACTTAGATGTCTCCCATTCCCTTCTGATGCCTCCTTCTCTGGGCCTCTTGCAGTTGTATCTGTTCCTGCAACTCTAATTTCTCTCCTTCCTCCCCCCTCTCCACTCTGTTCCAAAGTGTTAGGACTTGGAGAAGGAGCATAAAGCCAGCTCTGTTGCAGCTTTTTGGTGGGGAGGTTTTCCCAGGGGTTCCTTGGTTTGGAGTTGAAGTCTTAGAGCTGTCTTTGGAATGAGGCAGGAAACGGACTCCAGGTGAGACCTGGGACTCAGGATCCAGATCTTGTGTAGCTGGGTGGGTTTCAAGTTGAAGTCTTGAGGGGTAGACAGGAAGGGGGGCTCTCTGCTGCCCCTGGCCTTGCCTTCGAGATCCTGGTTGATGGAACTGTTGCCATAGGAATGGAGAGAGCCTGAACAGGAAGAGGTTATATCTTTGTGCAGGTCAGATGCCCACCCGGCTCCTCCAGCCTCTGGCCCCCAGAGCAGAGGTTGGGAGCTGCTCTGCCTTTGTTGCAGGAAGAGAGGTATGTTATAATTTACCCTGGGTGGACCAGGGATGCACAAAAGGTTAGTGTGTGTTTGCAGCTCTGGTTTCAGGTAGGGATGTCAGACTGTGCTTCTGGATGGGGCGGTGGGGGTGGCTTGTGCATTTGGCAAGTGTAGGCCTGGCTCTGGTCTGGCTGTGTGTATGATGGGGTGTGTCTGGCCAAGTGTCTGTCTGGTTGTATGTGTGTGTGTGTGTAGTATCTGTCTGGCCTTGTGTGTTGTGAGTGAGAGAGAGAGATGGAGGGGGTGTGTCTGGCTGTGTGTGCATATGTGTGCATACCTGGCAATTGTGGCTCCCTGTGTGTATATTTTGGGTGTTGGTCTTTGATCTTAAGAAGCTGAGAGGTGGGAAAGGGAGGGAGGGTAGAGTGAGCCAGCTTCAGGAGGCTAGAGGCCTTTTTCAATGCTGCTGGTTGGGGGAGCAGATCCTTGGGATCAGGGAATATTGAGAGGTTAACAATGTCCCCAGGCAGACCCCCTTCTCCCCTCACATCCCCCCCAAAATACATGGGGCTTCCACTGTTGGACCCACACAGCTGGGAGAGGAAGGGTGTACTGGGACCCAGTACCTTCTGCCTCACTGTGCTTCCACGCAGCCTCAGTTTCTCTATCTGTAACGTGGAAGTGGGGTGAGGTATTAAGCCTCTGCCCTCTCTTCCTACTTCAAGGTGAGAATATGGGCTGATCGTCATGTTTTGGCCAGACTTTGACCCCTCCCAGAAGGCTCACTGAGTGGTCTTCTAGAGAACCTGGAGTCCTTCTACTTTCCACCCACCCGGATGGAGTCAGGCCAGGCTTGTTGGTTCCCTAGATGTGTGGGGAGCCTGGCCTGGGTGCAGGTGTGTAGAGACTACTGGAACCGGGGTCAGGCAGCTTCTAGTCCTAGGACTGCCACCGCGTTGCTGCCTGACCTTAGACAAGTCACTTCTTTCTGATTTTCATCATCTGTAAAATGAAAGGATTGGACAAGATGCTTTCTAAGATCCCTTTTACCTCTGCAATTCTAGATGTCTGGACGTCACCTTGAGTGACTTTTCCTAAGACCTGGAGATGTTCTAGTGAGGGAGTTGGGCTAATGTCTTGTGGAGGAAAGGCAGAGCAAAGAAGGTTGTAGCTGGGCATCTGGAGGAGCAGAAGCGACCTCTGGTAATCAGACTTGACTATTTCTGCAGGGAAAATGAAAAACTGACAGCGGGAGAGACCTAAATTGCGGAGGAGCTTCCAGAAAGAGACTGGTTAGAATGGAGAGATGGAGGGTGGAGCCCTCTATTAGCAGGGGGCTTTGAGGATGGGGAAAGACGAGTGCCAGGCTTGAATGTCGAGGAGGAGTTGGGATTAGATGCTGGGTGCAGATCAGGCTCTTTTCCTGACATTGCAGCCGAGACCTGAGGCCCCAGGCGTGGGCAAAGACAGTGGTTCGGGGACAGAAGATATTGAAGGACTTGGTCCCTGGTTGGGGGTAGGAGACAGTGCCTGTTTCCGCCGTGGGGATGTAATTGAGACTGAACTGTTAAAGTCCCCAAAGGCTACTTCCAAATGGCCCTTGGTCTCCCTTTTCTGCTTCTTGGGATTTCTCTCTTCCTCAGTTTCTCCCTCAGGCTGTTCTCATTTCTCAGCCTCTTCCCTAAAATGATGACAGCTGGAGGTCCAGCCACCCATCACCCCTCTTCCCTCTCCTTTCCACAACACAGCAGCCAGATGCAGCTGGGAGGAATTGGGTGTCTGGAATGTGGAGCCCTGAGGCCTTGGGTGGGGAAGTTGGGGAGGGGGTGCAATGGGGGAACAGAGCTGTTTATGGTTGTTCTTGGCACCTGCTGGCAGGGCCCTGCAGGTAACCATGGCAATCAGGTGAGGAACCAATCAGTGCTTCTCCCAACCCCCCCCGCCCCAGAGGTAACAGTCTGAGGCCCCTGGGGATGGGGTGGGGGGGCAGGGAGTATGGCAAGGGGGGTCATTTCTTTAAGGGCAGAAGGAGGAACATTTCATTCAATAAGTACCACATCTATTTCTGTCTTTTCACCGGCGCATCCAGAAAGGGGCTTGAGGGATAGTCTTGGTCTTAATTCTCACAGATGCTGGCGGAAGCAGAAGGGTGAGGGGCATGGCCATTTGCCTAGGAGCTCCTGTGTTCAGGCCAGTCTGCCTGGCGGGAACTGGATGGGAGTTCTTAAGAGCAACTGTCTGTTTTGAAAACACAGCCAGTGTGTGAATGAGGTGGCTAAGGCAGTGTGAAGCGCCTACATGTTTGTGTGTATGTATGTGTGTGTGCGCGTGTGAAAGGGAGAGAGAAAAAGAGAAGGGGGATGAGATTCACAGACAGCAACCTGGACCCCCAGCATTATCAGACCCCAAAACATTTTCTTTCCAGCTGTGCGTGCACACACAGATTCATTCACACACAGACACACGCACGGGGCAAGTAGTCCCATGAAGTACCTTTGGAGGCCCAGACGGAACGTACACATCTGATGGATATTAACACGCTCAGTGAGACAGCCGCTTGGAGTTTGTTCTTTCCTCTGGATGGTTGTAATAATATTTGGGCATCTTGCCAGGGACAGGGTTACTTTGGAAACGACCAAACAGTGGAGTAGCCAGCAAGCCTTCTGCGTAATTGTGAAGGGGGCACCCGTGCAAGGAGGGCCAGCCGAGGCAGCCCTATATGAGGCGGGAACCCCTGTCCTTCCTCAGGCTGGGTCTGCTGGTCTTGGCCACTGCTTCTCCACTGGCCTCTGGGCTTGCTTGTTCCCCTCTGTCTGCCCTGCAACTCGGGGTCTCTCCCACGTGTGGCCTTTGTCTCTCTCCCTCTCTTTTGGTCTCTGGCCAGGCTCCCTGTGCCTCTGTTGGATGTCTGGGTCCTGGCCAAACTCATCTTGGGGTCTCTATAGAAACTGCTGATCCTGGCTGTGAATTTCTGGTCCTAGAAAACCCAATGTGGTGGCTTTAGAAATCTTTCTGGAAAGGAGGGAAGGGTGTGTGTTGTAAAGGAGCTGTTGGGCTTCGCCACCCTTCCAAGCCCCACCCCTTGGGCTTTTACTCTGGGAAAGAAGAGGGAGGGAGGGGCCGTGCCTTCTAGGTGCAGGTTTGATTTCTATGCCAGGAAGTAAGCACATTAGCCAATCCAGAGCTAGGCTTTGCCTGACCTCCCCGGACCCTGCCAGGGCGTGGTTGGACCCTCAGGTGGGCTGGGGACAGGGAGCTTTCTACCCAGCTTTGGCAGGTTTCTCGGAGAGCCTGTGGTCTGTCACTGGACAGGTTGCAGAGCAGGTATCAACAGGTGGGAGACGGTGGGTGGGTGGCAGTGCCCAGGTGGGAAAATTCCTGCCTGTGCATGGGAGGGGGTGTGGAAGTGTGTGCTCGTGGGCACAGGTGGAGCTGCGTGTTCCCAACATCGGGCGTGTAAGGACTGTCCTCAGTATTTCCTGGCTAAGCACCAGGCCTGGAAGCCCCACGGTCACCATCTGGTGGGTTTCCAGGTTGCTGCTCTGGGGCTGGGGCTGGGGCTGGATGCAGAGCCAGAAAGACAAGTGATGGGGTGCCCCCTTCAAACTTAGGGCAGCCTGTGCCCACAGTGTTTCCAGGGAAGGCTTCCTGGAGGAGGAGTAGATGGGATGGAAGAAGGGCAGGGTGGAGTAGAAAGAGCAAGTCAGGGGCCTTGCCTGTATAGAGGGGCTGCGTAGAGGGGCTGCGTAGAGGGGCTGCGTAGAGGGGCTGTGTAGAGGGGATGCATAGAGGGGCTGCATAGAGGGGCTGTATATAGAGGGGATGCGTAGAGGGGATGCATAGAGGGGCTGTATAGAGGGGATGCATAGAGGGGATGCATAGAGGGGATGAGGGGGTGTGGGTAATTTATTGTTTCTTTTATTTTCTTGAGGCTCAGGACACTGGCTTGTTTAAATTTCCTCACAGCTCCCAGCACTTACTTGAGTGAATATGGGTTGGGATCAGGGAGATTTTTTAGAACTCTGTTCTCTTCCATTTTCCTGCCTCCCCACATCCTCTGAAAAGTTGGGTAGTACTTCCTGTGGTCTAACCTCAGTCTTTTCTGCTGCTCCTAAGATGGAGCCTGACCTTGTTGCTCAAGGTTATGTGAATCTCCAGAGCCCCTGGCACCCAGTGAACACTCAGAGGAGGCCAGAAAGAACCAGCCCCATGCATGCACCCAGTCCGGCCTTGAGGGCACAGAGGAAGGGCCTTGGGCTCGGGGAGAGATGTTGCATGGGAGGGGCTCCTGGATCTCTGGGTTTCTGATTCCACTTTCACTTCCCAGGGTGACACTCCCCAGCCCCCCCGCCCCCTGCCCCGGCATCATGCATCGGACCACACGGATCAAAATCACCGAGCTGAACCCTCACCTCATGTGTGCCCTCTGCGGGGGGTACTTCATCGATGCCACTACCATCGTGGAGTGCTTGCATTCCTGTGAGTTGGGTGGAGGGTGAGCGGCCTCTGCCCAGGATGGAGGGGCACTGCGCGGGGAAGGCAGAGTATAGCCCCTGCCCTGAAGAGCACACACATCCATGTGTCTTGTGGGGTCCTCAGGTCACAGAGAGGCTGCCTGGGAGGGCAGACTGGAGGTTTCAGCCCAGAAGTTATTTTCAGGGACTTTCATCTGAAATCTCACCCCCTGAAGATACAGGTGTCCCTTGTGTGCACTATGGGCTTGTTGGCAAGGGGTCAAGGACCCCAGAGATGTCTAACAGGCTGGCTGTTGTTTTGTAGTCCATCAGAGGAGCTTGGGACTTGGGGCTCACCTTATGCATGATACATGACACTGGCCTAACACACACACATACACACGCACAAGATCTGTCCTCCCTCAAAGATAGATAAGGGGCACTTGTCATCTGTGCAGAACAGGCCTAAACTCTGGGGACAAGGTGGAGAAGAAGGGCTACCTGAACCTGAGCAGAGGGCGTGGGGCTGGTCTCGGGTCATGAAGGGAGCTCTGACTCTCCTCCCTCTCTCTATACCCCCTAAGTCTGCAAAACCTGCATCGTGCGCTACCTGGAGACCAACAAGTACTGCCCCATGTGTGATGTGCAGGTCCATAAAACCCGGCCGCTGCTGAGCATCAGGTGGGCCTGGCACTGTCCCTCCCACCCCTGCCAGTCCTCTGGGGCAGCTGTCCTCTGTCCCTCAGCCCTCCTTGCTTCCTGTAGCCAAGGTGGCAGATGGGGAATAAGCACTGGGCACGGACCCGAGGCCCCTTCCCTCCCTCGGTTGTATCCAGCTTGTTGTAGGCTGAGAAATACTGGAGGGGGAAAGACCAGGCCCACAGGGACCCCAGTGCCTGGGCCCTGAATCTGAGGAAGGGAGGTGGGAAGCGGGGTCCCTGGATGGAGAGATCAAGGTGAGGCACTGATAGGCCTCTGTTTGTTTTTTTCCAGATCTGACAAAACTCTCCAAGACATCGTTTACAAATTGGTCCCTGGGCTTTTTAAAGGTATCCATACACCCTTCCTTCTCCTGCCCAGCGCCCCCCACTTCCCAGCCTGTTGCTCCCTCCTCACCCTGCTTCCTTTCCTCTTCCAGATGAGATGAAACGGCGGCGGGATTTCTATGCAGCGTACCCCCTGACAGAAGGTGAGTGTGTTCACTTGTGTGTTCACACGTGTGTGTGTGCTCCCAGGCCTGGAACCATGTGAGTGTGGGGCACTGCTCCAGGCGTGAGGGCTGGATGCACTGGGCCGTCCATCCTCCGTGTACCACCATGCTGCCTCCCCAGCCCAGAGGATGGCTGGGTTCACCCTGCTGAGCTCCAAGATCCCTGGGTCCTTGGTGGGGCTCCTTTCCCCGATCCTAGATGACGCCCTCAGAACTCTCTCCTTCTGTAGTCCCCAATGGCTCCAATGAGGATCGCGGCGAGGTTCTGGAGCAGGAGAAGGGGACCCTGAGCGACGACGAGATTGTCAGCCTCTCAATCGAGTTCTACGAAGGTGTCAGGCAAGTCTGACCCAGAGCTGGTCCTTTTGGGGTCCTAGGCTGGGTTACCTCTTTTCCCACCCTGGCCCCATTGCCCTGGGAGGAAAGGGTGCCTCTGGATGTGTGCATTAGGGAATCCTGCCTGCTCCAGGGTCTCCCTAGCTTCATTCTTACTCCTCCCCCAGGGACCGGGAGGAGAAGAAGGGCCCCCTGGAGAATGGGGATGGGGACAAGGAGAAGGTGAGTACTGGGGCCTGCCTAGGAGTGGGATGTGAGTGGCGAGACAATGCCTGGGGTGGACCCCAGCCCTTGGGTGCCTCTCCCCCAGCAGACAGGGGTGCGCTTCCTGCGATGCCCAGCAGCCATGACCGTCATGCATCTTGCCAAGTTTCTCCGCAACAAGATGGATGTGCCCAGCAAGTACAAGGTGAGTCCCTGGGCCCTTTCAAAAAGTGAGTATCTGTGTGTGGGTGTGTCTGACAATCTGTGCATCCCAGACATTGTTCAGGGCTGGCTGGGTGTCACCAAGGGCCTGCAGGGTCATGTAATTGAGCCCGAGTAGAAGGGTAATTGAAACCAAGATTACAGTGGGGCAGTCTGCGTCTGTTGAAGCCAGTGTGCAGAGGTGTATGGGACCCAGATGGTGTGTGTGGATGTGCATGCATGCTTGCACACTCAGCACTGTGGCAGAGGTAAGTATGCAAAAATACAAGGTCTTATCTAGAGCCAGCTGGAGGAAGGAAGGTCAGTTGCATTCCAGTGGAGTTCTAGGACATTCCTCTCAAACTTGAATGTGTCTGTCATCTCCTAGAGATCTTGTTAAAATTCAGATTCTGATAGATTCTGCAGTGTTAGCAAGCTCCCAGGTGCTGCCAATGCTACTCTAGGATCCCAAACTTTGCTGCATGTCAGAATCACGTGGGGAGCTTTAAAACTTGACTCATGTCATCGCGCCAGGTGGCGTAGTGGTTAAGTTTGCGCACTCCACTTCAGCGGCACAGGGTTCACAGGCTTGGATGCTGGGCGTGGACCTACGCGCTGCTTACCAAGCCATGCTGTGGCAGGTGTCCCACATACAAAGTAGAGGAAGATGGGCACGGATGTTAGCCCAGGGCCAATCTTCCTCAGCAAAAAGAGGAGGATTGGCAGCAGATGTTAGCTCAGGGCTAATCTTGACTTGACTCATGTCACACCAGTTAAATCAGAATCTATGGATCTCTGGGGGTGAGATCCAAGCATTGGTGTTTTTCTTAAAGCTCCCTGGGTGATTCCACTGTGCTCCCTGGGTGAGAGCCAGTGTCCCACGACATCCTTCTCACCTGGGCCTTTTCTTTGCCCATTAGCTCCTCTGGGGTACCTGCCAGAGATGTAACGGGACCCAGATAGCTGCGTGGATGGCTGGGGGTGGCGGTTGTTAAGGATGTGGGTGTCTTCTCTGGATCCCTTCCATGTGGTAGTCAGGAGTTATGTTGGGACAACTCTGATAGGAAAGTCAAATACACCATGAAACCCAAGAGTTATGAGGACCACCTGCAAGTCCACCCTCCCCAGTGCTCCACCTCCCACCCCCCAAGACTCCTAGCTTGGAGCCTCTTTGCCAAATGGCTGGAGGCTTGAGCCCGGCCAGGGTCATGGTGTCCACCCTTTCCTCCTCCAGGTGGAGGTTCTATATGAGGACGAGCCCCTGAAGGAATACTACACCCTCATGGATATCGCCTACATCTACCCCTGGCGGCGGGTGAGCTGGGCTGGGAGGGGACCCCTGCAGGGTCTGGCGTTGGTCTGTGGCCACACTGACCGCATGGGCCACCCTGCTCCAATCAATCACAGTTCATCCCCTGTCTCTGAGCTGGGCATGCCCAGGGTGGCTCACTACACCAGGTCAGCCTCCAGGCCATCTCCCTGATGACCTCCCACACTCAGAAGGAGAAAAGGATCCTTGGGCAGATATGGGCCCCGATTCAGGGTCAGAAAAGAGGGTCTGGTGGCTGTGAAGGAGTAAATGTTGCTTTCTGCTCTTCGGCCTCCCTCTTTCCTTTTTCTCTCGTCTCTGGTCTTACACGGTCCGTCTGCCTCTCTGGGTCTTTGTGTGCCCCTGTATCTCTGGCCTTGCTCCTCCCCTCTGCTGGCTCTTTCTCCTCTCCAAGGCCCGGACCTTCCCTTTCTTCATGTTTGGACACTGTGGCATGAAGGGGGGGTGGCAGTCTGGTTAGCCTTTCTCCTGACACCCTCCGTTTCCCTGCGTCTCTCCCCACAGAACGGCCCTCTCCCCCTCAAGTATCGTGTCCAGCCGGCCTGCAAGCGGCTCACCTTGCCCGCAGCGCCCACCCCCTCTGAGGGCACCAACACCAGTGGGGCATCTGAGTGTGAGTCAGTCAGCGACAAGGCTCCCAGCCCTGCCACCCTGCCGGCCACCTCCTCCTCCCTGCCCAGCCCAGCTACCCCCTCCCATGGCTCTCCCAGCTCCCACGGGCCCCCAGCCACCCACCCTACCTCCCCCACCCCTCCTTCGGCAGCCAGTGGGGTCACCACAGCTGCCAACGGGGGCACCTCGAACTGCCTGCAGACACCATCCTCCACCAGCAGGGGGCGCAAGATGACTGTCAACGGAGCTCCTGTGCCCCCCTTAACTTGAGGAAAGGGACCCTCTTCCTTCTTTTCCAGCCACGCCTCTCCACTCCTCCACTTTTTCTGGGCCCTTTTTCCACCTCTTCTACTTTCCCCAGCTCCTCCCACCTTAGGGGTGGGGGGCGGGTTTTATAAATAAATCTATATATATATGTACATAGGAAAAACCAAATATACATACTTATTTTCTATGGACCAACCAGATTAATTTAAATGCCACGGGAAACAAACTTTATGTGTGTGTATGTGTGGGGGATGGGGTGTTCATTTTTAGGGGGTCTTGTGTAATTTGCCCTGCTCTCTTGGGGGGGTGCCTGGAGATAGACTAGAGGACCACTTGAGGCCCAATAAAGCTCTGCTCCATCCTCCTGTTTCCCAGGGAAGATGGGGCGTTAGGGGGCCCCACCAGCCCCCAAAGCTTTAGGCCCAGTTCTAACTGGCTGTGTTTGGGGTCCACCTTCCCTCTCCCCATCTTGGCTGCCATCCTGCCCTGACCAGTGCCCTGCCCACCCCCCCCCCCATTGTTGAATGTCCAGAAAATTGCTAAGACAGTGCCTTTTACAAATGCAGTTTATTCCTGGTTCTGAGGAGTGAGTGGGCGGTGGAGATGGCATCTCCCTTACCTCCTCCTCTTGCAGTGGAAACTTTGTGCAGAGAATAGATAGTTCTGCCTTTTTTTTTTTGCCTTTGTGTGTGGCCTGTGCATCATTTATCTTGTGGAAGAGAAGATTCAGGCCACGTGAGGCCTCAGCCCTTGGAATTCCACTGTGGCTTTAGCATTGTGAACCCACCCCCACCCCCACCCAGGAACCCCGCACTAGCAAGGCTGGTGGTAAAGTCTCATTTGGGGGCCTAGAGGGGACAGGGGGAGTGGGGTTAACCTCAGACAAGCACAGACCCCAGATTCTGCCAAAGGCAAACAGCCCTCCAGTCCCCTCCCTGCCCTCAGCTGAGGCTGAGTCAGGAAAGAGTGACAGAGGCTTCTAAAAGCACAAGAAGACAGAAACCTGTAAGCTCTGACCTCAGCTTCATCCCGAGAGGTCAGTGGACTGTCCCCTGGGGGGCAGACCCCACCAGATCCCTGCCCGCCTGTTTTTCCTCCAGTATACATGGAGCAGATCGGGGAGGAGGTGAGGAGGCAAGACTCTCACAACCTAGATGTTTGGGGTTGGGAGCCCCCCGACGGGTTTGTGTTTGCACCTTGTCCTGTGTCTGAGGTGCTGTGGCTGTACACTCCTCTCGCCCTGGGACATTTGTATCTCCTGGCTTTGTAATAAATGCTGCATACTCTCCAGAGCCTGTAGTTCTTTGGGGTAGAGGGGACAGGGAAAGGGTGGGTGGGTCCTCTGGTCTCATCCTCATGCCTCCTCTCTAGGCTCAGCCTGCCTCGGGACGCCATATGGAATGAACATGAACTGCCCCCTCCCTGTGGCCAGTCAGGTGCCCTGGGGCCAGGTTAAGTTCCAGAGCGGGGTGGGTCACGTGCCTCACACCAGGGACAAGAACACCAATCTGGGCGAGCGTGCTTGTTTAATGCCATCTCCTTCACCAGCAGGCATTGAACCAGGGGCCTGTCCCTGGCTGCCCCAGATTAGAGACCTCAGGTTATGGGGACCATGTCTTTTCACAAGCCAGCTGTGGGTAGTGTGGTCCCTGGATGATCCCGTCCTGGGCTCAGCACTCAGTTTCCTTCCCCGCAATGGCGTGGGGCTAGGCAGCAGCCACCCCCTCAGAGCGGGGAGCCCACTTCTGCCTTCTGCACCCGCTCACTCCTGTGGGTGCCATCGCAGTACGGGGGTTTCTGGGTGGCCTTGCAGGTACAGAGAGCCACTGTGCGGGTCTCCTGGGCCTTGAACTTGAGTGGGGACAGGCCAGTGTGTTGGAAGAAGTGGGAGCCGTCACAGAAGGGCTGGTGAGGGAAAGAGAGAAGTTAGAGACCCGAGACCCCACCGGCTGGGGCAGGGCGGGTCTGGGAAGAGTGGTGCACAGTGGTCAGGGCTTGGGCTCCGGAGGCAGACTGCCTGGGTTCACTAGTTCACCTCTCTTATCTGTAATGTGAGGGTAATAAGAACAGAATTGTCCCAAGGCAATAAATAATGGTTATTATGCACTTTGCCTGTAGTAAGTGTTCAGTAAGTATGAGTCTACAGCATTAGTCTCTGGGGGACCCAGAGGCCAGGACACAAGGACAGAGTTTTCAAGGTGAAATGGGACTTTAGGTATCAGCAATGTTTACGTGATAGGTTTTGTTTTTTTAATGGTTCTGAGTCTCCATTGGTTCATGAAATCCATTTCCTTCCCCACATTCTCGGGTAAAAACTTTTCTGGATGGGAGAGAACCTCCGGTGTCACAGTGCTTTAAGACTGGGGTATTGATTTTTGTTTGGCTCTAGGAAACACCTGGGCATGTTATAGGGAGTGGGTGTCACAGGGAGGCAGGGGATGTCCCAGAGTGAACCAGTGCCTGGTGCGGGAACACACTCTCCATCCATCCCAGAAGCTGTTCAAGCAGAGACTGGGTGATGGAAACTGAGGCCCAGAGAGGTGCCTTGTCTTGCTAGTTAGTGGCAGAGCTGGAGCAAAGGCCTCTTGCCCTTGGGTCAGGATGGGGTAGGAGGAGAGATGAGAGGTGGGCAAATAAAAATCAGCCACCTGTCCCAGAGGGCAAGAGGCAGAGAGGCACAGAGTGGGCTGGGCCATACTCCAGCTGGCATCCCCTAGCACTGCCCCACCCTCACGAGAACCTGCTCAAAGTCAAATCAGTGGCAAAGTAGACTTGGGACCCTGGGCTGCTGACAGCACGCCACACCCCTTGGAGGAACACAATTTAGAGCTCAGCTCAGGAAGAAAAGGGCTAAGAATATGGGGCAGGTTCCTGCTGGATGAAAGGCTCCTGGGGCAGAGGGGAGAACAAGTTGGGAGCAGGCAGCCAGACTGAGAAGACAGCAGGCTGCGGCAGGCAACCAGGACCGTCACATAAACTGAGAAAGGGGAGGGTCTGCAGGAGAAGACGCTGGAGGAGGGTCTGCACAGGGTCTTCCCAATGTAGGCTTTGAGGCCTGGGAACCTTTGGCCCAGATGCTTCCAGGAAGGAGGAAGGAGACGGGAGAGAGACAGGTGAACCTCTCTCTGCTTAGAGCAGGAGCCAGGCCTTGCCTCTGAGAAGGAGGCAGCGCCAGAGGAGTGCAGACCCCCGGGCGTCACCCGCCTGCCTTCATGACTGAGTTTCTGTCTCTCTGGCCTCATCTCAAAGGGTGGATGCGGAGAACAGGGAGCTCAGGCTGCTGGTGGCGCTGGCCCAAGCGTATCCTTTCACCCCCAACCTCCCTTGTCCCTCAGGCATGTGTGGGAAAAAGAGGAACACCTTGGGGGGGAGCTCCCACTGTGCTGTCCCCAACAAAGGGTGTCATATGTCAATGGGAAGGGGAAGGGTCTCTCACCTGCTTCTTGCTGCGGCCACACACACACCACCTGTAGGTTTTCCCAGCCACCAGCTCCACCTTGATGGGCGTTTTCTGGGCCACCACAGACTTGGCTGGGGTTTTGGGGAACCATCTGGCCTGTGGGAGGGAAGATGAGGGGCTCAGGGTCAGCCCACACCCTGGAAGCACCTTCCTGCCTATGTCCTTGTCCAGTTTCCCACTGGCCCTAGTTTGTGGCAGGCTTCCTCTGCAGGAGGCTGATCTGATGCCACTCCGAAAGGCCCATAAGGACCCTGAGCTCCAGATAGGGAAGAGATTTCAAGGCTATGCAGGCATTCAGGTTCCCGGATCCAGCCGCCTTCCCTTCAAACTCGGGCTCCCACCCGCGTGCTAGGGAGGGGAGGGTCAGCATCCCGCCAGCCTCAGCGGGCCAAGTGCACCTGGGGCTTGGTGTATCAGGCACGGCAGTTCGCAGCCCTGAAGCCTGGCTTCCCGCCCTGTGCCCTCGGGTCCACTCTACCTCCCCTGAGCCATCAGGAGGTGGCTACTGCCAAGGCCTTCGGACGCTGGGGTCTGGGAAGCAGCGCTGACCCTTTCTGGTCCCGTTCTCTGGTCTCTACCTTTGGGGCCTCCGGGCCTGGGGGACTTGCGCGGAGAGAAGGGAAACTGGGGGTACTCACCAGCCAGGAGGAGCTGTCCCGCCTCTGGTTCAGCTTCTGCAAGGCACGCAGGCATCATGTGACGGTGGTTTGGCAAGAGAAAAATAAAGTCAATGGAAAGCGGAGGAATTCCAGAGGGAAGTCATCCGGGAGGGAAGAGACGGCAGGGCTTAGGGGCGTGGGAGAAATAAGAGGGTAAGAAAAAGGGGTCACAAGAGAGGAAGGGGAGGTGCTAGCACCCAGCAGGCGCTCAGGGAGGGCTGCAAAGCACCAGGCGACGCGGGGACCCGGGGGAGCTCGGCGGAGGGGCAGGGGGCGGCGCTTGGGAGGGAGCGGGGGCGGGCAGCGGCGAGGGGAGGAGGAGGCCAGGGCTGCGGCGCCGGGGTGCGGGGTGCTTACCCAGGCCGCCGGCCGCAGGAGCGCCCCCATGCCGCCCATGCCGGTGCCCTCGACCGCTCTGCGCCGGCTCCGCCTCGCGCCCGGGTCACCTTCCCGCTTCCCCCGCCTCCCGGCCGTCCCGGCCCCGCCTCGGCCCGGAAGACGCCGCCGGGTCCGCGCGGGTGGGGCGGCGGCCTGCGCGGTCCGGTCCGGCCCCGGCCGCCGGAAGCCGAGCGGAGGTGCCAGCCCAGCAGCCTCCTCGGGTCCCCTGGGGAGTGTGGAGGGGGCTCTCCTGGCGCCCCCTTTGGTACCGGCATGTCTGTGCAATGACCCGCGCAGAGCATCGCTTCTCGTTTCTTCTTGCCTCAGCCTCCCAGGGCACCCCCGTGTGAGCGGGGACCCTCCTGGGAGCCGTTTGCTCTTGCAGTCTGAGGCAGTGTTTTTAGTAGTGCAGTGGTGTCCACCTCATCACCCAGGGAGCTGGTTTTGTAACAGTCTCCGCCCGGCCCAGGCTTACAAAGTACATTGTTGTAGGTGGGGCACAGGTATCCGTCTTCAATATGCAGCCCGGGGCGTTTTGTGCATTCTGACCTGTGAACTACCACTCTGAGTGTGAGAGACCATCCCCCATCCCCTCCCGAGGCTCCCACAGTTGGCACTCCACCTCCTTCCCCTTCAATAAAGCCAGACAAAGCAGGGTCTCTTTGGATTTTTTTCTTTTTTGTAAAACATTCTTTTATTAAAAGAACAAGTGCTGTTTACGAACTGCCCTTCGTACAAATAACATCCGTTATACAAAGATACAAGATCCGGGTTATGCACAATTCCAGGCTTGGAGGTGGCGAGGAGGAGGGGCATTGCCTTTTGGGCTGAGAATACAAAGGAGGTTTTAGAAAGAATGAAAAAGGAGCCCCTGGGTTTGCAAACTGTGGCTTCCCCTCCCTGCTCCCCTGGGAAGGGTCTGCTACATTGAGACAGGCTGGGGTGGAAAGAGGGGCACAGGGGTGGAGTCAGGGTTTGGGTTCTCCAGTCCCACCACCTAAGTCCCAAAGTGAACACAGCGCAATGAAGGCACCCCTCAGTCCCCAACTTTTCAGTAGATCAAGTCAAAGTAGTCGGGAGCGAAAAACACTTTAAATCCGGATTGATGTGACTGGAGGGAGCCAGGGGACTGCGCCCCACCTGCCTCCAAATTCCCAATCAAAGTCACCTTAATCCCTCCAGGCACCTCTCCCGGAGAAAATGAGTTGGGACAAAGGAGAATTGGGAGCAGGCTGCACTAGGAAGTGCACACTAGCCCACTGCATAAGGAAGATGCTGGAAGCTGGCAGGGGGGAGCCTGTGCCTTTGAAAACTTGTCTGCATTTCCAGTTTGGGAAAAGGAAGTGTAGGGAAGGTTACCCTTTCTCAGAGCTGGCCCCTGGCTCTGGGTCCCCTCACTTGTCTAGGCCCTTCCCAGGACTACTTCCTAGAACTCAGTACAGGAACGGGTAGGGGTGCTCTCATCAGCCTCAAGGTAAGAGCACCTGGAGGCAGCAGTAGACCCAGGAGCCTGAGGGGAAAAACTCACACAGAAATAGGAAAACCTTAAAAAAAAAAAAAAAAAAAAAAAGGCAACCTTTAAAGTGTCATTGTCTATGGAGAGGATCCATCAGCTCTGAGCTTAGACATCAGTGCTACATAGATACCTTCCCACCCGGGGCGTAGCCCCACACTCACACTACACGTCACACACACAGGGACAGATGGACAGCCACATGGAGGTGATACAGTGGGGCGAGAGAGCCCAGGACCAGGAGGCCAGGGTCCTGAGGGCTGGTCCTGGCTCTGCCCGGAGCCCCTGCCCCTCCTAGGCTTGGAGCTATCACCTGTGAACCGAGGAGCTGGCTCAAACGACCCCTAAAGACAGGTCCCTTCCAGCTCTGACACTCATGCACCCGTCGTGACCTCAAGGCCAAACAGCAGCTTGGCATGCACACCCCACTCACACAGCGAGCTGAGGGCGACGACACAAAGCTCAACTCTCATGCATTTTCAAGCTCCACTTCCGCCCTGCAAACCACATCCTTCCCCTCCCCTAGACAGAGATCTACAAGTCTGTGTCCCTTCTCATTCTCCATCTAAATTCATCCTGGAAAAAGTGACTGAGGCTGGGAGAGGAGGATGAGGTCAGTACAGCTGTGCCCCCTGGCATTGAGACCCTGCTCCCTTCTGAAGATCTCCAGACCTTTCCTATTATAAAGCTCTCTCAAAAGGAAATGCATTACCTCTCCCATGCCTCCCTTCCCCTCCCCGCCCCAAATCGAGGGACAGCACCAATCCATACCCAGCCTGTGTCCCTTCTTCAAATCTAACCCACCTGCCGCTGCACCCCAGCCTGGGGAAAATTGGAAAACACAGACTCTTGGAGATGAGAACCCCAGACTCTTGGGTGCTGGGAGGGAGGGGGGGAGGTGTTGGTTCCAGTGCACTAAATCATTTGAACATCTTGCTCTCCACCAAGGCAGCCTTGGAGGGGCTTTACTTCCCTCCCATCCAGAACAGAAGTTGACTTCAGCTCTACGTGGGCCAGCCTTGGGTGAGGGTGTGGGTGTGAATGAGCAACTCTTCTAAGAATCTCTGAAAGTTCTTTTCAGTGGTCTAGGAGCAGGGAGTTAGAGAGCTTAATAGATGAAGATGAATAAAATGCTGAATTCTATCATTTCTTTCTAACTGATATTTAGCATTAATAAAAAGTGAGTATTTCTGAGGTCATCACCACTGTCTCCCCCCACCCCCCCAGCCCTTGCAAGTGCCTAAGAAATTGCCTCTGAAGGATTCCCACCCACCCCCTCCATTATCAGCTCCCTAACATCTTACAAAGTCTTATCAACAGGAATATTAATATTATTTTCAGTATCAGAAAAAAACCAGTTCAGCAGCACAGGCAAAAATATATCTGCACTACATTTCTGTCATTGCCAAAAATATACACATCTTCTTTTCTTTATTTAAAAAAAAAAAACCAACAACAATAAAAACCCCAACAGAAACACACACAAAAAATCCACACATGCAAAGAGACTGACAAGACATGAGCGTCAGGGAAAGCTGGAAACGCCTTCTCCTGGCCCCAACCCCAGTGCAACTGAAACAGACACAGGCTTCAACCCTGCCCCTCTCCTGGCGGCCCCACCGCCCCTGAGCCCTGCCACCAAAGGCCCTGGGCAGATGGGGACTCTTTAAGGTGAGGATTTCTTACTAAACCCCGGGAAATAGCTGGTGGGTGAAGGGACAGTTGTTAGGTGAGCTTAAGCTTAAGTGTCCCCTGGTTGGTGGGGGTGTGGTGGGGTGTGGGGGAGCAGGCTGGCTAATCCTGGGAGGTTTTCACTAAAAGAAGTGGCACTTTACCCCCTGTCCCTTGCCCCATCCCCCAATCCCTAACCCTGGGGCTCCCCTTGTGCCAGGGAAGCAGGACCAACTATCAGTGGAGGAAGGGGAGCTCTGAGGGGGCACTGAGACTATGTGGGGGCTGGGGGAGGGAAGGCAGGATTTACCCTGATTCTAAGCCCCCAGCCCCCGTTACTCTCCAATATTGGAGTACTGTTCCGGTTTCTGTTAACCATTCATGCCCCAGAAAGGGACCAAAGTAGGGGAGGTGGGGAGGGTGCAAACAAGAGCTGGGAGCCGCCCCTCTGGTGCTGCCTTGTCTGAGCACTGCTCCTATCCCTGCCCTTGGCTGCCCCAGGTCCAGGGGAGACACACACATGCACACCCATGCACGCACACGCACACACACACTCTCTGAGTCAGGCAGCTCCATCTCCCCAGCTTCAGCACTCCTAAACCCAATAGTGCAAACAAGGGGCGGGGCACCAAGGGGGCTGGGCCTCCTCCCCCTGCCCTCCCCCAACCCATCATTGGGGGCCCAGAGGTGGGGGGGCTTGGGCCCAGTTTGATGCCATCCTGCCCCTTCCTCAGTCCCCTAGTCTGTGGGCTTTTACAAGCTCAGCTCGTGACCCTCCTTGGGGGGGCGGGGGAAGGGGACAGGCTAGAAACAGTCCAAGGGATCCCCCCTGCCATCCGCCCACGTTGGGAAGAAACTGCAGGTAACGCAGGGCCTCCCTTCTCCTATAAAAGACTTCCACAGGGGCAGACCCAGGGCCTACCCCTTCTTCTTCCCACTCAAGTGCTGATCCATTTTATGTGGAGGGTCCAACCAACCCCCACTTACACCATGGCCCACTCTGCTCTCTGGGAGACCTCAAAACATTCGCTGAGAGTGGGGGTTCCTACGTGGGCTTGGAGCCTGTCCTCCCTCTGAGCCCCTCACAAAGGGGTCAGTGCAGAGAGGGAAGGGGCTCCCTCTTGGCCTCAGTCCTGGGCACCAGGAGTGCCTCGCGCTCCCCAGGCCTCAGCACAGGATCTGGGCCGGGGCTCTCCAGTGTCTGGGCGTGGGTGCCTGCTCCAGGCTGGGACCCCTGGGGCCAGGATCTGCCCCTTCCACCTGGGGGGCCAGGAGGGCCATGAGTGGATTTAGCCTTTTTCCTGGTTGGCTGAGGCTCCTTTGTCAGCGGTCTGGAAAGAGAGGAAGGGAGGCTGGGGGTTTGGGAGGGGTCTGGTCCTAACACCCAGTTGAGAACAGCTTCCTGGGAAGCTGTTGTAGTGCAGTGAGGGAGCCCAGCTGACACCAGGATCAACATTTGTCGGGGGGGAGTTGCCCTGCACAAGGGTGCCTGGCTAAGCAGGCATGTGCCAGCCAAGGCCAGCACCCTGGGCCCCAGCTATATGCTCTCAGCGGAAGGAGGGAGGGCCTTTCTCGAAATGGCCCACCCAGAGCTTCATTTTTTCCTAATTGGTCCACCCAGAGAGGAAACAACCTTTTCTAATTGGTCCTTTTACTAAGCGCTAACGCTGAGAGTGCATCTTTCTTGGGTCTGTAGGAGGGCAGCTATGTGCTAGCAGAGGCCCTGGGGTCTGGAGCAGGGTGCTTTGCTGACCTGGGGGTCGCTTCCTTCTTTCTTCTGATGATGTACCTTCTGGTGCTCCACCTCTGCCCAGCCCAGAGAACAGAGACAGGACAGCCCAGGGCCCCTTACTCACCCCTCCTTTGGGGCCACTGCCACCACCGTCCGCCCCCGACAGGCTGAGGAAGGGGTTGGTCTGGGCAGTGAGGACTGGAGGTCCGCCTGCTGCTGCTACTGCTGCGGCCGCAGCTGCTGCGGCCATGAGACTTGTGTTGTTGCCGAGTGAGGGAGCCACCAGGGCTCCAGCAGGCAGCAGGGGTGGGGCAGATGCTGTGGGCAGCAGGCCAGGGGTGCCCGCGGATAGCAGTGGCGTGGAGCTTCCTGCCAGCAGGCTGGCCATTGGCAGCTGGGAACCCCCAGCCATCTGCAGCCGCTGCAGGTCCCGCTTCTGCTGGATCTGCTGGATCATCTGGTAGACAACAGTCTGGTGTTCCTGTGAGGGGGCCAGACAGCTCGTTGGCCAGTGGTCCCTGGGGCCAGCTTGCCCTGCTTGGCCCGGGCCCCATCCCATCACAAAGGAACCAGGAGGCAGGAGACCTGGGAGACTGTCTGTTCTGTCTCTAACTCCCCACTCCAGGCCTCAGTCTCCCCATCTGAACAAGAAAGTGGTTGCACACCATCAGTGTTTGTCAACTGGGGTACTACCGGCCACGTGCAGGATGTTCAACATCCCTGGCCCCATTCCTCTCACTAAATCAGTTCCTCAGTTGCTATGACAACCACAAATGCCCCCAGGGGTGGTATGACCCTAAGTTGAGAAATACTAAACAAGGTCAACAGCTTTCAACTCCTCAGCTTTTTTAGCTTTCTTTTTTCATTTAAGATTCATTTATTTTTACTTTGAATAGGCAAAGCATTTCCAGTGTTCCAAAAACCAAAACAATAGATCAAGGTTTGCCTTAAGAAACCCGTTCCCATCTGGCCCCTATAGGCAATGAGCTGAATGGGTTTCTGTGTATCTTTCTAATGCTTCTTTACATGCAAATGATTATTTTTTCCATTTTATCAACTCACTTCTTTTTAAAAGGCAGAACTCTTTTCTTCAAAGGAAATCTTAACAGAACCCAACATATAAGACAGACCCAAAAGGGGCTGCTCTGGTTGAGGGCGTGTCCCCTCCTCCACCACCTCTCCACACAGACCCTGAAGTTGCTCTCTGAAGATCCTTGAGGCTGGGACTGCAAATGCTCAGTCACTGAGGACTCGCCCCCTGTCCCAATCCTCACACATAGGATGTGACCTGGGGCCACTACAGCATCCATTCCTCAATGCGCAGGGGGCCCTGCTAGCAACCCTTCTCCACTTGCTCCCACATGCTCCATAGGGGCCCAGCCTGGGGCCGCCCTCCCTCCCTCCCTTCTATGCCATCCTTCCCCAAGCTGGCCCAGCCCCTCTGAGACGGGCCCTTCCCACAGAGCTGGAGTAAGGGAGACGGCCTGGGAAAAGAGGCCATTACCGGGGTCAGCTGTGGTGAGGCGAGGAGCTGCTGGAGCTGCTGGAGTTGCTGCTCTTGCTGCTGCAGGAGGTGTCTCTGCTGCTCGGTTAGGCTGAGCAGGGAGACAAAACACAGACCATGGGAAGGGACAGGGAAACACTCCTCCCCCGCCCCCCACAAGTTCCCGGACTCCCTCAGACCCAGGTGGAGAGAGGCAGGGATGTGTGATTTCAGAGGACTAAAGAGAAACAGACCGAGCTCAGAGTGCAGTTTGGGGAAAACAAGTGAGATGGAAGAAGATTCCCAGGAGGAAAACCTAGATTGGGTACAATAAATAGACAGACAACTCTGTCCCTGGAGAGCTAGCATCCAGAGGACACTCCCAGCTAACATCTAGAGAGTACCCGAGGCAGGAGGTGACTAGATTCTACAGCTTGTGAGACTGGAGGAAGTTTTTCCTTTTGGGGGATTGTGGGTGTTTGGGGGAGTCCCTCCCAGAGCCAGCCTCCCCGTGCCCTTCCCCAGGCTGAGCTCTCCCTCACCTGTTAAGACAACCTGGCAGCTGCAGCGTGGGGGCCCCGCCAGCCTGGCTCAAGCCCGCAGGGTTGGGGGCGGCAGCCCCATTCAACCCCCCCAGGAGCCCATTGAGGGGTAGGGCCCCGCTGCCCGCCAGCCCCCCCAACAGCCCCTCAGCCATGGGCATAGCCCCCAGACCCGCTGCCCCGGGTGCCCGGCCGAGCCCATTCTGTGGCTGGGGTGGGAGTGGGGCAGTGGCCCCAGGCAGGGCCAGGGGCAGAGTAGCGGGGCTCTGCTGGAGCAGGGGCAGCGGTGGGGGCGTGCTGTGGAAGGACAGCGACGAGCTGCTGCGGCTCGGGCAGCCTGAGTGTGGGTCCTGGGGAGGGAGGGGGAAGGTAAGGGTCAGAGGGCAGGGGGCCAGCATGACTTTTCTGGCCCCCGGCCCAGCACCCATCAGCATTCTCACAGAGCATAGTCACCCCCACCTCACCCCCAGGCAGAGGCACCCAGGAGGAAGAAGCAAGGCCCAGGGGTAAAGGCTAAGAATCCAAATAGTCCTCACAAATCATGTTTACAAGTCACTTCCTGGGGGCCCAGCACCCCCCTCACAATCCTTGTTTAATACTGAACAGCGATGACAGTAGTAACCATCTAGTGAACCAGATCCAGAGATCACTGCTTGACCTGTACTATCTCGTTATTCCAGTTTCATGGGTGAAGCCATTGATTCTTAGGTAAGTAACTGTGCAGTCAAGAGAACACAGCTGGAGCGAAAGGCTCAGGTGCAAATCATATGTCCACAATTCAATGGCTTGGATGGCTTCTCTGCCTCAGTTTACTCACTCATAACATGGGGGTAATAGTGGTACCTACTCCCTAAGGTTACTGTGAAGACTAAACAAACTAATGCTTTAAAAGCTTCACACAGGAGAGAGGTCCTCTGTCATCAAAGGGCAAGTGTGCAATTAATGTTAGCTATTATTGTGAGTACTATGGTCCGTCACACAGGAAGTGGCAGGGAGAACAAGAACCCAGTTTGATTTCAATAATAATCACAACATAACAACAGCAACTACTCCCCAAACCCCACCAACTACACACGGACTATTCCATGTGAGGCACTGTAATAAACCTGCACAAACACGTCTTTTTTTTTTTTTTTTTTTTGTGAGGAGATCAGCCCTGTGCTAACATCCGCCAATCCTCCTCTTTTTTTGCTGAGGAAGACGGCCCTGGGCTAATATCCGTGCCCATCCTCCTCCATTTTATATGGGACGCCGCCACAGCATGGCTTGCCAAAGCAGTGCGTCGGTGCGCGCCCGGGATCCGAACCAGCGAACCCCGCGCCGCCACAGCGGAGCGCGCGCACCCAACCGCTTGCGCCACCGGGCTGGCCCCACAAACACTTCTTAAAGAGGCATTCGTTAACCACCTCCTATCTACAGAAGAATCCACTCCCATTCTTCCTCACAGCCCTCAAATTATTTCCATCTTAGCACTCTTCCCGGTTTGTAATTATTGATTGTTTTCTTGGATTTAGCCTATCTTCAGGAGCAGGATTGTGTCCGTGTTGCTCACTGATTGCTTAGCCAGTGCCTGGCACTAAGTAGGCACCTCGTGATTACTGCTTATTTAAGGAAGGAATGAATGGATCAGTCAACCAATTGCTCAGCCAATCACTTCATTGTCCGGCCTCCGATAGCTGCAGGGTGGAGATGGGACCAGGAGGCCCTTGCGCCTCCCGCCTCCTGCCTCCCGCCTCCTGCCCGTCCCCCGTGCCTCTCCCCGCGGCGCCCACCTCGGAAGACGTGGACAGCGAGTTGTCCAGGCCAAGGCTGTTCTTCCCCGGGGGGCTCTTGCTGGTGCTCAAGGAATCGCTGCTGCCGGCTGAGGAGGGGGATCAGGGAAGGAGGTCAGGAGCTGGAGTCGGGGCCACTTCGGACCTCCCGGCAGAGGCCCCCCCTCCCGGACTGGGTGGGATCCCTTACCTTGGGGAGGCAAGCCATAGGGCCCAGGGACAGGGCCGTTGGCGGCAGGCAGGGCAGCAGGCAGGGCAGGGAAGGGCACAGAGAGCTGCACGTTGAGAATCTGCAGTCGCTCCTTCTTGGCCGTCAGGCTCAGGATCTGCTCCTGAAGCCGCTGGTTTTCCTTCTGCAGCGCGTGCAGAGCCTTCAGCATCTCCACGACTGCAGAGAGAAGGCGAGAGCGCCTGAGCCCCGCGGGCCCGGAGGGGCGGGGCGAGCGCCCGAGGCGGGGCCTGGGGCGGGGCCTGGCGGAGGAAATCGGACCGAGACCTAGAAGAGAAGACGCCGGCTACCGAGGACACAGGTGAGCTCCGAGAGGCGGGACCTGGGGAGCCAGAGGAGCGAGGACTAGGGGCGGGGCCTGAGGCTCGGGTAGAGCCCTTGAGATGGGGAGGGAAGAAGCGGGCGGAAGTTGGGGCTTAGTAAGGTAAGGACCAGGGGCCTCGAGGGCCAAAGGCGGGGCGCAGAGGGGGCGGGGCCGGGAGCAGGGCCTCGCAAGGGTTAAAGGTGAGACTGAGGGTGGCAGGAGTTAAGGCTGGGGCGAGGCCGAGAGGCGGAAACTTAAAGACGTTTGGGGACTTCGGGGAGAAGGGTGACCGAGTCTGGGGGGTCCTAGGGCATGTCTCCCAGCCCGGCGCCTCCCCTCCTCACTGTTGACGCCGGCCTCGCCGTCGCCCTGCTTCTCCAGCAGCTGCTCCATGTTAGTCGTGCCGGGGGCCGCTGGGTCTAACTGGCCGCCCCCGCAGGGTGCGGACGCTGTCTGGTCGAAGAGTGCCGGGAGGCTGCTGATGGGGGACCTGGGGTCAGAAGGGAAAACGGGGCTCAGGCTTACCTCACACCCCCACTCCAGTCTCCCTCCCTTCCTCCTCTTCCCTCAGGGGTTCCAGTCAGTCCTTCGGACCCCACCCTCTCCCGTGCCGCCTCTCCACCCCCTCCTCCCCAAGTGTCCCGCCAGCCCCGCTCCCAGGCCCTCCCCAAAACCGCTGCCCCCTCCCTCACATGGAAGACAGACTCTCCTGGGGGGAGGTCCCCCGACACCGGAAGCTGCAGTCCTCCAGGTCTGGCTCTTGGAAGGAGAAGGGGGGCAGGAATCAGCAGGGAAGGGGTGCCGTTGGCCTCACGGTCCCCGCCTGGGAAGTGGGTGCGGGATCTGGGACCTTAACCCAGGATCTCCCAACCCTAGACTGGCAATTCTAGCTTGTAAGGCGCTGGGAGTCCTGGCTGGAAAACCTGGCCCTTTGGGAGGCAAAGCTATGGGATCTAGTCTTCCCCCTTCTCTAGGCAGAAAGGCTCCCGCTGCCTGGCTACTTTCAGATCCACCTCCCAATTTCTTTCATGGAAGCTTCAGATTTATAGAAATTTGGAGTCTAGGCAGTCCTGGGTTGAACTTGGACCTGATACTTATTCGCTGTGTGACCTTGGGCTTGAAACTAACCTCTCTGAAGTGATTGTTGTGAGGAGCAACATAAGGTAAGAGATAAATGTGAAGTGTTGAGCTGAAGGGTTTAGCTGCCATGCAGCAAGCCCTTAATAATTGTAGCTATTATAATTAGTTTTGCATGACTTTTTATATTCATAAACTGACATGTTAGACGGCAAAACCCTGTGTTGGGCCACAGGATTCCGATTTGGGTTTTGGAAAATATAGTCACCCTACTCTGTCGGGTTCTTAATTCTGGAATCAAGATTCGATCCCTTTAAGAAGGCCCACCTGAACTGGCGGCCGGGAGGTAAGCCCCGCCCCCTAGCCGGCCAGGTGGTGTCTCTGCACCAATCAGCCCTCTGGGGCTGAGTTGACTCTCCAGGGAGAGGGAGGGGCGCTTGTGACCCGCCCCCTTAACTCCTAAATACCCGGGGAGCAGTTGCCCAGCTGGTGGGGTGTCTGTGAACGCTGATCCCTGATTCCAGGGACTCACTAAGAGGCCAGCGGGGAGCTATGCTGCAGCCGTGAGAGAGCTGGGCTTGGAGTCGGCCGAGGGCCAGAACTTGAGATCTGGCTCTGCATTTCCCTCCTTCAGTGGCCGTGAGCAGTCATTATTCTCTGCCCTTTTCTTCTGTGAGATGGGCCAGCCGTAATTCTTCCCTGCTCTGCCTGTCCCCTCACCTGGTTTTAACGAGGAAGTGTACCCTGGTTTGTTGTGTGTGAATTTTTTTTTTTTTTTTTTTTTTTTGCAGGCTGGGCAATAGCCAGAGGGAGGGGGCAGCCAGAAAGCCTTCCCATCCTTTCTGGGGTGACATGCAGGTGAAGGGTGCCCCTCAGGCCTTTGGGAAGAAAGGAGAGTGGGGTCAGAGACTCACATACCTGTGTGGCTGCTCTCGGCTTGGGTGAGGAGGGGGTTAACGGCACCCATGGGGGTTCCAAAGATGTGGGTAGAAGGCAGGCTAAAGGTAGAGCCAGCCAGAGAAAACACCTGAGGGAAAGGAGGCAGAGTCCAGCCTGGTGGTTATTCTTGGATCTAGGGCACAACTGTGTGTACCAGGGTGGAGGGGACCAGGTGTGCTGGGGAGGGGAGAGGACCAGAGAGAAGAAGTGCTGGTGGTGATCCAGCCCAATTTCTCAAAATCCCATGGAGAGCTGGGCTCCTCGGCAGCCTGTCCCCCACCTGCCCAGGGATGCAGGGGCTCAGGAGTAAGGCCTCACCTGAGTGGTGGAGATAGAAGCAGAGGAGGAGGGGAGGGTGCTGGTGAATGGGGAGCGGCTGAGGCGGGGCAGGGCCGAGGTCCCTGGGGGCCCCAGCAGGCTGGAGGAGAGGGGGGTGCTGCAGACAGCCCGCAGCATTCCGCCACCGTGGGAGATGGGGTCCTTATTACTGGTGTAGATGCCTACAGGCACAAGAAGGACACAGAAGGAAGCTTACAGTCACCACGCCCCCAGACCCCTCCTCAATCAGGCTGCTGGGGCAGCCCCTCCTCAGGGAGAGCACTCCTCTGGATCTGGCCACCACACTTGTCTAACCCTCTTGCTGCAAAGATGTCACTTTTTGCCTCGGTGACATCTGCTTCACATGCCTGCTTATTACACTGCTTTGCCCAGGCCTGAGGAATTCCCAGCTTTTCTAATTCCCCACCCAAAACTTGGTAAGTCCTATTGGCAACCTATCCGAATCTCTCCCACTACAACTATGCAGAAGATGGCATGGAGGAGTGTCTTAGAGGTGACTGTCACTTCCATCCTTTATCTCTGTCCTTTGGAGCAGTTTCTATCACATTTCCCTCTAACTGCATGTTTATGCCTCTGTCCCCTCACTAGACTGGCATCAGATGCCTTCTGTCCCCAAGGGTCACTAACCTGCCCCCAGCAGGGGGGACTCCAGGCTCAGGCTGGGCAGGCTCCCAGAAGGCCCAAAGGTGCGGGAGGCCAGACCACCAAGGCCGGAGCTGACCAGGGAGCCTCCGGAGAAAGGTGAGGCAGCAGTGGCGGTAAAGCCAGCCAGCTGGGCACCGGGCAGGGAGGAAGCAGCTGGGCCCCCAGTGCCCTCCTTGTTCCGGCTGCCCTTGGGACGGCCTGGCCCATGTCGGCTCCTCTTGCTGGCTTTGTGCTTCTTCTCTTTCAGGCCTGTCTCAAGGGTCTCCTCAGTAGGCGCAGGGGCGGCGCTCAGTGTGGGCATCCGCTTGTGAGTGCCTGCTGAGGCCCCGGACCCCAAGACGTGGGGAGACTTATAGTCCCCAGGGGACGGGGCCCGGGTCCGGCCCGAGCTGGAGGTGGTGGTGGAGAAGCGCATGATGGGCCCAAAGCCAGAGAAGACCACCTTCTGCTCAAAGAGGTCAGCCTTGGGGGGTTCGGGGGCTGAGGGAGAGGCAGGGGCTGAAGGGGTGGGGACTGTGGCCTTGGAGTACTTGTCCTCCTCTGGCTGCTCCAGCTTGGGGAATGCAGAGAAGTCAGGGGAGCTCGGCAGGGATGAAACTGCATAGAGGAAAAACCGAATTACAGCTGGACCCCAGATCTCCTCACTCCCTCCCACTCCCAACATGCACTAGCTGGAGAGAGCTCTGGTCGGGGGATGGGAAAGCCTGGTTGCCTGTCCCAGCTCTGGCACTGTCCCTGTGTCCTGGGATGAGTGTCCTCCCCCTCCAGCTTTCCCACCTGTGATAAAGTGGGAGGAGAATGACTCCCTCCCTGTGACCTCACTAGACCATTGTAGAGATTACAGGAGATAACATTAGTGTCGGTACTTTACAGATGGCACCTTACCGCACAGGTGTAGGGGATAAGGAACATTGTTATGGGGTGGAAGGGGTGGGCCAGGGGAGGGAGGGGAAGAAAGTTCCAGCTCAGTAAGGAATGGTTGAGGGGAGGGTGTGAAGTAGAGTCACAGGGTGGGGATTCCCCCACTTGTAACCTGAACCAATTTAAGAAGCAAATGAGATGCAAACCCATATGCAGAGTCCCTTGCTAGAAAAACCCAGGGCCAAAGGCTGTCTGGCTCCCAGCCTCCTCCAGGAGGCCCACACTCACCTGCAGGCTGGAAGGGCCCCCCAGAGGAGGAAGAGGAGGAGGAGGAGGAGGAGGAGGAGGCAGAGGTGAAGCTGCTCACACCTTTCCCACTGCTCAGTTTCTTCCCCTTGTGACTCAGGCTATGGCTGGAAGACTTTTTCCCCTTTGAGTCCCTGCTGCTCTCAGAGGTCTCCTGAGTGCTGGCCTCGTGGTGGGAGGAGGAGGAAGCTGAGGAGGAGACCTGTAGGAGGGAGGGAGGAGAGAGGAAGGCTCAAGGCCAGCTGCCTGGGCTCACCCCAACTTGGGGGTGGAGCAGGAGGACACAGGACCTGGTGCTCTACTGAGAGAGCCCAGAGTTAGCTTCAGGAAGGACTTTCAGGCAGGGTGATGGTGATGGGAGCGCCTAGACCAGGGAGATGGGGGGCCAGCTGTGGAACTTCTGGGTGTGACAAGAGGGGAGCCCTCTGAACCCAAAGAGCTATCTGTCCTTCACCTCAGGCAGGGGAGAGATGAAAATGGTCCCGGAATCTGTGCTGATGTACTCATCTGTTTAGTCATTCATTTAAGAAATACTTAGCGGGGCCTAAGAGGGCTGGACTTGTGCCGGGAAGTGGTGTGTGCAGGGAAGAGGGACCGAGGGAGAAGGAGCTGTCCTGGCCCCATCCTTGGGCCCTCCAGTCACCACCACTCCCTCTCTGTGAGCCACAGCCACCTGGCTGACACCCTGTTCCCTGCCACTCTTTGCCCTTTCTGGACAACCTGAACTTGCAGGGCCGAGCCTTCTGCCAGGAGAGCCTATCCTTATTCTTCATAGGAAACTTCTCATCCTTCAAAATCCAGCTTGGAAGTCCCCTCTTCTGTGAAGGCACCTTAGATACCTGGGGTGGAACAAGTCACTCTGTCCTCTTATTTCCAGGGTACCATGTACCCGCATCAGCCATGTCAGCAGCTGCCACACTGTACTGAAATATAATGTGCCCATATCTGAGGCCCCCAGTAACCTCTCTGAGGGCGGCAGGCGGTGGCTGGAGGAACATGGGCTCTAGGGCTGGGCAGAGCAGAAAGGCTGTGCCTGGCGTGCTCTGCCATTGACCGCCGTGTCATGTTGCATGGTCTCTCAACCTCACTGAGCTTCAGTGTCCCTATGGGGCTCATTATGCCTATTTGGAGAGTTACGAGGAGCATGATGCCAGACACGTAGTATGAGGTCAGTAACGATCATGATTCTGATAGCAGCGGCTGCTATTAATATATTGCAGAGACAGTATCTTGTGGTGGTTAAGGGTGCAGGCCTTCAAGCCAGACTGCCTGGGTTCAAATCTTGATTCCACCACTTACTAGCTGTGTGCTTTTAGGCAAACTACTTAACCTCTCTGTGCCTCAGTTTCTTCATTTATTAAATGGGGTTAAAAAATACTTCACTGGATTATTTTGAGCATTAAACGAACTAATCCCCATGCACCCCATCCATCTCCCTGTTCTAGCAGAGCCTGGCATGTGGTGAGTGAGTTAGGGCTTCACATTCAAAGGGATGGCACTTTTCCTCCTGGTGGAGACCAGGTATTCAGTAAACATGTGCTGAACGACCAAATGCCAGAGGGAGGATGGATGGGGGAATGACAGCCACTCTCTGCTGCTCCTCCCTGGGTGGAGCCCTTGTCTCTGTCTTCCTCTTTGTTCTTTTCAACAGCTGGAGTTCTGAAGGGAGCCAGATGTGGTTCTGAGAGCAAGGGAGGAGAGGGGCCGGGGGGAGGGGTAGCTGAAATGCTGGGGCGGGTGGAGGGGAATGGGCAGAATGCTCCAACATGTCCAAGGGGACACCTGGCCACTGGGGGAACTCCCAGATCTCTGGCCCTCTCTTTCCACCTGCCTGAAGGCCCCAGGGAAAGGTCAGAGGGCATGGATGACAAGCCTTTCCAGGTGAGCCCTGGGAAGCAGGGTGGAGAGAGGGTTACTGGGACAGTTGCCACAGCAACATCACCCTGGAAACCTGATACCTGAGCCTCCTGCTAGGATGCCCAGAGCTCTGCCAACCTCCCAAGGCAGCTGGAGGTGAACGGGGCAATAATGGCGACAGAAGGAAACAGTTTCTCCAGGCCCCTGTTCTCCTTCCATGGGGAGGGCGGGTCGAAGGAGGGGCAGGGAGGCCACTCTGGCTTGGATTAGTGACTCCCTGGCCTGGGTAGGGCCTGCCAGTTGCTCATCCAGATGTTGCCCGTTTCTAGAGACAGGTCTGTCTCTAGAAACCATACCATGCCCCACTGGGAAGAGGGGGATGAGGGGGAGTTTCAGGGTGTTGTCCAGGGGACTGTCCCCCATGCCACCATGGACTGTACTTTCAGCCCCTCCAACCTGCATGGAGTGGGATTTTGTTAGGCAACAAGCTCTGGGCATACTCCGACGTCGGGGGAGTGGGGAGAGTGAAGGGGTCCTCTCTGCCTATCTCTGGGGCAACAGCCCCAGAAACTTGGAGAACCAGCCTGAGTACTGTACGCACAGACAAGAGCCCAGTGCTAAGGCCCTGTGTCTGGACAGAGGCAGATGTAAACATCGGGCAGCCAGCAGCAGGGTGGTACCCCCCACCCCACCTTCACCCTCCTGGTTGGTCAGTGATTGGTGGGGCTGAGGAGCATAGGCCCCTCCGAGGCTAGAATGGGGGAGAATAGGGGGCTGGGGTGGGGAGCTGAGGCACATTAACCTGAGGCTGTGGGGGTCCCTGGCTCACCCTAACCCCTCACACCTGGCCTCCCTCCCGCTGCCATGGCCCCCCTTCCTGGGTGTGGGCAGCAGTACCTTGTCAGCAGTGGGGACCACAGGTGGGGTGAGGATGCTGGGGGGTGACTCAGGCCGCTTCTTGTGCTTCTGTTTAAGGCGTTCTTTGTCCTTTCGACTCTGGGGAGGGAGAGGTGACCAGATATTGGTATTGGGGGGAAGTCTGGATGAGCATAAACATGACGTGGGTGGCTCAGAGATGGGGCTTTGTGGGCGTCATCTCCCCCTATAGAGGGACTAGGGGACTTTGGCTGGACAGGAGTGGCTGGGGTAGGTTCCTCTGAGCCAACAGCCCCTCCCCCTCATCCTCACTGCCTGTTGAATAGGCTGTCCCATTATCATGCCAGTGACACAGCACCACACATGTGAGCATGCACCTGCAAGTGTGCCCACCCGGGACACAGAGCTGTGCAGAGGGATGGGAGCCGGGACACTGTGACGTGTGGCATGAGGGGACAAAGCCCAAGACACTTACAAACTGGGCTGACACGTGGCTAGACTGTGGAGATGTGTGCAAATGTGCAGGGCCATGTGTTAGGGGCTTTGTCATGTCATGGGGAGGACACGGAGGAACCACACGGACACAAAGAGCCCCAGGGAAGCCAGGCTCTCACCTCACCCTCTGTGACCCTCACATATCACTTCCTCAGCCCCATCCTGGCCCTCAGTGGCCTCAGAGGAAGGAAGGGGACAAGCCCCAAGGCCGGGGGGGGGTACCTCGTGCTGGCTTCTTGCAAGAGGGGTGTGTGTGTGAGTGTGGGCAGGAGAGGGAGAAGACTGTCACCTTCTTCTGGCCCCGCTCGTGGTGGGAAGGGTGCTTCTCCTGCTGGGTGGATGGTGAGGCTGACCGGCTTCTCCTGCCAGTGATGAAGCCACTGCTACCTCCCCCTGTGCTGCTGCTGCTGCCGCCACCGCTGCCTCCGCCTCCACCTCCTCCGCCGCCGCCTCCTCCTCCTCCTCCTCCTCCTCCTGTTCCTCCACCTCCCCCGCTGCTGTGCCGGGATGTCTTCTGGGGAGAGAATTGAGAGGAATTGCCAAATCCTCTGCTCACTGGCTTAGGGAAAGGTTCCTGAAGGTCAAGTGATCCGGGGGCCAGTCCCCAAACCCTGCCTGTCACTAAGTGGACCTTGTGTCCTCAACAATGCTCTGCTCAACAGAAGGGCACTCCCTAGCCTGAAATCCTAGAGCTTCCCCAGCTGGCTTATCCAGTGCACAGATCTGGCAACTGAGGCCCAGAAAAGTGAGGGGCGTCTTGGCCCCAGCAAGGCACTGCTGGAGGTAGGACTGGGACCCAGGTCTCTTACTCTCCACCCATCTCTTTCGAGGGTGCCCTCTTGGCCCATCCCAGGCAGCCTGGGCCACGGCCCACCTCCACCTCCTTCCCTAGGATAGAGGATGTATGGGGGGGCCCTCGTGGGGAGGGCTTGCACTCTACACCCCATCCTTCCCTCCAGGCACTTTGCTCCAGCCATCACCCTTTCTCCTTTGTTCCTGGCCCTCCACCACACACAGTGGTTCCTTCTGTCCCAAAGGACCTGCTGCCCTTAAGAAGGGGGGAAGTAAACATCCACAACAGGAAAAACTCAAATGACCCTCGTGCTGCCTCTCCTCCCAGCCAGGGCCTGCCCCCTCCCTCCCTTCCTTGTTAATAGGCTCCCCCAGGCCTGCCTGATGGCTTCACCCATCCCACACTTGCAGCTGCTCCCTCTAAGGTCATCCACTGCCTCCCAGTTGCCAAACCCAAGGACTAATTTCAGGCCTCGTCTGACCCAATCACTCCCCAGCGGTGGGCAGCGCTCCTACCCTGCTGAGCTCAACTCTCCCCTTCCCGGTTCCCTTCACACCTTGACCCACCCTACCTACCCTGGTGGGCATCTGGGCATTCCAGCCCCAGCCTTATACACCTGGGGCTGCCATTACCACCCTGCCCGGGGGTCTGACAGCCACCAAACCTGCATATCCCCACTTGGCATCTCCTATATACCAAACTGAGCTCCCTACTTGTCCTAAGTCATCATCAAACCCTGAAACCAAGGTGACCATATGACTTATGATCCAAGCCAGGACATTTGAAAATGAAAGGGGGGACTATTAATAATTACACCAGGGCAACAGGCACAAACTGGGACTGTCCGGGGCAGACCAGGACATGTGCTAACCCTACAGCAGCTCACTGCACTCCCTGTTCCTAGCACCCCCAGGTGCTCAAGCGTTGAGAACCTAGATCCTATGTACCGCCCTCAACTCCTCCTTCTCGGCCACCACCACATGCAGGCAAGGCGAGCTAGAAATGGTTCTAGAGTCCAGCCTCATCCCTCCACCCCCACCCCACCTTCTCGCAGCTGTCTCCCAACCACCAGCCTTGGTCCTTCGGATCCAGCTTCATAGTGGCTGCCAAAGTAATCTTCCTAAAAAACAAATCTGGTCATGTTACCCTCCTGCTGACAAGCAGCCTTACGAGCCTGTGGCCTGGGGGTGAGGTTCAAGCTGCTTTCCCAGTCAGACCACAGCCTGCCTCTCCAGGCCGCCCTACAGCTTCTGGAACACGCAGGTGTCTCCACAAACATGGGACAGCACCCCTTCTCCAGCTTCTCCTTGGGCCCCTGAGGCCTGGGGCAGAAGTAAGTCCAGCTCTGGCGCTGCCTGAGCTTTTTCACCTCATCTCCTGCCTCATCTCCACCAAATTCCCTGTTCTGCTCACAGATTCCTTCTCATCTCAGGACTGCCCATGCCAGTCCTCTGCCTCTGATTCCTTTCTCTCTGTTTTTGCTTGGCAGGCTCCTGAGAAGCTTCAAATCAGACTGCCTGTTCTGAATCCCACCCACCAGCTGTGGGATAAGTTACATAACTTTAGTGGGTCTTAGTTTACTCATCTGTACAATGGGGAAATACAGTACACCTAGTTCTTAGGGTTGTTGGGAGGATGACACAAAATAACACATGTGAAGAGCTTAGTACAGAGGAAGGGGCACAGGAACTTCCACAAATGTTGGCTCTTATTGTTTCTGCCTCCACTCAGCTGAACTGCTGCCTTTTGCTTGAAGCCTCCCAGATTCTGACAGACTGGGTCTGGGCTCTGTCTTCTGGGATGGCCTGTGTGGTTCAGCTCTGATTCGTATCCCTCAGGCTTTACTTTAATTTATTCCTCATCCAATGGCGAGCTCCTCAAGGACAGGGACCGGGTTCCTTCCATCTCTGTCCTCCCTGCACCAGGCACCAACCTGGCCTGGAGCCCATGCCCTCTAAACCATGGCTGGCTGACTCGCTCACGCTGGCGGACGAGACTCACCATCTTGCTGAAGTGGTATTTGCAGTAGCCACAGTACTTGACGTTGTCGACCTCCAGCACTTCTTCCTCACACAGCAGGCCTGCCATTTGGGCGCTAACCAAGAGAGGTCAGCCTGAGAGGGGCATGGCCACAGACCAGCCCAGCCACCTCCCTCCTGCCCTCCTAGACCCCTACTGAGGTGAAGCTAAGACCATCCAAGGAAGGCACTGCCATCATCAGCAAAGAGACAGCAGTTAGGATGAGGCCACCATCCATGGCAAACCTTGGAGGGGTTGGTATAGCCGGCCAGGGATCCCAGAGAACCCTGGAGGGGTCGGGGGGAGGGGCGGCGGGCAGGCAGGGGTCTCACCAGGTGACATGGAAAGCTTGTCGACATCCATGGCGGTTACAGGTCATGCAGGCTCCTGACGCTGCCTTGCTCTCCCGGCCCTGCTCCTCGCAGATGTAACAAGTCTGCAGGACACAGCATAGTCGTCCCTTCCTCCTTCTACCTGAGGGATGCTTTGCCCCTTCTCAATTCCATCTTCTCCCCGTGATCCTAGTCAGCACTATCCAATAGAACTTTCTGTGATGATGGAAATCTTCTATACTGCACTGTCCAAGACAGTAGCCACAAACCACATGGACTACTGAGCACTTGAAATGTGGCTGGTGTGACTGAGGAACTGAATTTTAAATTGTATTTAATTTTAATTAATTTATATAATTATATAATTATATAATTTAAACATATTATATATAAATAATATATAATTTATATATATTTTATATATAATTTTAATTAATTTATATAATTATATAATTTAAACATATTATATATAAATAATATATAATTTATATATATAATAAATAATATATAATTTATATATATAATATATATAATAATATATAATTTATATATGTGGCCGGTGGCTACTATATTGGATAGCGCAGTCCTTGGATGGGGAGCCCTGTAAGGCCAGGGACTGTGTCGGCCTTGCTCACTGGTGAGTTTATTCCCACCTCTGGGCCTTTGTGCATGCTGTTCCTTCTGCCTGGAACCCCACCGTCCTCAAGGCTGGCTCCTTCTCATTCCCCAGGTCTCAACCTATACGTCTCTTTCTTGGACCATTTTATCTAAAGTAAGCCCCCACAAGGTAGTCTTTATTTCAGTACCGTTTGTTTTCTTCATAGCACTTGCCCCAAAATGCATTTACTTTATTTGCCTGTTTATTCATATTTACAGTCTTCCCACATGAGAGTGTGAGTTCCAGGAGGCAGGGAGCCCATCTGTCTTGATTAATACTGAACACTGTGTGCCTTGCCCAGGGTTGGCACATAGTAGGCACTCAGTAAAATGTGTGCCATGGATGAATGAGTGAACTGCTTGTCAAGGTCCACCCTCTGGCAGGACCACTGCAAGGGAGCCTACTATTGCACTTGAGTTCCAGAGCATGACCATGTGTCCCTCAGTGGAAGCTGCCCACCCTCCTCTTGAGTTCCCTGAAAATGTCGATTGGACAGAATCAAATTACACTGGATGAAGAGAGCTGGAGGGACCCAAGTATGGCTGACTAGGAAGGGAACTGGGATGGGGCACGGCAGGGGCCGCTGACCTTGTTGAAGCGATCATGAGGCACGTACTGCAGCACGATGGGCTCCATGGTGAGCACGTTGGCAAACTGCACCTCGGGGATGTAGAGGGCACACACCACGTGGGCCCAGCCTGGGGCGGTGTGGGGCGGGCCTCAGCTGTGACAGCGAGCCTGAGACCCCGACCCCTCATAACCACACACTGCAGACCCTCCTCCATGGCCTTCCCATCAGATTCCAGTGCCAGCCAGGGAAACCCAGCCTCCGCTCCCGCCCCACCCCATCCACTCCTGCCTTCCCAGACCCTGCTCAGGGCGCCTTGCTGACCTCCACAGATAAGGCCTGGCCTCAGGGCCCCCCTCACCTCCATTGTCAGTCCTCTTCAATGCCCCGTCTTTGTGTGGGCACAGCTCACACCTCTGCCAATGCAAGGGGGCACAGGGATTTGGGAGGGGCTTTCCCAAAGGGACTGGGGGATCTGCTGAGCTGGGCCCTCCCTGAACACATTCAAAGGGCCCTAGGATGAAATGATCAGATGTCTATGGGGAACATACAGATACAGAGAACAGAGTGGTGGTTACCAGAGGGGAAGGTGGGTAAAGGGGGACATTTGTATAGTGACAGATAGAAACTAGACTTTTGGTGGTAAACACGATGTAGTCTATACAGAAGTTAAAATACAATGATATACACTTGAAATTTATATGTTATAAACCAATGTTACCTCAACTGAAAAAAAAAAGATGTCTAGGGGGAATAGGTGGGGGTCTAGAGGAAACAGCATTGGCCATGAGTGATAATTGCTGAAGATGGGTGATGGGGACATGAGGTTCATTACCGTATTCCCTCTACTTTTGTACAGGTTAGAAACTTTCTCTAATAAAAAGTTCAAACAAACAAGCAAACAAACATAAAAGGCCCCTTACAGAGGTGGGGCAGAGTAAGGGATGAGCTAAGGGAGAGATGGGGTTGATGATAGGTGTGCAGGAAACAGGAAGTCCTGTGTGACAGGCCCACCCTAGCCTCAGCCTCAGCGTCCCCTAGCTCATCCGGTAGGAGATGCTCAGGTGTATGGGAGGGGGACTCACCACCCTGGCTGCTCGCTCCTGAGATTCACATTTCCGGCAGAACCAGGGTCCCGTTGGCACCTGGACGATGCCATAGCAAGCTGGGGGTAGGGGAGGAGAATCACCAAGCAAACCTGTCAGCAGTGGCTTTTCCCAGAGTAACTGGGGGTAGGGGGTGACTCTAAAGGACTAGAGCCACTTGAGAGGGGGGCTGCTCTCCTGTCTGGAGGTCACTCACTAGACAGCAGGACCACAAGGAATGCCCAACAGCACACAGCCAGCCTTCAACCACACAACCAAGCGCTCCAAGCAGAGGCGGGAAGTCTGAGTCCTTGACCTTAAACTTCTAGAAGATCCTCCCCCCTACGCCCTTTATGGACCTGTTTCCCAGCTCCTGCCAGGGACCAGTCCTCATCATCAGGAATAGAGAAAACCAGAGGGACAACATTTAAGATAGTCAAACACGTTTTGTTGTTATGGTGGGGGGGGCATTTCTTAAAGGGCTAGTAAGAGGAGAGGCGGGGAAGTCGGTGGTCCAGGGACCTCATCTTTCGCTTATAACTATAATAGGTACAGATCAAAAGTCAAGGCCGAGGGCAGGTGCAGGGCAGGTAACCGAGAGAAGAGTGGCGGGAAGAGCTGACAGCGACAGCATTAAGGGCTGTCCCACGAAGGGGGGCCCAGCTGGCAGTGCCAGACAGGCGGGAGATGCCAGCCTGCGCCCTCGGCAAAATTCCTCAAGGAGTTAACTCCCGAACCATGTGCTGCTGGGGGAAACTCCAAACCTCCCTCTTCTCGAGTCCCGGCCCCCTGCGCAACCTCTCTCCTATCCGCGGCTCTTCCCCGGAGGATTTTAGGAGTCCCCTCTCCCCTGGGACCCTTCTCCTCCCTTCCCAATTCCGCTCTTCCCAATATCCGGAAGCGGGAGGGGGGGATGACCCCCCCTTGACCTCTCCCTTTCGTAGCCGGGACCAAAATAACCGGCGGGAGGGGACACCTCGCAGGTAAACATTCCCTCAGCAGCCCCGACGCCGGCAGTGTGGGGCGCGGAGAGTGCACTCACTGCCCCCTAGACTGTCCCCAAACTCCCTCAACTTGGGGTGGGGGGCGCGGGACTGGAACAATAGGCAAGAAAACAATGCCTGACCCGGTCCTCCAGGACCGGGCGGGGGGAGCCCCGCGACGCCTCCGTTCCCTTCAGGTGGGGTGGGGGAGGGGCGCCCGAGCCCCGGGAGGTCTCCGGAGGGCGCGGCCGGGGGCGCCCTGCGCGCGCCGCCCCCGGGGTCCCGTCGCCCCCCGCGGGCCACCCCCGTACCTTGGTGGACAGCCACGCTGCACGCGTGCCCATCACAGTAGACCAGCGGGTTCTCGGCCCAGCCCCTCTCGTCCGAACATACGCAGCAGCCTCCTACCATCTCCTTCATACTCCCATGAGCTCCCTCCGGGGCTGGGGCTGGGGGCCGGCCGGCGGGGGTCGGGGGTCAGGGGGGAGGGAGGGAGCGGGGGGCCGCGCGCCTCCTCGCTCCCTCCTCCTCCGCCGCCGCCGCCGCCGCCGCCGCTTCTTTTCTTTGCCTCCTCCTTCCTCCTCCTCGGCGTCCTCCTCCTCCTCCTCCTCGCTCGCTCTGTCTGGCCGCCCCCCCCGCCGTGCTCTCGCCCTCATGCCCCGACGGGCCCTCCCCCCCCCCCAACAATGAGACCCGCGCGCCGGGCTCGCCCCCTCCGCGCCGCGCGCCCAGCTACTAGGGCCGCCCGGCCGCCGCGCAGCCCGGGCCCGGCGGGGGAGGCGCCGAGTGGCACATCGCGGGCGCCCGCCCGCCCCGCGCCGCCCGCTCACGCGCCGCCCCCCCGGCCCCCCTGCCCGGCCGCGGCAGCCATGGCCGCGCGCCTCCGCTTGCTCGCTCCCGGCCCGCCCGCCGCCCGCCGCCGGGTAAAGTCTTAGGTTCAGGGAACAAAAGCCTGGCTTGGTAGGGAGCTTTTCGCTCGCTCGCTCCGCGCTGGTTTTCCCTCTTTCTTTTTCTGTCTATGGCTCGGGGTTGGCGCTCCTGAGCCTTTCCTCTGCCCGCCCTTTCGTCTCGGCCCCGGGTCTCCGATTCTCCAGCCCCCTCCGCGCAGGTCTTGGTCTCTGTGTCTCAATCACCAAAAATCTTGAAGGCGGAGATCATGGAAGGGGCGCTAGAAGGAGCAGGAGCGACGCGGGCCGCTCGCCCCTCCGTGTCCGGGGGGCTCTTCGGATGGCCCCTTGTGGGCTCTTTCCTCGGAGGCCCCTCTGGAGGGTAGACACTCATACGCAGTTTTGTTCAGTCAAGAAATATTTATTGAATGCTGACTACGTCCAGCCACTGGGATAGAGCAGTGAACACAACAGGTATTCCTGCCCTCGGGGAGCCTCCGGTCCAGGTCACAGACACTCACGCACGAACGCACAGGGACTCAGACCCCTCAGAGGCGCACGGAGGCACTCACAGACACACAAACTCACTCCTAGCCTCATCCAGCCACACCAGCTGACCCTCCCAGAGAGACACAAACCCCAGGACCAGCCCAACAGGCGCGCTTAGAGACCCACGCGAGTTAGAGACCCACGACTGCGGAAGTGCTCACGAACAACACAGTTACACTTGACCTCTATGCACGCACACAAACACATAACAAACTCACACAGCACCCTAAGGGATTAAATTCCCTGAAATTGGATCTGGGGAAGAAGTGAGGGGGCGTCATCCCGAAGGCTTCATCCCCAAGACCAGCGTGGGTAAGGGGGACGAAATCTGACCCTCCTACTTCCTAAAAGGGGGTGGACGCCCGCAGGGACCAAAGGTCACACTCCCTCAGCGGGAGGTGGGGTGGCGGAGGGGAGAAAGCAGCCCTGGGGGCTTCAGCGACACTTCAAAGACCTTAGGGCCGGGAACGCTTCCTGCGGGGGAGGGGCAGACGGTGAGGAGAGGGGAAGATCCGCGGGGGCACTGAGGGTGGAGGAGGCTGCCTCTCCTTCGGCGCACTGCCCCCCTGGCCGACTCTTCCGTCGGGACCGCCTCCTTTTCACCAGCACCTGTTCAACCGGAACATCAAGGGGCCAGGGCTCCCCGCCACCCCTCCCTTCGCGTCTATTTAGTACCTTTCATCCCGGAAGGGGGGTGAATCCCCGCCCAGGAGAGGGGAATAGGGCGGGGGAGAACTTGTCCTTGACCTGGTCTGTGGCATCAGGGATTTACTCCCTTAATCCCAGCGAGGCTGGAGTGGGGGGAGGTCGGGGAAGCTGAGTTCTGGCTGCAGCCCCCCACCTCCCCTCGCTCCTGCAGGGACACGGGAATCCCAGAGGGCTGTCAGGACGAAGAAGCTCCATCTAAACGGGCGGGGCGGGGGGAGGCCTGTCTCTGCCACTTCCGTGCCTGAGGCAGGGCGCCGAGAGCCATGAGATTGTCGGGGGCCGGTCCGAGAGCCGGGATCCCCGCAAGGATGGCCACGCGCCCGTATCTTGGTCGGCTTTGTGAACTTCGCTCATACGAAAAGTTAAAAAAAAACACAGACGAGAAGTCTCACTTAGGAGTGTCTAACGAATTACTTTTACTGACCAGATTAAAACTTCAAGAAAATTAAACGCAAAATGTCAGCCCTAGCCATGCGCCAGTTTCGGAATATTTGAATATTTGCTTTCGGGACTGACCGCGGCCGAGCTGGCCGAAATGTCGGGTTTCGCCGGACGAGGGTCACTCGAAGGCCCGTCGGCCCCTGCGTCCAGGGGTGGACGACTTGCGGACTGGGGCCGAGAAGCCTTAGTCTCGGGTCCTCCCCCCGTGCGGGTGCACCGCCTGAAGCTTGTGGGATGAACGGGCGACGATACATGTGCGTTTACTAAGTGCGTTAGGAACATTGTTTCGTTTAATCCTCCCCACAACCCTTTGGGGTGGGTGTTAATATCCCCATTTTATAGATGGAGCAACTGAGGTTCGGGCAGACGAAGTGACTTGCCCAAAGTCACACAGCCTGATAGCAGCAGAGCGGGGATTTGAACCCGGTCTGTCCTCCGCTAGGGCTGGGGCTCCGCCACCACGTGTTCGTCGAATGCCTGAGTCGAACTGGGATGTCCGCCCATCGCGAAAGTTCCCTTCTGAGGTCTGGGGAAACCCGGTGCCCCGCGGGCTGGGCTGGATTCGCGGCGCGTACTCCCAGGGCGGAGCTGTCAAGCTCATTTTCCATCTTCCAATATTTTCCTGAGCACCTACTATGTGTCTATCTACACAAAAAGAGCAAGAGCAGGACTCCGGCCAGCAAGTGGTTCAAGTTCATCGTGCTCTCCTTGGCGTAACTGAGCACAGATTTGGGGTGTCACGCTGAGCCTGGCTGTGCAGTTTTCGGCGAGTGACTTCACCTCTCAGAGGCTCAGCTTGTTCCTCTTAAATGGGGCATTAACTCCCTCCGGCAAGGGCTGTAGTGAAGATCTAACGAATATCCTTTTGTCAAGCGCTAAGGCACACAGTAGGCACTCAATCTCTGCCCATCCCCTCTCCGCCCCTCTAAGCTTCCCAGGGCAGGGCGTTCCCGCTCCCGCTTCCCGCCTCTGGCATCCTCGCCCGTTTCACGCGTCCCGCGGCTAAGGGACTGGGGCAGAGAGGACCAAACAGAAAATTATTTCCGCCCGCTCGGCTCGGCCCGCCCCGCCCCGCCCCGCCCCGCCCGTCCCCGGAGCCAGAAGGGGATTGTGGGGCCGCCGCGGCTGCCGCCGGAGCCGAGCGGGGCGGAAGCGCGCGTCGCGCAGCTGCTCGGGCCCGACCGCGCCTGCCCCCGCACCTCCCGGCCCGGGACTGCGGGCTGTGGCCGGGGCGGTCCCGAGGCCTGAGGCGGCTGCCGCCGGGCGCGTTTCCACGAAGCCTGGCTCGCCGGTTCCCGGAACCGAGCGGGGGAGGCTGAAGAATATTGAGGTTTCGCTTCTGCTAGCCGGCCGGTCGCTTGGTTTCGCCGGTCCCGCGGGCTGGGGGCGCGCCGTCCCGATTAGAAAGCCCCGGGCTCCGGGAAGGGACTGCGCCGGCGCCCGCGGGTGTGTGTTTCGTTTGCGTCTTGTTTGCATACCGCTTTCTCCCCCGAAAGCAAAGCTTTCTGACGTTGGAGACGTTCAGACAGGTTAAGTTACTTTCCCCAGGTAACCCAGCCGGTCCGAAGCTTCAGGTGGTTTACCTGCCGGGTAGGAGAGCTTGGCGTGGCCAAATAGAAAGGGGGCGCTAGAGTCAGAAAGACATGGGTTCGAGACCCGGCCTAGCCAATTTAGTAATGCCTTATCAGGGAGCCTCAGTTTCCCCATCTCAGAATGTGAATGGTAGTACAAACCTCAGGGTTGATGTGAGCGGTGACACTGTCAAGTGCCCGGCACAGGCAAGGGTGATTTCCCCGTCAAAGGTTATGACTCTGCCGTGGTCTCTCCAGTAGCCTGGGTGGGGTGCCAGGGTGAGTGTACAGGTTCTTTCCTAAGTCAGACATCCTGTGCAAGAGGGATAGAGGCTCGATTTAAAGAGGAACTGGTGGGAGGAGGGGATTCCCCACGCATTAGGGGGCCAGTCGTCATGATTATTGTAATTAGTGACTCTGCACGGGTGGGAGTTTTGGCTCTTCAGATCTTTGTACAGGAAAAGCACAGTACTTAGTGTCAAATCCTGCCTTTGCCATTAGCTAGCAGTGTGACCAAGAGTCTTGCTGCCTTGGTTTGCCAATCTGTGGAATGGGGATAATTGGATCCCCTCTTCCAATCTGCAGGATTTTGGCAACTCCGGCCAACCGAGGTCTGGGCAGGTGTTTTAAGAGCTGTGAGTCAGCCCAGGTAGTCCCTTTGGCCATGTTAGGGCATAAGGGACTTACTTTAGGGAGTTAAGATGGCTAGGAAGGAAAGAGGTTCATGGTATGAGGTAGCCACGTGCCCTAACTTTTTCCAGAGCTACCTGGAATCTAGTCCCAGCCCTGCCCCTAACCAGCTGTGTGACCTTGGGCAAAGCAGTTGCCCTTTCTGGCATTTGGTTGGGTGACTGGACCTTGAAAATCCCCTTGGAGTTAACATTCTGTGATTGATGACTCTGCTCCTGGGCAAGTTTCCAGAATAAGGGATGACAGATGAATTGCACATTTGCCCTGCCTTGTTCCTCTTTTCCACCAGTTCCTCCTGAAGTCTAGTCTTCATTCCTCCTGTTATGGTTGCCATCAGGACAGAAGTTGAAAAAGTTGTATTATTCAGTCTTTCAGTAAACACTTCATTGAATCATCACAGACGGCCCATAGGAGTTACACAGTGCCGGGGATAGTGAGAGTGACACACATATAAAGAAATAACTTCAATTCAAGATGGTAAGGGCTATGATAGTGCTAAGAACAATGGTGACACAGGCAGGAAGGAAGGAGCTGTGTTTATGGAGTCAGGGAAGGCCTGAGCTGGGACCAAGTGGGTGAAGGAGGGTTTGCAGGCAGATAAGGGGCAGAAGAGCATTCCAGGCAGAGGGAACAGCAGGTTCAAGGGCACAAAGGTAGGAAACAGCAAAGTGTGTATTGAAGTTGTGTGTGTTGTGGCAACTGCATGGTGGTATGTGCAGTAGGAGAGCAGGAGGCGGGTTAGAGGGATGGCCTTAAGGCAAAAACCAGCTTAAGGGGACCTTGCATATTTTGCTAGGGAATTTGGAATTAATCCTGAAGGCAGTGGGGAGCCACTAGGGGCTTTTAAGTAAGGGGTACATGGTCATATGTGCACGTGGATTGTCAAGTCTGGGGCTGGTTAGGGTCGAGGGGAGGCTAGAGTTGGGAGATTGGTTAGGACAGCAATTCTCAACCTTTAAAGTGCGTATGAATCCCCTGGAGGTCTTGTTAAAATGCAGATTCTGATTCAGTAGGGCTGGGGTGGGAATCTGAGATCCAACATTTTTAACCAGTTCCAAGGTGATGCTGTGTTGCTGGTCCAAAGAGCACACTTGAATATTGAGTGGTGGGAGACTTGTACGGGTTCGGTTGAGAGATGAAGGTTTGACTCTGGCAGAAGCAGAGGGAATGAGAGGAGGGCTGCGTATGGGGATGTTAAGGTCAGGACTGGGACTCCCAGAGCTGCAGCCTGCGGGGGTAGGGGTGGGGTGGAGGGAGACGATTTGGTGGAGGGGGTGGCTGTCTGCTCACCAGTGGAACCCAGGAGTGGGGCTGGGGGTGGAGCTGGTGAGGAACCGCTTTGGACAAGCTGATATTGCGTGCCTGTGGCACAGGAGGAGATGATGCTCAGTAGGCAGTTGATTGTTTGGGTCTGGATCAGCAGAGAGTCTGGGCTGGAGAAACCCAGAAGGCTATCCAGAAAAGCAGGAGAGTTCACGTCATGGAAGTCAGAGAGGGACATTTAAGGAGGAAGTGGTGCCAGGGTCACATGCCATTGAGAGGTCAAGGGAAGAAAGGGTTCTGCAAGGAAGAGGTCCCTGGTGACCTCAGCCTGGAAAGTTCCCAGCACCAGTGGGGTGGAGGCCGACCGCAGTGGGTCAAGCAGGGGTTGGGAGATGAGAAGGGAGGAAATAGTGGAGAACAGCACTAGGGGGATGGAAGGGTCAGGAGGCGAGGATGGATACCTCTGGTGGCAGTGATGATGGTAATGACAGTAGCAATGATAACAGCAACAGGTCACTTTTAGCAAGAGCTGATGTGCCAGACATTATGGTAAGCATCTAACATGCACCTTGCCACGGCACTGAGATGGGTTCTGTTCTTGTTCCGCTTTGAAGGGAGGGAAACAAGCTCAGAGCACCAAGAGGACACAGCCAGTAGGTACAGAAGCAGGATCTGAACCCTGCTTCTACCCATGAGATCAGTCCAAATTATCAGTAAGGGGGCTATTCTGGGGCTAGTTTAGAACTCACTCCCTTCTCCCCCAGCCTTTCCCTATCTGTGACACTACTACTAATTCACTGTCATTTGTTTCATCCACCACCATTTGCTGACCCCTACTAAGTGCCAGTTCATGGGCCAGGCACTGGTGCTGCAGAAAGCATCAAAGCAGGTTGCAGCCTGGCAGGCACTCGGGATGGAGGGCAAAGGCTGGCTGGTGGGCAGGCAAACTGCACCGTGCTGTTGATACCTGTTATGATGGGGGATGGACCACCTACAGAGGGAGTCCTGGAGAAGGAGGCCCAGTGTCTGCCTGGGGAAGTTGGGCAAGGCTTCTTGGAGGAGGCAGGGTCTGAGCTATGACTTGGAGGTGACCAGGAGTTTGCTGGGTAGCCAGGTGAGGAAGAGCATCGCAGCTGAGGACCAGCAAGTATACACACTATTGTGAGAGCCCTACTGTGTTCAGGGGGTACAACTGTTCAGTGAAGGAGGATTGAAAAGGGGGGGGGGCGGTGAGAGGAAAGGGAACATGAGAGCAGACAGGAGGGAAGGGCTCCGGGTGCCTCACATGTGGCCTACATTTGACCCCAGGAGCATGAGGTCCTGTGGATGATGCTGAGCAGACGCATATGTTGCAAAGTTCACTGTGGCCATGGTGGAGTTGGCGGTCAGAGGGGTTAAGGCGGAAGACGGAGAGATTTCTGAAATTGTTGCAAGTGCTAGAATGTAAGTTCCACAGGGCAGTGGTTTTTATGTGTCGTGTTTACTCGGGCACCCGGATCAGCGTCTGGCACCTAATAGGTGCCCAGTTAATACTTGTTGAATGAATGAATGGATGGATGTTTGAACCTCTCTGGGAGTGAGGAGGAGGACTTGGAGTGGAGTGTCGGTGGGGATGGAGAGAGGGCATGTGTAGAAGTGAAATTGAGAGAAGGGGTAATTGATAGTTGGTGGTCATGGAGTGGGAGGGTGACTCCCAGGTCTCTGCCTTAAACAACTGGACTCCGAAAGGAGGGAGGAGGAGCAGGATTGGAGAGAGCTGATTGAGTTCAGGTTGGGGCTTGCTGAATTTGAGGTCCAGTGGACTGTCCCAGAAGACAGCTGGATATGTATATCACTTTAAAAATTGTAAAAGGGGGGGCCAGCTTGGTGGCGCAAGTGGTTAAGTGCTTGCGCTCCGCTTCGGCGGCCCGGGGTTCACAGGTTCGGATCCCGGGTGCACACCGACGCACTGCGTGTGACGCCATGCTGTGGCGGCATCCCATATAAAGTAGAGGAAGATGGGCACAGACATTAGCTCAGGACCAATCTTCCTCAGCAAAAAAAAAAGAGGAGGATCAGCATAGGATGTTAACTCAGGGCTGATCTCCCTCACCAAAAAAAAAAAAAAAAATTGTAAAAGGCTTTTGAAGCATATGTAATGTTCTGTCTACCTCTTCTGCTATATCCTTGATACTCTGAAAAAATTTTCAGAGATATCTTTGAGCGTTGTCAATAGTGGATGGTAATTGAAGCCCTGGCGCGGGTGAGGTCAGCTGGAGGCTGCACAGGTGCAGAGAGCAGGAGGCCAAAGCCAGGGGCCCAGGGAACACTGGCATTTAAGAGGGGGCAGAGGGAGAGAAGCTAGGCAATGAGCATGAGAAGGAGTGTCTGGAGATGGAGGAGAAACCTCAGAGAAAGTGGTGTCCGGGAAACCAGGGAGGAGAGAGGAAGGAGGGAAGGGGTGGCCCCCAGGGCAGGTGTCTCAGAGAGGGGCGACTGGTCCAGCATGGTGGGCGGGGAGTGGTAGATTGTGCCAGTGGAGGGAGACAGTGTGAGTTTAGACAACCTTCCTAGGGGCTGAGCTGTGAGCTAGAGGGAGACAGGACAGCAGAAGAGGAGGAGGCAAGGTCAGGGAGGCGTGGCCTGTGGTTTACTAGGACAGTCTCAGGCACAGGGGCTTGGGCAGACTAGAGGGAGTGCTCTTCTTCCCCAAGAGAAGGGAGGAAGTGAAAGATGTGGACAGGTGAATATGTGTGTGTAGGACTTTTCTGCTTGATAGCGTGTATTTTCTCTTAAAATTTTTCAGTTCTATTTTTCCCCAGTTTTACTGAGATATAATTGACATATAACACTGTACTAGTTTAAGGTGTACAATATAATGATTTGATGTATGTATATATTGTCACGTGATTACCACAATAAGTTTAGTTAACATCCATGACTCTATTTTTTTAAAAGATTTTATTTATTTATTCTTTCCCCCCAAAGCCCCAGTAGATAGTTGTATGTCATAGCTGCACATCCTTCCAGTTGCTGTATGTGGGACGCGGCCCCAGCATAGCCGGAGAAGTGGTGCGCGCCCGGGGTCCGAACCCGGGCTGCCAGCAGCGGAGCGCATGCACTTAACTGCTAAGCCACGGGGCCGGCCCCATGACTCTATTTTTTTAAATCTACTTTTTTATAGTATAATTTACATATAAAATGCACACATTTTAAGTGTACAAGTGATGACTTATGACAAATGTATACAGCTGTGTAACCACCATCCCAATACAGATATCGAACATTACCATCTCCTCAGAAAGTTCCTTCATGTCCGATGGCAATCATTCCCCAGCCCCAGGCCACACTTATCTGCTTTCTATCGCTATAGATCATGACAGATTAGTTTTGCTGGTTCTAGAACGTTATAAAAGTGGAATCTTACAGTATGTGCTCTTTTGTGTTCGACTTCTCTCGCTTGGCGCTGTGTTTTCTTTCTGAAACAGGAAGCAAAACCATTGCTGAGTTGGGGGCTCAGATGGAGAGCAGGAGAGGGGGCCACTGGGGGCTGGGGGATAGGAGGGCTAGGCAGGGCTGGGGAGAGCAATGTGGCCTGTGGCTGAAGCAGGGAAAGCAGCTGTGTGGATTTCGGTTCAGTTATGAGGCTGTGCTCAGAGCGCTGAGGATTCTAGGGTGCAGCAGACCTTGGTCATGGCAGGGGCAGGGGCAGGGGCAGGGGCAGGCCTGGGGGCTGAAGTGGTGTGAAGATAAGCCTGGACTCAGAGGTGGACATGGAAGGCCTTTGGGATGATGGCGGAGTTGGGATTCAAAATACTGGAGTCATGCCTGGCTCTTCCCAGTCTCTTGCTGTCGGCCTGGCCACCTCTTTTGTCGAAATGTCTCTAGGATCCTTTTCTCTCTTCCTTGACCCTGGTCCGGGCCCTCAACGCCTTGAACTTGAACCTCTGCTTTTTTGGGCCAAGCCTCAGTTGGGACCATCTCTCCTCCCTCTTGTGGAGTCTGTTTATCCTGATCTGCAACCTCTCCCCTACCTGCCTCTTTCCTCTCAGCCTCCAAATGGGCTCAGGCCCCCTCCATCCAAAAGGCCACCCCCTTGGCCTTGTCTCTGGGTCCCTCTGCCTCCCATCCCTGCTCTGCTTTGTCAGTCACAAGTGCTGCCTCCACACGCACAACTCACCTTTACTCTCTGGTTCGTCTCACCCCTGCTGAAATTGTTCTGCCAAGGGTCACTACTAACCACCTGTCGTGGATGTTTTCTGGAGGTTGTGGCTGTCCAAGTGTCCTTCTTCCTATTTCAGGGGAATGCCCCATTGGGTGATCTACCCTAGAATTCTCCATCTACCCTTACCTCCCCACCCCTACCTACATCAACTGCTTCACCCCCAGCCTTCTCCATCTCAGTTAATGACAACTTGATCTTTCTAGTTGTTTAGGCCTAAAACCTGAAATCATTTCTTTTTTTTTTCTTTTTGGTGAGGAAGATTGGCCCTGAGCTAACATCTGTTGCCAGTCTTCCTCTTTTTTGCTGAGGAAGATTAGCCCTGAGCTAACATCTGTGCCCATCTTTCTCTATTTTGCATATGGGATGCTGCCACAGCGTGGCTTGATGAATGGTGTATGGGTCTGTGCCAGGATCTGAACCTGCGAACCCCGGGCCCCTGAAGCAGAGTGCAGGAACGTAACCACTACACCACTGGGCTGGCCCCTGGGATCATTTCTGATTCCTCCCCCGACATCCACTCTGTCAGCAAATCCTGCTAGCTCTACCTTCACAATAACCGCAGAATCTGATGACTTCCCACCATCTCTGCCATCATTCTCTCCCCTGGATTATTTTGGTAGCCTCCTGACTGGTTTCCCCAATAATGTTGGTGCCATGAAGACAAGGATCTCAGTGGATTCTGTTGCTGTATTAAGGGCCTGGACCTGTGCCTGGCACATCCTAGATGCTCAATGAATATTTACTGAAAGACATGAAGGAGGGAATTCTGAGCCTCTGTCTTGTCCCTGGACACTGAGCTGTGGGCACAGGATCCAATCTTTGCCAGTCTGATGGCTTCATGCTCTGCTTTGAGGAGCAAGTGACCAGAACAGAGGCTGGTGGGGATCCGTCTTGGTGGCAGGCGTTGCGCGTCGTGCCCAGTGGGTGCCGTGTCCTATGCCTGTTCCTGCTGGGAGATGGCTGTGCTTTTGCTTCTTGGGCTCCATCTCCAGGTGGTCCCTCCCATTCTCTGTTTTTGCTAAGAAGCCAGAGTCAGTTTCCCAGACCCCTGACGGGTTCCTTCAGAATCACTAAGGCCAGTAGCTGATCAGTCATTGTCCCACTTAACCTCTCCATGGCATTTGATCCCCATGACCGCCCTGCAATGCTCACTCTCACGTTTCTCAGCTGCCTTTGCTGAGGTCCTATCCCCCGCCCGTCCCTCAGGGGTCTTCTGGATTCACATGACTTTCCCTGGAAGAGCTTATCTACGCCTGTGTGGATATCCACACCTTGACCTGTGTGCCCATGACTGCTCTCCAGTCCGGGACCTCCTTTCCCAGCCCTCCTCACATTACACCCACTTAGAACTGGCTCCTGGGGACTGAGACCAAAACTGAACGCGACATCCCCCATCCCTGGACCCGCCCTTCATCTTGTAACCTCGGTTAATAGCCGCCACTCTCTCCTGAGACAAAAACCTAAGGGTCCTTCTCAACTCTTTATCTCCCTCACTCCTCTGAATCAGCCACGAAGTCCCATAAAATCGACCTTATCAACACTTCCTAAATCAATCAAGTTTCCCCTAAACACAGCCATTTTTCAGCCCTAAGCAACCTTGTTGCCGACCGCGGCAGCTGCCTCCCAACTGACCTCTCATTTCATTTCTTCCTTGTCCCTGCACCCTCCACGTGGCTCTTGGAAACAATCTCTGGACCACACTCCTGTGGGCATTGAATGTGCAGGTTCCAGGTCCCCACCTTCAGGCAGCTCCCTATTGAGGGGAGCCCACACCCCCAAGTCCTAGAGATAGACAGACTCTAGCTGGGAGAACAGATATCCCCCCACCCCCTGACTCCAGTCTCTGACCCACATGAGCCAAGAGAGATTGCACAGCTCCAGGGTCACACTCACCCTGTAACGCTCACAGAAAACAGCCCTGATCAGATTGAATGGAAGAGTGTCCTTGCTGTGAATGAAATGCCAATGAGGGATAACTTAAGCTAATTATCGAGTCCTTCCGGAAGCCAAATTATAGACATTGTCATGTTATAAACACCATTTCTCAAGAGAGCGGCTTGGAGACATCTGGGCAGCTGGGAGCCGAGCTCATTATTTTCCCCTCCGACCTGCTCCTCTCCTCCTGCGTCCCACCCATGATGTGTGGGAAGCCTCGGTTTCAGCCACGGCTCATGGTTCCCCTCCTCCCCAAGGCCAGCTGGTTACAACTGCTGCTGATTCTCCCTCAAACCCCTGTCCACCCCTGTGGTCACTGCCTTCCTTGAGGTCTTCACCATCTCTTGCTGCAACCTTGGGTGAGTGACTGAACAAGTCAGAGCCTCCATTTTCCTCATCTGTAAAATAAGATTTTTCTTGTAAATACAGGGAAGGTTTCGCTTTGATCAAGTGTGCCAAACACCCAGCATAGAGCTGGGCTCAGGCTGAGCATTCGGAAATGCTAGTTCCCTATTCCCTTCCCACTTGCCAAGTTTGATCATGTGGTTTTCTTTGCTTAAGAGTGGTCGGTAATTTCCCATCCCACGGGATAAAGTCCAAATTTCTTATCAAGGTGTTCGGCCCTTTGAGTTCTGGTTCCTGCCCACCATCCTGTCCACTGTTCAGCCACGCCAACCTACTTCATTCATTTATTAAAAACACAACCATTCCAAAGTATCATCCCATGGATTACCTGCTGGCCCTAAAGGAAGGAAATGCAACTTCTCGAGAAAGGGATCCCCTGTCAGCAAGGGGGCCTCCCAGTCAGCATTCCATCACTGAGAGTGGAGCTCAGGCATGGAGGACACCCCAGCGTCGGGCAGTATGAGGGAGGGAGCATCACCCATGAAGAGTTTTTGCCAGTGTAGTCAACCTGAATCTAATCAAGCCGGTAGATCTAATTTCCAGTTTACAGGAAATACAGGATAAACAACACCACAAGGAAGCAATCAGAGAAATCTAGAAGGTGGGACATGATGTCTGTAATTTACTTAAAATACTTTAGCAATTCAACAACTCAGTGGCATGGGGTGGGGAGGAGTTATTCTAGATTTAAATGAGACTTAAGGGACATAACCAAATGCAACTTGCAGACCTTATTTAGATCCTGGTTGGAATAAACCAAATGCAAAAAAAAAGCATTTTGGGGGACAGTCAGGGAAATTTGAATGTGGGCTGGGTGTTAGATGATATTAGGGAATTATTGTTAATTTTGTAAGGTGTGATCATAATATTATAGTGAGAAAACTTCCCAAAGTATTTAGGGGTGAACTGCCCTGCAAACTCTAAATCACTTTAAAATATTTCCGCAAAAATGATAAATATACTAAAATGTTAATAATTATTAACATAATTACCCATCTAGGTAATGGGTATGTGGGGCTTCATTTTACTATTTCCTACTTTTTTTTTGGTTTGAAATGTGCATAAGAAAGAAGATTTTTAAAAATGTATTTGAGTGTCCACTATGTGTATAGCTATGAGCTAAGGCAAAATCTAATGTGGTCCTTGTCCCCATGAAACACAGAGTGTGGTAGGGGAGAGATGAATGATCACTTAATCACACTAATAAACGACTAGTGACAAGCGGATGAAAATGCTATGAAGGAAAGGTACACAGTTCTTGAGGGGGGATAATGATGGAGGCTGAGCTGGTCACAGTCTGGAGGGGTGGGGAGAGATTTTCTTCGAGGAAGGAACAACGAGTCAGTGGAGCTCTCAATAGGAGCAGGTGTTGGCCGGGCACTGGAGAGGGAGGTGGGGAAGAGTTTACAGTCAGAAGGAACAACATGTGCTAAGGGAGGGAAAGGAGGGAGCTTGTTGCTTCGGCACTAGAGGGGGCCTGAGTGGCTGAAGGGAGAGAGGACAGCACAGGGGAGGTGGAAGGTGAGGGAACCCGTTGCCCTGCCCCAGGAGGACCTGTGGGTAGGGCTGTCAGATTTAGGTAACCTTACCTGTGAGCCAAGTTAATAATTTCACTCTTCATCCTGAAGCAATGGGAAGCCATTAAAAGGTTTGGAGCAGGGGTAACACAATCAATTTGTGGCTTAGGAAGATACCTGGTGGCTATGTGGAGAGCATGGCAGGATGTAGGGGTGCTGCCGGGGCGAGCTGGGATGGAGGCGGGGAGAAGAAGACATGGTGTAATGAGGGCGTGACTTGCTGAGGTGTCGGCTCGGGGGTACAAAGATGACACCTGCGTTTCTTTTTTGCTTTCTTTTTTTTTTTTTTGTGAGGAGGACCAGCCCTGAGCTAACATCCATGCCAATCCTCCTCTTTTTGCTGAGGAAGACTGGCCCTGGGCTAACATCCATGCCCATCTTCCTCTACTTTATATGGGACGCTGCCACAGCATGGCTTTGCAAGCAGTGCGTCTGTGCGCGCCCGGGATCCGAACCTGTGAACCCCGGGCCGCAGCAGCGGAGCACGTGCGCTTAACTGCTGTGCCACCGGGCCGGCCCCTGACACCTGGGTTTCTGGCTGTGGAAGTGGGTGGCCGGAGGAGCCATATATTGGGACAGGTTCCACTGGAAGAGGAGACAGATTGCTGATGGGTTGAGACAGGTTGAGTTTGCAGGGCTTTTGAAATGCCTGAGGTAGAGGCTGAGTGGGCAGTGGGGGCCTCGGTCAGAGCTGAGAGGAGAGCTCCTGGTGGCCGAATGGTAATTGCAGAGTGAGCACAGACGAGTGTCCAGAGAAAGAAGAGAGAAGTTCTGGACCGAGTCTTGAGGAGCCCTGGTGTTTGGACTGAGGAGGGGAGAATGAGGCTGTGCTGAAGACCAAGAGGGAGCAGCTAGTGAGGCAGGAGGGCACCAGGAAAGCACGGTGCCCAGAGGGCAAGGGAGTGGAAAGTTCCTAGAAAGATGAAGTGGCCAATCACGTGGGATGCTGTTGCGAGGTCAAGACGGGAGGGCTGACAAGAGCCTGCCAGTTTTGATGAGATGGAGGCCAGTGGGACCTCAACAGGAGCTATTTCAGTGGCAGGTGGGGGTGGAAGCAGATGGAAGCGGGTTGAGGAGTAAGTGGGAAGTGAGAAAAGGAAGACAGTGTGCAGACAGCTCCTGGGAAAAGTTGGCTGTGAAGGGGAGGAGAGAGGGATAGGGCTAGAGCCTGTGGGATCAAGGGAAGAGTTAATGGGAGAGACACGCTGATGGGACTGGCTCTAAAGAGAGAAAAGGGATGATGATGAGCCGACAGCACAGGACCAAGGCCAGGGCACCCCTCTACTTAACAGGAGGGAAAGATGTTGGTAGCTGGTAGTTGGCTGCACTTGCCTGCCTCTGTTCCTTGCCCATACTGTTTCCTCATTGGAATTCTCTCTCATGCCTCCTTTGAGTATTCCTGTTTATCCTTTAGGACCCAAGGGGAAGGTTACCTGCTCTTAAAAGACCTCCCTCCTCTACCGTTCCAAGGATCACGGTCATCCTTCTATTGCTACTTCTCAAATTAGCCTGTAATGTCCATCTCCCCCACCAGACTGTGTCCCCATCATCTCTGAGTCGCCAGGGCCTGGTCTGGGGCTTGCTACAAGGTGGGTGCTCAGTGACTGTGGGGTGAATAGATGAATGAACTAACCATAGACATGTGGAGAGAGTACAGCAGGAGGAGGGCAAGCCCGGAGTAATTCTTGGGGGGTTGTGGAGCAGGGATGGGACAAGGGAAGAAACAGGAGGAGGGGAAAATGCTAAGCTACTACCCAGAGCACTTGCATTTATCAAGGTCTTCTATGGACCAGGCGCTAAACATATGGGTTTTTCATTTAATCCTCACAGTATCCCCATAAGAAATATTGTCTGCTTGTGCCAGCCCCGTGGCTTAGCGGTTAAGTGCGCGCGCTCCGCTGCTGGCGGCCTGGGTTTGGATCCCGGGCGCACACCGACGCACCGCTTCTCCGGCCATGCTGAGGCTGCGTCCCACATACAGCAACTAGAAGGATGTGCAGCTATGACATACAACTATCTACTGGGGCTTTGGGGGGAAAATAAATAAATAAAATAAAATCAGAAATATTGTCTGCTTGTATATTACCTGGCTCACCCTACTTTACTAGAATGTAAACTCATCAGGAGGGGATTGTCTGTCTTACACACCACTGTGCCTCTTTTTTTTTTTGGTGAGGAAGATCAGCCCTGAGCTAACATCCATGCCAATCCTCCTTTTTTTGCTGAGGAAGACTGGCCCTGAGCTAACATCCGTGGCCATCTTCCTCCACTTTATGTGGGACGCCACCGCAGCATGGCCTGAGACGCTGTGCATCGGTGTGTGCCTGGGATCTGAACCCGGGCCGCCAGCAGCAGAGTGCACACACTTAATTGCTATGCCATGGGGCTGGTCCCACCACTGTGCCTCTTACACTAGATAGACACATAGATAGGTTGCCAGACAAAACATAGCATGTCCAGTTAAATTTGGATTACAGAGAAACAATAAATAATTTTCTTCGTATAAATATGTTCTGTAATTTTGTGCTAAATTTGGCAATCCTGTACATAGTAGATGCTTAATAAATATTGTTAAATAAACATTGCTTGATTAAATGATACCATGGGGATGCCATCAGTAAATTCCTGACTGTGGGAAATCTAGATAACAGTTTGGTACCTTCAATGAATAAATTGCAAGGAGAAAATAAAAAGAGATAAAGGAGGAATTTATAGATTAAAAGAGAGTTAAGAGACATATCAACCACTTGAAATCCTTCTTTGGATCCTAATGCAGATAAACTAAACAAATTGTAAAGAAAAAAATATTATAAGATAATTAGAAATTTGAACACTGCCTGGCTATTTGATGGTGTTAAAGAATGACTGTTAATTCTTTTTAGGTTTGATAATAGCATTGGGGTTATGCTTATTTTTCAAGAGTCCTTATCTTGTAGCAAAATGTATTGAAATATTTAGGAAGGAAATTATATGATGCCTGAGATTTGCTTCAAGATAATATGGGGTATGTTCTATATTTTAATTGTGGTTACATGCGTGTATTCATTTGTGAAAACTATTTGAACTGTACATTTTATTGTGTGTAAATCATACCTCAATAAAGTTGATTTTTTAAAAATGGGAGTAGGGGAGGAAGTGGGTAGAGGTTAGGATAAAACAAGATTGGCCATGAGTTGATAAGCGTTGAAGCTGGGTGTTGGGTATATGGAAGTTCATTATACTCCTCCGTTTATTTTTGTATAGGTTTGAAATTTTCCATAATAAAACATTTTGTAATTGCATGAAGATGCTATTCCTATTTTACAGATGAGGAAACTCCAGCAGAGGTTAAGTAACTTGCCCCCAAATCACACAACTGGTAAAAAGGATGAGTCTGGAATATGAACAGACCCATCTGAGTTCAGAACTTAAGCCTTAATGGCTTAAGGATGCAAATTTCCTGCGGGGGTAGAGCAAAGTGTGGGTGTTGGCTAGAGGTGATGCAGCCCTGCTGGGGTGGAACAGAATCTGACTTAGGGACTTCTGGAAGCAAGATGGGTGAAAATGGTTGTGGCCACAGCGTGGTGGGGTGAGAAATGGCTTCCCTTTTAGATTCATCATCGTGGAGTAGACTCACAGTCATGAGCCTGGACTTGGGACCCTGTGCCTGGGTTTGAGTCCTGGCTCTGACACTTGCTAGCAGTGTGACCTTGGGCAAGTCACTTAAAATCTCTGTCCTTCACTTTCCTCATTTATAACATGGATATTACTAGGAATGTCAAATGGTATAGCCAGTTTGGAAAACAGTTTGGCAGTTTCTTAAAAAGTTGAACGTAAATTTACCAGATGACCTGGCGATTCCACTCTTAACGTGAAAACCTATATCCATACAAAGACTTGTATGCCAATGTTTATAACAGTATTATTCATAATAACCCAAAAGTGGAAACGATCCAAGCGTGATTGGATAAACAAAATGTGGTGTATCCATACCAGGGGATACTCCTCAGCAATGAAAAGGAACAGACTACTAATACATGCTACAACCGGGATAAACCTCAAAACATTAGGTTTTTGTGAAAGAAATCAGATGCAGAAGAGCACATATAGTATGATTCCATTTTTATGAAATGTCCAGAAAAGAGAGATCGATGGAGACAGAAAGTAGATTAGTCATCTGGGGCTGGGGGTGGGAACAGGAAGTTACTGCAAGTGGGCATGAGAGATCTCTTAGGAAATATTCTGAAATTGGATTGTGGTGATGGTTGTATAACTCTGTAAATTTACTAAAAATCATTGAATTGGACACTTAAAATGGGGTATGTATGTTATGTAAAAAAATTTTTTTAATTAAAAGTATCTATCTCATCGGGGCCAGCCGGGTGGCACAAGCGGTTAAGAGCAAGCTCCGCTGCGGTGGCCCGGGGTTCGCTGGTTCGGACCCTGGATGCCCACGGAGGCACTGCTTGGCAAGCCATGCTGTGGCGGCGTCCCATATAAAGTGGAGGAAGATGGCCATGGATGTTAGCCCAGGGCCAGTCTTCCTCAGCTAAAAAAGAGGAGGATTGGCAGATGTTAGCACAGGGCTGATCTCCACACACACACACACACACACAAAAGTATCTATCTCATAGAATTGTTATGCAGATTAATAACATACAGTGCTTAGAACAGAGACTGGAATGTAGTCAGTGCTATAGAAGTTATTATTATTGGGCTGGATGTCTGGGGCCATTTCCCTGCTGTGTCTTCTTGTGGGGAAGGGGCCCAGCTTGGCAGGTCCCCTGCTCCCAAATCCTTGAACGCAGGCCTTTGGGTGAGACTGAGACGGGCCACGGAAAGGGAAGGGCTGGCTTCCACGTCCCTCAAGGACCTTCCTATCCTTTATTCTGGAGATGTCAGATGGGACCCAGCATCCAGCCTCCTCCCTGTTTTTCTCCTATGAAGAGAAGGGGCTCAGACAAGGGTGTTGTCTCCTCATCCCACAGGCTGAGAACGGGGTCCAATGCCCTCTACTGTAGGCAACAGGAATTGCATCAGTTGGGCCAGCCGGTTCTCATCATGTTTCCACCCTCCTGACAATGTTGTGAGGAAGCTACCGTTGTCCCCTTTTCAGTGATGGGGACATTGAAACTCTAGGTGACCTGCCCAGGGTTGCGTAGCTGGCACCCTCAATCCAAGCTCTCTGAAAAAGGAGCTTGATGACTCCAGGTCCTTTCCGCTGGAGAGTAACTCACACTCACTGCTCATGTTTGTAGAGTGCTTCTGTGCCCACGAAGGGCTTTCCCATCCCAGCTGTTTTCTGGGGTGTCTGATTCAAGGAAGAGGAAGAAGGGAAAATGGAGGTAGAGGGAATTCCTCCTCCAGGGAAAGACCCTCAATAGTAATGATCCCCAATAAAGCTCCAACTGGGGGGATGGGGGCTTTTGGAGTGGGAGAAGGAGGAGGCCATCGATCTGCACTGTTATGTAAGATTCATTTATTTTTCATACCAGAATTTCTTGAGAGTTCTCTCCTTGTGTCAACACTGTGCTGAGCGCGGGAATGTAAATATGAATGAGAGACTCTAGAGGATAAAAGGAGTTTCCCAGTCCAGATTCCCGCAGGTGGGGCCAAGCCCCCTCCCTAGACATCTCAGCTGCAAAGTGGCTGGAGTAGGGTCAGACTGAAGTGATGCCCCTCTGCCCCACAAGCAAAAGAAATCTGGTACTACAGTCTCAGGATAAGTGTTCTCAGCACTGTCCACCAGAAGAGACAGCCATGAAGATCACCATCCTTCTAGATCTTTCCCCCTGTGTGTGTGTGAGAGTGTGTGTGAGAGTGTATGTGTATGGAAGGTGGGGCCAGGGCTCTTGGGGCACCCTGGAGTCTAGACTGGCAGGACCCCAGGACCCCCCTCATGACAACTGCCCTGAAGACTTCTGCAGAAGATGCTAGAGGTGAGTGTTTTGAGCAATAGAACACCACACCCCTTGTTCCTCAAATCTTCACCCCACCTTGGAAGCTTTACCCTGGCCTAGGCAAAAGGGAGGTAGGGGAGGCAGACCTTCCTGGTCCCTTTCCTCCCAAATGTTATTGGATGACATGTAGGAAGACAATGCTTCTGCTGTCACCTCCAGGAGGGCCAGGAAGCAAGCTGCATCATTTGTCCCCTAACAGAAACTCTCTCTTACCCTGGCCCCAGAATGAGATATTTGTGACCCCCCCCACCCTTACTCCATGTCATCATACCAATCTCTCTTTATATTTCTGGGGATGGAAGGCAGCCATATTCCAATAACCTGATTTTTATCAAGAGAGAAATATTCCAGGGATTCATTCATTCAATTACAAATATTTAGTGAGCACCTATTCTGTCGGGGCACAGTTCTAGGCAGTGGGGATGCAACAGCGATTAAGACAAAATTCTCCTCAGCTCATTTCCAGACTGATGGCAGAGACAGACAATAAAGAAGAAATACATTCACAGACTTTCCTATAACAGTAAGCTCTACAGAAACTAAAGAAGGGTGAGGAAATAGAACGTGTTGCAGGCAGGTGGTCCTCCATTATCAGGTTTTTTGTTGGGAATTCACTTTTTCTTTTTCTTTGCTTTACTCTCCTTGGGGGAGATAAGAGTGAGGGTCTGTGTGTCCCCTCCTCTGGCCTCCTCAAACCATTTTGGCAGCTCAGGCCTCTGAGAGCAGAGTCTTGGAATTTGAGGGGGTCTGCAGAGCCAGCCTCTCGGAATTTAGTCAAGGGGCCATTTAGAAACTGCATTAGAGAAATGGACGCAGGTACTGAGAAAGTCTCTTTATCGTCTTCCGTGGATGTAATAATACTCCTCCCTCCGAATTTATTTATTTTTTCCTTTGTTCATCTTGCACGGATTTACTGAATTCCTAACTACTCATTCGACTTTTTTTGAGCCCACTGTGTGCCATGCACTGTTCTAAGGGACAGGAACAGAGAGGTAGGGAACATTCTCTGCCCGCAAGAGCCCCGGCTGTGCAAAGCTTGTAAACAACCATCACCTCTTTTCATCTTTTCCATCAACATCGTTTTTTGAGATTCATCTATGTCGATTCACGTAGCCTTAAGAGGGTAGATATGAACAATCCCATTTTACAGATGCGAAAACCGTGACTGCTAAGGGGAAAATGCATTGCTTTGCGACGACTAAATACTGGGACGCCACCCGGCCACGTGCAGCAGCGCATTTCGCCCCTCGCGATCCCACCCGCGCACTCGCGTTTCTTTCCTCCCTCCCAGCCGCCGCCGCGCCGGGTCCACGTGTGTGTGTCTGTGTGCGGAATGGGGACGGGGGCGGTGCCGCCGGAGGGGTGGGGTCCGGGCTAACGTCACAGGCAGTGCCGCCCAATCAGCGGCGGGCTCGCGGCCCCGGCGCTGGTATTGGGGCAGCGAGGGGGCAGTTCTCTATAACGCGGTCTCCGGGAGCCAGCGGGGAAGAAAGAAGCCGAGCGGGCGGAAGGCGCCCTCCCCGCCGCCTGGGCCCGGGCACCGGGTGCCGGGCCCGGGGTCCTTCCCGCCTCCCGCGGCCGCCAGCCGCTTTGTTTCCCCAGCCTCTGCGCTCCGGGCTACTCGAGAGGGGCTCCTGCCGGGGCTGCGCAGGGAAAGCGGCGGCAGGAAGGGCGGCCGACCGCGCCGGGACTCGCAGGGACCCAGGAGTCCGGCCGCCGGGAGGGCCGCGTGACGAGATCGAGGAGGGACCCAGAGCTCCGCGGCCCAGCGGTGCGGGCCGGGGGCGCCCGTGAGCAGAGACCTCCCCGTCGAGGGGGGGCGATGTTCCCCTCGCCCGTGGGCTCTTCGGGCAGCCAGGGCATCCCGCCGCTGGGACCAGGGCCCCCGCAGTGGGCACCCCCCCAGGCGGTTCCATGGAGACTCTGTGCCCCGCTCCCCGCCTCGCAGTGCCGGCGTCCCCGCGAGGGTCGCCCTGCTCCCCCACACCCCGGAAGCCGCGTCGGGGGACCCAGGAGTTCTCTCCGCTGTGCCTGCGTGCCCTTGCCTTCTGCGCCCTCGCCAAACCCCGGGCGTCCTCTCTGGGCTTGGGGCCTGGGGAGCTGGCGCCGCGGGCCCCGGTGCTGCTTGGCCCTCGCGCCCCCCTGTGCACCGGCAGCTGGGCCCCGGATGGCCTGAAGCACCTCGCGGGACAGGCCGGGCGGTCCAGCGATTCAAACTGCCCGGCCGGCCAGGATGCCGATGCCGCAGTGTGCCGGGGCCGCGGCGAGGAGGAAGAGGGCGGAGGCAGTTTCCCGCACTTCGGCGCTCGCTCCGGCGTACCTCCCGGCCGCTGCCCGGCGCCCCGGCGCCCTCGGGAATCTCCGACCAGCTCCGCCTCGGCTCCACCTAGGCCGGCCCCGGCTCTCGACTCCCAGCCTGGCCCCGCCGCCAGCCCGCATCAGGAGCCCGGTTCCCGGCCTCCGCCGCCACCTGCGGGCCTCTCCACCGAGGCCGCGGGGCCCGGGCCCGCGTCTGAGCCGCCTCTGCCGGGCCAGACGGCCGCAGTCGATGGAAACCCCCCGCAGGCCGCCCCCGAGGCATCAGCCGCCAGCCCCTCGACGGCCAGCGAAGCTCCGGCCGCGCCCGGCGATCTCCGCCAGGAACATTTCGATCGTCTGATCCGCCGGTCAAAACTTTGGTGTTATGCGAAGGGCTTCGCCCTCGACACTCCGAGTTTGCGCCGGGGGCCCGAGCGGCCACCAGCAAAAGGGCCCAACCGAGGAGCCGCCAAGAAACGCCGGCGGCCGGCGCCCCCCCATCGCAGCGCGCAGCCCCGCCGCCCAGCACCGACGCTCCCCACCACGAGCACCTTCAGCCTCCTCGACTGCTTCCCGTGCCCCCCTGCCCTGGTGGTGGGCGAGGACGGAGACTTAGGGCCGGCATCCTCGCTTCGCCTCCAGGGAGACTCCAAGCCCCCGCCTGCCCACCCACTTTGGAGGTGGCAGATAGGGGGGCCTGCTGTCCCTGAGCCTCCCGGCCTCAAATTCTGGGGGATCAACTTGGAGGAACTCTGAGAATGAGACCTCTTCTGCCAAGGGGGAAAAGTTGGGGCGACGGCCAAACTGCAGGCTTGAGGGTAGAGCCTCGCTTCTCACATCTGCCTTTCCCCCTTATGTCTTATGGGCTGTGGTCAGAGGGACCTCAAATGACTGTCATCTTCAAGCACCTAACTGGTTGGGGTGACACCCCCTCCCCCTCATCCTTTGGAGACAAACCAAGGGCTGGAGTCAGGAGAAGGCTTAACCGAAAAAGGCTTAATGACATAGATTCCAGTCCCTCCCTTCTTCCATCTCGGATCTCTGGGGGCAGGGCCTTCACCCCAGGGGGAGGAAAGGAGGCTACCGCTCAAAGACAAGAAAAAAAAAAGAGGGAGAGAGACCTTGGTGATGGACAAACCGGTTGTTTCTGTGGGCGAGCCTGGGGATGAGGGGGCTGCGGTGGGGGTGGGGAGGTGATTGGCAGCTCCCTGGGGGCATCCCCCACACCCACCATCAGGCCTTTAACCCTTTACTCCCCTCAGGCCTTCCCCAGCTCTCCAAGCACCACTGGAACCTTCATGGAGGAGGAGGCAGCTGGGGCAAGGGGAAGATCACCCCCTTCCTGTTCTTTTCCTAGGGCCCCCCAAGTCAGGTGACCCCTAATGGGCGAGATCTTCAGTCTGAGCCATGAACCTTTCCCTTTTGTCCAGTTTTGGAGTTGTCCTCTTCAATTTTCCCTGTTTGCTTTCAGTTTATCAAGTCTGATGGGTAAAAGAGGTCCCCCCCCAATAAATCAGCCCCCTCCTCTAGTTTACTCCTCATATTAGGAGGGGCAGGGCTGAAGGACCTCCTCCTCTCCAAAAGCACAGACTTTGCCTAGGGAAGGGGCCAGGGACTGTCCCAGGGAAAGTAATGGAAGGTGGAAGAAATCAATAAAATCAGACCAAACAAGTTGCCTTTCGAGGTCCTCTCCACCGATTTGTGGATGGGAGGGGGTGGAGGTAGAGGGCAGGCCTGGGTCCATTCTTTGGACACCCAATCTCAGCCCCCTCAAAGGATAGAGAGGAGCTGCTCTTTGTGGAGGGGGTAAATGAAGGGGCTCTTGGCCTAACCACAAGGTCCAGTGGGGTTTGAAGGGGCAAAGTTTGGGTTTGGATGGGAGCTGGGGGGAGTTACCTTTAGCTTCCCTCCCTAACTTGAGGCAATTCGGGAGTTGTCAGGGACCTGATGGATCCGAAGTGGGCAGGGCCAGGGGATTAGTTTTGAGGTCAGAGGTTCTGTTTTCTAGGGGGGAGGGGAGAGAGAGGCCTGGACCACGCCCTGGGGCTAGGAGGGTCCTCTAGAGTCAGAGGGGTGGCATCATTTTTTCCTCCACCCAGGTGAGGTCAGGGGAGGTGAGCTCTTAGGGAGATTCCAAGTTTAGGTGTGAAGGGAACCCGAGGGTTGCGGATCTGCCCAACAACTGAGGGACCCTTCTGCCCACGCTAGTCAATAATGCCCTCTTTTCCCCCAAAACGGGGCAAGGGAGGAACAATTCCCGCATACGATACTGGGGAAGGACTTGTCTCCTTTTCTGTGAAAATGCTTTGTAAAAAGTTGTTATTGTTTGCATAGAGCAGATTCTTGAGAAAAACTGTTTTGGACCACAAAAGTTTTGTTTTAAAAGCTGTCTCTTTTAATTTTTCTTTCGCTGGGGGTGAGGGTGGGGGTGGGGTGGGTGGGCGTGGGTTGGGCACTGCTCTCTTTCTCCTCAACATCTGGCCTTTATGAACCCTGCTGACCTCCCCTCCCCCCTCCAGCTGTGTTGTGGGGAGGAGGGGGAGGGCCAGGAGAGCGCCTTCCATTCCTGTGCTTCAGGGGTATCCATCTTATCTTGCCCCCCAAGAATGGGGAAGGCAGAGGAAGCAAGCAGACATGAGGGGCAGGGAGAGCGTCGCTGTGAAGAGAGGGTGATGTTTGTGAGGAGAGATGCAGAAAGGCACAATCCTGTTTTTAGAAAGCTCCTTGCTTTTAATAATGTAGTCCAGGTCCACTTTGGCCCTTTCGGGCAGCCTGGGCAGGACGGCTGGCGTGAGCTCCGGTTGAAGGAGGAAAGAGTGTGGGTCATGAAATACTCTTTTCAGACTCTCCTCTGAGGAGTGGGAGGTGATGCCGATAATTTGGCTTCCCCCCTCCTCCCCCAAGTAAAAGAATTAAACCTCCACCTGGAAGAGGGCTGGGTGGTGAGTTAAAAAACACACCTTTTGGCCAGATCTGGAACTCCCCTCCTTGCTGAATGGTTTAATTTGGAGAATCTCAGGGTTGGAAGCATCCCTAGAAACTGTCTAATCATTTTACAGAATAAGGAACTATATTAGCTTCCTAGGGCTGCTATAAACTGCAACAAAGTTGGTGGCTTAAAACAACAGAAATTCATTCTCTCACAGTTCTGGGGGCCAGAAGTCTGAAATTAAGGGGTCAGCAGGGCCATGCTCTCTCCAAAGGCCCTGGGGGAGAATCCCTTCCCCGCCTCTTCCAGCTTCTGGAGGCTCCAGGCGTTCCTGGGGTTGTGGCTGCCTCCCTCCACTCTGCTGCCATCTTCACATGGCCTTCCCCTTGTCTGTCTTTTACAAGGACACTTGTCTTTGGATTTAGGGCCCCCCCAGATCATCCAGCATGCTCTCATCTTGACAACCTTAATTTAATTACATTTACAAAGACCCTGGTTCCAAATAAGCTGACATTCCCAGGTTCTGGAGGGAGGGGAGTTAGGACACGGACATGTCTTTTTGGGTGCCACCATTCAGCCCACTACAGAAACTGAGTCCTGGAAAGGAGAAACTTGCCCAGACTCTCTGGGGGAAGGAAGCATATGCTGCAGTGTGCGTAGTTGGTGTGGGGGGCCACCCCTCTTGAGCTGAGGCCATAAGTCTCCCTGAATTGGGGCATCCTGAGGAAACACTAGAGGTGGACCTCTTTTCCCAGGCTGCCCCCAAGGATGCTGGGACTCCCCTCCCCTCAACACTTGCTGAGCAGGGAGGGAAGCTCGCTCTCCCCAGGAGGCTCCGAGGAAGCTCCCCCTCCCTGCCTCCCTCCCTGGTTTCCTCGCCTCTCCGCCTCTCCCCTCTCCGGGTCTCCCTCGGTGTCCCCAGCCCCTGCTCCCGGATTGGATAGTCGGGTCGTCGATTGCCAGTGTGCGTCCTTCCTTCCACTCCTCTCCTCCTCCAGCCTTCATGTCCTCTGAGTCTCTGCTACTGGCCATCGTGTGTTTGGCGGGACATGGAGGTCGAAGGGTCTTAGCTTCTTTCTGGGTGTCTAAGTTCTCTTACTGTGTCATCTCTTTTCCTTTAGTCTCAGAGGATATCTCTCCGTGGGCCTCTGTCTCTGACAGCTCTGGGCCTGGGTGTCTGCCCCTTCTCGTCAGGGCTCCCTGCATCACCCTGAGAGTGAGTGCCTCCTTAATTTTGTTCCCAACGCCTCATCTGCTTCATCCTAGTCCAGCCCTGCTCACATCACCTTCCTCCTCCCGGGAGCTTCAGCCACCCCCACACCCTCTGCCTCTTGCCTCTTAAATCTTTTCGGCTTGACTTCTGCCCCCCGAAACTGCTTTTTCCAGGGTCACTCATGGCAACTCCCCATCACGAATCCAATGGTTGCCTCCCGGCCGCCCTGACCCCTGGATCTCTCCATGACCTGTGACACTGCTGGATGCTCACCAAGCTCTCCTAGTTCTCTCCCTCAAAGGCGCCTCCTCTGTCTTCTGTGCCTCCTTTTCTTCCTCCGTCCTCAGGAAGCTTTAAAAAGAGCTTTAAGGCTTTAAAAAGAGGGACTCAATGATGTCCAGATGGTGTCTACCCTTCGCCCCCACAGCTCCCCATGTGATTCCGCTTGTCTTCCTCTCCCAAGTCTTCAGCTTGCACCCACATAGGTAAGTGACTCCCAGTGACTGTCCCTGCCTCGTCTCCCTCCAACCCAGCCCCTCCCCTGAGCTTTGGTCCCATGTCCCACATGAGCTGCTGGCAACTCATACTTTCCCTATTGAAGACCAGGCTCATTGTCTCCACCCACTGTCCACATCAGTCCCCCTCGTCAAGTCCACATTCTGGTTACAGCTCTGCCTTTCTCCCCATTACCTCCCCTCAGCACCTTAGATTCGCACCTAGGTCCTCCCATTTGACCCACTGCTATCTATTTCCGAACTCCCCCCTGCTTCTCACTTCGCCAGTGTCTCTTGTATCCTCTCCATCAGGATGCAGCGCCCATGACGTCCAGTCTGGCCTATTGCAGTAGCCACCTAACTAGTTTCTGGATGTCTGGTTTTCCTCTGATCCCTTTGGATCAGGTTATCTTCTTACTTAGTGGGTCCTCTGATTTTATTAAATGCAGCCTCCTTGGCCTGTCATTTGGGCCCCCTATGATTTGTCCCCAACTCTCTATCCAGCGTATCCCTGTCACTTCACTCTGCACACCGTGTGGCCCGTCACACTGGGATGCCCTTCCTTCCCCAACCACCCACCCCTTTCTCTACCTTCATTCTCCAAAGCCCATTTGAAGTGCCATCTCTTCCATGAAGTCTTCTTTGCTTCGCCCGGTTGCCTGTGATCCATGCCACCTCTAGACCCTCATCACTCTTTTACGTCTGGGGGTGGGGTAGCAGAGTGTGGGGGAAGAATATGGGCTTGGGGCCAAACACTCCTGCTCCGCTCTTTATGGGGAACCTGGGAAGCTAAGTCAGCCTCTCCTGGAGAAATCTCCTTTCTGACTTAAGCTTTCATTTCATTGCTTTGGCCTTAAATGGGTCATTGACACGAAACGGCCACTTCAAAATCACTCTTGCAATCATAAAAACTTCCCAAGAAGACGCTGTCCAGTGTGCCAAGTCCCCCTGCTTAGTGTTTCTATTTTCTTTAATTTAAGGTAAAATGTTAGGGTATTAATGACAAGGTTATAATTGTGATTTTTTTTCTTGCACCCCTCTACAGTTATCTTGTATCTCTTGCTTCATTTTCTTTAGGTCTTGGATCCGTGTCCTGTAGACAGCAGGCACCTAAGGAATGCTTGTCCAATGCAGAGCGCGTATTTTAAAAGACTTATTTAAAGAACTGCACAGCCGCTTGGTGAGGGGCACTTGGCCAGAATGCAAGTTCCAGAGCTGTCCACTAGATGCTGCTGTCTGACAGCGCCAGAAGGAGGATGCTGGCTGAAGGGTGGGTGGGGAGGGGATTCATTCTCTCAAGTAAGTGAGCGCCTCCCAGTGCTGAGCCTTGGGGAAAAGGATGTGAGAAACACGGTCCTAGCACACAAGGAACCTAGGGCAGGAGTCAGGTGCTTCGCATGCCTTGTTTTGCCTTCATAACAATACATAGGTATTATTATCTCTGTTTAATAGATGTGGAAATGTAGGCTTAGAGAGGTTAATTGACTTGCCAGAGGTCACACAGCCAGTAGAGGTGCAGAGTTTAACTCTGGTCTGTCTGACTGGGTTTTCCCTTAATAGCAGTTATCATAGCAAACACCTACATGGCACTTGGAGCTGCGTGTTGTTGTAAGTGCTTTACACTTAGCCACGCATCTAATCCTCAGAACACTATGAGATGGGTGCTATTATTATCCCCATTTTTAAAAAAATTTTTATTTTATTTATTTTTTTCCCCAAAGGCCCAGTAGATAGTTGTATGTCATAGCTGCACATCCTTCTAGTTGCCCTATGTGGGATGCGGCCTCAGCATGGCCGGAGAAGCCGTGCGTCGGTGCACGCCCGGGATCCGAACCGGGGCCGCCAGCAGCGGAGCGCATGCACTTAACCGCTAAGCCACAGGGCCGGCCCCTATTATCCCCATTTTGTAGATGAGGAAACTGAGGTACAGAGAGGTGAAGCCCACACAGCTACAGAATTGTGCCCTCGGAGTCGGAACTTTTAATGCCCACGCTGCTGCCATGTTTCACCACCCAGCAGTGACCTGCCCCTGAGGAGCCTGTAGTTGCATGGGAAAAGCAGGACATGCAATCTCCTCCTTAGGGGTGGACTCTCCACAGACGTGCTGGGCCACTCCAGCTGAGTGGTGTACCCTCTCTGGGCTTCAGCATCACCACCTAAATTGAAGGGACTTTGTAGCAGTAAATGACTCTCAGACACGGGAGGTTTGTCATCCATGATGATTTATCACAAAATTATAGCACTTAAAAAAATAGAGGTAAAGTTACCTACTCTAAAGTGTGCAAAAAGTCCAGCTTGGTTAACATTTACACATGTACGTACCTGTGTGATCAACGCCCGGGTCTAGGTCAGCCACATTGCCAGCCCGCCGGGAGGTCCCGTCATGCCCACTCCCCTCGGTCCTCCCGAATGGAGATGACCAGCGTGCGGGCCTCATCACCACAGATTCTTTCTGCCTGTTTTTGACCTTCAGAGAAATGGAAGGTGCTCCTTTGGGTCTGGCTTCTTTTGTTTGACTTTCTGCATGTGGGTTCATCACGGGGCTGTATGGAATAGCCATTTATTCTTCTCATTGCCGTGTAGTATTTTATTCATTGTCGGAATAGTCTACAATTCACATATTCTGTTGATGGGTCTTTAGGTTGCTCCAGCTTTTAGGTTTATGTAGAAAGCCATGTGACAGAGTTTTAAAGGCATTGGAAGGGGCAGTGAAGAGAAGTGAGGGGAGCTAACATTTACTCAAGCATTCGTGTCCTGGACAATGTGCTAAAGGCTACGAAATCACTAAAACCTCATATTTCTCTCCCCGAAGCTCACAGCTCAGTGGGGAGAGAGAAGTGAGCAGACAATCGCAGCACAGCCTGACGTGCATGGAGATGGAGATCCGTGAGGCTGAGGGAAGGATGGAGCGCGTGGGAGGAGCACCGGGGGATCAGGGAGGACTTCCCAGAAGAGGAGCTATCTGAGTTGAGTCTTAAAGGGCAGGGGGGAATTCATGAAGTGAAGAAGGCCTGGGGAGAGCAAAGTGGGCAGAGCAAAGGCACTGAGGCTTGAGTGAGTGGGACTCTTAAACAGATCATATTGCCTGGAGCATAGGCTGCATGTGACAAGAGATGGGGTAGACAGAGGTTAGATAACAAAAGGTCTTGTATATCAGGGTAAGGAGTTTATTTTGAAGGTGATGGGGAGCCCCTGAGGGATGACCCAATCAGACCGTGGTGGCCGTAAACCTTCCTTCACTTATTCTTTGTTCCAAAAATATTAATTGAGCCCCTACTGTGTGCCAGGCATTGTGTCAGGCACTAAGAGATAGTGGTGAGCAAACCAGGCGGGGTCCTGGCCCTCTGGAGCTTGCAGTGGGTGGTGGGATGGCAATTAACAGTCACGTGGCTGAGACAAGTACTGTGAAGGACAGGAGTCAGGCTGTGCCAGGGGGGTTTGCCCTGGTCGAGGAGAGAAGAAGAGGCTTCTCTGGGGAAGTGATGCTTGAGATAAGCTTGGCATGATGACTAGGAGTTAACAACCAGGACAGGGGAAGAAAGAGTGTTCCAGGCAATGGGGACAGCGTGGATAATGGTCCTGGGGCTGAAGGGAGCCAGGTTCAACGAACTGAGAGACTCGTGTGGCTGGAGCCTGGAGTCACGGGGAGGGGCTGGGCAGAGGCAGGGGCAGGGCCGGATCTTGCAGGGCCTTGCCGGCCAAGCTAAGGATTTTGGCTTGTTCTGAGAGCACTGGGAAGCCAGAGTCAGGTTTTGTTTTTTTTTTTAAAGATTTTATTTATTTATTTTTTTCCCCCCAAAGCCCCAGTAGATTGTTGTATGTCATAGCTGCACATCCTTCTAGTCGCTGTAGGTGGGACGCGGCCCCAGCATGGCCGGAGAAGCGGTGCGTCGGTGCGCGCCCGGGATCCGAACCCAGGCCATCAGCAGCGGAGCACGCGCACTTAACCGCCAAGCCACGGGGCTGGCCCCAGAGTCAGGTTTTAAGCAGGGCTGTGACAATCAGATTTGCATTTGGAGAGGATCACTGTGGCATCAGTGTGGACAGTGGGGACAAAGGCAGAAGTGGGGAGATTTTGGCTACAAAGCTACTGTCATAGGCCAGGCAAGGGATGGTGGTGGCCTGGGCCGGGAGGATGGGTGCGGGGGTGGGGATGCAGACGTGGAGTGAAGTGGACACAAATACAGTTGGCCAGATGTGGTGAGAGTGAGATCCGGGGGATGAGGAGAGGGAGGTAACGAGGGTAAGTCTCGGGACTCTGGCTTTAGACACTGGGTTGACAATGAGACAGGAAACACTGTGCTGGGTTGGGGGCAGGGTGGGGTGGGGAACATCCTGAGCTCGATTTGGACATGTAGGGTCCGAGGTGTCTTTGAGGCTTCCAAGTAGATACTTGAGTCTGATACCCAGAGAAGAGGGGAGGGCCAGAGATATACCTGTATGAGTCTCCTGGGTGTCCGTGGGAATGGACGGGGGAGACTGGATGTGGGGCTCTGGGGAAGACTAAAAAGTGAGAAGAGAAGAGGGCTCAGGACCGGGCCTTGAATCCCCACGTTTCACTGGAGGATGGTGTGAAGTACTGGGGGGCGGGTGGAGATAGGGAGACCAGTTTGGAGACTGTGAGCAACGATGAGGGAGTCAGAAGGGAGAAAGAGAGGAGAGGCTTTATAAAGTAGAATTGCCAGAACTTGGTGTCGCATTGAGTGCTGGTGAGAGAGAGGAGGAGTCTGGCTTGAATCCCAGCTTTTGGCCCTGGGGCCCAGGTGGGTCTCCACATACGAGAGAGATCTGAGCTGGAGATAGAAATGTTTGGGGTCTTCAGCAGATGACTGGACGAGAATACCCAGGGAGTGTGTGTTGAGGGAGAAGAGATGCAAGAGCAGAGCCCTGAGGGGCATTAATGAAGGTGAGAGGCCTGGCAGGAGGTAGAGGGACACTGTGGAAGCTCTGGCCACCACTGCTGGTCGTCCTCCAGAGTCTGCTCCCATGGCTGCTCAGATGGACTCGCTTTCCAGCTTCCCTCGCAGTCGGGGAGGCCATGTAACTTCATTCCCACCGGTGGGATGCCGTGGGCAGTGGTGTGGGCCCTTCTCCACCTGGGTTTTAAGACCCTAGGCAAACCCTGTCTACGCTCCCTTCCCCTTCCTGCGGCTGGAGCCCAGCACAGGGGTCACCCAGCTTCATCCTGAGTCACTGACAGTGCCCTAGGGGGCAGTGCAGCGACACCACGGGACGAACCTGGGTCTCCGAACGACTGTGCGGGCAGAGTTCCCCACTGACCGGGAATGTTCACTTGAGACATGAAAGAAAGAAACTTTACGTTTTTGAGTTGCTGTCTTTTTTTGGATCTCTTTGTTATAGGAGTTTGCCTTAACTAATAAAACTTAGCCTAACTAAGTAATAGAGTTTAGCGTAATACGACTAATAATAAAAAATTAATAGCTTAATTAATACAATACAAAATTAAAATATAGTGTAAAAATTAGCCTAATAGAAGATACCTTATCCTAACTAGTACAATAACCATGGGAGGAGAGCGTATCAAGAAAGAGAAAATGGGGAACAGTGTTGAATGTTGCACAAAGATCAGATAAAATAAGGGATGAAGAAGGTCCCCTGGCCTTGGCACTTAGGAGGTCGCTGGTGACTCCGTGAGCCCTTTCAGGGGCCTGGTGGGGTGAAATGGGAGGTAAAGAAGTAGATACAGCAAGTGCAGGCATCTCTTTTGAGGAACTTGGATGTGAAGGAAAGGAAAGAGATGGGGAAGGATCTAGAAGGGCACTCAGGATCAAGCATGATTACAGTGGAGTTGGGGGAGAGTAAGGAGTTGAAGGCACTGGAAAAAGGGTGAGGGAGGGAGCGAGGCCCGTGTGGAGAGGAAGGGGCTGGGACCCAGGTGGACAGGGAGGGAATGTGTTCCCAACCATGCTCTGACCCACGCACACGTATACACACGTACACACACACACACACACGCGTGAGACAGAAAAGCAGACGAGTGTGGAGACAGCGAGGTTGGCAGCTATGGGAGCAGGGAGGTAGGAGGAATTTCTAGAGCTTTTCCATTTTTTCTGAGAAGTGGAAGATGAGGTTGAGGGGTGCAGTGGGGGAGGGGAGAGAATTGGGTGGAGGTCTGATGAGCTCGGAGAAAGTGTGAGGTTAAGAGAAGGAATCTTCGCTCTTTTTCGTGGCACCTCGGAGGCGTTCGGCTGCTTCAGCATGAAGCTGAACATCTCTTTCCCAGCCACTGGCTGCCAGAAACTCATTGAAGTGGACGATGAATGCAAACTTCGTACATTTTATGAGAAGCGTATGGCCACAGAAGTTGCTGCTGATGCTCTGGGTGAAGAGTGGAAGGGTTATGTGGTCCGGATCAGTGGTGGGAACGACAAGCAGGGTTTCCCCATGAAGCAGGGTGTCTTGACCCATGGCCGTGTCCGCCTGCTATTGAGTAAGGGGCGTTCCTGTTACAGATCGAGGAGGACTGGAGAAAGAAAGTGCAAATCTGTTCGGGGTTGCATTGTGGATGCCAACCTGAGTGTTCTCAACTTGGTCATTGTAAAAAAAGGAGAGAAGGACATTCCTGGACTCACTGATACTACTGTGCCTCGTCGGCTGGGGCCCAAATGAGCTAGCAGAATCCGCAAACTTTTCAATCTCTCTAAAGAGGATGATGTCCGCCAGTATGTTGTGAGAAAGCCCCTAAACAAAGAAGGTAAGAAACCTAGGACCAAAGCACCCAAGATTCAACGTCTTGTTACTCCACGTGTCCTGCAACACAAACGTCGGCGTATTGCTCTGAAGAAACAGCGTACTAAGAAAAACAAGGAAGAGGCTGCAGAATATGCTAAACTTTTGGCCAATAGAATGAAGGAGGCCAAAGAAAAACGCCAGGAACAGATTGCCAAGAGACGGAGGCTGTCCTCTCTGAGAGCTTCTACCTCTAAGTCTGAGTCCAGTCAAAAATGAGATTTTCTAAGAGTAACAAATAAATAAGATCAGATATCAAAAAAAAAAAAAAAGAGAAGGAATCTTCCCACAGAGACAGTCGGAAACTGGGAATTGGTGGAGGCACCAAACTTTCTGGGTGTGGGGCTTTTTCCAGCTGAGCTTAGCCGCTGGGGTCTAGGAGCACAGCAGGCCGGTGGGCGGGCCCAGCGTGGGGGTCTTCCCACTGCAGGCAGAGGAAGTCAAGGACCACGAGAGTGAGGATGTGGAGTGATGGATCCAGGGGCTGGACAGGGAAGGAAGCTGAAGCCAGGCGGGGGCAAGAATTCGGTAGAAAATTGAGAAGCACAAGGGCATGGAGGTGTTGGGGAGGGCACGGAGCAGCTGTGGTGAAAGAAGGGACACTGAGGCCTAGAAGGAGGGGAGGGTAGTCAGTGGAGGCCACCTACTTTTCTGGCTTTGCAGGGGCCTGGATGACAGCAGGATTTGAGTTGGAGAGGCATTCTGGGAGTCAAGAGCCAGAGTCTTTGAAACATGAGGGGTGTGGGCAAGGCGGATGGTGACGTGAGCCTTCCCTCTGCCCCTAGCCTGTCCTCCCTGGGCCTCAGTCCCCATTTCCCCCCTGGACAGAGTGACTTCCTGCAGAGCAGGACTGTCCACCACACAGACATCAACAGGCAGAATGAACAATGATCTCTTACATTTATGTCGTGGAGCTTGACAAAGGCTTTCATATTCCCTACATGTGCAATCAAGTGTTTGTTTTAATAGAGGAACAGCTGAGAGGGAGAAAGATTCTCAAGGCCCCTCAGTGGTGTTGCCTTACCCCACTTCTCAGGATCTCTGCAGACTGTGGTCATATGACCTTAACTTTGTTGCCATGAAACCAGAAAGGAAGTGTCCCCCGCCCTTGGTGCCTCCCATGGAGGTTCAGGATCTTGTCCAGGGAAACAAGGCGCCTGCAGTTCCGTAGGGTAGGCACGTGGAGGGGGGAGGGGAGACTGGGGATCCGTTCCCGGGTTTGAGGTGATCCTGATCCCATGGCCGTGGCAGCAGGGCTGGCCTGGCGAGCCATGTGCCTCCTTTTGTGTTTTCCTGGCCTAGAGGACGGAGACCTGGGAGCAGAAGCTGGAGACCCCTGTGGGGAATTCTCTATGGCTTATGAGGGCCTGTATGTCTGTCCGCATGTGTCTGTTGGTTCTGTGAACAAGGGAGCCCTGTGTGTGTGTCTGTGGGTGGGTCCCTGGTGTGTCCCTGAGTTGGGGAGGTGTCTCCGGACATGCCCGCATGTGTGCATGAGCCTGAGTGTGTTTGGGAATGCACGTCGTAAGTTCCTGCGTCAGGCTATCCTGAGCACATTGAGCATGCATCTCTTGGCTATGCATGGCTTCGTGTCTAGGAGCGTGTAAGGACGTGTCCCCTCTGCATTGAGGCAGAAACTAGGTCAGCAGGCGGGCGAGAGTGGAGTTAGGGATCGATTCTCCAGCAGTAACAGGCTGAATGGGGAAAGATAGCAGGGGGGGAGTAGTGGGAGGGGGCAGGGAAAGTTATCCTTGGATCTAGGAGCCCCCTTGCCTCTTCCTGACACCTGCCCTGGGGGAGGGGGCCAAAGAAGGGAGTGGGAGTAGGGGACACCTTATCATAGGGACCAGGAATGGGGTGGGGGAGGCAGGCAGAGAGGTGAAGATGTTGGGGGTATCCTGGCCTGAGGCTAGTAGAGTGGGGGGCCAGATGTTGCATGGAACAGCTGTCTGAGGCTTTGGTCAGGAAACTGTCTCTTTTTCCGTTGTTAAAAAGGCTGGTGTTCCTCCTGCCTGATACCACCAGATGTGCTGTAGCAAGACTTTATATCAACACCCCTCCTCCCTCCACCCCTCCCTCCTCTGCCTTCCCCTGGGCATAAAGAGAAGCTGCAGGGGGACCCTGAGCAGCCTCTCACCTGGGTGGGGAAGGGGACTGAGGGATGTCTGATCAGACGGAGGAGTGAGGGCTAGCTTTAGTTAAGAAAAAGATAGAGAGGGCCGGCCCCGAGGCGTAGCGGTTAAGTGCGCGCGCTCTGCTACTGGCGGCCCGGGTTCGGATCCCAGGCGCACACCGACGCACCGCTTCTCCGGCCATGCTGAGGCTGCGTCCCACATCCAGCAACTCGGAGGATGTGCAACTATCTACTGTCATACATACAGTCTGTCTACTGGGGCTTTGGGGAAAAAAAGGAGGAGAATTGGCGATAGATGTTAGCTCAGAGCTGGTCTTCCTCAGCAAAAAGAGGAGGATTAGCATGGATGTTAGCTCAGGGCTGATCTTCCTCACAAAAAGAAAAAAAGAAAAAAAGAAAAAGATGGAGAGCATCTGTCTTCAAATACTGATGAGGGGTCTTTGCCAGGGAGCTGGGAGAGGGAACCTGCATTGTTTTTTTTTTTCCCCTGGGGAAGGACCCAACAGGGTCATGGCACTGTGCCCAGGAACCCAGCTGCATGGGAAGGGCATCTTATTCCAGGGAGCGAGAATCCTTACTCCTCTGGGCCCTCAGTCCCCCAACCAGGGAGATGCTTGTTTGTCTGTTCCTCCAGTGCTAGACACCCCTTGACTGAGGGTCTCTAAGCCCTAGCCCCATAACCCCCAGGTCCCCGTGTATAATGCCGGGGCCCTTCCCAATGCCAGGCCTCTCCCCGTGCCAGTGCCCCGTGCCTGCCCTGCCTCCAGCTTCCCACTTCCTCCTCCATCTGAGCTGTTGCAGCAGCAGCAGCAGCACCTTCTCTCTCAACACCTTCCAGCAGGGGTCCCAGCCAAGTACCACTCAGCCCACGGCAAGCAGGCTCAGAGCAGCCCCAGAGCTGGTGCGCTCCTTGGCTCCTGTCCCTCTGCAGCCTCCTCCAGCCCCTCCCTCCCTGTCTTTTGAATTCTGGTGAGTCCTGGAGAGCCTCCTGCTATGTCTGGGGCCCATGCTGCAGGCCCTCTTTAGGTCAGGGGTTTGTTTCAGGTGCCATGTCAGTGCAAGTCCTTGTGAGTTCCATGTCACCCTGGGCCAAAGTGGGCTCTATTTCCATGTAATTCCTTGTGGGGCCCATTATAGTTCAAGCCCCTCTGGGCTGCATGTCACTCCAGGCCCTGTCCTTCTAGAGCCCTGTGGACTCCTTCTTCATGTGGGCTACTGTGAGTGCCGTGACACTCTGGGCTGGGAGTTCCATGTCAGCTTGGGCCCAGGGAGGTGCCATATGGTTCAAATTCCTTGACCCGCTGGACACCATCTTCATCAGCACCCTAGGCCCCTAGGGACTCCTGTAGGTTTATATCCATCTGAGCCAAAGTGAGCTCCATGCTGTTCTAATTCCTTGTAGACCATGGCTGCTTGATTGGGGTCGGTGGACCAGCTGCACTGGTATCACCTGAGACTTCCTAGAAAAGCAGAATCTCAGGCCCCACCCAGACCTCCCAAAGACCCTGGAGATTTGTATGCAAATTAAAGTTTGAGCAGCAGCATTGTCAGCTTCACATCAATCTGGATCAAGGCAGAACCACACTGACCCAATGCCACGTGAGCTCCATGACGCCCGGACCAATGTGGGTGCCATGTTAGAGAGCCCCCAGTGCCCCATGGGAGGTAGAGTGTTCTCCCCTGTGACTCCCCAGGCCTCTGCCTCCTCCATCTCTCACCTTTCTCCTCTTCCTCTCTGAGGCCTTGCCTCTAACCAACTTCTTTCTCCAAAACCAAATACCCATTCGCCTGCCCTGAGTCTCTGGCCTGTCCGCAGAGATTCCAAGCACAAAGGGCTTTTGTTTTGTCATCCCCGACTCTGAGCTCAGCTTTGGGGATCCTCCTGACCCTCCCTCCCCACCAGCCTCCTGCCGACCTCAGGCCGCCCCAGCTGGAGGCTGCTGCGGTAGTTTTCCATCCCTGCTGTTCTCTGCCTTATACACACGTCGCACAGATAGATCCAAAGTCTATATCTATATATACTTCTCCCCCCCCACCCCCGGACGGCATGCGTCTCGTTTGCCAGGCTGTGGTCGTGCAGTCTGTCGCTCGTTAAGGCACTGTCTCAGATATGCATGTTTAATATTTTATCCAGGAAGCGCTCCTGGCTGGGGCCCTGGGAGGTGGTGTGAATCTGACAGAATGTCAGGCCCCGGAATGGTTGCTCACGGGTGGTGGCGGTGGGACGAGCGTCTGGGAGACTGGAGAATGGTGACGCCAGTTCCTGGCTGCTTGTCTGGTTTCAGCATTGGGGTGGGGGTGGGGAGAACCTATCAGAGATCAGCACCCGCAGCCTGCACAGAGAGCTTCCCCTCCTTGGAGCACACAGCCATTGGAAGGGTGACCTCTGATTTGAACTTGCATTTCAGGTTCAGCGGCGCCTGTGGGTCCTGGTCATTTCAGTGTCTGGGGATTTTCCAGTGGTAAGAAGCCCTTTGGCTCCATGGGGAAGTAGCAAGGAACTCGTCCTCCTACCCAGTTCCCACTAAACCCAGGTCAAACAGTGGAGGAGGACAGGGTGGGAGGGAGGAGGTGGGCAGAAGAATGACAGATCTCACCGGTGCTGTGTGACCTTGGGGTGTCATTGAGTTCTCTGAGCTCCTTGAGTGACAGGGGTGGACCATCAACATCTTCCCTCCCTCCCTGGCATGTTAGAGACCTGAATTAGTGACGAGCAGTACAGAGTGTGGACAAAAATCTCTTCTTTTCCTAGATATTTGTAAAGAACTTAGTGAGCAGGAGGGTGAAAGGAGGGAGAAAGATGAGGCTCTGGCCCAAGGGCAGATGGAAAAATCTGAAGATGGGTGGGGGGAAGGGAGCACAGACAGACACAGGCCTTTCATTCTGACGCTGGGGAGGCATGAAACGCCTGATTGTGCCTGTGTCCAGAGGGTTCAGTGGGGCCTGGAGGTCAGGGGAGAGAAGGGAGAGCCTGCTCCATCCCCCGAGCCCCTGGGGAACAAGATCCCCACACATTCTGCTGCAATCTGACAAGGCTCCAACAGAAAGGGCTTCCTGGAGATGGCAGGACGGGGTGCGGCCCCAGACCCTCCTCCCCCACCCCTTGCCAAGTTTCAGGCCTGGAGGTTTATCTGTGTAGGACTCAGCTCTGGTTGGGGGCAGAGGCCAGGAAGGGGTGTGTATGTGATTATCCCTCAGCCTGCAACTGGGACCCCCTCCTGCCCCAGAGCTGTCTGCTTCACAGCTGCTCCCAACTGCTCCTCCCCCAGGTGCCAAGTTGGGAAGTTCTTCCTGGTGTCTTGCCTCAGTTCTTTGTGCTGCCACTTTAGTGCAATTACTCTCTGTTCTGCTATCTAGGGGGATTAGGGGCCCTCAAGTCCTGGAGTTTGCTGCCTCCTCCACCCAGGAAGAGGCATCATGGTCTGATATGGAAGCCTGGAGGCCTGGTCTGCCTCTCTGGTCCATTCCCCTGCACATACACAGAGGGCTTGGCCTCTTTGTGAAGTGATATCCTCCTGTTGGCATCCCCACCATCTACCCTGTAATAAGGAGCTGGGAAGGAGGCTTAAAGGGCCTCCAAACAGCCACGATGGACACCACTAAGCTTTGCACCAAAGCACAGACATTTTACCTGTTGGGGAGCCCTCTGCTCCCCACAGTGCCCCCATCTAGGTCAGCGGTTTGCAAACACCTTTTACCCTTGGGACTTTTTGTCCATAGGATATCATGCAGAAGCAGAGAGAAACCAACCCAAGAAAAGTCCAGCTGCTGTGGTGGAAGCCATCCGGACCAGGGAGACCACCTGCTTTACTCCTCCTACCTCTCAGAAGCCTCTCCTACCCCTCCCGCCATCCCCCAGGGGCTCCCGAGAGGCCCCGCAGGACTCCTAGTGCTTGGCAGAGCACAGTGAGAAAAACACTGATCTGCAAAATCTAGTTTCTTAACTCCTGGAAGCTGTCAATCAAAGAGAATGGGGGCCAGCAGAGATAGGAGTGTAAGTGACAGTCCCACATGTGACACTCAATGACAAGGGGAGAAGAGGTAAGATGATGCTAAAAAGCAGACCTGGACACCTGAAGGGCTCAAAGCTGAGGCCGTTTAGTTTGGGGGTGACCTTGATTGCTCCTCAAGAATCTCTGGGGTCTGGACTGAGTAACAGCACATGCTCAGAGTGGGGGCCTGGGGGGTCAAGGGAAGGTCATGTGTGGTGGAAAGAATTAGATAAGAAATTTGAGAGGGCACCATTGTGCCCTCCACAATGGTTAAAACACAAAAATATGGAGCAACATGGGTCCTTGAAGGTGAACTCCTGAGTACACTCATGGCCTTAGGGTCATAGTGGGGTGATTTTTGTCCCCCCCAATCCAGGGACATTTAGCAATGTCTGGGGACATTTTGGTTATCACAACTGGGGAGGAGGTGCTACTGGCATCTAATGGGTAGAGACCAGGGATGCTGCTAAACATCCTACAATACACAGTCTCCCTCAACAAAGAATTGCCCACTGCAAAATATCGATAGTGCTGAGGTTGAGAAACCTTGGCCTAGACTCTAGATGATACTGGAGTCTTGACTGTATCTATTTATTCCCCCCAATAGAATATGTTCCCAGAAATTAGAAATAATGAGTCTTCTACTTGTCTACTGCACCTGCCTCTGCACCTTACGCTGAGTAGGCACTTTACAGGTATTTGTCAGGTGAATGTGTGAATCAACGACTCACGTGGACATGTTAGGTGGCACTGTCCTTTCTGTCCAGGGCCCAGTTAGCATTGAGGGAGGCACATGCTACTTCTCCAGTTTAGTTAATAGACCCTGCAAGGGGTCCTGACCCCTGGCAACCCTGGGAGAAAGCTGAGGAGGGCTTGCCCAAAAGTGCCTGAGCTGTTGACTCAAAAGAACAGATGCTCATTTGCAATGCAATTTACATATAATTTGCATATTTCTTTGAATATAATTTGCATGCTACTCCTTTAAAGTCAAAAGGCACATATCTCCCTGGCCCCTGCCCTGCCTTTCCCACCTCTGCCCCCTCCCCTCTTTCTTTGCTCACTTTCTGGGGAACACCCACCTGTTGGGCACACATTCACTTAGGTTCCCCAAGGGCACAAAAAACTTAGGAAACACATTCACGGTGAGATGCAAAAAAAAGGCAGGCCCCTTGCATTCTGCCCACCTCTTATGGTCAAGACTGTGGCCTTTGGTATCCCAGATGCTTGAGTTTCAGCCCAGCCTCTGCCACTCCACAAACTGGAGGATCTTGAGCAAGTCATTTAACCTCTCTGCCCCTCAGTCCCCTCATCTGTGAAGTGAGGGTAATGATATTTACCTCCTGGAGTTACTGTGATGATTCAACAGAAAATCTACTAAAGTGCCAGGCAATTGGTTGGCACTCAAGAATTGTAACTGTTGGGCTTGCTATTCAGTCTGGTTTATCTGAAGGAGCTGTCACCGGGAAAAACTGCCCCTCTGAACTTCTTGCTCTGCTGCCAGTCCCTTAGCTGATCTCTCTCTCCTCCTTGAAGCTCTCTCTTCTCTTGGCTTTGAGTTGCCACTGTCTTCTGGATTTCTTCCCACCTTGCAGGTCTCTTCTTCTTTGTCTGATTCCTTCTCCTCTGTCCTTCCTCTAAAGTTTGGAGGGCCCAGGGCTTGGTCCCAGGACCCCTCATCTTTTCTCCCTGGGTGTCCACGGATTTAACCACTAGCCCCACGCCAGGGACTCAATTATTTCTCTAGCCTGGAGACTCATAATCAACACCTACCTGGTATCACCACTTGGATGTCTAAAAGGCATCTCAAAATCAACACTGTGATTTCTTATCCTTTTCCTCTCCCAGGCTTCCCTATTCAGTAAATGGTGCTGTCATCTACCCAGTTGCTCAAGCCCAAAAACCCAGACTAAGTCTTTGATTCCTCTCTCCTTCACCCCCTGTATTAGTTATCTATTGCTGTGTAACATTCCTATCAAAATGTAGTGGCTAAAAATAGTTAACATTTATTATCTTGCATAATAGATGCTTCTTTGGGTTGGGAATCCACAAGTGACTCAGCTGGGCTCAGGGTCTCTCATGACTTGCAGTCAAGATGTCAGTGAGGGTGCTGTCATTTAAAAGGCTTGCCTGGCTGGAGGATCTGCTTCCAAGGGACCTCAGACACATGCCTGTTAAGTTAGTGGTGATGGTTGGCAGGAAGCCTGACTTCCTTGCCACGTGGACATCATAGAGCTCTTGAGTGTCCTCATAACATGGCTGCTGGCTTCCCCCAGAGTGAGTGATCTGAGAGAGAGGGAGAGCAGAGAGGAAACCGCAATGGCTTTTCTGATCTTGTACCAAAAGTCACACACTTACATCTGCCATATTCTATTCATGAGAAATGAGTCACTAAGTCCAGCACGAGTTCAAGGGGAGGAGAATTAAGTTTCATCTCTTGAAGGGATGCATGTCAAAGAGTTTGTGGATGTATTTTAAATATGTCTTGAATTATTTACTTCTATTCATCTCCACCGCCACCATCCCACTCCTACTCATCCTTTTTGCTCACCTCTGCTATGGCGGTGGCCTCTTGACTGATTTCATTGCTTCTCCTCATGTCCCTCTACAATCCATTCTCCACAAAGCAGCCAGGATGGCTGTGGGACAATGTAAATAAGATGTGGGGGCTTCTAGTTAATGGCGAGGGACTGCATCTCCTTTCCCTTTTAAGAGCCCACTACAATGGTAGTAAAGAAAGAAGGAAGGTATAAATCCACAAGGACAGAGAAAATGATATCCCAGCAGATAAAGGATTTCAGCAGTGTGTGGGAAGATTGGAAGCAGATCAAGGAAGAGTCGTAGACTTAGCGACCAGGACAGAGGAAGACGATAACGAGGGGAAAGGGGATTTAGAAGCAGCAAATTGGACAGAAGGGCAGAGGTGAGGCATGAAGTAGAAGAACAGTTGACCCCTTCCACCACTGCCCTGCACAGAAAGGCAGAAACAAGGTTGCTACCCCCAGGCAGAAGACCAGAAGTTTCTTATCTGTAGAAACTGAAAGGCTCCAAAGAAAAGTTCCATGTACTAACATTTGGAGGGGGTCCCAGTGAAACAGCTGGCTCTTTGACCAATCACTAAAAAGCAAAATCCACCGGTAAAAAAGCCTCACTCATGTCTATGGCACTTCCAGTCTGCTTTTTAATGCTTTTCCCTTAAATATAAACGGCTGAGCAAGAACCACTTGACAAATGAAGAAAACTGCTGTGTCAGGTCAGGTCCTCAGGGAAACAAACACCAAATAGAGTTAGAAGTGCACGAGATTTACTGGGGCTAATGCTTATGAAGAATAAAGAGAAGAGGAAAGTCTTCAGCCCATGATGCGGGATTGACATGTGTGAAAGAAGAGGGGGAAGGGGCCGGCCCCGTGGCTTAGCGGTTAGGTGCTCGTGCTCTGCTGCTGGCGGCCTGGGTTCGGATCCTGGGCGCGCACCGACGCACAGCTTGTCCGGCCATGCTGGGGCCGTGTCCCGCATGCAGCAGCGAGAGAGATATGCAACTATGACTTACAACTATCTACTGGGGCTTTGGGGAAAAAAAAAAAAGAAGAGGGGGAAGGAAGGAGGATTAGGTAGGAAGAGTTTCAGACTGTGGTGCAGCTCCAGGGAGCATCTCAGCCAGAGCTTCAGAGAAAAGATTGCCCATAGAGGAGACCCTGCTGGGCTGAAATGTCCAGGCGCTCAGACCCCGCCACTGTGCTCAGTAATTGGCTGGAGTTGCCTGGGGAAAGTGTGTCCTCAGTTCAAACGCTGTCCTGGATCCAGAAATTTGTCAGCTGACAGTGCTCCTCACCGCAAATTCTCTCCTGAAGTGAGATCTGAGTGGTGCATTTCCATAGCTGCTATACACCCAGCATGAAAGAGAAAGACAAAATAAAAAGGGAAAAAGGAAAACTAAGGAAACAGAAAAGACAAAACAGTACAAAACTTAAACACATCCCTCCCAATAATCAATACCCTCTAATAGTTATTAAAAAATGGAATGCAGTGAAAAAGAGCCATAAAGAATAAGAAAGAGTTCTTGATAATTAAATATACAGTAGAAGCATTGGAAAAGTTAAAAAAAAAAAAGAAGAAAGAAATTGCTCAGAGAGTAGTGCAAAAATACAAAGAGATAAAATTTGTTGAGCACCCATTATATGCCTGGTGTTGTTCTGGGCTCTGATGAGAAGCCCCAGAGGAAATTCACAAAGCCCTTGAGCCAGCCCTGATGGCCTAGTGGTTAAAATTCAGTGCGCTCTGCTTCGGCAGCCCAGGCCTGGTTCGAAACCACACCACTCGTCTGTCAGTAGCCATGCTGTGGCAGTGGCTCACATAGAAGAACTTGAAGGAATTACAACTAGAATATACAACTATGTACTGGGGCTTTGAGGAGGAAAAAGGAAAAAAAGAGGAAGATTGCCAACAGATGTTAGCTCAGGGTGAATCTTTCCCAGCAAAAAAAAAAAAAAATTCACAAAGCCCTTGCTCTTCAGAGTCTCCCAAGAAGAGAAATATGCAGGAAGAAAAGGACCTAGAATACTTAGGTGGACCAGTCCAGTAGGTACAATATGTGACTAACGGGAGTTCCAGAAAGAGAATACAGCAATGAAGAGGGCAGGGAATTGACAAAAAAAAAATAATACAAGAAATTTTCACAGAATTGAGGGACACGAATCTCTAAAATGAATGATCTAAACTTCTGCTTCCGTCCAAGATGGAGTAACAGGGAGTGGATTTACCCTCCCACCTGAAACAACTAAAAAACCAGACAAAATATATGAAACAGTGGGATTCCAACATTAGAAATCAGATAGTGCAGGACAATGACCCCTGAGAGAAGAGAAACAAAACTGTAAGTTCTATAGTTGTCCCAGCCTACTGCTTGGAGTGACCGAGCCTGGTGGTCTACCTGAGTTTTAGCAAAATCATACAGTTGTGTGAGCCAGATGGTAGATTTAAACTAGACTATGTCAGTAATCACAATCAATATACATGGTCTAGGCAACCCAATTAAAAGGCAGATAAAAAAGGAAGACCCAACTATATGCTGTCTACAAGACGCCCACTTTAAAAATAAAGACACAAGTAGGTAAAAAGTAAAAATATATACCATACTAACACTAATCAAAAGATTGCTGGAATGGCTACATTAATCTAGGATATGTTGTGCTAACACTAGAGCTGTATTAATATCAGACAAAATAGATTTCAGAGCAATGATTATTACAAAGGATAAAGAGGGCCATTTCATAATGATAAAAGGGTCATTTCAACAACAGGACAAAATTCTAAACATTTATTCACCTAATAACAAAGCTTTGAAATACATAAAACAAAAACTGATAGAACTCCCAGGAGAAATAGACATATTCACAAGTGTAGCCAGAGATTTTAACTCCCTTCTCTCAGTAATTGATAAAACAAGTAGACAGAAAAATCAGTAAGAATATAGAAGGTTTAACCATTACTATTAACTAATTTGACCTATATACATAATGTATATTTATATTTTTTCTATATATACTGTTATGTTATCTGTGAATAATGATAATAATTGTTTTCCTTTTTTTTTTATTTTTTTTATTTTTATTTTTTTTATTTTTTGCCCCCAAAGCCCCAGTAGATAGTTGTATGTCATAGCTGCACACCCTTCTAGTTGCTGTATGTGGGACTCGGCCTCAGGATGGACAGAGAAGCGGCGCCTCGATGCGCACCCGGGATCCGAACCCGGGCCGCCAGCATCGCAGCGCGCGCACTTAACCACCAAGCCACAGGGCCGGCCCTGTTTTCCTTTTTAATCCTTGTACCTGTTATATAATTTTCTTGCTTTATTACATTGACTAGAACTTCTTGTGCAGTGTTAAATAGTGGTAATAGAGACATCCTTGTCTTTCTATTTCAGAGGAAAGCTTTTGATATTTTGTCATTTATTAGATTAAGGAAATTTTCTTCTCTTCCTACTTTGCTAAGAGTTTCCTTTTTTAAAAATCATGAATTTTTTCAAATTCCCCTTCTGTATCTATTCAGATAATCGTATGGGTTTTGTATTTTATTCTGGTAAAGAGATGAATAACATTGTTTGATTTTCTAATGTTAAATCAATCTGCATTCCTGGAAGAAACTCAATTTGGTAGCTATGTATTATTCTTTTTATATATTATTGTATTAGATTTGCTAATATTTTGTTTAGATTTTTTTCCATTTTTGTTCATGAGAGAGACTGACTTGTAATTTTCTTTTCTTTGTAATGTCCTTATCATGTTTCAATATCAAGGTTACAATGGCCTCATACAATGAATAGAGAAGTGTTTTTTTTCTTTCTAATCCTGGACGAGTTTGTTGTATAAGTTTTCTCTCTCTTCCTTAAATATTTGGAAGAATTTACTGGTGAAGCCATCTGGGTCTAGAGTTTTCTTTGTGACTAGGTTTTTAATTACTGATTCAATTTCCTTAATGGATATGGGACTAGTCAGATTTTTAATTTATTCTTGTGTCAGTTTTAGCAAGTTGTGCTTTTAAAGAATTTTCCCACTTTTTCTAAATTTACAAATTTATTAGCACATGGTAATTAACAACATCCTCTTATTATCTTTTTGAAACTCTTAGGGGCTGGCCAGGTGGCATAGTGGTTAAGTTTGCTCGCTCCACTCGGTAGCCCCCAGTTCATGGGCCTGGATCCCTCTTGGACTTACACACCGCTCATCAAGCCATGCTGTGGCGGCATCCCACATACAAAGATAGAGGAAGATTGGCACAGATGTTGCCTCAGGGACAATCTTCCTCAAGCAAAAAGAGGAAGATTGGCAACAGATGTTAGCTCAGGGCCAATCTTCCTCACCAAAATAGATAAAAGTTAAAAAATTTTTAAATGGAGGTGTAACATGCATACAGTAAAGTGCGCAAATCTTAAAGCTTGATGAATTTTCCCATAGGTATATGGTGTAACCACTTCCAGATCAAGATATAGCACATTTCTCATCCCCAGAAGGCCTCCCCCATACACCTCCCCACAGGTAACCACGTTTCTGACTTTCATCACCATAGATTTGTCTGTTCTTTTTTTTTCCTATTATTAAACTTCATATTAATGGAATTATATGGCCCATATTCTTTTATATCTGGTTTCTTTCACTCAACATTATGTGTCTGAAATTCATCCATATTGTTGTAGTAGCAGTATTTCATTCATTTTCATTGTTATATAGAATTCCATTGTGTGACTGTAACACAGTTTAGCCATTCTACTATTGATGGACATCTGGTTGCTTGCAGTTTGGGGCTGTACATTTTTTTTTTTGCTAGAAATAAACATTCATATTTCTTGTGTATGTATCTGGGAGTGGAGTTGCTAGATCATTAGGCAGACTGTGTTTATCTTCCATAGAAGCTGTCAAACAGTTTTCCAGAGTGGTTATACCAATTTATGCTCCCATCATAAATTTTCAGTTTTTAAAATTTTAGCCATACTTGTTGATGTGCATTGCTATCTCACTGTGGTTGTGATTTGCATTTTCCTGATGCCTAGTGATTGGAACACTTTTTCATATGTACTTATTGGATATTTGGAAGTGCGTTTTGCCTATTTTTTAAAAATTGGATTGCCTGACTATTTTATTATTAGTTACTAGGAGTTGTGTATGTATTCTGTAGTTTGCTTTTTCAACTTTCTTTATGGTGTCCTTTGATGAACAGAAGTATTAAAATTTTTTTTTTTTTGGTGAGGAAGATTAGCCCTGAGCTAACATCTGTTGCCAATCCTCCTCTTTTTGCTGAGAAGGATTGGCCCTGGGCTAACATCTGTGCCCATCTTCCTCTACTTTATATGTGGGACGCCTGCCACAGCATGGCTTGATAAGCGGTTCGTAGGTCTGTGCCGGGGATCCAAACCTGTGAACCCCAGGCCACCAAAGCAGAGCACGCGAGCTTAACCACTATGCCACCAGGCCAGCCCCAGAGGTTTTTAATTTTAATGAGGTCAAATACATCAATCTTTTACTTTATGTTTAGTGCTTATTGTGTCCTGATTAAGAAATCTTTGTCTACCCCAAGGCCATGAAAATATCCTTCTATAATTTTTTCTAGAAGTTTTATTGTGTTTATTTTTCACACTTAAGCCTATGATCCATCTCAAATTAATGTGGGTGTGTTTGAGATAGGAGCCAAGATTCCATTTCTTCTACATGGATATCCAGTTACTATAGTACCACCTATTTAAAAGCACCATCACTTCCCCACTGGATTGCAGTTGCACCTTCATTGTTAATTAGGTGATGATATATGTGTAGGTCTGTTTCTGGGCTCTATTTTGTACTAATGGTCTATTTGCCTATCCTTGTGCTAATCTCTTACTGCAGCTGTATATATACTTGTATACGTTGCTTTTATAATAAGTCTTGCTATAATAAGTCTTGGTAGTGTAAGTCTTTCCACTCTGCTCTTCTTCAAGATTGTCTTGGCTAATCTAGTTCCTTTGCATTTCCATATAAATTTTAGAATCAGTTTGTTAGTTTCTACCAAACAGCCTTCCAGGATTTTGATTGGTATTGCATTCAATTTATAAAAAATTAGGAGAAGAATCGACATCTTAGCAATATTGAGTCTCTTAATTCATTAACATGGTATTTCTCTTTATCTATTTAGGTCTTTATTTAAATACATTAAAAATTTTTTAGTTCTTTCATTTTTCTCACACTGGTTTCTAGTTTTCAGTGTAGAAGTTTTGCACATCTTTTGTTATATTTATCCCTAGGTATTTGATTTTTTTATGTTCTTGTATGTTGAGCTTTTTGTTAAACTATATTTTCTAATCATTTATTGCTAATATGTAGAAAAATAATTAATTTTGGATACTGATCTTGTATCCAGAGATCTTGCTAATTTTACTTATTAATTCTAATAGTTATCTGCAGATTCTATTGGATTTTCTATACACAAAATCATATCATTTTCAAATAATTACAGTTTTGCTTTTTCCATTCCAATCTTCGTATCCTTTTCTTGCTTATTTGCACTGGCTAAAACCAATGCAATGTGGACTTTCTTGTCTTATTCTCAAACTAAGAGAAGAGCATTCATTCAATATTTTATCATTAAATATGAAGCTAACTGTAATTTTTTTAACCAAACAATTGTTTTAATTCCTTAAAACATCTAATTTGTATATAATTGATATGCTACTTATATGTGATTAAATTTTTATTGAGATCTAATTTACAATGAATTACACAGATCTTCAAGTATACAGTTTTGGTAAAAGTATACTACCATATATCCACTACCCCCAATTCAAGTATAGAACATTTCCATCAGCCCAGTAAATTCCCTCATGCCCCTTTCCAGTTAATTTCCAGAGGCAACCGGTGAACATAGATTCAATTTTGCCTATTCCAGAACTTCATATAAATGGAATCATTTGTACTCTTTGTTGTCTGGCTTTTTGTACTAATCATAATATTTTTAAGATTTATCATGTTCTTGCATGCATCGGTAATGAATTCCTTTTTAATGGTGAATAGTTTTCCATAGTATGAATAGATCATAATTTATTTATTCGTTCACCTGTTAATGGACATTTGGGTTGGGTTCCAGTTTGGGGCTATTATGAATACAGGTGCTGTGAACACTGTTGTACAGGTCTTTGTGTGGACATCTGTTTTCATTCCTCGTGGGTAAGACCTAGGAGTGCCGGGTCATAGGGTAGAGGGTGTTTAACTGCCAGACTGTTTTCCAAAGTGGTTGTACTATTTTACATGTGGGAGAGTTCTGGTTGTCCACATCTTCCCAATATGTAGTTATTTTCAGACTAATTTTAGTCATTCTGATGTGCATCCTGTTGTGGTTTTAGTTTGAATTTCACTGGCGACTGATGATGTTGAGCATCTTTTCATTAGCCATTCCAGTATCTTTTGTGAAGCGTCTCTTCAAGTCTTTTGCCTATTTAAAAAAGTGGATTGTTTGTCTTTTTATTGTGTTTTTTTTTGTGTGTGAGGAAGAGTAGCCCTGAGCTAACATCCACGCCAATCCTCCCCTTTTTTCGCTGAGGAAGACTGGCCCTTCGCTAAAATCTGTGCCCATCTTCCTCCACTTTATATGGGACGCCGCCACAGCATGGCCTGACAAGCAGTGCATAGGTGCGCGCCTGGGATCCGAACCCTGGCCGCCAGCAGCAGAGCGTGGGCTCTTAACCGCTATGCCACAGGGCTAGCCCCTGTCTTTTTATTGTTGAGTTATGGAAGTTATTTATTCTGTATATAAAGTCCATGTCACATATATGTATTTTGATTATTTTTTCTCACTCAGTGGCTTACTTTTTCATTTTACAAGGGTATCATTTGATGAGCAGAAATTTTTAATTTAGATGAAGTCCACTTTATCAATTTTTTTCTTTTATGGTTAGTACTTGTTTGTCTGAAGAAATTTTTGCCTACCCAAGGCTGCAAAGATATTTGTCTATGTTTTCTTCTAGAAGCTTTATAGTTTTAGCTTTTTATGTTTGGGTCTATAATCTATCTTGAAATAATCTTTTCTTATGGTGTGAGGTGAGGGCTGGGTTCATCTAGTTGTTCCAGCACCAGAACTTTCATTTCCCCATTGAAGTACCTTGATGCCTTTGTCAAAAATTGATTGACTTTATATATGTAGATTTGTTTATGAACATGCTGTTCCATTGATCTATTTTTCTATCCTACACCAATACTACACTATCTTGACTACTATAGCTTTGTTTAAATCTTAAAACCTGATAGTGTAAGTTTTCCAGGTTTGTTCTTTTTCAGGATTGTTTTGACTATCTTAGATCCTTTGCATTTCTGTGTAAACGATAGAATCAGCTTGTCAATTTCTATTTTTTAAAACCTGCTGAGATTTTTACTGTGATGGCATTGAATCTATAGATCAGCATAGAGACTCATGACTTCTTAACACTGTTTTGTCTTCAATTCTATGAACATGGGGCATCTCTGTATTTATTAAGTTGTCTTTTATTTCTCTAAGCAATGTTTTGTATTTTTGGTGTAGAGGTCTTGCACATTTTTCATTTGTATTTTATGTTTTTTTTACATTATTGTCAATGGTATTTTAAAATTTAGATTTTCCAATTGTTTGCTGCTAATATATAGAAAGACAATTGAGCAACTGGAAGGATGTGCAGCTATGACATACAACTATCTACTGGGGCTTTGGGGGAAAAAAATAAATAAAATAAAATTATAAAAAAATAAAAAAGAAAGACAATTGATTTTTGTATGTTGACAGCGTTGTTGCTAAGTTCACTCATTAGCTCTGATAGTTTTTGTAGATTCCTTAGGGTGTTATATGTACACAATCATGTTGTATACAAATACAGATTTACTTCTTCCTTTCCAATCTTTATGCCTTTAAGTTGTTTTCTTTCTTTATTGAGCTAGCTAGGATAATGTTGAATAGAATAAATGAGAGTAGACATCTTTATTTGTATAAATATAGGAGAAAAACACTCACTGTTGCATCACTAAATATGATATCAACTGTAGGGTTTTTTGAGACATCCTTTATCAAATTGAGGAAATACCCTTTTGTTCTAGTTTTCTGAGAGTTTTACAAATCATGAATGGTTATTAAATTTTATCAAATACTTTTTCTGCATCTGTTAAAATGATCAGATAGTTTATGTACTTTATTTTATTAATGTGATTAGTTACATTGCGTGATTTTGGACTATTAAACCAACCTTCATTGCTAGATGAAACTGCATTTGGTCATTATTATGAATTACCTTTTTAAAAAACATATTACTGAATTTGATTTGGTATTTTTGTGTAGGATTTTGCATTGAGGTTCATGAGAGATATTGGCCATAATTTTCCTTTCTTGTAATATCCTTGTCATGTTTTGGTTTCGAAGTTATTCAGGTCTCATAAAATGAGTGGAGAAATGTTCTTTTTTTCTCTATCCTCTGAGTTTGTGTAAGATGGTATTATTTCTTCCTTAAATGTTTGGAAGAATTCCCCAGTGAAGCCATCTGGGCCTGGAGTTTTCTCTGTGGGAAGATTTTAAATTAAGGATTCTGTTTTTTTAACAGATATAGCTCTATTGTGATCTCAAAAATCAGAATATTCTTGTGACGTTTTTGGTAAGTTGTGTTTTTTTTTAAAGAATTGCCCATGTTATCGAAAATTTAAAATGTTAACATGAAGTTGTTTGTAATATCCTCTTATCTTTTTAACTGTAGTCTGTAGGATCTGTAGTAATGTTTCTATTTTTATTCCTAATGTTAGTTATTTGTTCATTCTCTCTCTTTCTCATCTTTCTCGCTAGGTTTTTTTTTGGGGGGGTGAGGAAGATTGGCCCTGAGCTAACATCTTTTGCCAATCCTCCTCTTTTTGCTGAGGAAGATTGGCCCTGGGCTAACATTTGTGCCCATCTTCCTCTATTTTTTTTTGTGTGTGTGAGAAGATCAGCCCTGAGCTAACATCCATGCCAATCCTCCTCTTTTTTCGCTGAGGAAGATTGGCCCTGAGCTAACTTCCGTGTCCGTCTTCCTCCACTTTATGTGGGATGCCACCACAGCATGGCCTGACAAGCGGTGCGTCAGTGCACGCCTGGGATCCGAACCCAGGCTGCCAGCAGCAGAGCGCATGCGCTTAACCACTACGCCACGGGGCCGGCCCCCTATCTTCCTCTATTTTATGTGGGACACCTGCCACAGTGTGGTTGGATAAGCAGTGTGTAGGTCCATATCCGGGATCTGAACCTGCGAACCCAGGGCCCCAAACTGAAGAGCAGCGAACTTAACCACTACGCCACCCGGCCGGCCCCTAGGTTTTTATTGATTTTAATGGTCTTTCCAAAGAACCAATTTTTGGCTTTGTTGACTTTGTTGAATGTTTGTTTTCTATTTTGTTGATTTCTACTCTTGTCTGTAATGTTTCCTTCCTTCTACTGTTTTTGAGAGAGGGGTTTAATTACTGTCCTTTTAAAAGCTTATTTAAATGGATGCTTAAATCATTGATTTGTAGGCTTTCTTCTTTTTTAATACATGAATTTAAGTCTATAAATTTCTCATTATGCATTGTTTTAGCCGTATCCCATTATTATTCAGCTCAAAATATTTTGTAATTTCCATTGTGGTTTCTTCTTTGGCCCCATGGGTTATTTAGAGGCTTATTACTTAATTTCTAAACATTTGGGGGGATTTTCTAGTTATCTTTTAGTTACTGATTTCTAGCTCAACTTCACTGAGTTCAGAGAACACACTATGTATGATTTTAATAATTTAAATTGAAATTTGTTAAGACTTGCTTTATGGCCCAGCATATGGTCAATTTTGTTAAGTGTCAAAATTGATACTTGAGAAGAATATGCCTTCTGTAGTTGTTGGTTTCCTCCTGGTTTTTTATAGTATTCTATAAATATCAGCTAGGGAAATTTGTTAATTGTGTTGCTCAAATGTTCTATTCTCTGTTGATTTTTAAAAATCTAGTTGTCTATCAGTTACTGTGAGAGATGTGTTAAAAAATATCCAACTATTATTGGAGATTTGTCTATTTCTCCTTTAATTTTTTCAGTTTTTGCTTTATATATTTTGAGGTTATATTATTAGGTACATATTAGGACTGTTATGTTTTCCTGTTGGATTGACCCTTTTATCATCATGAAATGATGTTTTTATTTGTTTTTAGTAATACTTCTTGCCATAGAGTTTACTTTGTCTGATATTAATATAGCTATACAAACTTTATTTTGGTTAGTGCTTGCATTGTATCTTTTTTCATCCTTTAACAACCTTTCTGTGTTTTTATATTTAAGATATGTCTCTTGTAAACAGCTTATAATTGGATTATTTAATATAATCTGACCTCTTTCTCTTTTAATTGGAGCATTTAGCTGCCCACTTACATTTCATGTAAATCATAATATAGTTGGGTTTAAATCTATCATATTCTATTTGTTTCCTGTTTGTTCTAACATTCCCACTGGCAAAGATCTCTGATTGCAGTGTGAAGATTTTATTGAAGGAACACATGCGCAGAAACAGGGAGACCAATTAAGAGATTGTAGCAGTTGTCCAGTTGTGTAAAAATGGCAGCTTGGGTTAGATTCATGGCAATGAGGATTGAGAGATGTGGACATATTAGGTATTTAGGAGGTAGGAAAAACAGAACTTAGTGATGGGATTTAGAGAGTGGGATGAAGGAGAGTAAAGAATCAAAGAAGACTCTCAGATTTCTGAGATTTAAGCAGCTTGGGGGATAGTATTACAATTTATTTTAAAAACCCAGGAGGAGAAAGAGGATTAAGGGACAAGATAATGAGATCAGTTTTGGACCAGTTGACAGCCTTGTGGAGAGAGGCCTGGTATGCAATTGAATATGTTGGACTGGAGCTCATATTTGACCTGGAGATATTAATTTGGGAACCACTAGAATATGGGTGTTAATTAAAGCCACAGGAAGGTTAGGGAGTGAGAATAAAAGCAGGCTTAGAACAGAAACCTGAGGAGCATTTAATAGTTGGGTTGAGCCAAGGAGATTGAGAGGAAGTGGTCAGAGAAGTAACAAGAAGAAAACCGAGAAAGTGTACTGTCCTAGGAGCTGGGAGGAGAGTATGTTTTACGAAAGGGGGAAATGGGTAACCGTTGTATGCTGCTGCGAGGTCCAATTAGATAAGGACCAAAACAGGCACGCCACAGCTAAGAAAGAGTAGTTTGAATGGAGCTGGGGGCGTGGGGGGGGGGGCGTGTGGAGGGAGGTGTGGCACCAGGTTGGTGTAGGTTGTGGAGTGGGAGGTGAGAAAAGAAGCCAAATTTAGGCCACTGAACCAGGCAGGATAGACTAGGTTTTGCTACGGCAGTAAACCACCCTCAAATCACAGTGAGTTAAAGCAGGAATTGGCAAACTTTTCCTATAAAGGGTCAGCTAGTACATATTTTAGCCTTTGCAGACTGCAACTACTGTCACAGACTAGAGACTACAGTCTCTGTCACCACTGCTCAACTTGGCCATTGGAGTGCAAAAGTAGCCAAGACAACATGTAAACAAGAGGCTGTGGCTGTGTTCCAACAAACCTGTATTTACAAAAACAGGCAGCAGGATGGATTTGGCCTGTGGGCTGTAGTTTGTTGACCTCTGGGTTAAAGCAACTCTGGAGGTCATTGAAATGTGCTGCTCAGATTTCCTTCGAGGAAACCTACCTCTGTGGAGCGTAGTTGACAGACAGCCCCAGCTCCGCCCCCACGAACCCTTCCTTGTGTTTGTATGGAGGCCGTGTTTCCCCAGGGCTGCTCCCAGCAATGGCTGTGCATGGCAGACGTACTAGTCTGGCCCATTCCTGAGGGACTTTGAACTCTTCTAATGGGCAATGTTGGCTTGGAGGCTGTCTGCTCAGCCTTTCTGAAACCTTCTTAGAACTGCTCTGTAGTCTGAGACTCTTCCTGCCCAATCCTCCTTCATTCCTCCTCTCCTCTCAAGGGGTCAAACTTGCATTGTGGTCTGAAAGTGTTCCATGCCTACTCCAGCTACTACTCTTCATCTTTCATAGGCATTTCCCTCGGTGAACCTCTTGCACATCCCACTCTATCTAGAACTCTGCTTTTCAGAGGACCCAAACTATCACAGAACCATGTCTTGTTTCTTGCTCAGACTACAGGACCATCGTGGGCTGACATGAGGCTCTGCTCCACATCATCCTCACTCAGGACCCGGGTTGGATGGAGCCTCCACCAGTTAGATTATTGATGGTTGCTGTGGCAGGGAGAATGGAACATGCCAAATTGTGCACCAGTTCTTAGAAGTGTACACCTAGAAGTAACACATATCACTTCTATCTGCTTTTCATTGGCCAGAGCAAGTCATGTGGCCATGCCCAACTTCAAGGGACAGAGAAGTAGAATCTCACCAAGCGCCCGGAAGGAAGAGAGATAGAATACTGATAAACTGTCCTAATGACAACTGCATTCACTCTTTGAAGCTGTTTAAGGAAGAAGAATGGAAGATGTTGGAAGTTGTTATTTTAGAGAGCAAGAGAGGGAGTTAACGCAGAAACAGAGGAGGATTGTCAAGCCGTGTTCAGGCTCCATAAAACATTGGGAACCACCATTTTCTTTGGTCCTTGTCTTCTCATCTGTGTGTCTTTCTCTAGGGACATTCAGCTGCCTGGATGCAGTACCATGAAAGCAGAGAATTGGATTCATTCTTTTTTTTTTTTTTGCTGAGGAAGGTTCACCCTGAGCTAACATCTGTGCCAATTTTCCTCTATTGTGTATGTGGGTCGCCATCACAGCATGGCCACCGAGTGATGTAGGTCCATGCCTGGGAATTGAACCCAAGCTGCTGAAGCGGACCATGCCAAACTTAACCACTAGGCCACAGGGCTGGCCCCCTTATTCATTTTTTTAGATATTATTTTTTTAAAAATAATGATGTCTCCTCCTACTGTGAAAGCAGGGATTTTGTCTGTTTGGTTTAATGCTATGCCCCCAGCCTAGAAGAGTGATTGGTCAGAATAGGTGCTTAATAAATATTTATTGGATGAACGATTTGATATTCTTTGGAAAAATTCAAATGATAGAGATGCGTATAAGGTTAAAGTGGATTCCCTCGGCTCCCGGTGCCACTCCCTCAGGGATTGCGACTGCTGAAAGTGTGCGTATGTGTCCTTCCAGACCTTTTTATATGCATAGATATATATTTTAAAATTAAAAACAGAATAACATTCTGTTATTTACTCTTCATAACATGGTTTTCTGAAACTTTTTCCCTTCAACAACAGTTGAGTAAATATTTTTAAGGGTAGATTCGATACTAGGATTCTTTTGGTTTGCAAGTGGCAGAAATGCAATTCAAATTGACTTCAGTGAAAGAAAAGGTGGGGAGGGAGGGTTTTATTGGCTCATGTAAGTCAATTCCTAGGGCGGCTGACTTCAGGCATGGTAGGGTTCAGGTACCCAAACTTTGTCTTCATAAATCTCTCATCAGTACATGGCTTTGATTTCCTTTGTTTTGGCGTCATTCTCAGATCAGCTGTTCCGTGTGAAGTCAAGATGGCCATAGAACTTCCAGACATACTCCATTTGCTCTTCTTTTCTGGGAAATTGGAAAGTCACAGGGTGATCTCTAACTTGACCCTCATTTAGGTCACATAGCCTGCCCTAAACCAATCAGTTTGCCTGAGGGAGGATGGACTATGTTGATTGGTCAAGCCTAAGTCACATGCCTCACTCCTGGAACAGGAAGTAGGAGCCAGCCCCACCAAACCGCATGCTAGAGAGTAGGAGAGGAGTGGTTCTCCAGAGAGTATGGGATCGGGGGAGGGCTGTGCTACGAGAAGGCATAATGGATGAGCAAGCTAAAACAACAGATTTCCATTAAAAGTGGAGTAGCTTTCTCAAAGGGTTCATTTAACATTTTGATGAGAACTGATAAATTCCCTGCAAAACCGTTGTACCCTTTTATATTCTCACCAGCAATGGATGAACATTCTTTTTTATCCACACTCATGTGAACACTGAACATTATCAATTGTATTAATTTCTTTGCCAATTTAGTGGGCAAAAATGGTATCTCCTTATTGTTTTAATTTGCATTTCCCTGACCCTAGTGAGTGTGAGCAACTTTTCATATGTTTGTTAGCCTTTTGCATTTATTCTATAAATTGTCTTCTTGTTACTTTTGTCCTTTTTTTCTATTGGATTTGCAAACTTTTTCTTCCTGATTTGTAGGAGCTTGTTGTATATTAGGGATAGTAATTAACCTTATCTATGTCTTAAATGTTGCAAATACTGCCAGTTTAGCTTCAGTTTTTAACTTTGTGGTGCCTTTCACTGTAATCAAATCTGTTGATATTTTTCTTTATGGTTTATGAATTTCATATCTTATAAAAGTCCTTCCCATCCCTAAGTTATAAAAAACATCCTTGTATATATATTTCTTCCTGGTGCTTTTATAGTTTAACTCTTTATACTTAGATATTTAATCCATCTGGAATTCATTCTTATGTATGGATTTAACTTAATTATTTCTTTTCCATAGATAGCTTGTTCCAGCATTATCTCCTTTCCTTGCTAGTTTGAAATGCTGTTTTTATCATCTGCTAAATTCCCATGCAGTGGGAGGTGGAGACTGAGAGATAGCTTAGAAGGTAAAACTGAATGAGAAAGTGAGGGGGAGAGAGGGACCCAGGGTGACCCCTTTTCCTGTTTTGGGTGATTGTGTGGAGCTGTGAAGTAAGGAGAGGAGCGTGAATAGGGACAGGGTTCAGAGGCGGGAGTAAGGTGGTTAGGCCAGTGTGGGACATGTTGAGTTTGAGGTGCTCATGGACATCAGGGACATATTTAATAGAAATACATGATAAACCTTTATATTAAAATATTCACTATACAAAAAGTTTTTGAGACTGCTTTTGGACTATTTGTGCTGTTGATCTGTTTGCCTATTCATTTACTTGGTCATTCTACAAATGTTTGTAAAAGACCTACTATGTATGAAGACAAATCTTATTCTTACTGTAAGACCAACTGTTTTATGGTACATTTGGATTAGTGATACTGCAAGCAATTCCCACCCAGCCCATTACCTTTATTTTTTAAAAATATTTTTCTCTTGGTACTCATTTACTCTTCCAGATGAATTTTAGAATTATCTTTTCTAGTTTCAGTTAAAGAATTCCATTGGAACTTTAGACTGGAGTTGCACTGGATTCATAGAGTAATTTGGAGAGCATTGACAGCTTTACCCAAGTATTCTCCCACTGTGAGAAAATGACATACATCTCTCCATTTATTCAGATCTTCTTGATGTCCTCAGTAAAATTTATTGCTATGTATTTCATAGCTTTAATTGCTGTTATGAATTAGATAATTTTTTCTAACATTGTAAAATTAGTTTTTGTTGGTAAAAAAGAAAGCTATTGATTTTTCTATATTTTTCTTTCAACTGGCCATTTTCCTGAACTTGCTCATGAGATCTGCAAGGCTTCAGCTGAATCTTTGACTTTTCTAAGTAGGTAATAATAGAATCTGCACAGAGTGATGATTTATTTGCTCTTTTTTCCACTATCTATATCTCATTTCTTTTTTGCAGATTAACTCTTTTGTTTTATTTGATTTTTGCTTCTTTTTATTTACCTTTTTATAGCTTTACTGAAGGATAATTGACAATACAATAAACTACACATATTTAAAATGTACAGTTTGATAAGTTTTCACATCTGAGTACACCCGTGAAACCATCACTAAGTCAAGATAATGAACATATCCATCACCCCAAAAAATTTCCTCATGTGCCTCTTTATTTATTTATTTTATTTATTTATTTATTTTTGTGTGTGAGGAAGATCAGCCCTGAGCTAACATCCGTGCTAATCCTCCTTTTTGCTGAGGAAGACCAGCTCTGAGCTAACATCTATTGTCAATCCTCCTCCTTTTTTTTCCCCAAAGCCCCGGAAGATAGTTGTATGTCATAGTTGCACATCCTTCTAGTTGCTGTATGTGGGACGCAGCCTCAGCATGGCCGGACAAGCGGTGCATCGGTGCGCGCCTGGGATCTGAACCCCGGGCCGCCAGTAGCGGAGCACACACACTTAACCGCTAAGCCACGGGGCGAGCCCCTCATGTGCCTTTTTAACCTCTTGCTCCCATCCCTCTGCGCTCCCTCCCCTCATCTCTAGGCAACCACTGATCTGTCACTGTAGATTAGTTTGCGTTTTCTAGATTTTATATATATGTGGAATCATGAAGTGTATACTCTTTTTTGTCTGCCTTCTTTCACTTAGCACAATCATTTTGGGGATTCATCTCTGTTGTTGTGTGTATCCATAGCTCATTGCTGTTTATTGCTGAGTAGTATTCCATTATATATGTTATAATTTGTTTATTCATTCTTGTTGATGGACATTTGGGTTTCCGGTTTTCGACTATTACCAACAAAGCTGCTATGAACACTTACATACAAGTCTTTGTGTGGTTATATGCTTTCATTTCTCTTGCATAAACAACTTGTGAGTGGAATCGCTGGTCAGAGGGTAGGTGTCTGTTTAACATTTTAAGACACTGGCAAACCGATTTCCAAAGTGGTTGTCCCATTTTACATTTCCACCAGCAGTGTATGAAAATTACATTTGCTCCACATTATCACCAACGTTTGGTATTGTCATTAAAATTTTTTATAGCTATTCTAATAGTGATATCTCATTGTGGTTTAATTTGCATTTCCCTAATGACTGATAATGAGCATCTTTGCATGTACTTATTTGCCATCTGTATATCTTCTTTGTTGAAGTATCTGCTCAAATCTTTTGCCCATTTTTAAAGTTGAGGTGTTTTCTTATTATTAAGTTTTGAGAGTTCTTTGTATATTCTGGATAAAAATCCTTTATTATATATGTGCTTTGCAAATATATCTCTCCCAGTCTGTGGCTTTTTATTCTTTTAACAATATCTTTCAAATAGCAGAAATCCTGAATTTTGATGAAGTTCAGTTTTTCAATTTTTTCTTTTATGGCGTTGTATCTAGGAAATCTTTGCCTAGGTAACAAAAATTTTCTCCTGTGTTTTCTTCTAGAAATTTAGAAATTTTATACTTTTAGGCTTATGTTTAGGTCTAGGATCCACTTTGAGTTAATTTTTGTGTATGGTATGAAGTATTTTATTTTATTTTGTATGTGAATATCCATTTGTTCCAGGACCATTTCTTGTAAAGACTATCCTTTTTCCACTAGACTGCCTTTGCATCTTTGTTGAAAATCAATTGACCATCTATGTGTGGGTCTATTTATAGACTTTCTATTCTCTTCCTTTGATCTATTTGTTTATCTTGATGCCAAGGTGACACTGTCGTGATTACTGTGGTTTTCTAATAATCTTGAAGTTAGGTAGTGTAAGTCCTCCAACTATTTTTTTTTTTTATGAATGAGCCAATTTACTAACCCAGCATCTTTTGTTCTAATGCTTCTTGGCAGCTGCCACCTGCCCAGTGCTTCTGTCCAGATCTCTCTGTCCCGGAGGTGTCAGTTTGCAGCCCCCATCTTGGTCCTTTCCCACTATTTTCAGCTCTCCAGGGCTTGGAGGACCCGGCAGGCCGTGCTCTTGGAGCCTTGGCTGAAGTGGCTGAAGTGGCTGGGCATGATGTTTCTCTGACATCCCCCATAGATCTTGGTCGTGGAGCAAACCGCAGCACTGTCGAGGAGGTTCAGGGGCTGCGCTGTGGAAGCAGCTCATGTGTAGAACCAGTTCGTCATAGGGAGTAAGTTCTTTCTGCTTGGCCAGCTTCACAGTCCACCTGTTCATGGACTTGCAGCTTCCTGGACTTTTTGAGGAAGGCTGCCAGAGCTCCGATGAGCTCCTGCTGGTTCACGTCTTTTACAGGAGCTCCAGGCATCCTGCGGCCTCCGCACTGCCAGCCGGGGGAAAGAGCCTTCCAACTTTTTTCTCCCCTTCTTTTTCAAAGTTGTTTTGGCTATTCTAAGTCCATTGCATTTCCATGAGAATTTTAGAGTAAGCTTTTCAATTTCTACAAAAAAAAGGCTGTTTGAAATTTGACTGGGCTTGTGTTGGAGTTATAGGTCAATAGGTCAATTGACATCTTAACAGTATTGAGTCTTTTGATCCATGAGCATAGTATATCTCCTCATTTATTATGGTCTTCTTTAATTTCTCTAAGCAGTGTTTTGTAGTTTCCGGTGTATAGGTCTTATATCTCCTTTGTCAGACTTATCCCTACATCGTTCATTTTTTTTGCTTTTGAGGGCAGGTTCATCGGCCCCAGGCTAGTTTGTTTGTCTGTTTATTTATTTATTTATTTTGAGGAAGATTGGCCCTGAGCTAACATCTGATGCCAATCTTCCTCTTTTTCTTTTTTCTCCCCAAAACCCCAGTACATAGTTGTATATCCTAGTTGTAGGTCGTTCTAGTTCTTCTATGTGGGATGCCGCCTCAGCATGGCTTGATGAGTGGTGAGCAGGTCTGTGCCCAGGATCCAAACCGGCGAACCCCGTACCACTGAGGTGGAAGGTACGAACTTAACTGCTATGCCACCAGGCTGGCCCCTCATCGTTCATATTTTTTGATGCTACTGTATGTGGTATTATTTTTTTTAATTTCAATTTCCAGTTGTTCATTGCTAATATATAGAAATGTAATTGATTTTGTATATTGATCTTATGTCATACAATCTTGCTAAACTCATCTGTTAGTTATAATAGCTATTTTTTAGATTCCATCAGATTTTCTACATGGAAATCCATGCTGTCCTCAAATAAACACAGTTGCACTTCTTTCTTTCAATTCTGGATGCCCTTTCCCCTTGCCTTAGCTCACTGGCTAGAACCTCCAGTACAATGTTGAATAGGGATCTTGAGAGTGACATCTTTGCCTTGTTCCTGGTGTTAGCAGGAAATCTAGGGTTGTTTTACGAAAACTCACACTTTTAGCAGCTCTCTCTATGGGGTCTTGGACTTCTCTTCTCTGTTGGGTTTTGCCATCAGTACAATCTAATCTGCTTTAAAACTCCAGTATATTTTTTCTTTGTCATTCCAAAGGGATTTTCAAGGATGGAGTGGTGAACATATGTGCTAAGGTAGCCTTCTTGAATTAGACGTCCAGTGTTAGGGTTTTGCCAGGCAAGTGTAACCACAAAAGACAGAAGGTGGGGAGTTAGGATGATCTGATACAGCAGAGACTCTGGGCTGAAAAGGGAAGAGAATGAAGACAGAAGGGAGCTGATGGATGGGGAGAACATCTCAGGGTCAGTTGATGGGGGATTGAAGAACAGTTGTCTGAGGAAGAGTTGAACAAAAGGAGCAGAAGGTGAGGTCAGAGGGGAAAATGTGAGCACTTACAGGTGGTGACAATGTCCGGGACGGGAACAAGGGTGTGGGCAGAGGAGAAAGTGATTAGACATGTGAAGGTTGTAGAACGGAGAAGCAGCGACTTTAGAGTTACCCAGGATGCACTAGGCATTGGGATGCCAAAAGGCTTCAACAAATGAGGCAGTGCTGGGAGGTCAATGGACAACACTAATGAGGGGGTAGAGAGTGGCACAGGTGGATGGAGCAGGGGCTTTCTCAAGAAAGTGACAGAGTGATGTTCCGGAAGCAATGGGGAGCTAGGAAGGACCTGACCCCACCTCCCGACCCTGGCCCCACTTCCTGACCCTGAAGTTGGGGTGAGGTAGAGTGGGCGGCTGCCGTCAGAAGAGGCGACAAGAGTGGCAATGACCCAGGGGAGGTGCAAGACTCTTTCTCCCCAGTTCTTGGGTGCCAGCTCCCTACCTCTAGTTACACTTGGGGATCACAATCCAGCCCCAGCCCCCAGCCCAGGGATTGCAGGGCCGAGTGTGGTCAGCGGCCTGGAGGGAGAGAAGAGCACGGGCTTGGGATCCTTGGGCCACTCGCTTCACTTTTCTGAGCCTCAGTTTTATCAACTCTAAAATGGGATTTTTATGTCCTAAGTGCTTAAGAATGGCCCCAACTATGATTATTTTATATTCCTAGGGCTAGACTCTGATTTCCCTGTCCATGTCTGGGAGCTCCCTGATTTTGACTGTAAGCCTACTCCACCTCTATCTCAGGCTGAATCTGCCCCACTCCTTGACAGTGAAGAGCTGGGGCTCCACTCCGCAGGGTTGCGTCTGGGCCTCGAAGGTGTTCCCTGAACCCCAGGCTCTTACAACTTCCAAGATTATTACAGCACATTTAGGGTTGGACCTGGATGGGAGGCCCGCAGTCTGCAACAGGACAAGGAGCAGAGGCTGTAGGTCCTGGGAAGAAAAGGAGCAGGAAGCGAAGCATGTGGCTGTCGTCAGCCACCCCAGGTCATCGGTGCTGCCTGGGCCACTAGGCAGTGGCTTCTCTGGTCCCACAGGGGTTGGAGCAGGGCTGCTCACCTGGGAGGCTGGCAGTGATGGAGGACACGGCCAACTACTCTGTGCAGAGCGTTTCCTCTTCACATTCTTCCCGTTTTCTAGATCCAGAAGCAGAGAACAAGAGAGTGACTTGCCCAAGCTCCCACACCTAGTAGGTAGGACTTAGTGGGAGCAATTACTGAGCACTTTCTCTGTGCCTATGGCCCATTCTCCTCTCAATCCTTGTCTTAGTATCCACTTCAGGAGAGCAGGGGTTGGTTTCTGTTTCCTGTTCCCTCCTAACATCTAGAAGAGGGTCCTGCTCCTAGTTGGTGCTCAATAACTACTTGTTGAACGTTGGATGAATGTCGGGCACTGTGCCAAGTGGCTGATATCTGTGCGTTCTGTCACTAATTGTCCCAGGTCCATTTTACAGATGATGAAACTTGTGAACAAAGAGGCTCAGTGTTTAGGGAGGAACAAGGCAGGTGATGCAGAGGGAGAAGGGATCTGGGTCTGAATCCTGCCTCTGCCACTAATTAGCTTTGTGTCCTTGGGCAAGTCACTTAACTTCTCTGAGCCTCAGCTTTCTCATGGGAGAGTGGCTATCTCATGGGGTTGCTGTGGGGCCCTGGAGGCCTGGTCCAGGGTGGAGAGAGTGAGGGAGGAGTGAAGGTTAGGGTCTGAGTCATTTCTTTGGGAGGGAGTCTTGGCTCTTATCTGGGGGCTGGTGAGACATGAAGGGGATGGCCTTCGGGGACAGACAGACCTGAATTCTTAACCCGCTTACAAGCTGTTGAAACTTAGGGAAGGGACTTACATTTCCCTTTATTTCTTTCCTACTGAAACTTAAACTTCAGTTTCCACATCGATTAAAAGGGGGAAAGCATGCCTCCCTCTGGGGCTTGTTGTAAGGATTAAGCGAGGCCATGTTGCAAAGTGCCCATAGTAGGTGCTTCATAAACACAGTGTCCAGGTGTCCCCTGTACCAACCTTTCCAGGAGAATCTCTTGAAATGCGATCCCCACTCCAACCTTGGCCCCTCTAAGCTAGCAATTCTCTAAGACCTCTGCAAGGAATTCACTTCTTACTCTGGCCTCCCCTCACCCAATCAGGAGAGGTGCCCCTGCCAACAGACTGGAGACGGACATGGTCAGGGGAGCTGGTGGCTTCAAGAGAACTCCCCCTTCCCCCCTGCACCCATGTCCTTCCCAGGGTGACTCCTCCCTGCCCACAGCTACATGTTCTTTCTGAATCATGTCACTTAAAAGCCTCCGTGGGCACCTGCAGGGGGCACCCCAAACTTCTTAGCTGAGCATTCACCGTTAACAGCTCCTTCTCCAAGGCTGGCCCTCCCCCACCCAGTCTCTCTTGCTGCCCCTCCCTAGTCAGCCCTCTACCCCACCCACCCCCCACCACAGTGGCCACAGCACACCGCTTGGCTAGGAACACCCTCCCCCATCTTCTCCACCCAGCAAAGTCTTGCTCCCCGCTAAAGGCCCAACTCAAATATCAGTCACCTCTCCCATAAAACTTTTCCAGACTGCTTTCCCTGCAGGACTGATTGCTCCTTCCTCACTCTCTACCCCCAGGCTAGCCGGGCATGCTGCTCACAGGGGCAGTGGGATGGTGTCCACAGGTCACAGCTGTTCTGCTCCTGCTCCTCTAGGAAGTAGGCAGACATGGCTGGTCTCCTGTCTTGCCCTGCCCAGGCTGCTGGACACTTGCCCCGTGCCTTCCAGGGTCCCCTGTGCATGTCCCCAGTCCCCATCTGGGCTCTGAGCCCCAGAGGTAGCAGGTGTACCCCTCATCCGGCAGGAAGGCTCTGGCTCCACCCTTCTTGGCTGTGTGCAAAGCTGTATAGTACAGATGGGGATGTCGAAAATATCCATGACATATTCCAAATTGGCCTACTTTCCTATCACGAGAGAGTCTGAGACTGAGACGGGCGAGGACAAGTGAGATGGGAATTTGGGAGCTGTTCCCACCTTTTTCCTCCTCCCTCAGCTCAGTTGTTAGACAGGGAGGGATGTGCAGCCTCTCCCAGCAGCCCCCACCCTGTTCTGGGGCTGTGTGGTTGGGGTATTGGTGGGGAAGGCTGCATGGAGGAGTGGGGTGCAGAGGACCTGGGGAAGCTGGTGGAGGAACCAAGGATGGAGACCTGGGTCCTAGCTTGGGAAGCTTCCAGCCCCAGGAGGCAGGGCAGTGGAGGTCATCTCATTGGACTTGGGGGCTGAAGGCTCGGGTTCAAGTCCTGGTTCACCTGGGAAGCCTTGGGCAAGTTTCTGAACTTTTCTAGGCTTTGGTTTTCTCATCAACAAAATGGGCTGCTCATAATCCTGCTTGCCCTCCTTGAAGGTTTGAGTATGGGATTGCTTTGAAGAATATAAAGCTCTGGGCCCTGCCTAATTAATCCAGTTCTCAGCCTTTTCACTTTGGCTAGGCTGTGCGCTCACACGGTGGCTTAAGTGGTCAACTGCTCCAGCCCTCTGCCTCCCAGCAGGCCTGGCGGGGCCTCCACCCTTAATCCCGGTTTAATGATCTCTGAGTAGAGAGTCACCCACAGTCCTTACCTCGTGCCAGGCCATCATCCATCCTCCTGCACTGGCAGGAAGCTCACACTCAGAGCTAACTTCAGTCTCTCTTGCTGCTGTGGAACCACTTGGGTGTTCTCTGGCTTGTCTCCTCTTTCACACACAAGGTGATCATTATTTTAATTTCTCCCTTTTCAGGCTAAACATCCCCTCCTTCCCTGATGGGTTTCTCAAGATGGGAAGGATCCTTGGAGAATTTTTCTAACTCTGATGAAGCTGGGCTTCTTCCTGTTTTCAGGTTCCTCACCCAATTCAGGTTCCTCTGAATTCTACGGAGGATCTTCTCTGCCTCAGTGTCCCCAGCTGGCACACAACTAGAGAAATAAGTGGCCACGTTGGGAAAGCTTGGTTGCTATGGATCCACTAATCAGGGCAAAACCAGAAATAATGGTTTATATTTAAAACACTTATTATGCACATACCCTTTATCCAGCGATTCCACTTCTAGGAACTTATTCTACAGATATGCTCACATTGTGTGAAATAAAGTAACTGTCGGGACCTCTCTTGCACTGGACACATCCTAAATACCCATCAACAGGGCACCTTTATATGTGCTGATGCGGAGCAATTTCTAGTGTATGTTGTTCAGTGTGTCGCACGCTGCCGTTTGGGTAAGAAAACACACACAAAAAATGCTCCTGAACACAAGGGCACGTCCTGAGAGACCAAAGAACCTGGGAATGGTGTTTGCTTCCAGGGCCAGACCTGGGTGGCTGGGGACGGAGGCAGTGATGGGGAAACTGACTTTCCACTGTATTCTCTTTTGCACCTTTTGAATTTTGCATCATGTGCAAATAGGATTTCCTATTCAAAGAGTAAGTTCAATTAATTTTTTCCAGCCCTTAAAATCTTGCATGTCACTGATTTTTGGCCCAGTCATATACTAGCAGTTATTGCAGAGAAGGACGGACCCCTGGGAAGGAGGCTGAAGCCAGGGGTGCGGCAGGCAGTGGTCTTATCTTGGGAAGGAGCTCTAAGCTCAGAAGGTCCAGCGCGGAAGAGGTGGACACAGAGGAGCAGCCATGTAAAGGCCCGGGAGAGTCAGGACAGCAGAATGCCCAGAACCCGTGCAGCATGGACGCGCTGGAGGATGGACACAGAGGGGATCAGGAGGAGCCAAGCTCTGCCCTGCGAGGAGGAGACAGACGGCCACAAGTGAAGCTAAGTGGGTGTTATGGAAGCCCAGGGGAGAGGGAATTTGAGCTAGAATGTGTTTGTATGTGTTCGTGTGTGTGAGGAGGGCAGGGGTGGAGTTTGGGAAGGCTTTATTGAGGAAGTGGAATTGGAGCTGGGCATGGATGTGGGAGTCAAATGTCAGCAGGTGCAGAGGAAGGAAAGGACAACCCCACGGTGGGGAACAGTGTGGGCAAAGGCGTGGGGTGAGAAGGGAAGATACAGAGCGTGTGCGTGTGCGTGTAGGGGTGTGTGTGTGTGTGTGGTGTTGCAGGAGGTAGCCAGAGGTAAGGCTGGAAAGACTAGGGGACAGGACCTTGCAGGGTCTCGAATTCCAGGCTAAGAAATTTATCGAGTAGGTCAGACATTCTCCCCCGAGGTGAATGGATCTCTAGGGTAGTTCTTCTCAGACTCAATGGGGGGAAGGACCTTTTTGTTGTTAAATTTCCAATTGATCGTGAACCCATATTTTTGTAAAATACAGTAAAAATGATCATGTGCTTGGATGTTGTGGCAATGTCAAATCCCTCTAAAGGTTTCTCCACGCTTACTCTCTTTCTGTACTCATCTGTTGTGAACCAGTGGCTAGCACTGGCCTGTGGACCACACTTGGAGTAGCCCTGCCCTAGGGGTCTTTGGAGGGGCTGCAGAGGTCAGGGAGGCCCACAGATTTCTTGTGGTTGGGCATATATACTCATTTGTCTAGGGAGAGGGTGAAAGCTTTTGTCAGGACCTCAAAGGGGTAAGGGTCCCCAGAGGACACAGTCCCCTGTTGTAGGGAGTAGTCTTTGCTGAGGAAGATTGGCCCTGAGCTAACATCTGTGCCAATCTTCCTCTTTTTTGTGTGTGGGTCTCGCCACAGCATGGCTGATGAGTGGTGTAAGTCTGTGCCCGGGGACTGGCCCTCGAACCCAGGCTGTGGAAGTGGAGCATGGCGAACTTAACCACTACGCCACAGGGCCGGCCCTGGGAGTAGTCTTTGAATGGAAGGGTCTAGTGGGGCTTTAGGGCAGCAGGGAGCAGCAAATGTGCTTGATTCATCCTGGGACTCCTCCCTGCCCTACCTGCACCCAGAGCAGCCAGTCCAGGGTCTAGCAGTGGAGAGAGGCCTAGGGGAGTGAGAGATTCCAGAGAGCATCACTTAGGGAGTGATTAAAATAACCTGTGGGAAGGAAAACCAGAGGGCTTTTTAAAGCTATGTTTGGAGCAAGAAGATCAGGGAGCGGTGGCCTGCCGCTGGGGCAGATGGTACGATGTTAGCTGAAGATGGGAAGCGGAGCTCCTCAGCGCCCGATCAGACGTCTGCTGCTGCTTGGGAAGCAGGAACCTGAAAGGGAGCCTCCCTTGGGGTGGGCGCCAGGCAGAGGAGGAGGCCCTGGGGATGCAGTCTTGGTCCAGAAAACCAGAAAACCTGGGTTCCTATGAGCCTCTTCTGAGTCTTCAGAGCAGATCCTTGGTGCCCTAGGGCATCAGGAAAGGCCGTGACTCATGTGGGCACAGGCTTCCTGTTTCCATGAAAAGTAGACTCTGAAATCTGCAGGTGGGTTGACTTATTGACCTCCCTGGAAAACTCCTACTTTCATTATTTTTTTTTATTGAGGTGAAATTCACATCACATAAAATTAAAGTGAACAACTCAGTGACGTTTGGTGCATTCACCATGTTAAGCAACCACCCCCTCTATCTAGTTCCAAAACACTTTCATCACCCCCAAAGGAAACCCCATCCCCATTAAGCAGTTGCTCCCCATTTCCCCATCCCCCAGGCAAATCTTTATGTATTTATCTATTCTGAATATTTCATATAAATGGAATCACACAACATGTGACCTTTGGTGTCTGGCTTCTTTCACTCAGCATAAGGTTTTTGAGGCTCATCCGTGTTGAAGCATGTATCAGTACTGCGTTCCTCAATATGGATGAATGATATTCCATTGTATGGATCTACCACAAACCGTTCATCCATTCATCCACTGAAAGACATTGAGGCTGTTGGGTCACATGGTAATTCTATGTTTAACTTTTTGAGGAACCGCCAAACTGTTTCACATAATTGCTGAACCATTTTTCATCCCCATCAGCAAATGTATGAGGGTTCCACCTACTTTCATTATTAAACAGGTGATTGCTGTGACCTTGGAAGGCAAGGAGTTGGTTACCAGGCACTAATATGGATAAAATAGGTCAGGATGATACTTGCTCTGTTCCCCACTGCCCACCATAGGCTTATAAGGCTGGTTGGCAGGCCTGGGAAGGCTGCTGGCTGAAGGGTGTCTTTCCCTTTTTCACCAAGGCATGTGGATCAGATGGTGAAATCTAGAGTCTCAAAGCCAAGCTGAGTGTGGTCCTGCAGGAGTTGGGCTTGTGGTCCACCTGGGCCCCAGTGGCTCACAATATGTCCTCTCAAGCATAGATATAGACTGCTTTCCTTTTCCTCCTCCCTGCTCTGGTCCCCTCTCCTCATCTTTTTTCTCTCTTTCTTTTCCCCTTTCCCAGGCCTCTCACCTCCCTCCGGCCCTCCCTCCTCCCTCCTCTCTCCCACCTCCTCTCTCCTCTCCTTTTCTCCTCTGTTTTTTTCCATCTCTCATCTTCTCTTCATCCCACTCTGCTGCCCTCCTCTCCCTTCCCCTTCCAACTCTTCATTCCTGCTCCAACCTCCTCCTCTCTCGCTCCTCTCCCCCCACCCTCCACTAGAGCACTAAGGCTGCAGTCCCCTCACCAAGGCAATTCTTATGCCTAGAGGACTGAGTGGGAAGGAAGAAGGCGGGGAGCTGCATGCATGTTCATGTATCCAGGAGCCCCTCTCCCCACTTAGGCCCCGGAAGGTCACCCCCAAGTGAGGTGGGGGGGTTGGAAAGCCTCTTTTATTCCCTCCTCCTCCCAGGAGAGGAGACCCACTGGCATTGGCAGCACCGAGCATGGTGGCACACAGCTGACGATCAGGAGACCCAGTTCTGGTGGTCGCTGTCCCTCAGTATCAAACATCAAGGTTTGGGGGAGGAAGGAGTTGCCAGGGGTGCATATGGTGGCAGGGACTGGCCTTGGTGGTGGTTTGAGGAAAGGAGAGGAGAGGGACATTCATTGGTGCCACAAGGTTCTCCTGGACACTCCCTGTGTGCCAGGCTCTCCAGTGACTTGCCAACTGAGCCACATTAGCGGGCAAAGCCCTAAGCTGGGAAAGCAAGAAGTCCCTACCCCATTGGTTCTCAAAGTGTGGTCCCCAACCAGCAGCAGCAGCATCATTTGGCAACTTGTTAGAAATGCAAATTCTCAGGCCCCTCCTCAAACTTATTGAATCAGAAACTTTGGGGGTGGGGCCCAGCAACCCCTGTTTTAACAAGCCCTCCAGGGGATTCTGATTCTCACTTTAAGAACCACTGTCCTGCCCTGACAGGAGCCCTAGGTAACATGAGAGACTCACTCAGGGCTCTGTCCAGTGGGAGAGGTAGGACCCTTGCTAGCCATCTGACAGGGAAGACAGAGCCTTGTCCTCAGAAAATTCCCAGTCAGAGGGGAACATCTAGGCTTCTCACTGCAAGCCCCTCTAGCAGGGGGGTGGAGGTGGGGGTGGGATCCCTTCCTGCTGGAAGTACCAGGATGAGTCTCTTTACAGAGACTCCTATAGTTAGGACCCCAGAGAAACCCCACACACACACTTTCTCTCTCCATTCTTCAGAAAGTGGGTTTGATGTGCTAATGAGGCCGTCAATTATTGAGCATCATTAGCATTTGTTACAATAACAAGCAGGGGAGGTGGGACCACAGGGAATGAAGGAGGATCTTTTGAAACTGACTGCCTTTTACTCCTCTCCTATAGGGTGGAAGGGAATGGAGAGCAGGAATGCAAGAGGAGACTTTTAGAGGCTCTCAGAGACTAGGCTGTGGTCAGAAGGCTGTAGGCCTAGGGCAGAGGGAAGACCCCTCTCCTCCTCAGCTCCCTCACCCAGCCCAGCTTCTGCCCCAGATGCCAGGTCACTGTCCCTGGTCACTCTCTCCCCAGAACAGGGCCAGATCCCAGTCCCCTCACTGCCTTCAGAGCCACTCTTGGAGTTTGGATGGTCCAAAGGGGGCTCATGAAGTGTGCTGGCCGGATAATAGCCCTGTTGGCAGGGGGCTTTCTTGAGGATCTGGGGTGGGGGGCTCCAAGGCGGCAGAGTGAGCAGTTTGGGGTGTCTCAGCCATAATTTCCACATCACCCTTTTCCCTGTGCCTTCCCCTAGAGGCCCATGTGCCCCACTCTGCCTATCCCAGGCCTCATCTCCCTCTCCTGCCCAGACATTTGTCCAGGTGCAACCCCTGTCCCCACCACCCCTTGGGGAAGGAGAAGCGAGGCTGAGAATTCTCAACTCTAGGGTGCTCCCTCATAACCTCCCTCCTGCAGGCTGCCAGGAACAGTCGTGGTGGCTGGGTGGAGTCTGTGAGAAGGGCAAGTTGGGTGGTTAAGATCTGCTGTTCCAATACCTCAAACATGCCAGCTGCCCCCTCCCAATGGAGAGCAATGCCAGAGAGGCAGGGGAGGAGGGCCAGAGGGAAGTTACCTGTTGAGGAATGAGAGTTGGGGTGGGGTGGCACCTGAGGCATCTCGGGTGGAGGCAGCTGGCACATGGGTTGTGCCTGGGCACCATGCCAGCTTACAGGAGCAATTCTCGTCTCTCAGCTGGAGAAATAATACCTGTGTTGCTCTTGCCCTGATTGTGGAGATGGCTTCCCCAGCCTTCTCCCTACCCTAGCAGCCTCTGCTTTTGAGATCTGATGGGAGGGGAGGAGGCACCTATCTCCCCTGAGGGGTGGGGCAGAGGATCGGGTGGGGTCAATGAGGGGCGATGGTGCCAGGCCATGTGCCCTCTGGCTCCACTTGGGCCTCGAGGTCTTTGTTCCCATTAGGAGCTGTATCCCTTCTCGTACCTCCGTGGGACCCATGGAGATGGCTGTCCTGGGTTGGGTGGGTGTCGATGAAGTGGTTGAGGGGAGGAGGTGGTCAAATGAGCTCACAGCTCTGAAGATGATCAGAAATGTTAAAGGATTCGTCTTTAAAAAGTGAGCTACACAAATAAAAAATATTACCTGAATCTGATTTAAGCTCCTCACTATGGAGGGGACTCCATGATGCCGGAGGTCACATTAGGGTGGGAAAGAAGGATGCATTGTCCTGCTAACATGTTTGGAACTGTTCCCAGTCTCTGGGGGCTGATTCACAGAGCCTCTCCCTGGCCCAGTTCCCGAAGCCAGTGGCTTCTTGGCATCTAGTGTAAGGGCAGAAAAATCTCCATGTGATGGACAAGCATCTTTCCAGTCGTCATCCAGGGGATAATGCCCAGTTCCTTAACCTTGACGTAACTGTGTGTCTTAACTCTCAGCCACATTCTTGAGCCCAGCTCTCTTCCATCCACTGTATGGTTATGAGATGTTTGCTGGAGGTCGGTCCCTGCTCCTGGCAGCCCTAACAGGGTCAGGAGATGGTGGTGGTGATGGAAAAGAGGCTGGGAGCTTTGGCAGAGCTGGGTTTGAATTTCACCTGTGCTACTCTCACATTGGGCAAGTAGCTATACCTCTCTGAGCCTCAACTCCTTTATCTCTGAAATGGGGCTGAAAATGCCCACTTCCTCAGGGTTGGTGAGAGGGTTAAATTAGAGAATACAGTCGGCCCTCCATATCTGTGGGTTCCGCATCCGCAGATTCAACCAACAGCAGATTGAAAGGCCTACGATGGTTACGTCTGCACAGAACATGTACAGCCTTTTTTTCTTGTCATTATTCTCTAAACAATACAGTAAAACAACTATTTACACAGCATTTCCATTGTATTAGGTATTATAAGTAATCTAGAGATGATTTAAAGTATATGGGAGGACAAGCGTAAGTTATATGCAAATACTACACCATTTTGTATAAGGGACCCACGCAGCCTTGGATTTTGGTATCCGCAGGGGTCCCAGAACCAATCCCCTGCGGATACCGAGGGACAACCGTATGGGTAGAGCACCTGCTGACTCTCCTCTTAGGTGGGCACAAAGTGGGAGAGGGAAGAGACCTTGTCTTATGGGCGAGCCTGAGGGGAGGCAGAGTCCTGTGTAGTTTGAGTGGGGGGCCTGAATGGAGGAGCAGCAGTGCGAGCCCCAGTCTCTGGGTGCTGAGAGACTTGGGAGGTGGTGTCCATGCAGCTGAGGCGCAGCCACCCCAGCCCTCGCCAACCCCTCCCCTACACAGGGCCTGCTGCCTCCCATGCCCATCCTGGGCAGGCAGCCAGGCAGGGAGCTGGACGAGTGCCCACGGTGCGCTCAGAGGCCAAAAGATGGGCACCGTCCAGTTGGCAGAGGGAGAGGCAGCTGGCCCAGGAGGGGAGAAGTCAGGGTACCGACCGCTGGGGGCGTGTGCCCAGACGGTGTGTCTGGGACACAGCTCTTGGCTGCCCTCCTGGGTTGTCCGGCTGGAGCTGGGAAGGGCCCCCTTCATCTTCTGCCCTGGCCCTGTCACCTAAGCTACTGCAACTGGAGATTAATGTCTAAGGAGCATCTGGGACGTGCCCCTACCCAGGCATGAGGCTGGCTCAGGAGCAGGCCTGGGGGCGGGCAGGGAAGTGGGAGAGCATAGACCAAGGCTGCAACTGGGTAGACTAGGAAGTGGGGAAACCGGTTTGGCATTTGGGCCACTTGGGGTGGGGTCTCCTCTGCTGCCTGCCACTCTGCCTGGTGGCCTATAGAGAAGAGAGGTACTGTGCCCCTTTTTGCTCACCGAAACTGGCTGTGGGAATGCCGGGAGTAAATAAAAGGGACAGGGGACTCAGACCACCTTCCCCTCCCCAAGAGAAGCTTGGGAGAGAAGGGACAGGACAGAGAACCGGAGGGAGGGAGGGAGCAAGCTACCAGGACAGGAGGAGGGGTCAGAGTCAGTGCCGGTCGGACCTGGAGAAGTCTGTGGAGCCAACAGGTAGGCCAAGGTGGGACAGGGAGGAGGTGGGAGTAAGGCACGGGTCTCGCAGAGCTGGGACCTGCAGGCTGCGGTGGAGGAGGCAATGGCGTCGCCAAGCGAGGCGTGAGACTGGGCAGGAGCTGGAGCGCCCTCCTTTGGGGTCCTACTTGACAGATGAGCATAGACCCGCTCACTCCTAGCACGGGCCCCTGCAGTTCCAGGAGACGCCTGTAGGAGGGGCAGCAACCCCAGCTGGGGGCAAGGAGACAGCCCAGCAGGGGGCGCCGGGGTGCTGAATACCCGAGGCTGAGCCGTGTCTAAGGAGGAGGGGAGGGGGTCTAGACTCTCCCTGCATAGGGCGGCTGTGGCTTTCGGAGGTCACCTTGGCTGAAAAGTGGCCTCTCAGTACCCCCGCCCCGCCTTGCCTCCCTGCCCGGTCGCTCCCCGAATGCTTCTCCATCCCAAGGCGCGCCGGGGCTTGGAGACGAGAAGTCCCCCACCCTAGAAGTGCACCACCCTCCTCTGAGGGCGGTCCCGCGCTTCATGGATTTGTCTCAATCGTGGCACGAGGATTGCTTGGGGTGGGAGAAGCAGGTGGAGAGGGAAGGGGAGCGTGAGCACGCCCCGCACCCCTGGCCCGGCCGCGCGCCGCGGGATCCCGCGGGGCGGCTGGAGGGCGCGAGAAGGCGCAGTGCCCCCTCCCCTTCCCTCCCGCGCTCCCCGCCACCCCGGGCGGCCCTTTGTACACTCCGGCCACACGCGCGTGCACGTGCCGCGCGCGCTCCCGTCCGCAGTGACACACCCGCGCCGGCCCGCGCTCGCGCTCACACACACACACACACACACACACTCGCTCTCGCACACTCGGTGACACGCCCGCGCGCGCGCGCGCACCCACACGCCCGGCCGCCGGCGCCCTCCCAGCTGGTCCACCCCGGCGGGGCCCGCGCCCCCGGCCCGCCCGCCTGGCACCGCGCCCCGGGGCTGGGGCCGAGCGAGGAGCCCGCGAGGCGGCGAGAGGGCGAGCGCCTGGCAGGCCGGCCTGGGGCCCCCGCCCCCCGCGCCCCCGCCCGATGGGGAACGCTCCGTCCCAAGGCATGTCCCTGTCTCTCTCCTCCCTAATGTGCCTCCATGCTTAAGTGGAAGGTATTTCTGTTTTCTTTGTGTGTTTTCCCCTCGGCCGGGGGAGGGGGCGGCGGCCAGGCCAGGGAGGCGGCGGCCGGCGGGGCGAGGGATGCTTGGGGTGCAGGTGTGTGGGGGGCAGGGGACCGCGGCGCGCCGGGTTTGAGAGAAGGACCTGGGCGAGAGGAGTGCTCGGACCAGAGAGGGGGTCACGGATTGGCGAGGCTGAAGACCGGGTGGGGAGGGCCTCGCGATGCCCAGGGGAGGGGGCCTGAGAGGTTAAAATTTAAAGGGGTATGTGTGGAGGGGGAGGGGTGGGGAGAAGAGGAAGGGGGATGGACGGTGAGGAGAGTGGGGGAGGGGAGTGGTCCATCCGAGGAGGAGGAGGAAGAGGAGGATGCAGGGGAGGAGAAGGGGATGGAGAAGTGGGGGGAGCATCAAAGGCTTCTCTTTTCCCCAGGTCCCAGAATGGGGGGCGCACACTTGGTTGGTTGTTGCAGGCGCTTTGCGCCAGCCCCCCAGGGAAGGAAGGGGATGAATGCATTCTGGGGTTGGCTGTGTTGCCAGGATACGAGCCTATATTTTCCCCCTCACCTCACCTCGAGGCCCTAGCCCTGGAGACCTCGGAGCCTAGGCAGCAGTCGCAGAAACTGGGGACCCGCTCCCCGCTCGGCGGGCGGGTAGGGAGGGGCCAGGAGAGGGAGGGGCGGGGGAGGGGCTATTTGATCTTAAGCCCTCCCCCTGCAGAGGCCAGAGGGCAGGGGAGGGCGCCCCCAGCTGGGGAGAACATCTAGCGTGAGCGAGGAGGTAGGGACCGCCGGAGGCTAAGGGGCAGAGGGCGGGGCTGGGGAGGGGACACGCCGTGGCCCCCCCCTCCCCTCCCACGCACCCCCCTGCTACGTCAGAAGCTCCCGGACCAGCTCCGAGTCCTGTCGGTGGGGGCAGCAGGATGCTGGTGGAAGCAGAGGGGGCCGGCCGGGTGCCTCCGCAGCTCGGCTGGCAGGGCCCGGTGGGGCGTGTGCGGCTGCTAGTGCGAGCCCCCCCGCCCCACCCCTCCCCATGCAGCCCTGGCAGTGCCTCCGGCGCTTTGCCCTGGCCTGGTGGGAGAGAACAGCTGAGGGCAGAGCCCGCTCTCCCAGGGAGGAGGCTGCACCGAGGGACCCCGTGGGCCGAGGGGAGCCAGGTGAGCAGGAACAGGGATTGTGCCAGGAGGAGAGCCCGGACGGTCTTCCCCTCTCACAAAATGCGTACTATGGAACCAGGAGGTCGTGCAGCCCCCAACTTTAAGGGAAGTGGGTTCCGCGAGCGAGCAGAGGGTTCCTGGCTGAAGCCTTTCAGAAGATGTTGGAGCTACTGTTGTTTTGGGGAAGGGGAAACAGATGAGGGCTCAGAGTGGGGAGTGGCTGACCAGACTTCCAGGCTTGTGGGTCTGAACGTTCCTTGGCTGGGGTTTGAGCACTTTGCAGAGGAGGGGGGATACCTTCTTCCTAACTCCCGGTATCTTGGTCTGGGTGACCTTGAGCCAACTGCTTTACTGTCCAACTCCATGCCTCAGTTTCTCTCATCCTTCCTTATCCCTCTTGCTGGTCTTAAAGAATTGATGATGCATTTGATGGAGACTGTCACTGTGAAAATGTGAGGCTCTGTCATCATTGGTGGCAGCGATGATGGTGGTGGTTTCTGGCATGGTTGTGCGTGTGTATGCATGTGGGGGGCAACGATGGTTTACATGTGAGGGTTTTTGCTGGTTCTAGTTGGTGTTGGGGCCACTGTGGGCAAGTGTCAGGGGCCCAGCATTCACACAGGAAGGAGGGCCCCAGGCAAGCTCAGAGTTGTTGGGGCAGAGACTTAGCTGGTGGCCTGGTATAGAAGCAAGGGATGGGGGTGAGGGCTCTAGGCATAAGGGGAGGGGACTCCAAGAATAAGATCCCCCCTCACCCAGACTGCCTGGCACCCAGGCACCATTGGCAGCGAGTGCAAAGGCTTTGCCCTGGCTTCCTGCCACCCCGCCTTGGGGACAAGAGGGTCTTTGTCCAGTGCCCCTCCCAGCCCTGCTCCTTCCACCCTTACCATGATGGCTGGTTCTCTGTGATGACCCTCGGGGTTGGGATGGAGACGCAGGTTCCCCATATGCTGGGGATCTAGAAGAAGCAACTGTGGTCCTTGGGCAGTGCTGAGTGGAGAGGGGGAGCTCTCCTTGGGGAAGTGTTCCTGGAAATGAGCCATCGGAGGCCTGCCCCCACCCCAGGCCTTCTGCTGTCCTCCTTGCCTAATGGGGGATCTGGGGTCTTCATGGCCTGATTCCTGCTGGGCTCCAGGTTTGTTAAAGATGTACAGGGTACAGGGCTGGGGGCTGGGATGCAGAGCCTCAGATGTTCTCTCTCTCTCTCTGGCCAGGGACCCACCCTGGAGAAAGGGTTTAATTAGAACCATTGATTCCTTCTTTGGCTTTGGGCATCGGTCTCAACGGTGTGGTCAGAGCTGAGGGGCGGAGGTGGCACGGCTGCTGTCTGCCCAGTGCCAACTTTGGCTTTCTCTGACAAAACCCAAGCTTAGGAGGGAGGGGCTGGGCCCTTTGAAGTACCAGGTCTGTTTTAGCCTCACCCCCACCCCAGTTAGGTCTTGGGGAAAGAAGGGAGATGGGTTTGTGGATTTGGGGTTGTGGATTTCAAGCTAGGGAGCTGTGTGTGGGGTTCGAGGTCATCCTGAGTAGTGGGGCTGTGGTTCGGGAATGAAGGGGCAGCTGTGTTTGGGAGGGGTCCTCTGAAGGGGAGTCAGGAGGTGAGTGAGGGGGCCTGTGGGTGTGGGGCAGGCAGAGAGCTCAGGGGAAGTATCTAGGGCTTGCCATAAAAGCTTCTCTTTCGAGGAATCCCAAGCACTTATCTCCCCCAAGCCCTGGCAAGGAGATCTAATTTCTTCCTTCATTTACATTCTCTGAGGCCCAGAGAGGGACGGAGACTGCCTCAGAGGCCCAGCGGGCCTGGGTCTGGCCTTTGAGCCTGGCTGCCCCACCGAGTGGCCCCTGCCTAGGCACAGGGAGCTGAGGGTGAGGCTCCTGGCAGCCTCGGATCTGGTCTCTGGGCTTGGTGGGAGGTGGGGGACAGGTCCTGTCCCCCAGGCCCCGCTGCCTCCCGTGGGTAGCCGGTGCAGGTGCAGGCGCAGGCTTCAATGAGCCACTCAGATGCTCTTTGAAGAATCCCTTGTTGGCTTCCTAGGGCCCATTCGAGCAAAGATAATAAAAATCTGGCCGTCAGCGGGTTTGAGGGCTGCGCTCGCTTCCCCTTCTTTCATTCCCAGCTCTGAAAAGCCTAGATGAAGGCTTTGGATTTGGCTGGAAAGCAGCGCTGCCTGCCCTGAGGGAGGGCAGAAGGGAGGGGGGCAGAGGAGGGAGGACTGATTTTCTGGCAGCTGGAGGAGTTGCAAGGGAGGTGGGCAGAGGGGCAGGGGCATGGCCCCCAACCCCTGCCAGACAGCCTCAGCCCCGATGGGCTCCCGTGCCCCATACCCAGGCTCCAGCTTTGTCCTTCGGTTCTGGAGGCCGGGAGACCCCCCCCGGGCTCCACTGCTCCCACAGCCCCCCTCTCTGCCCCCCAGTCCCCCTACTTTCTTCCTCCTGGTCTCCCCTCTCTCTGCCTTCATACTCTCTCTCTCTCCCCTTTGTCTCCCCCTCTCTGCTCCTTAGTCTCCCCTTTTCTCTGCCTGTCTACCCCCTCCCATCTGTCTGTCTTCCTTTCCCCATCATTGGTCCTGCTTTCTAGATCTGTCTGGAAGGTTGAGAGGCCAAATTGGGGGGTGTGGGGGCAGCTGCACTCACGGAAGGGACGGGCCTGGGTTGACTATTATGGTCTGTCAGGTGCCATAGTTATCAGAGTCCAGGTGGAAGGGGGCTGCTGAGCACTTAGAGATTGTGTGTGTGTGTGTGTGTGTGTGTGTGTGTGTGTGTGTGTGTAGTGAGGTCGCTGTCCCCCTCCCCACACCACAGGGGGCACCTTGCCCTGACATTGGGCTGCAGACACTCCAATTCCCCTGCTGCCTTCTACTGCTGCTTGACTGCCGGAAACCAATGCCTCCAGCCTCTGGCCCCTCCACCCCCCACCCCCCAGTCACCCACTGTCCTAGCCATCACTGCTGCCCTTGCCCACTGTTCCCCTCACGCCCACCACACCTGTCTCCAGGCTCAGAGGTAGGAAGGGAGGGATCTGAGGAGCCTCTTAGCCCCATCCCCCCACCCCAGGTCTCTGATAAGCCTGCCTGGAGCCCCATCCAGGTCCTATGCCCCCTTTGCCATCTTGTAAACCACCCATATGAAAGACAAGACTGCTGTGGAAAAAGCCCTGGACTGAGTAAAAAGACCTTGTTAGGATCCTTCCTCAGTGCCCAAATGTCCGAGTGACCTTGAGCAAGTCCCTTCCCGCCTGAGCCTCTTTCCTCACCTGTGAAAGGAGGGGAGGTGAGCTGGATCATCTTCAAGGTCTCTTCTGACATTCTACCGATGTTGTTTCTCTCTTCTGGGTGATTTGCATATGCTTTGCATATATTAATGGTGCCTGCTTAAAGGGGGAGGGTGCCACCCACAGGGACCAGAGCCCCACCCACCATTGCGACTCCCCTTGCCCATTGGCCCATACTTTCCCTGCTCCAATCTCCCAGAGAGGCGAAAGCTGAGGCCTGAGCATCCCCTGGGGAGGTGAGGCTGGCCCCTGTGTTCCAGCCATGCTGGAGGCAGGATTGGGGGACAGCCCTGGTGGGGGGGGGGTCCTGCCCTAATCACTCCTGCTCCAAAAGTGTCCAAACAGGTGGCATGTGAATTCACTGAAGTTTCTGTGGCTACCATGGGGGGTGTGAAACCCCACTGAGGCTGGCAGAGGGGCTTGAGGGGTCTCCCTCCCCCATTCCCAGGGCCTGTGCTTAGCTAGGTGTAAGAGTTCCTCCTCTGGCTGCAGCTCTTACCCACAGCCCAGGGCAAGTCCTGCTGTCTTGTGCCCCTGCCCACTTCTGCTCAGGCCCCTGGGCTCTGGGTTCTGGGGTTGGAACTTGGACTTGAGTGATGGTCACTGAGACAGAACTAGATCATTGCATGCTGGGCACTGCCTCGTCACCACACCAGAGCAAGGCCGCCTGCTCCCTGTAAGGGTCACAGACATCATAGAGAGGGAGAACCTGATGCCCTCTGTTCTGCCCCTACCTCCGTCAGCCCAGCCTGATCTCATGGGGACTGTCCCAGGGCCTCCTCCCCTGCCACCTGGTATGTGCTCTATGTCTATCCAACACAGGCCAGGATCCCAGCCCCCAGTCCCACCTCAGTTCCTTTCACCCCCATAATGCCCATCACATGGGGCAAGACTGGGGTAAAGGTTGGCGGCCTGGAGAAGATAATGTGAGGCCACTGAGTGGTGGTAAGAATTTCCGAAGAAAGGAGCAAAAATGCCCTTCACTGGCAAGGAGGACTGGGCCAGAGGAAATGCAACAAGAAGGATCAGGGTTAGATTTTGTCTTAGAGAGGGACTGTCCCAAGGGGCAGATTAGTTTCTGACCACGGACTTATTGTGAAGATTAAATGAAATGATAGCTGAAAATGCCCTGCACAGTGCCTGACACATAATGAACACTTAATAAATGGTGTGGGCAAGGAAACAGATGTCTCTGAACTCAGAGAAGACCCTCCCTAACCCTGAGATTTACGGTTTTGCAGGGGATGAGGAGTTGGAGGGGCAATTCCCAGAAGAGCTGTTTCTCCCACGCTCAGGCTGCTGCCCGCCTCCTCCCCGCACACCCCTCATGACCCACGCGTGTGCTGGGCTCAGGGCCCAGCGCCCTGGGACACACCGCCTTCATACTCTCTGCTGCAAGTGGGCAAACAGAAGGGTTTGGAGGCCGGGAAAACTGTTCTTCTCCCCCTCCCCCTGTCTTTGCACAGGGCAGCTTGAGAGGAAACAGGCCCACGCTGCAGCAGGAGGAATCGAGGTTAGATGGGAAGGAAAACCTCCCGCGTGTGAAGGGTGGCCGTGCCCAGGTGGGGAGCTCCAGTGGTGTTCTGCACCTTTGATTCAATGATAGGTGTGTATGAGCACGAGTAGGCTAGTGTTGTACCCAGGGGCAGGGGGCTGGTTGGCATGACCTTTGAGATGACCTTTGGGCCATCCTGAGGAGCTTGATAGATCCAGTTAACCTCCTGTGGCTCTTGTGGTTGGTAGAGAGCAGGGGGCCGTGATAGAGAGGGGTCCAGAGCTGCTGGGCTACTTCAGAGAAGGGGACAGGGAAGTCACTCTTTGATCCCACAGGGCAGAGAGGTGAAGTGCAGTGTAAAGAGCACGCATTGGCCTGGTGTCAGGTTGCCTGCTTCCTCTACTGCTGTGTGACCTTGGGCAAATTATTTGCCCCTCTGGTCTTCGTTGTTCTTGGTGTGAGAGGAGAGGGTGAAACTAGAGAATCTCTAAGGTTCCTTCCAGCTGTCACAGGTTCTGGCTGCCTCATCTCCCCTGAGATCATATATGCCTTGCCACATGGAGGGTGAGAAGAGTATTTTCTTTTTAATAATTTTTTATTTATTTATTTATTTTTCCCCAAAGCCCCAGTAGATAGTTGTATGTCGTAGTTGCACATCCTTCTAGTTGCTGTATGTGGGACACGGCCTCAGCATGGCCGGAGAAGCAGTGCGTCGGTGCGCGCCCGGGGTTCCGAACCCGGGCCGCCAGCAGCGGAGCACGTGCACTTAACCGCTAAGCCATGGGGCCGGCCCTTGAGAAGAATATTTTCCAGTTCCAGCTAAACCAGGAACAATGGAGATTTGGCCAAAGAGAATGTTGGCGCACACACATACACCTCCCCCCCCCTTACAAACAATCCCTCCTGCTCCAAAGGCACACCTTGCTAAATCTGCCCTTTCCGCCGGGGAGGATGGATAAAGGAGTGGCTGGAGGATTCAGCTGTGTCTGACTCATAAACTCACTCCTTTCCTCCCACCCCTGCAGAATGGGTTTTGCCACCCTTCATTCCAGCCAGAGACTATAATCCAGTCCGTGTTTTCTTCTGCTGAGGCTTTTCCAGCTGGAGGCTCCTCTCCCCCACAACCTTTTCCTGGTTCCTGGTAGCCTCAGCCACCTGGCCCAGTTGCCTGCATGTCCCGGCATGGAGTGGTGAAAGACTGGGAAGGAGTTGGGTTTTCACAGGCCTACCTCCCTCACCTCTGCAAACATCCTCATCCCAGGATACTGGCTTCTTTTCCACCCCAGCTGCAGATCATGCTGGAGACCCCAGACCCGGGGCCCGCAGGGGTGCCCCCAGACCCAGAAACCGCCATAGAGAGGCCCTAGCTAGAGATGTTTGTGCAGAGCACAGAAGGTGGAGGGGTGTGTATGTGTCCTGCTGGCTCCCCACACCCCCAGGGCGCGTGATAGTGATAATTGCAGTCACCCCAGGCACCAGCATCTGCCTCATTGGGGAGGAATTAACGATCCCAGCTCGTTGGGAGGGCATTCCAAGGCTCGCTGAAGCCCTTGCAGACATCCAGGCCTCTCTGCCCACTCTCCTGGGCTGTCCCCTGCCTACTCGGCCCCACCCGGCGGCCAGGCTGGCCCAACGAGTCCCCATTCTTGTCCCAGCCTCCTTCAACGTTGAAAGTTGGGGCTCTGAGGAACAGTGAGGGCTGTTAGGACTGACATAGGTGCTCACTTTGCTGGCCCCAGACATTTTAGGCTCTCCCCAGTCTGGGCACTTGGGGGAAATTCTGGATGGTAAAACAAAAAGGGCTTTTGAGGGGCTTCCTGGAGCCTCTTCCATGATAGAGGTGGGACAGCAGGAAAGGGGCTCCTGGAGAGCCAGCGGTCACTTAGAGATGAAGCTCAGGAAATCCTGGACCCACCTCTCCTGAACCTGACGGCTCATCCCCCTTCCCTGGTCCTTGGTCCATCTGCAGCCCAGGGTTAGAATCATCTGCCTCCTACTCCTAGGATGAGGCAGAAAGAGACTGAAGCAAAGCCTTCTCTTCCACTTATTGTCCTTAAGAAATAGTTTATGCTGGAGCATGCAATGGAAAGAGGTTAGACTTGAAGCAGAACTTCCCAGAGGACACTGAATGGGAGACAGCCAAGACTGGGGAAGATGGATGGGAGGCACTTTAGCTCAGGGGTGAAGAGCTCAGGCTCTGGAGTCAGACAGATCTGCACTGGCATTCCAGCCCTGACACTTGCTCACTCTGTGGTTTTGGGCAAGTCATGTCACCTCATCTGTAAACTGGGGCTGACAACAGTGGTTTCGTCACAGGGTGGGTATCAAGATGAAATGAGGTAATTAACACAGAGTTCCTGGCACATTGTCAACCTTCAATAAATAATAATTTCTTTATCTTCATCCTCTTCCTCCAACTGAATGATGGCACGGGGGACCACTCTCCCTGGAGGAAGGGGCATGCATGAGAAAACCTCTTTAGTCTTCTCCAAAACCCAGATCCTCACCCCAGCCTCTCTGGGGCTGGGCCCCGGAGCTCCTCTTAAGGCTGGTGGTGAGAAGGAAGCAGGGCCTCCTGAGTCTTCTCCCTCCCACCTGTGCCCCTCTGTCCATCTGCCGCTTCCAAGCCTCACCCCTGCCCCCACCGCCTAGTCCAGGAAGCCCTCTGGGGCTAGATTCGTACGTAGAGCGTTCTTGATTTCTTCCTCCAGTCAATGTCCCCACATCTGGGAACAACAGCTGCTTCTCCCTGGGGTGCCTGCGTCTGGGGTAATCCGTGGGAAAATTGGAACCATGAGGTTGGCAGGGGGCTCTGAGAACGATTGCAGCCAGACGTGATGTGGGTATGGATGGGTCTGAGCCAGCTGAGTGAGGGCTGTGCCTGAGAGGGTGCCTGGCCATGGCATCTCCAGGCAGGAAGGATCTTAATGCTGCGTGCCCCGGGATGAGAGGCAATAGACAGATACTGCAGCACGGGGGAGACAGAGCACAGTGAGAAGGACTTCCTGCGGGGTGAGAGGGAAGCGGCCATGATGGACAGCTGAGGGGCCCTGCCCTGGGAGTCTGAGGGTCCAGTGGGTGTGGAGGCAGGAGTAGGTACAGGGCTCTGGGCCCAGCCCCGTCACAGTGGGTGGGTGGTTGTTGGGAGTGAAATATCTGTTTCTTCTGTTGCAGGCAGGTAGGGGTGCCTTCCCCCGGGTTAGAGGGTGAGTGGAGCAGATGGGGTCTCTTGGGCCGGGAGAGGGTTGTCAGCAGAGCAATGACAGGGGGCCCCTCTGACTCTGAATCCACCAACCTTTCCAGAATGGAGTGACCTGGGCTGGGGGAGGCAGATGGGCCCTCCCAGGTGCTATCATTTGGGATCTTGTGTGGGCACCCCAGTAAAGAGTCTGCCCCCATTTCTGGGAGCAGAACCAGGCCTGGTCTGTTGGCTGTCTGTCCCGGGGACCCCATTCTGGGGACCCCACGTTTTCTGTGTTGTCCTGCTGTCTGTCCTCCTGTCTGTCTCCCACTAGTGTTGTTGCCCTCTCAGCCCATGCTCTTCCTCCAACACCCAGTCTCTATCCTGCCTGCCCCTCAGCCCCCAGTGACCCCCAAAGGGATAGCTCCTGAGGCTATGCCTTGCTCTGTCCCTGCTCCCCCCTCCCTCGTGGCCCTTGCCAGGGGCCTTCCCACTTTGGGATCCCCTGCCCCCGCCCCTTCCTCTGTCCAGCTCCTCTTCCCCGGGCCGGCCTGGGCGTTCATTCATGACTTTCCTCCTTTCCTGTCCCTCACCCAGGGCTCCAGCGTGCATCGGGAGGGAAGCCTCCAGGACTCTGTTCCCTCTGTTTAAAGTCTCCAGGTTAGTAAGCCAGGAGGGAGGCCTCCCCCACCATCCCACCTGCCACGGCTCCTCAGCCAGATGCCCCTCCCCAGCCTAGAGGGCCAAAAGTGGGGGAGAGGGCTATCCCTGGTGGGCCCAGGCCTGTGCCAGGGGAAAAGGCAGCAGAGACCTGACTCTGGAGTGGGCACCATGCCTGGCAGAGAATGTATCTGTGTTTGCACGTGTGTGCATGTGAATTAGTGTGCGTGTGCAAGCACGTGTGCATGTACATGTGTGTGCTGGATGCAAGGCCACCGTGTAATTGGGGCTGGGGAGGGGGAGGAGGCAGGAGCCCTCTGCCGAGGAGACTGAGGGCCTGGGGAGGGGGTCAGGGGCAGGGGGCCCATCTCCTGGGGAGAAGCCAGTATTCTAGCGATGGCCAGAGGGTGGGGGATGGGAGAAGATGAGACCCCATCCAAGCTGAGTACAGCTTTGTTTAGTTTATAGGCACTTGCACACCTGTGAGCTCCTTTCATTTATTCAATCGTTTACTCGTACATTCATTCAATGAACATTTATTGAACACCTTCTCTGCCAGGCACTGGGCTGGGCTCAGAGTCCAACAGTGACCAGGACAGACAGGTTCTTCCATTGCGTAAATGGTGAGCGCTAGAGGGTAAGGGGTCAGCTGAATTCACCACTGTGGGGCTTGGGGCTGTGGCCTGGCCGGCTGACTGCAAGTACCTGCCCTCACCCAGGACTGTGCCGCTGTGTCCACTGATGCCCCGTCCGCCCCTGCTCCCCCTGCTGGCAGCTGCTCTGTACTTCATGTCCCTGGAGAGTGTCCCTGACCCAATGGCGCCCCCCTCATGGTGTGCCCCCGCCAAGCAAGGAGGGACTGGCGACCATGGGATTGTGGGCAGAATTATTTGGCCCTGTGCTGGGGTTCCTTCAGGGGGCCTCAGGGAGCCCAGGCTGGGAGGCCACCCCCTCGTCTGTGCCCAAGACCAGCAGCCTGGAGTACTGGACTTGAGAGTCAGCCTGACCCAGGTTCAAATCCTCACTTAAGCCATTTCCTAGTGGTGTGGCCTTGGACAAGCCGCTTTCCCTCTCTGAGCCTCTGTGTTCTTGCCTGTACGATGGCAGGGCTGTTGAGAAGAGTGAAGGAGAAGCAGCAGCTGCTGCGGAGCCGGGCCCACAGTGGGCGCTGCCTGATTGCTGCTTCCCTTTCTGTCCCCTGCCCCCCCCCGCCCCGGGCTGGGCAGGCTGTGCCCTGGGCACTGTCTAGGTGCGGCTTCTGCCCGCCTCAGGAGAGGGGCTGCAGAATCCCACTGTTGGCTATTTGCAGGCTCCGCATCCTCCAGCCTTCTCCAGCTCTCTGAAGATGCTCCAGCCCCAATCCAGTCGGGCAGCTGGGCGAGGCAGACCTCCTTGCCACCGTGGCTGCTGCCGCCTTGATGGCTTTTTAATAACTTTGCTCGGAGACAATCTGCAGAGTGCTCGTTTGTCTGCCTCTTAATTAAAATTACCGTTTTCCTAAAAGAGCAACGATGCCGCTCCCCTCCCTCCCCACTCCGCGGCTGCTGCCAGGAGAAGGCAGGAGCGACTGGAGACTGCAGCTCTTCCCCTCCGCTCCATCCCCGTCACGCGGGCCACCATCCCCCTTCCCCACACAAACAGCTTAGCGGCCTTGGGGTGGGTTCAGGGGAAGGGAACCAGGGAAGGAGCCTGAATGGTCTCCTCTTTCCCCTACCCTCTTCTGGAACACTCCCAGGGGCAGGGAGCACAATCCCTTCCAAGACTTACTTTCCACATCTGTAAAGAGGGGGAGCAACTGCTGTCCTGCTCTACCTCCCAGAGTGGAGTCTGATGTGGGTGGGTTTGGGGAAAATGCTGTAAAGGACTCTTAGAATGCCTGGGGTGGGGTGGGGGTGGGGGAGGCATCGTGTGGGGCCAGAGGCTATGTGGAGTGGACACAGTGGGGTCAGCCCCTCACTGTTGACTCTGGTTTCAGTTAGATCTCTATGCTCCCTCTGCAGGCTTGGAGAGAGCAAGAGGGTGGAGGGCTGGCAAGGTGGGGGGGCCTCATATAGTCGTTGCTGAGTTTTGGAAAAAAATCATCCCTGGTCATAATGAAAATACTAGTGACCAATATTTATTGAATGTTTGCTCAATAATATATGAGCCATATGCTGGGTTCAGTTCAGTACATGTGTCAGTTCATTTCATCCTCACAACCGTCCTGTGAGCTCAACGCTGTTGTCTTTGTTTTACAGGGGAGGTGACAGGCCAGAGAGGTTAAGTAACATGCCCAAGGTCACAGAGAAGCTGATGTTCAGATGATCCATCATGGCTGCGTCAGCCCTACTCCCCCTCCTTCCATTTTGCCTTCTACCTGGAGCCTTTCTTAGGTCTAGCCTCAGTTCCTCATGCTATGTGTTGGGTAGTACGCCTTTGCCCCGCTTCCTGAGCTCACGCAGGCAGGGTTCCTCCGTGGTTTGTGCCACTGAGAATTGTCTCTGAGGTTCATCTCCACCTTCCTCCCCCAACCCCATTCCTGGTTCCACTCCTGGGGAGTCTCAGGGGCCCCCAGACCCTGGAGTGGGGAGGGGGAGGGGGGGACTGGAGGTTAGAGAGTTCCCATTTTCAGACTTCCTTTCGGTTCTGGCAGAGTTCCTCTCCACCTGGGGAAAAGACCGGGGGGACAGGGAAGTGACTCGATGATTTGGTTGTGATAGCAGATGCTGCTTGGTTGTGAGGCAAGGGAGGTGGTCTTACATGGCAGCTCCACCAATGAGGCCCACCCAGGAACCCGCTGTGGAGGAGCGAGAGGTGCCTGGGGAGGCCCTCCTGAGATGTTGTCGTTTCCATCGGCTCCTGTTAGGCCTGGCCTTTCCCCTCTGTGAACCTTGGCTTCCACAACTCTCCTTCCAGGAAACAAACACCCTCCTTTTGTCAGCTCCCATTTCTGCTCCCCCCTGAAGTGGCCCTCCCTCATCACCTCCAGGTTTGCCCCTCTGAGCTCCCATAGCACTGTCAAATCTCATGGCCATTGCTTCTGGACATAACTGAACCTACTAGTCCACTTTTGCTCTTGGGGGCAGCAAACTCAGTGCCTTCAGGGGCAGGAAATGAGTGAAGCAGTGGATGAGGACAGTACAGAATGGTGGAGACTGTGGTGAGGAGAAGTGTACATATGCTCCTTAAAGACATTAAAATTCAAAGAAACAAAACAGAACAAAACACCACCAGCCAAACAAAATGCCTGCACCCCAGTGTGGCCCCCGTGTCATCCTTGCTAAACCGTGATTCATTTATCTTGGCATCCCCACATTGCCTAGCACATAGTAGGTGTGTACTAATTGTTTGTTGAGTGAAAACATGATCATACATGTGCCCGGCACTGTGCTAGATACTTTACATATTTATTTCTTCCTGTCTTCCCAAGGTAGGCACTGTTTTCCCCATTTTGCTGTTGGAGAAGCTGACATTCAGAGAAGTAAAATGACTTGTTCAAGGTCAGACATATGGGAAGGGACGAGGCAAGATCTGAGCCTTGGCTTGTTGTGTCCTTCCTGCTCTGTTTGGTCATGGCCATGCATACGTGTGACAGGTGACACACGCAGCCAGTACCTGCCCTGGGTACAGGGAGCACTTGTGTGGCCAATGGCCGCCTGGTTGACGTTCGTTGCGCACCTTGTGGAGAGGTAGGGTTGAAGGAGGTGAGGGCTGCAGAGGCAGGGAGGGAGCAGGCACCCCTCACCCCTGCATGCCCCTCCTCCCTCAGCTTCTGGTCCCAGCCCAGCAGCCTGGGGATGGCTGCGTGGTGACAGGTGCCGAGCTGCTGAGATGACAGCACTGCTGATTCCCCCATAATTACTGTCTGATGAGATGCCAGAATTAGCCGCCACGCGAGCATGGGACGCAGACACGGGGCATGGTGCGGGGAAGCAGCAGGGGGGTGAGAGCCTCTTCTTCCAAGCCTGGGCCCCTCTGGCAGCAGGGTAGCGTCAGCACTGGGGAGGAGGAAGTAGGTTAGCAAGGAGGAAGCACTGTGTGGTTAATATGCATCAGTTATTGCTGTGTGGGCTGTGGTTTTCCAGCCCTCAAAGTGGCTGGGCATACCTCTGAGATGGCTGGCTGCCGGACAGGGCATCAAAGGCCTCAGGCCACTAACCAGAGAATTACAGGCAGCGCAGCCTGCCCACTTAGACTCCTAGACACACTCTTCGGTGCCTGGAGCTTAGATCTGCCTTGCTGGGGCTGTGAGGGGCATAGCTGCTGGGAAAGGGCTAAGACCAGAGCAGACTCCTCAAATGACATTACAAGGCCAGGCACCAGAGGGAGATGGAAGTGCCTGGAAGGAGCAGGCAGGTTCGGCTGACCTTGCCAGGAGAGTCATCCATCCCAGGCAGGAGTAAAGTTGGCCCCCAGGGCCAAGGTCAGGGGAGGCCAGAGAGTTAGGAGCAGGAGGCCAGGAAGGTACGTTCTGGTTGCAGAACAGGGCTGGGTATGCCCTGGGCATTTGTTTCCCCTGCACACATGCTGGGGGCAGGAGGGCTGGAGAGGGCTGAAGTAGAGAGGGGTCACCTGGGCTGCTCAGACCTCATCTCGACCACTGGAGCAGTTCTGAAGGCCACCAACTAAGAGAGGTGGTGGCAATGTTGTGCTCACCCAATGGAGGGCAGTGAAGATGGCAGGGGCTGAAGCCAGGCCACAGAAGGAAGGACCTGAGGTTTTGGGCTAGCAGAGAAGATTCAGGTTCAGGAGCCTCCATCTTGCTCCAAAGGAAGAGGTCATGACCTGCTCCTGGGCCCCTCTGAGGGCCTTGGGCACAAACTCTGGCTCATTTTAAGGAAAGAAGAGCCCCACAAAATGATTGGTGCCTTGGATATAACGAGTTCTCCATTCCTGGAGGTATCCAAGCCCTGGCTGGATGGCGTTCCTGAAATGGGGAGGGCTTGCAGCTCTCCTGTCTTGGCACAGCCTGTGGCAGGGGCTGGAAAGACTCTGTCCCCAGCTAAGGTGTCAGGAGAGGGCTGTGGAAAGATAGGTCCCCTAGAGGTTCTTTCAGGGCTGTGAGACCCCCTTCCCAGCCCGGGCTTCTGTGGCCTGGGGCAGCTCTGCTCCCTGCCACCACCACCAACCCCTCCACTCCACCCCCCTTGGCCCTGCCCTGGGGAGGAGTCCCTTTGGCTCTTCCAGTGGGAGGCCACCCCCAAGAGGATGGGGCTGAGGGTCTCTGTGCTTTGCTGGGGAGGAGGGTCATCTGAATGCTCCTTTCTCAGGCAGTTGGACAGACTGAGGGCATGTGAGGGGCTCTGGCCCAACGGCTTGGACAAAGACTCATGGATGCCGTGGTGGCAGAATCAGCATCTTCCTCAGGGGTAGCAGGGTGCAGGGGAAACAGGGGGATATGGGCTGAGACCCCCACAGTTGAGATCAGGCTCCTCCACATATCAACTCTGACCTTGGACAAGTCACCCCTTCCTGAACCTCTGCTTCCTCACCCATGTAATGTCACTAGGTGACTCGGAGAATTGAATGAGTACTGGTTCCAAGAGCCCTTGTAGAGTGTCCTGAATGGGAGGTTATCTGGAGTGGTATCGTGCATGGCTGGCCCATGTTTCCCACGGCATCCAGCAAGCCTGGTGCTAACTTGAAACCTCTTCACTCCAGATGGACGAGTGGGTTTAACTGAGAAGAGAAGGTTGCAGTCTTGGAGTCTTTTGCAGATGGAAGGGGAGACTCTACTTCTCCTCTGCCTTCCAGCTGTGCTCCACCCTCCTGGACCCTGCTCTGGTGGGAGGATTCAGGTTAGACAACAGGGGGAACTTCTAAAAGATGCCCCTGGTATCTGATCAGGCTTCCCTGGTCAGCCTGGGCCCAGCAGTCAGGCAGGAAACTTGCTGAGGCTCTTGCCTTGTGCGGGCTCCCCTCCTCCGCCATCCCCCAGAGTCTCTCGTGGTACTAACCTTGGCCTCCCTAGGGAGGGGAGATAAGGAGGTGCAGATGTGGCTGTTGGTGCATGCTGGCTTGTGGGGCAGTAGAGTAATTCACCTGGGAGGTGAGGGCTGAGCCTTGGAGCCCAGCAGCCCTGGCCTTCAACCTTCAGCAGCAGGTGGAAGCAGGTCAAAAGCCCACTAGCCCCTCGCCCTGGTGGAAGAGGCTGAGCCCCTGTAGAGGCAGAACAAGGGCTGGGGGTGTGCAGGCCCCAGAGGAGCATCTCAGTCCTCGGCATCGCCTCGCTGCTTAAACGTTGGTCAGAGCCGAGTGGCCTCGAGGTCATTGGGCCCATCCCTCTATTTCAAGACAGAATGTAAATGACCTCACTTCAGCAAGGAAACCCTGAACTTGGAAAGCAGGATAGGGGCGAGGAAGTTGCCTCCCTGAAAAGGCGTCGCTGGACTCAGGATGGGCAAATGGGGTCCCCACTATCTTGCACCCCAAGCTGGAGACGCATCAACCTGGCACTTCAGGGAGCCTCCAGATGCGCTGCAGTTTCTCAGGGGTCCTAAATGCACATGATGTGTGTGCGTAGGCACAGCGCCCTGTCTGTCCACGGGGCATCTACGACGGCAGAGTGGTGAGTCAGGGTGGCATCTGTGTGGTGACCTCAGTCCTGGCTGGGCCAGGTGTGCCCCTGTGGGTGTAGATGCCTGTGGTGGGTGCAGGACATGCAGTCTGTGACAGGGTATGTGTTGGTAAGCATGTGCTGGGCACGTGGGTGTGCACCGTAGTGCACAGGTATGACGATAGAAGCCTGAGGGAGCCGAAGTGTGTGCCTGAGCAACTGAGCGAGTGTGTGGAGTCTGGAGCCCCCAGGACCCTGATCATTCTGGTAGCTGAGGGAGCTGTCTGGGTGCTGACAGAGAAAAGGTCTCCTAGAGAGAGCCTGACCATGAAGGGTGGTGTCTCTGAGGAGGGTCTGGAGGGGTCCAGCAAGGCAACATTTATGAGGCCCTTGATGAACACTGGGTATTGATAACACTTTCTTGTGGTGAGATGGGGTGATGGATGGGGCTCCCACCCCTCACTTCCAACAGACTGTGGTCTCTCCCTCTGGGAACAGACGTCTCCCTCTGTTTTCAGCCCCGGGCAGCTGTAGGGGCATGATAAAGTTCCCTCAGCCCACATCCGCTGCCCCCCCCAAGCACCCTGAGGCTCGAGTGTCCCCTGGGAGAGAAGGAGCTCTGGTGGCCTCCTCAGAGTGGTGGCAGAGCTGGGAGAACAGGCCTCTGCCTCCCTCCCTTCCCACCGTCTTATGTTCCCTCCTTCCCGTCCTCACAGCCTGTGTTCCTCTCCGCTGCCTCTCCAAGGAGGTGTGGAGCCGACAGGACACCTTCCGGGGGCATGTGACAGTGAAGATGCCATGCAGGAGTTAGCTTGTTAACGCGGCTCCATGTGGGCACACACCAGGGCTGTTCCCAGCTTTTCCAGCAACAGCTTCAGACTGGGGGTGACATGCTCCCCTCCACATCTCCGCCCCCTCCCTTCCCGAGAAAGCCAATTAGCCAGATCTTCGTTAGTACCTAAAAATCAAAATCCTACAGTCCTACATCTGATAAAACTCTGACAGTAGAGTGAAAGGAAATCAGGCGATTGGGCAGATCAGGAAGAAACTTTCCCCCTCTTGCTCCCTAGGCCAGTGCCTTTGTGCAGTGCATAACCTGCACGCCTGTCTGAGTGTTATTAGCTTTTTTAAAAAACAAATAAGAGGACTGGGGCTCAGAGAGGCTGCTGACGTGCTCAAGGTCACACACCTAGTCAGTGGCAGGGCTGGGTTTGAACAGAGCTTTCTCATCCTCAAATTCAGTGATTTTGGTAATGCCATAGCTTTTCGTGCTGGGGGGGGGAAGTATGGGGAGAAGAGGGAGAATTGTATATCTGAAATTCTCAGTAGGGCGCTGGTTTGTTGGCCCTTTTGCAAGGAGTGGGGGTCTCATCTGAGGAGTGTGGTCAGGACACCACGTGGTGACCCTGATGTCTGTGTGGTGAGCATCCACTGGGCTGGGGGTGCTCCTGGGGGTGTGGCTGGGCCGTGATTCACGGCTCTTCTCTCCTTTGGGCCCAGGGTGCTGTGGCATGTTTTCCACCTCGCTGCCGATTCCTCCTAAGGAGGTTGTTAGTCTGTGCCCTCCTGGGGCTCATGGCCTGGAGAGGGGCTCCCCTGGCGATTGCTTTCTGAGAAGTGGCATAATGGAATGGAAAAATCCTTGTCCCTGGGGGTCAGGACGCCTGGGCTCTATGGCTGGCTCTTCCTCCAGCTCCTATGACTGAGTCAGGTTCACTCTTTGGGCCTTAGTTTCCTTCTGTGAAAGGCGTTCGGCTGGAGGGAGGGAGAGCATGGTTTTCAAGACACAGGTGGCGTAAGCAGAAGAGTTTTGAGACTTCACTCCTCCTGCCTCAGGGATAAGAGCTGCAGGGAGGGAGGCCTCACGCCGCCGGGGTCAGAGGGCTGCTCTGCTGTGTGGTCTGTGGACGTTGTGGGGGGGGCGGCACGGAGAAGGGCAGCAGGTAGAAGAAAATAAGGACTCCACAGCCATGCACAGCCAGGGCGGGTGGTGGAGATGGCACCAAGGCTGAGCCTGGCATCTTTGACTGTCCCCAGGCTCCCTGCTCTGCCCCTGAGGTGGCTTGTGGATCTTCTCACCCTGCCCACTTCTGTCTGGCAAGACCACCCAATCTGGATAGAGTGGTACTTCTGCCATCAAGGAGGCCCCCAGTCTGAGGGAGGAGACGAGGGCCTTGCTCTGAGGGAACTTCCAATCTAATAAAGTCAACAGGGGCCCTACCCTAGGGCCCCTCAGAGAGGGGGCACAGGCTCTGCCCTTAGGGAGTGCCCAGTCTGAGGAGGAGACAAGGCTCTGTCCTAGGCGGGTCCCTAGTCTGAGGGGGGAGACATGGGCCCTACCCTGGGAGTATACCCATTCTGAGAGGAAGACATGGGCCCTGCCCTGGGGTGTGCCCAGTTTGAGGGAAGAGGCTGTGCCCTGGGGGTGCTCCCAGTCTTAGCAAGTGGTCAGAATCAGCCGCCAAGGGATGGGTGAGAAGGAAGAGCTGGCAGAGGGAGCATCTGGCTGGGGCAATGCCCGCCCACCCCCGCCCCCAGGGGCCTAACACCCTCTCTTTCAAATTCTCTCTCCCTGGGGAAAGCCCCAGAAGCTCTCCTGGGAGCAGCTCTACTGGGTCCCAGTTCACCCCACCGAGCCCCCCAATCTCCTCCTAGGCAGGTGAGCTCTCCCAACCCAAGCCCTGACGAGGTCTTTTAATTAGATTCCGACTCGTTTACCAACTAAGTGGCCTTCGGTGGGTTTTAAATCTGTGTAAATTGGTTTGTGTTTCTCTGCCTGCGTGAAGCTGTGACTGTGGCAGCGCCTGCTCCTTCCCCCGCCTCCTGGCTCCCTCGGGCTCTGTCATCCCTGCCCCACACCCCACCTGAGTCCAGAGGCCCAGCTTCCCTGGGGCTGAGGGGTAGCAGGGCTCCCTGGGCATGGGGGTGGGAGAGACCAGGGGGTCATGGGCCACGGTCCTATTCACCCCCTCCTCCCCAGCCCAGGGGGAGGGAGTCCACTCAGTGACTCTTGTTACATCACTCAACCTCCCTGGTCCTCAGTTTCCCTTGTGCTGTGAGGAGAATCATCCTGCCCCAGGCCCTTCTCCACAGTAGTTCTGTAGATGAATGCTGGGGGTTGAGAGGGGGCATCAGGTGTGTCAGCAGCCAAGGACCACCCTGCCTCTGACACCCTCTTGCCTTGTCCACCTTCCCCCACCACGGCAGGGCCTAGGAAGTGGTCCATCTTGGGGGGAATGGGCTCTACCTGGCCTCTTCCCACTTCTCTGTCTGGCCTCTCACACCTTGGGGGGAGGGGAGCTGGCCTTCCCTGGGGACCCAATGATGACAGCTTGCCTGGCCTTGCCCCTGTCTCTGAGTGTCCCTGATCCCAGTCACCCGGAAGTCACCTTTATTGTCTAACCATCTCCCCAATGCTTTCAAGTCAGCTCCCTTTCCCCCCAGGCCTCCCTCCCATGGGTTCCCCTCCCCCTTCCTCTCTGTCTGCCCTCTGTCCAGACAGGCTCTCCTAAGGTGGCTGACATTCAGGGGGGTGGTGCTGGGTTGGTGGGGAATGGGGAAACATGGGGGCAGGTGAGGGGGTTTCTGAGCGCACCCCTGCCCCATGCCAGGAACTGGACATAAATCCCTGTCCCTAATTCTCAGTCCAGTTGCCTCCTTCCCTCTGATCGCCCTTCCTCCCACCACCCACCCCCACCTCTGAGGCTGTGGTTGGAGTGACAGGAAGACTCAACAGGGCGCTGGGCATTAGCAATTTGGGGGGATATTACACAGGAATGTTTACAGAAAGGCAATTGCCCGGAAAATGACTTTGGTTGCTGTGGTATGGGGCGGAAAAGATGGTTTTAGAAAACAGACGCAGATGGGCTTCTGCTCCAAGGACCCACAGACAGACAGCAAGGACGGAGGGGCCTGGGCACACAAGGAGCGCAGAGCGAGGGGCACACAAAGACAGAGAGGGCGGGGCAAGGGATGATCCCCTCACCTGATCCAGGTTCACACAGCCTCTGCCAAGCTTGACCTTGGTTCTCTGACCTCTGACCTCCCAGCACAGTGTGCTTTCTGACTGCAGCAGGCAGGCGCCCAGCAGGATGGAGTTGTTAGGCACAATTGATGGTGGCAGTCTCCTCAGGGCTCCTCCTGGGTGACTTGGGCTCCTCTTGCTTTGGCTGCAGACAGTGGAACTGGGGGAGCCTCGAGCTGCATATGCTCAAGTGTGAGCGTGTGGGCAGGGCACTTTGGGGTCTGAGCCAGGCCCTCCACCCTTCCAGCAATCTCCATGCACCCCTCCCCTTGCCCTGCCTGAGGACCTCACTGAGATCCAGCCCGGGGGCCTATGGGCTCCCTGAGCTGGTACCCAGCTCCCACTTCTGCCCAGGCAATGGCTGGGGGCACATGTGTGAGGCCTGTCAGGTCCTCAAGGGAGAGATCTTGTGCAGCCTCTCCATCTCGAGGGAGAGGGAGACAGGGACCTCAACTCCAGGTCATGAGCTAAGGGTCCTCACCCTCTACTTTCTCCCTTTCCTCTCTCTTCTTCCCTCTCCCTCCCCCTCTCCCCCACATTCTCTTCCTCTGAAGATGATGTCATGTGTGAATGTTGCCCAGCATCAGCCAGAGGACGGAGTAGATGGTGACATCTGGAGTAAAGACTCCAGGTGGGGCTGGGCTGATGGCTTATGAGATGGTGTCACTAAAACTTGGGGATCTTAATTCTCATCATGAGTTACAGTGATCTCATGTAAAAGAATGCAGAGGAGGATAAAAATAAATCAGGCTCATAAATAAACCTGGAATTTGGAATTGGTGGAGCAAATAACAATGTGGCTCTCTTCCCAAGCACCTGCGCCTTTATCCTCCGCCGGCCACTGCGGGGCGCACAGCTCTTCCCGGTCACCGCAGCCTCAGGCGCGTTCCCTCGTTCCCTCCGCTCATTCTGAGCTGGATTTCACCAGTCCCGGGCACTTTCATCTCTGACTCGAAAATTAGGGTGGGCCTTGCACACTGAAGGTTCTTGGAGAGATGCCAAACCCTCTAGCCCCAACTTATCTTTCCGGTTCCCTGAACCCCCATACCCCGTGCCCCTTCACCAGTACCCCAGCTCTGCTTCCCCCTCCGGGGCCTCCCCACCCTTCCCCTTCCCTCAGAGCTCCCTGCCTCCGCCTCTCCACCTGAGTCCTTCAATTCCCACGTTCTTGCCCCAGTAAACCCAGCTCTGCTTACTCCCTCAAGGCCTCCCTGTCCCATCCACCCCCCCGCCCCTCCTCAGACCCCTGCCCAGATGGATGCCTCACCCCCCCTGCTATTGAGCAGGAAGCATTGATCTGCTCAGGGCCGCGCTGCCCAGAGCCGGCTGCCTGCTACATTGGAATCGATCTGGGCTTTCACTGGGCTGCTCAGTCCAGGGAGGGTCAGGGCCGCCCCGAGGACTTGATGGCTGGAGTAGGAGCAGGGGTAATGGGAAGGCTGTCCTGCTAGGGCCCAACAGCCCACGTGCCAGGAATGGCTTTAATTCAAAACAATGTACTTTCCTCCATTGTCTTGCCAGCTTCTCGCTCAGTGCCCAGGGGCAGGGTTTAGAGGTTAACATCTCTGTTTTACAGATTAGTGCCCTCGGGCTCCGAAAGGGAAGAGACTTGTTGACTGAATGGATAACTAAGTGAATGGCTAACCTGGAGTCCCTCAGGGAAGAAGCTGACTCTAAACCCAGAGTGTCGCTAGCCTGTTTTTTCTCCCAATGCTCTGACCTCAAGTGCAGGGGCTGGCTCAAAGAGAGAAATTTATGCCTGAGCCCTCCAAGCCCCCACGGGCCTCCTTCTCCTAAGGGTAGCACGATGGCCCCCAACCCAGAAGCCCAGGCTAGTCCTCCCAGTCCCCCGGGGCCCTGCAGGAAAGAGTGAAATATGCACAGAGCAGGGAGATAGGACACCTGGGTTATGCAGGCACCTCACCTCTTCCCTAGCCTAGTTTCTGTCCTTGTTAAATAAAGTCAAGGATCTGGAAGGTTCTTAAACAGATTCTAGAGCTTTTCAAATCAAAGCCACTCCTTCCCACTGCCCCTCAGGGATAGCAGTTGGTCTCTCCTGCCCCCTCCTCTGTCTCTACCACCCCCCAGAACCAGGCTCCTGCCCCACCCCTGACCCCTCCCTCCGATAATGTCTGGGCACCTGAGGGGTGAGCCCTGACCTCGAGGAGGCAGCGAGGAGCGAGTCCTTGTTCCACTCTGTCCAGACCTGCTCAGCAGCCCTCTCCCCACCCCGCCCACCCATGTGAGATTTATGGGACTGCAGTCATAGATAGGGCTGCGAGCACATGTCTTCCGCTGCTTCCGCTCCGCCCTCCCTGTGCCTGCTCTAGGAGCCGGCACCCCTCCCGGCCAGCCCTTTAATCAACCAGGGAGAGCCTGGGTGACTCCAGACCTCCCCACAGTCCCGCCCCTCTCAGGCTGGCATACTGTGTGCCCCACCCCTGACGCGGGACTGAGGTCTCCACCTAGGAGCCGGGGAGGGAAGTGCTGGCATGGAGGGTGGGGGTGGGGATGAGCAGCTCTTCTGGGGCTAGGAGGACAGAAGGGCAGGAGGGCAGATGAGAATGGGACCTGGCCCAGTGCACCTGTGTGTGTCCAGAGCCCTCGGAGGGCGCCATGAGCCTGGCTGTTGGGCTCTGGACAAGGGGAGGGGTCCCTCTGGCTCAGGCAGGGCTCAGGGCTGAACTCTCCAGCCAGGTCTCAGCAGCAAGGCCGTGGGCAGAATCTGGCCCTGCCTGGGCGAAGAGAGGGCTACGGAGTGTCCAGGGCCCTTGGCCATGGAGGTTCTCCTCCTGCTCAGTTGTACCTGATGAGGTTGCAAACCTCTAGCTGGTGGTGAGGGGCAGTGGAGAAGGAGGGAGGTCAAGGGTCATGGGAGGCAGCCCCCTGACTCCAGTTGGGGCTATTTCTCCAGCGCCCAGAGCACTGGGCCCCATCCTGGCCCCTCATCCTGGATGGTTATTCAGGTCACTCCCTTTCAGCCACATTCACTGGCCACCCTGAGTTGCCACCAGCTCCTCAGGGGCAGGGACTGGGCCCTCGTGAAAATGGCCCCAGAGTTCCCAGCCTCACTCAGTCAGGGGCCATCTTCACAAATTTCCTCCCTTTCAGGGAACCGTGGCACTGTATGAACTCAATGTTTTTCATTAACTCACTTTGAACTTAAATAAATTTTCTTAAAAGGAAACCGTCTCTCTCTACCATCCCAAGGAATGATGTCCATGAAATCAGTGGTTGGACCTTCTAATGGTTTTTTTTCTAATCCTTATGAAAATAAAGGCATAACTATTAAACTATGAAATGATGTTCCTCCCAAAGTCATCTCTTGTGTGTCTGGACCTCACTTTGAGGAGCAGAACAGAGGGTGGCGACTGCGATGAGAGGGGCAGATGCCTGGGGAGGGAGAGGGAGGGAACCCAGACCCAGCGCCAAGGTGGGCAGACAGCAGGTAAACAAGGAAGAGCACCCAGTGCTGTGTGGTATTGTCATTGTTTCATCAATAAACAATTGTCATCTGGCAAGGAAAGTGTGGTGGGAGCAGGTGACACGAACCTAATAGATATTGGGGTCAGATCTGGCCTCCACCACTCACTGTGGCTTTGGGCATGTCACTGGACTTCCCTGAGCTTGGTAGCCCCATCTCTGAAATGGGGCCATAGTAACACCCCCCGACAGGGTGTTGGGAGGCTCCCAGGCCGTGATGGTGGTGGTCAGTCAGGCCCTTGGAAGCTGTGGACTCTGTCCACAGGAGCTGGTCTTCCCTTGGTTTGGTGGCAGGGGCTGGGTCGTCTAGGGTTCTGTCCCCCAGATCCACATGCCTCGGCTGTAGCCCAGGGAGGAGTGTGTGTGTGTGTGTTGGGCAAGGAGTGGCTTTTCCTGAAATGTGGCTGAATCTTGTCTTTCCTCCTGTGGTTGAAGAGGCGGTGACTGAGGCCTGGCAGCGGGCCTGATGAGCAGTGGATGTGTGGAGGGAGGGGGCCGGCGAGGGGCTGGGCTGGGTGGAACCTGGCTGGGTCCCAGGATCCCCAGCCTCCTGCTCCTCTGCCTCAGTTGGCCCTGGGAGTCTACCCTGCATGGGGGTGCATGTGTCTGCTCCAGGGCCTGATGTGCCCAGACCCACGCTCTGCTTGGGGGGCGCTTTGAGGCTGGTGCAGCTGGGGGTGTGCCAGGGAGACTCTGTTTATCTCCCAGCGAGGGTGACCTCTGGGGATGAGGGAGGGCAAATCTGTTTTGTGGGCAGGAATGTGGCTGAGGTAGGCCCCAGCAACTCCTCCCACGGCGTGGGTGACACTCTGGAACCACTGACCCCTCCTGGGCTGTGGGAAGTTCAGCTCTGAGGCTGGAGGGTGGGAGACAGCAGGGCTGGGCCCGGGGAGGCCAGGAGCTCAGGGCTGGTGGGCATGTGAGGAAGGGACTCAGAGTTCCACTTGGGGACCTCAACCCCCGGCCTTCTCTGTTTTTCGCTTCTGTGCTGTCCTTTGTCCCCTGTGCGTTCCTTAGGGAGGGGAGGGGTGAGGGGAGGGTCCCGGGGGAGGGCTTGAGCTGTTCTGTCTGCTTTCTTTTTCCTTTGAGTTTGTCCCAAATCCATCTCTCACTGTCCTCTGTGCCCAGCCTCTCCTGTCTGTCCATCTGTCTGTCTCTGGGGAGGGAGGGGAATGGGGGTCCCATGCCCCAGACCCTGGGCCTCCGTCTCCTTGGGAAGCCCGGAGTGTGATCTTTGCCCCCAGCCCCCGACGTATCCTAGCCCTGGCCCCTTTCCAAGCCAACCCCCATCCTTTAGGACAAGTGTGTCCTGGACGTGCTAGTCTGAGGGAGGAGGCTAGGTTCCCCCCACCCTTGGACCCCCCCCACCTCCTTAGAGGATGCTTCTGAAAGGAAGACAGTGCAGGCTCCTTTCCACATATTTCAGGAAGCATCTAAAAGAAATCTCCCCTTCCCTCACCTGTTCACACCAGCTTTAAGAAGGAGGAAGGGGGTGTGTGGCTAGAGAGGTGCCCAGGACCCCTGCTTCCATCCCCTCCTTGGCCCCAAAGGACAGCACCTCACCACACAGTCATTATCCCTCCAAACCCACCTGCAGAAGAGCAAGATGCTGGACCCTGCCCTTGCTCCCCACCCTCCTTGGCGCTCTAGGCTCACTTTCCACCCCATCTCCCGTTCTGCCTCCTTCTGTCCCCTACTGAGAGGTGGGCAGCCCCTGCCTCACCCAGGCACCCCTCCTCGCAGTGACCCCCAGTGAGGGATGGGTGGCCTGAGGCGGGGCGCACCGTGACCAGTCGCCCCCCCACCCCGTGCTCCCTCTCCCCTCTCGCAGATCCGGAGCGGAGCAGCCCCCCCATGCTGTCTGCAGATGATGCCGAATACCCGCGGGAGTACCGGACCCTGGGGGGCGGGGGCGGCGCGGGCAGCGGGGGCCGGCGCTTCTCCAACGTGGGGCTGGTGCACACGTCTGAGCGACGGCACACGGTGATCGCCGCCCAGAGCCTGGAGGCGCTCAGCGGGCTCCAGAAGGCGGATGCCGACCGCAAGCGCGATGCCTTCATGGACCACCTGAAGAGCAAGTACCCCCAGCACGCCCTGGCCCTGCGGGGTCAGCAGGACAGGATGCGAGAGCAGGTGAGTGGGGGCCGGCTGCGGGCTGGGGGCCGCGAGGAGCGGGCAGGGGAGCGGTCTGAGCCGGTGCTCCCCTGCCCCCAGGCTCATCTCCATTCCGAGGGGGGTCGGGGGCAGAGAGGGGGTAGGGGGTAGTTGGGATGTGCCCCAGCTGGTTGGCCTTTCTGGAGCCTAGGGAGGAAGGGGGTGGAGGCTCAGCCTGCAGCCCTGGAATTTGGAGCAGGGGTTGGGCAGAGAGCCCCCCCCTCTACCTTCAGGCTGTTTGACTGGGCAGAGGGGCAGGAAGGCGTGTCTTGGAGGCCAAGGGCATGGGTAGGAAGAAGAGGGGACAGGCTTGGGGACTGACTGGTCTGAGTCTGAGGGTCCATCCAGCCGTGGGGTTGAGACCTTGGGGTCGGCACCTCTGTGATATGGCCCCTGAGGGAAGGTCAGGCCTTGGGGGCTCAGAAGGCCTGGTCTGATGTGCCCTAGCCCCTGGGAGAACAGAGCCCAGGTCACCTGGGCCTTTTCCCTCCCTGCCCTGTTTCTTCCCCCAAGACTCGCTGTGTGACTCTGAGCTAGAGGCCTCCTCTCTCTGTGCCTTGGTTTCTCTCCTGCCATCAGTAAGGCTTAGAGGAGAGTCAGGGCTTCTGCCTCTGGACCAGGACCTGTCTCCTTCTGTGTGGAGTGGGATGCTTCCCTTTTAAATCTCTCCCAGATCCTTGGGTTCCTGGATGCATCTCTGCATCCACGTATGACCTTGTCTGTAGGAAAGTTCTTTCTTGGGACTAGCCATCTGCGTACAGTCCCACATTGGTGAGGTACCTTGAGGGCTGCTGTGCATTGTCCACTGTGGGAGAGGGGACCGAGGGGAGGGTGGTGCATCCCATCCACATCCTTTCAGTTGAGCCTCGGGATGTCAGTCCCTGCTCCCACACCTGTCTTGCTCTGTTCCACCTTTCCAGGTACTGCTGGGTGTGGCTGGGAAAGGGAAGAGTGTCCCTACCCCATCCTCACTGCAGGGAACAGGCCACATTGGCACATTTCTGGTATTTATCTGCCCCCTGATATCACCTTCAGTTCTGTCTGGCTTTTACCTTTTCCCAGCTCCAGAGTCCTCCTGGGAGCAGAATTGCCATTGGGATAAGGGAGAGTCACAGATGAAGGAGATATGGCCCCACCCTCAGGGATCCCCTCTCAGTGGGTTCCCTTTGTGCTCTGGCTTGGGAGGAGGGGGAAGGGGCATTTGTGATCTAGATGGGGTAAAAGGATGGTTTAACTTAAGTATGAGGGGCACAGTCAGTTGGGAGAGTGTTTGGAGGAGGGAAGATCAGGTTGGCAGGCCTGATCAGGGAGGGCTTCCTGGAGGAGGAGGTAGCTAATCTAGGCTTAGAAAAATGAAAAAGGTCTGAATAGGCATAGAGGAAGAGAATGTTGTTTTAGGAGGTGGGGAGGGGAGGGGAGCAGAGGCCTGCGTTGGCTTGAGGACTGGCACAGAGGTCCCCCTGGCTGGTGCAGAAGGCTCAGGGGAGAGGGGCAGTGGGAGGTGTGGGGGCAGACTGGAAAAGTGGGGCCAGATGCTGGTGGCTAGGAGGGCTGTGGTTGTTTTTGGATGGTGAATAGGAGGGCATGAGGGGGGCTGGAGGCAGGAGGAGAGGAGGAAGAGAGCATCAGGGAGGACGAAGGGAAAGGGGTTGGAGGAAGACTGAGTAACGCTTATTTGCTGCCTGGACCTAGGAGGCAGACAGAAAAACCTGGGTGACAGGGAGATGTTGGTGCCTTGGGGAGAAATGAGAGAGTTGGGAGGGAAACGTTTGGGGGGTGGGGGTCAGGAATATGGGAGATGAGTCTGAGGCGTGGGTAGGGCATGCACAGGGTATCCGTTAGGCACCACAGGCATAGCTCAAGACTCTGAAGGGAGCTCAGCTCCAGGAGGAGGGTTGAGCATGATCGGGGCAGAATGGAAGTGGAGCTGGGCTATAAGCGTGGTCACCAAGGCAGAATGGAGACTGAGAGAGGAGGGGGCCCACAACCATGACAGTGGGGGTGGGGAGGGGGAACCAGGAACATGAGGAAGAGGAGAAAAGCCCAGCAGGAGGGCCACCTGCTCTTCAGAAATCAGGAGAGACAGGGAGAGAGAAACAGCCCTTGGGACTGGCCAGGATCTGGGGGTCCAGAGGGGACTGAGCTCGTTGCTCATGGTGTGGTGAGGTAATGGCCAGTTACAGGGGTTGAGGAGATTGGAGGTAGTGAAGGACAGACCCCTGGCTGCAGACCTGTCTGGGGAAGTTTGGCCAGAAAAAGGTGAAGACAGGATGGCGGCCTCAAGGGGCAGCGGGCCTGTGAGAGATGATGTGGGCGTGTTTGAGGGCCTCAGATGTGTCTGGCATGTTCACTGGCACAGAGTAGGCACTTGGTAAATACTTAGTAAATGAATCAAAACACTCACTCAAATTCCTTCCTTCCTTCCTTCCCTCATTCGTTCCCTCCCTTAGCGTGTAAGTGGGTAGGACCACCAGCCGTCTCATTTGCCGTGGAATGCTTGGCGCCTGAGCAGAGTGCTGGCTCAGGAAATGTGTGCGGGATGAATGAAGATGAATGAATTTGAGGATGCTGAGGGGAATAGGGCCATGGGGAGAAGGTCCTGGAAGCATCAGGAGGGGAGGGGCTTCGAGCCTTAGGTGTGGTGTGGCCTTGGGGTGGGAGAAGAAAGTCGCTTCCTCTGAGATGGCAGGGAAGAAAGCGGTAGGGACAGAGGCACACTGGGGTGAGTTCCCGTCTCGGTGAGATAGGAGGTAACATCTTCAGTGAGGAGGGAATGAAGAGCTGGAGGAGGGGAGAGGTGAGGAACAGCTCCCTGGCAGAGTGTACAGAGAGGTGTTCAAGAATTGAAGAAAAAGACTTCAGAGAGTATCTGATGGGGAAGGCCCTCCCCTGGGCTCACGGAGCTGCCAGTCTGACAGGAGAGAAACATCCAGAAACAGACCAAGGGCTCTAATTAGAGACCCAGCCTTGTAAGGGACTAGCCAGCATTGCAGGGTCCCTCTGCGGTGTAAGCTCTGTGCCAAAGCTCGCCCCAGGAATGCCCCTCTCCGCCCCGTCACAGCCCCCCAGCGGCTCCTGCCCGCTCCCCCTAATGGGGTGTCCCCCCCTTCGCACACACAGGTTGGCGGCTGGACCGTGGACCCCGTGTGCCTCCTCAGCTCCCTCTGCTCCCACCTCCATGGCGACTCCGCCCCCTCCGGGGCTGGCCAGCCGGCCCAGGTGAGTCACCCACCTCCACCCCACCCCCCAAACCCACGGCAGAGTTTGGCTTTGGGGAGGACTTTTTTGGAGGGGGGGTATCCAGGATTTTTATTTTGCATCCCTTTCTCTTATGTAGGAGCCCCCATTTTCAGGAGACTTCTATGCCCTCTACTCTCCCCCTGATTGTCTCATTCCTTCCACCACCTCCCCAAACCCGTGGCAAGGTTTGGCTTTGGGGAAGGAATTTTTTGAGGTTTTGAAACAAATTTTTATATTCTTTTCTCCTTGAAACAGGAGTGCCTCTCCCACCCTCCCCCCATAGGTGTTCAGGAGACTTATGCCCTATACTCAATCCCCACCCCCACTGTAGACCATCTCATTCCCTGATCCCCACCCTACGCTTCTGAGCAGACCCAAACTTCCCCTGATGTCTTATCATCAGGAAGTTCTTCATGATGTCTCTCTCCCACCCTTCTTGCTATGTTCCAGGCTTAGTTTCAAATTTTTAAGAGGACTTGGGCATCTAGCCGTTTGTCCTGAACTTGTTCCCTGATTATTCATCAAGCCTCAGTTTCCCTGATGGGAAGATGGGTCTGAGCTTAGACAGGGCCACACTTAGAGAGCTTGGGCTCCGTGCTCAGGCCTGGACATTGCCATGGGTGAAAAACGGGCATCCAAGGCCCAAATGGGGAGAAGGGGCCAGGGGTCAGAGTTGCAGTGGGAAAGGGGGGCCCTGAGGGGGCCTTGACTTGAGGGTGCTCAGCTATAGGCTGCAGAGGAGGTGGAGAGGCAGGGAGTCCAATGGTAGCGTGAGTGCCAGTTTCACTTCCTCACACACCCTGCTCCCCTGGAGAGGCGCAGCAAGGCCTGGCTTTTTCAAGGCGAGTTAGGAGAAGGAAAAATGTGACAGCCTGGAAAAGGACAAGAGTCCAGAGCACGGACCTTTCAGCTGAGTGTAACTCACATCTAGCAACAGATTGGCCCACTTGGCATCATGCACAGGGCATTCGGCCCATTTCCTTTCCCTGCTCTCTGCCCCATCTTGACAACTTCGGGGAACAAAGATGTGTCTGCCCCCAAGGCTGGATGGCAAGTGGGACAGACTTGTCCTGAGTGGCCAAGTGTATGTGGAGGTCAAAATGGGGCTGGGGCAGGAGTGGCGATGGGGCAGAGGACAGGTGTGTTGTGCCTGGGGCACACAGAGGCCCTCCCCCGATGGACTGTCTTGGGGCTAGGTATGGTTGGGGTGATGGAGAGGAGTGAGGCTGGACCTGGTGAGCTCAGTTGTCCCAGATCATGGGATTCTAGGTCTGTCCACATGTGGACTCTGCTCTGATGGAGGAAGGGGGAGAGCTTGAAGGGACCCTCACCGCACAGCTTTGTAATTACGGAGAAAAGTGGCTGTGCACAGGATCTTGTCAGCACTGGATACTTAGTGCTTATCACACTTTCCATTCCCTGTCGCTGAGTCTGAGGCTTCTTTTTGTAAAGTGCAGGACCAGAGACGTTCAGCAAATTCCAGAGTCACACAGCAGAGCAGGATCAGAGGCCATCAAGGAAACTTAGGCATCCTAGGCTTCCCAGACTTGGCTGGGAATTGAGTCATGGGAGAGCTAAGAGGGCAACGGGGCACAGCTGAGACCCTGGTGGGGAGAGGCTGTGAGCTCCGAGGGTGGCGCGTCAGGAGGCAGGACACCCTCCCCCCAACCAACCCCAGGCCAGACCTTTGGGAGTAGGGGCCTGAAGAGGACCCTGGGAGGGGACCAGAGGCCAGCCTCCAAGCCGCGGCCCCTCCCCCGCTTCCACTAGGCTGTCTAACCTCCCTCCCTCCTTCTGCAACTCGAGTCCCGGGCAGGCGTATCGGGTGACCGCGGCGACGCAGCCACCAGCCTCCGCCGCTCCTTTGCGGGGCTGCGCCGGCGGGGCCGCGCCGGGGGAGGGGGCCGGAGAGGATGTGCACGGCGGCGCGCCGCGCCGCGCCAGGTGGAGTCGCGGTTACCGGGGCGACCGGGGCCCGGGCCGGCTCGGCAGCGGCGGCGGCTCTAGCATTGCAGCAAAGGGCACCGGCAGCGGCGGCGGCTGCGGAGGCGGCCGGGGGAGGGGAGAGCCCGGGCGGGTGGGAGTAGGGGGCTGCCCTTCCTCCCCCGCCCGACGCGGGACCTGGGGCTGGGGCCCCCCGGCATACACCTGTGGCCGCAGGTAAGGAGGAGCGGCTGCGGGGGCCGGGGTCGCTGCCTCGGGTTCCGCTGGGGGCGAGGGCACCGAGATGGGGGGCCCCAGGGGCCTTCCGAGGGTGGGGTCACGCAGGCTGTTGCGGTTTCTGATCCCTGAGCAACACCCCCTCCCCTCCCCCACCGCGTTCGCAGCCTTCGGCATGGGCCAGGCCCCCAGCCCGAAATGCGGCTGGCGCCCCCACCTCCAACCTCGGAAAGTCATGACCTTCCCGGGGTGCGCTCTCGCCCCCGGCGCAGCGCGGGTCCCGCAGCACCCCTCCCCCGACTCTGCATCCGGAAGGGGTAGTAAGTGAGGGTGTCCATGAGCGCACTCCGGGCGAGGGGGCGGGGGTCGGGCATGTGCGTCGAGGTGGGAGGCTGGCGCCCGCGGGGGCGCGTTACGTCGCCCCAGCCTGGGGGGCGGGTGTTTACGCAGACGCGTGTTCACAGGAGTTGAGAGGTGGGCGTGTGCACCGGTGCACGCGGAGCCAGGGGATTAAGGAGTAGGGGTGCGACCCATTGGTTGTCCTTCCTTCCTGGAGGATGCGTCGTTGGGGCTCGAGGTCAAGGAGGGGTTACGCAGCCACCTAGCCCACAGGGGATGTCTGCCCAGGGGAGCGGAGAGACCTCAGGTGGCTGGACTTAGGATCCTGGGGGGACATGGCCCGGCCCCCCTCCCTCCCGGGGCACGGGGATGGGGGAGAAAGGACCAGCTGCAGGGGGCGGGAAGAACCCCACTGAGGGCGCCTAGAGTGGGGAAGGGAGGGAGTTAACTCCTCAGCTCCCAGTGGGAAGAAGCTGTTTTCTCTTCTCACCAGGGAGTTCCAGGACTCCCTGGCGTTGCTTCCTTGGGTCTCCGGAGAAGCCCTCCCACCCCTGTTTCTGAAAGCCTTGTCCCTAGAGAGTGGGTGGTTGGCTTCCATCTTATCCTCTTAGAACACCTCTCATTCCCCCCCCCCCCCCCCCCCCCCCCCCCGGGCTCCTGTAAGATTCTTCCCTGCAAGTGCTTCCCCGGGCAGGGTCTCTCCTACTCAATCTTTTCTTTATTTTGCCTGCTCACTGCCCTCTGGGAAGGTGAGACGCTCCACCACCCCCACCACCCCCACCACCCCCCCGCCCCCGCCTCCCCCAAGTATGGGGGAGGGAGACAGCTTGGCCGTGGTATTGAGGTTTTTGCTTGGAGAGTCACACCTCTCTTGGGCTCTTCCTGCCCTCTGCCCTCCTTCCAGGGGGTTTCTGGAGCTGGGAAATTCCCAGGGAAAAGGCCCAGAAGGCTGAGCAGTGCTGGGTGCCAGGAGATGTAGGGAGTGGTGCCAGACAAGAGTATTCAGAGACATCCCCTTCCTCCCATGTCTGGTCCTATTGTCTTGGCATTCATTCATGGTCAAATATTTGTTGAGGGTCTACCATATACCGGGCACTGTGCTGGGCACGGCAGGGGGAACAGACAACCAAGAAGAGGGCGAGGAGGTAAAGGGCACTGGATGTTGGAAGGGGAGAGCCCCACCTTAGCAAACGGAGGAGGAGCCTCCTGCTCTCAGTCACCCAAGGCTGTCCCATGGGTTTAACACCCTGGAAGGAAGCAGAGACAGAGGATGGTCCCCAAGGACCTCTCCCCACTATGGTTTCCCCCCTCCCAGGACACTGAGTTGTCAGGAGACTGTGTGTCTCATTCCTGGTGGGGCCAACATGAAAGAGGATCATTCTTCCCACTTTCCAGAGAGGACGGAGGGCCTGGATTCACTCCGTGTGCTCTACAGGCCACAGCCAAAAGTCCCAGGACTCTGATCGCAGCCTCTCCAAGTTCGCCAGGCACAGACGCTGCAACTCGTCCATCTTTACCCTCTAACGGGACTTGGCTGGCCTTTCCTGTGGCACTGATGCTACCCTGTCGTCTCCCCTGGCCCCAGCTAGTGACTCCTCTCTTCCAGGTCTGATTGCCCCGTGGACGTGCCCAGCCTTGGGACCCTGAGGCAGGCCCATGTTGAGGCAGAGCCAGTGTGGCTGTAGCCAGGCCCCATCCCTGTCTCCCTCCCAGAGGCAGGAGGTGGGCCCCAGCCCTCTGCACGTATCAGTCAGATGTGTTGACGCTGGGGGCCGGCTGAGGGTGGGGCATCTTTGCCTCTTTTGAACCAGGAGTTCCCCTACCTGACACATCATGTCTGGGACACCATAGGCACAGGAGAGTGGCCGAGGTGGCCAGAGGCACCATGATCTGGCTAGCGGGGGGAAAGAGGGATGAGACTTTCTTTTCGTGTGTGTGTGCTGTATGTGGACTGCTGTGTGTTTCTGCAGCTCAGTGTGTGTGTGTGTGTGTGTAGATACGTGTGACTGAGTATCCATGTCGCTGTGTGTTTCTGTGACTCTGGGGGGATGTTGGAGGGGGTGTGTGAATGGTGCCAGTGTCTGTGTTTCTGTGGCTGGAGTAGAGCTTGTGGGAGTGTGTGAGCAAATCAGGGCCTTGGCGGGGGGCATGTTTGTGTCTGACTGGGGGTTGTCTGTGTATGAATATCTCTGTCTCTGAGTTTCTGGTTGTTTCTGGAGTTGTTTCTGACCATGGAGGGCTTCTCACCAAGTACTGTGTCCCTTTGTGGGTGTGTTTGTGGCGATGTCGTTATCGGAGGATGTCTGAGAGTTTGTGCATGGCTCAGCGTGGGACCTGTGTGTCGCGGGGCGCCGTGGGTGGCCTGTGTGTACACGGGGTAATGTTGGTGGTGGACGAGGGACGGCGGCCTTCTCTGCAGAGCCGTCCATCACTGCTGGGGCTGCAGACGTGACTATCATCATAAACCTCCCCGTGCCCCCTGCCTGGCTCTGCCTGCCCCTCATGTGTCCACTCCTCTGCTACCCCTCCCCTTCCTGTGGCCACAGGCAGCTGTGGCTGGAGCCTGTTACTCTAGCCCCTCCCCTCCCCTCAGCACCTGTGGGCATCCCCTGGCATCCATGGGGGTGGCATGTGTCCATCGATTGTTCTAGGCGTTGGCTAGGGCACAGACTTTGCTGTCCCCTTCCTCTGCCTAGCATGTGACTATTTTTTGTGTCTCTTGGAGCCAGTACTGGGGGGAGAGGTGGGGATTGTGGCTCAGATGGGGATGGCCCTGCCAAGTGAACCTCTTCATCCCAGCCCTAGCCTGGTGTCACCCCACCCTAAAGGTCTAACTCAGGTAAAAGCCTCCATCCCAGCAGTGCCCCTCCCCTCAGCTGCTGACCAACTCCTCTCTGCCATTAAAGCAGTCAGGTGGCACAGGACACCCCAGCCTGGTGTCCTTCCCCCATCGAGGACCCTCAGTGTCCCTCCCCTCTGCTAGTGGCTCTGAGGCCTGGGGAATCTTGTCTGCTGATGCCAGGCACCCCAGGGCCAGGCCATCTGCTGCCTCTGTCTTCCTGCTGAGGCTGGCACCAGTCAGCAGGGTGCCCTCAGCTTTGCCAAGAACCAACCCGGCCTCCGGGCCACTCCTTTGTCCTTAGCCATCTGGAAAGGCCTTCTGGTCTCCAGGGAAGGCAGGGTGACCTTAGGTTATTGTGAATGAGGAGGAACCTGAGGCCCCCATTCTAGGGGTGCAAGGAGCCCTCCTCTCTCATCTCTCCGGCCATAGGATGTTGCCCATGCTCCCCGTCTCCCCAGCTCCCCTTGCTGCCCATGGCTCCCCATCCACTGCCCCGTGCTGTGAGGTGACAGCGTCTGTTCACCCTTCTCTGCAATCCAGGTCCATCGTGTTAACAGGCCTCCCTGCCCTGGCCCTAGCCCCCAGCCTCCCTTTTCCACTCCCCACCCCATCAGCCCTTTTGGGGTCCAGTTCCCATCTCGCTCTGCTTCACTCGGATGCTTTCTGCTCCTCCACCCCGTTAAGTCAAAATACTTGCACTCAGCGTGGAAGCCCATTCTTCTGGCCCCGGCCTCCTCTGTGCAGCCTAATCTGCTGTTTTCCCTGCACCCCAGCCAAACTGGGCGATCGCCTATTCCCTCAACACACTCTTGGCTTGCCTGCTCCCGAGCACTTGCCCACGCTGTCCCCTCTTCTCAGCATGCCTTTCCTCCCAATCTCCAGCTGCTCATTTGTCAAGACCCAGCTCAAATGCCACCCCTTCCGGGAAGTTTTCCCTGGCCCGCCACAACCAGATACCATTTCTCTGACCACCCCCCCCAGCTCTGCTTCATCTCTGCCAGTGTCCCGTGGGTTCCCTATATCACGGTCATCTTTGCCTTTTCCTACCTGTGACTCTCTAAGGACAGCTACTGTGACTAGAATGTGTGGCTTGTAACCATCTGGAATGGTTCTCCCGGCCCCCACCAGTGGGCCTGGCGCCTGCTCAGGGCCATCCTGGGGCTCAGTAGAGAATGGGACGTACCAGGCGCTGCTTCCTTCCTGCTCTTCAGAGGGTGGAGGGCCCACGTCCCAGGGCTGAGTGCTGAGCCTCTAACCCGCCCCTGTCCCTACTTTCCCCTCCCAGCCCCCGTATAACCATCTCTTCTCTTATTTCCATCAGCAGCCCAACTACTGGAGTTTCAAGGTCAGTGCGTGGTGCTTCTGCTTCCGTGACAGCTGCATGTGCTCTCCCATCCCTGCCCCTGCCCCTCCTTGCACATGCTTTGCACAGGGTGTGCGTCTGCACGCAACCTTCTGGTGTGGGCGGTGGGCCTTGGGGCTGCAGGCTGTGGCTGCTGCTTTGAGAGTCTGGGTTCGCCTGCCAGGGGCTTGTGGGTCCAGCGTGGGAGTTGGGGCCACCTCTGCTGGGGATCTGGGCTGGGGATACTCAGGCTTCCCCAGACCGTGAGGGGCATTTGGGAAGGAGAGGGGCTGTCTGACATTTCCCCCAGCCTGGAGAGACTGCTGGCTCTGAGGCAGGGACCTGGACCCCGTGATCTTGTTGAGGGCCCTGTTCTCTGAACTCAGATTTCATCTTCCAGGGAGGCCCTGTGACTATGATGGGTCCCCCATCCCTTCCTTACTTTCCACTATGGGGAGCTGGTGAGTGCCAGGCAAGAGACTCATAGCCCTGCATCCCAAACCTGTTGCCCAAGTGGAGGGCTAAGCTGAGGGAGGGGTGCCTTCATGCCTCCTCGGGAGAGGCTGGACTATCCACAGCCCGAGAGCTGTCTGCCCTTCCAGGGGCATCCTGCTGACCCCTGGGGGAGCACCCTCAGGCGCCTCCTCCACCTTCTCTGGCATCCAGGCCCAGAACTGAACCAAGTCAGACTGCTGCTTGTGTCCTGGAGTCTGCTGCCCCTGACGTCCCAGGCATCATGACGGGGTGGGAGGCATTCATCCCCGACTCCCCAGGCGTCAGCTTGCTCCAAGCATCTCATTTGCATGCGTTCTCCCAGAGAGAAGTCCTTGAATCAGAGACTGGGGAATTACAGCATCATGGCGTCAGGCAGATAGCCTTTTTGGAGGAAGCAGTTCAGTGCCTGGGCCAAGAGCCAGGCTGCCTGGTGGTGAATTCCAGTCTGCTATTAACTAACTAGTGCGGTGACCTGGGACAAGTTACATAATCACCTGGGCCTCAGTTTCTCCTCTGTAAAATGGGACAACAATATCTGCATCATAGAGTTGTTGTAAAGATAGAAGAAATGAGAGCCTGTGTGTCCTATGCACAGAGCCCGGCTCCTAGCAATCCCTCCACGTAGCTTACCTCATTAGCTCTTAGAGTCACAGACACTGACTTGATTCCCAAATCAGAATCACCTTGGGAACCTGTCAACAATCTTGAGCCTCGGGCTCCAGACCCCAGAGATTCGAATTCAGTGAATGTGGGGTCCTGGAAAGTGTTTTTAAAAGCTCCCAAGTGCTTCTGCCCCAGTCTGTGGACAGCCATTGGGAACTTCAGCTCCTAGCTTGACCACCCCAACTCAAGGTTCCCTCCCCTGATCTCTGACCAGGAGTCATCAGCTCCTCCCTGGAACATCTCCGGTGACAAGTGCTCCCTGCCTCCCTGGCAGCCCCTTTCCTATCTTTGGAAAGCTCTGCTTGAATTACTCTTTTGTTCTCTTGCCATCTCCCTTGTAATTGGGAAGTGCTTCTGAATGTCTCACCTTTTTCTGCCCTGTTGTCTCAGCCCAGGGCTGGAGAGAAGCGCTAAGGGGCTTTCTGTCTTCTCAAGAGGGTTTTCCACAAAGGTAGTGAGAATGGAAAGGTGCCCACAGGGCCAGGATGGAGACAGGAACTGGCGGAGCAGGGAATGTGGGCATCTCTTCTCCCAGGGTTCCCTGGGCAGGGTCCTGCCTTTTCAGCAGTCAGCAGTCCCTAGCAACCCTGCCCCCCTTCATTCTGGCCCCTGTTCCATCTTCTTACTGGCACCTCACTGTGGCCACCTCCCTACTCCTCATCCCTGCTAGTTGCCTCATTCTGCCTGAATTCTGTAGCCCCTCATCCCCACCAGCCTGTCAAGCACTGACCTTCCAGTTGCCTGGCAACCTCATGACCACCAGCTCAGACCTGGTTCCTGACACTGCCGTGGGGCAGAGGTGAGAGAGAGGGACATAGGCTGGCACTGGTGATCAGCCTGGATCTGAGCTGCAGGGTCCAAAATCTGGGCACAAGCATCCCCCAAATGGGCCCAGTCCTACACTGACACATGCCCACGCACTGGTCAAGGCATTGTGCTTGAGGCTGGATGCCCTCTGAGGTCCCCAAATCTGACGGTCCATATCCCCAAGCCCTTGAGGCCACTGTGGGGACAGCTGGGCATGTTGCCCATTAGAGGAAGATGCTCTCTCTTTTCAAGAGTACTAATCCGATTGGAACATTAAATTGAGTTAATACAGAAGATGGAGATTAATTAGGGATTAATCAGGATTTGGGGATGGAGGGAGCTGAGAAGGAGAATAAATGATTCCTTTTTAGAGATATTTTTACTGATTTTTAAAATTTTTTCCCTCCAAAGCCCCAGTAGATAGTTGTATGTCATAGTCGCACATCCTTCTAGTTGCTGTACGTGGGACACGGCCTCAGCATGACCAGAGAAGTGGTGCGTGGGTGCGTGCCTGGGATCTGAACCCGGGCCGCCAGCAGCGGAGCGCACGCACTTAACCGCTAAGCCACGGGGCCGGCCCTTTTTTAAAAATTTATTTATTTATTTATATTTACTGTTTTTTTTAATTATAAAAATTATATATTCTAAATGTGCAAAATTCACCCAGCAGAGAAATATATAAAGTAAAAAGAGAAAGCACTGTCTCAATCCCGAGGTAACCAATGGTAATGGTTTTGAGTGATTTGTTGTTAAAAATAGGCAACTTATAGAAAAATACAATTGGGAAACATGACTTTTTCCTGATAATATATGTATATATAATACGTATATGTATATAAGTACGCAACATGGAATGATGTAAATCTGATTCATTATCTTTCTCCCTTAAATATATGAGTTTCTCACAGCAACCAGATGTGAGGGGAGGGGCTGGGGCAGAATGGCAGGAACTGTGGCCCTGAGTGACAGCCCGAGCCTTCAGCCAAAAGTAGGTTCTTAAAGTGCAACTGAAACCATGGTGACCCCTCCCCCAAGGAGAGTAATCAAGCTGTCCCTGGGGCAGGGAATGTCACTGGGTGACACTGTTCCCTAGCCCCAGCCAGCTATCACCCTCAGCTGTAGCTCCAGGCAAGGGGCTGCCCTGCTGGGTACTGGGGGAGGCCCAGTACTGGGTACTGAGGTACAGCTAGGCCCGATGGCTATGTGGCAGCATGTGCCTTACCGGGGGGTGGGGGGGCTGGCACTTATGCCACATGATCGTGTGGGTCACACCGGGCTTAGCATGTGCACTGCATGTACTAGGCAGGTAGTCTGTTTGAAACTGGGGTCCAACTGGCTTTGGGGGGTTTGGGACGGTTCTCCCAGTCACTCTAAGTCAAGGACATTGTGCCCAGCCCGGTGAGGGCCCATACCATCCAGAGTTGGGATCCTGGGGTCCCCAGCTCTCTCTGCCTTCTCCCTGGGCCCTCCTTCCTGCCCACTCCAAACTCTCTGAACTCCACGAAGGATAAATTCGCCGCTCACAAACCCGCCGCTTAATTAATGTCTGGAACTAATGCCCCAATTTGCTCAATGATTCTCCTGCTCACCTCGGTGACAAATTTGTGTTGTTGTTGTTCTTTGGAAGCTTAAAATAGCAGGCGTGCCCATGGCTCCCGCTCAGATGGTTTCTTGTCTGGCTTCTCAGGGTGCCTGAGTCCTTTGCCCACTCCTTACCTGCTGGGTGTCCCAGCCAGGCCAAGGTCCCAAGAGGTTGGGGAATGCTGCAGCCTCACAGCGAGTCTGGAATCCAGGAGACCCTCGTGTGTGTGTGTGTGTGTGTGTGTGTGTGTGTGTGTGTGTGTGTCACTGGCTGGTGGAGGGTCCCCGGGCCTGGCTGGGGGCAGTGGGCAGAGCAAAGGCGCTCATGCTTGGTTCCTCTCGGCCCGCCCTGCCCCTGCAGACCCGCAGCTCGCGCCACACTCAGGGAGCCCAGCCCGGGCTGGCAGACCAGGCTGCCAAGCTGTCATACGCCTCTGCGGAGTCGCTGGAGACCATGTCGGAGGCCGAGCTGCCCCTGGGCTTCAGTAGGATGAACCGCTTCCGACAAAGCCTGCCCCTCTCCCGCTCCGCCAGCCAGACCAAGCTGCGCTCGCCAGGTACTGCTTGCCCCATCCTTCCTCCTCCTGGCCACTGGCTCCTCCCTTTGCTCTGCTCCCCTGGAACCCTCTTCATCCCCTTCACCATTCTGCCTCTCCTCGACCATCTTTCTGGGAAGCCTCTGGCTCCCTTCCCCATCTCCCCATCTCCCAGCCCCCCAGCAATCTCCTCCCCTCAGGGCCTCTCCCTCCTTAGCTTCTCTCTGCCCAGCCCTCCTCCATCTCTCTCTCTGCTCACCTCTCTCCATCATCTTTCCCACCCCTCTCTCTCCCTCAGCATCCCCTGCCCTATCACTCTCTCCCTTAGGCCTCTCATCCTCTTCAGCAGCCCCCTTTCCTTCATAGCCTCCCTTCTCCCCTCTCTCCCCCTCAGCAACGACTCCCTCTCAGTTTCTGCCCCACCGCTCCTGCCCCCAATTACATTTCCTCGTCCAGGCTCCAACCTGCCTGTGGTCGAGTTGGTGCCTTGAGAGGCCCGCAAGCATGAGGAGTGCCTGGGTGCACCTGCACTCCGGGGCGGCGTCCGGCCTCAGACCCTGCCTCTGCGGGGCCAGCGCGGCTCCCGAAGGCCCCCCTCGCTCCTCTGCCCGGCGACGTGGACGTGGTGGTGGCACTGACAACGAGGGCGGCGTCTCCTTCGCAGGGGTGCTGTTCCTGCAGTTCGGGGAGGAGACTCGGCGCGTGCACATCACGCACGAGGTCAGCAGCCTGGACACGCTGCACGCACTCATCGCGCACATGTTCCCGCAGAAGCTCACCATGGGCATGCTTAAGTCGCCCAACACCGCCATCCTCATCAAAGACGAGGCTCGCAACGTCTTCTACGAGCTGGAGGACGTCCGGTGGGCGTGGCCCCGGGGGGATGAGGCGGGCTTCCCATACTCCTCTGAACCGGCTGGACCCCGCGGGGCCATTCCCCAGCCCCCTCCTGACCCAACCTCAACCCTCCCCGTCTCCACCCACAGCCTTACCGCCCCGTCCTCTTCTCGATCATCCCAGTCTCGATCATCCCATCACTCCCTCCCTCTAAATCATCCACCCCTGCTGGTTCACGTTGGTTTGAGCTAACCTGAGAATGGCGCGTGAGGCCGAGGAGATGGACCGGGTGGAGGTTGCTGGGTGGGTGTTGGTGGCAGGCAGCCTGAGCCACGAGATCCACCGAGCGAGGAGTTAGGAAGGGGTTGGGGCTCCTAGCTCCTCTTGCCAACCCCTCTTCCCGCTGCCTGGAGTAGCTGCTCCTCCTCATCGCAGGGCTGGGGGATGGTGACCCTCTGCACCTCCCCCCTCCCCCAGGGACATCCAGGACCGCAGTATTATCAAGATCTATAGGAAGGAGCCACTCTACGCCGCTTTCCCTGGCTCACACCTCACCAACGGGGACCTCCGGGTATGGCTGGGATGCCCAGGGCACCGGGGAGGCTGGGCAGATGGGGTCCAGGAGCACAGAGTCTAGTCACTTGTCACCAGGGACCAGGGCCAGCTCTGGAGAAGGGAACATAGAGACTGAAGCAGAGGGGGGCCTCCATTAATTGTGGAGTCATGGGGGTGTCCCTCCCCTCATCTTCCCCTTTCTCCTCTTGTCTGCTCAGGATTTCTCTAACATGCCTCTAGATATTCTAGAAGGCCTCTCTCAGGAACCACCTCTTCCCCTTTTGCTTCCCACCCCTCACCATAGGGTGGGCCGAGGGTTGCCCCTCTGCTGCCTCTCCACCTGCCACTTCTTCCTCTATGCTGGGACCTCTGATGAGAAAGGGGCCCAAGATGCAGCATGAGCAAGGGAAGCCAGAGAACAGACTTCCTAAGCGTCAGGGGGGAGATGCTGGCTCCTCAAGCAAGGGGCAAGGGATCCCCTTTGTGACCAGCCCTTTGGGGTCCGGGGCTGTCTTCTGCACAGAGAGAGATGGTGTATGCGTCGCGGGAGTCGTCGCCCACGAGGCGCCTCAACAACCTGTCGCCGGCGCCGCACCTGGCGTCCGGCTCGCCGCCGCCGGGGCTGCCATCCGGTTCACCGTCGCGCTCGCGCCTCTCGTACGCCGGGGGGCGCCCGCCCTCCTACGCCGGCAGCCCGGTGCACCACGCGGCCGAGCGGCTGGGGGGCGCCCCCGCCGCCCCGGGCGTCAGCCCCAGCCCCAGCGCCATCCTGGAGCGGCGCGACGTGAAGCCGGACGAGGACCTGGCGGGCAAGGCGGGCGGCATGGTGCTGGTGAAGGGCGAGGGCCTTTACGCCGACCCCTACGGGCTGCTGCACGAGGGCCGCCTGAGCCTGGCGGCGGCCGCCGGCGACCCGTTCGCCTACCCGGGCGCGGGCGGCCTCTACAAGCGCGGCTCGGTGCGCTCGCTCAGCACCTACTCGGCCGCCGCGCTGCAGTCCGACCTGGAGGACTCGCTGTACAAGGCGGCGGGCGGCGGCCCGCTCTACGGCGACGGCTACGGCTTCCGCCTGCCGCCCTCGTCGCCGCAGAAGCTGGCCGACGTGGCGGCGCCGCCCGGAGGCCCCCCGCCGCCGCACAGCCCCTACTCGGGGCCGCCCAGCCGCGGCTCGCCGGTGCGCCAGTCCTTCCGCAAAGACTCTGGCTCCTCGTCGGTCTTCGCAGAGAGCCCCGGAGGCAAGACCCGTAGTACCGGGGGCTCCTCGACGGCCGGAGCCCCCCCTGCCGAGCTCTTCCCCGGGCCTGGGGAGCGCCCGCTCGTTGGGTTCGGGCCGCCTGGGCCAGTCAAGGACACGGAGACCAGGTGAGGGACGCTCGCGTGGCCTTAAGGATATGGAGGTTTGGGGGAGAGAGGGCTCGGCAAAGTCCGTGGCAGGATTGTGTCCTGGGCTCTGAGACCCTGGAATCCTTTGTAGACCAGAAGTAGTCTTGAGAGGTCGCCAGAGTACTGTGTCTTGGATGTGGCAGAGAAGGCATTGGAGAGAGGCACATGCCATTTTCTGTCTACAAGACTTGAGGGGTCGACAAGTGGGCCCCAGACAAGGACTCTGGGGACCTGGGTCTGCATCCCTTCCCTGAGCCTCAGTTTCCCCAACTAAAATTGAGGCTGAACCAGCACTCTTTTTTTTCTTGTGAAATTTTTGTTGTACATTATTGTTTATCAGTCACCATATAAGTGCATCCCTCCACCCCTTGTGCCCACCCCCCACCCCCTGAGCCCCTGGTAACCACCAGACAGTTCTATCTGTGCGTGTATTGGTTTATCTTCCACATATGAATGAAATCATGCACTGTTTGCCTTTCTCTTTCTGGCTTATTTCACTTAACAAAATACCCTCCAGGTCCATCCATGTTATTGCAAATGGAACGATTTTGTCTTTCTTTATGGCTGAGTAGTATTCCATGGTATATATATACCACATCTTCTTTATCCAGTCATCAGTTGAGAGACACTTGGGTTGCTTCCATGTCTTGGCTATAGTGAATAATGCTGCGAATGGGTGTAAGATGATATCTTAGTGTGGTTTTGATTTTCATTTCCCTGATGATTAGTGATGTTGAGCATCTTTTCATGTGTCTATTGGCCATCTGTATATCTTCTTTGGAGAAGTGTCTGCTGAACCAGCACTCTTTAGTGCCTTTTCTGCTCAGACACAGAATTTGCAGCCATGAGAGCTGTCCAGCACAGGGCTGGCTGAAGTCCACTGGGGAGGGGGTGCTGGTAAGAAATGGGGATGGGGAGAGACACACATTCCATTAGGTAGCCTCGGAGCTGGGGAACTCTTGCCCATCATTCAGCTCCCTCCTAGGGGTGCAGGGCTGGAGGAGGTAACCAGGGCACTTTACCTGTCCCCCCTGCCCTCAGGCAGCGCTGCTGAGAGATGAGGAGAAGTGATTCCCATTCACACAACTCTCTTGTGGCTTGTGTGCCAGGCACAGCACTGGGCACTGTTGATGCCAAGTTGGGCAGACCCGGTTCTTGCCCTGTCTAGTGGGGGAGACACGTTAAGAAATACTTGCATTTCCCTTAGGAGGGTGTACAGGTGGTGTGGGAGGAGGTACTGCTCAAGGCTGCTGGGACTCTGGGATGGCTTCAGAGAGGAGGGAGGAGGAGGGCATGCCAGGCAAGGGGAAAACATGTGCAGAGGCACAGAGAGGCCGGGGTGGGGCCCATTGTGGAGCCAGTGGTGAGAGATGAGGCTGGAGAGGGAGGAAGGGACTGTCAGATGGAGAAATGCCTTACTAATGTTAGGTGTGGGGCTGTGGGCTTAACCCTTAGGCATTGGGGCCCTTTGAATTGTCTGTGTGCTGGCGCTGGGGAGGGAATGGTATTTCCTCTAATTATCAACCTTAGGAATGTGGGGGCCTGGGCAGGAGGTACCCCATGCCCAGAGAAGGGGTTGCTCAAAGCCACCATCCTCCCCAGGGAGCGCATGGAGGCCATGGAGAAGCAGATTGCCAGCCTCACAGGCCTGGTGCAGAGTGCCCTACTGCGAGGCTCGGAGCCTGAGACCCCCAGGTGAGGCTCTTCTCCCAACACCACTGCCGGGGCATGTGGTTGGGGCAAGAGGAAGGGGAAGTGGGCAGCAGGAGCCCTGGGCTCAGCTCTGCCAGTGTCTCGCCGTGTGACCCTGGGTGAGTCCTTTCCCTTCTCTGGGACTCCATCCTGAGATCAGAGGACTGGGGAGATTATGTTAAGGTCTCACCCAGGTTTGACTGTCTGGGGCTAGCCGGGACCCCATGATGGCCATCTTTTACAGTGAGAAGATTGAAGGCTCCAATGGAGCAGCCACCCCCTCAGCACGTGAGTGACCCTTCCCCCCCTCCCCTACAGGTCCTTGCCCTCTCCCAGCCTCAGTTTCCTAATCTGTAAAGTGGAGATTGAACAATAGCTACATCATGGGGCTTCAATGGATAAGAGTGGTCACTTTAGCCCTGGCGCTTTGCCTGCACAGAAGGGCTGACCACCAGTTGGGGCAGAGTCAGAACCACGTGCCTCTCTGGCTACTGTGTGGGGTCGGGAGTGGGGAGGACCTTGCCCTGGCCCCTCACAATTTGTTCCCTTTCTCCCATCCTTGTGGTCCCTCTCTGCAGCCTGTGGGTCAGGCGGCCGGAGCAGCGGGGCCACCCCAGTGTCCGGCCCTCCCCCGCCTCCGGCCAGCAGCACCCCTGCGGGGCAGCCCACTGCCATCAGCCGTTTGCAGATGCAGCTGCACCTGCGTGGCCTGCAAAACAGCACCAATGACCTGCGTGGCCAGCTTCAGCAATTGCGGAAGCTCCAGGTACCGCGGTCTCTGGGGCCTCGCCCCATGCTCCGCCCTCTCTAACCCCGCCCCGCCAGAACCCACCCACTCGCGCTGAAACCCCTTCCCACAAGTCCCGCGCCATCCCCTACTCCCTCTTAAGAGTCTCTGGCGACTCACCGGGCCTCTCTCCGAACCCTTTCTCCCCTTCCCCTTCCTTGAGCTCCCGCCCCCTCGCTGAATCTCTGCTCCCTCACCAAGCCCCCACCCCTAGCCCATATCCCCCTCACTGAGCCCTCCTTCCCCTTCCCTGAATCCTCCGCTCTCCTGGAGCCCCAGTCCATCCCAAGAGGCCCCTCTGCCTGTCAGTATCGCTCAGGGCAGCCCCAGTTCTTCCTGCCCCGCATTCCTTCTCCCTTCCCCGCCTTTGGGCGGAAGCCCTTCCCAGATCCCCTCAGCTCCCCCGCCTTCCTGAGCCCGCAGAGTCTTCCCCGCCCTGCCCCTCCTGGCAGATGGTCCCACCAGTCAGGAGCCTGGCATCGCTGTGCCCGCTCCTCAAGAGGGCCCGAGGGCCCGTGAGGTGAGAATAATGAGCAGAGACAGGCTGGAGAGGGGGCAGATAGTTGCCATCTGGGCAACGGAAAAGATCTCGGCCCCGCCTCCCCACCATTGCCCCAAGTCGGCCTTAGAATTGGGTTCCCTAGAATTGGGTTCGAGCGTTAAGTTAGTCTTCCCGTCCCAGCCACGGAAACCCTCTCAAACCCCAGTGCTTGGGTCCTTCATCGAAGCCACAGCCATGCAACCGCCTGGTCGGCAGGGCTCTACAAAGGGCCACCTCTTGCCCCCAAGTATTCCCATCCCGTTCTCCTGCCTCTCTATTTTCCCAGAACGTAACCTTGTCCTCCGCCCCCCGCCATCCCACCCCTTCGCTGCTGCACACGGCCACAGCCAAGCAGCCGCATCTTCGGTGGAGCCCGCCCGGCATCGGACTGTCCTCTGCCCTCCTCCTCCCGGCCCTGTCCCTGCTGCGCGCCCCCATTCCCTCCCACCCCGGTCCATCCGTCCATCTGCGTCCTGCAGCTCCAGAACCTGGAGTCGTTGCGTGCGCTGCTGAAGGGCACGGAGGCGGAGCTGAGCATGCGCGTGTCGGAGGCGGCGCGGCGGCAGGAGGACCCGCTGCAGCGGCAGCGCACCCTGGTGGAGGAGGAGCGGCTGCGCTACCTCAACGACGAGGAGCTCATTACCCAGCAGCTCAAGTGAGGCTGGGCTCAACTACGGAGGGAGGGTGGGGGTGCGGCCCCGGGGGCCTGCGACCTGGTTTCCCTGGGAGGCGCAGCTCCCTTCCTTCTGAATCACAGGTGACGCTGGTCTGTTCGGAAGCCTGATTTCCTTCTCCTCTGTGGCCTGATTTCTCTGTGACCCGCAAACCTTTGACCATCTGGCACAATTCCTAAGTTCTTTTTTCTGGCTTGATGCCTGCTTTTGCTATGATCGTGCTTTCTAATGGTCCACAGTCTGGCTTCCCCATGGCCTGCAGCCTTGCTCTCGTGTGGCCAGCTGCCCGATTTCCCTTTGCCCTCTGCCTGCTTTCATTCTGGCCTGTGACCTGTGCAAACTGACCCTCGGGTAGAGCATTTAGGTATTGCCAGCTTGGTCCTGACCAGCCACAGTTGCCGCCACTCCAATTCCCTGATCTCTGAGACCAGGTATAGCCGAGGAAAATCCTCCTTCCATCCTAGTGCAGCTGAAACAGGGCTCTAGCTTTCCCAGAAGGAATGAGGAAGAACACCCCACCCCTAAATGCTTAGACATGGAAGGGTTAACAGAAGACAGTCCTCTGATCCAAATTTAGCAAGTGGCTGTCTGGCCAAGATTCGATTGTCTGGCACCATTGAAGGGAGAAGCTGCCTTTCGCTGCCCTTCCACAGAGTGAGCGCCCCCACCCCACTGCAGCCTTCCCTTGTCAGTCACTGGGGTCTGAGACAGAGGCCCTGCTCCTTCCTCTCACTTCTTTTTTGGTGGCACAGGGCACAAGGGGACCTGAGGTCCAGCTCCAGCACTGAGAGGCTGTGTGATCAGGGCAGTTTCTGCCCTTCTCTGCACTTTGGCTTTCTCATTTGTGCTCAGTATTAAGATTTTTGCAGTTCTTTCCAGAGAGGGCTTGGGTTCTACCGGCCAGTGACTCAGGGAGCAGGAGAGGCTGCTCAAAGGAGCCTAGCTTCCTCACCAAGTCATATGTGGTTGTACCTCTGGCAAGGGGCTCCTGGAGAAGGGTCCCTGTTCCTCAGCCTTGGGCCCACACAAGCTAGTGGTACGTGTGCATTTCAGCAAGGCACAAGGCAAAGATTCACATGACCCCTTGTGGCTGAGATGAAATAAGGGCCATTCTACTTGGAAATGAGCCGGCAGCAGCCACCCCGTCACTGCAGGTGTAAAAGCTTAGAGATAACTCCAGTCAGATCTCCAAGTAGACTGGCAGCTGCCATCCCCCTCACCCAGGGAATTCCATTCACCCGACTTTCCTGTCCTCTCCTTACCCCTTTCACTCAGCACAGAGGAGCTGCATTGGAATTTTCAAAAGGAACTTTACTGAGACATTAAGGGAAAATAAAAGGAAATATAAAAGCACAGAGGCAGAAGAGATGAAAGGACAGGATTTATGCTCCTGTCATGTGAGTGTCTGGTCCTCAGCTTCCTGAGGGCCTCAGTTCTCCAGGAACACATAGTCGCTACCCCCTGCCCTGTTATCAAACCCATCACTCAGACTGCTCACTTGGGAGAGCTTGGGGGCTGATATAATGCTTCTGGCAGGATTCTCCATTCACTTTGAAGGGGGCTCCTGCCTTTTTGGGGTAGAATCTGGGCTGGGCTGCACACCAGCCCTGCAGTGGCGCCGGCTTGGCCATAAGGGCCTTCCCTGCCCAGCTCCCATAACCTCCCCGGGTGTTAGGTCGACCAGCAGGCCCGTCCTTACCCCTGCTCTGTATGCTTCCTCTTGCTCTGCTTTGCTCTGCCTCTTCCTCTTGCCCTGGGATCTTGCTGGAAGTTAAGACTGATTCTGTGCTTTATTCAGCTTGGCTCACTCACCTGTCCTTCTAGCCAAGCACTTGAGCTCTGTCTAGATGTTGCCCTTAGAGGCAGCCTCTGCTGACTGAGACCTTTTGGTCTCTGGAGCCTAACTTGGCCTAATCCAGGGCCAGCTTTGTAGGCATGTGACCTGCTCAGTCACACAGGGCCCCACGTAGTCCATAAGCTCAGAAGGGCCCCGTGCTTGATTTATGCTCTGCTTTGCTTTCTTGAAATTCTTAATAGTTTTTAAATTAGGGACAAAACATTCATTTTGCATTGGGCCCCCACAAACTATATAGCTGCTTCTGTCCTGACCCTCCCCTCTCGACCCCTCCAGGACTAAACTAAATAAGACACTTTGTGATCCCAGTGTCTAGACCTGGGCTGATCTGGGACTCATTTGCAGAGCCTGCCCAAGTAGGGGCTCTAAAACTTTAGCAGATTGCGTGATCAGAAAATCGAGGTGCTGACTGAACCTCAGGGAGGCCTCATCCCTTCTGCCTGAGAGTTGCAGCATTGTCTCCTCCTGAATGCTTACCTGAGTCCTCCTTTAAATGAGGGTCTTTTCCCCCTCAGAGTGATGTTTGGGAGTGACCTTTTTACAAAACAGGTACACTTTGAACCAGTCAGGTGTCACACATAGCAGAGGAGACTTGTTCTTTCTCACGTGGCAGAGTGAGGGCTGGGTGGGACAGTGATGGGTGTGGGGTGATGTTAGTCCAGAGACACAGCAGAGCCAATGGCTGAAGTCAGACATGAGTGGATCCTGCTTTGCCACAAAATAGTTGAACGACCTTGGACAAGTTACTTAATCTTCTTGAGCCTCTTTTTTTTTTTTTTTTTTTTTTAATGCCAAAGCCTGTTGTATTAGTTAGAGTAGCTAATTAATTAGTTAGGGTAACTGCTATAACAAATTGTATAATGGTTCAAAAGTAATAGATGTATCTTGTTTTCTCACGGAACAGTATTGGGTGGATTAGTGGAATGGCTTTCCTCCATGCAGTCATTCAGGGACCCAGGCTAATGGAGGTTTTGCCATCTTTAATATGTCCCTTCCCAGATCACCCACAGGTCATTTCATTGCCTTTCAACCAACAGGAGGGGGAAAAGAGCCTGGAGGAGCTTCCATGGGAGATTTTTATGGGCCGGGCCTGGAAGCAGCAGGTCCTGCTTGCACTCATATTCCATCTGCTAGACCTCAGTCGAATGGCCACTTCTAACTGCAAAGAAGCCTGGGAAATGTAGTCTTGTGTCTGAGCTACTGTTTGTTGACGTGTAAACTGGAAGTAATAATGGTTACCACTCACGGGATTTGTTGTGAGGGTTAAATAAGGTAATGAAAAGGAAGGGCTGGATGTGGCACCTGGCAGACAGTGAGTGCTTGGTACAAGACAGCTCTTGAACTGGTGGTGCTGAGTCACAGGAGGTTGTGTTTGGCTCCAACGTCGTCTGTCTTCACCCACCAGTTGGATGAAGATGTGTAAGGCATGCTGATAAGATTTGCTCATCAGCAAATCTTTGAGGGAGAGCGAATCTGTTAGATAGTAGAACTGAGATTAAAAGTTGTTCCCGCCTGGACTGTTGAGCTGAAATCCCACAGATGAGATCTGACAGGCGTGTATGTAGAGTCCCGCATGTGGGTCAGGCATGTCAGTGACTCTGGTACAGAATTGAGATGACCTACCTGGGCAGCCATTCATTTCTTTCACTTGTTCACTCAGTCCACAATATTTACCAGACGTCTCTTCTGCTCCAGGCACCACGCCAGGTGCTGGGAATCAGAGATGAATCTGAAAGACGTGGTTCCTGCCTGCCTGGAGCCACCCAGCCCAGCAACCGGGAGCTCCAGGGGCTTGGGGAGCAGGAAGCAGACCCCCAACCCTAGGTGTAGGGAGTGGGGGAGAGGTTCCCGCTGAGGCCTGAGGACGAGTCACATGTGTGCATGTGTGTGTGCACACGTGTGTGTGTACAGGTGAATGGAGTGTTCTAGGCAGAGGAAATGGCATTATAAAGGCCCAGAGGACAGCACGTACAAAGACCTCAGAGAAGTTCTGGACAGTTCTAAACGGAAGCAAGCCAGACGAGGACAGGGGATGTGGCTGGAGGGAAAATAAGAGCAGCCCCCAGGGACTGACCCCGTCCTCATCTGCACTGGCTTATTTCATCCTCACAATGGCCTCAGGAGGGAGGAACTCTTACCACCCCATTTTCTGGACGATGACGTTGAGGCCTGGAAATAGGAGGTAATTTGTCCGAGATCTCCGCTGGGATGGGCAGAGCTGGGATTGGAATTTGGATCTGTCTGACTCCAGAGCCTAGTTTTCAACTACTACCCTCCTGCCCTTCTTGGCCACATTGAAGAGTTTGGATTTTAGCCTCACGCTCAGAATGGTGGGATCCATTTAGGGTTCAACACAAAGGGTGGTGACTTGTTCTGATTTACATTTTAGAAAGATGTGGGGGTTTTTTTGTTTGTTTTTTTGTGAGGAAGATCAGCCCTGAGCTAACATCTGCCAATCCTCTTCCTTTTTTTTTTTTTTCTGCTGAGGAAGACTGGCCCTGGGCTAACATCCATACCCATCTTCCTCCACTTTATATGGGATGCTGCTGCAGCATGGCTTGACAAGCGGTGCGTCGGTGCGCGCCCGGGATCCTAACTGGCGAACCCCGGGCCACTGCAGCGGAGGGCGCGCACTTAACAGCTTGCGCCACCGGGCCGGAGATGTGGGGTTTTAAATGACACAAGCTCGGCATAAACCAGCTGGAAGTCGAAAGCAGTTCTGTCCTCAAGGAAAGAGGCTGAGTGTCTGGAGCATTTGAGAAAGGATAGATGGACGTGGCAGCGCCACCGTGTGAGAGAAGAGACCCCTCAGGGGCACGTGCAGCCGCTGCCAGTTCTCTGAAAGGCTGCCAAGTTCTCTGCTGCTTCCTTGGCAGAATGAGAATCAGAGGATGCAAGTTATAGAGAGGGAGATTTGGGCTGATGTTGCTAAAGATCAGAACTTCAACGGGGGGACCCAGGGCACCTGTTAGGCAGCTCTTCTGAGGTCTCATCTCTGAGGTTTGGCATTTCTGATTCCTCTTGGGCATGTGGCCTGATGGATGGCTTTTAATTTTGATGTGACTGGTGGCCTGATTTCTTCCTAGCTGCCCAATTTCAGGGGGCTGGGCTGGGGCCACAGGGGCTGAGAGGGTCTCTCTGTGGCTGCAGTGACCTGGAGAAGTCGGTAGAGAAGATCCAGAGGGACGTGTCTCAGAACCACCGGCTGGTGCCTGGGCCTGAGCTGGAGGAGAAGGCACTGGTGCTGAAGCAGCTCGGGGAGACACTGACTGAGCTCAAGGGTGAGCCTTGGGGCCAGCGACTGGCGCGAGTCCCTGCTGCACCCCCACCCCCACCCCCAGGCACTGCCCTCCCTGCTGCTCCCTCCCTAGCTCACTCCTTCCTGTCCCCGCAGCTCATTTTCCAGGCCTGCAGAGTAAGATGCGGGTAGTGCTGCGCGTGGAGGTGGAGGCCGTGAAGTTCCTGAAGGAGGAGCCACAGCGCCTGGACGGGCTGCTCAAGCGCTGCCGTGGGGTCACAGACACGCTGGCCCAGATCCGAAGGTCATCCTTTCCCTGACCTCTTATCTCTGACTTCCGATTTCCTGTGGGGTCACACACAGGGCCCAGATGGATAGATGGGCCTGACTCCTTATCCTGACTCCCCAAAGGTCACTGATGTGCCGACTGGATCTGTACCTCAGCTCTGGCCTGTGACCCCTCGCGTGTTGTATGCTTGGCTGCCCCTTATGCTGGATGCAGTCACTCCTCCCCAGGCCCTTCCATCTGTCCTGTAACATCCCAGAGCCCTCCTCACACCCTGCCTCCCTCAGGCCAGGTTTCCCTCCCATGGGGCCACCACAGGGCTGGCCTCACAGCTGCTCCTAACTCTCCCAACCCCAGGCAAGTGGACGAGGGTGTGTGGCCACCCCCCAACAACCTCCTGAGTCAGTCCCCCAAGAAGGTGACGGCCGAGACTGACTTCAACAAGAGCTTGGACTTTGAAATGCCACCACCCAGCCCTCCGCTGAACCTCCATGAGCTGAGTGGGCCAGCAGAGGGAGCCGCTCCTACCCCCAAGGGGGGCAACCCCACCAAAGGCCTGGACACTCCTGGCAAGAGAAGCGTGGACAAGGCTGTGTCTGTTGAGGTGCTGGGCCCGGGATGGGGGCAGAAGCTAGGCCCACACGTTCTTACCACCATCCTAGGTTGGGAAGTGCCGACACGTGGGTACTTTTTCCTGGGGGAGGAGGAAGTCTGAGAAGCATATTGAGGGTGACATTAGTCCTGCTAGACAGAAAAGCATATTATAAAGTTATAATAATTAAGGCAGTGTGGTGTTAGCATAAGAATAGACTCTGTGGTCAGTGAAACAGAATAGAATGTCCCCAAACAGGTCCAAGTATATCAAGAGAGTAGTATAGGATGAAGGTGGCATTCTAGACTCCTGGAGAAAGCATGTAATACCCAAGGAGAGGTCCGAGGGTCCTCCGGGGCCGGACCAAATGTGAGGCTTCCTGTTCCATTCCTTGCATGTGTGGCTGGGGGAGGGGCTGAGGCCACAGAGGTCCAGCAGCAGGGCCACCACTTCCGTCCTGACTGTCGCCCCCTCCTCTCAAGGCTGCTGAGCGGGACTGGGAGGAGAAGCGGGCAGCGCTGACCCAGTACAGTGCCAAGGACATTAACCGGCTGCTGGAAGAGACACAGGCAGAGCTGCTGAAGGCCATCCCTGACCTGGACTATGCGAGCAAGGCCCACCCAGGCCCGGCCCCCACCCCTGACCACAAGCCCCCCAAGGTCCCCCACGGTCAGAAGGCAGCCCCCCGAATGGAACCCAGTGGGAGGAGGGGCTCAGGTATGGGGGCAGGTGGGGGGCTGGTGAAGAGCCTGGAGGAGGGGAGGTGCATCCTCAGGAGCTCTCAGGTTGATGGGGGAGGTGCTGGGGTTGAGAATCTTTGTGGTCAGGCTGCCAGAGCAGGGAGGGGTCAGAATATCAGCAGCCCAACCTCAGCCACTAGAGGGAGACCCAGAAGGATGGGGTAGAACTGAACTCTACCCAGGGCTTTTCCCACTGCCCTGACTGCCTCTGAGAGGACCACGCAGGGAGGATGAGCAAGTCCAGACAGGGTCTGCATCCACACGGACATGCAGCGCTGATCCATATGGACATGGCTCCTGTGCTCCCCAAGCCTGTGAGCTCGCAGGGGAGGCAGAAATCCAGACCAGAAATGGCAGTCATCATTCATTCATTTATTAATTCCTGCCACACATATTTGCTGAGCACCTACTGCATGCTCAGTGCTGGGGATAAGGAGATATGACACTGCTTGCTTCCCAGGAGCTTAAAATTTAGTGGGGGAATAATACTAACATTTGTGTTTATCACTTACTGTGTGGCAAGAACTGCTCCAAACACTTTATATATGTTAATCCTTAGAATTTCCCAACAACCCCAGGAGGCAGATACAGGAGTTGTTCCGATTTTACAGATGAGGACACTAAGGTGCAATGTTGTTAAGTCATCTGTCCCTAGTGGGTAAACCAGGAATAGGATGCAGGTGCTAAATGCAGCGGTGGAGGTGAGCTCCTGTACTGTGCAGTCCTAGAGGAGGCCCTGGGGGGGGCAGGAAGGGCTTCCCTTTGGAGGGGACTTTCCACTGGATCCTTGACAACAAGTAGGTGTTTCCGTGGGCCAGTGAGAGAAGGCATTCCAGGGAGAGGGAACAGCATGTGCCAATGCCTGGAGGTTTGCGTTTGTTGTTGGCGAGAGGGTCCAGGCCGGGGAGTAGCAAGCAGAGCTGAGGCTGAAAGATTGGCAGGCGCGGAGGATGCTGGGCCAAGGAGCTTGGACATGGTTTGGGGTAATAGGGAGCCACTGGGGGATCAAAGGCAGAGGAGTGTCAGGTTTGAGTGACTTTTCTGCAGGTTGCCCTGGAAATAGCCCGCACTCTCAAAAGAACTGGGTGAAGGGAGAGCCTGATGGGTGGGTCAGGCTCTTGCAGTTAGCAACCGCTCTCTCTCGATAGAGAAGGGATGAAGATCTGTGCCAGGGCAGGGGCTGAGGGGCGGTAGGAAAGAGATGGATTGCAGCAGCACTTCTCAAACTTGAATGTGGGTGTGAAATCACCTGGGGATCTGCTAACATGTGGGTTCTGCTTCAGTAGCTCTGGGTGGGCCTGAGCTTCCGCGCTTCTAACAAGCTCCCAGGTGCTGCCAATGCTGCTGGTCCATGGACACACTTTGAGTAGCAAGGGGTGGGAGAGCTGGAAGAGGAGGAGTGACAGGACTTGGGGCTGAATTGCAGGGGAGGTCAGAGAGAAGAAGGAGAGGCCTGTGTCCTTGCCCCTGAGCTCTCTTCTCCCCTCCTCCCTGGAGGAAGGAGCAAGGTTGATCCCCTTGGAGTGAGATGTGGCACACAGACTCCAGGGTTACAGGTCCCTGACCCCAGCCCCTTGGCTGCCCGCAGATGAGCTGACAGTGCCCCGATACCGCACGGAGAAGCCCTCCAAGTCACCCCCGCCTCCCCCTCCCCGCCGGAGCTTCCCCTCCTCCCACGGCCTGACCACCACGCGCACGGGAGAGGTCGTGGTCACCAGCAAGAAGGACTCGGCCTTCATCAAGGTACCACCCCCATCTTGGGCCAGGGACAAGATGGGTTGAGTAGGGGGGATGCCTGAGATGACCTCTGGAGACCCTCTGGGGTGGCCCCCTCTCAGAGGAAGTGGAAAGAAAGAAGGGAGCTGGCCAATGGTGACTACTTCTGGCTTGGCATCTCTGCATTTGTCCTGCTTCCAACCCAGGCCCCTGTCTATTGGGGGCCATCCTGGCAGGGGACAGAGGAAGTGGCAGATGAGGAGCCTGGGCAGGTGGGAGATGGTCTGGAACTGATGGGGCCTAGGAGGTGAGCTGGTGCTGGAGGGGGCAGAGCCTGGTCTTGACGGGGGCCTGCACCTTGCAGAAGGCCGAGTCCGAGGAGCTGGAAGTGCAGAAGCCCCAAGTGAAGCTGCGCCGGACCGTGTCTGAGGTGGCCCGCCCGGCCTCCACACCACCTATCATGGCCTCTGCCATCAAGGACGAGGACGATGAGGACCGCATCATCGCTGAGCTGGAGGTGGGTCAGGGCACGCCTGGCCTCGAGTCATCAGTCAGGCCGGCTCCCTTTCCCCACCAAGCTGACCCCAGGGCGTGGTGGCCGGACTGGGACAGGTGGATGGACTCTCGGGCTCCCTGCTGAGGCTGGCCTGTTTGGGACCCCAGCCTGCTTGCCTCAGTTTCTTCTCCACTGTAAAATGGGGGAGGGGGTCTAGAGTCCCTCCTTGCAGGTTTGAGTTTTTTTATTGTAGTCTCTGAGAATGCCCCCCGCAACTGCCCTGAGACCCCCTGTGCTCTGAGACCCTGATCCCCAAATGTTCTGAGAACAGGGTGCTTGAACACCCTTATACCCAAGGGCCTTGAGCCCCTCCCAGTGCTGTAAGTCACCCGTACTCAAGTGTCCTCAGCCCCCTCCCCAAGTGGCTGGAGACCTTGGACTACCAGGGCCTCTGGAGGAGGAGACAGAGTGGAGGGCAGAGTGGCCAGTGGCCATGGTGAGGGGCCAAGGAGTGAGGCTGGGGTCCCAGTGCCAGCCCAGGCACCTCCCCCATGGTGCCCTCCCTATGGGTGCCTGGGCCATCGGCTAGCACCCCCATCCTCCCTGGGCCCCCTCCTCCAAACCTGCCCCCACCTTCTGCTCCCCAGGTGTTTGAGAGAAGCTCAGTGTCTTCCCTCCCCCCCACGCCCCGCCGCCAGCCGATCCCCACCTTGCTGTCCCCCCAGGACCTGGGGCCCCCCGGGGGCTCAGCCCCGGGCCCCCCATGGAAGGTAACGGGCTGCCCTCCCCTCTCACAGCGCTCTCTCTGCCTGTGCCTCCACAGCTTCCTCTCCTCACCTCTCACGCTCACCTGCTAAACGCCCGTCACATCCGAGTCCCGCCACTGCCACAGCCTCACCTGTGCTCTGGCTCACCCCCTCCCCAGCTTCAAGGACAGGCGCACACCCCTCCCTTCCCTCCCAGAGACTCCAGCAGCCTGGTATCTGGTGGCCCCTTGGGTCTGCATTGTCTCACAGGTTTGATTCCGAGTCTGGCCCGTGGTGGCCCGGGTATTTTGTTCCGATCTGCAGCCCGAGTTTTGGTCTGGCCCAAAGCCCGGGTTTTGTCTTGGTCTAAGATTGGAGTCTGGATCTTGCTCACTACATGACTTTAGGTCCAGCTTCAAATCTGACTTTGTCCTGAGCCCTTGCCTAGTCCCTGCCCCATCCCCCTACTCTGCTGCCTGTGCCAGGTGGGGGCTCCGTTTCTTCCACTAGAATCTATGCCTTGCACTGGGGGCCCAGGACACCCCAGGAGGAAGTTTCGTTTACAGCCTCCCTCCAGCCCATGGCCCCATCTGATCAGGGAGCTTGGAATGGAAGAAACCCACACCCTTCCTTGGCTGCTGTCCTGTCTTTCAGCATTGGGAAGTTCTTCCTTCTCTCTAACTTCAGTCCTTGCTGCTGTCCTGCTGCACTTATTTCCTCTTTCTTCTTTCTTGGGAATTTGGGGGTGGACATGCTGTCTGCACCCCCAGGGGACTTGGGGAGGGGGACCTGAAGGGTGGTGGTCTGGGAACCTCTGCCCAGTCAGGTTGGGGCAGGAGGGCCTTTGCTCTGAGGGGGACAGCTTCCCACGCACACACATATCACCTGCCTTGTCTGGTTCTCCTTGGCCCACAGTGGGCTCCATGCTGGCCATCACCTGATTTCTGGCCTGGCTTGAGGCCTGGTGGTGCTTTGGCTCCCTGGGCAGGGGGAGCAGACAGGCACCAGATGGGTGGACAGTGCTCTCTGCTGGGCAGAGGATGGGCACAGAGCAGTCCGAGGAGCCATCTGGGGATGAGCAGTGTGGAAGGGGTGCCCCCCCGGGCTGGCTGTGCCCTCAACACCTTGGCCTGCTGCACCCAGCCCCTGCCCCTTTCTGGCCCTGGGAGCCAGTCCTGAAGGGGTGCAGTGGGCAAAGCCCCTCTGCTGGCTTTTTGGGCTGGCTGACCCTCTGCATCCTGAGGTGCCATCGGGCAGTGGAGCCAGGCGGGCATGGGTTGCCTCTCTGCCTTCCCAGTCTGCACCTCCTACTTCCAGGTAAGCAGGTGGCAGGGCTGGGTGGGTTGCCTTGGGAGGGGGACTGGGGGTCCCTGCTGCCCTCCACGCATCTCCCCATGGCTCCTTTTAGTGGAAAGAACACTGGACTTGGAGTCAGACTGCCTGGGTTCAAATCCTGGCTCTGCCACTAGCTAGCTGTGGGGAAGTGACGCTGGGTGAATCATGTGAGCCCCACCCTTGATTTCCTCATCTGTAAAGGGGACAATGAGAGGAGTAGCCATTTCTTGGGTTATAGCGAGGATTAAAGATGAGGACTAAGGTGATGGTGCCGGCACGGGACTCTGCTCAGAGTTAGACCAGAATTCACGCAAGGTGGGGGATGATTGGGGGCCTCTCTCCGTGCCCCCGCCAAAGCCAGGGCTCGGGGGCGCTCCCACAGAAGCAGACGTTCCAGCTTTGCGGAGCCTGCGTGCAGCAGAGGCCCTTGGCCCAGCCCCTGCCCTGTGGCTGTGAAGCCCTTGGAGAAAGCTCTGAAGTAGGAGGTGGGGACCCAGGAGTCTCTGGCCTGAGACGAGGATGACAGCCCCACCCTCAGAGGCCAGAGGCCAACACCTGGTCTCCACCCGCACAGGGCTGCGGGTCTCAGTCACTCAGTCCAATTCAACAAAGAGCTACTATTTATCAAGCACTTACGACGTGCAGGCACATGTGTTCTAAGCGCACGCCCATGTGAGCTCACTTGATTCTCTACCAACCTCACGTTGCCCCATTGCACAGATGGGAGATGGGCACATTCATGGGAGCACCCATGAGACCTGCTTCCTGGGTTTCACAGGGGGGTGAGAAGTACACATGTATCTGGGGTTCTGGGGAAACTGCCGTCTCTGCCGGCAAGTGGGAGACCATAGGCTGTGGTGGAAAGAGGCCTGAGCTCTAGTCCCAGCTTTGCCCCTGACTTGCTGGATAAACTCAGTCAGGACCCTCCCCTGCCTCAGTTTCCCCATCTATGAAAGGAAGGGGCTGGGCTCACCCATGTCTAACCCCTATCCCAGCTCGGGGTGTTTTGGTTTGCAGGGATCACATTCTCCCTCATCTTTCTTCTCCCCCCAGGCTGCCCCAGGCCCCAGGCCCTTCTGTGTCCCCCGGATCGTCTTGACAGAGTGTGCCCCCAACCCTCCCTCCCCACCGGAGGCCAGGCTTGAGGAACCTGGTTCCAGGACGACCCCCACCCCACGACTTTGGACCCTGGCTGGCAGTGGGAGAGGCTGGGATGGCCTACAGGCCCCACCACGGGTAGTGGCTGAGGCTTCCCAGCCCAGGAGCAGCTTGATGCCCGAGAAGGAAGCGGCAACTCTGGAGAGACTGGGGATAGGGGGCTGCAGCCAAGAGGAGGGAAGAGTAGGGGTCCCCTGTCCTCGGGGACCAGCCCCGGATGGGGCTCGGGAGCCCTTCACTGCCGAGACCCACCCAGAGGAGACCCCCAAGGACTCTGGACACGATGCCCAACCCTGCAGTGGGGAGCGCGGGGGCCAGCATGCTGCTGGCCTAGGCTGCACAGTGAGGGGCGCCACCACCCAGCGGATGGACAGCCTGGAGGAGACACTCCAGGAGCTGGAAGCCACCCTGAGCCAGCTGGGCACGGCTCCTGCCGTGGGGCCCCCTGGCAGCCCCCCACTCCCACCCCGCAGTCCCCAGGTGGCTGCCTCCTCTGCTGTCCTCCCCTCCTGCCTTCATGCTCCAGTCTGTCTGTCTTCAGAGCTGGAGGGAATGGGGGAGCACCACACCAGCCCCCTCCTCCCACTGGCCTTCTCTCAGTTCCTGCCACCCTCCTGGGAGCCTGGCATCGGGCGGGGTTTGCAGGCAGAGCCCGGGGGAGGCTAGGAAGCTGGCCTACCTAGGGATCAGCCCAACCAGCCCTGGTGGGGACCAGGGCCTCTCCCCTCTGCTCTGTATCTGTAAACCAACAAATAAAGTTCTCTCCCCTTTTCCATCCCTGTGCTCCCCTCCCCCTCTCCTGTCTGACTCTGTCTGTCTCTGTTGTTTCTCTGCCTGCGCCTCTGGATCCCAGAGCCCTTCTGGGCCTGCCTGGTACCTGGGGTGGTTCAAGGTGGGTGGGCTTGTCCATCTCTAGGGAGACTTCACCCCCATCCTCCCGTTTGGAGGAAGACATGGGCCTGGTACTGCCAGTCCTGCTCTGTCTACCATTATAAAGAACTCCCCCCGCTCCAAATCTCAGGCATGCTCTCCTGGGCCCAGGATGGTGCCCTTGGCCGCGAGTAGGGGTTGTACCAGGGACCCTCACTTTAGAAGTGGCTCCCCCAGAAGGGCACCAGCTGTCCCTGGGCTACTCAAGGAAATCACCAAAGAGTTATCAGGAGCTGTTGGGAACCTGGCTGGGGGCCCCTGTCCCCTCTCCTGCAGGGGGACCTTAAACATAGCCTCAGAGAGTGGAGGTCCAGGGAGTCCTGGACAGGGATGTGGAGCCGGGGAGGGGTATCCAGGTCTCGGAGAGCCCACTGAGGAGGTCCCAGCCCCAGAGGCCCCACCCAGTGCCTGGGATTCCTGTATGATCCCACCTCCAACCCTGACACTGTTCCTCTTCCCGCAGAGTGGTGGTGGTGGTGTGCCACCCATGAAGGTGGTGACTCCAGGGGCTTCTCGGCTGAAGGCAGCCCAGGGCCAGGCAGGCAGCCCTGACAAAGGCAAGCATGGCAAGCAGAGGGCCGAGTACATGAGGATCCAGGCCCAGCAGCAGGTAAGCATGGGTACCATGGGGGTCCCCTCCTGCGCTTTCCGTGTGCTCCTGCTGTGTGCTGGGTATCTCCTGCCAGTACTCCTGTGACCACCTTCCCGCCAGCTGCCCAGAGAGATCCTCCCTTCCAGGACTGCCCTGTCAGTCCTATGAACCGTTTTCTCCGTCCTCTCCCCAATCCCAGTGCTCTGGGTCTGGTTTGGAACATACGTTCTCAGCCAGGCTGCTCCGTCTCAGGAGGCCCCTCACCCAGGGCAGAGAGAGCCCTCGCCCCAGCTGCTCCTGGAGGAAGGGGAGCAAGCAGACTCATGTCCCCACCAGCCGCAGTGCCCGGGTCCCTTCTGCAGCCACCGGCTGGCCCTGGGTTGTGGGAGGGGCTTCATCCCCCTTTGTCTTCCTGCCGCTCCTCTCCTCCGCTTCCTACTCTCTGCCCCTAGGTCCCGCCTGCTCTTTCGGGACCCCACTCTCATCTCGGCCTCCCTCTTAGCTCTTTGGCCATCTCCTAGCTGAGGGAGGAACCAATTTTGCATCTGCTTTTCAGTCTTGGGTTTTGGTTTCAGTGTGTTCCCTGCTGACGTTCGGTGGGAGGGGGCAAGAGGAAGAAGGACTTCGGCCCCCTGGTAGGTGGGGGTAGGGTAGGAGCGGCAGGGCGCTGCACCCTCTCTCAGATGTAGTTAGTGGGCATGGGGACGGTGTATAGAGTTGACAACCTCCCCCGTGGCTGTTTCTGCCCCGTGGCCCAACCGTGTGGCCCAGTCAGAAGGTGTGGGATGGTCCCTGGGCCTAGATGTCAAGAGAGACCTTTAGTGTACTCGTTTGGTTTGTTACTACTTCTGAGCAGCTCCTGTATGCCAGGCCCATTCTGGGTGCTGGGGTGGGAGTGGAGGCTGCGAAATATCCAGATGCTGTGACTTGAAGAAAGTTCTAGACTCAGAGGCAGGAGGTTAGAGATAGGTGAGTCCAGCCACTGCCTTTACAGACAAGGGGACAGGTGAGAGAAGGAAAGGGAATTCCCAAGGGTACACAGCAAGGTGGCATCAGAGCCAGGACTGAGACCCAGGAACCCCAAAGCCCTTCCCACCACGTGGCCTTGTGACAGCCCTGGGCATCCAAGCCCTGCCCACCCTCTGGCTGGCCCCTCAACCAGCCTCTCCTCACTGGCTCTCACTGGCCCACTGGCTTCCTCGTGGGTCCCCATCCACACCCTGCACATCCTACCCCCAGCTCTCTTCCCTGTGACCACCATGGATGAATTCCCCTCGTCCTGTCCAGGCTGGTCCCTCCTTCATGTCCAGAGCAGCAGCTGACATTCATGGGGTGTTCACTTCTGCCAGACACACACATCGTCTCATTTCACACTCACCGCACCACTCTAAGGTCTTTATCCGCATTTGACAGATGAGGAAACTGAGGCTTTATCCCAGGTCACACAGCTGGCACGTGGTGGAGCGGGATTCAAATCCAGACTGTCTGAGCCCCTACCCCATACACGCGCTAGCTGTAATTATGCTCCACCGTCTCGCACCTGACTCCTAACTACCCCAGCTCCTCTGCATGTTGCCCTCTCTCCCGCCCCTCTGGTCAGCAGTCAGCTCATCGCCTCCAGGCCCTCTCCTCCATTCATTCCTCAGCCGCCTCCGCCTCCCCTCCAGCCTCACCGCTGGGCTTGGCTAGGTCTCCAGTGTCCTCCCGATGGACTCTCCCCACCGTGCTCTCCCCACCTCTCTGCAGCATTTGCGGGTTATACTCTGACCCCCCATACACCGGGGGGCTGTATTCCTTCACCCTCCATTCCTTGATATCCTCTCTTCCCTTGTTGGCCCTCACCCCGACCCTCCTGACTCCTTCCTGGGCGTTCCTCCTCTGCCCGCCTCTTCATTTTGCTGTGCCCAGGTCCCTCCTTGGCCTCTCTGCTCCTCACGGCGCACGCTCCTCTCATGGGGTACCAGGCGCCATCTGTCCCTGCCCAGGTCTCTGTCTGAGCTCAAGCCTGCCCCAGCTGCTCTCCCCTCAGGAGGTGTCACCCACCCCCAGGCATCCACCCACACTTGGGGCGACTCCGTGAGCTCTTGCTCTCCCTCACCTCCTACACATGCTAACTGTTCTGTCCTCCCACACTGCCGCCACTGGTCTGACTCTCTCTCTCTCGCTTTCATTTTTCTAGTAGCCTTTCTTTGAAAAACCGTCTTCTTTCTAATAAAGTAATACATGTTCCTTGTGGAAATTTTTTAAAGTAAAGTTATAAAGAGGCAGGGAAAAAATCATCTTATGCCTCACTACCTAAATGCCTGCCCTTCTGAAGTCTCCTTGTGACTTCTGTCACCTCTGACCTGTTTTCCCAGACCTGCAGGGCGGGGAGGGAAGTTTGTAACGTGCAGACTTGATTCTGTCACTCCCCTAGCTTAAAACCCATGCCCACCGGCCCCTGCCGGGTAAGAAGATGGAAAATCCTTCACATGCTGCCCAGGGCGCTTCACGAGCAGCCTCAGTTGCCTCCGCCCAGTTCTCCCGGCACCCTCCCCCCCACACCCTCGATTTGCTGCAGCCACTCTGGGTCACCTGGCCGTCTGTCCTCTGGGCTGGGACACCTCTCCATACCAACTCAGTCTGTGACCTTGGGCAAAGTCCTCTGCCTTCTGCAGGCTCTTTCCTCATCTGTACAATGGGTTTTGAGGTCACATAACACTAGATATGGGAAAGAGCTTTGAAAGCCACAGAGTGCTCTCCAAAGGGAAGGAGTCACCATTGTCCTTGGTTGCAGTGTACACTTGTCAGGGACAGGGCTAGGCAGAGGCCTCCGCTCATCACATGGGTCTAACACGTGGAGCCCGAAGCTGCCTTTGACAATGATGAGGGGAGAGGAACAGAAGTGCTGGGACCAGAGACACAGAAATTGGGGGGGAGGGGGCCGAGATGGGGGTGTAACAGTGCCTGATACTACAGAGAAATCAAAGGACATGATTGAGGAAAAGCCCTTGGATGTTGTGCTCAAGACGCAGGCGTGGGATGGGAGCGAGATTCCCAGGGATACAAGGATCAAGGGCTTAGTGCAGACGTGAAGCCATGGACACCCCGACTAGGGCTAAGAAATCTGTTGAACACCTGGCGTGTCTCCTCAGATGGCTCAAATGAAGAGACTGTAATGAAGGGGTCACCCCAGAGGGTTGAGGGAACAAACAAGGGGTGTTGAGGCACCGAGGGACTAGAGAAAGCAGGAGCTGTGACCTCCCTGGGGAGAGGGGCAAGGATCAGAGTGTTTAGGGAGCCCAGTGAGAGCTGAGTGGCAGGAGTTGTAGTTATGGAGGTTATGGTGCAACAGGGCACCGAGGGGGCAAGGAGTAGGGAAGAAACTTTACTCCCCCTCTCTGTTTTCACTCTGCCCTAATCCCGTTGGCCAAACCCAGCCAGAAGCCAATCAGCAAAGGCGTGGCAGGGGTCAGCCAACCAGGGTGCAGAGCAGGGCAGAATTGGGTCTGGGGGGTGGAGAGGCAAGTGGAAAATAGCCAGCACACCTTCTGTGTACCAAGTTTATGTATCTTATTTAATCCTCATGACAACTTTATATCTTAGAATATATGTGCTTAATCCATTTTGTCACCGCTCCATCCCCACAGCACCTAGAACCGTGCATGGCATACACAGGCACTCAGTAAATAATTGTTGGGTAGGTGAATGAATGGATGAATTTGCCACTGATCAGGCCCAATCCAGATGGAAAGAGACAAAGCAGACTTGAAATGTTACAATAATGATATAATAATAATAGCTACCATTTATTGCATGTGTTCTGAGCGTGGGCACTGAGCCTCGTGTATCATCTCTTGTGAATCTGATATCGCTGCTTTGCAGGTGAGGACGTGAAGGCCTAAGAGATACCCGCATAGGGTCATGCAGTTAGGAAGTGGCAGAGCTGGGACTTAAACCCACGTCTGCCTGACACAGATTCTGCTGTTTTAATGCTGGATTCTACTGCTTTATAGGGAGCATAACCTCATGGATGTCTCCACGCCTTAGTGAGATGGCACTTGTGACGGGAATACTATTGACAAGAGCGTTAGGGGAGCAACTGTGGGCCTTGCGTGTGTCAGTTGGAATGCTTTTAGCTGCAAATAACGGAAACTCCAATTCAGAATGGCCTAAACAGTAAAGAAAGGTATTATCTAACAAAACAAAAAGTCTGGAAGCAGGGAGGATCCAGGGCTGGGGAATTCAGCAGTTCAAGGACATCAGGACCTGGGTTCCTTCCATATTTTGGTCCTGTTGGCCCATCATCCTGCCCTGCCCCCATCCCCGCCCCAACCCCTGCAGCAGCTGCCTTCATTCCAGGGCTCCTAGGCATGCAGATCTTTTTAGGAGCAGGAGAACCTTTCCAGAAGCCCCCACCTGATCTCCCCTCTCTTCTCATTACCCATTCCTATCTTCCTTTTTTTTTCCCTCCCCAAAGCCCCAGTGCATGGTTGTATATCCTAGTTGTAAGTCAGCCTAGTTCTTTTTTACGTGAGCCCCTGTCACAGCATGGCAACTGACAAGACAGGTGGTGTGGTTCCATGACTGGGAAGTGAACCCAGGCTGCAGAAGCGGTGAGCGCCAAACTTTAACCTCTAGGCCATCAGGGCTGGCTCCTAAATCAGTCACTGGCAAGGAGAAAGGCGTTGCTCAAATTGCCGTAGATTTATCAGGCCCCACCCACCTTGGACTGGGGAAAGCGCCGCCTCTCCTGACAGCCGGGTGCCTGATTGGGGCAAATAGCAAGGAAGAAGGGTGTGCAGGCAGGGGGAGGTGGCACTGGGAATGGCCCTGGAGGAGGCACCAGCAGGATCTGCCACTTCAAGACGATCTACACTTTTATGGAAATCTACGCATCGTAGCATGGAGGGACAGGTCAGCATGCTCGGGACACAGAGCGAGTGCCAGACTCGGACCCACAGGAAGAGGAGGGGGGCGGGGGTCAGCCCTCTGGGCCTGGCTAACCGTTCCAGTCTTCTCTGCTGAAAGCTGAAGGTTTCTGCCTTGCCACAAAGGTGACAAAGCTCTGCCTCTCTGGACATAATTGGGAGCAACAGGGGAGGACTGTCTGGTGAAATGGAAGTGACAGGAACTTTCAGAGACAGCAGCTGTGTCACCTGAGAACTCAGAGCAGCACAGGACAGGGCACAGTTGGACATGCTCCCTCGGCTTCAGAAAAGTGGATTTTGAATGTTGCAGCCAGTCTCCTGGGAGGGAAGATGGCCTGAGAGGACTCACAGAGCAGCCGTAAGAGGTCTCCGTGGAAAAGGGGGCGGGGGCGGCCACGTCAGCCGGTGAACTCTGCTGCGTACTGGCGTTTAACGGCCTTCCCCTGGCTGTGGGAGAAGGTGGACATGGCCTGGGTGAGGACATGTCGCCTGAGTGAATACAGGAGTAAGGTGGCAGCACGAGCCTGAAGGCAGGGGTTCCAAAGACCAAAGCTCAGAATAGACTGCGGCTCTCGACAAATGCTAAAGGGAAGGAACAGAAAAAGCTTTTTTCTAGAGAGATGGGTTGAGAACAAAGAGGACAAGAGGACAGCCGGGAGGGACTCAGCGCTGGCTTGGGAGGCGATGAGACGTGAAGAGACGGGAGAAAGCAGACATGCTCCCCTCCCACCTGGCTTTGGGAGAAACAACTCTACATGGGAAAGGGTGGGAGGGGAGGGGCCTGGAGCCCCAAGGAGTGAGGGAGAGAGCTCTTGGTTGTCTTTGAATGAGTCTGTCTCTGGGCCCAGGTCCCGGGACCCCACGAGCAGGGGCCATGCCTGGTGCATGGTGCTCAGCAAAGGACTGAGTGAGTGCAGAGATCCTGTGGCTGCAGCCCTGGCGCCTCTGTGAGTAAGGCCTGAGCAGCCGCGGTAAGGAGGAGAGGGGTTAGAAGACCCAAATGGGGCCCTGGCCCTGATTCTCATGAAAGGGAAAATGTGGACTGCAGATGACAGCGTGGTGAGCACACCCAGGTAATCCCCATGCACGTGCAAAGGGACAGTGGTGCTCACTGACAGCAAAGGCGGGTTCACTGTCAGCCAGTCAGCCTGCCAGCTGTCCCCTCGGTTCAATGGAGTGACCTGCCCAGACCTAACTGCAGGAGGTACCCAGCCATGTGCCCCAGCACTGTCTCCAGCCCTCTTCCTTTCTGTCTTTTTCTATCAAGATGGTTCACTTATCACACTAGTAGCCAAGCAAGGCCGGGAGGGACAGTGGGTACAATGACAGGGAGAGCACCCCATCTTTGTAGCCCTAACCCGGTGGATCTCAAAGGTAAGTGTGCAGCCGGATCACCCGGGGCACCTGCCTAACATGCGGATTCCTGAGCCCATGCCAGAGATGGATTCTAGAGCGGGGCCTGGGGAATCTGCATTTGTGACCCGTCATCAATGGCTCTGGAACCATACAGTCCTCCAGGACCAGTACAGAGGCAGGGAGTCTGCTGGAGGTGGGGAGGGGGCACGGCTCTTCCTAACCATGAGAACTGACCAGGGAGTGCGGGATGTGTCATGAGGGAGTGACCTCCTGTTCCCCACAGGCCCAGCTCAAGGCAGAAAGAACACTTGTAGGGCATGCGGTAGGCCTTCCTGCCTTGGGCCGGAGGCTGGATGCAGTGGTACCTTTTCCCCAGCTTCCCGGGGGTAGGGGGTTGGGGGGTTCTTAAGAGAAGTGCTCCCCAGGGAGGGCAAGCTCACGCCTCAGTTGCCACCACAAGACCTTTTGCTGGGAATCAGCCCCCTGCTGAGGTCGGGAGGGGCGCTGGCTGGGCTGCTGGCCAGCTAGGACTAAGAGCCCACCTGCTCCCAGCCTGAGCCGCTCCCCTCTCGCCTCCCTGCACCCCCGTGGCAGCTAACATTTCACTTCTTCCTCCTCCCCTCCCTGGTCGCCCCTCTCCCCACTCCCCGTCTCCCCGTATGCCCGTCCTGGGCGCAGTGCCCCTTGTGCTTCTCTGCCCCCTCTCTTCTGCCGTCTCTCTTTCCTCTCAGTAACTGTGGACCTACCCTCCCGCCCAGGTTCCCAGGACCTTTGGTCCACCCCTGTGCCCCCCTTTCTCCCCGTGCTGTGGCCCCCTCCTCCCCTGTCTCAGGGGACAGACCACTCTCTCCAGATACCCCTCTGATTTCTTCCTTTTGCTGTGAATTTTCTCTTGTATTTGTGGAGGTTTTTCATTTTTTAAAACTTCAGCTGGGAGCCAGCATGAAGGCTCTGCCTTCCTCTCTCTGACCCCTGACCCCTGTTTTCGTTCCAGGCCACTAAACCATCTAAAGAGATGAGCGGGTCGAATGAGACCTCGAGCCCAGTCTCAGAAAAGCCCTCGGCTTCCAGAACCTCTATCCCTGTATTGACTTCCTTTGGGGCAAGAAATTCTTCCATCTCATTCTAGAAGCCCCCTCACACCTCCACCCCAGCCCGTCCCCCTCCCTTGCCCCTGCCATTTCTCTTCCTACTCTTCCCTTCATCTCCACCCCACCCCCACTCCATTCTCCAGACCCTCCCAAGGGTTTGCCATGGGCGTGGCCCTCCTCAGCTCTCTATACCTATCCCCTGTTGGTGTTTTTGGTTTTTTAAATGATTCACTTTTAATTATCTTTTTTTTTTTAAAGCAAAATAATAAAACTAAAAACCAAAACACACCACCTTCCCTTGATTTCCTGTTCCAAAATGGCCCACTTCCTGTCATCGTCCGTCCCTTTTCTCTTTCCCCACTCTTCCTCTGGAGTCCACCCTGAAGTTCCTGCATCCCACCCTCCCCCCCACCTTCCCCCAAATTCCCAAGAGCACTCCAAACAAACTCTGAGCCATGGAGACTTGGAGCGGCAAGACACCCCCTCTCCCCTTCCTCGGAATCCTTCCTGAAGGACCACCTGGACGTTGGACCAACCCCAATCTCAGGCTGGAAAATGGGACGCAGGGAGCCTCTGGCCCTGGAGGTGCCCCACCCGTCCATCTGCAGGATGTGACTGAACTCCGCTGCTCCTCTGCTCCCTTCCACCGCCCTGGTGGGCCTGGAGTCCAGAAGGCTGGGCTGGAGAGGGAGGCCAGAGTTTGAGGGGTCTCAGGGTGGGTGAATCTGTGTGTCCTTGGAGAGGAGTTGGCTTCCTGGGATGCCCTTCCTGTGGTGAGGAGCCGCCTGCCTGTGCCGAGCGGTGGAAGGGGCCCTTTTGGACTACTGTTGGTTGTGGACGGTGGGTTGAGCAGGCAGCCTGACACTGGGGACGCTGCCTTGGACGGGGCAGCCCTGAGGAGGGGTATTTGGTACTTTTAGTTTCCTAATTTAGCACTTTAAATAACATTAACTTATTTAGTGGGGGCGGGGTGGGCAAGAATGAAGGGCCTAGCAAATTAGATTTTGAGGCCTTGAGGGTGGGAAGGGTCTGGTTGTGAGGGAAATGGGGGGAATAGAGAGGGTGCTGATGGGGGGCAGCGAGGACAGCTCTGACCCCACGGGTGGGGTGACTTGACCTTCAACTCTCCTCTTTGAGATTTGAGGGTTTTCAGGGAAGGGGTGAGACGTGGTTTTTAAATGGGGAGCCGGTGACTGCTGGTGAGATCCTTGAGGGCCCCTAAGGCCTGACCAGCCAGCGCCCCTGACCTGCGGACACCTGCCTTGCAGAGGCTGTGGGCAGAGGCATTTGGCCAGGTCCTGAGAGGGGGAGGGAGAGACCAATTTTGGTTCTCAGCCCCAACCTCCCAGAGGGGGCAGGGAAGGGCCAGCAGGGAGATTATGTGGGTGGGGAATGAGGAGGATGGAGGGGGGGTCCCCAGGGAGCAGGATTCCTATTTGGAGCACAAAGTGGGGTAGGCACAGGGGTGGGGGGGGGTGGTGCTGGGATTAGTCTGCCTGAGTAAGCACAGAGAGAAGGAGCCGTTGAAGGGACGGAGCCTCCTAGACCTGGGGCCTGGGGGGAAGGTCAGCGCTTGGGGAGAGCCAGGGGGGCTGTTGAGGGTTGGGAAGGGAGGGGAAATTGGGTTGTGTTTCTTCATTTCTTTCTTTTTCTTTGTTTTGTTTTTGTTGGCTCATCCTTGTTTTCTAGCTTTGGATCATTTTTGTACAAAGGCAAGCAAGCCTTTTTGAAAAATAACAAAAGAAGAGGAAAAAAAAAAATCCCTCCTGAAAAAAAAAAACCCGGAAAATAGAAAAAAAAAAAAAAAAAGGACCTCATAAATGATGCAATTACTTTTAATTGCAGGCAACTCTTTACATTTAAGTGAAGTGTCTTAACATTTTATATTGTTTTAAAAATATATTTACATATTATATATATATAATATACGTAATATAAATATATATAAATATTTAAAAAAAAAAAAAAAGAAACCATGGCACCCTCTCCCTGGCCGCTGTTCTGGCAGGGGAGGGGGGCTGAGGATGGGCACATCCACCTGGCTTCTGTGGTCCAGTGAAACGGTTTGGTTGATTTGGCTGTACAGAGACACCCCTGACTTGGGAGGGGAGGGGGGAGTGGTGCCCCCTCCTCCCTCCACTCCATTACTCTTTGCTTGCTACTTTTGCCTGCCCCCACCTCCCACCCTCAGCCCTGTGACTTGAACGTGTGCCCCACCGTCACTGTCCTGAGTTGAATGTCCCTTTGTGGGGGGAGGAGGAGGTGAAGGGAGATGTCTGTCCACTAGGGGGCAGATGGAGGGAGCCCGGCCCCACCCCACCTGCTCACGGGGAGCCCAGTGGGATTTGCATCTTTCTTTCACTTTGGTTCCTGCACATTTACATGCTGAGAGGCGTTTGCGGGGAGTTGTGTGCCGCCTCTGTGTGTTTGTGTGTGTGTGTGTGTGCACCAGCACAAGTCCACTTACCTGCGTGTGGAGGGAAGCATGTGCATGCACAGGCGTGACCTTCCACATGTGTGTGCAGGGAGGCATGTGCACGTAGGTGCATGTAACCTGCTTGGGCATCAGCACGTGCCCACCTGCATGTTGGTGTGGAGGAGCTTTGCGTGTGAGAACACGTGTAATGTGTGTGTGCAGACGTGCATAGCTGCGAGAGACTTGTATGTATGGGCAGAGGGGTGTACGTGGAGGTACATGTGACCTGTGTGTGGGGGGGTGTGCGTGCACGTGTGTGTAGACCCAGGCGTGTGGGAGTGCCTGTGTGTGTGTTCCATTGTCCCTGCACCCCTCCTCCGGCTGCCCTCCCAAGCCCCGCTCCCCACGGTCCTCTCAAAGCCTGCAGCACGTCACTGCCCCCCCAGCTGCATGCGCCTCGATGCTCTGTCCATCAGTGTGTGCTTGACCAAGAGAAAACTAAGACGTCTGGGGGACCCCTGTACCTGGTCCCCCGGGCCCCCACCCACGGTGCTGTGTTACTCGCATGGGGGGTTTCTCTCCCACCCCTTCCACAATATGCTGTTTCCCCAGGAGCCTCAAGCCGAGGCTCTGAGAGGGGTCCCAGGTGGGCCCCCCGGGGCGAGCCCTGGCTCCACACCCCACCACATCCACCCCGTAGGGCCCGTGTTGGTATAGCAGTGATGGCTTCTGTGGATATTCTGTGACCTCTGTCAGTGTAACTTGACAATTTCTAAATGGAAAAGGGTTGCTGTGTGTTCTCTGTCTCTCTCTTTTTTAATGTGCTTTTTCTTCTCCCCACTTCCCTGCTCTCTTTCCTTTGCAGTTTTTCTAGCCAAGTGTTTGGGGCTTAAATAAAACTTGTTTCTTTTTCCTCTCCTGGATCTTCTTCCTATAGGCTGCTGTCTCATTATTTCTCATCTCACCCTGGAAGGTGCTGGGATGGATGGGGCAGAGGATAGGGAATTCCTGGCAGCCAACTGCCCCACAGCTTGGCAGCCAGGGCACGAAGGAGGAGGGGCAGAAACGGCCCGTGGGGCTGCTGCTGCTCCCAGGGGCCCATGAGAACCAACATCAAGCTGGAGAGGAACACCACTAACTCTTACGGGGTGCCAGCTCTCGGCCAGGCGCTTTGCCACCACCAGTGAGGGAGCTACTGGCATTACTCGCATCTGCGAGTGACAAAGCCGGAGACCTCAGGTGTCTTGCCCAGAGTCATACAAGTAGTAAGATGCAGAGTCAGGATTTGAATCCATCTCTGCCTGACCACAAATGCAATGCTTTCCCCCTAAAACCAAGTAGGGCCTGATTACCTCCAGCAGCCCCCTGGGTTGGGTCTCGGCATCTTGCTCTTTGGGTGGGATGACCCTTCCTGGTGTCCGCCAATCCTTTCAGGAGTAGCAGCTTTCCAACTTTTTTTTTAAACTGTAACTCGCAGTAAGAAATACATTTTACATCTCAACGATTTAGACATGTACACACACACACACCCACCCATATATTTAGTGACACAGCACTTATTGTATACAGTGCATTCTGATACTTTCTGTTAAATTCTAAACATTTTGGTGTCAGCCCACTGAATTATTTCATGACCCTCTAATGGGTCAAAACCCACAGTTCGAAAAATATTTTTCTGGAGATCTAATTCCAGCCCCAATCATGCTACATTTCTGCTTTCTCCTCCTCAAAGGCCTGCTGGCCCCACTTACCCCATGTTCTCTGAAATTGGAAGACCCCTGAGAGGAGATTTACCCTTGATTCTGGTTGGGTGGGGGCCCTGGACCCTGACCCTGTAGCCAGCAAGCTGCTTGAACCCTTCCAGCTTACCACATCAAAGTCCAGCCTGCCCCACCATTGAGTGGGCCAGACTTCCTGATTGGGTTTTTCAGGTTATCCTGGTGTTCTGAAGGCTGTGCCACTGTTCCAGCATATTCTAAGGGTCCTTGAGGCTGTCCTTCTAGGCATTCTCTTGCTCGCCTGAGGCCTGGGGTATTATTGGGTCTCCTCTGCCTCCCCAGCAAACACCATCCCTTCTAGCCCACGAGGTAATGGCAGTGTCCCGAAGCCTCACTCCTCCAGGCCTCACTGGAACCCTGTTCTCACTTCCTTCTCCTACAGGCCAGTAGCCTCTTTGGAGACAGAGGTTGAGGATCTGCTCACTGTCTGCAGGGACTGCCCACTCCGTGAGTCACCCACCTGCCAAGCAGCCCCTCAGACTCAGACAGCCAGACTGCGTCCCTGATGTCCTTTTTATTTTTTTTTTTATTTTTTTTTTTGTGAGGAGATCAGCCCTGTGCTAACATCCGCCAATCCTCCTCTTTTTTTGCTGAGGAAGATGGCCCTGGGCTAACATCTGTGCCCATCTTCCTCCACTTTATATGGGACGCCGCCACAGCATGGCTTGCCAAGCAGTGCGTCGGTGCGCGCCCGGGATCCGAACCAGCGAACCCCGGGCTGCCACAGCGGAGCGCGCGCACTTAACCGCTTGCGCCACCGGGCCGGCCCCCCCTGATGTCCTTTTTAAATGTCAGCAGATCTTGCCTTCCCCCTCCCATCTTATTCCCAGAAAGCTGGGAGAGTAGCCAAAACCCCCTCATCTCTCAGAATCACCCCATTCACTGAAGTTCAAGATCAAGTTAACAAAGGAGACCATCAACAGCATGCCGAGAATTACGCCAGGCTCTTCATTCATCCTTCCAGTGCATCCCGAATGTATACTCCGTGCCGGGCACTGCCCATCTACTCCCTGGGACCATGGCTCAGCATCTAGTGGGGGAGCCAGCCAAAACACAAGAATGCAAATACCTGAGCAAAGTGGTGACAGACCGTGAGTAGTGCCACAGGGAAGCAGGCCTGCAACGGTTGTGGCAGTGAGTAAGGGGGCCCACTTCAGAGAGGGTGACCAGGCCCTGAGGTCACATTTGAGTGGAAACCTTGAGAATGATGAGTGGCTACATGGGAGCTGGTGGCTGAGTGTCTCAGGCGGAAGGCCCTGAGGTCGGAAGTAATCTGTGGGTTCTAGAAAATGAATGAAACCCAAGTATAGTGAGGAAGGGAAAGGGGGCATGCCATGAGGTCGGAGTGGTGGGGCAGAGGCGCCGTCAGAGGAGGTCTTGTGGGATGCAGTAAGGAAGGTGGATTTCTTCTCAGAGCCATGGAAACCAATTGGAGGGTTTTAAGTAAGAAGGGTGACATGATCTGACACTATTTCTGGCATTACTTCTGGCTGCGGTATGTGGAAGAGATGGGGTAGGGGCAGGAGTGAGTGCAGAGCCATCATTTAGGGGCAGGTGCAGATGGCGGCTGCCTGGACTCGCTCAAAGGTCACAATCCTATGGCTGAGGGAAGGGAAACTGAGTCACAGACACTTTGTATCTATGAAGTGACGGAGCCAGAATTCAAATCCAGGACTTATCCCTCCCAATAGCCACACTTGCTTAATGCTTTATAATACTCATCACTGCCATTTATTAAGTGTGCGTTTAGTCCCCACAACATGGGCTGTAGGTATTATTACCTCCATTTAACTGATGGGAAGGCTGACTGCACAAAGCAAGGATTTGACCGACATCAGGCTGGCCTCAGAGTCAGATCCTAACGGATAGGGGAAAAGGGACTGCTTTACAAATAGAAACCTGGGGAAGCCGTCTTCTCTCCTTCACTGTCTGCACGTCTCCCCTGAGTCCCCTGGGCATTTTATTTTTTGTTCTCTGAGTGGGTTAAGTGATCCCAGAGCTCACAGGGCAACTGAACACAATTCACAGTGCTGGGGCCTTGGACCTGCAGCCACCATGGCCATTAACTGATAACAGGCTCCTTTGACACTCACTGATGCTGATTGATTGACACCATTCATAACTACACCTGGCAGGAAGCTCCATCCTATATCCGTGGTCACCATGCCAGAAATTTCACTCAAAATCCCCAGACTCTCTGCTTTAGCTCAGGACGCTATCATGGTCCTTCTACATGCCCAGGCCAGAATGGCAGGGAAAAGCCCCTATTCCTCTTAGTTCAACCCAAACAGATTTGGGGTTTTCCCAAAGAAATGTTTCTTATGAAAAATATGTCTATCCTTATGCCAGTACCACACTATCTTGAATGGTAGTAAGTTTTGAAATCAAGAACTTTCAACTTTGTTTTCTTTTTCAAGATTGTTTTGGCTGTTTTGGGTTTTCTGCATTTCCATAGGAATTTTAGGATCAGCTTGTCAATTTCCGCCAAAAAGACCAAAAGATGGGATTTTAATAGGGATTGCATTGAATCCCTAGAACAATTTAAGGAGTATTGCCATCTTAACGTTAAGTCTTCTAAAACATGGACTATCTTTCCATTTATTTAGATCTTCTTTAATTTCTTTCAACAATGTTTTGTAGTTTTCTCGGTACAAGTTTTGCACTTCTTTTGTTAAATTTATTCCTGGGTATTTTATTATTTTTGATGCTACTATAGATAGGATTGTTTTCTTAATTTCATTTTTAGATTGTTCATTGCTTACTGAAATAAAATTGGGAGGTGTTAAAGATTTTCTTTTTTTATTGAGGTATAACTGACAGACAATATCATGTTAGTTTCAGGTGTATAACATAATGATTCGATATTTGTATATATTGCGAAATGATCACCACAATAAGTCTAGTTAACATCCATCACCATACATAGTTACAGATTTTTTTTCTTGTGATGAGAACTTTTAAGATTTACTCTCTTAGCAACTTTCAAATATGCAATACAGTATTATTAACTACAGTCGCCATGCTGTTCAGTACATCCCCAGAACTTATTTATTTTGTAACTGGAAGTTTGTACCTTTTGACCCCCTTTGCCCACTTTGCAACCTGCCCCCCGACCTCTGGCAACCACCAATCTGTTCTCTTATCTGTGAGCTTGTTTTTTTTAAGATTTCATGTGTAAGTGAGATCATACAGTATTTGTCTTTCTCTATCTGGCTTAATTTACACTTAGCAAAATGCCTTCATGTTGTCGCAACATGGTAAGATTTCCTTCTTTTCTATGGCTGAATAATATTCCATTGTATATATATACCACATTTTCTTTATCCGTTCATCCATTGATGGATATTTAGGCAATTTCCATATCTTGGCTATTGTAAATAATGCTGCAGTGTACACGGGAGTGCATATATCTTTTCGAGTTAGTGTTTTCATTTTCTTTGGGTAAATACCCAGAAGTGGAATTGCTGGGTCATGTGGTAGTTCTATTTTTAATTTTTTGAGGCACCTCCATACTGTTTTCTATAGTGGCTGGACCAATTTACATTCCCACCAAGATTTTCTTTTTAAAAAAAAAAAGATCTTCCCAAATTATTCCGAATTTATTATTCATCTCAATTTCTAATGAAATCTCTCTTTATGAGTATCTTTAACTTAAGTTTAAAAAATTTGAGATTGGGCTGGCCCCATGGCTTAGCGGTTAAGTGCATGCACTCCACTGCTGGTAGCCCGGGTTCGGATCCCGGGCACGCACCGACACACCGCTGTCGGATGTGCAACTATGACGTACAACTATCTCCTGGGGCTTTGGGGAAAAAAAAGGAGGAGGATTGACAATAGATGTTAGCTCAGAGCCGGTTTTCCTCAGCAAAAAGAGGAGGATTAGCATGGATGTTAGCTCAGGGCTGATCTTCCTCACCCACAAAAAAATTAAATTAAATTAAATTAAAAATTTGAGATTAAATTCACATAACAAACAATTAATCATTGTAAAGTATGTGCTTCAGTGGTATTTAGCGTATTCATAATGTTGTGAAACTACCAGCTCTCTCTAGTTTCAAAACTTTTTCATCACCCCATAAAAATACCCCATATCCATTAAGCAATCAATTACTCTCCATCCCCACCCCACCCCATTCTCTGGGGTGGGGATCTGTCTCTATGGTTTTGCCCACTCTGCATATATATCATACAAAAGAAATCATACATTATGTGACTTTTTTGTGTGTGTGTGTGGGGAAGATCAGCCCTGAGCTAACATCCATGCCAATCCTCGTCTTTTTGCTGAGGAAGACTGCCCCTGGGCTAACATCCATGCCCATCTTCCTCCACTTTATGTGGGACACCGCCACAGCATGGCCTGACAAGCAGTGTGTCCATGCACACCCGGGATCCGAACCTGGGCCGCCAGCAGTGGAGCATGTGCACTTAACTGCCACGCCACGGGGCCGGCCCCATTATGTGACCTTTTGTGTCTGGCTTCTCTCACTTAGTGTAATATTTTTTGAGGATCATCCAGGTTGTAATATTTATCAGTACTTTGTTCCTTTTTGTGGCTGCAAAATATTTCATTGTATGTATATACAATGATTTCTTTATCCATTTATGGACATTTGGGCTCTTTCCACCTTTTTGCTATTATGAATAATGCTGCTATAAACATTCATGTACAAGTTTCTGTGTGGACATATGTTTTCATTTCTTTTGGGTAGATACCTAGGAGTGGAATTGCTGGGTCATGTGGTAACTCTAAGTTTAACTTTTGGGGGAAACATCCAACTGTTTTCCACAGTGGCTGTACTATTTTACATCCTTACCAGGGTTCCTATTTCTCCAGATCCTCATCAACACTTGTTATTTTCTATTTTCTTGATTTAATCCATCGTAGTGGGTGTGAAGTGGTATCTCATTGTGGTTGTGATTTGCATTTCCTTAATGACCAATGAAAATAGAAAAAAAATAGAGAAAATTAATTTAAAAATTAATGAAATTAATAAAACTAAAAGTTGGTTCTTGGAAAGGAGGAACAAAATTGACAAATATTTAGCTCTTTTTTTCTTGGTCACTCTAACTAAATATTTGTCAATTTTGTTGGTCTTTTCCAAGAACCAACTTTTAGTCTTATTAATTTTCTCTATTTTCTATTTCATTTATTTCCACTCTTATCTTAATATTTCCTTCCTTTGGCTTGCTTTCAGTTTAGTTTGCTCTTCTTTTTTCTAGTTTCTTAAGGTGAAAGGTTAAGTTACTGATTTGAAATCTTCTTTCTTTTCCAATACAGACATTTTACAGCTATAAACTTCCCTCTAAGCACTGCTTTAGCTGCATCCCATAAGCTTTGATTTGTTGTGTTTTTGCTTTCATTCATCTTAAGGTATTTCTAATTTCCTCTGTGATTTCTTCTTTGGCTCATTGGTTACTTAGGAGTGTGCTTTTATATTCCTACATATTTGTGAACTTTCCAAAATTTCTTCTGTTGTTAATTTCTAATTTAATTCCATTGTGCTTGGAGAGCAAACTTTGTATGATTTCAATCCTTTTAAATTTATTGAGGCTTGTTTTATGGCCTAGAATATGGTCTATCCTGGATAATGTTCCATGTGCACTTGAGAAAAACGTGTATTCTGCTGTTGTTGGGTGGAGTCTTCTTTAGATATCTGTTAGGTCTAGTTGGTTTATAGTGTTGTTCAAGTTTTCTACTTTCTTGTTGATCTTCTGCCTAGTTGTTCTGTCCATTATTGAAAGTGGCAATCTCCAACTCTCTTTTGAATTGTCTACTTTCCCTTCAATTCTGTCAGTTTTTGCTTCAGATTTTATTGTTAGAAGCATACATAATCATTTTCTCTTCTTGATAGATTGAGCCTTTCATCATTATAAAATGTCCTTCTCGTCTCTAGTAACAATTTTTGTCTTTTAAGTTATTTTGTCTCACACTGTATAGCCACTCTATCTCTCTTTTGGTAACTCTTTGCATGGTATCTTTTTCCATCCTTTTATTTTCAACCTTTTGGTGTTTTTGACTCTGAAGTAAATTTCTTGTAAACGGCGTGTAGTTGGATCATGTTTTTTAACCTGTTCTGCCAATCTCTGCCTTTCGATTGGGGTGTTTGTTCCATTTACATTCCATGTAATTACTGATAAAGTAGGATTTATGTCTGCTATTTTTTTTCATATGTCTTATGATTTTTTTACTCCTCTATTCCTTGATTCCTGCCTTCTTTTGTGTAAAATAGATATTTTCTAGTGTATCTTTTTTCTTCCTTATTTCATTTACAATATTTTTTGAGTTATTTTCTTAGTGGTTGCCCTGAGGATTACAATTAGCATCTTAACTTAAAACAACAGAGTTCAGATTAATACTAACCTAATTTTAATAGTATACAAAAACTTTGCTTCAATATAGCTCCATTCTCTCCCCACTCCTTTGTACTATTATTGTCATATAAATTTCACCTTTATACATTATAAGCCTATCAACACAGTTTTATAATTATTGCTTTATGCAGCTGCCTTTGAAACACAATGAAAAAGTTAAAGACAAAAAAGAAAAGAATTACAAATAAAAATGTTTATACTGTCTTTCATATCTATGTAGTTGCCTTTTTTGGTGTTCTTTATTTCTTTGTGTGGATTCAAGTTACCATCTAGTGTACTTTCATTTCAGCTTGCAGGACTCCCTTTGGTATTTCTTATAGGGCAAGTCTGCTAATGACAAATTCTCTTTTTCTTTACTGAAGATGTCTTCAGTTCTCCTTTATTTTTGAAGGACAGCACAGGGTTTTGATCTATTCTCATCCAAAGCCTACTGCAGCCTGGAGAAGGTGGCCCGATGGGCAGCTAACCCTGTCCCTAAGTCCTTTCTCTGGGCTTAGATTTATGCTGGCTCCACCACTTACTTACTAGCTGTGTGACCTCAGACAAGTAACGTCACCTCTCTGTGCCTTAGTTTCCTCATATATAAAATGGAGATAACAATGTCTCGGAGCTCAAAAGTGTTGGAGGATTGACTTAAGACACGTAAAGCCCTTGGGGCTGGTGTGAGCCCACAGTAACACTAGCTCTTAGCTCATTGGCCAAACAAAAACAACCTATGGGGGGAGGTGGAGGAAGGAAGGGAATTCAGTGAGCAACTAAGCTCTTCCTAGCCCCAGGGCTCTGCCCTAGGTTCTCTTTGAAGACTGTCACCTGTTTTTCCTACAGATGGGTGCTAGGCTCATGGGAGGCAGCCTGGAAGCTGGCAGGGGCAACTACAGAGCCATGACATAAAGGGAAGCCCAGCCCATGTTGTAAGCGGACACATGTAAATAAGACAATAAGCAAAAGCCATTATGTCCTCTTGGGATACTGTGTGAGCCTGGAGTGCCTGTGATGACGGCTGGCCGAGATGGGCCTCCTGTCTGCTGGGCAGCACCTCTGGACCATTCTGCACGTCCAGCAGCCCTAAGAAGGAAGGTGCCTGGGTACCTGCCTGGCCTCCGCAGGAACAGAGACAGCAGGTACATGGAAACCTCCTACAGCAATGAGGGTGACCCGCCCTTCCATCCTGTGTTCCGTGCCTGTGTCTGCTCATACACAGCCACCAGGAGGGAGCGGTTTGCCTCCACTCTGCCACCACCTGGTCCAGCCCCCACTGCCCTCCTTCTGTGGGCCAGCTCTCACTCTTCCCCCGTCCAGCCCCGCTCTGGCCCTCTCCTCCTTCCAAAACAAGTGAGACGGCTGACTCGTGCCTCAAGGAAGGCCATTTATTTCCAAGATATAGACTATACTTTTAAGACAGGACTTTTCAGAAGCAGGAAATCTTAGTTGTCGCCTAGAGAGGTGTGTCAAGGACACAGTGAAAGGAGACATGCGGAGGTGGGGCCGGGAGGCTTATCCAACACTGTTACAACACTTTTTTAAATGAGCAAAACCTCTTTAAAAATCCTTATAAATTCTTTATAATATGTTACACATTTAGAGACAATATTTACAATAAAAGGACAGGGGAGGGAGGAGAGAAAAATCTACTTTACAGCAAATCTTTGCATAAAACAAGAGGACTGACAGACGTGGCCATGGGGTTCACCACCCCACCTGGGCTTCCCTGGAATGAGTGAGGGCATGTGTGGGGAGGCCTGGGGATCTGAGGTCTATTTACAACGCGTGGGGAGAAGAGAGGGCTGGGTCCTGCCCATCCGGAAGGAACAGCCCAGCTCAGACCCCATAAATCCATAAATCAGCGTGTGTGTGTGTGTGTGTGTGTGTGTGTGTGAGAGAGAGAGAGAGAGAGAGAGAGAAAGACACCAGGGGTGTTTTAGTACGCCCCCTCCTAAAGGGAAGAAGGTGGGAGTCTGTGTGCCTGAGTTGTGGAGAAGCAGGCACAGCTGGAAGAACAAAAAGAAGGGCAAGGGAGGTCCAGCAGGGGGACCCTGGACCCTCCCCAAAGTGTCTGGGAACAGGCAGCTCCCCATGGTCAAAGCGCTTGGGGGGTGATTTAGAAGCTGGCAAAAGCTGGTGGGGGGAGTAACCCTGGTGAGAGCCTCAGTCCTGCCTCTGGGGAGCGGCTGGAGCCCTTCTCTGGCTCTAACAAGCAGCCGGGAGCAGGGGGTGGGGGCAAGACCCCTGTGTGCACCCAAAGACAGGGAGCCCAGGCAGTGGGAGGGGACGAAGGGGGCAGGAGCGGCAGAAGTTGCTACTGGAAACACCTTTAGACAGTGACTACGCACATTCACACACACAACCCCCTCCCCCCACGGACACCACCACCCTACACCTCCTCTCCCCAGACATACAGACACAACCCCCTCCCCCCCCTTTGCTGGGAGCTTGGAGCTAATGGGGAAGAGCAGAGGAAAGGAGCGACAAGCCAGCATCACCCAGTGTCCTTCCTTTAGTCTGAGACTTGGGGGTTCCCTATCCGCACCCTGTGGCCGACAAAGGTCCCTAAGAGCAAACACAGAGGCCCAGAAGGGCACACTCTCACCAGTCCAGGGGACAGAGACACCCCGCCCAGCAGCTGCCCAGAGCCCCAGGAGCCTATCCCCCTCCTCTCTCACTCCTTATCGCCGGAGTCCCCGCCCTCCCATTCACACTCTTTGGCCCCCAGGCCTTCTCCTCTGCCCACCCCCTACCAATTCCAGCACCCAAACTAGAGACACGGCCTCAGCGCCCTCCCACTTCCGCCCGGATGCACCCAGGGGCAACAGAAGAGCGGGTGCAGGCCAGAAGAGACTCCTGTTTCCCAAGGGGCTCTGGGTGGGGGGCGAGCGGCGCGGGGTGTGGGGGCGGGGGGTTGGGGCTGGGGCTGGTCACAGACACTGATGGAGGCGGGAGGCAGCCGAGCGGCGCGGGGGCGGGCTCTGCAGGGCCCCCGGGTCCCCGGGCGCAGGCGGCAGCGAGGCCGCGGACGACGGCGCCCGCGCCTTGGTGGACTCCAGGCTGCTGAGGCCCGAGTCCTTGTTGTCGCTGTGCGCCCGAGGGCCCGCGGGCTCCGGGGGGCCCCCTCCGCCCAGCTCCTTCCACTCGTTGAAGTTGAGGTCGGTCAGCGGGCTCTGCACCACCACCGTGTGGCGCCGCCAGCTGCTCCGGCGCCGCCTCGTCTCGGGCGACAGCGGCCGCCGCAGGCGCACGGCGAGCATGTCGTCGGCGGTGCCGCGGAGGCGCAGCCGCAGAGCCTCGATGCGCGAGGGCCGTGAGCCCAGCGCCGCCACCGCAGCGACGCCGTGGGGCGCAGCGACTCCTGGCTGCTGGACGAGGCCGAGCCCGGCAACTCGGGCGGCGCTGGGACCGCCAGCGCGCCAGCGCCCTCGCCGTCCGGGCGCTCCGGGACAGGCGGCGGCGCGCCAGGGTGTCGCAGGGCATCAGGTGGTGCGAGCTGAAGGAGGGCCGGCGCACCGGGCGCCCCCCGGGCCCCACGCCGCCCTCCGTGTCCGTCTCCACGTGGCTCAGCTCGCTGTGCTCGTCGTCCGCCTCGTCCCCCGCGCCCGCCCGCCGGCCCCCGGCGCCCGAGCACACGCTGCGGTCCATGGTGGACAGGGTGGAGTAGCCCGAGACGATGGAGCGCGTGTCCGCGGCCGGCCGCTCCTCCGGCGCCGCCGGGGGACTGACGCGCCCGGGGGCCTCGGGGGCAGCGGCGCCGGGCAGCTGTCCCCCCGGCCGGTCCTGGGCCCCGGGCGCCGGCGCCGCCGCCTCGGGCTTGTGCGCCTCCTGCTCCGAGTCGTCGTCGGTGCTGCTGCCCAGCCCCCGAGCCTCCCGCCGCTTCTTCCGCTTGCGGTTGACGGCCGAGATGAAGGAGATCGCCAGCATCTCCCGGGCGTACGGCTCCTTCTTGGGGGCCCACGAGCTCTGTGCGGGAGACAGGTCAGTATGCAGTAGGTGCCCAGACGTGCGCCAGCGCCGCCCTCTCTCCCATCCCCAGGCCAGAGGGCCTCAGCGCCCTCCACGTTCCCACCCGGACACACCCCACACCGTAGCACCCGATCTCAACAGGTCCAAGCCAAGCTCAGCACCCCACCGGCATCATAAACAGTTCCTCCTGGACCACTGTCCTAGCTGGAGTGTCACTCTCCACTCTGGAGACTCCCCCTGCGGCCGCTTCCCAATCCTGAGGACTCCTCTGCGCCCCTCTGGTCTTAATCCAGACTCTCAGCTCTTTCCTGTGAGCTGGGGGCTGGTCTCTCACCTCCCCCACCCCAACTTCCATTCCGTTCTCTATATCCAGCGCTAGGTAACTCCTTTAGACAGCTCTGGTAATCATAGTCTCTCAACAGTGAAAAACATTTTTGACAGTTTGAACCCACTTCACATATACCATCTGAGGCTGTAATCACCAGAGCCTGGCAGGGACCTTTCTCCGACTACAGCTCCTGCCCCCCTCCCTCTCCACTCACTCCCACCTGGAAACCTGCGTTTCCACCTACTCAGTATGTACAGGCCTGTCCAGGGCAACCTGCCCAAGTTCACTGCCCTTTCCCACCACCCATCAGGCGTTTCAGCCATTCCCCCAGCACCACACCTGACAACCCCCAACCCCAGATCAATCCAACTGCCAGCTCTGCTGCCAAAAGTGGCTCAAGAATCCTGTACAATCCAATGGTTTGGACTGAAGCTGCTCCCAAATTGTGATTTCCAACCCCAAGCTGGGCAACGTCCTGCTGCTGTTCTCACTGCTAAGCCCCGTGGAGGCGATTTGGCCCTGGCCTTCCACCATCTCCCAGCAGAGCCCACACCGCCCATCACTGCCTCCTCCAACCTGGTTTTTAGTCCTCCCTTTCTGGCCTCTCCTCTGCCTCCTGGGGAGCTCTTCTTCCCCGTCTTACTCCTTAAGAAGCCATGTTCCCAGAGCTCTGTTCTCAGCCCCTCTCTCTTCTTTCTGCTCATGTTCCCCAGGAAATACCATTCCCGAACATCCCCGTCCCGACACCTCCCCGTCCAACACCCAACTCTCTATCTCATGAGCTCCGGAACTCCTCTTCCAACTGCAAATCCGTCTCTACCAGGGTGTCTCAGGGACCTGAAACCTACCCATCTGGAACCACATTCTGCTCCCTACCCCTGCCCCAAACCACCTCCATTCATGTTCCCACTTTAAGGTGAGTCTCTGACCCCTCCCTCTCCTCTCCTCTCCATTCTCCTCCTGAAACGACTCCCAAAGCTGGCTCATCCTCATCATCCTCCCTTCAGGCCCTCACTCTGCCTTTTCTGGGCCTTTCTGCCCTCTCCTAACAGGACTCCCTGCCTCCACTCTTGCCTCACCCTGGTCCCCCCTCCTCCTGAGCAATCAGTCCTTCTAAGGCAAGACAGGACTCTGATCACCTCCGGACTCTGCAGGACCCGCCCCCACCAGGATAAAGCACAGACACAGGGCCCTTCACCGACCTGGTCCCACCTCTCCCAGCCTAGATGCCTCCCTGCCTGACCCCAACCCCAACACAGCCTCCACTCGGTGATGCTGACCCACCAACCCTCGACATGACTTGCACTGTAACGTTGGCAGCCCGTGGTCCCCGCTGCCCTGTTTGCTGGATGAGCTCTTAACTCCTCCTGCTGGGCCCAGCTCAGACCTGGCATCCTCTGTGCAGCAGCTTCCCAGCCCTCCCTCGGGCCTAGCTGGAGATCCCTTCCCGGTTCCCATAGCCCTTTGGAAATACATCGACACCAGCTCTGCTGACATCACAGTAGCTTGTTTCCACATCATCTATGTCGGACTCTGAGTTCCTTGAGGGCAAGGTCTGTGCTCCTCTGTGTCTGCATCTGTGACTCCTAGCACAAGCCAGCACATAGCAGGCACTCCGTAAGTGCTAAGTGAACGCACAATGGGTGAATGGATCCCCTCAAATTAGGAAGCCTTGCAGAAGCAGATGCTAGGACGGGTCCCCTGCTGGGCTGGAATGACCTGCCCTTCGACCCCTTCTCAAAGGCCACCTCCTGTTTCCGCCACAGCGTAATAATGACTGGAGTCACAGAGATACCTGTGTGGCCACTGCGTCCTACACACTCTCTCATGTCCGTTAGTTCTGAAAATGCCGAGGCCTGTCAGGGATTCAGGATTCCCAGGCATGTGGCTCCTGGGCCATGGCTGCCCACACTGCGTGACTCCAGAAGGCACCCCCTGGAATCGTGTGACACGGCAGCACTGCCACGACCAACTTGAGGTCCATGGTGGCTGGTACCCCTCTCTTTCCTGGCCAGTACTCTCTGAGAGACTTGAGAGGCCGCTAGGAACATCTGATCCAATTACCCTCTCATCCCGGCTAGTTACAGAAGCAGTGAGGTCACACTGGTCACTCCCAGGGAATGCAGAGGTCAGTAGATTCACATAATGGTCAAAAAACAGGCTACAGAAAACCAGGGGGCTTGCAGGAGCAATGGGTGGACGTGACAAGGAGCTAGATTCAGGTCACTATAATGAACTTGCTCCCTGCCATAGCAGTCTCACGATGGAATGAGCACCCCGTCACGAAAGGTGTGCAGGTAGACGCTCTGTGGAGAGGTTACAGGGGACCTCTGCACCAGACTAGAGCAGCCTTCGTTCTTTCAGCCAGGGCATTCAGCTGACACATACTGAGCCCCTGCGTGGTGTCAGGCATGCTGGGCTCGCTGGGACCTGGCCAGTGCTTAGAGACCCAAACAGAAGTAAGCCCAGTTCCACTGGCCAATGTTTAGCTGATATCACGCACTAGTATGGACAGAATTGTATCTCCCCTCCCAAATTCACATGGTGAAGCCCTACCGCACAATGCGACAGTATTTGGAGATGGGGCCTGTGGGAGGTAATTAGGTTTAGATGAGGTCATGAGGGTGGCATTAGTGCTCTTATAAAAAGAGACACCACAGAGTTTGCTCTCTTGCTCTCTCTCGCTTTCTGCCATCTGAGGACACAGCAAGAAGGCGGCCATCCATCCACAAGCCAGGAAGCGTGCTCTCACCAGAAACTGACCATGCTGACACCTTGATCTTGGGCTTCTAGACTCCAGAACTGTGAGAAAATAAATTTCTGTGGTGTAAGCCCCCCAGTTTATGGTATTTTGTGATGGCAGCCCGAGCGGCCATCAAGCTCTAATCTAACAGTTGGGCAGGGTCCGCCTGGGGCAGGCTTCCTCGCCTAACAGGGTCTGTCTCAGAGGGCGAGCTCCAGAGCAGGCGACTAGCTGGCTGTGGGACCTGGTTCAAGGAACCAGCTTTGGTTTCACTGATTTTCTCAGTTGTTTTGAATTTCATTGATTTCTGTTCTAATATTTATTATTTCCTTCCTTCTGCTTGCTCTGGGCTCTCCAAAGACCTTGAAGAATAGTTATTATATCAGACATATTTGTTATTCACCCCATTTATGGGGCTAAATATTATCATCATTTACAGATGAAGCAGCTGAGGATCAGAAAGAGGCTACAGAGGCCAACCCAGGGGCGTAGTGGTTAAGTTCGGCATGCTCCGCTTTGGCAGCCTGGGTTTGGTTCCCGGGCACGGACCTACATCACTCGTCAGCCATGCTGTGGCAGTGACCCACATGCAAAATAGAGGAAGACTGGCCACAGATGTTAGCTCAGGGCGAATCTTCCTCAGCAAAAAAAAAAGAAAAGAAAAGAAAAGAAAGAAAGAAAGAAGCTGCCTAACTTGCCCAGTGTCCCAAAGCTACTAAGTGGTGGAGCCAGGACTCAGATCCAGGTCTCTGCTTTTAACCACTGGACAACACTGCCTCCCAGCCACCTAACTCCCAGGCCAGATCCTTCTACTACACAAGATGCCTCACCAAGCACTGCTAAGGTGAGCGACTTCTCAGCTTCCCTTGGACACTCAGTATTTCCCACCTTCCTTCCCGGTGACCATCAACTTTCCTCAGGCTCCAGTCACATTCTCCCAATTCCCTTGACCAAAAAGCAAAGTGGGCTGGCTTGCCTCGGGATAAAGCCTTCAGAATTGCCTTGGCACTTACCTTGGACTTGGCTGAACTACAGGTGGTAGAATCTGTTGGTGAGAGACAGAAAGAAAAATGAAAGTTGGATCAGGGCAAGAGAAGGCTGAGTCTTGTGAACACAATTCCCTCTCCTCAAAGGCTTCAGAAACATGAGATCTCCCCAGGCCCTGGGAGTGTGACGGCCTCTGATGTCATTTCCTGGGGGATAGGGATGGAGCAGAGAATGATGTCAATCACCACTTCCTTTTGAGGCAGGAAGTGACATCAGGCTGCCAGCCACTGGACCCTCATTTGCCCAGGGTTAAGGGCAAGGGGGGAGGTTTCTTTGAGCCTAGTTCCTGTCCCCTCTCCTCCTGTCCCTGTTACTCTGAAGCAACGGAGAGACAATGCCAAATATCAGATGCAGTCCACGGAAACCACAACAATGAAACACAGCAAATCACAGATGCTCTGGAGAAATGGAGACCACACAGTGCATAGAGAGGTGGGTGCCCTACATCCACCCTTACCCCCCTACTTCCAGGAAGGAAGTGAGAGAAGGAAGAGGGACCATGGGCATGATCGAGTACAGGGGCAGATGTGAAGTGGGTGGGACACAGGAGGCAGGGAGCGCTGGCGACTGAAGCCTTGGTAGGTTCTACCTCCAGGCGGGAGGTCAGTCTGCCCTTATGGGGCCAGGCCCCTGTTTAGAACCAGAGTTACGAAGGAGAGTAAATTCATTACATCAGTGGGACTTGGGTTCCACTCCCTTAATAGCATGGAGAAGGAACCAGAAATAGGTCCTGGCAGTGTCCTCTCCAGGACTGGGGAGAGGGCAGGCTGATCCAAGGACCCCCCGGGGGCCAGCGGGGAGTGGGCAGGTGTGGTTAATCCACACTCTCTGGCAAGCAAGTTAGACGCCTCCTCCCCAGCCCTCCCCCGCACACAGTGAGCAGAGCAGATGGGCTGACCACACAGCAACACACACGGGGCAGGCAGTGGCAGCAGGTGATTAGAAGAGACCGGGGGGGGGGCTCCTCTCTGCCATCTCCACCCTCCCCCAGCCTGCCTCTTGCAACTAGGGGCGCTGTGGTATGCCTCTGTCAGAGACAGGGGCGGTCAAAATACTAAGGGCGGGTCACCCACAGGGTGGGAGGAGTTCGTGGCTTGAGCCAAGAAGGGACTGGCCATTCCTTTGATTCTGGGCTACTCTGCTATGAGAGGGCCAGAGGCCAGGAAACAAGACTCAGGGGCTGAGTCACCAGGGGCTCTGGTTTTGGAAGCAGTAAGAGCCAGCCCTCGGAGGCAACTGAGGCAGGAGCTGTAGATATAGAGACGCTTCTGGAGGTGGTGTCTGGAGAGGCTGGGTCCCCTACCAGCCAAGCCTCCCCCAGCCCAGATAACCAGAAGTGGCCAGGCTCGGCATGGAGCGAGGCCGCAGAGTGTGGGGGACTGCGGGAGGGCAGCCATGTCGTGCCCAAACTTCCTGGCAGGGGGCAGGGTCTGGATCCAGCCAGTGCCTGCTTCCTCCTGAGAAGGGCTTTCGGAGGGGAGGGGCTGGGGTGGGCATGAGTAGCTAGTATGTCAGGGTGAGGTCCTCACAGCCCAGGACGTCTCTGCCGGCCCCTCGTGCCTGCCCAGCCTTCTTATAATCACCCGCCACTGTTAGTGACCGAGGCCGCGATGCCACACTGTACCCTTTAAATCTCCAACAGGTCCGCTGGAGGAGTGGGGGGGAGGAGAAGAGAAGGGGCAGATCCAGGGCACGGGAGGAGAGCACAGGGAGAAGAGGGAAGAGGGGTGGAGGGGTGCAAGGAGAAAAGGAAGAAAAATTAAAAAGAGGAACATGCCCAGAAGGACACAGCCCAGGAGAAATAAAAAGCTCAGGAAGGAAACCAGTGAAGGAGGGTGGACAAAGCTCCTACCCAGCCCGGGGGCGGGGGCAGCCGACCGGACGAGGAGGCGGGCACACAGGCAAGCCAGACCTCCCCAGAGAGGGAGAAGGCCCTGCCACAGCCCAGTCTCCGGGGGGCAGGGAAGGACCCTGCTGGGGCAGAAGCAGGGCCGCTGGGCATCTGGTCAGGCATCCGGGACCCTCAGGAATGCAGCTCCCACCCCCACCCCTTCCCAGGCCCCTGTGCTCACCTGAACCTGGGTCACCAGGGGGCACTGTCCTGCCAATGTTGGGCAGGAGGTACTCAATGTTGGGCACTGACTGAGGCTCCTTGTCATCCACAGGAGTCTGCAAACAGGAGGAGGGTCAGCCAGCATGCCCTCAGATGGCGGGACTGGGGACCCCGCAGGATGGGGGACCCTGAAGACAGGGCCACGTTCCTCCATCAGACTGGGGCTCGCCAGAGCAGGGACTGTCTCCCTCATCAGTCAGGCACTCTCGAGGGCACGTCCTACATGTCCCCCATGAGGCTGTTCTGTGCCTTCCCCAACACCTTGATGGAACCCCGAAGGCCCAAGCTGCTCCCTCAGCTGAGGGCAGGAGCTGTGTCTCCCCCTTCAGACTGGACCTTCCTGAGACCTACATCCTCCACATAACACTGGAAGGTGAGGACTGCCTTTGCTATTAGACTCAGTTTCCTCAGGGCAAGGCCTATATCTATCCCCTCAGACTGGGGGCTCAGGAAGGGGAGGGTCGTGTCTCCCATCAGACTGGAGGAACCTGCTGCCCTCTACACACACACCTGGGATGAGGAGGCCCACCTCAGACCAGACCCCAGCCCACCTGCCCTCTGCATCACTTACCCTCTCTCCCTTGTCCTCGTCGTCACTGAAGAACCAGTCTGACTGCAGAGGGGACAAAAAGGAGAGATGAAATCAGCTGGGAAGGGGCTGAGGGAAGACAGGGAAACACGGGCTCCCAAGCTGCTCCGTCCAGAGCACCCACTCAGGGGCCTGAAGGAGCGCCGGATTGGCAGGAGGGGGCCCCAAAGGCGACGGCCCCCTCCTCTTCTCAACAAACCCCAGGCTGCCCTGGCTGCTCAAGAGGCCTCAGAGGGAGGTTGATGGAGCCTGGAACCTGACTCCACAGACTATGAGAAACCCGTGGGGAGAGAAAAGGGAGGGAAATGCAGCCTAGAGTGGGAGAGGGCTCGAGTATAGATGGATGATGGCTCGGGGACAGCTTCTCCCTTTGCCTGTTTTTCACTAAACACTGTCCAGTGCCCTGGCTGTGGCTCTCTCCCTACTGTCAGCTGTGGGGCGGGGGGCGGGGGGGGGGGCGCAGCGCCATCTAGTGCCAGCTGGGTCCACTGCAGGGAGAAGGCCGGCCCAGTGCCAGCTGAGTGTCCCCCACACCAGCCTGGGCTCCACGCTGACACCTGGGGGTGTCCTGCCCCCTGCCCAGAAAAGGCAACTGCCTGGACGGAGGTGTTAAGAGGCTCCCTGAGGGGCAGGCAGGCAGGCAGGCAAGGGTTTTCTCATAAATGCCAAACAGGCTAGAAAATAAAGTAAAAATCCTACTCAAATATATTTTATGAAATTTAAGAATCCTGAAGATAAAACTCTAATAAACATTTTATGAAAAACAAACCAGATTGCTTGCAAATGAACAAGTATCACTTGTAACTAGAACTTTCAGCAGCAACAGACACAAGAAGACAAGGAAGTAATATTTTCAACGTGCTGCTGGACTACAAATGTAAGAATTTTGAATCTAGACTTTTCTACCCTGCTAAACTCTCATTTAAATTTGAGTGTGATATAAAGTTGTTCTAAGACATCAGGAAGTTTACTACACAAAAACTCTCTTGACTGAGTACATGAGCAAGTAAAGAAATGAATCCAGGGTGGGGCGACAAGCTCTGAGATGGATGGATAACAGCGTAGAAAGATCCATTGTTATCAAACCAAGCAGTGACACACACACACATATGAAACACACAGAGCATATCCATGACAATCTGGAATTCAAATGCGGAGGGAGAAACCAGTGACAAGTGAAAGTACACTAAGGTCCTTGGCTTTCAGATGTGCTGGAAGGAAGACATGGATACTGATAAGCTTTAGAAATTGACAGTGAAAATTAAACAGGAGTATGGGCTTTTATAGTTGTATAATTAAATATAAGTATGGATTTTATAAATTGTACAAATTTTCATATCAGGAAAATAAAAATCAACCCATCCAAAGCAAGGTGGGCCAGACTGAAAAAAAAAGGAAATAAAATGAAAATGTGGTAAAAAGAAAAATTATATTAAAAAAAGAAAGAAGGGGCCGGCCCTGTGGCTTGGTGGTTAAGTGCGCGCGCTGCGATGCTGGTGGCCCGGGTTCGGATCCCGGGTGCGCATCAAGGCACCACTTCTCCGTTCATCCTGAGGCCGAGTCCCGCATACAGCAACTAGAGGGATGTGCAGCTACGACATACAACTATCCACTGGGGCTTTGGGGGGGAAAAGAAAATAAAATAAATAAAATCTTTAAAAAAAAATAAATAAATAAAAAAATAAAATAAATAAATAAAAAAAGAAAGAAAATGACATTTAAGATGGCAGAAATAAGTCCTAACAGTACAGAGATTACAATAAGGTAAATGAGCTAAGCTCACCGATTGAAAGAACACACAGAACATCATATACATTTAAGGGTATCCATACATTTAAAATAAGCATAGAGAAGGTGGGCTGGAAGGACACGTATTAACCTCCTAGAGTGGGTCCTTATGGAGGAGGCGGAGTGGGGTCAGCAATGAAGGGGGACTCGCAAGGTCGATTATGACCATGTGCCATGAACCTCAGTTATTATCAATCACAATCAGGCACATATTAACTCAAATAAGTGGCACAAAGAGAAACAAGAAAGAGACAGAAGAGAAAAGAGTAAGAGAGGAGAAGAAAGAAATGCAAGATCTAGAGTCAGTCGTCTCGGGCTCAAGTTCTCCTCAGGCAAATTACCTCTCTGAGTCCTTACTTGTCTGTAAAATGGGCATAATATAAGCATCTACTTCTACAATTGTGGTGAGGATTAAAATGAAATACTGTATGGCTATTATCAAAAAGACAAGAAATAAATTTTGGCGAGGATGTGGAGAAAAGGGACCCTGTGCGCTGTTGGTACGAATGTAAATTGGTGCAGCCATTTTGGAGGTTCCTCAAAAAATTAAAACTAGAACTACCATATGATCCAGCAATTCCACTTCTGGGTATTTATCTGAAGAAAACACTAACTCAAAAAATATCTGCACCCCCACGTTCACTGCAGCATTATTTACAATAGTCAAGACATGGAAGCAAACTAAGTGTCCATTGATAGACAAACAGATAAAGAAAATGTGGTGTATATATACAATGGAATATTATTCAGCCATAAAAAATGAAATCTTGCCATTTGTGACCACATGGATGGAGCTGGAGGGCATTATGCTAAGTGCAATAACTCAGACAGAGAAAGACAAACACCATATGATCTCATTTCTATGTGGCATTTAAAAAAAAAAGAAAAAGAAATCCCAAGCTCATAGATACACAGAACAGATTGGTGGTTGCCAGTGGCAGGGGATGTGGGATGGGTGAAATGGGTGAAGGGGGTCAAAATGTATAAACTTCCAGTTATAAAATAAATAAGTCCTGGGGATGGAACATACAGCATGGCGAATCTAGTTAATAATACTGCACTGCATATTTGAAAGTTGCTAGGAGAGTAAATCTTGAAAGTTCTCATCACAAGAAAAAAAACATTTGTATCCATGTATGGTGATGGATGTTAACTAGACTTATTGTGGTGATCATTTCACAATATATACAAATATTGAATCATGTTGTGCACCTGAAACTAATATGATATTATATGTCAATTATATCTCAATTAAAAGAAATACTGTACTTAAAACATTTAGTACAACACATTGTTGGTGCATAATAAATGTTAGCTATTATTAAAAGGTGTGGTCCCCAGAGACAGGCTAATCAGAGGGAACCCTAAGAAGCCAGCCTTTAACTCGGGTTTGAGGGTACATAAAAGTGCTCTGGGAACCTGGAAGTCTACAGGAAGCTTCCGAGTGGTGCATGGTTCTCTGGAAGGATTCGTGCCAGCTCATGCCACCCTGCTTTTGCACATGCTGTGCCCTCTGCCCGAAATGCTCTTTCTCCCTTCTCTGCCTGGCTAAATTCCTTGTGGTCTTTTAAGACAATTCAAGAACTCCCTGACCGCCATCCCAGCCCTGCCCTAAGGGCTGAGGGGGTCCTTCTGAGGGGCTTCCCTGGGCCTAGCCCAGAGCCTGAAGAAGTGATGTCTTCACTGGGCAGTGCTCCTTCAGAGCAGGGCCTGAGTTCCATTCATCTCTGTGTCCCCAGCACTTGCCTCTGTCTCTGGCATGGAATAATGCCATGGGGAGGATGGGGAGGAGGATGATGATGGGAGCTAAGGCTCGTGTAACAATTACTAACTGCCAGCCACCATTAAGTGCTTTATAGCTATTAACTCCCGTAACCTCCACAATAACCCTGTGAGGTAAGTATATTCTTATCTCCACTTTACAGATGAGGAAACTGAGGCACCGAGAGGGTAAGTAACTTGTCCAAGGCCACACAGCACACAACGAGCAGAGCGAGGATTCAACCTCAGGCCGGCTGGCTCCAGAGCCAGTGCTCTCAACCACTACACGGGTGGTTCTCAACGGGGCGACTGTGCCCCTCCTAGGGGGGCATTTGCAATGTCTGGAGACATTTTCCATGGTCACAACTGGAGGGATGCTCCTGGCATCTAGCCAGAGATGCTGCTAAACACCCCACACTACACAGGACGGCCCCCCACAAAGAACTATCTGGCCCCACAGGTCACTCGTGCAGAGGTGGAGAGATCCCAGTGTCCACACAGCAGGGATGGCCATCTTTGCTGAGTGAATACATGGACAAATGCCTGACGTGGTCTTGGTTTGGGTTCCGACTGACTTGGTAAACACGGGTGTGAGCTGGCTGGTGAGCTGCTGCCGGGAGGCTGTATATATACAATGAGCCCGGGTTTGCTCATCCCCACTCTGCCGTCACGTTGCTGAGGGACCCTGGGGTAGTCACTGTTCCTCTTCACAGCTCAGTTTCCACCCTCTGTATGACGGGGGACAGATCTGGCTGCCTTCAGGCCCCTTGCAGCTCTGCTGTCCACAGATGATGGAGCCCCCGGGAGGGAGGCAGGTGACGGCTGTGTCCGGAACTCCCAACAGGAGTCGTGTCACCCGCTAACTCCAACCATCCACGGACGAGCCAGGGGCTCAGAGCCAGAGCCAGAGCAGCCTCTGCCACAGGTCGGGTCCTGCCTGGGCTCGTGACTACACGGCTCCCTGGCTAAAGAGCCTTCGGGCTGGACAGAGCCCAGCAGACTGGGGTGGGGGGGCTCAAGGGGCCTGCAGGGGGTGGCCCATTCCCTTGACAGCGGTCCGGGGCTGATGGTCAAGTGCCAGGAGGCAGAGAATGGAGGGGCACCAGCTCGGCTTCTTGCCAGGAATGAATCCCTGAGTGGGAGAGCCCAGATGGGTATAACCTCAATAGCAATTCATTCATTTGTTCATTCATTCAACAAACACTGAGAGTTCACTATATGCCAGGCCCTAGGCTGGGTGCTGGGAGTAAACCTCTGAAGGACACAGATATGCTCCACCAGCCCCCACCCTTCCCAGATGAGGGGCTGCTACTGGCTGGGGACTCCCCTTCAGGGCCCTGGGGGAGGGTAAGTGGACACACTTTGGGCCTCCCTTTTCCCTGAAGGCTGCTGTTCTGGATGCCCCAGCTGACCACAGGCCTCGGGCTTCCAGGGGCTTTTCCAGGAGCTATGGGGCCAGTGTCCCTCCCTTTCCCACTGCCCCCACCAAAGCACACACTCCTGGGGGTTCCAGGGGCTCCTGTTCAGTTGGGGAGCTGAACTTATCCCAGGGAGATAAGCATCCCCAGACCAAGGCCTCATCAGGATCCCTGACGCTGCCCGGCAGCCCTGGCCTCCCTGACAGCTCTGGAGGGGGGTCTCCAGGCTCTTCTTATCTCCACTTTACAGATGAGGAAACTGAGGCACAGAGAGGGTAAGTAGCTTGTCTAAGGCTACGCAGCACACAAGGAGCAGAGCAAGGCTGGCTGGCTGAGTGGTGGTCCCAGTGTTAGAAGGAGAACAGGCCTCGATGCTCCCTCCTGTGGCTCAGGGCCCTGACCACGCAGTGAGGGCAGGAAACGAGCAGACAAGGCCCGTCAGCATGACCAACGTCTACCCCATCCCTCCCTTCACTGACCCTGGCCAGCCTCCCTCACTCCGAGCCAGCTCTGGGACAGACCCAGGCATCTGCCCTCCCAGTAGGTGGGGAGGGAAGCACAGGCTTTGGTCAGACAGATTTGGCTTAAAACCCTGGGGCTGCATTTATTAGCTGTGTGACCTTGAGCAAGTCGCTTTGCCTCTCTGAGCCCGTTTCCTCGTCTGTAAAATGGGAGTAACCTGAGCTGGTTTCCCTTCCCTAAAGCGTCTATGAGGTGGGGGAGGCTGAGGCTCTCCTTCCCCTGACCAGCTGACAATCTTATTTCTCGCAGGAGGGGTCTGGTTCTGTCCTTTGTGGGCCAGACACAGGCCATACTAAAATTTAGAAATAGAATATCTATGATTTATAAAAACACCACTGAGCACCCCACAAGGGGGTGGTGCTGCCCTGGTTTGGCTCAGGACGGCCAAGGCCTCCTGCGCCCTCTGCTGGCCGCTCCATGTTCTCATCCCGTCATGGACAAGAATCCTTAGAAACAGGGCTCTTGGTGCCTCCAGGCAGCCATGAGAAGGGAAGGGACCAGCCCAAGACACACGGAGCCCAAGGGCAGGATCCTGCCTCAGTCCGTGCTGTGTCCTGTCCCCTCCCCCTCCCCCGGGAATCACCGTTTCCTCCCTGAAGCCTCAGTTGGGCCAGCAGGGCAGAGTTTCGACCCCACCCCACACCTGTCTACCCAGTTCTGCCAGGAAACTCTCCTGGGGGCCACCTTCTGATGATGCCCCTGCATTCACCCCTCTGCTCTCCAACCCAGCAGCGCCTTCCCTGACCCTCCTCCGCCCTCTGACCCTCACATGTATCTTGGAAGCTCAGGGGCCTCCTTATTCTCCTGGGGGGATGTGACATCCCAGAACCACAGGGATGTCTGGATCCGTCCCTGTTTGGCCTTGAAATGCAGCCTATCACTTCTGAAGGGCATTCAGCATTTTCGGAAGCTGCCTCATCCTTCCCTGAGCACGCCCACCCAGGCAAACAGGAGTGAAGTGCCCAGGGGACATGGCCCTGGCCTGAGGCGGCTGCTTACGTGCTGGATCAGTGTCTCCACGATCTTGTAGCGGTCGGGCATGTGGGTCACCATGTCCGCCATGTTGTCCTCGGATGTCCTCACCAGCGTTGGCCCGAAGACCAGGGCCAGGTTCCGGGGCTCCATCTGGGCAGGGGAGGGGAGCAGGTCAGTGACAACATCTGTGGGCTCTGACTCCAGTCCCCAGGCCTCCCTCACTCTGGGCCCCTCAGGCCCCCGTCCCAACCACATCCTGATCTGTCCCTGGCTTAGGGGCTGGACACCCCCTTGTATGGGCATGGAGCTGCCTGGTAAGGAGAGCACAGGACAGACTTCAGCCCCACTCACCCCTAGGCCCGGCAGCCATGGCAGTGCCCAACCTGCACACCTATACTGTGCCAGCAGTGGGAGATCCCAGAGTGGGGACCCACTGGAGGTTCCGAGGGTATATTAGGACTGGGAGAAATCCTATAGCTCCCCTCATTTTCCCTGCTGCAGAACAAGAAGATACAGAGGTTTGATTAGGAAAATGCAATGCAAGGGATTCGAGCTGGATCACAGGATAGGTTTCCATTAGACGCAGGGGGACTGTGGCTCTCTGCCTCTGGAAGACCCTCAGAAACTCAGGAGCTGGCTCTCTGGGGGAGAAGCACTGGCTGGCATGTAGGGGTGGGGTGGGGACAGAATGACCTTTAAGAAGGAGGGCACACCTAGAGGGGCTTGAGATTATCTGACCTGGAGGATCTTAGTATTCTGAGGAGACCCTGGTCTGCTTCCCTCCCCCACGCTCCAGGCCGGAGTCCCCACCCACCTTGTTTTTCTCCGAGTGGTCGGCAATGGTCTTCAGATGGCCCACGAGGAATTTGAGTGTTTCATAGTAGTGTCCTGGGAGATCCCGGATCTGGCGGGAGAGAGAAGGGGCACAGGATCAGGCTGTGACAGCCTCTCCCACTCCCCTCCAAGCCCTACGGGGGCTCCCACTGCCATATCTCAGAGGGTCTGGAATCTACCCTCTAACCATCCCCCTTGCGTAGATGGAGAAACTGAGGCCCAGAGTGGACTTCTCCAAGGTCACAGGGAATTGGTGGCCCTGGACCCCAGGCTTCTGGGACAGTGGTCTCTCCAGTCTGGTCTACCTTTGGCCCAACAGCGTCTCTCCCTCCTTACCAGCTTCCGCAGCGTCTTCAACCGCTCCCTCGAGTCTTCAATGCGATTGGCCTCGATGAAGTCATTGTATTTGTCTAGAACACAGTGAAGACAACTTAGAGAGGCGGGAGGTAGCCCCTTCTCCCACAATCAGGGTGAGCTGACTCCGGGCTGAAGGCCCTGGCTGGCTGAAGGGGCCCTGCTGGGAGATCAGTGGTTTGTACCCAAGCTGTTCCAGTTTTGGGGGGCTCCATGGCCTTGTGTTCATGTGACCAAACCCACCACACCAGCACTCAAGTGTGTACCTGACCTGGGGTAGCCCAGGTGTGTGCATCTGGGAAGAAATAAGACCTAAGCTGCATGTTAATACTGGAAAAGGGATCCGTGCCCCAGTCTCCAGGACAAGGACACCACAAGGTCAGAAGAGACGGTTATCTAGAAAGAGGGAGGGGCCTTTCATCCCCCAGACACCTCTTCCCAATTGCCAGGATTCCCCCAACTCCCTTCAGGAAAAGTCCACTGGGAACCTTAAAAAATGGAACATAATATGGGCTGGCCCGGTGGCATAGTGGTTAAGTCTGGCATGCTCCACTTTGGTGGCCTGGGTTCCTGGGTTCGGATCCCAGGCACAGACCTACACACTGCTCATCAAGCCTTGCTGTGGCAGTGACCCACATATAAAATAGAGGAAGACTGGCACAGATGTTAGTTCAGGGTCAGTATTCCTCACCAATAAAAAAAAAAAAAGGAATGTGATATGTTTACTCTAAAATTTATCTGGATGAGTAAATGCACAAAGATAGCCAAGATTACTTTTTAAAGGAAGAATGGTGAGGGAGGATTTGCCCTACCAGATACAGCTAAGGCAGCACGGAACTGGTAGAGAAGCTAGATCGAGGATAAGGCAGAAAGGAGAGAAACAGGCCACCCATGTGGGTCTTTACTAGGTGATATAGGTGGCATTCAAACCAGTGGGGAAGGATGCAGGCAGCAATAAATGTCCCTGGACAATTAGCCGTCTTGTTGGGAAAAAAAAATCCATTTCTAACTCACATAGTATACAAACAAATTTAACTGCATTACAGAGCCAAATATAAAAGTTATTAAAATATTGGGGAAAATAAGAAAATACTTTTATAATCATAAGATCTTCCTAAACATGAGATGCAGAATCCATTAAAGATTAGTAGCTTTGACTGCACTTAAAATCATTGTTTTCAATTTCTATACTGAAAAGTTAAAAGGCAAATGGCAGACCAAGAGCAAATATTTGCAAAAAGTAACAAAGGTTAATACCATATTATACAAGAGCTTGTCTCTTACAAATCAATACAAAAAAAGACAAACAACCCAATAGAAAAATGGGCACATAGTCTGAACAGGCAATTACAGAGGGAATAGAAAAGACCAATAAACGAATGAAAAGGTAGTTAATCTCCCTAGAAATGGGGGAAATGAAAATGAAAACAATAATGAGGTGCCATTTCCCCTATCCAATTAGCAAAAGTTGAAAATATGAATAACATCCAGTGTTGATGGGGTGTGGGAACAAACTCTTATGCCGTTAGTGGGAGTGTGAACTAGGGCCTCCTTCTCAGAGCAACTTCACATGAGCTTTCAAAAATGTTTACCAGCAATATGGAGATTCCTCAAAGAATTAAAAACAGAAATACCCTAGGATCCAGCTATCCCACTACTGGGAATCTATCCAACGAACCTGAAATCAACAATCCAAAGAGGCTTAGGCACCCCTATGTTCATTGCAGCATTATTCACTATAGCCAAGACATGGAACCAACCCACGTGTCCCTCGACTGATGATTGGATCAAGAAGATGTGGTATATATATATATCATGGAATACTACTCAGCCATAAAGAAAGACAAAATCGTCCCATTGGCAACAACATGGATGGGCCTGGAGGGTATTAAGTGAAATAAGCCAGAAAGAGAAAGACAAATGCTGTATGATCTCACTCATATGTGGAATATAAACCAACACACGGACAGAGAAAACTGTATTGTGGTTACCAGGGGCAATGGGTGTAGGGGGTGGGCACAAGGGGTGAAGGGAGACATGTATATGGTGATGGACAAACAAAAATGTACAACCCAAAATTTCACAATGTTATAAACTATTAAAACATCAATAAAAAAAAAATTGTTTACCAGGACTTGAACCCAACAATTCTACATCTAGAAATCTACCTTAAGGGCTGATCCAGGTGTGAGGGACACATTTAAGGAAAGTCATCGCAATGTGTTTAGCAACAGCAAAAATTTAAAGACAACCTAAAAATCCATCAATAGGGGAGTGATTAGACAAATTATAGTCTCTTCACGCTATGAAATCCTATGCGGTTGATTTAAACGAAGAAGGAGGTAGAGCTCTTTGTACTGACACGAATGAATCTCCAAATTACAAGCCTCCTTTTGTTAAGAACAACTCAACTAGTGGTTGCTGCAGCTCCTGAGAGCCAATTGTGTTCATCTCTCCCCAACTCCACGTAGGGGACAGCACATCGGGAGCTTGGAATAAGCCATGGTGAGAGTATTTATACCATGGAAACTGGAAAACACTACAAATCAAGGCTTTTTTCCCTTGAGAGCCAGATGTTAAACATGTACCAGCACACCACTGAACTCACCCAGCTCCAAACCCTACGTATGTGTGTGTGTCTTTGTCATGTGTGTAAGGGTCTGGAAGGAAACACAACAGATTGTTAATAAGCATCTCAGCAAACGGTCAAGAGCTGGGCTCTGGAGCCTGATGTCTGGGGCCGACTCCCAGCTCTTTTTTTTTGTGTGTGTGTGTGTGTGAGGAAGATCAGCCCTGAGCTAACATCCATGCTAATCCTCCTCTTTTTGCTGAGGAAGACCGGCCCTGAGCTAACATCTATTGCCAATCCTCCTTTTTTTTCCCCCAAAGCCCTAGTAGATAGTTGTATGTCATAGTTGCACATCCTTCTAGTTGCTGGATGTGGGACTCGGCCTCAGCATGGCTGAAGAAGCAGTGCGTTGGTGCCCACCTGGGATCCGAACCTGGGCCACCAGTAGTGGAGCGCGCGCACTTAACCGCTAAGCCACGGGGCTGGCCCCGAATCCTGGCTCTGACACTTGCAACCTGTGTGACTTTGGGCAAGTCAGTTAACCTCTCTGTGCCTCAGTTTCCTCCTCTGTAAAGAGGAGATAATAGTACCTACCTCACTGAGTTGTTGCAGGGAGTTGTGCTTGGCCCATAATAAACGCCGAGAAACTGTTAGTCAAACCTCTGGGGACAGGGGGTGGGAGACTGACAGGGACCTTCGTATTACTTTATTCCTGTCTGTACTACCTAAGTTTTTTACAAGCACGTGTTTCTTTTGTATTAAAACAAAAACCCAAAAAGTAAAACCAACAAATCCAATTAATCAGTGGTCAGGGTGCAGCACAGACAGGTGTCCCTCCTCCTCCCATCCTCCACTTCCGCCCCCTGCCCTACTCACCGTCGGTGAAAAGAGGCTCAGGGAGCTTTCGGAAGAAGGACTTGAGCAGGCTGCTGATCACATTGAGGTCTTGCCAGCGCTGGGAAAGGGGCAAAGATGTCAGACCGCGTGCAGGCTCAGCCTTATGCCTGCAAACCTCCATCCCCCAGGTCCAGGGCCAGCCAGACCCAGCCCAGGTGCCCACACCTCCACGCTTGTCCAGCCTAGAGCCCAGGCCAGCCCAGCCCAGGCCCTCCCTGGGATCCAGACACACCAACCTCTACTCAGGCCAGGGATCTCTGGGCTAAGAAGACTCATCAGGGTGGTGGCAGCAGAACAGAGTCCCCAGCTAGGTCCTAGCCCCCGACTACCTGGCTCCAGCCCCTCCCTGCCCCAGCCAACCCAGTGGGCCCCAACATCTGCCCATCCACAGAAAGGATGGGGTACCTTCTTTGGTCCAGGCACTGTGGGAGATAGAAGTAAGCAAAACCCACCCCACACCTGCCCATTGGACCTCCACTGAGCCTATGAGTGCCAACTCCTGCTTCCCAGCGCTCCCCATTTAGCAGAGAGTCATCCTCGGACCCCCTCTCCTTCGCCATGACACAGCACTCGTTCACCTGGTGCCTGCCTGTCTCAGGCCCTTTGCACTTGCCCGGTGCCTCCACTAGAACTCTCTTCCCCCTACCCCTCACATGACCGGCTCCTCACCCTATCTAAATGTTACCTCCAGAGAGACCTTCCCTGACCATCATAGCTAAAGCAGCCACCATCACCACTGCCCTGTCATCTGTATCACAGCCCCGCTTCGTTTTTTCCATGGCACTCAGCACAATTTGTCACTATTGTAAACATTCGTTTCCCTTTTCCGCCTAGCTCCCTGGCAGGCTTGTAAACTCCATGAGGGGCACGGATCTTATCTTATCCCCTGCTGTGTTCCTATCACCTAGCCAGCTCCTTGAGCCTGGCACTTAAATGGTCTAAATCAGTAGGTCTCAACCAGGGCGATTCTGCCCCCCAGGGACATCGGCAACGTCCAGAACCATTTTGGTTTTCGCAACTAGGGGGTGCCACTAGCACCTAGAGGATAGAGGAGGCCAGGGATGCTGCTAAACTTCCCCCAGTGTACAGGACAACCTCCCACAACAAACATTATTCTGCCCCAAAAGGTTGAGAAACCCCGGTCTAAATAAACGGTTGTTGAATATAAGAGTGAAGGACAGCCGGGTCATTGTCCCTTCTGTCCACCAGGGGGCACCATCACCCTGCACCATTGGTAGGAACTGTTCAGAGGAACTCACGCCCAGAAAGCAACATAATACCCTCAACAAAGACACACAACTCGACAATATACGTGCTCTTTACAGTGGATCCATAGCTTAATGCCAGAGAATTCCACAAACAATACCCTCCCCACAGGCTCAACAGGAGTTAGATTCACCCTGCACACAAACACTTAACTCCAGCACTCCCCCGACAAATGACACAACTGCTGTCTAAGACAAAACCACACCCCGATACACTCAGCATGCCCCCACTCCAGCAAAGGTGTGTGCTTCAGTGCACACCCCCACCCCTTTACCTCCCTCCCACCTCCTGCCCACCTCCCTCCACTCCCTCCTGGCCCCACAGCATGGGCTCTTCTCATCTCCCAGCTGCCAAACCTAAGCCTTGCCCCGTCCTCCTTGACCCCACCTGTGTGCAAGGATCTGCCCTCTTCCCAGCCTCACCTGAGCTCCCTCTCCCGCCCCACTCAGAGCCTGGCCCTTGCACTCCTGATGGCCACCCTCTCCCCCAACAGCAGCTCCCTCCATCGTTGCACTTCCATACCCCAGCATGACCCATACCCACTCTCCAGTCCACTCTTGGTCTAGTGCCTGAATACGCCATCACCCCCATGTGGGTGACTTACCATCACCCCAAATCCAATGGGGCTGTGACCTGACACTTCTTCCCTCTCCTGCCCTACTCCCCAGTTTCTGCCAGGGACAGAGACCACTGGGCCCCCAGCTCAAACTTTTATCTCTTCCCTGCCCCTCCTCCTCTCTCTCATGCAGCCAACACCAGAGCTGCTCCTAACCTCCTTATTCCCCTGGGACCAGAGTCCTCCTGACCCCTCACACTTCCAATATATCAGTAATTTCTTCCCTAGATGCCCTACCCTGGGGCTCCTTCATTCACACCCATTAGGCATAAGCTAAAGCACTACTCTTTCTCAAACCCCACTCTCCTTTATGCACCCCCCATCCCCCCCAGCTGAAGAACCATCGAAGGCTCCCTATTGTCCATTGGATCAAGGTCAAAGGCTTCAGCAAAGCCATTAAAAGCCCTCTGTCCACTGCCCTGGGCCTCACCTCCCCACTGCCAAGTCCAGGAGGCGGGTCCATTCTCTGTCCTGACACGCAGACCCTTCTCTGGGATTTTGGAAAATGCCATCATTCCCTGCCTGGACTGCCTCCCTGTCTGCCTGCCCCCTCCTGTTCATCCTTCAAACACTCAAGCCCACCACCTGCCCCAGCCCTCCACATCCTCTCCTTCCACATCCTCATCCTCAATGCGAGATCAGCCTTGTCTCTGTCCACTGTTTCACACGTGCTTATCTCTCCATTTCCTTCCCAAGGGCAGGAAGACTGTCACGTCACGTATCACATACAGCTTCACAGTATGTGACTCATGGGACTTTGCTGCCCAGATTCGTGGTTTTCCAAAACATCTTTTTCACTAGAGCCCCTTTTATCAAATAGAATCATACATAAAAACCCAATATGATAAAAATTGACATAAAAAAGCCAGAGCGAAGCAGGTTACTCTAGTTCAAGCAAGGATGGGGGTCCCGACCTGCCCCTGGCCCCCCACAGCACCTCTGGGGACCTCAGGATCCCGGGAAACACAGTTTGAGAACCATGGTCCTGCTGCAAACTCTGTTGTTTTTTTTCATATTGAAACATTGGATATTTTTTCCAGCTTTACTGAGATAGAACTGACATATAGCCTGCTGCAATCTCTTTTTCTTTTTTTTAATTTTTTTCCACTTAATTTTGATGATGACAGTATTTAGTTACAGGGATGGCTATATGATAATTTAATCTCCTATTGTTTTGCTTTTTTTTTTTTTAACTTTATTTATTTATTTATCTCCCCAAAGCCCCAGTAGATAGTTGTATGTCATAGTTGCACATTCTTCTAGTTGCTGTATGTGGGACTCGGCCCCAGCACGGCCGTAGAAGTGGTGCATCTGTGCGCGCCCAGGATCCGAACCCCGGGCCGCCAGCAGTGGAGGGCGCGCACTTAACCACTAAGCCACAGGGCCAGCCTTGCAATCTCTTAAGTGTGGTTGTTAGATCTCCTCACGAGCTGGTCTCATTTCATCTGATCAGCCCCTTCTCTTCCCACGTTGCAGCCACCCAAAATTGCTGGCCGGTCCAGAAAACACCATACACTCCCCTTCTTCTAAGCCAGGGCCTGCAAACCACAGCCGGTAGGTCAAATCCAGCCAATGGCCTGTTTCTGTACAGGCTTTGGGCTAAGAATTTTACATCTTTAAATGTAAAATTTTACTGTTTTAAAGGGTTGTGAAGGCCGGCCCCGTGGCTTATCGGTTAAGTGTTCGCGCTCCGCTGCTGGCGGCCCAGGTTCGGATCCCGGCCGTGCACCGACGCACCGCTTCTCCGGCCATGCTGAGGCCGCGTCCCACATACAGCAGCTAGAAGGATGTGCAGCTATGACATACAACTATCTACTGGGGCTTTGGGGGGAAATAAAATAAATAAATAAAATCTTTAAAAAAACAAAATGAAAAAAAATAAAGGGTCGTGAAGGAAAAGGAGGAGGGGCGGTGGAGGAGGGTATGCATTAGAGTCCGCGTGGTAACCAAAGCCTGCGATATCTACTGCCCGGCCCTTAGAGAGAAGGGGTGTTGACGGCTGGCTCACCTGCAGAGTCTGCGCCCCTGCCCAGGCCATGCCCTCTGCCTGGAATGCCCTTTCCTGGCTTTCACTGGCTTTTAGTGGACTCTGCTCGTCCACAAGGCCCAGAGAACTGTTGCCCACGAGCCTCTGCCTCGGGCTCCCCAGGCCACAACCACATCTGTCTGTTTGGCTTCAGCTGGAGTGGGCCCGTCCCCAGCACCAGCCCGCAAGGACAGGTCCCGTCTTGCCCATCTTGGTGCTCTGGCCCAGTGCCGGGTACATCGCAGGGTACAATGAACACGACAGACACACAGGCCACCTGGGCGCCCCCTCCACAGACCCCCCAGCCACACCCACCTCATCCTGCAGGTTGATGTCACCGGGCCCGCGGTTGAGCTGCTCCTGCAAGCTGGACACCACTGCATTGTTGCCCGGCACCCGGTAAATGCCCGTGGACTCCAGGCCCCGTGCCTCCACAATGCGACAGCATGCAGCCACAATCAGGGGGACACGCTGGGGACACAGGCAGGGCAGGGGTGTTAGGGAAGGCAAGGGCGGCATTTTCCACCAGTGGGCCAGAGGAGGTGGGGAGGCCAGGAAGGGGGCAGCACAAGGCCAGAGCTGCTGCCAGGAACCCCATGGGGGGACAAGAGGCCCTCGCTGCCTCCAATCTGGGGACTAGAAATTACACCAAAGCCTCCCCATGGGCTGAGAGAGAGTACGGCTGGGGGTCAGGGATTCGGGCTCTGCCTCAGCTCTGCTGCTCCCTCCCTGGGCTGTGTCCTCAGCTGTGTCCGTAGGACGAGGTGGAGAGCTGGTCCCAAAGCCCCTTGCAGCTCTGACTCTCTGTGCCTTGGTCTCCCCCCTCCCTGCTTGCTCTGGAGAACAGCAGGGCCCACCTGGTTCTCTGTGGCTGGCTGGCACTCCTCCAGCCGGACCCCAAACGCCCTGGGGGCTGCCTTCTTGTTCTTCTTGATGATGTTGATGCCCCAGGGGGCTTTAGGGGTGGCAGCACTGTCATCTGGGGTGGGGGGAGGCAGAGAGAGTCAAGGTGAGCTGGGGGCCCAGGACGGGCAGCAACCACACTTGGTCACACACACTGACCTGTCACATTCACACATGCCTGGACATATGGGGGCTCCATCAGAGAAGGAACTGGGATGCTGAGGGCCAATGGGAAATTACATCCTGAGAGAGAACGCAGAAGGGATGAGGGTGTTTGCCCGGGAGAAGAGAGGCCTCAGAGTAACGTGAGGACTTCTGTATGACCTCAAGGGCTCACACAATGAGGTGGGAGCCACAGATTCTGGTACAACCAAAGGAAGAACTTTCTAACAGCCAAAAGTGTGTGAAGATGGAAAAGGCTGCCTCCAGAGAGGATGAGCCTCCCCCTCCTGAAGGGACACAAGCAAAGACTGGAGGGCCACACAGCTGAGATGTCATGGAGGGAAATCAGGTGCCAGGCCCTTCCAGCCCCGAGACCCTGAGAGCCCCCAGACTCCCACAGGTATACACACCAGGATAACTGTGGCACACATCCACAGGCACACACACAGCCCAACACACACACTAACGCGCCCTCTGCTCCTGTGCAGACCAACAGGGCTGACACCCACCCTCCCACACGCACCACGCACACCATCCCCTTCGCAGCCACCTTCCTACCCTTACTCCCTGCAGGCTGGTCCTGAGTCCTGAGGCCGCGAGCCGTACTCTGTTTGAGGAACTCAGACTTGAGGCCCCCGAGGCCACGAGAGCCTTTTGGGGAGGAATCAGCTTTGGGCCCAGAGCTATGGCTGTGTAGGAAAAGGGGGAGAGAGGTCTTCATCAGGCGGACCCAGGATGCCACCTGCCCTGGCCTCTCACCACTTCGGACCTCCCCTTCATCCCTGGGCAATCCCTCCACGCCCTTCTGGGGACTGGGGGCCTCAATGCCCTTGCTGCCCTCCCTGCCCCCAGCAGAGGGCAACTTGGGGGCTGCCCTCAGGCCTGGAGGATGCCCTCTGCCTGGAGTCCCCCTACCCCATGGCCAGGACTGCTCCACAAGGCCTGGGCCTCACCTCACTTTGCGGTAATCATTAAGCTTCTTGCTGATCAGAGCTTGGTTGGCACAGCCGGGGTCCTGGAGGAAGGGGAAGAGAAAGCAGACCCCATCAGTGCCCACAGTCAGCCCACCCAAGGCTCATCCCTGGCCCCTGCCTCAGCCTCGCCTCCCCTCTCCTCCATCAGCCAGCTGGAGGGCACAGACCCTGGAGCGAGAAAGACCAGGGCTGGACTCCAGAGCACCCCCTCACCAGCTGTGTGACCTTGGGTAATCCACTTAGCCTCTGTGAGCCTCAGTCCCCTCAGCAGTAACATGCGGAGATAATGTGGCAACCTCAGGATTGGGGTGCAGAATTATGCACGTAGCACTCATGACAGTCCTGGCAAGGCACAGAGGGGGTGCCCCATGAGGCACAGCTATTGCGATAATGAAGATGACTTGGGACCTCTTGACTGTGCCCTGTTGGGGACAGCCCAGCCAGGCCCCCTAGAGCAGGGGCCCCAGATTCCAGGTACTTTCCTCCCTGTAGTGAGGAAAGACAATGTCTTGGGAGGACAGAGCCGGGTTCAGCGAGAGGATGTGTCCTCCGCGAGAGGGTCTGTGGCCCAGAGGCTGTGCACTGGGACCCTCTCCCCACAGCCAGAGTGGGTGTATGGCCTGGACGAGGAGGGCCCAGGCCCACTGTCCTTTTGGCAGAGATCAGCCCGCAAGCCTAGGACCCCACATAACTTTGCGCAGGTGTGTTGAGGCACCTTTGTGCCGGCACCTGGCAGAGCGGCTGACCACAGGAAGAAACCCCAGCCGAGGCCCCTGGTGCGTAGCTGCAGCTTCCCAGGAGGGGGCGCCACTTCACAAATTCTCCCAAAGTGCCTTCCAAAGCCCTTGGCTCAACCCGAGCCGCCTGCCGCCAAAGGCCAATCCTCTTGGCCTCCTGCCAAGGTCAGCGTGTGGGTGCCCCGCAGACAGGCCAGCCCTGTCAGAAGGGCCAGCCACAGTTTTGGCACAGGGGCACCTCATTCTGTAATGAGACCCCCCCCCCCACCTCCAGCAAGAAGCTGAGGTTGGCCTGGGGCTGACCTCTGTGCCAGAGCATGCCCAAGGCAGTCATAACGATAATAATAACAATTACTCTCATTCCTACAGCTATTATTTTTACTGCCAGTCATGGTACACTAAGGACGCCAGGTGCTCTGTGAGCCACTGTCCGTGCATCTTTTCTTCACACCAAACCCTAGGTGGGGGTGTGCAAGGTGTACTCCTGTTAGCCCATGTGACAGAAGCGGGCACTGAGGCTCAGGGCGGGGAAGGAGGTCCCGGCAAGTGAGAGGTGGCCCTGGGCCCGCCCTGCCCTCCTCGCCCGGCTGGGGCTGGGCGGGGCCCTCACCTCGCCCTCGGCCCTGCTGTTCTCTCGGATCGCTCTGATCCAGCCCAGCATGTCATCCCGGTCCTCAGCCTGAAAGAGATATTCACAGAAGTCAGCGGTGGTCAGCCGGAACACGTGCCTCCTCTTGGTCTCGCTGTAGGAGATGTCCACCAGGCAGGAGCCGATGCAGACGGGCGCCGCCTCGTCCTCACCTGCGACGGCCGCCGCCGCCCCCGCCGCCGCCGGCCCGGGCTCCCGCCGCTCCTTGCTCAGCGAGAGCGAGCGCGCCCGCAGCGCGGCGTACACCCGCTTCCACTGGCGCAGGCCGCCGCCCGCTTTCTGCAGGGAGACACGGGAGGGGGAGAGACGGAGGGGGAGGGTGTGAGAGGCCAGGCCTGCCCTCCCCGCCCCCAGAGCCCTAGCGGGCCCTAGAAGCTGCAGACAGTGGACAGCAGTGGGGACCCCCACCCCACGGCCCACCAGGAGCCCCCTTGCTCCACCCCTGCCGGGACCTGGGGCAGCCTCCTGCCAACAGTCCCCCAGCTCTCTCAGCCCCTCGCCTGCCTGGACACCCCTATCCATGTTTCTCAGTCCCCCCAGAGGGTCCCCAACCTTCTCTTTTTTTTTTTTTTTTTTTAAAGATTTTATTTATTTTATTTTTCCCCCCAAAGCCCCAGTGGATAGTTGTGTGTCGTAGCTGCACATCCTTCTAGTTGCTGTATGTGGGACTCGGCCTCAGGATGAACGGAGAAGTGGTGCCTCGATGCGCACCGGGGATCCGAACCCGGGCCACCAGCATCGCAGCGCGCACACTTAACCACCAAGCCACAGGGCCGGCCCATCCCAACCTTCTCTTTATTTATTTTTTTTTTTATTTAATTTTTTCCCCCAAAGCCCCAGTAGATAGTTGTATGTCACAGCTGCACATCCTTCTAGTTGCTGTATGTGGGACGCGGCCTCAGCATGGCTGGAGAAGCGGTGCATCAGTGCGCGCTCAGGATCGGAACCCGAGCCACCAGCAGCGGAGTGCAAGCACTTAACCGCTAAGCCACGGGCCGGCCCCCAACCTTCTCTTTAAATACTAGCTAGCATCGACACTCATCTGGCGTTGGCAATGCCCCAGAGAACCAGCAGGACTCTGGGAGGGCAATCAGGCCCCCCAACCAGCGTGACCCACCTTCTAAAATCCTCGTAAAGCCATTTAGTCCACATATTGCTCCCCCTTCACAGCAAAACTGGTCAAGAGTTGTCAGAACACTTGCTCTCCCCACCTCTGTGCCTCTCACTCAAGACTCCACTCAGTATCCCCCTCCCTGGAAATCTCTCACAAGGTCACCCAGGCCCTCCATGTTGCCAACGCCAGTAGTGGCTTCTTGGCCCTTCTCAGCCCTTTTCTTAACTTCTCAGTGGCATCTGACCCAGCTGGCCGCTCCTTCCCTCTCCAAACCCTTTCTTGGCATCAGGGACCCCACGGTCCCTGGTTTTCCTCCTAATTCCACTAGCTCCTTCTCAGTGTCCTCCACTGGTTTCTCTCTCCCCGACATCCTCTACACCAGTGGTTCTCAACCAGGTGACTCGCCCCCAGAGGACATTTGTCTGGAGACATTTCCGTTGTCACACCTGGGGAAGGGCTATGGCATCCAGTGGGTAGAAGCCAAGCATGATGTTAAACATGCCCCAATGCCCAGGACAGCCCCCACAACAGAATCATCTGGCCCAAAATGTCCGTAGACCTGAGGCTGAGACCCTGCCCTGAAGGAGACAGAGTTCCAGAACTTTGTCCTGGGTCCCCCTCTCCCTGCATGCCCCCGCCATGGCGTCATCCATGCCCAAGGCTTCCAATCCCGTCTGTCTGCTGACAATGATCCCTAAATGTGCTCGGCCCAGCATCTCCCCCGAGTCACAGTCCTGCACCCCACTGCCTGCTCAGGGTCTCCACTAGCATGTCCCACGGGCACTTCCCACGCTACTTGCTCACTGTGGGCCACCTGACTTTCACCATCAAACCCCCCACCCCCACCTTTTCCAGCTCAGTAAATCTACCCAGTTGCCCAGAAACCTGGGATTTGCCCTTGAACTCTTCCCTTATCCTCCCCCTCGACATCCAACCCACTAGGAAACCACGACTGTTCTGCTTCCAAAATATCACCCGTCTCCATCTCTCCTGCTACCACCTCGTCCACACCATCGACACCTCTTGCCTGGACAACTGCACAAACCTTCCCAGTCTCCACTGTCACCTCCTGGGACCCATTCTCCACCTGGCAGCTGCAGCCATCACTTAAAAATGTAGACGAGATCCTGTCTCTCCCCTGCTGAGCACCCCTCATGGGTTCCCATGGCCCTGGAATCGAATCTAAGCTCTTTGTGATCTGGTCCCTGCCTCTTTCCCGCCTCCTTCTTCCTCACTATCTCAAGCCACAGGGAACTTCTCCGGGGAACAAGCCAAGCCTTGCCTTTCTCTGGGCCTTTGCACTTGCTGTTCCTTCTGCCCAGAGCCCCTTCTCTCCCTTCTTCGTGTGGATGCCCCCTGGCCCTTCAGGTCTGAGCTCAAATGTCACCAACATCAGCTCCTCCGAGAGGCCTTCTCTATTTTTTTTTTCTGTAAAGGCAGCTCCGCTCTTCCTCCCAACTTAAAGGCCATCACCTCAGCTGTTCACTTTCCCTGAGTGCTGATGGTAAGCTCCGGGGGGGCAGGCAGCTTGTCTGTCCTCTCACTTCCATATTCCAGGGCCTAGAGCCACACTGGCACAGGGTAAGTGCTTGGCAGTATTTACTGAATAAATGAATTAACCATCCTCGGAGCACCCCGAGGGCAGGGGCTCCATCACCCCCATCAGACCAAGGGCTCCCTTCCTCCGGCTAGTGGCCCACCTCCTACTCCACACCCAGCACGAGCCTCTGCCCTCAGAGCAAAGGAGACGAGGATGCTCCATGGCTAGAGGTGAACACAGCCGTGTCTGCCGTGAGCCCCACCCACCACCACAGCCCTGCTGGCCTCGGGCAGGGACATTCAGAGCAGGAGACAGCAGGGCCCTCGAGGAGAAGCTTAGTGTCAGACTGAGGTGGTGACAAGGGTGCCCCTTTGAGACTGAACCAGCTAGGTGACCTTGGACATGTCAAGCCCCCTCCCCTGGCATCAGTGTTCCCTGTTGGTAAAACGAGAGGTGAACTGGCTGGTCTCCAAGCTTGCATCAGCTCAAATGGCAGGTCTGTGGCTGCAGGGACGTATCACACACACCCACCCCCCCCTCTGGAGGATTGTCTCCTCCAGAGACAATCAACGGTCTCTGAAAGAGGCTGAGCGGTTGGGGGGTGGGCAGGACAGGCTGGACTTGCTGCAACAGACATCTGGCTGGCAATCAGGAACCCAGACAGACCATCAGGACCCCAGACAGACCAAGGGCGTGAAGCTGGCTGGCCGGCGCCTCTCCTAACTACCAGGGCATGGCACCAAGGGAACAAGTGAAATCGGGTTTTGACCGGAGTGGGAGTGGAAGCCCCTGTCCTCCAGAGCTGATCCGTGAGCAGCAAGGGGCCGGCTCCTCTCCCTGCCCAGGAGACATTGCAGCTGGGCTGCCAGGGGCCACCCAGAGCTGGGGGACAGGCTACCTGGCAGGTGGGAGGGAGCCAGCAGTTCTCACAGGCCTCAGAGTGGCTCAAATGTGGCACTGGAAGGTTTGTGCATGCCTGGCTCCCCTTCCTCCACTCACACAGCTGGCCCCTGCTGCCCCTCCTAGGGCGCCCCTCCTGGTTTACTGCCACCTTGCTGGCTCTCCTCCTTGGCCTCCGTCCCCCACATTCTCTCAAGGCGCAGCTGGTCTCTTGCCTTCTCCCTAGGTGCTCACACCCCGGTGGCTGCAGGTGTCCGTGTACCCTGATGGACAAATGCCCTCTGTCCCTAGGACGCCTCCACCAGGGTATGTCCCAGGGCCCTCAGACTCCATGGGACCCCGAAGAAACCTCTTGGCTTCCTCTCGCCAAACCTCCTCCTCAGTGCCCTGTGGCTCAGGGGAGGGTCCCACCACCCATCACCCCCACAGCCCAAGCCCCAGGAACCAGCGTCACCTCCTCCATCCTCACTCATCTCGCAGCCATCAGCAAGCCCAGGCCTTCCTTCTCTTTGAATCTCTCTAAATTGTCCCCACGCCACGACCTTGGTCAGGGCCCCCACCCTCGCTCACCTGGACAACAGCAGTGGCGTTGACTCCTGCTGTCCCCGATGGAACACTGGCCTCCTCGGTCACGCACCTCCCACCCCCATTTAAACCCTGCAACACTTGCCCTGAGCAACAATGCCCGGCATGCGGCGGCAGGCGCCCGACTCCCCACCTTGGCTTCCATCTCCTGCTCTGGCTCCCAGCCTCCCAGCACCCCTCCCCACCTTTCTCCCAAACTGTACAGGAGGGCATCCCCCCGTCAGACCCCTCCTTTCCCTCCCTCTCTTGTGGATTCCCACACACCCTTCATGTCTCAGCCTTCGAGATGCCCTCTCCTGCCCTGCTGAGGTTAGGGTCACCTACCCTGTGCTGTGCCCTCACCCCCCATCATAACAGTCATGGGCTGGTAACTGTCATACAACATGTGTTTCTCTGCTCATCACGAGCCCCAGCAGGGCAGGACTGGCCTGGCTCCCCACCACTAAATCCCCAGACCCTCAACCAAAAACCAGAGCAGAGTGGGCCCTTCGTCCTTGTCTGCGGACTGGCTGAGGGCACGGAGGAGTACCAGCACTGCCTGGACCGCACATCTCACTTCGCCTCATACCGGCCCTCGGAGTAGAACACTGTCCCCATCTGACAGATCAGAAAAGCGAGGCTCAGCAGTTAAGGGGGTTGCCCAAAGCCAGACGCTTGATAAGTGGCTGGGCAGGGGCTCCAAGTCTGTCTGACCTCAAAGCTTATGTTCTCCCAGGTCCAAGACCCCTAGAAGGCAGGGTGGAAAATTCAGCTAACAGCAGTAAGCAGAAGAATAGCAGCTCCCCCAAGACAGGTGCTGGGTAAACCCTTAGATCATCTCATTGAATCCTCAGCAGCAGGCGGTCAAGCCAGGGACTATTATTAGCTCCATTTACAGACGAGGAAACTGAGTCATAGGCAGGTGAGTCACCAGGCTCCCCCAGTCCAGAGCCAAGCCCAGGTTTATGCGTACCGGTCTGCTCAGCTTTGCCAGGGCTGCCTGGAGGGACGGCAGTGGGGCTGCCTCTCCTCCCCCTTCCTCAGCCATGGCGCTGGCCTGGAACTGGAGGCTCACACTCCATGGACCCGGGAGCCTCGCATTCTCCCCTTGAGATCCTGCTCATCCCCCCCACGCTGCCCCCCAGACCCAAGCCCCCTTCATCGCTCACCTGGGTCTCTGCAGTGGCTCTTAACTGGTCTTCTTGCCTCCAGTTTGGCCCCCCTCTAATTCACTGCCCAGGAAGCCAACTGGGTATTTTAAAGCTGTAACTCCCTCCTGAGAGAGGCCCCAGGGGCTTTCTGCTGCCCTTAGGGTAAAGACTAAAACCTTTGCTGGCCCTGAAAAGGCTGACCTCTGCTTTCTTTTTGGGCCTCAGCTCCCCTCCCCTGACCTTGCTACCTCAATTTGCATGAGGCCCTGTGGCCATTTTGGGGGTGATCTGTCAACCAAGGATCACTGTGGGATGGTTTTGTCAGAATTCCAAGCACAACTTCATCAGATCTATCCCACAGCAAAGACCACCTCTCTGGTTAACCTCTTTTTCATGAGTTCTTTAGGTCCCCTAGGAAGTTCTTCCTAGCATCTAACCTCTACTCCTCATGCTACAGCGTCAGCTGGTTCTCTGTGGCTCTAGAGGCTGTGGGGTGAGTGTAGAAACTGGAGAGGCCTGCTGGAGGCAGCTTCCATCCACCTCCATCCCATTCCTCCAGCCATCTTACCTTCCCCTTCTTGGTGAGGACCTGCTTATAATACAACCAGCCTTCTCTCCTGATATCACTGAAGGCTGAGTCCGAGAGGTCAGAGGTTGAGTGTCGCTTAGAAGGGGCGTCAGCATCTTCGGAAGTGCCCCAGCTATCCAAGGACTGCAGTGAGACAACAGAGGGCAATTTAGGGTGGCTGCCACAGTGTCAGCATCTCAGGAACCCCATGGACCACTCACAGCCACACAGGCCTGGTGAGGCTCCGCTGTGCTATGTGGCCTCATAGGCCTTGCTTGCCCTCTCTGAATCACTTGTGTTGAGAACATGAGACATATGTGATGGGGAAGCCAGAAAGGAGGAAAGGCTATGACCTGCAGACCGCATGCCTCGCCACGCTAGAAACGCCAATCTGGAACCTCCCTTAACTTTATAGACTTAAAGGAATTAAGGAAACAGAGGAAATGATTATGTCAACACGAAGTTAAATAAACAGTGGAAGTGGAAACATCAACAAAGACCGAGTTAGTGGAGCAGGTATTCATGTCCATAAGGAGTTAAACAGAGGAAGTGATAGTGTCAACAGGACTCCAGCAACAGAGGGGACATGTCAAGGGAGAGTTAAGTAAGCAGAGGAAGTGATAAAGAATAAGCCAGGTGACAATATCATTCAAGGTGTTAAATGAACCCAAGATATGAAGGGTTTGAAATCAAGATGGCTTTTCCAGTCGGTCCATAACCAAAAAGAGTAAGGCCATTTCAGAACCGACCCTATGTCTCCCCAGGTCCTGAGGCTGGAAACTCTAGCCTCTCCATCACTGTCAACCCTACATCCCCCCTGTGCCCTGAAGACACCATGCAAATACTGGCCAAGTGCCGCCCTGTGCAGGCGCTGTTTTGGGTACCCTAGGGATCAAGCAAATGAACTCCCCGCCCTCAGGGCTTACGTTCTAGCGGGGGCGACAGGCAAGGAAGGAGAGAGATCATTCATTGTCTAACGTGAGAAAAACACGAAGTGGAGAAGGGAGGCGTGAAATGCCAGGAGTGAGGGCTGAAATTTCCAGGAGGTCCTAAAACGACCTGAAGAAAGTAAAAAGTGGGTCATGTGGCTCTGGGAGGGCATTCTAGATGGAGGGAGAACAAGCACAAAGGCCTCGGGTGGGAGTTAAGTGATGACAGAGCCCACGGGAGAGGGTGGGTCACGTGGCTGACACAAGGGTGAGGGGGTGCAGGGAGGAACGGGGAGACAGGAGCTGGAGTAGCTCCTTTCGGATCACAGAAGCCCCAGGCCCGGAACCCTCTGCCAAGGCTGGGCCCCCCACAGCCCTCCAACACCCTCACTAGCACACACTTCCCACTCACCCCATCAGTGAAGAAGCTTCGGAGCATCCGTAGGCTGGGGACTCGGTTTGGCAGGCGCCTAGGGAGCGAGGACCGAGGGTGAGGGATGTGGGAAGCACAGCCTGGACCTCTCCGCAGGCCCCAAGGCTCAGAGGCCTTCCAGGGAGGGAGCACTCTGCCCGGTCTGTAGAGGGCCCCGGGGCCAAAAGCCCCCCCCAGAACTGAGGGAGCGGCCGCCCAAGGTGGTTGTGACAGCCCCTCCCCCAGTGCAGACAAGGCCTTACCGCAGAGCCCTGCCCTCGTCCCGGAAGGTGTTGAGCCCATCGTCGCAGGACTTGGAGCGTTCCGTGGTGATGGCCAGCAAGTAGGAGGAGCGCCGGCCGGCCTTGATGCTGCCTGCAAACCACCCACATTGGGCCCCAGGCTCAGCAAGGCAGCAGGGTGCGGGCTTTCCCAAACCCTCCTGTCCGGGCAAGGCCAGGAGCTGACTCTCCCCATGGTGCTCCAGGAGGAGCAGAAGCCAGTTGAAAGTGGCCAGACATCAAGCAGCAGGCCCAATAAGACCCCTAGGGACCGGGCAGCAAGGGAGCAGGTAGGGCTGGGGGTGCGGGGAGCACTCACTGCAGTCCTGGGAGTAATGATGGCGGCCAAGGGCAAAGGTGAAGGTTGGGGAGGACGGGCTGGTGCCCAGGACGGGGGCCGAGTTCATGGCGCTGGAGACCACAGCAGAAGCAGGGACATGCTTGGCTTGGAGGTCAATGCTGGGGCTGGTGGGCTCATCTGCACAAGCAGAGGGTGGTGGGTGAAGGCAGCAGAAGGCTGAACCTGCCTTCCCCGACCCTCAGCCTCACCTCCGGACCCAGACCACATCCCCAAGGCCCCGCAAGCTCTCCGGGGCCCTGCTGGCAACATGCCCACTGCCAAGGGTGATCGACCCACCAGACTGTGGTCGTGGAGGCTCAGCCCCGGCCTCCCCCATCATACTCAGGGCACCCAGCACGCAGGAGTGGGGTTGAGCCACCCTCCTTAGACCTGGCTCCTGAGGGCAAGGCCTGTGTCTCCCCCCAAACACTGAAAGCTCTCTCAGGGCATGGATTTTGTCTCCTCCATCCTTCTGAAGGCAAGGACTATGTTTCCCCCACCAGACTGGGAGCTTCTTGAGGACAGAGCATCTCCCCCATCAGTTGGGGGCTCCTTGAGGATGGGTGCCATGTCTCCCTCTCAGACTGGGAGTACCCTGAAACTAGACCTTACCTCCCCTGTCAGACTGAGAGCTTACTAAGAAAAAAGGCTGTGTCTGCCCTCTCAGACTGAAGGCTGGCTGGGTGCGGCCAGGGCTGTGCCTCCGCTCCCTAGCCCAGGCCTCTTCTTCACTCCCATGGCTTCCCTAGGGCAAGCTCACCACTCTCAGTTCCAGGTACCACCTCTCAGCTCCTGGCTCCCAGTCCCATGATCTTGCATCCTGGTCTTTCTCCCAAGCCCTAGACCCAGCCCAGCCCATCCTGCTCCCTCCTGGGTGCTTCTTATTCAGCAAACCCTAAACCTTTTCCTGCCCCACTCCCTCCCATTCCCAATATGGAGGTGAGGCACCACCCTCTGGCTAGTGATACCCAGAAATCTGGGTATCACTCAACCTCTCCACTCGCTCACCTCTCCCTTATCCAACATCTGTTCTAAAGACAGCAAGTCTTCAGTATTCCCTCTGCTCTCAGGATAAAGTCCAAACTCCCCAGCAACTGACAAGACCCCTCTGGATCTGTCCCAAAGACCTGGAAGGGCATCCTGCCTCTTGCACTTCAGAGACTTTGCATATTCTATTCTCTCTCCCTGAACATTCTTCCCCTGACTAACTCCTTCAAATCTTAGCCGAAATCTTTCTCCAAGATTCTCTCCTTGGCCACCATGCCCTCCAGTCTAGGCTGTATAGCCCTTCTCTGTCTCCTAGAGATCCCTGTACTCTCATCACACACCCATTCCACGGGATTGTTCTTGCCTGATCATCCATCCCCCTATTGGACCATACACTCCAGGAGAGCAGAGAGCCCAGCACAGTGGCTAACACAGATATCTGTTGGATGGAGGGTGGATGGAAGGAACAAAGAGTGAAAGGAACAAAGGAAAGAAATAATGGAAGGGTGAAAGAAAGGGTGAAAGGAAAGAATAATGGAAAAACGCAAGGAAGGAAGGAAGAAACCAACAAAGGAAAGAGTGAGGGGGGAAGGGAGGGAAAGAGGGTAGAAGAATAGATGCATGAGTAGATGGATGGAAGAAAGTATGGAGGGAGGAAGGAAAGGAGCCAGGAGAAAGAGAGAGGACAGGAAGGAAGGAAGGAAGGAAGGAAGGAAGGAAGGGGGACGAGAAGATAGCTGGAAGGGTAAATGAATGGTAGGAAGGATGGTGGAAGAATGGAAGAGAGGACAGAAGGATGAAGGGATGGATGGATGGATGGATGGATGGATGGATGGGGGGATGGATGGATAGATGGATGGGGGGATGGATGGATGGGGGGATGAATGGATGGATGGGTAGATGAATGGACAGATGGATAGACGGACAGAGAAACAGGTTGATCCCATCAGCACCCAACCCAGAGTTTTGCTCACAGTGACAGGTGGGTGGAGTACGACAGGGCACAGACGACCAAGTCTACCGAGATAGCCACCTGCACCATCACTCACCGATGAAGGGAATGGAAGCCAGAGAGTCTTCAGTAGTAGTCAAAGGGGCCACCTTCCTGCCCAGGCGTTCCCCTCGCCCACTGGCCTCTGGCTCTGGGGACTCTTCCCCAAACCCAAGGTTCATCTGTCTTGCAGGGGGCAGCTGGACCTTGCGGCCCGTTGGAGGCTTCTGCCTCAGGACCACCTCGTCACGGCGATCCTCAGCGGGAGGCTCCAGGGCCCGAGTGCTGGGTTCTGGTCGGACAACCCTGGGTGGTTCGGAGGCTTCCGGTGGGAATGGTGCAGGGGACTGGGCCAAGTTGAAGGTGGGCAGCCCCCCAAAGGGTGAGTCCCGGAAGGAGAGTGCGTGCAGGAGGCCAGTCCGGCGCTGGAATGATGGGCTGTAGCTCCGGTACCCGATGTACCCAATGTCGTCCAGGCCCTGCAGGCCAGTTGGGGCTGGGGCCTGGGGCCCGGGCAGGTCCCTCGGTGGGCAGGCAGGTGTGCGGGCAGACGGACGCTGGGAAGCCCAGCCACAGCGCTCGAAGCGGGGTGACACCAGGGCCCCTGGCCCCAGCGCCTCAGCTGAGCGGGTGGCCCGGCTCAGGTAGTCGTCTGAGCGAGCTCGGTGCCAGCCCTCCTGGCCTAGCTGGCTCAAGGCACCCTGGGAGGTGGAGCAGGGCCATGGGCGGTGGGCAGTCACGTCCTCCAAACGGTCCTGGGAGGCACTGCGGGCCCGGGGGGGCATGGTGGGGCACCGTCTCTCCCCCGCCCTGCGGGGTACCTGGTTCGACAGCCACTGTGACAAGGCCTGTTGGCACTCCAGTCTGCTGGGGGGTACCCGGCTGCCAGGCTCCGGGAAGGCACGGGGCGTCCGGGACTCCGCAGGAAGGCGGGGGAAGGCACCAGGGCTGGGGCGGGGCTGGCTCATCCCCAAGGAAGGGTTGTCCGGATGGGTGCGGGTGGCTGATGGGACTCGGGGCCCCGGGTCGCTCCAGGCAGCGGGACTCCGGGGGTCACTGGGTAGCGCTGAGAGGGGCTCAGGCACCATAGTGGCCCAGGTGGAGACCCGGGCTGGCGGGGCGTAGGTCTTCCGGGGGTAGCAGAGTGGGGGTGGCTCTGGGATGCTCCGGGCCTCTCCGGAATACGGCTCGTTCCCCTTCAGGTAGGCGTCCTGGGAGTAGGCCTGGTCGGGGACACAAGGCAGGTGAGCAGGGCCAAACAGGCCCCAGAGGGCAATGTTACAGCAGGCCTGGGAAATCAAGGCCCCCAGAGAAGGGGACTGAAGGAGAGGACCAAGCAGGCGGAGCCCTGAGTGGGTGGGGTGGGAGGGCACACTCCAGAGAGACGGGGGAGGACAAAGACATAAGAGGCCTCTGAGAGTCACACTCACACACACTCACTCAAGAGAGAGCCAGGATTTCTCTAAGACTTACGACAAGGACTGCCTTTAGCCACAAACATTCCAACATCTGTTTTCTGGGATCCTGCCCCCATGCTGGCCTCAGCCACCTCCCTGCTTCCTCACGTCCAAGGGTACCCACAGGCCCTCAGGCAGAGCTGGGAAACTCCACCAGAGACCAGTCAAGGTGGCAGATGACAGGGAAGGAAGCTGGCTAAGGGGTGTGTCCAGGGTGGGGTGGGCTGGGGATGAGTGGGGGCTGGGAGAGCCCAGCTGTCCCTGCTTCCCTTGGATGGGGAGCCAGGGGCCTGGCTCCTGGGCCACTGGGGTAAGAAGGAACTTGTCTACCTCCTGCTCCCTCTGGGCCAGGCTTTGGGGAGGGGACAGATTGGCCGAGGGGCCTTGGGCCACCTTCTGCCACCCAGGCCTGGAATTTGGCTCTGGGAGCTGAGGCTGACGCTGCATTGCTGAGGAGTGACAGGGCCGGTGCCCAGGCCCGGCCAAAAAAGGAGGTGGCCCCCAGGGACAGCGGCCTTGTGGCCCTGGCCCAGCCTGGCCTTTATGGGCTCCCAGGGGCCCATCTCAGGGAGAAGCATCAAAAGGTGGGATGATGAAACCAAACAGACACACACACACACACACACACCCCACCCCACCCACAAGGAGACACAGGAAAATACACACCCTGAGACACACTCACACACACATAGCAAAACACAATGAGACACACACACACACAAATAACTACATCTCCAGTCCCAGGCACACACATCATGTGATGAAGATGAGCTAAACCACACCCTGCACACTCAGCCCCCTTCGGACTCACACACACGGGACCAGGGACACTCACATACCTCTCCCTCCTGCCATCCTGCCGGCTCCCGGGGCTCCCCACATCAAGGCAGTGGCGGCAGCATCCCGGCCCGCCTCCGCCCTCCCCCCGCCCCCAGCTAACCCCCACTGACCACTGTGCCAGCCCTGGCCTCCGTGGCCCCCAGTCTGCCCTCCCCGCAGCTGCCCTCAGCCCCCACCGGCTCTCTCGGCGGGTGGGAGGAGGAGGGAGGGGAGGATGGGTGTGGAGGGGCCTTGCCGCGTCGGCGGTGGCGTCAGCAGCTGCCGCGGCCCCATTGGCCTCCAGCCTTGGCTCCCAACCACAGGAATGCCTGGGCCCCACCCTCCGGCCGGCGCGGAGTGGGGGGCAGCGTAGGCTCCCAGATGCTGACATCTGGGGCTGTCTGCCCACCCGAGCCTGGGTAGCAGAGCTCCAGGTGCTGCCCTCCTCACCCCTTGTCCCCCTCCAGCTGGAGAGCCGGGATGCCCTCCTGTCAGCCCCCCATAGCCTCGCCTCAGCTTCGGGGGGAGGTGTACGGGCAGGACCTTTGAGATGGGAAGAGGGGGCCATCCACTTCTCCCGGTCCCCATCTTCACTCCCCCCTCCCCAGGAAGGGCAAGGAGACAATTGAGGTCAGGGGGTGGAGGTTCCCAGAGGGGCCCGGTGCCAAGCATGGCACTGTGATTACAGTGATTATGAGAGCACATCCAGGGCAGAAGCCAGTATGGCGGCTCCCAGGACCTCCCGGGCTTGGCCCTCAGCCCTCTCCTGGCGGGCAGTGACTTTGGGGGCAAGCAAGCTGGCATCTGGCTGGGAGCCATGAGACCACGAAACTGGGCACTGGGCACAGAGGACTGCCCTGGGCTCTGGGTCAGGGCTGGAGGAAGGCACAGACGGCATGGGGGTGTGCGTGTGCACAGCGTGTGGGGTAAATGGGTACACATGTGAGTGCAGGGTATGCTGCGGGCAGTGTCTGCGGTGCCTGCCGTGCGTGGTGGGTGGAATGCTGGGTTCCAGGTGTGCTGGAGTGCCGTGGGGGAGGGGCAGTGGACTGCGCATCACAATCGTGTAAGTTTTGCTCCTTGTGATAGGCGTGAGCTCGTGCACCTGTGTCGGGCTAGAGTATGCTGTGATGTCTACGGGCACACGCATTGTGACAGCAGCGAGCGTTTATGCTGCCAGTGAGCGTTCGTGTGGTGGTGGTGAGAAGTCTGAGTGTGTGTGCTGTCACCCGCTATGACATTGTGTCGTAGAGAACTGAGATGCTGAGGAGTGTCTTGCGCTGTTTTGACGTTTGTGGTGAACTGTGATGTGTGAGGGGGTATGTGTGGTAACAGGTGCCTGTGTGCAGCACTGAGGGGTTTGTGTGCTTCATGGCACGTGCCTGGTGTGGTGTGTCTGGTGCATTGTGTGTGTGTTATCACACATGCAGTGGATGGCGTGCTGGATGAAGGGTGGTGCTGCGGGGTTGTGCTGTGTGGTTGTGTATCTGGCATGTTCTCTTGTGTACTGAGTGGTGTGTCGTGTGAACGGGAGCACACGACAGGAGGGTGGGGTGGGATGGGATGGGGTGTGCTCTGTGTGTGTGTGGACACATCTACAGGAGACACGCTCACTCGGGGCCAGGCAGGGGGCGTGCAGGGAACAGGCATCTCACGGGAGCCAACAAGAACGTGCCAGTCTGGCAGGGCCCGCTGGGCCACCCTCCTTCCAGATACCCTGGCAGGAATCCTGCCTGCCAAGGCCAGCGCCTCCCCCTCCCCCAGCACAGAGCAGCCCTGAATGAGGCAACAACCAGCCCCAGCCCAGGGAGGGGCCTGGCATCCAGATGGGGCAATGCCGGCTGGTGCTGCCCCCTACACTCTCTTCTCTGCCTCCCAGAGGGGCCAACACAGGAGGGAGGCCCAAGGAGAGGGGCTGGATCCTACACCCCAGGCCCCAGGGGCCCTCCACCTCATACAGCAGGGCAGGACTCACCAGCTGGAGGATGTCCTCGTCCTTGGACATGATGGAGAGCTCCAGGATATCATCGCTACAGAGACAGGGCAGGGGGTCAGGCCAGGCTGAGGCAACAGGGTCTGGGAGAACAGGGAGCCTGGTCGCCAGGGCAGCCCCAGGACCAAGGGGGTGGGGTGTGCAGGGATTCAGTGAGCAGGCTGGGAGCTGTTATGGGAGAAGGGAGGCAGGGGATGCTCACCTATTCTGGATCAGAGCTATGACCTGGGAGTAGGTCTTCCCAATGACGCTCTCCCCATTCACCTTCACCAGCCGGTCTCCTGGGGACAAGGGTCAGGGCCACGTGTGAGCAGGCCAAGGGGTGTCAATGGCCCCACCTAAGAACCCCTGTACCAGGTATGGACGACAGCAGAGGAGCAGGAGCCTCCCCAACACTCGGGTCCAAGAATCCCATCCTAACCAGAGGGTAGGGAGAAGAGACTCAGAGAGGTGCGATGAACCAGGTAACTGGGACAGCTCACCTGTGCGAAGCCCCGCCCTATGGGCAGGGCCATCATCCTTCACATTCTTCACAAAGATGGTATCCATGGGCTCCAAGCGGTGCCGGGGGGAGGGTCCTGGTGAGCATCAGCCAGGTTAGCTGGGGGTGGCTGCTGAAGGTCACACCCACGCACAGCTACACACACAGAGGACACACACTCAGAGAATGACTGCACTCACACGGACACAAACACAGACCCACACATCCACAGGGACGTGATGCACAGGATCAGACAAGAGGACACACTCCTGTGGACAAAAACCTACACGGACACACAGTCGCTCCTTAAAGGCCTCTTGCATCCAGCACCGTGCTAGAAAGACTAAAAAGGTTGGATAGACATGGTCCTTGCCCTTCCAGAGCTCACTGTCTAGTGGGGCAGACATGTGCGCGTGCTCAGACACAGACACACGCATACACACACACACACACACACACACACACACACACGAGTCACAAGACAAAGGAAAGGGTGCCATACAAGAGGCCAGTATCAAGTCCTGAAGACACATGGCAGGGAGAGACAGCCACACACACAGAGAATGTCCACACCCACAGACCGGGAGAGCCACAGAGAGGCGCTGAAGCTCACAGGCACCCAACGCCCACAACAGCCACCTCACTCCCTTCCCCAGGGTCGGGGGATCTCCGAGCAGAGGTCTGAGGATCCCAGGATGGACAACCACCCCCTGATGACATCACGTTATAACCCAGCAATACTCCTCGCTGCTAACAGTCTCCATCAGGGAAATGGCCTGTTATAGGTCAGATGGCTCCTCCCGTACCACAGGCCTCTGCAACGGGGACTCAGGAAGACAGTGTCCCCGTGGCTGCCCAGTAGAAGCCCCAGTGGCAGAGAAGGAAGGCTGTTGGTTCAAGGAGTTCTGCCTTGAAAACCCTGGGGAGCCTGGGTGCCAGAAGGGGCCCTTTGGGATAGCAAGGGTGACAGCCAGGGGAGTTGGGTTCACATTTGAAAAGAGAAAGACCTCAAGGTCCCCCATACGCCCAACAGAACCCCAGTGTCTCTATCCCCAAGGACAGCCCATGATCAGCTACACCCTCCCACAAGGCCCCAGCCTGCACCTCATCTAGGCTGGGAGTAACTCCAGGGCAGGGGCCAGGTCTTAGAAACCCATTGCTCCCCAGAGCACCACCCCCAGTGTGGAATAGACAGGCCCAAAGGGAGATAAATGTGAGAAAAGAAAGGGAGGAGAGAGAGAGGGAGCAGATGTCCAGAGTGGACACAGAGAAGAGCCAGGATGGGAACAGCAGTCGAGGGTGGGGGCACAGCAAAATCCAGGCCCACTTGGGGGAGGGGGAGAAACAGAAGCTGGAGGATGAGTCCCGCTCAGCCCCAGTCCCTAGTGTCCACCCCCACCACTCCTTACCTCCTCCTCGGCCTCCATTCTCTTCCTCCTGCATGGGATAGAGAGGCGGGTGTGGGCCACCTGGGCGGGCCCCTTCAAGCTCCGCACCCAGCAGCCTCCTCTCTTATCTTCCTTCAACTAGCCCAGCCCGGAGGGGGCAGGAGGGGTGTCGACAGGGACTTCAAGTCCCAGGCAACGTTCCCTGGTAGCATGAGCCCTCTCTCATGCCTGCTGATCCCATTGTCTGAGAGCCCCCAATCCAAGGGGGGACCCATGACTCCATCCCTTGGGGAGCTCGAAGCCCGACGGAGGAGATACCAAACACACCAACCCACGGAGGGGACCCAGGCAGACACAGATAAGCAGCATGACAACTGCAAACAGTGGCTATCAGCTCTTAAGAGAATAGGAAGGGAAGGCCTGATTAGTGTCCCCCTGGGGGAGGGGATTTTAAAGCAAGTTTCAGGATGGCTAGGAGAAGGCATTCTCGGTGAGGGGATGGAGTGCGCAGGCGCCTGGTGGCAGAAAAAGGCAAGCATATCTAGGACTGGATCAGTTGAGCTGAAGGAGAAAGTCAACACCAGCAAGTGACAGAAGTCAGACTAAAGCTTTCAGGTTTGAAAAGGAAGAAAGAGGGAGCCACTGAAGGTTTCTGAGTGGGAGAGAGTGGATGTGAAAACACCAACGAGGGAAGAGGATTCTAGCCTCTAGGTGCAGGGCTCAGAAATGGAGTCGAGGAGACCCAGTAAGGAGGCCTCCGGGATCATCCTGGTGAGTGAAGGGGGAAGGGCACTAGATTTGGGAGGAAATAGAAACGAAGGAAAGGAGAAGGTCAGAGAGACAGGATGGGCCAGCAGGATATGGCATTTTAGAGCTGGATCGGACCTTTGGCGTCATCTTGTCTAACCCTCTCCACAGATCATCCGTTTACAGGTGACAGGGCATGACTTGTCCAGGGCCACTCAGAGACTCAGTAGCAGAGCCAGGGCTGGAACTCAGGACTCTGGCACCCTGGCCAGCACAGGAAGGCCGCTGGGCACTGCTGGAGAGCAGTCCCTTTGCCCTGCTCTCCCATGTGGGGTGCATGCCCGCTGATGTGAGCTGACAGTGCGGCGAGCGGGTGGCAGAGGCAGACAGATGCATTTAGAGATGCATTTAGAAGGCTGAGCTGCCTGAAGGCTCCCTGCCCTGGGCAGGTTCTGGAAAGGGGATGGGACCTGTCCCTGGTTGGCCCTACCCTGGGGTCTTCCAGTGCCCCACGTGAGCGAGGTCTCTCTGAGACAGGTCCACCACCCAGCCTAGACCACTCAGGATGATTCTGCCCCGGTCAACCCTCAGCAGGGTCCCCTGAGAGAAGGTGGCAGGGGCTGGGAAGGAGGGGCATTCTAGGGAAGGAGGGAAGGAAGAGGTTCCAGGGAACGAGGGGCTGGTGTCCTTGGGCATCAGGGGTGGGGCAGCGCCCCTCCCACACACCATCAGCCCGATGCACACTCCTAAGCACAGCTGCAGCCAATGAGGATAGTTTATGCAGGCGCCCCAGATTCAGACATGGACACGAGAGGTGCACAGTGGCACGTGCACATGACGTGTATTTAGACACCTATATGCACACGTCTAGATATATATGACCAGCATACTACGCCCGCACATGTGCACACAAAGAGAGGAGTGCAAGCACCCGGACACAGGCACTGAAACCCAATGCCTTGGTTCTCTGGCAGGTAGGACCAAGCTCCGCAAGAGAGAGTCTCCCAACAGCTGTGCAGCCTAGTCCCAGCCCTGGGGGAAGGGGAGAAACGGGTTCATGGACTCCAAAATATATTTGTCTCCTCCCCTGCTGGGAGAGAGGTGGGGGAAGGGGAGAAACGGGTTCATGGACTCCAAAATATATTTGTCTCCTCCCCTGCTGGGAGAGAGGTGGGGGAAGGGGGCAGGGCCCTCCTGGTTCCTGCCCAGGGTCCCCTCACTTCTTCCTGCATGCCTGCTTCACTGTCAGGGACCCCCTCCCCCCAGCCCACACTGTGGGTTGAGCTGAGCAGCCCTGGTGCCTGCACCCAGAGAACTTTGACATTTATATTAGGGCTGGAAGGGCCCTTGAGGGTCAAGTAGATAAATGCCCTCAGGTTACAGCAGGAGAAATGGAGCCCAGAGAGGGGAGAGACCACCCCAAGATCCACAGTGAGCTAGGAGTTGTCCCAGCACTAGAACCCAGGTCTTCTTCATCCTGGCCCACGGCTCTTTCCAATGGGCCTGGGGCACACTGGGAGGGGTCCCAGAGGCGTTAGGATGGACTCCTTGAGAGCTCAGGCTGCGGACCAGGCAGCAAACTCAGCTCAGAAGCGGCCAGTGGACAAGGGGTCCCAGGAACTCCATCTCTCTGAGAAGGCTGTTCGCCTTCCAGAAGCCAAGAGTCTGGGGGTATAGGTGAGCATCCTGGCTCCCCCACCTCTACATTCCTTGTCCTGAACCAGCCACCTGGTGCCCTTCTCCTGAGAAGACCAAGCCCAGAGCAGTTAGGGGGCTTGTCCACGATCACACAACACAAATGACCCGGCCAGGGCTGCCCTTGCCTCTGTGACCTCCTCCCCAGGCCACAGAAGAAGGACCGTGGAGGTGACAGCGCAAAGGACTCTCCCCTCCCCCCATTCACGCTTCCTCAGGACAGGACAGGGCAGTGGTGAGGTGGGCGTACCTTCAGGCTGCAGTGCACAGCTGACTCGGGTGGGTACACAATGAAGTGGCGCAGGGTGAAGCCAAAGCCATCCTGGAGACTCTTGTGCAGCAGCAGCGTCCTCGGTCCCTGCCAGGGGAGGGGGCGCCCGGGAGAGCACCCATCTCTCGGGCCCAGGGGCAGCTGCAGGAGCACAGAGAGACGGGGTTGAGTGGCCATGTGGCCACACTCCCGAGTCTGCACAGTGCCTCCGGCAGCCCAGAGAACCCGAGGGGGACTGGAATGGTCCTGGAGTCCACGCGTCCCGGGGCTCCAGGCACCCTCCTCTGCCCCTGACCGCCTCCTCACCCCTTCCTTCTTCTCCCGCCCTCATCAGCCTGAAAGCTTCTTCCTTCCTTCTTTCCCCTCAATCACACACAGACACATGCACACAGCGCACACCACAGACAGACAGACACACACATGCACAGACAGACTGGCACACACAAGCATCCTTCAGGAGCAGCAGGAACAAGTGGGGGACTAAGAGCCACGAGGGAGCAGACTGGACATCAGACAACTGAAGGGACTTCCTGAGGCTCAGAGCCCAGACCAGAGGCCTGGCTGCTTCACGGGAACTGAGTGGGGATCCGGGTGGGTGTGGGGGAGACACTCTGCTGCCCACTGGCCGACCTGCTGGAATACTTGGGATTCCCCAGGATGACACGGCAGAGGGTGTCTGAAGACAAGGGTTTGGGGGCACACAGGTCTGTTTCTGGGGCAACAGGAAGAAGAAGATGGACAGTGCCTGAGAGAGGGCTCCCTTCAGGTCCCCTGATCAGACACAGAGGGAAAGTGGGTGACAGGAGGGTGTCAAAGAGATGTGTGCACAGGGAGGCAGATGGCAGACTGGAGAAGATGGGAGCCGAGGGCAGGCTGCCTAGTGAAAAGCCTCGAGGCCGCCCCTTGGGGTTCTTCAACCCCCACCCAACCTCACACAGCCTAACCTATCTGTTGCCCCTAATCCAAACCCCTCAGAGGGCAAGAAGCCCCCCTACCCGACCCTCGACAGTCCTCAACACCCTCACTCCTCCTTGGCACCAGGCAGGAGCCTTCAGCTGCAGGAAGAAAGGTGGGGCTGGGTGCAGAGGGAGGAGGCCCACCAGTTCTGGGGTGAGGAGCTCCCGCTTCACTATTAAGGCTCCCTTTCCCCCCCGTCTAACAGCTGGAGAAAGCTCCAATTTGCCACTCAAAGGTCCTGATACTAGGAAGTCCCTTCATGTATCCATCCACCCTCCTGCTCACATGTCCAGTGGAAGGGAGCTGGCCCCGTGCCCAGCCCTGTGCTAGGGACTTCTGCATGGGATGTGAGTCTTGGGGGAGGGCATGTATCCTCAAATCTCAGAAGATTAAAGAAAAATGTGACAGAGGCAATAGGCGTGCTTCATACAGTCCCAGAGGACACAGCCAGTGGACGATACAAGGCAGCTGAGCGAAGCTCCGGGCCAGGGAGACCATTCTAATCAATGTATCTGGAAAACTACCCAGATGAGGTTGTGAGCTCTCTGTCCTTGCAAGGGTCTCAGCAAAAGCTGAATAACCCCCAGTCCAGGAAGCTTTAGCTGGGGTTGCACTTCAGGCTGGAGGACAAGTGATGGCCCCTCAGCTCCTTCCACTTGTGGCTTTAGCCTGGACTTTCCCACTGAACCCCACACCCCTGTGGGGGTCTGATGAGCCCAGAAGGGAAAATTCTCTGGGAATTCTGCTGAGGTCTGAAATCCCCTGGATTTCCTATTTCTGCTGACCTGGCAAGGAACTGATCAGGGAGAGAAGAGGGCCTCAGGGGACCCTCCACTGCCCCCTCTTACAGAAGCCCTTGCTCCTCCCCAGTGCGGGCTGCCTCCCCTGCATGCCCTCCACTGGGGCTCAGAGCTGAGGCTGTTTGCAGGGCCCATTGTTTTGCTGGTGTCCTGGATTAAGGTTTAAGCCACCAGCTGCCCCAGTGATGAGAAGTGGCTGGGACAGGTCCCCGCATGCCCCCCACCCCACCCCTCCTCCAGAGCACATCCTGCCTGGAGCTGCCAGCTGCCTGGGGGTGCCACTCCCTGGGGGCCTGCCTCTAATCCAGGGCAGTGGGCATGCCATCTCTCAGGCTCCCTCCTCATCCAGGCACCAATGCATCCTCCTCTCTTATCCCTGCCTCTGCCTTTCCTCTTTTCCTCCCTTCCAGTCTCCCTTCCCCCACCCCTTCCAACTAGGCTCCTGAGAACGGCAGTGTGGCAAAACGCCTGCCACAGCTACCACGCCTGAAGAGGAGACACCACAGCCCCCATCAACGGCCAGATCTGGCAACTCCCCTGTGGGAATTTCTTCCTTCGGTTTAACCTCAATCCTTCACGCTATTATACATGCACGTCCCCTCTTTTCCCCTTCAACCTGGGACAACACTGGGTCTTTGCTCTCATCTTGAGGGGGAGGGAGGTGACAGACACAGAAACAGAGGAGGAGCCAGCAATGAGGATCAGAAAGGTGATTAGACTGGGAAGGGGTACAGCTCACACACATCCCCAACTCTGTTCTCCGAGGTAGGCACAGAAACAAGGGGATGGAAAGGGAGAGGCTCTGGGGACACAGAGACATCACTGATTAACACCCTCGTGGCCCAGATCTATTTCCAAACGCTCCCATCCTCATGTTAGAAAAAAAAGAGACATCCAGAAATACCAACTGATGGTGGAGAAGGGCAGATGGCCCCAGGGCCACAAATTAGACAGAATAGACACGAGGTGGGTTGGCGACACAGGAACTAGAACCCAAGAGTTCTGCTCCTCCCCCAGGAGCATAAAGAGGTCATTGCAGGGAGCACAGCGTTCATGCTGGGCATGGTGCCCACTGTGACTCACACCCTACCAGCCCGGCCGATCCCGGACATCAGAAACACTGTCCCCAACCCCCCTCTCCAGCCCTGTCAGTCCTCACCCTGAGATCCCTCACTACCTGCTGGGGCCCATTCCGCCACCTCAGCCTCCTTTGCCCACCAGAAAACCTTTGTGTGCCCCTGAAGCCAGGTTCCCTACCAGGGGGAGGACAGGGTGGTGCTCACGGCTCCATTTAGTGGTACCCCTGCCTGCCTCTGGCTCAGGGACCCTGCCAGCCCAAACTCCCCAGGATCCTAGATGCCCCAGCATTTCTTCAAACAACCTGGTCCCCTCCATCCTTCTACTGCCTGTAAACCTAGAGGCTTGAACCCACTGGAGGCCACCACCCAGACTGGGGGTCGTCATCCAGGACCCCTGGAAAAGCGCTCAGCCCCAATCCTGCCACCGTCACCCGCATCTCTCCAGCTCCTCACTCCTCACTCACTCCCTACTCCGGGGCATCCGTCCCGGATGCAGGGCGCACTCAGCTCAAAGATCGCAAGGAGTTAGTGGCCCAGTCCCACCCACGCCGGACGAGGCCTGCCCGGGCTTCTGCCCCGGCCCCCGGCCCCGCCAGCCCCGCGGCGCTCACCCTGGCTCGGCGCGGCCCGGGCGCGCGGCGGTCGCAGTGGCCGAGGCAGGGCAGCCAGAGGCAGCGCGGCTCCGGGGCACTGCAGTCCACGCCGACGGCGCGCTCCCAGCGCCAGCCCCCGGCCCCCGCGCGCTCCACGCGCCACACGGCGCTGCCCACGAGCGCGGCGGCCATCGGGGGCCCCCGGGCCCGGCCGCCGCCCCGGCCCCAGCGTGCCGCGGGCCCGGCTTCCGGAGCGGGGCGCGCCGCGCGGGGGCCCGCTGCCGCTCCTCGGCGCCCGGCGGGCGGCGTCCTAGGTCCCCCAGACGGCCGGCGGACCCTAGGGGTCCCTGCCCGCCCCCCAGAGCCGCGGGCGCGAGGCCCAGGGGCCCCGAGGGGACGGCCGGCCCGCGCGGACGGCGGCAGGACGGCTGGAGCGGCTCCGCGCCTCCCGCACCTCCCGGCTGAAGGCGCCCGAGCCTGGACACTCCGGCGAGTAGCGCAGGGCAGACGCCTCCCCCTCCGGGGCGGCCCCAGTCCGCGGCCGCCCGGATCCCACACTCACACACACCCACACACAGGAGGCACTATACAGCGCCCCCGCACAGTCATACACCGCACACCTTGTACAGGCACACACGCATACACACACCCTCCCACTCACACAACACTCACTGTACCCCGGCCAGCACGCAGTGCACTCCTTCCAGTACACTCGAGCATCCAGCTTCACGCCCCAGAGAAACATACACTCACATGTGTACACATGCTCCTCACATAGATGCACACACATAAACATACATGCTACCCACCCTCTACAGGTTCGAAACACACACACACATCCATGCACCCCACACCCTCCCATCCACACACACACACACACACTCGCCCTCTGTCCACATACCCCAGAGAAACACACTCACATAAACACACTATTCCCCTCACACACACATTGTGTGTTGACACCCTGCCATGCGTATATGGTCCACACACCCCACAGAGACACATTTGCAAGCATACTCACTGTGCCCCTAAAAGCACACCAGACCCCCCCCACATACCCACCCATACATTCTACACATACCCCACAGACACCCACAGACCCCACGAAGGCAGAGAGAAGACGTGCACACCACTGCCCAGCACACGCACTCCGTGCATTGATGCCGTGCCCCTCAGGTCACACACACACACACACACACACACAATGACGGGCACAGAGAGCAGCACTCACTCTCATCACACCCCACCCTAGAGTTATGCTATACCCTAAGGCTGCAGGTGGAGTCCCCACCACCACCTGTGGGGAAGCATGACCAACCCTCTCCCCCAGGACCCCCCTGCCCATTAGCTCTACCCAGAGGGGCTCACCAAGCTGACAATGGGTTCCAAGCTGGCCCCCACCCCACCCCCAGCATGTGAGTCAGACAGGAAGCCCATGTTGATGGTAGACCCTGCCCTCCTCCCCTTCCTGGCTCTCTCTTCCTAGGCCCCTTCCCGGGTGGGGCTGGCAGAGGCCTTGGCTAGTAGGTGTGTAATCTCCGTCACCGCCACTTCTATCCCACTTGACTGTTCACAAACAGTGTGCTTCTCACCACGGCCACACTGTGGCCTGGGGCCGCTGCTATGACCCAATTTTCAGAGAAGGAAACTGAAGCCCAAGATCACCCAGCTTGTGATAGCAGCGCTGGGACGCCAAGCCCAGACCCCCTCACTCCAACCTGGATCTTATACCCCAGTTCTAGCCAGCAGCCAGGGAAGAGAGCTGGGGTGGAGCGGAGCAGCCCCAGCCCAGCCCTACTCCCAAATCTGGGAGTCCAGGGAGGAAGAGTCACAGGGTTGGGACCTTTCAGGGCAGCCACCGGAGGGAGAACTGAGCAGACGAGTCAGCTTCCCCTTCCTTCCCCATCCCATCACCTGCTGTCCACAGCAAGGACAGCACTCTGGTGGATCGCGTGGGAGGGAAGGCAGGGAGATGGAGGGGCAGAGAGAGGGGAGGGGAGGCCTAAGGACAGAGCGAGGAGAAACAGAGGACCCTGGGGGTGGGCAGGATCGAGGGAGGGAGAAGGAAGGGGGAGAGGGAGGTGTGTGGGGGCCAGGGAGCGGTTTTGTTCTCCTGTTTCCTGTTTGTCGCTTGCTGGGCCCCCTGTGCAGAAGCTGGACCCCCACCCCCACCCTGGCGGAAGCCGGACGGGAAGAGTGAGGCTGCCACCAGCGCTGAGTCAGGAGGGCTTAGGGGCAGAGCGGGAAAGGACCACAGTCAGGGGGAGCAGAACCCATGGCATCTCCATCAGCACCCTCAATCACTAGACAACCAAGGATTCTCTTCAAGTCCACTCCTGCCCTTGCCTGCTCGGGGCGCCTCCCTGTCACGCCCTCCAAACGCCAGACCCTCATAGACCAGCTGGAAGCACCACCAAGATGTCCTCAGCATGGCAGACTCTGCGTGCGGCCCCAAGCAGAGGGCCATGGCTTCGGGGATGTCCTCACTCAGAGTCTGGCCCGCTCTCCCAGCAAGCAGCCAGTAAGTCCTTCCAGCTGCCTAACTTCCCTTCCTCTTGCTGCAAGTCCAGTCCTTAGTTCTGAGGGAATGGAGTGACTCTGCCCTCCCATGCCCCAGGGAACCTCTCATGGCCAACAGGTAATGCGGTGTGTCTGGATCAAGAATCCATCTCCCTGGAAACTGCTGAGGGCTCTGGGGGTTGCAGAGCCCAGGGCTGCAGAGACCTGGGAAATGATAAGCCACATACGATGTCCATCTCCTGCCCTCTAACTTGGCAGGGGCGACAAGGCCTGGCCAAGGAGGTAACAGGCCCCTCCACCACAAACCCACACCTTCCTCATCCCACCCCCCACCCCAGCTGCCTCTATAGGGACCTCAGGATGCACTATAGTAGGGCCTTGAATGTTTGCATAAATGATCCTCTAGGCCTGGGGAAACTCTTAGCCCCCTCCCCCATTTCCTCCGGGAAAGGAATGTGGGGTGGGCCCCAGAGGAGGGCGGTGGGGGAGGGGGCCAAGGGCTGGGAAATACCAGGCGTAGCTGAGATTCTATTCCAAGCCTTCCTGCCTAGTGTGAGTCGTCCTCCCCTGCACCCTCCCCAGCTTCCTCCCCCCAAATCAGGAATTACCCCGCTGAGCAGTCCCTCCCATCATCCTCTAGTTTGACCAGCTTGCAAAATCCATTCAACCTCATCTTCCTGAGGGTCCCAGGGCAGGGTTTGGGGGCTGTACCCCAAGGGAAGGGCATCCAGACTTCTCTCCAAATGAGATAATCATCCTTTATTGTTTGAAAGCACTTTCACTTCATCGCATTTGACACTGACCCTAATAATTGGATATTCAGGGATTGTTTTTATACCCATTTTTCAGATGCAGAAACTGAGGCTCAAAGAGGACAAAGTGACTGGGTTAAGGCTTCACTTTTATTAGACTGGGACCAAATCCCAGGGTTCTAACGCCTAACTCAGATCTCTTTCCATCACCCTCTCATTTATCCTTTCAGCAACCAAGTCTTGATGCCTGCTGTGGGCCGGGTGCTGTGCAGGGGGCCGGGTCACCTTGGAGAATAAGACAAGTGCAGACCTTGCTCTCGAGGCAGTTATAGTTCTACTAGTGCCTTTAGAGGTCCCCAAGTTCCAGATTCAGGCCCAATCCAGCTGCCTTCACCCCCACCAAGGAAGATCCCCCTCATAACAACAGAGCCCCTGTGTCAAGGTGTTCAGGGCATCTTCCTCTGGGAGGGGACAGTTTGTTTGAGGGAGGGGTCAGGGGCCTCCCAAGTTAGCCCTTGAACAAGAGGGTGGCCTGGGCTGGAGGAACAGAAGACCACAGGGGCAGCCCGACAATCAGGAACTGGGGAACGGGCGAGTGTCCTGGGACCAAGGGTCAGGGAATATAAGGAGGGAAACTGAAGGGTGTGTGGTTCAGGAAGTGAGAGAGAGGGGCCCAGGGTCAATTTGCCTGCTTTTCCTTCCTCTGGCTTGCTTAGCACCTCCTCCCAGAATGTAAGCCCCAGACCACGTGACAAACAATGCCCCCTCCCCAAGAGAATCATCTGGCATTTATGAAGCTCTAACCAGTCCCATACTCTCATTGCACACCACCAAACGTGGACCCATAACACCCAAAACCTCACACACAGACAGAGCAAATCGCCCGCCAGTCCTGTCCGTCCCAGGCATGCAGGCAATGTGATACCGGAGGCATGCCCGCCGCGCCCACGCCTGGGCCCCTGACCCCTGTCTCCTCGCTCAAGGGCCGCCGCCCCCTCATCCGCCTCCACCCTTTGGCCCCATTCAGATGCCTGGTTCCCAGCACCACTGTGTGCAGTCCTGACGTGTCCCAACAGGCCAAGCCGATGAGCCGGCCAAGCAAGCCTGCGTCTCCCCAGCACCCTCAATGGGCAGATAACCCTGCGTCACCGGGAACCTGCGCTCCGCTCTGTCTGGCCTGCGAGCAGGGGGCGGTTCAAAGGGTCTCTCCAGACCCTGTGCTCTCCCCTCCAGGGCCAATCTTGCCCTAAGCTGGGGTGGTTGGGGCTCTCCTCTCCCAACCCCCAGCTGGGCCAGAGCCAAGGAGGGCTGGGGGCGGGGAGGGGAGGGTACAGGGAGGTGGAAGCACTTTGATGCCAGAAATCCCACTGCCAGCTCAAGGAGGGGCCAACGCAGTCCCAAGCAGCACAGAATCCCCTAGCTCTTCCGGTGGCAGCACGGCTCAGGGGTTAGCCACGGGCTCTGTGTCCTCTGGAGTCCATGACTTCTGGGTCTTAGTCCCGTCTCTACCACTTTCTGGCTGTGAGACTTCAGGCGAGTTACTTAACCTCTCTGAGCCGCAGTTCCTCACCAATAAAATGGGAATGATACTAATTTCCACCTCATAGGTTGTTGGGAGAATTAAGTAAATTAAAGAAAGTCCTTAGCACCAGCCCTGAGCACATAGTAGGGGGTCAATAAATGCAAGCTTTTTTTGTTTTGTTTTTTCTTTCAAAAAAATTTTTTTTATTTATGATGAGAACTTTTAACATCTACTCTCTTAGCAATTTTCCAATATGCAATACAGTATTATTAACTATAGTCGCCATGCTGTTCAGTACATCCCCAGGATTTATTTATTTTATAACTGGAAGTTTGTACCTTTTGACACCTTCACCCATTTCGCCCACTCCCCCACCCCCTGCCTCTAGCAACCACCAATCTGTTCTCTGTATCTGTGAGCTTGGTTGTTTTTTTTTTTCAGATTCCCCATAAAAGTGAGATCATTTGTCTTTCTCCGACTTATTTCACTTAGCATAATGCCCTCCAGGTCAATGCAAGCTGTTCGATTGTCTTTGGATATTCACATTCTTACACACCCAGCCACACTCACATTCAGACATGCAGACGACTCAGCCACCTGTACACAGAGACACGGTGACACAGGCAGACACTCATGGAGGTCTATACAGACCCAGGTGAAGCCATTCACGTGGGCATCACCACCACCTCCCACCTACAGGCTCCTACATGCCCCAACTCCCCCCAAGCAGGGAGGAATCATCAGGAGCCCCTCCTCCCACAGCAGGACTTTGGCAGGCCCAGAGCCTTGTCTTGTAGGCCCTTTGGGAGTGGGGCAGGGGTGGGCGATGTGAGACCCCAGGATGGGGCCTGCTCCCAGCAGGCAAGGAGCATGGCAAAGGTGCCAGGCTGGCAGGGCCTCCGCCCAGCAGGAGAGCCAGTTCCCTCCTCAGGGACGCCAGAGGGAGGGGAGACTAAAGACGGGCATCTTCCCTCATGATGGGAAATGAGCACTTGCAGAAAAGGGTGAGTCTGGAGCCAGCCACAAAGTAAACAGCCAGGCCATTGCCTAGACAACCGCGGGCCAGCGTGGGACAGGGCCCACCGCAAGCCCTCCATTTATTCCCCTCAGCAGCCCCTTGACTGTCTCAACGCATGCCCTCCATGTATCCGTTCTGGGCCCTGGGCCTGTCTGGGGACTCCCCAGAGGGAAGAGGCTATGCCTCCTCCATCAGACTGGGAGGTCCCTGACAGCAGGGGTTTTTGCCCCATATCAGTCTAGGGTCTCCCAGAGGTCACGGCCTGTGTCTTTCCCCTTAGATTGGAGCCTGAGTCTCCCCCATTAGACTGAGAGCTTCCTAAGGACAACAGCTACTGAATTTTCAGAAATGGATTTGTGCTACTAGAGTGCTTTGTATATAGTAGGCTCTCAAAAATTATTTGTTGATGGCAAGGACGTGGAGAAACTGGAACCCTTGTGCATTGCTGGTGGGAATGCAAAATGGTGCCGTGGCTGTGGAAAATAGCATGGCAGTTCCTCAAAAAATTAAACATAGAATGGGGCCAGCCTGGTGGCGCAAGTGGTTAAGTGCACGCGCTCCGCTGCAGCGGCCCGGGGTTCGCCGGTTCGGATCCCGGGCGTGCACCGACGCACCGCTTGTCGGGCCATGCTGTGGTGGCGTCCCATATAAGGTGGAGGAAGATGGGCATGGATGTTAGCCCAGGGCCAGTCTTCCTCAGCAAAAAGAGGAGGATTGGCAGATGTTGGCTCAGGGCCGATCCTCCTCACAAAAAAAAAATTAAACATAGAATTACCATATGATCCAGCAATTCCACTTCTGGCTAATTCCACTTACTGGCTATGTACCCAAAAGAAGTGAAATCAGGGGCTCAAACAGATATTTGTACACCCATGGTTATAGCAGCATTATTCACAATAGCCTAAAGGTGGAAATAATCCAAATGTCTATCGAGGGATGAATGGATAAACAAAATGTAGTATATACACACAACAGAATTTTATTCAGTCTTAAAGAGGAAGGAAATTCTGACACATGCTACAACATGGATGAACATTGAAGGCATTATGCTAAGTGAAATAAGCCTGTCACAAAAGGACAAATATTGTATGATTCCACCTGTTTGAGATACCTAGATTCATAGAGACAGAAAATAGAGTGGTGGGGCTGTGGGAAAGGGGAATGAGGAGTTATTGTGTAATGCATACAGAGTGTTGGTTTGGGAAGATGAAAAGTTCTGGAGATGGATGGCACTGATGGTTGCACAGCAATGTTAATGTACTTAATGCCTCTGAACTGTACACTTAAAAATGGTAAATTTTATATTGTGTATATTTTACCACAATAAAAAAAACCAAAGTCAGAATTCAAATTTTTAAAAAAATGTTGAAAGAAGGTGGAACAAATGAATGGGTCTCCCATTGGGGCCCAGGAGCGGGCTCTGCCCACAGAGGTTGCCCAGGATAGCTGCTCATCTCCTGCCTGGAGGACCTTCCCCTCCCACCCCTCTCCATTGTGCCTTCTCAAAGCCCCTATTGTCATCTTTAGGGACCTAGTAGTCCCTGCCCGGGGGAGCTCTCAGGCTGCTGGGGAGGCTGACCCTTGCACACAGTAGGTCCTTGGCATTGACAAGGACCTACCATCTATTGGAGGCTGGAGCAATGGATGCACAAACTCTTGGGATGTCACATCCCAGGGTGTCGGGACCTTGGAAGAGTTTTTCTAGCAAAAGCTGGGCTACATGTGGAGTTCCTGCCCCCTGAGGCCTGATTCCTCTCAGCACACAAGTCTACACACACTTACACACCACCCGTAACATAGACACACACACAAGTGTGTGCCCACAGAGGCAAGTCCCTGTTCTCACATGCTTTCTCACGCACACATTCCAAGAAAAGCATGCCTACACACTGAAGGGTGCACCCTCTTGTCAGAGACGCAGGCAGGTCCCATGTGCAACAGAGCCCCCTGCTGGCCCAGGGCTGGCACTCTCTCCCAACAGCCCAGAGTGGGCGGGGTGCCCTCATTCCTCTACCCCGCCTCTCCCCATTGTATTCTCCAGGCCCCTCAGCCCCCAACCACACCCCACGCTCACCCCTCCCCATCTCCTACAGAGAAGCAGGGTCCCCTGAAGAAAGACAGAGTGACTGTGGGACCTTAGGAAGGATCTCCCTTTGGTCAAGGAGTACCCAAGGGAGGCCAGAGCCCCTTTTCAGACTAGATGGTGTTAGGGGCAGTCATTCCTGGAAGCAGGAGAATGCCTGCAATGACTCTTCTCCAAAATCATCATATCCATTCTCCGACTCCACACTGGACCGCTCATTTCAGAGGAGACTGGAGGAGAACTCTGGGAGTGGCTCCCCCTATGGTCCCACACACCCCTTTCTGGAAGTTCTCTGTGTTGTCTGACCACCTGGACAGAAACAGGTGCACTCACTGCTTTCTTTCAGGGGAGAGCTCAGTCCTAGTCAAGCTGAGACCACATCCCCTCCCAGGGCAGGTCTCAGCAGATTCCGAAAGTCTCCCCCAGGGCACATGGGGCTCCCTGCAGGGAGAGGCTCTCAGCCCCACCCCTGAAACCACCCACCCCCTCACTCCAGGCCCTGCCCAACCCGCCCAGGTCATCCCTTCACCTTGCCTAGGAGCTCTCCCTAATCCAGCCCATGATGCCCCAGGGGCAGCTGGAAGGGTGGAAGAGACGGTGGCTCTGCAGGGACAAACAACCTCCCCCAGCTCCTGCCCATGAGGGAGCAGGGATGGTTTCTGGGCTAGGCTTTGTGGTCAGAAGATAGATGGCATCACCCTCAGCCCCATATCCTACCACTCACCAGTTTGCCTGGCCCCGCATTTGGGGACATGGTAACAGCCACAGCAGTAATGAATATTGTGGAGCCCTTACCATATACCAGGCACACTGCACATGCATAACCTCATTTAACAGCAGAGCAACCTCTTAGGACAAGTGTGACACACACCCACCTACCCCCTGGGCCTCTTGGTGCCCCCCCAGGGTCTGGTGCTAGGTAGGGAATGCTGGGCTAACCCACGGGGGCACCGAGGGGTGGGGGATAGCAGGCTGGTGAGAGAGAGAGTACTGTCCCAGCATGGAGAGGGGTGATATGGAGAAAGGGTCACACTTGCCATTGGTACTGGCCCTAGCCCTTTTCTGGCTGTGTGACCTCAAGGTCATACAAATTTTCTTATTTCTTCAGCTACAAAATCAAGCTAGGAATAGCAGTCTGACAAAGTTGCTGGGAAAGCATTCTGGGGACTAATAAATGTGAGGCATTATGGCCCCAGCCCTACATCCCACCCACCAGAGAGTGGACTCTGCTTTCTGAGTCTACCCCCTTCACCACATCCACCACTGCTCCAAGCCACCATCACTCCTCTGGCCCCTGAGAGTCCAGACTGATTGTTTTAATATGACAACCAGATCTGTGGGACGTGCCTCTGGGCTCCACGCCCACCACACCCCCTTCCTCTGTGCTGCAGCTACCCTGGCCTCCTTCCAGTTCCTTGGAGGACCAGGCACCCTTCCAGCCTCAGGTCCTTTGCACATGCTGTTTCTGGAATGCTGTTCTCTCTTCCCCAGCTCCCTCTCTGCCTCACCAACCCACACTCTAATTAACTCCTTCCCACCCTGCAGTTCTCAGCAAAAAAGTCGCTTCCCCAGAGACACCTCCTCTGGGCCCCAGACCAGGTCAGGTCCCTGTGAACCCCCTCACAGCACTCTTGAGTTGGTGTCTATATATTTATGAGGTTATTTTGACCAACATCTTCCCCCTGGGGCTGTGAGTTCTGGAAGGCTGGGACCATGTCTGCTTTGCTGGCAGTCCAATCCCCAGCTCCTGGCACAGGGTGGGTGCTCAGCACTGTTTCTGAATGTGAAGGATGAATGAGCCTCTGCTCAGAGAGAGTCCACAGTGGTAGGACCCGGGTCCCCAGGAGGGGTCTACCTGGGACAGGGGCTGCTTCAGATCTTTGTCTGTCTTTTTGCATCCACCCCTTCCTCAGTGGGAACCAGAGTCAGAAAGTGGAGGTGCTGGAATAAGGGAGTGAGGGGTGGGGAGAGAAGGGAAGCTGTTTCAATCCCCTTTGCAGTGTCCTCTGTCCCCTCACCCCAGCTGGCCAAGCCCTTGACCACTCAGGGCTGGCCCACCACATCCACAGCTCTCTCTCCCTGTAGTATAACGCTTGTCTCTCCCCTCCCCCATCTTCCCTTAACTGATCCCTCATCCTCCAGGTCTCAGCTTGGCTATTTCTGAAAAGCTTCCCGGGCCTGAAAAGGAAACTGCCGGGGTCCCACAGCTAGCGGCAGCTCCGACTCAAGCCTCGGTCTGCCTGCCGGCAGAGCCCAGGCTCTTAGCCACCTCATTACACGCCTCATTACTACCGGTATCTGCCTCGAGGCCCCGCCGAAAGACACGCCCCCTCTCTAGGCCTCAGTTTCCTCCTGCGGGCTCGGCCATCTCTAGATTTCAGAAAGACGGGATGAGAGAAGACTAAGGTGGGGAAGGAGGCAAAGGAAGGAGGGGGTAAGGAGCGAGGAGAGGAGGGAGGGGGGAGCGCGGAGGGGAGGCAACCTTGGGCCAGCCAGACGTAAGAAACGCCAAGTATGCGAACTACGCCAGCCCCTGAGCTATGAATAGTGCGGCCAGGCTGGCAGCCCAGGTCGGCCCTTCCCGCCCCGCAGCCCTCTACCCCAGCCCTGCACTGGGGGCCTGAAACCGGGCAGAGGCCGAAGAGGCACACTTGAGGGCGGAGGCTGAGTGGCAGGAGCGAAGGGGCGAGGTCATGCAAATAACATGCAAAAAGAGAGCAGCGGGCGTACCTGATTGGCGGGTCTCTGCCGGTCTGGGAACGTGCGCCGAATGGGCACTCAGCAAGAGGCAGTAAATACCCAGCCCACTGCACGGCGTAGGGGCCCTGCCCACACCCGCCTCCACCTGCGATTCCCAAGCCTGGAGGTCCTTCGGGTCACCCCGTGGCTGAAATCCCACTGGTGCTGTGCACTGGAGGCCTCTCATCCTTTTCTGTCAAGGCCCTGCAAGACTCTGCCACCTCCTGACACCGTCCGTGCCCACCCCAGCGCCAGGTCAGCCTCCCCTCCTTGGAGCTCACATGTCTGACAGACAGCTAAGCACTGGGGAAATTGCAATGGCCCCATCCCTGCGTCTGGACCCCCTTGCCTCATCAGTGACCGAAGTGGGGACCACACTGGGCTAGGGGCAGGAGACCCAGCCGCCATCCCATGTCCTGCCCTTTGTGTGCCCCTAAACAACTCAGTCAACCTCAGAGCCCGGCTCTTCTTTCTTTCATTCCTGGACTATTGACTGAGTGTCACCGAGGGGCTGGCACTGGGCTGGGCCCAGTGACACTAGGGAAAGAGGAGTGAAGGAGACTGAGTTCAGGTCCCAGTTGTGGGATCCCAGTCAAGTCTCTTCCCTCTCCTAGCCTGTAAACCGGTCCTTGAGAGGACTCAGTGTTGAGTGCCCGGCAAATAGGAGTTATCAACAAATCTTAGTTCGGTAGTCCACAAAGGATTTTTTTTTAATTAATAAAACAGTCCCTGACTTTATAAAGAGATAGACATGCAACAAATAAAGACGCTGCAGAGCATAGTGTTTAAAATTTCCTAAACAGGATTCAGAGGAACCTGGGTTTGAATCCCAATTTGGTCCCACTTCCTGGCTGTGTGTCCTTGGACTAGTTACTAACCTGTCTGAGCTTCTCTTTATTTATAAAATAGAGATAATCTATTCCACATGGGGTTGTTGTGCAGATTAACGAGACAGTGTGTATAAAGTGCTCACACAGCAGTGTCTGGCTCTGAAATGCTCAATAAATGTTAGTTGCAACCACTACTCCTATCGATATTATTATGTGGTTCTCACAATGCAGTGCCAAGTGCTTTCAGAACGTTCAGTTCATCAGTCAATAATATTCAGTCAACAGGGCTTGGTCTAGAACTTGGAAATAGAACAGTGAACAAGACAAAGTCCCTACCCTCATAGGACTTAAGTTCTAGTGCCCAGAGAAAGAAGTCCCCATATATTTGAGAAAATTGGTGTGTGTGGGGGGGTGCTTTACAGAGAAGGATATTTGAACTGGGTGTTGAAGGATGAATAGGAGTTCGAGAAATGGAGAAGGCAGGGAAGGCTATATCAGACAAGGGGAAGAGATGGTATGGCAAGTTTCTGGAAAGGGGAAGAAGGTGATGCATCCCACTCCTGTCCTGTCCTCTCCATCTCCAACTCCAGTTTTAGCCCTCATCATCTCTCACCTGGTCTGCTGCCTCCACTGCCTGATACCCTTCCATGGCTGCACAGTATGTACGGGAGCAAGTCAAGTTCATTAGTATGGCATGAGGGGTCCACCATAATGGTGGAGGGGAGGGGCAGGATCTGGCCCTCATTGGCCTTGACAATCTCATCTCTCTTCACTTTCAATCTTACACTCATTCATCCAGTAAGAGGCCAGACTGTTTCACACGGCCTTAGCTTTGCTCATGGTGGGTCCTTCTGTACGGAATGCCCTTTTCTCTCTTCTCCACAACCCTTTCCTGCCCAGCAGACATCTTTCAAGCCTTGGCAAGCCTCGCCTCTTCAGCGAAGCCTTCTTCCCCTCAGAGCTGGAGCATCTTCAGAGGGGGCAGGGGCTCGGCTTTTGTTTATTTATGCAGCCCCGGGGTCCTCCACACCACTCAAGAGCAAACCCAGACTCCAGGCAGGCACAGGGAGTCACAGAGAGTCCCTGTGCACAGCAGAGCCACAGAAAAGCAGAACACAATCATGCTGTCTGCATTCACCATGCTTCCTTCATTATGCCAACCCCTACTTGGATTTCAAGGCTCAGCTAGGGGCCAGGGGGATGGTCCACCTTCCCAGGGTAGGGGGTGTCCTTCCAGGCTCTGCCTTGTTAGGGAATGTAGCAGTGACGCAGGACAGGTTTAGGATTCAGAAAGACCCAGATTACATTCAGGTGCTGAGTGACCTTTGGTTGAGTTATTTACCCTCTCAGGGTCTCAGTTCTTGTATCAGTAAATAAGCAACCACTTCACAATGGCCCTTGAAAATTGATCAAAAGAAGTTTCACTAAAGAATGCTCAACTTAACGGTAGGTTTAGAAACAGGAGATAAGAGAAAGGCGATTAATCATATCACCAACTGGTTTTTAACCAATCCCTACAGCGATTCTCCCCAGCAAGACCGTTTCCATCTTTAAACCAACTTTGTGGCCACATTCACACTCAAATGATATCACAGTGAAGACACTCGCTTGTGTCTGTTCCGGGTCTGTCTCCTCAGGTAAGCCAGGCCATTTTTACGTTATTATTTTTGACAAGGGGTGTTCTGGACTGGCAGATAGCATAGAATCAAATCTTAGAACCCATGGTTATAAAATCTTAGTGGAGACTTTGGGGCGTAGGAAAAGCAGACAAGAAGCCCCTTGAGGGCAGGGCTGTGTCTTATTCATCCAGATCCCAAGACACACAGAGAGAGCCTAAAACACAGGAAATGAGAGGACACCCAGGAAATGATCACCAAATGAACCACGGTCGGTTTGCATTAAGATCTGGCTGCTGGGGCTGGCCCCGTGGCTCAGCGGTTAAGTGCTCACGCCGTGCTCGGATCCCGGGCGTGCACCAATGCACCACTTCTCTGGCCATGCTGAGGCCGTGTCACACATACAGCAACTAGAAGGATGTGCAACTATGACATACAACTATCTACTGGGGCTTTGGGGAGAAAAAGGAGGAGGATTAGCAATAGATGTTAGCTCAGGGCTGGTCTTCCTCAGCAAAAAGAGGAGGATTGGCATGGATGTTAGCTCAGGGCTGATCTTCCTCACACACAAAAAAAATTAAATAAAATAAATAAATAAATAATAATAAAAAATTAAAAAAAAAAAAAAGATCTGGCTGCTGCCCGATTTTCCCAGGCACTGAACCTCCAGTTTCTGGTGTCAGGTCCTTCTCCTGCCGCAGGCTGAAATTAGGGAGAGGCCAGGAGGAACACTATGCAACCAAGCCTGGGAATGTCCTTGGTGCTCCCGGCCACACTCAGTCTCTCAGATAACGCTTTCCCTAGCACTGTGGGGACCTAAGCATCTGGGATGCTCCTGGAGGAGGAAAAGGTCTCACAGGGGAAGGGAGGGGGGCCTATTTCTCTGTCCCATCAGCAGCCCCAGCCTTGTTGCATGGCCCCCATTTCCTGACTCCCACCCTCCCCTCTCGCAGATGTCCAGCCCCCCTCCTGGGCTCTGGCCGCAACCTCAGCGGGCCCCTCCCCGTCTCCCCCCAACCAGGTGCTATGGGGGGGAGCAGGGGGGGAGGCACAGTGCCAATGCTTCATTAGAGCTAATGAGGGCTCAGCTCTGCGGATGCCAGTGCAAGATACGGGAAAGTCCCAGAGCCACCCGCAGCCCACCATCACAACCTGGGTCCTCAGCTCCCTCCTCTCCCTCTCTTGGGGAGGAACTAGGGCCCACACCTTCAGGAGACAAAAGGGAGATTTAGAAGAATCTTCCCAAGTACAGAGAGTGCCATGATGTCAAGGAGAGATCAGGGTGTGGGGGCATGAACTAGAAAACAGCCTCAGGGCGGGGCAGGGTTCTCACGTGGGCTGCTGAGGGCTCCACGGTCCACTGCTCAGTCCAAAAAACCCCCCAACAGAAACCCGCTCCTTCCTCTCCCTGCTTTCACGGAATCACAGCAGGTCAGCTGAAGAGACTATGGGCACTTCTCCAACACTCTCGAATTATAACTCTGCAACCTGAGCCCCACCCGCCAACCTGGCTTCCATCCTCCCTCTTCCTCCCACTTTTTCCTGTCCCATCCCCTCTGCCTCTTCTCCTGGGCTTGTCCTTTCTCTAGGCCTCAGTTTCCCTATGAGTCAAATGGGGAGGCAGAGGGAGGGGCGTGGCCTCCACATCCCTCCAGCTGGAATTTAGGAAGATGTTCCCTCTCTGGGGGGCTTCTGCCTCCCTCCATCTCTTTTGAAGAACAGTACAGAGTTTCCTCCACATTGAGAATGAGGGAAACTGTGGTGGAGGGTCGGGGTCTCCACTTCAGCTTCCCCTTCCAGCCTTTTGGAGGCTCTCAGGAGCAGGAAAAGCTCCAATAGCCCAGATCTCCACCCCTCTCTTCTATCGAGGGCTCTAAGTCCTGCGCCCACACTAGATTCTCTCCAAGGAGCTCTCACACTCTTTGAGGAAATTAAAAAGGAAGGAGAAGCTGCAGATTTAGGAGACCCGAGTCAGATAGAAATCAAGCTAGGGACTGACAGAAACCAGGCATGGGGCCAAAATGAACTCTGCCCTTCCCTATACCGACCCCCACTTGGGGGCAAAGACCCCTGGAGTGGTTGTCCTCCCACATGGCTCCCACATGTCCCCCTAGCCCCGCCACATTCCTCCGACCCACACACCTCCTGCCAGCCTGCCCGCCCAAAGAGGCCAGCCCTGGCTCTGTTTCCATCCTTGGCTTGTGGGTCTCAGGCATCCCGCTGCCCAGGCTCTCTCCTCCCAGGCATTCAGCCTGAGCTTTGAAAGGGTCACTTCAAAGAGGACCTGCCGGCCGAGGGCCCAGCCAGACCCAGGGCCAGCTCCTCGGCCAGATTCCCGGTGGCTGGGGACAAAGGCCCCACTGTTCCCCCGACCCCCAGACGCTCCCAAATGCATTGGGCATAAGAAGTCTTTCTTTCTCCAGTTCTGCTCCTTACAGGCCCCTGCTCTTTGCCACAGGGAGTAGCCTCAGCCCCTCCTCCAGGACAGCTGGGAGGTGCGGGGGTCAGGGAGCCACCAGTTCCTCACCACCACCACCACCACCATACACCCATACCCTTGGGCAGGCAGGATGTGGAGGCAGCCTTAGGGCAGACTTCAGGACCAGCAGCCCAGGTGCCTCACTGCCCCTCAACCACCAAGCCCCTCCCTGGCCTGCAGTGGCCTCCACCTTCTGCCACCCATCAGAGCCACATCCATCCTTCCAGGCCTCCTCCAGGCAGACTCTCAGGGCTCCTTCTCCTCAGAGGAGCCTCATAGCCCAAACCACAGCAGCCAACCTCTCACTCCCCTCCCCAATCCCCAGAGCAGGAACCAGGTGTCACCTGCTCCTCTAACTTCCTACCACAAGGTGCTGATCCCAAAGTAGGGCTCTTAAGGTTTTCTGTGTCAACCCCTCACCCAATGTCAGAATTCTCTCTAGTCCAGCCTGTGCTTGCTCACCTCCACCGATGGGGGCTTCATTACTTCCAGGGGCAGCCCATTTCCTTGTCAGATTACTCCAGCCATAATGGGTTCTCTTTATTGAGCCCAAAGGATGTTGTTCTCATTCCCATCCATTGATTATCTTTTGTTTGTTTGTTTGTTTATTTATTTATTTTTCCCCCAAAGCCCCAGTAGATAGTTGTATGTCATAGCTGCACGTCCTTCTAGTTGCTGTATGTGGGACACGGCCTCAGCATGGCCAGAGAAGCGGTGCGTCGGTGCGCGCCCGGGATCCGAACCTGGGCCGCCTGCAGCGGAGCGCACGCACTTAACCGCTAAGCCACGGGGCCGGCCCATCCATCGATTATCATTTGTTTAATAAACATAGGGGCCAGCCCCCGTCGCCTAGTGGTTAAGTTTGGCACACTCCACTTCAGCGGCCTGGGTTCGGTTCCTGGGTGTGGACCTACAGTACTTGTCGATGGCCATGCTGTGGCAGCGACCCACATACAAAATAGAGGAAGACTGGCACAGATGTTAGCTCAGGGCGAATCTTCCTCAGCAAGAAAATAAATAAATTAATAATAATAATAATAGTTGCTACTAATTGTTGAGATTACCAAATGTCAGCCACTTTACCTGTATTACCTCATTTAATCCTCTCAACAATTTTAAGGGATTCTTTCAGGGATAAGAAAACTGAGACTAGGGCCGGCCCTGTGGCTTAGCGTCAAGTGCGCGCGCTCCACTGCTGGCAGCCCGGGTTTGGATCCCGGGCATGCACCGACTCACCGCTTCTCTGGCCATGCTGAGGCCGCGTCCCACATACAGCAACTAGAAGGATGTGCAGCTATGACATACAACTATCTACTGGGGCTTTGGGGGAAAAAATAAATAAATAAAACTTTAAAAAAAAAAAGAAAACTGAGACTAAAAATGAATTAACTTGGCCAAGGTCACACAGTGAATAAGGGGTAGAGCTGAAGTTGGAACCTCAGCAGGCTGAAGGCAGGACTCAGACACCCAACCTGCTCCCAGTGTACCAGCGGCCATGCCAGGCCTGGGCCTCTCATCTCCCACGGTTGCCTCTCTGTGTTAGAAGGCAGACCCCATCCCCCACACTGAGTCTTCTGTCTCCTAGCCAGCTCCCCACCAGCTTTTGTCAGCAGATGAAGTGTGGGCTGGGGATAGTGACTGACTGATGTTCATTCAAACCAGCAAACGGGGAGCAGGAGGCAATCAGAGGGGAAGAGGTTACCTGCCCAGGGGGACGTGGGTTTCAGGAGGTTGGAGGAGATGACCCTGGGCCTAAGGTTTAGGACTGGAGGTGGCCGGAAATCCAACACCCCTTCCAGGGAGAGACAGAGAATTGATAGCTATGATGGGCCCTGCCCCAAACCAGACACTCCGTCCACCCTCCAACTTGAAAGGCACAGAATCTTCCACCAAGGTGATGCATTGGGCTGAACATCTCAGGGCCAGAGAGATGAAAAAGAACAGCCCTCTTTAATCCAACCTGTAGTCTTCTCCACGTGCCCATTGCTCAGCACCATTCCCTCGGAACTCTGGGGGAGGAAGGGAGGAAGTGAGAGCACAAGAGAAGCCAGAAGACTGGGGGGCGCAGTGGCCCGCGTTAAGCCTTGGAGGGTAGTCATGACAGGATGTGGGTGAGCTTTCCCTTCCTTTCTAGATTTGGCTCAGGTCCTCCTGGCGCAGATAACACAGTGATGAACCTCTAGGCTGCCTTCCCAAGACCCCAACCCCAGCTACCTCCAAAGGGTGGGATTCTGTGGTTTTTCCATTCATTGTCAGCCCGTCAGTCAACAAACAGTCTCTGAGTACCGGCTGCAGGCCAGGCCCTGTGGATACCAAGATAAACTCAACACTTCTGGGGCCACTTGGAATGAGGTCAAGAGCATGGTCAACTCATTAGCTCTGCCACTTACTAGCTGTGTGACCCTAGGAAGCCACGTAATCTCTTTGTGCCAGCTTCTTCATCTGTCAAATGGGACAATGATGATGTACCTACTTAGTGGTGAGCGCTATGGAAGCAGTTGCTATTAATACTTTTCTTGCCCTCAAATAACTCCAGTCTGATGGGGGAGACTGACGTGCAGACCGACTGTCACAGTGCCAGAGGCAGAGCTGGGCAGGGGCACCCTGGGAAGCCAGGGGAGGAGCTGTTCCCTGGCCCGCACTTCACAAACATTTATGGAGAGCTGCTCTGTGCCAGGCGCTGTGCTGGCCACTGGGGACACAGAGAAGAACGGGACGCATTGTCCACTCATCCTTGCTCCTCTATGCCCTCCCCTCTCCCTCCCGGGGCCCTGTCCCAGAACCCTGCACTGAAGGGGGGCACCAAGGACAGAACCATGTGGGGAAAGGCATAGCCTGGGAGCCCAGGAGTCAGAACATCTGGGTTCATGTCCACCACTCACAGGCTACCTGACTTTGGGCCTCTCTGGCCTCTCTGGCCTCAGTTTCCTCCCTGTAGCATGAGGGAGTTGGGCAAGATGACCCCTCTGGTCCTGACTCACTCTGACAGGTGATGAAAACACTCCACCCCCACAGAGATTTAAGCTCGCCCCAAAGTCCAGTCCCAAGGCCACCCAGCCTGCTGTCCCACTGAGGCAGTGGGGAGGAGATGCCTGCCTGGTACTGACCAGCACTGCCCTGCTGATGAGCTGGCACAATTTCACATGAAATAGGGGGCCTGGATCTAAAGGCGGGTTGTTTGAAGGGGGTGGAGGGTGCTAGGGGAAAGGCAGAGCCAGCTCCCACAGGCCCTATTCATGGCTCTCTCCGGGGAGGGAGAGAGAGCAGGATCATTCAAACCAGGCTTTGTCCAAATCCCTGACCAAGCCAATATCTCACCTTTGAACTCTTGCAACCAACAGAGCAGGGTGGATGCCCCTTTGGAGGGAAAACATCAAGTGCTATGGACTGGCATGGGGTGGGATGGGAGGGTGGAGGAGTAAATGAGCTGATTCGCCACCTACCAACACAGACGGGCACCTGAGGCTTCACCTCACTGAGGCCTCTGGTCCCCAGCCCTGTCCCAGCAGAAAGACAAGCAACCAAGCTCCAATCCAGGGAGAGGTTGACCTTGATCTTGGGCTGTGTCCAAGATGGACCCAGACCTGGGGTGGGAGTGACAGTGGGACAAAGCAGGTCCTGAGAAGCAGGATAGCAGGGTGAGAGCATGGACATGGGCCAGACTGCCGGGTTCCCACCCTGGCTCAGCTACTTGTTATTGATGTGATTTTGGCCAACGTATTAGCTCTCTGTGCCTCAGTGTCTTCACCTGTCAAATGGGGATAACGATATCCACATCATGGTGGTGTTGTGAGGATTAAAAGCAGTAATTTATAAAAATCCTGGCCCGGAGTAATTGCCATCTATGTCTTAATTATCAGCTATACTATTAAAGCAACTCCTCCTCCTTAAAAACACATTTTTTCAGGCACTAATGTCTATGCTCATTTGAATATATCTGCAACCCCTACCAATCCCTCCAGATTGCTACACTGGAATCCAACATCATAAGAATCTACCTGACACACTATACTGGAGGGAACTTCCCTACATGACGCTCCAGGCTAGCCTGGGATGCTGCCGTTCACAAGCCTCGCCCCAGAAGTTCTCCCGTATAGCTAACTGCAATCCTTCACGTTGTAACTTATTCCATTCTCCTCTTTTGTTCTCTCTTTTAACTTTATACATCACGAAGTCATTCTAAGTAACCCTGCCATGAAGGATGAAGTGTAAACGCCTCCATCCCTCCTGCACTGCCCTGATCTGTAACCAGCACCCTCCCTCATTCCCACTCCCATCCGTGCCAAAAATGCTGCGCCCCTGAGGGGCCAGACAGGACTCTTGTTCCTTTCCCTATGAGCTCAAAGTTGGCCTGATGAGGGGACACAGAGGTCCCCATGCAGGCTCCCCAAACACAAGGCCTATTCCCTGGGTCCAGTCCCTCTCCGCTGGGGCTGGGATCCTCAAAAGCCTGCCCCATTCCCCATGTGTCCCAAAGCCACCTTCCTAACAATGCTCCCCTCTCCAAAGCTTTATCCTGTGCCGTGACTCCTATCAGGAGACCCGGGTTCCAGCCCTGGCACTATCTCTGTGTAGCCTCAGACTCTAATATCCATCCCACCCACTCACAGGGCTTTTGAGGCCCACAAATCCAGCACTGAAGGTCAAGGATTTACTGCTCTCATCATTCCCAAGGGGAGGGCGGGGTCTTGGACGCAGGAACTTGGAGCTCGGAGCCACCTAGGGGTGGACCCAACCACCCTGTGAGCAAGTGGAAGAAGAGGCTGGGGCTGGGGGCCTTTGGGCTGTGTTTGGAGGCAAAATGATGGGTTATGTAATAGAGGTTCAAATCACATGCCAATGAGCAAATCGCAGTGAGAGCCACCACTTTGGGGAATGGGGCTGTTGCCCTGGCCAGGGAAAGAACCACGTGGGATCAAATGCATCCACCCCCAGCAGGGCCTTGGCTGCGGGTGGGGGTGGAAATTGTGGGGGTGGGGGTGGAGATGAGGTATGTGTTGGTCCAGGGGGAGAATCCAAGGGACTCAGGCTTAATGACCTCCACCCCTAGCCCCAGTCCATCCTGAAATTCAAGTTTGTAATTAGGAAACTCTGAAAAGTGGAGTGGGAGTCCGGGGAGAGAGACACAGATTGAGGGAGAACTGAGCATACAGCCAGCTCCTGAGAAACACACCAGTGTCAGGAAGAGTTTGCAAAGTACCAGACCCCAGCTCCAGCACTGGGGGAGGGCTGGGAAGGAGCGTCCCTAAGTCCTCCAGCCCTGTCAAAAGCGGAAGAGGCCTCAGCCCAGGCCTTGACCCCAACCTGGACCCCCAGGGAACTTCTTTTCCAAGCTGGGAAAACGACTGGCCAGACAGCGTTCAATCCTTCACCTTGGGAAGGGGGAGTGTATGTTGGGGTGCTCCAACAGGACTGGGTGGCCAGGCTCAGAGGTAGGGGGCTGGCCCGGATGGGGCGCAGAGGCCCCTGCTGGCCCCTCCCTAGCGCCAGCAGCTGGCAGATGAAAGGACCCAAGCAAAGCAGCCCAGCGCTGAGTAATGCCCCTGGCACCCCATGCCCAGACCCACCCACAGCCAGCCGGAGGGGACAGAGGGGAGTGCAGCTGCCCCTGCAGGGCCGCAGGTCCCGGGCCTGTTTCTCTTCCCCGGGACCCAGAGGGGCGGCGGACCCGCGCCCCGCAGCTCGTCGAGCGGTCCGGCCCGGCAGGGGGCGAGTGTGGCGCGGGGAGGGGGGTGTCCGGCCGCGGTGGCCAAGGACATCCCGCTTCGGGAACCCCCTCCCCCACTCCCTCTCCCTCCAGCTGTGGCGGGGCCTCGCCAACGGAAAACGAAAACTCGGGCAGAGGAAACGGCGGCAGGCGCCCCGCCTGAAAAACCCGGACAAAAGGCGCGGGCCTCCCGCCCCCGCTGCCCAGCCCCCGGGGGCCTGGCACCGCCGCCCCAGTCGGTGCCCCCTGCCCTGGCAGCCCTGCGCGCGTCCCGGCCCCCTGCCTACCTTCCTCCTTCCCGCCCCCCTGCCCAGAGCAGCCCTCGCTCTGGCCCCCTCCCCGGCTCGCCACCAGCCAAGGTTTCCCGCAGCCGTGCCCGCGGTGCCAGCGCGGTGTTCCCCAGGCTGTGCCCGCCGAGCGGGGGCGCCGCGACCCCAGCCCTGCTGCCAGCTCCCCGGTAGCGCCTGGACCCGCCCCCTTCCCTGGCCCCGCGCCCTCACCTGGGGGGGCCGGGGCTCCGGGCGGGGCGGGATCCCGACCAGGCAGAAGGCGACTCCATTCATCGGGCGGCAGCGGCAGCTCTGCGGCCAGGGCACTGTTGGGGGCGCAAGCAAGGACCCGGGAGGGGCGGGGCCGGAGGGGGCGGGGCCGAGCCTGGGGTGGGTGGGGCCTCCTCCCTGGGGCCCGCCCCTTCGCTCCTTCCGCTGCGCTCCCGTCGGGGCGCACCCGCCGCCTTTCCCTGGGCCAGCAGACAGGTGAGGCGGCTGAGGCAGGGGTTTGCGCTGGCCGCGGAGCCGAGGGCAGAACACAGCCTGGGGAAGAGAGGCGGTCTCGGAGACAGTTTGGGCCGGCCTCCAGGGGACCGGCCCAGATAGACGGTGATCCGGGCCGGCCGAGGAAAGAGGACAAGGGCACTGAACCCAGAACTAGCACAGGGACAGGGGAGAGAGGAAGGGAGGAAGGGAAAGGGAAGCAGAGAGAAACATAGCCAGACAGAGATGGTCAGAAACAGACACGGAGAGACACAGAAAGCCTGAGAGAAACAGAGACAAGATAGAGAGAGTAGACTGAGGTGGAGAAAGTCAGAGAAAAAGATGAAGAGACCCAGGATGGAAGACAGGGAAAAGTAGAAAAAGGCTTAGGGAGCCTTCCTTCTAAGGACTCAAGGAAGTTGAGACAAGGGCAGAGATGATGATGCCCATGGGGGCTCCACACCCCTCAATCTAGGGTCACCCTCCCAGGCAGAGTCTCAGCCCAGGGCCCCACTGAGGCAAGGGAATGGAGGCTGTAGGAGAGAGGCCGGCAGGTTCCCCTTCAGACTCCCACCCAGCCAGCCTGTGTGTGGCTCAGGCCTCTGGATCAGCCCATTGACCTGCTCTGCAGTGGGCAGCAGTGAGAGCAGAGACACCCTCCACCCCAAGCCTCCTAGTTACAAGCTCCCGACAACCTCCCTTCTCAGCTTCACTCTGACCTGGGCCCAAAGAGCCACCAGGGTCCTGAGCCAGGTCCTCATTTCCCTGCCCCCAAGCAGGATCCTTCCAGCCCATCCTCTGAGGATCCAGAAAGGGACGGCCCCTCAGTCCTTCATTTCTGCTGGAAAGTTCTTTCTGGGATCTAACACCCTTCGTACCTCCTATTTCCTACAGCCTATGCTCACCTCTTTCCCAGGCCTTCTTGCAGTTTTATGGCTCCTGTATTCCTTCATCCAGATTATGAAGAAAGGGAGGCAGAGGCCACAGACAGGTAGAAATATGGTTGGATAAGGCAGGCAATGAACGTGGGAAGCCTGACACCAACTGGAGTCACCCACCCCCTCTGGGGCAAGGAGACCTGGGAAAACCTGTTTGCTTCACCACCACCCCCATCACCCCGATTCCTGAGAGTAAATCAACCCCAAGCCCCCCAGCCCTTCACCTCTGAGCAGGATCAGGCACTCAGGTCCTGGAGGGGCCGCGGGGCCCAGACCCAACTAGGCCAACCCTACTCCCGTGAGCCTGAGGAAGGAGAGACTGACTTGTTTTTAAATCTTATGTTTTATTTAATTTATTTCAAATCCCCTGGAAGTCAGTGGAAAGGGATGCTTTTATAATGATGGAGTGGCAGTTAATGACTCCTTTTCCTTCCCCACCTCTCTTCGTCAAGGTCACATGCAGCCAGAATTATCCCCCACTTCTGAGTCCTTCCTGCTATCTAACTGTAATCCGTCATACTGCCTGTATTTTCTTGCTTAATCTTCAACCAGGTCCCTGTTTCTGCCTCTTTCTGCCCTGCAGCCCCAGTGGTCCAAGGCTGGCTGCCACCCTGGCTCAGGGGCCCTTTCCTCTCAGAACAAATGGGGTGTCTATGTAAGGGGGCAGCAGTGGCATCTGAGATCCAGACTGAACTGAGGCTGTGGGGGAGGGGAGGAGGGTGGTGGCCTCTGGGGTGCCCCTGGCTCACTTTTTCCAGAGCCTGTGCCCTCAGACACTGCAGGAGGCGGTGAGAGGAAATGAGCTCACAGTGGCCGGCAGGCAATTCCTCCCTCCACAATGCACTGCACTCACCTCCCCCACCCTCTCCCGCTTCCCAGAAAGTGCGCCCTCCCCCCACCCTGCTGCCCTTCCCACCTCTTCCTGCACCTTGACCTGCACCTCCATTCTGTGTGGCTCTCCCTCATCGATCTTCCCAAACACCTCTTCCTCCCATCCTTCCTCTCTGTCCTGGCTCCCTATTCCTCTGACTTCCCATGTCTCACTCCCTGCGTCCCACCATCCACCTCAAAATCCACTCTATTCCTGGCACACTCTTTCTCTGGGGTTTCAGGCGGTAAAGCCCAACATGGGGTGGAGGGTGTCCCTCAGTGAGGACCCTCCTTATATCCTTCCTCTTTCTAAACTCCTCCCCCAGCCCAATCACTTTCCTTCATTCCCAAACACTTACTGGGAGCCCTAATATTTGAGGGGGTGGGGAGCGGAGGTTGCCCCTGGGGATACAGAGATAAGGCCTGGCTCCTTCCCTTTGAGGGGTCCTGGTCTTACCAATCCTGACTCTAGAGTGAGATCCCAGAAAAGGAGCAATGGGAGACTGGAGAAGTGGAGGAAGGTCCAGAAGGAGGATGCCTTGAGCTTTTTGGGGCTTCATGGAGTGGGGTGGGGAATGGGGGGAAAAGCCCTCCAGGGAGAAAAGACAGAGCAGGAGAGCAGACTCTAGCTGGAGCCAAGGGGAGCGTACATACGCGGGCAGGAAGCACAGAGGGATGAGGAAGGAAACGCAGAGGGGATGTGACCCAGGGGTGACGCCTGAGACACTTAGATTCTAGCCTGGCTTGGGGCAGGGATTTACGCAGAGAAGTGCCATGGCCACTGTGGCGGCTTGGGAAAGAACGGAGGACATGTGAGGGGTTGGGGGGCAACAAATATCAGAGGCCCCCGGGACTCTGTGACCAACTGGGTGTTGGGCATAAGAGATGGAAGAGTCTAGAACAACCCCAAGGTTTCTGGCTCAGAACATTAGGTAGACTAGTCATCTCGAGTGTTCTCAGGGAGAGGGTATATGCCAGGCACTGTGCTAAGTCCTTTGTATGTGCTAAGTCCTTACAAAGGGCCTGTGAAGTAGATATTATAATCCTCATTTTATGGATAGGAAACTGAGGCCCAGAAAGCTTGAGTATCTTACCAAGGACATGCAGGATTCGAACCCAGGCATTTGGGCTCCCGAATCCACACACTTAACCCTCAGGCTGTGTTGCTGGTGATGGCTTAAACGCTGGGTCCATCTCCCAGAAGGAAGAGAGCCTGAGCTAGAGACCAGGCTCTAGAGGTTGTCGAAGGACCAGGAGTGTGGCTCAGGTTCTCCAGGGACAGTGAAGAGAGGAGACCAGATGTGGGACAGGACCCAAGGAGCACTCACCTCTAGAGGCAGGTGAGGAGGACTGAGGGGAAGCAGGTGGCCGGAGGAAGTGGCCTGTGTCAGGCAGAGAGGGCACTTTCAGGGGATGGCGGGAGGGGAAGCCAGACTGTGCAGAGAGGAGAGCCTCCAGGGTGAGGAAAAGGGACCGGCCCTGAGAGTCAGCAGAAGGGACAATCGGGCAGCACACGTTCCTGTTTGGGTGGGGGCACCTGAGTAGGCTTTTTGGTTAAGGAGCAGGCAGCAAGGGAGAGAGAACCTGAGGGGACACAAGGAGGGGGTGAGGAGTGGAGTGAAGGGAAAAGAACCCCAAGTCTGGGGTGCCAGAGGAAGAACCCGCCTTCCCCAGGGCCAGGCAGAGGCGAGCAGGGGAGCATTGTGGGGAGATCCAGGAGTCCAGACCAGAGCCGTCCAGGGTCAGGGTCAGGCCTGGCCCAGGAGCCGGCAAGGGGTTGTATGCTGTCCTCAAGGAGCACTGAACCAAGAGTCCTGGGTTCAGGTTCCCATCCTGCCCACCTTGTAGCTGTATGTCATTGAGGAAAGGTACCTTCTCTGAACCTCAGTTTCACCCTCTGCCTGGAAACAATAAGGCCTTCTCTGCCTGCCTCCTCCGATTTGGGGCTCACATTTTATGATGGATTCTAAGCACCCTGTGAGCCAAAAAGGAAAAACAATGGGTGGCAGGTGGGTTACGCGACGGGTGGCCATAAACCTGGCCACAGCTTCTGGCCCTTCTACGGAAGAGGAAAGAGCACCCCCTGGTGGAGAAGAGCAGGAAGGCAGGACTAGAGGGGAGAGCCGAGAAGAGACTTCACCTGTTCTTGTGCCTCTGGCTTTTAGCCTCCAGGTCCTCTGCTTGTCCCCCAAAAGCAACACCACCCCCACCTAAATTTGCATTTCCAAAGCAGGTGGGGCTCCAGTGCAGTCAAGTCAAAAGACATTTATCAAGCTCCAACTACATGCAAACGGCTGTATGCAGTGGCGGGGACAATTCAATGAACCAGTTGATGTGCCTGCCCTCAGTGAGCTTATATTCCAGGGAGGGTAACAAACACAGCAGAGGATGGCTGGGAGGGGGCTGGGATGGGGCTGCAAGCAGAGCATTGAGCAAAACAAGAGGAGCCCTCCATAATGAGAGGAGAAGGCAGGAGCCTTGGGAGGCAGTGTGAGGACCTTGAAGGCCCTCAACTGGCAAGTGGCGGAGAAAGGAGGCCTGAAGGCTGAGAGCTGGGTGGGGCCCAGGCTCTGGCAGAAGCCCCAGGCATCCGTAGAGTGGACCTCACTGAGCATCTTTAACGGTGTAGGGTGGGGCAAAGGTCCACTCAAGATGACACCAGTCCCCACCCTCATCTCTGCCGCCAGGTCCCTGAGCAATCCTGGGTAAGAAGATCCCACCTGAACACCCCCTGGGGAGGGAGGCTACAGACCCCTGGCCAGGCTGGGGCCAAAGGGCGCTGACAACCTGCCTAACAGCTGGGACCCCAGCCCAGCAATCTCTGGACAGCCAGCTTGGGGTGGGAGCGAGAGGCTGCAGCTTCTCTGGGCTGGCAGCAGGGCAAGCAAGCCACACCCAGTGAAACCTTGGTGCCAGGGCAGAGGGTGGATGAAAGATGCCCCAGCCTGGCCGCTCTCAACTAGCAGCCCCTCCAGTGAACCCTGTTTGGGGAAGCTATGTCATGGGGCGGGGAGAGAAGGAGACCCTGGGCTGGGGTCTCAGCCCTGCAGGGTCTCAACTGTGTGACATCGGGCAGTTGAAGACCGGTGGCCCAGAGTGTGTGAGTGATGTGCAAGGTTAACAGATGACTTATAAGGATCATGACATCACCTCACAGGGGCTTGAAAACACCAAGATGGATAAGAAAGGAATTAAAATGTGTGAGCACCTACTGTGTGAGAAGCTCTCTACAAACATTATTTCATTTGCTCCCCTTGACAACACCGTAAGCTGGGTCTTATTAGCCCCACCGTGTAAATGAGGAGACAGGCTCAGAGAGGTTAAGTAACGGGCTGAAGTCTGATGCTAACTGAGCCCTTGCTCTTTCTATGAAGCCCCATCCCTCTGGGAGGAGCTAGGCCAGGTAGTCCCTTCCAGTGCCAGGATGCTGAATTCTATGGTTCTGTGAGAGCTTTTACATTCTTCCAGCAACTGGCCTGCAGCCCTGCTTCCGCCACAGGCCCCCAGACCCTGCCTAGCCCCACCGAGCCCCTGCGCATCCCTGCACATAGCAGGGGCCTGCTCCACTCTCCTCGCTGTCTCCATTTTGCCCTTCTGGGAGGGGAGAGGGGAGGGGAGAGGAGGAAAAAGAAGAGGAGGGGAGAGGAGGGGAACATACAGAAAGGGAAGAGGAGGAGAGGGGAGAGGAACATAGGGGAGGGGTGAAAGGAGGAGGAGAGGGGTGGCTCCCACCTCCCCTCGGAAGCTCTGGAAATCCCCTGCAGCTGCTCCTCTCTCTGGCCCTGAGCCAGCCCTGGGAGGGACTGAGGGGAGTTAGAAGGAGAGAAAAGAGGGGCTGGACACTGACCACAGGGGGGCAAGCCCCTGAGTCCCACACCCACCCCACCCGGCAATTCCAGCCCCTGTGAGAGATTCCAGACATGCTCCCCTTGAAGGAAACCCTACATGCCAAAATCCACACATACCAAACAGACGGGGCGGTTCTTGCACTATAAAAGGATTCTTTGCTTTACAAGAGGGCTCAGCACATGGGAAACTTAAAATAGGAGCTTCCCCTGGTGGGTGAAAGCAGCTCTGATTTCAGAAGCACCCCATACACACCATGCTTCCCACACATCCAGAAAGCTGGCAACACCCGTGGGGCTGGAGGGCTGGGGCTGCCTTAAGGCGTTGACATCAGCCTGGGCACCTCCACGTCTGTGCTGTCATCAGAGTCCCCACCCAGGCGAGGGTGGGGGAGTCTCATGGTCCAGGGGGCAGGCTGGTTGCTCGGCAGAGGTGTCCTAGGACCCCCAGAAAGGACCTAGAGAGGCACCACTCAGCACAGCTGGCAGGGATTTCACAGCAGCCCAGAGGTCCACAGCCTCCTGGTGTCCCTTTGATGGGGTCAGGGCAGGAGCCTAATTTCCTGACTTTCCTCCATGCTCTCTCCTCCCTTCCACGATGCCAGGGCACAGGGCAGCCAGGCTCTGCCTCCTGGAAAGGGGAAGCAGCTGACCTCCAGAAGAAGTACGGAAGGCTGATGGAAGCAACCATGGGGCTGCTTTGAGGAGCATCTCAGGCCAAGCTGCAGCCCCAGTGAGATGTGTTTAGGGTCCTCTAGGCAGAAAGTAGTGGTGGCCCCTAGCCCCGTCTCTACTTTTTCTTATCAAGGTAAAATTCACATAACATAAAATTAACTATTTTAATGTAATTCAGTGGCATTTAGTACTGTCCCCCCCAACACACTCTTTTGCACTCAAAGTGGAGTTGAGGGTAGAGTCAGTTAATGACAACAGCAGATAATGACGAATCGAATCCCCTTCGCCCTGCCAGGCCTGGTGCTCCAGGGAGCTGCCACTGCCACTGGCCATTTAAATTAACAACCAAGACGCCAAACAGGCCTGGAGACTAGACCAGCCCACAACCCCGCCCCAAACATCGTGCGCAGCCCAGGCACTTCATGCCTCCTCAGAGCCCCTCTCCAACCCCCAGAACTTAGGATCACCCCATCCCCTGACTCCTCACCCTCCACCCCTCCTCACCACTATCCCAGGCAACCACTGACCCCCCTGCCACAGAGGCCCAGGGCCCTGAGCTCAGTCTGGAGGGGAGGAGTCTCAGAGCCCGGGGCCCCAGGCCACTGCTTCAGGCAGAGCAGCCCCAAGGAGCCTGGGAGTGCCGAGGAGCATGGCACTTGAAGGCAAGCCCCAAGAACAGAAAACCCCACCACTCCACACCCCACCCCAAGACCTCATACCAAGTCAGGATTAGGAAAGGAGCAAGTGGGCCTCAGAAGCCACCCCCAACTCGCCTGCTGCCCTGCTTAGAGGAAGGGGCTGCAAGTCAGGATAGAGGCCCGCCTCGCTCACTTAAGGGGACTGGCCCCACTTGTCCAGGATTTGCTGAGCTCTGTGGAGGGGGTGAGGAGCTCGGGCCTGAGGGGGCCTTCACCTCTGCTCCCTTCTGAGGGAGACTGTATGAAAGAAACATAGCCCCTGGGGCCAGGCTGGGGTGGGGGCAGGCTTGCATTTGGGGGGGCCTGTGGAGAAGCTGCCCAGCCCACCCTATCTTTTCATTGCCATGAAATGGTGGCAGCAGCTGCAGCAGCTGCTGTAACTCGGAGAGGAGAGGGAGCCTGGCTGAGAGAAGCCCCTTGATGTGTAGGGGGAAGGCGGACAGTTGCATCTTGAGGTCCCACCAGGGGGGTCTGGGGGTCAGCAGTAGTTGTATGGCTGCCTCCTGTCACTCCCTCATTCTGCAGAGCCTGCAGCCCCCTTAGGCCTAGGATCCTGGCAGGGGCTGGGACCTCACTGAGTGGGGAGGGGGACTTCTAAATGCGGGTGCTCTCCCTCTGGAGGGGTGTGGGGAGGGAGGCAGCATGTGCGCCCTCTGTGTTCGCCTCCCTGTGTGTCGGTGGTGGGGGAGTACTCGTGCGTGTGCGTGTGTGTGTGTGTGTACACCAGCTCTGTGTCACACCAGCCCCATCCCTCCCAAACTGCTCCGACCCCGCCTGGAGCCCCGGCGCCCCAACCTCTCCCGCAGCGTCGGGGCCCCCTCCCTCTCGGCGCGTCCACCCTCATCCGGTCCTTACGCCCCCCGCCCGCCCCTTGCAGACCCGCGCCCGCGCCCCGCGCCCGCTGACCTGCTCCATGCTGCCGCCCCCTACGCCGTCCTCGCCGCGCCAGCCCCGGGGAGCGCGGGGGGCGGCGGCCCCTCCATGCGCCCCGTCCCTGGCCCTGTCCCCGTCCGTACAGCGCCGGGCCACCGCCGAGCGCAAGGAGCGCCTGGTGTCAGCCGCCTAGACCCCCGCCCCGCCCCGCCCCGCAGGCCCCGCCCCTCCCCTCCCCTCCCCACCCGCGGGTGGAGGCACCGCGCTCTCACACGCGCGCGCACACACACGCACGCTCTCGATCACACATGCATAATGCACACACACTCCTCACACACCCAGGGGCTCATCCCTGCCAGCACCCCCTGTTCTGCCTGTGCTGGGGGCACTGTTAGTCCAGAGAAGACCCCCTCCAAAAGAAGCCTCTCTCCTCACTCCGGAGGTTTATCAGAGTCAGAAGAGACCCACTCTTCATTTTAGCGGCCACAGAGGGGCTTGCCCAAGGTCACACAGCAGCTTCCCGACAAAGCTGACCCCATGGCCCAGACCACTGTCTCCAGGCTGATTGCCTCCCTCAGAGGTCGCCTGAGAGCAGGCCAGAGACACCTGCAGAGCCTGGTACACAGGGAGACGCTGCCGGCCCCACCCCAGTGAGCAGGGGTGGGGACCCTGTGACCTGTGAGGACAGGAGCTGGTGACCAGGGGCCGCTCCCTGTTGCTGGGACCCAGCCTCTATTCAAATGTGGTCTGAGCCCTCCCCTGGGTGTGGGGAGCAGGGGTGGAGATTCCTGCCCTGCCGCCCACCGTGTGCCATGCCCCAGGCATGTGCCAAGCGGGAGGAGGGGTGACCTGTGTGTCCACTGACAGAGAAGGGTCATCTGAAGCCCCAGATACCAGCCGGGAACCTGATTTGTGGGCAACAGGGCCACTCACTCTGGAGAAGACCAAGGAGGTGACACCTCCCCCCAATCAGGGGAGGCTCCTGACTGCCCACTGCCCCTCTGTCCCGCCCCTGACTGGGCAGGGCCGAACTGAAGGGATATCATATGAGCAGGCATAGGAGAGGCGGGCAGGCGTGTGGTGTCCCAGAGTGGAGAGGGGTGGGAATTAACCTGCCCTGAGGCGGGCAGTGGGCTGGGGGCATCAGTGTGCAGGGGCTGGCTTCCCAACATCCCCCCCCACCGCCCCCGGACCAGAGCCCAGGCCAGCATGAGGGGGTTTCACCTCTTCTCCCTGTGCTCTGGCCTCTTTGTTAGGCACCAGAGGGTGAGGGGGCAGGGAGCGGGAAGCTGAGATGGGGAGAGTTAAGATCCTCAGTGGGCCCAGACAAAGGGGGCTTTATAGGCTGGGTGTAGGGGGCATGCTGGGGGGAGGGAGGCAGGAATGCAGGCTGGGGAGGCCCTGAGCTCCTGGGCAGCCCAGTTTGGGGCTGACGTTGGAACCCTCCAGCCCTCCCATGCTTTAGCCCTGCGGGGTATTTGCTGCTTTGCTCCTGGGACGCAGCCAGGAGTCTGGCAGCCCCTCGTCCCTGGCCACCCCTCCTCTCCAGGATCTGGTGGGCGCTGCCCATGCATCCAAGTCTTCCCCTCCTGGCTGGCTGCAGCCTCTCTTGGCTTCCCCGCTACGCCCTCCCAGGGGCGTCGTGCCCGTCTGCTGCCCGAGTGAGTGCCCTGCCGGCTCCCTGGGGAGGGGAAAGACAGACTTGGGTGGGGTCACAAGGCTATGGGGTCAATGAGGCCCTTTGTCCTTTCAGATGGAGTCTGTCCTGGGCTGAAGAGACAGGAGACAGACAAGAGTACTAGCCAGCAAGCACGTCCCCCACACCCTGCTCCAGCCTCTCCCATGTCATGGTGGAGCTGGGCCCTGGGCTGTGGAAGCAGGCTCCATTCTTCCCAGTTGGTTTCCCTCTGGTTCTCTTTCAGGGCTGAAGCAGCCACTGGGAAGTGAAAACAAGAAGGAGGAGGTGGCCTCGGTGGTGGCAGCAGTGGCCCATGCTGGGCTTCTGAAACAGCTGCTTCTTGGCCAGGCCTGAGGTCTGGGGTTGGGCTTTGCAAGGTTGAGAACTGTCTATCCCCAAAGATGCTGATCTGGCCCTGAGGAGGAGACTCCTACTAGCCAAAGTCATGGTGGCTAGCTTGCTAAACCCCAAAAGCTATTTTATCAACACAGCCTGAGCACTACAGGAAGCTTCACAGAGTCCCTGTGAAAGGAACAGATGGTACTGCCCACTGTCTCTGCTCCAGCCTGCGGGGTCCACATGTGTAATCCCCCAGTCCTCCCTCTTCCCTGGCAGGCTGGATCTCTGACAAGCTCCTGCTCTTAGTGTGTACACCTCATGTGGGCCAGAACCTTCAGCAACAGCATTCCTCAGAGGGGCAGCAGCTGGGGCTTGGGGGAAGGGCCCAGCCCAGGTCATTTGTTGTGTATCTTATTTTATATCCTGCATAAGATTAAAATAGGACAGTTTGTCTCTTGCTGAATGTCTTGGGCAGGAATCTCCTTTTAGGAGGTAAAAAAATATATCCAAGTCTGGTCAACATATTTTCCAACCATCTCTTTGAGAGGCTTCAAGTTGCGCTGGAGGGAGGCAGTCCTGAGATTCAAATCTCAGGTCTGCCATTTGGTAGCTGTGTGGTCTTAGGCAGGCATTCTCACCTCTCTGAGCTCCAGCTTCCTCCTCCATAAACCAGAAATGATAACGGCACCACCTCGCGGGGTTGATGAAAGATTAGATGAGATGTGAATATACAATGCTTGGTCCACTGACGGGCACATAAATGATCGACAAAAGTGAGGTACTTTCTTTTTTTTTTTTTTTAATTTTTTTTTTTTGTGAGGAAGATCGGCCCTGAACTAACATCTGCCAATCCTCCTCTTTTTTTGCTGAGGAAGACTGGCCCTGGGCTAACATCCGTGCCCATCTTCCTCCACTTTATATGGGACACCGCCACAGCATGGCTTGACAAGTGGTGCATCGGTGCGCGCCCAGGATCCGAACCGGCGAACCCCGGGCCGCCGCTGTGGAGCGCGCGCACTTAACCTCTTGCGCCACCGGGCCAGCCCAGTGAGGTACTTTCTACAAAGAATTGACTTTATAGTGATTATTATTAGCTTTAGTTTAGCAGGTGACAATTTCTGACCTTGTCCCCACATTCTGAGAGGTCATACCCTGGCTACAACCAGGTGTTCCTTTTGAGGGTGGCACCTGCCTTCCACTGTATGGGAAACAGAAATGACGAAGGCCTGTTTCCAGCCTGGTGCTGATCCCTGCCCCCCAGCCTCCCTCCCTTTTCCTCTGTAGACTCTGAGGCTCGCTGGGGAGCAGGGGAAGGTGGAAAGAGAGCTGAGAGCCACCGGGTGAGGCGGACAACTCCCGGGGTGCTATGGGCCTGGGATGGGAGGAAGGAGGAGGATTACCCAGGAGGGAGTGGAAAGAGATGAGAGGGAAGGGCGGTGGCGGGCAGCAGGCCCCACTCCACCTGCTGCTCTGCGAACAAAGCCAAGAATGATGCAATCCTGGCCTGGTGCAGCTGAGGCTGCAGGGCCTGAGAGGGAAAGTGGGCGTCAGGGGTGGGGAGGGCAGTGGGCAGCAGGGCAGACACAAGGGGCCTGTGGACACCTGACCCTGGATTCCCAGCCCAACATGTGGCTCCTTCATGTGGGTCCCAGCCTCTTCCTGAAGCTCCTCACCCAGGGTCAGACCCCTCCCCAAATAGTTAGGGCTGCCTCTGCAGCAGGAATCAGACATGATGCAACCAGGACGTCATTCCAGGCAGCCTCCTCAGAGGGGAGGGCCCCTCCCACGCGGGGAGGGAGACGAAGAGAGACCCAGACACTGAGTTGACTCCGAGGCCCCCACTGGGCCCTTCACCTGCAGGCCTCAGCGACAGGTCTCTGTCTCCCCTTCCTCTCACCCTGGAGACGAAAGGCAAAATCCTCCAGAGAAGGTGGGATGGGAAGGCTCAGGAGAATCCTAACCCAGGGCCTGCAAGAAGTAGTACATATTTATAGAATTAAATAAGACCCCAGGTGGGGCCGGCCCAGTGGCACAAGCCGTTAAGTGCTCGCGCAGTGGCCCAGGGTTTGCCAGTTCAGATCCTGGGCATGCACTGATGCACTGCTTGTCAAGCCATGCTGTGGCGGCATCCCATATAAAATAGAGGAAGATGGACATGGATGTCAGCCCAGGGCCAGTCTTCCTCAGCAAAAAAAAAAAAAAAAAAGGAGGATTGGCAGATGTTAGCTCAGAGCCGATCTTCCTCACAAAAAAACAAAAATAAAAAAAATAAGACCCAAGGCAGACACTGAGACCAGCCTGGCGTCCCCCCGGGGCAAGAATGCCATTAGCAGTCATCAAGCCAGGGGAGGTGGGGTGGGGCATGAGGGTGGCCTCCACCGGCCCCCCGGGTGTCTGCCTCAGCTCCCCACTCCACCTGGGAGCCAAGAGAACAAAGGCTTCCCCCTCTCCCTCAACCTGGAGAAGGGGTCTTGTCTCACACACCAGGGCCATGTGGAGGGTGTGGCACCGGCCGGGGTCCCTGAGGGGACAGGGCATTAAAGGGGGGCAGCAGAAGAGGACTGGAGATACTGTGTTCAGGAATATTTAAGCCCGGCCTCCCCCACCGCCCAGATCTGAGGGGACAGTTGGTTGGCCTAACCCAGAGGAGGCCACTAGGTGGCAGGAGAAGCCCAACAACTCAGCTGGCTTCACCTGCTCCCACCACCAGCCCCACAGCTCACCCTCCCACTCCTCCCTCCAGCCCACCCCTCTCTGCAGCCTCTAGTGATGGGGGCTCCTGAAATCTTTTCATTCTTCCTTCTACCTTTGGGAAGGCTAAAAGCTCTCAGTCCTTCTCAAAATTCTGCTAACAATGACGATACTAATTAGCGTCTGTGGCCATTTACCGAGTGCTGAAGAGGTACCAGGCATTTTACCTGCATTACCTCATTACTCACACAAGGTACGTAAAAATACTCTCCCTCTTTTAAAGAGGAGACCGACCAAGAGAGCAGAAATAGATTGCCCAAGATCACAGGACTAGCAAGTGGGAGCCAGTGCTGAGACCCAGGTCTGCAGATGCTGGGCGGGGTCCTCCCTAGAGTGTTTACAAGTGGGTGTAGGCGTGGGGAGGAGGCAAAGGACCCATCAGGTGCATCTGAGAAGTTTTGTCCACCATCCTTACCACCCCCATCCCCCACCCCACCCCTTGAGATTCTAGGAAGGTGTCTTAGTCTCCTGGTGAGTGTGAGGTTTGAAAAGTTTTCCCAAGTGATTCAGGCCCACAAAAACCCTGCCTGGCTGGGAACCACTGCAGCCTACCCTGCTGCCTCTCCTCCAGACTCCACAAGGCACTCTAGGGTCTCCCCTTGCCGGCACTGCTTCCTGTGAGAATTCCCGTGTGAATTCCCATTCCAATATGGTTGCCCCCCATTCAGGCCCAAAGGTGATTCCAGCCCAGAGGACCCTCCCCCACGGCACCTCCCCTCCTGGCCTGGCTGTCTGTGACCTACTCCATCATTTTCAGCAAACCTTCACGGGGGCATCTCTTGGTGTGCTGGCACAGCACTGGGTGGTGGGGGTCAGGGACAGAGCAGAAGGCAGACAAGACACAGAACCCACTCTCCATGTGCAATAAGAGTGGAACATGTCTAAAGCTGGGCCTGCAGTCACTGCTACACATGGTGTCCCATTCAAAGAAACAGGCCCACATCCAGAAGAAAAGGATGTCTATCTCTGGTGCAGTTTTTTCATCAACAACAGGGCAGGGGGGAGGCTGGCAGCTGCAGGGAAGGGGCGCTAGGAGAAGGACACCTAATGCACAATGAAACTTCCTGGAATCTTCTTTGATTCTATCAACCCCTCACACAGGATAGCTGCTGCCAGACTCTCCTATCCCATTCCAGACCTTCCAAACTCATCCCAAGCTCAGCTTTCCCCTTCCCACACTTACGTTTCTTTCCCAGTATAAACCCAGCTAGCCTCTCCTATTCTCCCACCTGTCCAATCACCCCTTGATCTGCAGAATAAAGGCCCAGAAACAAGCCAAGTTTCTCAGAAGGGGGCAGGGGAAAAGCCAGGCCTTGACACCTCATGAGAGGAGATGAGAAGCTCAGGATGTAAAGAAGAGTGTCTGAGCTGAGCTCTGTTTAAATGCAGGGTTTCTGTTAAGTGAGAATTCAGCATTGGCACCAGGAGGAAATGGTCCATGTCCCACTTTTGTAATATCTTGAGTTACAGCCATATCATATCACATAGTTCATACTCTTCCTCCAACCACCAAAACTTCAATCCATTGAGAAAATTCTGAAGAAAACTGACATTTAGTGGGGCTAAAAAAAAACCCTACTTTTATACAATCAAGTTGTCCTGCGTGAAAGGTGAAAATCCAGGCTTAACGCTGGCTGACCAGGAAAACAAGCACCCCCAGGAAGGGGGCTGATCTCATATTTCCTTAACCACCACCACCTTGTGCCAGCCCTGTGGCAGGGAGAGAGCTGAGCAGGACACAGGCTCTGTCCCTCACAGACCAGAGGTCACAGGCAGACACATGAACAAATATCTTAATAGAGGAAGGACCATTTGTTTGGGTGGGATTGGCTGGTGAAAATTCCAGAGGTGACCTTGGAGCAGAACCTTGAAGGATGAGCAGGAGCTTTGCAGATGAAGAGGGTGACAGGTAAGGGTCCTTCAGGCAGAGGGGAGAGCATGAGGGAACGTGTAGTGGCAGGAGAAGGGATGCCATGATCTGGGGACTTCGAGTCATGCATTGCAACCAGAGTGCAGCCTGTGCAGCAGGGGAAGGAGTAACAGCCTTGAATGTTAAGTTGAGAAGATTTTCTGCTCTAGGTTGAAAGTCATTGATGGTTTTAAACTAAGGAAGTGACTTGAGCACATCTTCATTTTGGAAGGAATTTTAGAAGGACTGGAGAGGGGAAACAGGAAGCAGGAAGACCAGTTGGGAAATTGCTGAATTGTCCAGGTTAAAAAAGGGGAATACAGGGGCTGGCCCGGTGGTGTAGCAGTTGAGTTTGCACGCTCTGCTGCTGCAGCCCGAGGGTTTGCGGGTTCGGATCCCAGGCGCGGACCGGCGCACAGCTTGTCAAGCCATGCTGTGGTGGCGTCCCATATAAAGTGGAGGAAGATAAGCACGACTGTTAGCCCAGGGCCAATCTTCCTCAGCAAAAAGAGGAAGATTGGCAACGGATGTTAGCTCAAGGCTAATCTTCCTCCCAAAAAAAAGGTGGGGGGACACCTAAACTAGGACATGGCATTGAGGAGAAATGCATGATGAAGTCACAGCTTAAATGGGGATCAGTGCATGGGATAAAACTGCAATCAAAATTCCTCTTGAAACTCTCTTGGGAAGGGGCTCCATTAGAGATCAGTGATAACCCAGCTAGTGTTTCTTCAGAGCTGGCATCAACTCTTGTGCCTTTGGCTGAGTACCAGATGAAAATGGTTGGTCTTCAGAATCCACGTGGCACAAATAGGCACTAGAATCATTAAGCACAAGATGCTCACACTGTGAGAGGCTAGAGGGAATCAAGACAGAAAATTTTCTTTTCTCATCTCATCCTCAATCAGAGGGACACACAATGGAATGGAGGAGGGAATTTCCTGCACAATTATTTGCCATGTGCTTATAATTGAATTCAAGTAAGTTTCAATCAAGTAGGTATGTACGTGATGAGAGGTGAGATGCAACAGCCTTTGTGATAGAAAGTGGTGGCTGAAAGGAGTAGACAGGGAACACAGGACATGAAGTTGATGGTTTCAGGTTTTGGGGGTGAAAAGGGTGGGAGGTAGTAGTTTTATTTATTTCTTTTGGGCTGTTTCCAAAAGAATCCTTTCCTGCCATAGGCTTTATCACCCAAGTCAAAGGGGGCTAATATCTATCTTTCCTAACCTAACAAATTGTCACTAACATGAATGATGCTGATTTGAAATGATGAAAACCTATGTCCCTACTTTCAAGAAATGCACACTAACACTCTTGACTGATGGTGTTAGCAAAGATTCCTTATGATTGATAAACTGTTTCCAAATGGTGGTCATAAGAGCATTTGAATTGCTGATTCTGAGCTAAGCATTTTCCCTTGTTATGTTGTTCCCACTTCATAGCTTGGAGCACCTTTTCTTCCAAAAGGGAAGAAAACTTTACTCAGGGCTTCATGCTGTCATAGAATGGCTATCAGAATTGGTATTATACTGTTTCATCCTACCATGGACCTCTGACTTAAGAATGAGCTGACTGGGGCAAGTGGGCATTCCAAGACTCCCTCTTTGAGGCACTTCTAATCAGTCCTATGAAAATGTCACTCCTGAGAACTAGGGTTTCATCTCACTCAGCATGCTTCCCACTCTGAGAATGCAGTGAAATTGCAGAAAATTCCCCAAAAAGTGCTGCGGTGGTACATTGGCCTCTAAGTGGGGAACTTGGAGAGGGACTGGGTGGGACAGTCACGAGGGGAGATTTGAGTGGCTCCAAGTACACACAGTTGTCAATCAGAGAAACATATCTGGTCCTATACTCTCCAAAGAGTGCAGCTCAAGAGGGAATGGGCTAGAAAGGCAGGAGGGATGCAGGTTAAACTTATGAAAAAACCTTGACTGCCAGCCTAGATAAATACTAGGAATGACTACTACAGTGAAATATGAACTCTCTCTGTGTAGAGCCCCACACCACTGCTCACCAAGGCAAAAAGGCCACAGGCACCTGGCCCCAGAAAGCTCTCTGGAATTCTCCTACACTTCCTAGGGAAGGAGAAAGCAGCTTTGAGCAACGGCCATCAGCCTCAGGAAGCTTTCAACATCTCTAATTGTGACAAGACCAGTCCTGGAGGCACTCTGCTTGGCCGACAGCACAGGGATTCCCCAGCTGCCAGGGGTGGGTCATCTGACCCTATGTGGGTGGTGGTGGTGTAAGGAGTCATGTGAGATGGGAGGGGAATTGAAAATCACACACCCAAATAACATGAAATAATTTCTAAACATTTTTATTTCAAATCTGTTTGCCCCTCCCCAAAAAGACATGGGTCAGTACAGCAATCATAAAAAGGAGATACAAACACAAGAGTCAAATGTCTCCCGCACTGACACTTACAAAAAACCGGGAATTGTACATGGGTTTCCAAACAGGACCTGCAGCAGCTACTAACGTCCCTTTACAAGAGTCAAACATGCCTATTAATACAGTATATACAGACACCCCACTCTGGAACTAATCTACAGGGACATCCCAACACCCACCCCTCTATCCCCAGAAAAATACCAAAACACACCCAAAGTGCATTTGTTTTGTTTATATCAAAACATCTTTCCCTCTCCCCACCCCACCCTCAAACCCTCCCACCCCATTTAAGATTGGCCTGCAAGTCTATTTTAACCATTTAGTAATTTTTTATAGTTTATGAAAATAAATTATACAGCAACTATTTTAATAAATTAAGCACAAAAAGGGCGAGGAAAGGAGGAAAACTAAACGGGAAGACAAAAGCCAGGCCACGCTTTGGCTTGGAGGAGGGCGGGTGGCTGAAGAGGACAGAAGTGGCTGCAGGGCGTATGGCTCCCCTTCTGGTGAAGAACTGCAACCACTGGAGCCCAGAACGACGCCCTTTTCAATGAGTTCCTTAAAAACCACCAGAAAGCGTACGGCAGTGGCTGCGCCACGGGCAGCACCAGTTTGGGCATTCCAACAACTGGCCTGCCCACAGAGCAGTGCCTGGATTATGCTTGTCCCTTGGAAAAGGTTCTGGGCCTAGCAGTGAGGGGCAGGTCCCTGTTTAAGGGAGCACCAAGGATGGAGTAGTCAGACCAGGCTTCCTCCTCCACCTGAGCTGAGTAAGGGGCTTCAGACGCAGCTCTGAGCAGGGCTGTGTGATTTGGGGTTATCCTGGGTTCTGATCAAGAGTGTCTTTAAGCTTTCCTTGCACTCTAATTCCAGGAGCAACTACTATCGCAGTCCAGCTGCAACCAGACATTCATGTCTTCCCGCCATGGCTGGCTGCTTTTTGCCTGCCCCTTGATGCCTCCTGGCATGGCCAAGGAGGGGTGGGAAGGGGAGGGAGCAGTTCCAGGTAGCCTCTAAATGAGATGAAATGGGCAAAATGGACATGAAGGCATGTCACAGACTCAGCATGCACGACTGGCTTCCTGGGAGGTAGATGGGAATGGGAAGCGGGGAAAAGGGGTAGAGAGGAAAGGAAATAGGGAGAAACTGGGCGGCAGGTACCTACCAGGAAGGTCAGGAAGTGATGAAAAGGACAAAGACAATCCGGAATCTGATGTAAAGAAAGGTCTTTCCCTGGCAGATTAGAGAGTCAATATTCTAAACACAATTCTTTCCTCTATTTTTCTAACTGCAGCACCTGAGTCTCCAGTGCCCCTGTTTCAGTGGTCCGGCCCCCACCTCACTCCTCGAAAGGCTCTGCTCTCCATCTTCTCAAGGCCTCCTGTCATTTTGTGCTGAGCATGAAGGCTCCAATGTCAAAACAGGATGGATCGCGGGGACTGGCAGACTTGACTTTGCCTTCTTGAGCTTTGTGGCCCAGCAATCCTACAGCTGTCATAGCGGGGAGGGGGTCACACTTCTCTCTTTTTTTTTTTTTTTTTTCCTTTTTTAATAAAAAAGGTTTTACTCCCCAGGAGCAAATAAATCATTTAGAACTACTGATAAACACTGCTGCAGTGAAAAGAAAGATGGGTACATGTATGCAATAGCACAAATTCAGTGTAAGAAGAGCTGTGTTGACGATTAGAGATAAAAATCACTTATGCATTCCCCCCTTTCCCACAAACCAAACCAAGAGGATTCCCATAGGGAAAATGTCTAACTCAAAAGCTCTTCCCTTAGGGACAGGGGGCATGTCATTCTCTTCAAAGTGGAAAAAAAATGGCAAGTCTTCCCCCAGTGGAGATGCTCTCAACACCCCAAATGGTGGCAAGACTTCTGCAAATGAAGACACACACACGGGCGCACATACACACATACTTTCAGACTCCTTCCAGCAGCCACAGAGCTATATCCCCGTGCCTAGTCCTCCAACTTCAGGGCTCAAAGCCAAGGGAGAGGCAGCACGGCAGGGAAGGATCCAACCTAGGGGAAAAGTTCCTCCTATCTCACTTCCTGCTGGGATCCGACGGCTTCAAGCAGGCCATACTCTTCATGGGCATGGGGTGAGGGCTGAAAAGGCAGGCACCCCAGGGGATCCGGCTCGATGCCAGCCTCTCACACCCGGATCTGGGAGCACTAATCCCCCTCCCACTCCCCAGGTCTTCCTGGTGTGCACGGTAGGGGTGTTTGCAGCTATCTCCACATCACTCCGAACCTCAATAAGGGGCCTACAAAATCAGCCCCAGTGAAGAGTAGCAAAGGAGGAGTAGAAACCATGGTAGCAAGCTCCCCGCCAAGCCTTTCCTCTCGGAGGCTGGTGCTGCAGTCCACAGCTCCCGTTCCAGGGTGTCACATTCACTATATCTAGGCACAGGCAGGCGACCAGGCCAAGGTCATTGCCAATGGTCCCAAACTCCCAGTTGTCACCCACTGATCTAGTCCCCACACCAAAGCTCCCGCCCTCCTTACTCCCGTGCTCCTAACACAGCACACACACTTCAAGTAACAGTGAGTTGTAGCAGTAGTTGTCACTGGCTCACAGTGGTTTGCGCCTGTCCCGAGGAAGGCTACAGTAGATCAATCATAAACAAGTGAGCGTTACACAGGGAGGGCCTGCAGGGCCTGACATCACCCGTCCATAGCTAAGAAATCAACCATGAGTCCCAAGAAGGGAGAACCCTCTTCAGTTTGTGACATTAAAATACAACCACCAAAAAGGAATGAGTTCCCTCTGTAGATTCATTTCAATGAGCTCTACACACAACTGGCAAAGGAGGGGCGGTCCCACCCAGGAGAGGGGAAGGGGAAGTGCTGACCGGCCAGTTGCTCCTGCCGGTACCTCAGGCTGGTACCTTAGCCAACTGCCCCATTCCTGGCTCTTCCTCCTCATATCCTGACAGAGCCTGTCTTCTCTTGTGCAACTCTGTCTTGTAGCCCACTCTACTGGGGAAGGACCAGGCTACAGCCTGGGCTGTGACTAATGCACAGACAGCTTATGGACACAGGTAAACACCGCCCTTCCCAGGAGAAGAAGGGAGACGGTGATGAGGTTGGGTCATGCCTCCTCAGCTGGTTTGGTGTTGTACCTGAGTGTGTGAATTCTCCCATGGAAACAAGGGGTGCAGGGGCTCACCCAGGCTGCGCTGAGAGCAGTGAGTTCCCAGGCCATCAGCAGGAACCGGCTGACTCTGGCTCTGGGCTCCACCTCACCATCGTAACCCCTCATCATTCAAACCTGCCTGAGGACTGGGAAGTTTCGGTCGAGACCGCAGCACTGAAAAAGGATTCTTTGCTGCTGCTGCTGAGCACTTGGGGCTGTGCGCTGTTCAGCACACGCCACGCAGATTCTGCCTCCTGCTTTTGTTGACGTTTCTCATCACACTGTCCTGCCCTCGCCTATGTCCTGCCCTCGCCTGTGACCCAAAGCCTCACCGCCACAAAGCTTTCCTAGACCATTGGGTCTAGCCTGATCTTATCCACTCTGAATTTCTTTAAAGACAGCCCTTGGTTCTCTCTGCCACACTGCGTCATTCTCCAATTGCTTCACGTGTGGCAGTCACCTAAAAGTTCCCTTAGGCCAGATAGCATGTCTTCCACCTCTTATGTTTTCCACAGTATCTAGCCCAGAGCCAGGCAAGCACACACTAAAAAATAATTTTAAAATGATGGGTGGCAGAAATGGTAAAAAAAAAAAAAAAAAAAAAGATCCCAGGTGGCTGCACACCAGCCACTCGAGGATCCCAATGGACTGCAGACGGCAGGCTCTACAGTGGGGTGGCACTTCCTGCAGATGCAAGTTAATCTGCACCCTCAATAGGCAAGACTCACGGGTTAAGCCAATTTCTGGGATCACAGTCTTAACTGGCTGGTAATACAACCATGGAAGCCAAGGAGAGAAGAGGTACCTCATGACAAATCAGAGGTGGGCTGTGTTTATGCTACAAAGCTCATTTTGTGGGCCACCTCTTTACAGCCAGTTTCCTAAAACTATGCAAGTTTCCTCCCAATTCAGCTACAAGGAGGAAGACTGGTCATTCCACGCAGAAGGTAAGGCAGAATGCCAGAGGAGGCAGTCCTAATATATTACCAAGACATGGGTCTCTCCCCGAACCAGGAAACTACAAACGTGACAATATTATTTATCTCATGAGATGAGGCAGATATAAGCATAGGGGAACCAAAAGCAGTCTAATGGAACACTTACTGCAAAAGAGTAATAAAGACCAAATAGCTCAATTTTCACACCTTAATAGAAAACCTTTCCCCAGAGTAACTCCATAGAAGAGCAAACTCAATGTTATGATTTGACAATGGCCCGCTTCAGAAAAAATTCAAGACCACTGAAAAGCACTGGAGTTTTTCTCCCTCCTCCTCCACTTCCACCTAGCAGACAGGCAACTCTCAAATCAGCATCTGACAGACTTCCCAGTGAAAGGAGGGCAAATAGGATCTGACTCAGGAAAATGTTTGGGTTGCTAGAAAGAACACAGGAAAATTAAGAAGCCCTTGCTACCTCCCGTCCCAGAAGTGGGACGACAGTGATAAAGCTAAAAATGTGAAATGTAATGCTCTCCTCCTCACTGATCCAAGGACATCCCATTAAGGCTGAGACACTAGAGAGCTTTGTTTAGGAAGAGCACAACGACAATGGCTTCCTTTCTCACCTGCCTCCACGTTTCCTCTCACTAGCTGACAGACATATGGAGGTAAGTAACACTGACTCCTAAGTCATGGGTACAGTTTGCCATTAAGAATCTGGAAGCATGCTCCATTAACTCCAGCAGCACATGACTGGAGCTCTGAACTGCTCAGGTACCGTGACAGCTGGTGGAAGCAACAGAAATGACGTTCCCATGACCAGAGTGAAATGTACAGTTATCTCGAGGGGAATGAGTTGAGGGTAGAGGAAGAACGGGGCTAACTTGAGGTCACAGAACTTAGGAATTCATAAAACAAACATAACACAGACTGTACGAGAGATGATCCTGAAATCAGTTTCCCAAACCTGGAAGGAAAGGATGCAAGGAGTCACTACTTCCCCCCCGAGAGGCCATTTGCCAGTTTTTGTCCAGTAATCTTCTATTTGAGACACCCACCTTCCTCTCTTTCCTGCTCCTACTGAAGCTCCCCTTGCTTAAAGAGAAGCAGATTCTCATCCCTCAGAAACTCCCAACTTGATTTGCCCTTCCGACTCCTTCTCTTCCCTTCTTCAAGGTCAGTGGTGAAGACTTGCATTCTGCCTTTGGCACCAGCTGAATGACTGTCACTGGCAAGCCCCTCTCCTCCCCTCCCTGCCTTCAGACCTGCTCACCCTTGGCACCACTTTCAATCCAACGGGCACAAACTCCAGCTGCCTTTAAGGTGAATTTTCCATACTGATCAATGCAAATATCCAAAACAAAACTTCTGAAAAAGGAACAGTGTTGAGACTTCTTCCAGTTTTCCAAGGAGCTCATCCAGTTCAGGGATACCACAGGGTCTGGATGTGAAAGCTGGAGCCCCCACTCAGAGAGTACGGTTGTGTGCTTCTTCCAAGCCCCAGGGCTACGAGGGGAACCAGAGTCTTTGCGCAGAGGATCCCAACCCTTCCTATTCCCTCTTGCCTTTCCTCACTCCTCTTTTCATGGTGGCTTCATTTGGTTCTTCAAAACTGGAGCTTGGCAACCAAATGCCTAGGTAAAAAAGGGGAAAAAATTAGAGTGGTTCAGCAGAGTGGAACCAAAATGGAGTGAAAGAAGAGCCTGGCCTCTGGAGGTGAAGAAGTACAGCTAAGAAGGAGAATGGAGTCTGGACAGCCAAACGCTTCCACAAACACTGTAGCTGGCTGGGGACGTAGCAACGGCCTTTGTCACGGGGGCCTGAGCAGCCTACAATACGGACGTCAAAAAAAAGGCCCTAAAATAACTAATAAATATATCCTACCACATTGCCTAACTTCCCTCTTTCCTTTTATCCTTAATTTTCCACCCACTCTTTTCCCCACTTCCTCCCAAAGGGCAACCTGCTTAAGGGACCAAAAAAAAGGAACTGAGCCCCTGGAGTACCCGTCGTGAGCGTGGCTAGAAACACCTGCAGGTCTCTGCGGCCTCTGGCTATTAAAGAGGGTTGACATATAATCACAAAGGCCAGTGCTGCTCTACCCTGTGATTTAAGAAGGGCACTGTTGGGCCAGCCCCATGGCTTAGCAGTTAAGTGTGCGCACTCCGCTACTGGCGGCCGGGGTTCGGATCCCGGGCGCTCACCGACGCACCGCTTCTCCGGCCATGCTGAGGCCGCATCCCACATACAGCAACTAGAAGGATGTGCAACTATGACATACAACTATCTACTGGGGCTTTGGGGAAAAAAAAGGAGGAGGATTGGCAATAGACGTTAGCTCAGAGCCGCTCTTCCTCAGCAAAAAGAGGAGGATTAGCATAGATGTTAGCTCAGGGCTGATTTTCCTCCCACACACACACACACAAATAATAATAGTAAAAAATAAAAATAAAAAAAAAAGAAGGGCACCGTTGCAGCTGTTACTCTGTCCTGACTCCAAGCACCCTGGCATGAAATTCCCCAGGTAACAGCATGCACAGAACTCCCAAATTAAAATCGGCCTGACCAATAAGAAGTCTTAAGGGCCAAATTTCACACCTTAAAGACCTCTCCCTTGAGAAGTGTTGTTACTTTTTTTCAAGGGATCCTAGGTGGAGAGGTCTAAATCAGGAGCGAGTACAGCATGATGCTTGTTCTTTGCCGCAGGCAACAACCCCAGTGTCACAGCAAAAAGAGAGCCTGGGAATTCAGTTCAATCCTTTGCCAGTACATGGTATCCCCACACTCATGACAAATCTACCCCCAGCCTATCCCTGATCACATCATGCCCCTTCCCACTTCAGGGCCTTTATACTTACAGGACCCCTTGCTCAGAATGCTCTGCTCGCAGATCCTCTCATGGCTGACTCCTTAATATTCAGATCTCAGCTGAAATGTCACCTCCTCACAGGAGCCTTCCTAGATCATCCAAACTTGAGTAGTATCCCACCACTAATCAATAAATCTCACCCAGCTTTATTTTCCTCATAACATGTACAGTCTAGTGAAATGAACCTATTCATTTATTGACATGTTTGCTGTCTGTCTCTGCCTGTGAAAACTGCAGCTCAGGGAGAACAGTGCCTTTGACTATCTTGCTCAGCACTCTCTTCCCAGTTCACACTGGGTACTTAACAAATACAGAGATACCTGCTGAGTGAAGAAACAAACGGGGCACTCACTAACTCCTGTGGAAAACCATTCCAAATGGAGTATCTCTTCTAAAGCTGGACTGAAATCCAACTCCTTATAACTTACATCCATGTGGTCCTTGTCCCGCCCCCTGGAACAACACAGAGAAAGTTTAATCACTCTTCCTTAGGAAAATCCACCAACTACTTTGGCTATCAAGTTCCTCTTACCCTAAAATTTCTCTGCTCCGTGTTAACCATTTATTCCCCATATGATGAAGTTTGAAGCCCTCCACCATCCTGAGCCTTTCTCTGACTGTACTCCTGGTCACCTGGGTTCCTCCTAGGGCACAGCACCTGCAGAAGTGGTGCTCTAACTGAAGGGTCCTAATTACTCCTCAAGGGTGCAGTCGGGTAGGTGGGCCTCCCTAGTTCCCTTCTACCTCCCCACCTTAATCTCAACTGCAAAGCCAGCAAGTAGAGAAATCCTCCTAGATATTAGAGCATTTAGATGTTTTAGGAGTCACTTCCAAGGGCATACAACTTGATATAACTGAAGATGTGATAAGAGACTGTACACCCAATCCAGGATCCTTTAAGTTAAAACTCTACTGCCTCCCAGAGTTACCATTTCTTGATCTCTCTTCTTCATTCTTTCTCCCCTTGTTAATCCTTATTAGCCCAGTTCACGTGCTTTCCCCCAATAGCACAGGATCAGGGACTTTCAGAGCCAAGAGGAGACACACAGCTGGGTTCACCTTAGCCATGGCTCAAGAAAACCCATGGGATATAAATAATTGACAATTGTGACAAGTGCCAATTGTCACTCTCTCCCATTATGAAGAGAGCAGAGATGGTGCAGAGATTAAAGCCCCCTTTTCATTCTAAGGCCATTGCTCCTGTGGGTTTTTCCCCTTAGTTTGTTTTGTGTGGGGGATGGGAGTGGGGAACACAGAAGGTTAGAAGAGAAGCAGAAGTATTCAATGTCTAAAAAGGACACTCCACACTAAGAGGAAAGATGGAGGGCACTGTACCCCACAGTAGGTCACTAGAATGTGGGATTGTGCAGGTAACCCACACTACCAAATTGCAACTCTGCAATTCTGTTCCCTACTCTCCTCTACCTTTCAATGTTCACATTAATGCAATTTAAAAGACTCATTAGAATTCATCTGCACAAACTAGTATTCCAAGATATTTTATGGGGAAACAAATGAGTAGAACTCAGTATAGCAATGGGAGAATAGCCTCTCAGATAAATGAATTCCTTGGCTAATTCAGTTATTATTTTGAATGATTTGCTTTTCAGTGGCCCAAGTGGGACTAAGTAGCAGAGCGAGCTGTTTCTCCTCAGCCCCATGTTCCAAGCCATGGGACACAGTGGAGTCTCACTGAAGTGCATGCCTATTGCAATTAAAGGCATGTTTGCCTTCCCTTTGATGAAATTGTTTTTCCCTTTGGTTTCCCATTTTATGTATCATTTGTGCAGTATCAGGGAGAGCAGCCAAAGTATGAGAGAAGGCTGCACACTTAGCTACACTTGTGTATCCTCCTTATTTATACTCAGTGATGACTTGCATGTTGCTTGGCAAATATTCTTTAAGCCTCTCATGTCCATCTGCTCTTCTCCCAATTGGGGTATGTGCCCTCTTGAGGACTCCATTATCAGATGTGGTAACTCTGTGGGCAGATACCTGGATCAGGGGTATACATGGGGTGGAGGGGAGGGGGACAAGGCCCAATGCATGATGATAACTGCTCAGGAAGAGACCTGGCTGGACAGTGAGGCAGAGAGCTCATACCCTTGGTGGTGACCAGCAGGGGGCTGCTCGCTACGTGGAGGGTTCCAAGTCTTGCTTCTGTTTGGAAATGAGCTGCGCTTCCTTTAGAGACAGGTATACCTCTTCCTGAGGATCATAGTAGTAGAACTTTCGGATATAAGAGATCAGAGGTCTGTGAAAAACACAAGAGGGATACACACAAAGTGTTATTTACATAGACGATAAACGAAAGACCAGCTTTGTTCAACTCTTCCCTCTTTTCAATCCCTATATGGTTGAGACTACACCAGATTCTCTGCCGCCCATTTTCTCACTTATAGTTCTGTCTCCCTCCCTCCACCCTTCACAGAGACTGCAGAAGGGAGGCCAACCCACACACACCTTCCTCTCTTCTGGCTGCAAAGTGACAGTTCTAGAGTTAGGTGCTAAGACATAGGAAAAGTGAAAGGATGATGCCTGTGAATACTGCCAGGCTCTGCCTGTGCAAGCAGCTTGCAGGCCTCACTAACACTGGTAACTAACCCTTCTTCCTGCCCCAACCCTAAAGACCCCATTGTACTTAGGCAGTGGGAGATCCGGAATGTGATCTATCCGGACGAGCTGTCGGATTCGGAATCTGCAAAGGTGCTGGAGGGATTTGACATTGCTGAATCGGGACACAGGATAGAGCAGCTGGACTGGAGTGGGTGGCAGTCCTTCAAGAATGAAAACCGAGAGAAATATTCAGAGTGAACAATGCAGCTAACCACAATTTCCCTTATGAAAAGAATCCAGGGAAGGGAAATGGGGCTTCTTTATAGTTCATAAACGTGTTCTGTGCAAAAGCTCCCTTCCACAAAGGACTGCTGATTTCCATTTGCAGAAGTGCCACTACCATATTTCACACTCAAGAGAGTCTATCCCCCCTTGCCGAGGGCCTCCCTAGCATCACTCTTAACAGCTAAGAGTCTTGCTCTTCAGCACAGTCCAATGAAAAATGCCAAGCTAGAGACTTTGCTTGGACTCAAGTGGACAATCCCAGGTATGAGGCTCTCAGTGAAGGGCAAGAATCTAAAGCATCCCTGCTGGGAATGGGAGATACTCATTCAGCACATCTAGCAGTATCCTGAAGGTGAGTGTTCAGAAAGGCTGTTCCGAGGGGTCCCCCCCAAATTCCAACTGAGAGGCTGGTCAGTAGAAGGCAAAAGCTGGGATCAAAGTTGACAGGCCTATCACTCCTGACATTTACTTCAAGCTGGGACCATCAGGTTGAATAGCAATCTCTATTTCCTACCCACCACCACCACCCTTCTTGCTTCTGAAATTTTAGGCTGGGTACAGGAACAGAAAAAAAGAGGACGATGCTATTAAAAGAAAAGCAACTACAGTTGCTTGGGCAAGCTGGAATTAGTATCACTCAGTGCAAAAGTGCCTGCTGACTGATGCCAGCCAGGCCTGTGGGAGCCCCACACTCTGTGTTTCAACAACATCAGCAGGCTCTGTGCTGGGAAATTCCAACCCCCAAAAGGTCAAAGCCACAGAATGGAGACACCCAGAATGGCAGGGACACTGAAACAGGTTCAAAGGAACAAAGCATATCCTGGTTTCAATAAACAAAGGGGCAACGGAAGGTAAATAAGCAAACTGCTCTCAGAAAGAATCCAAGTTACAAAACCTTTGAAAGAATTCTTTTCTCACTCATCGTCATATCAAAAGACATTCTGTAGACACAACTTGTTAGAAAATAAAATATGTACTATTTTTGGAGTTTAATTTCAAACAGTTTTTAAATTTTGTTTGAAGGCATGAGAAGAAAAAATTAAAGCTTGCAGATTGCCTCCCAAAGCCTTTTCATGGTCGTTGACAACTGACTCCATAAAAAAAAACCAAAAACAAAATACATATTATACTGTTACTAAACAAGTAAGCTTATCTTAAAAACATTTAAACTCATTTAGGCTTCAAAACTATACTTTGAGACAAACACCACTATTATCCCCATTTCACATATGAAGAAACTCGGGCCTACTGGGCTTAGAGAACTTGCTCACAGCACAGAACCAACAAAGCTGGCCTGCCTTGAACACCTGGCTCTGTCTGAGGAAGAGTTTAGCCCAGGGAACCTCTCACGGGGGTTCTCCAGGAGCCTCCCTCTGTCTGACAGGGGGCTGGCACAGCACCGTGACTCAGGACCAGCCTCTCTCAGTCCTCTCCTTCTCACTCCCACCCCTTCAAGACTAAGGCTTATATTCTGAAGCCCTGCAGCCATCCTCTACCACATGGCGGTCCTCTCCTCCCACACCATTAAAAAAAAATGCACACATGGATTTCTCTCTTGAATATATTTAAACTCGAGTGGTTTTAAAAATGACTTTGGGTTCAAATGCCTCTTTGAATTTACTCTTTCTCTCGTATGTTTTTAAATTAAACTATGGCAAACAGAAAGCTTTTGGGGGTTGGTCGTAATATTGTTAAAGTCAACATGATGTTTCAGAGATAAAAGTAATTTATGTATCTAATTATTTATTCCCAAAGACACAGTACGATAGGACTTGTGCTTAAAGAGATCAGGATAATAAGCAGCATACAATTATCTGATTGTTTGCCTACTTGAATTTTAATGACCATATATACTTGCCTATGATATTGTGTTACTCTTAGCCTTAGGTTCACAAATAGCAATTTGAAACTGTTAATTCTCTGATATTCCCTGGTGCCAACCTGACCATTTACTGTTTGCCCCTAAACAAGCAAATGATTGGAGCTCTTGCACCCAGAGCATATTAACAGAAGAGGTCAGAAATGGAAATAAATCTAAGATAAGACACCAGTGCAGCTGAAAAGGAAAGGGTCAGGTGGGACAGTGATCATCAGGAACTTTCCTCTGGTCCTCATGCCAGGGGTCCTGGGCACAAATCCAGTTTCCAGCCACTTCACTATTTTCTCTTCCCCTACACGGACCAGGTTAAAGGTGACAAATCTTTTCCAGGTCTGAACACCCGAACACCCAGGTCTTTCTGTCACACCAAACTCTTCCCTGAAGACCAGAATTATCCAGCCCAAAATGTCAATAATGCCGAATTGAGAAACCCTGGGATACAGGGAAGACATGTCACTGAACAATTAAGTATAAGCTTAATGATGGTTACAAAAGAGGAAGTGACCGATTTCCTTAGAGTTGTCCAACTCAAAGTGCAATTAAAAAAACGAAAGGTAGGGCCAGCCCCATGGCTTAGTGGTTAAGTGCGTGCACTCCGCTACTGGCGGCCCGGGTTCGGATCCCGGGCGCACACCGACGCACCGCTTCTCTGGCCATGCTGAGGCCGCGTCCCATGTACAGCAACTGGAGGGGTGTGCAGCTATGACATACAACTATCTACTGGGGCATTGGGGGATAAAATAAATAAATAAAATTATTAAAAAAAAGAAAGGTATTTTCTCAGATGAAGAGGATTCTCCCAACTAAGAAGGACACGTTTTCACTTTGAGTTCTGGTTCTAACAGCATCAGAGGTTTTGTGCTAACGCAACCACATTCTCTTTTCGAGACTGCAGCCTGGTGTTACGGGTTTAGTTTATAACTGTGGAACGGGCCAGACGGAGACGCAATCAGTGACCTCAGATTTGTCATGACAACGCTTCAATACTACGATGAGAAGAGGTAAGGAGAAACCAAGCTCAGGTGCCATCATTTTTACCAAGGGCCCCTCCTCCAGAGGCTAATTATTCTATTTATTTTAACTAATTTCCTTCTGCTCCTTATGTCACCATCCAGAAGTTTCCCATTAGTCCTAGCTTTATGATTCCTATGATCCCTGGTATCCTTTTAACACCAGCCTGGGTGTCCTGCTAGTGCATCCAGCTCTACATTTGAGCCAGAAAAACTTGACTTTGCATCCTGGCTCTGCAACTCACTGTACCTCAGTTTCTTAATCTGCTAAAAAAAAAAAAAAAAAAAGGACTGTAATATTCCTTCAAAGGAGTTTGTAAGGGTTAAATGAAACAATACCTGGCCCTTTATAGGCATTCAGTTATCATCATCCCAAAGTCTGAACAAATGAGCTCCTTTTAGAATGTCCTGAGTTAAAACCCCTGGTGTAGGCTGATAGTGCTCAACCCCTGCCTCACGCCAATCCTCGCTCCTAAGAAAGTCAGCTTCACAGAATGCCTAGGCTTTTATGACAAGCAAAGGAGGGCAGCAAATAATGGTAAAGGAGAGCACTGGCTTTACCTTCTTTGTCCCAATCCTTCAAAAAGAGGTCATTTGTGGTCTCGGGGCAAATACTAACTCTGCTTTGCCATCTCAATTTGATTACAGTTTTAAGTGCAAATAGATATCCCACCTTAGCATTCATCAGAGGTCCTAGAAAGACACCCTCCACTAACAAACACAATTCTTTTTTCTTTATGTAGTCTCCACAAATCCCAGCAAACTCAATTTTCCATTTGCTTACTGCTACTTTTTCCCGTAACAGAGTGGAGGCAAAAAAAGCATAGGATTTGGAGTTAGTTGGGCCTGGGTTTGAATCCCGCCTTCAGTAGTGATCAGCTGAGTGACCTTTACAGTAAGTAACTTCACTTTTGAGCCTCAGCCTCAGTGTCCTCACTGGCAAAATGAAAATAGTCTTATCTATAAATAGACCAATCTATTATCTAACTTGGGAGTTGCTGTAAGGAACTAGAGATATTTAAATAAAGAACCTGACAAAGTACCTGGTACATGATAGGCACTTAATAAATAGGAGCAATTATTACAAGCTCTAGCCATTAACAATGTTAAGAATCTTAGTTAGGGGCCGGCTCCATGGCGTAGCAGTGAAGTGCGTGTGCTCCGCTGCTGGCAGCCGGGGTTCGGATCCCGGGCGCGCACCGAGGCACCGCTTGTCAGGCCATGCTGTGGCAGTGTTCCATATAAAGTGGAGGAAGATGGGCATGGATGTTAGCCCAGGGCCAGTCTTCCTCAGCAAAAAAAAGAGGAGGATTGGCATGGATGTTAGCTCAGGGCTGATCTTCTTCACAAAAAAAAAGAGAATCTTAGTTAAAATTTCTGCAGACAGGGCACATTTGTGGAATGAAATGAGCTATACCTGAGGCATCCAAGATTCTACGAAGTCTCTTAATACTCTACAAGGAGATACATACTCCAGACTCCAGAATCCTCTGAGAGGATTTCCTTGGCTCACCCACAAACAAAGCAGATCACCCTGCCCTTGTCCATCACCACCATGCCTTGTATTGAATTTAACACCTGCTCTTGCCTTTATCTTCCAACCTGTCCCCTCTTTGAGGCTATGAGCTCTCTGAGGGTAAAGGTGTGGCTTATTTTTGATACTGAGTAATAAAATAAATGTTTGTTAAATAAATACCTCCCCAAAGCCACAAACTTTAAAAATTTCCAAGCAGAGGCAATTCCTATAAGAAAGGATTCTAACTTTTCCCTTTAACCAAGTCAACTGCATGAGACCCAACTGTGTTGACAGCACTGAGGCAAATACTAAATGAAGTGAAAATTAATACAGTTCACACTCTGTCATGCCTTATTTAAATCACCAAGATTATAAAACACATCCCTGTAACCTGGCTCAATCCTGTTACTGATGTTCTGCCTGAGGTGCCCCTCTGACTTCTTTTTAGAGCAATTTCTTGGCACCAAGTTTGTTTAAGAATCTTAATTTGATTCAATGGGAAAGCATAAAGTTCTCATTTTAAGTTCTGTTTGTCTTATAAATTCCCCAATCAATGTGCCTGTCATTTTATTCTTCCCAACACTATAAACGCAGATTCCTCCAACCCATCCCTTTTCCCCCTTCAACAGAGATTATACAGATACCTCCCTAATTAGCAGGCAGTTAGACTATATAGCCACATCAGCAAAGATGGGAACTGCTCAGTGCTCCTAAATGGAGAGAAGTCTTTATATTCAACACTGGTAGGAATACAAGATACAACAAAAAATATCTACTCTTTAACAGCAAGTTTACTACAACATGGACAAAATCCAGAGTAGACTGCCATTGAATTCAGCCTCCTTGACACTCACCATTGCCTTTCTAGTGAATACTCTTTTACCTTCCCTGTTCCCGTAGAAATCACCTGAGAGCTCTCACCTCTCTTTTTCACATGTAAGTGAAATGGATGAGGGACAAGGAGACACCTCTGAACGTTAAATATTCACATGATGCCTGCATCCGAGGCAAGATCAGTTTTCCCATTCATGTGGTCAGAGATGCAAAGATTCCTTTTCAATATCTTGAGAGATTAATGTACAGGGGCAGGGGATTAATCACTGGACTCTAGGAAGAGTGGTTGCTATAAGAGCCAGGAAAAAGAGCTTCAATTAAGTGTGGCCTTTTCTTTTTTTTGTGGAGGTGGGGGGTACATTTTGATACTATACTACACCATACCCAAGTTAAATAATTAATGTAACTACAGCCTTACCTGGAACCCTGGATCTCAAGAAATAGAGAAACTTCCCATTCTTAGAGTGCATGATGGCTCTCTTAATGAACTCCACCACTGACTGACAGCGATCCTCAAACTTGGGATGACACCACAGGCTAAAAGTTCCTGCCATGGAAAATTAAGGAGAGGTAAAAATGTAAAACTTACCTGAAAAGGATCAGGGAGGCTGGCTTGAATATTTTATATTCAATAATATAGTGATTCTCACTTCTGAGAGGGTAGCTTGTGGGCAAGCTGAGTCAGACAAAGGTCCCTGAAGCCACCTGTTCATGCTTGTTCCACAATTAATGGAAAGAAAGATGTTGCCTTTAATAAGACATAAATTAGGTCTTACAAGGCTTTTGTTAGACAAGTAAATAATAAATTCAAGTCAGAAAAAAAGATATAAAAGATTCTGTCAAGTATGAACACTAATCCTTAAATCATAGACCATAAGAAAAGAATGCCACAGCAAAAGCGAGTTTAAATGACATCCCCTCAAGAAGATCTAAGTCTTCAAGTATTCACGGACTAGGCGAGGAAAGAGAGGAACAGCAGTCTTGTGGGTCTCACTTACCCCTGAGTGTGTTAGGCACAAAAAATCAAATTCTAAGTCTTTTATTCTTTAACTTCTAAAATCCCACAGCCCAATATGTTACAAAGATTCCACCTCAAACTTTCAAATCTCAAAGGCAAAAGGGAATCTGAACTCCCATGACTTAAAACAACAATAAAAAACTCCAAAAACTAAAGCATAAATCCTAAGGAATCGCCCACAAAACGGATACTAATCACTCAAGAGAGCTGCAGATTTAAGTCTCTTTAGCTACTCTTATAGGATCACTTAAACAGACCAAGACAAATGCTCCACTGCAAATTGGCAACTGAAAGCCTCACAGGCTTCTATTAAAAATTCCATTTATTCAAGGAAGAAAAGTCCCTTGGAACAAAAAGTAATTGGAGAACCATTTGAAAGAGCTCTCTGATTCCTGGCATCTCACCTATCAGGAACCTAGAGGTCAAGCGTTTATTCATTATGCCCATGGCCTAGTCATTTACCACTTTAATAGGTTTATAAAAATCTTCACTCTCAATTGCTTTGTTTTGCATTTTGCTTTTTTGTTTGATTTTTGTTTTTAGGAACAGCATGAAAATAGGCAGCAGTCTACCCACAATTATCTAATTAATTCTCAGGTCTTCAGTCTGAAGTTCCTCTCTCTCACACATCTCTAAGACAGAGGTAGGGGCAGAGGAAACCATGGACAAAGTTATGCTGACCTAAACAGCTACCTCCTGCCTCACAAGAGAAGCAAACCAAATAAATCCAGCAGAAGAACCTGGCTGAGAGCGGGAAAGATGCAGTGGTGCCTGAGAGGAGCATGAAAGAAACTCTTACTTGAGATGCAATGTCTTATACAGCCTAAGGTTGAACACATGTGGGGAGAGTGTGAGGGATAGGAGGGGCAAGTCCCTGAAACTCCTCCAAGTTCTCCACACTTTCTTATGTGCAGCATAAGCAGGTATATTGATGAAGGATGTGGTACCCAGCCCTATCACCAATGACCATCACAAGTTTCTGACCCAAGTCATACACAGAATGCCCCGATGCAAAGCCAATCCAGACAGCTGTGTTGAACAGCTTCCAGACATGACTGGAACATTAAGCACAACCCGACCACGAAGGAGGTGGTACCACCAGGGAGGAAAGTAGATAGTCTAAAGCACATTGATCCCACAAACTCTCAAGAGTTCTAATGGTTATGTCCTAAGAAACTACAAAGCTGACAAAAAGAAGAAATTATCATCACCATGCTGTCTGGCAGGAAGAGCTAACGTGACTGCCAGGCAAAGAAATTCAGAAGGCAGGTAAAGAAATTCAGAATAGAACAGTCACAGGATCAACACTAAATTCTCCCCTTTGTATATATGATTTAATAGAAAGTACCTCTAGATGGTAAGTCTAATCATGAACAAAGCTTGGGAGAATTTGTCTAATGGTCCTGGGTTATTTCTTCCTTTTGCCAAGAGAGTTTTACTGGCTTTGTTCTGTTCTTCAACAGTCTTGCTCAGGTACCCCTATTTAGAAGACAGGATGCTAAGCAAAATGGAACCCTTACTCTCCTCCCTACCCCCACCAACATTTCTGCTACTGATTGAAACCAGTGCCCACATCAACATTCAATAGAGTCTATGAGACTTTCCCCCCATTCATAGTTCCATGTCTATGAATCCTTCCTATGAAAAAGCCAGACAGCAAAGGCAGAGAAAGGCAAAGGGCGGAAGAAGGCTGTCTTCAAACCCTAGTACCTCTTACCTCTATAGTGTTCCATTCTGGTGTGGTGGGTGATACCCTGTGATCGGAAACTGAGGCTCAGGATATAACGAGGATCAGAGCTGTCTCGTACCAGGAAAGAACCATCTGGCTTCCCTTTTAGCTTCATCTCTGCATCTTCCCAGTTCATTGGCCCCCAATACCAACCACACTATCAAAGATAAGATGTGGTCAAGTAGTTAAGAGAACAGAGAAATGTTCAAGTTTTCAGCACAATCTGTCTTACCATAAAAGAACCCCCCATTTCCAAAACATTTCAATAGGTAAAAGCTGCTAAGAGTGTCTCATTCATTAGCAATGAAGATCAGGCTCATTATACTTTCAGCCCTCGAAAGTAACAGAAGAACAATTCTACAATTCCATTACCAAGGCCCTACAAAGAAGAGAAGAGTGACTTGGGTCAGTTAATCTATCAAAATCAGCTTAGACTGTGCAAACATTTCTCCACACCTATCTTTATCACATTCAAATTTTTTTTTCCCCAAGATTCAATTTTACAACATGTCTTATGGAATTAATAGCAGCAGTGTATTGTTTTGTCACTGTAAATATAGATGCAAGGAACTATTCTTTCTCTAAAAATAATAAAAGGAGAGCCTGGTACAGAATTAGGAGAGTGGGAGAGGAGGCGAGCCACCAGTCCTCAGGCACCACCTACCTTCTCCAACTCTCGAAGGCTGGCTGCAAAGCTGCTTGAGTCAGGCCGGTAGAGAGGACACTGGAGGTGTTGGGGGGGCTGGCTGTGTAGGGATTCAGCTGCTCGGATGGGAGCAATCCGGGGAAATGCATCTGCGGGGCACAAGAGTCTTCGTCATTTGTTTACCCTCATTGCTCCCAACCACAGGTAGACCCTCCCTCCAAAACAGATGCTAACTGAGAGGGGTAAGGCATTAGAAGCTAAGCTGGAGAGGGTGGAAGCCAAAGCAGTGGGAAAGAGCTGGATGGGCTGGAACAAAAAGCTTTGTGGGCTTGTGTGAGCTGTGAAGGATGGGTGGGGGCACGGAACCCCATGAAAGGGGTAGGGGAGCTGCTCACTAACCTGACTAAGGTGACTACTTCAGGGACTTCACCAGCCTAGAGCGATTCCAACTTCTCGCACCTTGAGGTGAAGTGCTGGCCGGTAAAGCAGCCTTGGAAATAGTGACTTGCTTACTTGCCCAGGAGGAGTAACAATTTTGCCAGGCAAGTAGAAAAAAATGCCGATTTCATTCATTTTATTCCTTGGGTACTGGAGGCTGGCAAAGCAGGTATGGGCCACTAAATGCTTGGTACTTAATTACAAGGCTGCAGTAAATACTACAGCTTAAAAAAACCACAGAACTTTGAAAACCAGCAACATAGTAAACCTCCTCATTATCCCGAAATTAAGGCAGTTTCTAAGTGGTATCTACTCAAAGACTGCAAATCAGTCTTAGCAGCAAAGAGACAAAAAACTCAATAGTCTTTTATCTCTAACAAAAATCAGATTCACCTCCATAAAAAAAACAGCTTAGAAAAACCAGTTCTTGGCCTCATTTCCCAGGAGTTCTGATCCAGCCAAGAGGATAAGATTTAAGTTTTCTCATAAGTTCTGTTATTTCCATAAATAGATTTCTCCCATCTTTCAAAAGTTTATCACTTTATACTCCCAACTCTTACAAGTCTTGCCTCTAAGCTAAGCTAACCTGGGGCATGGGGTGGAGGAGGCGGAGGTAGGGGGAAAGACTGCAGGGAAGACCCCATCGGAGCCACAAGGACAGATGTAGGCAGCGTCCCACTGATATCATCTAGAAGAGAGAACAAAAGCAAGAGGTTCAGAAATCTGAGCACAGAATGAGTGAAGTGAAGGCAGCGGAGAGGGAGAAGGATCATCAGGCTGCTCTTGGGCAAGATGGCCTGACCTTCACCCTGTCTCTTTGCACAGAAGACAACAATCATCTTAATCTGGTTTTCTTTGCTTGAAAGCAGGACAATAAGGATATTCCTACAGCAGCCTACTAGCAGTAGATTCAGGGCAAGATAAATACAGATCTAATCAACATCTGGACAGTAAATGTTAAGGCTTGCAGCTAAGAGACCCATCTAACTGCTCAGGGAGATGACAGGGATGCTGAGAAAGGGACAGGAAATAATTGGGTCATCATTAGAAACCCAGCAGCTTGTTTGGCTCCTGGCAAAGAAAACAGATCCCTGGAGCTCACCCTCCCACTAGGGCAAGAAGGCAGAGAGGAGAAGAGGCCATACCTAGGAGGCTGAGGCTTCTTCTCGGAGGAGGAGGAGGAGTTGGAGGGTGGGGAGAGGTCAGGCCCCGCTGAGAGATGTCCACGTCCACAAGCGACACTGTTTCACCTGAGGGATTCATGGAGCAAGCCTGTTACAGAAGCACCTTGCCCAAAGCTGAGGCCGGAAGCAAAGGGCAAGCAAGGGAGGCTTAGAGGTCCATGGCTCTCCAAAAGCTCAAAATCTAACGCTCCCAGGGCTGGAATCACCCCCAAGCACCTGAGAAGTCAATTTTAAATTCTATCATTCCTTTACCCTGTTAAAGATCAAGGATTCTTTAGGAAAAAAACATGGCATTGACAGTGGAAAAGACAACTAAGTGGTTCTGCCACTGATGATATAACCCTGAACAAGGGGTCTTCTTTATTCAAATGGAACACACCCCATTTATTTTTAAAGACTTGTATACCAATCTCTGCCTCAGCAAGCAAGGCAAGTGGCTTGTTATAAGTCCAAATGGACATGGAAAGCAAGTGCCAGAAAAATGTAAGAACTCTTAAACTGAATGCAGATAAAGCTCCCAATGTTAGCCCCCAATTTCTTCCTAAATGGCTTTCCACACCTAGATTGTCCAGAATATTCATTCATAAGAGAACCAACATTTTTAGATATCAGCCTCTTCCTAATAGCTGAGGCTACAAAGGCTGAAAAGTGCATTTACAACCCTAACAGTCAGCCAAAAGTCAGGTGAGCTTACACGAAGCTTCTCAGTAGGAACTTAGTGGGGGGTTTCTCCTACTTCCCAGCATGTCACGCAGTTCTGTTCTCTGCCAATACACTCCTTCTTGCCACCCAACTCCATTTATCCTCTCTCCACGTGAGTCATCAGAGTATATAAGAGATATTTTATTAAAGAAGGTCGACAGCCAAGAATAGGTTTGTTTTGGTAGGGCTGATCCATAGATCAGAATTTGGGATTTCTCTAATTTGGCCCTTAGGGGTGTTACTTCCAACACCTTTTTTCTTATTCAGGAGGCTGAATTAGCCCCTCAGCTAGAATTTTAATGTTTTCCAGTTAAGAAAATGAGACAACCGGGGTGGCCCAGTGGCGCAAGTAGTTAAGTGCACGTGCTCCGCTGCGGCGGCCCGGGGTTAGCCGGTTCGGATCCCGGGCTCGCACCGACGCACCGCTTGTTAAGCCACGTTGTGGGGGCGTCCCATATAAATTAGAGGAAGATGGGCACGGATGTTAGCCCAGGGCCAATCTTCCTCCGCAAAAAAGAGGATTGGCATCAGATGTTAGCTCAGGGCTGGTCTTCCTCACAAAAAAAAGAAAAAAGGAAAATGAGACAACCAATATCTCTAAAAGGCCAGGAGCTGGGATTTCAGAATCTAATACCATTTTTTACAAAGGTCTTGAACACTAATTAAGATAAGCAGAAAAGCTCTTCTAAAAGTCATCAGTGGACGTTCTGGGAACTTATCACACAGCTTAGTAACTGAGAGCCTCGCTGCCCAGAGCAACGCAATGAGCTCAGACAAGTATGTTTCCGGAAGGGTCAGAGAGGTCCAGATTGCAGGTGTAGCACTTAAATAAAGGATGTAATTCAAGACGCTAAGGCTGTTTGAAACAAGAACACCAAACCTGAAACTACAAATGTGGGTGTTCCTTACTTTAAAGACGAAACAATTATTAACTAGAAAGACATGCTGCTACAGGATAAGACTCTTTAATTCTGGGCTTGGGGTAAGAACAGAGACCTCCTTCTCCACCTGTGTCTATTACAGGTACTGACTCACTTTTTCTGACAGCTCATGGCAGTCTATGCAGTAATGGGGTCCCAGTAGCCTGCTTAACATCTTCTGGAAATGTCTATTCCCGAATCATAATTCTTCCAATTGGCTTTTTGAGGGACACAATGTCCAAGAGTCTGAAATTGGGATTTTTTTTTTAAAGCCTTCTCAGTCACAACCACTGAGAAGTACTCAGTTTCTGAGACTTGAGGCAGTGTGCTAAAGACCTTCTTTTCTACAGCTTATTCAAGCAGGAGCTTCACATCTGACCGATGTAACAAAAGGTATCCCTCTCTGAAAACGTTCCTCTCTCTGAAAATGTTCCCTATTACAGGAGAAGGCAGTTGCCCAAAGGACATTCAACGGCTTTCCTACTTGAGCAACTGTGTTCCCTCCTGTAAGAGGAGAGACTTAAATTAGATACAGTGAAGAGCTCTAACAGCTGCAAGAACTACTAGACCTAAAATGGGTAAGACAAGAGTTCATGTAATCCCCTTTGCCCAAAGTCTTTAAAAATAGATCAGATAATCATGGATCATATTTATTAGATAATCCATGAACCTCTTTGGAAGTGGGGATAGGAACCATGTGACTTTTAGAGAGTCCTTTATGCACTGTGAACCCATAAATTTATAATTCCTATTTTTAATTTATATGTGATGACCCTGACCTGACCACTGCATAACTGCCGGGGCCACCTAATTACCACCAAGCAGTCTCTACCTCCAACTATAAAGCATCCAGAGTCAAGAACGCATGCCATACCATAAAAATAGCCTCACCCCAAACCCAGTGGGCACGGAATGAAGAAAATAACCGCAGACATGCCTGAAGCTCCCTCTGTGATGCATCTGCAAGTGCTTCTGACAGGTCTCAGAACACACTTGCTTTCAGATGTCAGAAGAAAAAGGAAGGGATCACCCTTACCTGTAAACAGCGGGCTGAAGGAGACCGGAGAAAAGGCACTTTGAGTTCTTGTCAACCTGGGTTTCCTAGGGGGTGAGAAAGCACACAGAGAGAACAGGGGGAAATGAACACACGTGCATTTCAATCAAACAACACTCAAGTCCAGATGCACTGAGAAACAAAGCAACCTTAGTGTTGTCACTGTCAGCAACACCTTTGTAATAAAGTCTAAAATTTAAAGGAGGAGAATGAAATAATTAAGGCAATTTCTTAATTAGATTTGGCTATAGAATTCACTAGCCTACAGAGCAATGAGAAATCCCTTTGGATCTCTCCATACCCAGCACATTAAAAGAGAAAAACACCTTGGGTGATAAATAGCAAGTCCATTTCTAGAGGAAGGAAGTTGGATGCAGAGTTGATTTTCACATGGGAGCCAAGAAAAGGCTCTTTACCTGAACAGGTGCCATCTCAGAGCAGCAGCCTTCCCTCCGGGCCTGACCCTAGGAGCAGGAGGTGCCAAAGCAAACCAGGGAATGTATTTGGACTTGAGGAGAGCACCACAGGATGTGCATGCAATCTTCAACCACTAACACCTCTGATTTCCGCACAAACGCCCCAAGCCACGGGTCAAACTCATCAGCTAACAAGGGGGCCTCCACAGGTTATGGGTTCTGCCTGGCCCCTAGAGAAGATGGCCCCTTCCCCTCTCTGAGCTGCAAGTCACATCGCTCCCCCATAACTTCTCCTTGACGCTGCTCCAGGGAACCAGCTTGAAAACACATCTCCTGTGAAAAGACAGACCAAAGGCAACTTCACTTTGTACCAATTTCAACTGGCTTTTCAGTGAGAAATGAAAGAAATCCAAAAGACTCTGACAAAGACTTTCTGGCGAGAAATGTGCTAAGCTCAAAAAACTCACCTTAGGATGACTGAATTGACTAAAAGAGAAAGAACTTGTGGAGGTGATGAAAATATGCTCTACCTTTATTGTGGCAGAGGTTATGATGACTACATACATTTGTCAAAATTAATAGAACTTGGGGCCAGCCCAGTGGCGCAGCGGTTAAGTGCGCACGCTCCGCTTTGGTGGTCTGGGGCTCGCAGGTTCAGATCCCAGGCGTGGACTGATGCACTGCTTGTCAAGCCATGCTGTGGGCGGCATCCCAGACAAAGTAGAGGAAGATGGGCACGGATGTTGGCCCAGGGCCAATCTTCCTCGGCAAAAAAACAGGAGGACTGGCATTGCATGTTAGCTCAGGGCTGATCATCCTCTCTCTCACACACACACACACACACACACACACAAAATTAATAGAACTGGACACCTAAAAGGTGAATTTTAGGTGGTATATAAATTATACCTCAATAAACAAGACTTAAAAAAAAAATCCCACTCCAGAATTGAGTGCCTGACTCCAGGCATTGCAGCTGGCTCACCTTTCAAAATTACTCTCACCCAAAGGACTAAATAAAACTTAAACTCTTTTCAACTGTCAACTGCACCAATAAAGGGTAGCAGAAGCAAAGAAAATCCAAGATGAAATCCTATTTAAAATTATTTGACTTTGGAAGATCTTTATGCATTTTAACATAGATGTCTGAGCTTCTCAGAACCCACTTCAAACAAAATTTCAAAACCACACTGTGAAGACCTTACTCAGAAATAGCTGAGACGCTGGATTCCCTCTCCTGGGCTACCTCACACTCCCTCTGCAACCTCCTCCAGGCTGAGCCTTGAGAAGCGAAATGATGGTGCCCACTGTGAATGCTCCGCCCACAGCACTCAGGGGAGAGGTGGCTGCTTCAAAACAGGACACAACCACACACAGTCCATCTGTTTATAAAAGTTGCTCATGACAGTCTGCAGCTTAGTTCCAACACTCCAGAGGGCTGGAAGGGAAAGTTAATTCCACTGGACATGAACATTAAGACTGCTGAAGAGCTTCCAAGCTGATTTTTATTTGATAACTTGCGGGTACAACATTAAAACTCAGCAAGTAGAAACCTAAAGCACTGGCCTTTCAAAGGGCTCACACCTCAGCCATTTGGCTGTTTGCCTCCTTTCAAAGGAAGCTACATTATTCTGCCATCTGCCCATGCTGGGGACGAGTCTCCGCAGTGCCAAGCACTGAAGAACGGCAGTACCCAAATGCACACATCTTGCGGAGGCCTTCTCACTCCAGCTCATCTTCTCCCCCACCCCCGGTATTTTGGAGAAGAAAAATCATAGTTTCTAGGATGTAGAAAAAGAAATACATATGAATCTAAACCCAGGCAGAGCCATTTGAGAGCCCTGGGATGTTTTTCTGGAAAATAAGGGGGTCTCAGAGCTGGAAGCGTGGAGAGGTGGAAGGTCTAAGAGGCTGAAAGGCTAATAATAAATATGAGTGTTTCTCTCTCTCTAGGGAGAGACTGTCCAACTAAAAACCCAAAGCAGTGTCAAGGATCCTGAGAGCATTCTAATTGCAGTCATTCACAAAAAGACCAATCTAGACAACTATAAAAAATAAAGCATGGGAATGATTAACACAAAATTGAAGATGGTTACATGGAGAAGGAGGAGGGAGACATAATCAGGAAGCCACACACATGGGTCCTCAAAGATACTGATAACATTCTATTTGCTAAGCTTAGCGATGGGGACCTTGGTATGCATTTCATTATTATTATAGTATGTATAATTTATATATTTCCTTTTGTATATATGAAACATTTAAAATGATAAAAGCCCATTCTAAGCTGGATGTGCTGGTTTTTGGAGAGCAACATGAATGATACGGCTCCAGATCACATTTTTAACTAACCCTTCTACACTACATTCTCATGTTATTTTATTCCTCCCCAGATCATCCTGACAAGCATTAGGGTGCAAAGTTAAGCCACTGTAACTTTGCCAGTGGGCCACTTGCATCTTAGCAGCAGACAGACTTGAGGGGTGGGGTGGGGTAGAATTTGGTGGGCTATGCCTCAGGTGGCAGAACGGGACTGGGGCAGCAGAAAACATTAGGGAAAGGTCTTCTTTGAGGTTAGCAGTTCTTTGTGTCAGCTATGCACTGTTTATGTGCAGGTAAGAAAGAGACAGAATGCCTCTGTCCATTGCCACTCTGCAAATTACTAATTGTATGGCAACACATCTGTCGGGTAAAAGGAGTTAAAAGCAGTAGACTAGACAGGCCGACCACACATTGATATAACCATTGGCCACTTTTCAAATTCCTTGAAACCTAAAATGTAAACAATGAAATAGTAATGCCCTCCCTCTCTTGTCCACAAATCCCCTCTACAGATGTCCTAAGACTTACATATGTCCTTTTCTAAAGTAACTTCCAAACCAAGATGTCCACATATCAGGTTCTGCGGCTCCAATGTACCTCTGCCCCTGCTAAAGCACACAGTGCCAAGTCAGCCAGCCTGTGCCATTTCCAACACATCATAAGCCTGTGTCTGTTCATGTGCTACAGGCACAAAAACCATGTGTTCATTTTTAGTTCCAATACACAGACATCTGTGCAGCAAGGTCAGATCCAAAACTCCATCATAAACTAAACTAAAGAACCTATGGAGAGAACTTCCAGGGAGAAGCTAAGAGGCACAGTCCAAGGTCTAAAACCTTAGGAATGACGTTAGCAGGGAAAATGTTAAAGAGTGAAAGACACAAGGCCCAAACTGACAGACAGAGATTTCTGAAGCCAGGTTGCTCATTCCAAAAGAGAGCTGCCAACCACAACCACTTCATGGAAAAATAGGTAAAAAGATCAACAGAATATGGACCCAAAACCCAAACATAAAGTCAGAACTTCCTCAGCACACCATAAAATCATTTTGCTCTCAGCATGTCATGCTATTTCTCAAAAAGACCCCCTCAGACCTGAAGACCCAAGAAAACAGAGAAAAGGGTTTCTCATGATTGCCAGGTCTGTCCACGACAGCAGGGCCCCAAACTGATGCCAAGGCAGCCTGCCTCTCTTCCAGAATTCTATCTTTTTTTCCAAATAAATAGATGGAAACCACTATAGAACTGTTCTCCATTTTTCCACCTCACAACTATGAAGACTGCCAGTTAACTCAACTGTTAACTGGGAAAAAACAAACCTTGACAAATTAACAAGGTACCCATTTCCAACCAAGTGTATATTATGTGACGATTCAAAAAGGTCAGATCAAATGCTGTTTCTCACCAAATACAAAGGAAGATAATCAGCTCAACATATGTGAAACAGACAAGGGAACTTCACTGGTTTTCCTGAAATAGCAATTCTATATTACACCAAGGCCCACAGGCATCAAGCCCAGCTCTTTGAATTCCAACATATGTGTGTTACAAGGCCTAGCCCAGTTCTCCAGAACAGAAACCTGATTAGTTGGTGGGCCCATTTTTTCCTTTACTTGAAAAGAGTTCTCTAAGCTAACTCTTGCTAGACCCAAGACTCAGTATATCCAGGCAGTTCCACTCAGCAGGCTAAAGCATCTGAAAGGAACTAAAGTTGTGCTTAATGTTAAAATATGAAAGATTATAAAATGATTGTAGGAAGTACTTTCTAGTGATAGCTGTGGGAAAGGTAGATGTTGAGAAGAGCAAAGAGAATCATGCCCAGAGGTTACTGTAGCAGCCCCAAATTATACAGCAAAGACTGCAGAAACTCATAATTAACTCCAACCAACAATAAGGAGGAAGGCATTTACCTTCTGGCAAAAGACTGACACTTCTCATGGCTTCCAGGTCCCACCAATCAAAACAAGAGAACAAGCTAAAAGTCCAAACTCATCCTTCCTCCCAACAGGGCAGACTTACTTAGGAGGTGCAGATCCGTAGAAATCACAACTACCGTGGCCAGACTTTACCAAGTTTCTCACAGCTGCGAGGCTGCCAGCAAGACTGGCACATAGTAAGCTGTGGAAAAGCTAACAAGCAAATCTAACAGCACCAAATCCTAAGCATTAAAAAAATAAAATAAAATAACCAGTTCAATCTTGTTACTTCTCCTCCAAAAGCACAAAATATTCCATCTCAATTTCTCTTGTCTTCACTCTATTTCTATGACAGGAACAAGACAGGAATCACTCCCATTTTACAGATGAAAAAAGGGGGAAGCACGAAGACGACAAAATTAGCCTGCAGCCCACAGCTGATGTTGGAGCTCTAAATGGAATCTGAATGTTCACATTCTTTGTACAACCTGCTGCCTCCTAACAGCAGTCAACCAGACGTTCACACACAAATACCTAGCTCTTCTCCAATTCATCAGAAAAAGCCCTTGGACCAAAAAATGTAATTCTCCAGTGGCCTGAACTAAGCTTCTTTGCAGAGCTACAGCCCAATTTGCTCTGCAGCAGAAATCTGTATTGTGCTTAGTGTGAGACCTGGTGACAGAGCAGCCAATGACCATTAAATTCTGCTTCCAAAGGCAAAAAACCGTATAATGTTATATGCCTTTTCCTCTTTCTAATCTATTAGACGTAGCAGCTAATTTCACGCCACACCTCATATTTGGCGTCGCAAGAATCTTAGACCAAGTCCTGGTCAATATGGAACAAAGGCAAGACAAACCACAAGAAAATCAGCAATCTATCCTATGTCATTACCCCCAGCTTCAATCCTGCCCTCCTCCCATTTGATGAAAATTTCATCTGTACTGGTAAGTGGAGCACCGAATGCAGAGCCTACCTACAAAAAAAGCTGCTTCAGCAGCCACACACTTTTCAAGACCTGAGCTCTCAGCATGAGTTCATTGGGAGGCAGCAGCAGAAACAGGCCTACCTGCAGGGGCAATGAGCATCAACCTACTGATTCCTTTAGGGAGTTCGGGTTTGGTCTGATCCCCAAGATGAGCCCCTGCGCAGCCGTTCAGAAAGGGCAGCAAAGTCAAACTGACCCCACACTTGGAGTATCCAAGTTCCCTTGAAAAGAGCAGTCTATGGATAAGTGGTTCCCAGTTCAGGTCATGACTTCAGGATCAACTGGGGAGCCTTTAAAAATTCAAATTCTTGGGCCCTCAGGCATACGGATCTTTCCCAAAAGCTCTCCATGTGATTCTGGTGCACAGCAAAGTTCTCAGTTTATTCGTCTACCTGTTCTTCAGCCTTGGGTTGTGGCTGCCAGTGTGTCTCAAGAATCCATCACATGACCCACCCAAAACCAATTCCGATCTTTCTAAGAATCCATTCAGCAGCACAAACCACAATGGCAGTTACCACAAGGGAGGTCTCATTTCGGTGACACAAAAGTTGACACTTTTCTAAACTGATATTACAGATCTAACACTGGATATCAGAGAGCAATCCACCCTCCAGAAATGCAAGAAAAAACTCAACGTCTAAGTTTGGAATTTTCATCAATTGGCCTCGAACTCATGCACCAATACCTCATACTTAGAATTTTCCCATGGGCTTGAGAGCAAAACTATTTTCTGTTCTCACAGGCAGTGGTCAGCACACACACTTGAGATACCAAGTATACCTAAGTGACCAACCAGGAAAACATTAACACTTCGAATAGAGATACCCAATTGATTGCTGGCCTACAACTGCACAAGTTTGTCACATCATTTGCATGCATGAGTGTGAAGGGGGTGGGGTGCTGATACACAAAATAATAAGCAAGGTGGTCAAAATGCAATACCAACTTTTTGCCCCAAAGGCCAAACATTCCAGCAACCTCGGTGCCAGGGGTAATGGTAGGCAGGTACCTTGTAAAAACTTTAAAAGCTGGGCCAGGGTTGGGGTGGGGAGGATGGTTTCAAATCATCTCCCATCTAGAGATGCTAACCCGCTGAGAGGTTTCACCGGGGAGGGAACTCTTTAAGAGTGAAAGCTGTTCCCACAATTAGCTCCGACCTAATGGGCGATGTCACCACCTTTAGCCCCAAGTCTCTGCCTCCTCGTGAAGACCATAACAATTGTCAGGATCGTGTTAGCAACAGAATAAAAGGGAAATGAAACAAGAAGGGAAAGTTTGTCAGCCAGCCCCCCAGCCTCTCTCACCTCCCTGCGTCCAGCTCCCGGCCCGCAGAGCCTCCCATGTCCGTCAGGCTCGCAGCTGAAGCAGCCAGCTCTCCAGAAGGCCTCTTGCCGGCCCCATCCCCACCGCCCGAGCCACCATTGCAGCTCTTCGTCCGAAACAGGCGACTGAGGCGGATTTTGAGGGAGCCCTTGCGAGAAGGGCCCGCGAGTGGCCGGAGGGGCCCAGGAGGAGGCGGGGGCGGGGGAGGTTGCTGCGGCTGCTGCTCCCCTCTACTCAAGCGCCCTGGAAGGACCAAGTCCTGCAGCGGGAAGGGCACCGGGGGTAATTCAGGGCCTGGGGGCTGCAGCAGAAGCCGTCCGCCCCCTCCTCCTCCGCGGCCAGGGCTGCTGAGCTCCTCTTCCGAGCAGCTGTTGGTCTCCAGGCTCTCGGCCTCCGACTCCAAGCCCTCCAGGACCAGCAGCGCGTCGCTCGTTTCCGTGGGATCCTCCCCGGCCTGCGGGGCGGCAGCAGGCGGCTGGGGCTGCGGAGCGGGCGGCTGCGGGGGACACGGGCACGGGCAGCAACCCCCACTGACCGTCTTGACCCCCGGCCCCGCCGGCTGCCCGAGCCCCAGAGCCGCCAACTGCGCCTCTAGACCAGCCGCCGGGCCCCAGGTCCGCTCGAGCGCCAACTCCGGCGGCAGGGCCTTCGGGTCCAGGGCACAGCGGTGCCGGGGACACAGCAGTTCCGAGGGTTCCGGGTCCAGGGCCGCCTCCGCGTCCTCCTCCTCCGGCGGCCGACCCACGTTGCGGAACACCATCAGCTGCGGCGGCCGGGAACCCCGCGGGCCGGGCCGCGCGAGGAAGGGTGGCGGCGGGGGACCATGGCCCGGGGGCGGCGGCGGCGGGCCTGGCTCGGGGGCCGACTCTCCATAGCCGAGCAGGCGGCTCAGGACGCGGTACGAAGCCGCCGCCGCCGCCGCCTCGCCATCCCGGAGCTCGGCCCCCTGCATCGGGGAGAGGGAGGGAGGGCGGGCGGCTGGGAGCCGAGCTGGGGTGGGGACTAGGCCGGGCCCTGCCGGAGCCCCGCCCGCCGCGGGCCCTGGAGCGACAGCGCTAACGGCCGCCGCGGCCTCTGCCTCATAGAGGGGGGCGGAGGGCGCGCGGAGCCCAGCGAGAGCCCAGGCCGCGCGCCGCCGCCGAGGACCGCCCCCCGATGCCGTCACTTCCGGGAGGCTGTGACCACGCCCCCCTCCCCAGGGCGTGATCGTGCCGGCCTCCACGGAGCGTGACGTTGCGCGCGGCCTGGGCCGCTATTGGCCGTGAGCTGCCTCTCGCCTGGTCGTTGGTCCCCCTGCCTCGACCCTGTTTTTCACTTCCCGGGCGCTCTGGCCTAAGCCACCGCTGCCGGTAAGGTGGAGCGGCCCTGGAAAGCCTGGTGTGGTGCTGGGAGAGCCGCTGGCCTTCGGAGGACCTCTGGTTCTGGTCCCGCCTATGCCGCTTGCGATGTGTAACCGTGGCCGAGTCATTTCTTTATTGACTAACTGTATCCCCTTGGCATATTTATGGAAAGACACATGAATAATGTGTTCTAGACCCAGTGGTGTGCTGCTAAATGTTGAACAGCCGACCCTCTGGGGGGAAAAGGGGAATGTATGCATATATATAGGTACATAAGTTTATCATAAATTATACTGATGTAAAGGATGTGTAGTGTACAATTTACAAATAATAATGATATACAATTGCACTTTCATGTAACCAATTGATTCTCACAGAATAGTTTCATTGATTTTTGCCAAACTCTGGTATGGGTAGCCAACCTGTGGTTTCAATTGACCGGGGAGTGTAACTGCGACGTGAATGAATGTTGGTTGATATTTTCCTCTATGTCAATGTAAGAGGAAAGAGAAAAACTGTCAATTATGGGAGCAACTTCTTTGCTGAATCAGAAAACAGTTGTCAAGTACTGAAAGCACATTTCCTCAATTTTTGTGCTATTCACAACGTATCTGCTACAGACACAATAAATTTACTCTTTTTTGTGTGTGTGTGAGATCAGCTCTGTGCTAACATCTGCCAATCCTCCTCTTTTTTTGCGGAGGAAGACTGGCCATGGGCTAACATCAGTGCCCATCTTCCTCCACTTTATATGGGACTCTGCAACAGCATGACTTGCCAAGCGGTGCGCGCCCTGGTTCGGGGAACCCTGGGCCGCCGCAGCAGAGCGCGCACACTTAACCGCTTGCGTCACCGGGCCGACACACACACTAAATTTAAATCTGAATTATTAACATTTTCTCCATCACTTTTTAGTTTTTTAATTTTTTTTTTTTGAGGAAGATCGGCCCTGAGCTAACATCTGCCAATCCTCCTCTTTTTGTTGAGGAAGACTGGCCCTGGGCTAACATCCGTGCCCATCTTCCTCCACTTTATATGGGAGGCCGCCACAGCATGGTTTGACAAGCGGTGTGTCGGTGCGTGCCCGGGGTCCAAACCCGGGATCTGAACCGGTGAACCCCGGCCATCGCAGTGGAGCACGGGCACTTAACCACTTGGGCCACCGGGCCGGCCCCTCCATCACTTTTTAAAATCTAGATAATTGAGGGCCCGCCCTGTGGCTTAGCGGTTAAGTGCGCGCGCTCCGCTACTGGTGGCTTGGGTTCCTATGGGGGCGCACACCAACGCACCGCTTCTCCCGCCATGCTGAGGCCGCGTCCCACATACAGCAACTAGAAGGATGTGCAACTATGACATACAACTATCTACTGGGGCTTTGGGGAAAAAAAGGAGGGGGATTGGCAATAGATGTTAGCTCAGAGCTGGTCTTCCTCAGCAAAAAGAGGAGGATTAGCATGGATGTTAGCTCAGGGCTGATCTTCCTTACAAAAAAAAAAAGAGACAAGCAGTAGCATACCATTATGCGATAGTTTCATCATGCAGACACAATAACATAAATAACCCCAAGAGTATAGGTAAATAATAATAGTAAAATTATTAGGAAATGATGAGTTGTGAGATCTTTGATTTTAATATCATTTGTTTAATTATGTTTGTATAATTGAATTGTTAATAGCGACTGTGTTTAACAACTGGCTTGCAAAATTCCTGAAATTTTAACAGTTGGCCTTCACAAGCCTGTAAGAGCTAGCTCCACAGCACCACTAGACCTCAGTTTTCTTATCTGCAAAATAGGGATAAGGATTGCTGCTCTGCTTCCTTGCAGGCATGTTGTGAAGATCAAGTAAGATCAAGCTTGTGTAGAGGAGGTGGGACTGGAGGCAGGGAGACCAGTTAGGAAACCATTGCAATTGTTCCATGAGAGATGTTGGGGGATGCAAAGGATGAGAAGGAAGGATCAGCGAGCAGAACTTAGCAACTTTAGTACCTGAGGGTGCATTGAGGAAAAGAGGGTTGAGGGTCTGCTATGAGTCCTGCAGCCAGAGAGCCCTTTTTAAAATGGAAATTTGTCCATAGCCTGTGATTACAATCCTTCATGGTTTCCCACTGTTCTTAGACTAAAGGCACAACTCCTTAAGGCGGCCAATGGGATCCTGTGTGATCTGACCTCTGTCTCTGGCCTCATCTCCCATTAAGCTCCACCTTGTTCTCTCTCCCCTGCAGTTCCACTAGCCCTGGGTCAGGCTCACAGGCATATGGCCATTGCATAAGCTGTTCTCTTTTCTTGAAAGGCTTTTTCCCTCTCTTTTTGCTTGGTAAACTCCTACTCATCCCTTAGATTGAATTCACTCCTCACTACCAGGGAAATCTCCCTGCGTGGGCACTTCCTCCTCACTGAGCTCCAAGACCACTTCTTTGTTGCACATATTGCATAGGTGTAACTTGTCATCTCTCCGTGGGGTTATTTGATTAAAGTCTGTCTTTCCTACTAAGCTGTAACCTCCAAGAGGGTAGGGGCTGCATTTGCTTTTTGCCCATCACACACCTTCCAGTGCCAAGGACTGTGTCTGGCCCTTGATACATAAATGTGGAAAGATGGTTCAACCTCACACCTTGTAAGAGGCTCCTGATACAAATTCATCTCTAATTCTGCATAACAGAATTAATATCCTTTCTTGCCCATGAAGAAACTGAAGCTCAGAGAGTTATTTACCTAAGGTCACACAGTTCAAAAAGATGCAGTGGGGGGCCGGCCCTGTGGCATAGCAGGTAAGTCCAGCACACTCCGCTTTGGCGGCTGGGGTTCACGGGTTTGGATCTCCAGCACGGACCCACACCACTCGTCAAGCCATATTGTGGCGGCAACCCACATACAAAATAGAGGAAGACTGGCACAAATGTTAGCTCAGGGCTAATCTTCCTCACCAAAAAAAAAAAAAAAAAGGTGCAGTGGAATTCAAAACTAGCTCTGTCTGACTCCAAAGATTTTATTCTCTACCCTTTCTCTCTCAGGTGTCACTCAGATTTCTGGAGAAAAGAAACGAAATTGCTATAGGATCACAGAACACCCGAGGCCTAAGAAGACCACCCAAGACCCCTGGCTGTCTCTGGAAAACTCTCTGGCCCCAGAACAGATTACTCCATGAATGCAAGGTGTATAGCTCGGCAGCGCCATCTGCTGTCCACCTACTTTCTCAGCCCGGGAGGAAGGCTGACTGTGTTCGCCTCGTGGGGTATCTCTACCTGCCCAGAGCACCCGGAGGCACAGGGGAACGCACGCAGGCTCTTTCTAAGGCAGGGCAAGGAATGCTGCCTTTCTCCATTTTCTTAAATGTCCAAGCCTGTAGCCGAGGTCCTGGAAAAAACATTTAAAATTAAGCTCCAAGCAAAGGAAGTGTACCTGACACCGGCTCAAGACAAGGTTGACATAACGGTAGCCATATTGTAGAAAAGAAAAACTCTGTTATAACTTTGAATGACCTCTGACAAACTAACCCAGCTGGATACGCACCCTCCAGAAGATCTAACTGCTCTGTAGATTTTACAATCCCTGCTTGTGTATGTACCTCCCAGCTGCAATAGGATGATAACTTCGTTTTTTTTTTTGAGTTCCTTAGGAATGTGATGACCCCCCGAACAGTGAGTCTATGCTGACAGCCATCATCAGTGAAAACTGAAAGATGTGGTGTGGCGCTCCCAGTCTGTAACACCAGAAGGTCAACATTCCTAACCCCCTCCCCAATAACCCAATGGCCTACATAACTGCTGTAAGATTTCGTGCCCCTTTAAGATGGTTCTTTTGGACATGAGTCGGCCATCTTCCCTCTTGCTAGCAAGCTATAATAAAAAGTCCATTTTCTCCTACCACCTTGCCTCTTGACTATTGGCATATCTAGCGGTGAGCAGAAGGCCCCACGTTGGGCGGTAACATACCTTTGTATGAGTTGTATTTGTGTTTGTTGAGCGGGCTGTGTCCACACATACCTCTTTCACTGAGGGCTATGTAAGTGGTCCCTGCAGTGGTAGGACCCTTTATTTAACAGGTGTGTGAAGAACAGCTCAGAGAATCTAAGCCAGTCCTGAGGTTCACTGAGTCATTCAGCAGTGGGCTATGCTTCAGGGGTACAGAGATGAGTGGGACAGGTGCAGTCCCGGCCCCTCTGGAGCTTGCTATATTGTTTGAGTCCCAATCATGCTGTTTCCTGGATGTACGACCAAGAGCAAATAATTAATCTTTGAACCTGTGTTTCATTTGTAAGAATAGGTCAATAATAATCCCCCCTGGATGGGGCTCTTGTGGGGATTAAATAAAAACTTACACTTAAATGCTAAAACAGGGCCGGCCCCGTGGCTTAGCAGTTAAGTGTGCGCACTCCGCTGCTGGCGGCCCGGGTTCGGATCCCGGGTACGCACCGACGCACCGCTTCTCCGGCCATGCTGAGGCCGTGTCCCACATACAGCAACTAGAAGGATGTGCAACTATGACATACAACTATCTACTGGGGCTTTGGGGGAAAAATAAATAAGTAAAATTATAAAAAAAAATTTATTAAATGCTAAAACACTATAAAAACATTAGTTGTTGTTGTTATGAAAAGCTTCTTGGGGGGAAAAAACAACTTACTATTTTGCCTTCACCTAGTGTGTTTTGTTGGCCCTCAACTAGCGGTAAGCAGTCATACCAAGAACGTGGAATGGGTCACTGGCTCCCCTCCATCCTCTCTCTGTTGGCACACAGAATTAGAGATGCCAAGGAGAGAGCCAGGGATGTGTAATACAGGTCTGACCCCAGTGACCACTCACTGGCTTTGCGGCCTTGAGAAGGTCACTTTGCTGATGTTCAGTTTTAGTTTTAGTTTCCTTCTCTATTAGAGGAAGGTCTGGGCTGGAAGCACTCCTAGTTCTGACATCATAGAGATTCTGCTGGGGGGGGGTGCCCTCCAGCCCCCTTCCCTTCCTCCCACCCCGTACATTCCCACTTAGGGTTCCAAAGCAAATTTGTTGTTTGCAGAGGCCACCTATAAAGCAAGGGAAGTTTTTAGCAACCATCACCCATCCCTTCCTACATACACTCAGTGATCTGGGACATCAAAGGTTTAAGATTGCATTGTGGGCGTGGGGTGAGAAAGAGGAAGCCAAGAGACAGCATGTGCAGGTGGGGCCAGATCGCTGGATGAGTGGGGAGTACATCAGCGGTGGAAAGGTGATGGAAGAGGGAGGGAGGGGAAGGCAGGAGCTTCATTCTGTGCTACCCGCAAGAAACCACACCCTTGAAGATACAAGGAGGCTGCCTCCGACAGTGCTTACTCTGGGCCCCCCAGTTACTGTGTCCAATGGAGGGAAGGATGTGAGGGGTAAGAAAACCGGGAAGAGCAGGAGAGGTTAGGCACAGGTTTCATGAAGAAAGGAAGTAGACAGAGCTTAGGATGACAAAATGAAGGTGGAAGAAGCGGGGGCAAAACTTTGCTCATCCTCTTCTCCCTGCCCCATGATCCCCCCTACCCATTGGCTGGGTTGTTAACTCTGTGGTGCAGGAGAAAGAAGGCTCCCCTGGGTGGGGAGGTGGAGACCTGGTGGAGGCAGAGGCTGCTGCTCTGTCATGAACAACAGTATGATCCTAGGGAAGTCTCTTCACCTCTCTGGGCCTTGATTTACTCCTCTGTAATGAGGCTTTATTAAGGTCACCGAGGTTGAAGAACTGGGTGTCAGTGGTGGTTTGATGGGGCAGTGTATGGGGGTCAGAGCTCTGGGTTTGAGTCTCAACTCAAAGGGAACAGCTGCATGGTCTTGGGTGAGTCTCTGAGCCTCAGTGTCTGCATCTGTGAAATGCGGTTAAGAATATTCACGACCCGTGGTCGTGGGAAAGATTCACTGATGCACGTGAAAAACACTTTATAAACTGTCAGTCTGTACAAAGATTGATTATGGTGATATTAAGCTGTCTTTCCCACTCTTGCCATTCCCATTCTCAAATTCCACTCGGCAGCACGGTGTCAGGGGGTACAGGCAGCCAGAGCAGATTGCCAGGAGATGCAGCTTGGCCCTTTATCATGCCCGTCGCAATTGCTGCCAGTAGGCTGAGTGGAGCAGAGGGGTGGAGAGAGGGGCATGGCTCATCTGCGGTTGCTATGGTGCCCCATCCTGGATTTGCCCATCTCTCCTAATGGAGCAAAGGGCAGAGGGAGGGAGGGAGGTAGAAAGAGAACGACTGGCCCCTTCCTCGCCCCTCCCATCTCTCTCTCTCTGGAGCAGATGTGAGGTAGGGAGTGAGGGGAGGGAGCCTAAATACTGGATAAGAGGGGGAGGGAAGAGTGGTATGCCAGGATTTAGAGGGTTTGCGATGGGGGGACACACTGAGAGAGAAGGGGGCAGAGCCCTCATGCCTACGTCCAGAAGCCAGCTGATGACGTTAGAGAGAAGAAAAAACAAGCGAGACAGTGCCAGCGTGAGAGAGAGAGAGGAAGACAGAAAGCGAGGATAGGAGGCGCAGAGGCAGGCAGCCCCAGACTGCGGCCAGCCTCTGCCCAGGCTCTCCTGCCGCCAAATCCCCCAGGTAGCCTGGACCTCAGGGTCCCTGAGAGCTGCCCCGAGGATGGGCACCAGGGCAGTGGTCATGCCGCCTCCTGTGTGGGGACTGCTGGGCTGCTGCTTCCTCTGTGGCTGGGTTCTGGGGGGTCAGCGGCCCCTCCGCTCTCTGCCCCCACTGTCCTTCCACCTCAAGCCAGGATCTGTACCCATGTGGGTGCCCCCAGAGGGAGCTGAGGCAGCCCTAGCTTTTCTCTACTCTGGAGATGCCCAACAGCTGTCGGGAGCTAATTGCAGTGAGCGCTATGAAGCCCATGGGGCAGGGGCCAGACCAGGGCTCCCCCCAATCCTGTGGAGGGCAGCAGGCACCCTCGCCCAGGCCGCCAATTTCCTCAACATGCTGCTACAAGCCAACGACATCCGCGAGTCCAGTGTGGAGGAGGATGTGGAGTGGTACCAGGCACTGGTCCGCAGCGTGGCCGAGGGGGACCCAAGGGCGTACAGGGCTTTGCTGATCTTTAACCCTCCACCAGAGGCCAGCCACCTGCAGCTGGCCTTGCAGGCCACCCGGATGGGGGAGGAGACCGTCCTTCAGGACTTGTCTGGGAACAGGGTGCAGGCGGAGAGCCCAGCTGGGGCCCTGGACACCCCTGTCCTGCGGAAGCGGGTGCTGACCAATGACCTAGGGAGCCTCGGCAGCCCCAAGTGGCCACGGGGAGATGGATATGTGGGGGACATACAGCACGTGAGGCTGTCTCCTCCCTTCCTGGAATGCCAGGAGGGTCGGCTCCGTCCAGGCTGGCTTATCACACTCTCCACCACCTTCTATGGACTCAAGCCGGACCTTAGCCCGGAGGTCAGGTAAGTGGGTTTGTGCAGGATTTGATGCATTTGTGGGTATACGGGGGTGGGGGCCCAAGTCCAGCCAGCTGTGCATGAGCAATTTGGCATGCATACATGTGTCTGGGGGGCACAGATGTATGTATTTGCATTCAGCTGTGTGTATTTGCAGTTGACTCTGGGAATCTGTAACTGTGTTTAACACGTACAGGTGTGAGTGTACGTACTGTGTCTGAATCAATCCATTTGCATGTAGGTATACACATATGTGGGTGTACAGATGTATGGGTGTAGCCAAGCATAGATCTTGGCCCCCAGGTCTGAGTGGTGGGTGTAAGAAGCAGGAGAGGGCCTGATGTGGATGACAGTGACAATCTAGGAACAAGGCATCTTGGAGGAGCCAGGCGGGCACTCTGGGAATTAAACCCGCTCACTGCTCTCTAGCAATCTAGAGCTGTAAAAGGAGGCTTCTCCAAGGAAAGGAAAATTCTTGGGGGGGGTTGGAACCATTGCCCTTTCTGTCCAGGAGTTGGCTGACTCCCCAGGGTCACTCCCAATGGCTATATTCTTACATCAAGTAGGTTCCACTGTCCTGCCTGTTCTGACCCAGGGGCCTGTGATACTCCTCAAATAAGTGACCCCCTCAACCAGAGTTAAGAGATGATTAAGAGCCCCAGTGGGAAGCAGGCAGCAAATCGGCATGGTACTGCAAGGCATTCAACAATCAACATTGTTTTCCAGCTATCTGTCCCCATTCATTGTCCCCAGCAAGGTTCCCCTCCTGCCGGCAGGAAGCCTGGTTCCTTGCCAGCTCTCTCCCCGTTCAGCCCAGAGCAGAGGCTGGGAACTCTTTGGGCCAGGCAGCTCTGGCTTTGGGATCCTCCATTCCATATCTCCTTTGCTGTGATCAATTCAGACCTGGTTTGGGCAGAGTGAGAGGGTGGTTAACAGCTGGGCTCTGTGTATGTGTGTTTGTGCGTGTATACATGCCATGGGGAAGTGTTAAAATCCCCTTCAGACACATCATCAGAGCCCCAGCTCCTACAGGTCTTGATATGCCCCCTCCCTCTACCCATTGATAGAAACCAGGAAATGATAGGATGTTGAAAGGGTGAGGGATGGGGGGACAATCAGGGGTGGAGGTTGTTGTCCATAGAGACAGTGAGGGCTAATAGCACTGGAAAAATGAATGCATGCGTGCCCTCTCTCCTGACACACTGCAGCCACTGTGCTAAAGTTTGCAAAGCTTGCATTTCCCCATAGTCTGGGGCCCAAGGACACGCGTCCACCTTGGTATCCTTCACTGTGCCCCTAACTGCCTATTCACTGCCCTAGGGGGCAGGTGCAGATGGATGTAGATCTTCAGAGCGTGGACATCAATCAGTGTGCCAGCGGCCCAGGCTGGTATGCTAACACGCACCTGTGTGATCTCAACAGCACCCAGGTAAGGATAAGGAGGATGGGGGGCACTAGGGTCCTGCCTCCCTCCCCCTTTCCCATCACTGCCACCACCCAGCTCCCAAGAGCAGCTGACAAAGGCACACCAGCCTCTCAGGGCATCAGTGGAGTCCCTAGTGATGAGATAAAGATGATATACCAGACTTTTTAAAAGTGAGGATACTCACAACCTACCCCCTACACTCTACCTGAGACAGCCCACCCTCATTCTTTTGAAATCTCAGCATGCTTCCCTGTCTGCTCTCCCTTCTGGTACTGCAGGCCCTAGGATCCCTCCCCAGGACCATCTCCTGAGCCTCTATTAATCAAACCCTTTCCTTCTCCTGGACCACATTCTCCTTGTCAACAGAGCTCCAGGCTCCTTCTGGCCCACGAAGGATGCTCTGTTGGCGTTTGTTGAAATAAGTGGAATTGCTGGTTGGGATGCAGGATGAATCTAACCAAAGAAGGGGCATGAAAGGCTCTGGGACTCAGGTAAAGGTGATGGAACCCAGGCCAGATGTCGGCAGAATCAAAGCCATGGGTGCGAGAGAATCTGGATAATGGAAAGCAATGGCTGGTAATCCTGTAAGCCCAATACTGGGAAACTGGGAGGCCAGTGAACTAATCCACTCCACAGTTCCACTGCTGCATGCTTATTCCTGAGCTGGACTGAAGCCAAGACGAGCCCTGCAGCCTGTTGGGAGGTGGGGCAGGTTTGGGCACCTGCTGCTCTTCAGGGTACATGTGTTTGGAGCTATAAGTCCAGGGATGGAGAAGGGCTTCCATTGTCCAGGGTGCTTTTATTTTATTTTTTATTTTATTTTTTTTGTGAGGAAGACCAGCCCTGAGCTAACATACAATGCCAATCCTCCTCTTTTTTGCTGAGGAAGACTGGCCCTGGGCTAACATCCGTGCCCATTTTCCTCTACTTTATATGGGACGCCGCCACAGCATGGCTTAACAAGCGGTGTGTTGGTGCACGCCCGGGATCCAAACTGGTGAACCCCGGGCCGCTGCAGTGGAGTGCGCGCACTTAACCGCTTGCGCCACCGGGCCGACCCCTCCAGAGTGCTTTTAAACTCAGCCACATGCACATCTCTGGGTACGCATTTGTCTGACTGTGCAGACTGTGCCAGGAACAGAGCGTGTTCATGGGCCAGGCAAGATAGGAAGCTGGGTCACAATTTCAGAAGCACCACTCTTTGGATATGCAATCTCCCAGAGTTAACCCCTTCCTCTGCCCAACCGCTGTCTGTTCCTGACCACTCCCTCCAGCAGATCTAGCCTCATCCATGTGCTCATTCTCCCTGCCTGACTCTGAGGTCTGCTCTGTCCCCTGCTGGGCAAACATCAATGGGCGGAGGTGGAATAAAAAGCTGGCCTTGGCATCCCACCAGCCTGGCATTAGGGCTGGAGAAAGCAGTCCTGTGCCAAAGCCAGATGGCCCCTAGCAGAGGAAGCTGCTCCTCTGTGGGGGCCTTTTCAACCCACCTGTGTGCCAGAGAGGGAGGCTGATGGGCACCCTTGGAAGCAGGACGTAGGCACACAGGTGTGACTGGGCTCAGAGTCCTCCCTACTTCCATCTCTCCCAGCACCTTGCTCTAGTGATAGCTGGGCACTGGGAAATGGGACCTGTGAGGCTCCTGTCCCTCTGCCGGTCTGAATAAAAGGGTAATCTATCCCCGTACTCTTTGCTTGGGGGTCTCTTTGAGGAGAGGTAGTGGTGGGGGGTAGAATAGGGTTTCCATAGAGGGGAGGCTTCCCTAGGACGAGGGAGGGCTTCTGGTGAGGTTCCCTAGCATGGACCCAGGTGCCATGGATATAAAGGTAGATGGACCCTCCATCTCTTCCCCGGAGGGAAAGCCCCATGTAAACACCTACCACGTTTGTCATTCCCACAGTGTGTCCCCCTGGAGAGTCAGGGCTTTGTCCTTGGCCGCTACCTCTGCCGCTGCCGACCTGGCTTCTACGGGGCAAGCCGCACTGGGGGTATGTAACTGTGGTGAGGGCCAGGCAGGTGTTTTAACCAGGCTGGGCCATCTGGGGAAGAAAGGCAGGCTGGGGTGAGACACCAGGAGGAAACTTGCGAGGCAAGGGCAGAGAGAGAGGTAGAGAGAACTAGGAGAGGCAGGCGGGATCCAGTTTGGAGGTGTCTACGCCTTCTGAGAATGAGCCCATAACATACCGATCTGACGCAAGTTGACCACATAATGAGCCCTAGCCTGGCATCACCTCTTCCTGTTACCCTGCCTTCCCTGGGGAGTACCCACTTCCTCATTCCTCCCCTTCCCAATCCCAGGGGTTAGGGACCATTGGAGGGCAGGGAGAAGGCTGGGATCTCAGGATGCCCCAGCCACGCCCCTCTCCCTGCACCCATCTTGTTCTTTATAGGGGTAGAGAAGAGTGCTGCCCAGCCTACCGGGCAATTCGGGTCCCCACAAGGCAGCTCCAGGAGGCTGCTGCGGTGCCAGCCATGTGCTGAGGGCTGCACTAGCTGCATGGATGCCACACCATGCCTGGTGGACGAGGCCCTGGTGCTGCGGGCAGCAGTGCTGGCCTGCCAGGCCTGCTGCATGCTGGCCATCTTCCTGAGCATGCTGGTTTCCTACCGCTGCCGCCGGAGCAAGGCAAGGAAGGCCCCACATCTCTCCCCTGCACACATGTCCTACCCAACTTGTGTCCCTAGCATCAACTGGAGACCAGAGACTACCTAAGACTAGAACTTTCCATGGGAGAAATGGGTTCTGGTCTTGATTCTTAATCTAACTCACTATGGGACATTAGGCAAGTGACCTCACCACCTTAGCCCTGTTTCCTCACCTGTTAAATGAAGGCACTGGACTTGATTCAAAACACTGTGTAGGCACTATGGGAAGGGATCTGGACCCTCATGGAGCTCCCAGTTGAATGGAGGAGGCAGACATGTAAATAAAATGACAGCACAGCAACAGGAGCGGGGATGGAGGTGAACCAGGCTTGAAGGTCAACCAGATGGTCACCAGGCAGAGAAGGGGGTATCTAGACAAGGGAGCAGTCTGACCCAAAGCTTGGAAAAATGCATGAGATCCCTTCTGGCTCCAGCAACCTCTGATCTGAGCCCAGGTCTGTAGCAAGGCCCAAGCAGGGATTTGGAGGGGCAGGAGCTGGGGTAGCACGGGCTGTGTGAAACCTTGGCCTTAGCCAGGCTCAGTGCCAGTGGAGCTGAGCCTGTGGTGGGAGTGGGGGCACGGCTGTGGATGGAGAGGATGGAGCTAATGTTACAGGGTGAAGCCTTAGCCCAGGGCCACTGAACGACCTCTGAAACAGGCCTGAGACCCTCCTGCCCTGTCCAGGCTCTGTCCTCCACTGCCCTGCTTACATGCCTCTCTCCTGGTTCACAGAGGATCCGGACATCTGGAGTTGTCCTGCTGGAAACCATCCTTTTTGGATCCCTGCTGCTCTACTTCCCTGTGAGTTTGTAGCCAGAAGCTGACCCTACCTCCCAAGTCCCAACCTGGCACCCTCCAAACCCCAGAATCCTTCTTCCTCTCTGCCCTCTTGGGGAGATTCAGAGACCTCCAAATCCCCTACTCATATCCACAAATGACAGGCTGGCCTAGTGAGCTCTGGAGCCACATAGTCCAGGCTTAAAAGAGCTCTATGACCTGCTGTGTGGCTTACGACAAGTTACCTAACCTCTCTGATACTTAAGCTACTCCTTTGCAAAATGGAGGTGATGATGCCTCTATTGCAAGGCTGTTAGAAGAGCAGCTCTTTTTGCCCCTCCCCACCAGGTCTTCATCCTCTACTTCAAGCCCAGTGTATTCCGCTGCATCGCTCTCCGCTGGGTCCGGCTGCTGGGTTTTGCCATTGTCTACGGGACCATTATACTCAAGCTTTATAGGTAGGGTCTGGGCAGACCTTGCTCTCATGCTGCTCACTCCAGGCCACCCCAGCTCATTTTTGGAATGGAGGTCTTCACAGCCAGACCCTTACCAGCTTCACTCCCCTGTGCCCCCAAGGCCTGCCCCCATCACTGTAGCCCTCTCCTCCATGTAACTGTGGAGGGTAGAGGCAGCGAACCATGGAAGGGATAGAACAGGTATGTGTGGAGGGGAGGGAAGTAATGGACAGAGGCCAGAGCCCCGGCCCCTCTCCTTGGTCCTCCCTCATCACCCCCGCATCCACACCCTTGTAGAGTGCTCCAGCTGTTTCTGTCTCGAACGGCTCAGCGGGGCCCCCACCTGAGCAGCGGGCAGCTGCTGCGGCGTCTGGGGCTGCTCCTGCTGCTAGTGCTGGGCTTCCTGGCTGTGTGGACGGCAGGGGTCCTGGAACGAGGCATCCAGCACACGTCCCTAGTGACCCGAGGCCACACTCCCACGGGCCGCCACTTCTACCTCTGCCACCACGACCGCTGGGACTACATCATGGTTGTGGGTGAGTTGCTTCCACTGAGGCCAGTCTCACTCTGGCCCCTGGCTCTGCACCTCCCAGGGTCCTCCTGTCCTGTCCTCTGGCCTTGTACTCGGACCCCTGGCCAGGCCCCCCTCAGCAAGCCCTACAGAGAAAGGGCAGCATGGCTGCTGAGGTGGTGCCCGGCTCTGTCCTCCGCTTCCCCACAGCCGAGATGCTGCTCCTGTGCTGGGGCAGCTTCCTCTGCTATGCCACCCGGGCTGTACCCTCGGCCTTTCATGAGCCGCGCTACATGGGCATCGCCCTGCACAACGAGCTGCTGCTCTCCGCTGCCTTCCACGCAGCCAGGTGAGGATGGGACCTCCTCCCCATGACTCCTCCCGCCCTAACATCACTCCTCACCTTTCCCAGGTGAGGGGACCTTCATCCCATGGCCATCCTTGCAACCCTGCCATGCCTCAGCAAGGTGAGGAAGGCCCACCGTCTGTAGCTCTCTCCCTACCCCACAGATACCATTCTTGCACCCCATGTCTCACCCAACACCCAAAAAGAGGAAGCATGCCCCACTCCTAATTCCTCTCCCATTCCTAAGCCACTTCTCTAGCACCCCCATCATGCTCCTTCCCACACATGCTCAATTCTCCCTGCCTTCTTCTCCCTCACACCTCAGCCATCCTAGCAACAGGCCTGCTGAGTGTCTACAAGGACCTGGCCCTGTGGTGGAGGCAGAATCAACCCACAGGGCGGTCCATAACAGAATTGTGGAGCATGAGTCTGTGCTATAGGCAGCCAGAGAAGGCGAGCTGGAGTAGTCTGGGAGGGCTTCTCGGAGGTGTGGGTTAACATTAGCCTTGAGGTAGGACCTACATCCTAGAGAGGGCAGGAAGAAGAAAGAGTGCCCTCTTCACCCGACCCAGCACCTCCATGGAGATCAGGGCTGGGGCTGGGGAGGTGAGCCAGTGAGACAAGGGAGGGGGAAGAGGCCACTCCCACCGGCAGCTAATGCTTCCCCTCCCACCCCACCCTCAGATTTGTGCTGGTTCCCTCCCTGCACCCAGACTGGACCCTCCTCCTCTTCTTCTTCCACACCCACAGCACAGTCACCACCACACTGGCTTTGATCTTCATCCCTAAGGTGAGGTCTTCCCCTCCTGGATGTGCGGCAGACCCCCAGTCCCTTTGTAAGAGGCACTGTGGATCTGCTGCCACCACAATGCTCTCTCCAGCTCAGAGTGAGGATGACACCCTGGGGTGAAGGGGTTCTGAGCAACCTGGGCACTAAGCCAGGAGCCACTTCGGGGAGGAAGCTACTATCGCTCTGCCTCCAATCCCTGAGCAAAGGAAATAAGAGCTAGGGCTGGAGCTGTCCTTGTAACGCAACTGGAAGGTTGGCGGGCTCTGAAAATAAACTCAGGAGCAGTTAGAGAGAGACAGATAGGGGAGCTGAAGGACAGGGCTAGGAATTGTGGGGCAGGGGGTTAGGACCCCCTGGTCTCCGAGCTAGAGAAAGTCAGGGAGGATGAGGAGCAAAACTCTTCAGACCCCCGGGATTGCAAATCAGAGGGGGGCTGAGGATTCACAAAGTGAAGGCGTGTTCCACGGGGCAGGGGGAGTAGGAGTGAGCAGGGAGCCCAGGTGACTCTTTCCAATCATGCCCACCTGGCCAGTTCTGGAAGCTGGGGGCTCCTCCCCGAGAGGAGATCGTGGATGAGGTGTATGAGGACGAGCTGGGCCTGCAGCGCTCAGGATCCTACCTCGGCAGCAGCATTGCCTCAGCCTGGAGTGAGCGCAGCCTGGACCCGGGAGACATTCGGGTAGGTGCCACCCTCCCTGCCTCTTTGCGACGCCGGCTTTTAGGGATGAGCAGGGAGCACTGCTGCCCTCCCTCCAGGGCTACGCGCCACTGCAGGTCCCCTGCCCTGCCCCTCGCTTTCCCTCTCTCCAAGACCTGCCTCCCTCCCTTCTCCACCATCGCCCTAAGCTGCTTGCCCTGACTCTATTTGAAGGAGGCCACACATCATCCAGGTACCTGAGTCCCAGGCCACTTGGCTAGTTAGAGTGGAGCTCTAATCCCCCATGTCCTCCACTCCCACTCAGCAGCAGCATAATGAAGGCAGACTAAGAAGCCCCACAGCCCCCAGCACACGGGGGCAGTGGGTGACCCTAGGGCCAGCTGTGAGGCTGGGTAGTTCAGGCAGTGAGTGGCTACCAGAGACTTCCACACCAGGATCCCCTTTCCCTGGACCTGGCAATCTTAGAGAAAGGAAGTTCTTCCCGAGTCTTACAGTAAGAGAGCATCCTTACTCTTATCTTTCTGCTTAGGGGTATCATTATAGTCAGGAGAACCCTAATGGGAGGCTCAGTGGGTGGGAAATAAGGAGACCTGGTGGTCTAAACCCATTGTTTGATAAAACCTAAGGTGTAGAAACAACCTCAGGAAGCCGTTTTGTCCATCCTCTCGACCTCCACTGGGGCCTCCCTCTACACCTGACTTGTCTACATCTCCCAATTCCCTCCTTGTCCCAACTGCCCCTACCTCTCTTTCCTGCTGTGTCCTCCTCATGCTCTGAGCTCTGCCCCCTGGGTATAGGCTGAACTGAGACCCCAAATCAGCAGGGAGGTCAGAGAGTGTGGAGGTGCATTGCCACAGCAACTGGCCCTCCACTTTGTGGAACACAGCCAGTCTATTCTCCCTATGCTGGCACTGGGGAGAAACCCAAAGTATGACTTTCAAAGCCCCATTCCATCATTTATACCTGCATATGGCACTTTTCACACCCACCAGTCCCATCAGTCTCATACAGTCCTCTTAAGGAAGCTACCTAACCAGGCAGCCAGTTATTGTTACTTTATAGAAGCAGAAGCTCAGAGAGTTCAAGGAAATAGCCTTGAGTCACGTGATGGGTCAGCAGCCTCAAACCCAGGTTTGCTGTCTCCCAAGCTGTTAATTTCCCACCAGACCACAGTGTCCCAGAGAAGGGAGCACATGCTGCATCCTCAGAGCTGAATGGGTCTGGCTTGGAACTAGGTTGGCGCTGGTCTTGTAGGAACGAAGAGATGAATTCTGAGAACTTTCAAGGCAGGGAAGAGACGCAGCTTGCTGGGAAAGAGATCCCCCAGAGAAAATGGTCTAAATAAGGGCTGAGGGGGAGAACAGCACAGCCAGGGGATGGAGAGAGCTTAGCCTGCCCATCTGAACCTCAGCTCTGCTCTCCTCACTCCTCCCCACCCTCAGGATGAGTTGAAGAAGCTCTATGCCCAGCTAGAGGTCCACAAGACCAAGGAAATGGCTGCTAACAACCCCCACCTGCCTAAGAAGCGGGGCAGCTGGCGCCAGGGCCTGGGCCGCTCCTTCATGAGGTACCTGGCCGAGTTCCCTGAGGTCCTGACCCGACAGCACTCCCGGGACTCGGGCTCCCTGGGCCGCAATAGCCTGCCCGGCTCCTCCCGCTGCCGGCTCCTCAGCTCCAGCCTCCAGGAACCCAAGGGGCCCCAGGCCCTGCGCAAGTCCTGCAGCACCTACGACCACGACCACTGCAGGGAGCAGGACCCGCCTCTCCTCGACTCCCTGCTGAGGAGGAAGCTGGCCAAGAAGGCCTCGCTAGCAGAGAGCCCTGAGTCAGTGGAGGGGCCCCCTGCCCTGGGCTTCAGGTCAGCCAGCGCTCACAACCTGATGGTGGGAGAGAGGCTCCCCAGAGCCCGGCCCGCCTCCCTGCAGAAGTCACTCAGCGTCGTGGCTGGCTCCAGGGAAAAGGCCCTGCTCGTGGCCAGCCAGGCCTACCTGGAGGAGACCTATCTGCAGGCGAAGGAGAGAGAGGAAAGAAAGAAGGCAGAGGCAGCCTTGGCGAGCCCCGTGCGGAGGCCATCAGCCAGGAGGCTGGAGCGAGCTCGAGGGGCCCCTCTGTCAGCACCCCCATCCCCTGCCAAGAGCAGCAGCATGGACACCTCCCACGCCTCCGGGAAGCTTCACGAGGAGGCTGCGAGAAGGCTGCCTCACCCACCCATTCGGCATCAGGTCTCCACACCCATCATGGCCCTGTCTGGGGCCTGCCGGGGAGAGCCAAGGATGCTGTCTCCCACCTCCACCTTGGCTCCAGTTCTGATGCCAGCTCCAGCCCCAGCCCTAGCCCCTGCCCTGGCACCAGTTCCAGTACCCCCCCAAAGCCCAAGCTTACTCACCTTTATCTGCCCCTGGGAGAATGCAGAACTGCCAGTCAAGAAAGAAAATGTGGCTCAGGAAGGCCCCTTGGGGCCAGAGCGAAGCAGCCACTCCCCTGCCCGGACCAGGCTCTGGCGGGCCCTCTCGGTTGCAGTAGAGAGAAGGGGGGCCGGGGAGAATGGGACGGACACAGAGGAGAGGCAACTCCGGGTGGAAGCTGAGGACGCGGATGAGGACAGGCCCAAGACCTCCCCTAAATCCCACAGCCTCAAGGCCCCTGTTCAGCAGGGCTCCACGCACAGTCTGGGACTGGCTATCAAAGCTCTGACCCGTTCTCGGAGCACCTACAGAGAGAAGGAGGGTGGGGAAGGGAGTCCTGAGAAGGAGAAGGGCAGAGCTTCAGGAGAGGGTGTGCGGGTATGCCCCAGATCTCCCAGACCAGGCCGGCCCAAGGTGGTGAGTAAGCAGGCCGCCCTTGCCCCCTATGATGATGAAGAGTCCCTCCAGAACCAACAGAATGCTCACACCAGCAGAATGCTCCAAGTCTGTCACCAGGAGGGCAGCAGGGAACAAGACACCAGAGGCAGGAGGGCATCGCAGGGCCTAGGGGAGGGGAAAGTTGAGAGAGCAGGTAAAGCAGGGCCTACCACACTAAGGCCAGTCAGGCAGGGCACAGCTGGGGACAGAAATGCTGAGCGAGCAAAAGAAGCCCCTGTGGGGCAACAGGAACTGCCCCAAGCGGGCCTTCAGCCCCTGAGCAGTGCCGACCGCAAGGTGGCAGAGGTATGCCCCTGGGAAGTCACCGAAGCAGAAGCGTGTCAGCCTGACAGTAGCAACAAGGCCGAAATCTGCCCCTGGGAGGTGAGTGAAGGAGCCCCTGAAAAGAGGACATTGAGACAAGATCTAGGTGATTCCCAAGAAGAGGCGGGGAAAGCCTCAGAAAAGGCAGAGCCCAAAGATGTGGCTGCTGTTGCTCGGAAAAAGCCAGAGAGGCTGGTCAGGGGGCAGGAGGCTGTGTGTCCCTGGGAGGGTGCCGATCCCGGTGGTCTGTCTCCTAGGTCAGACCCTCAGGACTCTGACAGAACCAAGGGAAAGTCTGAGACATCGGGCAGTGTGGAGGCTAGAGAGGTGGAGAAGCGACGGCGGGAAGCCACTGGCCCAGAAGCTTGTATACCCGACACAGCCAAGGCAGAGCCCTGTCCCTGGGAGGCAAGTGGAGGAGGCGAGAATGGGAAACCTTCCCAGGAGGGAGCAAAGAAGAAACAGGAAACTCCCAAGAAAGCAACCTTCTGGAAAGAACAGACCCTGGGTGGAGACTTGGAGTCTCTTTGTCCATGGGAGAGGACGGATTTCCGGGGCCCCACAGCAGTCTCCACTCAGGTCCCAGGAACCCCCGAGGGCTCAGGGAGTCTGGGCAGTAGCATCGTGGAGGTGTGTCCATGGGAGGCAGGAGATGCTCCTGTTATCAGGAGAGCAGAGCTCTGTCCCTGGGAGCTGTGTGATGAGGCAGTGGGGAAGGAAATGCTGAGTCAGGGGACAGGTGGAGAATCTCTCCAGGAACAGGGGAAAGCCTCCAGAACAGGGGGTTCTGGAGAGACGGGGGAACAAACTGGGAGAGCAGGGCAGAAACTTCTTCAACAGCAGGAGTCGGTGTGTCCCTGGGAGAGCACAGCCCCTGGGCACTCTAGCCCATGTCTAGACGATTCCTCATCCAGAGCTGGTGGCCAGCTCCTCAGCAATGGAGGAAGTAGGGCCATGCAGGTACGGGAAGACCTCAGGCCAGAGGTAAAGGATGTAACACCTGCCAAGGCAGAAATCTGTCCCTGGGAGGTGAATGAAAGAACAACAGAGGACTGGACATTGGGACAAGCACCAAAAGGAGGAGACTCTCAAAAGGACAAGGAGGAAATGCCTGGAACATCAGGAATCAAAGATGTCACCGCTTGGGAAAAGCCTGAGGGACAGATCCGAAAGCAGGAAGCAGTCTGTTCTTGGGAGAGTGTGGACCCTGTCAGCTTCCCCCCACAACCAGGTCCTCAAGACACAGAGAAACCCAAAGCCAGTTTTCAGATGTCAGGCAGTATGGGAAGCAAAATTGCCACGATCTGTCCATGGGACGTGGAGGAAACTCCGCCTGCCGAGAAGGCAGAGGTCTGTCCCTGGGAGGTGAGTGCTGGAGCAGCGGATGAAAGGGCTTTGGCAGGTGAGGCCATTAGGAAATTGCCAACCAATACAGGAAAGGCTTCTGCAGATTCTGGACCTGGCAAGATAGGTCTTACTACTCCAAAGAAGCCAGAGAGGCCAGGCCAGGAGCGGGAGGTGGCCTGTCCCTGGAAGAGCTTGGATCCAGGGGGCTCCTCTCAGCATTCAGACACCCTGGACACCGACAGACCAAAAGCTGGATTCCAGGAACTGGACCGTGTGGGGTACAGGCCAATTGAGGTGTGTCCCTGGGAAGTGGAGGAAGCGCCTATCAGTGAAAAAGCCAAGATCTGTCCCTGGGAGGGGAATGAAGGTGCTACTGGGAAGGGACTGGAACAAGAGATGGGGAGTGATTCACCAGGGCAGAGGGAGAAAATTCTAGAAAAGGGGAGACTCATCTCCCTAGAAGAAGACATATCAAAATCGGAGACAAAACAGAGGCACGAGCAGGAAGCTATTTTCCCTTGGGAGAAGGACTGGAGGGAACCCTCTGCTCAGGCCCCTGAGGTCTCAGACTTGTCCAGCAGCATGAGTAGCAAACTGGCAGAGGGGCATTCCTTGGAAGTGAGTGATGAGGCAGCAGAGAAAGAGGACCTGACACAAGACCCAAAGATGGGCTCGGTCCCAGAACACATAAACCAAGAAAAAGCTCCATCTTCGAAAGCAGGAGAATTCACTACTGAAGATGGGGAAAAAGCAAACGAGCTACAACCTATCTGTCCACAGGAGACCATGGCCCTGGCAGACTCTTTCTCCCACCCGGACAGTCAGTGCCCTGACCAACCTAAAGCAGGCTCTCAGGGGCCGGTCAGTTTTGGGGGCAGGCTCGCTGAAGGGTGCCCACGGGATGTTCCTGCCCTGGATGCTCAGAAACCTGAGAGAAGCACCAAAGCTGAGATCTGTCCCTGGGAGGTGACTGAAAGAATCCCTGAGGAAGGGGTGTCAAGACAGGATGGAAAAGGGGAAGCTCAAGAGAAGGAGGAGAAAGCCCCAGAAAAAACAGAGCCCAAAGTTGTGGCAGTTCAGGAAAAGCCAGTGAGGGCAGATGGGAAGCAGGAGGCTGTGTGTCTCTGGGAGAGTCAGCATTGTGGGGGTCTGTCTCCACAACCAGCCCCACAAGCTTCTGACAGAAGCAAAGGCAGTTCTGAGGCAGCAGGCAGTGTGGGGGCCAGGGTAGCAGAAGTGTGTCCGTGGGAAGCAGAAGAGGCGTCCTCTGCTAAGAAAGCAGAAATCTGCCCTTGGGAGGTGAGTAAAGGAGCAGCAGAGAACGGGGGACTGGAACAAGAGGTGGACAGAGAATCCCAAGGGCAAGGAGAGACGTTTCTTCAAAAGGCAGGATCTGGAGGGACTGAAGAACACTTTTCAAAAGCAGCAGCAAAAGTCAGCAGAGAGCAGGAGACAGTCTGCCCCTGGGAAGGCACAGGTTCAGGGGGGCTCTTCCCCCAGCCAGATGCTCCAGACACTGACCAACCCGCAGTCAGTCCCCATGGAGCAAGCAGTATGGGGAGCAGGATGGCAGAGCTGTGTCAGTGGGAAGTCACAGATCCAGAAGGAAATATAATAAAGGGCACCATGGCAGACATCTGTCCTTGGGAGGAAACTGGAGCCCCATCTGAGGTATCTGGCCTCCTGTCTTTAACAGCAACTTGGACAGAAATATCTTTCCCCACAGCTCCTGAGAACCCACCCTGCCTTTTAGTCCACAGACCTCTGAGTAGCTTCCTTCCAGAAAGCAAAAGCTCCCGCCCCAAGGTGAGCAAGCCAGCCAGTACTATTACTCTGGAAGGTGTCAGAGAGCTCCAAGGACCTTCAGGACTTGGGCCAAGGACCAGCTTAGCCCCAGAGCCAAGTCGCCAAGAAGCTGAGGATCAGAAGTTTTCCTCCTTAACTAAAGACCAAGGAGAAGTGGCTTTTAAAGCTCAACATGAAGAATTTGCCCCTCCAACTGTCTATCCTTGGGACTGGGAGTAACAACTCCATCAGGGTAGGTGACTAGCCTTCAGGAGCCATGGTCTTTTCTAAGGTTTTTCATAGGTTCTCAAAGAGCTGAATCAAAGACACTTGGCCACATCCCCTCTCCAAGAAGGCCAGAAGTCAACTCATTCCAAAGACAAATTATACAAGGGTGCAGCTCGGACCCCAACAGGAAGTCCCACCCTCTCTTTACTTTCAACTCTTCTTCCTGCTCCAGGGAACAAAGGCCAGATGCTCTGCTTCTAACGAATCCTCCCATCGAGCTAGAGTACTCAACACGAGCCATCTGGGTCTGGATAGTCACTCATAAAGCCAAGGTTAGGGATGACAGGACGTCAGCAGTGCCCAGCCCACATTTTCTGAGAGAGACCCCATTCTTCTCTGAAGGCTGCAGAGGCCATTTTCTGAGAAGAAACTAAGCCACACAAGACATTGGTTAACACAGGGACTGAGGATCACAGAAGGCTACAAAGGTCACCATAGGAAGCTTAAGAGAACTCATTCAAAGATAATCAGGCGGAAAAAATGGCTCAAAAGAGGTGCCTGAAATGTCTTAAAGACCTTGTCATTTTGACTTTGGATCTCCAATTTCTGCTTTATTGATCCTCACACCTGCCCTGCCTGACTGCTGAAGTAGGGCCAATCAAGCACTCTTACATCCTATCAACACCTGCCATCGGAAGCAGCATCCGAGACACAGCACAGAAGGAAAGGCAATCGCTCCAGGTCTTCCTTGCGCTGACCAAGGTGGAGTTCTCCCTTCCAGACACCCTGACCTCTGGTTTAAGGAGTATGTGTCTTGCCACCTTTTTCATATGGTCTCCCCTTCTTCCTGCCCCATCTTTTGCCAGTCTCGAGAGTTCTCATTCTCCTCCTACCCCTTCAAGTGCTGTCATCAACAGGATCCCACTCTGTTGACGATGCAGCTGGAGCCAGGGGGAATCTCTGATTCTGATGTGAGAACCACTCCAAATTACTTGTTCACAAGTAACAAGAGGCCCACATCAGTCTCCTTCCCAAGAAGCCCCAGAAAGAAAGAAGGTCCTGTTTACAGCCAGCACCACAACTGCCCTGAGAAACAGCAGTGCTCCGGGGCAGGTTAGAGGCCTGAGGGCCAGGAAAAGGGCATCGTGTACATACAAAGCCTTCTTTTTTAGGGAGCTCTCTCTCCTTCTTAGCTCTGCTCTGTTCTCTCAAGTCAGTTCAGGCTACCCTTGCTTCAGCGGTCCTAGATAACAGAGTACTGGAATCAGGTGATACTACCAGAGGGAAAGGAGGGAGGAGAAAACATTGGTCAAAGAAATCCCAAGATTGGCAGGGGTAGATGAAGGTGCAAACTGGCAGACTAAATGTGGCAGAGCTGGGCACGGGCACTGAAGATGGCAGTAAGCCCACCATCTAACTGGACAGATATCAATGCCATTCACGGGGAGGAAAAAGACAAAACAAGGAGACCAAATACCCAATGGGAAAAAAATGACTGCGCGTGTAAATACTCTGGGCAGCTACAGGGCTTCACAGAAAAAGTAGCAGAGTGCTCCATTTCCAAAAAAGGAGAAGGAATGGAGTAAACCACTCTTTCAGGGACCAGATGCCCTTGTTCCCCTTTCTAGGCCCTCCCACTTACCTAGGTCCCTTGCCGTGGGCTTTCAGAGCAGTAACTCAAGTGTGTTGTTCCTCTGGGCGCTTGCTAGTTAACCCCACAGCTGCTGAGCCAATGCAAATTTTGCTAACTGCACCTCAGAACAATTCCATTGGGTCTGGTCTAGCTGCGAACAGAAAAGTTGTCCCTGGGCTGGCCCCATGGCTTAGCAGTTAAGTGCCCACGCTCCGCTACTGGCAGCCCGGGTTTGGATCCCGGGTACGCACCGACGCACTGCTTCTCTGGCCATGTTGAGGCCACGTCCCACATACAGCAACTAGAAGGATGTGTAAGCTATGACGTACAACTATCTACTGGGGCTCTGGGGAAAAAAAAAAGGAGGAGGATTGGCAATAGATGTTAGCTCAGAGTCGGTCTTCCTCAGCAAAAAGAGGAGGATTAGCATGGATGTTAGCTCAGGGCTGATCTTCCTCACAAAAAAAAAAAAAAAAGAAAGAAAAGTTGTCCCTATATCCACTGTTGTGAAGTAAACTATGGAGAAAAAAATAAAGAATGCTTTTTTTTGACCATTGTAGTTGGTTCCAGCTTATTTATTATGTTGATTTCCTTTTCCCAATGTTTTTAAGCAGGAACAGTGCATAGGTAAGGAACGAACAATGCCTGCTTTAAAGACCAAGGTAGCGGGCCGGCCCTGTGGCTTGGTGGTTAAGTGCGCGCGCTGCAATGCTGGTGGCCCGGGTTCGGATCCCGGGTGCACATCGAGGCACCACTTCTCCGTCCATCCTGAGGCCGAGTCCCACATACAGCAACTAGAAGGATGTGCAGCTGTGACATACAACTATCTACTGGGGCTTTGGGGGGAATAAATAAAAAATCTTTAAAAAAAAAAAAAGACCAAGGTAGCTACACTGCAGACTTCAGGACCTCCGGTGGTGTGGCTGATTCTCTGCCAGTGCCCAGCTCTGTGGCTGGCGCTGCAGATGGTCTCTGCCTGGTCCTTCTAGCCAATCCTTTACATCTGGGCCATTTGCTCAGCTGGATTTGATCCCAAGGGGAATGAAACTGCACTTATCCTCTGGCCCCCTGGTGGCAGCTACTGCTTAGCTGCTATTTAGGATTATCTAGAGACCCCGGAGAGACAGACCTAAGAGGATGGGGTGAACCAGCTTCTTTGAAGCTCTGTTTTTACAGATTCAGGAAAATCAATGTATCCTTCGCCCACTAAGTGTGCTTTTTTTGTTCTCTTCTGCCCTCCCCTCCCTGGATTACCTCCCTTTATTCCTCATAGTTGTGGATCCTACTCAAAGCACTTCCCTTCTCATTTTGCCTTAATCTGGGGCTCAGGCAAATAGGATGTGACCAGACCTCACTTGGGCAGTAATGCTGCAAACTGATGTACATTTTAAGCTAAAAGGGTTGGGACTGGGCCGGCCCCGTGGCTTGGTGGTTAAGTGAGCGCGCTCCACTGCTGGCGACCCGGGTTCGGATCCCGGGCTCGCACCGACGCGCTGCTTCTCCGGCCATGCTGAGGCCGCGTCCCACATACAGCAACTAGCAGGATGTGCAGCTATGACACACAACTATCTACTGGGGCTTTGGGGGGGAAAAATAAATAAATAAAATCTTTAAAAGGGTTGGGACTAAGTAGCATGATGAGAGTGGCTGCTTTGGATTAACCCACCAAAGCCGCCTCTTCCCCCAGCACACGTCTTGTTTCCAGTCAGCACTGCAAAAACATCAGTTTTACAGCTGCTGTGGAAACATCAGTTTTCCCCGGTAAGGCCTGGTCTGTTCCCTGCTTCTGAGATGGTAGCTTTAGAGACTGAGGAGTTAAGTTATTCTCGACCTGATTCCAGTTTCTTTGGGCTCTACTTTCGGGTCAAGGTCAGAACAGATTAATCCTCACCCTAAGTGACAGATTCCTTAAAAGAAAACTCCAGGCTTGAAAAATGGAAACTATGAGAATTAAGGTCCTGTTTTTTAAGGGAGCCCACACTGGGCTGATGAAAGCAATAGTACTATAAGCCAAGCTTGCTGCTGGTAGAGTGATTTCCCTTGTCACACCTCAGATGACCCAGGGCACAAGAGTATGTGAAGTCCCACATCCTCCCCAACAGCTCAGCTAGAGTTAAGGAACAAGGAGTGGCTGGGCTGTTTCACTCTACACAGGTTCGTGTTCTGGTACCTTTGCCTTCCCAGTGCTGGGCTGGAAAGAACAGTTACCATCTCCAAGAGGTGCTAGAAATCAGGAAACCAAGTCTTACAGATGATTTCGCAAATATATCAACTTCTCCACGGCCCCTGCCTCCCTCCTCGCCACCTTTCCTGGGATTATACCAGGAGGTAGCTGACAACTAAGAACACAATCCAAAGGCTGAGGGATAAACGATTTCTTTGGAGGTACATCCTTCTATGAAATACAAACGCTGATTCAGTGAGTCAGTGTATGAGAAAAGACCCACTTAAATGATACTCTCTTTTATCAACACTAATTATTTTTCCCAAGTCTGGATTTCCTGGAAGTCACATCACTCACAATTCAGCTTGTCTTCCATTTCTGCCATCTGAAGGCTGGTGTGCTTCCAACCTGAACCAGAAATGTACAGAACCCACTACAATTTGTCCAACACCCTGATAGTGTTTTATTTCAAACTCTGATCGCTGCCCGGCGATTAGAAAGAAAATTCCGCCAATTTGCTCCTGACAGTCCTGCTATAGGAAAAACCGCTATCAGATGTTCTCTGTAACATACCGTCTTTCATCTACACTCAGAGGCTAGATATAAAATTTCTTCTAAAAGTGGGTCTATGGCTGTGCACAGCAGCCACCCACCTGGGCCCAGCCATCAGCTGTGGTTATTAAAGATGAGACTGCTGAAAAGACCCAAGCAGGACAGGAGAGAACAAAGGTAGTTCCTTCTACAGCGTGATGGAGATAGATGACTTTACAGCGCTCAGACTCCCAGACTTCACAGCTTCCAGCCACCTCATCACCCATGCTTCACCCCAGGAGTCATTTTTGCCATCAGGCTAGCTGAGGCTTATGGGCCTCTCCTTGTGGCTCTTCATAGTCTTCCCAGGGTTTCAGCTGGGGACCAGGGATCATCACGGTCTGAAAGAGCAGGAAGCTGAGTTATCTACCTCCAAGCCCACAGCTTACCCAAGAGAGATTCACACTTACCTCCATGCCCACCCCCCACAGGAGGCTTCCCCTTCCCTGGTGCTGCATCACCCTGTCTCTCCACTAGGTGGAGCCCAACAAGAGTGGCTTAGGATGCCATGAGCACTGCCTCAGCTCTCTTAAACCACGCAAGCTGCCTTACCTTAAGGATGGGCTGCTTAGGGGGTGCCCATGGGGGGACAATCTTGCCATGCATTCTCCAGCTCCCATAGGGGTTTACCAGGTGCTTTTCAAAGACAACATACTCCAGGACATCCTTGGGCACATCTTCCTGTCCGTACATCAATCGGCCAAACCGGTCATAGATGGCCAGAGTCTGCAAGGATGACAGCAAATCTGGTTTGTTAGTCCACAGAGTTGTTCTGTTTTGTTTTGGTTTCTGTTTTTTGGCCACACGACCATTTTTGAAACAACCATAACAAAACATTTAAATGGGTAGAAAAAAATTATCTCAGAATTCTGAATCTAGACTAACGGATCAACTACTGACACTTCAGAGGTTTTTTGGGGAGCAGAAGGGGGAGGGGAAGGGAGTCAAGACCAGGAAGGGTAGAAGAGAACATCCTCGCACCTGTCTCAGTACAGCTAGCTTCTGGCAGTGAGAAGGGCACAGTGATAGACCAAGGAAGACATTGGGTTCCTTAGAACCCACAGTCCTAGGCAGCTGCAGCCAGGACTCCAGAGGTGGGTGCCCAGCCCGAGAGTAAAGAAAAACTGGGAGGGAAGCAGACTGGTGCCTCTACCTGCCGGGTGTGCATGCGGACAGTGATCTGGCCATACATGTTGCCCTGGTTCAGCAGATTTGAACAGCGAACCTGAACCACCTGAGGTGGCTCTAAAGATTCTACGAAGCTCCAGCGGACGGTCTTATATTTGATGTCCCAGACCATGTCCTGAAGGCAGAGGAGAACAAGTTCAAATGGGTTTTTCCCTCCCTTTAGGGAAGCTGCTGCTTCCTTCCACACCTGCTCTCACGCCTTCTAATACTACAGCCAACGTGCAACACTTCCCACAAAATGCTTTCTTGTGCTTCTTTTCTCTCTCACCATCCCAAGTTCTCGTTAAGCTATTACTCAAACCCACCTCCCAACAACTTGCCTTTTCATCTAAATCACAACTCAAGACCAAGCTACCTCCTGGAGGACCCTTCTCCAAATCAATGAAAACCACACTCCAAACTGCCGGCTTACCTAAGACACCATCCTCCCTCCCAGACACTTTCATAATCTGCTAATTATTGCATGTATTTCTGTTAACTGCACACATGTTGTCGTCCCCCCCCCGCCCCCCGCCTCACCTTCTAGCAGTGAAGGGTGGGATTTTACAGGGATAACAGACTACGCTAGCTATTCTTGTCCCTAGGGAGATGAGGCTGAATTGACAGAAACTGAAATTTCTGTCCTTGAACCACAAAGTCTCCATTCTTGAGCGTCCTCCCAAAGTACCTAGCACCTGTTACCACACAATGTAAGCCTTGTGAATGCTTGTTAAATCCTTTATTAAAGTGTAGGTGTGTGTAGGGCTGACCTAATGTAGCCCATACCCTGCCCCCAGGATCCGTACCCCAAGGTTTCAGTACTGCTTTCTGGGGACTTCCTCCTTCCTCATGTGCAGCCCTTACCAGAGTCCATGTCAAGTCATTATCATTCAGCCAAAAATAATGGAACTTAAGCTTTTGCGTTAAACTTCCTGTACTTTCAAAACTGATCCTTCTTAAGAAAACCAGGGGCAATGTCTAGAATCTGCCCATTCAAGCATCCCACAGTTCTGAGGAGGATGAGAACCTACCGGAAAACAGTTTTCAGTTACCAAGGTATGAAGCCGGTCATGGTCTGAGCTAAAAAAGAAAGAGATGTATGTCATTGACTCCTGCTTTTATGGTACCCTGTATGAAAATTGAAAATGGCCCTAGAAATGGAAGACAATTCAATTCATTTTTATACATGTTTTCTGCACACCTACTATAAGCGAGGTAATACGCTAAGTCCTGGAGACACAAATATGAAAATGATTTAAAAGAAAACCCTGAGATCTAACAGCAGTGTAAAGTTAAGTTTGAATCTCAGGAGCAGAAAGAAATTTCTCTGAAATTATCATACATCCTTAAGACGGGCAAGAGACCCTCCCTGGGACATGGGGATCGATCTTTGCTCTAGCTGCTATGGGGAATGAAACCCAAAACAAATAATCAGAAGCTCATCTTATCTCCTCTTACCTCAGACACATCATTAGTACAACTGTCTTGGCCTTGCATCGATACTCTTATCTATGAACTTAGCCAAAGGATAATCATCTGTCTTTTCTGGTACTTTGTTTCCACCCATCTTTGGTGCTGCCAGAGTGACCTAGTCATGCCAATTCTATGCAATAATAGTAAGAAAACAGACAGCAAACCCCAGTTCCTGTATATACAAGATTTTAGGAGGGTTCCTAACTGAGGAGTTTCAAATAAACCTAAGATCACAGATTAGTTTCTTTCAGATACACATTCTTAACTTTTCCCCACAGTTTAATACTTTCTGGGAAGTTTAAGTCTTTGTCCCTTTGTAAAATCTTGTCTCTAATCCCAGAGTGAATAAGGGATTAGATCTATCTGCTTCCCTCCCACCTCTATTCCTAACAGAAATTTCCCCCACTGTAGCTCGAGACTAGACTAGACTAGACTGAGTTGTGGTGACAGCTACACAACTACATGCCTGGCACCTCTGAATGAACCCTTCTTCTTCACTATCTCGGCCTAGAAATCTTCAGTAAAATAAATTCCCCTTTCTATGAGTTCACTTCCTATTCTGCAATAGAACTTACACTGAAAAATAAAAGGAAGTCATCTGCTTCTGGCAACATAATGGACTGAGCTAACGTGAAACTATGCCCACTATAAACATCTAAAAATGCTGGATAGAATATACTATCCATAGACACACACACATTTATAAATACTGTAATCTAGTTCACAAGAAAGATAAATCCCCAGATGCCAGAAAGGAAAGCGAACTAAAACCAGAATGGAAAGAATACAACCTGATCCCACGACACCATAAGGGATGATTAAGGGATCCAGAAATAGATCTGATGGCTAGGAGCTGACTCTTCCTAAAGCCTCGGACCCTCAAAGGGCAGGGAGTTGGAACTGAGATCCCTGCATAAAGCTACAACTCTCAAAAGAGTCCTGCACTTGTAGCAAAGGGAGACTAGAAAAACAGTCCACCAACCAAGAGATAAATCTTCTCTCTAGGGAAAAAAATAAAAACTAAAAAATTAAAGCCCTAAGCCCACATTACCCTCAGATGTAAAGGCAGAATTTATGGTACCTGTATAGTGTAAAAATTCCTAAGGTAAGAACTTAACATTAAAACTGATACCTGGGGGCCGGCCCCGTGGCTTAGCGGTTAAGTGCGCGCGCTCGGCTGCTGGCGGCCCGGGTTCGGATCCCGGGCGCACACCGACGCACCGCTTCTCCGGTCATGCTGAGGCCGCATCCCACATACAGCAACTAGAAGGATGTACAGCTATGACATACAGCTATCTACTGGGGCTTTGGGGGGAAAAATAAAAATAAAATAAAATAAAAATCTTTAAAACTGATACCTGGCCAATGATACGCCTGAGGTATCTGGAAGAAACATGCACAAAACCTCTCTGGGAGCATATTCATAACTTAAGTTGTTCAGAATTCCCTCAGAAGAAACAATCTCCACTGAAGATGAGCTTACAACTAAACATTATAAAACACACCTAGAATCTATCTAGCAAAAGGCAACAGACACAGACATGAAGCAAAATGAAAGAGCAGGAAGCTCTAGGGGTGAGTTCCTCCATCAAAACAACTGGTAAATTGGAAAAAAAAGACCAGAATCACTATTTCAGAACTCTAGATTCTGACTGGACACTTATAACAACCAAGGCGGTGCCTGATGAAGGAAGAGGTTACTGATCTTGAGTAGAAGAACAATCTGTGCAAATCACCTACCACTCCTTCCTTCAGCCCTGCCAAGACTGTGGGGATAGTGACCCATGTTCCTAAAGTGGATAGCTGGTGCTAGGTCAGGCAGTGGGGACCCTCCCCTCCAAAAATTTGGGGTTTCACATTTTGGTCACTCTGGTGGATTGCAGAGAGACCAGAGCAGATGATGCAATAGTTTTGGCCCTGTTGGTTGCAAGAGCTTCTCCCACCAACATCTATCAAAAGATTTAAAGGGACCAAGAAACAAGAACATCTCTTTTATTTTTATTCAGCCCAACACTAAAGGAAATCTTTGTGAGGTCACTGGCTGACTGCAGAGAGAATAGAATAGAAACTTCAATGATGACACACAACAAAGAATACACACTTAGCAATACTAGTTTATTATTTTTGCTGAGGAAAATTCGCCCTGAGCTAACATCTGTTGCCAATCTTCCTCTTTTTCTTTTTGCTTGAGGAAGATTAGCCCTGAGCTAACATCTGTGCCAATCTTCCTCTATTTTGTATGTGGGTCACTGCCACAGCATGGCTGACAGGTGGTGCAGGTCTGCACCCGGGATCCAAACCCGTGAATCCGGGCCACCAAAGCAGAGCACGTTGAATTTAACCACTAAGCCACGGGGCCGGCCCCTAGCAATATTAGTTTAGAATAGCCACAAATGAGGGGGCGGCCCAGTGGTGCAAGCGGTTAAGCGCGTGCGCTCCGCTGCGAAGGCCCAGGGTTCGCCAGTTCGGATCCCCGGTGTGCACCGACGCACTGCTTGTCAAGCCATGCTGTGGCGGTGTCCCATATAAAGTGGAGGAAGATGGGCACGGATGTCAGCCCAGGGCCAGTCTTCCTCAGCAAAAAAAGAGGAGGATTGGCAGATGCTAGCTCAGGGCCGATCTTCCTCAAAAAAAAAAAAAAAAAATCACAGTAGCCACAAATGGAATGCCAGCAGCACTGATGAGCAAAGTCAGCAATTCCTGAGGAGTACAGGAATCTGATTTTCAGAGTTATTACATTATAATACTTAGAAGGTCCAGTTCTCAACAAAAAATTACAAAGTATCCCAAGAAATACAAAAGTAAGGCCATTCACAGGAAAAAAAAATTTGACAGAAACCATCCCTGAGCAAGTCCAGACATTGAATTATTAGTCAAAGATGTTCAATCAACTGTCCTAAATATGCTCAATAAGATAAAAGGAAACCATAGACAAAGAACTAAAGGAAATCAGGAAACAATGTATAAACAAAATAAGAACATCAATAAAGAGAAATTATGAAAAGAAACCAAACAAATTCTAGAGCTGAAAAGTACAATAACTGAAATAAAAAATTCACTACAGGGGTTGAAGAGCAGATCTGAGCAAGCAGAATCAGCAGGATTTGCTGATCAGCAGGATCAGCAAACTTGAGGATGAGGCAATTAAAATTATCCAGTCTGAGGAGCAAAAAGAAAAAAGAATGAAGAAAAAAGAGCAGAGCCTGAAGGACCTGTGGGACACCATCAAATGTACCAAAACACATATCATAGGAGTCTCAGAAAGAGAAGAGAGAAAGGGGCAGAAAAAATATTCAAAGAAATAATGGCCAAAAACAGCACATATCTGATGAAAGACATGAATATTCACATCCAAGAAGTTCAACAAACTCCAAACAAGATAAACTCAAAGAAATCCACACTGAGACACATTACAGTCCAAGTGTTAAAACCCAAAGACAAAGAGAATCTCAAAAGCAGCAAGAGAGAAGTGACTCATCACATACAAGGGATTCTCAATAAGATTACAGTTGATTTTTTTTTTCCTGAGGAAGATTAGCCGAGCTAATCTGTTGCCAATCTTCCTCTTTTTTTGTTTGAGGAAGATTAGCCCTGAACTAACATCTGCACCAATCCGCCTCCACTCTATATGTGGGTCGCTGCCACAGGATGGCCGACAAGTGGTATAGGTCTGCGCCCAGGATCCAAACCCGTGGACCCGGGCCGCCAAAGCAGAGTGCACCAAACCCAACCACTATGCCCTAGGGTCAGTCCCTACGGTTGATTTTTTATCAGAAACCATGGAGGCCAGAAGGCAATGGGATGATATATTTAAAGTCCTGAAAGATAAAAAACTGTCAACCAAGAATTCTATAGATGGGAAAACTATCCTTTAAGAATGAAGGAGAAATTTAGACATTCCCAGATAAACAAAAACTGAGAGTTCATTAGCAGTAGATCTGCCCTACTAGAAATGCTAAGGGGAGTTTTTCAGACTGAAATGAAAGGACACTAGACAGTAACTCAAAGTCACAAGAAAAAATAAAGAACACTGGTAAAGGAAACTACATAGGTAAATATAAAAGCCAAATATATTGTACTTTTGCTTTGTAACTCCTCTTAATTTTTTTCCTATAGGATTTAAAAGGCAAATGCATAAAACAATAATTATAAATCTATGTTATGGGCACACAATGTATAAAGATGTAACTGTGACAATAACAATATAAAGGGGGAAAGACAGAGATATATAGGAGCAGAGTGTTTGTATACTATGAAACTAAGTTGATATTATTCCAACTAGGTTGTTATAAATTAAGATGTTAATTCTACTCTCCAAGGTAACCACTAAGAAAATAACTAAAAAATATATAGGAAAGGAAAGAAGGCAATCAGAATGGTACATTATAAAAAAAATCAACTAAATACAAAAAAGGCAGTAATGGAGGAACTGAAGACCAAGAAACATAAAAGATACACAGAAAATAAATAGCTAAATGGCAGAACTCCTTCTTATCAGTAATTACTTCACACGTAAATGCATTCAACTCTCCAAATAAAAGGCAGAAATTGGCAGATGGAGTAACAAAAACCTACAATCCATCCATATGTTGTTTACAAGAGACTCATTTTAGATAGAAAGACACAAAAAGATTGAAAGTAAAAAGATGGAAAAAGATATTCATGCAAATAGTAACCAAAAGACAGTTGGGACAGTGATATTATTGTTAGATAAAACAGACTTTACACGAAAAAGGTTACAAAAGACAAAGAAGGACACTATATACTGATAGAAGGTTCAATCCATCAAGAAGATATAACAATTATAAACACATACACACCTAAGACACAGCCCCAAAATGCATAAAGCAAAAACTGACAGAATTAAAGGGAGAAATAAACAGTTCTACAGTAATAGTTGGAGATTTCAATCCTCCACTTTCAATAATGGAGAGAACAACCAGATAGAAAATCCATAAGGAAAAAGAGAACGTATAACACCAATTAACAGACATATACAGAACACTGCATCCCACAACAACAGAATACACATTCCTTTCATGTGCACATGGAACATTCTCCAGGATGGACCATGGGTTAGGCCACAAAACAAGCCTGAATAAATTTTAAAAGATTGAAATCATGCAAAGTATCTTTTCTGATCACAACAGAATGAAATTAGAAATCAATAACAGAAGAAAAATTGTAAAATTCACCAATATGTGGAAAATAAACAGCACACTCTTAAATAATCAATGGATCAAAGAAGAAATCACAAGGGAAATTACAAAATACCTTGAGAAAAATGAAAATGAAAACACAACATACCAAAATTTACGGGATATAGCAAAAGCAGTGCTAATAGGAAAATTTACAGCTGCAAATGCGCACATTAACAAAGAAGAAAGGGGCTGGCCCCGTGGCTTAGCGGTTAAGTGCCCGCGCTCCACTACTGGTGACACTGGTTCGGATCCAGGTGCGCACCGATGCACCGCTTGTCCAGCCACGCTGAGGCGGCATCTCACATACAGCAACTAGAAGGATGTGCAACTATGACATACAACTATCTAGTGGGGCTTTGGGGAGAAAAAGGGAAAAAAAAGGAGGAGGACTGGCAATAGATGTTAGCTCAGGGCCAGTCTTCCTCAGCAAAAAGAGGAGGATTGGCATGGATGTTAGCTCAGGGCTGATCTCCCTCACCAAAAAAAATAAATAAATAAATAAAAGAAAAGAAAAGAAAAACAAGGAAGAAAGATCTCAAATTAATAACCTAACTGTACAATGTAAGGAACCAGAAAAAGAAGAACAAACTAAACCCAAAGCTAGCAGAAGGAAGGAAATAATAAGATTAGAGCAGAGAAAAACAAAACAGACAACATAAAAAAACAACAGAGAAAATCAATGAAACCAAAAGTTGTTTGGTTTTTTTTTTTTTTTGGTGAGGAAGACTGGCCCCAAGATAACAACTGTTGCCAATCTTCCTCTTTTTCCTTGAGGAAGATTGTCCCTAAGCTAACATCTGTGCCAATCTTCTTCTATTTTGTATGTGGGATGCCACCACAGCATGGCTTGATGAACAATGTGTGAATGGTTACATCTTTGATTTTTAAAAAATATCTATTTGGAAAAAAAAAAATGTAGGCATACAAAAAGACAAAAACTAACCAGGGGCCGGCCTGGTGGCGCAAGCGGTTAAGTGCCCACACTCTGCTGCGGCAGCCCGGGGTTCGCCAGTTCGGATCTCTGGGTGCGCACCAATGCACCGCTCGGCAAGCCATGCTGTGGCAGCATCCCATGTAAAGTGGAGGAAGATGAGGCACGGATGTTAGCCCAGGGCCAGTCTTCCTCAGCAAAAAGAGGAGGAATGGCAGATGTTAGCACAGGGCTGATCTTCCTCACAAAAAAAAAAAAAAAAAAACTAACCAAAAACAAAAGAAAAAAAAAAATAAGATAAAACAGATCTATTGAAGACATAGATTTTATCAGACACAGACTTTAAAATAGTGTAATTAGGGTCGGCCCTGTGGCTTGGTGGTTAAGTGCGCGCGCTGCGATGCTGGTGGCCCGGGTTCGGATCCCGGGTGCGCATCGAGGCACCACTTCTCCGTTCATCCTGAGGCCGAGTCCCACATACAGCAACTAGAAGGATGTGCAGCTACGACACACAACTATCCACTGGGGCTTTGGGGGGGAAAAATAAAATAAATAAAATCTTTAAAAAAAATAAAAAATAAAATAAAATAAAATAAAATAGTGTAATTAGTATGTTGAAGAAATTACATGAACGACTGGAGAATTTTAGCAAAAAACGGACACACACAAAAAATCAAATGAAAGTTCTATAAGTAAAAAATGGAAAATAAGTACAAAACTAAGAACTCAATAGATAAGTTTAACAGCAGATTAGATACAACTGAAAAGAGGACAGAAAGATAGATCAGAAAATATCCAAATTAAAGCTGGAGGGGAAAAGAAAAATGATTGGAAAATATAGAAAGTAGCCTAAGAGACATTTGGCACACAGTGAAAAGATCTAACATATGCGTATTCAGAGCTACACAAGCAGGCAAGAAAGTGGAGCAGAAGGAACATCTGAAGAGATGTTCTAAGAATTTTCTAACACTAACAAAAAAAGCACCTAAAGATTTAAGAAGCAATAGGAACCCAGAGCAGGATAGAGACACACAAACAAACACACACACATATCATAGTAAACTGCTGAGAACTGAAGGCAGAGAAAAAAATCTTAAAAGCAGGCAGAGAAAAAAGAAACTTGAACTTTAAAGGAACAACAAGAAAAAATAGCTAACTTCTCAATAGAGACAACAGAAACCAAAAGACGACATCTTCAAAATGCTGACAGAAACCAGCTACCAACCTAGAATGCTCTACCGAAAGAAAGTATCTTTTAAAAATGAAGTGGGGGAAAAACCTCATAAACAAAAAATGAAAGTGAAATAAAAACAAGGCAGAACCAAAAAACTAGATAACAAAACATGGAAGATGCATGAGGTAGTGATTGGAATTCAAGTGTGCGAAGGTTCTCATAATATTAAGTCAAGTATATATGTTAAACATTTTAACAATAGCTCCTGAAAGAACAGAAGTAGAATGTAATACTCCCAAACAAGTGGAAGGAATAAAAAAGGAAGAAATTATATCAATCCAACAAATGAAAGGAGAAAAAGAGGCAAAGAAAAATCACAGTAAATAGAATGCACAAAATAACATGGTAGAAAAAAATCACACATACAAAAAACTATGTTGAACAATAAAAATAGCAGGTTTCAAAAAGATATATACAGTATCATTCGTGTAAATTTTCACAATACATAGAACAATACTGTACATTGTTTATATACGTATTCATGCAGTGAAAGTATAAAAACATGCATGGGAATGAGGGGCTGGCCCAGTGGCCTAGTGGTTAAGTTTGCTCACTCCACGTCGGTGGCCCGGGGTTCATGAGTTCGGATGGTGGGCACAGACCTACACACTGCTCATCAAGCCACGCTGTGGCGGCATCCCATATACAAAGTAGAGGAAGACTGGCACAGATGTTAGCTCAGGGACAATCTTCCTCAACCAAAAAGAGGAAGACTGGCAATGGATGGTGGCTCAGGGCCAATCTTCCTCACCCCCCCCAAACAAAAAAATGCATGGGAATGATACATACGTAGGATGGTGGTTATCTCTAGGAAGGCAAAGAAGCGGGATATGGGGCTTTAGCTGTATCTATAATGTTTTATCCCTCTCCCCTCCCCCTATTAGGCATTCTGAAGTAAATATGGCAAAATGTAAACATCTATTAACTTAAATGGTACTTATATATTTTTATATGTTTGAAATATTTCATAATTTAAAAAAATTGTTAAGACATAAAACAAAGGTAAAAGGAAATGGGTTTTAGAGTACAGTTTTTGTGTTCTCCCTGAAGCCTAGCCATAGCAGCCACAGTTCATGAATGTCAGCAAGAATCCAAGGACTGGTACTTAAGATTATTCCAGGTCTCTCATTGATTTTTCATCTCTTTAGCAGCCCTGACTTTGCCCTTGGTTGAATCAAGAAAAAGTTGCAAATCTCCAAAAGAAACTTATTCAAAATAACTAAGGAGGGCCGGCCCCGTGGCTTAGCGGTTAAGTGCGTGCCCTCCGCTACTGGCAGCCCGGGTTCGGATCCCGGGCGCGCACTGACGCACCGCTTCTCCAGCCATGCTGAGGCCGCGTCCCACATACAGCAACTAGAAGGATGTGCAACTACGACATACAACTATCTACTGGGACTTTGGGGGAAAAAAAAGGAGGAGGATTGGCATTAGATGTTAGCTCAGAGCCGGTCTTCCTCAGCAAAAAGAGGAGGATTAGCATGGATGTTAGCTCAGGGCTGATCTGCCTCACAAAAAAATAAAATAAAAAAAACAACTAAGAAAAGGGAAATGTACATACATAAGACAAGCACACAAAAAGAGTCAGGATGAATTAGGGATCAGGTGGGGTGAAACAGCAGCCCTTTGGCAGAGTCTCCCAACACTTGTGGGCAGAGCTGAGCCAGATCACATGGTGAAAACTCCCAGGAGCAGGGAGAGGAGTCAAGGACAGCTCCAGGCTCCAATTATTTCCCACACAGGAAGTTCTCCCACTCTAGAACTCTTACTTAAAGGAAAAAAAAAATCTGTGCCTAGAATAAGAGCTGCTGAGAACATAACGAGTATAAGATAGGGAGTTTACTTACTTGTTTAGACAAAGGTGAGCTTCAATGAAGATATCTTTAGCTTTTTCAGGGAAGTCCTTTATTTTAAAATTAGCATCACATTCTCTTATCCTCCGGATTCTGTAAAATTAAGCATGAGAATCATTTCTAAAGAAGACTTCATACAATTCCCATAACTCACAGCTTATATTAACCTCCATTAATGTCTGTCCGCTTATTCAATAATTATTTTTTGAATGTGCCAAGTCCTATAAATTCAACCTTCTAACTCGAACCTAAATCAGTCATTCCAAAGAAAGACCAGGCCTTCTCATAGTGAAATTTCAGAATTCTGGCATCAAAAAAAAACATCCTATAAGCACTTAGAAAGAAAACACAGGTTTCATACAAAAACTCAAGAGTCAGAATGACATCAGGCTTCTAACTAGCAACATCAGAAATTAGAAAGACATGGAGCAGTGCTTTTAATTAAGGAAGAAATGATTTCTAGCCCAGAATTCTAAACCTGGGCAAATTATGAAAGAAGTGGGAGAGTAAAAGAAAGACTTTTCCTTATATTTGCAAGATCTCCTTTATCTACCATACATCCTTTCTCCCGAAGCTGCCGGGGAACGTGCTCCACCAAAATAACAGAATAAACCATGAAAGATGTAAAACCCAGGAAACAGGGAATACAACACAAGAGCAAGGCAAAGGAATATCAGGATGATGACAGAAGTAGATCCAAAGACATACAATGGGACTAAAGGATAACCAGTCCAGACTGAAATAGGTAAGAAGGCTCCAGGAGGAATTTCTTCTTGAAGATAAAATTGATAAAATACTTAATGATTTCAATGTACTGAGAGGAAATTTACACAACCAGGGGTTCTGTAAGCAAATGAGAAAAAAAGACACTTAACTCCAGAAAAAAAATGTTATGCAGGAAAGGCAAAGTCATGATCATGTACTGCATGACTCAGCTATCAACAGCATTTTCATAACTATAATAACATAAACAGGGAATTCTGATCTAATCAAAGTGTGACTATAAGTATATTAAGAGGATGAGAGACACCATGACCAAGTGGAATTTACTCCAGAATGCAAGGTTGGCTTACCATTCAAAAATCAATTAATGTAATACACTGTATCAATAGAATAAAGGACAAATATCATATGATCATCTCAACAGACACAGAAAAAGAATTTGACAAAAATCCAACACTCCCTTCACTCTCTTTTCACCTCAGAGCTTGCTTGTTCTGTTTTGTCTCCCTAGAATGCTACTTCTCACTGTACCCTTCTACCCAGCTAACTCCAAGCAATTCTTTAGATCCCAGCTTTAAATACCATCTCCTCAGGGAAGCCTTCCCTGAACTCCCAGACCAAGTTACCCTTTCCCATATGTTCCCACAGCACTCATACTTCACCATACTTGTAATTATTTGTGTGCAATCAGTATTTAATGGCTGTTTTCCATTAACTCCATGGAGTTAATGGATGATAACTCCATGATAAAACCACATATGTTTTATTCATCATCATCATGGACCCTACTACCAAAGAGCTCAGAGTCCAGGACAGAAACACATGAAAGCAAATCATCGCAGTACAGAGTTATTAGAAGTAGTAAGTGTAAGTATACAGTTACAATTATAGCAAAGGCAACTCTAAAAAAGAGTCAGGGAAGGCTTAAAAGCAGACACGATGCTCCCCCTGAGGAAGATTGGCCCTGAGCTAACATCTATGCCAATCTTCCTCTATTTTGTATGTGGGACGGCACCACAGTATGGCTTAATGAGTGGTGCATAGTGGTGTGGGATCCGAACCTGCAAACTTAGGGCTGCCAAAGCAGAGTGTGTGAACTTAACCACTATGCCACCAGGCTGACTCCTCAACTGGTTCTTGAGAAATGAAGTTCCAGTTACCAGGTAAAGAAGGGGTAAAAAGACATTTTCAGGCAAAGGAAAAGACGTGCAAAGACAAAGAGGCATTGCACAATACCGTTAAGGAACTGGCAATTAGTTTGGAAATGCTGAAGTTTAGGATAAGCAAAATGGAATAAGGAGAAGATGATGGTGGAGAAGAAGGCAAGAGCCACATGATAAAAAGCCTTGGGCCAGCCCCATAGCGTAGCGGTTAAGCGCACACGCTCTGCTGCTGGCGGCCCGGGGTTCAGATCCTGGGCGTGCACTGATGCACCACTTGTCAGGCCATGCTGTGGTGGCGTCCCACATAAAGCAGAGGAAGATCGGCACAGATGTTAGCTCAGGGCCAGTCTTCCTCAGCAAAAGGAGAATTGGCATGGATGTTAGTTCAGGGCTGATCGTCCTCACAAAAAAAATTAAAAATAAAAATAAATAAAAAATTTAAAAAATATAAAAAGCCTTGAACACCACTGAAAAAATCTGGTTCAGGTAATAGGGAGCCACAAGAGTTTTAAACAGGAAAGGTGTGGGGCTGGCGTGGTGGCGCAGCGGTTAAGTGTGCAAGCTCCACTTTGGCGGCTGGTGGTTCATCGGTTCGGATCCCGGGCGTGCACTGACACACCACTTGTCAAGCAATGCTGAGGCAGTGTCCTATATCAAGTAGAGGAAGATGGGCACAGATGTTAGCCCAGGGCCAATCTTCCTCAGCAAAAAGAGGAGGATTGGCATCGGATGTTAGCTCAGGGCTGGTCTTCCTCACAAAAAAAAAAAAAAAACAAACAGGAAAAGTGATGTGATAAGATGTGTATTTACAGAAGTAAGTTATGGCCACCTGAAGAACTAACACTGACTCAATATACTTGGGCATAGATATCTATATACGACCCTAAAGAACCTCAGAGTGACAAATAGTAAATGTTTCTGTCCTTTCAACTAAAAGAGAGACTAAGAAGAAGGTTCTGACTTATGCTCCTTAACTAAGGCCCAGTTAGCTCCCTCAAACAGGTGTGTCTTCTTGACCTTTTTTGGCTTTTCTTCCTCTCTGAAGTTTAAACTCTAAGGCACTTCTCATATAAATATGCTCTCTTTTATTATTATTTTAAATTGTAAAATATGTGATCAAAAAAGTGTCTTACAAACTTCAAAATCATATTCCTGATGTGACAAAAACTAACAATAAAGGCTGAGATGCTAAGAATCAAAATGCACCTATTACTCTACATTACAGACTCTATTACAGAAAAAGAAAAGTCTGTCGAGTTATCAAGGGAGTTATATCCAACCCAATTAACCCAAGAATAAAGTAGTGCTAAGAAATTTTTATTCTACTATCAACTCCCAGTGGTCTCAGACACCTACGACAATTGTGATGCCACATTCTTCTTCAATCGCTCAGCTCTCCGTGCCAGTCCTTCCTTTGAAAGAGACGACACTCGAGCATCACCCTCTGGAGGAACATAGGCATCAAAGATACCAGCTGTAATGAGAGATGGAGAAAACTGAAAAAAACACTGAAAGATTGAGAAAAGGTTATCTTGAGGTCATATAAAATTGGGAGGGATCCTGGATATAAATTAGACTAATGAAACAGACTTCCATGTAGAGGGGACCACGTTACATTACAAAAAACATAATAAGATAATTTAAGTTTTCTCTCAGAGTCTCAGTTTCTTCTTGTACCAAATGGAGAAATTTCACCCTTGCCTTCTAGGAACAGTGTGAAAACAAGATCAAAGATGACCTCATGAAATATAGTGTATATAAAATCATTATTGAGGTTGAACTGATTTTGCGGTTAATTTTGTGGTTAATTAAATGCTGTCAATCATAGCCCAAATCATTCCACTTCCAGATCTCTGACAGAAGGGGATCGGGTCAGCGTCTCAGAAATATGCCTCACCTGTACAGGCCAGATGTATGGGACGCTCCAGACGTTCCGGAGGAATGACCAGTCCTGCTTTCCGGGCATGTTCTACAAACTCCTTTTCTGATTTGAATTTAGGTTCATAAGTAGGGGGTGTGAAACGTTTTTTAGTTCTCACTGGAATTACAGCTGTGGACTGAGTCACCAAGACTGGCTGGAAGGCAGGAAAAGATTAGGATATAGGTAACTTGGAAAAAAATCTACTACCTTGAACAAACTCTAAGCAAAGATAGAAAGGGCACATCCAAAGAATGACTTAGAAACAATTAGAAAGCCACATATGTGGGGAAATGCATTACTACCTTAACACTTCTGGGTGTCTCTTACTAGAAGCCAGTAAGCAACCTTTACTAACACCACTCAACACTTACTAAAGGCTTTCCTTTAGTACTTTCCATAGTACAAGACTATACCAACTCCTAGGGATGCAGAGTTGATTAAAGCAAAGCTTCTACTTTCAAAGAACCTTCAGTCTGATGGGGAACTTAAACACCAACCCAATACTGAAATGAGCAAAATGCTACTATTAAAGCATAAGAAAAATCCTCTTCTTGGCATCTCTATATTTACTCAGATTACATTCTGCTCATTCTACTGGGAGCCTCACTGTAAACTTTATGCTGTCATTCTAGCTCCCAACTGATCAATAAGCTTTTTAGGGCCCGCCCCGTGGCTTAGCGGTTAAGTGTGCACGCTCTGCTACTGGTGGCCCGGGGTTCGGATACCGGGCGCAGACCAACACACCGCTTCTCTGGCCATGCTGAGGCCGCGTCCCACATACAGCAACTAGAAGGATGTGCAACTATGACATACAACTATGGGGCTTTGGGGGAAAAAAAGGAGGAGGATTGGCAATAGATGTTAGCTCAGAGCCGGTCTTCCTCAGCAAAAAGAGGAGGATTAGCACGGATATTAGCTCAGGACTGATCCTCCTCACAAAAAAATAAATAAATAATAATAAAAAACACAAATAAGCTTTTTAATTTTTCTCTGACGTGAGGTCTGTTGAAGCTGGTACAGTGACAATACAGGACTCCCTCCTTTCCAGCTACTGCTTAATTTAGGATATTTATAAGAATCAAAAGGAGGCGAGCCCATCTACCAAACCATTACATCTTTCCCCTTTAACACCTCCTCGCCAGACAGACCCAGACCAAACTGGAGAAACTTAATCCCTGAGAACTTGCTCCCCACTTGGCCACTTAGCTCGGTAGCTGGGTCCTGTCTATCTCAAACTCTTCCCTAGCCTAGGTATAAGTCGTATCATCCAAGATTACCAAGGATAACTGCAAAGCGATATTTCCCTCTACTTTGTCCTCCTCCTCTAGCCTCTGGAGTCCTATCCGCCCCGTCCCTACCAACCTGCGGAGACCACCATCCTAAAGCCCTGGATAGGCAAGACACTCTCCGCAGCACGGTGGCTGCCATTTTGTTCACGCAAAGACCGCCGGGATGGGGACTAAGCGTGAAGTGCTTGGCGCAGGAAAGAAGGCGCATGGGGTGGAGCTAGCTGGGGTGTGGAATTTTCCAGGGCGCGCGCCCTCCACCACAGTGTGAGCGGCGCGAACGCGCACGTGCACGTCGGTGGGGGGGTTGGAGCATGGACTGCGCGTGCGCAGTAAAACGGCCTTGGGGGCAGGGTGGAATGCACGCCAGTCACACGCAAGCTGGCGAGCACTAGAGCGCAAGCTGCGGCTGCGCCCAAGGCCTTCTGGGGGCAAGGAGTTGCTACATTTCTATAGGTTGGGACTCTGTTGCGCCTTGTTTCCGTTTCGTAAAGAATGAAAAGATGTTTCTTTTCTGAGACAAGTGTTTTCCTTCAGTGCCTACTTGGATCCCAGAAAAGGGAAAAATGAAAAGTTTCTGGATCTGGGTAGTCTTAAACCTGAGCCCCTAGTTTTCCCAATCTGTACCTCGTGAAGAAAATTCTTTCTTACTGTCAAATTAAGGGAATTAATGACTAGTATGTTTATTGAACAAACATAATGAGTACTATGTTTATTGAAGCAAAAGACACGTGGACTAACAACATTTGTTGTTTGTCATCTTGGGAAAGAGGCACAGGTTTAATATTAACAAATAGCTTATACTTAGAAATTGTTTACCAGGTGCCAGGCAATTTTCTAAGCACTTTACGTATATTAACTCAATTAATTCTCACCACAAACGAGAGTAATATTCTCCTTTTACATATGAAGTTGGCCACATAGAAATTAAGTACATAATTTATTTAAGGTCACACAACAAATAACTGGCAGAAGCGGGATTCAAATTCAAGCAGTCTAACTCCAGAACCCAGGCACAAACTACAATCCTGTATGGCTTCATATTCAGTTGTTAATGTTGGGATCATCCTGAAAAATCCAGTGCTATAATCATTGCTGAATGGCAAACACTTTCCACTTACCATAGTTTCTTATCTCATTCTGCCTATTAGTGTTTATTGAGCACTTACCTACAGTATTTTGCCATGAGTCAGAAGCTATGGGCTGTATATATGAGAGTTTACAGGCTGGAATAGAATTGCCACAAAGGTCCAGGTGAAATGCTGGAAAGAGAGAGATTACTTTTGGGTTTGGGGATCACATATATTGTCTTAAATCTTGACTTCTCAACTATACTGTAAATTCTTCAATGGTAAGAATTCTCCCACAAGTCCTAGCCACAGCATTGAAACTATAGAATGACACATGAATAGTAACATGAAATTAGGTGCTACATGTATGTGTTAATTAAAAATATATATTATTATTTAAATGAGACCTATCTAATTATTTCTATTCTTTTTTTGTGTGTGTGAGGAAGATCAGCCCTGAGCTAACATCCATGTTAATGCTCCTCTTTTTTTGTTGCTGAGGAAGACCAGCTCTGAGCTAACATCTATTGCCAATCCTCCTCCTCCTTTTTTTTTTCCCCCCCAAAGCCACAGTAGATAGTGGTATGTCATAGTTGCACATCCTTCTAGTTGCTGTATGTGGGACGCGGCCTCAGCATGGCCGGAGAAGCGGTGCGACGGTGCGCCCCCAGGATCTGAACCCAGGCTGCCAGTGGTGGAGCGCGCGCACTTAACTGCTAAGCCATGGGGCTGGCCTTATCTAATTATTTCTTAACAGACTCCTGTCTATCTACTCTATGCCCCAGAAAATGACATGTGAATTCTTTTTACTGGTCTCCCCACTGAAGTGAGGAAACCTCACTTCATGATGAGTGGTTATTGATGAATCAGGACATTGATATAGTCTATCTGGAATTATCTGTTCCACTGTTGAGTTTCATGTTGGCCTCACACAATAGCCAACACATCTCAAATCAACTCTGCCTGCCCTCTGATCAGTTTCTCAGGGAATGCAAACTTGTTCCATATCAGCCTGGATGAAATAAGAGGAATCGATATCATTTAATTCATTCTGAGACGAATTGTAAGTCGGCTTTTTTTATTAGCTGCTCTTTGGGAAAATTCATATTCTCTCTCTACCTCATTAACTCCATGGAAAATTGGGAGCTGCCTGATGGGGAAGTAACACCAAAAGGATATTTCTTAATCCTACAACCCTAGTAGTTCACATTTCAGAAAAAGCAAGATAAAAGCAAGAGAAGGGGACTCATCACACAATTAGAGGAAGGAATAAGGTGTTTAGGGGCTCAGCTTTGCAAAGGACAGTCTTGCACATAACAGACACTCAAATGTTTATTTATTCAATAAATGGATGAGTAGAATCCCATGTGGAATATGATGAGGCAGAAGGCAACGTTGATTTCCTCTTTCCCCAAATACAAGGAGTTCCTGGAATCCCTTGTTGTCCTATTGCAATATATAAATGGAGCCAAAGAGGATGGGATATCTCACGAGCAGTGGGGGCATGTACATGCATTTTTTTTTCTCCTAGTGACGGATGACATCAAAGATTGCAACTCCTGAAGTTCTACCTGATAATCTACATTCTGGAGAAAAATAGTTGATTTGAACAAGGAAAATCCTTCTAGAGAATTGGAAGAATCTGATTACAATATGTTTATTGATTACAATAAACAATACGACTCTTGTATTGAAGCAGGTAACAGGCTTGGCGTGTATTTTTATTGTACTTCCCTCCCTTGAGTGACAGCATGAAGAGCAAAAGAAGTGAATTGTCCAAGATAAGGTGACATAGAAGAAACCAAGAATTCTGACTTTCTAAGAAATGTTCTCAACTGATTTTTTAGCTAACAATGTTAGCAGAGCTTCTTTGTCACTCCAAGAGTTGACTATCTACGACTCTCACATAGTAGTTAAGAATGCTATAGTGCCTGAGTTTACGTGTTAGCTCCAGCTCTTTTCCTCACCTATAGAAAGGGGGCAATTAAGTACCTCACTCATGGAATTGTTATTAACTCATTAAATGAGTTAACACGTTGCCACTCTGGTTAGTTATGGCCACTGCTTCCAAGCCCCATGATGGCCCCGGAAGGGATACATGGAGCCTAGCAGAATCCTGGTAAGTGCAACTGCTCTTTGTGCTGGACACAGATAACATGCCTGCCCCCAGAGTCCACCCTAGTGCAGTGTCTCTAGAGCAAGAGAGCTCCCAACCGGGGTATGAACTGGAAATCCTCAGGAAGCCCTGTGTGTTAGCTCTCTTCCCTTAGGGAGCAGTTCTCACCTCTGTTGAAGCTAAGACCACTGAAATGCAGGTTGTTTCCAAACCCAAAAGTAATTCCTTATTCCTGTGTTGCATGCCTTTTTTCTCCTAGCTGCTCTTCTCTCTCATCTGTCCTTCCACTCATCCCTGCTGCTGAGGACAAAGGCCTTTTCCTTTAGCTTTTTCTCCCTGCCTCAGACTCCTTATTTCTTTTTTTTTTTTTTTTAAGATTTTATTTATTTATTTTTTCCCCCCAAAGCCCCAGTAGATAGTTGTATGTCATAGCTGCACATCCTTCTAGTTGCTGTATGTGGGACTCGGCCTCAGGATGGACGGAGAAGTGGTGCCTCGATGCGCACCCGGGATCCGAACCCGGGCCACCAGCATCACAGCGCACGCACTTAACCACCAAGCCACAGGGCCGGCCAAGACTCCTTATTTCTAAAGGTATATTTAGGAAGAGATATTGCTCATCCTGGCTCAGCTAGACAAGAAGCCCATGCATCCCGCTGTCAAGCTAGGTCTAGAGTTAATCCTCCCTTCTTCTTGCTCCACTTTCACCACAGCTGGCTAAATCAAGCAATAATCCTAAAAGGGAATATCAGGCTATCTGTAACTTCCCCTCTCTCCCCCCCGTGCCACATTTAGGGAGGAGAGAGCAAAGCCCCTGGATCAGAGTAATCTGTTTCTAACCCACTTCTATTCCCAGGGATTACCTCTGCAGGAGGAGGGAGACAGAAATAAATCTGACACCTTAGCGCAGGGAACTTGGGGAAGAAGCTGCAGGAGTGCCTGTGGTTCTGTAGGCATGGGGCTCAGGAGCCTTGGAGCCTGTTCTCATACACTGGGGTACCCTGTGATAGGGTCCACGAACGTGAAACACGATGCCTAGAGTAGTGTTTGGCAATGATAGGCACTCTGTAAATGTGTTGAACACAAGAATGAAAGTGTATAGATTGTGGGCCGACGAAGGCAAAAACAATACCCTGGTTATACCTACAACCTCATGTCCTTATATGCAGACCAACTTATGGCTAAAATCAATCAACAGCAAACAGGGAAGTGTGATATAGTGGAAAGAGCTCTGGGTTGGGAGGCAGGAGACATGATTCCTAGTCCCACCATTGCTGACAGTGACTTACCCTGTGGCCTTAGGCTAGTCACTTCGCATCTCTGATCACTAATTTTCCCCATTAAAAAAAAGTCACTCTCTAGAGCCCTAAAAGCCTACACTCACATATGATGTGTATTGGGCTCTTATTAATAATGCACAAAGGCCTGAGCTCATTTATATACTGACAAGGGCTCCCTTTGGGCCCCTTGTGAACCAAGTGCTCAGCACACCTTCCCTTTAGTCTGTATTCCTTCCTCCACCCCTCCTGGACCTCGACATACAAACATGTATCTTCCAGCTGACTGTTCTTTTGGGATGCTCTCCAGTGGCTGGGTGAGGGCTTCCTTCCCAACTATTTGAGGTTGAAGCCAGGGAAGCTGTGTGAATGCAGGAAACTTCCACTAGAGGGTACCAAGGCTGCACTGGGATCTCAGATTGCAGGGAGGCCTACGCAAACCCAACAATTCCAGGATTTTTATCTTTTTGTGTGTGTGTGTGTGAGGAAGATCAGCCCTGAGCTAACATCCATGCCAATCCTCCTCTTTTTGCTGAGGAAAACCGGCCCTGAGCTAACATCTATTGCCAATCCTCCTCCTTTTTTTCCCCCAGAGCCCCCATAGATAGTTGTATGTTATAGTTGCACATCCTTCTAGTTGCTGTATGTGGGACGCGGCCTCAGCATGGCCTGACAAGTGGTGCGTTGGTGCGCGCCCGGGTTCCCAACCCAGGCCACCAGTAGTGGAGCGCGCACACTTAACCACTAAGCCACAGGTCCAGCCCCCCTCCAGGATTTTTAAATACGTACATTCAGAGAGTTAGAGATCTCTGTTCATTGTTCTCCATTCATTGTTCTTCCTTACTGCTCCTTGGAAGGCTTAAGAAGTCTCTACTATTTTGACAACATTTTGATTTGATTTGACTTCCAAAAGACCTGGCTCCACTACTTCCAAACTCTATGGGCAAATTACTTAAATCCTCTGAATCTCAGTGTACTCATCTCTGAAATGGGAATAATGAAATTTGCCTCATAGGGCTGTTGTGAGCACTAAGTAAAATCATATCAGGAAACATGTGACTGGTAGACTGTAGATGCCTAGAAGTGTTTTTGCACTGGAGAAGAGTTCTAAGAATTGCCCCAGACTGGGAATGGTGTTGAGGAAAGAGAGATGGATTTGCAAGAGCTGCGTACTTCCAAACAAGAAATGTGACTTTTTGCCATTTTGCCCTTGAATCTTGCAGGTTTCCAGGCTAGTGTTGCTCGGTCCTCCTCAGCCTTAGCCCTCAGTCCTGTTCTATCATCTGTGTCAGCCCAGCCATGGCTCTCTTTTGCCCTTTCCTTATTCTGTTTTTTTTTGGAAGTCAGTTTCGTTGCTACTCACCTCCTAGACAAAAAGTCTCTTGTACTTGTCCTGTGTTTTCTGAAGCACCACATCTCCACCTGGTTCTGTTCTTCCCTTTTCCTCTTATCTCTCCTGTAGTCACCTCTGGGGTAGACTGTGCCGTCTGTTTCTGAGATTGAGCAGAGGCTTGGGAAAGGGGGAGGGAGAGCGTGTCAGGGCTTGCGTGTCAGCAGACACGTTACAGCTGCAGGGCAAACCAGGGTGAAACCGCAAGCCAGAAGCCCCAGGGCAGGCAGCCACCCGTGAGGCCCGCCCCTCAGCTCCTCTCTCATCTCTGTCTCACCCCAGAGGTTTCCTGGCAGGAATGGGAGAGGTTGGTATCGAGTCCTTGAGCCCTGACTCATTCCCTGACCCAGTTGGGTGTTCCCCAGTTATCTCCCAAATTTCTCTCCAAGGCTTTTGGTAGCAACCCAACAGTGTCATCCCAGGAGACAGAAGAGACAGAAGAGGAGAGCAGACCACGTATTTCTTTTTTTTTTTTTTAAAGATTTTATTTATTTATTTTCCCCCCAAAGCCCCAGTAGATAGTTGTATGTCACAGCTGCACATCCTTCTAGTTGCTGTATGTGGGACACGGCCTCAGCATGGCCGGAGAAGCGGTGTGTCGGTGCGCGCCCGGGATCCGAACCCGGGCCGCCAGCAGCGGAGCATGCGCACTTAACCGCTAAGCCACGGGGCCAGCCCATAACCACCTATTTCTTTCATCCCATCTGAAGATTCCAACAACAAATGAGAAGTTTATAGTCCTCATGGCCTTATGTACCACCCAGCAGGTTACACTGGTTATAAAATGAACAAAATCATCTCACATTGCTACATTAAGAGACTGGCTATTTTCCAGATTGCTTTATAGAAACAATCATGCTTAACTTTCTCAGGAAAGAATAAAATCATTATTTTACTTTGCTTGGGCAGGGGAAGGAACTGAGGAGAAGGGAGACGGGCACTGGAACACTAAGCCAGGAAGTGACTGGTCATTATCACATAGTGAATCAGGGGCCTAACTAGGGACATAACTCAGGTTTCCTAACCCACCCAAAGTCCCATTCTCTTTTCCTCAGCCTCGTTACTTACGGACTATAGTAATATTCTGGCCTTTCTGGACTTTACAAAAAGTTCTTATAACCTCCAAATTCCTGAGAGTTCAATAGGAAGTCAATTGTATGATGCTAAAGGGCTTCATACGTGCCCCTTTCACTCTTTGTCCTGTGGAAATGTGAGATATATGTTTATTGCCTCCTTGACAGGTTGTTGAAAACACTTTAGAGTTATCTAAGATTCAAGGAAGATCAGTGTAGTAGTCTATGATCCTGAAGTTAGATCTCAGAGACAGGAGATTCCATTTTTAAATCACTTGTTGGTGTTTACAACCTAATATCCTTATGAGTCACTGTACCAATGGATGCTGAAAGTTATTTTCCTCCCCCGCCACTTATTCAGAGGTCCCAATCTCTCCCTAGCTAGGGTCATGCTTCCTAAAGACATTAGCTGGTTTCCAAGAAAGCAGATTTTAGCTTTATCCCTTGGCAGAGACAACGGAGTCATTGCACACAGGCCAGAACATTCTTTCTGCCAGAGCTCCCCATCTGGAAGAAAAGAGAAAGAGTTTCAGAGTTTCCATAAGGGCTGCCATAGGGAGGGAAGAAGAAAGCTACAGGGCTGGAACCTCAAGCTTCATAGTCTGAAAAGAGTATCAGATTCAGCAGGCTGAAAATCCCAGCCCAGCAGTGCCATACCTTTCCCTTCCTCCTAACCCATAGATAGGATTTACTTTGCTCCCCATTCCTTTATCTTTCACATGTGCCAATCTGTCCTGCCTGTCCCACCTCAGAATTTTCCCTCTATTTTTTGTTTTTTATGTGCCTCCCTTCCAATTTTGTGCACTCCCAATGGATGACTCTTAGATACTCCTAGACTACTTCTTAATACTTCTCAGAAAAATAGGATTGCAGAATTAGAAGAAACTTTCTCATAACGTATAATGCACAGATGAACTTTAGTGGGTCCAGGGAGCCTCTGAAATTGAATATCAATTTGGTGCATAAATGCATCTTTCTGTCAAGAAGGCCCATAGCTTCTATCAGGTTCTCATCCCTTACATTCAAATCCCGCTCTTGACCATGCAGTTCAGTGTTTTTCAGAATAAGGCTGGGAACCCAAGTTAATTTTGGAACCTAGACCATAACTTCCATTTTTTCTTCTTTTTTAATATATAATTTTATTTACTTATTTATTTTTTCCCCCAAAGCCCCAGTAGATAGTTGTATGTCATAGCTGCATCCTTTTAGTTGCTGTATGTGGGATGCGGCCTCAGCATGGCCGGAGAAGCGGTGCGTTGGTGCGCGCCCGGGATCCGAATCCAGGCCGCCAGCAGTGGAGTGCACGCACTTAACCACTAAGCCATGGGGCCGGCCCCCATTTTTTCTAAATGAATGAAATAGAATAGAAAATATCAGTGCGTATCACACATAGTAAGGACATTAGTTTTTTTGGTTTTGTTTTTTATTATTTTATTGAGCTCATAATAGTTGATAACGTTGTGAAACTTCAGGCATACATTATTATTTGTCAGTCACCATATATATATGTGCCCCTTTACCCCTTTTGCCCATCCCCCAACTGCCTTCCCTTCTGGTAACCACTAATCTGTTCTCTTTGTCCATGTGTTTGTTTATCTTCTACATATGAGCGAAATCATACAGTGTTTGTCTTTCTCTGTCTGGCTTATTTCACTTGACATAATACCCTCAAGGTCCATCCATGTTATTGCAAATGGGACGATTTTGTCTTTTTTATGGCTCACTAGTATTCCATTGTATATATACCACATTGTCTTTATCCATTCATCAGTTGATGGGCACTAGGTTGCTTCCACATCTTGGCTATTGTGAATAATGCTGCAATGAACATAGAGGAGTATAAGTCTCTTTGAATTGTTGATTTCAAGTTCTTTGGATAAATACCCAGTAGTAGGATAGCTGGGTTGTATGGTATTTCTATTTTTAATTTTTTGAGAAATCTCCATACTGTTTTCCATAATGGCTGCACCACCAGCCACTGCATTCCCACCAGCAGTGTATGAGAGTTCCCTTTTCTCCACATCCTCTCCAATATTTGATATTTTTTGTCTCGGTAGTTATCAGTAAGGACATTAGTTTTGATTAATTAATTAATATTTGATTTAAAATGCACATATAATAACTTTTTTGATTTTACATATATATAATCAAAACATCCAACATCATTCATTTAATGAATATTAAATGATGCTGCAGATGCTGCTCTAATCACTTGGGGATAGAAGGATGAAAGAGACATTTCTGGCCTACTAGCAGCTTTGTACATTTAGTACAAAAGAGACAAATACTGTACACAAAAAATTGCAAAAGTATGATAAGTGCCACTACTGAAGTAAGCACAAGGTATAAGGTGCAAAGGAGAGTATGACAGACATTTTGGGGAGTTCAGTGGGGCCACACTTGAGTTGAGTCAGGAGAGATGAGTAGGAGTTCGTAGGATGCATAGTAAGGAGATGCGCAATTCTAGGAAAGGGGATTGATGTGCACAAAGATGGGGGCCAGCCCGGTGGCACAAGTGGTTGGGTGCGCGCGGCCCGGGGGTTCGCGTTCGGATCCTGGGCATGCACCGACGCACTGCTTGGCAAGCCATGCTGTGGTGGCGTCCCATATAAAGTGGAGGAAGATGGGCATGGATGTTAGCCCAGGGCCAGTCTTCCTCGGCAAAAAAAAAAAAAAAAAAAAAGAGGAGGATTGGCAGATGTTAGCACAGGGCTGATCTTCCTCACAAAAAAAAAAGACAGCACAGGATGGCCAGGGCACTCACAGTAGTCTGGTGCATTGTGCCTGTACTGTGGGCTAGCTGGAGAGGCTGGAGACTCAGGCTGGATCACAGAGAGTTGCCCACTGACTGCAGAAAATTCTAAATATCCTCGACAGACTGTCATCCAGCTGTGCCTGGGCTCTCTCAGTGTTAGGGAACCTAGAATTTTGTAAGGCAGCTCATTCTGCTCTTGAGCATCTGATTGTGACAAATTTCTTCCTATGCTGATGTAATAGTTGCTTTCTTTCACCCAATGGTTCTCGTTTGCCCTCTGCAGCATTACGAAATTAATCTACATCCTCTTGTATTAGATTGAACCAAATGAAATTGCCATTTTTATAGATCAAAATGAGTGAATGTTGGCAATTTCGTATTATTACCCTTACACTTGACAAAATCAGCTATTTGAGGACAGCTATTATTTACTCAGCCCTGGTGATCTAGTGGTTAAGATATGGCACCACTGTGGCTTGAGTTCGTTTCCCGGTCAGGGAACCACACCACGCATCTGTCGGTTGTCATACTGCGTCGGCTGCGTGTTGCTGTGATGCTGAAAGCTATGCCACTGGTATTTCCAATACCAGCAGGGTCACCCATGGTGGACAGGTGTCAGCGGAGCTTCCAGACTAAGACAGACGAGGAAAAAAGACCTGGGCCACCCACTTGCGAAAAAATTGGCCATGAAAGCCCTATGATAGCAGCAGAGCATTGTCTTATATAGCACTGGATGGTGAGAGGATGGCACAAAAAACTGAGCAGGGTTCCTCTATGCTGTTCACAAGGTCACCAGGAGTCGGAATTGATTTGACAGTACTAACAACAAAATTTATTTATCCACCTAAGTCTTCTCTTTCTCATACTTACTATCTATTTTTATTTTATTTATTTATTTTTTTTGTGAGGAAGATCAGCCCTGAGCTAACATCCATGCTAATCCTCCTCTTTTTGCTGAGGAAGACCGGCTCTGAGCTAACATCTATTGCCAATCCTCCTCCTCTTTTTTCCCCCCAAAGCCCCAGTAGATAGTCGTATGTCATAGTTGCACATCTTTCTAGTTGCTGTATGTGGGACGCGGCTTCAGCATGGCCGGAGAAGCGGTGCATGTGTGCACGCCCCGGATCCGAACCCGGGCTGCCAGCAGCAGAGCGCGCGCACTTAACCTCTAAGCCACGGGGCTGGCCCTCATATTTACTATCTGTAAACGCCACCAATTCTTCCTCACCTAGCAACGTTACCAGATCCTTTCCAACCTGATTTCTCACTGGGCATACACTAGTTCATCAATATCTTTTTAAATGTGGGACTCCCCTAACACTGTTCAAAAAACAGTGAGACTATTATCTGTCTTGATCCGACTTTGAGTCTTTTCATGAAACTATGACTGCATTGGGTTTGGTGCTTCCTAAAGCTTTTTTCACATAAAATGCTGTCAAGCCAGTCCTACTCCTTCCTGTACAATTGATTTTTTTTTTGAACCTAAATGTAAGTCTTCACTTTATCCCTGTCAAATTTCATCTTGTTGATTTTGGCACTTTGTTCCAATCTGTCAAGATGATTTTAAATCTTGCTTCTATCATCCATTCTATTAATTATCTTTCCCAGCTAGATCATCATCTACGTTATTGATTTTAAAAAATGTTTAGGACAGTGAGGCCCCTCTCTTTGTTGATATCAATCTTTTAATCAATACCCTTTGGGGCCGGCCCCGTGGCTTAGCGGTTAAGTGCGTGCGCTCAGCTGCTGGCGGCCCGGGTTCGGATCCCGGGCGCACACCGACGCACCGCTTCTTGGGCCATGCTGAGGCCGCGTCCCACATATAGCAACTAGAAGGATGTGCAGCTATAACATACAACTATTTATGGGGGCTTTGGGGGTAAAAATAAATAAATAAATAATTAAAAAAAAATCAATATCCTTTGAGTTCAGTTGAAAAGCTCGTTAAAAATCTACATAACTGTGGGGCTGGCCTTGTTAAGTTTGGTGTGCTCTGCTTCAGCGGCCTGAGTTCTGGTCCTGGGCGTGAACCTACACCACTCATTGGCGGCTGTGCCATGGCGGTGACCCACATACAAAATAGAGGAAGATTGGCACAGATGTTAGCTCAGTGACAGTCTTCCTGAAGCAAAAAGAGGAAGATTGGCCACAGATGTTAGCTCAGGATGAATCTTCCTCAGCGGGAAAAAAAAAAAAAAATCAACATAACTGTGATTATCCACCCCCATAACTCCCCAGCCTCATTTTCTTGGCCCCATCTTCCAGCTCCTTTGCTACCTTTCACCAAGCTGTCCCTGGCTCATTAGGCAAACCAGACCCATCCAGGCAGCACACAACTACAAGTTTCTGTATGGGACCTACAAACACCAGCTGTTTTTCAAGGAATCATCAAACCTTCCCTTTGCTAATTCCTCACCTGCTGGCATGCTGGTCTTCCCTCCATGCAACTCTGTGTGGTTCCCAACCCTCATTACCGCCACCAGCCACTCCAAACACGATGTCTCTATATTCTCCTAGGATACAGGCAACAGCTTGGGCTTTGGCACGGCTCCTCCCATTGGGTCTTGATGCTCTCCCTCTGCCTATAATAGAACTCTCTTTTTTAGCCTGGCTATTATTCCATAAATAATGTGTATAACCTTGCCTCAATCTTTTTGATGGCTATATAGTATTCCATTGCATAGCTATACTATGCTGTTGGACATCTAGGTGGCTCTCAAACTTTTGGCCATGAGTCTGTTTACAAGTGCCAAGGTAGGACAAATTCCTGGAAACAGAATTGAAGGGTCAAAAGGTATGTACGTTTTTATTTTGATAGATAGTGCCAAATTGGCCTCTAAGGAGTTATACCATTTTACTTGAGTGGTAGTTTAGATCTCAGCAACATAAGCAATTTCAAATTAAATATACTTGTTCTTAAAAGATATCTTGCTATTATACTATTGGAAATTTGAAATTGCTTCTAATGTTTCCCTTCTCCTTCATTTCTCCTCCTTACTCTCTCTGATTGCTCTCCTACCCTGAACTCCAAATCTTCTCACTCATTTACATAAAGTAATTCTGCTATCTCCAGACCCTATGACTTAAGTGTGCCCCAGCCCTTCATTTACACATACAAACCTCAACATAGTAAACCAGCCGCCATCCAACGCCGTCCTCTTTAGTAATAACAACATTGAGCACTTACATGCATTAACCTATTTAATCCTTTCAACAATCTTATGACGCAGGTGCCATTATTATCCCTACTTCATGGGTGAGGAAATTAAGGTATAGAGAGGTTAGGTAGCTTGTCCAAGGTCAGGCACTTAAAAATACCATTTGAACCTAGACAGCAGGTCTCTAGGGACTATGCTCTTAACCCTACAGACAGACACCTCTCTTGGGAGATTAGAATTTTAACCTAACTTTCCTAGTGATTCCTATGATACAATTCAGGCTCTGGTCTCCACCCTGATCTCTATCTAGCCCACAGCCTGTTCTATCAGCAGCTCTGTCCCACAAAAGCGTCTGGATAAAACAAGTTTCTGTACTACGTTACTTAACCCGCAGTGGAGGAAGAAGTTTGGGGTGGGATCACAGGCAGAGGGGCACATCCGTCAAGCCCTCTCCCTCTGCAGAGGTGTGGCCTCCCTGTTCTAGCCTCTGGGTAGGTCTCCCCAGACAGGAAGGGAGCAGTTGGCTTAGTCAGTATAATTTTCCCTGGAAGTCAGCACACTGTGAAATTCAGGAGATGCCTGAGGCCAATTTAGGCAAGTTCTATTCAACAAACATTGATTGAGTCCTAACAATGGGCCAGGCACTGTGCTGGCTTAGGGTACAATATAAATGAGTCACAGGCTTTGGAAGTGAAGATAAGCACTTCAATTGCCAGTTAGCTACGGTGTGATAAATGCCACAGCAGCTAGAGACCTGAGCATATTATTTGGAGTGAGAGAGGACAAGAGGAGAAAGGGGAAAGGGAAAGTGCAGAGAAGGTGCTTATCCCCAGGGGTTTTGATTTTAAGGAAATGATCTAGATTAGGGAAAGAAATAATAACTCAGTAAGGATTTCTGGCCGAAGAGAGAGTACAGAGTTCTTCAACTGCAGGTGAGGTCAAATACCTTGCCTGTTTATCTGGAATGTGGGGGAAGGAAGGTATGAGGGCAAAGAGCAGTCAGGAATAGTTCCAGGATCCATAATAGTAGGGGGAGGGGATTCTGCAAAAAGCTAATTCCTGCTTTTTCTGGCAGCTTTTCTGGAAATTGTGATGATAGCTGGTGGTGGGAAAAATCACTGAAATCACCAGTGACCACAGCCATTTCCCTGCCTCTAGGTGGCTGGCTATCACCTGAGACTTTCCAGATGGCAGGCCACTGTGGATTCTTCTTCCTCTTCTTTTTTTCTCTTTCTCATTTAATAAAGGGAGGGTATTACTGATCTTTTTTTTTTTCTTTTCTTTTTTGGAGGCAGGAGGTAGGGTGGAAGGAAGAGAGAGGTTCATTTTCCAAGAGCAATGAATAAGCAAGCCACATCCTCTACATTAACCAGACAGCTTCATGCAGGATAAAAAGCCCTGGACAAAAGACTCAGTCAGCAGAGAGACCCAGTTTCTGGTTTCAGATCTGGTCCAACTGACTGTGCGCTTTGGAAATTCACAACCAGTCTGTCCATCCAGTTTCTCATTTGTGCTGTGGGGGATAATAAATTCTTGTCTCTCAATGATATTGTGAAAAAAGAAAGAAAGGAATAATTGATAAACATTTAAAGACCTCAGGAAATAGTACTCTGTAGAGATGTATTTTATTGTGTTTAATAATTTCTCAGACTGTTTCAGAAAAGTAAAAAGGCCATGGCTGATATGCTATTTTTTATTTATTTTTACTTTTATTTTTAATAATTTTATTTATTTATTTTTCCCCCAAAGGCCCAGTAGATAGTTGTATGTCATAGCTGCACATCCTTCTAGTTGCTGTATGTGGGACGCGGCCTCAGCATGGCCAGAGAAGCGGTGCATCGGTGCGCGCCCGGGATCCAAACCCAGACCACCAGTAGCGGAGCACGCGCACACCTAACCGCTAAGCCACGGGGCCAGCCCTGATATGCTATTTTTCAAATGGATGCTGAGTGTTGCTAAGGGGCCTCTCTTAAGTAACTTCCTTCTCTTAATTGGGACAGAAATGCTGGCCGTTGACAGAAGCATAGAAGGGCCAAAACAGAACTTAACTTTCCTACAACTTCTGGTTCTCAATAGACTCTACGTAAGCATTTGGTTCTGTCTTCAAAACTAAGTCATTATGGGCCGGCCCCGTGGCTTAGCGGTTAAGTGCGTGCGCTCCGCTGCCGGTGGCCTGGGTTCGGATCCCGGGTGCGCACCGAGGCACCACTCCTCCAGCCATGCTGAGGCCGCGTCCCACATACAGCAACTAGAAGGATGTGCAGCTATGACAGACAACTATGTACTGGGGCTTTGGGGGAAAAATAAATAAATAAAATCTTTAAAAAAAAAAAAAAAAAAAAAAAAAACTAAGTCATTAAAACATGGGCCAGTTTTAACGAAGAGCAAACTTATGAAGAAATGTGGATAACACGAAGAGAAGGAAAAGGCAAGGAAAAAATCCATTGATGAACTACAAGTGGCCATAAAATCTGGAAACATAGGTGAATATACATAATAAAAGGCTTAGGGATACTACAATACAATACGTGCTATGTTCAATAATATTGCATTATATGGTTAATACCATGTCCCTCATGAGGAATGCTTAGTTAAAGGCACTGTGCCTACCCGCAGTGCATGCAGTGCTAATGCAGAGTTTCTACCAATCCCCGAAAATGAGTCTGTGATTCCTTGTCTCACATAATTTATCTTTGATTTTCATTTTCACTGAGTAAACGTACACGCCACAGAAGAAGTAATGAAGCAGGTCCAATCTGTAAAAAATAAGCTATTATCTGTTTCTGGACTTTATGGCTATCTTGTAGCTTCTACAGAGATGAACATAGAGAATAGATGCAAAGAGAACAGTAAGGAATCCAGAGAAAGATAGAGGGTAAAAGAAGAAACACACAGGATGTGACCATGGAAACAAAATTGGGGGGGAAATATGTAAATATCTGAATCCAGGGAACAGAGAGACATACATATGTATATAAATATATATGTATATGTATATGTATATACATTTATATGTATATTATATTTATATGTATATTTATACATTTATATACTCTCTATATATGTGTATATATATATATAGAGAGAGAGAGAGAGATTCTCTAGAAAATAAGGCAATGTATCAAGGGGAAAGGACAGTGAGAAGGACAGAAATGTAGGTCAGAAAGGAAAAAGCATTCTTTTTTTTTTTTTTTTTAAAGATTTTATTTATTCAGTTTTTTCCCCCCAAAGCCCCAGTAGACAGTTGTATGTCATAGGTTCACATCCTTCTAGTTGCTGTACGCGGGACTTGGCCTCACGCTGGACGGAGAAGTGGTGCCTCGGGGCGCTCCCGGGATCCGAACCCGGGCCGCCAGCATCAGAGCGCGCACACTTAACCGCCAAGCCACGGAGCCGGCCCAGGAAAAAGCATTCTTAAGGGGAACTTCCTAAACTTCACAAACTGTTGAATACAGCCTTCATTAGCCAAAGCTGATGGATGTGAGCATAATAACTTTTCCCAGAGAAAATTAGTAGAAAAATATAATTTAAGAGCTAGAAAGAACTTCAAAGATTATCTCATCCAACACCTAATTTTACAGATGAAGAAACTAAGGCACTGAGAGTTTCTAGAGACAGATACAGGATTGGGCAGACTATTGGAAAAAAGGAGATTCTGATGACCATTAAGAGAAAATAATATCTTTTGATAGTTCTCAATATTTAAATGAAACAGGTGATGGAAACTCATCTGCTCTTGAGTTATGCACCATCTGTTAGGAAAGAGCTAGGGACCGGCCCCGTGGCTTAGCGGTTAAGTGCGCACACTCCGCTGCTGGCAGCCCGGGTTTGGATCCCAGGCGTGCACCGACGTACCGCTTCTCCAGCCATGCTGAGGCCGAGCCCCACATACAGCAACTAGAAGGATGTGCAGCTGTGACATACAACTATCTACTGGGGCTTTGGGGGAAAAAATAAATAAATAAAAAGGAAAGAGCTAAATGGGAACTCAAGCTCTATTCTTCTTTGTCTTGTTCCAGCCATTCTTTTTTTTTTTTTTTTGTGAGGAAGATCAGCCCTGAACTAACATCCATACTAATCCTCCTCTTTTTGCTGAGGAAGACTGGCTCTGAGCTAACATCTATTGCCAATCCTCCTCCTTTTTTTCTCCCCAAAGCCCCAGTAGACAATTGTACGTCATAGTTGCACATCCTTCTAGTTGCTGTGTGTGGGACGCGGCCTCAGCATGGCCGGACAAGTGGTGCATCGGTGCGTGCCTGGGATCCGAACCCGAGCCACCAGTAGTGGAGCTTGCACACTTAACCGCTAAGCCACAGGGCTGGCCCTGTTCCAGCAGTTCTTCGGGTGAAATTACATCAGCCCTGGAGTTTACAGAAAGAGATCATGGGAAGACCAAATGTTGAGGAGGAAAGAGTGCCTGTTCTGAGTGAGACTGACCTGGGGTGTGGCACTGGCTCTGGCAGTTACTAGCCCAATGAGATCCCAGGCAAGTTAATTAACCCATGCATTTCTCAGTTTTCCAACTTGACAATAATAACATCTACTTGGGGGAATAAGTGAAAGAATATATAGCATAGAGGATAAAAATTATACTACCGGCAGTGAGCATGATGCAGTCTATAGAGAAACTGATAAATAATAATGTACACCTGAAATTACACAATGTTATAAACTATTATGATCTCAATAAAATAATTGAACAAAAAAGAAAACATAGTATAAAGTGCACAGCAATTCACCAAAACAATAAAAATGGGCAATATGAAAAAAAATTCATCCCAACTATGAATCAAAGAAATGCAAAATAAATAGCAATGAGATAACACTGTCACCTACCAAATTGACAAAGATTAAAGGAAACAAAGCTAACAATACTGGAGGGTGTGGAAGCAGATATTTTCATATATTGCCGAAAGGAGTGTAAATTGGTACATTCCTGGAGGTCAGTTTGGCAACAACGTGTATTAACAGCCTCACACATGTTCACATTCTTTGACCTAGGGTTTTACTTCTAGATGTTTAGCCTAAGGAAACAGTTACATGTAGGGGAAAAAAGATATATCTGTTTATAAGTTTGTTCATATAGCTTTTTTATATGATAGGAAAAAATATACTAAGTATGAGTTTTCACAACTTTCCTCTCTCCCACAAGACAAGAAGAATGCTTTGCTGCTAGATCAGTAAAATGAGGGGATTGGGTCCTGGAGAAAATGAAATATAGCTTTAATTTAATTTACATTGAAAGGGCCGGCCCCGTGGCTTAGCAGTTGAGTGCGCGCGCTCCACTGCTGGCGGCCCGGGTTCGGATCCCGGGCGTGCACCGACGCACGGCTCCTCCGGCCATGCTGAGGCCGCGTCCCACATACAGCAACTAGAAGGATGTGCAGCTATAACATACAACTATCTACTGGGGCTTTGGGGGAAAAATAAATAAATAAATAAAATAAAATTATAATTTACATTGAAAAAGGCAGACATTGACAGGAAACTGAGAAGACTTTTACAGAACGTTTGGGATGGGGGAGGAAGAGATGATGGGAAAAGGAAGGGAGGAAACAGGAGAAAAGGGGCTAGTTGGAAGAGAAGCTTCAAATAATTGTGCCATGTGTGAGGTATTAAGAGAAAGAGGGAGAAGAGAGGATTTTGAGAAGTTTTGCTGTCTTATTAATATAATCTCCCTTTGGGTTTATCTTGAGAGAGCAAAGATTTACTTTTCTTTTTCTTTTCTTTGTTCTCTCTCTCTTCTCTTCCTTTCTCTTCTTCCTTCTCATCCTATTCTTCTTTTGCTTCAAATCTTCTTAAATGCTGGAGTGATGTTTCTTTAAAATCTTTAGCTTGGGCTACCTATCCACTTAGTTGTTTTTTTTTGGTGTGTGAGGAAGATTGGCCCTGAGCTAACATCTGCCAATCCTCCTCTTTTTTTGCTGAGGAAGACTGGCCCTGGGCTAACATCCATGCCCATCTGCCTCTACTTTATATGGGACGCTGCCACAGCATGGCTTGCCAAGTGGTGCGTCACTTTGGGCCCGGGATCTGAACAAGCAAACCCTGGGCCACCACAGCGGAGCACGCGCACTTAACTGCTTGTGCCACCGCTCCAGCCCCTCCACTTAGTTTTATATGGATTATATTTAAAACAGCAAAAATAATTAGAAACACTGTAAATATCCAAGAATAGGGAATTAGTTAAAGAAGTTAACTAATTTATGTTAGTGAATTAAATAAGTTAACACATATCTATGGTCATTAAATCGTACTGAAGAATATTTAATAAGGTGAATACTTGAATAATATATTAAGCAAAATATATTATGATCCCAACATGGTGTGTGTGTGTGTGTTTGTGTTATGCATATGTGCATAGAAAAAAGACAAGAAGGCAGTATATTAAACATTAACAGTGATATTTGTGGAATTACTGATTATTTTTGTTTTCTTTCCTTTTTTTTTTTTTGGTGAGGAAGATCAGCCTTGAGCTAACATCCATGCCAATCCTCCTCTTTTTGCCGAGGAAGACTGGCCCTGGGCTAACATCTGTGCCCATTTTCCTCCACTTTATATGGGACGCCGCCACAGCATGGCTTGACAAGCGGTGTCTCGGTGTGCACCCGGGATTCAAACCCAGGCTGCCAGCAGTGGAGCACACGCACTTAAGCAATACACCACTGGGCCGGCCCCTATTTTTGTTTTCTTAATGCTCATCTAAATTTTCTGAATTCCCTACATTGATCAAGTAATACTTTTATAATCAGAAACTCCCTCACAATAAACTATTTTTAAAAGCGAGTAGCACAAGAACCACACAGCTTCTAGAAAAAAATACAGAAGAAAATCTTTGCAACCTTGAGGGAGGCAAAGATTTCTTGGCAGGACACAAAAAGCACTAGCCATAAAAGAAAAAATTGAAAAATTGGACTTCAGGGCCGGCCCGTGGCTTAGTGGTTAAGTGCACGTGCTCCGCTGCTGGCGGCCCGGGTTCGATCCCGGGCGCGCACGGATGCACCGCTTCTCCGGCCATGCTGAGGCCACGTCCCACATACAGCAACTAGAAGGATGTGCAGCTATGACCATACAACTATCTACTGGGGCTTTGGGGGAAAAAAAATAAATAAAATTATAAAAAAAAAAGAAAAATTGGACTTCATCAAAATTAAAAAGTCTACTCATCTAAAAACATCACTAAGAAAACAAGTAGACATGGGCTGGACCTGTGGCCTACTGGGTAAGTTTGGTGTGCTCCACTTCGGCGGCCTGCGTTTGGTTCCCGGGCACGGACCTATACCACTTGGTGGTGGCCATGCTGTGGCAGTGACCCACATATAAAATAGAGGAAGATTGGCACAGATGTTCACTCAGGGAAAATCTTCCTGAGCAAAAAAAAAGAAAGAAAAGACAACAAGTAGACAAATGACAGACTAGGGAAAAAATATTCAGAGTATATATACTTGACCAAGGATTCATATCCAAATAATATAAAGAATGCCAATAAATCAACAACAAAATGATGAACTAGGGGCTGACCCCATGGCATAGCAGTTAAGTTCACACACTCTGCTTTGGCGGTGGCCTGGGGTTCGCAGGTTCAGATCCTGGGTGTGGACTGACATGCCACTTGTCAAGCCATGCTGTGGCGGCGTCCCATATAAAGTAGAGGAAGATGGGCACGAATGTTAGCCCATGGCCAATCTTCCTGAGCAAAAAGAGGAGGATTGGCATCAGATGTTAGCTCAGGGCTGATCTTCCTTACACAGACACAAAAAAAGATGAACTATGCACTTAAAAAAATGGGCAAAGCGGGGCCGGCCCGGTGGCGCAAGCGGTTAAGTGCGCGTGCTCTGCTGTGGCGGCCCGGGGTTCGCTGGTTCGGATCCCGGGCGGCACCGACGCACTGCTTGGCAAGCCATGCTGTGGCGGCGTCCCATATAAAGTGGAGGAAGATGGGCACAGATGTTAGCCCAGGGCCGTCTTCCTCAGCAAAAAAAAAAAAAAAAAAAAGAGGAGGATTGGCGGATGTTAGCACAGGGCTGATCTCCTCACAAAAAAAAAAAAAAAAATGGGCAAAGGACTTGAACAGACACTTCACATAAATGGCCAATAAGCCATGAAAAGGTGCTTGTGGTAAATGCTATGATATTACACTCAGATTCTTCTTTTGGAAGGAAGAATTTATTCCTCAGCTGTTGGAAAGGCTGCCAGCAGACAGCCCTCAACTGTCAGTCCACTTCAGTGATTGCCTCCGCTGAAAAGCCCTGACTTGCCTAAGGTCACTCCCTCTTCTCATAGTGGCCTGCATCCAATAACTAATCAACATGGGGGTATAAAGTCCCGGCCACTTGCCCAAACTTAGACCATTTTTGAAGGGTCATCCCAGTTACAGTGCTGTCTGTAGAGTCAGCTGAGGGCTCTGAGACTACATTGAAGCTCAACTTCTTCCTCTGCCCAGTCGTGCTTCTGTCGCTTCCCTTCCACAGGTATAGAGCCCAAGAGCATTCCTTGAAAAACTTCCTGCCAACTAATCTCCCTCTCAGAGTCTTCTTCCAAAGGAAACCAACCTTCAGTAATCATCAGGAAAATACAAATTAAAACCATAAGGAGATGCCATTTCACATCCACTAGAAGAGCTAAAAAACGACTGACATTACCAAATGTTGGTAAAGATGTGGAAAAACTGGAACTCTCATACATTGCTGCTGGGAGTGTAAAATGGTAAAACCATGTTGGAGAATCGTGTGGCAGGTTTTTTTTTTTTGGGGGGGGGAGGAAGATCAGCCCTGAGCTATCACCTGCCAATCCTCCTCTTTTTGCTGAGGAAGACTGGCCCTGGGCTAACATCCATGCCCATCTTCCTCCACTTCATATGGGACACCGCCACAGCATGGCTTGACAAATGGTGCATCAGTGCGCGCCCGGGATCCGAACTGGCGAACCCTGGCCAGCCGCAGCAGAGCACGCGCACATAACCGCTTGCACCCCCAGGCTGGCCTTATAAGGTTAAATATACATTTAACCCATGACCCAGCAATTCCATTCTTAAGTATGTACCCAAGAGAAACGAAGACATATATCCATAAAATTGTACAAGAATCCTTCTAGGTAGCCTTAGTTATAATAGCACCAAACTGGAAATAACCCAAATGTCTATCAATAAGGAATGGATAAATAGATTGCAGTATAGTCCTATAATACTACTCAGCAATATAAAGGAACAAACTATTGATACACACAACATGTGTAGATCAAAAACACTACATTGTAGGGCCAGCCCCGTGGCTTGGCGGTTGAGTACGCGCGCTCCACTGCTGGCGGCCCGGGTTCGGACCCGGGCGCGCACCAACGCACCGCTTCTCCGGCCATGCTGAGGCCACGTCCCACATACAGTAACTAGAAGGATGTGCAACTATGACATACAACTGTCTACTGGGGCTTTGGGGAAAAAGAAAAAAAACAAAACAACAACAACAACAAAAACACTACATTGTATAAAAGAAACCACAAACACACACACATACACCAAACACATACTGAATCCATTGATATGAAGAACAAGAATAGGCAAAACAAATCCATGGTGATAGAAATCAGAAAGTAGTTGCTTAGGTAAGGTGGGGGCGGGGTGGGAATGACTGAAAAGGTCCATGAGGAAACTTTCTGGGATGATGAAAAGATTCTGTATCTTGTTTTGAGTGGTAGTTACACAGTGGTTACAATTGTCACTAGGCATTGACTTGAACATTTAAGATGTGTCCATTTTATTTTATGTAAATTATACTTCAATCAAAGCTTACATAGACACACACACACAAAATGAGTAGCATATACTAGGCACTCAATAAATGTTTAATAAACAAGTGAAGGAGATGATTTTTCTAAAGAACCAAATTACAAATAATTACAGAAAAGATTTCCCTCTCCTGGGTTATGGTAAAATGTGAGATTCTCTTGGGACACTCCTTGATTAAAACCCAGTGAATATTTATTCTTCACAGTGATTTTTTCCTCCCCCATTAAAATGGTGAAGCTTTGATATCCACAGGAGTGGCAGAATCAGGTCTATTATGTCCGCCTGCATCATCTGCAGGTGAGTGGAAATGCTAAAGTAACAGTGCTGAGAGAAAGGAATCAAAAACCATCATTGGTTTCCCAGTGTGGTAGATCAGCTTTTGGCTGCTACTCCACATAATCTTGCCAACATCACTCTCAAAGAAATTTCTCTTACAAAATAGCACACAATCACCACCCTATTTTGAACATGGGCATTTAATCTCAGAAAAAGTATTTAAAGTATTTGAAATATTCGAAGAGAGAAGTCGATTTTTATGGAGACAGTTGATATTAACCTATGCTGTTTTCCACTAAGGTTAATTCCCTGGGATATATGAAAATGAGAAGAGAGGGAATCCTTTTAGGGGTTTCACAGCCTAAACGAATAAGACAGAATGCCAATTGACTCTCAAGAAAAAGATTTTTGTAAACACACAAAGCTATTTTAAAATTCTCTTTTATAAAACCAAACAGTTCAAAAGGTGTTGGCCGCCATCTTAAAAATCTGAAAGCAGACTACTGGTCAGGTTGCCAGATTTAGCAAATAAAAATACAGGATGTTCAATTAAGTTTGAATTTCAGATAAACAATGAATAGTTTTTAGTATAAGTATTCCCCCCAAATATTGCATATATTTAGTATATTCCCATAAAATATTTGAGACATATTTATACTAAAAGACTATTTATTGTTTAATCTGAAAATCAAATTTAACTAGGTGTCCTGTACTTTATCTGGAAACTCTAGTACTGGGGAGAGTTGCTCAGCCTACTCTGCAGAACAAGAGGCCTCATCTGGCTGATGAGAATGTGCCTTTAGGGTTACTACACAAAATTACAAGGTTAGCAATGGTCATGGTAAAAAGAGAAGAATTGAACCTTTCTTCTACTCTGTGGAGTTCTACTCTCTCTTTTATACTGAAAAATACCGTGAAAAGCATTTAAATGTATTTCCAATTATTTAGAGTGGTAATGGATTAGTTGTAGTAAATAGAGGGTATACTGCAATTGGATCTCTAGTGTTTGTGTAGGGGCTAAGAGCCTAGGATTAACCATGTGGATTTATGAACCTAGAGAACTTGTTTCTCTTGCTAGATTTGCTATTTCTGGTGAGGAATGAATGGACCTGATTTTGTAAAGCAGTTTGAGGACTTCAAAACTGCTGCATGGAAACATTTTTTCTAATGAAGTTATTCCCCTACTCCTTTCCCTAAAGGATTACCCGCATCGTTCTGCTTTATAGGACTTGTAATACTATGTCAGATCTCCAAGGTGGAAGGCTGGTTCTTTTTTTTTTTTTTTAAATATTTATTTATTTATTTATTTGTTCCTCCAAAGCCCCAGTAGATAGTTGTATGTCATAGCTGCACATCCTTCTAGTTGCTGTACGTGGGACGCGGCCTCAGCGTGGCTGGAGAAGCGGTGCATCGGTGCATGCCTGGGATCCGAACCGGGCCGCCAGCAGCGGAGCATGCGCACTCAACCGCTAAGCTACGGGGCCGGCCCTGGAAGCCTGCTTCTAATGAAGGCTGGAATACTTGTCCTGTAGAGGTGGGTTGAAAACAGCAACATTGCTCTGAGTCTGTTTTAAGCACTCATGGAGACAGCATCCTTTTCAGCATCAGCTGATGCTCCACAGCATGGAATTCTATTACTCTCATTTGAGCTGCTTCGTTATTCTAGCAATCAGATCTTTCTGTCTCCTTCCTGTTACCCGGCCTTGACACCAGCTATCATGTGCCCTCTTTGCCTTGACTCCCAGGCACATAATTCTTTTTTCATTTTCTTTGAAGTCAAATGCCAGAATATTGGAATTTCTAGGACAGTTACACGGCTATAACAACAGTAGAGAATGTGAAATCAGAGCTGTCCTGTAAAATCTAGGGCATGTGGTCCCTCTAATATTTCAACACTTGTCCTCTGACAGTTACCCATGAAGTCAGGGATATTCGGAAAAGAGACAGGACTCGGAGTCAGAATTCTTCTCATCATGACTTTAATCACTGCTTTGCAGTTAATCTTGGGCAAATTACTGCATCTATCTTCATCCTGTGAGTTTCTGATCCCCTTTTATTTGAAGCCCCCTATAACAATAGTAAAAAAAAGAACAAAGCAAAAGGAACTCATTTCCAACTTACTTTGCCTATCCTTAAAATTTATGCTTAAAATCCTAGCGTTTGTAACATGGCATTTTGGGCTTCTCTGTCCCTTTATCATGAAGGGGGAAAAGTTATGGAAAACGAAAGTCTTAACAATTTTACCATTTTAATTCCTTACTTAGGAAGATGAAACATGTATCTGCTTTCAGGACTGCAATTTGTAAACTTCAAGTCTGAACCCAGTTTGGATAGAGCTGTAGTGTTCTAATTCCTGGAAAAAATAAAAGGGGTTTACAGGGCCGGCCCTGTGGCTTAGCGGTTAAGTGCGTGCGCTCCGGGCTGGTGGCCCGGGTTCGATCCCGGGCGCGCACCGACGCACTGCTTCTCCGGCCACGCTGAGGCCGCGTCCCACATAAAGCAACTAGAAGGACGTGCAGCTACGATGTACAACTATCTACTGGGGCTTTGGGGGGAAAATAAATAAATAAAATTAAAAAGTAATAATAAAAGGGGCTTACAAACTAAAGAAAGTGATTTACCCAATCAGACAGTAAGAGTAGCACTTTCCAATCAGACAGTAAGAGTAGCACTTTCTGCAAAATAGTGACTCCTTTTTCTCTCCCCTACCTCTTCAATTCCTTTGATCCTGTCACCCTCTCCTCCACGTATCGATATCCTCTTAAACCGAAATAAGACAATAATGAATCACTTTAGCAAAACTTCGTAGGGCTAAGCAAAGATGTCATATTTTGGTATCTCTTGGCCCTTGAGACACATCAGGATTGGTCCCAGCAGGAGTGCAGGGTTTCCTGATGCAGAGTTCCTGAAACGGTGGCCTCCACTTCATAGTTAATGTATGTTTGGGGCAAGAAAAATATAAATCTCTCTTGAATGTTTGAATTGTGCTTTGCTGCCTAAAGAGTTTTGTCTTTTTTTTTTTTTTGGCCTGCCTTAACTCCTGATGTCAGGTCCCTAGGGTACCCGTGCTATGCCTCATTCTCAGTGAATGTATATTTTATACAGTGTGATTGCACTTTGAACTAAAATAGACCATATCTAGAAATCTGCTGGTACGGCTTCCCAGGACTAAAGGATATGAGCAGTTTGAATTGCTTTTTGTCTCTCTGGCTTCTTCTTGAGTCAATTCACAATACATAGATGTTACCATTTAGATTTTATTAAAAAAAAAAAAAAAGGCACCAGATCCCAAAGGCTAGCCTCCATACTGAGACTATTTTCCTAGAACATGCATAATATCTAAAAATGAAAGGGTCCTAGATGCTTACCTTCCAGTCTATCTTCAGCTCTGGCATTATTTGTTTATTGGAGACAAGATGATTTTCAGTTCAATCCTGTGCATAAGCAGGCCACAGCCAATTTCTAGCTTCCCCTACACTTTTAAGTGTTTTAATCTTGACTCCTATGCAAATTCTGTATGGAGGCTGGCAGCAGATTTTCATCCTCAGTTATTTAAGATACATGGCTAAAACACTAAGGCAAATTGCTCTTTCATAAAATCACACCCCATAAAATGTGATGTCCACCAGTCTGGTAGGCCTTAATGTCTTGGGTCTCTTTTCCTCACCCCGCCCTTAACCTAGGGTTGGACAGAGGTTGAGATTATTCTGTTTGCTAGGCATGAGGATCAGGTATTGAGTGAGGACTAATTCTGATGTAAATTCTTCTTGTCAGGGATTTAGAAAGCAAACAGAAATAGAGCCAAGGGTGGAGAAACTGAGGCTATCTGACTGTTGCCAAGCTGCTGAGACTTCTAATCCTGTTAGCTACTTCCACCAGGTCTGCTTCACCCTGAGCCCTCACTTATTTCTTTGGATTTGAAGTCAAGGCAACATGATTGCTAAGTCAATTCCAGCATGCCAGCTCCAGAACACTGTAACCTTTAAAGACTTGGGATTCCACGAGAAATGTTGTAGCAGCATTCCAGAGACCCACGCATCAGACACAGACATATGCATTCTTGCCTGCAGCAGAGGGTGTTGGCTTTACTCCCTAACTCATATTCTGCAAAACGCTGGTGGCTATTCATAAGAGGACACAGCCAAACAGGCTCATCTCAATTTCAAGAGCACGAACAAAGAGCCTGGGTTTAGTCATATAGTTGCCCGTCACCCAGGATTGGTAAATAATCGTGGAGTAGTGGTTGTGAAAAAGGAAACAGAAGTACTGAAAAAAAAAAAAAAAAAAAAAGGAGAGGGGCTAGAAAGGAAGTAAGACAGGTGGAAACGTATGACTTTTTCAACTTCCTGATGGAAAGATACCAACAGAAATAAAACTCTTTCTAACTCTGAAGACATTTCTTTGGCCATATTTGGATGTATATAATGTCATATTGCCACCCTCAAATATATATAGACACACACACATATATATCACCTGTTGTATCATGTATAGTTATTATCCATCATGCAGTATACATTTTAAAGCATATGGAATTAATCTACTTCCCCTTCCTGAAGATCACAGGATGGGTAGGCAACATTCCATCTACTCCCCACATTTCCAACAGTCATTCCAACAGCCATTTTAAGTTACAGAAAAGAATCAAGGCTGGGATCTCATGGCATCAGCTTCTTATGGATTGCTCTCCAACGTTTTGTGCCCCTGGTTTTTGGAACCTCTTCACCATCTTCTGCAGGTAAGACTCATATTAGCGGAATTAGAGTTATAATTTCCACGCTGGAAATTGACATTGAAGGCCATAATTTCTAAGTCAGAGAAGGTAAACAGTAACAGTAATACTTTGTTTCGATCTAATGTGGTGGGTTTTGCAATGGTCTCCCAAACTCTTCCACATTTTTCTCCTCCCCTTTCAAAGCTCCACAGCCAGTGTTTCTTACCCTCCTGCCTGAATATTTTGGCTCTCTAACCCCACTCTTTTATATTCTCTTTGCTTTGAAACATCTCTTTCAATGACATACATTTGCTCTATACATCCTTTATTCCAACTCTCTTTTTTTTTTGGTGAGAAAGATTGGCCCTGTGCTAACATCTGTTGCCAATCTTCTTCTTTTTGCTAGAGGGAGATTGGCCCTGAGCTACTATCTGTGCCAATCTTCCTCTATTTTGTATGTAGATTGCTGCCACAGCATGGCTTGATGAGTGGCGTAGGTCTGTGCCGAATCTGAACCGGAGAACTCGGACTGCGGAAGTGCAGCATGCAAACTTAACCACTATGCCACTGGGCCAGCCCCTGATTTGTTTTTTCTTTCTTAACTTTTTATTGAAGTATACAATCTGCACAGGTTTTTTCATTTGCAGATTTTCAAGGGCTTCGTTAAACAGCGAAGCCTAGAAATCTGTTAGAAGTAGGGCTAATGACCTTGGGACATTACTAACTTCCCACTCCTTCTGAAGCACCATGGAGGGAAATGAATTTCCAAAAGCCCTTGTGTTGTTCATTTTGGTTATTCCAGAGAAGCCTGCCTGCAGCATATGTTAGATTGTAGCCAGTCTTCTTTATGAGAACTATACACTACCTTCCATTCCTCCATCCCATGTCATAGGTAGTAGGTCTATGTTCACTCGTGACTTGCTGCACTGGAACCTCCAGGGTCATGGGGCGAGGGATGGGGCCAAGTAAGGTTCTCCCCTTTTTCTTCGGCAGGGTCACAATTACTGCTGCCAGGAAGTCCATGGCTCTGGTGTGTTTTTTTCTGTTTTGTTTTAAATCATGTCTGTGATTTTATAAAAGAAAGTTGTCTCTATTCTTAGGTTCACCTACTTTCTCTGTGGGGCACACATCTGGTACATAAAGAAAAGGCTATAGACTGGATAAAATATACTCTCTTGGTCAGTTGCTTAGTCGGGTCAATAACAATTGAGATGTACTTTGTGCAGGGCTCAGTACTGACAGTAATAAAAGAATTAGAAGTCAACCTTTTGCTAGTAGTACATCTTGAAAAAATATCCATATAAAACAAATTAAAAATGTAATTACAGAACAACAGAAAGAGTACAAATAAATCAGCAAAAGTCAGTACTTGGGAGCTGATGGGAAAGGGGTTAGAGTTGGGTGGAGTTAGTCAATGAGGACTTTCCGGAAAAGGTGAGATTTGAAGGAAGGGAGGGGCATGGGTTCGGCAAAAAGAATGAGGAGGCCTTTCCAGCAACAATGCATGAGCAATGGTAGAGAAGAGAGAATGAGCAAGCTGTAAGGGCCAGATGGTAAACAGGTTAGCTTGCTAAGACTGGAGAATCTATGTTAAAGGGTAAGAAGCAACAAGTCTGAGAAAATGGAAAGGATAGTTTATGGAGAGCCTTAAATGGTTATAAATCAAATTTGCTTTAACAGACAAGAGGGAGACTTATGGGTTCTTGCATAATGAAAATAACTTTGTAAGAAGCTAAGATACAGATGGATTAGAATAAAACAAACTGGAGAGTCAGAAAAATAGGCAATCTGCTACAAAATTTTCCAGGAGAGGAAAAAAAAAGGCTGGGTCCTAATGCCAGCTCTGACATTTATTAGCTGTATGACCTTGGGCAAGTTACTGAATCTCTGTGTTCCTGTTTCCTCATCTGTAAAATGGGGACAGATAATGGTGTCCACCTAACAGAGTTGTTGAAAGGATTAAATGAATTCATACATGAAAAGTGTTTAGTAAGCACTCAACACATTATTATTCAATTATTAGTTAGATTATTAATATATTATTAAAATTAGTATTATTTCTATGACCAAGAAGTGGTCATTGAAATTCATCCATGCAACAAAAGGCCCCATTTCACATCTTAGTTTGAAAGGATTGCAGTTTTTCAGTCTGTCCTAGAAGGTATGTAGGATTCAGAGAATAGGAGGGCAGGCCCAGTGTCCAAGACTGTGCTGTCCAATACAATAGCCACTAGTCACGTGGGGCTATTGAGCACCCGAAATGTGGCTAGTCAGAATTAAGATGTGCTGTAATGTAAAATACACACTGGATTTCAAAGCCTTAGTATGGGGGGAAAAAATCTCATTAATATTTTTTATATTGATTACATGTTGAAATGATAATATTTTGGATATGTTGAGTTAAATAAGATGTATCAATTTCACTTGTTTCCTTTTTCCTTGTTCTTTTTTCTTTTTTTGATGTGGATACTGGAAAATTTAAAGTTATGTTATTGGCTCACATTATATTTCTATTGGAGAGTGCTGGTCCAGTACAACATTCAACTTTGAGTTTTGGAGTTTAAGGGGTTCTACATGAGAAGGTTCTATAAAGGAATATGGGGATTATGTATGTCTCCTTGCCCTTGACACTTAAAAATATATGTTTAAATATACACAGATTTATATATAATATATATTTATATTAAAATATATATACCTCAACTTGCAAGATATCAACGGAACTGAAGGAGCCACAGCTAGTTTACCCTTAAAGAGGCCACAACTGGTAAAGGGTTTTATTTCTAAAAAAGCAGAAACAAAGATGAAAACGGGAAAAGGGCGAAACATATCTTATTTTGAACATTAAATCATGGAAACAAAAAATCTTCCTAACTTTTGAAATCACTCCCTCAAAGGTCCAAATCGCATTGGTTCAAGTAACCTGGATTATTAAAGGTTTTCTGACAAATTTTTCATATCATCCTTTGCTACTAAGATAACAGGAATAATTATTGGCCAAAGAGCCTCAGGTCAGGGCCTTCCGCTGATCTGAAGGTAAAAATCCAGTTTGGGGTTTGGCTCTGAAGTGATATTTTAACATTTCACCCCGACTGCACTGACCAACTGTGCTTCAATTTCCAAAGACAGCTCGGAGGGGCCCCCTCACGCCTTTCCCTCTGCTTCTCAAACCTTTCCGGGCTCCCTGGGGCTCGCAGGCCGCCCGCTCTCCCAGGCGCCGCCGACAGGTGCAGCGCCGGGGGCCGCCTCCCGCCCCCAGCTCGCGCCCGCGACCCCGCACCCTCCCGCCCCGCCGGCCGCGCCCTCGCCGCTCCGCCCCCTGCCCCGGCGCGCGCGCACACACCGGCGGGGGCGCGCCCGGCCGGCGGGGGCGCGCACGCAGCTGCCGCCGCCGCCTCCCTCCCTCCCTGCAGGCCCTCCTCCCCTTCCCTCCCCTCCGCCCCCCTCCCCGTAGGCACCCAGCCCGCCGCCCGCCCGCCCGCACTGCCTCCCTCCCGGCCCCTGCGCTCCGGCTGGATCTCGCCCCCGCCCCCCAGGCTGCCCGGTCGCTGTCCTCTGGCGGTCGCCCGGGCTCGGTGGATGTGGCTGGCAGCCGCCGCCCCCTCCCTCGCTCGCCGCCTGCTCTTCCTCGGCCCTCCGCCTCCTCCCCTCCTCCTTCTCCTCCTCAGCCGCTCCTCCCGCCGCCGCCTCCACAGCCTGGGCCTCGCCGCGATGCCGGAGAAGAGGCCCTTCGAGCGGCTGCCTGCCGACGTCTCCCCCATCAACTACAGCCTGTGCCTCAAGCCCGACTTGCTGGACTTCACCTTCGAGGGCAAGCTGGAGGCCGCCGCCCAGGTACGGCGACCCTCGGGCGCCGGGGGCGAGCTGCCGGGCCAGCAGTTAGGCCGCGCCCGCGGGCTGGGCTGGGGGCCTGGCCGGGAGGGCGGGCGGGCCTGGGCACCGCGGGCCCGGAGCTGGGGAGGCCCGCTCGGGCACGGGCGCGCCCCTCGGGGTGGCTGCGGGGCCCCCGGGCTGGGGGGCTCTGCCCCGCGGGGCTGGGGCCCGGGGAGCGCCGCGGGCGCCGGCGGGCCCGGCTCGTGCGCCCTTCCGGGGCGAGCACACCTGTGTGGGCTTCCCTCCGACCCCTGGCCCTTCCGGGCGTGATGGGGTTCTGGGAGAGGTGGCGGGTGTTGGGGGAGGCCGGAGGGGCATCGGAGTCCACGCTGTGTCTCCACCTCCTGACTCAGTTCTTTTCTGCGGTTCTTCCTACGCCCCACGGAGGACACATGGGAAGGGGCGGTCATCAGGGACTCAGCCGCCGCGCGTTAGCGAGGAGGGGAGATTCTAGAAGGGGGGAGAGGGTGAGAAGGAGAATGTTAATCCCAGGCAGCCTTGCTGAGTTCTCCCCGCCTGCTACAACCCAGGGGCTGGGTTTCCAAGATGATCTGCCCCCCCTCCCCCTTCCTCTTCCCCTCAAGTGACAGTGCAGCAGTGACTTTGTTCTCTCCTAACCTCTAGTGAAGCTGAAGGAGGACCCCATCTCTGCTTTTCCTCCTGTCTTCCTAGCTTTGCAGCTTTTGAAGCAGGTGGATTTATTGCTACAGCGATGGTTGCTTAGCAGTACCCTCCTCTGAAAGAAGCTATTAGTTTTAGCATACCATTGGTGAAAATATTCCATTACTCTTCATTGCAGTTTTTGGTGAATCATGCTCCGCCCCCCCCGCCCAACATTTTCTGAAGTATTATTTGATTTTGGAGACCATTAGTATTGATGTCCTACAAAGGTCCTGAACAATAGACATTAATGATACCATGTTATATGATGTATTATGTGAAGTCTGTAATGAAGAATGGGAACTGTTTAGTAGTTATCTTTAAAAAAGAATGATGGTAAACATTTTGTTTCATTTCTTTTCCTACTGCAGTCGGGAGAAAAATCAATAGCCCTCAACCTTAAAGAACAGGGTATGTAGCAGTGAAATGAAAGAAATGTAGACCAGTGTTCGAAGGAATTGAAAGTTGGCAGTTGTCTTTGAAAGCCGAGTGTCTACTCAGATTGAAAATACGTCTAAAAGTGTAGAATTAAGAAGCATACTGTCAGATTTGGGGCGCTTGTGTGAAAGCGTGAGGGCTCCAGGGTTTGGCTGCATCAAAAGGCAAAACTTATCCCTGTGCAAGTCAGATGATTTAAAAATTTTCCATTAAGAATATGAATCAGAATGAGTACATCTTGGGTCTAAATTCGTATTTGAGACGGTTATTTGGGAGACTGTGTTTGTTTAAGCCAAGTGACTAGAGTGTTTGATATATATTGGCAGGGGGCAGGTGGGAGGGATTGTAAACAGTAGTGTCTTGTGACTTGGCAAACCTGCGGGAAGAGGAACCTAACGATGAATGAGTTCGCATTATGTGAAAAGACTAACATTAAAAAAATCATTTCTTTCTTTACCCCATTCGTTGGCATAATGAATTGATAATTTTGGGAGGTGTACACATTTAGGGAAATTTTTCAGAAAAGAGTTGTCGATGAAGATTTTTAAGTGATGATTTTGTTAGGAAGTGACAGTTTTATTTAAGTGTTAGGATAGAACAACAAACAGTGACATGCTTCTCCTTACCCCTTTTCTACATGTTTTTCCAAAGAGATGAGAAATATGTGGAAGACTGGTTTGGGCCATTGAGGAAGCACGTGGTAATGTACTAGATATTAGCAGGGACTTTTTAATCTGATAGAAGGAAATAAATGAATCTTTTTTAGTAACAGGAGCTTTTCAAATCATTTCTTTTCATCAATTCTATTCAGGCTAGGTGGCAACCCAGCTGAAAGAAGGCATGATAGTGAATTCTAACAGGTTTCATTAAAGGATAATTGGACTTTTTAATTGTACCTACTGCCACCCTTGGAAGTGTAAAGAGGAGTTAACATTAGTAAAAAGTTAACATTAGTAAAAAGTATATATTAATGTTTTTGAAATCCATGAATTGGAGCAATACGTTTAAATTGTGGCATTAAGTAGTATTTTATTGTGGAAATCAAAAAATGTGGACAAAATTATATCTCTAGAAACCTAGATTTATAACTGGTATTGGATCAGTTTCCTAATGGTTGGAATCACATTACACGAAGTATGCAAGTTGCTTGGTTGCTTTAGTTGCAAAATTTTATGATAAGCCCAGAGTATTTGTACAGGTTACATATTAGAAACTTAGTGGATTTTTAACCTAGCCTGGCGTGTGGGCTCCTGGGAAGGTGAAGAAATTAGTCAATGCGCACTGATTTAAAAAGTAATTGTCTTTTACATAAGTGAGTGTGGTCTGATTCAGCAGGACTTGAAAATGTGTTATCACGGGCCTAGAGAAATGGGACATTCACTTTGCGCTCCCTTTACGTTAGGATATTTGAGAGTAACAGATTTTTGTAGCTATTCTAACTCTCTTGTTTTGTGGATAATTAATTAAAAAATAGATTACAAGTTTATGTGAGTGGCTGCAGTTCCTGGTTATGAGCATATAGTGGTTTATACAGTAATTGGACTTTCTCTTATGGAAATATTTTACCTGTGCCAGAGAAATTAACTTCATCCTACAAAGCCAGAAGTCAGGATATATTAGATAATCCTTGGCCTCCGCCAACAAAATATTCATGTTGGTGATGACTAAATTGGCACTTACAGGAGAGTTACAGATATAGTAGTTTATTTGGCAGGCCAAAACTTGGCACCCAAATGGATGTTATTGTCAACCCTGTTATGGAATTTTCTGCCCAAATTTTGCGTGTTTTCTATGCAGTCATTTTGGTAGTTTTTTATTACTTTAAAAAAATGATAAAATTAACAATTTGTCCAGCGTTGTGCTAGATCACTAAATGGTCTTAAGAAATTAAATTGAAAGATTGGTGACAAGGAATTGAATTTGTTCAGATTTTCTATTCTGTTTCTTGAAATATCTATGAGGAAACAAGTATAAGAAACTTGTATATTGAGCTTTATCTAATGTCTGGAAGTGAATTTTGCAGTGAATTTTCCAGATAAATGATGCTTACCCTTTGAGGCACTTAGACTTTAAAACGTATTTACTGATTTGGATGGAAATATTCCTAAAATGTATTATGTTTTTTTTGTTTGTGAGGAGATCAGCCCTGTGCTAACATCTGCCAATCCTCCTCTTTTTTTTTGCTGAGGAAGACTGGCCCTGGGCTAACATCCGTGCCCATCTTCCTCCACTTTATATGGGACGCTGCCACAGCATGGCTTGACAAGCAGTGCGTTGGTGCGCACCCGGGATCCGAACTGGCGAACCCCGGGCCGCCGCAGCAGAGCGCGTGCACTTAACCACTTGTGCCACCGGGCTGGCCCCAGGTGGCCCCAAATGTATTATGTTTTTAAACTCTATGATTCCTCATGATCTTGATTTGTTTCTTTTCTTCTTCTTTTTTAAAATACTGGACATTATTCTGAACATCTGTCATTGATACTCATAACCATAGATTACACAAAACTATGTACTATATCATTTATTAGTTTCATGTCTGTTCTTTAAAGTTTTTTTGCTTGGTTTCCTTACTCTCAGGTTATTACTTCTGGCTGCTTATTGTGCCTTGTTGCTGCCTATTGTGCAATTTCTTCCCTCTTCTATTTTACTGAACTTGATCTGAAGAGGTCTAAGTAACCAGATAAACAAGCTTGTTTGAGCTTAAAAAGAAATTTCTAAGTGAGGATTTGACGGATTCTCTTCTGAGTGAAGGGTATGAGCTTTATTGTATGGACTTTGTATCATCATCCATTCTGGCTTTTCATACAGGTGTTTTTTTTTTTTTTTTTTTTTTTTTTAACTTCCTGGTTTTGGATAATTGATATTGTCCAGTACAACCTGGATAAATGTGGTCTTGAGTAGTAAATTATCTATAAAACTTCTCTGAACTTTGCTACGTAAATGAGCCTGTTCTTATTGTCAAGTAAATCTTATTCTAATCTGGATGTGAGTCAGTGGCAAAGGACTGAGTCTTCTGATAGCTGTTTTGTTGTTAACTGAGATGAGTTCTCTAGATTTCGGAGATTCCATTTTGAACACCATACAAGTATGTAGTTCTCAGTTTATTTGGCTACTTGTAATCATTTTAAAATTTTATTTTAAATTAGGAAGTATTTTAGAAATACAGAAAAGTAACCCAGCACTTAGCAGATAGTAATGTTTAGCAGGTATTAACGTTTTGCCCCATTTGCTTCGGACTTTGCCTGATGTTTTTTGGGAAACAAAATGTCACAGATACCATTTAAAGCCCATTTCCATCTCTTCCCACCCCCCACTCCCAGAGGTGACTTCTCTCTTTAGGTAGGTGAATATTATTCCTACGTTTAGTTTTAAAGTCTTATTGCAGGGCCGGCCCCATGTCTTAGCGGTTAAGTGCGCGCGCTCCGCTACTGGTGGCCCGGGTTCGGATCCGGGGCGTGCACCAACGCACCACTTCTCTGGCCATGCTGAGGCCGCGTCCCACATACGGTGCCTAGAAGGACGTGCAGCTATGACATACAACTATCTACTGGGGCTTTGGAGAAAAAAAGGAGGAGGATTGGCAATAGATGTTAGCTCAGAGCTGGTCTTCCTCAGCAAAAAGAGGAGGATTAGCATGGATGTTAGCTCAGGGCTGATCTTCCTCACAAAATAAATAAATAAATAAAGTTTTATTGCATGTGTAAGTATCCACGAACAATAAATAGCAATATTCTGTTTAAAATTTTTACGTGAATGGTACTTATTATGTTTGACTTTCCACAACTTGCTCTTTTCAGTGTCTCTTTTGTTAGAAAACTTGGCTCAATTTTTGTTTACTAATTATTTGCTCCTTATTGTCTTTAGAAATTATAGCCCTATTCCACAAAGGCAATGATTATTACAAAATTTTAACGATGAAATTGCTTGTTAGGCAAAGTGACTTCAGGCTTCATACTGACTGGTATTTGGAATTGTCACACTGGAAATTTCCTTTTACTAAAATCTCAGGACTTTGGCAATCAGGAAAAAACCTCTTAAGTCTTAGTGTAGTACATGTAAGGTGTATTCCTGAGTGATTGTAGTAATGACACATTCAGGGAAAAAATGGTCTTAGATTGCTGCCTTCCTAGCTCAAAGGAAACCTCCGCTGTAAAATTTTTCCCAGTGGTCGAGCTGCCTCTTCAGTAGAGCCATTACTTAAGCGTTTGGTTCAGTTGAAGTGCAGACTGTGGGACTCCAAGACTTCACCCTGGGTTTGAAACAAAGGATACACTAACATTCCGTTCTTTAATAGTGTCAAATGGAAGAGTTGAAAAGGAGCTTGTTATCAACATAGTTTATATGCCACCTTTAACATTTTGCTTCTGTTTTAAGCTTGGAAATTGAAGATCTTAATTCTGAAATTCCTTTGAATTATTACCTGTATTTTGATAGCGGAACACACAGGTAGTAATATTCACTAACATGATGATGTTAATATATGAAAAATCACATACTGAATCATCAGGTCAGTATTACTGTTGGGAAAGCATCAAAAAGACCAGTGTTAGGGGCTGGCCCCGTGGCTTAGCGGTTAAGTGCACGTGCTCCGCTACTGGAGGCCTGGGTTCGGATCCCAGGCGCACACGGACGCACCGCTTCTCTGGCCATGCTGAGGCGGCATCCCACATACAGCAACTAGAAGGATGTGCAACTATGACATACAACTATCTACTGGGGCTTTGGGGAGAAAAAGGGGAAAAAGAAAAAAGGAGGAGGATTGGCGATAGATGTTAGCTCAGGGCGGGTCTTCCTCAGCAAAAAGAGGAGGATTGGCATAGTTGTTAGCTCAAGGCTGATCTTCCTCACACACACACACAAAAAAAAGACCAATGTTAGAGTGTGGTAGTCAAGCACTTAAGCATATGCTTCAGTCCACACGAATATTTTAAATTACCTTCCTTGCAGTAAATATATGCTGATATCCAAAATGCTATATAATGCAGCACATAGTTCTTAAATTTTATATCATTCTGATCAGGCACTATATAAACTATTAGGTGAATACTGTTAGTTGATATTCAGAGTAACATCTTTATGATTAGAGCACATTTACTCTTGGTCTCTGTGTGTGTATCTTAATAATGACATCTATTAAGTGATTACTATGTATCAGGCACTAAATTCTAAAACAAGCACTTTCTACGGATTGTCCTGTTGTCTAAAGTGCATCTCTGATATGAGCTAGAATATACTGTCTGGTTTTTAAAATTTGAGTGGAGTTCTATTATTAAGTATTTTTGTTCCTTTGGTTCTTCCCTCCCAGTCTTCCAGAAATGGCAGTATTCTGAAAACAAAACAAAACAAAATTAGTAGCTATTCAACAAGCAGCTTAATTCATTAGTATAAACAGGTGGGTTTTCCCTAAACACAGGAGGAATTGAAATGTTTTTGTATTGTTACATGGCCTGGATGTTGTACAGCGTACTGGACGTTGTGCATTGTGTCTTTCCGAAGTACACAAATACTTTCCCTTAGAATGTTAACAGTAGTAGTAAGATAAGTGTCATTTGGCATAAGTAGTGTTGTACAGGTATCTTGACATTGGTAGATTAACTGCTTGGCTACCATTAAATTCACTGCAGATGTTGATGGATGAAAATATGGTTGCCTATAAAGATTAAGACCCATAACTGAACCACTGTTACTACTCTGTTGGCATAAACTTCAAATTCTGGAAGGTTTTTATTCATTTTACCCTTTGGAGCACACCCCAGTAAGTGATTCATTTCTCTGTGTTTCTGAATTTTTTTTTAAGTCAGTTTATGAATAGGCAAAGAGATTTTTTCTTTTTGTTCAAATGTGCTATAAACGGCCAATTGGGATGTAAAAGTTTTAGTGCTGTTTAGTTATGTTCTGGTGAAATAAATAGTGTGAAGGAATATTACCACTTACAAAATAAAAAAGAGGGCCTGCCCCGTGGCTTAGCGGTTAAGTGCACGTGCTCCGCTACTGGCGGCCCGGGTTCAGATCCTGGGTGTGCACCAACACACTGCTTCTCCGGCCATGCTGAGGCCACGTCCCACATACAGCAACTAGAAGGATGTGCAACTATACGTACAACTATCTACTGGGGCTTTGGAGGGAAAAAAATAATAATTAATAAAATTAAAAAATAAATAAATAAAAAAGAAAAGTTCATTACATGACATTTTTGTTTAGAAACAGGAAGATTTATGAGAAGGATTTTTTTTTTTTTTTAAATGAGCCGAAATAGTTTCACTTTATGTGTTAGAGATTTTGACAGTTTGTTACAGGCCTAATAACATGCTATCTGTAATTTAGGTCAAGTAATTTTAGTTTAAAATTAATCATGTTTATGTATTTTTATTAATAAGATGATTACCCTTAGGTATTGCTTTTTCCTACAGATATTATGTTACTCCTGTGTCCTTACCTAGTTCTGTGGTCTGTTCAGTGATCTCAAGGCACTGTTGACCTACACATGGGTTTTGTTTGGTCTACACAGTGTTTTTGAAAATTTTGAATTAGTTGCCATAATTTAAAAATTGAGAGATTGCACATGAAATCTGAATTTGTGGCTTTGTTTTTAAATGGGAAGATCTGTTGACACTAAGTCTGCTTTTCAGTATAGCGATAATTAGTTGGTTCCAAGAAATGGCTACTTCCTCCTTCCTCGGTGGGCTTGTGCATAGCCTTTACCTGGCCTACTGCACTCACCTGCTTGGCTGGCCTCTGTAGGCATTTGTTTGTGATTTAGGGCATCTGTATTTTTTTTTTTTATTGATGTTTTAATAGTTTATAACATTGTGAAATTTTGGGTTGTACATTTTTGTTTGTCCATCACCGTATACTAGGGCATCTGTATTTTTGTTATTTTAGATTTAGACCATTCAAATGTCTGAAAATGAATTTGAAGTTTTGTTTAATGCCTCACATCTCTTAAAACAAGGTTACAACCAAATTGAAAAATGGGTAAGATATATGAACGAGCAGTTTGCAGAGGAAAAACTTAATGGCAAAAAAAAAAAAAAAAGCGGGGCCGGCCCGGTGGTGCAAGTGGTTAAGTGTGCGCGCTTGGCTGTGGCGGCCCAGGGTTCGCCGGTTCGGATCCCGGGTGCACCCACGCATTGCTTGGCAAGCCATGCTGTGGCGGCATCCCATATAAAGTGGAGGAAGATGGGCATGGATGTTAGCCTAGGGCCAGTCTTCCTCAGCAAAAAGAGGAGGATTGGCAGATGTTAGCTCAGGGCTGATCTTCCTCACAAGAAAAAAAAAAAAAAGGAAAAAGAAAAGATACTTAGTAACCAATGTTACTGGTAAGCAGAGAAATTCTAATTAAAAAACAATGGAAGGCCGGCCCCGTGGCATAGTGGTTAAGTCCATTGCCTTCTGCTTTGGTGGCCTGGGTTCTTGGGTTCAGATCCTGGGTGCAGACCTACACCATTCATCAGCCGTGCTAAGGCGGTGACCCACATATGAAATAGAGGAAGGTTGGCAACAGATGTTAGCTCAGAGCGAATCTTCTTCACCAAAAACAACCATGGAATACCGTTTAGTACCTATCAGATTGTCAAAAATTTTAAAGTTTTTTGGAGGATGCTGAAAGTGGGATTTCTTTATTCTTTGCTCATGGGAGTGTCAATTGAAACTACTCTGGAGAACAATTTTGGTAATTCTTGGTAAAGAAAACGTGCGCACAAGAAAATGTGGACCAAGATATTTATTATAGTACCATTTTATTTTTTTTAATTGAAGTATAATTGATGTACAATATCCTATTAGTTTCAGATGCATACAGTACTATTTTAAATAACAAAAAAGTGGAAATAACCTAACTTCCTTCAGGAAGGAAATGGATAAATAACTGTGGTATATATGTGCAGGAGTTAAAATTAATGAATTAGATCAATGTCTATCAGCATTTACCCATCTCAGAAACAATGTTAAATGAAAAAAAGCAGGTTGCAAAAGGTTACATACACTTTGATACCATTTGTGTAAAATTAAAAACATTGTTTGCTGATCTTGATATATGTAGCAAAAGTACTAAACATACAGGAGAAAGATATACATTAGCCTTTGTCTCTAGGGAATGAGGAAGAGAAGAAAGGGATTTCATTATATCTAAATTTTATTTTTTTGGATCCAAAGCAAGTAAGACAAAAGTCTTAAAAGTTTATTTAATCTTGGTGGTAAATCATTAGTGTCTGTTATATCCAAAATGTTTCTTTGGGAAAAGAAAAAGTTTAAAGAGTGTTTTATGGAGTTTTGACATAGTTTATGATATATTCGCTTTCTTCCTCTGTCCCTACAGTAGGCCTTATTGATGGATTTGATGTGCAGGTGAAAATACATAATTAATTGCAACATAAGAAATGTTTTAATTTCAAAAAATTTTTAGTTAGGAAACATTTTTTGAAATTAAAAAAATTTTAATTGTTGTCTTATATCAAGGTTTAAGTAGAAAAAAATTGCTTTTATTTAGCTCATTGGCCAGATGTTTAAATTCTGTGAAATACTTAAGTATTTATTATTGCTTTTAATGTAATTTGGAAAATGTGAATTGCTTTGGATTACTTAAAACTACTCATTTAATGATGTACACCTGAAATTTATACAATGTTATAAACCAATGTTACTGCAATAAACAAAAAATTAAAAAAAAAAAACTACTCATTTATTTCTACCATTGATGCATAAATACTCAGTCTAGGTTTTAGTGGTGTCTGGGTTAAAAAAATTGCCTGTGACATACATTAGGCCAAGATGAAGATGTACATGTTATTAATCTAGGCTATTTCTGACATTGCTGGGTTTTTTTTCCCCTTAGGTGAGGCAGGCAACCAATCAGATTGTGATGAATTGTGCTGATATTGACATTATTACAGCTTCATATGCACCAGAGGGAGATGAAGGTAAGAGCTGTTTTCCATTTTAGTTCGCTGTCTCTGTCTGTGTATGATATGTATTATTTGTGCATGCTTTTGCCTGTGTGTAATATATATACATTTTCAGGTTAAGCTATCAATGTTACTTTAGAAATAGGAAAATTCTTTAGATGTTCATGGGAAATATTTGCATAGTGTAATCTGACTGTACTATGAAATAAAGGAAATGTCACAATTTTAATTCTACTTCAAACATTAGCTTATTTTGTGAACTTAGGCAGATCACATTTTCATAAGTGTAAAATGAACATAATACCATGCATACAAAGCTGAAGAGTTATTTTAAAAGTTAAAAGGTTCATCAAGGGGGCTTAGTTCATATGTGGTTTTCGTAAAGTTTTTTTTTTCCCCTCTTGAACTATAAGTTAAAATTGAGATAATAAATCTTCCTCATAATTGAGAGAAAAGTATTTACTTTATGAGATAGAATGTGAAAGTTAGAAGCTAGATGATGGAATTAATTACAGGAGAAGAATATGTTAAAGAGAAGCATGGTATAGAAGGTGTGGGAACTCAGTTTGCATCTTTAAAATGAGAACTATTCGCGCACTCTACTTCGGTGGCCCAGGGTTCGCAGATTTAAATCTCGGGTGCGGACTGATGCTCTGCTCATCAAACCATGCTGTGGCGGCATCCCACATATAAAATAGAGAAAGATGGGCACAGATATTAGCTCAGAGCCGGTCTTCCTCAGCAAAAAGAGGAAGATTGGCAACAGATTTTATCTCAGGGCCAATCTTCACCAAAAAAAAAAAAAAAGAGAGAGAGAGGACTATTTTAGACCTTGTAATTGCAATAAGGATTAAACTGAGTAATCAGTTTTGGCCTGAAATCTTGTTCCCACATAAGCTGCATTTTAAAAAGTTATCAAGTTTGGGGCCAGCCCCGTAACATAGTGGTTAAGTGCTGCTCTGCTGCTGGCACTCAGGGTTCAGATCCTGGGCGTGCACTGATGCACTGCTTGTCAGGCCATGCTGTGGTGGCGTCCCACATAAAAGTGGAGGAAGATGGGCACAGATGTTAGCTCAGGGCCAGTCTTCCTCAGCAAAAAAAGAGGAGGATTGACATGGATGTTAGCTCAGGGCTGATCTTCCTCAAAAAATAAAAAATAAAAAGTTATCAAGTTTGGCATGACTCTCAAGTATATTAATATTGGAGCTGCATTACTTTTTACTTTTGACTTCATCTTGACATTCCTTGTCAAAATGGTTTATTGGTTAGTCTCTACTACTCTGAGACTTCCTTTTAGAAAATCTTCTCATTTGATATAAGTTAGAAACTTGACCTTTTATTTACATTTTGTATTGTTGTTTTCTCTCTCCTTTACATTATACTGAAAAGAAGCGTACAAATAACATTTTAAGCCCTGGCAATATTTATTTCATGAATTTTTTCTTAAATTGTCTTGTCCATGGAAAGACAAAAAAAGTAAATAGCAGTTGAGCATAGTATTGCTGAGAACTACTTATGTTCAGTTGATTGTAAGTGAGATCAAACTGCTGTGATTTTAAGTTAGAGGAATAGATCCTTCAGTAGACTTTGAATAAGTGCCAACTTTAAAACAATAGTTTGGTAAATGAAAGAGAGATTATTTAATTTCTTTAACTGTGAAGAAAGATGGAAGCATCTTAGCTAAGCATATCAAGGCAAGCTTTGTTGTCGGTAGAGAACACTTAAATTCAGTGTAGGGTTTTTATTATTTTTATTATTTTATTTATTTTATCTTTGTAAGGAGATCGGCCCTGTGCTAACATCTGCCATTCCTCCTCTTTTTTTGCTGAGGAAGACTGGCCCTCGGCTAACATCCATGCCCATCTTCCTCCACTTTATATGGGACGCCGCCACAGCATGGCTTGCCAAACAGTGCGTCGGTGCGTGCCCGGGATCCGAACCTGCGAACCCCGGGCCACCGCAGCAGAGCTCAGGCACTTAACCACTTGCGCCACCGGCCCGGTCCCCAGTGTAGGGTTTTTAAATGGTAGCCAGTATAGATAGGTAGAGCTAATAAAATAAATGTGCACTCTCCAGCTGGCTTGGTTTCAGCTCAGGTTTGTTTTTTATCTTCTACTAAAATGCCAGGAAAGAATTCAGAGAACTGAAATGTTTTGAATATGCATAACTGAATAGTGCAAAGCTCATAATGATCTGAATCTCAATGAAGCAGTGTTAGTTTTCTCACTGAGAGGGTCAGAAGAGAAATGAAAACTTATAGGAAATGAAGAGGCTTTGGGGAGAGATTCAGATAAAACATTAAATTTTTTGTTACATAAAATATTTTCTTCAGAACTAACTGAGGTACATTTCTCAACTAATTTCTCCTACAGCAACAAGAAAAACCTGGCGTCATGTGTAACCCCGTTTAATTTTAGAGTATAAGAGAATGGGAAGTTGTATTAATTGGGTATTTTAAGGTTTTAGTCACAAACAGGGATCGATTTGGATAGATTTCACCTTCCAGATACATATATAGCTTAATTTTGCCCTTGGACGTAGTAGCATTTCTTGATTTTTACCTTACGGAAGAGAATAACTTGTTGTTTCTTTGTGTGTGTGTGTATGTGTGCATGTGCATGTGCGTGTGTGTGTGTGTGTGTGTGAGGAAGATTAGCCCTGAGCTAACATCCGATGCCAATTCTCCCCTTTTTGCTGAGGAAGATTGGCCCTGGGCTAACATCTGTGCCCATCTTCTTCCACTTTATATGGGACGCCAACTCAGCTGTGCATCGGTCCGCCACTGGGATCCGAACCTGCAAACCCTGGGCTGCCGAAGCGGAGCGTGGGAACTTAACTGCTACACCACTGGGCTGGCCCCTAACTTATTTCTTTAGAAACTAGTTGTGAATTTGACTGCCAGCTCCTTCCAGGGCTCTATGCTGGTGGCAGGAGTCGATAGGAAAGATACCATTTTTTAACCCAGCTAATCTCATCTAGTACTTTCTAAATTGTGATTGCCTTCTGCAAGACTGATTTACATATCTGTAGTCACTAAATCTTGGTGCTGTAAGGTAAAATCAGAAAATTATTTGAAGGCATGAAATTGTTGCTTCTTTGTGTAAGTTTTTAATTGATGAAAAAGGCCATCTTGTGATATGTGTAGTAACCCAGAAAGACCTATTGGTGTGTGTCTCTTTAAACTAAGGCACTGCCTTTTAAACAAAAATAATTTATTCTAAAACCTATTTGAGATCTTTGTAATATTTTAAAAACGAGAAATCAGTAAGAAAAGCGGCTGAAAACTGTTTTTTTACTGTTCTGCACTTCAAGGGTTGGTGAAATCACTAGCACTTAAGACAGTGCAAGGAATGCACCTCCCTACACAGTGCAGGGATTAGTATTGTCATCAGCTTCTGCAAGCGAAATACGAAACTTTTGAGTGCCTGAACTCAGGTCCTGACAGGTAAAGAGTCTTTTAATTTATCATTAATAGATGGCTTGGGCATAACCACATACAGAATGATCACTTGAAAGTTTGGTACCAACTTTTCCCTTACTATACTCTGTCAGGTGTATGTTTGTAGAATTAGCTGTGCAAGAAAAAATTTTTCCATTGGTGATACAGTATTTCATACAAAGTTCTAATATAGTTTCAGATCTACCAACATCACTTTGGTTTATCCATATAAGGCATGTAAATTTTAACACAGTTATTCTTGAAGTAGGATTGTACTTTTCAGTGCGTGCATATGTGTGTATTTAGTGAAAGGATAAAACAGCTAAGTCAGAAATATTGCCAAATAATAATTTCGAGCAAAACTATTAAACTTGAAAAAAGGAATGGTTCCTCACACTTGGTCATAAGCCTTTATCCAACTATTAGTAATATATATTCTGCCATGCAATTATGTATGGATTAGTAATAACATTAATAAACTTCCATCTCTTTTCAATAGAGTTGTGTATGTCATCATTCTGAAAATACATGCATGACTAATTAAGTGCTAGCCCTCAAATCAGGAAGAGTGAAAGAGAAGGGAAAATATCCATTTCTAGTATAAATGTATTGAAATATAATATAGAATTTCATAAGGAAATTTTAACTGAAAGGAATTCGGGTATAACTTTAGTTATACAAATAATGATATAGGGTAGGGGCTTCAAACCAGAGTTACTGTTGGGGTTAAGCCAATAAGAAACATGCATGGATTGGGCTGGATGTAGGAAAAAAAGACTGTTGAGACAGAGACTGAACCGAAGAGTGCATGTCCCACATAAATGTATTACAAAAAAAAACTTTTCTGGCCAAACAGAACATTTTTGTGGGCTGTATTGAGTTCTGTTGAATTTGCAACCTCTGAAGAGGGATTCTGTGGCACTGTGATGTCTTACGCATGTTCTTTATCATTTGGACGTGAAGATAAGACATGAGCATAGCTGTCTCATTAAAAAGAGAAAAAAGATTCTTCTGGGTTCTTAATTGAAACTGATATAAATAATGTATAATATGCCATATTACTATTAAATATATTAAGCAAATTGTTTGCTGTGTGTGTTCTAGGGATACATATATACTTTAAAAAGATTCAGACTCTAGCATACTGCCTCTTTTTAGGTACCTTTGAGAGTTTTTTGAGCACTAAAATGGCCTTCTGAGATCTTGTTTTTTTTTGTCTCTGGTTTATTTACTATTCCTGAGTGTATTGAGTTTTTGGAATTTTGAACATGAAGTCAGTTATGTGCTGTTAGTCTTCTGAAGAATGGGTAAAATTAATGCATAAGCTAACCACTATTCCAGGCTACATTGAGGCACCAAATATTTTCCCAATTCTTTGGTAACTTTCAGAACATCCTGTTTTCTGAATTAAATGGTGATTTTATCTTTTTTTAAATTAATAAACTTTATTTTTTAGAGCAGTTTTAAATTCATAGCAAAATTGAGGAGAAGGTACAGAGATTTCCCATATATCCCCTGTTCCCACACACACACAGCCTCCCCCCCATCAACATCCTGAACCAGAGTGGTACATTTGTTACAGTCAATGAACCTACATTAACACCTCATTATCACCCAAAGTCCATAGTTTACCTTAGGGTTCGCTCTTGGTGTTGTGTGTTCTATGGGTTTTGACAAATGTATAATGACCTGTGTCCACCATTATAGTATCATACAGAATCATTTCACTGCCCTAAAAATCCTCTGTGCTCTGCCTATTTATCCATCCCTCCTCCCAACCCTTGGCAACCACTGATCTTTTTACTGTCTGCATAGTTTTGCCTTTTCCAGAATGTCATATAATTGGAGTCATATAGTATATTGCCTTTTCAGATTTGCTTCTTTCACTTAGTAATATGCATTTAAGTTTCTTCCATGTCTTTTCATTGCTCGATAGCTCATTTCTTTTTAGCTCTGAATAATATTCCATTGTCTGTGGGTACCAGTTTATTTATACATTCACCTAGTGAAGGTTACTTCCAAGTTTTGGCAGTTGTGAATAAAGGTGCTATAAATATTAATGTACAGGTTTTTGTGAGGACATAAGTTTTCAGCTTCTTTGGGTAAATACCAAGGAACATGATTGCTGGAACCTATGATAAGAGTGTGTTTGGTTTTGTAAGAAACTGCCAAACTGTCTTCCAAAGTGACTGTATCATTTTGCATTCCCACCAGCAGTGAATGAGGGTTCCTGTTGCTCCACATGCTCCCCAGCATTTACTGTTAGTGTTTTGGATTTTGGCCATTCTAATAGGCGGGTAGTGGTATGTCATTGTTGTTTTAATTTGCAGGTCCCTAATGACATGGTGTTGAACATCTTTTCTTTAATTTTATTTATTTATTTATTTTCCCCCCAAAGCCCCAGTAGATAGTTATATGTCATAGCTGCACGTCCTTCTAGTTGCTGTATGTGGGACGCAGCCTCAGCATGGCCGGAGAAGCGGTGCGTTGGTGTGCGCCCGGGATCTGAACCCCGGGCTGCCAGCAGCGGAGCACGTGCACTTAACCGCTAAGCCATGGGGCCAGCCCCATGAACATCTTTTCGTGTGCTCACTTGCCATCTGTATATCTTTTTTGGTGAGGTGTCTGTTCAGATCTTTTGCACAATATTAATTGGATTGTTCTTTTTCTTATTGTTGAGTTTTAAGAATTCTTTGTACATTTTGGATAATAGTCCTTTATCAGATCTGCCTTTTGGAAATATTTTCTCCCAGTCTGTGGCTTGTCTTCTCATTCTCTTGACATTGTCTTTCTCAGAGCAAAAGTTTTATTTTGTTTTGTTTTGTTTTTTGTGAGGAAGATCAGCCCTGAGCTAACATCCATGCTAATCCTCCTCTTTTTTTGCTGAGGAAGACCAGCTCTGAGCTAACATCTATTGCCAATCCTCCTCCTTTTTTTTTCCCCAAAGCCCCACTAGATAGTTGTATGTCATAGTTGCACATCCTTCTAGTTGCTGTATGTGGGACACAGCCTCAGCATGGCCGGAGAAGCGGTGTGTCAGTGCGCACCTGGGATCTGAACCCGGGCTGCCAGTAGCGGAGCGCACGCACTTAACTGCTAAGCCACGGGGCCGGCCCATTCTCTTTTTTTCTTAGTAAGCCTGGCTAAGGGTTTGTCGATTTTGTTTATCTTCTCAAAGAACCAACTCTTTGTTTCATTAATCCTTTCTACTGTTTTTTTTTTGGTCTCAGTTTCATTTATTTCTGCTCTGATTTTTATTATTTCTCTCCTTCTGCTGACTTTGGGCTTTGTTCTTCTTTTTCTAGTTCTGTTAGGTGTAATTTGAGGTTGCTCATTTGGGCTTTTGCTTGTTTGTTAAGGTGGGCTTGTATTGCTATGAGTTTCCCTCTCAGGACCACTTTTGCTGCATCCCATATGGTTTGGTATGGCATATTTTCATTTTCGTTTGTTTCCAGATAGTTTTTGATTGCTCCTTTAATTTCATCAATGATCCATTGGTTGTTCAGTAGCATGTTGTTTAATCTCCACATTTTTGTCACTTTCCCAGTTTTTTTTTCGTGGTTGATTTCCAGTTTCATAGCATTATGGTCTGAAAAGATGCTTGTTATGATTTCAATCTTCTTAAATTTATTGAGGCTTGCCTTATATCCCAACATATGGTCTATCCTTGAGAATGTTCCATGCATGCTTGAGAAGAATGTGTAGTCAGCTGTTTTTGGGTGGAGTGCTCTGTGTATGTCTACTAGGTCCATCTCGTCCAGTTTTTCATTTAAGTCTACTATTTCTTTATTGACTTTTCATCTGGATGATCTATCCATTGATGTAAGTGGGATATTAAGATCCCCTACTATTATTGTGTTGTTGTTAATGTCTCCTTTTAGGTTTGTTAATAGTTGCTTTATGTACATTGGTGCTCCTATGTTGGGTGCATATCTATTTATAAGTGATATGTCTTCTTGGTGGAGTGTCCCTTTTATCATTATATATTTCCCTTCTTTGTCTCTCTTAACCTGTTTTATCTTGAAGTCTACTTTGTCTGATATGAGTATGGCAGCACCTGCTTTCTTTTGTTTGCCATTAGCTTGGAGTATTGTCTTCCCTCCTTTCACTCTGAGCCTGGGCTTGTCTTGAGAGCTGAGATGTGTTTCCTGGAGGCAGCATATTGTTGGGTCTTGCTTTTTAATCCATCCTGCCACTCTGTATCTTTTGATTGGAGAGTTCAATCCATTTACATTTAGGGTAATTATTGATATATGAGGGCTTAATGTTGCTGTTTTGTCACTTATTTTCCGGTTCTTTTGCATTTTCTTTGTTTCTTGTCCCATTTGTTTCAGACTGCCAATTCAGTTTGGTTGTTCTGTCTTATGACTCTTCTAGTTTTCTCTTTGTTTATCGTATGTGATTTTGTTTTGATTATTTGTTTAGTGGTTACCTTGAGGTTTGTGTAAAAAATCTTGTGTATGAGATAGTCCATTATCTGATGGCCTCCTATTTCCTTATACTAAGTCAATTCAATCACTTTCCTCTTCCCCTTCTAAGTCATCCTTGTTATACCTCATTCTATCTTGTGTTGTGGGTGTGTGTTTACAGTGATGAGGTTAAATTTATTATTGGTGAATTCCTTCCTTTGATCTTTGATTTTAGTACTTAAGTGGTTCCTAACCTATTCCCGTAAAGATCTACTAGTTTTCTGAGTTTGTCTACCTATTTTTCTCCTTGCTGCAAGTTTTGTATTCCCTTTCTCTTCTTTTTTTCAGGCCTGAGGGCCTTCTTGAGTATTTCTTGTAGTGGGAGTCTCGTGGCCATGCACTCCCTTAGCTTTTGTTTATCTGGGAAAGTTACTATTTCTCCATCATATTTGAAGGATATTTTTGCTGGATAGAGTATTCTTGGCTGAAAGTTTTTGTCTTTCAGTATTTTGAATATATCATTCCAGTTTCTCCTAGCCTGTAAAGTTTCTGTTGAGCAGTCCGCTGAGAGCCTGATGGGAGATCTTTTGTACGTTATTTTTTGTTTTTGTCTAGCTGCCCTTAATATTTGTTTGTTTGTTTTTTGTGAGGAAGATTAGCCCTGAGCTAACATCTGTTGCCAATCCTCCTCTTTTTTTTTTTTTTTTTTTTTTTTTTGCTGAGGAAGACTGGCCCTGGGCTAACATCCGTGCCCATCTTCCTCCATTTTATATGGGATGCCGCCGCAGCATGGCTTGACAAGCAGTGTATCAGTGGGTGCTTGGGATCCGAACCCCAGGCCACCACAGTGGAGCGCACGCACTTAACTGCTATGCCACTGGACCAGCCCCTTCCTTGCAAATTTTGATAAGCTCTGTTTTTATTTTCATTTCAAAATATTTAAAAATTTCTCTAAGGGCCAGCCCCGTGGCTTAGCGGTTAAGTGCACGCACTCTGCTACTGACAGCCTGGGTTCGGATCCCAGGCGCGCACCGACGCACCGCTTCTCCGGCCATGCTGTGGCCGTGTCCCACATACAGCAACCAGAAGGGTGTGCAACTATGACATACAACTATCTAGTGGGGCTTTGGCGGAAAAAAAAGGAGAAGGATTGGCAATAGATGTTAGCTCAGAGCCGGTCTTCCTCAGCAAAATGAGGAGGATTAGCACAGATGTTAGCTCAGGGCTGATCTTCCTCACACACAAAAATAAATAAATAAATAAAAATTTCTCTTGAGGGCCAGCCCCGTGGCTTAGCGGTTAAGTGCGCGCGCTCTGCTGCCAGCGGCCCAGGTTCGGATCCCGGGCGCGCACCGACGCACCGCTTCTCCGGCCATGCTGAGGCCGCGTCCCACATAGAGCAACTAGAAGGATGTGCAACTATGACATACAACTATCTACTGGGGCTTTGGGGGGAAAAAAAGGAGGAGGATTGGCAATAGATGTTAGCTCAGAGCTGGTCTTCCTCAGCAGAAAGAGGAGGATTAGCACGGATGTTAGCTCAGGGCTGATCTTCCCCAGAAAAAAAAAAATTTCTCTTGAGATTTCTTCTTTCACCTGTGTGTTGTTTAGAAGTGTGTTGTTTAATTCCCAAGTATTTGCAGATTTTTCCAGTTACTTTTCTGTTATTGATTTCTAGTTTCGTTCCATTGTGGTCTGAGAGCAGACATTTTATGATTTCTTTAAATTAGTTAAGGTGTGTTTTATGACCCAGAATTTGGTCCATCTTGGTGAATGTTCCATGTGAGCTTGAGTAGAATGTGCAGTCATCTATTGTTTGATGAAATAGGCTATAGCTGTCAATTATATCGGTTGATGGTGCTGAGTTCAACTATATCCTTACTGATTTTCTGCTGCTGTATCTGCCCATTTCTGATAGAAGGGTGTTAAAGTCTCCAACTATAATAGTTGATTCATCTCTTTCTCCTTGTCATTCTATCAGTTTCTGCCTCATGTGTTTTGATGCTGTGTTGTTAGATGCATACACATTAAGGATTGTTATGTCTTCTTGGGGAGTTGACCCCTTTATCGTTATGTAATGCCTCTTTTTATCCCTGATACCTTTCCTTGCTCCGAAGTCTGCTCTGTCTGAAATTAATATAGCTATTCCCACTTTCTTTTGAGTAGTGTTAGCATAGTATATCTTTCTCTATCCCTTTACTTTAAAATTTTTTTTTTTAATTTTTATTTATTTATTTATCTTTTTTCCCCCAAGAGCCCCAGTAGATAGTTGTATGTTATAGCTGCACATCCTTCTAGTTGCTGTATGTGGGACGCAGCCTCAGCATGGCCGGAGAAGCGGTGCATCCGTGCGCGCCCGGGATCCGAACCCGGGCCGCCAGCAGCGAAGCGCGTGTGCTTAACCGCTAAGCTACGGGGCTGGCCCCATCCCTTTACTTTTAATCTGTGTGTGTTTTTATATTTGAAGTGGGTTTCTTGTAGGCAACATGTAGTTTGGACTTGTTGTTTGATCTACTCTGACAATCTCTGTCTTTTCATTGGTGTATTTAGACCATGATGTTTAAGGTGATTATTGATATCGTTGGATTAATATCTACCGTATTTGTTACTGTTTTCTATTTGTTGCTCTTGTTTTTTGTTCCTGTTTTTGTCTTCCACACTTGTTCTGCCTTTTGTGGTTTTAATTGAGCATTGTATATGATCCTATTTTCTCTGCTCTCTTAGCATATCAATTATACTACTTTTTTTCTTAACTTTTTTTTAGTGGTTTCCCTAGAGTTTACAATATATATTTACAACTAACCCAAGTCTACTTTCAAATAACACTATACTGCTTCACAGGTAGTGTGAGTATCTTATACTAACAAAATATTCCTCATTCCCCCTCTTATCCCTTGTATCATTGCTGTCATTTCACTTAGCATACACACACACACACACACACAAGCCAACATAATCAAATACATTGTTGCTATTAATATTTTGAACGAACTGTTATCTTTTTTTTCTTTTTTTATAATTTTATTTATTTATTTATTTTCCTCCAAAGCCCCAGTAGACAGTTGTATGTCATAGCTGCGCATCCCTCCAGTCGCTGTACGTGGGACACGGCCTGAGCATGGCCGGAGAAGCGGTGCGTCGGTGAGCGCCTAGGATCTGAACCCAGGCCGCCAGCCGCGGAGCTCGCGCACCCAACCGCTAAGCCACGGGGCTGGCCCTGAACTGTTATCTTTTAGATCAATTAAGAATAAGAAAAACAGGGTTGGCCCCATGGCATAGTGGTTCCATGCGTTCCACTTTGGTGGCCCAGGTTTGTGGGTTCAGATCCTGGGCGCAGACCTACACCACTTGTCAGCCATGCTGTGGCGGCAACCCACGTACAAAATAGAGGAAGACTGGCACAGGTGTTAACTCAGGGCTAGTCTTCCTCAAGCAAAAAAAGAGGAAGATTGGCAACAGATGTTAGCTCAGGGCGACTCTTCCTCAGCAAAAAAAAAAGAATAAGAGAAATAAATGTTTTTATTTCACTTTCATTTATTTGTTCTCTGATGCTCTTCCTTTCTTTATGTAGCTCCAAGTTTCTGACCTATATCATTTTCCTTCTTTCTAAAGAACTTCTTTGAACATTTCTTGCAAAGCATGTATGCTGACAACAAATTCTCTGAATTTTTGTCTGAGAAAGTCTTTATTTCCCCTGAATTTTTTTAAGACTTTATTTTTTTTAGAGCAGTTTAGGTCGATAGCAAGAGCGAGAAGAAGATTCTCCTTCACTTTTGAAGGATAATTTTGAAGAATTCTTTCTAGATTAGTAGTTTTTCTCTCAACACTTTCAATATTTCACTCCACTCTCTCTTGCTAGCATGTTTTCTGAGGAGAAGTTGAATATAATTCTTATCTTTGCTCCTCTATAGGTAAGGTGTTTTTTTTCTCTAGCTGCTTTCAAGATTTTTCCTTTATCTTTGATTTTCTTTTTTTTTTTTTTTATTTTTTTTTTAAAGATTTTATTTATTTTTTTTTCCCTCAAAGCCCCAGTAGATAGTTGTATGTCATAGCTGCACATCCTTCTAGTTGCTGTATGTGGGACGCGGCCTCAGCATGGCCAGAGAAGCAGTGTGTCGGTGCGCGCCCGGGATCCGAACCCGGGCCGCCAGCAGCGGAGCGCACGCACTTAACCGCTAAGCCACGGGGCCGGCCCTATCTTTGATTTTCTAAGTTTGGATATGATATGCCTAGGTGTAGTTTTTTTGGCATTTGTCTGCTTGTTCTTCTCTGAGCTTCCTGGATCTGTGGTTTGATGTCTGACATTAATTTGGGGAGATTCTCAGTCATTATTGCTTCAAATATTGCTTCTCTTCCTTTCTCTCTTCTTCTGGTATGTCCATTGCGTGTATCTTATACCTTTTGTAGTTTTCCCATAGTTCTTGGGTATTTTTTTCTGGTATTTTTTTTTTCAGTCTTTTTTCTCTTTGCTTTTCAGTTTTGGAAGTTTCTGTTGTTGTGTCCTCAAGTTCAGAGATTCTTTCCTCAGCTGTGTCCAATCTGATAATGAACCCATCAAAGACATTCTTCATTTCTGTTACAAAATTTTATTTTTATTTTTTAATAATTTTATTTATTTATTTATTTTTTCCCCCAAAGCCCCAGTAGATAGTTGTGTGTCATAGTTGCACATCCTTCTAGTTGCTGTATGTGGGACGCAGCCTCAGCATGGCCGGAGAAGCAGTACGTCGGTGCGTGCCCGGGATCCGAACCCAGGCCGCCAGCAGCGGAGTGTGCGCACTTAACTGCTAAGCCACGGGGCCGGCCCTGTTACAAAATTTTTGATCTCTAGCATTTCTTTTTTATTCTTTCTTAGACTCTCCATCTTTCTGCTTACATTAACCATCAGTTCTTGCATGTGTCTACTTTTTTCATTAAAGCTCTTAGCTTAATCATAGTTTTAAAAAAATTCCTGGTCTGGTAATTCTAACACTCCTGCCACATCTGACTCTGGTTTTGATGCTGAACAAGTCTCTTCAAATTGTAATTTTTTTTTTAGTTTTTATTTTATTTTTTGTGTCTATGAGGAAGATCAGCCCTCAGCTAATATCTGATGCCAATCCTCCTCTTTTTGCCGAGGAAGACTGGCCCTGGGCTAACATCTGTGCCCATCTTACTCTACTTTATATGGGACACTGCCACAGCATGGCTTGACAAGTGGTGTGTCGGTGCGCGCCTGGGATCCGAACCAGCGAACCCCAGGCCGCCGCAGCACAGCACGCGCACTTAACTGCTATACCACCAGGCCGGCTCCTCAGATTGTATTTTCTGCCTTTTAGTATGTCTTGCAATTTTTTGTTGAAAGGCAGACATGATGTACTGGGTAAAAGGAACTTCAATAAATAGGCCTTTAATACTGTGATGATAAGGTGAGGAAGGAGGGGAAGTATTCTCTAATCCTACAATTAGGTCTTAGTCTTTCGGTCAGTTTGTGCCCCTAGTGTGTGAGCTTCACCAGTGCTTTTCAGATTTTCTTCTTCTTTAGGTGGGACAGGATGGCCGGAAGGGCTGGAGTTGGATATTTCCCTTACCCTCGGTAGGTTAGGCTCTGCTAAAACCCTAGCACGTTAAACTCTGGTAAAACAGTTTCTCCTGAAGGCAGGTTTTGTTAAGAACAGATTGTTCTAGTGTGTTTCAAAATGGTTCATTTTCCTCTCCCCCTGCTAGAAGCATGAGAGGATTTTTCTCTGATGTTCACTCTTAGGAGCTGGTAGAGCTCCTAGAGGTAAAACTCACAAAAGTGTGAGGGTCCCCCTATTACTGGGTCCTCCTGGAATTTTTAACTCTCAGACTTGTCCACACTGAGCCTCCAGCTCTTCATCAATTACAGTTTAGGTTTTCCTCCTCCAGCACTGGTTACTAGAGGTGGTTTCTGCTGGTGGGTTTCTGCTCGGGTAAGTTGTGATTCTCTGTATCTGCCTATCTCCAGTTTTTTTTGGCAGCAGTTTGCCCTGTGATCTCACTTTTATGATGGATATGAGGAGAGTTGTTGATTTTTCATTTTTTCATCTTTTTGCTTGTTTTTAGGATGCATGTAAGCTCCTTACATGCAACACCAGATACCAGAAAGCCTCCTGGTGATTTTATTTTTATTTCCAATATAAAAGGTTGCATTTTAAGAATATAAGAGCAATCTGTGCCTTTTTGTGGGCAAATGCTTTCATTTCTCGGTAAATACCTGAGAATACAGTGGCTGCGTCATGTGGTAAATGGAGAGTTTTTAAAAAAACTGCCAGTTTTCCAAAGTGGTTGTGCCATTTTATATTCCCATCGACTGTGTGAGAGAGTTCCGGTTGCTCCATATCCTTGCTAATACTTGTTACATTCCGTCTTCTTAATTTTAGCTATTCAGGTGGTTGCATAGTGGTATCTTGTTGTGGTTTTAATTTTCATTTCCCTGATGGCTAATGACGTCAAGCAACTTTTCATGTCCTTAATTTGCCATCCGTATATCTTCCTTGGTGAAGTATCTATTAAGACATTTTGCCATTGGAGGGGGGATTGTTTATCTGTTGAATTTTAAGAGTTCTCTATATATTCCAGATACAAGCCTTTGTTGGACATATGTTTTGCAAATACTCTCTCTCAGTCTGTGGCTTGTCTTTTCATTTTTGTTACAGTGTTTTTTGAGGAGCATAAGTTTTTAATTTCAAAGAATTAACAGTTTATTGAATTTTTCTTTTATAGTTCATGGTTTTTTTGTGACCTATTTAAGATGTTGTAAAATTCAAAGACATTAAACTTATCTTCTGTGTTTTCTTCTAGAAGTTTTATAGTTTTAACTTTTACATTTAGGTCTCTGATCCATTTTGAGTTAAATTTTGTATATGGTATGAGGTAGGATAGAGGTTCTTTTTTTTTTTTTTGTGAGGAAGATCGGCCCTGAGCTAATATCTGCCAATCCTCCTCTTTTTGCTGAGGAAGACTGGCCCTGAGCTAACATCCATGCCCGTCTTCCTCCACTTTATTTGGGATGCCGCCACAGCATGGCTTGCCAAGCGGTGCATCGGTGCGCGCCCGGGAACCGAACCTGCGACCCCCTGGCCACCGCAGTGGAGCACGCGCACTTAACCGCTTGCGCCACCAGGCAGGCCCCAGGATAGAGGTTCTGTTTGTTTGTTTTTTGGTATGTGGTTGTCCACTTTTTCTAGCACCATTTTTTATAAAGATTATTCTTTCCCCATTATATTTCTGGACTTTGTTCTGTTCCATTTTAAGTCTTGAAATCAGGTAGTGTAAGTCTTCATCTTTGTTCTTTTTTAAAATGATTTTGGCTCTTCTGGGTCCCTTTAATTTTCATATAAATTTTAGAGTCAGCTTGTCAATTTCTACATAAAAGCCTATTGAGATTGTTATAGGAATTTCATTGACTACATTGGGGAGAGCAATATTGAGCCTTCTCATTCATGAAGAATATATATTTCTCCATTTATTCAGATCTTCCTTAATTTCTCTCAGCAGATTGTAAGAGGTTCTAGTTGATTTTAGCTCAATCTAGGGAGGAATTAATTTTCTGCTTTTTTTTTTTTGGCAGACAGAATATAACTAGATCATCTTTTTTTTTTGGGTGAGGAAGATTGGCCCTGAGCTAACATGTGTTGCCAATCTTCTTCTTTTTGCTTGAGGAAGAGTGGCCCTGAGCTAAGGTCTGTTCCCATCTTCCTCCCTTTGGTATGTGAGTCGCTGCCACAGCATGGCTTGATGATTGGTGTAGGTCTGTGTGTGGGGAACCTGCGAACCCAGGCCCCCGAAGCAGAGCATGTCGAACTTAACCACCACGCCACCTGGCTGGCCCCTCATCTCTTTTTTTAATTGTGGTAAAATGCATATAACATAAAATTTACCATATTATCCATTTTTAAGTGTATGATTCATTGGTGCACATTCACATTATTGAGCAACCATCGTCATTATCCATCTTCAGAACTCTTTTTATCTTGCAAAACCAAAACCCTGTACCCATTAAATAATGACTCCCCATTTTCTTCATCCCTCAGTCCCTGGCAACCATATTTCTACTTTACTATGACTGACTACTCTTGGTACCTCATATAAGTGGAATCACAATATTTTGTCATTTTATGACTGGCTTATTTCACTTACTATGATGTCCTCAAGGTTCATCCATGTTGTAGCATATATCAGAATTTCCTTCCTTTTTAAGGCTGAATAATATTCTCTTGTATGTATACACCACATTTTGATTATCCATTTATCTGTCAGTGGACACTTGGGTTGCTTCTACCTTTTAGCTATTGTGAATAATGCTGCTTTGAACATGGGAGTACAAACATCCTTTGAGACCCTCTTTCAGTTCTTTTGGGTCTACACCCGAATGTAGACTTGCTGGATCATATGATAATTCTATTTTTAATTTTTTGAGGAATCATCATACTGTTTTCTGCAGCAGTTGCACCATTTTACATTCCCACCAACAGTACACAAGGGTTCCAAATTCTCCACATCCTTGCTAACACGTGTTATTTTCTTTTTTGATAGTAGCCATCCTAATAGGTATGAAGTGGTTTTGATTTGTATTTCTCTAATTAGTGATATTGAGCATCTTTTCATGTGCTTATTGTATACCTTGGGAGAAATGTCTGAGTCCCTTGCCCTTTTTGTTTTGCTGAGGAAGATTTGCCCTGAGCTAACATCTGCTGCCAATCTTCCTCTTTTTTTGTATGTGAGCCACCACTGCAGCATGGCCACTGACAGATGAGTGGTGTAGGTCCGTGCCCAGGAACTGAACCCAGGCTGCCAAAGCGGAGCGCACCAAACTTAAGCGCTAGGCTGCTGGAGCTGGCCCCCCTTGCCCATTTTGTAAATGGGTTGTTTGGTTTTTTGTTGTTGAGTGTAGGAGTTCTTCATATATTCTGGATATTAACCCCTTATTAGGTAAATTATGCAGATATTTTCTCCCCTTCTGTAGGTTGCCTTTTCACTCTGTTGATCGTGTCTTTTGATGCACAAAAGTTTTAATTTTGATGAAGTCCACTTTGTCTGTTTTTTCTTTTGTTTCCTGTGCTTTTGGATTAATACCCAAGGAATCATTGCCAAATACAATGTCATAAAACTTTTCTCTTACATTTTCTTTTAGGAGTTTTATAGTGTTAGTTCTCACATTTAGGTCTTTGATCCATTTTGAGTTAATTTTTGTATTTGGTATAAAGAGTCCAATGTCATTCGTTTGCATGTGGATGTCCAGTTTTCCCAATACTATTTTTTGAAAAGACTGCCCTTTCCCCATTGAATGGTCTTGGCACACTTGTTGAAAATCATTTAACCGTATGTGCAAGAGTTTATTTCTGAGCTCTCTATTCTATTCCACTAGTCTGTATGTCTGGCTTTATGCCAGTACCACACTTTTTTTTAATTACTGTAGCTTTGTAATCAGGAAATGTGAGACTTCTAACTTTGTTCTTCTTTTTTCAAGATTGTTTTGGCTATTCTGGGTCTTTGAAATTCCATATGAATTTTAGGATGGATTTTTAAATTTCTGGAAAAAACACTGCTGGGCTTTTGAGAGGGATTGCTGAATCCATAGATCTTTTTGGATAAGGTAGACATCTTAACAATATTAAGTCTTCTAATCCATGAACAAGGTATGTCTTCCATTTATTTGTATCTTCTTTAACTTCTTTCACCAGTGTTTTGTGGTTTTTAGTGTACAAGTCTTTCTCCTCCTTGGTTAAATTTGTTCCTAAGTGTTTTATTGTAAATGGAGCGATTTTGTTAATTTCCTTTTGAGATTGTTCATTGTTGGTGTATAGAAATGCAGATGGTTTTTGTATGTTGATTTTGTCTCCTACAACTTTACCGAATTTATTAGTTCTATCAGTTTTTTTGCGGAACCCTTAGGGTTTTCTACATGTAAGATCATTTCATCTGTGAACAGAGATGGTTTTACTTCTTCCTTTCCAATTTGGATGCCTTTATTTCTTTTTCTTGCCTAATGACTCTGGCTAGAACTTATAGTACTACTATGTTGAATAGAAGTGGCAAAAGCAGACATCCTTGTCTTGTTCCTTGCTGTAGGGGAAAAGCTTTCAGTCTTTCACTAAGCAAGATCATCTTGATCCAATTGAATATGGTCTTTTTTTTTTTCCAATTTGCTGTTATTCTTGGTTTGTAGCTCTGTCAGTGGTCTTTACTAAGGTTTTCCCTTTTTTTCTGGGCCCTGATATCCACTTTTTAGTTCCCTGCCATTATAAAATTGCTGAAATCCAAGAGTCAGCAAATGTCTTGAGGGGAAATTGAATGAAGAATGTTAGACTTATCTGTTATTCCACTTTTCTGAGATCTTGGCCATTTGAATCCTGACTGCTTCGGTAGTCGTAAATTCCAATTTTTGCCTCTCCAGCCCAGTGAGACTGCTGCAAGATTTATGATTCTGCTTTCTTCATTGACCTCTTTGTTCGTTTAGAAGTCAGCAAATGCAGCAAGGGAATAAAGAGCCTATGATATAGAGCTGATCTTTGTGTAATTCCCATTCGAACACTTAAAAGAGTTTTTTAAATTCAGTTTTTATAGTTATTCTGATACCTCAGCTAAGCTGTCATAGCCAGAAGCAGAAGTCTAGATGCATCACTTTAAAATGTGAAACACATTATGATATCTGTAGCAAAAGATGATATTTCATTCAACTGTTGGTAGGTACAGAGGTTACTTGCCTTAATCCAGATACAGATTACCATTAGCAAGTATTAAGATGATGACTTAATGATATGAAAATTGTTATTAAAGTTTAAAATACTTTTGTAAACTTTGCACAGAAATAATTTTTAGAATGTGGACAATTATAAAACACTATTAGGTTATCTTTTTTTTTTTTAATTTTATTTATTTTTTATTCCCCCAAAGCCCCAGTAGATAGTTGTATGTCACAGCTGCACGTCCTTCTAGTTGCTGTATGTGGGACACAGCCTCAGCATGGCCAGAGAAGCAGTGCATAAGTGCGCTCCTGGGATCCGAACCCGGGCCGCCAGCAGCGGAGCGCGCACACTTAATCGCTAAGCCGTGGGGCCAGCCCATATTAGGTTATCTTCATCATATAGTATTTAATATATTATTTTGCTTATCTTTTAAAATTACAAGAGACACATGCTTGTTGTAGTAAAATCAAACATGGTAGAATGTAAGATGTGCCAGTCCTCTTCTTCCCTCCCTTCGTTATACCACCTACCCCTCCAGGCCCAGAAGTAACCACTGTTAATAATCTGAGGTAAATTCTTTTATACATGGAAGGTTTTTTCTTTTAGTTACAGAAGTGAGATTATAATATACATAATGTTTTACAACTTGCTTTTTTTAACCTCATTTGGAGTACATTTTTAAGGCAATTTATGTAGACCTGTTTCACAAAGGCCTAGTATTCCTTTGTATAGATGTATCATTTTATAAAGCCATTTCTTCATGTTGCACATTTTAGTTATCTCTCCCCTTTTTGGCTATTTTAAACAGTGCAAAGGACATCTTTTGTGCACCAGTGAGAGTATATCTGTAAATTGTGTCAAAAGTAAGAGTACTGTGTTAAAATTTTAACAGATGTCAAATTATCTCTTCTAGATACAGATTATCAAATATCCCTCCTAAAAAGTTGCATCATTTTACATTCCCATCAAAAGTATAATGAAGTTTATTTCTTTATACTGCCACTACACTGGGTGTTGTTATCAATTTATACTGCCATTACACTGGATGTTATTATCGATCTTTCTATTCTTTTCTAATCTGAGAAATGAAAAATATATTGTTTTTATTTGAACCTTTTGTTATCAGGGTTGAATATCTTTTCATATACTTATTGGCCTTTTAATTTTTTTGGTAACAGTTATGCATTTGTAAATTTTTTTTGCCCATTTTTGTATTGTTTTGAACATACATTTTGTATATTGTAGCTATACCCTTTGTTATTTATATTGCAAATATTTCATTAGGTCTGTCTTTTCTGTTTTAACTTTGTTATGGTATCCTGGCATGCTAGTCAAATCTGTCAGTTGATTGAATTTTTTTTTTTTTTTTTTTTTTTAAAGATTTTATTTATTCATGTTTTTCCCCCCAAAGCCGCAGTAGATAGTTGTATGTCGTAGGTTCACATCCTTCTAGTTGCTGTACGTGGGACTCGGCCTCGCGTTGGACGGAGAAGTGGTGCCTCGGGGCGCGCCCGGGATCCGAACCCGGGCCGCCAGCATCAGAGCGCACGCACTTAACCGCCAAGCCACGGAGCCGGCCCTGAATTTTTAAAATTAGCTTACTACCATGATCCTAATCTTCAGCTTACTGAAAAGATATTTTGATTTTGCATTTTGAGTTTGAATTCTCTTCTGTGGTGTCTTTCTAGACTTTCATATTTTATTTACTGTTTCTTGACTTGATTCAATCTGTGGTGTTACGGGTCTGCAAATTAGAATTCCTGATTAACGTTTCTGTGACCATTTGGTCCCTGAGTAATCTTGGGACTTATTCCAGAAATGTTAGTACTTGCCTTAAAATAATCCTATTGATTTATACTAAGTCTGTATTGAGTATGAGTCATCTACTCTTCTACCATCTCTCCCTTAGAAAGATGAAAGTGAAACCATTTCAGATAGAAACTGAAACTTGCTCATCTCTTTAGTCCAGATATATTAACAGTTGATCCATATTAGGTGTAAGCAAACTTGCCAGTAGTTACTAGATTTCTGAAATTGTGGCAACTACCCATCAAGAAGCTATTTAGCTTTATTATGAAAGTCAGCATCAGTTTCTCGTTATAATTGCGCCATTTTTACGGATCCCATCTTGAGATGCTTTGACAACTGTAAACAATTCAGTGACAGTTTTGGAGACTAGGTTTCTTTTCTCCTTATACTTTCTTATTTTTCATTTTAATGGAACTTTACTCTGAAGGTATATATACTTTTCCATTTAAGTACTGGTTCCCAAATCAACATTATGTGGCTGATTTATAAACAATTAACATTTTGGTTTATTTAAGTCTTGTTGATGAATACACAAATAATGTTACTTATGTAAACATCATAATTATGCTAGAAGCAAGTACCTTCGATTATTATGGAACTTCAAGTAATATTGTGCAGGAAGTCCTCTTCTATCTCCCAGATTCTGCCTCTCAACTCACATTTCAGATAAGTTTGCTTGCCTTAGTATATTAAAGGAAGTTTGCTATTTGTTTGAAACCTTCCCCTCCCCCCATATCGAGGTTTTTTTTCTTTCTCCTTAAGTGGTCATGTGTGTAGTCATTCAAGGAGTTTTTATTAAATGCTTAGGTTTAAGTGATAGTTTGGTAACTGTGAAAGCATGTCTGAAGTATTCTTTATTTGCAAGAAACTTAAAACCAATTGCAAAGACAATAGAGACAAACAGAAGACATTTTTCATATTTATATATATGTAAATTTTTTTTTTTTTTGAGGAAGATTGGCCCTGTGCTAACATCTATTGCCAATCTTCCTCTTTTTCTTTTTTTCTTCCCCAAAGCCCCAGTACATAGTTGTGTATCATAGTTGTAGCTCTTCTGTGTGGGCCACCACCTCAGCATGGTCTGATGAGCCATGAGTAGGTCCGCACCCAGGATCCAAACCAGCGAACCCTGGGCCACCGAAGCCGGACGTGCAAACTTAACCGCTATGCCACTGGTCAGGCCCCAGAAGACATTTTTCAAAAAGGAAGAATTTATATAATGTTAACATTAAGATAAAACCTTAAGTTTCTAATTCCCGATCTTGTTGGGATTTCTAAGTTTATTTGTGGGCTGTGTGCTGCTTTCTGTGCAGGATAAATAAGTAAGTACTGTTAGCTCAAACTGGAGTCAGTGAATAAATCCTTGCTCTGGAAGGAACAAATGATACTGTTAGCCAGCTCTTCTATTCTTTTTTAGTACAAGTCAGAGATAAAGAACATGAAGTCTGCAGTTGTACACACTTGCATTCTTTCACTTTCACTTTCACTGGTTTTGAATGATAGGGAAAGATTCTGATAAGCAATGTTCAAGTCTCCATATGGCTAAGTATAAATACAAAGTATATGAGTTTATAATAGTTTTAAATTTTGTCTTATTTGTATTTGGTAAGTTTTTAAACATTATTTAAACAGCTTTGAGGTACTATAGATTGCTTTAGTGACTGTTGTTTTAAGAATTTAGATGACTTATCATTTGATTATAGAAGGTACATTTGTCTTCCTAGGTTAGGTTCCCTAACCTTCAGACCAGGTTAGGTGCCCAATCAAGTGTATCATTTTTCGTAGTAATGATAATGTTTAATAGTAATGATAAAAATAATGAAGAATTCGGTATTTACTGTATGCCAGTCACTAAGTGCATCCCGAATTCATATAGACTTGTGAATAACCCTAGAAACAGAGAAGCTGTGTAATTTACTTTAGGTCAAAAAGCTGGTAACTGATTCAGACCCAGGCAGTGTGGCTTCTAGAATCCATGCACTCAATCACCACAGTCTACTGCCTGTGATTAATTTAACCGCATTGTATTGTAATTATTTGTTTGTATCTATACTACTTATTAGAATCTGAGTTCCTTAAGGACTAGGAGCCATGATTCATTCTTTTTCACCTGTGGTTTTCCATGGTATCTCACATATAGTAAGTGTTCAGTAGATACTTATTGAGTGAACTGAAGCAAAAATCTAGAGAAATGGAGTAAGTCTGTCATTTTTTAGGCCTGAATTTCTTCATGTGCTTGTTCTATTGATTTTTATGGGTAACAAACAAAATTACATTACATTTGGGATTATTTTGTCATGAGCTTTAATTTGTGTTTTACTTCCCTTTGAAGAATACAATCAAGATATTTATTACTTGTAAAGATTCTGTACAGTGTTTTAAATATTAAGAAAATGGAGAGCAAAAAAATTATAAATCATATAATTTTTAGATTAAATGGAGGGCCGGCCCCGTGGCTTAGCGGTTAAGTGCGCGCACTCCGCTGCTGGTGGCCCAGGTTCGGATCCCGGGCGTGCACCGACGCACTGCTTGTCCGGCCTTGCTGAGGCCATGTCCCACATACAGCAACTAGAAGGATGTGCAGCTATGACATACAACTATCTACTGGGGCTTTGGGGGAAAAAAATAAATAAATAAAATTAGATTAAATGGAGAGGAAAAACTGATTACATAATAATGTTGTATTATATGTTCTTGTTTTTTTTCCTGGTTTTATTGAGGTAGAATTAACAAATAAAAGTTGTATACATTTAAGGTATACAAGTTAATGTTTTGATATACATATACATTGTGAAATAATCATCACAAGCTGATTAACATACCCATCACTTCACATAGTTATCATTTTCTTTGTTTTTTTCCTTCTTTTTGTGTTTGGTGAGAACACTTAAGATCTACCTACTTAGCAAATTTCAAGTGTACAATACAGTATTGTTAATATAGTCACATTGCTGTACATTCAATCTCCAGAACTTATTCTTCATCTTGCATAACTGAAACTTTGTACCCTTTGGCTAATATCTCCTCATTTCCCTCTCCTGCTAATTCCTAGCAACTACCATTCTACTCTCTGCTTCTGTGAGTTTGACTATTTTATTTTATTTATTTATTTTTTTTTAGTGAGGAACATTACCCCTGAGCTAACATCTGTTGCAATCCTCCTCTTTTTTTTTGCTGAGGAAGAGTGGCCCTGGGCTAACATCCTGCTCATCTTCCTCTACTTTATATGTGGGACGCCTGCCACAGCATGGCTTAATGAGTGGTGCTTAGGTCCGCGCCCAGGATCCGGGCCTGCAAACTCTGGAGCCACCAGGGTGGTGTGTGCGAACTTAACCACTGCACCACTGGGCCAGCCCCCAGTTTGACTGTTTTAGATTCCATATATAAGTGGTTCACATAGCATTTTTCTTTCTGTGTCTGGCTTATTTCACTTAGCATAATGTCCTCCAGGTTCATCCACGTTGTCACAAATGGCAAGATTTCCTTCTTTTTTTAAGGCTGAATAATATTCTATTGTGTACACACACACACATACCAGAAGTGAGATTGCTGGATTATAAAGTGGTTCTGTTTTTAATTTTTCAAAGAACCTTCATACTGTTTTCCTTAATGGCTGTACCAGGTTATATTCTCACCACCATATACAAGAGTTGCCTTTTCTCCACATCCTCACCACCACTTGTTTATTATCTTTTGTCTTTTTGATAATGTATATGGTGTTCTTAAGTGCTAAGCCAGAAGAGTTAGTTCTCCAAATCAGTGCTTCTTAAGTTTTTTTCTGAAGACATTAATAGAAAATGATAATATTCTCTTGGTACACTTAAAAGAAGCGGCTCACACAAGTAGGGGGTGTCAAAGGTCTCTCATTGGCCAAGCCCTATCTGACTGACCTAAGGGCCAAGGAAATCCGTATCTTGGCAAACCTGTAATTCATATTTGAAACTGCCACAGAACGCTGTTTGGGGATCCCTGCTGTAAATAGTTTCAAATTATTAGAATTACAAGGATCTTAGCTACCAGATCCCTTATAATAAAATATCATTTTATTTATATATTTTATATTTACTATAAATAGTAATTTTATATATTTATATATTTTATTTATTTCTGCCTTCTTTTTTTCTCCTTAATCCTCAGATCTTTGTCAATTTTATTAGACTTTTCAAAGAACCAACTTCTGATTTTGAAATCCTCAATTGAATGTTTATTTTCTGTTTTTAACCTTAACTTCTGCTCTTATCTTTATTATTTTCTTTTACTTTCTTTGGGTTTATTTTGTGGGTTTTTTTTTAAGCCTCTTGAGCTGGATGCTTGGCTTATATTGCTTTTCTAGTATATTATTTTTAAAGCTATAAATTTTTCTCCTAAAAATGTAGTGCTTTTAGCTGCATCCCACACTTTTTTGGTCTGTTTGTTTTGGGGAAAATTCTCCAGGTAATGACTGTGGCTGTTGTTGCTGCTGCTGCTCCTCCTCCTCCTCTTCTTTCTTTCTTTTTTATAGCTTTATTAAGATATATGTGGGCCGGCCCCGGGGCTTAGCGGTTAAGTGCACGCGCTCCGCTGCTGGCGGCCTGGGTTCGGATCCTGGGCGCGCACCGACGCACCGCTTCTCTGGCCATGCTGAGGCTGCGTCCCACATACAGCAACTAGAAGGATGTGCAGCTATGACATACGACTATCTACTGGGGCTTTGGGGAGAAAATAAATAAGATATATGCAATATTGACATATGGTAAACTGCACATATTAAAATGTATAATTTGATACATTTTGACCTATGACTACAACCAGGATAATGAACATATCCATCGTCCCCAAAACATTTCCTCATGCCCTTTTGTAATTCATTCCTTCCCTTCTCCCCCATCCCCAGGCAACCCTTGGTCTCGCTTCTGCTTTTTTTTTTCCTTTTTTTTTTGCTTGAGGAAAATTGTCTCTGAGCTAACATCTGTGCCAGTCTTCCTCTATTTTGTTTGTGGGATGCCTCCACAGCATGACTTGATGAGCAGTGCGTTATGTCCGCACCTGGGATCCAAACCCGTGAACCCTGGGCTGCCAAAGTGGAGCACACAAACTTAACCACTACACCACCGGGCTGGCCCCTGCTTCTACATTTTTTGATATATAGTATTTTTATCATTCAGGTTAAAATATTTTCTGATTTTTGACCCATGGAATGTTTAGATGTACCTGGAGATTTTGTAGTGTCATTGTACTATGGTAAGGAAACATACTACAGTCATGTGTTGCTTAATGATGAGGATATGTTCTGAGAAATGCATCGTTAGGCGATTTCATCGTTGTGTGAACATTGTAGAGTGTACTTACACAAACCTAGATGGTATAGCCTACTACACAGCTAGGCTGTGTGGTACTAATCTTACGAGACCACCACTGTTGTATATGCGGTCTGTCATTGACTGAAACATCATAGTGCAGTGCATGACTGTATATGATTTTAGTCCTTTGGATGTTAAGACTTGCTTTATGGCCCAAGATATAGTCAGTTTTTAAAATGCTTGTGTGTGCTTGAAAAGAGTGTGATTCTTTTGGATCTAATGTTTTATATATCTCTTACTAAGTGAAGTTTGTTTATTAATTTTTGTTTAAATCTTCATTTTTACTGATTTTTCCCCCTTGCTTTTATGAATTATTGGTTAATGTTTGCATGTCATATTTTTTTCTCATTTTTGACCATCACCCTTATTTTAGGTATATTTCATGAAAACAGCTCATTGTACGTTTTTTTTCTTTTTAGTTCCAATCTGAAAATCTTTGTCTTTTAAATAAAGCATTTAATTCATTTACATTTAAGGTAATTACTGTTATTTGGTTTTAAATCTACCATTTTTGTATGTGCTTTCTCATGTTCTCTTTTTTTGTATGTGAGGAAGATCAGCTTTGAGCTAACATCCATGCCAATCCTCCTCTTTTTTGCTGAGGAAGACTGGCCCTGGGCTGACATCCATGCCCATCTTCCTCCACTTTATATGGGACACCACCACAGCATGGCCTGACAAGCAGTGCATCGGTGCGCACCCGGGATCTGAACCTGGGCTGCCAACAGCGGAGCGTGCGCACTTAACAGCTACGCCACGGGGCCGGCTCCCCTCTCGTGTTCTCTTAATTAGAAAATTTCCTTAAAATTTATTTTGTTTTATTTATTTGTTGTTGTTGTTTTTTTGATGTGTGTCAGTACCCCAGGAATTACAGTGTCCATCCCTGACTTTAAAAAATCCAGTGTTAATTGATCATTTTACGCTTCTCCTGGACAATACAAGGATCTTAGAGCACTTAGTCTCCATTTATCTCTCTCTGACTTACATGCTATTGTTGTGGTGTAGTTTAATTTTCTTATATAGGTATTTTTATTTATTTTAAAGTCGTAAGATGTTGTTATTGTGTTACATAGTATAATGTTCATTTAGCTTTACCCAAATTTTTGCTGTTTTTGTTTTTCTTCATTCCAGCAATCCTCCTAGAATTGTTTTGTTTGAAGAATACTCTTTATAATGTTTAGTATGGGTTTGTTGATGGCAAAGTCACTGTTTTTGTTTCTTTGAGCATATTTTTACCTTATTTTTTTCACCTTCATTTTAAATTCCTCCTTTATTGAAGTATAATTTATGTACAATAAGGTGTATTTTTAGTGTCCATTTTGCATTTCAGTGAGTTTTGACAGATGTGTATACCATGTTATAATGTTCATTTTTGAAGATTAATTTTGCTGGCTATAAAATTCTAGCTTGGCGGTTATTTCCTTTCAGATGTTGACTATTTTATTCTGCTGTCATCTTCATTCCATCATTGCTCTTAAGAAGATGGCCCTCAGACTGTTGTTTCTTTAACAGTAGACCTGGCCCCAACCACTGCACCCCATCTATTCTATGCTCTATGTCTTTGGTTTTCTGCAGTTTAACCATACTATGCCTAGTTGGATTTCTTTTCTTTTCTTTTCTTTTTTTGTGAGGAAGATAGGCCCTGAGCTAACATCTGTGCCCATCTTCCTCCATTTTGTATGTGGGATGCTGCCACAGCATGGCTTGATGAGTGGTGCATAGGTCTGCACCTGGGATTTGAACCTGCAAACCCCAGGCCACCGAAGCAGAGTGCATGAACTTAACCACTACGCCACCAGGCTGGCACCCTAGTTGGATTTCTTTTTATTAGCCTGCTTGGGATTTGAAGGGCTTGGTGAATCTATGGTTTAATATCCTTTTTTTTTTTTTTTTTTTTTGCTGAGGAAAATTCGCCCTGAGCTAACATCTGTTGCCAATCTTCCTCTTTAGCTTGAGGAAGATTCTCCCTGAGCTAATATCTGTGCCAGTATTCCTCTGTTTTGTATGTGGGTTGCCACCACAGCATGGCTGCCGATCTGTGGTATAGGTCTGCACCCAGGAACTGAGCCTGGGCTGCTGAAGTGGAGCGTGCTGAACTTAACCACTATGGTTTTAGAATGGTCTTAGTCATTATGTCTTCAGATACTGCTTCTGCTCCATTCTGGCCTCTCATCTCCCCTACTGGGATTCCAGTTAAATGCATGTTCAGCCTTCTAACAGTGTTCTTCGTCTTTCTTACCCTTCCCGGTGTTTTTTATCCTTTTGTCCTTATGTGCTTTGTTTTGGATCTTTTATTCTGCCTTATCTTCCAACTCACTAATTCTTTCTTCAGCTATATCTAATCTGATTTTAAGATTGTCCATTGAAGATCTGTTTTGTTTCATTTTTTGTTATCGTATATTTTAGTTCTATAATTCATTTTTACAAGTGTGCAAGATTTTTGGTTTGGTTTGTTTTGTTTTTTTGTTTTAGCTTCTCATTCCCTGCCAAATTTTTCAAACTTGGCTTTTATCATCTTGAACATAGTAAGAAGGTATATGAATATATCTACTAATATTTAGGGGCTCCTGTTTTATTTTATTGCCCATTGTTTTAGCTGTTTTCATTCAATTTTTCTTGTCCTCTAATGTGCCAGAGTTTATTTGATTATTGGACATTGAATTAGGAAAGTTGTGTGGTCGAAATAAGATGATGTTTTCTTCATCTAGAGAGGATTTTTCTTTATTTCTTCTGGGGGTCACTAGTACTCAGGGATAATCTTTTTCCAATATCAGGGCTTCAGATTTTCTGAAGTCTTACTACATTCCATGTGTGGACTAGTTTTCTTCGTATTCACCTTTACTATGAAGTTGTTACTTTTTGAGTTCCAAGTCCAAAGCAAGAGGTGGTTTATTAAGGCCCCCAGTCTTGATGAGCCCTGGATTCCAACTTTTGTCCCTGGGGCCTACCAGACTCAACCTCCAAGGAATGTCTGCCAGATCAACAAATAACTCCAGAACAAACGTGGCTTGGTATGCACATCCATGTCTCTGTGTTACTCTAGTATTTGTGCTGCTGATGAGTCATTTTAACTAAATACCCAACAGCCATTTATTAAAATAGGCATACTTTAGAAGGAATTTCTTTGTTGTCTTGGACCTGATTTATATTTGGCAAATGGCTAATTCTCTTTAGACACTCTAATGGGCTAGACCATCACTACATTATATAAATATTAAATCCATCTCAAAATATGGAACTGTCAATATAGGTGCTGCTTGAACTGTAACTGTGCATATACCTGGATGGCTCTTCTGCCTCAGGGTGAGAAGGAGGTCCTCCTGGAGCCTTGTAAAGTAAGAAGTATCTCTGAGCTCTTAATTCCATGTTCTCCGTAGGCTGCCTTGGAATTCCTCCAGAATGGTGTGTTTTCTTTCCCATTGCAAAACTATTTGGGGCTTTATGAAGAAGCAAAGTATGTTTCAAGTAGATTTTGGATATAAGTTCTCTGTCATATATATATAAATATTTTCTCCTTGTCTGTGGTTTGCCTATCCATTTTCTTAACAATGTCTTTTGATAATCACAGACTTTAAATATTAATGAAATCTTGAACTATCAAATTTTTTCTTTTATGGTTAGTGCTTTTTTGGTCCTCTCTAAGAAATATTTGCCTACCTCAAGCCAACTTAGCTTTTCATTCTGAATATTTTGGGACTCCATTAGAGGCTTTGATCTCACTGATTACTCTGGCTGCTTTGTGAAGAGTAGACTATAAGGCAGCAAGAGTGGAAACAGACCAGTTAAGAGGGTATTGTAGTGGTCTAGGAGAGAAATAATGGCACAATGGACTGAGGTTCTAGTGGTCGAGGCATTGAAGTCTGAGATTAAAGGTATAGGCTATTGAATTTGCTTATTGGATGTGTGGTATGAGAGACAGACAGACATGGAGGGAGGCAGTTAGGATGATTCCATATTTTTGGCTTGAACCACTGGATCAGTGGTGTTGCCCTTTACAGAATATCCAAAACTACAATTCACCAAAGTTGTTTCAAACTCTAGTGTATGTTTGCCAAGTAGATTGCCAAATAGTGTGTTGTTCAATATAAAGTAATTGGAAGAGTTTCCCATTCTACAAGAGCCTTTTTAAGAATTGTAATATATGGCTGTTCTAAGAGAGAATTTTGGAGGAAATTTTGCTCTTTTTTGTACACGTGTAATATAGTCGATACGTACATTTGGAAGCATTACGCTGTAGAATGGAATCTAGCAATATGATACTTGATTGTTTCAATTGTAAAAACAAGTTGCGGGGCCGGCCTGGTGGTGTAGCAGTTAGGTTTGCATGCTCTGCTTCGGCAGCCTGGGCTTTGCACGTTCAGATCCTGGGTGTAGACCGATGCACTGCTTGTCAAGCCATGCTGTGGCGGCGTCCCATATAAAGTAGAGGAAAGTGGGCACGGATGTTAGCCCAGGGCCAATCTTCCTCAGCAAAAAGAGGAGGACTGGCAACAGATTTTAGCTCAGGGCAGATCTTCCTCACCAAAAAAAAAAAAAAGAAAAAAAAAAGTTGGCTTAACCTTAATGGAGATGGTCTTTGATCATAGTACCTCAGAGCTACCATAATGCTGTTTTATAAATCTTAGTCAGAAAGGTACATTCTTAAGCATTGAGGTGATTCTTGGCTTCCCTATAGGCTAAGTATGTTTATATTCCTGGGAATCAGGTTAGAGCAAATATTGAGTTTTTGCCAGCAAAAGTCATTGTTTCATTGGTGATTTCATCAGTATTGTATATATGCAAAGTCTTGAGTTTCTGTTCAAATTTAGGAACTAGCTTATGATAGTAGAAAGAATTTTGGGGATACAAATAGGAAGGGAACTGAGTTCTAGTCCAGCTATGTGACCTTAGGCAAATCATTGCATTTATATACCTCATTTTCTTTCTTTCTTTTTTTTTTTGGTGAGGAAGATTAGCCCTGAGCTAACACCCATTGTCAATCCTCCTCTTTTTGCTGAGGAAGATTGGCCCTGGGCTAAGATCTGTGCCCATCTTCCTCTACTTTATATGTGGGACACTTGCCACAGCATGGCTTAATAAGCGGTGCGTAGGTCTGCACCTAGGATCCATATCCGTGAACCTTGGGCCACCAGAGCGGAGTGTGCGAACTTAACCTCAACGCCACCAGGCTGGCCCCATATACCTCATTTTCTTTGTGAAGAATAAATGAAGAATGAAGTAAAATGAAGAATAATTGATTAAAGTTCTTTTAAAATCTGAAATTATAGTTTCTTATTGGTTTTGTAAAGATTTTGGCCTTATAAAGACATGTCTGAACCATAGTGATATTAGAAACATTGGAAATTCAATTTTTGGGTGATTCATTTAAAAGAAGAATGAATTGTGGGCATCTTGCCTGGCTCATAGAATGTTATTAAATCTGAATCACTGTTACCCATATCGAGCTTAAGCCTGTTAGTGATAAGGCTACTACCTCTCTCTCCTTGATAAGTTTTATTGAGATATAATTCACATACCATACAATCCATTCATTTAAAGTGTACAATTAAGTTGTTTTTAATATAGTCACATAGTTGTGCAGCCAACATCAGTATAAATTTTAGAACATTTTCATCCTGCAAAAACAAAGTATTCATGAGCAGTTACTTCCCATTTCCCCTCAACCTCCCAGCCCTAAGCAACCATTAATCTACTTTCTATCTCTAGAGATTTGCTTACTCTGGACATTTCTTATAAATATGTGGCTTTTTTGTGTCTGGTTCTTTTCACTTAGCATAATGTTTTCAAGGTTTATCCATATTGTAGCATGTATCAGCAGTTCATTTCTTTTTGTTGTCAAATAATATTCCATTGTATACCACGTTTTATCCATTCATCAACTGATGGACATTTAAGTTGTTTCCACTTTTTGGTTATTATGAATAATGCTGCTGTGAACATTTGTGTATAAATTTTTGTGTGGACATATGTTTTCATTTCTTTTGGATATTTACGTAGGAGTGGGATTGTTGGATCATATGGTAACGCTATATTTAATCTTTTGAGGAACTGCTAGACTGTTTTCCAAAGTGGCTGTACCATTTTACATTCTTGCTAGCAATGTATGAGGGTTCCAATTTCTCTGCATCCTCCCTTACACTTATTATTATCTCTCTTTTTGATTATAGTCATCTTAGTGGGTGTGAAGTGGTATCTCACTGTGGTTTTGATTTGCGTTCCCCTGATGGTTGATGATGAGCATCTTGTCATGTGCTTATTAAGGCTACCTCTTTGACTTTTCATTTTGGGTGGAGATGTGATGTGGTTGGAAGTTGGTCTACTTAGTTCTTTCCCTCAAGTGTCAACTAAGCATTCTAAAGTATCAGTCAAATAAGCAGTCTCTTCTCACTCCTAGTAGAGAGGAGGAAGTCAAGGTCTTAATTTAGTCCACACACCTGTTTTCACCTTCTTTATTTCTGTAAAATGTAACAACAAAGAATTTTACTGGAAGTAAGTTTGATGTATATCTTAGTTGGAATTGTTAACCTATCTTTGGGTGGGGACAGAACTTTCATTGATATATCTTTAACACTGAAATCTTGGCCATTTGCTCAGTCTTTCAGATGTTCACGAGGAAGACTGCAACATAGAAAGCAGTGTCATAGTCACACAAAGATGAGAATGAAGCAGGGCTGGGAATCTGGTAGAAAACCTTTTCACATTTATAGTAGCCCTATTTTCTTTGTATCATAAAAGTTTTGTGAATTAATATAGGATGTGTAATTGTTTTTAAGGAGCATATTTAACTTAGATCATGTAGCCTAAAATAGGTTAATTTGAAATGACACTTTTGTTAATAGAAACTTAATTTATTGAATTAAGAATATTTAGTTTTAGGGCCGGCCCCGTGGCTTAGCGGTTAAGTGTGCGCGCTCCGCTGCTGGCGGCCGGGTTCGGATCCCAGGCGTGCACGGACACACCACTTCTCCGGCCGTGCTGAGGCCACGTCCCACATGCAGCAACTAGAAGGATGTGCAGCTATGACATACATATCTACTATGTACTGGGGTTTTGGGGGGAAATAAATAAATAAATAAATAAATAAATAAATAAATAAATCTTTTAAAAAATTTAAAAAATAAAAGAATATTTGGTTTTAGTAGGAATTTTGCTCTTGAAAATGTTAATTGCTGCGCTCTGGATTTGGTCTTATCAGTCCAGTCAGGTTTGTGAAATAATGTGTTTTTTTTCCATTCCAGAAATACATGCTACAGGATTTAACTATCAGAATGAAGACGAAAAAGTCACCTTGTCTTTTCCTAGTACTCTCCAAACAGGTAATACACATGGCTATGTAAAATTCCTTGATGGGCGCCGGCCCGGTGGCACAAGCGGTTAAGTGCGCGCGCTCCGCTGCGGCGGCGCGGGTTTCGCTGGTTCAGATCCCAGGCGCGCACTGACACACCACTTGTCAGGCCGTGCTGCCCCATGTAAAGCAGCGTCCCATATAAAGTAGAGGAAGATGGGCACGGATGTTAGCTCAGGGCCAATCTTCCTCAGCAAAAAGAGGAGGATTGGCATCAGATGTTAGCTCAGTGCTGATCTTCCTCACACACTCAAAAAAATTCCTTGATGAATACTGACATCTTACTTCTTCCAAAGAAATTTATTGTATGCCATTTTTTTTCCTCATTATTTTAAGCAGATTAAGCCTTAAGACAAGCTTTTAAAAGAGTCAGATTCATTGTAACTTTTGGGCCACCAGAAGAAAAAAAAAACCAGACCAAAAACTAATGATCATTCTACCTTAGAACATGATGCATTTTTTTTCACCTTTTCAGTTTCAGCTTTTAAAAAATACGTTTACCTAGCTCCATCTTCTACTAATTAAATCCAAATCTCTGAGATGAATGTCCTGTAGATGATTTTGATGTGCAACCAAAGACTGAATAGATATTGCCAGTGAGGGCATGGAAGGAAAGATGTGTTGATATGTTACTATTATTGGATATAAAAGCACAAAGAAAATAGAAGACTTTCTGAACTTAATGTAGTGGAACAAATTATATACAAATCAATTAGTAAAGCACCAAGGCTTTGATTAATGAGCAAATGCAAAGCAACAGATAATTCATATGAAAGAAAATTCAAATGACTAATAAACATGTGCAAAGATATTCAGCTTTCTAGTAATGAGAATTATCGAAATAACAGTTACTGATACACCAGTTTTTGCCTGTCGGGTAAGCTGAAGTTAAGAAACAAAGATTCTTGATGATGTGACTGCCTTAATATTACTGGTAGGAGTGTAAATCCACGTAATTTATTTGGAAAGCCATCTGGCAGTATGTATCAAGAGCCTGAACACGTTCATGTCTCTTCACCCAGTGATTCTGGCAATAGGAATATATCCTAAAGAAAAATCATAAATACAGGAAATGCTTTATGCCTAGAAATATCTAATAAGACATTACTTAAGGTAGTAAAAATTAGAATTAATGTATTTGTCCAACACTAAGGGAATAATTAAGCTAATTGTGACATATCTATATGGTCAAAGGTATATAGCAATTAAAAGTGAGGTTTGTGAATTCTTATAACACAGTGAAGTGCTTATTATAAAGTAAAATTGAAAAGCAGAATACAAAATTACGTATACAAGATGATGAATCATATCTCTAAAATGGTACAAATAAAATGATATATCTGGGTGTTGACATAATTGATGATTTTTATTTATCTCTTTCTCTGGTTTCCATAATTTTTATACTGAGAATATATTGCCTTACTGTAAAAGTATTTTTAGAAAAATTTTAAATTGGTGAAGTTTTGTCTTTTATTTCAGTGCTCTTAGAAACCTTTCATTTTGCCTTTTTTCTGATTAGGTTTTTTTGTGTGTAACTATTATAAAAATAAATGTTTTGCCATGAACATGTATTAAAGGTACCAAAGAATATAACATGAAAATTGTTTCCTCTCTCTGACTCCTACTTTCATTGTCTGGTGAATCCTTCCACAAATATTCTTTATGTGTATAAGTACATGTGTACATTTTAACCTACAAATAGAATCACAAATCTCAGTGGTTAACAACCAATATTTCTTGCTTACACATGGCCCTGAGGGCAGAAGGCAGAAGCTCAGGGATGAGGACAGAGCCAAACTACAGACAGATTTAAAGTTTCTGCATGGATGGTGGTGAACTTGATGTTCACTCACATTTCATTGGCTGAAGCAAGTAGCATGGACAAGCCCAAAGTCACTGGAGCAACAATTACCAGACATTTCATTACACTTCTAATATGAAAGAGCAAAAAATAAAATAATAAGTATGATAAAAACATAGGAACTTGGAAGAAGCAAAGACAAATGAAAAGAAAGTCTCAAAGAAACCAAAATGAATTAATATCCTTAGAGATATTGTTAATATTACATTCATTAAACAAGGACAGCACAGAATACCACCAAACAGAAAGAATTAGAGGAAGAAAACTTTGAAACCATAATATAATAGAAATAACAAACCCAGGGGCTGGCCCGGTGGCATAGTGGTCAAGTTCATGCGCTCCACTTCAGTGGCCCAGGGTCTGCAGATTCAGATCCCAGGCGCGGACCTACACACCGCTCATCAAGCTGTGCTGTGGCTGCGTCCCATATACAAAATAGAGGAAGATTGGTACAGATGTTAGCTCAGGGACAATCTTCCTCACGAAAAAGCAAAAAAAGAAAGAAATTAAAAACCCAGTAGAAGTTTTTGAAGATGAAATAGAGGAATTTTCCAAGTAGTAGGAAGATTTGAGGACTAATCTACTAAACAGACCCAACATCCATCTAGTAAAAGAGAGAGAAAATGGAAAAGGAAATTATTAAAGACACAAAACAAGAAAATTTCTCCGAACTGATGGGGCAGGAGGCTTCAGTTTGAAAAGGTACACCATTGAGAGGGACTAATTCAATAAATGTAAAAAATCCCACACCAAAGCACGTCTTAGAACTTTTCAGGGATAAAGTGAGGCTCTCAAAGAATTTATACCCGGGGTGAGGGGGTTGGGAGGAAGGCTGGAAGGCTAGCATATTACCTTCAAAGTTCAGGGATCAGAATAGCAGAAGACTTACAAAGAACAGTGGAAACTAGACTGTAATGAAGCCATTCCTGCAAAATTATGAGTGAATCTGATTTTTAACCTAGAATACTATTCTTAGCCAAACTGTGAATTTAAAGAGAGTAAAATAAAGATATTTTCAGATTTGCAAGGTCATAAAAAATTTAGTTCTTTGTAAAAGATGTAGGAGTGGGAGATGTAGTTTAGCTAAACTTTCTATGCTAAGAAGAAAATAATGTGTAAAATTGAAAAATGAAGACAAGGTGTTTAGAAATCACAGAGTTCCTACTGGGAGCAGTGTGGGGGGTAAGGTAGCGTTGGGCAGGAACCTGCAGCTTAAATATATAAGCCTATAGTGCTGTATGAGTTTTAAGCTATGAGCTATTACTTTGATAGAGGTCAAATTTTAAAAATATTTAAAATCTGTATCATTACAGACTATGTTCTATGTTCACACTGTATGAAGATTAAAGTCAGTAGCAAAAGAGAAAAAAATCCCTTCTCACATATTTGGAAAAATTATACCTCTGAAAATTAGTCAAAAAAGACTTGTGGAAATTAGAAAATATTTAGAACTGAATAATGCAACGACTACATATCAAAACATGTGGGATGCAGGTAAAACATTATTCAGAGAGGATATTTAGTTAAGAAGAATGAAAATTAATTAGCTAAGCATCAAGATAAACTTAGACAAAAAGAACAGGTAACTTGAAGAAAGTAGAAGAGAGAAATAAAGATTTAAAAGCAGAAATTAATGAAATAAAAAATGAAGAGAGGAGCAAAAAATATTTAAAACTGGTTTTTAAAATAGGCCAAGAAGATACATAAACCTAGCATGTATAGAAAAAAAAAAGGATAGATTCAATTGTTGGTCTGCATTAGGAAATATATCATTTATTAAATCAAAAAAATTAAAGATACTATATTTATCAAAAGAAGCCAGAATGTATTTGCAAGAATTCACCAGGTAAGAATAGACAGAAACTCCTAGAAGATGTGTGTGTGTGTGTGAATGTGTGTTATATATATACATGTATGTGTATATATGTGTGTATGTGTAGTACACATGTGTCTATTGAGTGCTTAATCTGTGCCACTGTTTTATGTGCATCACAAATACTAATTTATTTAATCATTTTTGAGATGGATTCTATTATCTTTTTTTTTTTTTTTTTTTTAAGATTTTATTTATTTATTTTTCCCCCCAAAGCCCCAGTAGATAGTTGTATGTCATAGCTGCACATCCTTCTAGTTGCTGTATGTGGGACTCGGCCTCAGGATGGACGGAGAAGTGGTGCCTCGGTGCGCGCCCGGGATCCGAACCGGGGCCACCAGCATCGGAGCACGCGCACTTAACCACCAAGCCACGGGGCCGGCCCGGATTCTATTATCTTTACTCTATAGATAAAGAAACTAAGGCACAAAGATAGTTTAATTAACTTAAATAACTTGCCCAAGGTCAACAGCTAGTAAGTGGCAGAGCCTGGATTTGAACCCAAGTGGTTTAAAGTCTGCACTTCTACGACCACATTGTGCCATCTTTTAATTTTTTAATTAAATATTTAAAAAATGTAATACATGGACATGGTTTGAAATTCAAATGATATATAGTGAAAATTTGTTTGCCATTCTGTCCCTGTCTTCCTCTCTTGGCTCCACTCCTCAGAAGCAACCAGTTTCCTATGTATACTTTCAAAACTATACCATACTGTAGTAAGCATTTATGAATGTACATACTATTTAAGAACACAGAAGTTAGCATGCCATGCATAATATTCTGCACCCGTCTTCTTTTCCCCTTATGTATATTAGAGGTCTTTTATTATCAGGGTATAGGAGTTGTATCCTTGTTGATAAGGACTATTTACAGCAGACATGGTAGATTGTGAAGTCATTTCCTAATAAAAGCAGGAACAAGTCAGAGAAGGTTATGACCATTAGTATACTCTAATTCACCAGTTTGGAGAGTTTCAGCTGATATAACAATATAAATAAGTAACTGATATAAATATTAGAATTAAAAAATTATCATATTTGCAAATATGACTTATCAAATTATTAAATATCTATAAATATCTGTTTGAAAATCATTGGCTTTCACATTTTCCCAGGATTCTCTGGGTCAAAAAGTTACCCAGTCATTCTTTGCTTTAAGAATGAAGTCCTTATTTTTTCCAACTTTAATAGGTTGTACAAGTGGTCTGTCTTCTGGTAATGGAGTAAATATTGAAATATATGAGGAGGACATTAGTAACCTTTGTGTTTAGCCTCATTAAACTTAACAGTCATGCCAACTATTATATGGCTAAGTAAAACATCATCTTTTCTGAAATTGGCACCATTCTAGAATAGTGGTTAAGTTACCATAATCATTATAAGGCCTAGTAATCTCAGAATCAGTGGTTAAGGATCCTGTAGAGTGTCATTTATTTGGAGAAACGCTAGAAGATATTAACATTTTGAAGAGTGAAAAACAGGATCATAAGAAATGGTGACAATAAAGGCAATGATCTTTGCTCCCTTTTTGTATAAATTAATGTCTTTAATTTTATAGCATTTAGTAGGCTCACTAAATTTTTATTAAAGTATTTCAAGATCTACTTCAGGTTTTACAACACTTATGCTCTCCTAAGCTTTAAACAAATAAGGTTTTTGGTGGAAGTCCCAATTTTTCAATTGTTTAATTTATAAATGAGTTTATTGTATGTTTTAAAAGGTTTACCACCCCAAACAGATAAATATTGCATACATTGGATATTGAAATAAGGTATCTAATTTGAGGAAGCAATGTAAATTATGTGTGCAAATTGGTATAAAATTAGACAATCTGGCAGTCCTTCAATATGATGTAAATTTGATAAGTGAAATTTGTCAAGTCCTTTTTCCTCCTGTTCTTGCCGTAAAATTCTACTATATTAATAGTAAGTACTTTGTGATTAGTATTATATAATGTAACACTAATTAAATTCATTAATGATTTTTTTTAAACTTTATTTTGTTTGGATTTCAGGTAATAACCTTTCCCATTACTTTGTATTTTGTTTAGTACACCACTTTTTGCAAGTGGTCACTGTCAATATCTTGTTATGGCTTGATGGCCTTGGAGCTTTAAAACTGAGTAAAAGTGTAAGCAGCCCTTCTTATTTAGTTATGAGTTTTAAATCCACTTTTATTCCAAATAGGAAAAGTTGAAAGTAGATTTACCATGGAATATGAGTTATATAAAAGACATCCTAACAGTTGACTTAGTGAAAACGCATTGGCCAGTTCCGCTTATGGAATTGTAACATAAAATTCCATCAAATAGTTTTCTTTAAAGGTAGTAGGTTTTTGGGGCCGCCCCAGTGGCATAGCGGTTAAGTTCGTGCTCTCCACTTTGGCGGCCTGGGGTTTGCAGGTTCGGATCCCAGGTGCAGTCCGACGCACCGCTTGTCAAGCCATGCTGTGGTGGCATCCCATATAAAGTAGAGGAAGATGGGCACAGATGTTAGCACAGGACCAATCTTCCTCAGCAAAAAGAGGAGGATTGGCATGGATGTTAGCTCAGGGCTAGTCTTCCTCACACACACACACACAAAAAAGATAGTGGGTTTTTATAATCTATAAGTTATTTCTCCTAAACTTTATGAATATGTATACATCTGCTTTTTAAAAAATCAGTGAATTCCTAAAGAAAACAGTTTTGCCTTATTTATAGTTAAATTCTTTAATATCAATCATTTAGAATTCTTTCAGATTCTTTTACTGTATTCCTATTTACTGTCCCAATAATCAATCCTTCTCTTTAAAAGAAAAAAGTATTCATTGTCCCCTTTAGACGGAATGTCTGATTTTTTTACAATAACAATCAGAAATGTCTCTTCAATTAAGCTTCAATTGAGTTGTTTTGTTTTTCCCAGCATGATTACTTTAAGAATGTGGCACTTTCTCTACTGATGACTTTGCTGCCAAGGTCTGAAATTTTCAGTTGAAATTACTTTCAGAACCAGTTTGAGGGGCCAGCCTGGTGGTGCAGCGGTTAAATGCGCGTGCTCCTCTGCGGCGGCCCAGGGTTCACAGGCCCAGATCCCGGGCGTGCACCGACGCACTGCTTGTCAAGCTGTGCTGTGGCGGCCTCCCATATAAAGTAGAGGAAGATGGGCACGATGTTAGCCCAGGGCCAATCTTCACTGGCAAAAAGAGGAGGATTGGCATCAGATGTTAGCTCAGGGCTAAGCTTCCTCACACACACAAAAAAAGAACCAGTTTGAGGCATGTAAGACGCACTTAGTGTTTTATGTAGAAACAGTTTGCGGTTGATCATTCACCTGTTCTGCAGACTTGGACTCTTCATGACTTTTGGACCTTTCAAAAAAGCAAATCAATTTTGGAAGGTGAAAATTTGACTTTGAGAATGTTCAAAAGGATATGTCAGAGAGAGAAAGTCAAGAATATTTTGAACAATGTCAGTGTCATTGCTCTATAGCATTCCAAAATGACAGTTTAAAACATTAGGATATAAAAGTTTTGATATGATTGGTTAATCACTTTCTAGTCATACTATATATTTGATTTTTTAGACTCCTGGGCTCTAGATCCTCTTATAGATAGGCACTTTATAAGGATCAATTACAAAGTCAAAATTTTGGGGGGGTTTTTTGTGACTTGATTTGTAAAATGTAGAATGGGATTATTTTGTCACGCATCTGAATTTAGTAGATGACTGCTAGATAATAATTATCATCTTTCTGTTATGAAAGAATATATACTCACAAAACTTCCCACTTTGTCTAAATTGATTTTGTTCTTACACAACAATGGAATATATATTCAGGTTGCATTTTTATTTGCATTTAATAATTATTGATTAAATGTATTTCTTTAATATTATCAGATTGCAAATGATTGAGGTGACTAAGAGTTTGTTTTATGCCTCTTTGCTGATCAAATCATTGGTCTCCCCTACACTTCCTTACAAAATTATGGAATCAGTGTTCCATTTGGATTGAAGAGATAGTGTCTTGTCTTAATGATAGAGTAATTGGCATGAAGTAGTCTAAAAGCATCAATTTACTTAGCATAATTGGCAGAGAGCGTGAATTTTGGATTAAACAGGCCTAAGTTTTTGTCTCATTCTTGCTACTTACTAATTATGTGACCTTGGGCAAGTTATTTGACTTTTCAGCCTCAGTTTGCTCATCTGAAAAAATGGAAACAATACCTACTTGCAAGTTGATAAATATTTTTAAAGCACCATGCATAATAGCATGTCATACATTTAATAAATATTTGTTTCCTTTCTTGTTTTTATCTTCATGTGTTGGTAATTTGAGACTAAGTTAATAAAGTCAAAGAACTTTCTAAGCAGTCACCCTAAACATGACTTTAAGGTTTACTTTAGGATTAGTCTGCCATTTACTTTAATAAATACTGTGTTCTCTCCATTGCCAGGATTATTTGAGACAGGAAAGAATGATTTGAACATTGTAAATAACAACTGAATTAGTGTCTTAAGGATATATTTTTGATAACTTGTACTTAACATCTTCATGAAAGTGGTTTCCATTTATCTTCAATGACAGGTACAGGAACCTTAAAGATAGACTTTGTTGGAGAGCTGAATGACAAAATGAAAGGTTTCTATAGAAGTAAATATACTACCCCTTCTGGAGAGGTGCGCTATGCTGCTGTCACACAGTTTGAGGTATGATATTCTTCTCTAAAATATTATGACCTTAAATTAGACGTTCTCACAAAGGTCTGCTCTATCATTTGTGACTGTTTGAGGTTGGGTGCCTTTGGCCATAGTTATACTCATGAATTTCAGTACCTGAATTGCTTTTATACTGTGTACCTTTTTTAATTAAAATTATCTTCTTAGTATTTGACACTTGTGGCTTTTCCTACTAAATTCATAGTACTGCTGTTGTATAGCATTCCTTTGCTTCTTTGTCCTTTGTTTATCTTATCTTATATGTGCTTTCTTGGATTTTTATTTATCAAGTATGTGCAAGTTATATAGCTTGTTTTGAATTTGCTAATGGTACTTTTAAATGTTAAATATAATTAAATTTGTTCCTGTAAATTTCAGTATGGAAACAGTTGATCGCAGCTATTTTTATGTTTCTGCCCCATATCTGAATTGTTTGTTTTGCATACCTAAAATTTTGGATCTAGTTTACTACTAATTTATCTTACCTGGTGTATCTTCTCTTTCAAGAATTTTATGTTGCCTTCTGTTTCAAAACAACATTTGCCGCAGCTATTTTGGCTTAATTCTGTGTTTAAATGATTCCAGTGCTTATCTCAAGCCCTTTTGAGCACTTCATCCTTGAGTAGTTGGCTGGAGTACATCTCCAAATAATTTTTCTTAAGGGAGAGTTTGTGGGTGGTATATTTCCTGAGTCTTTGCATGTCTGAAAATCTTTCATTTGCCTTTATACATGACCAGTTTTACTAGGTATGTAACAGATTTGTTGGTGGAAAAAAAGAAGAAAGAGCAGCCCCTGACAACCAGAAGTTGTCCTAGCCCTCACAGCTAGTCCATGTTTTTCTCCTGTTGGACATAAACAGTATCATAGAATACCAACCTCAGACAAGGTTACTTTGAGACTGTGATAAAGTAAGACAAAACAAGGGCACTTCATAATTTCATCTAAGCACAGACAAAAGCAAGGTCACTGTGCTATCCACAAAATAACAAACTCCCTCTCTTGGTTAAAATGAGTGACTACTACTACTTTACCAGTTAAAGTTTTAGGCTCACTCTAGTCTGCACCTTCTAGATAAGGCAATTCTCAAGATACCCTCTCATAGAATTGCCTCCACTTTCTGGCACCACCCAATTTAGAGCGAATCCCTTTTTCCTTAAATCCTCCTCCAAATTATCCAACCCAATCCCAAATCATGTAATACGTTCTTTCTTACACTCTTACTGAGATGCCTCATGGTTCCTGTGGTGTGAGTTCTCCCTCGCTTGCTACAATGAGTAATAAACCCATCTTGTTCACCTATAAGAGTAGTACAGTTGGCTTACAGTTTTTCTTTTTCAAAGGTGTATAAATATGTTCCAAAGTCTTTCACATCTCATTTTGTCAAGGGAAGGAGTCAGAATGTTTCTTCTCCCTTTGTAGGGTAACGTGTTATTTTGTTGTGCTTTGTTTTCCTGGTTGCTTGTTAAATTATTTCTTTGTACCTAAATAAAAATTTTCACCAGATTTCGCTTTTCATTAACTTGCACATAGTAATTGGTGAACCCTATTGATGTTTAGATTCAGATCTTTCTTCAGTGTAGCAAAATTTTCTTCTGTTCCATCTTCATTGTAGTTTCTGTTCTGATGGCTTCTTCAGGAACATCAGTCAATAATAGGTTTAGCTTTAGTTTATCCCTCAAATGTACCTTTGATTGCTTTCATCTCTTTGTCCTTTGGATATTTTAGAAACTTTTAAATCTTATCTGTGTTGTTCATTTAATTTCCTCTAGTATAACTTCATTTCTCTACTGCTGCTGCTTCTAATTTAAATTTTTCTGTGCTACCATTTCTTTGCTTATTCTCTTACTTTTCAAATGTCCTATTTGTTCTTTAATAGAATTTATTTAATTTCTTTGAGAGTGCAATCAGCCATCTAACATTTTTCCTTGGAGAAACCCTTTTTCAGAAGTATGTGCTTCCTCTGCCTCTGCGTATTTTGTTACTTCCTTGCATGATACGGAATCTTGTCACTGGTTCTATTTTTTAATTGTTTTGTGTTTAATTAAAGTTTCTTTCTTTTATAACTGATATTCTAAGGAACCACTAAATTTTATTTTGCTTTAACAAGTTTTCTCTTTTTTTATTTTTAAAGAAAGAATGAGGTCTCTTTAAGTAGGTCAAGTGGTGACAGTTTTATGTGTAGTATATGGAAATGCCATTAAATGAATGGCCTGTTTGGAATTGATAGAGCATCTGTCTTAATTCCTATTGCTACCATTGCAGATAAAGAAAAAAGCACATCAACGATTCTGAAAATATTTTCATTTTTATTTTTGAAGTAAAAGCCAGAGAGACAACTTATCATATTTTCCCAGTGCTGGATCCTTACAGTGTACTGTTGACCTTCATATGCTCTGTGTTACATGAAGCCATTTGCATTAAATTTGAAGTGTTGAAATGTTTTATTAAAAACAAAAATATAGGGCCGGCCCTGTGGCTTGGTGGTTAAGTGCGCGCGCTGCAATGCTGGCGGCCCGGGTTCTGATCCCGGGTGCGCATCAAGGCACCGCTTCTCCGTCCATCCTGGGGCCGAGTCCCACATGCCGCAACTAGAAGGATGTGCAGCTGTGACATACAACTATCTGCTGGGGCTTTGGGGGGAAAAAATAAAAAAATAAATAAAATCTCATAAAAACAAAAATATAGGGGCCAGCCTGGCGGCGCAAGTGGTCAACTGCGCGCATTCTGCTGCGGCGGCCCGGGGTTCGCAGGTTCGGATCCCAGGCGCGCACCAACGCACTGCCTGGCAAGCCATGCTGTGGCAGCATCCCATATAAAGTGGAGGAAGATGGGCACGGATGTTAGCCCAGGGCCAGGCTTCCTCAGCAAAAAAAAAAAAAAAAAAAAGAGGAGGATTGACGTGGATGTTAGCACAGGGCTGATCTCCTCACCAAAAAAAAAAAAAAAAAAAAAGGATGTTTAAAAAATATATATAGGGCCGGCCCCGTGGCTTAGCGGTTAAGTGCGTGCGCTCCGCTGCTGGCGGCCCGGGTTCGGATCCTGGGCGCGCACCGACGCACCGCTTCTCCGGCCATGCTGAGGCCGCGTCCCACATACAGCAACTAGAAGGATGTGCAGCTATGACATACAACTATCTGCTGGGGCTTTGGGGAAAAATAAATAAATAAATAAAATAAAATTATAAAAAGTATATATATATATAATTGTAAATTATTCTAATACTATAAATTGTTAAGGTCTGGAGCAGACCTAGTTCCTGGATAATTGCTAATGTGGCAGTGATAGTAAGCCTTGTGTTTTCTTTGTAGTCGGTGCCTAGCTTGTTGCCTGGCACTGAGTAGAAGGTAAATATTTGAACAAGTGAATGAATGAAAGATAGAAAGAAAGAAATGGCAGTTACTTCACGAAATAGTCCATTAGGTTGATTCAGTGATATTTATATATCATATTCTTTTCTTAAGGCTACTGATGCCCGGAGGGCTTTTCCTTGCTGGGATGAGCCTGCCATCAAAGCAACTTTTGATATCTCATTGATTGTTCCTAAAGACAGAGTAGCTTTATCAAACATGGTATGTATGTGTTTGTGAGTATATTTATATTTTGAATAAGATTTGAGCATATTTAGTTTGCCGATTAGATGAGATGGCATGAAACCACCTGGCGCAGTGCTTGGTACATAATAGGAACACAACTGTTAGTTTTCTTTATTTCCAATAAGCCTTCTTTTTCTTAATTGCCTTATCTGTGGATTTTCCCCCCTCATGGGAGAAATTCCTTATAAACTATATTGATAAGATTATCTACTTCTTTTAATTTGGGAACCTAAATAAGCAATGAATTTAGTAAATTTACCTGAAAGAAATAAGTCTGACTTTCTTATTAAACACTAAAAGATACAGTCCCGTAATTAAGTATATTTAGGTTTTTGGCTGATTGTATTCTTGGAATATGCTCTCTTCAGTGATGTCATTGGTCTCATTCATAAATAGAGTAAGCATTCACCACTTGAAGTGTATTGTCTAGGACTACCTTGTTTAAGACATAGATAGCCTGTAGCCTATACTATGACTCTAGGGAACTTAGAAAAGCCTACTGCACCTGAAAATAACTGGCCTTTGCCTCCTTTGTTGGTGGAGAGAATTCCGTAGATAGAATGCCATTCTCTTCTCAAATATTCTTAGAGAGGAAGCTAATATATTAAACTGAAATATTCATTTACAATTTAATGCGAATGAATTTATCAGGTCAGTTCTTGAATAAGTCTTCCTTGGAAGAAAGAATTGAGAGAATTTAAGGAAGCAGAACCTGAATAGGAAAAAGAGGGAGAACACCAAAGGGAAATTAGGGACTCCAAAAGTAAAGTGGAGATTTCATCACAAATTTGTTCAGAGCCAGCCTTGGTTCAGAAAATGCTCTAAATCTAGAAATCTGCCATTTGAAATGTCAGATTCTACAATTACATTTTATTTATATTAATAATTGTTGTCTCCTGTCCTTATTTCACTTGAAAAGTATTGAGGTCTACTTAAAACATCCCGGTACGGGGGCCGGCCCTGTCATATAGGTTAATTTTGCACACTCCACTTTGGAGGCCCAGGGTTCGCAGGTTCAGATCCCAGCTGAGGGCCTACTCACCGCTTATCAAGCCATGCTCTGGCAGACGTCCCACATAAAATAGAGGAAGGTGGGCACAGATGTTAGCTCAGTGCCCATCTTCCTCAGCAAAAAGAGGAGGCTTGGCAATGGATGTTAGCTCAGGGCTAGGCTTCCTCACACACACAAAAAAAAACCCTCAGTACTTGGCATGTAATAAGTATTCAAGAAAAGTTGCTTTTTTTCTCTCACAAATACTTTGTAGTTTTAACACTTTAGCCTGCAACTTCTTAGTGTGAATGCTTTATCAGATCACCTTTCTTCTTAATAGGAAATATTTTGACAGCATAAAGCACTGGATGAATTGGGATAGAGAAGTAAGCAGTGCTGGAAAGGGGGAAGGAGAGGCAACAAAGCCTACAGTTTCTAGCTAGTGTCTGCTCTAAGCTATTTAATGTAAATCTGTTTAAATTTTCCTTTCTTTTTTTTTTAAAGAATGTAATTGATCGGAAACCGTACCCTGATGATGAAAATGTAGTGGAAGTGAAGTTTGCCCGCACACCTGTCATGTCTACGTATCTGGTGGCATTTGTTGTGGGTGAATATGACTTTGTAGAAACAAGGTCAAAAGATGGTGTGTGTGTCCGTGTTTACACCCCTGTTGGCAAAGCAGAGCAAGGAAAATTTGCGTTAGAGGTAAATGTACTTGAAGAGGATTGTTCCAACAGTCCATAACTCCAGGTTGGGGAATTTACATTTCTGATCAATTATTAGTACAGTTATTTATACTTTAATCTGAAATTTGTTGTGCTACTTTGGTTTTATTTTTAATAGAATTTTATAGCTACCAACCTTGGTGTTGTGTTAACATTTTACAAGATAATGATTAGAGGGGCCAGCCCGGTGGCATAGTGGTTAAGTTCACCTGCTCCATTTTGGTGGCCCAGGGTTCATAGATTTGGATCCTAGGTGCGGACCTGCGCACCTCTTATCAAGGTGTGCTGTGGCAGGCGTCCCATGTATAAAGTAGAGGAAGATGGGCATGGATGTTAGCCCAGGGCCAATCTTCCTCAGCAAAAAGAGGAGGATTGGCAACAGACGTTAGCTCAGGGCTAATCTTCCTCACCAAAAAAAAAAAAAAGATAGTCATTAGAGTAGAATTTATTTATCCAGAGAGTGGGTGGGAAAATATGTAATTATATTTTTCATACCAAGGTATAAATGGATTAAAGTTTGGCTAACATATACAAAGCTTGGGGCTAAGGCAATCCTTGGAGGTAGGGGCTCCCTGGGGTTGGTTTCTAGTAACTTGAGGTATTTTGGCTTGCAACAGGATTCCTTTGTGGATTTCTATATGAATTACAATAAAGTATTTATCAGATGGTCCTTTTGTTTATACTTTTATAGGTTGCTGCTAAAACCCTGCCTTTTTATAAGGACTACTTCAATGTTCCTTATCCTCTACCTAAAATTGATCTCATTGCTATTGCAGACTTTGCAGCTGGTAAAGTAAATTTCATTTTATTGCTGAATTGTAATAACTTTTTTTGAATTTTGTGATTTTGAGGAAGAAGTATGTATATATATCAATAAATGTTTATATTTATTTTATGAAGGTGCCATGGAGAACTGGGGCCTTGTTACTTATAGGTATGTTAATGATGCGTTACCCTGCCTTATCTTTTCAACCACTGATTTCATAGGAGCTTCATTCCTAATCACAGTTGAGTAGCTTTATGATCTGCCGTAAATTTTCCTACCTCCCCCCACTTCTGTGCACATTTCAAGAGTGCAGTTGACTACCCTCTGGTGCTACTATCTGAGAGTGTAAGGTTTTAAAGTGAGCATCTGGCGTTAGTAACATTTTTAGATATATTTTTGGCTGAGTTTCTCATTTCAGTGACTTCTCTCCCTCCCAGTAGTTTCATAGTTATTTATCCAGCTTGAAGAACCTTCCCTGATTTAATATCTTCTAGCCAAGTTTTTACGTGTCTCTCACCACAGTACAAACATGTGGGTTGTATAATTTTTAAAGCAGGGTCTGTAAACAGGCTTTTGCCTTCTACTTTCGATTGCCTTCCTCAATGAGCTAAATTTTGGGCAGCCTGCTCAGTGTTCTTTTTGGACTGTGGAATCCATGTTCCCCCCACTTGCCGCTCCCCTTCCTTTAGTGGAAGGACTGTCTTCTCTCTCTGTCTAGCACAATAATCTCTAATCCCTTAGACAAAGTTTTTCTAAAATTTCAGGCAGCTGTCCTATCAACAAACTGATAAACTGTGTCAACGTCTTTGATCTTCTGTTCTATGAATTCTATTGGAGTAGTCTTTAATCTTCCTGGAACTTTTCTATCCTGTGTACTCTGAGGATATGTTTTCTTGACATCTCTAAAGCCTAACTTGACCATCTTGTTTACTGTTTGAACCTCCCTCCCCTACTTGTGCATGCCTGCTTTTATCGTAATACTTTTATTATTTAAATTTTTTTTTTAAATTTTTTGTTTATTGCAGTAACATTGGTTTATAACATTGTAAAAGTTTCAGGTGTGCATCATTGTACTTCTATTTCTGCATAGATTACATCAAGTTCACCACCAAAATACTAATTACAACCCATCACCACACACATGTACCGAATTATCCCTTTTTTTTTTTTTAAACACAGGGAGACTGCATTGCTTATTGATCCAAAAAACTCCTGTTCTTCATCACGCCAGTGGGTTGCTCTGGTTGTGGGACATGAACTCGCCCATCAATGGTTTGGAAATCTTGTTACTATGGTATTTAATATTTTTAAGTGCTCAAATATATTTATCTTCATCCTGCTGCGCATTATTTTGGCTACATAGTATTTTAGGTTTGGCTGGAAGATTGTGCCAAAAAAATAATTGAATGATAGAAAAACTTCATTCTAAAAGGTCTACTTTGAAAAGTGTTTATCAGAATCTCTCTGTTGATCAAGAGCATATGGACAATCTTTATTCAACAGAAAACGCTTCCGAAACTGTTCTAGAATTTGCCTGCAAATGGAGGAAGTCACGATACTAATTTGGGTGAAAGAAAGATTCTTCTTAGGTAGAGAAATTCCATGCAGTGAGATTCCAGGTTAACTGTAATTTCTTGAGTCCTATGTATTGTGTAGTTCTCTAGCTGAAAAGTAACCTGATAAATAACAAACTGATCTTTGATTAGGTTGAAATGTTTTTAGGGGTCAGTTTTTTCATTGCCTAAAATGTTGAGTTGAAATTCCATAGAAATGAAAGCAAAGAAACTGCAGAATAACTGTAAAGTATACTAAAATTTACAACTGTCACATTGAAATCCTTGTTTATTATAATGTTTACAGTGAATGATCTCTGTCCTTTAGTCTTGATCTTTACCACTTACTCTAAATAAATACTATCTATAGCAGCCAACTGTGTGAGAGCTTGGGAGCACAGGGTTTAATAAGTGAACTAGTGAACGTCTGCAAAGAAAGAAGTGGAGATTCTGGAGCCAGCCAAATTCTCTGATGGCATTTTAGGCTGCTCAAGAGCAGAACCTGACTTGGATGTTAGTTGAGTCCATATGTCACAGAAATAAGCATGAAAGTAAGACATTTAGCAACTATTACATGTCTAAGAGAGTTTCTAAAGAACGTCAGCCCTTGAACGTAAACCCTTTCCTTTTTCCTTTGGATATTTAAAATTTTACTTAGGGATGAAAAAAATTTTTTGAAATATGATTTTATGTGGAAGTAAGTATGTTGGTACCTGTATTCAAATATGTACAGAAATGTTCTTTTCTCCTAATGCAGCAAGTTTGTTGCTACCAAACAATTTTTTTGCTCAGCTTTGAGCAGACTTTATTTTTTATTATTTTATTTTGAAACTACCAGCAGTAAATTTTAGTAGGGGAAATGTGTGCATTCTCGTATTGCTTTTAAACAACTTTTTACTGGATTTGAGTAACTATTCTAGTTATTAGATGTCAGTTGTTTCATTAACTGAAATTCAAGGGCTAAGAGATAGGTTGGAGAATAACTGGCTTTGTGCCAGCTTATCTTAGTGGAGGCTGCTAGTTAACTAACTGCACAAAGCACTTAGACGAATAGCCATTTGTCACTTAATATTGAAAATATTTGATCTTTTCAGAATTTTAAAATGCCCTTTTGTTTTTCACCATGGCATTAGTCCTTTACATCTATCTTGGATTCTATATTGCTTTTTTTTTTTTTGCAAGAGATTTAATCAACTTTAATGAAAATTAGATTGACATCTCTTTCTAAAAAGTTGATTTTTTAATTGATATTATCTGTGATCCATTATATTCTTTGTCCACTCCACTATTAATTCTTACTAACAGGTGAGAATTTTATATTCCATAAATGCTTAAACACCATTCATTACTGAACTACTTACTGCCATGATGTTTCTGTTAATTTCACATATTCCTTATATAAGCAGTACTGCTTGTCTTTTTATCTAGAAAGCTTAACTTGTCAGTCAACAATGATTTTTCCCAGTCATTATGGAAACAGTTTCTAGTTTTCCTTGTTTGGTCCTGGTAGCTTTCTGATTTCTCTAAGAGAAATCTTTTTTATATGACAACATAGGCTCTTGCCTACATTTATTCACTCACATCCCTTTGTCCTTATAAGGGCTTCCCCGGCTTCTCCTTCCTCCTTTCCTACTTTTGGTAGTAATAAGTTACTTAACAATGTTGTGAAATGTCCCTCAGGCATGCTAATATCACCAGTTGGCCTTTCTTGGCATCTTTTTTAGGCATCTCTTTTGTTCACAGATGAGTTATTTACTAAGTGTTTTGAATTGAATTTTAGTTCATTAAGTTGTAAGTTTTAGAGTATAGTAGAGGGGACATGTGAGTTTTTCAAATTAGTGGAATGGCAAACATTTTATTTTCTTTACATAATTATATCTTTTGTTTTTAGGAATGGTGGACTCATCTTTGGTTAAATGAAGGCTTCGCGTCATGGATTGAATATCTGTGTGTAGATCACTGCTTTCCAGAATATGATATCTGGACGCAGTTTGTTTCTGCTGATTACACCCGTGCCCAGGAACTCGACGCCTTAGATAACAGCCATCCTATTGAAGTGAGGCATACTTTTCAACCATTGGCTTTTGCTCTCATTTTTAATGAAATAAGTAATTTGTTACAGAGGTACTCAGGACTCTAAAAAGAGAAGAAAATGGCATGGGTGATGTCACTTGTTTTTATAGTTTGTATTTACATTCTTGAAAATCTAGCAAGACTAAGTTCTAATTATGTTTCTTTTTAAGATAGGCAGTATAAAAATTTTATTTTTGTAGAGGCAAGTGCTATGTACTCATAAGCATTCACTAACTACATTTTTATTGACTAGTATGGGAAAATTGTATGTCTTGGGTAATATGCATAGGGGAACATTATGATTCCATTGTTTCAGAGAAAATTCTGAACATATTCTTTTATTGTTGTCATTCTCCGTTTTTGTATATATTTTAATTCTCTTGACTTAGCCTATCCTTATTTCAACTAGTTTATATGTATAAATTTTGTCTCCAAAGAAATAGACTTATAGTCTACTTTGACTTATTTATCCAGGGTCCTGTATAATTGTAAGCCATTACAATTAGTACAAGAAAGCAAATGTTTTTCATGTCTCACTTTCTCCCTCCACGCCCACCCCCATAAACAGATCCATAGTGACTTGCCTTCCAGCAAAGCAGATCAAAGATAGGAACCCAGACCCTGAGAGATGATGGGGATCATGTTATATATTCCACTTTATTAGTATTAGTTACTACACTCTTTTTAAAGATCATCATTATACATTATGAGTGACCTAAAGGCAGAAAAGAACTTTATGAGTTAGAAGGGTTTTCCTAGAAAGCTTTTTATGTAATTCAGTATTACAGGCTATCTGCTTCCTGTCATAACCCTGAATCACACTGTCTGCTAGGTCAGTGTGGGCCATCCTTCTGAAGTTGATGAGATATTTGATGCTATATCATATAGCAAAGGTGCATCTGTCATCCGAATGCTACATGACTACATTGGGGATAAGGTAAAAAAGAATTTAAAAAATCTTCCATTCTTTTGTGGTGAAATCGTTGAGTTTTACATGGAAAAAACATTTCATTTTATTTATTAAGTAATTTTTCTAGAATATAGAAGGATATTACCCTGCTCTGGCTTGTCTTTATTTCTTTTTATATTGACTATTGTGATCTCTTAGATGAATGATGTGCAGATATGTTTGGAGGTGGGTGGGAGGCTGGTATAAAACCTAAAAAGCAAAAGTAGAGGGCAAAGAGGATGCATTCTTAAATAAAAGGCAATGGACATTAGAGGAATGTTTTTCAGTAAATCTGACACTCAAGTAATTTGAGTAAATTATTTGAGTACTAATACGCAAATAGACTATAAATTCTGAGGTCTGACTTTGCTGGATTTTAAAAATTGTGTTTTCTCAGGACTTTAAGAAAGGAATGAACATGTATTTAACGAAGTTCCAACAAAAGAATGCTGCCACAGGTAATCTTTAATATTGAGATAGAAATGGAGAGAGTGTTGGCACTCTATCCAGAGTGGGACATTTTATTTTTTTCTGAATGCTTAACTTTTCATGTGATGGATAGGAAATAAAGTTGACTCATTTGAAGCCATATGTAAAGTCATGGATCAGCATGAGTCAGGACCCATTATCCTTTTGGTCATCCTCCAGTAGTCTGCTTTCCATAGCTCAGTGTTTTGCTGCTATAAAGAGTCAGAAGAGTTCTCTTTACCTTACCAGAGCTTGTTCTTTTTGGTGATTTGTTGGTTTCGTTGCCCTAGATTGACCATTAGCCATTCAAATAGCTGCAGATTAACCATTTTTAGGAGTGAACTTGTGGAACTACAGAGGTTCAATGAAGTAAAGTCTTAGGATTTTCTGATGGTCTATAATTTATTGGATATCAGAGTCGAAAGGAAGAATAAAGGTATGGGAGTTGATTGAGTGTGAAAAAGAGCCAGAGTCAGAGTTTTTAATTCTTCAGTGAACAAAAATAGTTTAAAAAACAAGAAGATTTGTGTAATGTCATTAGCGTCTAATTGAACGACAAAAGTTCAGAGAGGCCTAGGGGTGGCTTTTCCTGAGGTTTGTGACCTGTGAATTAAAAATACAATATCTGCCTCTCTGGTCAGGACATGATGTAACCTTGACTCCTCCCTGCCCCCCTTGTAAATTTCCATCTTAGTTTGTAAAATAGGCATTCTGTTCCTTAAAGCAGGGCTACAGAAAAATGTACTCTTGCAAGTTTTATGAGTCTTTTGCATGCATACGTATAATGTATGAGGAAAAAACCTTATGCTTCTTAAACTCTAATGTACATACAATCACCTGAGGTCTATTAAAATGTTTCTAATTCAGTAGGTCTGGGGTGAGGCCTGAGAGTCTGCATTTCTGACACGGTCCCAGGTGAAGCCATTGCTGATAGTTCACGGGCCTCACTTTGGCCTACCAAAGTGTAACTGGTACAAGGTGTACCGTGTAACTTTTTTGGCTTGTTTTTGTTATAAATGAAAGACATTTCAGTTACCATCCATAGTTTTTGTCCTCTTGCAGCAGTTCCAGTGCCCTCTGTCGATCCCCACTGCCCTTCCCTTCGTTCATACCTCGTGATCTCTCCACTGGAATTCTGCAGTTGCCTACTAACTCACTACTTCTTGCCTTCCCCCACTCTCTTCACTTTCGTCTCTCACTCTGAGGCTGGCTAGGGTTATCTTTCTAAAGTGAATATCTAATTGCATCACCCTCCTGATTAAAAATACTTGAGATGCCACATTCCCTTCACAATAAAGTCTGTACTTCTTTGTAAACCATACAGAGTCTTGAACAGTTCACTCCCTGCCTACTTTTTTAGCCTCACCGCCTGTTACTCCCACACATGTGCATCTGTCTTCAGCTTATTGAACATATTGCTGTCATTGATTCTTTTTTTATACTTTCCTCTTTGTACATAGACCATTTTTTCTGTCTACCTGGAATCCCCTCTTTACCCCTGTCTGCTGAACAACTCTTCTTCAAGATGCAGACCAAAAGTCAACTCCTTTATTTTCTTTGGACTTTCTTTAAGTGCTTTTCCTCTGTTCATGCCCCTGTTATAGTATATATCACATTGTATTGCTGTTTTGCTTACTACCACCAGTGCTGTTTGACAATATGAGTTTTACTTCAATCTCATCAGCATTGAATACTTTTTTACTTCTGTTAATTGAATGGGTATAATGGTTTTAAGTTTGTGAATGATTGTTTAGTAGTGATCTTGAATATGTTTCCATCTGTTTGTTTCTGTTTCTTCTTGTTTGAACTTACCTGTTTGTCTTTTATTATAATTTGTAATTTTTTAGTAAATTGGCACAATTGAGAACATATTAGAATATAAGACCAGTTTTTGCAATAGAGTTTTCTTAGTGGGGAGGCAAGGGGGACATTGACTTGGCCCACTGTTTGTTTCCTGAACCTGAAAGAACCAAAGAATTGGTCAGCAATGCAGTGTGATGGGTTATATAAAATTTATGGTTTGTTTAGGAAAATAAAAATGTAAACATTTTAGATTTTCGTTGTTTGTGTTTATCTTCTAGAGGACCTCTGGGAAAGTTTAGAAAACGCTAGTGGTAAACCTATAGCAGCTGTGATGAATACCTGGACCAAACAGATGGGATTCCCCCTCATTTATGTGGAAGCAGAACAGGTAAGCTTATGAAAAGTCCTTCAATTTGTCTGATATTGTATTAAATGAAATTCAATCAAATTGGCTTTTCTGTACTTTAAGTGTTCTAAGTAATATTTAAACCAGTCCTTGTACTCTTTTCTCAGTGATTTATTATCTCTATACTAACCGGTTTGCCCCCCACATCATTAAAATCATACATGCTTACGGTAGAAAACAAAATGATATCTATTCTCACTGTCCCCAAGCAAAATACTGTAAACTTGTTGATATAATTCTAAAATCACCAAGTAGGGTTTATCCCAGGAATGCAAGATTTGTTTAACATTAAAAAAAATCAATGTATTGATTCATAATCACTACATTAACAGAATCAAGTTAGAAGAACCACATAATCACCACAATAGATGCAGAAAAAGCATTTGGTAAAATTCAACACCCATTAATAATATCATTCTTTAATTTTTTTTTTTTTTTTTTTTTTTTGTGAGGAAAATGAGCCCTGAGCTAACATCTGTTGCCAAACCTCCTCTTTTTGCTGAGGAAGGTTGGCCCTGGGCTAACATCTGTGCCCATCTTCTTCTACTTTATATGTGGGATGCTGCCTCAGCATGGCTTGATGAGCAGTGTGTAGGTCCACACCCGGGATCCGAACCTGCAAACCCTGGGTTGCCGAAGCAGAGCACAAGAACTTAACCACTGTCCCACCAGGCTGACCCCTTTAATTATTTTTTAATGGTGGTTGGGTGGCAGTGTGATTTTGATTAGAATTGCACTCATATTAGTTTAACTGTTATCTGAATTCAGAGAGTTGTACTTCAAAATGAGTTATCCTCCAGTAGGACTGAGAATTACATATCAACCTTTAATGCATACCAGAAGGTTTATCTTAACTTAGGTTAATTATATGAAATTATGAAATTGTTCTCTTAAATTTCTTTGCCATAGTTTTGTGAGCTGCATAGGGACTTAATTACTGTTCATTTTTAGGGAGGAGGATTCATATCTTTTTTGGTATGTGTTTGTTCTCATGCTTCTGTATTGTCCATAAAGCTAAGTATGTTTTACAAAGACTTTCTCAATATGGCAAAGTTAGTAAATTTGCTTTTCTGTACTTTAAGAATTTGAGGTGATATTTAAACTAGCCCTTGTACTCTCAAAATGCACCCAAATTTACATGGTACATTATAGTGCTTGTAGGTTAACCTTCTAGAGCCGCATCTTAACCTTAAACGTGATTATATTTTATAATAAAGTATACACATTGGAGAATCTCTCAGTTAGATTAGCTGCAAGCATTTGAAAAAGCAATTCGAGGAATGCAGTCAATCATATTTGACAGAAAAGAATACCTTTAAGTGTAGTCACCTACCATTGTGAGCACTCTGTTTCTTTCTAGTCTTCTTGCTCCACTTTGGACTAGTCTGTTACAGGAGGTGACAGACTTGACATTCACACTCTATATGGACTGACAAGTAGTTTTCATTTTACTTATTTTAGGAATAATAACATACAAAGATGATTTGTTCTTGTCACCTCTGGGGATTTCATTCCCTCAAAAACTACCAACACCTCAAAACCATTAAACTATTTAATGATTGCACATAAAGCAGACTATTGGGGCATAATTTTTTCTTCAGGCAGAGCACACACCCCCGCCCCCCCCCCCCTTTAAGGAAGATTAGCCCTGAGCTAACATCTGTTGCCATCCTCCTCTTTTTGCTGAGGAAGATTGGCCCTGGGCTAACATCTGTGCCCATCTTCCTTTACTTTATATGCGGGACACCTGCCACAACATGGCGTGATAAAGCAGTGCGTAGGTCTGTGCCTGGGATCTGAACCCACGAACCTCGGGCTGCTGAAGTGGAGCGTAGAAACTTAACCACTACACCACCGGGCTGGCCCCAGAGCACACTTTTAAGAGCATAATAGTTTATCAGAAGAGAGGAGAGTAATACCCCACTTCCTCCCAGTGTTACCCAGACTCAGTTAACTTTTCTTTCAAGCTACTTTCAAGGTCTTACTTTCTTTGCGTGGTTGTTTCTTGTCTACCAGCGCAGCCAAAAACATCTTCCATTTAGTGTTACGGTAAAAAGCCTGTCTATGAATCTTCATTCTTTTAAAAATAGGAGAGTTCTGCAACATATAATATCTTGGTTATGATCTATCTCTCACTTTATATTCCCTTAATTTAAAAATTTTTGCATTATTTCTGAATCAATTTAAAAGTCACCTTTCAACTTTTTCAAGGAAATCTGTGTGATACATAACTAATCAGTGATGTAGTGTTTAAATTCATTAGTAGTTTCTTTATTGTATCAAAGGGGTACATTGATACAATTGCTTCCTTACTCAAATTTTTTAGTTTTTCAATTCTGTCTCTTGTAGTGAGTTTATCCATAAATGTCGTTGGCCCAATTTTACATTTGATTTAGGTGATCTTAAATCTCTTATAGCTTGTGTTATTTAAAATGTTCTAGGGCATAGTAACAAACGATAAATAGAACAAATGACTGTGTGTTGTTGAAGTATTTTTGAAATTATGTACTTTTTCTTGTTGCTTCTAGCTTTTTTAGTTTTTTGCAGTTTTTCCTCCCATTTTTTTGTGTGTTTCATTGCACACTTCATCTTTTGAAACAAGATGTGTGCTTTTTTCATGTTTATCAATCATTCTGAAAATTTGAATTCTTTTTTTTTTGTGTGAGGAAGATCAGCCCTGAGCTAACATCCATGCCAATCCTCCTCTTTTTTGCTGAGGAAGACTGGTCCTGAGCTAACATCATTGCCAATCCTCCTCCTTTTATTTTCCCTTTTTTCTCCCCAAAGCCCTAGTAGATAGTTGTATGTCATAGTTGCACATCCTTCTAGTTGCTGTATGTGGGATGCCGCCACAGCATGGCCGGACAAGCTGTGCGTTGGTGTGCACCCAGGGTCCAAACTGGGGCCGCCAGTAGTAGAGCGCGTGCACTTAACTTCTAAGCCACAGGGCCAGCCCCCTGAAAATTTGAATTCTGAACATTGAGTCCACATGCTAACCTAATGTTGCCACTTTTTGGAAGAGGAAAAGACTAAAGACATAACCTTCCTCTATAAAAATTAAAATAACTTGCTGTAGTATTATATATTGTTATGTATCCCTTTGAAAACTTTAGTACTTTAAAGTTCTCTTCTGGGTACATATCTCTGTGAGGGGCCATATTACATAGAACCTGGCCTTTTATTTAGAGTATTGTTATTTTGAGGCCTAAGTGAGAAATCATGACTTTTCTCCTATCCTGTAGTATCATCATCTTCACCACCATTGCATTTTGTGTAGCCATGTGACATTTGGCTGTACCGGTTTTACTTTCTACTTTTTCACAGAAATGTTGCCCCCTCCAAAAAAAAAAGAAAAAAAGTGTTGATACTATTATAGCCTTTGTTTTGCTTCTTTAGGTAGAAGATGACAGATTACTGAGGTTGTCCCAAAGGAAGTTCTGTGCCAGTGGACCATATGTTGGTAAGCAGATGGCTATAAGTGGGAGCTGATCAATGAATTTGGGTAACATACCAATAGTGTTCCAACTAATAGGAAATAATTATCCATTTTTTAAAATTTTTAATAGAATTAAATAAAAACAAGGAAATGGTAATAGAATAAAAATGAAATCTAAAAAATCAAAAAAGGAGATTCATGAGATATTTGATTTTTGAAATTCCATGTCTCTGTGTTATTGGAGGCTGTAATGATAGGAACACCCAAGAAATGGTGTCTCTAGCCTTAATCTCTAAAAGAAGACTTGGTATGCATTTGTGTGGGTGGCTGATTTTTTTTTTTTTTTTTTTTTTGGGGGCATAATAAGTAAGTAAACAAATAAAGCCCAATGATTATTTTGATTTATTATGTACCCGTCATTGTGCTAAGCACTATAACTGACCCTTATTTTATATTCTCAGCAACCCTATTAGATAGGTGGTATTATTTCCATTTTACAAATGAGGGAGCTAAGGCATAGCTAGGTTAGTTAAATTGCCCAAGGTCACCTATCTAATGAGCTAAAGAGTAGGAATTCAAACAAAACAGTTGGATTCCGTGAGTTTATACCCTTAACTACCACTCAACTCTGCTTTTTCAAGTATTTCTACATGTCATTAGACTCTTTTACCCAGGAAATTAAAGATTAATTGAAAAATCAAAGTTAAACTTTTTCTGCACCTTTCTCACTTCCTTTAAAACAGTAGTTCTCAATAGTTCTCAACAGGGGGAGGTGTATATCAGAATCACCAGTGCCTTTTCATGTTCCACCCACCAAAATATGATGCGCTTTACTTGGGATAAGAGATATGGCCTTCCACCCTTAATCTTCCTTAGTATTGAGAATTACTCTTTTAATAAGTATGTCTGAAAAGTCAGATGACAGATTTAGTATCCAACTAAATCTCTAAGTGTCACAGTTGCTATTTTCTACTTCATACCTGCAATCTGCATTGTAGGACTGACAGGTTTTGCAGGTTTTTCTAATACTCTATGACCAATATAGACGGTATTAAAACCTGAAATATCCCAGATTCAGGAGGAAATTTTAATTTGTGGTTTAGCCTGATAGCATAAAGCTATATAACTTATTAAAATAGTTCTGTTAACGTACCGGGCAATGACTCTCTTTTGTTTGGCATCTTAATGTAAAGTCTATTTTGCTGTCTGATACCTAAGAGAGTGAATGTATCTGCCTTACAAAAGCTTTGGCTTTTAGATAGGACTCCTTAGTGATTGACTCCAACAGCTCCCAAGGTGTATCCTGTCTATCACAGAAATAAAAATCAACCCTTCAGTGTTTCAGCACTATATATACCTATTAAGGACTGCACCTTAGAATTTGTTTTTAAATGCTATTTAAGAGCTTTCACCTACTTGAAATTTCTTTTAAAATCATTCTTATCTCTATTGCTCTGTAAATGGAAAACAACAAAGTCATTATATTTGTGATTCTACAAGTGAGTAGACTGTTGTCTCTTTTTTCAGACTGTTGTGATTTTGTTAGTAAATTCTCTTCCTTCTTTGCACTCTTATTCAGGTTACCTGGAAGACTTCATATACCATTAAAAATGGGCTATTGGCTTAACAGTTAGACTCAAGCCTATGCGTAGGACACCAGCCCTCTCCCACCTTACCCTCCATTTCTTCCAGTGAGAAATTATTTTTCAAGTTTTTTGTTTGTTCTTCTCTTGCTTAAGGAGAAGACTGTCCCCAGTGGATGGTTCCTATCACAATCTCTACTAGTGAAGATCCCAACCATGCCAAACTGAAAATTCTAATGGACAAGCCAGAGATGAATGTGGTTTTGAAAAATGTCAAACCAGACCAGTGGGTGAAGGTGAGTTCAGAAATGGCATGGCCATTTTTATCTTACCTAAATTGATTTATTTTTCTCACTTCCTTTATACATTTTATGGCTGGCTCTAAATTCTACTGTTTCAGTTTAGACTAGGACTTACAAAGAAAAAGCATTTCTAAACTTTTCTGTGTGAAATTTAGGGCCAATTTTCAAATAGTATTGTCTAGATATTTGCCTTTATGTCAGGTAAGAGAGTGGTAGATAAGTAGATAAAAAAGGATAGGATTAAAGAGAAAAAAAAAAGTAGATTATGTCTAAAGTCGTATTAACCAAAACATTTGTAATCTTGCAACTTCAAACTGCCCTGTCATCGTAATGACATGTTGACTTCAATGATGTGTTGTCATCACATGTGTACAACTATAATCAAGTGAGATCAGACATATAATAATCAGTTTGTGTCACTGAAATGTGAAATTCCTTTAGCTGGTGTTTTAAAACCATTTCACAGAAATAACAGTCATTAAATATTATTTTTCATTATTCTGTACTCTGTACCTTTCATAATGAAAGTATCTACCACAAACTTTTCTCCCAATTATAGTTTCCTAATAGGAATTATACATTGTCTCAGACTTCTGTGCTTTTCTTTCTTTCTTTCTTTCTTCCTTTCTTTCTTTCTTTCTTTCTTTCTTTCTTCCTTCCTTCCTTCCTTCCTTCCTTCCTTCCTTCCTTCCTTCCTTCCTTCCTTCCCTCCCTCCCTCCCTCCCTCCCTCCCTCCCTCCCTCCCTCCCTCCCTCCCTCCCTCCCTTCCTTCCTTCCTTCCTTCCTTCTTCCCTTCCCTCCCTTCCCTTCCTTCTTCCCTTCCCTCCCTTCCCTTCCTTCTTCCCTCCCTCCCTTCCCTTCCTTCTTTCCTCCCTCCCTTCCCTTCCTTCTTTCCTCCCTTCCCTTCCTTCTTCCCTCCCTTCCTTCCCTTCCTTCTTTCCTCCCTCCCTCCCTCCCTTTCTTGTGAGGAAGATCGGCCCTGAGCTAACATCTGCCAATCCTCCTCTTTTTGCTGAGGAAGACTGGCCCTGGGCTAACATCCATGCCCATCTTCCTCCACTTTATATGGGACGCCGCCACAGCATGGCTTGACAAGCAGTGTGTCGGTGCGCACCTGGGATCCAAACCGGCGAACCCTGGGCCACCGCAACGGAGCGTGCGCACTTAACTGCTTGCCCCACCAGGCCAGCCCCTGTGCTTTTCTGAAAAGAGCCATTTCTCCCTCTGTTTTAATTTTTAAAATATACTTGGTGGAATACTATATTAGCATTTGAAATTATAATCTGGAAGATTATGTGGCAATATGAAAATTTTCTTATAAATGAGAAAAAAGTTATATGTGATTGTATGATTGTAATTAGGTAAAGGTGTTATTCCTACAGTAAAAGCTAAAGGAAAATAAAATAAAGTTGTATTAGTATTTTGAGGTGATTTTTAAATATTTGTATAAAAAGAGTAAAACATTTATATCTTATACTACTATTTTACCATTAAAATATTTTGTATATAAATATTTTCCAACATAGTTTTGACTGTTGGTAAATAGCCTATAGAGAATAATGACAGTCAATGATTACCTCACTTCAAAAATCATAAGAAATTGCCTTTTAAGTCCATGTAATTCTTTAAAATCTGGGATGTGACAATTGTTATTCTATTGAGGCTCTGGCTCAATAGATCAATGTTTGTAGAGGCTTAGTCTTCCTCAGAGATTCCACTGTCCAAGTGTTTTTATATATAGTAAATATTTTCTGTAAACTTTAAACTATCTACTGAGTTAGAAATAGAAACTTATTCACATTATTTCCTCCCTCCCTGCCATGTTCATCCTACTGTCCCTCACTTTGGCCTCCACTATGTCAAGTTTCTGTTTTCTTTTATCTCTGTATTCATCTTTGACAACTGATTTCTGTCTTTATGTGTTGTTTCATTTTAATCCCTGTCTATTTAATCCCTGATTGAGTATATATGATCTCTATTGTTTTTCATCTAGATATACTAAAACCAGAACTCCTTTCACACCTATAAAAGATTAATTTAAAAAATAAATACAACTGTTTAATAATACGTACTGGATATCTTTTCAGTTAAACCTGGGAACAGTTGGGTTTTATCGGACTCAGTACAGCCCGGCCATGCTGGAAAGTTTATTACCAGGCATTCGTGACCTTTCTCTGCCCCCTGTGGATCGACTTGGATTACAGAATGACCTCTTCTCCTTGGTGAGCTTCTTTCAAGTAGTATGATGGATTTTGTTGATTAAAGGATTTTGTTTTTCCTGGAGTGTTTGACTGAAACATAATTAGAAGAATATAGTTCTTCCTGAAGGTTGAACGCCTTTGGGTCTAGAGCAAATGACTAATTATTAATTAACTGGACAAGATTAGACCGATATAATTTAGCAGAAACAAATCCCATTTCACTACTCCTAAGCCAGCTTTTTGCAATTATACTTAAACTATCCTTTGTAAGGCAAAAATTCTTTTCAATAGAAATAGATATGAGCCTTGAAGAAATTTCCCTACTGATGTGGTTTTTTAAAAATAATTAATTCAGAGTGATTTATATTTTTCTAAAAAAGTGATTATATTTTGCTGGGAAAGTCTAGAATTTTTTAACATTCTGTTATTACTCAAATTATAATAGCCCATTAGCTTTAGAATTATACTTATATTTGGCTTTGTTCCATAAAAGATTTAAAGCAGCAATTAGTAGTAGTATCTTTTTTTTTTTTTTTTCTGAGGAAGATCAGCCCTGAGCTAACATCCGTGCTAATCCTCCTCTTGCAATTTGCTGAGGAAGACCGGCTCTGAGCTAACATCTATTGCCAATCCTCCTCCTTTTTTTTTTTTTCCCCCCAAAGCCCCAGTAGATAGTTGTATGTGATAGTTGCACGTCCTTCTAGTTGCTATATGTGGGATGCGGCCTCAGCATGGCCGGAGAAGTGGTGCGTCGGTGCGCACCCGGGATCCAAACCCCGGGCAGCCAGCAGCGGAGCGCGCGCACTTAACCGCTAAGCCACCGGGCCGGCCCAGTAGTAGTATCTTTATAACTCCAACATAGGTTAGATAATTTCTAGATGTCTTTGACTGTGATAAAATTGTCAGATTCCTCCCAGTGTTCCTTTAAATTGGACTTGAAATTTTCCCTCCCCTCTGCAGTAACTGGTTTTGGATTCCTCCTTTGTATAAACACAGATTAGCATTGATGCACAAAACCTCACATCTGCTGATCTCATTGCTGAGAGAGACCTGTCCCAGGAGAGTGGTGTGTTTGTGCAGTTGGCTGCTGTAACAGAAGTTCTTTTTCCTAACTCTATTAGTTAATCCTGAAAGGACTCTGAATTTGTAGTGCCTTCCAGTTTGCATTCTTTTAGAAATGAGTAAAGGACAGGCTGAAGTTGACACAGTTTGCGGGTCCAGTTTTGAAAGAGCCTCTGTCAAAAACCAAAGGCCCAACTATTTCTGCAGCTTTTCTGAAAGTATGAAAATTTTCAAAAGAAAAACAAAGCCAGGGCCCCAGAAACTGGATAGAAATAGGAACTTAACTGCTTTCTTTCTTTCTTTTTTTTTTTTGTTCTTTTCAAATTGGAGGAATTTTAGCATATTTTTTTAAAGTGGCTCTTTTATAAATAGCAAAAAAGTAAATAAGATGTTGTCATGGTAGGATTTTTATTCTGTAAAATTCTATAGTGTTCTGAGCTTATATAATCCCATTTCCTCTAAACCAAAGAGATTACTAACTAGCAGTAGATAATGTCAAAAATGCATGCTTGTGTTTTTTGTTTTGTTTTTGTTTGAAGACTAGATTAATTTATGTTTTTTCCCATCCCAGGCTCGAGCTGGAATCATTAGCACTGTAGAGGTTCTAAAAGTCATGGAGGCTTTTGTGAATGAGCCCAATTATACTGTATGGAGCGACCTGAGCTGTAACCTGGGGATTCTCTCAACTCTCTTGTCCCACACAGACTTCTATGAGGAAATCCAGGAGTTTGTGAAAGATGTCTTTTCACCTATAGGGGAGAGACTGGGCTGGGACCCCAAACCTGGAGAAGGTAATGGATGTACTGCAGGGGCAGATAATTGATCAGAAATTGGTCCTTTTTCCTCAGCTGTGGTTAACAATATCAATAGCATCATCTTTGTATCTGCTGGGTGTTACTGTGTATTCTCCTGGCCAGAAATTAAAACTTAGGTCTTTGAAGCCTACTGGTGAAGTTACGTGGTCACCAACATAAAACCAGTGGAGGTTATGTGTATTCATTGTGAAACATGATTTGTGCACAAGGCAAATGGTGGAAATAAAAGTCTTTTACAGAGTTCCAAAGGCCCATTTATAGCAAGAAAAGCTAATAGGAATTTTGGATTATTTTATTTATTATTACCAAAAACACCAGGCACCTTATGTATAACTTGTAAAGGTGCTAAGAGAGACAGGGGCCAGCTTTCTGAATTAGGAAGTTATTGTTTTCTACCATCTGCTATAACTAAATGTGGTATTTCCTCCTGATCATTCTTGATCTGGACTTCTTTTGCAATGAGAACAATAGTAACAGTTACTAGAGTTCTCTGTCTTTCTTCATTGATTCAATAAATATTTATGCACCTAGTAAATGCCAGGTACTATTCTAGGAGCTGGTGGTACAGCAGTAAACAAAACGTTGCCCTGTGTGGCTTACATTCTAGTGGAAGACATGGCAAACAATTAAATATATGATATTTTAGGTGGCAGCAAGTACCATGAAGAAAAATAAAGTTAGGTAAGGTAGATAAGGAGTAGTAGGCCACTATTTTATAGAGAGCGGTTAGGGAAGCAGTCACTAGTGAGGTGGTATTTGAGCATGAGCAGAGGCCTGACAGAGAGAGCTGTGAGGATATTCAGGGGGAAAATGGTCCAGACAGGGAACAGCAAGCACAAAAGACCTGAGGCAAGAGCGTGCTTGTGGTGTTGAAGAAAAAACAAGGAGGCTAGTAAGGTCAGGACAGAGTCAGGGCAGAGTGAGTGAGGGAGAGGGGGAGTGGGAAGCAGATCAGCTCCTATAGGACCTGTGGCGGACGTAGTAAGAAGTTTTTGACTTTCGCATTTAGTGATATGAGAAACTAATTTGAGAATTGGAAGCAGGGGAACATGACTTGATTTACTTGGCTGTGTGAAAAACAGACTAGACTGGAGAGGCAAGAGAGGAAGCGAGGAGACAAGTTACAAAGCTGTTTCAGTGATCCAGTTGAGGTGCTGGTTGCAACTAGCACTTGTAGGTAGTAAATTCTGTGTATGTTTTGAAGGTAGAACTGAAAATATTTGGTGGTGCACTGACTGTGCAGTGGAGAGGGAAGAGAGGAATCATCAAATTTTGGCCTGAAGAACTGAAAGAATGAAGTTGCCATATACAGGGATGGGGAGACTGTCACAGAAGCAGGTTTGGGTGCAAAAGGGTATCAGGAGTTTGGTTTTGGATGTGTTAAATTTGACATCCAAGTGGAGAGTATCGTGCCTGGAGGTCCAGGCTGAATGAATACATTTAGTGTGATTGGACCCCAGGACAGTCCAGGTTTTAGAGGTCAGGTAGAAGAGGAGGAGTCAGCAAGAGAGCCTGACTGGCCAGTAAGGGCAGAGTCAGGAGGGAGAAGGGTGTCCCAGGAGTCTTAAAGAAGGAGTGCGGAGGGAGAGTGATCAGCTGTGACAAATGCTGCTCTAAGTCAGGCAAAATGATGAGGGAGACTTGATGATTGCATTTGGCAAGTTCTGTGGAGTGGTTAAAACATTAGGGGTTCTCCAGAATGGGAGGAGAGGAAAAGAAGGCAGCATATTTAAACAGCTTTTTAAAGGAGTTTTGCTGAAGAGAGGATCAGAGAAAAGGGGTTAGTCTGGAGAGAGGTATGGGGTTAGGGGAGACCTTTTTTTTTTTAAAGTGGGAGATTTTATAACTTGTTTCTGTGCTGATGAAAATGATGCAGTAGTAATAGGAAAAGTCATGATGTGAAAGAGAGGGGTAATTGCTGGAGTGAAGGCTGAATCGTCGAGAGGAGTCCGGATCTGTTGCACGAGTTGGGAAGTTGGCTTTAGATAGGAACACAATCCACAGAAAGAAGACAGGAGGAAGTCTGTGGACACAGATGCAGGCAAAGTGGTTGCACTTTTCTTTTATGATGGTAATATGTGAAACTTTTGGGGATCAAAAACACCTTTATGAAATAAGAATGTCTTTAGTTTCCTAGCTTTGCAGATGGAAAAATCAAACATAGCAAAATAAAACATTGCCTTGTATCACACAACAAGTCAGTACCAGAGCCGGAATTATAAATTGATTCTTATTATAATCTTGGTGAGCGTCTAATTGTGTTATCTGTTGATCTCCTGTGGCTTTCTTAAATTTATTTTTTATTGATTTATGATTTAAATACAGCAAAATGCACAGTTTAAATGTTACAGTTCAACGACTTTTGACAAATGCCTACAACATTTCCATCACCGCAAGAGGTTTCCTCAGGCCCCTTCCTGGTCAGTCCCTGCCACACTGAGTGCCCCCCATCCATCCCCCACAGGCAAACACTATTCTGACTTCTTTCACCCTGGATTAATACTGTCTCTTCTAGAACTTTGTATAAATGGATTCATAATATATATTCTGTTCGTTTGTCTGGCTTCTCTCACTCAGTATAATGTTCTTGAGATACATCCAGATTGTTCATTTCTTTTTATTGCTGAGTAATATTTCATTGTATGACTATACCACAACTTATTTATCCATTGTGCTGTTGCAGATTTGTGTGATAATGTTAACTTTTTTTTTGAGATACAATCAATATACCATAATATGCACCCTTGTAAAATATACGCTTCAGTCTCAGCCTTTTTTTAGTATGTTCACAAGGTTGTACAACCATCACCACCATCTAATTCCAGAACAGTTTCTTTACTCTCAAAAGAAACTTCATACACACTGGCAGTCACTCCCCATTCCCTGGCAACCCAGTGTCGGGCAACCACTAATCTGCTTTCTGTTTCATGGATTTGCCTGCTGTGGACATTGCATATGAATCATACCCTGTCTGGCCTTTTGTATCTGGCTTCTTTCACTTAGCGTAATATTTTCAAGGTTCATCTGTGTTACGGCGTGTATCAGTACCTTCATTCCTTTTTATAGCTGAATAATATTCCAGTGTATGGATGTATCACATTTTGTTTGTCAGTTGATGGATGTTTGGACTGTTTCCACTTTTTGACTATTATGAATACTGCTATGAACATTTGTATACAAATTTTTGTGTGGACATATGCTTTCATTTCTCTTGGGTATATACCTAAGAGTAGAATTGCCAGGTCATATGGCAACTCTAAATTTAACCTTTTGAGGAATTGCCAGACTGTTTTTCAAAGTGGCCGCACCATTTTACATTCCCACCAGCAATGTATGAGGGTCCTTATTTCTCCATTCCTTGCCAATACTTGTTATTGTCTTTTTTCTTCTAGCCATCTTAGTGGGTATGAAGTGGTAACTCGTTGTGGCTTCGATTTGCATTTCCCTAATGACCAATGATGTTGAACATCTTTTTATGTGCTTTTGGCCATTTGCATATCATCCATCAGATTTTGATGTTAAAAATCTAATATTTAAATTTATTACACACAGCATACTAATTCCGTATGTGGCCTTTCTCTGAATCTTGGGTCAAAACTGAATAATTTAAGCCTGTCTCTTTCACATGTAATCCTTAGCAGTATAATTACCTAGATGGAGGGAACATTTAGTAAATTCAGATAGTTGGCATTTGTGACTATAGACAAAGTCAGCAAATTTATTTGCTTGTCTAGTCTGTTTAGCACTTCATTTCACTCATGATTTGATAAATTTATATCAAGTATTCTCTCAAGAACTAACGTAATTGATTGTGTTTGTTCAAGATTGTTGACACGATATAAGTTATATCTAAGTGGCATATTTGTAAAAATAGGCTTTTTATATTTGTAAAAATAGTCTTTTTAAGTAGTTCTGTGTCTCTTTTACTTCTCAATCAGGTCATCTAGATGCACTCCTGAGGGGCTTGGTTCTGGGCAAACTAGGAAAAGCAGGACATAAGCCAACATTAGAAGAAGCCCGCCGTCGGTTTAAGGACCATGTGGAAGGGAAACAGATCCTCTCCGCTGATCTGAGGAGTCCTGTAGGTTTTCATAGTAAATTACCTTGATTTCTAGGTGACTGCATCATTCTGGGTCGTGTGGAACCTACTTTGTAGTGACCCAAAGTGATCTAAGTACTGACCTACAAGTCGTGTCTGACTCTATTTTAATATATGCCATTTAGTTGGTTTATAGCCAGCTTCTCTTTTGTTTTAAGTTTCTCAGTCTGCACGGTGGCGCTGAATGGTGATTATCAGTGCACATTCCCCCGAGAGAGCTGGTGTGCTCTGCTGTTACTTAGTACATGCTGTCTACCTTTCTGGTTGTTCGTGTGGGCTCTTGGCTCATTGCCACGATTTGTATGTAACATCCACACGCAGCTATTTACAATTTTTTTTATTTTCTTTCTGTCTTTTCTTAATATTAGAATATTTAGAACAAGAAACATTTAGTCAGATGTCTTCTTTTTTGTTCCTACATTCTCTTGTAGGTCTATCTGACTGTTTTGAAGCATGGTGATGGCACTACCTTAGAAATTATGCTAAAGGTGAGTAAATTGGAAAGGGCTCTCATTTTCTGCTTTTGAACTTCTATTGACACAGAGTATGAGCTTTACGTGGTTAAAAGAAGTCCTGGCAAAAGAAATATATGCTGATGTGCATATTGCAAACATGCAAATATTAAGAAACTATGGGAGAAATTGTTCACGAATACTACTATGATGCCAAAAATAATCTAATTTTTTTCACTTTGTTTTACTCAAAAGTTTATGCATCTTAATTCTTAACACTGACATGGTCGTTTTGATTAACAAGTCAAGTTCTTAAAAATTTCCTCTTCAATGTAAATTTACTTGGAGTTCTCCCTATCTTAAACAAAAAGTTTGTTTCTGTGCTTAGAAAAGGGATAGATGATCAAGTGTCTCAAGGATTTGAGCTATGCCAGTGTCCCTTATGAATGGATAGGAAATTAATTCACCTACCTGCATAGCCCCTGTAGTTTTCCCAGGATGATTGGCATATAATTAAACTCTGGCTTAGAAAAAATATAGGTAAAACTTTCCATGTCCTTATCATGGCAGTGATCTGTCTGAGAGTCCTCGTACCGTGAAACATGAGCTGTTTCCATCCCTGTCCATGCAGTTATCAGCCTAAGAAATAACTTGACTATACTGGTTGCATTAGAGGTGGAGGGAGCTAAATCTACTTATTACCATCAAATAAAATGTGCAAAATATACCTAAATACTCAAATCATCTATCAGACCTATGAAGCCCATTCATTAAAAGATCCACACTTAGGGGGATAAACGGAATAGGAATGAGATGTGCTTTACTACTTTCACCTTTAATGAATTAAGAACTCTTTTCTGATCCCATGTGGGTCAGAATTGCAAATCTAATTTCTAGTATTTTAGTTTTAAACAAATCTTATTTAAATAATTAGAATGTTTTGAAAAATGTAAACTTTATTTGTTAAGAAACTACATCTCAAAATATACTGCTTTATTTACCCATCTTGTACAAGAGTTTCCTTTCTAATAATATAAAAATTATACTTTGGGGGGCCGGCCTTGTGGTATACTAGTTAAGTTTGGCACACTGTGCTTCGGCAGCCCAGGTTCATGGGTTTGGATCCCAGGCACGGACCTACAACACTTATCAAGCCATGCTGTGGCAGCAACCCACATACAAAATAGAGGAAGATTGGCACAAATATTAGCTCAGGGCCAATCTTCCTCACATACACAAAAAAATAATAATTGTACTTTGAGTTTACCTTTCAACTAAATGATACGAAGGTCCCTTCTCATTCTTAATATCTGTGAACCTGTGCACTATAGATCATGTATTTATTTGCATATGAAATGAGATATTTTGTATTTCTTGTCTGTTCCATAAAGGTATGGGACAAAATAGGGGTTCAGAAAATTTCATGACAGATACCTTGACATTTTCATGTCATGGCATACTTTTAAGAATTTTTACCAGTGTGTATAGTTAATAAGAGTTTGCATTTGTTTAACACAAGGGAGCTCATGATAATTCAGCTTTCCTATGGAAAGAGCTCTAATGAAAGCAGAATCAGGGTTCTTCAAGAAACCGGTTGGTGAGAGATGAGGGTTGTTTTCTGTTGGTAATTTAGGAATAATGAGGCAGGATAAAAAAATGTAAGTCAAAGTATATTTGAAATGTGGTGTTATGCTGCCATCTAGTGGATTAGTATAATAACAGGTTCTCCTTGGAGAAAAAATAGTTCCTGAAAGCCGTAGTTCAGACTTTGAGTATTGGAGCTGAAAAGGACCTTAGAAATCATCTGTCCACCTCACTCATTTTACAGATGGGGAAACTGAGACCGGAGAGGTTAAGGACTTAGTCAAGATCACACAGCTAGTTAGAGGCAAAACTGGGACTAGAACCCAGGTCTCCTGACTTCCTATCTATTTTACCACACTGCTGCTCAAAAGAGTCCAAAGGAAAGGAAGAGGAAACTGGGAGCTGTGATGGGGTCTCCAGACACTGGTCAGTGTTAAATCTTCAGGGGGAAACAAGATCAAGAGAGTCTGTAAATTGTCTTAGAGAGGTATCTCAGATACATTTGTAGTTTTAATTTTTAAAGAAATGTAGTAATATTTTGTTTCTGATTATGAGAAAAGACTTTGTATATTCACTATGGAAGATTTAGAGACTAGACAAGTATAAAGAAGAAAATCACTTACCTGTAATAAAAAAAAAAAGCAGGTCACAAAAATAGCATGTATATGATCTTATTCCTGATTTGGTAATGTATATATATAGTAATAATTTAATTTTTTCTTTATGCTTCTCTATTTTCCTAATATTCTGCATTCAGCATGTGCTGCTTTTGCAGTTAAAAAATGTGATGATGTATAATCCCACTGATCAGACACCATCATTAATTAATGTTAACATTTTGATGTGTTTTCAGGATTTTTTCTCCTTCGCATTAAATTTTTAAAAATTTAGAATCATTTTGCTTTGTTTCTCTACTTTTTTTCACTTAATATATCAAGAGCATGTTTATGTCATCAAATATTCTTAAAATGTTACTTTCAGTAATGCATCTTATATATTTTTTACTCTTATAAAATGAAACTGATGATCCTCAGTGGTATTAATAATGATTAGTTTGTTCATCTAATATAGAACATTAGTCAGATATCAGTGATATAAAGAATTTGGCCATGACAGGTTTACCCTTTAGATCTTGAGCAGTTTAAACTGCTCAGAACTGATAACAAGCCATTCATATAGTGAGCACTTACATCTAGTGACTTATTATAATGGCATATGACAAATTTAGTGCCCAAACATCTTGAAAAGTGTTATCTTTTGTTAATTTCATACCCTGTAATCTTAGCCAATGAGAAGGTAGAGCAAAAGTTTCACTTTATTGGGGGAGAAGCTCATATAGCATATGCCAAAACTTCCAGGGAAGTGTTAACTTATCTCTGTCTTTATTTTTTCGCTATAGCTTCACAAACAAGCAGATATGCAGGAAGAGAAAAACCGAATTGAAAGAGTCCTTGGGGCTACTCCTTTGCCTGAATTGGTTCAAAAAGTCCTCACATTTGCACTTTCAGTAAGTCACAACGAAAACTGCTTTTAGAGAGAATTGTTACCCACTGATCTGTGGCAAGTGTCTTTGATTCAGTATCCTCTTGATCTGCCTTAACCCTAGGCTAGGGCTTCCTCTTAGTCTGGGAAAACTGGGAATGAGCTTTTGTTAGTGACCTCTGTATCTCCCTCTAGTGGTGAGAATCAGAATAGTTGGGAGAGGAAATAACTGGAAAGTGGACTTATCCATGGGCCTACTTTCTGTCTCTTGCGTTCCTTACCCTGTAGGAGCTCAAGCAAGTATCTGTTGAACAGCTTGTTTGTACCTGTCTCAATGCCTCGTTCTCAGTTTGGCTGGTCATTAGGTTAAACATTCTCCTCTTTGCTGGAAGCTTCTGGTGCAAGTTATTCCTAAAACAAGGAATGCGTGTCTTCAGTGTGATTACTTGGGTACCTCAACAGCATTTGCCCTTCTGGCACCAGAAGATGTTTTGGATACAGTAACTCTTAGCTCTCTCTCTTTTTTTAGGAAGAGGTACGTCCACAGGACACTGTATCAGTAATTGGTGGAGTGGCTGGAGGCAGCAAGCATGGAAGGAAGGCTGCTTGGAAATTTATAAAGGACAACTGGGAAGAACTTTATAATCGATACCAGGGAGGATTCTTAATATCCAGACTAATAAAGGTATGTGAAGATTTTTATTTTGAGGAGGTTGCTTATCATGGATATTATTGAGAGACATTTATTGAATTTCCTTAAATAGTTATTAGTTTTATTAAAGGGCTTCTCCATCATCCATCCTGCACCCCTTAAATTAAACTGCAGTTGGGAAAGAAAAATGATTTGTTTTTAGGGTAGTTTGTTCCTAGCCTCTGTTAGTTGCACTTATATTTAAACCATTGTTTTTTCAGCTATCAGTTGAGGGATTTGCAGTTGATAAAATGGCTGGAGAGGTTAAGGTAAGAAAAGTACTGTTTACTTTTCCCTTGTCAATCTAGTAAGTAAAAACACTAACTAACCAAATTGTAATCATAGAGTGTTGGGGTAATGTTATACTTTCATGTCTCCTTGTTTTTGCTTGGAGAAAGACAGCTTAGGTTACATCCTTAATGTCTGAAGAGTTTAGAGTTGGAATCATCTTTGAGGGCATTGAAATATGGTTGAAAGAATGTGGCACTTGGAGTCAATCAACCTGGGTCTAAATCTGTGCTCCGTCTTGTGTTAGCTTTGTGACTTCAAGCAGGTTTTTAACCCCTATGAGCCTTTCTCTCCTTCAGTACAATGGGGTAATGATAAGATTATTATTTAGATTAAGTACATAGAGGGGCTGGAACAGAGTAGGTCCTTGAAATTCCTTCTTTTTCCCTTTCTAATGACTTTCATAGGTCTGTTGTATGCACAGTGAGACAAGATGACCATGTAGGGACCCTCCTGTTAGCCCTTACAAAGGCTGATAATCACTGATAATCTAGTGTGGACTTAGACCTGGCAAAGTTCAGCATTTGGGGCACAAATCTACACTGATTAGGAAAATCTTAACTTCAGGCCTTCCATTGCATTTAATGGCAAAGTATTTTTAAAGTGTCACTTTCACCTTCATCTTCTTAAATGCAAGTGGGTTATCGGGTGTGAATTTGGAAGTTCTGAGAGCTATAATGTTTGGTTCACTCTGTGAGCCATTGTTAGGAATAAGATTTTAAGATTTCAGATCTTGAGAAAACAGTGAAAGATTTGATCTCTGCCTTCATTTAGTTTATATTGTATATTGTATCATGTAAATAATTACTTTATTGTAAAGGTAATAACTACTCTGAAGGAGAAATACATATAATGGGTTTGGAGGGGAGGGCAGTGGCCAGGCTGAGGCTGGTGAGCTAGGTAGAGGCCAGACTGAGGAGGGCCTTGGAGGCCACATTAAAATTTTCTTAAGAATGGAAAGCCCTTGATTGGCTTGTAAACAAAGGAGTGGCTTGAACTCATTTGTATTATAAACATTTCCCTCTGGCTGCAGTGTGGAAAATAATTTGGAATGGAGAAGAGAGGATGTTGGGAAGCCAACTCTGGCGCGAGAATGGTAGAGCAGCTTGGAGCAGATGGAGGGGTGAGAGGGGTGCGGGGCCCTGACTGTGTTGATCTTGATCAACAAATACTTACTGAGCAGCTTCGCCGTGTTGTGAACATGTCTGGGGAGGAGGAAGGAAGAGTCCAGGATAGTTTCCAGGTTTCTTGTATGTAAATCGTGGTGCTGTTTGTTGAGATGGAAGGAGAGGAAGTCTTGCATCTTACTGAGGGCTTAAGAACGCCATGATCAGGAGTCCCGGAGCAGGAGCCATTGCCGTCTGTGTAAATAAGGTTATTGACTTCTGAAAGGTCTAGGCTTATTCTGATGAATTAGTTATGCTCTCTTTTACACCTGTGGTGACTAGTTCAAAGGAAAGACCCTCATCCTTTTGCTGGTTGGTATTTAAGAGTTGCTTTGTTTCCTGTGAAACCAGTTATACTTCATTAGAAAATGGTTTATTCAGCCTTTAGTCAATAAGCATTGTGATAAAACTATTTCTGAGTTGTTATTATATGAAAAATTTGAGTTTGTGGAGTATTGAATTATTAGGGTATAGCAGCAATTTAAGCTTCTTAGTTTTATCATCCCTTACAAATTAAGTACTCTGTGCCAAGTATTATGCTGTTTATATGGGCTGTCTCTTTAATCTTCTGGAGTAAATATTTCTCATATGAAAATATCTCATATCTCATGAGAAAACAGACTTAGAGCAGTTAATTTACTCAAAGTCACAAGTTAGTACATGACCGAGCCTAGATTCAAGTTCCAAACCTAATTCCAAAGCCTAGATTAAGCACTGCACGATGAACCTAAAAGAAAGGCCGTAGGTTCTCTTTACTATTAACTTTTGATTAGGTTTTAAGCATATAATATTTGGGGGAGAATTCCTGTGTGCAGGTCCAAGGAGCTGCTTGTTCTTTGAGCCTAGGGGTGGCAGTAGGAAATTTCCACGAGTGAACCTTATGAATCCCTTACACACCAGTGGGTGTTTTCTTCATAACCTGTGATATTAACTTCTTGCTATTGCTAGTAACGATCCTACATTTCGGGTTGTTTTATACCAGGCTTTCTTCGAGAGTCACCCAGCTCCTTCAGCTGAGCGTACCATCCAGCAGTGTTGTGAAAATATCCTGCTGAATGCTGCTTGGCTAAAGCGAGATGCTGAGAGCATCCACCAGTACCTCCTTCAGCGTAAGGCCTCACCACCCACAGCGTGAACCCTGAGCGTGCCGCCACTGCGGTTCTGCCGCTTCGCTGCAGGGATGAGGTGGAGCTACCGAACAGCTGATTCATATGCCAAGAATTTGGAGTCTTCTTTCAAACCAGTGGGGGTTGGACAATGAATGTAGTTAACTGGTTCCTGCTCACACTTCAGAATTAAATGCTATTGAAAAAGGAAAATCAGCAATTCAGCAAAAAAATAAAAATAAAAAATAAAAATGTAAATATGATAGTAATAAAATAGAGCATAACGAAACTGTGAAACTTCCTGAAGCCTTGTCAGTGGTTAAAAGTATTTAACACTCTCCCGTAATGACAGATGTTCTGTTTTTATAACCTACCAAAAGGAAACTAGAGGCTTCTGGGTGAAGAGCATTTTTGTGAAGTGGGTTCTCCAAGCAGCCTACAAGCCAAGGGTAGTGTCCATTGCTGGGAATGGTTAAACATGGAAGGCTGATAGCTGTATAACATAGAGTCTGTGCATAATTCCAAGTGGGTTGTTTTTTTTTTTGGCATGGGGACTGATCAGGAAGATATATTTTCCTGCATAACTCAATCTGAACCAAGGATTGTAGTTTTCCTCCTTGCCTTCCCTTTTGTGTGACCCCCTTGGCCAAAAAAAAAAAGTAAAAAAATTAAAAAAACCACCTATCCTGGTCTGGGTTTTTTCCTCCCCTTAGTTCCACCCCCAACCCCCACCCCCGATGTCCTTCTTAGAGATAAAGAAATAATAAGGAAACATCTTCTATAGCCACATTAAATAAGAGAAACTGATATACATTATTTTTTCTTTCTTTTTTAAGATGACTTTTAAGAACCCTGAAATGCATAAAGATGAGACAATAGAAATGGAAAGGTTTTCAACCAGGCCTCTCTGAAGGAGCTATTCTGCTGAAAATGGTCTTAGTTGTCTGACAGGCCAACTATGGAACCTCTGTATGAAGTATCAACACTGGCTTCTCCTGGTTCATTTTGGGCATGTAGGGAGTCAGTGGTCACTGCTGCAGGGCCTAGATGTTAGCGGTAACTGGCGACAAAACAACCAAGACTATAAGCCTGTGTGTGCCACTCTCTGCTTCAACAGTGTATCCTATTAACAAGCCTCACCTGCCCAATCCTGGGAGTTTTAACTCAACATCTCACTGCTCTCTTCTCTCCCTACCTTTTTTCTTTCTTTTTCCTTTTATTTTTCTTTAAAAAATATTTTTGTGTGTAATTAACAGGAATTCATATTTGGTGTGGCTTAACTGTATTTCAGAAGGTCATCAGATTGTGAGACTGCTTCCTTGAAACATTTTTGTGCTATTGTTTTAAAAAAATAATAATTAAAAAACAGTTGGCGTTAATAAAAATGTCAATGTGAAATTGATGTCCTGATTTCTTTTATTCTCTTTGATAAACTAAAAACTTTCCCGTCATTCAGTAGGATTATAAGAAGTTTTACTACCATAAGATTTTTTTGAGTCGAAGAAAATTCAGCTCCTGAATTCCTAATGAATGGTACCTAATGAATGGTACAGAAAAATCCTAAGATTTCCTTCTAAATTAGTTCTGGCTTCTCAGAAATCTCTTAGAGCTCCTCTGAATCAGTATTCAAGAGTTAACTTGAGACTTACCAGCTCCCGTTTATTGAGGCATCCTTGTCCAGGTGCCAGGCCTAAGGCGGCCCTGTAGGCCATCCAGGCATGCACTTAAGGCACCAAAAAGACTTAAGAAAAATGCTGCTTTAAGTAAAGAACTCACAGAATTTTACAGTCAGATAAAGAACTCACAGAATTTACAATCAGAAATTCTGAAAAGTTATTTTAGTTTCAGCATACATGCAGGTTTTGTGTATAATAGTTTAGTAGTTTGAATTATGTTGGGGAGAGGTTGTGCTGGATATCTTCCATCTCCCCTTCAGAATTGCTCTCCGTCCTGTCCTGCGCCCCAGGAGGTGTTGACCCACATGGACTGCATTAACAGGCTCCTTTGCCCTCGGACTTCAGGTCATGTTGATCCAATTAGTGACACCCTCAGATCAAAAGGCCTGAGGAAAGGATGACCAGGGTATTTATTCCCCCAGCTTCCTCATTGCCAGGTCACCTGGGTTATGTGTCCCTCTACCAAAGACCACAACTCTTATTAAGCAGCCCTCTCTAGCTTCTAGCTCCTTCTCTTCGCCCCTTCAAATCTGGGGATAGAAAGGACTACTCCTTTACTAGCTCTAGATGACTCTGTTATTCCTTGTTGCTTTCCCTAAACTCTGCCCATATCTTTGTAAACAGCCCCTTTATTAAACTTTCCTCAAGTTACCCAGTTTGAGTGTGTGCTCTGTTTTCTACTAATATCTTGACTGATTTAGGCACCATAGTCCTGATGCTTTGGGTCTCTAAAGGTCTTAATCCAAGCCTTTCTGTGTCAGATGTTTTAATTTATTGTTTGTCTTCCACATAGCTCTCTATCATAGGTAATATACTCATTTTACAGATGAGAAAGCAGGCTCAGAAGAATTAGGTGAAGTAGTTATAACGCAAAGAACTCTCAGAACCAGTGGTCAACCCAAGCTTGCCAGTCCCCAAAACCTAGCTAATTGTCATGTCTCCACAATTAGAAGATCCTACAATCAGACTGGACCCAGGCAATAGCTTTAAAGATATTTAGTGATTTTCCTTTTTCCCAATACTCCTTGGTTAAAAATTTTAGTGGAAATCAGAAGGTTGGAAAGAAAGATGAACATGTTGATACTTTTTATAGAGATTTTATATTATTTTTTGTTAGTGGGAAGCTGTAAAGTCTTTTGGAACATTGGGTAGTGGTGGGTGAATTCTTAACTTGGAATTTCTAAGGATGGGTCTCAGGGTACAAGGAACCCGTTGAAATTTTTTGTGTGTGTGTGAGGAAGATCAGCCCTGAGCTAACATCCATGCCAATCCTCCTCTTTTTTTTTTCCTGAGGAAGACTGGCCCTGAGCTAACATCTATTGTCAATCCTCTTTTTTTCCCCCCTTTTTCTCCCCAAAGCCCCAGTAGGTAGTTGTATGTCATAGTAGCACATCCTTCTAGTTAGTGTATGTGGGACTCAGCCTCAGCATGGCCAGACAAGCTGTGCGTCAGTGCATGCCCGGGATCCGAACCCGGGCTGCCAGGAGCGGAGCACACGCACTTAACCACTAAGCCACGGGGCCAGCCCTGAAATTACTTGTAAAGAATATCTCTGTGTAGTGTGCAATTTGCGAGGGGGGGGGGTAGGGGGGGTGGTATGAGAGGAGTTCTATAGCTTTAAATAGATTCTTTGAATTCTATTACCCAAACAGGTCCTAGACGTTATCAGAAAGACTTAGAGCCACATTTGTGGGGTTAATGATTTTTTTCTTAGTAAATCAGAAAATAACATTTTTAATATGTTTATAGTGCTGAATCTACACTTACAGCATCATTTTTGACTGAATAATAAGTTACCTGATGAAAATTGAATCTCCTCTTACTAGTTTTAGGATCTCAGAGTTGTTTTTTTTTTAATAAGACAAGATCTTATCTTTTGTGATAATGCAAAATACCCACCCGAGATGGACCATGCCATCTTGTACCAACCCTGGTGCATGCAAAGTGGTCAAGGTGTTTGGTTTCAAATGCGTGAGTAGGAGACAGGAGACCCTGATGTTAATAAAATGTTGGGCCAGACAACTGCTTTCCCTGGGAAAGCAAATCAGAGGATTGGTTGTTGTACCGGTACATTTGATGGCAAACGTCGTGATAGATGGCAGTGTCAGAGGAAAGAAAGTCGATTGGGTTGTTACTGCCATTTGTAAAGAACTCATTGCTCCTGTGATCCCATTGCTGGTATCTGGCATCTGTAGCTTTCACTACTGAACTTCTGGTTCCGACATTGGGGTGGAATTAGCAACAGAGAAGGAACATAGCTTACTCTCATAATCTCTGCTTTCTCAGGGAGGTTGCCAGCAGCTGACAGCAGGCAAGCTATCCACCAATTAAGATGACAACCAAGAAGAAAAAAAAATTAAATCTTGCTATGGTTTGGCTGACCATACAGTATGGTCCTCCGAGACATCCGCCTCCCTCCCACCCCAACCAACTGTAACCTTTGTCATCAATTTGACAAATTGTGCAGGTATATTACATTACACTGCAATTTCAAGTCACTAATTTATTAGGGGACTATCTAACTTGTAGTATATACACTAATCTTATGGATATTCTCTTAATGCTTATTATTTAGAGTTCTGAAGAAGTTGAGAAGAAGAAAACAGTATAATAATGGCTGATGGTTTAATGGGAGAAGTCTCAAGACAAGAATATAGAACACAAGATGATGGAGAGAAACAGTTTATAAGAAAAAGTACAAAACATTTAAAATATTTGAGATGAATGAGGTTGGATGAGATGGTTGTTGCTTTCCTAATAGGTCAGTTCCCTCTTCTATCAGTGAAGCTCTTAAAAGTCAGGAGAAGGTGAAGGGGTGTGGTAGGATGAAGCTAATGCTGCAGCCTTTACAAGCAGAAATAAGTGCCTACTCACCCTTCGTTCTTACAAGGGTCATAGAGTGCACAGACTTTCTCCACTGGGTCATAGAGTACATAGACTCTCTCTACTGGAGAGACAACAAAACAGTACCTGACTTACATAAGGTCTCTTGGCTACCAAATCTGGTCTTCTCTTCCTGCCTCTGCTGACACTCATTTCTTATTCCCAGCAAATGGAACGTTCTACCTGTGTCCAAATATGGTAACCACTAGCTACTTAAGTTTAAATAAATTAGCAAATGGAAGTTTCTAGACCTGTGTGTCCAAATACAGTAGCCACTAGCTATTTAAAGTTCAGCTATTTAAGTTTAAATTAAATAAAATGAAAAATTAAGTCCCTCAGTTGCACTAGCCACGTTTCAAGTGCTCAGTAGCCACATATGGCTGGTGGCTCCTGTAGTGGGCAGCACAGATAGAGATCATATCCATCACTGCAGAGAATTCTATTGGTCTACCCTGTTCTACATCAAGTATATACAAGTGTATTTTTGTGTAGAAAATAGTTACATAATATCTGTCTGTCTTTACCAACCTCATAGTAACAACTTGCTATTCATCTAAGAACATTGTTGCACTAACCCCTATCCACTTTAAATTCTATTTCTGTTCACAAATGTAATACATATTCATTTTCCAAAATTTGAAGGAAACAAACGTAGAAAGTGACTATCCCTTCTTATAAACCCACCTCCCAAAGACAATCATGATTACCAGATATGTCTGGGGCAGATTATTCCTAGTTGTTTTTATACTCTAGTTTATGCATTTAATTATTTTTAATAATGAAGATACACTCTGGCCACTTTGCTTGTTCCCATTTGTAACCAGTGCCACACATTTTCAGTCTTTTTCTCACAAAGTTGTGTGTGCCAGGCTCAGACCTGTGACCCTGATGTCACGCTTGAAGTCGTGAAGCATCATCACCAAAGATGACTTGAGAGCAAAGTAACAGTTGGCAAATGCATACCTTGAGAAGCATTTCTTCCTTGTTTAGATTCATTGGTTCATGAATGTTTTCCAGCCTGACTGCCTGATGTGAAATGCCGGTTTTGTGGAGTGCACACATTTGAGGAATGTGGGTTTAAGCTCCTGGCTCAATTAGTTTAAGTGGTTCATGTAATGAATTCACTCAGTGTTCTCTCCTCACTGGAGATGTGAACTGCACTATATTTGGAACTAACATTTGTATCCCTATACACTGCCGCCTGGGTGTTTAGCTACATTTTGGTTATTATCACCATCACCTGGATTTAGGGAGTTATATGGTGATGAATTTCACAAAGACTTTGGTGAGGAGAGATGTAGCTGGCTTGAAAAAAAAGTGCCCTTCTCGTAGATCTCGACCTGCAGGGAATTCAGCTTGCTGCAGTTGTTGAAATGAGACCATGAATTCCTCCCGCTGGGCCTGCTTACCTGCTGAATGCCTGCTGCGCTACCCTGAACAACTGTGTTCCTTCCACTCCTGTGCCTGCACCGTTAATTTGGTGACTGTCCCTCAGTGCTTCCAACAAATAAAATCAGTGTGCCTTCCACCTATAAATGATGCAAGTGTGCACCAAACCAAGAAAAGACCTCAGACAGGAATAGTCTGGGTAGCTTTAAGTGTCCCTGTCATCTGTGACCCATCCTTGACCACCCTGAATAGGATGCTGGGCAAAGGTTCTCATTGGGATGTGAGCATCATAGAAACGACAGAAGAGGGGGGAACCTCACCTGCCTTTTCTAGTCGTTATCACGAAATACAGAGGTGCTGTGCTGTAGCCTCACAACTTGCTATTTGATGTGGGAGGTATGCATTTTGGTCACGAATCAAAGGACCTTGGTTATTGAAATGTCAGAAGAAGCTTGCCAGAAACGCCCCACAGCACTGGACTTGAGGGCAAGGTTCTGGTGCCTTTGTTCCATGGCTGTGGGATCCAGACGGCAGACAGTGGCTACAGAAGCTTTCTGGACAAAAGGATATTGTACTAGGCACTGAGGGTACAGAATCAAATAAGGCAGATTTGGTCTCTGCCTCATGGAGCTTATAATCTAGCAGGAACAAGAAATATTGAATGAGTAATTTAAACGTGATGCGTCTTTGGAATGGGAAGTGCAGGGTGGTGTTAGAGGATATTACTAGGGAGCCAAGGTAGCCTGAATGCTAAGGAAAGGCTTCCAGGAAGAAATGTTAAACTAAGACCTGAAAGATGAGTAGCTGCTAGCCAGGCAAAGAGGAGAGGGAACGTGTTCTAGGCAGAAGACATAACATGTGCAATGGGCCTGTGGCTGAAAAGAACCTGACCTCTTTAAGAAACCAAAAGAGATCTGGAACAGCTGGAACAAGGAGAGCTCTTGGGAAAGTGGTGAAAGAAGGATCTGGAGAGGTAGGCAAGGGCCACACGAGGAAGGGTCTTAGGCCACATTAGAGATCCTAAGCTTTAGCTAAAGGACAGTGGGAAACCATCAGTTTCCTCATCTGTGAAGTGAGAATAATAATGGCTATCTCATAGAGTTACCAGGGAACAAAATCAGAAGAATACAGTGACAGGTGATTGTAAGTTATAAAGCATTATAGGAATACTACTAATATTATAATATTATTAGTAGTCATAATAAGCAGTGCTGCCTTCTTAAGTAATACAAGTAATAGTTCAGATCTCCTTCTTAGTGGGAATATGAAATAGTTTATAAAACCCCAACTTACTTGAGGGAACTGACAGAAAGGTCAGAAGTTTATTTCAGTTGAAACTTCCCGTGTGAAGTTCACGAAGCCCAAGGGTGAGCTCAGCTGTTTGGAGCAGGCTCACACCATTTATGGCCATGTGCATTTCTCAACTCCACACTGACACCCCAAAACCTCTCTCAGAAGAGATCAGTCTTCTGCCTCTTTCTCAAACCCACTGGAGCAGAACCGCTAAGACATTCTTTCCTCATGATTCCTTCCAGCCAGAGCTTGGGCCCAGCATCTCCTAGGTCAGCTTAGGTAGAAGCTGCCATCATTCCAAAACCATTACACTCCTCTGAGCTGTTCATGGCAAAATAATTATCCCAATTAGCACCTGCATTACATTTTAGGAAAAATTCATCACCTTTCCAGATCTGTGACGTTTTATTCTTACGATGGTTCTGTGAAGGAGGCACAGCCAAATCTCACAGAACGGATGCAAAACCTGGGTTTTACCTCTCCGATCTGACCAGCAGTGATACACCACCATGGAGAACTTAATGGTTCTTTCTGGGCCGTTTCCTCTCTGCGTGCAACACGTTGAACATCACCCAAGTACAGAGGGCAGAGCTTTTGCACGTGTAGGCATTTGATTTGGGCCCCAGTACCACAACCTTCGTGCTAGCTCTGGTGGAACAAATCAGACACAATTCTTCCCCAGAGGTCACTGACAACCATAAATGCTCCGCAGTATTACACACCAGAGGCTGCAAACTTGCATTTTCTCTTTGACCTCCACAAAGCTTTTTAAATCTTTTTGAAATTTAAATGCCAGCTTTAAAAAATCATGATATTTCGCATAAAAATCCAGATTTCCAGCTTTTCTTGAAAAATCAGATGTGGCATAGATGTCCGGAGCTGAGTACTGACTTATGACCAGCATATTATACCACAGTCCCCACTCTGCCTAGATCCTTTATGAAGGTCCTGTGACAGGCCCAGAGTATCTGAGTTTGTGCACCCGACCAGGTATCACGAATACCATATCCCTCCTTTGTATATGGATCCCTCCTTTGTGTATAAGGCTTGCTCTGTTTGAATGTAACTTTGGGAATGTTTTGGAGATCTTGGTGTAGATAACAAAACAAGGCTTGGCCACTTCCCTCCATCTCTGATGGATCTTAAGTTAATTATTTGCAGCTACTTCCTGAGGGTAAAGGTGAAAAGCTTTATTCCATCAAAGTCTTCTTTTAGGTCACTCCTTTCTATTGTCTCCTCTGTTCCATTCTGGCCCCTTTGTTCATTCATTCAAGATTGAGAACATTTAAAAAAATATGTATGAAGGTGCAAGGACAGTGGCCTCAAATCATTTTTGGAATGAGATAGAGAATTAAAAAAATGCATTACTGGAATCCCACTTCTGGGTATATATCCAAAAGAACTGAAAGCAGGATCTCGAAGAGGTGTGTATATATACCCGTGTTCATAGCAGCAATATGTAACCACTTTTGTCAATAGCCAAAAAGTGGAAGCAACCCAAGCGTCCGTTGACAGATGAGTGGATAAACAAAATGTGGTATATTCATACAATGGAATATTATTCAGCCTTAAAAAGGAAGAAAACTCTGACACATGCTACAACATGGATGAACCTTGAGGACATTATGTTAAGTGAAATAAGCCAATCACAAAAAGACAAATACTGTATAATTCCACATACGTAAGGCATCCAGAGTACTCAAATTCATAGAGACAGAAAGTAAAATGGTGGTTGCCACGGGCTGGGGTAAAGGGAAAATGGAGAGTTGTTGTTTAATGGATACAGAGTTTCAGTTTTGCTAGATGAAAAAGTTCTGGAAATCTGTTGCACAACAATGTGAATACCCTTAACACTGCTGAACTATACACTTAAAATGGTTAAGATGGTAGTTTCTTTTAAGCACAACTAAAATTTTAAAAAAAGAAGCATCACTGGGTGTCAGGAGACCTGGGTTCTGCCAGAGGCTCTAACACTGACTTGTGTGACTTTGGGCAAGGCGCTCTCTGGAACTCAGGGCCTTTTCTGGAAAGTGGAAGGGTGGAAGAGATGCTAATAAAAATATCAACCTCAGTGCGGGGCAGATGGATGTGACAGTGCCGTGTGAGCAATTGGACGCTCTGCAAATATTAGGTGTAGTCATCATCTCAAACTGTGGTTTCTGTGGTGACTCAATAAATCTTAGATTTAAAAAAAAAAAAAAGCCAAGGTCTATATTAGGTGCCCGAACCTTACAGAGGAACGAACAGGAACCTGCCCTCGAATTGCTCACAGTCTAGTGGAAAAAAGGAAAACAGAATTAGAAAAAAGTTTACAATATAATGTGTTAAGGGTCAGTCTAACATTTGCTGGACTCCAATAGACACAACTTAACTTCCCTACAATGGGATGAAGGTTGGGTATAAACTATGATATGTTGTCTGGGTAAATCAAAAATTTTCAAATTAGCAGAACACAAGTTTAAAGCTTCAGACAATCTTTTCCAGGTGTTATTCTACAAAAGAAAAAAAGTGTGTGTGTATGTCTGTGTGTGTGTGTATATATACTTTCATCCACAGCCTTTTGCTTAGACCTGTTTTTCTCATTGATATTTTAATTCAACAAGCAATTTAACTTGTGAATATATTAATTGACTAATTGAATTTAATTAACTCAATTCCCGTTTAACCAAAAGGAACCCAGGAGAGCTGGAACAAAGAGCTCCTGCTGGCTGGAATGTAGTCTGCCAGGGAGAAAGCCCGTGCCTGCTGGGGTTGGTGGAGCTGGAGATACTCTGTTTACACAATTACGCCTCTGTAAATATTATTCGCAGCCAAGCTGTTTAGTCTACTATGATTAAGCTTTGTTTCTTTTTCAGTTTTTAAGAAATTTTTCATGGAGTTAATTATTAATAAGAACAAATTGGTTTTTATTATCTTAGTTTTCCACGTCCCTATAACGAATTCATTCTCCACCATCACCAAAGGTGTAAATGTGTTCTCTATTCCTTTCATCTTATTTCTTGGCAACATCCCTTCTGGGCCTTCTGTCCTCCTGCCCCAGTCTTGACTGATTAGTCTCTAGGCCTGCTGCCAGGCCATCTGTCACCCTGGGATTTCCCTGCATCATCATCTTGGGGATTCTCTTCATTTCTCACCTGTGTTGAATATCCTGTTTCCAGGATCACATGTCTTCCTGTTTCTTGGTTTATTCTCTCATTTTGGTGTACCACATCCTCCAGCAGTTTCCTGAGAAAGGGTACGTGGGTAGGAAGTAAAATTTTTAAGACTCCACATATCTGAAAATGTGCTTACTTTACTGCATTCACAATTTGGCTAATTCATAAAACTATAGGTCATAAAATAATTTGAAAGCATTCCTCCACCATCTTCCAGCATGGCTTATGAGAAGCATGGTGCCATTCTGATGGTTGTTCCTTTGAATGTGACCTGGTTTTTCTCTCTGGAAGGTCTTTAGTGACCTTCCTCTTCACTCAGTGATCTGAAATTTCATGATTTCTTTTCCACCCATTATGTTGGGCACTCAGTGGGCCTCTGATTCTGGAAGTATAGGTCATTCAGTTCTGAGATGATTTCTTGAATTGTTCCATTGATGATTGCTTTCCCTCCATTTTTCTCTCTTCTGTTTCTTTGTAAGTCTTCTTAGTTGAATGTTAGTCCGCCTGGGCTAACTCTAGCTTTTAAAAATCTTTTCATGCCTATTTTCCAACCATTTTTTTCTTTTTAGGATATTTCTTCAGTTTTATCGTCTAACCCTTTGATTGAAGTTATTGGCTATCATATTTTTAAGATATCTTTTATTCCTAATGTTCTTTTCTTATAACCTCCTGTTCTTGTTTCATGGATGCAACATCTCCATATCTGTCCGAGAATATTTATCATCTTTTATTTTAAGTTTAGATTTTGTTTTGTTCTGTTCTATGTGCTGTTTCTGTATTCTCCAATTTCCTTTTTTCTTGTTCATTTGTTTGGTCTTTGTCTTTCATGTTAGAAACTTTCTTCAACTACCTGGTGATCCTCAACAGTCCATTCATGGTTAAGACCAAGGCACTGGGGCCGGCCCCGTGGCTGAGTAGTTAAAGTTCCGTGCGCTCTGCTTCAGTGGCTCGGGTTCAGATCCCGGGCGTGGACCTACACCACTCGTCATCCATCCTGTGGCAGTGTCCCACATATAAAATAGAGGAAGATTGGCACAGATGTTAGCCCAGGGCTAATCTTCCTCAAGCAAAAGAAGAGGAAGATTGGCAACAGGTGTTAGCTCAAGGCAACTCTTTCTAAGCAAAAAAAAAAAAAAAAAGGAAAGGAAAAAAAAAGACTGAGGAACTAAAATTGTCTGGAATCTCTGTGTTCATGAAACAGTGGTGGCATTACTATAGTGAGCTTTCACTGGGGACTCTCAGCTCTTAGTATCTGTAGTCAGTTGAATGCTGGCCTCCAAAAAGATATGTCCACATCCTAATTCCCATAACCTGTGAACATGACCTTATTTGGAAAATGGGTCTTTGCAAAAGTAATTAAATTAAGGATCTTGAGATGAAACCATCCTGGATTATCTGGGTAGTCCCTAAACCCAATAACAAGTGTCTATAAGAGATACAGAGAGGAGAGACGCAGAGAGAAGAGGTGAATGTTCTGTGAAGATGGAGGCAGACTGGAGATGCAGTCACAAGCCAAGGAGCACCTGGCGCCACCAGAAGCTGAAAAAGGCAAGGAAAGGAACGCTCCCTAGAGCCCCTGGGGGGAACATGGCGCTGCTGACGCCTTCATTTCCGACTTCTGACCTCCAGAACTGTGAGAGAATAAATTTCTTTTGTTTTAAGCCATCAAGTTTTTGGTAATTTGTGACAGCAGCCCTAGGAAACTAATATAGTATCCATAGGTATTTCCTCTTGGGCTGGTCAAGTTTTCCCAAAGAGGGATCCTCCAATATAGTGATTGGAGGGTATTAGCCTGGCTGGGAGAATCTTAGGGCCACATGTGACAAGGGGGCCAGGAGGTCTCACCACTTGGTACTTAGTCTTTTACCTAATTCCCTGTTTTTCAATACAGTACAGTACCTTGTCTCAGCTATGCTTAGCATGCCAGAGTTCAGAATTTTCCTAGATTAACCTTTCAAGAAAGTGTATTACTCATGTTTTTTTACTTTCTGTATTTCCTGATGCTTTGACATCTTGGGGCCTTGCTGACCCTGGAGAGACTGCCCCTCCCAGGGCTAGCCAATTCTTAGAGACAGCAAACTACTCTCCTGCCAGCATACCTGTTTTTCTTTTGGTGAGGAAGATCAGCCCTGAGCTAACATCCGATGCCAATCCTCCTCTTTTTGCCTACGAAGATTGGCCCTGGGCTAACATCTGTGCCCATCTTCCTCTACTTTATATGGGACGCCGCCACAGCATGGCTTGACAAGCGGTGCGTTGGTGCGCGCCCGGGATCCAAACCTGCAAACCCCAGACCGCAGAAGCAGAGCACGAGCACTTAACCGCTACGCCACCAGGCCAGCCCCCAGTGTACCTTTTATATGCAAACCAACCAGTGACAGCCCTTCCCAACCACCTATTTTATCAGGCCCTTACAGGGCTCTCACACTTGGGTCACTATTCCTCTGCCCTAGGGCCAGAGGACCAGATAATTAGGGACAGTCCCTTGCCCCAGAGTCCACTGAAATTATTAAACTAGCCAAACTTAAGCTTGCTGACCCTGTCTCACCTGTTCCTTCCTGTGGAAACCACAATAAAGGCTCTGGCCACGTTGTCTATCCATCCAATGGAACACAATTGAAAGGAGTGAACTATTGACATGTGCAACAATGTTGATGAATCTTAAAAATATGCTGAGCAAAAGAAGCTAGGCTCAGAGGAGTATAGATTACATGATTTTAATTATATAGAATTCTTTTTTATTTTTTTTGCAGAAGATTCGCCCTAAGCTAACATCTGTTGCCAACCTTCCTCCCTTTTTCTTCCTTTCCTCCCCGCCCCCTGACCCCTTAGGCCCCAGTACCTAGCTGTGTATAGTTGTAAGTTCTTCTGGTTCTTCTGTGTGAGCCACCACCACACCATGGCTACTGACAGACCAGTGGTGTGGTTCCATGCCCAGGAACCGAACCCGGGCCGCCGAAGCAGAGCACGCCAAACTTTAACCACTAGGCCATCAGGGCTGGCTCAATTATATAGAATTCCCCAAAATGCAAAATAAAATGTCAGAAAGCAGACTGTGGTTGCAGGATGGAGGGTTGATTGCAAAGGGGCATAAGCTGTGGGGCTGGTAACTAGTTCTCAGAAAAAAAAAAAGCCCTGATTTGTGGCACTTGACTGATTTCTGTGGTGTAAATACTCCCATCGTGGCCAGTTGTGAGCTACTAGTGTGATGTCACTAAACATAGATTTGAGGAGAGATGTGTGTCATTGGCTCTCCCAAGCTGGTCCTGAAGTACTAGCGAGCTTCAGCATACCACTACAGAAAGGAACAAGGGCGATGAAAATGCTCTCTATTTTTATTGTGTTGGTGGTAGCACCGATTTATACCTTCGTCAGCACTTATCAAACTCTACCCTTAAAATGGGTGCACTTTATTGCATGTAAATTATACTTAAAAAAAAAAGATTAGCAACAACCAAAATGCCCATTAAGAAGGGACTGGTTATGTTTGCTTGTTATCTAGCCTCTTAATAGAATACAATGGGCCGGCCCTGTGGCTTAGCGGTTAAGTGCGTGCGCTCTGCTGCTGGCGGCCCGGGTTCGGGGCCCGGGTTCGGATCCCGGGCGCGCACCGACGCACCACTTCTCCAGCCATGCTGAGGCGGCGTCCCACATACAGCAACTAGAAGGATGTGCAGCTATGACATACAACTATCTACTGGGGCTTTGGGGAAAAGAATAAATAAATAAAAATTATAAAAAAAAAAAATAGAATACGATGCAGCCATTCAAACAATTTAGATTTTAGCAACGTGGCACAATGATTTGCTATATCATGTTTTGTGAAAGAAGTAGAATAGGAAATTTTATTTTTACCATGTGCTTTGCCTATGCAAATTCTGTAGGCAGATGGACAATGTCTGGCTTTTTTTTATGAGTTGATTTTTTTCTTTGTATTTAAAAGCAGTGGATAGCAAAATGGTTGAGAGCCCAAAACCTGCAGCTGGACTGCCTGGGTTACGGTTCAAATCCCAGGTGTCACTTCCCAGGTCAGTGACCTTGAACAACTAATCTAACCTATTTGAGCCTTAGTTTGACTGTAAAAAGGGCGTAATAATAGTACCTATCTCATAGGGTTGTTGTGAGAATTAAATGAGTTAATATATGTAAAGAGCTGCGAACAGTACAAAGAGTAAGGGCTTTATAAATACTAGCCATTATTTTCACAAGGCAATGATACTGTTTGGACAATAAAAATGCTTACTCTGTGCTATGCATTTTAGAGAATACAGGAATTTGCAAGACATGGCCTCTGACCTCAAGGAGCCTAGCAGTGGTTCTCAACCGAGGGGGGCGAAGGAGCGATTTTTGCCACGAGGGGACATTTAGCAAGGTCTGGAGATATTTTGGATGGTCACGACTTGAAAGGGATGTGCAACTGGCATCTAGTGGGTAGAGGCCAAGGATTCTGCTAAAAAATCCTGCAATGCACAGGCCAGGCCCCCCCGCCCCCCACAAAGAAGTATTTGGTCCAAAATATCAATAGTGCCAAAGCTGAGAAACTCTGAATTATAGTCTAATAGGGGAAAAAAATACGTGTGTGCATATGAAAATACGAAATGCACAAATTTGGGATAACAGAAAATATATATATTGGTCTCTGCCCCTGGTTCTTGCCACAGAGCTCCTAAAACCCTTGTAAATTCCTAATAAGAGCATGAGGAGCGTCTTTTGTTCAATGAGGCGACTCTGAGTGGGCTCCTGGGTGGAGGGTGGTCACCAGAAAGACCAAGCCATAATTCGAAGCTTGGAATTTTCAGCCCCTCCTCACTCGCCCCTTCTCTAGAGAGGGGAGAGGGCCTAGAAATGGAGCTAATAATTGATCAAGCCTATGAGAGGAAGCCTCCATAAAAGTCCCAATAGTAGGGGGTTCGGGAAGCTTCCAGGTGAGTGAACATATCCATGAACCGGGAGGGTGATGCTGCACCCCAACTCTACAGGGACAGAAGCTCCTGCACTTCGGACCCTCCCAGACCTCGCCCTATGTATTTCTTCATCTGGCTCTTCATCTGCATCCTTTAGCATATCCTTCAATAAACTGGTAAATGTAAGTAAGTGCTTCCTTGAGTTCTGTGAGCCACTCTAGCAAATTAACGGAACGCAAGAAGGGGGCCATGGGAACCTCCAATTTGTAGCCAAGTTGGACAGAAGTTGGGGCTAACCTGGGGGCCTACTACTTGCAATTGGTATCTGAAGTGGGGGGCAGTCTTGTAGGACTACGCCCTTAACCTGTGGGATCTGACGCTATCTCCAAGCCGTGTGTGAGAATTGAGTTCAATTGTAAAACACCCAGCTGGTGTCAGAGAATTGTTGGTGGGGGAAACCCCCCCACATCTGGGGTCAGAAGTGTTCTGAGTATGGTGGTAGTGTGAGAATAAAGGAGCCACACAGGAGGAAAAGATCTGCGTTTTCCCCAAAACAGCAAAGCAGATCATCGAAATTGAGTATGTACCCAAATAAAGAAAAAAAGAACAGAAAGGTGAGAAGAGCCCTGGCTCTGAGTACAGGATTCCCTGTCACGCCCAGCCAGGAAGAGAGGCCTCAGTGAGCTTCCGGTTTTGTGACCCAGTGGGCACACTTCAGTGATTTTCAATTTTTAGCTTATTCTATTGGTACTTTAAAAAAAGCTTAAGTAAAAGTGAAAAGCCTTCACTTCTGCATTGCACGCCCAGCGTGAAAACCCATTCGAGCCAGTTCAAATATGTTTAGTTCATACTGTTTTTTAATGCAACCTGATAAAGAGTTGAACCAATTTAAAATTCTTAAAAGTACATTTTTGGTGGGGGGGAGGGGGAGTATTACATAGTAATACTTTGGTTTTTATTTAAAATTGAACTACGTTGGTAAAAATATGCCAATATTTTAATGGTGGGTGTAATTTGGGATTACAGGTGATTTCTGCTTTTCTCTTGATGCTTTTCAAAATTTCTCCGCTGAGGAGCATATATTACTTTGATAATTAGAAAAAGAACGAAGAAAGGGAATAAAGGAGGATTGAAAAAATGACAGGAGCAAGCGGCTGAGGGCGTCTGGTCTGTCTCCAGGCTCTCGGGCCAGCACAGGAGGGGGCGGGGGGACGACTAATTAAATAATTGGCTCCATTTCCCTCACGTCTCTGAGGCCCTCTTAACTCAGGATTCAGCAAGCTTTCCTCTACATTGTTGCTTTTTTCCCCTTCTTCTTCTTCCTTCTGTGTCCCCAGTACTGAGTCGCTTTCTGCTCTTAGGGAGTAGGGGGGAATACAAGAAAAAAAATCGTCACCTATTTTCAGAAAACCGTCTATAGAGGCTTGGTTGTGCCACATGCTGCAGGGCCCTTGCCCTTGAGCTTACAAATCCTTTAGGCTTTCTCTCTACCCCTTTTCCGTGATTTTAAAAAATGAATTTTTAAAATATTTTTTTCTGATCAAAAAAGTAATACCTGTTCATTGAAGAAAAACTGAAATACACAGAGAAGAATCAAGAAAGAATACGAAAATCATCTGTAATCCTACCATCCAGAGACAGCCATTTTTTTTTTGCCGGGGAAGATTCGCTCTGAGCTAACACCTGTTGCCAATCTTTCTCTTTTTTTTTTCCTCCCCAAAGCCCCAGTACACAGTTGTATATTCTAGTTGTAAGTCCTTCTAGTTCTTCTACGTGAGCCACTGCCACAGCCTGGCTACTGACAGACCAGTGGTGTGGTTCTGTGCCTGGGAACTGCGCCCAGGCCACTGAAGTAGTGGGAGAGCTGAACTTTAACCACTAGGCCATCAGGGCTGGCTCCAGAGACAGCCATTATTCACATTCGGTTTACATGTCCCCAGTCTTTTTCCTATTCATGGCTACACAGATATAATACATGCTGCTCTTCTTTGAACAAAACAGGACATCTGCATGCAATCAGCAAAACTTTTTTTTTTTTTTGGTGAGGAAGATTGGCCCTGAGCTAACATCCCTTGTCAATCTTCCTCTTTTTGCTTGAGGAACACTGTCCCTGAGCTAACATCTGTGCCAATCTTCCTGTATTTTGTATATGGGATGCCGCCACCACATGGCTTGATAAGCGGTATGTAGGTCCAGACCCAGAATCCTGGCCTGCGAAACCCGGGCTGCCACAGTGGAGCATGCGAACTTAACCACTATGCCACCGGGCTGGCCCCTGCAAAACTTTTTTACTGAGGTATGTCATACCTATAGTCAAGTGCATAAACTGTTTGAATCTTAAGTGTACAGTTTGATGAATTTTTTTAAAAAATTTATTTATTTATTTATTTATTTCCCCCAAAGGCCCAGTAGATAGTTGTATGTCATAGCTGCACATCCTTCTAGTTGCTGTATGTGGGACGTGGCCTCAGCACGGCTGGACAAGCGGTGCGTCAGTGCGCACCCGGGATCCAAACCCGGACCGCCAGCAGCCGAGTGCACGCACTTAACCACTAAGCCACCAGGCCGGCCCCTTGATGAATTTTTAACATAAGTACCTACAACATTATAACTTGCTTTCTGTACTTGGCTATCTATTGTGAAAATTTTCTCTGTGATTAGATGATCTTCTACAACATAATTTTTAATGGCTAACTACAATTATAACTGTCCATCATACCAATGTATTATAACTTATTTAACCAATCCATCATTGTTGGATACTTAGGTTGTTTCTATTTGTTAACTATTGCATTAGTTTCTTAAAGCTGCTGTAACAAATTACTACAACCTTCGTGGCTTAAAGCAGCACAAATTTATTCTCTTACAGATCTGGAAGTTAGAAGTCTGAAATGGGTTGGCAGAGCTGTGTTCCTTCTGGTGGCTTTTGGGCAGAATCTGTTCCTTGAGTTTTCCAGTTTCCAGAGGCTGCCGACATTCCTTGGCTCCATCTCTCTCCAGCCTCACCACATTGCCTTTTCTCTCATTCTCCTGCCTCCCTCTTATAAGGACCGCTGTGATTATATTGGGCCCACCCAGATAATCCAAGAAAATCTCCCCATCTCAAAATTCTTAATTCAATCACATCTGCGAAGTCCCTTTTGCCATGTAAAGTAACGTATTCTTAGGTTCCAGGGATTAGCACGTGCACATCTTCGGGGGAACGTTATTCGGACCTTGTTGTTAGTGCTGTGGAGTTGATTCTGACTCCCAGTGGCCCTGTGTACAGCAGAGCGGAACCCTGCCCCGTCTTTTTGTGCCATCCTCTCACCTTCCAGTGCTACATCAGACAATGCTCCGCTGCTATTCATTAGGTTTTCGTGGCCAATTTTTTCGGAAGTGAGTGACCAGGTCCTTCTTCCTAGACTGTCTTAGTCTGGAAGCTCCGCTGAAACCTGTCCACCACGGGTGACCCTGCTGGTATTTGAACTATCAGTGACATAGCTTTCAGCATCACAGCAACACGCAGCCGCCACACGTAGCGGTTAAGTGCGCGCGCTCCGCTGCTGGCAGCCTGGGTTCGGATCCCGGGTGCGCATCGTCACACTGCTTGTCAGGCCATACTGTGGCGGCGTCCCATATAAAGTGGAGGAAGATGGGCACAGATGTTAGCCCAGGGCCAGTCTTCCTCAGCAAAAAGAGGAGGATTGGCATGGATGTTAGCTCTGGGCTGATCTTCCTCACAAAAAAATAAAAAAATAAATTAAAAAAAAAAACCAAAAAACATGCAACTGCCACAGAGTGACAACCAAGACGGGCCATGTGGCTCCCTGACCGGGAAACGAACCCACCTGCTGCAGTGAGAGCGCCCAATCTTCACCACTAGACCTCCAGGGCTGGCCTCAGCCTGCCACAACCACGCAGACTACCACACTCTAAGCAGCCCACGCTCCCGTGTCTTCTCCCGCCTCTGCTCTTGTCCTCTTCTTCCTCTCACTCTTACTACCGGCTAGTTTAGAACCCCACTTCCATTCCTGAAACCTTTTTTCTTTCTCTCCCTTTATAGAATGTCCTTCAAGACATAATTTACTCTCAGGATCTCAGTGATTGTTTCTGATCTATTGACTTCTAAATTCTTACTTCCCAAGCACCAGCCTTTCTCCCAAATCCCAGTCAAGAATGTACAGCTTGGGGCCGGCCCCATGGCTTAGCGGTTAAGTGCGTGTGCTCCGCTGCTGGCGGCCCGCGTTCGGATCCCGGGCGCACACCGACACACTGCTTCTCCAGCCATGCTGAGGCCACGTCCCACATACAGCAACTAGAAGGATGTGCAACTATGACATACAACTATCTAGTGGGGCTTTGGGGGAAAAAAAGGAGGAGGATTGGCAATAGATGTTAGCTCAGAGCCGGCCTTCCTCAGCAAAAAGAGGAGGATTAGCATGGATGTTAGCTCAGGGCTGATCTTCCTTACAAAAAAAAAAAAAAAAAAAAAGAATGTACAGCTTCTCTTGGATGTCCCCCAATGATCTTAAAAACTAAACGTTTCTAAAACTGGATTCACGACCCCTCCCCTAACTTCTACCCCACCTTCCTGCAGCTTGTTTTTAAAATGACCCACTCTCAGACACTCAAGTTGGAGACCTAGGACTCACCTTTATTATTCCCTCTCCTCTGTATCTAATCAGCCACTAAATCCCATAAATTATTTTGTGATTTGGCATTCCTCCAATATTATCACCTAATATCTTGCCTGTTGCTAGAGTGTATAATTAGAAGCCTTTCTCCCATCCAAATCATACTCCTTGTAGGAGTGGATTATCCTCTTCTCCAGGAAGTCCTCTGTGACTGCCCTTTCCTGGGATACCATCTCCCCCTCTAGAGGAAGTAACCCATAATTAAGTGTCCACTATGTGCTCAGCTTTTTCAAGCATTTTAAAATTCGATCTTACAAGCATGTTTTAATGTTTACCGAGACGCTAAGTAACATGCAAAGTAACAGAGTAACAGACGGCAGGGACACAAACCCTGGTCTGACCGACTCCAATGCCAAGCTTTTGGTCTCTATTCCACGTGGCCTCCCTAGTTAATGCCAGCAGTTCCAAACCGTGACTGTTCATTAGAATCGCCTGGGGAACTGTTCTGAAGGCCCACACCAGAGCTACTACTACGACTCTCTGAAGGTGGGGCCCCAAAATGTACTTTTTAGAAATTCCTATACTTCCTATTTGACATATATTATTTGTTACTTATTACTAATTAGCATGTTTAAAACATATGCGTTCTTCATAACTTCCACTAGGACAGCAAATACTGTCCTATTCATCTCTGGGACCCATCCAGTACCTCCACGGAGCAGGCACTCAAGAATATTTGCTGATGGGCCGGCCCCGTGGCTTAGCGGTTAAGTGCGTGCGCTCCGCTGCTGGCGGCCCGGGGTTCGGATCCCAGGGGCGCACCGACGCACCGCTTCTCCCGCCATGCTGAGGCCGCGTCCCACATACAGCAACTAGAAGGATGTGCAGCTATGACACACAACTATCTACTGGGGCTTTGGGGGGGAAATAAATAAATAAATCTTTTAAAAAAAAAAAAAAAAAAAAAAAAGAATATTTGCTGGTTGTCTAAATGCGAAACTGTGAGGTACACTGTGAGCTATACTGTTGCAAGAGTTCAGAGAATAACAACAACGGTATAACAGCTAGCACTCACTGAACCCTCATCATATGCCAGCCCCTCACTGTTCTAAGAACTTTACATGTGCTAACTTCTGAGGACTTTGCAAGAACCCTACGATCAGGATGCAATTTGCAGGGCCCCTTGTTCAAAAATTATGAAGCATTTCAATACGGTGAGAGCAGAACATTAAACCAAGCAAGAAGCCAGCCCTTCTAAGTGCCTATGTGACTGTACAGGTCTCGTACCTATGAAGCCAACGCTAAGACTATTATCCCCATTTTACAGAAGAGGAAACTGAGACACAGAGGCATTAAATAAGCATTCCCAAGATCACACTGTTAGTAAGCAGAGATATCAATGCGCACAACCTTAGTTAACAAAGGCTTCATTGCAATCTCTACATTTACAAAGTTCTCCAATCCTTCAATGTTCAGCTCAAATCCTCCCTTGTCTACTAAGTGTTCTCATAACTATGTCTGGAAAATAAGAAGTCTCTCTCCCTCCTCTCAGATTTTAGCTCCATGACAGCACTGGGTTTGTACCTCTCTTATGGCTTTTATCATATTCTCATGTTATGCTTGAAATGCCCTAGGGGGTGGGGGAGACATCCAATAAATTAATGTAGTTAAATGAACAAATTAACAAGGTACAACTTAGAAGACAGAGAAGGACAAGGAGGGAATTCTAGGCAGGGGAAAGGCCTAGGACACTGATGAGCACTTCTGCAGGACACAGGGAGATGGTTGGCTTGATGGATCAAAGGTACATGTAGGGGCTAGTGTGGGTAACACTGGAAAAGAGGGCAAATTAAGTTATAAAGTGTCTTTACAAAGCTAGACTGTCACTTCTCACAGGCCATAAGGACATGTTGCATGTGTAGTTACGTATGCTTCATCTGTTTCACAAACACTTGACCCTACTATGTGTGAGGCACAATTTTAAGCTACAAACAAGACAGACAAGATCCTTGCTGTCATGGAAGTGCATTTTAGTGGGGGTAAGAACAGACAGCAAAAAAAAAAAAAAAAAAAAAAGATAATTTCAGGTACTGAGAGGTTTTCTGAAGATAATCAAATAGGGTCCCATCCCAAAGACTATCTGTGGAAACCACCTTAGATGGGGTGGTCAGGGAAGGCCTCTCTGAAGAAGTGACATCTGAACTGAGACAGTACTAATGGGAAGGAAGAGCGAATGCCAAGGTCCTGAGACTCATACATCATGGTGTCTTCAAGGAACAGAAAGAATGCTGGAGCCTAGTGAGCAAAGGGAAGGGCGGGGGAGACGAGAAAATTGTTTGACGATAATAGTATTTCTGCTTCTGGGGGTTGAAGTTGAAAGAGCAATGTCTCGGCTGCTTTTCTGCGAATGCTCTCTCTTCTCTAAGTTATTTGGGAGAAGCGTGGGAAGTCAGGAAAACGGCAACGAAGTTTGCCCCATTACCAAGCAGAGGGGCACTTAGTCCTCCAGATGTGGCCTTCACCTCCATTCTTCCTCAACGCTAATGAGGCCAAGGTTTGACCCGTCTCAGGTCAGTCAGCTCTGCGCAGGAGGAAAGGGCATCAGGTCACAGCTCGACTGCTTCTCCCCTCGCAGCCAGTCTTCTCACACGTACGTGCTGCAGGTCATGGGGGGACTGGGTGCTTCACAGATCCTGGCGAGCGTCTCCCGGCACGAGACACTTGTCCCGAGCGCTTCAGAGAGGCTCCTGTGTATGCTCAGACCACCCAAGGTGCGGCCCAGATTCTCCCATCTCACAGACCCAAAAGCTTACGTGACTTGTTCAGGATCATACAGCAGGAAATGGTAGAGTAAGAATGAAACCCAGTTTTTCTTTTTAATTTCATAATTCGTTCATTGGACATGAATATTCCTGCCACTCAAAAAGTTATAGAGAAAACACATTAAAACCTGTGTACTCCATACACAGCTCAAGAAACACTTGTACCTCTCCCCACTCTACTAAACCAGGTGGCTTCAGTTCCTCCTACTTGGGAGACACTGCAAATGGCATCACCATCCATTCCACAGTGCAGGCCAGAGATCCAGCAGGCACCAGTGACACCTCCCTCTTCTTCCAGTCAGTTACCAAGTTCAATTAATTTTGCTATCTATTTCCACTACTACTTCTTCCCTTCTCCTTTCTCCAAGGATCATCTCTTACCTGGACTATTGCAATGGCCTACTAACTGGTCTCCCTGCATCTACTCTTCCCTCTTTCCAGGCTAATCTCCACATTATAACCACCAACCTTCTTAACACCTTTGAATAGCTGCCCTTTGCTCTTAAGATATAGACAAAATCATCTGCATGGCACGCAAGATCTCACACGGTCTTTCTCCTACTCAACACTCTAGCTTTACCTCATTCCCTTGTTCTCTGTGCTTTGGAGGTACTGGCCCTCTTGCAGTTCCTTATAATCCCCAAGCTCCCTCCCACCACAGGGCTTTTTCACATGCTATTCCTCCCTTCTCCACCTGAACAAGTCTCTTCTCTTTCTAATAATTTTTTATTTATTTATTTTTCCCCCAAAGCCCCAGTAGATAGTTGTATGTCATAGCTGCACATCCTTCTAGTTGCTGTATGTGGGACGCGGCCTCAGCATGGCCGGAGAAGCGGTGCGTCAGTGCGTGCCCGGGATCCGAACTGGGGCCGCCAGTAGCGGAGCGCGCGCACTTAACTGCTAAGCCACGGGGCCGGCCCGTCTCTTCTCTTTCTCAAGTAAGCTTTCCCTGAGTGTCCTGAGTCATTCTTTGGCATTGGGCATTTTTACAACTTTACATTTGTTTGAGAATTTTTTTTTTGTGAGGAGATCAGCCCTGTGCTAACATCTGCCAATCCTCCTCTTTTTTTGCCGAGGAAGACTGGCCCTGGGCTAACATCCGTGCCCATCTTCCTCCACTTTATATGGGACGCTGCCACAGCATGGCTTGCCAAGCGGTGCGTCGGTGCGCGCCCAGGATCCGAACCGGCGAACCCTGGGCTGCTGCAGTGGAGCGCGCACACTTAACCGCTTGCGCCACCGGGCCAGCCCCAACATTTGTTTGAGATTAACTGATTAAAGTCTTTCTTCTCTAACAGGTCAAGGACCAAGAACCACTCACTTAGTACAAAATACATGCTAAATACATAATAGCCAACATATATAAACATGCCAAGCAGTGTTCCTAGCCCTTAACATGTATTAACTCACTTAAAGACTTTCCAAAAGCGTACACAAAATAGGTACAATTATTAGCCGCATTTTAGCAAAGTCAGTCACACAAGCTAAGAAGAGGCAGAGCTGGGATATGAACTCGGGCGGACAGTTTCTGGAGTCTGTGTGCTCAATACCTTTTGGTGCCTCACTAGCATCTGCTGAGTGCAGGCTAGTGTTGAGTGCTTTGGACAGGGACTAGCCAGCATCATCAGGAACCTTAGTTCAACTAAAAACTCATTTCACTTGGGTTTTGGGAAGGATCTTTTGTTTGACTGGAACTTTGCTGCAAAACATTTATCTTCCCAGCATTTTATTTCAGCTACTTTAAAAATCCATTTGCCCTCACTGGTATTATCATGACTGATGTCAAGTAGAGGGGGTGGCTCAGCACACCGGTGAGAGCAGGAGAAAGCTGGCTTGGAGTGAGACAAAACTCTGGATCATTTGTAGTATGGGTAATCCGCATAAGGGCAGTCCAAAGATTTTCATGGAGGTCATCTCGCTTAACCTTCATTGATTCCTAATAAAGTTACACACACAGGGCTGTTCTTCCTCAGTTAACAGATGAAGCCAAAGGCCGGGTTAGGAGGATGGCTAAGCCACAGGAAATCCGCTAGTCACAGAATGAGGTGAGGAATGGTGTCCCCACACTTCCAGCATCACAACTGCAAAGATATCTCTAGCAGAGAAAGACCTCTTCTTTCTCTTTTAAGGTTAAAGGTAGCTGGCCAAGCTTTTTTTTTTCTTTTTTCTCCCCAAAGCCCCAGTACACAGTTGTCTTAGTTGTAGGTCCTTCTAATTCTTCTACGTGGGACGCTGCCTCAGCACGGCTTGATGAGCAGTGAGTATGTCTGTGCCCAGGATCCGAACTGGCGAACACCCGGGTCGCCGAAGTGGAACGCGGGAACCCAACCGCTATGCCACAGTACCCGTCCCAAGCTTTTCTAATTCTTGGGTGGAATCTCTCAGAGAGGACAGAGTTCCTCCCAGGTATTCCCAGTATGACTAGAGTAGGGCAATTATTCCACAAGCTCAAGCTATTTGGTAAAGAGCTCTATAAGCTATACCCAATTAACCCGAGATCAATACAATGAAAATGTAGTAATTCAGGACATTCTTCACGGGGAGCCCATGTACCAATGTCAGGGAAGTCAAACTGTATGCACATTTTCTTTATGTGCATTCTGCTAAGGAAAGGCTTTCATTAGTTTCTTCCAGGGCTTAGAACTAAATAAGGCTAAGAACCACGATCCTTTATGCTTGTACACACATTCCTGCTGGCTCACGGTTGTGCCTTGATTAGAGGCACCTTCGCAGGATGAAACATTTCTATTCCTTTAAGTACCTGGTAGCTATGGATGGGGCGTCTAAGAGAAATCCAAATGCCCATCCCACGTGAGTTAGGCCTTAAAACAGCACAAGCCTCAAACCCTATAAATAGATCTAAAAGATCTGCATGCGCATTCTCCTCCTTGGAAAGGAAGCTGCGTGTAAGGCCAAGGGCAGTCAGGAGCGCTTGAATCCAGTCCAGACCAGGCCACTAACCCGCTGTGTAACCTTGGACACGTTGCATACCCTCTCTGGGCTTCAGTTTCCACATCTGCAAATTGGAAGTTGAACCGCATGGTCTTCAAGGTCCTTCCCAGCCGAGAGCCTGGTACCAAGGAGGCCTAACCATTAAAGCAGCTTCCTGTGGGCGCGGTGCAGGGCTTTAACGGTCCCCCCTCCCCCGCTCGGGCCCGCGAAATCCTCTTCAACACGCCCCTCGGAGTGACGGCGCTTCCCCAACCGCAGCCCGCACACGGCTCCGCCCCTTCCCGGAGGCGTCCCGTCGTGCCCCGCGCCGGGCTCCGAAAGCGGCGGGGCACCTCCCGCCTTCCCGCGGCCGCGACCCCGAACTCCTCTCCCCAGTTCTCCCGGGCGCCCTATCCCATCAACGTCTAGGATCCCAGCCAATCACGCGGGCCCAGAGTCTTGCCTTCGGTCCACCCTCCTCCCAGCGCGCAGCCGGTCTGAGCTCAAGGCCTTTACCAGGCCAACCCAATCAGCGGCCGGCTCTCGCCTGCCCCACCCCGACCTCTCTCCCCTCGACCAATCCGCACGCCCCATTCCGCTGCCCGCCCAGCCAACCCGGGCCTTGAAACTGGCGGGCAAATCAGTGCATGGCGGCCCTTCAACGCTGCCCGCCCGGCCAATTGGGGATTCCGCGTGGCCAGGGCGGCAGCCAATCGGCGAGGAGCGCGGTGCCGCCGCGGAGAGGCCCGGCCCGAATATCCCTCCGCCTTCCTCCCTCCTCTCTCTCCCTCCCTGCGAGCCGCCGTTCACTTATCGCCTCCCTTCCTTCTTTCTCCCTCCGCCGCCCGAGCACCAGCCGCGCTCCGAGCTGCCCCCGGGGTCCCTCCCCCGCCGCCCGAGGAGCAGCTGCCATCGCCGCCAGCAGCAAAATAGGAGGGAGGAAGGAAGGCCAGGAGGAAGGCAGGGGAGCCGGAGCGACCACCAAGAGGGAGCCGGTGAATGGGCTTGTGGTGACCCCCGCCCCCCACCCCACCCTCCCTTCCCACCCGACCCCCAACCCCCATCCCCAGTGAGAGCCGCCGCCCGAGAGGCCGGGCCGTCGTCTTAGGAGGAGCCGCTGCCACCTCCTCCGCCATGGAGCTGATCACCATCCTCGAGAAGACCGTGTCCCCCGGTAGGACGCGGGGGCCGGGGGTCGCGCCGAGGTGACCGGGTGGGGGAAGGGGGCCCCCCGGCCCTTCTGACCCTGTCCCCTTTCCCACTTTCCTTCCCCCAGATCGGCTGGAACTGGAAGCGGCGCAGAAGTTCCTGGAGCGTGCGGCCGTGGAGAACCTGGTGCGTGCCGGCCGCCGTCCCCATCCCGCCGTCTCCCATCCTTGCGTGCGGGCCTTCCCGCCCTCCCGGAGGCCCAGGCCTCGGGAACCCACCCCGCCCCATCCCGTCCCCCTCCCCCCGCCCGGTCCAACCTAACCCCGCCATCGGGAAGCCGGTGGGTGTGTCCCGCCCCGGGCCCCGCAGTGGGCCAATGGCGCGGCGCGCCGGGGGGACCGCCGCCCAATCGCCGCGCGGCCTGAGGGCGGCGGTGCAGCGCGAGGGAGAAAGAGGGAGGGAAGGGAAGTTAGGTTGCGCGGCGCTGCGTGTTCAGCAAGGGTGGGGGTGGGGGAGCCGGGCCTAGGGGCCATGTGGAAGCTCGGAGTCCGGCTGCCCGCCTGGTCTCATCCGGGCCGGCTTCTCTCTCCTGTCCCGTGGCCCATGTGATTTTAGATTCTCTCCACCTACTTCCCAGAGCGCTACGCTTTCCTATATCCCTTGGTCTGTGCTCAGGACCAGGCCTGGCACCCAAATGCCCGTTCCGGCAGTATTTCTCCGTTTCCTGCCTGGTTATTCCTCTCCTGGGGTATTTTTTTTTACATCAATTGAGTGGAGACTTAATCTGTACCCAGACAACCCGCTGAGGCTCATCCTTGAGATCGGGCCTGTGTCCAGATGAAATCACAGAGGAAAGTTCTTCGTTTTTCGTATTTTCAAATTTAAGGGCTACAGACAAAAAATGAAGATAAGTCCACTAGAGACTGGATCTCGAAATAAAAACGTGGGATGGATTGGTTGAAACAGCCTATGTACCAGTAATGTTTTCCTTTGGTGTCCTCCTTCTGTTGGGGGGGATGGGGAGCAGAGGGAAGGGTGGATGATACTTGACATCTTTTAAAAAGTATTAGGTAATAAATCTAAATAACACTAATTAAACGTGGTCCCTTGTGTTATCTGGGCAAAGTAATGTAAACAAAAAAAGTGACGAGGCTTATTTTATACAAACTGCCTTTAATCATTTTTTCCCCCCTCATATGTGCTAGTTTTTAGTACTAATCTTTTAATCCTTGACTTTCTGTAGAAAAGATATTTTGCACTAGTGTAGACTGATAACATTTCCATTTAGGGTATATTCTTGTTTCTACTTTTGCTAATATGCAAGAAGGCTTTTATCTTGTTCCTAACATCTTATTCCTAACATTCTTTAGTGGTACATAATTAATAAAACTTTTAAGAATTATCTTCTGCTGTGATTGCAGAACTTGTTAGTGATAAGAAAGTACCTGCTTTTGGTTTTTCCTGTTAACTTTTCCATTTGGACAGAGCTTTCTGAGGGTAAGAGGAGGAGAGTGTGTTACAATTTTTAAACAAAGGGAGTAGTTTTGGGGACCCGTGCATTACAAAAGATTAAGTATGCTTTTCAGGAATCCAGTATGTTTAGTGGATAACTCAAGTACAAAATGTGTAGGAGGTTGTAGCGTATTAACTGTTAACTATTAAATATAAAATTATTTTCCTTGACATTTTTAACTTTTCAATGTTCTCCTATTCCTAAATATTTATGTTTTTGCTTGTAAATCTGCTTTTTTCATTGTTCCCCTTTTACTGAACACTTAGAACTAAAATAGAACTAACCTCCGAAGTCCATGTTTTAGGTTTATAAGTATTTCCCTCTCTTTTACAAGGTTACCTGCTTCCATGAGATCAAAATCCACCTTGAGTATCATTCTTTTTGGACTAAGATTTTTTAAATTTAGAAAAACAATTTTACTTTCTACCCTGTCGTGACATGTTCATTCATTTAACAAATATTTATTGAGTACTAGGCACTGTTGTAAGTACAGAGAAGAATCCTCTGACTACCACATTGTCAAATTTGCTTTAGTACTGAGGGATCTAATGTGAAGATCTGATGTTGGTAGCAAAATCTGTAACTCTTTGTTAAATGCTGAGGCTGCATGAGAACATGGATGACTTCTTTATATACCAAGTAACATTTTTATAAGAGTTTTGAAGTAGATATTTTGACATTTTCTGAGACGTTATGATATGTTCTAAAAAATTTAGATTTTCCCCAGTGTTTTGGTGCTCTGTAATTCATTCTCAATTGGTGAAATTCCTAAGAGAGATTTTCATTCACAAATGCATCTTCTCTTAACAGCCCACTTTCCTTGTGGAACTGTCCAGAGTGCTGGCAAATCCAGGAAACAGTCAGGTTGCCAGAGTTGCAGCTGGTCTACAAATCAAGAACTCTTTGACATCTAAAGATCCAGATATCAAGGCACAGTATCAGCAGAGGTGGCTTGCTATTGATGCTAATGCTCGACGGGAAGTCAAGAATTATGTAAGTGACTTTCATCTCATTCTGGTCATATTAGCCTAGGGAACAAGAAACATCTTTGTCAGTTTTTTGTCATTTAAATGGGATAGAGCTGACAGTGTAATAGGTTTCTGGGACCTAAACTTCACTTGAAGATAGAAATCGTATTTGATTTAAATCTTCTTTCTCAGTTCAGCTTGTCTGTTCCCATTAATGCATTGGAATTTTTTTTTAGACAAATGAGATAGACTGCAGCAGTTTGGGAAACTTGAATTAGATGCCAGAATTTGTAGAGTCTCTGGTGAATTTGCATGGTAGACAAATTGGTGGTTCCCAACTTGGACTATCAGAATCACTTAGAGAATTTGTTAATGATATGTATTTCCAGGCTCCCTGCAGAGATTCCCATTTGGAGTGAGGTTCAGGGATATTTTTTAAACTGTCTTCCCAAGTGATTCTTCCATAGTCACCCAGCACCTGGCTCTTGTTGAACTTCTGCTATAGATAATTTTCGTTGTTTGGTGGTTTAGGCATGGCACTATGTGCAGTCAGAAGGGGAATTAAATGATCTCTTGGGCCTTTCAAGCCCAAAGAGTTGGAAAAATAAGATTATGACGTTAATGGTGCTTTTATCTACTTAGCAAATTATGAAAAACTTTTTTTAGGAACATTTGGCTTTTTATCAAGGGGTTTAAAGAGCTGGACTGATGAATTTTGAGGAAAATTGAATGTCCCTTGTTGCTCTGCACCATGGAGTTCTTGTGACTTTTTTGCTGAGTTAGAAATCCATAATTCTAGCTACAGCAAAGGATTCAGAATATGTGGACAGATGTTCGCTTTTTTCTTATTTTTTTTAGTTAATGAGATTCTTTAGTGGCCTGTCTTACATGGATAAGGCACAGAGCATAGTAAGTAAGCATCTGTGCAGTCATCGATTCGTCCTTGGTTTTTGAGGGGAAACCAGTGGGGGATTCCTGTGGGTGTGCTTGTGCAGGTCATGGTTATGCACATCATATTTGCTGTTTCCTTTTTCTAGGTGTCAGCATTAGGTAAATTAGTTCCCCTTAAGGCAGTAACTTCTCTTTCTAGTTATGTACCTCCTTCCCTCTCCAATCTTGCATGGAGGTGCTCATGACTTGGAACTAGGTTATGAAAGCCAACTTTGAGTCTTCTTCAATATATGTAGAGCTATTTCTATCCACATTGGGTCTGCTTATGTAATAACATTTTAATCTTTAGCTCAGTAATTTGATATAAATGAAGTTTATTTTATCAGTCACTGGAAATCGTGGGGCTTATAGTCCCCATTCATTTTCTCATCTTAAATTACACAATAGTAAATGAGATAAGACACGATTGGAACTGTAATTGACTGGTTTTTGTTTGTTTGGTTGGTTTTTAGCATATCACTCTTAACACCAAAGTTATTTTTAATTTGGATGAGAATTTATTTAGGCCTTGTTGAGCCCTTGTGCGTGAACAATAATTTAGCAGTTGTCTTGGCCTTTTTCCCTTTCATAGCACATGTAGCACATTTTCTCAGTGCTGGTGGTTATTCCCCGCCGCCCCGCCCCCCCCCGCCCCCCCCGCCCCCCCGCCCCGCCCCAGGAAGATCAGCCCTGAGCTAACATCCATGCCAATCCTCCTGTTTTTGCTGAGGAAGACTGGCTCTAAGCTAACATCTATTGCCAGTCCTCCTCCCTTTTTTTTCCCCAAAGCCCCAGCAGATAGTTGTATGTCATGGTTGCACATCTTTCTAGTTGCTATATGTGGGACACCGCCTCAGCATGGCCGAACAAGCAGTGCGTTGGTGCGTGCCCAGGATCTGAACCCGGACCACCAGTAGCAGAGCGCGTGCACTTAACTGCTAAGCCACGGGGCCGGTCCCAAGGTTATTATTATTTTTTTTTAATTTGAGTCTTGGACACAATTGAGAGCTAGTTTATTATTGCTCTTATTTCTAATAAGTAGGTATTATCATTAGGGTCACCCCAAGTTTTAAGAAAAATAACTTTCGGTACTCAGGAGTTGGACCCTCTGAATCACTCAAGTAATATTAATCAAGGGTCTTCTAGAAGCAATTTAAAAGAGAAAAGGTAAAGGTAGAATGAGATTCAGTACTCTCCACGTACGTACTAGGGGATGATGTAGTGTAGTTCAAGGCGCCCTGGACTGGAACTCTTAGTCAGACTTGGGTTAATACCTGTTCAGCCCCTGTTTTTGGACAACTCATCTTATTCCCAACCCCCACCTCCCATGTCTTTGACTTACAGTTTTTGTTAAAGTCGCTTCTAGCTCTGGTAGACCTAGAGAGTAAAACCTTCATTTAGGATCAGTTGGAACTGTCTGTTACCGGGTAGAGCTGTTGGAGTTGGGGGCAGGCAGGGATGATGATATGTCGTATAAAGGAGAAAGATGGGGAGCTCATTATTATTAGCTACAAAGCAGGATACTAAGTGACCTGACCCAGTCAGCAGAGCTGGCCTGAATATCTGGCAGCTACTCTTTGTCCTGTGTTCATGCCAGGAACAGTTAACTGTTTGCCTTTTGAGTGGACTGGTGATTCTTAGTGAGTTCATTGACTGAGTTAGCTGATCATGGTAATGATTAACCCTGGGTCAGTTGTGGCTTCATCCTTTATCTGTACCTGTGCCTTTACCCTTTACATAAATGCTTGTATGATTACCATCTCAAACAAAATATGTTTAATGATAAGCAGATCTCATTTTAATTGGCATATCTGACTAGTTCTTGGTATCTGTTGATGGTGGAGGGAACAGTTCTTTGATTCTTGGGTAAACAGAACAAATCCTTTTAGATTGGAAGTTAAATAAGGATTAGTTCTTAGGTGTTGGTAACATCAGTAACTTTGTATCTGCATTTAGTGATGTTACTTGACTGAAGCCTTTCTATGAAAGTCACCCAGGGTGCTAAATTGTCGGTGACCAGAAAGAAGAAGTTCATTCTCTGTTTCGTAAGTGGGAAGATCTCTTCCTTGAGTCAGGTTAGACAGTGATCTACTGTGAATCAGACTCACTTGAATGCCCCAGAGTTAGCATCATTCTAAAATCCCACACTTTGTGTCCACAAAATAAGACTGAGCATCCTTCCATTATACCACCACCAAGGAGCCTAGAAGGTGAATTTTGTCATCTCCTCTGCCTTTTAATGCTACTCCCTTCTAATTGCATTGAAGTGAAGTGTCTGGCTTTGGAGAATTCCATTTGTACATAAGGGGATGGTTAGTTTCATTGCTAGGCTGTGGGGCAGTGTCAGCTGTGCTGGTGTTGGTACTGGAGCTGGCTGTTTTTCAACAGCTGACCTGTGCTGTATATGCCTTCTACTTTTCTCTGTTATAGAACATTCAGAGACTGATATAAGAGGTGTGGTGGTAGGCAAATGTGTTCAAATAATATTGGGAATTGATAGCTTTCATCTTGTTTTTGTGTGTGTGTGTACAGGTTTTGCAGACTCTGGGGACAGAAACTTACCGGCCTAGTTCTGCCTCCCAGTGTGTGGCTGGTATTGCTTGTGCAGAGATCCCAGTGAACCAGTGGCCAGAACTCATTCCTCAGCTGGTGGCCAATGTCACAAACCCCAACAGCACAGAGCACATGAAAGAGTCGACATTGGAAGCTATTGGTTACATTTGCCAAGATATAGTAAGTGCCGCCTGATGTATCTAACTTATATACCTCTGATTCCCTGTAGTTGTGACATGCATGGTATTAGGATTATTCTTTATCATATCATGAAGAAAACCAAGCTAATGCAGAAGCAGTGGAAGTACTGCAAAAGTTTTGGAAGTAAGACTGCTTTATTTGTTTATTTGGGTAGTTAGCTTAACAGTCTCACATTGCTAATCATGCCCTAAAGTAAAGACACTTGAGGGTCACAAACTTAAAATGGAAATCCATATGTTTAGAGAGGCATAGATTCTGGACTTTAAAAGAGGATATTCTCTGTTTTGGAGCATCCTTGACCTGATCTCTTTCTCAAGATCTTCAGTGTACCATGGATGCTGTGTTACTTTTTCATTTACTATTTTACAGAAACAGTTTGCCAACACTTGCTGTAGTTGGTTTAGACATTGGAACCACAACAGAGTATGTTAAATGCAGCCCTCCTAGGACCGTTGTTGCTGCTGAGGTTACCACTCTTGGTGTCTGTTTTGATACACAGACTTGATGAAGCAAAGAAGTCCACAGCACTTGACCTGGACTTAGACTCCCTAGATGTTGTGCCCAGGTGTTTATCCTTGGTCCTCAGATGTTCTGAAGCTTTACTTCAGTTGGTACAGATGGCCTGGAAAAAAACACCAGACTACCATCTCCATTTGCACAGAAGGAAAAAAAAAGCCAGCATTACCTCATGCCCAGAGTCATTATGCTAAGAAGTCAGAGATGAAGCTGATGAGTTTAACTTGTTACAGTTCGATTTTGGACTACCGGACCCTGGGATATTTTGCAAGTGGTTGTGTCCCTAAATGGAAATGTGTGGGAAAAGATGGGAGAAGTGGATCTCACTCGAGTGGATTTTACAGTTAAAAGGACTGCTGATTAGTCATGAACTCATTATTATATTCACTGCACTTCTCTGCTTGTTTCAGGACCCAGAGCAGCTACAGGATAAATCCAACGAGATTCTGACTGCCATAATCCAGGGGATGAGGAAAGAAGAGCCTAGTAATAATGTGAAGCTAGCAGCTACTAATGCACTCCTGAACTCGTTGGAGTTCACCAAAGCAAACTTTGACAAAGAGGTGAGTGTCTTGACCAAAAGGTGTAGGTTCAGAGTGATGACTGAGAGTTAAAGGAAAGCTTTGTTTTTTTCATTTGTAATTTAGGAAGTATCATTTTGTTTAGAAGCATTCATTTCTGTTCTAGTTAAGGTTTGTGTTATATGCGACAGGGCCCTGGAGTAACTGTTCGCCATTTCTCATCAGGTTTTTGTGAATATGATCCAATGTGTTTCTAAGCTTAGGTTTTTCCTTTTGTAGTCTAAAGTGTGGGTATGCTTTGGAATTTTTTTTTAGCTATAGAAATTGGGTTGTTTCATACCTCCTTAGGAAGGTGGCTTTTGAAAATTATTGTATAGGGCCGGCCCCGTGGCTTAGCGGTTAGGTGCATGCGCTCTGCTGCTGGCGGCCCGGGTTCGGATCCCGGGCGTGCACCGACGCACCGCTTCTCCAGCCATGCTGAGGCCGCGTCCCACATACAGCGACTAGAACGATGTGCAGCTATATGACATACAACTATCTACTGGGGCTTTGGGGGAAAAAAAAAAATAAATAAAATTATTAAAAAAAAGAAAATTATTGTATAAACAAAGTTTATTTTGCCCAGAAGTATTTCCCCCATTGCTTACTTATTTTTTTTAGTTGTGTTAAAATATAGAATAACATAAAATTTAGCATCTTAACCATTTTTTTAAGTGTACAGTTCAGTAGTATTAAGTATATTCACATTGTTTTGTAACCAGTCTCCAGAACTTTTTCATCTTACAAAACTGAAACTCGATTTCCGTTAAACAACTCCCCATTTTCCCTTTCCCCGTCCATGGCAGCCACCATTCTACTTTCTATTTCTATGAGTTTGATTATACAGTATTTGATTTATCTTTTTGTGAGTGGCTTATTTCACTTAGCATAATGTCTTGGGTTCATGCGTGTTGTAGCGTGTGTCAGAATTTCTCTTTTACGGCTGAATGGTGTTCCATTGGATGTATATACCACGTTTTGTTTATCCATTCATCTGTCAGTGGACATTTGGGTTGCTTCCTTCCACTTTCTGGCTATTGTGAATAATGCTGCTATGAACATGGGTGTACAAATTTATTTATTTATTTATTTTTATAATTTTATTTTATTTATTTTTTCCCCCCAAAGCCCAAGTAGATAGTTGTATGTCATAGCTGCACATCCTTCTAGTTGCTGTATGTGGGACACGGCCTCAGCGTGGCCCGAGAAGCAGTGCCTCGGTGCATGCCCAGGATCCGAACCTGGGCCACCAGCAGCAGCGCACGCGCACTTAACCGCTAAGCCCCGGGGCTGGCCCACAAATTTATTTTTGAGACCCTGTTTTCAGTTCTTTTGGATATATATCCAGAAGTGGAATTGCTGGATTACATGATCTGAAAGTATTTTTGTATATATATGTTTGTTGACACTTTAGCTTGGCTTTTTGCCATTTCTTGGTCGTATAGTGGACAATGTGGGGAGGTCTGAAGCCAAAGCAAACTGCAATTCCATTCCAATTGCTTAGAAAACAGGGTTTTTCTGTTTTGATTTCAGAAGACTTAGGACAGTAGCAAATAAAGTTCATTACTCTGTTCTCCTGTATTTACTACATTTAATGTGAATTTGCCACCTCCCACAAAACAAATTTTGTCTCTGAAATAAAGCAGGTGTTTTGAATTCTTCTAAATTTTAAATACAAGAAAACAGATTTTCCTAGTGTAGATTTTTAACTAACCATCTTTATTTAAACCCTGTGACCTATGTTTTCCTTTCTGCTTCCTCCCTGAAGTCTTGTTATTGAAGGTCATTTTGGGGATTAAAAGATTAGGGACCTCCTTAGAGGGCAGGTCATGTAGTAGACACTGGGGGCAAACTCTTTATAGCGTTCACAGTGCCATTACTATGTCAAGGAAAAGCTGCTTGATTGGTCCACAATTAGTTGGGTCCCTGAGGGAGTGAGAATGTTTCCTTGAAGAGGAATAGTCTAGTGGTCTTCATAAATATGGCTTATACTCTTCTAATTCTCTTTGTTTTTATTCTTCCTGCAGTCCGAAAGGCACTTTATTATGCAGGTAGTCTGTGAAGCCACACAGTGTCCAGATACAAGGGTAAGTGTGAGGTCATATGAAAAATCTGTCTGCCATTTTTCCTAGGAAATGCCAACTCTAGCATAGTAGTTTGAAGTGTAGGAAATCAGGTGACTTTCAAAATAAGGCTTGACTAATACTATTATTAATAAGAATGTTTCTCTAATGTATTGAAGAGGGAAGAACAGTACTTGGAAAGTTAAAATAATGAAATTTGCCATCCTCTTGAAAAAGGTTAAGGGAGAGATGGTTTTTTATCAACCTTGCTACTTAATTGTCGTAAGTTATTCAAGTGATTTGTTTTCCGTTGTAGCCATTGAAAGAGCTTTGCTATTGCTGTCCTAAACTTGACCCTTGAAGCAGGTGGGAGAAGCATCCAGTTTGAGTGGCATTAGTGAGTTTAGTCCTGCCATGGGTTCCATAGGCACCTTTAAAGTAAAAAAGAGAAGGAAAGGAAAATAAATAGAAAGGAATAGTGAAAAAATTAAGGAAGAGATTGATTTTAGGGGAATGATAACATTACCCAAATGTACCTCGACTGACCCTTTAGATTATTGACCCATTTGAGTGAAGTAGTTACTTACCTTTGTCAGATTGCATTATTATTAAACTAAATAGTAAGCTTTTTTAATCTGCTCTTTATAAAAGGTACGAGTGGCTGCCTTACAGAATCTGGTGAAGATAATGTCCTTGTATTATCAGTACATGGAGACATATATGGGTCCTGCTCTTTTTGCAGTAAGTATTTCTATTTTATGTATTGGAGCCTGTAGCTAGTTGCACAACCTATCATTTTTAGTTGCTGTTTTGTCAGTTCTGTAATTTTTTACTTAATATTATGAAATCAGGGAAATTCCTTGAGTCTGAGTGTTGTTTAAGCCCATCAGTAGTGTGCCAAGAAAATTTGTGTTGTTTGTGCTGGTAAAAAGTATATTTTAAGAATCTTTTTCCTGTTTCTGCCTTTCATTTCAGACCTAGCTTTCATAAATCTACATTTTTGAAAGTTGAATATCTGTGGTTAGGGGTGGGGTCTAACTTGAACCAGCACTTATTTGGGGCCTGGGGTGTCGTGCTTTTTCTCTTAAGATCACAATTGAAGCAATGAAAAGTGACATTGATGAGGTAGCCCTGCAAGGGATAGAATTCTGGTCCAATGTCTGTGATGAGGAAATGGATTTGGCCATTGAAGCTTCAGAGGTGAGCCCGGGAGAGAGTCGGTGTGGGGGGAGAGCTATTCTGACTGGGTTTTAGAACATATTTCCTTGGTGGATATTATTGTTCTCTGAGAAAGCTTTATTCTGACTGGGCTTAGAGGGTATCTCCATTTGTAGAGATTTTGATTTTTCCGCTGGCCAAAGCCCCTCATAAGGGAGACTGTTCAGTAATGAGGCATCTCATGTTTTAGTCAGGCATGATTTGTTGTAAATATTGATATTGGTACTATGAACACAAGGGGGCAGCAGGCAGTCACAATTTAACGAGGTGACGTCTGATGCTGAATTATTTCCTTTTGGAAGTCCTAATGTAAGCATGGGATGTATAATTGATAGTTTACTAACTCTGGTAAAGGAATTAGATTTGGATAAAGGGGTTAGTTCTGCACTTGCAATTTTTGTTTTATTTATTTATTTATTTTCCCCCAAAGCCGCAGTAGATAGTTGTATGTCATAGCTGCACATCCTTCTAGTTGCTGTATGTGGGACGTGGCCTCAGCATGGCCGGAGAAGCGGTGCATCGGTGCGCGCCTGGGATCCGAACCCGGGCCGCCAGCAGCAGAGTGTGAGCACTTGACCGCTAAGCCACAGGGCCGGCCCAGCACTTGCAGTTTTTGAATTCAAGCTTTGTTTCCAACCTTGTCTTTATGTACTGCAAAAAACACAATCTTATTTTTGGCATCCTTATATAAACTTAGTACATCTCTTGATCCAACGGTCACTTAGATGGCAGCTTTTTAATACGAATGGAGCTTGTGAAAAAAGAATTTAATTCTTAAAGAGTTGCCTTAGTCCTTTAAGGTAGGTTATCTGTATGGCCTAAAAGAGTTTCATTGAAGTAGACCAAAAAATGAGCGCCTCCACAGATCATAGTGAATGTTACCATTTGCTCCATATATTTCTGTTCAGACCCCTGGGCAGCTCTAATTTTATGCCTTTAGTATCAGCTTGTTTGCTGCCATCCAGAATGGGCTTTATGTTTCTCCTCAGGCAGCAGAACAAGGACGGCCCCCTGAGCACACCAGCAAGTTTTATGCCAAGGGAGCACTACAGTACCTGGTTCCAATCCTCACACAGACACTAACTAAACAGGTAAGTTACCTTCTGTATCTAGCCAGGTAAGCTATGAGACCTTGTTAAGGGTTGGTTTGCTATAGAATAGTTTCCATGAAGGAGCTCAGCAGCACTTCAACTGGTTAATGTTCTGCTATAGATGACTCTGGAATAGCTGAGCTGGATCTGTAAGATTCTCTAGGCGCAGAGTTGTTTGTGGAGGAGAACTGGGTCTGAACATTTCAGTCTTGATCAGGGATGAGCCACACACACTGCTCTGATTTCCTGAGTGCTGCGTTGTGCAAACTGACACAAGAGACGTGCTATAGAAGATGCAGTAAAGAAAGTTGGGAAGAGAGATGTGCTAGTTTTAGGCCGCTCAAATATTTGCTGATAGCTAGGATATTTTCACGAGTTGACGGTATGTGTGTGTGTGTGTGTGTATATATGTATACACTTTTAAAATGCTGATGAGGTTAAATAAAAGTTATTCAGATCCTAATGAAGGGCTCCAGCCCATGAAAGAAACTTCTGATCCTTCATGATCATTAACATCAATTAATAAGATTCAGGACAAAGTAAAAGTAACAAGACTTCACAAAGATATGGGTCTAATGAGTAAATATAAAACTTCTTTTATAAGAAGTGTGTCTTGGTTGCCATTGTTCCCTTTTGACTTGATGCATCCCCGTTTTTCTTGGTATGGTGTTTGGGAAGGTTCTTTTTGTCACCTCATCTCTTCTGGTGCGTGTGAAATACTACCAAAGAGCTGGCAGTGCTCTGAGGAAAGAGTGCTGTAACTTTGAGCACTGCAAAATTTCTTTGTACACAAGAATATAATTTGTTTTTAGGAAAGTACATGACTCTTTCAATATAACAATCTCAAAAGATAAGTAGAGATGTATTTCGTATGAAATGGACTGGGTGTTCCCTTAAATTTTCATCTCATCTTTCAGTTCTACAGTTGCTATTTTTTATCTTTTGACGTTAGTATCTTCACTTTTCTATATTTTTGTTGTGCTTTTCTTGTTTGGGAACAGGTCATTCTTTAGGTTTGTAATTTTCTGAAACTACATAGGCAACCTGCGTTAAATTACTATGTGGTGTGAATGGCCACAGTAAGGAAGATATACCTTGAATTCTAATTTCAAGGGAGATCTGAATGGAATCTTTTTTTGTGTGTTTAACTTTTTATTGAAATATAACAATTAATAGCACACCAGAAGCCTCCCTCATGTCTTCTTCCTAGTTATTAATTAATTCCTCACCTTTAACTCCATAGATTAATTTTGATTCATTTTGACCTTTATATAGCTAGAACCGTATAGCATAGACTCTTTTGTTCTGCCTTGTACTCTCTGTGTTCAGAGTTCATACTGGTTACATGTAGTTGAAGTTTGCTCATTTCTTTGTATAGTAGGAAGTGGGATCTTCCCTCCATCTGCATCTTATTTAACAGGCTGTGCTGTGATGAATCTTTGTGGAAGAGATTAAAATATAAAGGTTTTAGATTTTATTTACTTCCCCAGAGTTTAAGTTCTAATGACATTTGGGAGTAGTTAGAGGAACTTTTCAGTTAAAGTGTTTCTTTGAACAAAAACTTAACTAGTGCCACATTGTTTCACCAGGATGAAAATGATGACGATGACGACTGGAACCCCTGCAAAGCGGCAGGGGTGTGCCTCATGCTTCTGGCCACCTGCTGTGAAGATGACATTGTCCCGCATGTCCTCCCCTTCATTAAAGAACACATCAAGAACCCTGATTGGCGGTACCGGGATGCAGCAGTGATGGCTTTTGGCTGTATCTTGGAAGGACCAGAGCCCAATCAGCTCAAACCGCTAGTTATACAGGTGAAGCTGAGGGAGTTTGGGGGTGGAAAATGGGGTATTTATTGTTTGTTTAAACTTTCTGCTTGAAAATCTGCCTTTATTTTAAAAACAAAGCTATTAAGTAGTCACCCACAAAAGTTATTTCTAGATAGCTATTTGCTGTCAGTGAAGGGTAACATATATTTCTTAACTTTTTTTGTTACAAAAGTCACAGGACTTTTGAAAAATGCCAAAAAAGCCAAAAAGAAAAAGTCTCCTTTAATCCCATTGCTCAGGGATAGCATTCTTAACTCTTGGTATTTATCCTTGCAGCTTTTTTCTGTGTGTATGTATGTGCAGCAGGATGGAGATCTTACTGTGCCAGTAGTCTTATAACTTGTTTTTTCCCTTAATGCATAATTTTTAATTATGTGATTGTCTTTCCTTAGAACAAAATGATATTTATGTAATGCAGTCTTATGGAAATTTTGTATTTATTTTGCTCTTATAAATGACACAAGAGTCCATATAATTGAGTTTAGTGCATATAGAACACGTCCTTTCAGGATATAGCCAAATGCCATCACAGCTGCTTCCTGGGATCTCTACCTGAGTAATTGAGTCAAGACTGCTGAAAGCTTTCATACCAAACTCTTAATAAAACTCTATATTGAGATTTGGTGAAGAGAGGAGGACTTTTTCACTTTTCACTTTACTTTTATTATATTGTTGAATATCTGACAAGCATGTCTTTTAAAATTAAGGACAAAACTGTCTTGATGCTTTGAGTTAAAGCACAGCCATCAATATTTCCTCTTCTGAGGTATCAGTCAACATGTATTTTAATCTTTGTTTTGCTTTGCTAATAACTGTTGTGTTTTCAGGCCATGCCCACCCTAATAGAATTAATGAAAGACCCCAGTGTAGTTGTTCGAGATACAACTGCATGGACTGTGGGCAGAATTTGTGAACTGCTCCCGGAAGCTGCCATCAATGATGTCTACTTGACTCCCCTGCTGCAGTGTCTGATTGAGGGCCTCAGTGCTGAACCCAGAGTGGCTTCAAACGTGTGCTGGGTAAGAGATTTTTCTCCCTGGTGAGATAAGGAGCTTGGCCGAGCCACTGGCAAGGAAGTAGGAGGTGTGGGAGAGAAATGGGTCTACCTCACTGGAAGGGTTTTTCTGAATAGCATCTCCTAATTTCTTCAATTAAAATGTGAGGGAGATGCCAACTGCATGAGCCAGTGGGAATTTGTTGACTCATGGTGACTAGTTCTTGAACCATTTAGAACAGTCATGCTAACCCAGCGGGAAAACTCTGGACCCGATTTTCTTTCTTTAGTTGCTTGGGGACAAGAAATTTTGATTAAGGTAGAGAGTTGCTGGCTACAGAATGTACCGTTGCTAAGAAGGAGGCAAGAGAGAAGGAGGGTAGGTGGCCTATGTGCTGAGTCAGGACAGACTGCATGTAGTTTATTTGGGGGTGTGTTGGGGGATTCAGATAAGGAAGGAGTGGGACTGAAAGCCTTTCCGTGAATGAAAAGAAGTGAAGTGGCAGGCACTTGTAGGTGAAAGTACCCTGGTGCTTAGAAAGTTTGGGGCAGGGCTGGCCTGGTGGTGTAGTGGTTAAGTTTGCGCACTCCGCTTCAGCGGCCCGGGGTTTGCAGGTTCAGATCCCAGGCACGGACCTGTGTACTGCTTATTAAGCCACTCTGTGGCAGGTGTCCCACATAAAGTAGAGGAAGGTGGGCACGGATGTTAGCCCAGGGCCAGTCTTCCTCAGCAAAGAAAAGAAAGAAAGGGAGGATTGGCAACAGGTGTTAGCTCAGGGCTAATCTGCCTCACAAAAAAAAGAAAAAAGAAAGTTGTGGGCAGATTATTGGGCAGGACAAACAAAATATAAATAAATAAATAAACATTGAATTTTGGGGATACCTATAAAATGTTAGGTTGTCTTACCTTGATAGAAAAGGTTGAGAATTCTCTAGCACTGATCTATTCTTAGATCAGTAGGAAAGGAACACTGCACAAGGTATCTTAAGTAAAAATGAGGTAATCCTAAGGTGGGGTTCTTTTCAGGACTAATATTAACTCTGTCTGGGTTCAAGGCTTTCTCCAGTCTGGCTGAAGCTGCTTATGAAGCTGCAGACGTAGCTGATGATCAGGAAGAACCAGCTACCTATTGCTTATCTTCTTCTTTTGAACTCATAGTTCAGAAGCTTCTGGAGACCACAGACAGGTAACTGTTACTGCGCAGAAATGGGTGGTGTCTTTGCATCCAACTCATTTTGTCCCTTATGTGGGGGGCTGTCTAACCTAATCATAAACATTGCAATAGGAGGAATTAAAAGAATTCTATAGTCGATTATTTGTTTAAATGAGAGAAAGAAAAGAAAGAAATGTAGATTGTCTACCTTAGAATTGTTCAGTTTACAGTTAAAGTCAGAAAACAGTCTCATTTCTCTGCTTATAGAGAATAATTTATCTAAAGAGGTCCCTTCATTTTGCAGTGTCTACAGTTAACAGGAGTGTTTGATTATGGTATAAGAGAAATAGTAGCTCTCATTATGAATTTAGTTGCCACACCAGATCATTAACCACCATTTATGATATTGGATGAAGAACTTGGCATTAAATAGAATTGTTTTATAAATGAGCTTTTGAAATGTAGTTTTAAGGGGTTTGAAGTTGGGGACAGCCTTTAATTATTTTGGTTTTGTGTGAGCTATGCCTGAAGCCATGCTTAAAAGAAAAAGAGGGCTGGGTAGAAAATCTTCCATGTTTAACTAGTTCATCTCCACTTCTCTGTTAAAGGTTGTATATAAAGGCATTTCTCGCAGATGAGTGAAGAAAATTGAGGTGTCTTTGTCTTGGCTATTCAGGCAACCTCCTCAATTGTCCACGTGGGTTCTTCAGCATTTTAAACTAATTTTTTCTCTATAATTTTAGCCCATTTCCAAAAAGGCCATTCTAAAGTTTAACCAGGTCTGGAGACCATAATGATCATAGCCAATGGCTCAAAGCTTGAAAATTTGATTCCTGGCTGTATTGTGTTGCCACACTCAAACCAGGTCTGCAACAACATCGGTTTCTGGGTTCTTATTTTTGGTGAGACAATGTGTACAGTATAACAACTTTTCTGCCCTTTCTCAGTTGAGGCAGAGATTTTTGTTGTGTTCGTTACAGACCTGATGGACACCAGAACAACCTAAGGAGTTCTGCATATGAATCTCTGATGGAAATTGTGAAAAACAGTGCCAAGGATTGTTACCCTGCGGTTCAGAAAACCACTCTGGTCATCATGGAGCGACTGCAGCAGGTGTTGCAGATGGAGGTGAGGCTCAGGGTGCTCCTGGCTCGTGGTGGAAGGGGTGCAGTACTCCTAACACACAGCTCTAGTTCCAAAGTGTTCTCACTTTTTGGTGTTTAAGTATATATTTTCTCAGAAAGTTATCAGGCTTATATAAAAAACGTTGTGACTTAAAATTTGCATTGCTTGTCACAGTTTATTCCTACATGCGTTACGCTGTATATGCATATAAGTTTTTTATTTACTTTCCAGCAGTAGTGTCAGTAAACACTATTTAATGGTCCTGGCAAACCCAGCAAAAGTGGAAGCGTTGAGGGAATTTACAGCCCTTTTAGAAGGGGTTTATTCAGAACATGATGATCTTCTTTTCTTTGTAGTCACATATCCAGAGTACATCGGATAGGATCCAGTTCAATGACCTTCAGTCTTTACTCTGTGCAACTCTTCAGGTATGATGGTTCGTTATCACTTAATAGCTCCAGGGAAGAGAATCATATCAGGATGACAAGTTTATGTGCACACAGAACTCTGAAATGGTGTAGATGATGCTGATCAGAAGCTCCTCTCAAAAGGCCTTGGTCTCTGATTGATTGGGAGAGTAATTTCCCATTTTCCTTTCTTGCCTGTCCACGAAGACGCAATTTGTGTCTCGCACAGGTTAGGGAAAGAGACTGCTTGGTTTGTGATGGTTCTCCCAGCAGTATAGCGATTTTGTGTTGGCAACTTTTAGTCTTTGGTTTTCATTGCGTTGTCCAAGAATAGCCCAGTGTGATTTGGTGGTTCACTTGGCTAAAGATATAGCCTTGAGTTTCTACCATTGTCTTTTGAAACAACAGTTGCTGTTGGAAGCTTTATTATAATTTCCATCATTTATAGTACCCAGTGTTCACAGTAGACTTTTTCTGAGGAGAGACTGGGAAAATTAAAATGTCACTCCTCACTTGTGGCTGGAATCATGGAGTGGTTGAGGAGCTATTCCCTTTTTTACCAAAGAACAGCAAAACCCTGTAACTTGTCTGATGCTCGGGTAGGTACTAGATTTTAGTATTGAGTCATGCTAACTAGGTCATCTTACCTGTGAACTCCCTTCTCTTTTTTACTCCAAACTTTGTTTTTTAAAGCATGACTGTTAAGAGGTCTTTCCTTGTTCATCAGACAAATACAGGAATGATCCAGTAACATTAGTTGAAACAGAGTAAGGAGGGAGGTTTGAGGAATATTGCATTAGGAGCGGTCAAGTTGGCTTTATTTTATCAAGACTATTTCTTTTTTCTTTTTTTTTTTTTTTTTAAAGATTTTATTTGTTTATTTTTTTCCCCCCAAAGCCCCAGTAGATAGTTGTATGTCATAGCTGCACATCCTTCTAGTTGCTGTATGTGGGACACGGCCTCAGCATGGCCGGAGAAGCGGTGCGTCGGTGCGCACCCGGGATCCGAACCCGGGCCGCCAGCAGCCGAGCGCACGCACTTAACCGCTAAGCCACGGGGCCGGCCCACAAGACTATTTCTTGATCATCATCTGTAAATCAGTTAGGATATAGGAAGGATTGCTTTTTTGTTTTGTAAGAACTCTAATATGACATGTCCTTCTTTAAGGCTGAAATAATTTAACTGCCATTCCACTAAGACTGGAATATGAGGCTACTGGCAGGGATTTGTCCGACATAAATGAAATGCAGAAGAGATGACTTTCTGTACCATGGAGGAGCATCTTGTGTTTGTTCTGAATTGGGAAATAGAAGGGATATTAAAATGTGTGTTTCGTTGCAGATGATTGGCACTGTCAAAACTTTTGAGCATAAAAAGTGAATTTGGCCTTTCCAAGAAAATTTTTTTCCAAAGGACTTAATTGATTAAAAAAAAAAACGGTCTAGTGTTCTGATTGGAGGGTTTGGAATCAATAGATCCTAAACTGTTGTTTATTTCACAGAACGTTCTCCGGAAAGTACAACATCAAGATGCTTTGCAGATCTCTGATGTGGTCATGGCCTCCCTGTTAAGGATGTTCCAAAGCACAGCTGGGTCTGGGGGCGTGCAAGAGGATGCCCTAATGGCAGTTAGCACACTGGTGGAAGGTCAGTGAGCCAAAATTGGGCAGAGAATGTCTTTTCTTTTTTTTTTAAATATATATATATATTTTTGTGTGAGGAAGATCAGCCCTGAGGTAACATCCATGCTAATCCTCGTCTTTTTGCTGAGGAAGACCAGCCCTGGGCTAACATCTATTGCCAATCCTCCTGCTTTTTTTCCCCAAAGCCCCAGTAGATAGTTGTATGTCACAGTTGCACATCCTTCTAGTTGCTGTATGTGGGACGCGGCCTCAGCATGGCCGGAGAAGTGGTGCGTCAGTGTGCGCCTGGGATCCGAACCCAGGCCGCCAGTAGCGGAGCACGCGCACTTAACCACTAAGCCACGGGGCTGGCCCAGGGAATGTCTTTAGAATGCAAGAGTTTCAATGGCCATGAAGAATTTTTGACCACAGAAAGCATATTCCTGTCTTCTCATTTAGTGGGGCATGAGTCAGTTCAAAGTTGGATTGCACGGCAGTGTAAATTTGTGTATAACTGCCTTGCCACTCTCCTTGAAGTAAATGGGGAGCCAGTTTGCAGCTCAGATTGGCAACCTTTTTGGGGGGGAAACTGTTATCATCTACCTCATGTTTATCAGGTTCGTTTTCCTCCTGAAAATCTACTTGCTTTATTGAGGTTTAGCTCTTATCAAGGATGGAGGAAGCAAAGATTTCTATTTTCTTTCCTGGCACTTGGTACCTCCTGCTTTGAGTTGTAATGCTTTGGACTCAGGTTGACACATCATGGTGTCTGGTATGGGATGTAATGAAAACATTGAGTGAGTTCTAGAAATTAATTGATTTTCTGATTGTTACATGTCTGACTATGCAAAATTGCTTTGGGGAAGCCACATTTGACTTAAGACTCTTTAAAGGGCCCTTAAAGAGCACTTTAGAAACCTGGAACACTTCTTCAGAGGTGGCCTATAAGGTGTATTACTAAGGCCATTACCTGAGGACCAGACCTATATCTGGCATAAAGAGCATATGTCCAACTGTGACCACCCTGACAGGGCACAGAAGTTCATCTTGGCTCCTGGAGTGGCTGATTTGAATATGAAGCCCAGTCTGCTCTTCTTGACTGGTTTGTTAAGTGAGTCCTTGATGGAATTGCCTAGGGACCTTGTTTTGAAGCTGGCTTCCAGAGATGACATGTTATAATCAGATGAGGAGGTGGACAAGAGGCAGTATTGCTAGCTCAGCCAGTTCAGAAATAGCCCTGATGTTCTTTGAGAGCCGTACCACTTCGTTGTTTCAGTCAGTGAAATCCTACTCTGGAGGTGTGGCGTTAATCTCCAGGGCGTAAGGGTTAGGCCCTTCCAGCAGTTATGAATTTGGCTTGTCCGAGGCAGCCTTAATGTCTTCGTGATAAAATCTGTATTTAACTCACACTCCATCCAACCTGTTGAGTGGAGTGAATACATTTTGGGAGAGCTAGGATGGTTATTTTTGCTCACTTCCATGATACCCTGTGGTGCTAATAGTTTGTTTCTTTACAGTGTTGGGTGGTGAATTCCTCAAGTACATGGAGGCCTTTAAACCCTTCCTGGGCATTGGATTGAAAAATTATGCTGAATACCAGGTAGGTTATGCTTTTCAAAATAATACATTTATATTTTCGTTTATACCTGGTAGTCATTTTGGTACAAAGTCAGGTTTCTGAGGCCCAGATAGTTCTTTCCTATGTATTGTCCCAAGTGTTGGGCTTCTTTATTTGTTGCCCTGAGTGAACTAGAAGTAGTCACTGAAAAACGGATGCATATTAGAGGCACCAGAGTAGCACCCTAAGAGCAGGGCTTTTTTTTTTTTAACCACCCACTTCTGTCACCACCATCCCTGGTGAATATTGTCTTTTCTGTCTTTCTTAATGATATCTCGGATAGTCCTAGTTATCTTTCTGCCATATTGATTGTTAAAATGAACTAATTTCGTAGAGGGAGAATGTTTCCATCTTTGACTTTAGGTTCAAGTGGTAAAGAACCAGCAGCTGGGTAAAAATAATGCCATATCCCTGCAGGCAGCCCTTTCTGGTAGATCATTTCTTTGATTCTCGGCAGGTTTGCCTGGCAGCTGTGGGCTTAGTGGGAGACCTATGCCGTGCCCTGCAATCCAACATCTTACCTTTCTGTGATGAGGTGATGCAGCTCCTGCTGGAGAACTTGGGGGTGAGTGTGTATACACACAATCTAATTTACCAGTATTTGAAGAAATTGTTGGTTGGAAAGATGGTTAAACATCAAGATCCATGACAGGGAGCTATAAGTTCCCAGAATATTGTCTGTGGGCTTATGAAGAAGGAAATTGTTCATTTTCACAAGATTCTAAAGTACAGTTGTAAAGTTAATTAAGGGAATGCATGCTCAGTGCATGCAATTTTGAGGGGAAAACCAGTAAAGTACAAAGGAAAAGTAAATATATAATCTCTCTATCCAGAGATAACCACTGTTAATTTTTGTGTAAGTCCTTAAGGTCTATACCCAGCATATTAGTAGTTGCTTATTATTAAGAGAAAAAAGTTTATGGGCCGGCCCCGTGGCTTAGTGGTTAAGTGCGCGCGCTCCGCTACTGGCGGCCCGGGTTCGGATCCCAGGCGCTCACCAACGCATTGCTTCTCCGGCCATGCTGAGGCTGCATCCCACATACAGCAACTAGAAGGATGTGCAACTATGACATACAACTATATACTGGGGCTTTGGGGGGAAAAAAAAAGGAGGATTGGCAATAGATGTTAGCTCAGAGCTGGTCTTCCTCAGCAAAACAAAAGAAAAAGAAAAAAAAAGTTTCTTGAGTGTTTAGACAGAACAAATTTTTACTTTTATTAATTTCCTTTCCTTGTTTTTTTGTTTTCTTCTTGGCAGAATGAGAATGTCCACAGATCTGTGAAGCCGCAGATTCTGTCAGTGTTTGGTGATATTGCCCTTGCTATTGGTGGAGAATTTAAAAAATACCTAGAAGTTGTATTGAATACTCTTCAGCAGGCCTCGCAAGCCCAGGTGGACAAGGTAAGCTTAAGCTAGCTTTAAGTGTAGCCCTGATTGGAGGAGTGAGACTTTTAACATACAACTAAAGATGATCAGTATGATGGAGATTCTGTTCTTTGTCTCTTACAGTCAGACTATGACATGGTGGATTATCTGAATGAGCTAAGGGAAGGCTGCTTGGAAGCCTATACCGGCATTGTCCAGGGATTGAAGGGAGACCAGGAGAACGTACACCGTTGAGTATACAACCCAATTCACTTAGTTCAGTGTGCACTTAGCCAAATGAGCTGTGTCTTTCATTCTGTAGCTTATTTGTAAACTAGCACCTATTGCTTAAAGGAAGGGGAGAAGGAGGAGAGTAGCTTTGGGGGAGGATATAGACTTTATTTTATTATTTCTTCTCCCCCTTCCTCTGCTACTTTATCTCACATTTCTTGAACATTGCAAGGGATGGGATCCAGCCAGGCTGCTGGTGCTGGTTGCATCTACACCAACCATATGTGGCAGTTTTTGAGCATCCCCCAGTGCAGCTGACCTGAAAGGTTGGGGGATCAGGTGTCCTCTGCCGCCTGAGGTTTCTGTTACTGATGGGGGAAATATTTGTACTTTACCCTTTGATATCATAGGCTTAGAGGAAAGGTTCCATTTGTTCTTTCTATATTATATCTGCTTGTAAGAAGAGGACTATCTGCCTCTTCTATTGACTTGAAGAATGACATCTTAATCTGAGGAAGAATAATTTGGTTTATACCTATATGCAACTAGTTCTCCAGCCTAAAACCTGCCTGATGGGGTCGAGTATTTGGAAATTTTGAAATGGGATATAGTCACGCCAAATGTGGATGACTTCATCATACCTTCTCTTTCTTTTATAGCGGATGTGATGCTGGTACAACCCAGAGTAGAATTTATTCTGTCTTTCATTGACCACATTGCTGGAGATGAGGATCATACAGATGGAGTGGTAGCTTGTGCTGCTGGGCTGATAGGGTAGGTTATACTCTGCTTCCCATAGCTGAATACAACTTACAGAAAATGAGAAAACGTGTATTAAGGAATTTTGAGAGTATCCTGGATGGTAATTCTTTGGCATGGAGATTTCTTTCTTTAACAGAACCATTGTTGTCCTCTTTTGAGTTCTCACAAATGATAATTCATTTCAGACTTTAGCTCTAGCCTTATTCCAGACCCTCTAGATTTCTAATTTCTCCCCCACTAAACTCTTTGTGAAGTGAGTTCTCGGTATAGAAGCAGCGTCAGATCTGTGTCCATCCCATATTCTGATGTTGGTTAGCAAATTGCCTCTGTTTAGCCTTCTCTGCTGAGGGTTTCTGAGGCATCATTAGAAGAACATTGGTCTTGGGCCGGCTCCGTGGCTTAGCGGTTAAGTGTGCGCGCTCTGATGCTGGCGGCCCGGGTTCGGATCCCGGGAGCGCCCCGAGGCACCACTTCTCCGTCCAACGTGAGGCCGAGTCCCACGTACAGCAACTAGAAGGATGTGAACCTATGACATACAACTATCTACTGGGGCTTTGGGGAGAAAAAACTGAATAAATAAAATCTTTAAAAAAAAAAAAAGAACATTGGTCTTGAGCTCAAAGACCTGGATATTCTAGTTCTGATTTTACCATGAATTAGCTATGGAACCTTAGATAAGTCATTTTTTCTCTTTAGACCTCATTTTTCTCATCTGTTGAGGGCAAGTGTTAGACTTAGTTATCTCTAAAATTTCTTCCAGCTTTAAAAATTAAGTGAATACCAAGAAACCCACAGCTAGCTTAGCATTGGTTTAGAAGGCTCAAAACATGATATTGGTAGAGGGCCAGGAGCTCATTTTCAGTTCTGTTTATTTTGCACAGGGACTTGTGTACAGCATTTGGGAAGGATGTACTGAAATTAGTAGAAGCTAGGCCAATGATCCATGAACTGTTAACTGAAGGACGGAGATCGAAGACTAACAAAGCAAAAACCCTTGCAACATGGGCAACAAAAGAACTGAGGAAACTGAAGAACCAAGCTTGGTAAGAACTTATTTCCACTGCTCTCTTGTAATTTCTTGGGGAAGAGCTACATTTTCTTTAGACTGTTCTGACAAGAGCTGCCTTTCCTTTGGTATTTTGGTTTGTACTCTTTCCCATATAAGTGCTTCTGAGCCAGGCCTTTGTTACTCAGCCTGGTACGAGAGGAAGGGTCAGGCAACTTCAGTCTTTGCTTGAGCCAAATATTTGATTCCTCATGGTGATGAAGGACAGAACTTATGTAAAAAGAATTCACTAAAGTCCCCACATCATTTTGGGCCCTAATAAAGTCATCAGTAATGGCATTTTCCCATAATTCTCTTTTCTACTCTCTATTCCCTTCCTCATACTCTTTTCTTTCTTTACTGCAGTGCTTTTAGACATTGCTTAGCTCTGCAGAAGATATCTAAAGTCAGAGTTGTCTGAGCCCTGCTTTGCAGTGTAATTTTAATTTATTTTCCTCTCACATACTTAGTTACCTTACTCCACAGATCTCAGTAAAATTGACTATTTCGAGTTTTATCTTTTGACTTTCCCTCCCACTCTCTGATGTAGTTGCTAGTGAGAGCAGATAGATGGCACATGGCTAGCCCTGGTGGTCTAGAGGTTACGATCTGGCACTCTCACAGCCACAGCAGTTCGCTTCCTGGTCAGGGAACCACACCACCCGTCTGTGGGTTGTCATACTGTGGGGGCTGCATGGTGCTATGATGCTGAAAGCTCTGCCACCAGTATTTCAAAGACTAGCAGGGTCGCCCATGGTGGAGAGGTTTCACTGGAGCTTCCAGACTAAGATAAACTAGGAAGAAGGACCTGGGCACCCAGTTGCAAAAAAATTGGCCATGAAAATCCTATAAATAGCAGAGGAGCATTGTCTGATAAAGTGCAGGATGATGAGAGGTTGGTGCAGAAAGACCAGACAGGGTTGTGCTCTGCTGTCCACAGCGTTGCTAAGAGTCGGAATCGACTCGACAGCACTAACAAAGATGGCACTTAGGAAGAGAAGAAAAATAATCCTTGCAAAGTTGACAAATTCACTTTAGGCCTATGAGCACTTAATTGTAGGTATCAAAGAGGTGTTTAGCTTTACTGGCTATATATATTCTCAAAAATTCACCTTTTTTCTATCTGTTTTTAGATCTGTTACCATTGGGATGATAACCTGAGACCCCCACTGGAAATCTCCAATCTTTTGAAAAACCCGGAAGTGAGGAGTGTGCACGGATGCTGAATGTTTGGGAATGAGAGGATGAGTGAGTGAGGCTTGAAAACACACCACATTGAAAATCCTGCCACAGCAGCAGCCGCAGCCACCAACAGCAGCGCTGTTAGTGAGCTAAGTAAGCACTGACTTCGTAGGAAACCATAACGTCGGCCATCTTGGAAAAGGAAAATGATGGATTTACTTGCTTAAAAAAAAGAAAGCTATCTCTTCCTAGGAGAGGCTAGAACTAGCTTTTCTGTCTTTTGGCCGGTGCAGAGTGGAGTGACTGGTTCGGGAGAGGAGGAGGAACTGGGTTCAGCTGTGGTGCTTTGTTGTAAAAGGCAACCTGGCCTTTGCTACTGATAAGAAAGATGGAGCCTGGGTCTCAAGCCCACCTTTGGTGTATCTTTGCCACACGGTACTGTATGTGTGCCGGCTAAAAGGAGGGTGAGGGATTCTTTACAGTCTGAGAATGAGTGTGTGTGAGTGAGGCGGTATCCACATTCTCAACTTCAAGTCATTGCAGTTTCTTTTTCCCAGAAAAAAAGGGGTTTAGACATTGCATTTCATAAAACTAACTGAAGTTCTGTCTACTGATGCAGCACAAGAGATGTAAAAAAAAAAAAAAAAAGGAAAGACGCTCTTTAGGTTTTGTTTTTTGTTTTTTTTAAATTCTAGGGAAAACACTGACGAATGGTCAGAGCTCCCATCCTGATCTTTTCATCAAGACGCCTTTCCTAATAATATGGTTCAACTGTGAATGTAGAAGTGGGGGGGAGGGGGGAGAAAAAGATAACTCTGGAGTTAGAGGATATAGAAAAAATAAAAGTACAATTGTTACAAATAAAGAATGCAGACTTCAAAAACAAAAGAAAGCCACAACCCAAACAGACCAAAATTTAAATACTCAGAATTGGCAGCACAAAAGAAAAGTTGTCTCCTGAGGTGTATTGTGGCAGTCTGAACGCCCCCAGAAAATTGTGCCAAAGAGTTTAGAAAACAAATATACAATACACACACACAGCAAACTTCAGGTAACTATTTTGGATTGCAAACGAGGATAAGTTTAATGTTCAAACAATCTGATAAAATAACCATTTGGAAACTGCTTGGCCTTCTGTTCTCTTTTATTTGATTGACTACAATGTGGTATTATTGGTCTCTTGCTGCACTTCAAAACCAACTAACCAACAAACAACAAAAAACCCCTATATATATATATATATATATAAGTGTGTGTATATATATATATATATATATATATATGTTAGAACTCTTGTAATGAAAATGGCACTTGAAAAAGGTTATATTTTTCCACTGAAGTTGAAGATTAATAAAATGGTGTCAAACATTCCCTTGGTCACACGCTTTAATATATTTTTTAAAAGTGTGATGTGCTGTGATAACCGTAAATCAGACTTAATTATTTTCCCCTTTACAAGGGAACAGAGCACCCTGAATTTTGGTTTTAGAACCTTTCAGCAATAAGGAGGGATGTCAGTGAGCTTTGATCCCCTTTAGGTTTTGCAGTTACTAGGAGTTTTTGCTGGCATTTTGAATATGCTGCTTTCAAAAACACCAAGGAAGATTTTTAATTGCTTCCTGGTATTTGGAGGATTAAAAATAACAAGACCTTAAATTCCCACTTCCATTTCCATTCTAGCAAAAAATAGGGGCTTATGTTTTTCTCTTGGCCATTTTCCCCTCCCTGTCCAAGCCTTCCATTCATAAGTGGGATTGGCTCCGTTTTGCCCATCCATACGGCAGCATCTCTAATAGCTCTTGTACAGGGTATCAGATATTGTGCCTTTTGGTGCCAGGTTCAAAGTCAAGTGCCGATCTATGAACCAGTGTACAAAAAAAAAAATCCAGGTGTTTGAAGGAAAGACGCTCCATTGTGAGTAAAGAGCTTGCACCAGCTCCTAAGCCCTACTAAGAAAAGACCTGGCCCTCTAATGCCTTGTTTTAAGTTTTAATTGTTCCTTGAGGGAGAGGATGGTATACTAACCATTCCTGATAGGGGTTGGTCAGGGCTTAGGGATGGAGCAGGAATATTGGGGAGAAAAAAAATCTGATCATTCCTCAGTGCTACCCATTTCTGTCCTGTGTGGGCTGTTTAGCTAGCTAGACAGCAGGAGAATAAAGTACACCGAGAACCATAATGAAAACAAAACCTTCCGTGTGTTTTGTCATGTTTTGTTCCAGGGAAGCAGTTGACAAGTGCTGTTATTAATACTTTCTCCCAGATCCGTTCAGTGATGAAGAGGAGGAAAAGGGGCTGGTTGGATTGTGGTCTTGGTGCCTCGCAGTTATTCTGCACTGGTTATGCATTTAATCCTCTTTTCTAGTTACCTTTGGCTAATGGGTTTTCCATAGTCAGGGTATTTGTCCTTAATTGATTGTACCACCTAAGGCAACTGAATGCAAAACGCATTCTGTCCACTCACTGTTTGGGCCTTCCCCACCCTAGTCTTGGCACATTCCTTCAAGAATGTAGTTACCGTCTGCTTGGGAAGATGTCAGTGCAAATGGAGAAAATGGGCATCGGACTAGGCTTTGGTTTGCCACAAGTGGCAGCTGCCTATATCAATTACAATTACATTTATTAATTTTGCTTTTCATTTTCCCAGTTCCCCTCAGCTCCCCTCTGTTGAAATGTTGAAATTTTGGCTGTCAGAGGCAACTGTAATTTTGCCTTAGGGACTTGTGGAGAAAAGGAGGGGAATTGCTCAGTGTAGTGTTTTCACTTTCAGAACCAAGTAATCTAGTCACTCTTACATTTAAGAAGTGTGTTAGTCTGACTTTAAGAAAAATCCAAACTCCATCAGCTTTTAATAGCATCTTGGTTTTCGAAACAACTTCAATCTGTAATTGGCATTCAGATTGCCCTTGGCATGCCAGTCTGTGATGGCATTGAAGACCTGTTAAAACACTTGAGCCCAACTTTATTAACCAAAACTGATACCACCACCTTTATCTTCTAAATAAAGTCCGCTTTATTTTTATTTTCAACATTTTGCCGCTTCATTTTTGGTTCCAGATGGTGTCACCTCCTTGGAGGTGAAATGAATGGTTTGAAGGAAGCTGGAGCGTGTGGTGGTGATAGATGTGTGTGTGAGTTGGGGAGAGGAAGGACACATCTGTCTCAAAAATGGACTCATTGTAGCATAATGGGAAATAAATGAAAAATAAATTCCCCGCAAATGAGGTAATGAAAAAGCCCTACGTGGAGGAGGTTTCCTGTTGGGAGAGTGACTCTGAAACTGCTGGAGAGTGGCCTCTGTCTTGTGCGTATTTTTCAGGCCAATGACCTGGTCTGTTCAATGGCTCATCCAAAGGTTGGCTTTTTACTTAGTTTGCAGTGTGTATTTAATTTCTACTTCGACTTTTTTCCCCAGAAATTTGTAGAGAGAACACTAACGTGGCATTTAAGAAACTGGCTCCTTTTTTTCACCCTGCTGCTTATTAGCATAGTGGTGCCTGCAGGCTACTTTATGGAAATAATGCATTTTCTTAGTTTATGTTGGGCAAGTAAAATGAGAACTGACCTTAATTTTCCTACCTTAGCCTTCATGTGGCCTTTGACCTCTTCTGATTGCACACCCCCATCAGTAAGAAATTTTTGGTCATGCATATACCCCCATGTGTTGGTAAATTATATACCTGTACTACTGTACTCATGTTGTGTAATCATCAGACACAAAAATAGATATTAAAAAGCAACTATATGAAAAATAAATATAAATAGAAGTTCTAATATTTTATTTCTATGCCCAATTTTGGAAATTAGTGGGTTATAAAGGGTAACTTGTAGTTTTTATAAGACTGCATTAAATCCTGAGCTATGGCAATCAACCGAGAACATTTCTCCATTGAAGGTGTACTTAGAGGAAAGAATGATACCAGTTCATTATCAAATGGCAAGGAGGAACAGCTTCTCCCAGGAATTTTTTTTTCCTTTTCAAGAGTTCTCCAGGTAACTCCCCATTCCCATATACCCCCTCCCCAGCAAACACTCAAAAAGAACATAGAGTACAAGGTTACAGTTCTGTCTGGCCTCATCAAGGGTTCCAGCTTGACCTGCCTGAAGTGAAAAATAGTAAACACTGATGAAATTTTATATGTTCCATTGCATCAGTTCTCACAACAACCTTAATATAAGTCACTGTTTCCATTTTACTGAGGAGGGAGGTGCCGAAAGATTCAAGATTCATCAGCCCAAGGTCACATGGAGCTCGAATTCAAACCCAGATGTGTCAGATACCAAAACCCGGGCTTTACTCAGGTTTGCCCTAGACAGATGCTGTCAGGATTTTATACAAAACAAAGGTCCATGCTGTACATAGTTATCACATGCCACCCATTTCCTTCACAGCACTATCTAAAAGTATATTTTAAATTTGTTTACTTATTTATTGCCAGTTTTCCCAACTATAATGTAAGGTCCCTAATTCGGTGACCTTGGCTGTCTTATTTACCACTATTCCCAGCCTGGAGCAGTGCCTGACATGTAGGAGACCTTTAATAAATATTTGTTGAACTAATGACTTGTCAGTACAGTTCAGGGAGTTTCTGGAATGGCATCACTTAGCCTTTGAAGGGCAGAGCACCCAGAAACCTGGAAATGGCAAGGCCTCAGACCTGGGCTCCTAGCTCTTCTCTGCTGGATGACTTCAGGAGAGCCTCTTAACCTTGGGTTAATTGGAGGAATGGGAACAGGATTAGTCAATAGTCATTATATGGTGTCCATTTTATGCACTTACCAGATATCAGGCTTGTAATAAGCATCTTATATGGAGTAATAAAAGTAATCCTCATCAACACTGTAACGAAGGCACCATTTTAGTCCCATTTTACAGATGAGGAAATAGAAGCACGAAGGGGCTAAGAACCTTGCCCAAAGTCGTGTGGGCTAGCAAGCAGTGCTGACTCCACAGGCTGTGCTTGTCCCATGGGCTGTTGTGTACCCATGTGGTACACAGGGTAGAGGACGAGCAGATGAGCCTCTGCTCCCAGCGAACTTACGGTTAACAAGCAGGGAGAGCCCCTGATGAAGGGTTTTGGGAATTAAATAACAAAGCCATTTTGTCTTAATTCTATCATGAAGTCCATTGTTAACCTTTTGGCAACTGTTGAACTCTTTTTTTTTTTTTTTAAGTTTATTTAATTAATTTATTTGTGAGGAAGATCAGCCCTGAGCTAATATCCATGCCAATCCTCTTTTTTGCTGAGGAAGACTGGCTCTGAGCTAACATCCATTGCCAATCCTCCTCCTTCTTTTCCCCAAAGCCCCAGCAGATAGTTGTATGTCATAGTTGCACATCCTTCTAGTTGTTGTATGTGGGACGCGGCCTCAGCATGGCCAGAGAAGCGGTGTGTGGGTGCGCGCCTGGGATCCGAACCAGGGCCACCAGTAGCGGAGCGCACGCACTTAACCGCTAAGCCACCGGCCGGCCCCTGTTGAACTCTTAATTCAAGGATGGGGGTGACATTTTTCCCTAACGTCAACTTTCCTCCCAATTGGAGTTTGAACCATCTCCCTGCACTTCTGCTCCACTTTCCTCTGAGCTAGAAGCTTTCAGGAACCAAGGCTAGGGGAGAGTTGGATGTTGGTGCCTGGTGGCCAGAAAGGCCACAGGGCTGCTGAGTAAGCTCCACATCTGAATTACCCTGGCGCCGTCAGCTGATCTGGGCAGTGCGGTGCAGGCAGGAGGCCTGTGAAGCCGGAGCTGTTCCTTTTCCCAGGTGCTCTTAGCCCATAAGTTCCTGAGCTGAGCTCTCCTCAGTGTGAAATGTACCTTCTTGTCTGAAAGGAAAGTACATCTCAGCTTTGGCACCCAGCCTGAGCTCTGGATGCAGAGGGGCAGCCTGTCACCGTCCTGAAGGAAGGAGAATTAAGAAATGGCTCTGTATGAGTAAGCTTTCCATAGCAATGAGCACTGCCTGTTATTTCCTGAGCACTGCCCTTCAAATTATTGTATAGTCTTGAGTATGACCGTGGGCAAATTCTTTAACCTTTCTGATCCTCAGGTTCCTCATCTGTAAAATAGGGATCCCAATGAAAGGTAATGCAAATAAAGTTCTTAGCACAGGGCCTCTGCACGTGCATTAATTAAACTAACTGATCAACAACTATTATTGAGTATGTGCCAGGCACAGGCACTGGGGATACAGCAATGAATGGAGCAAATAAAATCTTCCTGTGGAGCTCATGTTCTAATGGATAATACATAGTAAGTATTCAGAAATTCAATATAATAATTTTTTAAAAATTCTGTTTGGCAGATAGCAGAAATGAACATGGTTGTGGGGAATATGAAGCACAAATAGTTATTTAAAGAAAAAATTTCCACCCAAACCTTGCTAATTTGAGTAGATGTACATTACCTCCACAGGAATTTGGGGATTTGGTGAAGGAATGAGTCTTTCCACCACTGCCCAAACCTCTGATTTATTGGAAGACCAGTAACTGCAGTAGGAGTCCCAGGATGGTTCCGCAGCGAACCCTAATTTTCTAAGGTCCAGAACTTGAGGGCTAAGGTGGCACCCGGATCCTACACTGTCACACATGTCTAATCAATTTTCCTGCCCGCCTGGTTCTATTTGAGTCATCTGGGTTTTATTTTGATTCAATCTCTTTACCAGCTGCTAACGCCACCTCCTCCTACTCTTTTCAGGCAAGAATGGGACAGGAGAGACAAAGTCTTTGTCCAGAGCAAGAGTCCTGGGAGTGGGAGACAGTCTCTCCCCAGTGGTTTCCAAGGAGGAACATGCAGGGGTGACTGGGGCCCTGCTTTTGTGCTGCCTTTCCTGCCAGGAACTACTGGCAGCAAGTCCTCTCGTACTAAACACCATTTAGAAATGGTGTTTCTGACCAGCTGTCTGCCACATTACCTCCTCTCCTCCTCCCACCATAGCTCCTACCTCACTTCCCCTTCACCATGCCCCTGGCTTTTACCTTTTTCTGTCTCTACCACCATGATCCCTGATTATATCCTGGGTTCTTAGAAGGAATTCAGACCAACCTCCAGCTTTCTCAGATGAGGAAACAGGCCTAGAGAGGTGAAGTAACTAATCCACGGTCACACTGACTGCTTCATTCATTTATTCATTCAACCAAGAACACTCCTTACCCTTTAAGATTTAGCCTAAATGTCATCTCATCAGAGAGACCTTCTCTGACTACTTTATCTAAAGCACATGCCACCCTCCATTCTTTGTAGCTGCCCCTTGTGTCTTTTTACCCTTTATCACAATTTTTTTTTTTAATAATTTTATTTATTTATTTTTCCCCCAAAGCCCCAGTAGATAGTTGTATGTCATAGCCGCACATCCTTCTAGTTGCTGTATGTGGGATGCGGCCTCAGCATGGCCGGAGAAGCGGTGCGTCGGTGCGCACCTGGGATCCGCACCCGGGCCGCCAGTAGCGGAGCGCGCGCACTTAACTGCTAAGCCACGGGGCTGGCCCTATCACAATTTCTAATTGTTCCATTTATTAATCTTTTGGGAGGGTCTGACTCCTCCACTAGAATATAAGCCCCTTGAGGGGTAGAGAGACACATCTGTCCTTCAGAGACATGCTCCTCACTGTATTCTCAGCAGCCAGCGCATCATAGGTGTTCAAGAAAACTTTGCTGAATAAATGTACAGTGAGCAGGTACCATCAGGGCACCTGGGGATGTGAAGGTGGGTGGGATACAGTCCCTCTCAGAACTGTCTGTCCAGTATGAGCAACAGAACCAGAAATGGGAATGCGATGAGATCAGGTCCAGATTGGGCGGGGGTGGTATTTTAGGGGCACCTAAACCAGGCGTAATCTCTGTTGGGCTTTTGCCATCAACTGCCTAGAACCCAGGATGAACCACTGGGTTGCACTCTGCCAGGTGACTCAGGCCTGTACCCCGAGAAGCCCAGCAGCAGCAGGGCTGACACCTCATCAGGGAGAGTGTGTGTTCAGACAGTACCTGGCCCCATTACCCTTTCCAGTGAGGGAGGGTTTGCCAGTCAGTTTCACAGGTCCAGTTGGTGGCCAAGTCCATGTTCATCGAGGCTGCAGAGACAATCCTGCACCCCCTAGCCTAGCCTCCAATCTTTCGCCTGGTCTTCTGCTTCGGAAGAGAACTTGTGCAGCATTAAGGAAAGTGACATCTCCCCAGCCCTTGGGATTAGTGGGGTAACAGATGTCCTGGCTGGGTAGCCCTCACATCTAGAGGGTACATGGGTTGTCCCACATGGCTCAGAGAAAGCTAGTGCCTCAGAGAGCAAGTAGCTGACCTGCCTTCCTGCTCTGGACTATAAAAGGAATGCAGCAGCAGGAAGAGGAAGGAAGCCAGTGCGAGTCCTCTTCTTTGAAGAGAAAAAGTCCACGGCCTCTGCTGGCTCTCCTGGGAGGAGAAGCTCACCCCTCCGTCCAATCTTCTCCCTACAGAGGGGCAAGATGGCAGCTGCTGCTGCTTCTCAAAGCTCATAGCAAGCAAGAAACCAGCCCTCTCCTCCTCCCCTCCTTCCAGATTCATCCCACCTCCCCCTGGGAGCCAGAAAGGTAGACTCAGGTTCCCAGCAGCCTGGACCCTCCCTCCACATGGGGAGCTTCACAGCTAAATGCTAAGAATACCAAAAGCCCCATCCTCAGCCTATACTCTTGCTTCCAGGGTCGGCTTGTCAGCAGTTAGCCACAGTCCTCCAAAGTTTTCCCTGGTCATTCCTTACCAGCAGCCCGGCTGACCATCCCTCTGCCCACATTTTTTAATCCATCAGGGAATAATCAAAATGGCTTATAAACACCTCCTGAGGATTCACAGCACCTTTAGTTCTGATCCCCATTCTTCACCCTCTGTTGGGAGGGTCGGGAATTATCCTCAACTTAACTCAGAGAGGTTAAGTAACTTGCCCAAGGTCACACAGTGTGAAAGTGGCAAAAAAATTTCTCTCCTGCCCAGCGGTTTGGCAGGTGCTCAAATAACCTTTGTGGAAAGGGTGAAATCTGTCTTTTCTTGATGTCGCTGGCCTGTGGGTGCTTCTGTGTGTTGAGGGGATTGTGTGTGGGGGAGGGAAGCTGTCCCCTTTCCTAAAGGAAACTTTGACCTCTTTAGTTCACTCTCACTTCCGAAGAAGTTACTGATTTAACTCTAATTTCTCCGACTGGACCCTATAGTCAGTGTATTTATTATCAGAGCAATGCCCCCTCTTCCAAGAGCAATGAAGAGTAGGTCTAATATTTTCCTTCTCAAAAGAGCAAAGACCAAAAAAAAAAAAAAAAAAAAAAAAAATCCAAATAAATAGCCTTACTTTCCCCCAAAATATACAGCCCTAAAGCAAAAGCCAAAGCACCGCCTGTGCCCCGGCAGCGTCCGCAGACGCCCCCAACACACAGCACACCACGCCACACTGCGTTGGGGAGGCGGGGGGGGGGGGGGGCGAGGGGCGGGCCGCGCGCGGCGGGGGGCCGGTGGGCGCCGGGCGCGCTGCCAGGCTGGGCCGCACCGCGGGGGCCGGCCACCCCTCGCCACGTGGTGGTGACAGCAGCGGGGTCCGGGGCGCCTTCCCAGCTGGAGAAACCCGGAGCAGCCGGGGAGGAGGAGGAGGAGGAGGAGGAGGAGGAGGAGGAGGCGGCGGCGGCGGCGGCGGCGGAGGAGGAGCAGGGCGGGCGGGCGGGAGGGAGGGAGGAAGGGGGCTGGGGAGGGCTGGGGGTGGGGAGAGACCCGGCGGCGGCGACAGGGCGAGAGCAGAGCGCGGTGCCAGGGGGGTGGGGGCACCGGTGCCCGTCTGGGGAGGGAGCAGGCGGAGGGGGTAGGCTGCGATTACAAGCAGGAACCGGCAGCAGCTGTGAGTCCCCGGCGGGGCCGGGCGGGGGGAGGGGAGCGGCGCCCGGGGCCGGCCCCCGGGGGTCGCGGGGTGGGCAGGAGGAGGGGGCGGGAGGTTGGCCGGTAGTTGGCCCAGGATGGCAGGCAGGGGAAGGGTCCGGTGCCGGCAGCCCTCATTCCCCCCTTTCCCCGTGGGCCGCCGCTCCTCAGGCCGCACCGCCTCCGGAGCCCCTTCCCCGGCCGGGGGACGGCGGACCGAGGGCCCGGGGTTCGACCGGCTGGGGGAGGGGGTTGCGTGGTCTCGGCCCCCGAGAGGGGAGGGGCGACAATTTCTGTCCGCCGAGCGAGAGGGGTTTAAAGGGCGGCTCTTAAAGGGGCCGCAAAAGGGGCCCGGGCCGAGGAGTCACCCCCCTCCCCATCCGCCTTCCACGGCTCTCACCCGGGGCCGCTGGGCTGAGGGAGGAACGCTGAGGACGGAAACATTTATCGGGGCGGCCCAGGGGACAGAGCCCCCGCTAGTGGGTTTGGGCCCGAGGTGGCGGGCAAGGGGTCTGGGGGCGTGTGGTGAGCGCTGGCGAGCGGCGTTGGGGGGAGGGGATGGGTCTGGGAAGGACAGGGTTAAAGGTGGGGCCAGCCCCGCAAACCCGGGCTCACACTCCTTACTCAGACCCGGTCCCTCGCGTTTCCCTGGCACTTAATGGGGGGACGGTGTTAGGGCCTGGGCCTGAGCCCTGTCCACCCCAAGCTCCTGCTGCCCAGCTGTGGGAGGTCGGACCCCACTGTCTCAACTCACACCTCAGGAGCCCCCTTTCCTACGCGCACACGTTCCGGCACGCGCGCACACACCTCGGACATTCCCATAGTGCCTCACGTGACACACGGCCCTGAACGTGCCCACCCTTCACACACGCTCACGCACGCGTGCACACACGCGCACACACAAACACACTCGGTCTCGCGGCCACTTCCCAACTGCATCCCCGACCCCCACCCGCAGCCCCGCCAAGGCACTCATTGACTGTGACACACCTACACTCATTCACAGACACACACACTTCCCCCCACACATGCCAGCCACAGACACATTCATAAACAGGGCCGGGAGAAGTACACGCGCACCCCCTCGCCTACTCTTTCTGGAGCCCTGAGTCATTCCTGCCCCCTGCCAGAGCTCCCCATTTCCCAGTGGGCAGGCACAGGGGCCGGGCTCGGGAATTCTTTGGCGGCCCTCTTCTCCTGAGCCCCCGCCCTCTCCCAGAGCCCCCTTCCCCTGTGTTCTCTCTGACACTCAGGCGACGACTTCCTGTGGGTCCCAGGTTAGGGTGAGGAGGGCCTGGAGGGTTGCCACAGCCCCAGTGTGAGTGGGGGAGGCACTTCCTTTTCCTGAACTCTGGGATCCTGCAGGAGGAAGCCGGGAAGTTGGGCGGGGGCCTGGCAGAGGACGTGCTAACAGTGGTGGGGCTGACCCTCCCAGAAGCACTGGGCCTTCCTCAGGGAGGAGCCAGGGGTGCCAGAGCCCTGGGATGAGGAGCTTGGCAGAGAGGTATTTGGGGAAGTGAGGCCTGGGGTGGAGAAGGGGTTGAGGAGTGAGTCAAGGCAGGCACCGTCTGGGCCCTGTGCTGGGAAGGCAGGAACAGCAGCCCTCTCCTGTCCACAGGTCTCCCTGGGTTCCGGAAGGAGCCCTTCCCCGCTGCTGACCTGGCTTATTTGTCCCCACTTAACCCTCTCCCCCCCAAAGGTAGCAGAGAAGAGAAGATGGGGCTTAGTAGTCTGGGAGGAGGCTGTGGGAGATGGGGGCAGGACCAGGCTACATCTCAGGGCTCCTCGGGCCAGGGCTCCTCGGGCCAGGGCTCCTCAGGCCAGGATGAGGGGTATGGGACAAGCTCCAGGCTGCTCTCTCCACCATTGCTCCTGCTCTCCCAGGAGGCCCAGGGGGGGCCACGGCCCAGGACCTTGCCATGGAGTCCATGTTTGAGGATGACATCAGCATCCTGACCCAGGAGGCCCTGGGACCCAGTGAGGTGTGGCTGGACGCCCCTGGAGACCCCTCGCTGGGGGGGGACATGTGCTCTGCCTCCCACTTTGCCCTTATCACAGCCTACGGAGACATCAAGGAGCGGCTGGGGGGCCTGGAGAGGGAGAATGCCACACTCCGCCGCCGCCTCAAAGTCTATGAGATCAAGGTCAGAACCTGGAGATGAGGGGTCTGCTGTGTGTGTGTAGGGGGGTGCTGGGTGACAGGAACTGGGGATTCAGCAGAGATTCCAGGGGTCCAAAAGAGGAGTCAGGGTGTACACTCTTGGGAACTTGAGGGTTCCCCGTGAGTGATGTGGCTGCTCTGGATGGGAACTCTAGAGAGTCCAGCGCCAATCAGCAAGGGATCTGGAGGGATCCCTGGATCTAGAAAAGATCTGATTGGTGGAGATGCCTGCAGGCCCGTGGGAATTGGGATGTACAGATCCCACTGGAGGGGGGAGGGAGAGGTGAGGACTCTGAGGCAGGTTGTGGGGTGGGGGCACAGCAGGCTGAAGCCTGGGCAGGGAGCTGGGCATTAGCTCTCCTGAGGGCCTGCCTTGCCCGCAGTACCCGCTGATCAATGACTTTGGAGAGGAGCACGGCTTCTCTCTGTATGAAATCAAGGATGGCTCCCTGCTCGAGGTGGAGAAGGTCAGCCTACAGCAACAGCTCAACCAGTTCCAGCACGAGGTGAGTCCCTCGCAGGCCTCCCCGACCTTGCTCCCTGAGCTCCTTGCTCCAGTCAATTTCTGATCGCTCCCCCACCCCCAGCCTCTGGCCTTCTGTCCCCTTGATCCCCACGGTCTTCCCTAGAACTGGCTGCAGCTCCTCCTGCCCCTCCACTGGGTGCTGGGAATCGGGGTGGGAGGCGCAGGGAGCTGCTCAGCCCCCAAGTCAAGGATGGGCCTGACTGTGGCGTGTTCTCTACCCTCTCTGGGCCCCATCCAGTTGCAGAAGAATAAGGAGCAGGAAGAACAGCTCGGGGAGATGATCCAGGCTTATGAGAAACTCTGCGTGGAGAAGAATGACCTAGAGACAGAGCTGGGGGAGATGGTGAGGCCCAGAGAGCTAGGGTGCTTGGGGGTGTGGCCCTGCTTGTGTGATTGTGTGCAACCCGGTGTGTGTGACTGTGGGGTGCACCCCGCTGTGTGTGTTTGTGTCTGTGAGTGCCCGTTTGGTCTTGTGAGCGGGGCTCTGTGTGTCATGCAAGTTGTGAGTGACTCTGTGTACATCCTGGCCATGTAGTGACAGAGGTGACTATGTGAGTGACCTCGTTCTTTATGTTGAGTCTCACGCTAGGTCAACCCTATACCTATAGCAGTGTGCCCTGGTAGGCTGTAGGTGAGGGCAGAGGTGACCAGAAGTGTCTATGGCTACTAGGATGGGTCTTGGCATATGTGTGATTCTGAGTCAGAGTATGGCCATGCATGTGAGCAGGTGGGCAGGCGTCAGAATCAGGAGACACAGTCTTTGCCAACTCCTGGCTGTGACCTGGGTCAAAGCACTTAGCCCCCATCCCTCCTCTGAAAAGCGGGGCAAATAACAACCTCGAGAGCTGTTGTGGGGCATTCGTTTGAAAATGCATTGCCTTAATAATCATAAACACTTACATGGCACTTACCATGTGCTGGGCACCATTCTTATCTCTTTAGATATATTTACTCATTTTAATCCTCATGACAAACCTAAGAGGTAGGTTTGGTTATCCCCATGTTGTAGGTGAGGTAGATGAAGCCCAGAGTGGTTGTCACGTATGCAAATAGAAGTTCTTATGCTCCTGAGGGGGTGGCAGTGTCTGAACAGGGTTCTTATAAGTATCCCTGTGTGTTAGTGACAGGAAGAGGCATTAACTCTGACCTTGCAAGGGGCAGTAGCCAGAAACATCTGCATTGCAGTTGCTGGGAGGCGAGACCTCGCACTCACGGCCACTTGGAGAGTGGAGTTGGAATGTGTGACCTGGGGCCTCTGCTCAGTTTGGGGGGATGATGGCTACCCAGACATGGGGAAGTCCTGGGCTTGGGGGGCCCACAGGGGCGCCCTGGCCCTGTGCAGACCCTCACCCTCTGTCTCTCCCCACAGAGGGCCCTGGTGGAGACCCACCTGCGGCAGATCTGCGGTTTGGAGCAGCAGCTGCGGCAGCAGCAAAGCCTCCGGGACGCAGCCTTCCCCAGCCTGAGCCCCCCACCTGCCCCTGCCCCGCCTTGTGCTGAGCTGGACCTGCACTACTTGGCCCTGAGAGGGGGACCTGGCTTGAGTCATGGTGAGATCTAGTGGCCCCTGATTTTCCTACCCCAAAGTCCCCCAGCCAACCCCCCATTTTAACACCATTGGATACCTCCAGCTTCTCGGATTGATAGTCCACACCTCATGATAATGTGTTAAATTTCTCCCATAATCTCCCCCTCTCTTCTTACCAACTTAGTCTCTCACCTCATCCACTATTACCCCAGTTTCTCCCACTGACATCCCGTCTTAACTCCCTCCTTCTCTGGCTACCCTGTGCAATTCCTGTATGTGCCAGCAGAGGGCGCGCCCACCCAGAGTCCCCCTGCCTGTCTGAGGTTGTGATTAGGAGCGGCCCCTGAGGATGCTCAGAGACTCGGGTCTGGCCAAGGAAGCCCTTCAGGGGCCATATTATTTTTTCCCTGGCCTCCAGGGAGATTAGAAAAAGCGGCTCAGCCCATCCTTCCTCACTGCCCTCAGTAGAGGTATCTCTCAACCCAAGCTGTCTGTCCTCTGGCTGTCTCTCTTGGATCCCTCATGCTGCAGTTCTCCCCCGTTTCACTTTGTGCTGATCTGGCAGTCGGTGGAGGGTGCCCAGCAGCTGGACCCAGCCTGACATTGTCCTGTCCCGTGCCAGCAGGCTGGCCAGGCCCCACACCGAGTGTGAGTGAGCTGGAGCGGCGGCAGCTAGAAGAGGCTCTGGAGGCTGCCCAGGGAGAGGCCCGGGGGGCTCAGCTTCGGGAGGAGCAGCTGCAGGCTGAGTGCGAGCGGCTACAGGGGGAGCTGAAGCAGCTGCAGGAGACCCGGGCCCAGGTAAGCAGCAGGGGGCACCGACCTGGCCCCTCCAGAACTCTGTGGAGATCTAGGTGCTGCTGGGAACGACCTTGAGAGGTTCAGGATTCTCTCCCTGAGTACAGACCAGCCCTGAGAATGTGGAGAAGGGGAGTCAAGGCAGGTGGAGTTGGGGTCTGACATCTCAATCTTCCCCCTTAGGATCTGGCCTCCAACCAGTCAGAGCGGGACATGGCGTGGGTGAAGAGAGTTGGAGATGATCAGTAAGTCACGTCTGCAGTCCTCCCCCTCTTAACCTCTACACCGCAGGGGGGCATTTCCCAGGCCCCCACTTTGGTTCACTTCTCCCCCTGTGCATTGTTGGGGGACCTCTATTCCAAGGCATCAGGGCCGTGGGTTGCTTGTGTGGCTCTGCATCCTTCACAGGAAGGAGGCGAGGTTCTGGGCGTGCTCAGGTTCTGGGACGTTCCCTTTGCTTTCCTCTGGCACCCTTGTCATCTCGAGGTGTCAGGGGCTGAGAGAGACTTCCTCAGAGGCTTTGCTGCTGTGTTCTGTGTCCCTTGGTGAGTTTCTGGGCCTCTCTGAGCCCCGTTTTCTGCCCCAGTAACAAGGCCCAGCCAGTTGGGGTAACCTTCCCCTCCTCAACCATGAGGAAGGAGATGGCCTTTCGGGATTTGTGGCGCCTCGTCTCAGGAGAGAGAAAGCTGAGGCTTAGGAGAGGAAGATCGGCCTTGAGTTCATACAGCAGCAAGTGGGAATCAGAACGTACTCTATTGGGGTGTCCCTTGGGGATCCTGCCAGGAAAGAGCGGCAGCAGGAAGGAGGGAGGGAGCTCTGTCAGAGGGGAGCCTAAGGTGGGGGCCCCTGGGCAGTGCTGGGTGGCGAAGGAGAGGGCAAGTGGCAGCCTGGCAGCAGTCAGCCTGTTGCCTCTCACATCCGCACCCGAACTCATCCTCTCCCACTTTCTGAGAAATAGAGCACAAACCTCCTTCCGCCTAAGCCTTCTCCCCGAGACGAGGCGTGTGCCACAGGCTCCCTACTTTCATTGGAGGGGGAAACCGAGACCCAGAGAGGGGCAGGAACTAACCCTCATCACACAGCATACCCAGCTGCAGGACCCTAGGGGTCCTCCTCCCTGCAGGCTTCCTCCTCACCTTCCTCCCAGCTTCTGGCCAGTTGGGGATACCCCTTACCTCCCTCTGCACCCTGAGGCAAGGGCCTGGGTGGAGCTGTGATAGCCGGCGGGGGGTGGCCGGGGTGAGAACCTAGATTGTGGGACTGGTGGGTGGGACCCCTCAGGCTGCTGAGGAGTGTTGGGTGCCTCTGTGGAGAGGGTCCACCCTAGCTTGTGGCTGAGGCTCACAGCCCATCCTAGCCCATGTGCCCAGACTAGATCCAGAACATACACACATGGACACGCATGTTCTAGAAGCCTGGCTTGCCCCAAAAGTCACATTGTAGGGCCCTTTATGGGTCACTGAGTCCAACCCTCTCAGAAGACCAGCAGTGAAGGCTCCCCCAATGGGTTGAACCCAGAGAAAGGATTTTTTTGGCAGGGCTGGAGTCTGAACTGCCGGGCTTTGAATCCCAGGGACCCTTCCAGGGATGCTGAGTGGCTTTGCTTTACTGACTTCACCTCTCTGGCCCCAGATTTCCCTCACAGGCTCAGAGGGCAGTCATTGCCAAGAGATGTGAGAGGAAGGTGATGAGGGTGGGGGAGGCAGAGAAGGGGTGGTGGATCCCATGGGCCAAGGCTGGATGTGAGTGAGAGAACCCCTCCCAGAAGGTACTTCTGGAGGTGCTATCATCCATGCCTCTGTGTGGCCAGAAGAGCCCCTTTCCTTTCCCACCCCAGGGTACCTCCCCACCCAGACCCTTTGGACAGAGGGAGCTGGGCTCTGCTTGGGGCTGGCCTGAGCCGGTCTTACCAAAGGTGACCTCCCGGCTCCTCCCCTCTGTCCCTGTGGTTCGGGACCTCCTAGACCTCAGCCCCTGGAGCCAGCCAGGCCCTGCCTGCCCAGCCTCACATTTCCGTTCAGGCCGAGCATCTCTGGACAGCCCCAGCTTGGCAAGAGTTAATTCTCAGAGGAAGTCCTCACTCCCCCGGTAGTTTTATTTTCTTATAAACTCAGCTCCTTTTGGTAATAGGCTGCTTCCCGAGTGTTCCTCCCCTGTCCTCCCACCTGAGGAGGCCTCAGTTACCTGCTCTCAGCACACTTTCCCCCACCAGACCCTCCTCTTTCTTCTACTTGGGCCTGACCCTCCAGGCTAGTGGGAATGTTACATGTGGGCTTTCCCAGGAGAGGAATGCAGGGGCTGGATTATCCAGCTGGGGGTGTGAAAGCTGAAGAGGGGGCCACAGAAATTCCTGAGTCAACCTGCTCCTGTGTGGGAGTCTTGTGTATCCCCAAAAGTTGCTCACCCATCTCAGTTGGACACCTCCAGGGCAGCCAGGCTTATTGTGGGAGTCCTGGCTGTTAAAATACCCTCCTTAGACTGCTCCTGCCTCCCTCTATTAATTCCCTTCCATGGGTTCTACCAGTGCTGAGGGGGCAGACCTGGGAGGCAGCCCTGGCCCCAGGATTTCCCAGTCCCTCCCATCCCAGCCCCTGGCGCATAAACTCTGGTCATCAATGTTCCTCTGCAAATAGGCACCTGGACCAGACCAGACTGCCCCCCTCCAGGTCTGACCTCCGGGCAAGATTTCCCTGCCATTTGGTCAGCCCAGCACCTGGTGCCTGGTGCCCAGGGGGAAAAATTGCCCCAGAGGAATAGCCACTGAGGGTCACTCAGGGGCCAAAGGCAATGATGAGGGACGAGGTGGGAGTGGAGACCACCCTGCTCCTGATGATGCACAGGGAGGTAAGGACCCCAGGAGGGTCCCAGGCAAGGTGCAGAACCCATGGCCCCATCCCGTCTGGGCCCAGCACAGAGTTGCAGGTCCTGAGTGCAGCCCTTCTAAGGGTGTGGTCAGTGCTGAGGGTGGAGGGGAAATTGTGGAGGGGGTGCTCCTTGAAGGGGCTGAGGGCTCTGAATGGGTGGGGGCTCAGTGAGGGGAATGAAGGCTCGGAGGGGAGGGGCCCCATCCGTGATGTGAGCCCCCTGTGAGAAGACGGAGGCTCAGTGTGAGTGATGAGGGGGAAAACGATAGGCCTTTCTTTTTTCCCAACGTGGGGGGCTCAGTGTTGCAGCCTGGGCCCTTTTCCGCCCACCCCCCACACCCTCTCTCCGCCCACAAGCCTCTGCGTGGGCTGCGGTTAGTGGTGGGGGAGAAGTGTGAACTCGAGAGAGAGGATGGAAACTCTGCACAGAGGTCAAGGGCAGTGTGGGGTGGGTCAGGACGGAAGTCGGAGACCCCCGTGTACCCTGAGCTTAGCCTCCTGCCCCAGAACCAGCGGGCCCAGGGCCTCCCCCTTCACGCTTCTCACCCTCCCTACTTCCTTTCTTTCAAATCTCCTTCAGCCCGGGCACCCAGCTCACAGGAATTAACCCCTGAGCACTTGCAGCCTGGGAGGCTCCCTGAGGGTGGGGAGGGGCTCTGAAGCTGGGGCCCACCACTCCCACCTGATTGTGGTCTGAGGGATTGGTGGGCTTTGAAGCCAGCTGTGCCCCTCTCCCTGCCAGGAAGGCAGAGTGTGGCTCTTACCACGTCCTCTCCCTAGATGGGAAACTCTGCATCCTCCCCTCATTCTTAAACCAAAGTCGTCGAGCTGGTGTCTCCAAAAAAGGATCCAGACTGGTTTCCCCCTTTCTCCACCTGTCTCCTAGGGACTCCCCTGATACCTCATCCAGACACTACTTGAGGCGATTTACCTCCAAAGTCTCATTTAATTCTCACAAAAAAACTGTGGTGAAGGTACTGTCCCCTTTTCCAGCTGAGCAAACTGAGGTACAAAGAAGTTAAGTAATCAGAGAAGTTCAGTGAGAAGTGCAGTGCAGATGCCAAGCAGGTGGGGCGATCCTGAGCAAGTGGGGCGACAGTGCCTCTGTGGGATTTCTCTGGGGCAGGTTAGGTGACGCCAGATGATTTGCTGACCAAACCTGATCACTTTTGAAAGTGAAAGGGGGCACTATTAATACTTATGCAGGGGCAACTAGCGTGAACGAGGACAGTCCTGCGCAACTTGGGATGTGTGGCTCCTTCCTTAATGGGGACTCTGGTTCCCAGCCCCGCCGGGAGCTGCTCAGTGGGGCTGCATCTGGGGAGGTTGTCTAGACACACAGTGAACATCTGGCTTTGCTGGAAGCATGGCAGGGGCTGCCATGAAGAGCTCTGTGGACCGCAAGTCATAGCTGGTCGAGGAGAGAGAAGGGGCTCAAGGCGCCTGAAAGGAAGTGGTGGAGCACTGGGTTGTTGCAAAGCGACTTCCTCCTCCCCCCGGCCCGCAACCTCAAGTCCGCTCCACGGCCCGGTGCCTGAGGTCCCCTCCCAGAGGGTCGGGCGGGTCGGGCGGGAAGACTGATGCTGGGTGTGCCGGCGTGTGGTGGAAAGTTTGGTCCCTAAATTCCCCCACAGGGGTGAGGTGGCTGGGGCAGCGATGGGCAAGGATGGAAGGGCTGGGAATTCTGGATGTCTGCCTCCTGACTCTGAGTCAGCTAGTGCTTCTGACCACGTGACCAGCTCTGATCCTGATGCCAGTCCCAACTCTAATACTGATCCCATCCCTGACTCGAACCCTGTCCCTCATCCTGACCCCAACTCTGTCCACAATCCTGATGGAAAATGAGCTATCAACCCCAGCCCTGATATGACCCTGACTCAACCTTAATTCTGACCTCAAACCCATCCCTAGTTCTCATCCCATGATTCACTGGCCTGAATCCCGACCCAGCTGCATCCTCCCTGGGGCTCCAGTGCAGCGCAGGCCACCCAGTGAACGTCCCTGGGGAAGATGCTGCACTGGGAAGCCCCTGTGTCTCCCAGCTGCTTTAGAGCAGAAAGAAGATGGATGTTTAGGTCTCTAACCTTTCTCATCTCGGTTGCTTTATCAGTAACAGTGACAATTATTGTTTCCAGATGAATTTCCGAGATCCCCGAATTCCTGGTGGAAAGAATGAATGGAAGGATAAGTCAATGAAGGGGGAAAGATTTGCAGCGGAGGGAGCCCTCCTTCCTGCCAGCTCTGCCATTTGCACTGCTCAGCAGGCTGAAGTGCCAAGAGCACGTTTGGATCCCTGCTCTGTTACCTTGAGCCAGCCTCTCAGTAGCTCTACATATGTCTAGCACCTTCTTCTCCCCTCCCAGAGCAGAGATGGTGATGCTCAGGGCTCCCAGGCCACTTCCGCCGTCCCCAGCCTCTTCCTTCTCACCGTCTTTCCCTTCTGCTGCCTTCCATCTCTCCTTGCCCCCTCTCCTGATCCTTTTGGGAGGCAGTGTATAGCTTAGTGGTCAGCAGCCTGGACTTTGGAGTCCCGGAGGCCAGAGCTCCCGTTCCAGCAACCCCACTACTACTAGGCTTTATGACCTTGAGCAAGTGACTTCACCTCTGTAAGCCTCAGTTTTCTCATCTGTAAAGTGGAGATAACAGTGGCAACACTGAAGGGTTGTTGTGAAGATTAAGTAAAGTTCTTAGCACAATGAGTGGGCCGTGATAAGGGCTCAGACAGATTATCTGTGCTTCTTTTCTCCCTGGGTCCCTCCCAGGTTCTGAGAGACTCAGACAAAACTTTCCCCAATAATTGAAGGAATAAAGAAGCACCCACAGGCAGCCACCTGCTGCCGTTGCCCTGACCTGTCCTTCCCAAACAGTCACGATGGTGGAAAATAGCACTCAGGTGTGGGCCAGGAAGCCAGGAAATGGAATGTGTATTCAGGTGCACATGTGCGACTCTTGGTTGTGTTGTGAAGTTGAGATTTTTTCCACTGAATTGGCAGTGTTTTCTAACGTGAGTCATTCAGGTCCTTAGTGTAGTTAGCAGCATGGGCCTGTGCATCTTGAGGTGGGAAGAGACGCCCGATGAAGGGGGGGCGGGTCCCAGAGGGCCTTGGGACATCAGGAGGTCAGGTCCCACCACCTTGCTCGGGGCTCAGAGGTCTTCGTAAGGGCTGCCTGGGGCTCCAGGAGGACAGTGCCCGCCTGCCCCAGGCACCGGGTCAGAGCTGGGAGAGGGGCTGGGCAGTCTGAGCTGGGGGCTTCTTCTCCATTGCCTGCTGCCTTGTCGGTTTTGCTGCAAAGTGGGTGCCAGGAGCTGGGCGGTGGAAACTGGGGTAGCTCCTGACAAGGGGAGGAAGGCAAGCAGGGGAGAGATAGGGGCCTGGGAACTGAGTGTGGCAGGTGAGATCTCCAAGGCGGGGTGTGAAGGCGATGACCTGTATCTGTCACCTGAGATATAGCAGTGAAGGCAGATGGGGAGAGAAACTGGGGCTGCTTGGTCAGAGGGGGACACAGTGCCCTGCCCAGAGGCCCCTCCTGCCCCCACCACTGAGGGGCTAGCATGATCCTCTGAAAGCTCCCAGTCTGATGGGGGAGACACAGCTTCTGCCCTCAGATTGCCCTCATTCTGAAGGAGGGAGCTTTCCATTGAGAAGTCCCCAATTTAATGTGGGACACACAGACTGGGCCTCTCAGTCTTGTGGGGGAGATGCCGTTTCTTCCCACAGACCCTTGAGATGAGGGTGGGGGAGCACAGGACACATTCAGCAATCATAAGGGCTGAGATGTAATGAGACTGAGGATTCCCCAAAGGACTCCTTCCTCTCTGCTCCTGTCCGTCCCTGTCCACCCTCAGGTGAGGAGTGAGCACTATCCCTTCCTAAGAAGAGGGTTTGTCCCCCAGAATCCAGCCTGTCTGCCATAATTTGGCTTTGGCCCAAATTGGTTAAAAATAGTTTTGTTGTAGGAGGGTCTGCTGTCTCCCCCACTGCCCAGCTCTGCCCCAGGATTAGTAAGAGCCAGCCAGTGAGCTCAGTCATTATCTACCCTCTGCACCTCGGCTTTTCCTGCCCCCTTAAGCCCTAACCTCACGACTTCCCTTCCTCTCCTCGGGGTCAGACACACACACACATGCTCACTTGCACACCATTCTTCACACTCTTCATACTGGCCTCACACCTCCCTTTCCTCCCTCCCATCCACAGATATCCCATCTCACATGTCCATTACCATGGGATGGGGACAGGCCCTCAGGGTCTGGAGAACTACCCCCACCCCCCCACACCTCTCACTCCTGCTCAGGGCCCTACACCTCCTGGGGCAAGAGGGCCTCCCCGGTGAGGAGATCCATCTGGAGTGGCTGAGCCTCTGCCTGTGACTTCCCTCCAGCTCCAACTTCCACAGACTTCCGGAGTCCCTTCTGGACTTGGTGATGGCGGGCCAGGAAGGGGGGAGATCCGAGGAAACCAAAACCCCTACCTGCCAGGATCTGTCTAAGCCCACAGCAGAGATGAAGGCAGTGACCCAAGGCCACGGCAGAGCCTCATGTGAGGGCAGGAAGGGCTCCCTGGAGGTGGAGGCCAGGGTGGGAGAGAGGGGAGGGGCAATGCTGAGTGATAACCTTTGGTGGTTCTGGGTCAGAGTGACCCAAAGAGAAAGGAAGTGGGTGAAGTTTTGGCTAAGCTCAGAGTCTGTTCCAGCTCCGTGAGGGTGGGTACCCAGGAGGCCTGAGCAGGAAGTGGGAGGAAGAAAGGGAACAAGAAAGAAAAATGGATAGAGAGGCTCAATCCATTATTCACTTACTGAACATCTACTGGGTACCAGGCCCTGGACAAGGTGCTGGAAAAATGAATACAATGATATAATCCCCACCTTCAAGGAACTCCTAGTGAAGTTCCAGAACAAGGCAACCTTTGAAAAATGATAAATGTGAGTGGTGCCCCCTGGAGGTGTGCGGTGCACAAAGATCTCGCTGTAAGGGCTCCCTGGAGATCCTGGGAGCTGCAAGGCTGAAAGGAGCTCAGAGGCAGCTTTGAGCTGGAAGCAAGAGCAGTGGACCTGGAACTGGGCAGACTTGGGCTCAGGTTTGGCACAAGATGGCACCTCAGGAGGCCATGTCTTCACTTATGGAATGGGGCTCTTCATAGGCTATGCAACAGTGGTCCCCAGTCTTTCAAAGCTGAGGACTTTTCATGGACCCCTGCTCCCAACACACAGATTGCGCTTACACTTTTAGTACCCACTCTTTGAGAAAACTCACAGTGACAAAAGCTACCATAAATTCAGTGCAGCTTTTTTGATGAATCTGTGTTTTATTCGTCACCACAGCTTCTGCACAGATTAGAAAAACACACATATGTATGAGATGTGTTCAGGCCACAGACAGTGCTCCGTGAACACATGCATTCAGGGACCCCTTGGAATCACTGAACTCCCCAGCCCCAGCCCAAAGTCTGGGAACCACCGCCCTAGCCCCAGGTAAGGTTCACTGGCAGGAGAGAGAGGCTCCCTGGAAGAGGTGGCCTTTGAGGTGGACCTGAAGGCCTAAGAGAATTTCTGTAGTTGGGGTAGGAGAGAAGGGGAGCGCCAGATGTGGGTTCTTCCTCCACAGCTGTGACAGTAAACCCACTTCCCTCCTCTTCCCCACTCCCTGCCCTCTGACCTCAGGGTCAGGGCAGGCTGGGGTCAAACCTTGACTCAGGGGTTGGGGTGTCGTTCAGGGTGAATTTGGCGCTGGCTTACACGGAGCTGACAGAGGAGCTGGGCCGGCTTCGGGAGTTGAGTTCCCTTCAGGGGCGGATCTTGAGGACTCTGCTGCAGGAGCAGGCCCGGAGCGGTGGTGAGATGGGGCGGGGCAGGGGAGGCTGAGGCCGGAGCTGGACCATAGGGAGGGGCAGCTATGGCTACCATCCTGCGTCCTGGGCCACCCTCCACTTCCCTTCCCCGTGCCTGGTCCTTCTTCACTCGCGCTGGGAGGACAGCGGCAGGGGTCGCCGCAAGCACCTGGCTCCCCAGTTCTGACGTCTTCTCTCCTCACCTCTGTCCCCCACACCCCGTCCTGCTTCTCCTCCAGGCCAGAGGCACTCCCCGCTGTCGCAGCGCCACTCCCCGGCCCCCCAGTGCCCTTCACCATCCCCGCCTGCCCGAGCGGCGCCCCCGTGCCCCCCGTGCCAGTCCCCCGCCCCCCAGCGCCGCTCACCCGGGCCCCCGTGCCCCTCGCCCCAGCAGCGCCGCTCGCCGGCCTCGCCCTCCTGCCCATCGCCTGTCTCGCAGCGCCGCTCGCCGGTGCCGCCGCCGTGCCAAACCCCCAGCCCGCAGCGCCGCTCCCCGGGGCCCCCCGCCTGCCCGGCCCCGCAGCCCGGCCCCGCCGCCCCGCCGCCGGGCGAGAGGACGCTGGCCGAGCGCGCCTACGCCAAGCCCCCCAGCCACCACGTGAAGGCCGGCTTCCAGGGCCGGCGCAGCTACTCGGAGATGGCCGAGGGCGCGGGCTACGCGGGTGCCTCCCCGCCCTGGCTGCAGGCCGAGGCCGCCACGCTGCCCAAGCCGCGGGCCTACGGCGCCGAGCTCTACGGCCCCGGCAGGCCCCTCAGCCCGCGGCGCGCCTTCGAGGGCATCCGGCTGCGCTTCGAGAAGCAGCCGTCGGAGGAGGAGGAGTGGGCCGTGCCCGCCAGCCCGCCCAGCCCCGGGGCTGGCACCACCCGCTGCGCCTCTTTCTGCGCGGGTTTCCCCGTCCCGGAGTCGCCCGCCGCCTACGCCCATGCCGAGCACGCGCAGTCCTGGCCGTCCATCAACGTGAGTGTGCGCCCCGCCCGCCCGCACTCCGCTCCACGCCCACCCGCGGGCTCCCCTCCTGACCACCCCTGCTTCCCTGGGACGTAGAGGGAGTCCTTCACCTCTCTCCCGAGGCCTTTTGTTGGTGTGAACTGGGCCCTACACCCTTACACCTTGTTCACCCCCGCGGGTAAGGGCATGGTCTTCAGAGTGAGTCCTGGCTTTGATTCTGCACTCCCCGCTTAGTAGCTGTGGGACCTCGAACAAGTCACTTATCCTCTCTGATCTTCAGTTTTCTCATCTGCAAAATGAGGACGATGATTAGTTTTATTTCCATTAGAGGGTTCTTAAGAGGGAGGCAGTGAGCCCAACGCCCTGCACGGTGCTTGGCTCAGTAGTGAGCATCCACTATTGCTGGTGATGCAGGCCGTGCTGTCCTGCGTTTCGACCAGCACAGGGATAGGCCTGCTCATCCAGTTCTTGCCATCAGGCCTCAGAGCCCCTGCTCTTTTCTGTCTGTCCTAGAAGACACCCTGTCTCAAGGCTCTATCATTGCACTGAAATAATGAGTTTCCTGAATGTCAGAGCCAACCCTTGCCACCCAGAAGGACCAAAATATATTCTAAAGCCAGACAAAATTATTTGGGGGATGTACATTGTTTGAGGTTATCCATTTCTTTGAGTTATCTGGGAGCTGTGTCTTAGTCGCTCTGGGGGCGTGTCCGAGTCTTGGCTCATTACTGCAGATGCCCTGGTAGGCTGAGCGCACACACCTCCTCATACACACCTCCTGGGGACCCTACGCCTGGGGTCAGGGGAGTGGACGCTGAACTGGTGGAAGGTGGGCAGGGAAGGAGGAGGAAGTGCGTGGTGCTGGAGAAAGGGTGCCCAGACCCCTTCTTCGTGCTGCAGCTGTTCCTGCCCTGGGTCCCAGGAAAGGACAAGCTGGGATGTGGGGACCATGGGTGGGATCGGGGACCGTAAGTGACTCCCCCCTCTCTTCACAGCTGCTGATGGAGACAGTGGGCTCTGACATCCGCAGCTGCCCCCTCTGCCAGCTGGGTTTCCCTGTCGGGTACCCGGATGATGCCCTCATCAAACACATTGACTCCCACCTGGAGAACAGCAAGATCTAGGGTGCCTCTCCCACCCACTGGCTGTTTCTTTACTGTCTCCCATCACCCCCAAACACTCACTCACTTTGAATGCTGCATGAATCTCGTGGGGGCCCCTGCCCCTTGCGACCCCCAGATACCTCCACTAGCTACTGAGTCAATGTGTGTGCCGTCTTCCCTGGTCCAGGCACCACTCAGCCCTGGCTCTTGCCAGGAGATCAGCCAAGGCACTCCCCAGCATCCTGGCTTCCGCTGGGAGGTAGGGATCTGGGCTGGGGTGGGGAGGGGCATACCCCACCCCAGGCTCTTCTCTGCTTTTCTGTTCTCAGATAGGGTTGGATCCAAGAGGGTGATTGGGCCTGGGGAGGCGGAGGATATCAGAGGACTCCAGGAGCTGCCCCAGCCCCTCTCCCGATGTCCATCTTTTTCAGGCTGTGCTCTATCTGGGGAACACCTCTCTGTGGGGTCCCAGAGCCTGCCCTGCACACTGATGCCAGTTCCTCCATCCCGTGGCCAGCTCAGGGCTCATGGCTTGGGCCTCCACTGGGGGAGGGAGGCATCTTGTTTCTTGCCATTCCCTGCAGGCTAGCCCTGTTCTCCTCCTCTGCCCACCCTAGGGAGTAGTGGGGGGTGGGAGAGGAGAGGGAGGACCTTGGAGGACTGGGAAGATCTAGCCTAAAGAGGCTGCCCTGAGGGCGGGGGGCCCTGCACCATGACCTTCAGGCCAGGGGACTATCTGTGCCAGCCTCCCAGTCCCATGCCCTGCCTGAGCCCCCCCCACCTCCCTGCCCGAGCCCCGGCACCGAGGCACAGATTATTAAGGCAGATGCTCCCCTCCACCCTTACCTCCCTTGAGCCCCTGACACCACAGGTGCCCTGGAGCCCAGGTGTGACTCAGCCTCTGTTAGCTGGGTGGGTGTCATCATCCCTGCCTCCCAGGCCAGAACCTGAGGATGGGCCCGGGGTGCTGTGGAGATCAACTTCAAAAGAGCTAACCCCCTTCCCACGCCCCAGCGACCCACATTCCCTCTGTGCAATCTACCTCAGAGTCGTACCCTCAGAAGGACGGGTAAGCAGGAGGCCAGGGGGTCCCCAGGGCTGAGGTGGGGAGCTTCCTATGGCAAGAGCCTGCTGCCCCACGCTGACTCCAACTCCCTCCACTGCGAGCCTCTCCCAGGTCTCAGTCCCGGGCAGGGAGCAGTGGACGCTACTGTCAGTGCATGTACCATTCTGATCCAACTCTTCCAGGCCCCCACCTCCTCACACCCCTCCCCTCCTCCTCAGTGCAGGGGAGTAAAGGGGTGTGTCAGGCGGGGAAGGGGCCAAGGACTCCAGAGACACATGGCATTGTACCTTGTGTGTTCCCCCTGGGAGGGGAAGTGGGGAAGGGGGACTGGAGAGGGGCAATGGGGGCCTCTGAGCTCTCTGAACAAGTTGAAAGTCCAAATAAAACTTACCTGTTCCATCTGTGTTCTGTCTGTGCCTTCCATGCCTGGATGGCGAGAGAACCCTTGGTGGTGGGAAGTCTTGGAAACTGTGTCTCAAGGAGCCATGGAAGGGTGGGCACTGGACACATAGGAGATGCGTGGGGCACCCACCTTCCAAGAAGGTTCTGGAGACTTGGGCATGCAAGTGGCCACAGATGACTTGTGACATGGAGTTTATTTAGAACAGATAGGGAACAGTAGAGGGTGTCTTTGTGACAAAGCCGCCACCCCAGCCCTGAGCAGGTGTCAAGGACTCTTGCGTTTTCTCTCCAGGTAGGTCTGGCAGGTAGAGGTTCTGTAGCCCTGGGGGCTCATGTATCAGTAGCAGCTATTTCTTCATCAAATGAGTTCTGCATGCCAGGAAGCAGGCTGGGCCTCAGAGAGGGAGAACATCCATGTCCATGTCCTCATGGGTCTGGGAGCAGGGGAGGAGCTGGGCTCCAGGCTCAGTGGCTGCCTGAAAGACCCAGAGCCTGAGAGGTCAGAGCCAGGTCATGAACCTGTGACTTCTGCCCTAGCCAGCGCTGTGCCCTTTTGTCTGCAGGAAGGGCCTGAGCTACTTATTCATCAACTCTGGGTGCCTTTTATTTTTGTGTGACCCTCTCAGGCCAACGGTTCAGTTAAAAACAAAGGCGGGTGGCTGGCCCGGTGGCCTAGTGGTTAAGTTCGCGTGCTCCGCTTCAGCAGGTCAGGGTTTGCAGGTTCAGATCCCGGGCGCGGACCTACGTATCGCTCGTCAAGCCATGCTGTGGCAGGCGTCCCACATATATAAAATAGAGGAAGATGGGCACAGGTGTCAGCTCAGGGCTAATCTTCCTCAGCAAAAAGAGGAAGATTGGCGATGGATGTTAGCTCAGGGCTGATCTTCCTCACCAGGGAAAAAAAAAAAGAAAGAAAAGATGGGGGCAACTGCTCATTGAAGGCCTGAGGTTCAGCTCCAGACCCAGGGCAAACATCCCTCTCCATTTAGTGCCAAGGTCCAGACCCCCATAGGGAGATCTCCCAGCCTCCCTTGCTCCTCTGTTGCAGTTAACTACAGCTGGCCTCTAAAAGTTCATCCAACCTTAATTCCACCTGCAGCCATGTCCTGAGTGCCAGGAAAGGGAAGAACAGCCATCCCTATGGGACCTGGCTTCACAAGCCGTGGGAAAGAAGGTTCTGGAACCTCTGGCACATGGATGCTTAGTGCTCCCTGGTGCTCCGCCACCTCAGTCAACTCCCATGGAGGAAGGCAGCACCTAGGTTTCTGGTTCTGGGTCCTGTTTGGATCTCTGGAAGCTAGAGAGGCATAAGTTTTTGCTAGAAGGGCGTAAGTATATTAGGGGTGGTACAGGGGCACAAGGCAGAGAGAAATCCTAGCCATGGAGAAAAAGGGCAAAGGATGACCTGGGAGTGAGCTAGAGGCAGGGGCATGACCCGGGTAACCACTTCTGATCCTTGAGCATGTCTGAAAGTGGGAGAGAATCCAAGTATCCCACAGCCTGCACATTCCCCTGTTGCTGGAGTGAGGGGAGACTGGGGACATAGGGCGTAGATTCTGGCAGCTTGTCTCCTTGATTTCTGGGGAGCTGGGAAAGGGCTCAGGTGCAGGGTGGAAGGTTGCTGGGGGCTGAGATGGAAGGCAGGGGAAGGAAAAAAAGCTAGAGTGCCCCCAGCCCAGGTGCCCCAGAACCATAGCCTTTCATGTAATGCCTCCCCCAAAGGAGAGGACATCAGGGCTGGGGGTGGGGCTGGGGGAGGGGCTGGGGAGCCCTGCTAACGCTTGTCCTTCTCCTCCCAAGCAGGACCCGGCTCAGAAATAAGGACCCTGGCTACTCTTTACTCTGTGGGAGTCCTGTGGGGGGCACTAGGGGCCAAGAGAGTGTGGGGTTAGAAGAGTCTCCATCTCTACGCTCCTGGGAAGGTGAGGAGAGTGGGACGACTTTCACAGGAGCCAAGTGGAGGGAAGACCCCTGTTGAGGCTGGAGAAGACACAGCTGGGTACCAGCTCACTTTTACCAGTGCAGACCCAGAGCCAGGGGAAGGGCAGACTTCACAGAGACCAAGCTGTCTGTGGGTTCATCTCCAAGTGCCCGATGAAAGGCCAACACCCATCATTCTCTCCAGCTTTGGCTCTTCTGCTCTCAGTCTCTCTTTCAACCAGCAGCTGCCCCTCGGGCCTCCCTGCCTCATCTTTGGGGACCCTGCAGCCCTGCCCTCTCCCCACCAATATTTCCTCAGCCAGAGCTACCAGGCCCTGGAGACCCCTGCCCCTCTCCTGGGTCCCTGTGCAGGCTGTGTCAGATGATCAGCTGAGGAGAGCAACAGCTCCTTTCAGAAGCTGGTGGTGTGTGTATGTGTGTTTGTGTGTGTGTATGTGTGTCAGGGGAAAAGCTGATCGCTAACAAAAGGGAGGGATGTGTAGGTGAGTCAGCCGTGTTAATGAAAAACACCTCACCCCGCTGATTAGGACTAATGAAGAAGAACAGAGGGGGTGGGGGTTCGCTTAGTGACATCTTTATAGGGTAGGGGAGAGCAGAAGAGCTCCCCTAGTCCCATTTCTCCCTCAGCAAGGATAAGAACAGAGCACCTTTGGCTACTGCAGGAAGAATTGAGGTCAGACGCCAGGATGAAACATCAAGGGCAAGGGGGTCCTGACCGGGAAGGGGTGGGAGCAGGCATCCAGGGGCAGAGGCCAGACAGTGTGGGGAAAACGTGTGCGATCCTCTAGCACCCTGCCCCTATCCCTGCCCTTCCCCTAATTTCTCTATGTTGACTCCAGAGAAATTCTTGGCATCAAGGCTGTGCCCCCTGGTTGCCCATGTGCCTTCTGAGATCTGACAACACCTGCAGAGGCCATGAGGGTGTTGTTGAGGAGGCTCCAGTCTGCGTCCCCTCCCATGGGCAGCCTGGGAGAGAAGGCTCTGGTTTGGGGCACATGCAGATGTTAATGACCCAGGGAGGCCTGGCAGGGCAAGGGCGGCAGAGGGCTGGGGTAAGGGAGGACCTGGGCATCCGCTGGAGCCCTCTCAGTGAGTTCCCTGTCCTGTGGCAGAGGCAGAAGCCCCCGAGAACCCGCAGCTTCGCCCACCCTCCATGCCAATTCAGCCAAGGGCGAGAGCACCATGCGCACCTCGCAGATGTTCCAGTCGGCTGTGTGAGTGTGGGCATGGGGGAGGGAGGGAGGGGCTGGGAGGGGGACAGGATGGGTGTCGGCCAGCACCTCCAACACCTCCTAATTTGCATTACCACTGACACCCTTCTTGACCAAGAAAATGGAGCCAGAAATAACAAGGGGGAGAGGTGGTTCCCTGGGGGGGGCTTTTAGGCTCTCTTTCCTTGCCTCCAACACTCCCACGGTGCTGGGGGCAAGAGGTCAGGCCTTTTCCAGCCCCACAGCTGGCGCCTGGCAGCGGAAAGTCACCTGCTGTTGCTCCTCCCTCCTCGGACTGGGCAGATCCCCCATCCCGGCCTCCCACTTCCCACGGTCCCAGACACCCAGCCCTGCCCCTGTTCTTCTTCGGAGTCTACTTCACCCACCTTTCCCTCCTCTGGGAACCCTCTCCCTGGGGCCCCTCGCAGCTGTGGTGACCCTAGCTGTGCCCAACTGGGGAGTGGTTTTCTTCAGTCTGTGTCCTGCTGCCCCATCAGAGTGGGCATTTCCCGGGCAGGGCCCACACTGCCCCTGCCAACCTGGGAGCCTCTCACGGGAACATTCTGCATGAGAAATAGTCCAAACAATAGCAGGGGAGCTTGTGAGTAGATTCTAGAAGTGGCATGAGGTGGCTCAGGGTCTAGCGTGAGACCCTGGCCCTAGGCCTATGGTGGGGGAGGGAGAGGGGACTCCCAGCACTGTTAGAGGCCTCTGGTCCACCTTTACCTGGAGGTTACCAAGTGTCAGACCTCTCCCTTGTGAGATCCTCGGAAAAAAGGACCAGGAATGTTCTATTTCGATGTTTTTCTTCCCTGCCCCAGTGACCACCACACAGACCCCCACAAACACATTTGGTGCTCAATTTATGTACATTGAATTTAATTCTGTCCCAAAGAAGGTAAGGAATGATGTGGCAGCCACAGCTTGGAGGCAGGAGATGGCGAACACGATGGGCCCGGGAGAGGGAGGCTCCCTCTCTGCCAGAGGGGTCCTGGGACCTGGAAGAGCGAGGTGGTGAGGGTGGAGGCAGAGCAGAAGGGCCTGGCAGGGAAACCAGGTCGCGGGAGACAGCCAGAGAGCTGTGAACACACTGTGGGAAGGAGTGAACGATGAGCTGAGAACTTCCCCCACCTCCCCCCTCCAGAGATGCTATTTTGGAGGGAGAGAATATATGCAGTGCAGGGGGCAGGAGGGGGGGAGTGTGCCAGCTTCCCCAGGGGTCAGCTGGACCACCTGCTGCCTCCCCTCTCTTGGCCAGCCATCTTCATTGGCGCTGGAACCCACCCCCCACCCCCAGCACTTCTCTCCCCATTGGGAAAATCTTCCTGCTCTCTCGAGTGCAAGAAGAGAAAGGAGCTAGGAGATTTGCAGCTGGCCTCTCGGCACCCACTTGGGAGTCCCCTGGGGCCTCAGTCCTGGGGGGAAGGTTCCATTTCCATTACTTCCTTGGAATGAAAGTGTGGGGGGTACTGTGGGACACGGGGTGCGTCAGGCAGGGAGTTCTTGTCCCCAACTCCACCCTTAGGCACTCTGCATGGATCCCCCTTTAGCATCAAACTTAGGGAGAAAATTTGGTATTAAAAGAGCAGATTTGGTGTTCAAAGAGGCCAGGAAGAAGGCTCTTTTAAGGCCAGCTGAGTTCGCCCATGGGAGGTCCCACCCCTCCTGGTGGGGAAGCCGATCTTGCCCCTTTGGGTCAAAGAGGCTGGATGGAGGTCGATGTCAAGTGCAGCCCTTGCTTGGCATGAAGGGAAATTCCTGTGCCCCAGCTCAACCCCTCTGGGAGGCCCTGACTCATTTTGGGATGAAGGCTCCAATGCCCTGTGGGTTTCTGTGGTGGCTGGGGGCAGGGGCGCACAGGGCGTTTAGATAGAGCGCTGGGGATGAGCGAAGACTTTTGTTTTCGTTTTTGGAGCTTGGCTTTTTTTCTGCCTGAGAGTCCAGCTTCACCTGAAGGAGCAAGGTTGGCTGAGATGGGAAGAAGGCCCAACTTCTAGCCAGTGAGGTGCTGGGCAGGGCCGCAGTAGAAGGAACATTAGGTTAGACTTTAGGAAACTTCCAGTGAAGATACTGGGGCACATTTGTGAGATGAACCGAGGCATCCTGTTGCCTGGATGCTCTCCGCAGTAGATCCCTCCCTCCCTGTAAGTCTGGGGAGTTGGGGCTGCTATTGGGGCAGTGCAGGCCAGAGGTAGAGAGATGAGCGTTGCCACCCACTGCAGGCGATGGGAGTCTGAAGGCTCCAGGGAAGAGAGAGGAGGGTGGGTTCAGGCATCAGAAGACGTATGTCCCCAGGCCAGACCATGGGTAAGGGATTTGAGTTAGAAGACCGCAGGTGAGAAAGCCTGTCTCTCGTCTCAGTCCTTCTCCCTCACTGTCCTATCTTCATGCTTGCTTTCTTCTGGTCTTATAGACCAGGGAGGGGATGGCAGGAGGGAAAACAGCTATGGTCAGGGGAGACTGGCTCCTTCTCCCTGTGCCTGGAGCAAGAGGCCTGCAGGACTTCTTGGCAGGAGGAAATGGGGGTAGTGGAGCCAAATTCCCTAGGGCAGAGGCGCTAGAGGGAGTCAGCAGAGGAGCAGGGGTCTGCAGGGAGCCCGTGTCATTCCGGCCAGAGCCCCCTGCTCCAGAGGGACGCCCAGCCCAGGCTTTCAGCCCACGGTGAGTAGGTGGGTGAGGCTGATTGAATGACCATGTCCCTCCCCATTCCTAGGGCCCTTGGCCTTGTGAGTGTTGCAGGAGCTGAACTCTCCTGCCCCCCAGACAGCAAAAATGAGCTGTGGATGAGAGGTGAGGGGGAAGATCAGGCGATGGTGTAAAGGAGATAGTTCACCCAGAAGGATGGTGAGGGGCAGGGCAGAGGACAGTGCCCCCTGGTGCTGGCCCTTCTGGTGCACACCCAGAGAACTCATCTCGGGGATCAGAGAGCCCCTTGCTTGCCTTGGCATCCCATCCCCTCTCGGACTGGCAGGTGGTTAAGCCTGAGGACAGAGGAGGGACTGAACGGGACTTGGCACAGGCGGTCTTAGCTGCCATTCCCCTGAATCCTCAGAGCTCAGAGATTTGTGTGTCTCTGGTCTCAGGCACTGCCCTTGTCCCCCACTGTGGGCACATGTGGGTCTCCCCACTGTCCTCCAGACTCACCGTGTCACACAGCCCCACACTTAGATGCGTAAAGCACACAGTCTCAGTGACTCACACACACACCCCCTTCCTCACTTCCCAGGTTCGCAGTGACACCCACCTGCAGACACACACTCCTCCCAACACACATGGCATACACACACACAGTCTCACACAACCAGGAACACAATGCCACATGGGTGTGTCCCATGTGTCACAGGGTCACAGGCAAGCACTGCCGTGCATTCACACATGACCCCATGCGGACCCCAGGAATGGTGCACACCAACACATGCGTGGAGTCCCACGTACACACGCAGGCATATGCTCCTGGCTTTGATGCTGACCCCATTATCCAGTGGTGTGCTGGTAAATGTTTAACAACCGGCTCTCCAATTTAAGCTGCCGTGATTACAGCACGAACGTTGGGAGGAGACGCACACAATCAGTTCTTGCGAGCTGGTTCGAGCCAGCTCCAGCCTACCACTCCGTTATCCTTTGTAGAAATCACATGACGAATCTTAAACGCAAATGGGCAGCCCCCAAGAGGGCTGCACCTGGGCAGCAGTGACTCATTAAGGCAGCTTCTTTCCCCATGGGGGTGCCTCCCCTTCCCTATCTTCTCTCACCCCCGACTCCTGTCCAGACCCCACTTCCTGCCCTTCTCGCTTCTTCTTCCCTGTCACTCAGGGCTGCGAGCTGTGTTTGGTACTCATGCACGTCTCTCTCACCCTTGCTCCCTCCTTTCTTTCCTGGCCACAGCCACCAGGTGTGGAGGGTGAAAGGCCCGTAGCTAATTCAGGCAGGCTTCCAGGAGGAAGAGGACAAGGAGATGCCCGTGTTCCCAGAAAAGCTCTAAACCTCTCTCTGCCTGGCTGCTGATGCCCTGTACCTGCCTCCTTGTGCCTGGCCTGCCCCTAGTTCCCTTATTCTTCTCCTGGTCATCAGGACAGAGTCTGGTCAGGTGATGGTGTGAGAGTGTGAAGGGGAGAGAATTTGCACTTGGCGGGGCAGTGAGGGGAGGTGGTTAGAGACTGAGGCCCTCTTGTTCTAACCATGCTCTGGGAACACTGCATCACTTCTCAGAGCTTCTGTTCCACAATATGAGAAAAAAAAAAAAATGCAGGGACTGGATGAGGTGATTTTAATTTTCTTCTCAGCTCTGACACTTTGGCATTCTATATTTCTGAGATTCTTCCAAAATCTACTCTGTGGGATGTATCCCTTATTGCTAATCCTGATCTTTTCCCAGCTCATGAGAGAGGTGAACAGATGTGGTTTGGGGACTGGGGGCCAGTAGGTGCCACAACTGAAGGAGCTGGAGGCTGGGCCCGGGCGCCAGTAGGTTTGGGTTTGGCGCCTGGCAGGCCATGTACATTTGGGGGGACCTTCCAGCAGCCTCTGTTCTCTTTGCTGCCACACACATACATAGAAGGAAAAGGGGCGGGGAGGGAGAGAGACGAGGGAGGGAGGGAAGAAGGAAGGAAGGCAGGAAGGAAGAGGGGGAAGGAGGAAGGGAGGCAAAGAAAGAAACAAAACGAACAGAAGAAAAAGAAAAGAGAAGGGCTCGCCCCGGATCCAGGAAGCAGCCAGCCTAACCAGTAAAGTTGCCAAGGGGACGTGGAGGGGATGGGGAGAGGTGTTCCTAGTGGTGACAACCCTTCCACGTGAGTCTGTGAGGTGGGGGTAGTTCCGGGCCCTCCTGAGCTTGGGCTGAGTGGTGCCAGGGCAGAGTTGAGTGCCCCCACCCTGCCCCGTCAGTGCCCTCGGCAGGGCTGGGGTCCTGGAGGCGGCCCACTCCTCTGCCCACGGCCTCCTGCCGCTGCTTTGCTGCTCCTTCTGAAAACAACTGAAACCACAAAATTGGCTTGTGGTGGGTTCATATCAGTCACTGCTATTCAGCTTGGCTTCCTAGGATGACTAAGGGGGTTGGAAGCTCCTCCTATTAGCCCCCTAAATGTTCAGAGGACTCAGAGGCAGAAATGGAAAACTGTTTTCTTTTGGAGGCTTTTGCTGGGATGGGAGCCCCCCAGATGGCAGGGCTGCAGGCACTGCATTCTAACGTGTCTGTGGGCCCAGGAGTCTGGGGGGTCACCTCGGTGGGGGTGACCTTATTCTTAGGTTGCCTCATCCGACAGCTTGGAGTAGGGACTGGCTGAGGATGAGGACACTTGGATCCCCCAAAGAGTCTCCTTTCAGTCTGCCTCTTCCAGCTCCAATTCTCAAGTGAGCTGAGAGCTGAGCTGCTGCTGAGGGTGGGACTGGGCACAGTGGGTCCCATGGGCAGGGCCTGGGTATCAGCCTGGCAGCCCAGCTGTTGCTTGGGCCTGGGACCAAAGTCCTCAGTTGGAATTCCCCTACCTCCCTCCCAGATGGCTGTGTGACCTGGAGACAGTCCCCTCCCTCTCTGGACCAAGTTCTGCTGGTGGTCTTCAGGCAGGAGTGGTGCAGATGGGAGAAGCCCGGCCGCAGATGTGGACGCCCAGCCCCCAGGCCCTGGTCAGTGTCATCTAGAGTTTGACAGTTCTGGAGTTTGACAGGGCCTACCTCTCCGTCCTTCCCCGGAGTGAGGAAGAGTCCTGAGTTCGGGGTGGAGGTGGGGCAGGTGAAAGAGACCCTTTCTTTTTTCCTTCTGGATGTTAAAACACTCTCGGCCCCTTTTCCTATCTCCTCCTTCCTGTGTATTAGTGGTAGCAGCACCGAGGGAGGAGGTCCCATCCCCTCATCTCAATGTTATGTAAAGCGGGGTAAGAGCATCCTTTAGAAAGTTTTGCTATTTTTATTGATCTGTAAAATCTCAAAGGGAGAAGTACGCTTGCCATGCAAATACACGTCAAGATGAGTCTCCAGTCCCCTTCCCCCATGTCACGCCAACCCCACTCACAGAGGATGCTGGAACTGCCCAGCTGTGCCTGAGCGTCCCAGCTGCCCGGTCCTGCCATTCCCTCTGGGCTTAGGAAATGAGCCCAGACTGGGAGGCAGGAGGGTGGGTCCTACCCTCGCAAGGTTTTCCCTTTTGGTGACCCTGTCACTAAGCCTCGATTTTCCCTTCTTGAGATGAAAGACTGGGATTCTTTCGGCGCTGACCTTCGTGTATCTGCTATGCTAGTGACGAAAGGGAAAAGATAACCATTCCCTTGACCCCTTCTGCCCGCCCGCACCCCCATCACCGCGGTCCTCCGTGCTCCCCGTGCCCAGCCCCACCCCCGGTTCTGCGCTGCTCTCGTTCTCTTTCTGACTGTCCATTGTCTCGGTTTCTCTCTCTCCTGCTTTCATTCTCCGTCTCTCCATCTCTCTTTCTGTTTCAGCTCCCTCCTTCTCCCCACCCTGCCTCCGGGCTGGGGTGGGCGCACGTGAGGTTTTCAGATTGCTGACTCAGGCCTTTCTAACCACCCCCTCCCCAGGATTCCGTTTCCCCACGGAGGGAGACCCTCCCCAAACTCGCCTGCCCTCATCCAGGGTCTGGGAGTGGGGTTCTGATGACTGGGGTCCACGTCTCTCTGAGCCTTTGAGCAGGTGGGGAGGTTGAGGGTCTGTGTGACTTACCTACCACCTGCCCCCACCAGCTGAGGGCTAGGGGGGTCCCCGGGTGGGAGGAAGAGGAGTCGGTTTTTTGAGATGGGAAGTGTCTACCTCCTCATTGATTCCTGAATCCCCCAATCTTTGAGGGGGCTCAATGGGGGGCTTCTTCTCAGTTAAGGAGGGGAAAGAATCTGTTTAATGGCCCCCCGAGGATGCAAGGTGGGGAGGAGGGTACAGACCAGACTCCAGATTCTGGGAGGGATGGAGAGTGCATGTGAACAGGAACATAGAAAGAACATAAGTGTGGAAAAAATTCATGTCACTCATAAGCACACCAGAGGCATGACGTCTCCCCTCCTCCACCCCACCCTCACCTTTGGGAGTTAGGGGGGCTCACCCCCAATACCACTCATACACGTGTGTTAAGCACACACAGGCGTGCACACACACACCGCGCTCGCACATCCGACGAGCTAGAAGAACAGGACTGGGGAGCTGGGCTGAAAGGGGGAGGAGGGGGACAGGAAGGCAGGGTAGCCCCACCCCCACCCCATGCCCCATGCCCACCCTCCGCCTCCCCTCCGGTAGCTGGTGAGGTCTCTGCCCCCTTGACTTTTCCCAGCTTCGAGGAAATACCTCCCTTTAGGGGAAAGCGAGATCGTGAGGGGAAGCAGGGGAAGCACTGACTCGGGCAGAGGCATGAGCCTGATTTTCCAGTCTGGGGCGGGGCGGAGGGAGATGGCACTGGGGACGCCCGGGCGATGGGGCCTGACTCAGAGCCAGAACCACAGAGCTCGTCCGCTGTATTGTCGTCGGGGAACAAGAAGCCACCAGGTTTATAAGAAACTGCGATTCATCTCTGCCCCCTTCCACCCCTCTGCAAGGAATCAAGGTTAGACTCGAGGAAGAAATTACAGCCTGGGCAAGGAAGGGACTCTGCCTCAGATGATCTCTTTGGAAGTCTTCCCTGGGTTTGTTAAAGAAAGATGGCAGGTTCAGTGGGTCTTAGATCTTGAGGAGAGTCTGGGGCCAGAGGATGGGGCCCTTGCGTTCCCCTCTCCTCACTCCCAGCCCACAATGGGAACTCTTAAGCCCCACATGCTATCCCCAGAGCTATTGCTGAGGCTGCAGCCGGGGCATACAGGGGTCTCCAGGATCACAGGCTGTCGGGTTGGCATGGAGAGGGGTGGGGCAGCTGGCAGCTCCAGCTGGCTCTGCAGGCCCCCTCTTGGCCACTGGCTCACAGGTCCCAAGGTGAGAAGCAAGAGGGAGAGCGAGGGCAGGTTCTTTGAACAGAAGGGCAGAGCTGAAGGTGTGATGAACCTCAGAGTGGGCAGGGAGAGGGAGGTAGCACTGCCTGGCAGGGAGCATGCCCAGTGGCGTCCTCCTGCCATTTCTAGGAGCTGCCCAGGCCCCCTCCCAACTCAGATGGAAACACCTAGCAGCTTGGATGTGAGGCAGTGGTCCTGGTTGCCAGGGGCAAGGAGTTCAGAGAAGTGAGGAATGCCCCTCCCCACCCCACCCTGCCCCGGGCACCTGGAAACCAGGACTCCTGGGTTCTTCCCCTCTGGACCCGTTTTCCTCCACTGCCAGCATGCCCGGCCCAGCGTGGCTGTGCGTCTGAGCCAGTCCCTGCCCCTTGCAGTTCCTCAGTCCTGCTTCCCACCCCTCTTGCCCCATAGGTTGGGTGGGATTAGCTGAGTAACGGAGTTTAATTCTGTAGGGTCATCAGATGGAAAAGGACACCAGGAATGACTTCCCAAAGTACAGAGGAATGCTCACCGGGTGACCTGAGGAGGTCTTACGGTCTTGCCTTTCTCCAGAGGAAGGGAAAGGACTCTGAGCTGGACTTGGGTTGAGTAGGATACCTTGTGAGGAGAGAAGGATAGGGGATAAAAATAACTGAGAGCCTGGGGAAATTGAGTCACCCCTCTGAGCATCAGTTTCCTCATCTGTAAAATGGGAAGAACAATAGTATCCTCTTTGGGGTCATGGGAAGACACAGTAGCAGCATAAGGGCTCAGCACTGGGTCACCAGCTGTGTGATCTTGACAAGGTGCTTAACTTCTCTGTGCCTCAGTTTCCTTGTCTAGAAAATGGGGACAATGATCCCTGCCCAGCTGACCTCACAGCATTGTGCAGTCTACTGAAATCAAGAGTATGAATTGCCTGGGGTCTTCTCTTGTCTCCTCCTCCACGCCCCCAGCAGCAGTGAGGGGAGTGGGAGAATCAGGAAGAACTTGGGTTTTTCCAGTTTCCAAACTCACTGGGAGTCGAGGGATGAGACCAAGTACAAGCTAGACTCGGCAATATGTCCAGGGTAGTGGGAGCCTGGCCACCCTGGTACATGGCCCATTCCTGGGGCCCTGAACCTTCGGTGGTGAGTGGTGACCCCAGGTCAGTGTGTGCATGTGCGTGTGCGTGTGTGTGTGTGTGTGTGTGTGAGAAATGCAAAGACCATGGCCAAGTATCTCAATTCCCAGCCACTGGTCCAGTTGCTAAGGACTTGCCTGACCATATCCATGCCTCCCCAACCCACAGAACACGTCAGGTTCTGGTGCCACTGACTGGGAAGAAATGGAGGCAGGCACGGGGAGGGGGGCGGTGATGGGCAGCCACACCAGCTTCATGCCCTCTGTGGCTGGAGGTCCAGGGGCTGTCTCAGGGGCCTGCGCAGAGCGCCAGCTCCCCATGGCCCTGGTGGAAGGAGGTTGGCAGGACGCCTTGTGACACTTCTTGGGTAACTGAGGGGGGTGGGCAGCAGACAACAGGCTCCCGGGGAAATCTCAGACTTGCGTGTCAGAGCGGATCTGTGTCTGGGGTGGTAAGTGGGGTTAAACTCAAGGTCAGACCTAGCCAATCCATTTCCGTGCCAACATGGCCTTGGGTGCCCTCCACTGCAGTGGCTGAGACCCAGGTGTCCACTCAGCTGGAGATGACACTGCTAATGCCTGGTTTGTCCCTCTACTCCGGACACTGGTTGGCTGCCTGGTTTCTGCCTGTGCCTGGGATGTGTGAGGAACAGAGCATGGCACGTAGATCCTGGGCTTCCCTGCCACTCCCAGCTGCAGGTCCTAATCTCTCCATGGGTTGCAGGGATCTCAGAAAAGGAAATGGAATTAAGCTGCAGTATGAGGGGCTGTGGGAAGACGACTGAAAGAACTTCCCAACCTTCAGTAGATGAGGTAGGAGGTGGCTCTACATTGCTTAAATAGAAGGAACACCACCAGGTGTCTCAGAGTTCTGTACAATCCAGACACAGTCGCTTAACCTCCATCTATTAAGTGCTTGGAGATCATCAACCTGCCTGGGTCTCCTACCTCACTCCTCCTTGCTCTCTGCCTTATGCCTTTTCCAGGCAACTGTTATGTTTCATGACAGGAGTTGAGAGGGAGGAAAAGGAGGGAAGGAGGAAAAAGGGATCTCTGAGAACAAGCTGGAGGGCCAAAGTGGACCCCAAGCAGGATGCAGAGTTGACGAGATGTCAAAGGGGATGCAGTGATAGGTGAATTTGTTCAGATGGGTAAGAAATGTGGAAGAAGTCAGCAAGCTGCCTTTGCAGCAGGAGGACCTGAGGCTAAAGGTAAGAAGGGCTTCCGGTGGGGGCAACTGTCTCAGTGTTTCTGGAATAGAATTTGTATATATTGTGGGTGGGGTAGAGGTGGACAGAGGAGGAGCTGCATCTTCCTACCTTTGAGGAGGAAGATGGTACAACAGGAAGGCCAGAAGGTGGACTGCGGGTAGAATTCCAAAGTGTCCCCATGAGACAGGCTGAGGGAGACAGAGGGCCAGCTGCTGGGCCTGCTGCTTTCTTGTCCCCACTCCTAGCTCACCCGCCCCCTGCAAACACTCCTCAGCTCGCCCACCCCATTTTGGCCCGAAGCCCTGGGGAAGCTTCATGGCGTTCTCACCACGGACCCAGTGCTGGCTGCGGCTTCTTCCCTTTGACCTATTTTTTAATCATCTGATGGGATTTTCACCCCCCAAACCAAAGCCCTAGCGCCCTGGGCCCGTCAGCTCCACAGCGTGTCAAAACTGCCCCTGTCACTTTGCGTTGTTTTCTCAGTCCAGCCAGCCCCTCCCCCAGGGCCCGAGAGCAATGGCTAATTACCCAGCTGCTGAGCCCTCACCCCCACCCTGCCCCTCCACCCCCAGCCCCAACAGAGGGGCCCCAAGGACCGCTGGGAGGAGAATCTGTGGCCTCTGCACCCTCATGCTGCGTGGCAGGAAGTCCTTCCTGCTATCTAACCTCCATTCTTCCCTCTGTCCTGCCCCTGGCTGTATCGACACAGAGGATGTTGGTACTGGGAAGGGACTTTAGGATACCCGCTGAGGGACAGAGGGGCAACCAGTCTCCTGCCCTGAGTTTAGGGAAGTCTTCTGCCCCCCTGGCTCTCTCCCAGAATTCCAGAGGATGGTCTCTGCCGACTGTCTCATTTTACAGAGCAGACAACTGAGGCAGAGAGGGAAAGCATCTAGCCCGGGGTCAGCAGGGGCTAGTGGTGGGGCCAGGATCAGAACCCAGAGCTGCCCATCTGTCTTTCCATTTGCTTCTGGGTCCTCCCCACTTGACGTCTGTTTCAGTTTCTGTGCCACTCTGTCCCCACCCCTGACCAGGCGTGTTCCCTGCTGTGTTCCTCTCTCCCTTGCCCACTGGCATGGCCGAACTTCATCCTGGTGTTTCAGGCCTGTCCAGCCAGCTTCAGGCACCATTTAAGAATGGGATCTGTCCCTTCATCTCTTGGACCCACTACCACCTGTCTCCCCTTTGTGCCTCCTTCTTTCGTCCATCCCTGGTCTAGCCCATAAGTCTGTTCCATCTCGCCCCCACCCCACAATGTTAACCAGATAGACAAGCCAAAGGGCCTCAGGACAGAGATAAGCCCAGAGCAGACTCACAGATGGAGTCCTGGACAGACAGACGGGCAGACATGCAGCAGGCACACTGAGACCTGGATAGATCAAGATACAGAGAGAGAGAGACATAGAGATACAGAGACCTAAGCAGACTCAGAGCCCCAGAGACAGCAGACAGACACAGAGAGATGGGTGCAGAACCTAGACTCAGAACAAGCACACAGAGGTTTTACAGATCGCAGAGAGAGAGGCGGATGTAAAAAATACACACCGCCATGCAGGCAGAAATACAGGGACCCAAGAGACGCAGAATCAGACAAACAGCAGAGAAACACAGAGATTCAGAAGCCCCGAGAGACTAATAGAGTCACAGGGCAAACGGACATACATACGGCTCACAGGAAGCCAAAAGAGGGCTTCGGAGAGAGAAGGGCCTGAGCAGGGGCTGTTTTGCTGTCCTGTGGCCAGAGGCCCCAGGGGTGGCCTTACGTGGGAGGCCTGTCCTGGCAGAGCCTGACTGTGCCAGGGAATTGTGGGGTCTCCAAGAGCACAGGATGGGGAGCAGAGAGGAGCCCGGCTGTGAAGGGGTTAACCCCTCAGCCTGTATCCCACTCAGCTCTTTTCCTTCCCTCCCCCCACCCGCCACACCAGCTCCCTTTACCCAAAGCCCTGGGTATTCCCCCCCACCCCCACTCCAGGTAACCGGACCCTGCTTCCTGCCTGAGATTAAGGGCCTGTCTGCTGAGATTCCCCAGGAAGGGGTGGGGACCCAGCCTCTCCCCTGGGCCTTGCTGAAGCTCGGGCTTGCCCATCATAACCCGGCATGCCCCCATAGTTACAGAGTTGCCCAAGTACCCAATATCTTAACGTCCCTTCAGGAAGGTGCAGGAGCCCTCGCCTGGAAACAGTGGGGGTGGGGTGCTGCATGGGTGTGGGTGTCTGTTGGGGGGTGTGGGTCTTGTGTGAAGAGCTGGGGCTGGGGTGAGAGTGGTTAGAGACTGAGAGAGGAGAGAGGATCCGAGATCCGGTGCTCACAGAGGGAGAAGGACTGAAATGCAGGAGGACCCAGTCGTGGCCTAGAGCCCAAGGGTAAGGGCTGCCCAGCATCAAGGGCTGCAAGGGGAGGGAAGGGTGAGTCAGCCTGGGGTTGAGAACCCGGAGCCCTTGACCTTGGGATGAGCCCACACTGACCACCTGGTGCTGGGTGCTGGGGACTCGGAACTCCTGCAGCTGTCATGGGGGGAGGGGGTCTACAGGTGCCTGTCACTCGCCTTCTGCCCTCCCTGGCTGTTAATCCGATGGTTCCGGCCATGCTCTCTGCAGGCCTGGCAGTCTGAGCCCCGGGGTGGGGGGGTGGGGGGAGGGGTGTGTTTCAGAGCGGGTGGGGTGAGCAGAGGCAGATGCCCAAAGAGCTCAGGGAGACGGGATGTGGGACAAGAGAAGGGGGTGCAGCTGCAGGGACTGGATCACAGTCTGGTGTAGCTCTGTGGGCAGTGAGTGTGCGCACATGTGGTGATGTCGTGCACAGGCTGGTGTGTTGCAAGTCCACACCCGAGGGGCAAGGGGGCTGAGGAGCTTGAGAACTCTGGCCCCAGGGTCACCTTGCTAGGAGCTCTTTGCGGGCAGGGGCTGAGCCTGATTTATCTCTGTGAGCCCAGAGTCCCCAGGGTCTGGCCCATCCTAGCCCTCAGTACCTGAATCTCCAGACAACAGTGCGTGGGCATCATGAGGGAAGCCTGTCCTTTCTGAGATGGGGTCTTATATACGGAGAAGTTCTCTTTTGGCCCAAGGCCCTGAGTGGAGGCTGGAGGCTGGATTTGAAGGTCCCTTTGTGGGGACCAATGGATGCCAGAGGGAGGAAAGGTAAGATGCAGGCAAGTGGAAAAGGGGAAAGAGGAGGCAGTTTAGCACAGACTGTGCCTCTGTCCTGCTCCTGCCTGGGGCAGAACCCCTCAGCCTTTACCTCACACCTCACTTGAGACCCAGTTCATCCTGGTAGGTCTATTACTCCATTTACTGACAAGGAAACCCGAGAGGTTAGGATACTTGAACAGCCCACACAGACAGTGATGGTTGGAATTGGGGTTCCAAGCCACCCCCCCCATTTCCCTCTGCCCCAGCCTCCAGTACCCACAGATGTCTCCACCTCTCACTGCTCGTCTTCCTCTCTTCTTCCTCTTGCATCCCCCTCTTGCCTGGCATGAGACTTTCTCACTGAGTCATGTTCTGGGTTTCTGACTCTGCGGTCCCTGTCCCTCTCCATCTCTAAATCTCTCAGAAATGCAGCCCAGGCCTCTCACTGTGCTCTCTCCTTCCTTTCCTGCCTCATCCCCGACACGCTGCCTGGCTCTCTGTCTCTTATCTCCTCTCTCACAGCTTCTCAGGCTGTGCCCAGCAGGGTGGAAGGCAGAAATCCGGGTGCTGGTGCCCCTGTGTCTGGGTCTCTACTAGCAGCCAGCCTCTCCCCAGCTGCCTCACTGTACTTGCTGCTCAGCCCTTCTGCACCGTGCAGCATGAGCCCATTCAGGAGCTTTCAGGGGCCCTGGAGGAGTTCAGGACTCCACACACTGTAAGGAGAGGATTCAAGTGGCTGTTAGATTCTGGGATGAAGAATTGTCTGGTCTTGGAGCTTCGATAAAAGAATCTTCTCAATGCTTGTAGCAGCCATCCTCAGACATTCAGCCTCCTTCCCTGCACCGAGGAGGGCACAGCAAGCAAGGTCAGGGCACACTGACTTTCTTAGGATGGGACATGGCTTGGAGGTGGGTGAGCAAAGTGGCAGGGGGCCTGAGAGAGGGATGCGTGGACTCCATGGGGTCCAGCGTCACCTGGAGTCCCTCTTAAACGCACAGACTCTGAGGACCTGCCACAGGCCTGCGAATCAGAGTCTCTGGAGGCAGGTCCCAGGAATCCACATTGTCACAGCTTCCCGGCACAGTCTACGACACACAGGTGTGGCCAGTGCTGTGTGACATCAGGGAGCCAAGCTCATTTTGAGTCTTGATGGGAAACGGCTGGAAGAGAAGCCTTGAATACACACAGAGGACAAGAGGAAAACCGGGGTCCAGGTTGGGGGGTTAGGGGCAATTTTCTTTTCCGTTTTCCAAACCTTTTCTGATGTGATCATATGACTTTTCGTTTATTATTATTGTTCTCCCTCAAAATGGGAAGGCAAACACTCTTGTGGGAAGAGCACTGGATCAGGAGTCAAGAGACAGGGTTCCAGCCCTGGCTGTGCCACGAATGGAGTGTATGAGCTTGCTAAGTTGTTCAGCTCCCATATTTCCCATCCAGGCTGTCTCATAGACCATGACTCCCCCATCCTGGACACACACCCTGTGTATCTTTGCTCCCGCCCCACCAGGGCCAGCTTTCTGGATGCTCAGCAGGTTGATGGGATGAGAGAGGGGCTGGGAGGGGCAGTGATGGGGAAGAGAGGGGATCCCAGGGGGCGTCCTCTCCTGCTCCTCCTTTCCCACCTCTCCATCCCTGGGGCCTCGGAATAGGGTGAGGTGGCAACAGGAGGAGGAGGTGTCACTGCCAGGGTTATTCTTCTCACCCAAGCTGGCAGAGGGGCGGAACTGGCAGTGGTGACACCAAGGCCACTCATCCCCCGCTTTTCACAAGCACATTCTTTTTTGGATGGAAGAAATTGGAGGCAGGCAGGTGAGGAATCTGTGGTTGATAGCCAGCCTGTAAGACCCTCTAAGAGCCCATGAGGTTACAGCGAGACTGCCCCCAGCCACCCTCTTCCTCCAGGGATATGTCCCCACGTCCACCTGATTCTGAGATTCATAATCCTTCCTGCCCCAGAAAGCTGGGTGGGAGCTCAGGTCATCGTGATCAGAGGCAGGGGGATGGATCACTTGACCTGAGGATCAGCATGGAAAAGAGGAGGGGGAGAGAGAGGAACAAGACTCCATTTGGCCTTCCACAGCCAAGTACTTAGCAAAAAGAGGTGTCAGCATTCAACAGTCTCATGTGTCCTGGGGAAATCAGTCATTCAGGGGGAGTCTTACTGAAATCTCTCATGTTTCCCCCAAAGCAGCCAAGGGTCCCAAGGTCACCCTCTCTTTCAAGCAATGCTCCTCTCTTGGAACAACAGGCAGAAACTTCCCCTTCCTTAAGGCAGGGGCATGGTGGGTAAAGAGGTGGGGAGGCCAGTCCCGCGGCTCTGGGGCTGTCGGTATCTAGTCTCCGTTATCTAGTCTCTGTTCTCAGGGTTCTCAGGGGAGGCGCCGATTCTCTCTCCTCCCACCCTCCCTGGGTCATGACCGCCTCCTGGGGTCTCCAGCTTCGCCTTCGCCTGCCAACCTGCCTCTCCGTTCAGCTCTAGTTGGGAGCAGAGAGTCCCCACGGGCCCCTAAGGGTGAAGCCCTGTTGGGCTGGGACAGAGATGCAGAGATGGGGCCAGCCCCCAGGGGAGAACTGAGGAGGGCTGGGGGGATGGGGGGAAGAGAGGTTAACCTTCAACAGGATGAAAATGTTACAGTATTTTTCAAAACTCTTAAAAATGTAAATCTTTATCTGTATATTGACATGCAAAAAATTCCGTAACACCTTGTTGAGCGAAAAAAAACATTACAAAGCAGCACGTGTGATGTTTAAATAAAATTATGTATTTGTGTGTGTGTGAGTGTGCAAAAGACTGACACAGAGGCAGTGTGCAGGGAGTAACATCTGGAAGGATATTCTCTGAAATGTTAATCTTGTTTGCCTCAGGGGGTGGAATTTGGGGTGTTTTATACAGTCCTATTTTTACTTTTACTGCTTAAATTTTCTGTATGAGTATGTTTTATCTTTATACACAGGAAAACTCTCAATGATGCTATTTTCAATTTGGGGGAAAAAGGATTGTTTTCATCATCAAAGGAATATAACTACATCAGTCACAGAAAAGGAAAATACAGAAAGAAAAGCTCCCGTAGTCCCATCAGCGAGGCAGCCCTTCAGAACATGTGGTGGGTTTCCTTCCTGTCAGCGCCTCTGAATCTCTTCACAGCAGCTTCTCCCTCCAGGTCTAATAATAGATGGGAGGGGGCTGCACAGGGACCCCCTTTCATGTAGGGCTCACATCTCCTCTGAAAAGTACATCAGGCTGTTTCCCCGGTCTACAGATGAGGCTCTTGAGGCTGACTTTCAGGCAGGGGAAGTGACTTGCCCAGGTCACACATACCTGAGTGATAGGCAGAGCCAGGCCTGAAACTCTGAGTCCTGGCAGCCCAGTGCCACTTCAGTGCTCCCAGCTGCCATGCCCAAGTCGGGGAGCTTTTGTGGCCGGGCCCAGCCCAGAGCCCTGCAGACCCAGCGGCTGCTGCCGTTGCAATCCCCTTCAAGGAGCTCTTCCTGGGGCCCACCAGGTTCCAAGTCTGCCCTGGGGCTGGAGGAACAAGTTGCATCCGACACAGCCCACCTGGGCTTCTGGCCGGGAAGGAGAGCGAACGCTTTACGCAAAGCCACTTAGCTTACAGAGCCCGGGCACACAGTGGGCGTCAATGAATATCTGTTGAATGTTCATGGTCGAAGCGGCTCTGAGGCTGCGAGTGCTCTGAGAAGGCCCCAGTTCCATCTGGGCCATCACTGAAGGCTTCCTGTAGGAGGGGGCCTTTGAGCTGCGCCTTCAAGGACGGGTAGAATTTTCACGACGGTCCAGAGGAGAGAAACAGGCTGGTGTTTCGGGTGGAGGGGTCGACTCTCCCAGAAGGCGAAGTCTTTCAGCGCGAACTACGAGGCACGCGGGGACTTGCTCGTCTCCACCGTGGGGGCCCTCCAGTCCTCGCCCGCCGGCCGCGTAGAATTTGCCGAGTATTAGCCACGAGGGGGCGGGGTGAGGCGGGGCGGGGCCGAGGTGGCGGGGTTGGGGGGGAGGGGGGACCCGGAGAGCTTCATAAAGCCACAGCAAAGGCGCCGCGATGCTAGTGACAGCGGCCCGCTGGAGAGGGAGCCCGGGAGCAGCCGCGCGCCCGCCAAACGCGGGCGCAGGACCCAGGCGTCCGAGCCCGGGCTCCGGTGGGGCCCCCGCCCCCGGGACCCCGCCCCGCCCCCGCCCGCCTTGGCCCACCCGACCCTCTCGGCCGCCCCCGCGCGGAAAGGGGCCGGTCCTCGACGGCTGCGGGAAGGTACCAGCCCGCCCCGGATGGGCATCGTGGAGCCGGGCTGCGGAGACATGCTGACGGGCACCGAGCCGATGCCTGCGAGCGACGAGGGCCGGGCGCCGGGCGCCGACCCACAGAACCGCTACTTCTACTCGGAGCCCGGCTCGCAGGACGCAGTCGACCGTCGCGGGGGCGCCAGCCTGGGGGCGCCCTACGCGGGGGGCGCCCTAGTGCCCGCCCCGCCGGGCCGCTTCCTCGGAGCCTACGCCTACCCGCCCCGGCCCCAGGCCGCCGGCTTCCCCGGGGCGGGCGAGCCCTTCCCGCCGACGGCGGGCGCCGAGGGCTACCAGCCGGGGGACGGCTACGCGGCCCCGGACCCGCGCGCCGGCCTCTACCCCGGGGCGCGCGAGGACTATGCACTGCCGGCGGGGCTGGAGGTGTCCGGGAAGCTGCGAGTCGCGCTCAACAACCACCTGTTGTGGTCCAAGTTTAATCAGCACCAGACGGAGATGATCATCACTAAGCAGGGCCGGTGAGTGAGCCAGGCGCCGGGGAGCGCGAGCCGCCCCGCCAGCAGGTGGGAGCCTTGGCCCGCCCGCCCGCCGGAACAAGGACGTGTTTTCTTCTCTTTTTTTCTGTCTAGACTTTGCTGGTGTCTCCGTGTCCCACACAGTTTGGGCTTAGGCTTTGAGGGGAGGGAGAGGGAGTTGTAGTGCGGACAGGAAAGTTCTGGGGGTTGTTTACTTCTGTTAACCGTATCACTTCTAGGACTTGACACCAACAGGCAGAACTCGGAAAGAGAGATGGACGAGAGTGGGCGCAATGAGAAGTTGTCATGGGTTACGGGAGGGGTGCCTGTAGTTCACCCCGAGTTTGTGTGTGCCCCTGCGCTCTGCCTGAGTGGGGGTCGCAGTGGGCAGAGGGGGAGCGTGTGTTGTGGGTCTGACAGGGCAGGACACCTCTTAGCCCCTGTGTGTGGGGAAATGGAGGGGAGGGCAGAGTCTTGCAGCGTGCTTGCCGGACAGTAACCCAGCCTTCATGGGCGTGGGGCTGTGCCCACTTCTCCCAGGCCTTTGCTGCTGTTGTGCACATGTCAGCTTTGGGGGGAGGAGGTAAGGCTGGGATTTGGTGACATGGAGAAGCAGTCGCCAAGTTTCCCTTCCGGTAGTACTTTGAGATCATATGCCTGGTGTGTGTGTGTGTGTGTGTATGTGTGTGTGTGTGTTGGGGGTGGTAAAGTGTGTGGGGGCCCAGATCCTTCCAGGTACAGGCCCCTGCCTGAGGGCACAAATGCTCATGGGCCTGAGCAGGTGAATCTAAGCCATAGCTTCAGCCAGTCCCACACTCTGCACCCTTCAAGGTCTGTCCCCTGAAAGCCTGCCCACACGCCTGTCCAGATATTCACCATCAGCCTGCGGAAATTTGGGAGGGGGAGCCCCATGGCTCGGTGGGTAAGGATCCCCTGAGCCCAGTGCATGTGGAGTAGGGTTTGGGGCTGAGGGTGCTGCTTCCGGAGAGAGCCTCCTTCACGGGGAAAGAAAGAGAAACTCTTGACTTATGTGGTATTTGTTTAGTAAGCAACACTCGGAGTGGGCCCTGCCGGTGTCTGGTGTGTGCGAGTGTGCGTCTGCCCTCCCCACTGGGGGCCCGTGTGGGCAGGTGACCAGGGAGGACCTCTGTGTGGCGGGCCTGTGTCACTAGTGGACTCAGGAAGTGTTGAAGAGTGGATACCGAGTATGGGGCTTGGGGAGGATGAGAGAGAGGCCATGCTGGGCCTCGGGGTTGGCATTCAATCTGGGCATTGCTGGAACATTCTTCCCTCCCGATGGTTTCTGTGGGGTGGCCTGGGATTGAGGGACCTGTCCACCACCCACAATTGGCTTCAAGTGGCTAAGCTGTTCCCCTTTCCCTGGGATGAACCCGGGAAAGTTGGCATTTTCTTTTATGGCACGGCCTTCATCTCCTAAGCCTTCTGATGTTTCCCCTCTGCTCCCCCGACCCCTCGGCTTGTCTGAGTACACCCAGGCACAGCCCAGGCTTCTCGTCCCATCCTGTCTGAATTGGAGGGGACCCAGAAGATCCTGTCCAGTCTCCTCCCTGCAGAGAGAGGGAAACGGGCCCAGAGACAGTAAGCGACTCTTCTGAGGCCACACAGCACACCTGTCGCTGGCAGAACTGGCACCAGAACCCAGATGGTATCAGCCTGGGTTTCTTTCTCGGCCCCCCTCGGCCGGGAGTTGAAACTGCCTCCCGTACTGTCCAAAGGCCTTGATGTATTCAGCTGCTTTCACTTCCATTATTTCACTGTGCGCTAGGCAGGCCAAGTGGTCTCCCCATTTTACAGCTGCAGGCACTGAGGTGCCGGTCTATCTAGTAGCCTCCCCTCTGTTGTGTGGTCAGGAAGCGTTCCCACCCTGGGAGCTGGCCGGGGTCTGCCCACAGCCTGCTGCCAGGCCTCTGCCTCTCCAGTCTCGAGGGATGGGGTGGACGGATCATCAGCCAGCGCTTCAGGGCTCTGGAGGGTGCCAAGCTGGGTGCTGGGCTGACTGCGGGTCTACACGCAGGCTTTTTAGGGCGGTAATCTCTGAGTGTGGATCGCCATCTCTGCCTGTTTCTTTCTTTTATGTTCCTGCTGAATAATTCTCTCTTGAGAAGTTTCGTTGTCTCCCTTTTATGTCCATACACCTACTTTGTTTTATTATGAAAATTCTCCAAAATTTTCAAAAATACAAAAGTGAAGAGAGAAATGTAACAGGCCTCCATCTACCCACCACCCGCTTCAACAGTTGTCAACGCTGGTCCCGTCTTGTTTCTTTATCCTCACTCACTTCTACCCCTCTGGTCTGCAACTGTATTAGTGATAGAGTACGTAATCATTAAGTCCTAGACACTACGTTATTTCATTCTTAAATATTTCTCTGTGCACCTCTAAAAATGGCTTTTTAAAAATAAACACGGTACCATTAGCAAACCTGAAAAGAAATTCCCGAATATCATCCAATTTCCCTGATTGTTTCACAAGCGTGTGTGTGTTTTACAATCTTCACACATTCCATCCATGCTGAGGGACTACTTCAGGCACCTCAGGGTCCCTGTTGGGAGGGGCAGTGGCCCGTCACCATTTCCTTTGATGCCTCCCCTTGGATCAGGCCTCAGGGACTGCATGCTGGGGCAGAGGGGACAGAGGACACACCACCCCCAATTCCGTCGCACCGGCCCTGAATCACCCCATATCTCAGCTTGGGCTCCAGTGACTGGGAAGTTGGTGGCCATTTCCTCCTGCTACTAGCTTCTGAAAAGGAAGACTTGGGCTCAGAGAGCAGCTCCCTTTCTGTCTTCCTGCTTTGGTGGGCCAGCCTGTCCCTCCGTGGGTTCCAGTGACCTGCCAGTCACCACCGCATCACCCACGGCCTTCTTCCTTTTTGAAAAATCCTTCCAGCCCAGGCCCACTCACAGCCCCACAGCCTTTCGCCCTGGGCTGACTCACTCCCTCCCAGATCCTTCCTCTCCCACCCACCCTAGACCCATCCCTCAGTGTGGACAAATGACACAGTCTCGCTCTCCCCCATGGGCAGGAATGGGGTGGGGAGCAGGGGGGTGATTCCCCGGTCCAAAGACTGATCCAGGCCGTTCAGATGGGGCTGGGGGCGGAAATTGGGGCCAAAATGATGGGTGGACCACCTGGAGACTTTCGGTGTCCAAGTTTATACGTTTGTGGAGACTTGGGGTGCCTGATAGTGCCCCCCTGGACTTGTGTTTCTGCGTGGCAGCGTACGTGTGCTGTGAAGGTGTTGGCAAGCATACGAGAGTGGATGGTAGACATTCTCAGTAGAGGAAGAGAGAGCTGGTGTCTGTGTGTGGATGTGTGGGTGTGCATTAATTGCTGGCAATCCCCACTTTTCTGGGTGTGATTAGTTGATTATTATAATTAAGATAACTTTGGGTAGCTCCGTTGTTAAGGAGCTCAATTTGCATTTGTGTCTGTGTGTGTGAAGTTACGGGTTGATAAAACCGTTTCGGTCCCACACAGTCCTCGATCACTGGCCTCACAGCCATTGTGGTTTTCCTTTCTCCACGTTCCTAACTCCAAGAACTTTTTAGATGAAAAAAAAATTTTTTTAGCTTTATTTAGGGCTGGCTGGCTTCATCTCTCTTGCAGCAGGTGAAACCGGCTTTGCTTTATGTTCGGCTGTTTGCTGGTGGCTGTCTGATTTCTATTAAGTGGTCTGGGGTGGGTGGGAGGAGGAAATCCTGGGACGCCCGAGCTCATTTTGCCTTTTGATAGGTACAAGGCATTGCTGAATCCCCTCCTAAAAGGGGGGAATCAGTTTACACACCCACCAATAGTGGACGAGAGGACCCATTTTCCTTTAGGCTCATCAGCATTAGGTATTATCGATTTTTAAACATTTTGCCAACGTGACTGACGAAAACCATCTCCTTTTAATTTGCACTTTTAGTGCCGGTGAATTGGAGCATGTCAGAGGTGTTCAGGCCGGGGGAGGGATATGATGACCCTACGAATCATTTCAAGGTGGGTTGGTCTGTAGGGGCAGCAGAGGATTTTGGGGTCTTGGACCCTGTCTTCTGAGGCTGGAATGGTAAGTGGGCTTTTTGGGGTCCCAGACCCATCTCCACTCCCTGTTCCTTCCCAGCAAAGTGTCGTGTAAATCAGGGGCTATTTTGGGATGCCAGCTGGTGGTGATTCTAGACTTTTAGGGTGAAATTGAGACCTCCCTTCTCCTCTCTCTTTTCCCCGTCTACTTCCTGTGTCTCCTCCGTGTCCCTCTACTAGCGATAAGCAGCAGCTGTAGGGATGGAGACCACAGCATGCACTCTGCCGTCAGGAGACCCTGGCTCTGCTCTCCCGCCAGGGAGCTGTTGCCAAACCTCTCTGAGCCTCATTTTCTTCGAGTATAAAATTGGAAATAACATTTTATATCTCAGAGGACTGGTTCAGTGAACTGACTGCTGTAGAGGTAGAGGCTCAATGAATATGTTTTCTTCTCTTCCTGTATTCCTCCAGTTTGGATAGGAACCTGTTACCCTATAGAAACGTGTGAGTAACCTGACCACCGTCATAGAATGAGTTGGTGGTAGAAATGGGTTGAAAATATTCCTCCACCCTCGATTGCTCAAGGCCTCATCCCTAACCTTTGATTTCTCAAGTTGACTGGCCTGCTGAGCCCCTGGGACCCAGGGCCTGAAACCAGAAGTCTGAACTCTTGCTCAGGGTCCTTTAGCCAGGCCAGAGGGCTTTGACAGCTCTGGGCCTGGGGGAAGGTGGGATGGGAGTGGGAAGCAGAGAGGGTGAGCTGAGTTTCACATCTTTTGAACTTCTTAACAGCTCTCAGAGGAAATGTAGGCAGGAATTATTAACTCCATTTATGGGTGAAGAAACTGAGGTTTGGTTTGGGAATTAACTTATCCAAGGTCATAGGGCCAGTAAGTCTCTCTTTCTCAGCCCAGGAAAAGTCTGGGGAAGACAGGAATGTGACTGGGCCCTCCCGGGAGACCTTCCCAAGGTTATTAGGGGTGTTTCTCTGGGACCCTCTGGGGACTAGGATCCACCCAAAAGTGTTGCTAGGCCCCAGGAAGTCTCCCATTCCCAGGTTTCTTGATTCATGGACCAGTGCCTTTGTTCCCCTCTGGCAGTGCTTCCTGTAGGAGGAGGAGAGAAGTATGTGGGAATAAAAAGTAATTCTGATGAGGATTGGCTCTGCTGTCCTGAAAACTCTGCTCTTCCTGCTTGGGTTAGAAGAGAAAGGCTAAGCCATTGGAGCTGGTGATGGCATTGGTGCTGGTAGAGCTGATGATGGTGACGGGGGTGGTGATGGTGGAAGTGGTGGTTGTAGTAATGGTGATGATGGTGGTGGTGATGGTTGTAGAGATGGTGGTGGTGATGGTGGAGGTGGTGGTTGTAGTGATGGTGATGATGGTGGTGGTGATGGTTGTAGAGATGGTGGTGGTGATGGTGGAGGTGGTGGTTGTAGTGATGGTGATGATGGTGGTGGTGATGGTTGTAGAGATGGTGGTGGTGATGGTGGAGGTGGTGGTTGTAGTGATGGTGATGATGGTGGTGGTGATGGTTGTAGAGATGGTGGTGGTGATGGTGGAGGTGGTGGTTGTAGTGATGGTGATGATGGTGGTGGTGATGGTTATAGAGATGGTGGTGGTGATGGTGGAGGTGGTGGTTGTAGTGATGGTGATGATGGTGGTGGTGATGGTTGTAGAGATGGTGGTGGTGATGGTGGAGGTGGTGGTTGTAGTGATGGTGATGATGGTGGTGGTGATGGTTATAGAGATGGTGGTGGTGATGGTGGAGGTGGTGGTTGTAGTGATGGTGATGATGGTGGTGGTGATGGTTGTAGAGATGGTGCTGGTGATGGTGGAGGTGGTGGTTGTAGTGATGGTGGTGATAGTGTAGATGGTGGTTGTAGTGATGGTGGTGGTAATGGTTGTAGTGATGGTGGTGATGGTGGAGGTGGTGGTTGTAGTGATGGTGGTGATGGTGGTGGTGATGGTTATAGAGATGGTGGTGGTGATGGTAGAGGTGGTGGTTGTAGTGATGGTGGTGGTAATGGTTGTAGTGATGGTGGTGATGGTGGAGGTGGTGGTTGTAGTGATGGTGGTGATGGTGGTGGTGATGGTTATAGAGATGGTGGTGGTGATGGTAGAGGTGGTGGTTGTAGTGATGGTGGTGATAGTGTAGATGGTGGTTGTAGTGATGGTGGTGGTAATGGTTCTAGTGATGGTGGTGATGGTGGAGGGGATAATTGTAGTGGTAGTGGTGATGGGGGTGGTGATGGTTGTGGTATAGAAGTGCTTCTTTCTCGGAATTATACTCTGGTACAATAATGCAGCATCCCAACCTCAACTTCCTCCAGTTTTCCTGGGAACCAGTACTTTGAGCATGAGAACTGTGCTCGATAGAGTTCTCTTTCAGGTGGATGGGAAGCTCCACCTAGGACCTTAGCTTCTTCTCTGAAGGCCCAGCCCTGGGGCAGGCCATACTACAGACATCAGGCCCAGGAGGATGGGTCAGGGAGAGCCTGTGAATGGGTGCCATGGGGCTAGGAGTGTGTTAGCACCATGAGAGCCACAGTGGAGAGGATGGATGGCAGACTCAGGCCAGACTGGGGCTCAGGGGGCTGAGTCCTGAGGACCTACTAGGAACAGCCTGTAGGGGGCTGGCTTGTGGCTTTGCTCCTCCCTAGGAAGCAAACTTCCTTCCTTAGGTTAGAGACAGTGCTGTGCAGCTAACGTCCAGCAACTGCCTCTCTGAAAGCAAAACATCTTTAAAAGCCCTGATTTGTAGTGTTTGCTGATTTCTGTGGTGTAAATACTCCTACGATAGCTGATTTCAAGCTGCCGACGTGGTATCAGTGAGACATTGAGTTGGGAAGAGACGTGCAGTAGCGCGCATTATATAGTATTTGCACCATTACAGGTACGATAGCGGTAAATAACCTCAAGAGCAGAGATAATAGTAAAATGTAGTAAAAGAATCGGGAAGTGATGATTTTTAAGTGTTTATTATCTTGGTTTATAGTATAACGTATTTAATTGTAAGTTTATATAATTTAATTTTTAATTATGTCTGTGTTTAATAACTGGCTGGCAAACTTCCTGAACATTTTCACTTGGCTCTCGTGAGGTGTGGAGGCCAGCTGCAGCACACCACTGATGGCCTTTGCACAGGGGTGGCTGCCTGTGGGGTTGGGGACTAATGGATGTTGGTGGGTCTCTCTGTCCTCCCCAGGCGAATGTTCCCATTCCTGTCATTTACTGTGGCCGGGCTGGAGCCCACCAGCCATTACCGGATGTTTGTGGACGTGGTCTTGGTGGACCAGCACCATTGGCGGTATCAGAGCGGCAAGTGGGTGCAGTGTGGAAAGGCCGAGGGCAGCATGCCAGGTATGCGCCCCCTTGGGAGCGGTGGGCACTCTTTTTCTCCAAGACTGGGCGCCCCCTGGTGGATCCAGGAGGAACCCCCAAGTCCCTGCCCCACCCCAGGATTTAATTCCCCGTCTCATCCCCCCATCCCACCCCATTCATCCACTTCTCGCTTCCGTTCTGTCATCTCTTTTCTACTTTGCACTAGCTTGTCTTCTGCTTAGTCCTCTGCCTACACCTCCCCTTGCCCTGCCCCATCTGGTCTTCCTCCTGCAACCTTTTTGACATCCCCCTCAGAACAGGCAAAGAAGCCCCACACCATCAGGGGTCTGGTCCCAGGGGCTGCATGCCAAAGAGGTTCACTGTCTACAGGAAACCGCCTGTACGTGCACCCAGATTCCCCCAACACTGGAGCCCACTGGATGCGCCAGGAAGTTTCATTCGGGAAACTAAAGCTCACGAACAACAAGGGGGCCTCCAACAATGTGACCCAGGTGGGTGGGACTCCTCCTCAGGGGCTAGCCCTGCCCCCCCCCCATCCCCAGGGCTGCAAGGGGTCCTGAGGGCTGACTCTGTTCTGTAAGAACAGAGTGCTCTCTGACTCTGGTTCTTTTCCACCCACCTTGAGGGGAAGATGAGATGGGAGGAAGCTGAATCTCAGGGGCAGACAGGGGGTCACATTCAGGCCAACATGGGCTAAGCCAGCCTGGGGGTTTCTTCATGGAATCCCGAGCTGCCATCGCTTGTGTACTGTGCTGGGCGTAGAGTTAGAGCCAGCGGTCCCACGGAGTGGTTGCAGAGTTTCTCTGAGTTGAGCAATCCTACTAAAAGGGCCCTTATCCCTGAAAAGCTGTTTGTGCTAATACCTTGGTCACAGTGGACATCTAGGGGTAGGAAATGGGGCAAGAGGACAGAACTGGTGCTGTGAAGAGGCTGGGGACTGGAGCTGGAAGGCATGGGAGAAGTTACATGGGAGGTGGCAGGACAGGGGAATGAACGTGATGACCTCAGGGTCCTTTCTAGCTTGGCCATAGGGCCAGACTTGGGTGGGGGTGGGGGCGGGAGATCCTTCGAAATCCCTCCTCCCCACCCCCGTAAACATCTTGTTCTCTCTCCCTCTGTCAGATGATTGTGCTCCAGTCCCTCCATAAGTACCAGCCCCGGCTGCACATCGTTGAGGTGAATGATGGCGAGCCAGAGGCAGCCGGCAACGCCCCCAACGCGCATGTCTTTACTTTCCAAGAAACCCAGTTTATTGCTGTGACCGCCTACCAGAATGCTGAGGTGAGGGCTGCCTGGTTCAGTGTGGGCCTGAGCCTGGGATGGGGAGAATGCAGCCCCCCGTCTCCCTTGGGAGAGATTTTGGAAGTTCCCTAGGCCAGACTCAGAGCTCAGGTGACTCTGTTTCCCCTCTTTCTAGATTACTCAGCTGAAGATTGATAATAACCCTTTTGCCAAAGGATTCCGGGAGAACTTTGAGTCGTAAGTGCTACTGGGTTCAACTCGCCTTTGCAGAGGCCTCCTCTTGGTCCCTCCTGAGACTGAGGCTGTAGACATGTGCTCAGCAATTCCCTCGCTGCCCCTGAGGATGGGAGAGGGTGGGGTGGGTGCTGGAGGGCAGGCCAGGGAAGGAGGGTCTGGGGAGGGACTTGCAACTGGCAGGCTCGTAGGTGACCGGTTCTGCTAGTGACCCCTGTGTTCTTGCCGCCTATTTTTTTTTTAGCATGTACTCGTCTGTTGACACCAGCGTGCCCTCCCCGCCTGCACCCAACTGTCAATTGCTTGGGGGAGACCACTACTCTCCTCTCCTACCCAACCAGTATCCTGTTCCCAGCCGTTTCTACTCCGACCTTCCCGGCCAGGCCAAGGATGTGGTTCCCCAGCCTTACTGGCTGGGGGCTCCCCGGGACCACAGCTATGAGGCCGAGTTCCGAGCAGTCAGCATGAAGCCTGCATTCCTATCCTCTGCCCCCGGGCCCACCATGTCCTACTACCGAAGCCAGGAGGTCCTGGCGCCTGGAGCTGGCTGGCCTGTGGCCCCTCAGTACCCTCCCAAGATGGGCCCAGCCAGCTGGTTCCGCCCCATGCGGACTCTGCCCATGGAACCTGGCCCTGGATCTTCAGAGGGGCGGGGGCCAGAGGACCAGGGCCCCCCCTCGTTGTGGACCGAGATCACCTCCATCCGGCCAGAGTCTGGTGACTCAGGACTAGGGGAAGGAGACTCTAAGAGGAGGCGTGTGTCCCCCTATCCTTCCAGTGGGGACAGCTCCTCCCCTGCTGGGGCCCCTTCTCCTTTTGATAAGGAAACCGAAGGCCAGTTTTATAACTATTTTCCCAATTGAGCAGATGATGTGATGAAAGGAACAGAAACAGCGTTACTAGGTTGGAGGACACCAACTAACTAGACAACGGACTCAGGACTGAGCGGTCTGCAGCTCCCTCTGTCCCTTCTCCTTTTGTAGTTGGTCAAGGAAGAGGGGGCCCAAGAAGGATTCTGGGGTTCACTTGCTGCTTCCTGGCCCACAGTGAAACCTGAGAGGCATGTCCCCCGCTCCTTCCTTTGCCCTAACTATGATCATTTACCTGGTGCTGCTTCTGGCTGTGAGTTCCCAGCTGGAGAACAGAGAACAGAGAACAGGAGGCCTTGGACACAAAGGAGCTTCCTCTCTTCTGGGGGAGGGGGCTGGGGGTCAGGGGGCAAAAGCCTGGAACTGGAAACTCTCTTCCTTTGTGGAATAACTTTGAGCATTTTTGTTTGTGTATGTGTTAATCCCGGTTCTGAAAATAAAGATCCATGGATTTTTCTAACAGTCAGCCAGCCAAGGCCAGGGAGAGGACTCAGGGACTTTGGGGAGCTGGCCTGGGCCCCACCTGCTCAGAGACAGTGGGGTCCTGAGGAAGGGGCTGGGAAGGGGGGATGGTGCACATCTCAAGAAGCAAAGTCTTGGGGGGAGGGTGTGCGCATACTCTCTTCTTTTTTCTGTTTTTTGGAATGGGGGAGGCTATTTATTGTACAGAGAGTGGTGTCTGGATATATTTCTTTTGTCTTCATCACTTTCTGAAAATAAACATGAAACTGTTGAGCGTGTCCTGTTTCGGCGCCCGGGTGAGGGCCATGGGTGGAGACTCCACTGGGAATTGCGAGTGCACCAAAGCTGTTCTGTTGGCTCGAGAACAGAACCTGAAGTTCCGAAGAACCTGCACTTCCTCGAAACCTGAAGTGGCTTCACTCAGCGGATGAACTCAGTTATCGCAGGGCCACGTGTCCTGCCTTCAGCGCTCAGGTTGGTGGTTGATGCCACCTCTTCAGGTGTCCTGGGATAGAGAACCATCCCTGGGCCTGCGTGTGCCCCCTGCCCTGTGGAGGGGGTGAGAGGGCAAGGCCGGAGCGGGGCTGGGGTGGGGTGGGGACTCTTCGGGGAAGGATGGTCCTTGATATCTCTCTGCATTTCGAGCAACTTTGGCCCCCCATCTTCATCTTAGGGTTGTTCAAGGATTAAAGGAGTAAATGTAAATTGGACCACATGGAATTGCTGTTTTTATAAATCAAGAACAGCCAAATATTGGCAATTTTATGTGGTTCAACCTAATACATGTAAAGGGTTGAGAACAGTGTCTGATAACCGGTGAGCACTCAGGGTGTAAACTGTTGTGTTATCATCTTCCAGCTCTGCTTCTCTCTCTACACACCTGAACTGTGTGTGATACATGCTGCTTTTAAAGAATTTAAGCAATGCAGAAAAGTATAAAAACAGCAATAAATTATCCCAAATCTTACCACTCGTCAATAATTATTAACATTAGATGGGTTAGATAGAAATACTTTTATAAAATTGGAATCATACTGAAAATGCTTTTTCTTAATGAAAACTATTGAATTTTAGTCAACAGAATTTAATAATACCAAAAAAAAAAAAAAAACCATCAAACCATCAAGACCCCCAAAACTCTCAAGTGAATGATGGGGATTGCTGGGCCGGCCCCATGGCTTAGCGGTTAAGTGCGCACACTCTGCTACTGGCAGCCCGGGTTCGGATCCCGGGCGCGCACCGACGCACCGCTTCTCTGGCCATGCTGAGGCCGCATCCCACATACAGCAACTAGAAGGATGTGCAGCTATGACATACAACTATCTACTAGGGCTTTGGGGGAAAAAACAAATGATGGGGATTGCTGAACTCAAGACAAATTTTTCTTCATAATAAGAAATGTTTCCTGAAAGAGCGCCCTCAGGTTAGGAAGGAAGCTGATGGGAAAGGTGGAGAGGTTGGATGACTATGTGTGCCTTGTCTGGTCCAGGGAGCACCCCATTCTAATGCGGGAACCCCACTGTGGGCTTTGGGGTGTTCTCCCAGTTCTGTCTGGAGCCTGGAAAACTTCGCTTTGTTACACAGCTCACGGCCCTCCTTTACTGGTCCCTGCCCAGAGGTCTTCATCAGTATCTAATCAGAAGAAGGAAAAGGTAAGGAGACAGATTTGGTTCCATGCTTTCTGGATTTGGAAGCTCATAATTTCATAAATGACATCAGGAATTCTGCCATGTTGCCCTTTGTGAGTGTGGATTATTCCTCCCCCTGCCCACCCTCTGGCTGTCACTCTCTGCAGTTAATGGTATTAAGTGGGGCCTATTTCCTTTCTTGGGAAACTGCTGTTGGCAATTATAATACTCTTTTCCCCCACTGTTTTTAAATGGTTTTGGTTCACTTCATTAGCTATGAAATGAAGGGAGTTATGATCAAGCCATACTCCGCCATTTTCCCAGAAGTGTGGCTGCATGTGTTTTGATGCTGTGTCATAAAGGTTCATTGCTATTATTTCTTCACTGTTAAGTGTACCTTTTACTGAATATATAGATAACTAAACAATATATTTATTTTACTGAATACATATGAATATATTTTATTCATATATATACACACACACACAAGAGTCTTTAGTTAATGTGATGTACTTTACCTTAAATATTATATGATATGGCATTAATATTCCAACTTGTGCTTTGTTTTTGTTTGAATTCATCTGATAAATATTCTCATTTTTAGTTGATAATGTCTTAGTTTCATTTTTGTTGTGGTTATGTGTTTGTCAAGCAGCAAACTAATGGATTTAAAAACATCCTAGGGGCCGGCCCGGTGGCACAAGCGGTTAAAGTGCACGCACTCCGCTGGGTGGCCCGGGGTTCGCTGGTTTGGATCCCGGGCGTGCACTGACGTGCCGCTTGTCAAGCCATGCTGTGGCGGCGTCCCATATAAAGTGGAGGAAGATGGGCACGGACGTTAGCCCAGGGCCAGTCTTCCTCAGCAAAAGGAGGAGGATTGGCAGATGTTAGCTCAGGGCAGATCTTCCTCAAACAAACAAACAAACAAACAAAAAAACACATCTTAAGAGTCGTTACTTAAAATATTTTCCATTTATTTGTAAATATGATGATCACTCATTAACCCACCACACAACTCAAGAACGGAAACACTAATAATATTGTAGCTAGCTATGTATTACCCCATCCCATTTCCTGCCTTTCCTTATAGATAACTAGTATCCTGAATTTTGTTTATCCTTTTTTTTTTTGCTAAGGAAGGTTCACCCTGAGCTAACATCTGTTGCCAATCTTCCTCGTTTTGCTTGAGGAAGAATCACCCTAAGCTAACATCTGTGCCAATCTTCCTCTATTTTGTATGTGGGTCACCACAGCATGGCCACCAATGAGTGGTGTAGGTCTGTGCCCCGGAACAGAGCCAGGCAGCTGAAGTGGAGCTCATGGAACTTAACCTCTAGGCCACAAGGCCCACCCCTATCCTTTTCTTGCTTTTTAAAATTGTTAACACTTTGTATATCTAATTATTATGTTATGTAGTTTTAGTTGTTTTGAACTTTATAAAAAGTATATGTATATGTGTGTGCGTATATATATTTAAATACTATGTATAGTACATATGTATATCTTTATATTATCTTTCTCTGCATGAACATGGAATATTTCTTCATTTAGGTTATCCTTAAAGTCCTTCAGAAAGTTTTACAATTTATAAGAGTATATCTTGTACATCTTTTATAAGATGTATTCTTAAGTTTCTTTTCTCTATAAAAGGTATCTTTTAAAAATACATGTTTCCTAACTGTTTCTTACTGGTATATAGAATTATAATTGTTTTTTGTATGCTGATCATAAGATCCAGCCACTTTCCTAACTCTCTTATTATTTTTTAGTGGTTTTCTATAAATTCATTATTTTATCTATGGCTAATCAGATTATTTCAAATAATGACATTTTTATTTCCTCCTTTCTAATCATTATGCTTCTAATTTCTTTTTCTTCCCTTATTGTGCTGGCCAGAACTTCAAGTGCTAGTTTCTTGCCTTTTGGGGATGATTTCCCTGTCTTTATTCCACTCTTCCCCTTACGCTGGTTTGGCATTTCTGTAATCTATGTCTGTTATTTTAGTGGTTACTCTATACATTTTAATATGCATACTTAACTTAACAAAATCTTAGTGTTGGATGGTATTTTTCCCTCCTTTATGGTCAATAAAACAATTTTAATCACCTTACCTCTGATCTTCTGTCTCCTGACTTACTGTTGTTTTCTCTCTCAATTTACCGATTTTGAACATTTCAGTTCTTTTTTAACCCCCAAGATTAGAAAAGCCTGTATTACTTTATTGAGACGGTACTTGTTTGGGCTTACCTTTATGTTACCATTCTTTTGTCCACTTTTCCTGTTTTTCTACCTCTTCTACTGGGATCATTTTCCTACTTTGTAAACTAAATCCTTTATGAGTTCTTTTAGAGAGGATCTCTTTGTAAATTCCTCGTGTGCTTGTTTCTTACAAAGATTATTATCCCCCCCATTATTGAATGGTAGTTTTGCTGAGTAAACAATTTTCAGTGGATAGTAATTTCTTCTTATTTTATAGAAGTTATTCCACTGCCTTCTGGCTTCTGTTGTTGAGAGATCTGCTGCTACTCTAATTATCATTCTTTTGTAGGAAGCTGTCTTTCTCTTTCTGCTTTCCAGATCTTCTATTTATATTTGGTGTCCAACAGATTCACTATATGACAAGGTATGAATTTATTTTTCTTGATCATATTTGGGATACATTGTACTTCCTGGATTGGTGTATTTGTGGTTTGCATCAATTCTGAAATTTCTCAGTTATTATCTCTTTAAATATTACTTCTTTACATTCTTTCCAATTTCATCCTTTGGGACTCCAGTCAGATGGACGTCAGACATTCTCATTCTATTGTTAATGTCTCACAACTCTCTATTATTTTTTGTTCTTGTAGTCTCTCTCTGCTGCACTCTAGATAAATTCCTGGGATATATCTTTTAGTTTAATTCTACTTTCAATAGCATCTAATATGCTGATTTTTTTTTTACAGTTTACAAAGTACTTTTCATAACTGTTTTATATATGTCCATTAAATTTTTTTCAATGTTATGCTTTGTATTTCTATAAGTTCTATTTTTTCCAATTTGTACAATCCTGATGATTTCCTGTTGTATGTTTTCCCTTATAATTGCGCTGTTTCTGTAAATATTCTACACACAACCATTCTGTGTTCTGTATTTGACATTTCCAACGTCTGCTGTCTTTGTGGAGGGTAGTGGTAGGGGTGTTGTCTAAGTATACTGTTTCTTCTGATTCTCACTCATAGTGGATTTGCCTTCTCGCATGCTTGGTGGTGTTTGTAAGTCATGTTTGACTTTTAACCCGTGGGAGTCCCGTAAGACTAACTTGGAGAAAATTTCTTCCACAGATGTTGCCTGCAATTCAACAGATGTGGAACGCCAAGTTGTGGCTGGAATTTTCTCTCCAGCAATATAGTCAACTTCTTGGCTCAGGGCTCCAAAAGAGTGAGACAGAAGCTTCCAGGCCTCTAAGGGCTGGGCCTGAATCTAGGACAGCATCACTCCTACTACATTCTATTGTTCAAGGCCAGCCATGCACAAGGAGAAGGGAAATAATTACCCCTCTGGATGGGAGAAATGGCATGTGCTTCCTAGCCACGGTCCTGGGATCTTTTCTTCATCGTTAGTATTTGTATTTTCATTAGTAAGTATTTCTTCATCATAGCCCAGGGATTCCCTTCATGTCTTTCTTGTGTTGGATCTCCAGTTTCCTGGATCAAATGTCTTTTTCTTTCTTTGTTCATTATCTTGTTTTTCTGAAAGACATTTTTTTTTTCTGAAGGAGTTTTCTGGTGCACAGGAGGTAAAACTTCTGAATTTTTAACATGTCTGAAAATGTCTTTATTTCACTTGCACATCTGAGTGATAGCTTGACTGGATGGGTATAAAAGCCTTAGTTGGAAATAATTTTCCCTTGCAAGTTTCAAGACATTCCTCCATTTCTCTTAGTTTTCAGTGTTGCTCTTAAGAAGTCTGGTGCTATTTTGATTCATGATCCTTTGTGTTAGGTGTTTGGATCCTCTCTTTGTCCCCAGTGTTTTGAACATTCTAGATTATATGCCTTGATCTGAAACCTTTTTTTTTTTTCATTTATTATTCTGGGGCACTCAATGGGCCCTATCAATTCAGAGACTCTGTTCTTTGTTCTTAGAAAGTCTCCCTTTTATCCATTTTTTTCTCAACTCCTTTTAATCATATGATAGATATCCTAGGCTGATCTCTAATTTTATTTCCTAACATTAATCCTTCTTCTCTTATTATTTTTCAGAGAGTTTCTAGTTTTTATCTTCTCATTCTGTTATTGACTTTTAAATTGCTCCTGTCTTGTTTTTAATTCCAAGAATTCTCTCTTGTTCTCCAGATGTTTTTATAGCACCCTATACTTGTTTTATGAATGAAATATCTTCTCATATCTCTAAATATATTATTTGGAAGGGGGGGTTTCTTTTGCTTCTTGCAGTATTTCTGTTTTTTTAAAGTTCCTTTCTCTACTTGTTTATTTTAGACTTTCTCTTTCATATTGGAGGCTTTGCTCAAATATTGGGTGATTCTTGACTGTTCATGTTTAAGAAAGAAGCACTATAAAAATAATGATAACTGAAAAAGAGCAAGGCACTAAAAGTTTACATGAAAGCTCTTGTGTGTGTATGGGGAGGGGTTAATCAACCAGTGGGCTTCACTTCAGGGTGATGTAGAAGGATGATCAGATGGGGGAACTTGCAACCGTGTGCTGGAGCTGGCTTGCACCAGGTTGCAAAAGCCAAATGTGCGTGTATTTCCCAAATCTGCATTCAGCAACATTGTGTTGGTAGCTTGAAATTGTCCTTGGGAATATTTACACCTTGGAAATCGACAAATGCTACAAGCAAGAGCATACTTCCTCCTAGATTGCTGATCGTTAAACGTTTACTGCCACACCACCGGGAGCTGGTTTATTAGGTTGGGAATCCTTACAACGAAACCTAAGAGGAGTGTATAGAGGTTTTTTCTCTTAAGCTATTATTCAGTCCTCCTAGGGAGACTTCCAAATTTCTCCCTGACTGACAGCATTCTAGGGGTGGGATATGAGAAGAGAAATCAGGAATCTAATTTTTCTTTTACAAACTTTCACTTAAACTTTCAGCTTTGCCTCGCCTCTCTTAGTCACTGTCCTTGGTATCCCCAAGTTCCATGTCTGTTCTTCTCATTTTCTCCAGAGAATAACACTCTGGCCTTTTAGGTGGTGGTGGTAGTGGGGTGGTTGCTTGGCTACGCAGGGTGGGAAGTAGTCACAAGTATCTTGATATCCGTGATTTCAGATTTTTAGCCAGTCCACCAATTTTCAGCACCATGCCTCAACTCCACCTCCCACTGTGCCTGACACTCCACCTCCCACTGTGCCTGACACTCCCAAATCCTGAGCCTTTTAAAGGTTATTTGGTGTTAAATCAGTTCACTTATTGTTAATCCTGTTTGTAGGCATTTCAGGGTGTAGCCGCATTTTAGGTTGTTACTCCATCTTGCTTAATCAGATACCACTTCTCCATCTGCTTTCTATATTCCAAAGATTTGTTGACGTTTATTGTCTGCTTCCTTTCCCTCTGCTATTCTCTTTGCTTCTGTGGTTCCATACATTAAGAAAATGCTTATATTATCATTTTAGTAAGCAATATTCAAATTTTAAACTGAATGCTCTTCGTCGATTTTGAATGGAAACATAAATCTTTCAAACTTCATAAATTGCCCCTCCCCATTTTAGGAAAGTTTTAATTTTATCTCTGATTACCTCTCATCCAGTTAGTAGTTGTTTTTCAGGGGCATCTGTAATTCTTTGACTTGATCGCTACTCTCTGTTTCTCTTGCTATTACAGTCATGTGTCGCTTAATGATGGCATTCTGAGAAATGCGTCATTAGGCGATTTCATCACTGTGCCAACGTCATAGAGTGTACTTACATAAACCTAGATGATATAGCCTACTACACACCTAGGCTACATCGTACTAATCTTGTGGGACCACTGTCATATATGCAGTCCATCATTGACCAGAATGTCATTATGTGGTACATGACTGTACTTTATTTTCTTCTTTTAAAACTTATATTCTGTACTCTGGGAGAGATTTCCAAATTTATCTTAGTAATGGAATATTGACTTGAGGATGACCGAAGACTGATTTCTAAGGAGAAAGTGATCTGGAAGGTTAAATACCTGTACTTATGATTTACATGAATGCCTTTGTGAGTGTCTATGGTTACAGCCATGTCTTAATATGTTGTTTTATAAGCATTAATAATGGCAAGAGTTATAAATAGCTGGGTATAAAAGTAACTGTTGGGATCAAGATGTTAAAGTAGATTAAACACTAATTTAATCTTTTCTCAGACTCAGCAAAACCCAGCCTGTTCCTAGATCACCTAGAACCTAGATCACCAATTGTTCCTCCAAATAGGGAAAAGGGACACAGAAATTTCTTCAGGAAATATCTGAGGAAATACAACTAGCTATGCTCACATCCTTATATGACAAGCATCCTTATGTAATAAAAGAGAAGCTTTGGCACAGATACGTGGCCGAATCATGTCCAAACACACCAAATCAGAATGGTCTTTCACTACACTGATTTGGTTTTCCCTCAGTTCAACTGTGCTCTTCAGAGCCTTCATTGGGAGTTTAATTTCTACCGTTGGATTTTAGTTTCTTTTTCAATTTTATCTTATCTCACCTATCTCCTGTTCATCCTGGCCTATTATATTTGTATCTCAATTCTCTCCTAAGAGATTTCTTTTATTTTATCGAAGATGCTGAATAGTTCCCTGAAATTTTCTTTTGCATCTTGAAATGGCAAGATAATTTAGTAAGGCAACTTACTATGTGGAATTATTAGCTATAAATCAGTTAAATGAGTAGTTGAACTGCAGCACTTTTTGAGCAAAATAATAGATACTTTGTCTTTGGATCACACTCCTCCTTTATGAAGCCTCTACCCACACCCTCTTCTTTCCGAGGGTAAGCCCCTGAAGGTCACGTTTATATGATGTGACCCTGCCTGCCCCCATTCCCCATCATAGCTGATTGGAAGATGGTTGATACATGAAGGGATTGGGGTTGAGAGTCATTCGTGAGTTTGAGGCATTGCTTGAGTTTGGGTTATGTAAACTGTGGTGCAACAGGGCAGCCAAGTCTATGAAAATCAGAGAATGCAGTTTGTGGGGACAGGAGCAGAAGAAGATGTACAGAGAGATATAGCAATAAACTATCAGAGAGGGAGTGAGTGATAACAAGAGCAAGAGTGAGAGTGAGAACGAACTTCCTGGTTCCAGTTCCTCTTGAGGTCCTACTGAACTTCCTCTTTGTCCTCGGAGCCACACCCATATGCTAACAACAATTTCCCTTCAGTTTGGAGTGAGAGTCTGGGATGACTAAGAGAGCCTTGATTAAGACATCCCTTCTAGTCATAATAAGCAAATCACATCATCATGAGTAAGAGGATGAGGAAGATGCTGCATGTTTTGTTCCTATAGTGGGAGGACGTGTATCCAGCTCATTCCAAAGTAATATCTGACTATTGGGAAACAAGGTGAAAAGCTGGAGGGGTGGTTTACGGTGGGGGGACAGAGGCTACATCTTCATTTTACCCATGTGGAAATTATTTTCTGACTCCGCCTTTCCTAGGTCTTGCTGAAGTATTAAGGTGTAGGTTCCATAGAGGTAGCAAAAACTCGAAAAGTTTAGCCGATGGCCAATTCCTGTTCACGGAGTTAAAGGTGAGAGAGAGCAATCAAAGCTTCTAGCTTGATGGTGAGGACCACAACTATAGTCTGAAGGGGAGGGTTATATCCAGGGCCTGCCTGCTCCTCATATTCAATACCATCCGGAGAAACCGAGGGCTGTAGGCCAGTGAAAACATGGTGAGCATACATTTGGATGGTTGCTGTGACTTTGGAGGAAGAGTGGGTTGCTTTATAAAAAGAGAGAAGCCTGAGCGAGCTTCATCTAGATGAGAATGAAGCCTATGGAGCTGACAGCAGCTTGGCAGGGACCGAGGGCACTCTCCAAGCTGGCCCTTGACCATCACCAGGGCCTGGGAGCCTTCTTGGACAGTGGACTCAGTGACAACTTTATTCTTCTGAGACTTTATATTATGAGAATTTTCAAACATACCAAAAATACCTCAAATTTAAGTTATTAACATATTGCTTCATCTATTTTTTTCAGACGTAAAGTAAATTATGAACATCATGATATTTCACCTACAAATATTTCAGTCTGCATCTCTTAAAAATAAGGACACTTTCTTACCTAACCACAATGCCATTGTCACACCTAACAAATCAACAGTAGTTCCTAATATGTTCCTATACTAAGTTCTTATTCACATTCACACCTAACTGTCCCTCAAATGTCTTTCGCAATTGATTTGTTTGCACAGTTCCCAAAATCCACGCCTTACATTTGATTGTTATTCCCCTTAAACATCTTTTAATATGAAACAATCCCTCTGCCTTTTTTTCATGCTGTTGAATTTCTTTTTTTTTTTTTTAATAATTTTATTTATTTATTTATTTATCCCCCAAAGCCCCAGTAGATAGTTGTATGTCATAGATGCACATCCTTCTAGTTGCTGTATGTGGGACGTGGCCTCAGCATGGCTGGAGAAGCGGTGTGTCGGTGCGCGCCCGGGATCTGAACCCCAGGCCACCAGCAGCAGAGCACGTGCACTTAACTGTTAAGCCATGGGGCTGGCCCATGCAGTTGACTTTCTAAGAAGCCAGATCAGCTGTTCTTTAGAGGAGTATCCCACTTTCTGGATCTGACCAATTGCTTTTTCATGGTATCATTTGACTAGTTCTTCTATTCCCTTCATTTTCTACAAATTCTAGAATCACATTCTAGAATGCACAGTCACATTCTTTTATTTTAGAATGCACATTACAATGCACAGTCTCTCTGGTTGTCCAGCTAGAACTCTTTGACCAACTTTATAGTGAAAGGTATTGTAAATGATATTCAGGCAGGAACTAGTGTCATATCTTCAAAGATTGGGACACCTGAACAATACATACCCTCTACTTGTGCCCATAGGTGGGCCGCCTACTCACTCTAAATCTAGAGGTCTCCAAGAAAAATAAATACATTTCTTTTGAGCTACTATACTCTGAGTTCTATTTGTTACATCAGCTTAACCTGTCCTAATCAATACACCCTCCTCTCCACTAAGTCATCAAGGGAAATATGTGCATAAGAGATAACGAATAGTCATTATCATAACACCATTTGTTGACTAGTCCATTAGTTCCCCACTTATTTATAATGCCATCAGTATCATATACCAAATTCCAAGATATACATGGATATGTTTCTAGATATTTTCTTCCTTTCATTCATCTATTTGTTTATTACTATGCCAATAATACACTTTTAAAATGAAACACTTTACTTTGAGATAATTGTAGATTCACATGCAGTCGTGAGAAATAATACAGAGAGATCCCATGTACCTTTTACCCACTTCTTCCAGTGGTTAACACTTGCAAAACCATGATACTGAGATAGGCAGGAAGCTAGATATGAGCTGGGAGCAAGGCCACTCCACCAGGTGCCGTGTCCTCATTATTGGACAGGCACTCCCCTGGACCCTGATTGACATACAGCACTCCCCTGGACCCTGACTGAGAGTAGCCCCAAGCCTCATTATACCCTCATTTGCATTGCGATTTTGACCCCCCTTGTGGGAGATCACCACCATGACAGTTCCAGAGATGCCTATATAAGGAAAAAATCTCCCCCTCCCGACTCGAGAGTGGAGACAATGCCCCGATTGGCACACGTTCCAAGACCCTCACCCACCCCTGGACCCAACATTCCCAAACCACTGACCACCACAACTTTAGTGCAGTTGCTCCCCCTCGAGCCTGTCCGCCCCTCCCCTTGGGAGTGTACTTTCACTTTGCTAATAAATCTTCCTCTGTTAAAACTGCTATGTGTCCACTCTCAAATTCTTTTGGGTCTGTGGACCAAGAACCTGGGACCCCACCGCACCAATCTGACTGGTGCCGGCAACAATACAATATCACAACTTGGATATCAACATTGATACACTCAAGAGACAGAACATTTTCACCACCACAAGATCCTTCATGATGCCCTTTTAGAGCCACACTCACTTCCTTCCAGACCCCACCCCCTCCTTAACCCCAGGGGGTTACCCACTAATCCATTCTTTGTCAATTTTTGCTTCATATATTTTGGGGTCTCTGTTATTAGGTGTGTATATGTTTATAATTGTTACTGAAACTTTTATCAATGTATAACATCCTTCTTTGTCTTTTGTAGCCTTCTAAAAAAATTTAAAGTCTACTTTGTCTGACAATAATATAGCCACCCAGCTCTCTTTTGGTTACTATTTGCATGGAATATCTTTTCTATCCTTTCACCTCACCCTCTTCACGTCCTTATATCTAAAGTGACTCTCTTGTAGACAACATATAGATGGATCATTTTTTTTCACTCTCTTTGCCAATCTCTGTCTTTTAATTGGTGTATTTAGATCATTTAGACCATTTCCTGTGTTCTATAAATTTCTCTCTCAACACTGCTTCATCCTATAAATTTTGATATGTTGTCTTTTTGTTTTCATTTAGTTCAATGTATTTTTAATATTTCTTTGAGACTTCCTCTTTGATATATGGATTATTTAGACATGTGTTGTTTAGTTTCCAAGTGTTTGGAGATTTTCCTGTTATCTTTCTGTTATTGATTTGTAGTTTGAGTCCACTGTGATCGGAGAACACATTCTATATGATTTAAATTCTTTTAAAATTGTTGAGTTTGTTTTATGACTCAGGATGTGGTCTATCTTGGTACATGTTTTGTGGGCACTTGAAAAGAATGTGCATTCTGCTGTTGTCAAGTGGAGTGTTCTATAAATGTCAATTAGATCCTGTTGTTGATTGTTTTGTTAAGTTCTCCTGTATACTTGCTGATTTTCTGTGTAGTCATTCTATCAATTGTTGAGAGAGGGATGTTGAAGTCTCCAATATAATTGTGGATTTGTCTATATCTTTTTTCAGTTATATCAGTTTTTGATTCACATATTTTATACTCTGTTTTTTGGTACATCCACATTCAGGATTGTTATGTTTTCTTGGTAGATTGACCCTTTCGTTATTTCTGTTTTTGGTAATTTTTTTTTGTTTTGAAGTCCACTTTATATGATATTAATATAGCCACTGCTGCTTTCTTTTGATATTTGCATGATATATCTTTTTCCATCCTTTCACTTTCAATCTGCCTATAGTATTACATTTGAGGTATGTTTCTTGTAGACAGCATATAGTTGGATCATATTTTTTTATCCACTCTGCCAATCTCTGTCTTTTAATTGGTATATTTATACCATTTACATTTAATGTAATTACTGATACATTATGGATTAAGTCTACCATTTTATTTTTTGTTTTAAGATTGTTCTCTCTGTTTCTCATTTCTCTGCTTTCTTTTTCCTGCCTTCTTGTAGGCTACTTAAACATTTGTTAGAATTCCATTTTGATTTATCCATAGTGTTTTTGAGTATCTCTCTCTATGGTTTATTTTAGCAGTTATTCTAGTTATTACATTATATATTATGTATATCTTATCATAGTCTACTAATGTTGTCATTTTGCCAGTTAGACTGAAATGTGGAAAACTTACCTCCCTTTATGTCCCTTTACCCTCCCCAATTTTAGTATCATCTTAAATATTTTCTCTATATACATTTAGAACCACATCAGACAGTATTATAATTTTTGTTTCAACCATCAAACATAATATAGAAAACTCAAGAGGAGAAGGAAAGCTTATTGAATTTACTCATATTATGATTATCATGTACTTCCTCCCTTCCTGATGTTCCAAGATTCCTTCTTTTGTAGTTTTCTTTCTGTTTAGAAAACTTCCTTTAGTCATTTTTTTAAGGGTAAGTCTGCTGGTAACAAATTCTCTATTTTCCTTCATCTGAAAATATCTTGATTTACCCTTCATTCTTGAAGGATGTTTTTGCTGAACATAGGATTCTGGGATGACAGTTCTTTTCTTTCAGCACTTGGAAAATATGCCATTTCCTTCTGGGCTGCATGGTTCCCGATGAGAAATCCACTGCCATTTGAATCGTTTTTCCCCTATAGGAAAGATGTTATTTCTTTCTCATTGCTTTTAAGATTTTTTTCTTTGTCTAGTTTTCAGAAGTTTGACTGTGATACGTCTTTGTGTGGATTTCTTTGATTTTTCCTAATTATAGTTCACTCAGCTTCTTGAATCTATAGGTTTATGTCTTTTGTCAAATTTGGGACACTTTCAGCCATTATTTCTTTGAGTACTTTTTCGACTCTGTCCTCTTTCTTCTCTCCTTCTGGGACTTAGATGACAGGAGTGTTGGATCTTTTGTTATAGTCCTACAGGTCCCTGAGGCTCTATTCATTTTTGTTTTCAGTCTATTTTCTCTCTGTTGTTCATTTGGGTAATTTCTATTTTTCTATCTTCCAGTTCACTGATTTTTTCCTCTATCTCTTCCATTTTGCTGTTGAATGCATCCATTAAGGTTTTTTATTTCTGTTATTATATTTCTCAGTTCTAAAATGTCCATCTGGTTCTTCTTTATGTCTTCTGTTTCTTTGCTGAAATTTTCTATGTCTTTGACGAGGCTTCCTATTTTTTCATTTGTTTTGAGCATGTTTCTTGAAGCATTTTTATCATGACTGCCTTAAGATCTTTGTCAGATGGTGTTAATGTGCCTGTCATCTGTGTTGGCACCTACTGATTTTCTTTTTTCATTCAGTTAGAGAACTTCCTGGTTCTTGACACGACAAGTGACTGTCTATTGAAATCTGTACGTTTGGGTATTGTGTTATGATACTCTGGGTCTTATTTAAACCTTCTGTTTTTAGCTGGCTTCCTCTGACACTGCTCAGACAAGGAAAGGGTTGGCACCCCTCCTTACTGTCAGGTGAAGGTGGAAGTCCAGGTTCTCCACATCATCTCCACTGACATGGTGGTGGTTCTGGAGGACTACTCTCAGTGGGCATGAACGTCCTGATTCCTTATTCAGCCTTTCCTTGACATTACTCCAGTGGGTTGAGAGGAGGGAAAGTCAGTTACCTCCTTACAGCCTGGCAAAGATGGATCTAGATTCCTCACTTGGTTTTTGCTGGCATGTGTGGGGATTAGGCGACAGATATTTTTGGTAGTGTTTGGCTGTAGTAAAGTGACTAGTCTCCGAAAAGTTTTCTATATTGCTAAGCTGCCCATTTCCTTATCCTTTAGCTAGAGAGAGCAGGCTTCCATAGGGTTTTTGTTTGTTTGTTTGTTTGTTTGTGTCTGTTGGTGTTTCCAGGTTGCTGGCTTCTCCAGAACCCAGTCTGGGATATATGGGGCAAAAAGAAAACCCAGAGAACTGACCAATGTGTCATTTTTCAGGTCACAAGGTCCCTATGCTGGCCCACCTTCTTTTCTCCACCTTTCAGAATCTTCTTATGTTGTTTTATGTATGAGATCCAGGGTTAGTTGTATTTAGCAAGATGAATAGAGAAAATTATGTCTACTCCATCTAGACCATCTGGAAACTATCTACTCCATCTGGAAACTGAACCATCCCCAATAATATATATATATACATATTTTTTTTTGCTGAGGAAGATTCTCCCTGAGCCAATCTTCCTCTATTTTGTATGTGGGTCACCACCACAGCATGGCTGCTGATGAGTGGTGTAGGTCTGCGCCTGGGAACTGAACCCAGGCTGCCAAAGCAGAGCACACCAAACTTAACCACAAGGCCATGGGCCCAGCCCCAATAATATACTTTTAATTATTGCAGTTTTATATTATGTTTTGACATTTGGTAGCAACCCCTCCCTTATTAATTTCTTTTTTTTTAATTGTATTGGTTATACTCATGACTTACCTTCCAGATTAACTTTATTTTTTTAAAGATTCCACCCATTTTATTTTTCCCCCCAAAGCCCCAGCGGACAGCCACGTGCCGTAGCTGCACATCCTTCCAGTTGCTGCACGTGGGACTCGGCCCCAGGATGAACGGAGAAGCGGCGCCTCGATGCGCACCCGGGATCCGAACCCGGGCCACCAGCATCGCAGCGCGCGCACTTAACCACCAAGCCACAGGGCCGGCCCCCAGATTAACTTTAGACTCAGCACTTCAAATTCCCTTTAAAAAATCCCATTGGGTTTTTGATTGGGATTATATTAAATTTATAAATTAATTAGAGGGAGGTATCTACTGTATTAGAATAATAAGTCATTCCATCTAAGACCAAGATCTCTTTACTTTTTTTTTCATGCTGTATGTCATGTCCTTCATTGAAGATTCATAGTTTTCTTGAACACTTCTCGTTAAATTTATTCTGACAGTTACAGGGTTTTTAAAACTGTAAATGTGATATTATTAACTAGCACTTTCTATTGGTAAGAGTCATTGGTTTCTATATATTTATCTTGTATCTGGCCACTGTACTTAATCTTTTCATTAATTCCTTCAGTGGCTATTTTTTTTTTCTGTACTAAGCATCTGCTTCCCCCACATTTCTTCTGGTAACAATTACAGGAGTGCATATATAATCCAGTACAAGTCAATCACAGCACCTCATGCTCCTAGATGAAAGGTGGGCACATGACCCAAGACAAACCAGTCAAGACCCTTCCTAGGATTTTTATGGGTGATTTGACAGGGAAGAGGTTTGTTTCTTCTCTGGTCATGGAGTTGTCAGATACAATCCTGGGTACTACTGGTAGCCAATTTTCTCTAATTGCATAGGGAAAGCTATTCTAATTTGGAAGATAATGAAGCTGAAACAGAGTATGAAACCAAAACAATTGAGAGAGAGAGAGAGAGAAAGAGAGAGAGCACGCAATATTTGGTCCTTGTTTCCAATATACCCCTGCCTTTCCTATCCCATGAGCCAATAAGCCCCCTCTTCTTTAAATTACTTTGAGTGAGGTGGATTTATTTACAACTAAAAGAATCTTGACTGTACAGAACTGGTATCAGGAGTGGGATGTTGTAAGCAACAGAATTTAAAAGGTGAACCTGGCCAGGTGGTGTGGAAAGCAGTGAGAAACCATTCTTTGCAATTTGGGAAGATAATTATCCTCATGGAAATGGATCAGCTGGATTAACCATCTCCTGTTGTACTTTAGAGCTCAGGCTGTGTGCCTAATGGCGTTGTAATTATTGGGGATTTGATAGAAAAATGTTAGATATTGAATGTGATATACTACTTGTGATCTTCAGTATGGTGCTACAAGATAACAAAAATCTTTCTTTTAAACTGGACCATAAAAAGAGATTGGATAATTAGCTTTGTTAAGAAAGATCTAGTCTGTTTGTAACCAATGACCTAAGACCACTGAGAGACAATTGTGTGCTACATGTAATTGTAAAAGCTGAATTTAATTTTCTATGCTAAAGTTAGGAGGAGTCAGAGGAAACAATCCATTATAATCATAATCTGTTTGTTTGTTTGTTTTCCATCTCTCTATTCTTCCTCAGGGTTGGATAATTCCCCTCATAGTCCCAAAGCCCTCATGACTGACGGCAGCTCCTGGGGCTACAAGCTTCCTTGTTCAATATCATCAGAAGGAACAAGACCACGCCCCAACATTTTCAGTGAGTCCCATGATTCACTCTGATTGGGCTGCCATAGATCTGGAGCCCATCCCTGAACAATCATTTTGGCTAGGGAGACAGGAACATACTGACTGGCACACCCCTAGATTTGGGGATAGAAAACAATCCCAGATTAAATCTCTTGGCTGAGAATGGGAGGGGGAAAGATGGTTTCCCAAAGGAAATTCAAGGTCTCGGTCCCAGAAAGGATGGTGGGCAAAGAACCCCAGATGTCCATATACCAAGGAAGAATCTTAACCTAAGGCCTAGATGGACAGTCAGAGCCCCCAAGCCTGTTGCTAAGAGACAAACCACAAAAGCCAGGTTCAGAATCAGGTTTCATGACTGGGCAAGATTTCCAGCATTGGTTACTTGCACATGGCGTCCCTAGGAATGGAAATGGCAGACAGCCAACTAGGATTTAAGGCAGTTGTGTCACCAGAGAAATCCCAAGCCTGGCAAACAGGGGCCTCCGATTGCTCAACTCTGAGATAATTCCAACTCTAACTATGCCAGCGGGGAGTGGGGCACTTGAGCAGGACACCTCCCAAGAGGGGACTTCCCTTTAAATTCCTCTTGGGTCTGGCCATGGACGAGATAAATCTAGGCAGTGGCCAAAATCAGGGGCAATCAGACATGCTAAGACACACCTGATTTCACTGCCAAGGAAGTGAGTCCTTGTAAGTCCTGCCTTCTGCCTGTGGTATTTTCCAGACTGTGGACCACTGTCTGGTATTTTCCCTTGTCCACTTTCTTTTAAAAAATATACTTAAAATTTTTTTTACAAAAATAATAAGTACTCATTTTTATAACACCAAATAATATAAAAAGTTATAAAATGAAACTTTAGTCTGTTCCTAGACCCTCCCCTATTGGATCCACTCCTCCCCCCTGGAGGGTTACACTATTAAGAGTTAGGTACGCATCCTTCAGAGGTTGTCCTATGTATGTACCTACAAGTACAAACATACATCTAAACTGTGCAAGACAGTCAAATTGAAAAATTAAAGTCTTCCTCCATCAATCTGATGCCCATCCCCCAGAAGTAATCATTTTCAACCATTTCTCTTTTTAGCCTTCCTGACAATACTTCCATAATGCCAGAAAATATGCTAATATCTCCAATTCATCGTTTCAACAATATCTCCTGACTCGCTGCAATGAAAGATAACGAGTTTAGCTTGCTTTCACTGCGTCCCTTCTTTCCCTAATCCCTGCCAGTCACGTATTTACTTACCCTTTCTATTATTTAATTTTAGGACTTTAAATAACATATTTAAACATCTATTTCCTGACTTCTCTTCAGATTGTTGCCTGTACAAAAAGGACTTTATTTTATTCTCGTACCTGATTGCTATTTTGGCTGGGTATAATCTCCCATCAACATCAGTTAGGATTAAGTATAGTGTAAATAAGGGACCCAAAACAGCAGTGGCTCGAAGTTGAAGTTTATTTTCTTTCTCATGTAGAAGATTGCAGGGGACTGGGCTCCTTCCAGTTTTCTACTCTGCCACACTTAGGATGTGGTCCTTGTCTTCATGGCCCAAGATGGTGGCCTCATATTGGCTTCCAGGCAGCAGGACGGATGGAGGAAGGTGCAAAGAAGGAAGGGACAGTCACATGGCCACACTTAGCTTTAAGGGAGGCTGGAAATGTAGCCTTGCTTTTGGATGGCTACGTGCCCAGCCAAAGACCCAAGGTTCTATTACTAAGGAAGAATGGGGGACAGACGCTGGGGACACTAGCAGTCTTGCCACTCCCTCTGCCCTTTGCAGGCTTGCTCACCTTCTTCTTGTCGGGATTGTCGGTGAGACATCTGATGACAATCTGATTTTCATTCCTTTGTACGTAATCTGTTCTTTCCCCTGGAAGATTTCACATGAGAGAGAATTACATGTGCAGAAGCCTTGGGGCCCGAGAATACAAATCATTTGCTCACAGTGCTGTGACTTGAGATTGTCCTTTTCTGACTCCTTCCTTCCTGTGCCCTCTGCGTTCACCCACTCAACCAATGTGGGTGCTCTCCAGCTGTGTACCTTCGGCCTTCCTCTCACTCTCCCTGAGTGACAGCATCCTCCCATGGCTTTAGCCGCCTCCCACTGGGTTGAATTCCAAATTTATCTCCACAGCTTACATCTCTTTCTCAACCTCGAGATCCAAAACAATCCAGTCATCTACTGGTATCACCACCTGACTGACCCACAGGCTGCCCGAGCTCCTCACGTGCCAGTCTGAGCTCTCCAGTTCCTCTCACCTCACTGCACAGCAATTCGCCCCTTTGCCCAAGGCAGAAACCCACCATTTCTGACCGGTCTACACCTCTATATGTTGCTTCCTCTCCCTGAACTTCCCTCTTCGTTTCTTCCCTTGATTAATTCTCATTCATCTTTCATAACTCTGTTGAGGGGTAACGTTTTTGGCAAAGTGTTTCCTGGTTTGGTTCTGCCTCAGTCTGGGTTGGGTGGCCCTCTCTTGGGTTCCCAAGCTAGCTGGAGAGTCCCCGTATCCCATCACCATTGCGACACTTTCTGATCTTCTGCACCCTCGTCTTGACTGTGAGCTATTTGATGGTAGAGATGGGGTCTTATCTCTGCATCCCCAGCATCTGGTAGAGCATTTGGCACATAGAAGTGGCAGCTTCAGCGCTTGCTGCGCCCTTCCCCAGTCACAGCCTCCGTGCCTCGCTCTACTCCAGCGCGGCAAAAATGTCCAGCCCTACAGAGACTGAGCGGTGCAAGTCTCTGATTGCTGTTTTCCAGAGATATGCTGGAAAGGACAGGAACAGCAGCAAACTCTCCAAGACCGAGTTCCCAGCCTTCGTGAACAGAGAACCGGCTGCCTTCACAGAGAACCAGAAGGACCCTGGTGTCCTTGACTGCGGGATGAAGAAACTGGACCTCAACTGTGATGGGCAGCTAGATCTCCAAGAATTTCTTAATCATATTGGGGGCTTGGCCACAGCTTGCCATGAATCCTTTATCAAGTCTACTTATTCCCAGAGTAAATCTCAGGAGCCCTTGGGCCTGGCCTCCATACCCGCCCACCTCTTTTCCTTCCAGCCTCCCAACCATCATCTACTCCTCACAGCCCACACATACCCTGAGCCCAGCACACCCGCCACCCCATGCCAGCCACTCCTGCTGCTGTTAATAAAACAATATCGTTTTTTAACACACACACACACACACACACACACACACACAAAAGGGGCAGCTTCCATTTTCTGCTGTCCAGCTAATTTCCCATACACCTCCTGATAACTGCACCCCCGTTTCTTTGGGGGACTTCCTCCTTCACTCCACGTGGTCCTGAGGAGCTGGGAATTGGGGTGCTCTCTCTGCTTCTGCCTCCTCTACAGATATGGACATGTGACCCAGGCTGGATTAATCACAGTCTCCCATGTCATTAATCACAGTGATTAGACCAACGGGTATCACTGACCAAGCAGGACCAATCAGACTCTTCCTTGGGATTAACATATAGACATGGGAGGGAGGGCCTCTCCACGCTGGGATTGCTAGTTGAGAGGATATGTTGGGATTGCTAGTTCAGATGGTATGTTTGGATTGCTAGTTGAGAGGATATGTTGGGATTGCTTGCTGAGATGAGGCACAGAGCTGTGGGTGGCTATCTCCCCTCCACGTGAAGGAAGTCTCTCTGCAGAACAGAGACAAGTGGAGATAAAACATGGGCAGAGAGGGAGTTCTGGTGGCCTTGAGTCCCGAGTTCCAGTTCTGTTGGCTCCTATTGTTCTTCCTTCACTCCTTTAGGCTCTCACAGTCCCTCCCCAGGTGCATGAACCAACAAATTCTTTTTTTTTTTTTTTTTTTTTTTTAAAGATTTTATTTATTTATTTTTTCCCCCAAAGCCCCAGTAGATAGTCGTGTGTCATAGCTGCACATCCTTCCAGTTGCTGTACGCGGGACGCGGCCTCAGCATGGCCGGAGAAGCAGCGTGCCGGTGGGAGCCCCGGATCCGAACTCGGGTCGCCAGCAGAGGAGCGCGCTCACCCAACCACCAAGCCACGGGGCCGGCCCGTGAACCAACAAATTCTCTTTCTGTTTAAGTTGGTTTGAGTGGGGGCCGGCCCCGTGGCTTAGTGGTTAAGTGCGTGCACTCCGCTGTTGGCGGCCCGGGTTCGGATCCCGGGCATGCACCTACGCACCACTTCTCCAGCCATGCTGAGGCCGCGTCCCACATACAGCAACTAGAAGGATGTGCAACTATGACATACAACTGTCTACTGGGGCTTTGGGGGGAAAAAATAAATAAAATTATAAGTCAGTTTGAGCGGGTTTCTACCTCTGTAACTGAAAGAGTTCTGACTAACGGAGAACTCCGTAAAGTTTAATGATAACATTAAGAAACTAAGTGAGCCATCTCCAGTGCCTCTCTCCCCCTCGCTCCCTCTGAGCACGGCAAGATGCCTCACCTATGCTCTTTGGAGAGGTTGATACCATCGCTTGCTTTCACTTATGGTGTCAAGTCTGAACTCTTCAGTTTGGCAAGTGAGACCTTTCTGATCTGATCCCAACTTCCCCAGCCAATCTCCTGCCCTCTTCCCAGGCAGCCTCTGTGTCAGCCAGATAAATGCTCACATTTCTCTGAATTTGTCCTGTTCTTTCAGACTGCTGCATCTCTGCACGAGCCTCAACCTGGAATGCTCTTCTCCCTCCCACCCCTCGATGAATCCCAATCCACCCTCCAAGACCAATCCCAAGTGGCACCTCCTTCAAAGCCTTCCTGCCCTACCCAAGCAGAGTCTAGCCTCCTTTTCTGCAACATCACCTCTGTTGTACACTGAGTGCCCATCACACTGAACTGCAATTATGGTTGACTCATCTGTCTTTCCTCTACTAGACAGGGTTCCCTAAAGGCAGAGAGCTGCTCTTTATCCACCTCTGTATCCCCGTCTCCCAACACCCACAGCAGAGTGTCAACGAACACGTGGTGAGTGAGTGGAGGTTTTAGGAACAGGCTTCATTTCCTCATCTGTAAAAGGGTAGAAAAGGAGTTCTTCTGACCGACACTCCCCCAGGTTTCAGGTTTCAGAAGAGAGGCAAGTCTTGTGACCCTCGCCAGGACACTCCTCCATGCAGAGAGGTGGAGAGTGGGAAGGCAGTGTGGATGCCACCTGACTGGCCTGTGTCTACACTGGCTTCTAGTTGTTAGTGATGGGAGAACTTAGAGAATTGCCTTAGGGAACTCTGACTCTCCCTGAGATTCTCAGAGCTTTGAGTAGCCCTGCCCCCCTCTCACTTTCCACCGCACAAAAGTGATAGAAAGAACCAATAAGGTAAAAAAAAAAGGGAGGGGGTTTCTTAGAAATCTCTTGACCCTCTATTCACGTGGCAGGACAGATTCATCCCCGGGAGGTGTGGGGCGAGCTTTGGGGGAGTCAGAGAAGGGGCTGGGGGAGGTTCTCTCTGTTGCTTGCACGCACATCCTCTGGCGGTGCCTCTGTGTTGTTTATGAGGTTTCCCACACCAGTGAGAGGCGACACGGTGGAGGGTCTGGAATCCAGATTGGCTGTGTGACCTCAGGCAAGTCACTTAAGTTCTCTGTGCCACAATTTCCTCATCTGCAAAATAAAGATGATAATAGTATTTACCTCACAGGGTAGCTGTGAGGAATCAATGAGTTATTTGTAAAGTACATAATAAGTGCTATGCAAATACTTGTTTAGACTATATTAGGGTTTCATGTGTTGAAAGCCAGTCTTGGGATCCCAGAACCCTTTTCATGCTTAATAAAGGGACCCCTCAAGGAGCCTGTGAGGGGACTAGGTGTGGTGGTGGTGGAAAGGGTCATGGAGGATGGAAAAGATACAGTGAAATTCCTCAAGTATCCACAAGAGGGCACTTCATAATGGAGAGCCTTACCGGCCTCATTGCCTTGTTTGCTTCCACTTGGGTTTCTGTATGAAAGCAAGTCAATCAGAATCAGACCACAAATGGGTGATAATGGCTGAAGGTGCTGCCCAGTGATGATAAATGACTCATACAGGAGCACCTCCTAACTCAAGCTATGTGCACTGCGATACACACCACCTCTTACTCCTCAGAGCCCCAGATATCCCCATCCTTTAGCACTGTCCCCAGCCTGCTACCCTGAGGGCTGTCTGGATATTTGGGAAAGGGAGCGTCAGGTGCTTCTATGCCTGAATATGCTGGTCCCCCCCCCCGCCCCGCCCAGGGAGTCAGACCGCTCCACTAGCCTCACCCAACGGGTCCTCAAAATGGTTCTGACTCTTACACCATCACAGAACCCTCTCGCACCCTTCCTGCTCCCCCAGCTACCAGAGCCTGACCAGAGTCTGCGCTGGGTCACGTGGGTCCAGCTCTGGTCCTCATCTCTGGTTTTCTAGAGAGAACAATAAGTGGGGGAGTGAGGCGGTGAGATGGGAGGCTTCCCTCTGCCCCACTGAGAGGGTGAGGGTTGGGGCCGGGGGGAGACTAAGCCCAGCGCCTGATTCAGCAGAGAGCTCATGACGTACAAGGGACACCACTGCTGCTGGGTCCCCCTAGCAAAGGGTAGAGAAGGTGGAGGAGAGGGAAGGGAGGTCTCTTCCCTCTCCACTGCTCCCTTCCTCCCCACAGCCCGGGCCCAAGGCCACCTCTCCTGCAGCCAGCTCTGGAGCCCAGCTAGGACAGTCACCTCTGACCCCCTCCGCCTTCACACTTCCCCACACAGAGGGGGTCAGGGGCAGAGAAAGAACCCTGGACGCTGTAGGAGACCTGGGTGCTACACCTGGCACTGTCAGCTACCGTTGTCACCTCCCTGGGTCTCAGTTTCCTCAGCTGTAAGATAGGGATAACTGTGCTACCCAGGGTGGCAGACGGGCTTCTGCAGGAGATGGAATCCGAGCTTGGAAGGCTGGGAGGGACAGAGTTCCTGCCAACTGTAGATGGGAATCAAAAATGGTTCCTAAAATAACCTAACAGTTTACCCGGGGCAGGAACAGAGCAGACAGTAGAACCCAAGGATCCTCTTGAAAGATGGGGCCCCACATCTCTGTGGTCCCCTTCACAGTCCCTGAGTGAGAACACAGCATGTCTGTTAGCTGACTGATCCACCTCTTCAGCTGAGTCGTCTCGGGCTGTGGGGAGTTTCTGCCCACCCACATCAGACCCAGAGAGAAACCTGGCTAAAAGGAGCCAGAAAGTTCTGGAAAGGCAGGAAGTCCCAGGCTGGCAAAGACGAAGGCTGAGGGGGCAGAAATGGGCACTGGCTCCAGGCATCACCTTCAGCGCGCGCTCTGGCACCGGCACGGGGTGGCCCGGGATGGGAGGTGGCCAGGCTCGTGTGGACAGCCAGCTTCACAGGAGCATCGCGGCCAGAGCCGCGCCACCCAGCCCGGTGGCTCGGGTGCAGCCGGCCCGGCGGCCGCGGGGCGGAGCCCGAGGACCAGAGACGCCCGAGTTTGAGGCCTCGGCCGGGCGAGAGGGACCTGGCGCGCCGCCCTCGGTCGCCTCTGCCCAGAGCGCGGGACACCCAGCTCCCCCGGGGCTGGCGGGCTCGGGGCGCGCGGGGGAGGCGCGGGGTCTGCGGCCGTCCTCGGACCCGGTCACCCGCTGGCGGGAAATCGGGCCGGGATGCAGGAGGGAGGGCACGGGGGCTCCCGGGCGGGGCCGACGGGGCTCCCTCCGCGAACACTAACGTGTGTCCCCTGCCCCAACACGGGCCCCCGGGCGCTGCCGGACCCGGACGGTGCCCCCGAGCCTGCAGCCCGCCCCCGCAGAGAAGGCCAGCCCGGGGCGCCCCAGTCTTGGTGGCCCTCTACCACTTACAGTTAGTTACTATAGGGGACGGGGAAGCTATAGGATGACGACGGAAAAGGCATCAGGTCCCGTAAATTAAAGGACTGGGCATCAAGAGGTGGTTGGATTAGGGGAGGGGAGAGTTTGGAAGAACAGCTTTTGGTGGGGGGCGGTGTTGGAGGCACAAGCCACTGCGGACATTATTTTATGGAGGGGTTGGAGGGTCTATGGACCCTTTCCAGGCTTAAATTCTCTGGGCATTTATTTAATTACACCACTGTTGGTTTTTGCTTGCAGATAGAAGTGATGCAAATCAATTTTAGAAAATTTGAAAATTGACAACAAAATTAAGAATATTATCATTGTTCTTACACCTATCACCCAGAGACAATCATCTATATAACCAAACTGTGTAAATTCGTATCCTGCTTTTAATTTTATTTGTTTATTTATTTTCCCCCCCAAAGCCCCAGTAGATAGTTGTATGTCATAGCTGCACATCCTTCTAGTTGCTGTATGTGGGACGCCGCCTCAGCATGGCCGGAGAAGCGGTGCGTCAGTGCGCGCCCTGGATCCGAACCCGGGCTGCCAGCAGTGGAGCGCGCGCACTTAACCGCTAAGCCACGGGGCTGGCCCTGTATCCTGCTTTTAAAACTTAACATTATATCCAGAGCATTTTCCATTTCATCACATAATTTGTAAAAGCATGATTTGTGAAGTCAAGTCATATTTAATTGGAGGAGTAGATGACAACTTATTTAGCCAATGCTTTACTGATGGAAGGTTAGGTTGTCAGTCTCTAAACAGTCTCTAAATGATGCTGCAGCCAACATCCTTGCACATGAATCTGTACCAACATCTGCTTGTTCTTTTAGGATAAGAACTAGGAGTAGAATCATTGAGTGAAATATTGTGAATACTTTTTCTCAAGTTTATTTTAATTCTAGAAGAAGTACTTGTAAAATATACAAGCAATCCTAAAGGGTATGAAAGAGAACACTGAGGTCCTGCCCCCAAACTGTGTCTAACTCCCCGGAGGTGACACTGTTCACACTTTTGTAGTAAAGGTTTAAGATTTTCCCATGTGTGTTGACAGATAAACACACCCTAAGGTGTATATTTGTATATGATAAGGGAACAGCAGATCACACCAAAAATCAAATTTATTTTTGAAATCAAATATATCATTGTAAGAAAAATACACATTCATTGTAAAAATAACAACTAATCAAATATCATTAGGAAAGAAAGAAAGAACATATTTGTCATGATAATGATGAGCCCCCTCAAGCCCAGATTAAACTCTAACTCCAGGTACAGAAGACAGAAGAGCCCAGCACTTACTTAATCAGGAGCAGGCTGAGCTGAGCCCTGCAGTCACTTGGCCATTGGCCTGCCCTGACTGAGTGGGGCCCCACCCTAGGGGTTCACTGGGGGATGTCAACTCTGCCCTCAGGTCTAAGGAGCAGGAGGAGCCCGCCTCATGGGGCCCACCATTGTCAACCTGCAGTGTGAAAAACTCAGATCTCTACAACCACTGTCATAGGCATCATGTAAAAGTCTCTTAAGTAACAGATGGAAAAACGTTTCAGAAAGGGAAAGTACATGCTGGGGAGGGGCTCAGGCACCTTACATGACTTTTTGTTTCTAATCCTTGTAACAGCCTACATGGTGAACATTATTGCCCCATTTTACAGAAAAGTAGAAATCAAGACACCTGACTCCCGGGCCAATGTTCTACCCACGCCCAGGACTACTTCATCTTTCTGTATCGTTATCTGTCTTACCTCCTGACCAAAAAACAAGCCCTGGGTGGCAGGGCCCTGCCATCTCTGAGGCCACAGACAACGCTGTCCCAGCTGTGATTCCACGTGACAGAAGTCTTACTGAACCCCTCTCCTGAGCCAGGCCAGGGCAGGGGCACCTGGAACATGGTGGGTAACGTAATTCAATGGAGGCTTCCAAAAGGATTTCTGGCCCAAAGGGCAGATTAAGGCATGGTCAGAGCCGGGGCTGAGAGGGCTTCAGAGGACACTGTCCTCGGTACTGGCACAGGGAGTGAGGGCCCAGGGGGCCCCAGTAATGCTGAGACCGTGCTAGGCTCAGCTCTCAGCTGGTCCAGAGCCAGGCCCTGGGAAAGGCCTGTGGGAGGCTGCTTTCCTGCATGCAATAGGGGATGAGGGGATGGGCATTCCTTACACAAACAAACACACACACATACAAACACACACACACACATACACACACACCAGAAGCACATCAGAAGCCCAGACTTGCCTGTCGGAAGGGGACCCACCTGAACTGACACCCGAGGCACAGAGGGCTGAGCAGCCCTGGCTGACCTGCTGGGCATCTGCTTCCGTCCCCAGACCTTGACGCAGATCCTGGAGGATGGTTCAGAGTTTGATAGCCTGGGGGTCCCCTCACTGGTGGCCCACTGGTGTAGCCTTCCCCAGGACCCTGCTACATGATCCCTCATTCAAACTACTGAGTCATCTTAAATGACCTGTAACCTTTCTTTGCCCACATACGCCAAGCCCTGTTGTTTCTCTGAGCTTGCTGGAATTTCTGCAGCTCTGAGGGTTGGCGTAGAGGAGTGTCTTTCTGCCTGAGGAAGGTGGAGGAAGCCTCTGGGCTCTCCGACTACTATTGGAGGGTGTGGGGAGAGGCAGTTCCTTCCCAGCTGCATGCAGGAGAGCAGTTCATCCCAACAGAGCCGCTCGGATCAGGGGAGGCCATGTCTGGGCAGGGAAGACCCCTCCATTTGCTTGTCTTGGAAGGCCAGGCCCCCAGGAAGGCCAGGGACCTGCAAGTCTTTGCTCCGGGTCCCACGGAAGAGGCCAGCCCTTCCCCAGGCCCTGGGGACCCCTGTCCTCCCAGAATCACAGATCATAATGGCACCAGGATGATAGCTTCCATCTAACCTGCACCAGCCGCTCTGGGGTCTCCCCTCCAGCACTCCAGCTTCACTAGTCTGAGGGCTTCTCCTCTAGGCCCTCGCAGGGAGTAGGCCAGACTTTTATCACTGTGACCACCAAAGCAGACATGGCGACACTGGGAGGCAGGGAGGGGCACTCAGTCCGTCTTGCCTGACTCTACTTTCTTTCTTAAGGTTACTTGATTAGTTGTTTTTTTACAATGAATGTGTATTTTTCTTACAATGATTTATTTGATTTCAAAAAGAGGAAGCAAGGGTTGTAGATGTGATCTGCTGTTCCCCAATCATATACAAATATACACCTTAGGGTGTGTTTATCTCTCAGTGCAAGTGGGAAAATCGTGAACATTTACTACTCAAGTGTGAACGGTGTCACCTCCGGGAAGTTAGACACAGTGTGGGGGCAGGACCTCAGGGTTGTCTTTCATACCCTTTAGGATTGCGTGTATATTTTACAAGTACTTCTTCTAGAATTAAAATAAACTTGAGAAAAAGTATTCATAATATTTCCCTCAATGATTCTTATCCTAAAAGAACAAGCAGATGTTGGTACAGATTCATGTGCAAGGATGTTGGCTGCATCGTGATTTAGAGACTGTTTAGAGATTGACAACCTAACTTTCCATCGGTAAAGCATTGGCTAAATAAGTTGTCATCTACTCCTCCAATTAAATATGATATGACTTCACAAATCATACTTTTACAAATTATGTGATGAAATGGAAAATGCTTTAGATATAATGTTAAGTTTTAAAAGCAGGATACAAATTTAAACAGTTTGGTTATATAAGTGATTGTCTCTGGGTGATAGGTGTAAGAACAATGATAATATTCTTAATTTTGTTGTCAATTTTCAAATTTTCTAAAATTGATTTGCATCACTTCTATCTGCAAGCAAAAACCAACAGTGGTGTAATTAAATAAATGCCCAGAGAATTTAAGCCTGGAAAGGGTCCATAGACCCTCCAACCCCTCCATAAAATAATGTCCGCAGTGGCTTGTGCCTCCAACACCGCCCCCCACCAAAAGCTGTTCTTCCAAACTCTCCCCTCCCCTAATCCAACCACCTCTTGATGCCCAGTCCTTTAATTTACGGGACCTGATGCCTTTTCCGTCGTCATCCTATAGCTTCCCCGTCCCCTATAGTAACTAACTGTAAGTGGTAGAGGGCCACCAAGACTGGGGCGCCCCGGGCTGGCCTTCTCTGCGGGGGGCGGGCTGCAGGCTGGGGGGCACCGTCCGGGTCCGGCAGCGCCCGGGGGCCAGTGTTGGGGCAGGGGACACACGTTAGTGTTCGCGGAGGGAGCCCCGTCGGCCCCGCCCGGGAGCCCCCGTGCCCTCCCTCCTGCATCCCGGCCCGATTTCCCGCCAGCGGGTGACCGGGTCCGAGGACGGCCGCAGACCCCGCGCCTCCCCCGCGCGCCCCGAGCCCGCCAGCCCCGGGGGAGCTGGGTGTCCCGCGCTCTGGGCAGAGGCGACCGAGGGCGGCGCGCCAGGTCCCTCTCGCCCGGCCGAGGCCTCAAACTCGGGCGTCTCTGGTCCTCGGGCTCCGCCCCGCGGCCGCCGGGCCGGCTGCACCCGAGCCACCGGGCTGGGTGGCGCGGCTCTGGCCGCGATGCTCCTGTGAAGCTGGCTGTCCACACGAGCCTGGCCACCTCCCATCCCGGGCCACCCCGTGCCGGTGCCAGAGCGCGCGCTGAAGGTGATGCCTGGAGCCAGTGCCCATTTCTGCCCCCTCAGCCTTCGTCTTTGCCAGCCTGGGACTTCCTGCCTTTCCAGAACTTTCTGGCTCCTTTTAGCCAGGTTTCTCTTGTGAATCTGAGGTGGATGGGCAGAAACTCCCCACAGCCCGAGGCTCTTTAATTGGAGAAGGGCATCAGACGTGGGATATTAGATATAATAGTGTATCTTGTCCGTGGAGTACACTATGAGGGAGCCAGGGTTTGGCTTCCCTGCCTGGCCACCAGAGGGAATGGGAACCCAGCCAGAGGTGTGGTGGGCAGCACAGCAGAGGACAGCCCAGGCTGATGAGATCTCTAGTCTGGTGTCTCTTGAAGCCACACTTACTGCCTGCCTGGCCAGGGAGAGTTTATGTTCTGTTCAGTACTGCAGGCCTGTTAGACATCCCTGTCAGCTGCAGAGGGAGAGTGGGAGAGGGAGGGGCCAGATATCCAGGGCTGAGAAACAGGTTGTCTGGTGGGTACCTGCCTCCTGGGCTTTGTGGAGGAACCCGGTTACATAAGTTATGGCAAATTGTCCAATGGATTTGCATCGACACGGTAGATTGTAAGCACCCTCTGCGTCTGCTTTCGGAATCCAAATCCCACAAAATCCCGTCCAAATCTCACAAAAGGGCCAAAGAGATGGAGGGGGAATAGTGTGGGCAAACTGGAAATGCTGAAGAATTTCTACAATACGGAAATCAGTGACGATCAGCCTTCCTGAGGAAAAAAAAGTCACAGCACACATTTATGAAGAAGACTGCTCCTGAGCACGAATCAGGGGCGTCAGTTACATGCTGTGTCTGGAGCAGTGGGCACGGCCACACTTCCCCTTCAGTCATTCCTGCTGAGCAGCAGGCATGAGTGGCACTTGCTGAAATGTTGAGACAGAGTGTGGGCCCATGACTGGAAAGGCAAGATCAAGACGTCCTCACACCCAGAAGACTAACTCCCAGCTCATCCCTGCTTGCAGGACACTGTGCTCCCATTGAAGATCTAACATCCTGACAGTTAACTGAGCAAGCATGAGATGCTTAAAGCAGTACAGTTAGTATCTCCAGAGGGATGACTGGCAGTCTGTCACGTGGGCAGTGCCCAGTGAACCACACCTCCCAATATGCTGTCCTTGGTAGTCCCCTCTCACGTGGCTCTGGGCTGACCTATGACCTGCTTCAGTTGGTGCAGAAGTGTGCCAGTTCTGGGTTTAAATCTTAAGAAGCCTTGGCATGGTCCACGTTTGTGCTCTTGGCAGCTCTAAGCCACCATTTAAGAAGTGCAGATACACTGCTGGAGAGATGAAATAGGGAGACCAAACAGAGAGGCCCTTAGATGACGTGGAGAGAGAGAGAAGCCATCCCCGCTGACCCTACCCCAGCTGACCTGCCCGCTAAATGCAGCTGTATGGACCACGAGCAAGACCAATAGAAGACCCGCCCATGAGCCCTGCCAAGAGTACAGAATCAGGAGCAAACAGTTGTTTCAAGCCACTTACTTTTGGGGTAGTTTGTTAAACAGGATGCTGGACAACATTACACACACACACACACACACACACGGCCAGAAGTCCTGGAAATTAAACGTTTCATTGTTGGGGGGGGGGAAAACTTCAGAAAATAGTTGAATAACAGTATGGATACAGGAGCCAGCCTGGTGGCGTAGTGGTTAAGTTCACGTGCTTTGCTGCAGCGGCCCAGGGTTCACAGGTTCAAATCCCGGGAGTGGACCTGCACACCACACATCAAGCCATGCTGTGGCAGCATCTCACATACAAAATAGAGGAGGATGGGCATGGATGTTAGCTCAGGGCCAATCTTCCTCAGCAAAAACAAAACAAAACAAAACAGTATGGATACAGCTGATTAGTAAACTGGAATATTGAGCTGAAGAATCTCCCACAATATGGTGCAAAGGAAGAAAGTGATGGAAAAAGTGAGTGAAAAACTTAAAGTATAAGCAGAGTTTCCACATCCAACTAATAGAAGTTCTTCAGGAAGAGAGTAGAGAGAAGGGTCGGGGGGAAGCAGTAAAGAAATACAATAGCATTTCTCATAAGTCTTCATTTTGAGAGAGCCCAGTGAGGGTAGTGCAGGAAGAATTTAAATGACCAACCCACATATATGTTGTGTTGACATTTCAGAATCCAGTGATATCAAGAACATTCTAAAACTTACGTATGTTCACACAAAAACCTGTACGTGAATGCTCATAGCAGCTTTGTTTATAATAACCAAACACTGGAATCAGCTTAGATGGCCTTCAACAGATTAATGGCTAAACCAGCTGTGGTATACACATACCATAGAAAATTACTCAGCAATAAAAAGGAATGAACTATTGACACAGACAACAACTTGGTTGAATCTCCAGGGAATTATGCTAAACAAAAAGAGCACTTCTCAAAAGGTTATATACTGTATTATTCCACTTATATAACATTTTAAAATTGACAAAATTTTGGAATGGCGGTCAGATTGGTGGTTGCCAGGGGTTAGGGATGGTGGGCAGGGGGAATGCAAAGGAGGGAGATGTGGTTATAAAAGGGCAACAGGAAAGGATCCTTGCAGAGTTGGAACTCTTCAGCATCTCGACTGTGTTGGTGGATACACAATCCTACACAGGTGATAAATGGTATAGCACTAAACGCACTCATGCGTGTGCAAACAAGAATGAGTACAACTGGGGAACTCTGAACAAATTGGGTGGATTTTATCAATATTAACATCGTGGTTGTAATATTATACTATAGTTTTGCAAAATGTTACCAGTAGGGGAAACTGGACAAAGTGTGTAAGAGATCTCTCTGGATTATTTGTTACAACTGCAGTGTGAACCTATAAGTATCTCAATAGAAATTTCAAAAAAACCCACAAACCTCTTGGATGCATTTACTGCAAACTGATAAGACCTAAGACCTTGGAAAGTGGGATTCAGGAGGCGGGGATGGGAGGAAGAGCCACTTTTACCTTTTATTTTACAAGCCTGCGGTATTTAAATTTATTCTGCATCAAGAATGCATCACTTTTGTAACAAAAAGAAACAAATCTGGGGCCGCCCCGGTGGTGTAGTGGTTAAGTTAACACACTCCTCTTCAGGGGCCCGGGGTTCGTGGGTTTGGATCCCGGGTGCGGACCTACGCATCACTTATCAAGCCATGCTGTGGCAGCGTCCCACATATAAAGTAGAGGAAGATGAGCAGGATGTTAGCCCAGGGTGAATTTTTCTCACCAAAAAAAAGAGAAACAAATCTTTATATAGCTGTTTCAAGAACAGCTATATAAACATAAATACTTTAACTTTATTTTTTATATTAATATATTTGCAGTTTATTTTAGTGTCTAGTGTTTGATAAAAATCTGGCTTTATTTTTGATCAGATAGTTTATCAGCTGTCAGCACTATTTGTTGAACTATTCTTTCTTTCTTTCCCACTGCTTTATAATGCTGTCTTTAACACACACTAAATTCTTACATGCGTTCCAGTCTCCTCTGCTCGATGGTGTTTTTCAGAATCCATTTGATGATTAATAAGTCAGTGACACACTTAACCTAATTAGTTTAGAAAGTATTTCAATATATGGTGGAAAAGTACTTAATTTTAACATCTATTTTTCAAACTTTTTTCCTAAATGTTCTCGTGTTTATTCTTCCAAGTGTGTAAAAAACTGATATCATTTAGAATCACCTTGTCAAGCTGCAAAGAAGATACCATTTTTAATTTTTTTATTACAAAAGTAATTTATATTCATAATAACAAACTGCAAAAGACACAAGGACCATGGTAATGGTAATTTCTCTCTCTTCCAGCCCTAGTCCATCCCCTTGACACAACTGCTGTTTAAACTTTAGTGTGTGTCCTTACACACTATTCTTTATGCTTATATGAATGTGCAAATATATACACACACTCATGATTATTTTCTTTCATTTAAAAGAATTGATATTGGATCATAGTATTCACACTACTCTCAAATTTGCTCTTTTTATTCAAGAGCAAATCATAGAAATATTTCCTGGTCAATGAATAATAAATCTTATTCATAGTTTAATTTTTTAAATTTAGCTTTCCTTTCTATCTTTTTATCACACAGTAGTTTAAAGAGCCAAATTGTTCGGGAAGGCTTGTTATGAAAAGCTTTAGCCTCCCACAGCCCACATTATTTGTCCCTCAGAGGCAACAACCTTCAACTCTTTTAGCTCAAAATAATGTGTTTATACAGCTGCTTGTTCGTTTTTCAGTTTCGGATATTATCTGTTTATTTCCCAGTGTGGGAGATCAGGATTCACCTTCCTCACCTCTGACCCCTATCACATACCTGCTCGCTTCCCCACACACCTTCTCAACATAATTATATCATAAATGTGGCTGAAAACCTCATATGGCTAGGTCAATATTCCATGTTTACATTATTGAGACCGTGTAAAACCCTATTCATAACAAAAACATATAGAATACTGTGAGTACTTTTCATTTTCTGAACTACTTTCTCTTTTCTCTGAAGTTAATCATTGCTTTTGTTTGCCTATTTTTCTATGAATATATCACAGCTCCAACCCCAAACTTTTTGCCAGTTGTCTAAATCGCTTCTCAATATTTTTGAACACATCAGATATTTTGATCCGTTTCCTCTTATGGAAGAATCTTTCCTGAACTGTCTTCTCTCTTGCTCCAATCTGGGCTGATGGCTCTCCATGCTTACTGCCCTCGAGACTTGTCTCCCTTGAGAGTCCTTCTGCTTCTCTCTTCAGTTGGATTCCTGATTTCTGTGTCCCATGTCTTTTTCCTTCTTGGCTTCTGCCCTCATTTTGGTAGAGTATACCCACCAGAAGCTTCCTAAGAAGGGGTGCATGGCAGGTAAGTATTTTCAGAATTTGCACATCTCAAATTTCTTCATTCAATTCACATTAAATTGATAGTTTTCTTGTGTTCAAAATTCTAAGAAATAACTTTCCCTCAGAGATGTTTTGGTTCATTGTCTTCTAATTTCCAGTGTTACTCTTGAGAGGTCTAAAGCCTTTCTGGTTTTTGATCTTTCATATGTGAACTTTTTTTTTTCCTTCTCGAGAAGTTTGTAGGATCTTTTCTGGGTCCCTAGTATTTGGAAGTGTTGCGATGTTGTGCTTTGCAGTGAATCTATTTTAGATTTTCAGTGAATTGCCTCTGAAGAAATCTCTTCTGAAAGCTTTTAACCTGCTCCAACTTGACACGGTCGCAATCCACTCTTGGTGATGGGCTGTCATCTGGGAAAGCCTGTCACCAGGTTTTCAGAGAGCGAGGGGGCCTTTTGCCTGCTTATGTTTGAGTACGGGGCACTACAAACTTACTGGAATAGCTGAGTTCATGAGTGGCTTTATCTACAGTGGACTCATGTGGTGACCGGGCTGGACCTTTTTGGGGGAATCCTTTTACATCTTTCCTTGTAAGCTGGTCAGAACCTCTAAGAAGGACCCTTTGACCCCTGGCCTATGGGGTTTAAGCCTCGAGGCCAGAGTCTTGGTGCTGAGTGGAATAAGAGGTATGGGAAGGGGGTCTCAAACTTTAACATGTGAACATCACTTATCCTCCTGTTTCCTGAATAGTAGTCCCACCTTCAGCTGCATCTGGCGTCTCGCAGCTCGGAGACCATTTATTTTAATGTCTCCACACAATAAACCTCCAGTCTTCTTTTGGAAATTGGAAGGGGAAGTTGCTCAGCTATGTTGAGTGTAGAGAGAATCTGAGGATGTACCTGTTTCTTAAACAGCTTTTAAACAATCTTCCTTTTTTTCAGCCCTACCTGCTCCCCCACTTCCAGAAGTACCTGGGACCTAGTTCTATACCGGAGCCTTGGGGACTTACGTAAAGATCAGGGTCTTTACTAGGCTTTTCCCACTGCTAGCTTCAGGGTTTTCTCAGGTCTGTTATCACTCACCATTTGTTTCCAGCTTCCAAAAGTTTGTTGATACTGTCTCCTATCTCAATCACTATGCTTGTCTTTTATTTTTTTATTTATTTTTTTAAAAATTTATTTATTTATTTATTTACCCCCAAAGCCCCAGTAGATAGTTGTATGTCATAGCTGCACATCCTTCTAGTGGCTGTATGTGGGACGCGACCTTGGCATGGCCGGAGAAGTGTTGCGTCAGTGCACGCCCTGGATTCAAACCCGGGCCGCCAGCAGCGGAGTGCGCGCACTTAACCACTAAGCCACGGGGCCAGCCCCTATGTTTGTCTTTTAATGTCTATAAATGTATTTTTAAAATAACCCTTTGAACGTGAAAAGCAAACAGAAACTTGGCTCCTCTGAAAGAAATGAAGAGTGATGGGAATGGTAAAAATTAATGATAAAATTATTTTGTCTTATTTTTAATCATTCTAAAAGAGAATTTACTATGGATCACATAATAAAATGGATCACAGACCTAAGTGCAAAACTATCAAACTTCTAGAAGAAAACATAGGAGAAAATATTTTTGACTTTAGGTTAGGCAAAATCTCCTAAATACCGCATCAAAACCATGATCCATAAGGGAAAAAAATTGATAAAATTGGACTTCCTCAAAATTAAGAACTTATGATCTTCAGATGACACTGTTAAGAGAATAAAAGGACAAGCCAGAAGCTGGGAGAAAATATTTGCAAAACATGTATCTGATAAAGGACTTGGACCTAGAATATGTAAAGAACTCTTAAAACTAATGATAAGAAAACAAACAACTGAATAATAAATGGGCAAAAAGTTCTAACAGATACTTCAGCAAAGAAGATATATTAACAACAAACAAGCACAGGAAAAGATGATAGGATCGTTACTCTTTAGAGAAATTCAAATTAAAACCACAATGAGAGGGGCCGGCCCCGTGGCTTAGTGGTTAAGTGCGCGCGCTCCACTACTGGTGGCCCCGGTTCAGATCCCGGGCGCGCACCAATGCACCACTTGTCCGGCCATGCTGAGGCCGCGTCCCACATACAGCAACTAGAAGGATGTGCAACTATGACATAGAACTATCTACTGGGGCTTTGGGGAGAAAAAGGGAGAAAAAGGAGGAGGATTGGCAATAGATGTTAGCTCAGGGCCGGTCTTCCTCAGCAAAAAGAGGAGGATTGGCATGGATGTTAGCTCAGGGCTGATCTTCCTCACAAAACAAAACAAAAAAAACCCACAATGAGATACCACTACACAGCTATTAGAATAGCTAAAAACAAGAAACAAACCAAAAAATTCCTGACAATAACAAGTGCTGATGTGGATGTGGAACAATTAGAGATCTTGTACATTCTTGGTGGGAATACAAAATGGTACAGCCACTTTGGGAAACAGTTTGACAATCTCTAATAAAATTAAACATACACTTAGTTTTTTAAAAGTCAAATGTACACCTAACATAAGACTCAGCAATTCCACTCCTTAATATTTATCCACATGAAAAGAAAATGTAAGTTCACACAAAGGTCTGCACACAGATGTCTATGGTGGCTTTATTCATAATAGCCAAGAACTGGAAGTAACCCAAATGTCCTTCAACTAGTGAATAGATAAACAAATTATGATACAGCCATACAATGGAAAGCTACTCAGCAATAAAAAGAAATGAACTATTGATACACTCAACCACATGAATCTCAAATGCGTTACGGTAAGTGGAAAAAGCTAGATTCAGAAGGCTACGTTTTGTATGATTCCATTTATATGACATTCTGGAATAGGCAAAACTATAGGAACATAAAACTGATCAGTAGTTGTCAGAGACTAGGGAGAGGGGAAGGAGTTAACAACACAAAGGTACAAGAGAGTTTTGGGGGGTGATTGTGGTGATGGTTTCACAATTGTATGTATTTGTCAAAAATAATAGAACTGTACTCTAAAAAGGGTGAATTTTACTGTATGGTAATTATACTTCAATTAAATATTGCTAAAATAAATCCATTTGATTTCATTTAGCGGTTTTGGTGGAGAGAAAAAGTATATATATGGGTTTAATCTGTAATCTTTACCTGAAAACCATCCCATACAAATTTTTAAAGTATCTTTATCATTTCTTTTGTGTTGTTTATTCGTTCATTCATTCCCATGTGGAACATTAAGGGTCTTGCTATTAAAACCAAAGCTGCCATAAATATCTGCTCCTCATTTGTGCTTTTGGTATATGGGATACAGTTTTAAAATTGGGATGCCAGAGCCAAGGGGAGCTTCTCTCCATGAGTGAATGAGAGCAGAGAGTGAAGCTTCAAAGCCCTAGGGACCTGGAGGGAGTGAACGCTGCTCCCCAACATGAGTGGAACTCTCCAGGTCACCACCCCACCCCACCCCACCCCCCTTGGAGAAATCCAAGCCTCTTCCCTATTGCCTGCCAGTCTTAACCTACTTAGACTCAGAAGTTTTGGTAACGACTGACAGTTAGTACATTGCTGAATCTAAACCAACTTTCATAAAGTTTTAATAATGCCTGAAAGTGCTTACATGGTATATAAAAACTTACATTAATATGACCACAGCAAGGAAACACGAATGCACTAAATGGAATGAAATGATCTAAAAGGCAGCATTTATCGTTGTCTTTGGTGGCAGAAACATGAGTGATTATTTTCTCCTCTTTGCATTTCTGCATTTTTCTATACATTATAAGGATCAGGTTATTTTTCAAATCATGGAATAAATGAAAGGTTGACAGGCAACTTTGTAATGGAGGCTTCAAGTTGTTACCAACTGAAGGCACAGATCAGTATTGGCATCACTAAGAATGGGGCAACCTGACATCATGTGCCTTCTGGGGACAGGCGATGTGAAGTACTTAGCACCACCTCTGAAATGTTCTTATCCAAAAGAAAAGTGAAACCTGAATCTACTCAAGCCTTCAGACCTAACTTCTTATTCACAGGAAATACAGAGGATAAAGGAACAAGTTAAATACCATCACAAAGACGCAAACAGACCAATCTGGAACATGGGACATTCTACAAGATAATTGGCCTGGTTTCTTCAAGAACTTAATAGTATGAAGAAGAGTAAGGAAAGGATGGACTACTCTCAATTAAAAGAGATGTAAGAGACATCATCAAATGCAGTATGTGGACCTTGACTAGATCCAGATTCAAACCAATCAACTGTAAAATGACATTCTTGGAACACTTGGAAAATTTAAAATGGACTAGATGTTAGATGGCATCAAAGAATTATCATTATTTTTTAGGCATGATAGTGGCACTATGGTTTTGAAGAAAATATCCATTTATTAAGTGCATACTGAGATTTGTATGGTTGAAAAGATTTGAGGTCTGGAGTTTAAAACAATAATAACAGAAAGAAATAACAGGCAAGTGTGGCAAAAGTTTGATAATTGCTAATTCTGGGGATGAAATTTATGGGGCTTCATTGTATGTTTTATATTTTCATAATAAAAATTAAAATTTTATGCAATAGGTGATTACATTGTGAAGATGACAAATAACAGGTGGGTATCTAGGGATGAAATTTCCAGGGACACCATCATACATGATGCAAAAATTGCTTATTTTCAAGTCTCTCAGATGGAAGTGTTCAAACAGTCCCAGTAGTGAAAACAAGAATAATGACACCAAATGAGCAATTTGGATCAAATAGTTTCATAAAATGGGAGAGTGACAAATAAATATTTCTAAAGTAATCTATAATATATTGTATTATTTTATGTAATGTCATTTTCAATATCAAAGTGTAGTAAGAGTAACAATTTACACGTTTTCAGTAGTAACAAACAAACAATGTGGGAGATGAAAAAACAAAAGCTTTCATTTCTTTGGGTGGCTCAATTCTTCCAGCACCAGGTAAACACATCCCTAGGCTTAACTCTTTTCAAGATTCCTTTAAAGAATATTCTTAATCTTCATTATCCTTTATATTGCATTTTTGGTGCATATAAAAAAACATACGTGGCATATACCTAGGATTTAAAGTGTAATGTTAAAATAAATGCCTATGAATCAAACATTCAAATTAAGAACCAAAACAATACCAATAACTTTGCATCTATCTTTGTCCTCGTCTCTGTCCAACTTCTTTGGTCTCCTCCAGAGTTTATTACTATTCAGAGTTGTGAGTTTATAATTTCTTTGTTAAAAATTTTGTTATCCCATGCTCATGTACTCTTAAACAGGGTATTTTTAGTTGAGCTTCTTTTTGAGCTTTGTAACTCTTTTAAAGTCTCCTTGGGATCCTAGTCTATCGGGTACAGGACAGGCTGTCTCTGAGTTAATTTTCTCCAGGGTGAGGGTGGGGCGAGAAAAATCTGGACCTTCAGTTCTCCTCAAGACTGGATGCCGTAAGGCCACTGGAGCTAATTTCACAATCAGCATCAAATTTTTCCAACCTATTTAGCAGGATGGCTTGTGGATTATCAGCACCTTGGACAGATCAGTGTCATCTCAAATGTTTGGCTGCCTTCCTTTCCCCTGAGATAAAACTAATTTCTTCTCCCTCCACCTCTCAGGATTTTGCAGCACTATCCTAAATCATTAGTGTTCTCAACTCTGAATTACAGACCTGTTGATTTTTCTGGTTCTGGATTTTGCCTAAGGTGGAAGCCAAAGTATTTGTACTAGGTCCAGGCTTGGAGTTAAGATGCTTAGGCCTTCCTTCTCCTCCACCTGATGCTGGACATGGGCCCAGTTCTCATTGCTACGCCTTCACCACAAGCGGCAGAGAGAAGATAGTGGAGAGGGATAGAGTATTGCTAACCATTTCCCCAGGAGAGTTATAGCCTAGCCCGGCCTCTTTCAATAACATATCAGCATCAGAGGAACAGACAGGAGCATTATCTAGACCTGGATCTCTCCCAGAGAATGTTCCATTGGGTATCTCAAAGTCTCAGGAAGATTTCTGTGCTGCAGAAAATGACTATTTTGAGCTCAGGCAAGAGAAATTTGGTGCCATTGGATTATGGATTATTCCTGTCAGCTAATCAGAGGAGTTATCATCCTGGGATTTCTCTAACACAGGAAGCTGAATCAACTTCTAACTGGTTTAAATGGCTTCCTTCACCAAATCTGGCCTGAACCATTACCATGGTCTTTTCCCTCGTCTTCCTGTTGCTCAGTATTATGTCTGTGACATTCATTCTCGTTGTTGTAAGCAGCAGTACTTTCTTTTTTCATTGCTCTATTGTTTTGTTTTCCACTGTACAAACATACCACAGTTTATTTATCCATTCTCCTCTTGATGGACATTTGGGTTGTATCCAGTATTTTAGTAACAATGAATGATGAATGTTAGGAACATTCTCGTACATGTCTTTTGGGGAACACATGCATTCACTCCTGTTGGCAATATGGCTAGGAGTGGAATCGTTGGTCTTAGGGTATGTGCATTTTTAGCTTTAGTAGATATTGACAGTTTCCCAAGTGATTGTACCAATTTACACTCTGTTATCAGAGGTTCGGGGATTCGATCGGAGACGTAAAAGACACTTTCCACTCCAAACAAATGGGCTGAAGGTATATTTTATTATATAGAGGATAGTAAAGGTGACAGTCTGCAAACAGATCAAATAGGTCAAATATTAAGAGGAAAAAACATCAGCCCGACTGGAAAGGGAAAACACCCACATCGGCTGAAGAGAAATGACACAAATCAACCGGAAAGAGAAACACCAGGTTAACCGAAAAGAGAACACATCAAATCAATTACTTCATATCAAATCAATTACTCACAACATCCACGCCCCACTGCCGGGAGAGTCCTGTCAATCGACACGGCTGGGCAAGGATCACACGTCCTGGGCAAGGTGTCCCTTCCACAGGTGGAACTCTCTCCCGGTCTCAGTTTCTAGCAGTTTTTATACCATCAGTAATTTTTAGAGTAAGCAACTACAGAGTTTGCAGAGCAAGCATTTAGTGTTCCCATGCACAAATGGTTATCAGTGGCGTACGTGCACTGAGCCCCCTGGCTAACGTCCCGGCCCAGTAGTTGCGTACGTGCATTGTTCTCTTTGGTTATCGTCCTAGCCCGGCACAGATGGCCAGTCCATCCCGTGCTACGACGCTCCAAGAGCCTTGAAATGTTACAACTTGCAACTCCCTCCGTGAGAGAAGGGCCAGTTCCCACCACGCAGAAAGCAGCCTTGTATTTCTTTTTTGTGCTGGTGGCTGTAGGTCAATGGAGCGGCCAAACATGGCTGTACTCATGTCAAGACATATTCGGCCGTGGCCGTCTTCATTAACCATAAGACACCATATGCACAGACAATGAACTTTGTACGCAAGTACATAAGGCACATCCAAGAATCTAAAATCCAATGACTACAATAATTATAAAACTATCTCGCAATAAAGGACCCAAACCCCAAGGTAACCAATCAAACAACCCCTTAGAATATGAAATGTTATTAACTTGATCTTGCAAATCATGTACAGTATCAAAGATAACATTAGTTTGATCTGATACATTGAAACAACACATACCCGGTATTTTAGTACAAGGTGTTTGATGAAGAAGAAACAAATAGTCTAAAGCAGCTCGTTGTATAAGAGTCTCTCTACGCAGTTCTTGTAATTCTTGAGATATAGCCAAGAAGGCTCTAACAGTATCATTCATTACATGTGTCAACAAGCAGGAAAGGTGTTCAATTTGACGATGGTTGTCTACAATTAGGCCAGGATCAGGTAGTAGAAGGGCTGGCCAGCGTTGCCACAGTAGAGATGGGAAGAAGGTTAACATGAGGGTCACAATCTGCAGTGAGTGCTCGTTTCACTCGAGAATTCTTGGTAGGAAGCGGCTATAAGGGGAACTATTGGGCCAATACCACATGCAGCAGATGTGTCAGTTGGAATGTGTGAATACGCAGCATTATCACATAACCAGAAATATCCAGCAGGTAATCGTGAGGGGGTAGGAATACTAACAGAGATAGTCTTATTACAATAGAATGGAATATATGTACAATTAATACAGTAACATGTAGTGGAAGTCACTCCAGATATGGGCATCTTTACTAAAGAATGAGGGATAGTAACTTTAGCATGTAACACATTAGGTAAAGTAACACCTAGACCCAACAGATTAGCTTGCAGAAGTCCAGAAGGATTATTACTGTTTCTGAGACAAAAAGCAGTTTCATTAAGAACTGTATGAGCTAAATGTAACCATAGATTAGTGTTTTTAAGAGGACTAGTGGCATTAGGAAGGATGCTAATAAATCGAGCTTCTTTAAGAAATGGGGAATCTGGATTTCCCTTCTTCCATTTAATACAAGAATACCAGCCCCCATCACGGAGGGTAACAGAAGACAGAGCAATGGAGAAATTATAACTAGTTCCGCGTGACTGATCAGATATGGGCTTGTACCGAGAGATTGCTTGATGTTTCTGAGACCAAATTTCTCGGCCATTCATAGTCCAGGTTATAGGTCCCACTGGTGTAGAGCCAGCAGTGCAGGGTCAAAGGTTGTCCTACGGAGACATTAGTTGGCATGTAGGTCTGCAGCAGACATGGAAGTGCAGCACAGCATAGCAAACACAGCAGGAATATCTATTCACGCAAAGAAACAGAATTTTTAGGAACATGATATAATTGTTCATTTCCTGGATACATTACTATGAGCGTTGCAGTGGGCCCTTGGGCCACTACTTCCGCGGCACGTGGAGCCGCATTGGGTGGATGTGTCACCCACACCTTTGCTCCAGGTTTCCATCCATCTGTGGACCCAAATCCTTGCATTCCTCTTTTAGTTAATTCACTTGGAGGTTGTCCTTGTGACACATTTGGAGTCAGGAGGGGAAGCACCAATAATTGTCCCACTCGTTCCCCAGACTCTACAGTTAGTACTGTGTCACTACCATTATATAATATAAATTTTATTTCTCCTTGATAATCTGGATCAATAACTCCTCCTAGTACATCAATACCTTTTGCTGCCAGTCCAGAGCGTCCCTTTTAACAAACCAAAGGTATTTTTGGGAAATTGTATCCCTATCCCAGTAGGGACTATAGACTGCCTCTTAGGGGGCAATTGAATAGAATGAACAGTAGATAAATCCAATCCAGCCGCTGCCGAAAAAGGCGGTTTAGCAGACTGAGTCAGGGGCCAATAGGTTAAGGTCATAAGCTCATGGGTGGCGGCTGCCACTTCCTGTAATCTTTGCTGGTAACAACCTTGACAGAGGAGTCTCATTAGGGCCTAGTGGCCTGTTATTTAACACATTTAGAGCAGTACTTAGATGGTTGTGCCACCCTTTTAATGAGCCATGACCAAGTTTCTTCAATTGTTGTTTAAGCAATCCATTCATTCGTTCTATGAGGCCTGCAGCTTGGGGGTAATAAGGTATATGATAAATCCATTCTATATAATTTTCCTTGGTATAGGTTTGAATCAACTTACCTGTAAAGTGGGAACCGTTGTCACTCTGAATTTGCCTTGGTGTTCCATAATATAACTTGATTATATCTAATAATTTTATGGCACTCTGTTGGGTGCCACTTTAGCTGGTATAGCCAATAAATAACCAGAATATGTATCAACAGCAGTGCAGGCATAAGTATATCCACAAGAATTTGGCAATGGTCCAATAAAATCTATTTGCCAGGTATGGGCGGAAATAATCCCTTTTGGATATGACCTTGGTAGGGTGTGGAACTCCCCGTTTATTTAACTGTTGGCATAACTGACACTGTTGTACTGCAGTGGCAATATCATCATGGGTGACAAGGATTCCCCTTTGTTGTGCCCACCTGTATGAAGCTTGTTCTCCCAAGTGTCCACTCTTTTCGTGGACCCATTGTGCTAAGCCTGGGTTGTGCGTTGCACGAATCTGCACCAGCTGATTAGCATGAGAATTATGCTTTCGTTCTGCAGAAATTAAAGAACTGTGAGCATCAACATGAAATACAGTAACAATTGTATTTTGACACCATAACCATATGTCTTCCCATAATTTCTTTCCCCATATTTCTTTATCATTAATTTTCCAATCATGTTTTTTCCATTGTGGCATCCACGTTGCCAAACCTTGTGCCACTGCCCACGAATCAGTATATATATGACATTGTTGCCCCTGTTCTTGTTGAAGTGCCTGATACACCGCATAGAGTTCAGCATATTGGCTACTCATATTATCTCCGGTGGTGACAATTGTTTGTTGGGTGGATGGGTTATAGGCAACTGCTTTCCATTTCCGTGAGCTTGATATCATTTTGGCAGAACCATCTGTAAACCACGTATGGTTTTGTTGTTCTTCAGTCAATTGATCATATGAGACACCCCATTTAACAGGAGATTCTGTTATATCAGTCTTAGGTGACACAGTTGGTTCACTGCTATATTGAGACACTTGTTCATGCAATAGAGACAACCCCTTTGGGCCAGGTTTGGCCCGGTCTTGAATATCCAATTTTATGAGTAACAGGCGTGCTATGAATCCATTGCATGATGGGTATTTGGGGTCGCATAATTACCTCATGTCCCAGGGTAAGGCTTTCTGAGTCTATTAGAGCCCAGTAGCAGGCTAACAACTGTTTTTCAAAAGGACTATATCTTTCACTGGAACAGGGAAGCTTGCGACTCCAAAATCCCAGAGGATAACGTCGGGCACCTTGTTTTTGCCATAGACTCCAGCTGGCATACTGATCAATGACATCTACCTGTAACTCAATGGGTCCCGGTTTAATTGGCCATAGATCTAAAGCAGTCTGAATAGCATGCTTGGCTGCTTCAAAAGCTTCTTTTTGTTCCATTCCCCATTCAAATTCATATTTTTTCCTGGTAACTTTATATAAAGGTGCAAGGAGCCGACTTAAATGTGGAATATGTGCCCTCCAAAATCCAAATAATCCAATAAATTTTTGTGCTTCCTTTTTGTTACGAGGTGCTGCAAAATCTAATATCTTTTGTCTAGCTTTAGGTAAAATTTCTTGTTTTCCATTATTCCAAAGTACTCCCAAAAATTTAACATTTGAACTCGGGCCCTGAATTTTAGCTGGATTAGTTTTCCATCCATCCTCCTCAAGTATGTCCATTACTTTTTCTAACTGTTGTTGTACCTTTCCTTCTTCATTTCCTTGGATCATAATATCATCTATATAATGTACTATTTGGACATCATCAGAAGCAGGTACCTTTGCCAAGGTTTCAACAACCTGTCGATGGCAGATAGTGGGACTATGCACATATCCCTGAGGAAGTCTAGTAAAGGTATATTGTTGTCCCAGCCACGTGAAAGCAAACTGTTCTTGGACACTTTTAGGTATAGGTATGGTGAAAAAGGCATTAGCCAAGTCTATGACTGCATACCAAGTGCCTGGATAACATTGCACTTTTTCTATAAGCGTAATCAAATCAGGGACGGCCGCTTGAATAGCCGGAGTCACTTTGTTTAGTTCTCTGTAATCTACAGTCATTCTCCATGTCCCATCACCTTTTTTAACAGGCCAGATAGGATTATTCCAGGCTGTAGTTACTCTGCGAAGGACTTTTACAGCCAAATATTTTTCTATGGTCTCAGATATTTCTTGTTGTCCTCCAGGGATGCGATACTGTCTTTGATTGATCACTTGCGTGGCAGGTGGAATTTCTACTTCATGATGCAAACATCCCACAATTACAGCATTAATATGAAAAGACAAAGCTCTAATAGCAAATTGGTATTGTCCATCAGCCAAATTTAATGTCAATCCTTTTAGAATATCAATCCCAATTATATATTCTGGTATTGGTACAATCATAACTAGATATGTGCGGGGTAGTTGCCCAATTTGCATAGAAAGATTAGTGGTAACTGCCTGGATTTCTTTTCCTCCCAATCCAGTTATCAGAATTGATGTACCTTGAAACTTAGTTGGATTCCCATAGATAAGGGTGGCCTCTGCCCCTGTATCCACAAGTGCCTTCACACTAGTTGTAGATCCATTCTTCCAAAATATTTTAATTGGTACATGTGGTCTAATATCTTTTCTTATAGTGGCACTAATCGATACAGAGGTTTGGCCTTCCCTCAATCACATAAGTCAGCAAGAAGAGGATCCAAGGGAGGAGGTGGTGCACTAGGTGCAGTAGGCACTGGGTTGGAAGCATTCTCTATACTGTCCCTTCTGTTCACTTGTTTTACATTCAGCCCTTTTTCTTTATATAGTTTCCGTAATTCTCTAGTGTCAACTCCATCAATCTGGTCTTTAGGTACTCCTGCCTGGAGTAGGGCCAAAAACATATCACCTCGAGTTATTTTATCTTTTTTAAAGAATGTTTCTCTTTTTTCTCTTCTTGGAGAGTTTTCAGTTGTCTGCCAGTCTCCCAAGTCTGCTAGCTGCATAATCTTATCTGCAAGTGTTGATATAGGGCTTTCAGTTTCATTCATGAGAAGGGTTGTAATTATTTGTTTGTATGCCGGAGGTGCAGTTTTTATCAACCTGTTTCGCACCTGGACACTTAAAGTCATTTCATTTAAAGCTTCACCACACCCCAGAAACACAGCCCGCTTCATGGTTTCTTCTCTCATCTTTTGAACACAATCTTATAAAGTATACCAGGGTCTATTAGTGTCTGGCCACATATCATCCGTGGGGGTATTTATCTTGAGCTCCTTTTACTGCAAGAGCCAATAAAGTCATTACCATCAGTGTCTTGTCCATGATCATTTGGGGGGTGAGCATTCATGCTCCAATCTCTGAAAGCTCCCCGTATTACTGGATCATTGGACAAAATTACAAATTTAAAAGCATCTCCTGCATCCAGATTAATTCCTGTAGCGCCCATATCATATAGGCGAACAAGCCAGGTTATGATGGCTTCTCCAGGCTTTTGTGTAGCCCGGGCTAAAATGTCAGAAATTTCTTGCTGGTTAAAATCCTCAATCACATCTTTCCTTACAGGATGATTACCATCCATTTCCATCCGCCGACGGCGAAGAGGACGTGCCTCTGTGCGTTTGGGCGGTTTTTCCTCTTCCTCATAATCAGTTTCAGAATCATCATCCCAGATATCACCATCCCATGTGTCCGGGTCCCACTTAGGACCGGCCGATGCTATGGCCATATGAACTTTTCGTTCATTTACCTTTCCTCTCCTCTTTCTATATTTATATTTGGCAACTCTTACAGTAGCCTTTTCTGCTATAGCTTGGTAGTTATGAGCCTGATCTCCCAGTGCATGATATTGACATTGAATCATAGCCAAGCGAGACTGCAAATCTGAATTCTCTTTTTCCAAGAGTGCCTTCTCTTTCTGTATCTTATCCCTATCTTCTATAGCCCGACGATAAGCAGTCAACAAACACCAACCTCGCCGTGCCAAAAAAGAAACATCATCTTTCTTTTTCCTTTCCACCGTCTGCAAAGCTTTGGTCACATTCAACGGTTCAAATTGTCGCAGACGAGCATCCCAAGCTTCACATAACCCTGACCTACGAGCCCACTCCCCAGCCAGAGTGCAAAAGGGAGGGTCCTCCCATCCTGGAATTTCTTCCACCTTGGCTTCAGTTACCTTTCGTTTGAATAGGAAAGGCATCTCCTTAATCGAATCCTGCTCACAGCGCCAATTATGTTATCAGAGGTTCGGGGATTCGATCGGAGACGTAAAAGACACTTTCCACTCCAAACAAATGGGCTGAAGGTATATTTTATTATATAGAGGATAGTAAAGGTGACAGTCTGCAAACAGATCAAATAGGTCAAATATTAAGAGGGAAAAAACATCAGCCCGACTGGAAAGGGAAACACCCACATCGGCTGAAGAGAAATGACACAAATCAACCGGAAAGAGAAACACCAGGTTAACCGAAAAGAGAACATATCAAATCAATTACTTCATATCAAATCAATTACTCACAACATCCATGTCCCACTGCCGGGAGAGTCCTGTCAATCGACATGGCTGGGCAAGGATCACACGTCCTGGGCAAGGTGTCCCTTCCATAGGTGGAACTCTCACCCGGTCTCAGTTTCTAGCAGTTTTTATACCATCAGTAATTTTTAGAGTAAGCAACTACAGAGTTTGCAGAGCAAGCATTTAGTGTTCCCATGCACAAATGGTTATCAGTGGCGTACGTGCACTGAGCCCCCTGGCTAACGTCCCAGCCCAGTAGTTGCGTACGTGCATTGTTCTCTTTGGTTATCGTCCTAGCCCGGCACAGATGGCCAGTCCATCCCGTGCTACGACGCTCCAAGAGCCTTGAAATGTTACAACTTGCAACTCCCTCCGTGAGAGAAGGGCCAGTTCCCACCACGCAGAAAGCAGCCTTGTATTTCTTTTTTGTGCTGGTGGCTGTAGGTCAATGGAGCGGCCAAACATGGCTGTACTCATGTCAAGACACACTCCCACCAGCAATGTGTGAGAGAGATCTATTGCCCTATATCCTTTCTAACACTTCATATTGTCAGTCTTTTTAATTTTACCCTTCAGACAGAAACAAATTTTGAGAATTATGAAGGGGATATGATAACAGTTATTGGGTTAATGAAAGTAATTATGAGTGAACAACACATACAACTACATACTGATATATGAGGAAATGTGGATTAAATGGGCAATTTTCTCAGAATACAAATGACCAAAAGCCACTGGAGAAGAAAGAACCGTTATTACTTAACTAACATTGAAGAAACAAAGATTATTATCAAGTATGACAAAACGTAGATATTTGAGTGGGTCTGGTTTGGTTAGAAGGTCCTGGAAGTGAGTGGTGAAGGTTGTTTTTTGTTTTTGTGAGGAAGATCAGTCCTGAGCTAACATCCATGCCAATCCTCCTCGTTTTGCTGAGGAAGATTGGCCCTGGGCTAACATCTGTGCCCCTCTTCCTCCACGTTATATGGGATGCTGCCACAGCATGGCCTGACAAGCGGTGCATCGGTGCGTGCCCTGGATCTGAACCTGGGCCGCCAGCAGCGGCGCGTGCACTTAACAGCTGCGCCACGGGGTCGGCCCCAGTGGTGAAGGTTGGTAAGGACTGGAGAAGAGAATGAGTGAGGCAGTTGCTCAAATGCAAATAGACTCTGAACTATTGCTGAGGACTTTGATATGATCTCATACTGAAGGCCATGTATCTAGGAGAGTCCTTGTCCATCCATAGCTGGAGAATTTGCCCCAGCAGGGTTCTCCTGCCCATGTGCAGGAGCAGCCTGTGGGAAGAGCCAATGTTGGAGACCAGCAGGAAAGAGAGAGGAACAGCAAGCAATAGCTTCCATGGAGAGGCTGCTCCAATCGGTGAACATGGAGTCCAGGGGCAGTGGGCAGTGAGGGAAGCAAGGTATGGACAGGGCTGGCGGACTAGAGAGCTCTACAAGGCAGTGCCAGCAGCCTGTCTAGTGGGTTTGGGCTGCCATAACAGAATACCACATACTGGGTGGCTTATAAACAACAGAAATTTATTTCTCACATTTCTGGAGGCTGGGACATCCAAGATCAAGGCATCACAAATTTGGTGTCTGGTGAGACCCCACTTCCTGTTCGTAGATGGCCATCTTGTCACTGTGTCCTCACATGGCAGAAGGGGCCAGGGAGCTCTCTGGGGTCTCTTGTATAGCGGCAATAATACCATTCATGAGGGCTCCACCCTCACGACCTAATCATCTCCCAAAGCCCCCATCTCCTAATACATCACATTGGGGATTAGGTTTCAACATATGAATTTTGGGGGACACAAACTCAGTCTATAGCACCAGCCAAACGAGTGCTATCTTTTAGCTGAACTAGTGCAGTTTGCTCTTTGCAGCTGTCCCCAAAACATCTGTGGCTCCCCTCTGTTCCATTCTCCTGACAAAACCCACAGTATTCAGAATGTAATTCTAATAACGGTTGGAACTGTAGTTTAGCTTCAATGATACTGGGCTCAGGTTGCCAGCTGCCCGGAATCTACTTCCTTTGGGGTACACTACTGTATTGTTTGATTTGTTTTTATAATGAGCATGTGTTATTTTATTTATTTATTTGTATAAAGGGGAGGAAACTGCTGTTATTTGCCTGATATGCCATTCCCCATCGTATATACATGTCAGTGTTTGAACATATGTATTTATCCACGTACACACACAATGAACAAGGCAGGGCCACTAGCACCCAAAGATTAACGGTGGGGACGCCTGGCAGTGGGAGAGGATGTGGGGGCAGGATTTTATTATGTCTTATGTCTTTTATACTTTCTTTTTCGTTTGAATATTTTTCTAGGAGTATGTATTACTTTCATAATAAAAATAAACTGAGATAAAATGTTCCTACCCTTAAACCAGTGGTTGTCAGCCTCTGCTACGCATGAGAATCTCCTGAGGAGCATTTTCAAAATAGCCAGGCCCCAGCCCCGCCCACTCTGGCCATGGTTTTTTGTAAAACTTCTCAGAGCAATGCAATGTGCAGCCAGCCTTGAAACTCACTGCATTAGATCTAGTAATTTAGCCTAAAAAATCAGATGTGGACAAAGATTCAAGGATTTTCGTTGCTGTGTTATTATGATATATTTTAAATCTAAACCTCCTATTCTTCAATAGACTATTACACAAACTTTTAAAATCATATTTTTGAAGACTACAACATGGGAATGTGGTCCTGATATAGGATACAAAACTACATACACTGTGATCGTGTAACATTTATGCAAGAAAATGTTAATGATTGAAAGACATTTCCTGGGATATGGGATTACCGGCTATTTTTTTTCTTTGTTATTTTTTTTTTTATTTTTTTATTTATTTATTTTTTTTTATTTTTCCCCCCAAAGCCCCAGTAGATAGTTGTATGTCATAGCTGCACATCCTTCTAGTTGCTGCATGTGGGACTCGGCCTCAGGACGGACGGAGAAGTGGTGCCTTGATGTGCACCCAGGATCTGAACCCGGGCCACCAGCATTGCAGAGCGCGCACTTAACCACCAAGCCACAGGGCCGGCCCTTCTTTGTTATTTTTTAATTGTCAAACAACGAACAAGCATTATTTTTAACAGGGTTGGGGAGGGGTTAAAAAAACACTTGTGCTATGTTGTTGTTGTTTTAAAGAGATAAGAGGAAAAATTGACAACCTAGAAAGAGAACTGAGTCACCAGCTCCTCTCCATGACATGGGGCCCTAAATTATTCTGCTTTGGGACATCCCTGCCTCTACACCTCTTGTCCTCACCTCTTGCCACTCCTCTGGCCCACGCTGCCCCTTCTCTGTCCTTCCTTCGCTCAAGACCTCCTTTTCCAGATGTTCATCCCCGGGACACACGCCACATCCGTTGAGATGGAGGGGCGAGTGGTCCAGGCCGTTGGGGGAGGCCGTCCAAGACTGGGGCTCCCTGGGCCTGCCCTCTCTGTAGAGGGCGGGCTGCAGGCTGGCACGGTCCGAGGTTCAGCAGCGCCCGGGTGCTAGCGTTGGGGAAGGGAACTGGCACGCGTGTGCGCTGAGGGATAGCGCGGGTACTCCGGCCGCCCTCTCGGCCCCACCCCGGAGCCCCCGTGCCCTCCCTCCAGCATCCCAGCCAGGTTTCCCGCCAGCGGGTGACAGGGTCAGAGAACGGCCGCAGACCCCGAGCCTCCCTCGCGCCCCCCGAGCCCCGCAGCCCCGCAGCCCCGGCGGAACTGGGGGCCCCGCGCTCCGGGCAGAGACGATAGAGGACGCGGCGCGCCGGGTCCCTCCCGCCCGGCCGAGGCCCCGCGCTCGGGCTTCTCTGGTCCTCGGGCTCCGCCAGGCGGCCACCGGGTCGGCTGCACCTGAGCCTCCGCGTTGTGTTGTCCCAACCCAACCTCCTTCGCAGCCTACTGAGAAGCTGGTTGTCCACACGCGCCCAGGCCACCCCGTGTTGGTGCCAGAGCGCGCGCTGAAGGTGATGCCTGGGGGCAGGTGCCCATTTCTGCCCCTTTAACCTTCGTCTTTGTCAGCCTGCGACTTCCTGCCCTTCTAGGATTTTCCGGCCCCTTTTAGCCAGGCTTCTCTGTGTCTGAGGTGGGTGGGGCAGAAACTCTCCACAGCCCGAAGCTCCTTAATTGGGGAAGGGGACCAGTCAGCGAACCGACATAAGGATGCTGTGTTCTCTCTTAGGGACAGCCGTTTAGGGGGATCGCGGTTATGAGGGGTGCTGCCCCCTCCACCTTGACCAATGCCTGAGCCCCCACCGTTTTCAGGAGATGTTTTGTATCCTCCTTTTCTTGGCAAAAGTATTGGGAACCTTGGGGCACCAGCTGGCTCTGCACACGCGCCCTGGAAGTCTGCTTCCCTCTCAGGGAGGAAGTGCGGCTGCACTGGGAGGCCCCAGGTGTGGGGGCAGCAGAGCTCGTGGTGACTCTGGCCCAGGCCATTGAAGCCACCCTTGTCTGGTGCTCCACTGCTTGGCCAATGCCGAGTCCCACGATCTGCTTTGACAAAGGAGAGAAACCTGTGAGGGTGCTAGGGCTTGATCATGATGCTTACTCTACAGAGGGGGAAACCCAGGAAGGGAATAAATGGCAGAGCCACGCCCAGAACTCAGATCTCCTGGCTCTTAGGCCAGTGCTCCTCCCTGCCCACCCTCACAAGTGAGTGGAAGGGGGAGTGTGCTGGCCTCTAATGGCCTAGCTTGGAGGAGAGAGGCTTCCCTGCACCTGCAGTATCTTGCTAAGTGGCGGAGAAGAGAAGGAGGGCTAATGTGCCCAGCCCTCCCCGCCTCCCACCTTCTCCAGCTCTCTCCAGGGGTCCTAGGGGAAATGACTTCCCACATCAGCCAAGACTTCCCTGCTAAGCTGGCACTGGTCTAGTTTCTTCTCATCCCCAGTCTCATCCTTCTGAGGAGGGCACAGTGGACACCCACCCCCTTCCCCCACATACTCCCTCAGAAGCACCACATAAGGAATCTTCTCAGGCCCACTCCTAACATTTGGAGGGCCCAGGAGAGGAGTACAAACACAGGCCCATATGTCTTATGTTAAATGCTTAAAGATTACAAACCAAACTAACAAGTTAAATAAAATATGTTCTACCTTCCAGCCTTGACAAAATATAACTTTGTTATGACCTGAAAGGCTAGGTTGGAATTTTGAATTCTCAAACTCCTCTGAATTCCTCTCCAAGGTAAGGAGACGTGGCCCTAGGCCAGTGGCTGACCCCCATGTCTGTCATGAATTGGGAGGGGGTGCACCCACTGGCAGGCACAGTCAACCTAGGGTGTACCTGGGAAAGATTCCGGCACTGTGGTCAAGAAGCCAATTGGTCAGGAATTCCAGGGTCCCATGTACCCGGAGTGTTGTCTGTGAGAGGTGGAGAACCACATTTCTCAGCCTCACTGATTCCTAGCCCTGTGGGAAGGGGTGCTGTTAGAGGAAAGCTAGAACCCGATCTTTTCAAGCAGGGGCCCTGGCAGGAGCACCTCTTGTCTGGACCTAGGGGGGAAGGAGGGTGTCCTCTTCCTACTCTTTACTCTATCTGCCTTTCACTTTGGAAGTTCAAAATTAGGGTACAAGACTAAATTCAGTGTTCCTGCCCCAGTGCGTGATGGCTCTGGGGCTACAGAAGCAGGAGAGGTGTTAGGGGAAACTTAGGAGAGAGTTGTCTTGTGAGGGTTCCACATGTGTGTGTGTGGGGGGGGAGGGGCAGTGAGGGGTGGATCCTGGACCAGCTGTCCTGGGGAGCCTGTTACCCGGCAGTGAGGAGGCACCCGCAAAGGGGGCCTCACCGCCCTCTCCCAGACCACCCATGGAGTTTCTGGGAGTGGTTGGTGACACCTGGGTCTCCCAGACAGGGGGTTTCCTGACCCGGTGAGTGTTCTCTGAAGAGTGAAGGTGGGCAGAGCTTGAGTGCACTGGCAATCTGCAAGAACGTGGGAGGGTAAAGAGTGTCTGCCACTGTCATTTGTCACTGCTGAGCTGGGCCCCAGCCACTGCCAGATTCTTGGGGGCCTGATACTCTGAGCCAACAGTGGGCACAGCCACTGGCCAGGTGGGCTCAGGATGTGCCTGAATTGGTTCTTTCGAGAGACACGGGCGCCCTCTTGAGGATGCTTGAAGAATCTCACCACCTCCATCCTGGATACACGGACTCAGAAGCTGATGGGCTTCCTCAGTCTCTCTCCTTCCTGCTCCTGCCCTGACCCTCCCAATTTCTTCTTCCACCTGCACCGTTCCCATAGCCCAGCTTACTCATCATTTGGAGAGGCCTCTCCTATTAGGAACCAGCGAGGCCCAGCATCCCCGGGATCCTGGCCTCATGAGGCACGGTTCCAAGGGTTTGGACTTAGATGAAACCACCCCCTCCACACACATTAGGGCCTGGAAGCATTTTTCAGCAACCTGAGGATTTTGTACCATGTGATGACAGATGCTAATGAGACACAGGTAGCCCTCTAGAACCCCCACTCCCAGGGCCAAGCTCCCCCAGCGCCTGGGGCACCCTCCCCCAGAGCCCCATGCTGAGCTGACTATGGTCTGTGGGGGACCTCGAGAGCTCTCAATGACTCCTCTCTGCATTGGCTCTTAGGGGACAGGTGTGGCAAGAATCAGGGTGGATCAGTCCTGAACCCTGATGGCAGGTCCTGTACCAGGAATAGGTCATTGGGCGAGCGAGACTTGGCCCAGGCCAGCTTGTGACAGTCCCTCTGAAGTCTATGCTGCCCTCCCTGACCACCTAAGGGGCGCAGAGATGGGTCCCAGGGGGAGGGTACTAAGCCTCTCCTCCTTTTCTGCCCATGCTGGAACCAGAAGTTCTCCAAAAGGGGAAGTCACTTGAACAGTGAGACCTTTCCAGGAAGGGGACATCATTAAGCTAATGAGCCAGCTGCAAGGGGCTCCTTGAGCATTCCCTAAAGAGGTTGGATAGGGCCAGGCGATGTAACCTGGGGTCTCTAAGGTGCCCATGGAGAACTGGGACCAGAATAGTACAGCCTAGGATAGGAGAGACGTGTGCCCTTCTAGGACAGACCAAAACCAGGGGACTCGAGGTCAGATGGCAACGCCTTTGCCTCCTCAGCAAGCATCGGTCAGGAGCTGCAGGCACCCCTCCCCGCCGCCCCCACTCCTTTCCTTCCCCCTGCAGCAGAGCGGTGGGAACCCCCGCACACATCCACCTCAGCTACATGCCGTCCAGGGAAGCAGGGAGGAAGGTGCTGGCCTGTTGGCCTCCTTCCGCCCTGAACGCCCACCCCAGCTTCAGGGGGATCGGGCCCTCACCCTGACCTCAACGAGAGGACGTGAAGTGCCCTGTGAGGACAGCAGAACTCAGCACGTGATGACTCCATCCGTCTCCCTGCACCAAATGCCAGCACGGCTCCAGCAGCGCAAGGCCGTGACCCTAGGATGACCCCAGCCCCTCTTTAAAACGCCTGCCTGAGGAAGCTCAGTGCTGCCAGGAGAGTGTACTGTTTGTCCTAGCCCACACCCAACAATAGACCCCTGACTTCCCTTAGGACGTTGACTAAAAAGGGCTCACAATGATGACTCCTTCCTTTGTCCCTTTGAGGCATACATGCATCTCCTACAACTCAGGAGTGTCTTTCTCAAGGACCTGAAAGCCATTCCGTTGAAATGTAATCATCAAGAAGGATAGAGCTGTCTCCCAGTCTCTGTGGGAGGAGAGAATCCTGACTGATAATGCCAGCCAGCAGGCCTCCCGGCCTAATCACATTTACACTGACCAACCCTTGGTAACCTTTCACCCCTGACTCTACCGGAGCCCACGTCCGGCCCCCTCCCCCCTCCCTCACTCTCCCCTTAAACGCCCAGTCACCTCTGCACAGATGGGAACGGAGCTCAGCTCTTCCCTACTGTCAGTAGTCACTGAAGAAAATCGGTTTTCACCACTTTGAGTAATGTCTAACTGTGTTTGTCTTTGACACCTGCCTCCTCAACTGGTTCAGCGCTCTTCCCTCTCTCTGGTTTCTTACAAATACATATGCACACACATCCAAAACCACCCTTTATTCAGAAGATTCAGGGAATTGAGGGGTTATAAGCATTTTCTGCGTTTTTTTGCCCCTGACAACCCAGGTGTCCCCATCAGCTATTCGATAGCTAAATTTAAATGACAATTTCTGTCTCTTTCTGGCTGGAGCGGTTTGGAGTTGATGAGCCCACAGTAGTGAGGTGAGCACTGACCCTCTTGCCCACTGCCCTCTCCCTCTGCCACCATCACTGGGCCCAGGTGTTTCCCCTGCTGTTCTAGCTCTGCCCTTCTTTGCTCATCCAGGGAAGTAGGTCCCTGACTTTACAAACTGGTGTGTTCTACCTCGTACCTCTCTGAAGCCGAGTCAAGATGTGGGGCCATTAAGCCCACATCCCTCGCCTTTGCCCAAGGCTCACCACATCCTCCAACCAAGGCCGGGTCCGGTCTGTGCTGGGCTGCCCCAAGGCCCAGTGGTGAGCAGTCCTCTTGTGTGTCATGGGACTAGACAGACATGCGAACAGAGCCCACCATTCCTTCCTCAGACCAGACTTGAGCACCACTCCCCACCCCTATCTTCCCAGTGGCTGGAGGTGGCCACCCTCCTCTGCACCCACAGCTGCTTTGGGCCCTTCATACTCTGCACAGAGCCCAGCCGGGGGCCAGAGCTCCAGGCTCCCCTCAGCCCGGCCTGAGTGCCCCATCAGCAGTGACCCACCCAACCCTGGCCAGATGGGGAGGGTTTCTGAGGACAGTCCTCCAGCAGGGAATGCCCCAGCAAGAGCTAAACCCATCTGACCATTGTCCCGTTGTTGAGCTGGCACCTGGGCTGGGAGAGGATGCTGGTCTAGATGGCAGAAGCCACAGAAGGCTTGGTTCCTACGGGCAGAGGAGTTGCTGGTCTCCTGTCTCCATTTGCAAAATAACTTTGGGATTTGGTCTAGTTGAAATTCTGGTTCTTAAACTATGTGGAAGTTGAACACAGGCTGGTCAGTCAGGTTTTGTGTTGCTCTGAGTGGAAAGGCTGCAGGAGGGCAGTGCACCTGTTTTAAAAGGATCCTGAGTGTGTGCAGCCTTTGGCTTTTTTTTTGGAGCGCGCTGAGGTTATTTCTGGTACGTAGTGTCAGGACAAGTGTGTTTGTTTTAACTTCAACACTCTCCGTAAATAAGCTGTAGGAATGTGGACGACCACCCCTCCCCCACAGCTGGGCGAGGGGGAAGAAGAAAAGGACTAGGATTGGAAGGGCTGCCATAGCTCTGGGGTCCCCTGTTCCTGTCACTCCCCTGAGGAAGCATGACTTCCTCTAGGGACATCTATCAAACCAGGGCAGGCCTGGGGCCTGTTGTTGCAGTGGGGTGGGGTGAGGGGCTGAGACAACTAATGAAATCAGGAGCCTGGGCCACGTCACATACATTCTCCTCTAAGATATAAAAGAAGCCAAACGAGGGAATGAAGTCTCTGAACAGAGAGGTAAGGCCCTTGACCAAGATCACACAGCTTTGGAATAACAGAGCTGTGATCTGAGCTCAGCCCAGGTGGTAAGGGAGCAGGGCCGACCCTTCTAGTCCTCTCACCTTTCCTTGAACACTCACCGATAGGGGCACGGAGGGGAGAACAGACCTGACCTAGGATGCTGGGTGTGGGGTCAGCCCTCTACGCCAGAGGGGGATAGGGACCACACCTTGTTTTCTGCCTGGTTGAAGTTTGGATTTTTCCTCTAGACACTCAGAAACAATGGATGTATTTGAAGCAGGCATGAAGTGCCATATTTCTCTTTGAAAATATCACCCTGAAAGCCAGCATTCAAATGGAAGTGACTGGAGGCTTTGAGGCTACTACAACAGTCTAGGCAAGGGTTTATAAGGGCCCAGCCTGAGCCAGGTGCAATCAAGAGAAGGGGCCAGAGCTGAGAGACACTTGAGATACAACTGGCAAGATGTGAGGATTGCGGGAGAAAGAGGACTTTGGATTTTGAGCCCAGGTGAGTGGGTGGCCATGGGCCTTCCCTGAGCTTGAGCACATGTGCGTTTAAATGAATGGTCACAGGCCAAAGTGTGGGACAGTCTTTATTGGAGCTTGGAATGTCATAGCGATTCACCTTAATCAGAGGCAGACTGCAAAAATGAGCAGCAACAGTGGCAGACACAGCAAGGGGGACGTCCGGGCTACATTAGGAATTCTGCTCGCCTGCAAGCAGTACACAGGTGCACACACACACACACACACGCTTCTACACAAACTTACACTCTCACACATGCTCAGGCACTGCCAGTGGGTCTGAGGCCAGGCATCCTGCCTGCTCAGTCTGCCCCCAGCCTCTTAGAGAGGACTTGTCTGCTCTGGGGGGAACCTCTGAATTGAGACTGAAGGAAACCACTTGAGGACCAGGGACAAAGGAGCTCGAAGCTGCAGGCGCTTTGCAGTTTGGGAGAAGGGGACCCAGGAGGATGGGAGAGATTGCCAGAGACCAAGCGAAGGGCACCCCGCTGGGCCAGGGCACGGGGATGAAGATGCTGGAGAGGGGCATGGGAGAGACAGGGTGGAAGAAAAGGCCATCTCCTCTCCTTCACTCACTCCAATCGCACAGCTGGGGCCAGAGCCCTGGGCATAGAAGTCTGGGGAGCATCAAGGGGTCCCCTGTGTCCTAGGAAGGCACTGAAATGGGGAACAGATCCTGGAGAGCCTAGAGTCTCCCCCAAGTACCCCAAAGGGGACAGGAAGGGGGATGACAGAGCAAGAAGGGTCTTACATGCTGGTTGTCTGTGGCAACAAGACTGGGAAAGCACAAATCCTGCCTCCCACCCCAACCATGGAGTAGGCGATGGGCTGAGATGCAACCCCTCTGGCCAGCAGAGGGGAGAGGGTCAGAGCCAGGGCTGCCCCTTTGGTCTCCAGGACAGTCAGTGGGGGAGCCTGACCTCCCCCATGTGTCCGTGGTGGGGGTGGAGGCAGGAGGGAGGAAGCGGAGCCTCCTGCCCCCGGGGCCAGGGCTACCAGAGCACAGCCCCGTCCAGGTTCCCGTAGCCTGGCTCGGCCCGCAGCCGCCAGTACGTGTTGTTCGTCACCCACCACTCCTTTCCGCTGCTGTCTGTCTGCCGCCTGGGGGAAGAGGGCCAGGGCCGGAGAAGGGGGAAGAGCCAGAATTAAGGCTGGGGTCCCGAGATGCTGCCCCCTATTCCCTCTACTCACAGCTGGAAGGGACAAGACGGGAGGAGGAGGGGATCCTGGACGGCAGACCCCAGGGCAAGGGCAGAGGCACCTGAAGAAGCGAGCCTGGTGGACGATATTGTTCTCCTCCATCACTCTGCGCCTGTCTCGCTGAAGCTGCTCGATCCTTCTCTTCTGGGCCTCGGCGGCCTGTATGTTCCCCTCCTCCAGGTACCTGAGCACCCAGGCTGCAGTCAGCAGAACTGCCCCCCTCAGGGGCCCCTAAATCCAAGGCCTCTGTCCTCTGCCCAGCTCTGCCCCCAGACCCCTGAGGCCCCATCTCCCTGAGGCGACTCCAGGAAGGAGGGACGCAGTCCCAGCTCTGTGTGGAAACCCCTGTGGAGGAGGGAGGGGCCCGGGGACTCTAGGGCCGCGCCCGCTCGGCACTGACCTCTGGTCTGGCCGGAGCCGCGTGTCCGTGGAAGGCAGCGACCGTTTCAGCTCTGCTGTCAGCTCATTCAGCTCCAGGGCAAACTGAGTGAAGCCGAAGTTTCGCTCGTGGTCTGGGGGCATCAAGTCTGGGGGGAAGGTGAGGGGCTGGGGCAGGTGGACCATGCCAGAACTGCCCTCCCCCCTGTCCAGACCTTCCAGACCACCCCACTTACTGGGCTTCCAGATGCACTGACTGCTGGGCGGGGGTCCCCGGTACAGCCCCTCGTGCCACTTTCCGAAGAGGCGGTGGAGGACACGGCCGCTCCGGCTGAACACGGCCCCCTGCACCTCATGCACGTTGGAGCTCCAGTACTTGGCCTGGGGTGGGGTCGGGGCAGGAGGCTTAGGGAGGTGTCCTCTCCCCTTCCCCAGGGTGAGCTGCTGGGGACGGCCGGCAGGGTCAGGGGGTGTGCCCACCTTGCAGAAAGTGATCTTGCAGTGGCAGGAGCTGTCCTGCGTGTTCCGGATGAGCACCTCCCCATAATGCTCGATCCAGCGCTGGCCACTCAGGATGTTGTGAATACAGGATGTCACCTTGTTCCACTCAAAGTGGTCCCCAAACCTGAGACAGACAGAGCCTGGGAGGGCTGCTGGCCGGCCCCGGGGAACAAGAGCCACCCTGAGCCAGGGAGCGCCCGTCTGGCTGGAGCAGGTCACGTGGGTCTGTGGAAGGAACCCCGGGGTCCTGGTTCCGGCTCTGCCATGAAGGATGACTTATTTATAAAGCAGAGCAGCCTTCACAGAAAGTATGCCATTAACACGTCTCCACTCAGTGATAAAATTCCTGAGTGCCTAAGTCATGGGGGTAAAAATGCAGACTGGGTCCCTGTAGGTCTGTTCACATATATTATTCTGTTTACACCTCACTTCTATCGGGTATTACTTATTACTCTTGTTTTATAGAAGAGCAGACTCGAGGCTCTGAGGCGTCAAGTCTTTTTGTTGCTTGCATAACTACTAAGAGGCAGAACCAAGACTCACACCCAGGACCTCTGACCCCGAAGTCCGGCATCTCCCCATCCCCACAGGGGCCTCTAGCTAACCCCTGGACCACGCTGGCTGGGTAAGCCCCTCTTCTTCTCTGGCCGCAGTCCCCACCTGTAAAATGAGCTAGATGAGGTGTTTCAAAGGCAGTTTGTGACCAGCCCTGAGATCAATTTAGGTTTGTGTGTGTGTGTGTGTGTGTATGGGTGTGTGCACGTGTACTGGCTTGAAGTCTCAAATGCACTTCTTACTGAGTCATGGTCAAAAAAGTGTGAAAGCCACCGCATCAGATGACCTCGATGAGCCCTCCCAGCTCTGCCATTCTAAGACTTTTCACCTCTCCTTAGTGGCAACTGCTGTAAATACAGGTGTAAAATGTACAGACACTGCCCCACCCCACACAGCTTCAGACCAGACCTTTCTGTCCTGTCCTGCCACCTCCCCACCCCAGCCTGGAGGACAGCCTGGGGGCTGGGCTGGCTGCACAGCATTTAGGAAGACTCACCTGGGCAGGCTGACATTGACCGTCCCCACAGGCACAATCTCCAGGGATTTGCCCCAGAACTTGTTCTTCCACTTCATGTCTGGAGTTGGGTTAGGGGAGGGAGACGGACACAGAGATGAGACCAGAGAGGGTTCCAGCTCCTCCCCCATCTGCCCTTCATCTCCAGGTCCCCCCTCACCTTGCCAGAAGATGAAGTTCTCAGACTCTGCATGGCACGCCGAGATGGGGGGGTGATGGGAGACCTTGATGAGCAAGGAAGTTCTCCTGAGGCTGCCGCTGAGGACCGTGAGGTCTGCTCCTGACCTCAGGGCCCCTCAAAGTCCCTTACCCCCACCCCAGTTCTCCTGCAAACCAGAGACCAGTTAGTTCCAGGTCTCTTGTCCCTGTCATCTTTGACCACCACCCAAATTCCATCATCCTCTTTTCCCACAAGGTCCCTACATTCTCCTTCTCACTCACTTCCCTCTAGAGCCCTCCTTGCCAACCCCGTCTCTGGTGTCCTCCAGAGCCCCTTTGTAGGCTACAAAGTCCTCTAGCAGCGACAGGTGGGGCCTCTACCTCATGCCCTGCCTGAAAGCCAGCCCTCCCCTGAGGACCCTCTTTCCTCACCATCTTCTCCCCTAAAGCTGATCATCACTCTGCAACCTCCACACCACATTCTTGGAAAACTCTGGCCTTGTCCTCCTTGGAACAGCTCCATATGTGGAAACTTGAACTCTGGTACCCCACAGCCTGCCTGCCTGCCTGGCCTCTTTCCCCACTCCCTGTCGCCCACGGCTCCTGCCAAGACTGCCAGGTCCCCGGGTGCTCTGCTTTGTCGAGGCCTGTCAGCCCCAGCTTCCCCTCCGTCCCACCCAGCTGAGACTGCCCCATCACTTCCACCCTCTCAGCCAGCACCCTCGACAACCTGCCGCCACCACGCGCCACAACTCCCAGTACCGGCCTCTTCCACGCTGCCCCTGGCTCCCTGCTCTTTAGACCCCCCACCCTGTCTCAAAACACAGAATTAGAAGGAAACTTCTAATTCACCCCGTGTCTACGTCTGGGCCCTAAGCATCACCCACAATCCTCCTGAGGGCCTACACCCAAGCCATCCCCTTCAAACCACATTCACCCCCACAATCAGAGGGAAAACAGAGAGCAGGAGTAGGCAACTCCTTCCATTCCAGCCTCACACCTTTAAAGGCTCCCACCTGGACTGCTTCCAGGTGGGCCCCCTCCTCCTCAACGCTGCATCCCACCCATTCCTGCAAGCCCTCACTCCCCCCGTCCCCGCCCCGCACTCCAGTCTTTCCCTCTATATTTCTCTTTCTCTCTGAATAGAAATACCTCCTGTTTCTTCCGTCTTAAAAAAGAGGAAACCTTTCCTTTCTAGACACACTCATCTTTGCTCGCATATGCATGAAACAAACACTGGCAGCAGTGGCCCCCTCAGAGGGCCGGGTAGGAGGGAGACTCCTTTCCTACTGTACACACTACTGTACCGGGGGAACTTTTCACCACGCCTTCAAAACATTTAAAATCGAAACAAACAAAACATTTGCCTCAACCCTTTATCCCCTCCTCTGGCTGCCGCCCTCTCCCCATCCTCTTTCCCTCATGGTAAACTTCTTTGGAAATAATCTGCATTTTCCTTTTTTTTTTTTTTTTCCTTCCACTCTACTCTACATCTGCTATAATCCAGCCTCGGCCTCCAGCCTTTCTCTGAAACCTCCCTTGCTCAGGAAGCCAATGACACCCTCCTACGTCCCATGGACCATCCGCCCTCCCTCCCCTTTCACCCTAGAGCTCCTCCACCTTCCTGCTGCCCTCCTCCCCACACCCTCTCCCAGAAGCAGTCTGTGACTGTGCCCACCATCTAAGCTGGTAACTCCCCAATCTGTCAGCCCCACCCAGTGCTCTCTGAGGAGCTCCAGGCCCACATGCCTTAGGGCCTACTGGACATCTCTCCCTGGAGGTCAAGCCCACATGGACAGGGAGTCTCCCTAATTCAGTTTCCTTCCACACATGTTCTCCATCTTGTTAACCAGCACCGCTACACACCCACCGAATCCCCCAATCCAGAAATCTGAGGCCACCCCAGACTTCTCCCTCTCATCAACCACCTCCCCTAGTCCCTACTCATAAGAACATTCTGCTGACCACTGAGTCCTGTCAAGGGCAACACATAAATAGCTTGTAAATCCAACGTCCACTCAATCAGCTGCCATGGCCTAAGTGCAGGCCCTCGTCAGCTCTTAGGGAGATGACTGAAATGGCCTCCTAATGGCATCTCTGACCTGTCCAGACACCACTGCCTGAGTCTTCTTTATAAAGTGCAATTCGAGCATGTCACTCTCCTGCTTAAACCATCCAATGACCCCCCCATTGCCTTCAGGATTTAAAAACAAACAAAACCCTCCTTACCTTCACCTGCAGGGCTCCTCAGGGTCTGGCCCTGCCTTGTCTTCCAGTCTCATCTCTAACTCTTCCCAGACATGCTCCATCCATTACTTTACACTGTCTGGAACATCCCATTCTCCCCACCCACTTGTATTCCTGGTGAACTCCAATTCACCCTTCAAAACTTAGCTCAAGATCGCCCCCCAGAGCTTGCCTTTCCAGGGGTAGCTGAATAACCTATCAGTTTCCATGATCCCAGCTCTAGAACATGGTACGGTGACTCCTTGGTTCAAGTCCATCTCCCACACTAAGCTCCCATACTAAGCGGGGGAGCTCCTTCAAGGAGAGCACTTTGCACCTCCAGCATGTGGCACAGTGCCAGGCACAGAGCTAACTGCCCCGTGCTCTCTCTCCATGCCCTGCCCCAGCCACCCAGGAGGCCAGCCCTCTTCTGCCGGAGCCCACACCTGCTCACTGATGAAGCGGAAGCCCCGGTCAGGCCGCTCACACTCATAGGTCTCCCCCAGGACAGGGTTGAAGGGCTTGCAGCCCGCTCGGTGGTACGTGGAGGAGTAGGCAGAGACAGCAAAGGCTGCGATGTACACCTGTGGGAGGAAGGGCAGGGAGATGCTGCTGGGAGGCATCACAGAAAGAGACGCCACCCCACTGCCAGCAAGGACCGCGGTGCTGGGTGGCATCTGAGCAGCCAGGAAGAGCCCAGCCAGGATTTTCTGGGAGACAAGGGCCCACAGGAGGAGGAGGGGGCCTGGGGCTGGGCCCAGGGGTGGGTGGGTCTGGTACCATGCGCTCGCAGGGGTCGGCGATACGGCTGGCCTGGTCCAGGAGGCTGCTGTATTCGAGCTCCTCACAGAGTCGCTGCAGAGTGTTGAGCGGTTCGTTGAGCTGCACGGGCATCGACACCTTCGACAGGTCCTTACCGATGTTGTTACGCAGTATGTTCCACAGGCTCACGTCAGCCCCGGGCCCGCTGGCCGCCGGCAAGCAGCGGCGGCGAGGTGGCCCTGCAGCTCTCCCTGGAACACACCCTCCTGGGGCCCACCCAGCCATGTCACTCTCCTTCTGGGCACTGGCACCCAGACACGCAGGCCCACGGCCCGGCCGGCTCCCACGCTCCTGAGGCACTCCTAGACCCACTCACTCCCAAGCTCCAGTCTCCACTCACGAGGGGGAGGGTGGCTGGGCATCCAATTCTCGAGGAGCTCCCAGGGGGATTTAGGTGGGCAGCAGGGCTGAGAACCACTCCAAGAGGACAGTTACAGCTGCCGGAAACCCTGCACCCCAGAAGCCCTTCTCAAGTCCCCGCCCTTGCCTTCTGTTCCTTTCATAAACACAGAAGCCGATGTCAGGATGCAGATTATTCAGCCCATGTTACAGATGAGGACAGGCTCCAAGAAGTAACATGACATGTTCAAAGCCACCCTGCTAAAGAGTGGCAAAGTGGGACCTTCTGCCTCTCTGTCAGGCCCTGTGTGAACCTTTTCAGAAGAGTGGAAGGGAGGCTGAACCCCAGGCCTGAGCCTGACCCACCCCTGCAGCCACTCCTGGAACATTCCGTAGCTCATGGCTTCACCTTCCTCACCTCCTGAGGTCACCCTTGGAGTCAGCATCCAAAGCTGTTAGCCCACCAGTCACCACAAGGGACTGCCTCCCATGGGTGTGGGTCAAGGGCAAACCCCATTTCCCCACCCACCTCTAGCCCCGCCCGGCCTGCACGCCCAGCGGGCACCTTTCTGGCAGCGCTCAGCAATCCTGAGGTCCAGCACCTCCTCGGACAGGCTGGTGGTGATTTCACTGGTACACGACTCCTCCTCCTCGGAGCCCTGGGCCGGGACAGATGACAGGCCGGGCAGACTGGGCCTCCCTGGGCAGCTAGGCAGTGCCCAGGGCCTGGCAAGAATCTGCCCAGCTAGCCCTTTGGCGGGAAGGGGAAGAGAATGTACTGGGGGGTCTGAGCCCTAAGACACTGCCCCGGGAGGCCTGGCATCACAGGGTGTGCCCTGCACTCTGGTGGGGCGGGGTGCATGGCCCTACGGCTGCGGGGAATAAGCTCGGGGATTTGGCAGGACACAAAGGGAAGGGAAGTCGAGCATTACTGAGATTCAGTGTCCTGGGGGTGGGGGTCAAGGGAGTGCTGAGGCTGAAACGGGGTCACAGGAAGATGACTACAGTGGAGCTGAGGCAGCAGTTTCAGGAGAACCCGATGGGGATAAAGCACGTCAAACCAGAAGAAGGGTCCCCAGCAGAGGCTTCTGAGCAGGGCCACACAAACCCATCGGGTTTGGACATGTTCCCAGAGATAGCGGCAGAGGTGGTTAGAAGAATTTGGGAATCTACAGATTCTAGTCTCTCTGGACCCACTCTTATATTCCCAGGGTCCCTCCCCTCTCACTGCCAGCTTCCCTCCTCCCTCACCTCATTCTCAGAAGAGCTGGCAGAGAGGAGGACCTCGCAGGCATCGAAGAACTCTGTGTGGGAATCAGCGAGGGACAGGACGCTGCTCTGGGACAGCTGGGGGGTCAGCTCCCGCCCCTTCATGTACAGAGCTTCTTGCTGTGGGAGCAGGACAGGTGTCAGGCCCCAGGGGCCAAGCCGGGAGAGTCAGGCAGGGCTCCTGCTTGCCTGAAAGCTCCCTTGAGAGGGAAGTATAACTGGGGACTTGACTGTCTGAGTCTGACACCTGCCGAGCAGGAGAAGATGCAGAGGGCAGCGAGCACAGTGAATACACAGGTGTGGTGGAATGAACACTGGCCAGGGAATAAGGAGACACAGGTTCCATAATAACTGCTTATACTTCCTGGGCACTGACTCTGAGCCCGGCTCCAAGCCCTTTGCATGTATTAACTCAATCAATCCCGACACTCCCCTATGAGGTAGGTGCAATTATCACCCCGACTTTGCAGATAAGGACACTGAGGCTCAGGGTCACAAAGCCAGCATGCAGTGGAGCCAAATTCAAACCCACGGAGTAGGGCCCAGAGCCTGTGCCGGGAATCCCTAAGTCGCAGCTCAGCCAGGCCACAAATGTGGGACCTGAGCCCATCAATTAGATTCTTTGAGCCTCAGTTTCCTTGTCTATGGACTTGAGGGTAAGAGTCACTGCCTCTCAGGACTCTGCCTTAAAAGTAAAAGCATTCTGCACACTGTGGAGGAACGACCAACACATGGCTGCTGCTGCTGCTGTTACGTAAAGGGGTGGAGCTAAGATTTCTGGGCTCTGTTTCAGGTCTGAAAACTAACCTTGCCTTCCCATTCCTCCTGGGAAAGGAGGCCCGGGAGAAATGGTCCCCACAGCCCACTCGGCTCCTACCTCTTCAGGGTTGAGGGAGCTGAAGGAGTCTGCAGTGGTGTCCGAGGAGACGGACAGTGAGTGGAGGCGCCTCGGGCCAGCTGAGGCCTCAGAGACCTACAGGGAGAGGGTGCAAGGACTGGGGGCCAGGTGGATGAAGCCCTTCCTGCCCTTCCATGCAGAGACTACCTCTGCCAACCCCCTTCATGGCCCAGATCTGCTATCACCCCCAGGCCTACAATCCCCAGTCTCAAGCCCTCTCCTCCCACCGGCCACCCTGTCCCCAAGCCTCACCCCCATCCTTGACAGCTCTGAGCCCTGGTGCAGGTCCCTCAGTCGGTCCCGTTCAGCGGTGAGGGCGGCCAGGACACTGCTGAGGGAGCTGTGCACTGTGGGGGCAGGGGTAGGCCATCAGACTCCTCACCCTCTCCCTCTCCCCGCCTGCTCCTCGCCATCTCTCCAGCACGTACTCACCCTTTTGGGCCAGGGCCCAGAAACTGCGCTGCAGGTGGGCATAGTCTGGGGGTGGCAGCCCACGGGAGCCTGAGGGGTCCCGGGACTCCAGGTAGCGAGACAGGTTGGGAACAGAGCCATGGAGACGACCAACCTGTAGGTGAAGGGGGGACACTGAAGGGGACAGCCTCCTTCAGAGCATCCCACCCCAGCGACTTGGGGTCCACACCCCACCTCACCCGTCCAATGGTGTCGTCCTTGGCAAAGCTCTGTGTGCACCACATGCGGCTGGTCCGTTTCCCCTTCTTGGGTCTCTCAGTTGTCACTGAGGCCTGGCAAGTCAGGGTGGGGGTTTCCCGCTCAGGTTGGGGCAAGGGGGCAGCAACCGTCAAAGCTGGGGGAGAGGCAGATGGCCACAGAGGAGGGTGCAGAGACAACCGACATCCCGGAGGAAGAAGACACGTGGTCACAGGAGGAAGGGGTCGCTCCCAAGGGGCAAAGAGACCATCTTGAGGCAGTTTGGACATGGAGGGCAGAGGCAACACGGCAAACACGTGGCTCTCCAGAAAACTGCAGCACGTAGTGGGGACTGGGGACCCACCCCAGGGAAGTGACAAGGATGAAGATGGCAAGCAGGAGAGTGAGCCCCGGGCAGGACCCCGCCTCCTCCCCTGGACCTCACCTGGTGTGTGGGGATAACAGGGGCTGAGGGGATCCGGTGCAGGGACTCCAGGCTCTGCAGGAGTCTGTGCAGTTCCTGGAGCTTCCCCTGACACTCAGAGAGCTCTGTGGGAAGAATGAACGAGGAAGTCCCTCTCCCAACACTGGCTAGGCACCCCGAAGTCTGTCCCTCAGCTTCCCTTCCTCCTCCAAAGACTTCACCCGGCAGCTATGGAAATCCTGACACTCTCTCCCCTCCCCCGCTCATGAGCCCAAAGCAGTTCCCAGTTCCCACCCTTTGGTCTGGCCTCATGGGAGGGCCGGCGCCCCAAACTCCACTTTGTCTCCAGACCACATCTCACCTCTGCTGCCTCCACACAGGCCGCAGGGGCCCTTGTTCTTTCTCTCTCCACCTGTTTTGCACTTCCCTCTCCCAGGCCATCACGGCCCTCTACTCCAGGAACCCGATTCTGGAGCACACCCCTTCCCTGCCTGGCACTGTTCCTCAGGACCCCTCCCTGCGGTGGCATTCAGTATCTTCTTTTTCATGAGTCCTGGCCCTGTGTCCGTGTCTATGTGTGTAGGACACAGCTCCATCATCCTTGTAGGACCGGGGCTCTGCAGGGCAGGGCCTGAGTACACCCAATCAGCTGCGAGGCATAGGCTGTCTCCCCCATCGGACTGGGCTCCCTGAGGCAGGGATGGAAGTAACATTTTCTCCTTCTTGTGACTGCCGATGCCACCTAGACCCGACAGCATGGGCCCCACCCACGGAGGTGCTGTGCCAGCAGCCTCTCACCATGAGAGCAGCGGTCCAGCCCATCACTGTCCCTCAGCCAGGAAGACACCTTCTCCCGGGGTCCAAGCCCAGGTAGAGCCGAGGCACTACCCGCTGTTGAAAGCTGTGCACCAGGAACCTGTGGGGTGAGTCAAGGGTCAGGAAGGACAGTGCCCGCCTCCCCGGGTCTCACAGTTACTGGAAGCCGCCACCCCTGAATCCCTACATCTCCTGCACGCCCCCAGGGCCCATCTTACCTTCCGGTGAGTGGTGCTGGGCAGCGAGCCTCGGGGCACGTCCAGGCGCTGGGCCAGGCGGTGGGCACGCAGCTGGGCCACCCAGCTCTGGAACAGGTCCTGGGATTTGATCTGCAGAAGTGATGGAGAAGGGGAGCGATGCATGAAAGGAGGGACTGCTTTCCAGGGGCAAGAAATCAGGGCTCTGGTCCCCAGGCAAGTAGGGTCTCTCCCTATAGTGCCCAGTTTGTGCCAAGGCCCCTTGCAGAGAGGCGGAGCACAGCTTCCCCGAGTGTCTGAGCCCTTAGCTCTGTGCTAAGGGCTCACGTAACACCAACAGGGGCGGTTTGCCATTGGCTACTGTATACAATGGGAACTCCCTTCTCGTCAAACTCAGGGACAGACCCTCAGCCCCTGCCCATCTCTCCTGCATGCCCCAGTGCCTCTGCCAGGCTGGGGGCCAAGCCACCACCTGGCTCCCAGGGATGTCACCTTGAGGTGGTAGATGTTGTTTTCGGTGTCAAGGTCAATGCGCTGGGCCTTTTTGTTGACTGACATGACAGACCGTCGGACATCAATGGAGCCATGAAGCTTCCCCTTGGTGATCTGGGGTGGAGGGTTGGTGAGGGAAAGGGGGGCTGGTTTTAGGCCCCTAGGGCCACAGAGCCACCATCTCCCTGAGGCCACTCTAGGCTCAAAGGCCAGGCAGCAGGTTCACCCTCATGCCCAAGTCACAGTATCAGCAGGGACTTGTCAGTTGTCCTCCTGTGCACAGAACACCCCACTGTGTTAAGTCACATTCTGAGTCCGAGGGAGTCACAGAGCAAGGAAAACTATCCCCACCCTCAGGAATCCACAAAGCTGAGGAAGGAAACATCCTCTAGGAGAGAGCCTGGGTGTCTAAGCCTTTGGTTCCTTACTCCCAGCATGAGAACAGGACAAAGACAAGGATGACAAAGCTCCCATTTCTTGGGCACTGTTGTGCCAGGCACTGTCCTGAGAGCCTTACCAAGATGATAACCCTAAAAACGGGGGCTCGCACTCTCTCCATCTTAGAGATGAGGGAGCTGAGGCCCAGGAAAGTAACTCCTCCAAGACCCCACACCCAGAAATGGTGTACCTGGGATTCAGACTCTGCTCTGGTGGGTTCCAGGAGCCCCCTGCCTGCCCAGGGCATTCTGGGTCCAGACTCCTCCCACAACCCCCAGAGGAGGCCCTGACTCACATCTTGCCGAGTTGTTGCGTAGTGAAGGATCCCATCCTCAAGCACAAAGTATCTCTGTGACGTTGCCCAGGAGGAACACGACAGGGAGGCCGACAGGAAAGGGTGTGGGGAGAGAGCAACCACACACAAGGACTTTTCTTCTTGTTCTCAACACACAAACACCCTGTACTACCCAGCAGCCTCCCCCACATTCCCGTCCTGCTCTGGCATCTGGCCTCACCCTTGGCCCTGCCCACCCTACCTTGTGCCAGCCCTTCAGTGGCCACTTCCTCTTCTTGAGCAGGTGGCCTTCCTGTCTCTCGGGCATGATACCCTCTGCCCCCAGCCGGCCCCGAGGCTCCTCCACAACCTCCCACAGCTCGGAGGCCTGCAGTCCAGGACAGAGAGGGGTAGAGGCTGGTGAGGCGACACATGTGCCCCTCCCCTCTGGCCCAGGCTAGGCCCACCCACCACCTGCTTCCCTACCCTCTGCCTGCTTCCCCACCCTCAGACCTGCTGGGCACTGCTGGGCTTTGCAGACTGAGTGCTCACAGCCAGGGAGGGAGGGACCCTCTCTTGGAAGTCCATGGAGAAGGGAGCGGCCACTCCCTGCTGAGGATGTAGAGCGGGGTGGAGGGGGAAGGATGTCACCTTGTCCTGAGGGGGCCCTTCAAGCAAGAGAGAGACCCCATTAGCACAGACCCTGCTATCACCTCCCCACCTCCACCCTCTGAGATAAGAGCTCACCAGGACATTTTCCACTCACCTGCCAAGCCTCTCCTGAGTCTGTCCCTACCCCACCCTGGACGGGTCTCCCTGCCCACACCCTCCCACTGTGGCCACTGCTCCAAGAGGTGAACTAGCCCACAGCAGGCAGGCCAGTGCCAACAGAAAACCACGAAAAGTCTGCCCAGCCCCACCTTGGGCACACATTCTAGGGCTCCAGGAAACACGCAGTGCTTTCTCTAGAGGAGTCCCTGGGGGTGATCAGAGGTGAGGCAGGGGAGTGAAGGAACAGGCTCCCAAAAAGGACAGAGGGATTCAAAGACTGGACAAGCAAGATCTCAATCCAGCTCCCCTTCCTTCAAGACCCCTGTACCTCCACCACCATGGAGACTCCTCTGCCATGATCCTCCTGCAGAGCCCCCCACACCCCTTCATCCCAACTCCTCACCAACTAGTCTCCAAATCCTCTAGTTCCTGGGCTCCCATTTTCTGCATGGGAAACAGGCCTGAGACTGCCCCCACTTTTCCCTGTGCCTCCTCCCATCAAACATCCCCCTAGGAGCCCCACCTTGGACCCTCAGTCCCCCTCAAATCCTCACCATCTTTTTTCTACCATCCCAGTCCTTGGGGCTCCTGAGAAGTACCACCCACCAGGAGAGAGCAGGGGACTGGGCCGATGGAGACACTGGGCGGGAGAAGAGGTGGCCAAGAACACGCCGAGGTCCACACAGGTCCCGCAGCAGTGCCCACAGGCGCCCTTGGCACCAGCCCTGGCCATCCTGGCTCCACAGAGAGATCAATTATGCATGAGGCTCTGTGTGTGTGAGATGCAGGAAGGGACTGGAGGGGTGAGGTTGGTCCGAGGCTGGGGAAACAGCTCAGATCTTCTGATGAAGCTAGCAAGCACCTGAGGAGCTGAGGCAGGGAGGGGACAGCGACGCAGTGGGGTAGGGGTGGCCGGAAGGTCGGGGCAGTGGGGCTCAAGTGGCCAGAGGCTGACTGGGGGGAAACTCCTGCATTCAGCAATTGAAAGTTCCCAAACTCTTCCGGTATTTGGGTATCTCTGTGCCCTTCCCTGGCCCTATGGGATCCTGGCCCCTCACTGCTTGTGTGTGTAGAGGAGGCTCTGTCAGTAGAGGGTGCAGGGTCGAGGTGAGCCAGGTGGGTGCCCTCTCTCCACCTCCATTCCTGCCCCCATCTCCGGAGAAGCAGACCCGCCAGATTCAGGTGGGAGGAAGCCCTCTCGGGGAATGTCAGCTGATGCCAGCGTGGCCCCCTTACCCCAGGGTCCATGAATGCCAGTGCTCCTTGGCCCGCGCGCCGCTCCACCTCTGAGTCACTGTCTCCGAGTCGCCTGCTCCCTCCTCACAGAGCTGAGCAGTGGCAGCAGCTGCTGCAGGAACCAGGAAGGAAGACGTCGGAGCCTCCCCTCTAGCCGGATCTCCTCACCTCCCCCTTCCCCGGCCCCTCCTCCCGCTAAGCTCTGGGCGGCCGCTCAGCTCTGCCCCCATGCTCCCTGGAGGACTCAGGGCTGAGCAGACTCCAGGGCGCTGAGGTGGCTTGGGAGTGGGGGCAGTTCCTACTGGGCACAGTTCCAGATAGATCAGAGGACTGGGGAGCTACTGGCCTCAAGCCAGTGACTTTAGTAAAGGGTTTACTCAGACTAGCATGGCCTTGACCCCAGTTAGTACCCAAGGCCATTTCCTTATTAACTCCCACCTCTTGTTTTACATCTGAAAATAGACTGCAAAATTTGGAGCCAGCAAAGGTATCAGGTTGACGGGAAGGATAGATGACCCTGTGGGACCACAATACACAGTGCCAAGAGTACAGTCAGCAGGACAGTCAAGGCTTGAGGGTCAGCCAGCCACCCCCACACTGAGGCTGTCACTGGGGGGTGATGCCCCACCAAGTCATGCGGTAAGAAACCCTGGAGCCCGCTGAATCTCTGGATAAGGAGTGAGTCTGGGGCACGAACCAGCTGGCTGTTAAAGGGCCAGCTGGAGCCAACTTGGGTATCCTTGGCTTCCCTTTCTGAGCACTTTTGCCCTTCTGCTGGAGTACTGTGTTCGGCTACTCAATTCTAATTAAAACTCAGCTCTTTAGAAAGGTCTAAAATTCAGTCAAACGAATGTAAAATGGACTGACAGCTTTAAACACCATGAAGTCTCTTTCTGGAAAGAAGTGCGTTTTTAATGGTGGGGCCTCCAACACTGCCAGCAGGTAAAGGATGAAATGCAAGGCTCTTCTTTGATCCTAGAGATGATGTGGGCCACTTCCCCCATCCACCTCACCGCCACATGGGCCTTGGCTTACCCCTCAGGGTCTTACATGTCTCTCAGGAGACGCCTGCTCTCCAGACCATTCAGAACCTCAGCACTGCTCCTGCTACCCCAGGAGGAGGGCTTTGTTAGCACCTGGCAGGGTTCCGGGAGTCAGGGAGAGCACTGGGCAGCAATGGCCAGACCGGCTCTGGCATCCAGGGCCCTCAAGGGCCTTTTAATTCACTTCATATTGTTTAAGCATCCCTGGGCATACAGCACAGAGCTGGGCACTGTGGGGAGTTGGTTCTGGACCAGGATACAGGAAGAGCTGCTGCATATCATCACCGCCAGAGTGGTGTCTGTCCAGGACTAAGGAAGCTGTGGTACTGCTCCAAGTCCAAGAAGGAATGCTCAACAGCCACTCTCCCCGCATCACCTGTCCACAAAGAACATGCTCCAATCAAGGACAAGTGGGCTTCTGGTGAAACATCCTCTCCTTCATGAGGAACTCCTGGCTCCCTCCTACTTGAGAGGCCCCAGACCCCCTCATTAACACAGAATCCTGGTTTTCCCCCAGCTGTTTTGCTCAGAACCACCTGAGACATGTTAGCTACTGGGCAAAGCTGGCAGCCGCCTTCAAAAGGACAAACATGTAAGAGATGCCATTTGTGGGAGTAGGTACAGGGAGGTAACAGGCTTGAACATGAGAAAAGGAAGGATTTTCCAGGAAGGGACGCGAGACTCAGAGATGACCTTGAGAGTAAGTCTACAGGGAGGATAAGCTTGTAAAGAGCAAAAGAGAGTAAGTAAAATGTATTTCATTTTATCATAAAGCAGTGCTCCCAACCTTTTCAGAACATGGCACACCCCGAGGGTGGAGAATTAACATCCAAGCACACCTGGGACCCTAATGGAGAAGTTCTAGTGTAGAAGTCCAGGGCATGGTCTTCAGAGCAGAGAGAGCCTGGTTCAAGTCCCTGTTCTGCTACTTACTAACTGCATGACCTTGGGCAGGCTATGTAACTTCTCCGCCCTACAGTTTTCTCCTCTGTGAAATGGCGATGACACGGTGAGGAATAAAGGAGCTAATACACGTAAGGTGGTAGGCACAGAGGTTCTCAACAGATGCTACTCTGAGCAAAATTCGTTGAGCTATTCTGGCACACTGGACCCACAAGGAGATAGGTTGGGAGATGCATGCAGCAAGGGACAGCGAACACAGAAGCAGAGGGCAATATCGTCTGTTCAACTTCTCTGCCTTGGACCTGGAGAACTGAAAGAGACTGCTCCTATCAGGTCTCAAGTTGGGAAAACTAGGGACAAACACAGTGATTAAGAGCTGCCATTCTGAAATGGAATCTCTCTGCATCTCTGAGTGGCCCTGTATCTGAAGAGGTTGTTGTCAGTGGAAGCCAGGTAACAAATGCCACTCCCCATCCCAAGTTCTTCCACATCTCCAAGGGAGGACAGCACAGCCAATAGGGGCAGAGTATATTTATGGGCAGGCCGGGTACAACAAGCTGGCTATGAGTCTGGAACAGCGTCAGGAGGATCGGGCTGCCCACTGGCTGGCATGACGGAGTCTGCCTTGTGTTGCTGTCTGACGTACTGATCCAACAGGGCAGTCAGCTGGAGGAGCTGGTGCTGAAGCAGGGAGTGGGTCTGAGCCATGAGGAGGGAGAGCCCTCCTACCAGCTCCCCCTGCACCAGGGCCAGGCTGGGAAGCTTGGAGTAGTTGATGAAGCCCTGCCTGCTGAGGATGGTGTCATCAATGCAGCCACCTGGAAGAACACAGGGTCAGGTGGGCTCCCCCACAATGCCCTTCTTCTCTGAAAATAATGTTCCAACTCTAGGCATTTGCTCTTCATTGCCCTTCCCCTCCTCCCAGACTTCCCCCAAATCCGGTTCCCACTGCTGTCCCACTCCACTCCCACACTGTTGGGGACCGATCCCCTCCCCTCCTTCCTAACTCTTCCCTAGAAAACCCTTACATGATACATCCACCTGGCCTGACCCCCACTAAGTCACTGTTTCCTAAACTTTCTTGAAGACCCATGGAGCATGTGTTTATTGGGGGTAGGGTGAGTGGTGTTATAAACACAGATTCCTGCCCCCGGCAGAGACCTATGAAATCAGTATTCCCTACAGAAGAGGTACCTCCGGGGATTCTTAGCATCAGGGGAGTCTGGGAAACGTTGCTCACTGTCCCTCAGCACCCTTTACTTGGGCTATTTGCTTTAAGGATCTTCATCTGTGTGAGTTTCAGCACCCATCGCTAGACTCAAGGTGTCTGAACTCCTCCCCCCGCAGAGCCCTCTCTCTGCCTTCCCTAGTCCTCCCAGTGCAGAAGTGACAAAGGAGTGAGCCAACACACGTTGGAGTGACACAGGCAGCCCTCAACAAATGGTGCTCTTGACTCAGGGCCCATCAGTGAGAGGATGTCCCCTCCAAGGATGTCCACGGCTTTACCCACTCAAGCCTAGCAGATGGCACCAGGCTGCTGTAGCACCTGCTCCCTTCACCCCACCCTCAACCAGCAGGGCGGCTTGCTCACCTAGCAGGGGTAGGAAAGGCATACTCTTCAAGACTCGCACCATCTCCTTGACCTTGGGCTCTTCACTGACCAGTAGCAGGTTATGCCCCACAAAAAGGGGCAGCAGGTTTTGGTACTTGGAATCCTCCAGGAAGGGCTTCAGCACCTGGAACGGCAGGAAAGAAGGGCTTCTTGGGGACAAGTGGGAGGAAGAGCTGCCCACCTTGGTCACAGGCCGCATGAGGCTGAGGGTGCAACCTGAAGGTCTCTTCAGCACCTAATTGCAGTTCAGGCACCAGACCAGAGGGTTGCTTGTGGAGGGAGGAGTCAGAAGAGCCATATCCAGGCAGAGATGCTCAGGTGGGTTGGCGGGGCCGGGGAACATGGGCAACCCCGCCCGAGGGCCACTCCCTACCTGGTTGGGGAAGACCTTCATCAAGATCTGGTGTTTCCGCAGCTGGTGCCTCATAAGAAGCTTATCCTCCGCACTCAGAGCCACATTCTGGCAGACAGCTATCATGCGATTGTCTCGGAAAACTGCTGCTATCTCCCTACGGAGGAGCCGGACGAGGCCTGTCTCCTGAAGTCAGGAAGGGACGGCTAAGGGTACAGAAGCTGCCTCTTTTCGTTGTACCCCTTACTCCCTCAGGGACAGTGCTGGGGCTTCCAGTGACGCCCAAATGTGTGAAAGATCAGGGAAGAGCAGGATGGGTGGGCCCCCAACTCGCAGAGACATGTTCCACCTCCCACTCTAACCTTTTCATGGTCATTAGATAATCGCAGTCTTTAGAGCAGTGTTTTTCAAACCTGAGAATGCTCAGTCCCCCTGAACTGGTCAGCAGGCTGACCCAGTCAACATTATTTGACAATAATGTCATCAAAATTACTTCAGTTATCCCTCTGACACTGTACTCATGTTGAATTATTTTACCAATTATAAATACAAGATAATTCTTTTGAAGTGTTCATTCAAAACTGAAACATTTTCACAGAACAAGATATTTTCTTAAGACAGTGCTTCTCAAAGTTGAGAAATTATGGCCCTGAGAACTACCATAAAGTTACAAATTCTCCACTGGTCTTTCTGTTCTTTTTCTAAGGAAACCTCTATCGTTCTTCTAGGAAAATGTGGGAGCTTCAAGTCCTTTCCAGACAGGAGAGATACTCTCCCCTACTCCCACCTGCTCGGAGAGCTTTCACATACACATTTTTGGAGACAAGTAATGAACGAAAGAAATTCAGGAAGCCTGTCCAATCCACAGAGCCCAAAGACCAAGGCAGAATCAAGTGGAGATTTCATTTTAAATTGTCTGGACCATGGGGTCAAAGTGGGGAAGTAAGGATGTGGATGACCGTGTCTGGATTGCTACTTCACTATGGCCACAGAGACAAGATCCCGCCACCAAGCAACATGCCCAGTCTCCTGTTTACCTCTGGAGGGGGCTTGGGAGGAGGCGGCAGGCATCTTGGGTCGACAGCAGGTTTGGGGGGGATATACTCAGTGAGAGCCATCAGCTTCTGTCGCTCAAAATGCATCACACGACGGTGGCGAGTAACGGCCTTGGAGCCACAGCGGATAGTCTGGTGGGTGGGCAGCCGTCCTGGAAGGGAAAAGGGCAGCATGGTGAGATGCAGCCTCTTGGTGGCCTTAGCTGGCCCCAGACGAAGAAAAAGTCCACCCTCCAGGCAGAGACAACCGCGGCTCACAGAGCTAAACTCAGCACAGGAGTGGGACAAGGAATTATCTGCTAGGAATTCTGAATTCCCAAACCTTCTCTTCTCTTTAATGAGTGACCTTAGTCAACTGCTTGATCCTTTGAGGCTCCCATTTCTCCAGCTCTTCCTTATGCACAGAAATGGGGAAAAAAGATAAGAACAAAGAAGAAAGTATTTTGAACACGTTAAAAAAGGGAGGACAGGGTTGAGCAAACTTCTTCTTAAATGGCCAAATATTTTGAGAGCCATACGGTCTATTGCTACTACTCAACTCTGCCACTGTATGGTGAAAGTAGTCATAGACAATATGTAAACAAATACATGTGGCTGTGTTCCAATAAAACTTTATTTATAAAACATGGTGACCACCCTTGCCATAATTTGCCAACCCCTAGTCAAAGCCAGTGGTTCTCAAAGTGTGTCCCTACCCCACCACCCTAACCAGCAACATCAGCATCACCTGGGAACTTGTTAGAAATACAAATTCTCAGGGCCCATCCTAGACCTACTGAATCAGAAGCTACTGGAGTGGAGTCAGCAAATAGTGTTGCTGATCCAAGCTGAAGTTCGAAAACCACTGCTGTAAGTACTGCTCTGAAGCCTTCTCCCATGATTTCAAGCAACAGGGGAAAAAAGTTACACAGCCCTTACAGCTCCCCCAAACAAGTCTCCCTTCCTCTGCTCTTCTCGTTTACAGGCATCACTGGAGAGCGCCCCTCCGAAGACAACGGAGCCACTTCAAAGCCCTGAGCCAAAGTGATTCCTTCATCCTTGACAAAAGAACCCAAGCTAGAGCTCCCCACTTTCAGCCTTTCCCAAGATTGGGATGGGACCTCAGGGAAACGTGGCTCTAACAGTCAGAGAGCATGGAGAATTGCTGGGGTGAGAGGTTTTATTGCCAGTGGCCACAAAACCTAACTGTTAAGAGCACAGGCTTTGGATCAGATGAAACCAGATTTTTAATCTCTTCTGCCACTTACAAGCTGTGACCTTGACCAGTCACTCAAATGATCTAAACTTGGATCTCTTCATCTATAAGGAAGGGATGACAATGCCTTCTTCGCAGGGTGCCATAAAATTTAAACGACATAATACATATAAAGCACTTATCACTCTGCCTGGCCTATATTATGTCCTCAAATTCACTCATTAAGCAAATATCTATTGCATGCCTACTAACGTCAGGCACCATGCTACCTGCTATGGTGAATGAATATGGTTCTGCCCTTACGGATTGTAACAGAGGAGACAACAAACAAACAAATGTAAAATTAAACTGTGAAGTGGCTAAGGGGTCAATAAACAGGGTGCAATATACAGATTTAACAGGGGAAACTTTCTCTGCAGAGCGCGGCCAGGGAAAGCCTGAGGAGGTGGCATTTAGGCTGAGACCTCAAGGAGGCATAGCTCCAAGGTCGGGCCGGGTCCAAGCATACGAAACTCTCGAGGCGAGCAAGAGCTGGGTGGTGGGTTACAGAAACCCAAAGAAAACGAGGGACTGCGGCGTAGAGAATAAATATTGCGGCTGTCGTTGACATTATTGCAGTGTTGCTGTTATTAGTAGACTCTGGAATCACGGGGAATTAGATGAGTGAAGGAAGTCAGCGATCTAGCTGGGGTCATCGGAAGCTGTCTGGGGTCAGAGATTACGGGAGATCAGTAGTAGAGGAAGGGAGACGAGGACTAGAGAGCACCGGCCGGAACGAGCCCTCCGGACCTGGGCTGTTCCTTACCCGCCTGGGGCAGGAGACCCCCTCGCAGCAACCCAGCCACCGCCACAGCCATCGCCACCGGAAAAAGCTATGGGAGCCGAGAAAGACGGAAGGAGCTAAGGATTGTGGGAAGCTCTGGGCCCGGAAGAGGCGGGCAGATCCGTTGGCTGGGGCAGTAATCCGCATGCGCTGAGCCGGGCAACTGCGAACCCGCCCTACCTCGACGCCCCACCGGGCGTCTCGTCTCCTGGCAACGACGCCAGACTCCTAGGCACCGCGCTTTCCTCTCCATCTGCACCCACAACCCGCGGTGTGCCGTCCGCAAAGCCCCTCTACACTCTTCAAACTCCAGACCCTCCACCTCCACTTACTTTTGTCTTCTACCCCACCTCAGCAATTTGCCCTGAATCAACCCCTTTCCCTTGTTCCCCAAGTCTCTGAGTTTCTCCTCATGCCATCTTGAGTTCCGCCATCCCCAGGGACGGTCCAAGCTCCTCGGCTCCTCTCGTTCCAATCCCGCCCCAAGCCAGCAGCCTTGGGATCATGCCTGGAGGTGAGTAGGAAGGTGGAATGGTGGGTAGAACAGTTGGATAACAGTGGGGTCGGGCCTCCAAGAACAAGGAAATGTAACAATTGGACTCATCTTTTCACAGCTAAGCTTGCCCAGAGTCCAGAGGAAGGGGGCGTGTGCATTACTGAAGCCCTTATCACTAAGCGGAACTTGGCCTTCCCTCAGGATGAGGATCTGTCAGAGAAGATGTGAGTGCACGGGGGAGGAAAGGGGTGCTGGAAGATTGAAACACAGGATGACTAGTCCCCTGAGCTGTACTGATTTGTCAACTCATTTTTGTCCCTCTCTTTACTTACTTCACACATTCAATCAGTGGTAATGTCCAATTAATTTTCCTTCCTTAAAAATCATTGTTTCTTTTTCACCATGCCCACTCAACTGCCTTAGATAAGGCTGTCATCACCTCTCAAAAACTCCTCGTCTCCCTGCCTCCGGTGCAGGCTCCCCATACTGTTGCCAAAGTGATTCTTTTATTTTTTTAATTTTTTTATTTTTGTGAGGAAGATCAGCCCTGAGCTAACATCCGTGCTAATCCTCTCTTTGCTGAGGAAGACCGGCTCTGAGCTAACATCTATTGCCAATCCTCCTCCTTTCCCCCCCCACCCAAAGCCCCAGTAGATAGCTGTATGTCATAGTTGCACATCCTTCTAGTTGCTGTATGTGGGACGCGGCCTCAGCATGGCCGGAGAAGTGGTGCATTGGTGCGCGCCCGGGATCCGAACCCGGGCCGCCAGTACGGAGTGCACGCACTTAACCGCTAAGCCATGGGGCCGGCCCCAAAGTGATTCTTTTAAATGACAAATCTGATTAGGCACTCCCTGATAGAACCTTCCTTGGCTCCCTAGTACCACCAGAATAAAATCCAAACGCCTTAGCATGAATTGACCTCTGCTGCCTTTTCAGCCTTATTTCTTGCCACTCTCCACAGTGTGCAATTCCTCTAAGACCCCATGTTCTCATACCTTAGCATCTTACTACTCAGAGTGGTGCTGGGGGACAAGGGGGCGTGCACAGCAGCATCACCATCACCTGGGAGCTTGTTAGAAATGAAGAATCTCAGGCCCACCTCAGACCTACTGAATCAGAATCTGCATTTTAACAAGACCCTAAGGGATTCATGGGCACATTAAAGTTCGAGAAGGGCTGGATTAGCACATACTATTCCTTCTGCTTGAAATGCCCTCTCCTCACCTTCTTGGCTAACTCCTACTCATCTGTCCCCTCCTCTAGGAAGCATTCCCTGATCCCCCTACTCTGGACTCAGTGCACAGCCCATGTACCCCCTTAGTCCCTTGCACTTGCCTCTGTCATCCACTTGTCATAGATGTTTGGCCTGCTTCCCTAGCAGTGATAGGCAGGGACTCTCATTTGTTTCTAGTAAGCACACAGTAAATGTTGTGGAATTAATGAATGGGTGGATGGAACAAGTGATTTTCCCTCCCTCTCAAAAGGGAGGAGAGGAGGGATCTTCCTGCAGGATTGTCTCATCTCTGTCCCAGCCCCTGCCTCCACCATCCACGCTGGCTCAAGGTGGGCTGCCCTTGCCTCAGTGTCTCTCCAGCAACCATAAACTGCCATCACCCGGTTTCCTGGTCCAAGGGCCCTCCCACCCCTCTCACTCTGATCCTTCCCAGTGCTGCTGACAGAGGTCCAGGTCTCCAAGTCAATCCAGTTTCATGATCTGGACACCACCTCACAAGTCAAGAAGGTGCTCCTGACATCTGGTCAAAGTCACTTAGCCATCCACCCCTCCTTGAAACACCTCCCTCTACACTCAGCTAACCCCCTGCTGACGCTTCTCCCAGGTTTCACACTCTTGCTGAACTGCAAACTGTCCGCCTGGACCGGGAGGGGATTACTGCTATCAGGAACCTAGAGGGCCTCCAGAATCTTCACAGCCTCTATCTGCAAGCGGTAACTTCTTGCCCCTCCCCTTCCTCCCCCCTCGCCCCATGTGGGTCAAGTCTGTCTGATCTGAAAGGAGCCAACCAGATCATCTTGCCCATTCTCTGGTGTTCAGGCAGGCAGACTTTTGTTGAAACCATCCCCAGGTGAAGCAGGAATTCTCCTGAATTGAAAGACCAGTCCTCCCCAAAGAGATCCTGAGCGTGTTCTTGAATCACTGTTTTTTTTTGTCAGATACTTCTCTTGGTTTAGAAGTTCTTCTTGGTGTCTACCCTAAATCTCTCATGTTACATAGCTCGAGCCCATTGCCTGTTTTGAAGAAGAGGAAGAGGGAGCCAAGAAGATTACTCTGCATCTTTTAGAACCTTGAAGGCTGGTGGTGGTGGTGGTGGTTGGTTGAATATGCTCATTGTTCCCTCCACGTATGCAAGCCACCACCAAGGCCTTTTCCATTTCCCTGTGGCCCCTTGGTTTCCTTCTCTGATTTCCAAGTCACTCTGGTTGTGGGGTGAGCGGGATACACTTTAATCGAGTTTAGCCAGCCCCAAGTTTACACTCTTAACCGTCCACCTGGAGAAAGCAAGTCATCCCAGAGTAGTGACCGCTAGTTCAAGGAGGGGGTGATCATTCCGAAGGTGCCAGATCTCCAGCTGTAAGAGTGAACATGGTCTTGGGGCTTCATCCCTTTAAAGAGTCCCCCACCGAGCTGACCTCAGCTTGGTTTCCCCACCTTGGCTTCTTCCTGCAGAATAAGATCCAGCGAATTGAGAACCTGGCCTGCGTCCCCTCCTTGCGGTATGTGGTGCCAGGGCTCAGGAAGGGACGGCGGGGGGCAGGAGGGAAACGTGGTAACGCCCAAAAAACTGGTTCAGACCTCTGCAAGCCTGGCTTCTTGTCAGCTGAGGACCCAGCAAGCCTAGCTCTGCTTCCCTCACCCCAGAAAGCCATGTGTCCCCACTCGTCATCTGGGTGCCTAGCCAGGGGGTCTGGACGCCTGGTGCCCTCCTCCCCCCACCTCTAGCTGTTCTGTGATTCACCTCTGTCTCTGCACCCCCCCTTTCCCTACAGCTTCCTGTCTCTAGCAGGAAACCAAATCAGGCAGGTGGAAAACCTCCTTGAACTCCCACACCTCCAGCTTCTGGACCTTTCTGAGAACCTGATAGAAACACTGAAGCTGGGTAGGAACGCACTTGGCCTGGCTCATGAATAAGTCCTATGTGGGGCCTCCCTCCTCTCTGCCCCCATCTCCCTGCGCTTCCATTAGCGGCACATCTTCCAGCGGGTCGCGGTGCTGTGCAAAGAGTTAGGGTTTGGGCTGGAAGATGGGTAGGAGAGCCTCATTGCCCCTCTCTTTGGTGCGTGCAGATGAGTTCCCCCAGAGCCTTCTCATCCTCAACCTGACTGGAAACAGCTGCACCAAGCAGGATGGCTACAGGTGAGGAGGAATTGAAGGTGGAAGAAAGGAGTAATGGCTGAGTTCCTCCTAACTCCACCTGGGCTCCCTCTCAGCCTGCAAACCTGAGGTCACCGTCCATGGCAGCTTCTCCTCCCCTACCCCAGCTCAAGTCAGCCCTTTTTCCTTTCTACCTCCATAACTCCACATGTAGCCAGCCCTTAGCTCTTGGATGCTGACCACAGGCCCATCTCCCAGCTCCTGAGCCACCTTCCCCCGGGTGTGGGTGTGGGTGTGGGTGTGGTGGCTTGTGTGTTTGCATCCTCCCAGGCTCCACACCCAGGGGTGCCCTCCTGGGTAGCCTCTGCTCTTTCTGCCCTGCAGGGAGCTGGTGACAGAAGCCCTGCCACTGCTCCTGGACCTGGACGGGCAACCTGTGTTAGAGCGCTGGGCCTCGGATGAGGAGGAGAAAGCCTCGGGCGATGAGGAGTTCCCGGAGCTGAGTGGCCCGTTCTGCTCAGAGCGAGGTGACCCTGCTTTCCAAGGCTTGCAGCCTCCCCAGAGCTCACCCCGCCCTGTGAGGTCTGGGGGAAGCTAAGGTGGCAGTGGTGTCTGGGGAGGTGGCCCCAAGCCTAGATCAGCATCTGGGCCAGAGGAGGACAATGCACCCAGGGCCAGGTGTCAGTCCGGGCATGCAGGTCACACGTCCTCCCCGCCCCAGCCTCAAGATCCTTCCCTAATGGGGATGACAGGGGATAGTTTGCTCAGGGGGTCAGCCAGAGACCTCCCTCAGCCCAGGGACCCTCCTGCCGAGCCCGGGGCTCCATCCACCACCCCCCAACCTGGCCCCTCACAGGCTTCCTCAAGGAGCTGGAGCAGGAGATGAGCAGGCACAAGGAGCGCAGGCAGCAGGCAGCGCTGACGGAGCACCTTCTGAGGATGGAGACACAGCCAGCCCTCACTGACCTCCCCGTGCTGCCTGGCGGCCCTGTGGCTGGGGACAGCAACCCTTCTGTCACTGCCAGGGAAGGGAAGGAGACACCCCTTGAGCCTGCCTCCTTGCCACAATCCTCCTCTGCCACCAAGAAACCGTGCCCTCTGGTTTCCAGGGGCCAGCAAAGCACTGTCGAGGCAAGGAAGGGGGCTAGAGCAGCTGCAGTCCCTCTGGCTGGAGCTCCCAGCACCACTAAAACTAAGACCAAAAGAGTCAAGAAATGAAGCACAGCGCATCCCATCAGCAAAGGCACAGGCACAAGGAATGGGGGCGAACAAGGAGTGGGGTGGGCTCCCTCCTTCTCAGAGCCCTCGCCTGTGGCAGGAGCCTAGCCCCAATAAAGCATCTCTAGGCCCTGAATATGTCTTCCATGTCACTTGGGGGCATGTCAGGGGAAGCAATCAATAAAAGGCACCGGGAAACAGTCACAGGAAAACAGCCTTAGTGAGCAGCCTGACTCTAAAGAACAAGTTTCTTTCTTTTGTTTTTTTTATAATTTTATTTATTTATTTATTTTTCCCCAAAAACCCCAGTAGATAGTTGTATGTCATAGCTGCACATCCTTCTAGTTGCTTTATGTGGGACGCGGCCTCAGCATGGCCAGAGAAGCAGTGAGTCTGTACGTGCCCGGGATCCGAACCTGGGCCGCCAGCAGCAGAGTGCGCGCACTTAACCACTAAGCCATGGGGCCGGCCCAAGAACAAGTTTCTGATCTTTCAGGAACTACCCAAAGGGCTGTCACCTTCTCAGGCCCCCACCTGGCTTCCTGGCTCCTGAGTAGGCAGGAGGCGGGCATCACCTCGTGGAGCATGCCATCTCCTGGTGGACACATCTCACTGCCACCCCTATGGAGTGCCCTTCTGAGGTTCAAGTCAAGGACAAAAAACTCGTGGTTCTAATTCTCCCCCAAATAGAAGCCACCTACTGTGCCAGGCATGATCTTTCATGCACAAACACTCACACACCTGGGGAGGCCACCTCTCCTCACAGGCCCCTCTGTGACCTTCACCGTCTAGTCCCATCCCCCAAGTCAGAAGAGTCTGCAGCCCTGCAAGGCAACCAGAGGCCCTGCGGCCAGCTCAGAGCTGCCCTTTGCCCTCACTTGGCTCTCCCACCCCCACTGGACCTGAGATCAAGTTCACTGAACAAGGAAATAAAAGACATTTATTAAGGCAAAGGCCGAGCTGGCCACTCAGAACAAGGCTGAGCGGGGTGAAGGGATTGCTCTGATCCCACTACCCCAGGGTCCTGCACCCATCCCCCAGCCCCCCGCACCCCAGCCCAGGCTGAGAGGAGCTGGGGTGCTCAGGCATACACCTGGCTCTCCCTCTCCACAAAGGCCTGGAAGAGGCCGCCCAGCTCCTGGGGGGGTGGGGTCCACTCCCCAGCCAGCAGCCTCCGCGCAGCCTCCAGGCCTTCCTGCTCCAGATCCCGCTGCTTCTGCTGGAGCTGCTGCCCCCGACCCTGCCCAGGAGAGGTAGAGATGAGCCCCGAGCACAGAGTCCCAGGAGCTTCCCTCCGGATTAAGGGGGGCATGTCTGCTGTCTTGCACAAGCAGGAGAAAGGACAGACCACCCGACATTCTCCTGGGCAGCTGGCTTTGAAGGGAGAGACCCCTCTCCCCAGCTCTCAAGTTTCTCCACTCCCAGGTCCCCTCATATTTCCAAAGTCCAAGTTGGGGGTGGGGGAGGTGAGTCATCCCCCGCTAGGAAGGGTAGCTCCTATTCCCTGGGGGTTACCTGCTCACTCTCTATCAGCCCCAGGGCCACCTGGTGTCCACGGTAGAGAGTGTGCCGGCGATCCACCTGAGTCTGGAATCGGGGCAGGGTCCGAGCAGGGTCCTGTGCTCCAAAAGTGGGGGAGAGCACCTGGGGGGCCTGGGCTGCCCCAACCCCAAAGATGAAAGGTTTGAACACTGACCTAAGGGGACACGGATGGAAGGATCGAGGGCTATCACACTCCTCCATCTCCCCTGCCTGGCACGCTCCCCAGCCTTCCCCACCCTCATTCCTCTCACCTGGACGGGTCTGGTGTGGCAGTGAGGAAGTGAACGCAGGGCTGTGTGGGATCCCGGGGCAGGATGGACACCATGCTGGCCGTGGTGCGGAAGCCTCCAGAGTCCATACAGATGCCACTTTCCTTGTTCCTGAGGATGCCCATCATCACCTCTGCTGTGATGTCCCCTGCCAAGGAGGACTGGGTGAGGTGCCTCCAGGGCAGAGGCGGGACCCCTGGCCTCAGACCGAGCCTCCCGAAGCTGCGGAAGCGGAGAGAGGCTGGCATGGCTGTGGCCTCCTGGCCCCCCACCCCCCGCCCACCCACTGACCTTGCTGCTGCTGCAGCAGCTCCTGCCCGGCCCGGACGCGGGCCTTGGCGGCCTCCATGCGCACGGGCTGCTGGGTCAGGGAGAAGACCTGAGCGAAGTCAAAGGTGCTCTGCCCACCCCACCAGCCCTGGGCCCGGGCATGGGTCTGAAGCTCGGGGTGTTCTGCCGAGATGTCCGTGCCGATGCTCAGCTGGTTGGAGATGTTGCGGGCCCCCTCTGTGGAGGAGATGGGGATTGCTCATGTATCATTAAGCACCTATTCTGTGCCAGGCGCTAGGCTACGTGCTGAGAACATGATGGTGAGAACAGACCTGCCCTCATGGATGGGGAGACAGACAGACACAGAAATAAATGCGAGCTTGCAACCGTGGTGAGTGTGATCAAGAAGAGGTGACTGCTTGCATGTAAGGGGGAAACCTGACCACCAGGAAGTCCAGGAGGGCTCCCCAGAGGAAGCGGCAGGCTAGAGCACAAGAGGACTTAACCAAGTGAAGGGGGGAGGATAAGTTCCCTTGTGGGCTCATTTCCCATCTCCCTGGATGTCCCCCCAACCCGAGAGGTTTGCATCTGATTCGGGCCTCCCCTGGCCCCGCCATCTTTCCCACTCCCTCCCAAGGCTGGCAATAGGGGAACACCTCTGGGAGGCCAGACCCATGCCAGGATCCTCACCCTGGATCCTCTGTGCAGCCCATAGCCTCCCTGCCGTCTCCAGCACCCACGCCTCAGTCCGGTCGGCCAGCAGGAAGGTGTTGTGGTAGCAGAATGGTGTGGGGTCCTCTCGGCAGCTGCCCCCCTGCCCGTAGCGCTCCAACAAGCCTGTGATCACGTGCACAGCCTCCTGGGCTGAGCTGCTCCGTTCTAAAGCCAGCCTGGCACAAAGAGGTCCAGGGGATAGAAGGGCGATGGGGGATCAGTGGCTGATGGCAGGAGCTCCAGGGGACAGAAGAGGCCCAGAGCAGTTTGATGACAGGCCCAAGTCACACAGAAAATCTGCCCACATTGGTTGTATTCAGCACAGTTAGGCCAGTGGTTTTCAAGCTATCTCCGAGGGTTCCATGAAAAGGTCTGAAACATAGCCTTGGGGAGACACATGTCCTGAGCCCCCAACCTCTCTTCAATCAGAGCTGCTCCACTTTATTGGTTTTTATAAATCAGGACTCTACATGAGATTTCATTTGAAAAAAATTTACTTCTGTTGAAAGAAAAATTAAAACCACTGCAGTATTTCTGGGCCAGCAGAGGCCCAGAGGTGGCCACATCTGTTAGCTTCCTACCAGACTGTGGAGATGGGGCCAGGAGAGAGGAGGGGCAGGGGCGGCCTCCTGGGTGAGGACAAGGTGGGCGGAAGAGAGGCCCTTGTGAACCAGGCTTCGGGGAGGGGAGGATGACCTGGGTCAGTACTCAGCCCCCAGACTTCCCGTGTGTGG